>NC_064924.1:203425563-206093063 GCF_023897955.1 Schistocerca gregaria
CCTGCAATATGCAGTCGTGCATTATCCTGCTGAAGTAAAGGGTTTCGCAGGGATCGAATGAAGTGTAGAGCCATTTGTCGTAAAACATCTGAAATGTAACGTCCACGGTTCAAATTGCCGTCAATGCGAACAAGAGGTGACCGAGATGTGTAACCAATGGCACCCCATACCTTCACGCCGGGTGATACGGCAGTATGGCGATGACGAATGCACGCTTCCAGTGTGTGTTCACCGCGATGTCGTCAAACACGGATGCGACAATCATGGTGCTGTAAACAGATCCTGGATTCATTCGAAAACATAACGTTTTGCCATTCATGTTCCTGTCTGTGATGCAGAATCGAGGGTATCCGCAACCATGACCTCCGAGCTGATAGTCGATGCTGCTGCAAACGTCGTCGAACTGTTCGTGCAGATGGTTGTTGTCTTGAAAACGTTCAAATGGCTCTGAGCACTATGGGACTTAACATCTATGGTCATCAGTCTCCTAGAACTTAGAACTACTTAAACCTAAGTAACCTAAGGACATCACACAACACCCAGCCATCACGAGGCAGAGAAAATCCCTGACCCTGAAGGGAATCGAACCCGGGAACCCGGGCGTGGGTCTTGCAAACGTCCCCATCCGTTGACTCAGGAATCGAGACGTGGCAGCACGGCCCGTTACAGCCATGCAGATAAGATGCCTGTCATCTTGACTGATAGTGACACGAGACCGTTGGGATCCAGTACGGAGTTCCGTATTACCCTCCTGAACCCACCGATTCCATATTCTAATAACAGTCATTGGATATCGACCAACACGAGCAGAAATGTCGCGATACGATAAACTGCAATCGCGATAGGCCACAATCCAACCTTTATCAAAGTCGTAAACGTGATGGTCCGCATTTCTCCTCCTCACACGAGGCATGACAACAACGTTTCACCAGGCAACGCCCGTCAACTGCTGTTGGTGTATGAGAAATCGGTTGGAAACTTTCTTCATGTCAGCACTTTGTAGGTGTACCACCGGCGCCAGCCTCATGTGAATGCTCTGGAAAGCTAGTCATTTGCATGCTACAGCATCTTGTTGCTATCGGTTAAATTTCGCGTCTGTAGCACGTCATTTTCGTCGTGTAGCAATTTTAATGACCAGTAGTGTATATAATGTCACACTGTTGTTATATGTAGCCTATAATTTACAACCTTCTGTCTTACTTATGTTCTCGCTGCATGTGTAAATAGCCTTTTCAATATCAAACGATTTTGACATATTACTTGTTGTCAGATCGTTAAGAAAAGTTTCAAGATTACCGGCAAAAGCAAAATTGAAAGGAAATTTGGCGGAACGTCTTTACCTTCTTCCTGACGCAAAGGCTTAGCTTCAGCATATTTCAGCCATTCAAGAAATGTTCCCCTGATTAATGAATGGTTACACTGATATATTAATATACTAAAATACTGAGAAGCACTCTGTTTGACTACCTTTGCTGATATTTTAGTATAAGCACTAGAATTTTTTGTTTTCATGGCTTTATCGAAAAAATTACTTATGCTGGTGTGGGAAGGCTCATATGCATCATATACATAGAGAACTATTATGAAAGATACCAAAGGCCACGAAAGCCTTTACAAGCACCTATAATCATAGACAGTAGGATGAACGATAATTACGACGATGTTCGCACAGTTAGATTCCTTTCTGGACACAGTGAAATAACTTTCAGAAAGTGAAATCCCTATCAAATAATTGCTGTTTTACACTGTGCTTCTAATTGTTCTGTGAAAGAATAAACTGCAGTGCTAGGAAAACAGAAGTGACTTTGTTCGAGTGCACTATCGAGAAATCTGCTTCCCATGACAATAACAAATTCGAATTGCAGTTACCATTACCGGTAATGATTTTCAATAGCACAACTTATTTCCCAAAATACTACCAGTACAAGTATGATTTGACACTTTCAGCACGTTTTTTGGCGCACTGCTCACTACAATTATACAGCCGCTTTGGTATAATGGGGCTTCAGTAATTACGTATAGCTTCAATGTATTGACAGTCTGTTAGTAGATTCTGCTACAGCTAACATATTAACCTACGCAAGTAAAAGCTCGAGATTAAGATCTCTCAGAAATAAATAATAAAGTTCCTCCTGAAATCAAATGAAATCAGTAAGAATTAAATTAAATTTTCGTGCTGCTCGTATGTTTTCCAGAGGAAATTATGAAAGGAGCTAATACGGTTTACCTGGAATTTTTTGGCATTTAATGAAGACTGTGAACTAACATTGGCAGGTTATATTTAACTAATATTGATAACATTACTCAATGTGTACGATTCTTAAGAGACGTCACTTTAATTAAAGGACGTTTCCCTCATATTCATGTAGAAAATGATGAAATACACTAATAAAAATATTGTTGAAGTACTGCTTTATTTGTAAGAAAGAAAGGTGTCGAAAATTACTCGGAGACTACTGCAGTCTTTACTCTGTTCATCTACAGACTGAAAGTTAATCTCATTATGCACAAAATGAAAATATATTTCCTAAGCAAAATTGTGTCAATGGACGCCTCTTAGTATAATTGCAATAAACCTTGAATAGTTATTACACTGCCGTTTTCTATTCAGTGGCTTTGAATACAGTTGAAATTAATAAGTGAGGAAGGCAAAATAGCAGAGGTGTGTTAATTTATATCCAATATGGCACAGCTGTTTAACTTTTTTTCATAGTCCCAGATCGGGACAGTTTTGAACACACCCTTTAATCTTTCGATAGCGATTCATTTTAATCTAAATATCTGACACAGTTAGAATGTTTTAAATTAAATTTTCTGTTTATTTTCTTGATTTTCCAGAGTACCTTAAAAAGAAATCTACTGCAGTTTTTCCACAGATTTTTGACGGTTAGTGTAGTCTGTCAACGTCATTGGCTGCTTGCATTGTAAGACAACTATACACAATTATTAGAAGACGCTTCCCCTAAATCACACACACACACACACACACACACACACACACACACACACACACACACTGCCACGCGCGCGTTCGAGGCAGATTCAACACGCCCGGCATTCGATACCAGTTATGCAGCGATGATATTACTTCTGTTACTATCCACGACTGTTGTGTGAGAGAATTGTCAGTTGTTCGTTTTCTTGTTAGAATCACAGGTTTCAGGTAACTGCGAGTTTTACCCCATGAGAAGCAAAAAAATCTAATTCACGTCCGAGAAATTTTGAAAGTGCCGCAGATAGTTGTACTCATCGCGATTTCGAAGGGTGCCGGCGCGAGCCGAATAGCAACGAGAAATGGACTGTCTTGTTTACGGTTTTGGTACTCAAATATTCGTTCTCGGCCTCCTTACCACGTACAAGGGCACCTACTTGTAGATTTCGTTCAAATTTATGGAGAGCGTAGGGCATGATTAGAAACGAAAGTGAACGTCAGGGGGAGCTCCAGATGAGGAAGAGTTTTTTTAAAAAAAGAAAAGTATTTTTGGCGCGAGTCGGATGAGGCATGAGCCATTTTCTTAAGCATAGATTCCCCGCAGCAGTGGGCGCTGCGAATGGTAACGCGCGGGTCGTGGGATCTAGTCTCCACGAGAAAACTGTTTTTATTCTCAGTTATTACGAGACTTCCTCTGCGAAGAGTTCGACTATCGGTCTGGCACATAGTTTTAATCTACAAAAAAGTTTAATATTTTCATAAATTGCATGAAAAGAAAGGCAAAGGAAAATTATCGATAGCACACAAATTTTTAGAAGGACCTTTATAGATCCATTTATTATTTCACAGGTAATGACTTATGTGTACTGGGATTATATTTGTCGTAAAAGGAGGGGAAGCAGTAACTTTCTCGGTATCTTGCCGCATGTTGCGACTTACATAGTTGTTTTAAGGTTTCTATGGAAAAACAATACTCTCACTATGTTTTCAAAGTATTCACGGTCGAGAGCTAGACGGGCCGATTTTAGCTGTACAGGGAAGCTATCGTTAGCGTTGCAGCTGCAAAAGGGTCCTCTAAGGTCAAAATAAAACTAATGGAATACGATATCTTGTACCCATTAATTACAGCCCTTTCTTGGAAAGTTGTTTGCAAAGTCCTCGGGGACGCTGTAAACAACAGCGATTTCTTGGAAATTTATTTTCATTCCTCGTATCCACGCCTTTTATGAAAATATTAACAAGTATAGTATTTTGAGCATTACTTCGGCTTCCTTGCTGTGTACAGTAAAGTAAAAGTTGAAAATAAAAAAATTAACGTAGGGACTCCAAGGCAGGACCTTGGAATTACCGTACTCTCCACTACACTGCGCCATCACTGCCTGGGAACAACGATGACAGAGGTTATGCAGGGCTCATTATTCGCCCGACCAGCGCCCGAAATGCTATTTTCTTCTAAACACTTTGTCATCTGGAATGCCCTCTTCTGTCATTTTCATTTCCGGCCAAACCCTACATACACCATGGCTTTGGATAAAATCGCGGATGAGTAATTTCGGTCTCGATGTTAATCCCATATAACGCTGTTTTCCTTGGTTTCAAGACTATTTTTATGGTTAAAGGGTGTAGGCTACGTCGGAGAGGCAGTATTAGGTTACTGGTCTCCTGTGGGTTGAGTACAGCCTTTCCTCTTGGCAACGTGGCATTATTAGGAGAGATAGGCTGTGAGGCCCCTGGCCGTAACCGTTTATCATTCCTGAGTAAGGTTCCTGGTACTCATTTGATTGCAGGCCGAACTGACCTCAAGGGCCATCTTACAGTGAATGGAACGGATGAAATGTCAGGCCCTATCTGGGATGGAACACAAAATCTCCAGTAATAGCTAATAATGTACAGAGTGAACATTAATAAAATCGATAAACTACAGAGATGGGTTCCCGACTGGAGACGGAGGATAAAGGCCTATGAACATAGTCCGGAAATGCATCGTACCATGGAAGATGGCATTATCGAATGAAAGTTCCTCTGACAATGTGCCGTGTGTTCCTTGTGTGTTGCAGGCTGTGTGATTGATGCCGATTACTGTGAGCAGGTACTCGTGTCGGGAACAAGCCGAGATGGTGTTTGTGTACGGCCAAGCAGGTGGAAACGGACGAGAAGCAGCACGGCTGTAACAAAACAAGTACCCTCACAGATGCCAGCTACATCACACAACTTTTCAAATCCTTTTTGGACCCTCATTGGACGCTTTTGTGATCAGGGTTCTTTTCAGACAGACTGACGTCCGGGGAAGCGATGGACTGTGCGAACACTAGAAGTGGAGAACTGCCACTCTTCAGTGCCATATACCTTGGCAACAGTGCATTTCCTGACAGATGTACATAGGACCTTTTCCCCTCCATTTCTGGTTAGGAATCCGTCCCTGCAGTTTGTCAGTTTGGTTCTAAACAAAGTCAATCATATTGTAATACTCTTATACGAGGGTTGTCCAGAAAGTAAGCTCCGATCGGTCGCATAATGGAAACCACAGTGAAAATCAGAAACATTTTATTTGAAAGAGTTAGCTACACTTTCCACATGTGTCTCTACATAGTCGTCGCCGCTCCGACTTAGACATTTGTCGGAGTGTTATACCAAATTTCCAACACCATCGTCATAGAAGTCAGCCGCCTGTTCTTTCGGATAATTCTCTACACTGGTCTATAGTGCGTAGCCTGCGCCGAGGTATTGTCTTCGTATCCAGCGTATCATGTGGAGATGATACTCTGGACGAGCCAATTAGGGCTGTGTTGTGGGTGATCGTACACTACCCATCTAAAAAGCTGCAGAAGCATCTTCACTGCCCCTGCAGAGTGCAGCTGAGAATTGCCATGAAGAAGGAAGTGCGTGGCAGTTGTGTTAGGTGGGCTGCATTTATTAAGGCGAAGCCCCTCAGCGGGCCATCCTACTTGGCGGGAGACATTGTTGTTCTAGGCACCCTTACTCGCTCACAGTGCGCTCACAACTGAAAAGAGCGTCTTGATGCGATCGACGCTCATACTAGAGACACTACCCAAAACATCTGTGTAAAGCTTCATTTGGTTTACACTGTGGTGTCCATTTCACGACCGATCGGAACTTACTTTCTGGACAACCCTTGTATTATTACTAAATGAATGAAGGAACATCAGTTTTAATTTCAAGGTCTGTGTAGATGGTCCAAAGAATTACGAATACAATTCTGCTTGATTGATTCGGTCATGAGATGGCAAGATAGGGGGCATCTTTCAAACTGACTGTGAAGCGACAGACGTTGGCTGCAGCAATCTAGTGTGATTACCTACTAATGAGGTGGTGCAAATGCAAGACAATGCAGTCATATCAAAACCTTGTTAGTCTGTTTCAGTTATTTGTTTTGCAGTGTTTCCTGACATCTCTCACATGAATTTTATAATGAGTCTTTCACCTACAATCTTCTCCCAACGTTGCCAGTGGCGTTTTTCTAACGAGCTTATTGAAGATAAGTCATTAACTTCCTTCTTTTCCCTTTTACCATTATCCGCCACACACCATCAGGTGGCTTGCGGAGTATGGATGTAGATGTAGATGTATTGGTTATAGGGTATTCGCAGTTGTTATTAATAATCTCAATACAGAATAGTTCTGGCTGCATGAATTATATTTTATGAAGTACTTGTAGATCCCCAAAAAGACATGTGGTAAATAATTCATGATCACTTTGCCTTCGTGCACAAAATATGATTTACAACTAGATCTGTTCATTATTCAAATTCCAGCCCATTGCGACTAGGATGTGAGTACCGCGGACACGTTTAGCGTGGAAGATGTATTACCAATTACGGCGTTGCATTGGCGTCCACGTATCATTCAGTCTCAAGTAAGTTAACTTATTCATTCTGAAATGTGTAATGCATGGTAATTTGAGTTTCAGGCGAAGGGAGGCATAAGAATATCCGTTGTTGCAAGTTGTTCTATGTAATAAATCATGGTCGGGTTTGCATATCCAACGTTTTCCTTGCTGACCTTTGGTACTTGTTATCCTTTAACTGTCCCATAGAACAATGAAAACAGTTTCAGTTGACTAATACTTTCATTTCACAATCTTGATAATAAGCCCCCTGCAGAAAAAACTAAAATCAGTAGTGCTAAATTCACACACACAGGATATTATGTACAAATGTTTCTTGTTTTGACTACTCCAGTGATACCCAGATAGCACCAGTAGCATGTGATGACGTATGTATGGTAAATGGGAGAAATGTATAATGACTTTTGTCTTAAAGTATTATCGTACAAAGGGCTAGCCTTTGATGTCGGAAAACATTAACACTGCTCAACACTGCTCTGGTCATCAGAAACTGTGACTGAGACATTGTTAGATTTTTGGGGTGCTTGAGAATAACTCGAATTAGTTATATTAGTAGTAACAGCCGGTAAGTGCATTTCCAGTATAATTGTATGAGCAACGAAACGTTTCTCTGCAGAGTGGTAAGTATTGCAAGTAAAAACACTTGATCGAAATGAATATGGCGTACGTTCATAAGTCGATGCTATGGACGAATGGTCTGGCTGTTTTGAGTGAAGTTACACATTTGAACCACTTAAAGATTGTTTCTCTAAAATACAATTGTAGATGTAACATGTTGAAATGAAATCGTATGACATGTTTAACTAGGCTCCTCTTAGCGATTATAGGAGAATGTCCGTACATTACATCCTTGCTATTGCTTACCAAAACGCTGCTCCATTTACAATGAGACGCAGCACAGATCCAAGACGAATTTGAATAAAATGGCCTCCGACCGTGAAAGCTTACGAACATATCAGTGACTAGTAGCTGCTACTATCTACATCCCACAATGCACATGCACTGCGCCATACTGGTAACTGAAGTCTCACTATTACAAAAGGCAGATAAGGAGCTTAGTAGTCAATACATACACCAGTGCTTATATAACTAGATTGCAGACAAACAAGCGATGACTCATGATATGGGGCTGGCGAGAATTTAAGTACAATGAGTAGAAAAATAAATATAGAGCCACATATTATGTTGTGTGAACCTGTGGTCTATCTAACGTAAATAATTTAAGACTGAAATCATCTTAGTTGGTAATGTACGTTGCAGTATACAACAGTTTCCCATAGCGAAGATGAAACACGTTAGGCTGATACGTTTTATATATCACGGCACCGATTTATAGATATCTGTATGATGACGGTAGTGATTCATAGGTATCTGTACAGTGATGTCATGAGTAATGTCGATGATTGTGAAGACAGAGCCTCTAACACCTATCTAATTTACTCTTTTCCATCTGTCTGTGTAGCTGCATGTTTAATGAGTTGCATAAATCTGCAGGGAAGTGAGTGCGCCACATAGCAGGTAGCGGGGAAAGCAACTGCAGGCACTGGGCACGCCCTTTATGGAAGGTGCGGTTACTCGGGGTGGCCACCCAGAGCACAGGACAAAGGGATGGATATTTCAGTCATACTGCATTGTTTACGGTGGCGCCAGGTAGGCGCGAAGCAGTCCCGAGTTCTTTAAAACTGCCGTCTCTTCACCCTGTGTCGCCAGAGCCTCTGTCTCTAAAGTGCTCGGCTTGGGGAACAATGTTGTACCTATGACCAGTGCAAAATGAATTATTTTACGAGCCCATACGTCTGCTCACAGAAGGGCCTGGAAGTGGATTTTTGGCCTACTGGTCTTCCCAGAAAGCTGTTGGAAGCTACCCTTGGCGAAAGACAGCCATATAACTGTTTTTATTTGGGAAACCTGAGTTGTCGTTATTGTTAAAGTTTTTTTTTTTCTTTCCGCTCTTTTGGGAGAAGTGTGGAGTCGTCGGGACGCCAGTATATGTGATCAACGAATTCGATCTCCCGCAAGGTAGGGAGGCACCTCATTGATTAACTTAAAGAAATATCTGCTAAATGGGAGTTTCGAACTCCAGTTCCCAGAATTTCATTTACGGGAAGGCACCCCTTTAGGATCTTAAAATTATCTGTTAGTCGGTGCTGGAACACTGTCTACAAATTTCATTGCTTAATCGTTGGCTATTCTTCTTCATGGGTGGAGGGAGATTTGTGTAGATTCTTAGCAGTTAACACTTAAGCAGAGAAAAATGTTAAAATTTTGGAAGGCGCTCGATCAGGAAATGGAGACTTGTCCAGGGGAAGCGGAAGAGAACCGAGGAGTAGAATTTAGGAAATCAACTCATAGCTCCGTGACTGACGGGTTACTGCTGCTGGCCAGCTGCAGAATATGCACATCGTGTCGTACTGCGTCGTCCATTCTGCTGACAATGCCACATAGCGTGGGCTTTCATGAGAGGACAGTGATTAGATTTTCTCGGTCATTTCTTTTGAACTTGAGAGGTAACGCGACTTGATATACCATCTTACAGTGGATGAACCATCCGTAACCGTAGGTAACTGCGCGTCAAATTATCTGGCAGATAGCTGGTATAGTGGGAGCTATCATTTCGTGCACAACGGCGAATATGCATTTGAGGGACGGACTTGCTGAGACCGTCATTACTCTTGCTTCATCCACTTCTTGCTGCCTGGTTCGGCAGATGTAGACGACTCAAATAGTTCCAATGTTCATGGCTTGCATCTCGTTTTTCGTTAGTATTTAAGTAATCTTTCATTTGTGTATGTGCTCGAAGAGAATAAATAAAATTTGTCTTGATCTGGATCAAAATTCTTTATTTAGTGGTTAGATAATCTTCCACAATTATTAATATTTAATGACGGTCCGAGAACAGACCCCCAGATTCAATCTGTATCTGTGTTAAAGACGGCCTATCTATCTCTCGGGCGATCCAGCAAGGACAAAAAGTGAAATGGCTGAAGGATTCATCAGTTCGTGTAGGCAAGCAGAATCTTTGCTGTGTGAACATAGGACACTTTTGTGAATATACTCTATTACTATTTACTCCCCTTGAGCAAGGACGCTTTCATAGTTTAAATTTTCATATTTATAAATAACATGAATAAGTGATAATCCCTCTGACAACAATGTCTTATAGTTTCGACCACATGACAACTGTTAGGAAGTTTAGCTTGGTAGACAGTACAGTGAAACCATCAAGGTGCTTGTTGTCCAGAGGTAAAGTGATAAATCTGAAAGCGACTGTAGTTTAAATAGTAATTTAATATTATGCACAGTTTTCACTGACGTGTAATACTCTTTCAACTTATTAGGCAAAGGAGTTTCACTGTAATGTTAAGGGTTATTCTATTTTAATAATACGAGGGGTGATAATAAGTAATGCAAAACTTTTTTTTTCTGAACGTTGGTTGGTTTTATTCAGGATTCCGATACAAAGTATTAATCCCCACTGTTTCGCCTAAAAGCCCCTATTTTTCACTATTTTTCAACATAGTTTCCATCCAATACTACGACCGTATGTCACCTTACTCGAAGGGCCTGAGTGCCCATTAAGGTACCCCCGAATTGGTCGACGTCAGAGCCAACATCTTCCTGCATCAGTAACCTCCCCATCCGCCACGTACCGCTTCCCACGGAGTGCATTCTTCATTGGGCCAAATAAATGAAGGTCAGAAGGTGCGAGATCCAGACTGTAGAGTGGATGAGGCAGAAGAGTCCATTGAAGATTTGTGAGCTCCTCTCTGGTGTGCAGACATGTGTGAGGCAATAAATCGTTGTGGAGAAAGGTAAGTTCGTTTTCTTTTTTTGTGGTGATGAATAGTTATCTGGACAGTGCACCTCAGAATTGATCATTCTATCACGAGGGAGAGTCCCACAAGATCGTCGCCATGGGTTTACCGGCTGAGAGACTAGTGTGACAGCAATGCCGACAGGGACTCCCGGTTAATAAGCGTAGTTTTTGACGGAAATTAGTCGATCACTTCGAATGAGAGAGTCTATAAGTTCCAGCATCGCAGGCCTCACAGCTTTGTGCGACTGGCCGGCCCACGGGAGACCACACCCGTTGGCGCGACCTTGTTGCGACGATGACAAATGCCTTACCCAAAGACTCACCGTGCTTTTGTTCACTGACAGGTCTCCGTAGGCATTAATAGCTCCGGTGCTCTGGTTTTCCACCAAAAGAAACTCGGTGACTGCTATCTGATTGGAACATACCTCCGTTACAGACGCAGTTTCGAAGGCCGCCCACTATCGGAATTTCACGAAACTATAGAGGCTGAAGCGGGAGTATTCCACATGTCCTACAAACAAATTTTACATTTCTTCAACCGGAACCGGCCGAGACAAATATGTGTCGCATTACTTATTGAGCGTACGTCTTACAATAATTGACTAAGCTGCTTACAGTTCTTTCAAAGACTACTTATAACAAACTGTCATCGATAGTGACTTGAAAGTAGCATTGACAGTTTATAGTAATTATATTTTTGATTAAAGGGTGCCGATGCGTATTTCACCGAAACATAAAAATAAAAAGCCTTCGTCGCATGGCTGGTTGAGAATCTGGCACAGGGTTTGTTAGGTAAACATTTACATTGCTTCTAAACTGTAATCCCGGTATTGCGCACTGTAGTGGATTATGGAATAGAGATAAGTAGTCAGTAGTCAGATTACAAGATATATTTTAACTGTGTTTCCCTTATAAGTCAATGCTGTTTAACTGCTGGTTACCTGCACGTTAAATAACTGTTCAATACATTCACCCAGAAATGTTGCTGTATATTTAATATTGGAAGGTTTCATGTGATGGCTCTTTCGTGACCCTATGGAGAATAAGCAATATTAAAATAATACATCATATAACACAACATATGACTCCTAATTTATCTAGTTTTGTATTTATAGTACAAAGTAATGTTTCACATTTTGTAAGACAAGTATATTTACGACGCTCAGCTAATATTTTTGTGGTACTATTAAAACGATTCGTTCAAATACGTTTGTATGTCACTACGTATTATGCATGTACGTTTTGTAATATTTTTAGTCTGTTATAGATGAATATGATCCTAAATTGACCTAAATCGGCTGCTTAATAAATATTTGTTCGTGGAGCGAAATGTATAAAGTAAATCAGAGCTAATGGCTGATCAGTACCGTACCTATAAGATTGTGTAGTTCTCAAAATCAGAAAGGAATACTTGGCGGACAGAAGATCATTGTTTCTAGAGCAGAAGCCGACCTCACACTTGCCACTTAAAACGTGGCACGAATGATGATGATGTTTGGTTTGTAGGGTGCTCAACCGCGCGGTCCCTTACTAAGTCCTAATTTTCACACAGTCCAAGCTAGCCACTGTCACGAATGATGATGAAGATGATGATAAAATGATGAGAACAACACAAACACTCAGTCCTGGGGGAGGGAAAATCCCCAACCCGGCCAGGGATCGACCCCGGGACCCCGTGATCGAGAGGCAGCAGCGCTAGCCACCAGACGACGAGCTGCGGTCATAACGAAACGAGGCATGAAGGCCAGTGGGCGAGACGTTAAGTAATCAGCCGCGCGCAGTTCCTGCTGCTTGGCCACTACAGTTGTGTGGCTAATGTGTTCACCAAGTGACACAGCTTCAAACTCGACCAAAATTACACTGCAACATCTGGGTATACTCGCTGCCACCTTTGCTGACTCACTGCTACATAATTTTGCTATCTTTTAAGCCAAGCGAACAATTTACTGGCTTGTAATTTACGGAGCGAGTGGGCGCATTCGGTAGGTAGGCAGTTCAGACTCGCGTGCGGTCATCCTGATACTGGTTTTCCGTTATTTTTATAAATAGGGAAATCGGTTCCTTTGAAAGGGCACGACCGACTTCCTTCCTCATCCTTCCCTTATCATCCGTTCGGGGTAGCCACGCTGTCAAAGGCACCCTACCATGGTTTGTGCGTCTCGCCCCGTCGGAGGTTAAAGTCGTCCCTCGGAAATGGGTGTCTGTGTTATCCTTAGCGTAAGTTAATGCAAGTTAGATTACGTAGTGTGTAAGCCAAGGGACCGATGACCTCAGCAGTTTGGTTCCATAGGAACTTACAACCACCTCCCCTAATCCGATCGGGTCGATGAACTCGATGCTTGATACCATCCCCCAGATCAACCAACCAACCAAGCGAATGGCTTATAATTCGCTGCGTTGGTACATACTTCAAAGTTCCAGTATTTACACGACAGTAAATTTCAAAAAATGGTTCAAATGGCTCTGAGCACTATGGGACTCAACATCTGTGGTCATAAGTCCCCTAGAACTTAGAACTACTTAAACCTAACTAACCTAAGGACATCACAAACTTCCATGCCCGAGGCAGGATTCGAACCTGCGACCGCAACAGTCGCGCGGTTCTGGACTGAGCGCCTAGAACCGCTAGACCACCGCGGCCGGCGGTAAATTTCAAAGGAATACAATGCGTTGATGAGTCAAAACATCACCAGCTGAATGGTGTTGGTGCATATTTGGAAGAATATACAGCAGCGATTATACGTGGCTCGGTTTTTACAAGTCCTTGGTACATTTTCGGAGATATGTGGCACTAAATGTGTAGAAATAATTCAAGCAATTCCCATTGATTCTGAACAGTTGGTCTAAAGGGCACTAAGGAGCAGCCCGATAGATTCCCATACATTTTTCATCGGATTCAGGGTAGGCGAATTTGATGTGTACTCGTTTACTAACATGTAGCACGATTCGATTCTAGCTTTGTGATAGGAACAGTTAAACGGCTGAAAAATGCCGTCGCCGCATTGAGGGTTGCCGGTAGCCCGCACTAACGTTCACATACTCCACAGGTGTCATAGTGGCTTCCCCTTGCCACTACGGTTACCATGTGAGCTCACGTGAATGTACGCCATAGCATAATACTGCCGCCACCGGCCTGCGTCCACAGCATGGAGAGTGTTTTGAGAGGCCTTTCGTCTAGATGGCGAATCCGGAAACGACTGTCGACGTGATGTGACAACAAACGTGATTCATCAGCCCGGCTACATGTTTCCTTTAATCCACGGTCCAATCTTCATGATCGTGTGATCACTGAAATCGTAATTGATGATGTTGTTGAGTTAACATTGGGAACACGTAGGCATCTTTTATTGTTTGAGCCCCACGTTCAGCCGTGTGTGCTGGACGGTGTTCCCCGAAACACTTGTACCTCCACCAGCTTTGTACTCAGTAGTCAGATGTATAACAGATGGCCACCTATATTGCATTACAGAGCGAGAAGCTCTCTGAGCTCCTGATTTTTTGATGAGGCGTTGACTTTCAACTCCTTGCCGACAGAGATGGTGGGTGGTTAGCACATTGGACTTGCATGCGGGGGGTTGACGATTCAAACCCGCGTCCTTGTGTCCGGATTTAGATTTTCTATAACTGCAGTAAATCGCTCCCGGGAAATGACGGGATTGTTCCCCTGATTATCTTTCCCATCCTTGACACAATGCCAGCTTGTGTTCAGTCTGTAATGAGCTCGTAGTCGACGGAACGTTAAACCCAATATTCCTTCCTTACTTCCTTACAACTCATCGTCATCTACTCGTGGTTTGTCGATCCTTGAACAACTTTTCATAGATGCTCACTACTATAATACGGTAACAGGCGACCAACTCCACTTTTTCCGACCTGCTCGTCCCCAGACACCGGGACCTAACAAACTGCCACTTTTGAATGTTGCTTATGGCAGTGGACCTGCCGACTAACGGCCTGTTACTTCACTAGAATGGTTCCCCATTCGATTCTGCTCCCTTTATGTACTTTCATTACCGCGTCACATGCCAACAACGCTCCCACTTGGAATTCACTCTTTGGATGAGCAGTGGTCATAGCGTTTTAGCTCATCCGTCTCTTATTATTATATTGTACTGAACCAAGAAAGCGCAGACTGTGACATTTTTCACCCAAAAAGTTGGGACTGAAGAATAATACATTAATTAAAACAGTGTATAGAAAAAGATTTCGTATACTGTCTTCACACTTCACAGCACAAATTTCTAAAAAATTATGAATGACTTGCAAACAGGAGACTATTTTTGTAGACATATTTAGCTGTAAGCAGTATCTTTCCGAAATGGTGGGCCACCGGACGTAAGACCCTGCTTCTGTGCACTTCCTATACTCAGTGTGATAACTTACAGAGATATGGTCGTTAGGATTGCTACATGTGATGCACTATAGGAATAGATCGCTGCAAAATTTCTGGAAACGCAGAAACACAGAATATTTCCGGTAAAGTCACTGGAAGGGAAGAAACATTTCTCTCTGCGTGAAGTAGGAACATCATTCGTGTGGCTCTGATAGAGGATATATTGCCGTAGCTTGGGGAGATAACTCGTGCACACAGAGAGCAAAAACTATGTTCCGACTGAAAAGGCATGGACTTTTGTTTTGGGGCCCATACTTACAAACATGACAGTCATGTCCCGTCGAACACCACTGATTCGTGTAACTGAATTTCAACGGCGACGTCATGTCGGAGATGATGAGCCAGCTGTATATCAATGTCAGTGCCCGTGGTTCTCCACTCCTGGAAATGGAAAATAGAACACATTGACACCGGTGTGTCAGACCCACCATACTTGCTCCGGACACTGCGAGAGGGCTGTACAAGCAATGATCACACGCACGGCACAGCGGACACACCAGGAACCGCGGTGTTGGCCGTCGAATGGCGCTAGCTGCGCAGCATTTGTGCACCGCCGCCGTCAGTGTCAGCCAGTTTGCCGTGGCATACGGAGCTCCATCGCATTCTTTAACACTGGTAGCATGCCGTGACAGCGTGGACGTGAACCGTATGTGCAGTTGACGGACTTTGAGCGAGGGCGTATAGTGGGCATGCGGGAGGCCGGGTGGACGTACCGCCGAATTGCTCAACACGTGGGGCGTGAGGTCTCCACAGTACATCGATGTTGTCGCCAGTGGTCGGCGGAAGGTGCACGTGCCCGTCGACCTGGGACCGGACCGCAACGACGCACGGATGCACGCCAAGACCGTAGGATCCTACGCAGTGCCGTAGGGGACCGCACCGCCACTTCCCAGCAAATTAGGGACACTGTTGCTCCTGGGGTATCGGCGAGGACCATTCGCAACCGTCTCCATGCAGCTGGGCTACGGTCCCGCACACCGTTAGGCCGTCTTCCGCTCACGCCCCAACATCGTGCAGCCCGCCTCCAGTGGTGTCGCGACAGGCGTGAATGGAGGGACGAATAGAGACGTGTCGTCTTCAGCGATGAGAGTCGCTTCTGCCTTGGTGCCAATGATGGTCGTATGCGTGTTTGGCGCCGTGCAGGTGAGCGTCACAATCAGGACGCTGGTCCAACTGAGGCGCCAGATGGAAATGGCATGGCAAGCCGTTCCACAGAACTACATCCAGCATCTCTACGATCGTCTCCATGGGAGAATAGCAACCTGCATTCCAGCGAAAGGTGGATATACACTGTACTAGTGCCGACATTGTGCATGCTCTGTTGCCTGTGTCTATGTGCCTGTGGTTCTGTCAGTGTGATCATGTGATGTATCTGACCCCAGGAATGTGTCAATAAAGTTTCCCCTTCCTGGGACAATGAATTCACGGTGTTCTTATTTCAATTTCCAGGAGTGTATAACGCTGAATATACTCGTCTGTCGTGTTACGTACGGCAGCGAGACGTGCATTAACGCCTGCATTGCTGCACCAAGCATGAAGTTCCTGGGCGCAGCAGAGCTTAGGACGAGTACTGCAGCTCGAATGTTACTTCAGAGAAGCAGCAGGTTAAACTTTAATGTGCCTGATTACACACCCCTGAAAGCTTTGCTTCACAATGGGAGTTACGGAACACCATAAACGTGAGGACGAATGAATGAAAACACTGGATTCATAGCTGACAATGTTCAGCAATGCAAATAGTATAAAGTAAATAGAAGGACTACACACTTAATAGACGTCAGTAAAGGAAAAATATATTATGTTCTTCTTTATGTTATTCATTTCCTTGTAGTTACTGATACCAAAGTCGCATATTGTTTGTTGTATTAACAGAAGATTTTATATATATATATATATATATATATATATATATATATATATATATATATATATCACTATTTCTTAATTGCATATAACCACCACATATAACAGAAACATATAAACCATATTAGTCTTGTGGATGTCACTGAATGAGAATCACTTTTCACTATAGTAAGGTTCATGGGGTTCAAGTTTGGAATTAATGGAATTAAGTCACTAATCGGCGCAAGAGATTAACACTGTACAAAAATATCCAATTATAAAGTCACTACGTACACCTTATTCTTCTGATAGTTGAAGTTGTGCATTTGTGATGTCAACGAAGTATCGCGGTTTTGCGACTCGGTGCCTCCACATCTTCGAAATTACACATGAGAGCCCGTCTCCTAAAAGCGTCTTGCGATGAGGACATCGATATATGGCTGTCGGGCAAGATTCATGAGGCTTGTATGTAGGGGATTCTCAATCTACCGATTACCTTCGTGTGGCCTGCTGACCTACTTAGCGGAACCAGACTAGCAGAAAGTAGTTTGCACCTGGGTGTATATCGCCGTGGAAGTTTTAATTTCCAATACCAAGTTGTTTTTGGAAGGCATTGCTATATCCAGGCTAAGTTTTGTCCTTTCGTCATTTGAGAGGTATACCCGAATCCGTACCAGTGATCAAATGCCCCTCTACGTATTTGGTAACGATGTGAATGAGTTAGAAGCTCAAAAAGTGTAATCTTTCCGTTTTGTCGCTCTTTGCCATTTGGTCAACAATTTCGTTGTTTATGAACCTTAAACGACCTTTGATTCCGAGATGTGTCCCTCTGTAGCATTGTTTGGTATACTGGTATATTAATTCCATTACACTGGTGACGTCTACGTGTCGTGTGTCCATTCTTCTGTGGGTGGAAGTCTTTTTAAGTGATTCCACTGAGGCGAATTGCGTGTCAGTGATGATAAAATGATGATAAAATCAACACAATATTCAGTTCCCGAATGGAAGAAATATCCGACCCGGTCAGGAGTCGAACGCAGACCCCTTCGGCTGGCATCCAGTCACGCTGATCCCGCAGCTGCCGGGTCGGACTAGTGATGACGTGGTAGTTGATTTTTCATTTCCGGGATTGGTTCCCTAGTTTTTCGATCGCATTCAGGTATCATTGGTATTAAGCAGTGTGTATTTGAATTCTAACTTATTGCTAGAATCTGAGCCATAAAGCTGATCGTTGCAGGTCGATACAGAAAAATAATAATATGAGCTGGCACGCTTCCTTTCACATACTATAAGCGTGCAGCTACCCGCCGAAGCTGTCACATAAGTCGCAATTCGAGAGGCGAATAGCATGTAATTGTTTACAGCGATGAGGTCAGAATCTACATAATTTACGCCTCATCATGGGAACGTTACCTCTGTTGTTATAATAAATAAATAAAGACCATCTGGATCATGTTTTCTTTTATTACCGACTACCGGTTTCAGCTGCGCTCCAGTCATTTTCAGATCTGGCGCCGCAAAGTGCAGTTTTTGGACAAATTACGTTCGGAGGCATCAGACGAAAAGATGGTCTCCTGCGCAGGATGAAACCTGCTGTCGGAAACAAAAGAAGTTGCGATCCAGCAGGTGTTCGTTTGTTTACTAGATCAGCATTTAGCCTGTCGAACTGATAAATGTTTCTTACAACGCTATCGACGATGAGAGAGGCAACAATCTGATTCTAGCAGCGACATCGGCAGCATGGCTAGTTAAGACTTCGCTTACAATAACCGATCATGCATGGGGTTTGTTAATGAAACACAAAGCAGTGTCCGAGGCATCCACAGAGTCAGCAAGTTGTTACGGCTGTAGTTCCTAACTCTCCGCTGATGTGTGCTCGTTCAGCACAGCTATGATCATGTACACGCTGTTTACATTTGAAGTTTCTTAAACTCATTTTACTTGTCTGTAATGAAATAAGTGTGAAAGTGAAACTTCTTTATAAAGTTTTTACTTATATTGCTGAGTGAAATTGACTATACTGTCTATTTGCTATTCTTTATCATCTCAACACTGACCCACAATATCCTAGCGCAACGCAATCTAACTGCTCAACAATGATAACCTGACTTCAAATAGTTAATACAAAAGAATGGCCCTGAATTAGAGAAAATCCTAACAATAACCTATACATTACATAAGTAACTTACCTCACAAAAGTCTTCATTACCCGAACTACTGCAATACAGCAAGCGCCAATAAAGTCAGCGGAATAAAAGATTCTAACTACTGTAGGCTCTGACTACTAACAGGCATATGGTTAGCAAAAGGAAAGATTCTGTTGCGAAGCGGCCGGTCGGGGTGGTCGAGCGGTTCTAGGCGCTACAGTCTGGAACTGCGCGACCGCTACGGTCGCAGATTCGAATCCTGCCTCGGTCATGGATGTGTGTGATGTCCTTAGGTTAGTTAGTTTTAAGCAGTTTTAAGTTCTAGGGGACTGATCACCTCAGAAGTTAAGTCCCATAGTGCTCAGAGCCATTTGACCCCTTTTTTTTGTTGCAAAGCAAACACTTTAATAATATGAAACCAGTTCAACAATTATATAATCGTGCATGACGTCCTGTTCCAAAAACTATATAAATATGAATAATATTCAATCTCCAAGTTGGACACGTCCAGATATTCCGCTTTCGCCAACACTTCAAACCTCTAACCTCCATCAGTGCTAACTTCTCACTTCCCACCTTCATCACTACTGGCTGTTCACCTCCAACTTCCATCACCGCTGACTGTTAACTTCCAACTGCTATTCCGACCAGCCACAGAGTCTCTTACAGAGAGCGCACAGCGCTGTCAGAGTTATTAATGCAAAGCGCTACATAGCGGTTCCAATATTCAAATACATAAACAGCCTACTTACACGTTACGTTTTGCGCTTTTAGGTGATTATGAACATTCTGGCTAGCGTGACCATCACTGTTCCTCCTCAACGAAAAAGTGTGTGACGTGGTACGACCAAAGTTCATTGAGCAGTTGCTGCAAGGGTCTCTATGTATCGTTGGAGAACTGCTTATAAGCTAAAGAAGCAAATACAGTATACACAAATTGTAGGAAAGGACAATGTATACTCGTGTGCGTATTTCTTTGATTAAAAATACGTACAGGAAGTACGTGTACAGGCAACATCAGACTGACGAGATGACCGGACGTAGCTGCTGTTCGCACATGGAGACCGATCTCGCATGTATCTTTCAAATCATACTGCATTACTTGGTGCGGTGCTCAGCAGTGTTCCGGAACGCCACAGCCGCCTCCCGTTGTGCGAGCAAATGTAATCAAACAGCTCCCGTCACAAACAGCACGCAGCACTGTGGTTGTGCGAGTGTACGACGCACGACAGCACTGCAGCAATTCCATTTAAAAACTGGTTTGTCGTGCTGTTGGAGCATCTGACTCAGTTTTCGTTAGGCTGCTGTTAAAATCCGTTATAAAATTTTTAAAATAAGTGACGTCGTCGTGTTACCAACCGCTCTAAATCTTAAATTTAATTTTAGTAATCGGCAGCCTCAGTAACACCGTTTACCTAGAATTTACCTAGGTTTCTGTCGGGATAAACCAACCATCTACAAAATAACTGTAACTACCATCTTTCCATAGTGGACATCGTCAAGCTTAAACTACAAATCCATAAATTGTCGTCAGTTACAGTACAGCACTCGCGGCTGCCGCATCGCGGTCGAGAAGTGAGGCCGAGGCAGTTCCATATAAGTTTTAGCCTGACGATAATTTGTTTTACCTTGACGATGTCCGCTATGGACAAATGATAGTTATCGTTATTCTAAAGAAGGCTGGGTTATCACGACTGAAACCTAGGTTAATTCTAGGTAAACGGTGCAACTGCGGCTGTTGATTATTAAAGTTAAAATTAATATTTTTACAGTTGCTGACAGGGCCGCGCAATGTTGAAGATATTTACGCCCTAAATCTATTTTTTGCGATGCAATGGAAGAAGCCTAAGGAAGTCTAATTCATCCACGTAGAAAGTATGTTACAAAGCAGTCGCTCAACCAATTCTTGATGTCTTTTCGTCGGCTTGACACCCTTACTTAGTATTTAATGTGGGTGGAGAAGATGCAAAGAAGATCCGCCCGTTTTTTCACGATTTAATTTAGGCAGAACACTACGTACGTAGATATGCTAAGGGAACGTCAATCAGAGAAGTTGCAATGTCGCTGTACACTGGGTAGCACCCGACTCTCGAAACTCCAAAACCTCCAAAGCAAAACACTGCTCCGTTTGACTTGTAGCCCGTAAATGCAGCGGCGACAGAAAAGTTTAGGCGGATAAAAACCATTCCCTACAGCTTCTCTTCGAGCACAACACGTATTAATGGACCAGAGAGCAGGGGGTGGCGCGTCTACAACATTTACCCATCGCCATGCTTGCTTGCACAGTACAAGAATTAGTTGATAAATTTGGGCAGGAAAACGAAATCGAAGATTAATGCGTCACTGTTCACTTTTACATTAACACCAGTGCCTGATTGTGCTGTAATAATGACCTAGCTGAAACTTCCGTCCTAGTGAGATGAATGAGAGTAGTTTAACCATGTGGAGTTGCAACTGAGGATAATGCCTTGTACCTCGCTGAACATGCCAATTTACGTGACGATGGATTTACTGTGGGTCCCA
Organism: Schistocerca gregaria; assembly: GCF_023897955.1. Taxonomy (NCBI): domain Eukaryota; kingdom Metazoa; phylum Arthropoda; class Insecta; order Orthoptera; family Acrididae; genus Schistocerca; species Schistocerca gregaria. Next base: position 203,447,083 of record NC_064924.1, read on the forward strand.
CATTTATGGACAGATTGAAATTAGATGCCTTTGTTAATTACAAATGATGTACTTATTCACTCTCCAGCGGCAAGTGCGCTGATATGAAACTTACTGGTAGATTATGACTGTGTGCCTGACCGAGGCTCGAACTCGGGAACATTGCCTTTCGCGGGTAAATGCTCTAATGTACTTAAGTGTTGGGAAAGTGATGAAATAAACTTTATAATACATATCCAGGTGATTGTTCCTCTTCTCCTTGCCTATTTGTGCACTGAAGTTTCATGGTACAATTTTAACATGTCTTTCTGGTATTTTATTTATTATTTCTCCTGTGCCTTCCCAAAAGTCTTCTACTTCCCTTTGTTTCCTTCTGTTGTGATCATTTGTCGGTGCAGGTGAGTTGATGCTTGTGTATCTTTCGTTCCCTGATTTGAAGATTATCCCAGAGGTTCTTTCTGAGATGGGTTGAAATCAAGGATGTTGTCTATGAATGACTTGTGAACCGCAAATCCTGTGCCAAACATTGTCGGTGTTCGTGTTCTGACGGCAGGTTTAGCTTTCTGTATCCTGCTATTTTCTGTGTTGAATTGGTTTTCGTCTGTGATGCGCGTCTCATTTATTGCCAGGATTTTGACGCGCAATTTTTCCAGAACATCCTTGAGTTGTTTAAGTTTGCCCATCTTGACCAGCGTGCTGATGTTGAGCGTGCCGATACACTGTTTGCGAAGAGGTTTCTAGAGGATCCGACTATTCTTCTTCTTCTCATGACATTCCTGGTCCCCCAGAATCCGATTACCGGGAAGTAAGAGGAGCCGGGGGTAGTGGACATTTTTCTTCTTGTTTCACCAAATTTTTTCACGTTTAAGGTGATTGTGGTGACCCTGATGGAGATCACAAGTATTGAAGACCTGATTGTTGAGATCAAGCCATGTTTGTAGCAGCCGCACCAACTTTGTGAACGGACGCTGACCCCTAGCCGCTGGATGATAGAAGATAAATTAATGGGTTTATATAAGAAAATGAAACACCTACAGCAATCCTTATTATGCGATTTGTAGTATGGCTACCAGAGTTCCGAACACAAGGATGGACATACAGAAAGTAATGGATTTAGTCCTGTGTTAGCATTTGGGCAACCCTGAGATTTTCATTTCCCCAGTACCACCCATATGATCCATATCTGGGAAGTTTTCCATTATCCGCCACCTAGGAAAGCTCCCGATGGGAAATCTAAGAACCCCAACGAACCTATGTCCATTCAAACGTCTATTAGAGTTATCGTAAACGAAAATCTGAAGTATATTGTTCAAGAAATTTTTGACATTTTTGGATAGGAAATTTTCCAAATATTTATATATATGGAAAATTTGCTAGTGAAAATTAAACAATCTCTTGAGCGATTTACTTCAAAGAAACGTTGTTATTAAAAATATCAGAAAAATTCTTGACACACTTACTTTAAATCCCACATGACTCTCTAATAAACATTCATACCAACAAAGGCAATAAGGCATTACATTTTTCCCGTTTTCAGATTGAAACTAAGTGAAAGATTGCCATTGAAGCTACTGTCGTCACAGATCCAGCAGCAGGAGAGGTCTCTCTCATACCCCATACATCAATGAACCCAGATTATTTATCCATTTATTTTAATTGACTGCAGTTGCCAATCAGAATTTCGTTGGCTATAACAATAAACAAGGTTCAAGGCCAGCGGTAGGTGAAAGAGGAAATGGAACAGAGGAGTTGGGGGAGGGGAGGGGTGAACATGTAGAGGAGAAAGCTCCAGATGGACAAGAGAGAAGGTAAAAGTAGTTACTTGGAGAGAGACCAGTCGGAGGAAGAAATGGATAGATAGATGGGGAGGACAAGATGGATAGAGATAGGGTGAGGAGGTGGTGAAAAACAAAGATAGGGAAGAGAAGCAGATGATAGATCAGGAACAAAGGAACTAGGCTGTATATCTAACTTCCAAACATATTTAACGATTCAGATGCATTGTGGGCTTCACTATTACGATGTACGCATAGTCCCAACATGAGACAGACCTTTGGTAAGCTGAGGAAAACCAACACCACTGATACGATGTGGAGGTTTTAACAAACCAGTCGGATTAGTACGTCATGAAAGAAGACGAGGAATGAGGAGGAGAAGAAGAAGAGGAAAAAGAAGACCTACAATACCTGACGTGAGGAAAAGCGGTGATGATATTCGTGGAAACGAAACACGGTTTCACGAGACAGATGCGTGCAGCGCGTGACGTGCCATGTTTCCTACAACCCGCACCATCGATTATTGTCCATGTGCGTGAAGCACGGCAACTGGTGCGAGGAGGCAAGGTACAGGCGTTCGTGGAAAGGTTGCGAGATGGAGAAATGGGGAGAAAGATATGACGTCCTTATATTTCTACGTCCCAAGCTGAGTGGGAGCGTCGGCGACCATCATTTACGCCTTCGATTCCCGACAAGTGAAATTCGCGCTGAATTTGATGGATAATGCATTCCGGCGCCGCTTTTATTCGGGCCGCTTTCTCCCTCGCCACATTTCCCGTCTTTTGCGTACCCCGTCCGTCACAGAGGCGGCTCTTTTGTACGTTTCCTCTGAGGGCTTCCGGCCCCTGGCGTGCACACTGGGAACCTTCCGCTGCGGTGATCGAAGATTACGAGCATCCTTGTCCCATCCCGAGAGCGACTCACGGGCTCGAAGAAGATTGATGTCATCTGTCGTCCATTTTAATCTATTTAGTTCGTGAAGGGGGCGTACGCATCTGTCTGAATGTATTGCTGGTAGAAAAGTGTGTTTATGATAGTAGAGTTTTCACCCTGCTTGTTACTTTCCTTAACTGGCGTTGTAAAGACACGATTGGTTTCTAAAGATTTGGTTTGCTTCTTACAACCGCGCTCTGAACTATAACTTCCACCAGTAACGATATCGCATTAACTACCTTGATTTGGAAAATAATACATAGTGTATTGTGTTTCTTTGCAGAATTATTACATTGTAACAAGAATAAAGCAGAAAACCGTTAATTTTGTAAATGTGTTGTACTGGTGACTGTTAACACTTAGGGATGTTTTTTGATAGGTTTTCTGAGGTAATCCTTGAGATTTTCAGCGCTTGTGCGTATTCATTTCCTTTTCAATAATTTTTCGTCGGTCGTCAATTTTCTTAAACTTTTCTTTATGGTCTTAAAGCCATATCGTCTTTTTTCCTTAAATATATAATCACTTCACTATACAGGAATGTGTTAGGCAAAAACATGGAAATACCAAAAATGTATCACATTACCATGCATAATGCAGAATGCCTAAGGCATTGAAACCACCTTCCAGTAATCTGTCACTGGATAAATACAGGACGAGTATGGGTTTCATGGGAGATTTATAATATTATTCGTGGAAAAAAGCGGCAAATTGATGTGACGATGTCGGAGGTGTATAGCTATCAGGCACTGCTGTCCAAAGTAGAGCACAAAGGCTTAATATTATTCAGGTGTGGAGACTATGGTGGCCAAAGCAGATGCGACGATTCATTCTCGTGCTCAGAGGACAAGTTGTGGATGATGCGAGCTGTGTGAACATGACCCCTGCAATCTTGGTGCACAGCATCGCCACTGGGGAACAAACATTGTACCATGAGACAGAATTGACCAGCGCCGGTCGGTGTGGCCCAGCGGTTCTAGGCGCTTCAGTCAGGCACCACGCGGCTGCTACGGTCGCAGGTTCGAATCCTCCCTCGGGCATGGATGCGTGTGATGTCCTTAGGTTAGTTAGGTTTAACAAGTTTTAAGTCCTAGGGGACTGATGACCTCAGATGTTAAGTCCCATAGTGCTCAGAGCCAATTGAACCACACTTGACCAGCCGTAATCGTCACATAATCTTTGGCAGTAATACGAAACTGCAGAGTAACCATAGGTCCAATGGAATACCATGATATGGCTGCCTGAATAATCACTGAAGAACCCCCGTCATTCTTCGCTTTTGGGGCGGGACATCGACCAGAGCTGAACAGTTTAAAAAAAAAAAAGACTCATTCAACGAAATAACATTCTTCCAATGCTGCATAGTCCCGGTTTCATGCCTTCGGAACCACACTGACCTGTTTACGGAATCGCTGATGAGTGGTTTTGGAGTTGTAGATCGACCTGCAAACCTTGTTAGTATTCTTTTGGTTCTGACAAGTTTCGTGACTTCGACATTCAGTTCTGCAGCGGCTGTTGCCGCTGTCATCCCATTCTTTGCCACAGTCCTTTTCAATGACCTTCTGTTACGATCACTACGCAAACATTTTCGTCCGCATTGTGATTTAGCGGGCGATGATTTCCGATTTCCCTGTAAGCGGAATAAATCTTGAGTTCGGTGCCTCGTGAAACGCCAAACGCTTCATCTCCTTTGGTTACGAAAGCTCCCACAATACAAGCACAAACAATGTGCCCCCGTCTGAATGTACTGAACTCCGACACAGAACTCTTTTCTGACTGCGACTGATACCTACAACATACTGAGGACTTTGCACAAGTGCCGCGATCAAGTACAAACCGGGCAAGATGCCGGCTTGAGCAGCATAGGCATTTATCTTCAAGCATGCATTTCTCTCGGCGATTCCATATTTTCGGCCCACACCTGTGTAGGCTGCAGTATCTCTGCATGTAAATCCTCGCTGTACATACAGCATCACATACTAAATGATACGTATTAATCATTCAATTATTTTAAATTTTCGTCGTCTTTATTTTTAAAATGGAGTCAGAGATCTGCAACACTCATCTCTCCATGACTTAACTACACGATCATCGTACGATCTCTTGCTGTCGCCTAATTTTTGGTTGCCTGGTTCAACCTCTGTGGCTGCCATAGCGAATATTCAGCCGTCGGCATGTTGAGCAGCACCTGTGTTTTGTTATGAAACAGAAAACAAACTTTCATGAAAAATATGTTTCGCAAATTAATGTAATATATATTAAAATTGATAAAATACTTACATTTTAACTCAGTCTCCTGCCTGTAATCACTTACGTGGGAATATAGCAGTGTGAAAGCTCCAGTATCTTGTAACGCTACAATGTTCACAATGCGTACAGTCGAACTGTGGTACTCGGTCTTATGTACTTGCACGTCTAGGTTTCAGCGGCGTTATTACCGTTCATTTCTGTGAGAATATGTCTGGGTGTTTGAAAATGTGGACAGTATTATTTCTTAAATATTGTGACTAATTATTCGTTAAAGTCCTCGTTGATTAGTAATTGGAGAGTCTCGCCTTGCAGTTAAAATACAAATACGTTGTTGTTGTTGTGGTCTTCAGTCCTGAGGCTGGTTTGATGCAGCTCTCCATGATACTCAATCCTGTGCAAGCTTCTTCATCTCCCAGTACCTACTGCAGCCTACATCCTTCTGAATCTGCTTAGTGTATTCAGCTCTTGGTCTCTCTCTACGAGTTTTACCCTCCCCGCTGCCCTCCAATACTAAATTGGTGATCCCTCGATGTCTCAGACACATGTCCTACCAACCGATCCCTTCTTATAGTCAACTTGTGCCACAGGCTCCTCTTCTCCCCAATTATATTCAATACCTCCTCATTAGATAAGTGATCTAACCATCTAATCTTCAGCATCCTTCTGTAGCATCACATTTCGAAATCTTCAATTCTCTTCTTGTCTAAACTATTTATCGTCCACGTTTCACTTCCATACATGGCTACACTCCATACAAATACTTTCTGAAATGACTTCTTGACATTTAAATCTATACTCGATATTAACAAATTTTTCTTCTTCAGAAACGCTTTCCTTGCCATTACCAGTCTACATTTTATATCCTCTCTACTTCGACCATCATCAGTTATTTTGATCTCCAAATAGCAAAACTCCTTTACTATTTTAGTGTCTCATTTCCTAATCTAATTCCCTCAACGTCACTAGACTTAATTCGACTACATTCCATTACCCTCGTTTTGCTTTTGTTGATGCTCATCTTATACCTTCCTTTCAAGATGCTATCCATTCCGTTCATCTGATCTTCCAAGTCCTTTTCTGTCTGTGACAGAATTACAATGTCATCGGCGAACCAAGTTTTTATGTCTTCTCCATGGATTTTAATACCTACTCCGAACTTTTCTTTTGTTTCCTTTATTGCTTGCTCAATATACAGATTGAATAACATCGGGGATAGGCTACAACCCTGTCTCACTCCTTTCCCAACCACTGCTTCCCTTTCATACCCCTCGACTCTTATAACTGCCATCTGGTTTCTGTACAAATTGTAAATAGCCTTTCGCTCCCTGTATTTTACCCCTGCCACCTTTAGAATTGGAAAGAGAATGTTCCAATCAACATTCACAAAAGCTTTGTCTATGTCTACAATTGCTAGAAACGTAGGTTTACCTTTCCTTAATCTTTCTTCTAATATAAGTCGTACGGTCAGTATTGCCTCACGTGTTCCAACGTTTCTACGGAATCCTAACTGATCCTTCCCGAGGTCATCTTTTATCAGCTTTTCCATTCGTCTGTAAAGAATTCACGTATGTATTTTGCAGCAGTGACTTATTAAACTGATTGTTCGGTAATTTTCACATCTGTCAACACCTGCTTTTTTTGGGATTGGAATTATTATATTCTTCTTGAAGTCTGAGGATATTTCGCCTGTCTCATACATCTTGCTCACCAGCTGGTAGAGTTTTGTCATGACTGGCTCTCCCAAGACCGTCAGTAGTTCTAATGGAATGTTGTCTACTCCGGGGGCCTTGTTTCGACTCAGGTCTTTCAGTGCTCTGTCAAACTCTCCACGCAGTATCATATCTCTTCCATTTCCATAATATTGTCCTCAAGTACATCGTCCTTGTATAAACCCTCTATATATACTCCTTCCACCTTTCTGCATTCCCTTCTTTGCTTAGAACTGGGTTTCCATCAAAGCTCTTGATATTCAAGCAAGTGGTTCTCCTTTCTCCAAAGGTCTCTTTAATTTTCCTGTAGGCAGTATCTATCTTATCCCTAGTGAGATAAGCCTCTACATACTGACATTTGTCATCTAGCCATTCCTGCTTAGCCATTTTGAACTTCCTGTCGATATTATTTTTGAGACGTTTCTATTCCTTTTTGCCTGCTTCATTTACTGCATTTTTATATTTTCTCCTTTAACCAATTAAATTCAATACTTCTTCTGTTACCCAAGGGTTTCTACTAGCCCTCGTCTTTTTACCTATTTGATCCTCTGCTACCTTCACTATTTCATCCCTCAAAGCTACCCATTCTTCTTCTACTTTCCCCCATTCCTGTCTACTGTTCCCTTACGCTCTCCGTAACACTTTGTACAACCTCTGGTTCTTTCAGTTTATCCCGTTCCCATCTCCTTAAATTCCCACCTTTTTGCTAACAAATACGGTAGCTGCGTCGAATGTTAAATTACTTGGAAACATTTCGGTAGCAGGTCTATGCGGTGAATAGTAGTTCCCTTTTCAGACATGAGTTCCTTCTTCTTTTCTGCTGTTGATTGCTGAAGTATTTCGTTCATTAGATAACCTCTTAATGTGTGGTCTTTAACTGATTTGTGGCAACGGATTAGAATGTTCGGTACAACTCATATGTGCGTTTTTAGGAATCAACGGCGGTGTATTATAAGGACAGTGTGGTACTAGATTGTTGTTGTTGTGGTGGTCTTCAGTCCTGAGACTGGTTTGATGCAGCTCTCCATGCTACTCTATCCTGTGCAAGCTTCTTCATCTCCCAGTACCTACTGCAACATACATCCTTCTGAATCTGCTTAGTGTATTCATCTCTTGGTCTCCCTCTACGATTTTTACCCTCCACGCTGCCCTCCAATACTAGATTGGTGATCCCTTGATGCCTCAGAATATGTCCTACCAGCCGATCCCTTCTTCTGGTCAAGTTGTGCCACAAACTTCTCTCTCCCCAATCCTATTCAGTACTTCCTCATTAGTTATGTGATCTAGCCATCTAATTTTCAGCATCCTTCTGTAGTACCACCTTTCGAAAGCTTCAATTCTCTTCTTTTCCGGACTATTTATCGTCCATGTTTCACTTTTAGACATGGCTACACTCCATACAAATACTTTCAGAAACGACTTCCTGACACCTAAATCTATACTCGGTGTTAATAAATTTCCCTTCTTCAGAAACGCTTTCCTTGCCATTGCCAGTCTACATTTTATATCCTCTCTACTTCGACCATCCAACAATAAATTCCCAACAAACTGTCGACTGCCTTCCATTCATCTGGCACATCCTCCAATGTGTGCTGCTTTTAGTCTAATTGACACCGAAGAACAAAATTTGTTTGTGGCAAGGCAAGCAACATACAGCTGTTCATCAGTAAATGATTATGCTGTATCCAAAGGGCACAGCCAACATGGTAACAGTAACGGACCTACGACATCCAGATGATGAACCTTACCCGGAAATGAAAAAAAAAAATGCCATCAACTGGTTAAAGGGAATATGATATTAATCATATTTTCATAGAGGGTAACGCGTGAAGGGGATTTCTCCTTATACACTGTATTAGTAAACAACACTACAAATCACACCAAATTAATTTTTTTTTTATAAACGTGCATTCTTTCTCAATAGAACTCTACGCAAGAGTCACCAAAGAATTTACTAATTGTGTACTCAATATTGAAGACTTGAAAGCTATGTAGAGTATATAGCCATTTATGAAATGGTTGTCTTCTAATATCTTCTACTACGTGATGTGATCATTTGAAAGTGTTAAATGTTAAGTAGAGTATCTCAAAAAATATAAAAACTTCAGAAATGTACCTGCAAAAAAGAGAAACAAATAATTGCGTAACTGTAGTCTTTCGAAGGGATAAACGTAAATTTATGACGGCCGCTCGTACTTACACAAAGCAGAGAGGTTTGTTTTGTATTAAAGTCACAATAGCAACCAGTTTCAAATTGCATCAGCGTGTCTAGTATTTCCACAAAGCATAATATCCGTACCTTAGTATGCATTTCAAATTATAATTTCCGCAACGATTCCTCTCTTTTTTATGCTCGTAACGCGCAGATGTTTTCTGTTGGATATTGCCGTCCCTTTCTCTGTTATGCTCGAAGTTAGCGTTAGTTCGTATCTACAAAGACTGTACTTATAAAAGCGGCGAGGTTGGGGGGAGCCAGTGAAATGATGAATGGGCTAGCGCTGCGTGCTTCTTCCGGCCTACCGGCACACAAGTGGTCTCGTTTCTTGCGCCAGCCTCCTGCTCACACCAGAACCACATTCCTCTCTATCCAGTACCGTCGCTTCTATCTCTTTCCGACAGCCTCCTCCTTCCCTCTCATCCTCTACTTCTTTCGCCACTCTCCTTCGCCGGCATACCAATCCCAAATGTTTTAGTTCTTCCGAACATTCTCTCTCTATCTATCTCTCTCCGTCCCCCCCCCCCCCCCCCCCGCCAATTCTTTCTCTGTCTCTTTCTCTCTCACCCTCTCACTCACTCTCTTTCCCTCATTCATATACGCACACACTTATTGAGCATCCTGCCTGACACAAAATGCGGTTATTATGTCAATATTTACGCAGGGGTGGGGGTAGGGTGAGGAATAGAGGGGAGGGGCCACGCTCAGCACATCAAGACAAACACTTCATGCCTATAATTAATCCAATTACGTCGGAAACGAGAGACTATAGAAGTGGTAGTGATTAAACCTGTGTGTGTGTGTGTGTGTGTGTGTGTGTGTGTGTGTGTGTGTGTGTGACAAAGAGAGAGAGAGAGAGAGAGAGAGAGAGAGACGCACACGCCCTCATGTTGGAAGTGAGTTCCAACTTCTACGCTAATCCCAATTAGGTGGTCAGAATTTCATATCACGATCCTTCACTTTATAGCATATGCTGGGGAAAGTGCGTGGAATATGGCAGCGGTTGCTGGAAACCATTGTCAGGGGATCAGTGTAGCTACGACAAACCTGACAAATGACAAGTGAAACAGAAAACACTTTAACCGATACAAGTTCACTGCCGGGTTTCATTATTCTCGTAACTTGACAACGAAGAGTACAGCAGCATAACTGAGGTGACCCAGTCCAGTACTGAAACATTTCAGCACATCTTTTAGAGCTACTGCTCCCACAGTTAATTAAAGCTGCGTGTTTGACGATTGATACTGCGAAGACATCTAAGTGGTAGGAGAGAGTTTCAGTTGGGTTAAACTACTAAAATTTGCCATCCGTCTGAAGGAAAATACTATCCTGTACGGATGAACAATCTCAAGGGATGAACTCAAAACCAAACAGGTGTATGAGGATTTCTGATAAATGCTGCTAAAACATTCCCCAGACCTTTTATGCGCCCTGAGTCATCAATTGATCTTTCTGACTAGCCATACCGGCTGCTGTGGCATCTACACACGCCAAAAAGCCTGATGCCTGACTGGTGGAAAGGATAACTCTACTTACTGTACTCGGAAACGTAAGTGAAGTTCCTGTTTGTGACTGGTGGTAACTGAGGCGCGAAGTAGTAGTTGGCAGTCCAATATAATCTGGGAAAAGAACTTCAACTGTCACGCATCTTCTACAGCGGAACAAGCTATAGCCAAGCTACAGAAGACGTGTTTAGGAATTGCCGAATGAATCATCCGAGCTCACATAGCGACGTTGACTTCGCTGCAGACAACGTCCATTGCTTTTGCCTGCCCTTACGTATCCGTATTGGTTGCTTACAGTCGTATAAACGAGTTAGCTTCCTCCTGGTTTATCTGAGTGGTGAATAATACCTGTTCTACATGCTAGTTGGACGTCAGGCACTGTAGTAGTGAATGTTCACCTTGTAAGTTATCTTGCGTTTCGGGTTTGCTATGGTTTTTCTTGATAAGTTAGGACGAATATCAGGAAGATTCGTTTCAAAACGATACGAACGATTTCCATCCATATCCTTAAACAATCTGATCGTGCGTTCTAGTAACCGTATCGCTCACGGCGCATTAAGCTCTTCAATAACAACGAATGTAGTCAAATTCTTGGTACTAACTCAGTCTCTTTCATAACAGAATAAAGAGATTGTTTGGCAAATCTCTTTTGTACATTATTTACAAACGTCAGATTTAATTGAAACGTACATAGCCTTTTTGTCTATGCTGCATATAAAAAGTACCAAAGTGTCGCTGATCACACTGACCGGTTTAGATAACGGTTCATCTTCTGCAGGTTTTCAACAAATGTTTCCGTGAAGTAGAGCTGTGAGGACGGGTCATGAGTCCCACTCGGATATGATTAACTAAAAAAAAAACACATGTTCACATTCTTCTTTTATAGTACACAGGTAACAAATATACTGGTGTTACGTGAAAATCAGTAAAAAATTTGTGTTTAATTTCTCTAATTTACATCTAAAAGCAGTTCAACCAATAAATAAACATGACACATAGAACACGTTCAGCAGGAAAAGGGAAAAAAATTACTTTGTCAAAAAATGTAATATCTCGACATTAATGTACACGGGTTTTTGCCATATATTTTCTAATTTGTTTGCTTACTTTCTTAAATTAATTCCTTACTTGATGCAATAATTTTAAGGATGGTTTGGAAATGTTTAGATTTTACACAAACATTTATTTAACTATGAAGTTCGTTGCATTTCAGAACAGTAAAATATATTTGTTACAAAACGTAACTCAGTTGGTAGAGCACTTGCTCGCGAATGGCAAATGTCTCAGGTTCGAGTCCCTGCCCGGTACACATTTTAAATCTACAAGGAAGGTTCGGCGCACGAGTGAAAATTCGTTCTTGTGAGTATATATATTTTTTTTAACATTGGTTAATCCCTATCATGATTTCACCAAAATATTCAAATATCTGCTTTCCGTTCCCAAATCTGTTATTCATTAGCTGAATGTCGAACTACAAATCGTTTCATTATCAATATAGAATTGAGTTTGAACTTGTCATTTTATTGCCAACATAATCGTATTTCCTAGAAGGATTTCACTATGAGTTCCCAAATCTACACTGGCGACAAAAACTTAATGGCGAAAGTAACTTTCGAAACATGTGTCACGGCCAAGTAAAGTAGCTCAATGAAACTTCGGCCAAACATAGAAAGAACTGCTACAGTGTAGTATTGAGGGTAAAAGGAAGAAATGCGCAATGAGATGAATAGAAATGGTACTTTTATTCAAAGACAATACGTACTTACACTGAGGTCACAGCGATGCATGATCTACCCTCTACATTGCAAACGGCGGGACATGGTTCTTAACAGGGCGTCCGATCACCAGGGGCTGCGACGTGCTCCCTTATTGGCCACAAGGATTTCTCATGGGAGGGCGTCCCATTCTGCCACTAGCACGATTGACAAATGCTACAAGTGGACGTTACTGAAAAGGACTTTGATATAGTGACTGAGTGGGAAAGAAAGAATTTAGTTCTAATGGGAACGGGTATGTATGTAATCTTGTTCAGATAAGATTGTTAAGATCTAAGAAGATTAGGGACAGGGTTTCCTGATAAGACAACAGAACTAAAAAGTTTTATAGAAATATGTGCTACCTCTGCACGTGAAAAATACAGTAAAATATGATGAAAGAATGTAATATAACGTATCGAACATAGGCGTTTATGACAGGTTCCAAGCGCTGAGAGCAATCTTGAGAAGGACATGGATGGATTACATTGCTGAAATTAACAACTGGAAGTATAAGCGTTTGTTTTACAGACACTTTTCAATCCAGCACATGATCTTTAATCTTCCTTTCTTATTGTTCCCTGTTTTTGGCTGTGCATATTGTATGTTTCCCGTTTTCCCTGACTGAAAAATATATTTCTGAAAATTATAGATATATTTCTGTCTTACGAATTAAGAAGATCTTTATCTAATTTGAGAGTAGAACGCCTGCTTACTGCACACATTTATTAGTAAAACATCAGCAGTAATCTATCTGTTCTATCTTGTGTATGCAAGGCGTGTGTCCTAAGGGTCATCAGGTACATTTTATCTGGTGTTTCAGCAGATACTTGAAATTTATTTTTTGCATTGTGTAACAGGAATCAGCCCAAACAAATAATGCTCGCCCAGTGTCGGCGGAATCGTTTCCCGTTACAATAAAAATAATTTCAATCGCGGAGCTTTACGTGCCCATTCGTTAGAGTAGCCCGAGGTTAAGTCTAGTCCAGTATTTGTTTCATCGATATGTAAACAGGGACAGTAAAACACGAAGACTGCACGGAACTCTAGTAGCGACTGAGTAGCGCTGCATGCTTGGTTGTAGAATTCAGCGTGGGCCACCACAGTACTGTCATTGCTGGAGTAGTGGTTTTACTGTCCCTTTTAATACATATAGATAAAAGATAAATCACACTACACTGATTCAGGACAGCTATGTCGAATGAGTACATAGAATTCCGTTTCATAAATTATTTTGTTTTTTAAAGAGAAATAAACCAACATTTTCAGTAAACGCAGGGTGTCGCATGAAAGCGTGACCAGCACTATTTGTTTGAACTGACTCCAGCAATACAGGTAGACGGAGAACAACGAATGTTAGGAGAGACGCCCTTTATACCTCCAATAGAGATTTCGATAGCAGTCTCCACCATCGTCGTCATGGCTTCCGGGGGTTGGCACCGTGTTCCGCTTATTCAGAGTGAACATTAACAAGACTGACAAGCTGCAGGAACGGATACCTGACTGTAAATCGAGGGAAAAAGGCCCTATAAAAATCTGTTAGGAAATACATCGTTGCCACGCTAAATGGCGCTGAGGAATGACAGTTCCTCTGACTACGGGCCGTGTGTTCCTTGTTTGTTGCGTGCTGTGTGATTGACGCAGCGTTCTGTAAGCAGCAAAATGGTTCGGTATTCTTGCAGTGAACAAGCCAAGATAGTGGTTGTGTACGATCAAGTAGATATAAACGGACGAGAGGCAGCACGGCTACACTAAAACAAGCACCCTCACAGACACCAACCACATCGCACAATATTTCAAGTTCTTTACGGGCGTTTGTGTGATCGTGGGTCCTTTCAGCAGTCGAACTTGCACAGAGGCGGCGGACTGCGCGTAGACCTAATTTGAAGGACTAGGTTCTACAGCTACCCTAGCTGCCTCTCAACTGTTTCCATATGCTTGACTGTACACAAACACAACATCGGCTTGTTACCGACGTGAATACGGGACCATTCTGCTGCTTATAGTACGCTGCATCAGTCACACAGCTTGCAACACACACGAAACACACGGCAGTTGTCAGAGCAATGCCATCTACTGTCGTAACGATGCAATTTCTGACACATGTTCATTGGACCTTTTCTCCCCCATTTCCCGCCAAGAATGCGTCCCTGTAGTTCGTCGGTTTTATTAATCTTTACGCCGTATACATGTAATGGCATTGTCTGGATCCTTCCAGAGAGGACCGCAGTGACGCATGCGCGGATGGCAAGACGGGCAGCTAGCAGCAGCTCCGTATCTCTGCAGGACCGAGGCCTACGAAAAAGATAGGCCGCTACGCACACGTCACAAAGGCAGGGCTGTGCTCGCTCGCTCAGCAGACGAACTGCATTTCTACACCTGTTAACTCGTAATTAGGTGTGTACATACAAACGAGAATTGCATCTTCTGCTGGAATCCGCTGTTATGGAATCTTGCTGTTATTCGTCCCACAATGATCCATATGCCTATTAATAAATTGTTACAGCTGTGCTGAGTACAATAAAATTTAAGTCAAGCCAAAATGATTATCAGTTGCATAAGCCAACACTTCTTGTATGAAACGAGGACGATTAAATACAAGACAATAAATGCTACAAACAAGCCGTTATAAAATTTATATCGAGTATTGATCTCAAACTGAATTTTGTTGTAGTACTGTTAACAGTTCAAATGGATCTGAGCACCATGGTACTTAACACCTAAGGTCATCAGTCCCCTAGAACTTAAAACTACTTAATCCGGAATATCTTTAGGACATCATACACATACATGCCCGAGGCAGGATTCTAACCTACGACCGTAGCGGTCACGTGTTTCTAGCTTGAAGCACTTAGAACCGCACGGCCACACCGGCCGGCAGTACTGTTAATCAATAAGACTTCATAATAACATATTCAAATATAAAATGCAATTATCATTAATGCGTACACACCCAGCTGCGACATAAGAGGTTCAGAAACGCATATTATTAGCTTGGTTGAGCGAGCGACCGAGTTCACGCCTACCTTCGTGACGTACTCGCCACGGCCTGTCTTTCTCGTAGACCTCGCTGCAGGACCAAGTGACGTCACATGACGCAACCGGTTGGCTTCATGTTTGAAACTGCCAGCCGCGCGCCCTTACAAACGTCAGGCTTACGTATTTGCTTTCGCTCAATTTCAAAGCCCTCCCCAGTGCTATACGTCTGTGCCCTTGGTGTCTGTTCCAACTATTGCTGGTTATTCTAATTTCGGCCTCATATTTGATAACATAATCCCAGTGTGATGGTGTTTGAGACAAAATTCTGATCTTTTCAAATCGTCTTTAAGAGGAGACGGTGGCAGAAATAATGAAAAATTTACAAATTAATTTTATTTGCTTATTTGATAGTAAATATAATTGACATTATTGTCCCAAATTTTTTCCTTGAAATTCGAACTACAGGTTGCATAAAAAAATTAAAACCCCAAGCAGTGTAATGCGACAAGCCCTCTTTTCAGTGTACCAAATGGAGGAAAAATTTTATTGCAGAATTTGGCCTGTGAACCTAGAAAATATAGCTTTAGAATGCTGTGATTTTTTGTATACATAACAGCAGTGTTGTAAAGAAGGCTGTGGAGCCATTTTATGGTTCAATCAGTGTGGTATAGAAGTCTGTGGAATGTTGTAAACAAGTTTTGTGCTGTTCAGTGGAATTCGAGTGTCGCTTGATTTATTGTGCCATTCTTTGTGCAAGGTTGAATCTATTGATCCCTTTTTACAATGCCTAGGCCAGGTAAAGTATTTAGAAAATATAGTAAGTCCCATATTTCCAATATAAAGCAAAAAACTGACATTAAGGTTAGGGTCGGGCCTGCAGATGCAAACATTAGCTCGTCTCCAAGTGCATCTAAAATAAAACTTGTGACAGAAAATGTGTCTACAAGAAACAAAACATGGCAGGAATACAAGTTTCAGAATTGTGGATCTGCAAATGGTGGCAGAAGCACTTAGAAAAGCCTGCAAGTGCTCTGTTTATGGAGGACATGTGGATTTGGTTGATGATGGAAATTGAACACATTTTGGTGTAGATTGTTTTACCAATAACAATATTTGCCAAATTTGCCTCGAAATTATGAAAAATGAACCTTAAAATAATAATGCAATAAAAAATTCAAAATTATCTCACTGCATTTGATTGTCATTAAAAATTCTGACTTTTTCAAAATCATATTAGATCTCTATACATAAGTGCGCAAAATTTCAATGAGATTGAACAAAAAATGGCTATGATATGGATTTACAAAAATATCAGTGCCAGACTGCCATCGTCTCCCCTTAATGCCCGTTTTCTAGGAAATGTTCAGCTACGGCCGACTTCCAATGTTCGCTTTGTCTGATATGTCGTGAAGGCTTTTCACAGCTCTCAGCAGTGATGTGAATGGGTTGACCCATATAAACGCTTCAGAATTCAATGAGGACACTATATTTTCCAGGAACTCAAAAATCGCCGGCCTGGGTGGTCGAGCGATTCTAGGCGCTACAATCTGGAACCGCGCGACCGCTACGGTCGCAGGTTCGAAACCTGCCTCGGGCATGGATGTGTGTGATGTCCTTAGGTTAGTTAGGTTTAAGTAGTTCTAAGTTCTAGGGGACTGATGACCTCAACAGTTAAGTCCCATAGTGCTCAGAGCCATTGGAACCATTTTTGAACGCAAAAACCAATATTTGTTTTTGTCGGGGCGTAAGATATCTCTTATCATGAAGAGCAAATGGTTACAATAAGGGATAAATAGCAAAACCTTTCAAGTACCAACGACGAAAGACAAGTTATAAATCGGCGGTAGAGGTCATGCCAGATGCATTTCATCATACTGTGGAGTCACTGATAATAAGGAACGACGCGTGCTGAAGTGACTTGGAGTGAAAGCAGAGTTCATGCCCGCCTCCTTTCAGTGATTTTAACTTCTGATGACGATGATGGAGACAGCTATTGGAAGCTCGAGTGTTTTATTCTAAGTAACATGACTTCTAAACCGCGAAGACTTTATTAGTAGTATAGAGTGTGTCTTTCTTTAAGAGTCATCAGGTGCTTTTTATCTTGTGTTTCTGCAGATATTTGAAATTTCGTTACTGTGTAGCTGGAGTCAGAATTTATTGAAGCAAACCCCATCTAGGACAACATGTATATCTGTTCTGTATCTGCTTCTACAAGGTGCTCCAATGATAGTGACAGGGCCAAATATCTCACGAAATAAACATCAAACGCGAAAACGACAAAGAACGAAACTTGTCTAGCTAGAAGGGGGAAACCAGATGGCGCTATAGTTGGCCCGCTAGAAGGCGCTGCCAAACGTCAAACGAATATCAACTGCGTTTTTTAAAATAGGAACGCCCATTTTTTATTAGGTATTCGTGTAGTACGCCAGGAAACATGAATGTTTTATGTGAATCTTCAAGTTTTCGCGGCGCAAAGACTGCTCCATTAAGTTTCGGGAATGCTGCTATTTTGAAGCCTACAGTTTTTTGGAGGTCATTGATGACACCTTTGTAGTGTGGCCCCATGGCGAGGACAAATTGCAGGACTTCTTAAACCATCTGAATTACATCCATGGACAAATTCAGTTTACAATGGAAGTGGAAAAGGAGGGATGTCTTCCATTTTTGGATGTCTTGGTACGGCGCAAAGAAGATGGCACTTTGGGTCATGCAGTATATCGGAAACCGACCCATACGGACTTATATTTACATGCTAATAGCTGTCACCATCCTTCACAGACGAGTAGTGTTCTAAGAACTTTGGTACACCGAGCACACGTCATATTTGATGAAAGTAGTTTAAAAGACGAACTTTTACATCTGAAGAGAGTTTTTGAGGACAACGGATATTCTCCACAACAGATACGTAAGGCATTACAAATAAAACCTAAGGTGTCCGTAAGGAATGCAGCAGATGACGAGGAAACATTTAAATCCATGGCTTTCCTGCCGTATGTGGGAAGCCTTTTATCCAAAATAGGAAGGATCCTCACTAAACATAAAATAAAAGCGATTTTTCGTCCACCGGCGAAGACGGCTGCACTCCTGGGTTCCGTTAAAGATGACTTACTACTCCGCAAGCCTGGAGTTTACAAGATACCATGTGAATGTGGCCTTTCATATATCGGATAAACGAATCTTACAGTCCAAGAGAGGTGTACCGAACATCGCAGGTACACTCGGCTCTTTCAACCCAGTAAATCGGCTGTGGCAGAGCATTGTATTGATTCTGGTCACTCTATGGTATACGAAAATGTCGAAATTCTGACTTCTGTTTCATCTTTCTGGGACTCTGTAGTAAAGGAGGCCATTGAAATCCGCTTAACGAAGAATTTAATTAATAGACAGCGGTTTCACATTAGATATATCATGGAATCCGGCACTTTCAATATTGAACTCACAAAGACGTCGCTCCAGTTCAGCTCCCAGCAATACATCGACCTCCCAGCATGGATCGAATGCGCAGCCACAGACGTAACTCAGTCATATTGTACGTCTTTGCCGCTGATCAACATCACTGGCGCCTTGTTTATCTGTGGCCGCATGAGCAGTGGCGCGGTCCGCTAGTTTAAGAGGATTGAGCGAGCGCTGGAGCGTCAGTCGTACGGCTCTCTCTGAAGATGGCTGAAAGGTATACAGCCGAAATATTAGAAGAAGAAGCAGAATTCATGCGGCTGCATTCCCGAAACTTGATGGAGCATGAATGTTTTAGTTGGACCACTTTCTTCAGTTTGTGATAGATAGGGCTGTAATAGTCACAAACGAATAAGTACGTGATATCACGTAACATCCCGCCAGTGTGGACGGTATTTGCTTCTTGATACATTTCCTGTTTTAAAATGGACCGTTTACCAATTGCGGAAAAGGTAGATATCGTGTGGATGTATGGCTATAGTGATCAAAATGCCCAAAGGGCGTGTGCTATCTATGGTGCTCGGTATTCTGGACATCATCCAAGTGTCCGGCTCTTTTGCCGAATAATTACGTTATTTAGGGAAACAGGAAGTGTTCAACCACATGTGAAACGTCAACCACGACCAGCAACAAATGATGATGCCCAAGTAGCTATTTCAACTTCTGTCACGGCTAATCCGCATATCAGTAGCAGACAAATTGCACGACAATCGAGAATCTCAAAAACGTCGATATTCAGAATGCTACATAAACATCGTTTGCCCCCGTACCACATTTTTGAGCTCCAGGAATTGCATAGCGACGACTTTGAACGTCGTGTACAGTTCTGCCACTGGGCACAAGGGAAATTACGAGACGATGACAGATTATCTTGCACGCGTTCTATTTAGCGACGAAGCGTCATTCACCAACAGCGGTAACGTAAACCGAATAATATGCACTATTGGGCAGCGGAAAATCCACGATGGTTGCGACAAGTGGAACATCAGCGACCTTGATGGGTTCATGTATGGTGCGACATTATGGGAGGAAGGATAATTGGCCTCACTTTATCGATGGCAATCTAATTGGTGCAATGTATGCTGTTTTGCTACGTAATATTCTACCGATGTTACTACAAGATGTTTCACCGCATGACAGAATAGCGATGTACTTCAAACATGATGAATGTCCGGCATATAGCTCGCGTGCTGTTGAAGCGGTATTGAATAGCATATTTCACGACAGGTGGATTGGTCGTCGAAGCACGCACGTTCACCCGATCTGACGTACCCGGATTTTTTCCTGTGGGGAAAGTTGAAAGATATTTGCTACCGTGGTCCACCGACAACGCCTGACAACTTGCGTCAGTGCATTGTCAGTGCATGTGCGAACATTACGGAAGGCGAGCTACTCACTGTTGAGAGGAATGTCGTTACACGTATTGACAAAGGCAGTGAGGTTGACGGACATCATTTTGAGTATTTATTGCATTAATGTGGTATTAACAGGTAATCACGCTGTAACTGCATGCGTTCTCAGTACTGATAAGTTCACAAAGGTACATGTATCACATTGGAACAACCAAAATAAAATGTTCAATCGTACCTACGTTCTGTATTTTTATTTAAAAAACCTACCTGTCACCAACTGTTTGTGTCTATTGCAGCGCCATCTATCACAAAGCGAAAAAAGTGTTCCAACTAATACATTCATATTTCTCTACGTACTACACGAATATGTAATAAAAATGGGGGTTCATATTTTAAAAAAAATGTAGCAGACATCCGTTTGACCTATGGCAGCGCCATCTAGCGGGCCTACCATATCGCCGTTTCCCCCTTCAAGCCAGACAAGTTTTTCGTTTGACGCCTATTTCGTGAGATATTTGGCCCGGTCTTGATCAATGGACCACCCTGTATGCATATTATAAATTAGTCAACAGCCACAGATTCTGCCATTATGTTCGGGCTAATCTCGGAACAAGTGCAGTAATTTTGTTTAGTTTTCACTAACAGACTGGCTGATCACGTGTAAGCTTTGTGTTTATCACTTCATATTATGAACAAGTCGTCCACCCTTACATGTCGGCTATGGTGGCCGAGCAGTTCTAGGTGCTACAGTCTGGAAACGCCTGACCGCTACGGTCGCAGGTTCGAATCCTGCCTCGGTCATCGATGTGTGTGGTGTCCTTAGGTTAGTTAGGTTTAAGTAGTTCTAAGTTCTAGGAGACTGATGACCTCAGAAGTTGGTTCAAATGGGTCTGAGCACTATGGGACTTAACTGGTGTGTTCATCAGCCCCTAGAACTTAAAACTACTTAAAGCTAACTAACCTAAGGACATCACACATATCCATGCCCGGGGCAGGATTCGAACCTGCGACCGTAGCTGTCGGGCGTCAGAAGTTGAGTCCCATAGGGCTCAGAGCCATTTGAACCAGCCATCCACCCTTACATAGTTTATCTCGTGCGAAGACGGTTTATCTCGCTATCAAGTTACTTTCTAATTACGATCGCCACACTTTATTTATTTATTGTTTATGTTTCAGTGAGGCTATATCACCTCTTGAAAGATTCTCCTTAGACTCCCAGCGGCCAGATAAACGCTGGCAGCTGGTGAAGTGGCACCGTGCGACGAGTCTGTGCTGACGGTTGTCGTAATTCCATAGCGCCGTTATTGACCGAGCCAGAGACGCCGCACACACCGAGCTGCTGAGGAAGCTGGCGCGCCCACGCCTGTTTGCTGAGACAAAGGCGCGCGCACGGCGCCCAGGGCGCGGCTGCGTGTTTGCGCAGAGCCCCCAGACGTTTAAACAGATGCCGGGCTTCTCTCTCCCCAGGAGGCGGGGCGGCACCCCGCCGCCAGTGTATTAGCCTATTTGTCCGAGGAATTACGGGATCTCGAGACATGAAAATTGCGGTTCGGCGTCTGCTCCTCCTCCCACCCCCCCTACCACCCCTCCCCCTCCCGCCCTCCCCAGAGTCCTCGGGGAGGAACACTGCGCTCGCTTCGCACCGCCGCTGTCACGAATTTTCTTTAATTTCGCCGGGGAAAGCAAAAGTTTTTATACAATTCTTTTCCGCTCGCTTCCGGTTGGCTGTAATTATTGGCAAACAAGAAAAGTAGTTTTCTGAAGGTTCACAAGTTTTCTGTCGCACCTTTGATGCTTGGGCTTTTATGCTACATTAAATTAAAACGTAGGAAGTCCTCATAACTCACGTAGACAAGGTAGTATACATCACCGTATTTCAGATGTCCGTGCAAAAATTTGCCTTGAATTTCAATGACTCCGGTCGAATTGTCTCCAGTGACGAGTCTCACTTCGAACTTAGCCCCGATGACCAGCGAGCAAGTGTCTGGAGACAATTTGGACAGCGGTAGGGTCTAACTTTGTCGCACGACAACCAGGAGTTACCGTCTTAGGTGCAATTTCTTTTCATAGCAGACCATATATTTTCACTCCTTTGGTTGGCATCTGTGGAACCTTTAAAGCCCAGCGGCCCGTAGACTGTGTTCTATGCCTCGTTGAGATGCCCTTCATGGCAAGCCATCCTGGGCTTACATTTAAGCAAGGCACTGACCATCCGCTCAGGGCATGAGTTTCTACTGCTTTTCTTCGTGTTTGCCAAATCCCAGATTGGCCAACGATGTCTACGCATCTCCCCCAAACTGAGTACATTTGGAGAATTATGGACACGATCCTCTAATCAGCTCGGTATTTTGACGATATAAGGTGGCATTTGGACAGATATTGGCATGATAGCCATGGGAAGTACGTCAAATAACTATACTGATCAATCCTAAGCCTAATAACTGCTTGCATAAGAGCCAGAGATGGGCCAACGCGTTACTGACATGGTCAATTTGTGAAGCTCTTACTCTTGAACAAATAATCCAATTATTCTGAAATTGTAATCATTTGTTTGTCTGTACATGTAAATCACATGTAGCATTTCCCTTGCACTCGGATAATACCTTAGTGCAGCATGAGTCTTTTTATTTTCCTAGTGTGTGTTAACTGAGAGTAATACGAAGAAAGGCGAACGTTAAGAGGAGTTGCAGAAATGAGATTACAGTAAAGCTAACATCACTATTCGCGATTATGAAGTTGACGAAGTTAAAAGAATTTATGTTTTATAGAAATTAAATAAACAATGGATTAAGCAAAAATAGCACCGGGAAAGAGTTAATATTGAAAGGAAACCGCTTCATCTGCAATAACACACGTTCATTATATCACGTCTGGATTCGTTCGAAAGATCATCAGATTATGTTGCAAACAGAGCAGTACCATTGTGTTTGTTTCTTATTAACAAGAAGCACCTGTCTAATTCAATATGGTGGGGGTTGCAAACAGCCGAATTGGGCATTCCTGGCCGAAAGATGTCTGCAAGCATAAAAAAGTGGTGACAATTTTAGGAAGAAATTTTTCAGAACGTACATTTGCAACTCTCCGTTTTAGCGAAGTGAACAATGAACTTTGGACAAATTGAAAAGTGAGGAAAAGAAAGTGTCGATGAGTGATTATATAAAGAGATGCGTAAAATCAGGTGGACGGCTGAAGTAAGGAATGAGTAGGTGCTCCATTCAATCGGCGAGGAGAAGAAAATGTGGAAAACATTGACAAGAAGAAGGAGCAGGATGACAGGATATGGGTTGCGAGATCAGGTGATAACCACCATTGTACTAGAGGTAGTTGTAGAGAGTAAAAACTGTAGAGAAAGATAGGGTTTGTGATACTCCCGGCAAATAAATAAGGACGCTTTTTGCAAGTGGTACTCAAGGTTGAAGAGGTTGGAACGGGAGGGGAATTCTTGACGGGCCACTGAAACGAGTCAGAAGACTGATGACTGATGAGCAAGAAAACAGGTAAGAAACGTTTCAACAGACTCGATTGTGAAAAGCACTCTTCAGATGGGCAGCCACCATCGATTCAGCATCCGCTTCGTTATCGATCTGATATCGACTTGAATGGCCTTTTCTCCCTCGGTACATTTATGTTTTGGGACGAAGCGTAGTCCTGGCGAGGGGAAGGGGGGGGGGGCGGATGGGAAGGTGTCAAATGCTACAAAGGGTAATGATTCGACAGGGCAAACAGCGGGATTAAACGAGCGCTCCCCTCAGACCCCTACGGGCGACGCGGCAACAGACTGTCGAGGCTCACCTGCATCGGACATCTGAAAGCCGCCTTTTCTTTCCGGCACGTTAAGACCGCCGACACAGAGAAGGCCGGATCTGAAAGATTAAAAACTCTGCCGGCGCGTGGGGCTCGGCAAAACACGGGCTCCTCGTCGGTTGTTAACGCCTCCGCCGGCCTGCCACAGGCGGCGCTCATAAATTAAGCGCGCCCCTAAACACACGGCGGCCGGCTGCCGGCGCTCGCACGCAGCGGCGGCATCAAATATTCACCGCCGTCTGATCCACTGTGTGCCCCCGACCAGCCGCAGTCACTCACAGGGAGAGTAATCCTCGTCCAAACGAGCTGCCTGTCCCACTCCCGGGTCAGTCAGCAGTCAAGAGTGGTAGCTACATCCCGATAACGGACGGCATCTGTCCACAGAAAACAAAGGGATTAAGAGCACTAACGGCACGAACTTGATTCACACTGACAAATGTCCGATTTTCAGATATCTGTCACGACAGCTGCTTGCATGCGACTTTAATATATGCTGTAAGGGAAAAGGAACAACGACGCACCACCAAGGAATTGTTCGAACAGAACGTAAATAAGTAGATTTCAAGTACAAAAATAGGTCAAATGGCTCTGAGAACTGAGGTCATCAGTCCACTAGAACTTAGAACTACTTAAACATAACTAACCTAAGGACATAACATGCCCGAGGCAGGATTCTAACCTGCGACCTTAGGGGTATCGCGGTTCCAATCTGTAGCGCCTAGAGCCGCTCGGCCACTCCGGCCGGCGATTTCAAGTACATTTACAGATAAACAAATGATTACTATTTCAGAAAACTTGGATGATTTATTCAAAAGAAAGAGCTTCCCAAATTGAGCAAGTGAGTAACGCGTTGATTAACATCTGCCCCTTATGCATGCTGTTATTCGACGTGACAATGATTGTTATTGGATGTCCTCCTGAAGGACACCGTGACATTGTGCCAAATGCTGTCCCACTGGCGCGCCTGATAGTCAAAATCCCGAGCTGGATGGAGTGCCTTGCCGATAATGCTACAAACGTTCTTAATCGGGGAGACATTGCTGCCCCAGTTTGGGAGTGGCAATCACGAAGACAAGCCGTACAAACTGTAACCGTGTTGCGCGTGAGCATTATCTTGCTGAAATGTAAGCCCGGGATGACTTACCATGAAGATCGTCGAAATGGGGCTTACGATGTCGTCGACGTCCCACTGTGCTGTAACGGTATCGCGAATGATAGAAAAAGCGGTCCTGCTTTGAAACAAAAAGGCACCCCAGGCCATCACTTCTGAATGTCGGACCGTATGACGGGCGACATTCAGGTTCCAACCGCTCTCTGGAGTTCTCCATACTGGGGTAGAATCGCCTTCAGTGATGAGTCATGCTTCGAATTGTTTCTCAATGACCAGCGTTGGTGTCAGCTTCTTCTCTTCGTCGTTTCCAAATCCTACCTTGCCCAACAGTGTCACCAGGCCTCTCCCCAGTTGTGTACATTTCGAGGGCCATCCAACCACCTCTAGATAATAGCGATATAACGCTCCAAGTGGATGGAGCTTGGCACAATATCCCTCGGCAGGATATCCAACGACTCTGCCGATCAGTGCTAAGCCGAATGTCTCCTTGCATAACGGCCAGAGGTAGTACAAGACCGGGACCAACGACGACTGAATAGTTTCGTTGAAAGTGACATAAGTGCAACCTTTCCGCAAATAGCTGCACAATTCAATGCTGGGCTATCAATAAGAGTCAGCAAGCAAACCATTCAACGAAACATCATCGATACGGGCTTTCGGAGCCGATGACCCACTCGTGTATCCTTAAACACTGCAAGACACAAAGTTTTACTTCTCGTTTGGGCCTGTCAACAGTGGCATTGGACTTTTGATGACTGGAAACATGTTGTCTGGTCGGACGAGTCTCGTTTCAAATTGTATCGAGCGGATGGACGTGTACTGGTATGGAGTCACCTGAGTCACCTCATGAACCCATGGGTCCTGCATGTCAACAGGGGACTGTGCAAGCTGATGGAGGCTCGTCAATGCTGTGCAGCGTGTCCAGTTGGAGTGATATGTACGTAAGCATCATGTCCGACCGCCTGCATTTATTCATGTCCACTGTGCATTCAGACGGAGTTGGACAACTCCAGAAGGTCAGTGCGACACTCCACACGTCCAGAAGTGCTAGATTGTGGCTCCAGGAACGCTCTTCTCAGTTTAAATACTTTCGCTGGCCACCAAACTCCCTAATCGTGAGCATTATTGAGCATATCTGGAATGCCTTGCGACGTGCTGTTCACAAGTGATCTCCAACCCCTCAGACTCTTACGTATATATGGACAGCCCTGCTGTATATATGGTGTCCCTCCAGCACTACTTCAGACATTGGTCGAGTCCATGCAACGTCGAGATATGGCATTTCCGCTTTCTCGCGGGCGCCCTAAACGATATTAGGCAGGTGTATCGGTTTCTTTGGCTCGTCAGTGTACGATGACACACACGCAAGTAAAGGCTATTCACTTGCAACAAGAAGTGGGGTTTTTAAAGGATTTTGGCGGTATACTATTTCTCTCTCCGTGATGTCGATTCACCAATCCATTGGCACTTTGCAGGCTTCGCCAACTGACATGTAGCTCTGCACCTGCAGGGTACCGTCAACCAACCACATTCAGATTCCTCCCCTTCTTCTGCCCTATAGGTAGGCCTGTTTCTCGACTTCACTTTAACGAACCCTACGCTTAGTCGCTGATGCATTCAGCTGAAAGTTAAACATCACTGTCCTTCCTCTTATGGCCAGCAACAACTGTTTTTCGCCACTTAGCACCGCCCAGGGACTCTCCTGAGTGGGAGCCGCTGTTATTGCACTAAGACAATTGTAAGCCCACTGACGTTGCAGTTTTCTGGGTCAAGTATCATTCATGGTGCCTCTGCGAAGACGTGTCTCTTTGTGACCGTCTTCTACTATCATGCATTACAACAACGTCTAAGTGCTACTTCGAGTTACGTTAATTCTCTGAAGTCCAACTGCTCCCCTGGGACAGCTGTTGAGAGCGTCTGCGATTCGCAGGCGTCTACCGTTGTTGCTTATAACAGCATTAAGCTTGACAGTGTACAATTCATTCGTCAGTATATGACAACGTTTAATGTGTGGACAAGCTGCTACCGACCAATACAGCGGACTGTGTGTGTTCTTTCTGAAACTCCTCGAACTCCGGATGTAATCTAACATGCAAGCGATCTTGTGTCCAACAATATATTTCCTCGAGAAAACGCTGCTGCCCAGATACAGCATGTTCTATTGCACACCTGACCATTAGTTTAAAGAGAATCTCTAAAATAAATGTTATTCAGACAGTGTTCTTATACCAGGATGTATCCCAGTGACGATCTTGCAAGAAACGGAATATCCAAAGGAATATTTGAATTGTTGATCCTTTATTACAATCGCACCGCACAGTCCGATTTTCTTAGATGAGCATTAGACACAGTTGACAGTAAATCTGGCGGACTTGGCGCTGACATCGCTTGTAGACAGTGCGTTAGCATCATTTTTTGTCTTCTAGTTGTTATTTACATGCAAAGTATGAAAAGATCTAATTCCGGAAAAGATTCTACAACACGCGGATCGTACTTGTCAAGCTCTGTCATTTTCTACACACCAGAAAAGCTTCTAAGGATCATTTAAGAAACTCAACGGAATTGTAGTTTGCGCTTTCTCATTTTTCCTTATCTTTTATCGTCTTCGTTTAGAGTAAGTGCTATCTTCAACGTATAGCGTTGCAGCTTATCTAAAATTCCCGGCCTCATTCATCGACACTAGCTTCGCTAAGATATATTCCAAGTTTTAAATTGGCTTTAGTGTTTGTCGATATTGCAGGTTAAATACATACGAAAAAGTAATTCCTTTTCCCCTGTTGAGACTGACATTTTCTTGCACAGCCTCATGCCCACATCTCATCCAGGTTGCCGTTTCTCTTCGCTCCAACGTGGGCAGACGCTGGAAAGTGCTAGAAGAAACGATCCTTTAATGTAAATCGCGGCCGTTCAATCTAAAGCGCTAGCGGAGAGTAAGCTGTTTCAGATCATGATAACTCGACGCCCCATTACGCGCGAGCGACTGATTGTCCGTAGAAGTGGGCGAGGAAGAGTCGTCTGCATACACTGGAGCCTAATACCAATTGAACCCTCGAAATCGGATCATATTTAATGTATGAATAAACGTTACTGTCTCAAGGGTTTTCCCGTAGGGTAAATTGTTTAAGATGATGTCCGGATAGCTAACTTTATGTGCACATATTTTTTTAGCACTTGGCCATTATTGTTCGCAAACTACACAGACAAATTTATACAATTTAGTATTGTTACTTTAGTCAGAAACAGCCAGAATAACAATTTTACTAACTCACTCCTTC
This sequence comes from Schistocerca gregaria, assembly GCF_023897955.1. Lineage (NCBI taxonomy): Eukaryota > Metazoa > Arthropoda > Insecta > Orthoptera > Acrididae > Schistocerca > Schistocerca gregaria. The sequence goes on from NC_064924.1 coordinate 203,475,174, forward strand.
TTCCCTAACGCCCAGAACTCCCCAATATCTACAGAACACTTATAACCAGTGTATAAGGCTTAATCCCTTAAAACAGGCAGTATTTTCTAGTGTGCATTGTTCCCAGTCCCAGGGTGATCTACTTAGATAGTGAATGAAAATATTTCTGTTAAACTTCGACATAAATTTCGGATAAAATCCCAAGGTTTCGACGATTTTCGCCATCATCGTCGTCACTGACAAAGACCGACTGCCATGAAATTGGCGAGGTACCCACTTTTACGTCCAGAGATTGACGTCTGATTTGCTGGATTCAGACAAAGCGATGGTGCATACAGAAGCGGCGTCGTCTGCTTTCATAGATTCATAGATTACGAGGTCTTTCTTTTCTTCTGCCCTTATCACGAATGTCTTTACTGTACAAACCTCTTCATCTCAGAGTAGCATTTGCGACCTACGTCCCCACACTTTTGCTGGTCGTATTACAGTCTCCGCCTCTCTCTCCTCGACAGCTCCCTCTGGTACCATGAAAGTTATTCCATGACGACTTAACAGAGGTCTTCCTATCCTGTCTTTTCTTCTTGCCAGTGTCCTCCGCATAATCCTTTCCTACCCAATTCTGCGGAGAACCTCCTCATTGCATACATTATCAGTCCACGTAATTTTCAACATTTTTCTGTAGCACTATAGAGAAGATTTTTCGATTCTCTTCTGGTTTTCCCACAGTCCATGTTTCACTACCGTACAATTCTGCTGCTATTGATGATGATTTTTGGTTTGTGAGTCTCTCAACTGCGCAGTTATTAGCAAAAGTACAAATTCCCAACCTCTTCTCAGCCCAATTTCGACACGTTCAGGAATTATGATGAAATGATGAGGACAACACAAACACTCAGTCATCTCGAGGCAGGTGAAAATCCCTGACCACGCCAAGGACCGTAGAATGCTGTGCTCCAAACGTACATTCTCTGAAATGTCTTCTTCATATCAAGGCCTATGTTTAATGTTAGTAGACCGGACCAGGAATGTCCTTTCTGCCAGTGCTAATAGGCTTCTTATTTCCTCCTTGCTTCGTCTGTCACTTTTACTCCTTGGGTAACAGAATTACTTAGCTTCACCTGCTTCGTGATCACCAATCCTTATGCTAAGTTTCGCGGTGCTGTCATTTCCGCTGTTTCCAGTTACTTTAGTCATTCTTCGAATTAATCTTCATCCATATTCTGTACTTATTACAGTGTCCATTCTGTTCAGCAGAGCCTGTAATTCTTCTTCTCATTCACTGAAGATAGCAATGTGATAAGCGAATCTTATCAATGATGTTCTTTCATCTTGAATTTTAATTCCACTCTTCCTTTGATTACCGTCATTGTTTCCTCGATGTATAGAATGGACAGTAACGGCGAAAGATAACTTTCCTGTCTTACACACAAGCACTTCCAGTCTTATTGTTCCCTATTGGCTGTTGCACATATGTTACCAGTCTTTCCCTATAGCTTACCTATATTTTCCTCAGATTTTCGAATATACTGCACGATTTTACATTGTCGAACGCTATCTCCAGGTCGACAGACCGTATGAACGAGTCCGATTATTCTATAGTCTTGCTTCAATTATCAGAACGGTCTCACTGTGTCTTTGGTTACGGCGTCAAGTCAAGCGCCCGCACGACATTCTGAAACGTTCGAGCAGAAAGGGCTGTGCGACGACGTCAGCCAATTCACACTGAGCGACCTGTCTCCAGGATGACAACACCTTTTGTTTTGGCTACACCAAGAATTTTAGAAATTCTGATGATATGTTACCTATCCTTTCTGCCTTATTTGATCTCAAGTCTTCCAAAGTTTTTTTTTTTAAAGTCTGATTCCCTATTTCTATGCTAGCAATTTCCGTTTTATCTTGTGTCATGTCATCAGACAGTCATCTCTCTCATACAGCATTTCATTGTACTCTTTTCACCTATCAGCTCTCTCCTCAGCGTTTAACAGTGGAATTCACATTGCATACTTAACGTCATCATCTTTTCTTTTACCCTCACCAAGGATTTTTTTTTTACTTTTCTAGACCCTGAGTCAGCTTTACCGAAAATTCCTTTTTTAATTTTTTCTCGTTTTCATGCATCCATTTCTCCTTAGCTTCCCCGCACCTCCGATTTATTTCGTTCCTACGTGACTTCTATTTCTGTATTCCGGAATGTCCCTGAACGTTTTTGCTCTTCCTTTTTTCATCAACAACTAAAATGTTTCTTCTGTTAGCCAAGGCGTCTTTACAGTTACATTATTTGTACCTATTTTCTTTCGTAGTTCTATGATTGCACTTTATACAGATGCCTACTTCTCTTCAAGTGAACTGATATTGAGCTATTCCCTATCACAATATGTATAGACTCAGAGAACTTCAAATATATCACTTCATTTCTTTAGTGTATTCATCTCTTGGTCTCCCTCTACGATTTTTACCCTCCACTCTGCCCTCCAATAGTAAATTGGTGATCCCTTGATGCCTCAGTACATGACCTACCAACCGATCCCTGCTTCTAGTCAAGTTGTGCCACAAACTCCTCTTCTCTCCAATCCTATTCATTACCTACTCATTAGTTATGTGATCTACCCATCTAATCTTGAGCATTCTTCTGTAGCACCACATTTCGAAAGCTTCTATTCTCTTCTGGTACAAACTAGTTTTCGTCCATGCTTCACTTCCATACATGGCTACACTCCATAAATATACTTTCAGAAACGAATTCCTGACCCTTAAATCTATACTCGATGTTAACAAATTTCTCTTCTGCAGAAACGCTTTCCTTGCCATTTCCAGTCTACATTTTACATCCTTGTACCGTAGGTGCAACCACAACGGAGGGGTATCTGTTGAGAGGCCAGACAAACGTATGGTTCTTGAAGAGGGGCAGCAGCCATTTCAGTAGTTGCAGGGGCAACAGTCTGGATGATTGACTGATCTGGCCTTGTAACACTAACCAAAACGGCCTTGCTGTACTGGTACTGCGAACGGCTGAAAGCAAGGCGAAACTACGGCCGTAATTTTTCCCGCGGGCATGCCGCTTTATTTTACTTAATTCCTTAGTAATTCAATATCCCACTTCTTTGCCCATTGGTGCTTCCTGACTAGTAGCTTAAACTTCAGTTTTTTCTACGTCACTACTAAATTGTGATCTAAGTTTACATCGGCCCATGGGTAGGACTTACAATTCCAACATCTGTTTTCGGAATCTCTGCCTGAACATGATGAAATCTAACTGACATCTTCCCGCATCTTCCGTTCTTTTGTAACTATACGTTCACCTCTTGTGTTTGATTGCTGAAATTTATTGCAGAACTCAGTCTTTCTCGACTCTCATTTCTAGTACTCTTTATTCTCCTCCTTCCCCAACAACCGCATTCCAGTCCTCCCCAGGCTATAAGGTTTTTGTCTACCTTTACTTACTGAATTATCCGTTCAATTTCCTCATATATATTTCCTCGGTCTCTTGACCTTCTCCTTGCGACGCCCACATGTATACCCGAAATATCGTTGTTGGTGTCGTTCGCTGTCGATTCCGATGAGCACAACTCTATTAGTGAGCTACTCACTGTAACTCGTTCTTTGCCCAACCTTCCTATTCATATGAATCCTACTCCTCTTACACCATTTTCTGCTACTGTTGATATTCCCTGTTATCTTCTTTTCATTTAGTATCACTGACCCTCACTATCTCTAGATTGAGGCCTAGCGTTTCCCTTTCAGATGCTCTAAGTTCCCTGCTATCTCCAAACTTCTGACATAGCACTTCCCGACTCGTATAACTTTGTCCTTTCGTTCGTTATTCAGTCTTTTTCTTATGGTCACCTTCCGCTTGCCAGTCCCTTTCTGATATCCGATGGGGGACTAATCCTGTATCTTTTGCCAATGAAGAGGACACCATGATACTTCCTTAAATTACAAGCCACATGTACTTTAGATTAACATTTTATATATATATATATATATATATATATATATATATATATATATATATATAATGGTTCAAATGGCTATGAGCTCTATGCGACTCAACTTCTGAGGTCATCAGTCGCCTAGAACTTAGAACTAATTAAACCTAACTAACCTAAGGACATCACACACATCGATGCCTGAAGCAGGATTCGAACCGGCGACCGTAGCGGTCGCTCGGTTCCAGACTGTAGCGCCTAGAAAAGCACGGCCACTCCGGCCGGCTATATCTTTAAAGCAGTGGTTTCCATTGCCGTCTGCATCTTGATGCTGTTGATCATTGCTGATTCTTCCGCGGTACAAGAAAACAATGAAATGGATCAGGGAACAGGTAGGAGTGCATTGTGTAATTGTAAACATGGTTATGTTAAAAACAAGGTCTTGACACAACACTCAGGTCACGCATTTCTGAAGACGTACATAACTGAAAAATCTAAAAGGAGCGGTAATCTGGTATGGAAAGTCAGATTGTTGGTAACGATGACAAGAAATCTTACGAAACTGTATTAATGTGTAGCTAAAATTTGAGGTATTTTAATTTTAGATGCAGGAGGAGAAAGCGTTAGGATTTATTCTTCCATTTACTTCCAGGCCAAAAGAAATATCGCCATAGTCCCGCAGCAGGAGGACAGCTTTTTCGGGAAATATCGGTTAAATCTACGTGTCTTCCCAAGTGACCGAGCCGCCAAGATCCTTTCTCTCCTTTCTAGTAACCACATTGTTAAGCTAACTGCTCTTTTGTGGTAAATATGATAACGTGAGCTGTGCAACGACAATCGTTCACAAGTTTTCCGTTTGTAAGAAACAACATCCTGCTACATCGGCTTTAGCGACACTACCTTGGGAAACGAGGTGTCTACGATATTGTTACGAACCGTTTACGGTTCATGACTGGTTCACGAAGGAAGAGCTTTTCTCAGTACAGGAACTTGGGGAAATGTATTTAATGTGTAGTCCAGCAAGATGCAGAACCCAGAAAGGTGAACGAATGTACAGTTGTACTGCGATATCTAACATTTAATTCTAGTCTTGTTTCATACAAATGCAGAAATTATGACTAGCAATGGTATGACATCAATTTCCGTGCCAATAACTCAGTTCAAAACGATTATTAATAAAGGTAAAATTAAGTATTAATAATGCAACTTAAGAGCAACTTAAGCATAATCAACGAAAGGATAACGTTCTACGAGTCGGGGCGTGGAATGTCAGAAGCTTGAACGTGGTAGGGAAACTAGAAAATCTGAAAAGGGAAATGCAAAGGCTCAATCTAGATATGGTAGGGGTCAGTGAAGAGAAGTGGAAGGAAGACAAGGATTTCTGGTCAGATGAGTATCGGGTAATATCAACAGCAGCAGAAAATGGTATAACAGGTGTAGGATTCGTTATGAATAGGAAGGTAGGGCAGAGGGTGTGTTATACTGTGAACAGTTCAGTGACCGGGTTGTTCTACTCACAATCGACAGCAGACCAACACCGACAACGATAGTTCAGGTATACATGCCGACGTCGCAAGCTGAATATGAACAGATATAGTGTTTGAGGATATTGAAAGGGTAATGCAATATGTAAAAGGGGAGGAAAATCTAATAGTCATGGGCGACTGGAATGCAGTTGTAGGGGAAGGAGTAGAAGAAAAGGTTACAGGAGAATATGGGCTTGGTACAAGGAATGAAAGAGGAGAAAGACTAATTGAGTTCTGTAACAAGTTTCAGCTAGTAATAGCGAATACCCTGTTCAAGAATCACAAGAGGAGGAGGTATACTTGGAAAAGGACGGGAGATACGGGAAGATTTCAATTAGATTACATCATGGTCAGACAGAGATTCCGAAATCAGATACTGGATTGTAAGGCGTACCCAGGAGCAGATATAAACTCAGATCACAATATAGTAGTGATGAAGAGTAGGCTGAAGTTCAAGACATTAGTCAGGAAGAATCAATACGCAAAGAAGTGGGATACGGAAGTTCTAAGGAATGACGAGATACGTTCGAAGTTCTCTAATGCTATAGATACAGCAATAAGGAATAGCGCAGTAGGCAGCACAGTTGAAGAGGAATGGACATCTCTAAAAAGGGCCATCACAGAAGTTGGGAAGGAAAACATAGGTACAAAGAAGGTAGCTGCGAAGAAACCATGGGTAAGAGAAGAAATACTTCAGTTGATTGATGAAAGGAGGAAGTACATACATGTTCCGGGAAAATCAGGAATACAGAAATACAAGTCGCTGAGGAAGGAAATAAATAGGAAGTGAAGGGAAGCTAAGACGAAATGGCTGCAGGAAAAATGTGAAGATATCGAAAAAGATATGATTGTCGGAAGGACAGACTCAGCATACAGGAATGTCAAAACAACCTTTGGTGACATTAAAAGCAACGGTGGTAACATTAAGAGGGCAACGGGAATTCCACTGTCAAATGCAGAGGAGAGAGCACATAGGTGGAAAGAATACATTGAAAGCCTCTATGAGGGTGATGATTTGTCTGATGTGATAGAAGAAGAAACAGGAGTCGATTTAGAAAAGATAGAGGATACAGTATTAGAATCGGAATTTAAAAGAGCTTTGGAGGACTTACGGTCAAATAAGGCAGAAGGGATAGATAACATTCCATCAGAATTTCCAAAATCATTTGGTGAAGTGGCAACAAAACGACAATTCACGTTGGTGTGTAGAATATATGAGTCTGGCGACATACAATCTGACTTTCGGAAAATCATCATGCACACAATTTTGAAGACGGCAGGAGCTGACAAGTGCGAGAATTATCGCAAAATCAGCCTAACAGCTCATGCATCGAAGCTGCTTACAAGAATAACATACAGAAGAATGGAAAAGAAAATTGAGAATGGCTAGGTGACGATCAGTTTGGCTTTAGGAAAAGTAAAGGCACGAGAGAGGCAATTCTGACGTTACGGCTAATAATGGAATCAAGGCTAAAGACACTTTCATAGGATTTGTCGACGGGGAAAAAGCGTTCGATAATATAAAATGGTGCAAGCTGTTCGAGATACTGAAAAAAGTAGGGGTAAGCTATAGGGAGAGACGATTTATATACAATATGTACAACAACCAACAGGGAATAATAAGAGTGGAAGATCAAGAACGAAGTGCTCGTATTAAGAAGGGAGTAAGACAAGGCTGTAGCCTTTCGCCCCTACTCTTCAATCTCACATCGAGGAAGGAGTGATGGAAATAAAGGAAAGGTTCAGGAGTGGAATTAAAATACAAGGTGGAAGGATATCAATGATACGATTCGCTGATGACATTGCTATCCTGAGTGAAAGTGAAGAAGAATTAAATGATCTGCTGAACGGAATGAACAGTCTAATGAGTACACAGTATGGTTTGAGAGTAAATCGGAGAAAGACGAAGGTAATGAGAAGTAGTAGAAATGAGAACAGCGAGAAACTTAACATCAGGATTGATGGTCACGAAGTCAATGAAGTTAAGGAATTCTGCTACCTAGGCAGTAAAATAACCATTGACGGACGGAGCAAGGAAGACATCAAAAGCAGACTCGCTATGGCAAAAAAGGCATTTCTGGCCTAGAGAAGTCTACTAATATCAAATGCTGGCCTTAATTTGAGGAAGAAATTTCTGAGGATGTACGTCTTGAGTACGGCATTGTGTGGTAGTGAAACATGGACTATGGGAAAAACGGAACAGACGAGAATCGAAGCATTTGGGATGTGGTGCTATAGACGAATGTTGAAAATTAGGTGGACTGATAAGTTAAGGAATGAGGAGGTTCTACGCAGAATCGGAGAGGAAAGGAATATGTGGAAAACACTGATGAGGAGAAGGGACAGGATGATAGGACATCTGCTAAGACATGAGGGAATGACTTCCATGGTACTAGAGGGAGCTGTAGAGGGCAAAAACTGTAGAGGAAGACAAAGATTGGAATACGTCAAGCAAATAATTGACGACGTAGGTTGCAAGTGCTACTCTGAGATGAAGAGGTTGGCACAGGAAAGGAATTCGTGGCGGGCCGCATAGAACCAGTCAGTAGACTGAGTACAAAAAAACAAACAAAAAAAAACCCTCACTTAAATTCCGTTGACTACGGTCTTACATTTATTCTCAATTAATATGTAGTCGTAGTAGAAGGCTTCCTGTCTGGTTCTGATCTTAGCCACCGGAGAAACTCAGGCTCAAGGTGATTGTTTATTTTTAAGGAAGATTATTGTAGAATAACCAAAAACGTGTACACTGTCAACTGGTTAGGTCTATGCAAGTGAGTCCCTAAATGGTGTGACTGACTTGAAACTTTTCGATAACCCCACACAATCCCAACAATTCCACAATCCACTGCTCCTCAGTCCCGCGGTGGTCCCTAAGACGAATTTGTGTAAGTGTCCTAAGTCCCGATGAGTTCAAAACAGCCATTGGGCTTTAGCGGACCCACAACGCAACCGCGCTCCCCCCTTTGTGGAGGACACCCACGCCCCCCCCCCCCCACCCCCACCCTCGTCTCGACTAAAATTTCTTATAGGTATTTTCGCAGGTTCCGCTATGTTAGCCACTTCTGGTCGCCTTCCTTGTAGTTGGACATCTCAGCAGAATTCACAGCATTTGCTACAAGGCTTTCATTGCCTCATTCGTAAGCGTCCTTACTATTACGGTAACTTCATGTCCTTTAAGGTCTCTACTACTGAATCTACTAGATGATTACGTCTATGAGGGGGCCTGGTGGCTCTGAACTTGGCGGGTTAGATAAATAAAGTAAATCAAATAAATGAATAAATATCCGTACCCCTAACCATATCCCTTCAGCTGTCCATTTCTCGCCACTGTAGTGGCGGGACAATAGACTGCTTTTAACAACCGACTGTCCAGTGAAACAATCGAATGAAGCTAGTCTCAGCAGCAATGTCAGCTATATGGGCGTCCTCACTCGCTCACTGGGCTTAAGTGGTCTCATTCAACGCGGTGCATGTCTCTGTCGGTTTCGGCCGGTACAATAATGTTTTCACTTAGTCTCCGGGGCTGAATAATTTTATTTATAAACCTTGTCAGCCTTTCCGGTTATACATAAGTCATGACTAGGGCTGACAATTGTTTTTGAGGAAAACGATGTCTTTTATTTCAAGGACACCTGAATAAAGATTACATTTCTAAAGATAAAGCATTTCAAGAGTGTACTTACTTACTTAAATACGATTTTTTTTGTAAAAAAAGGCATTAAATATAAACTTTTAGGTTTTTTTCAGAAGTTTAATATCTCGAGTTTCACTGTAAATCTGCGTATATATAAATGAACAACCACTTATTAATTCGTTTTTATTTGGTCGGTTTCTTGTCTGTTTGATCAACGAAAGTTCTGCTGTTGACGTTAAACTAACATACAGATAAACTAGAGTCTTGAAACTCTCAACACAGCTCAGAAATGGATGACACTGCCATAATGACTCGCTTTCGAGTCTGGTGTGCGCAGGAGTGTACTTTGTTTTTCAGTCTGACTGTCTGTTCGGTACTAATTTTTCCACTGATTTTAAACTAACTTCACGAAAAGCTAAAGACTTGAAACTTTCAATTCAGGAACAACGTCGCTTTCTTTTCCTGTATGTGACGGAGAGTACTTGGTGTAGCATTGTTGTTTCCCTGTTTCCTTATTCCAGTCGCTAGTATTTCGCAGTTAAGAACGATTGCTGCGAAGCTTCCGTGTGAGCTCGATTCTCTATAATTTTTACATTCTCGGTCTTTTTGCGAGATATAGTAGGATGAAGCCATATATTTATTCGCTCAATTGAAAAGAAACTGAAATAAACCTGATATTTACCATCATATAATCGTAATGTTTTAAACCAATTAAAAAATTTCACCCACACAAGACTAAAAAGCAGATAATAAAAATGTAACTAAGAAACCTTTTTAATATAACAAGTTTTCCGTTTATAAGAAAGACTGAGTAATTTAGTCAATATGCAAACCTGGAACGGTGTCGAATATTTTCATTCGATTGCTCGCACAGACTGCTTTCAGGCAAAGAAAATAAATAAATAAGAGTTCAACCGGCACTTGAAATTACAACCGACTCATTCAACTGATTTCTTTCGACTGCTTCCTCAGACCAGTTTCATTCAAAAAAATTAGTGAGTAATTCAACCCATACGTAAAACTACACCGAACGAGTCGATAGTTTTCCAACACCCGAATAAATCGGCCAGCAGATATGTTCTTAAGCAGACCATCCTGACCACCCTTTGCGGTTCTGCCCCACCTCCGCTACAGCCCTCGATTTCCGCATGTAAATTGTGCATCCACTGGAATATCATCAAAGTTGAATTGCAATGCCAGTTAATGAATTTCTATGGAAATGATTATCTGTGTCGTGTAAATCACTACAACAACAAAGACAAAATTTCCTTCTTCATTATATCCAGAATTTTTAATTTTCACTAGCAGCACAGTAATTTCAATACCAGTAACTACTTATAAATGAGAAATGAAAAAAAATTTCGCCTGTTGCATTAAATAAAGATCTAATGGTTTATGCTTTCTCGTCTATAAGTATCTGTACAAAAACAACCTAAGATTTTCTGATTTATAGCCACAATGAATATAAGTGCTTGGGAGCTTCACTGAGCAATAAAGTATTGGGATAGATACAGTGTTGTATGCCATTTCAATCAACTTTTTGTTCTTTCCAGGTACGTTTCCAGCCAAGCGAGGCTCTACCAGCGTAAGTGATGGCATGAACAGACCCTTAAGATACTACAATTTTCACGTAAGTTTTACTTGGATCTCTCATTTACAAATTACAACTGGTTTTTAGCAGGCCTGGTGAAACATTCTCACGTTTTATTAACAATGCATCTTACTGAAACTGCTCAACCAACACGTCAATCCACTCTCCCTGAAAATAATGTTGAACTATTCAGTTCTCTGAATACAGGTTGTACCTTTGTTACTGCTTCAGTATAGTTTAGAAGGAAAAATTTCATAGTAGACAATTTGATAGGCCCTGGCGTGAACCTCTATTCATGACTTCGGAATTTTGTTGGCAGCCCACGTCGGTGATGTAATTGGAGCTTCCAGAGTAAAGATTGAGGTCAATTGGAGATCATCCAGGAGACTGTACCATCGAATATTGAAACGCGACGAGTCGCTGTAAACTGCTAACTGACAACCTTTTACCAGCGGCGGGGTTTTCGATAATCGTCGATGCAAAACAGCGGTTTCTTAGAAGGCGTTTATGAGGCCACTAGTATCAGAAACAAACGAATGATTTGTTTATTCGTGATGCAAACTTCTGAAACGTAGCAGTAGGCGTAAAACAAAGCAATTCACAGCCTTATAGACTGTGTAGTTCCCAGGATATGACTGATCAACTGTGGCAGTATATGCTAGCCACGAAATTTGAGTCACACGACAACAATCAAAATACTTTTTGAAGGTCTCACAATTGTTTGATTTTAATTTATTAATTACCAAAATTTTCAGGAAAGTCCAAAGCACATGATGGAGCAGAAAACTGAAAATGCCAATTTCAAATAATTTCCCATACAATGTCCCCTTAAGGGATCTGACATTCCACGCTCCGAGACGTAGACCACTAGTTTCCTTTCGCCTGATAGCGACGTCCTGAGTAGACCCCGCCCGGAGATCCGAATGGGGGACTACTTTCCCTTCGGAATATCTTACCCAAGAGGGCACTATCACCATTTACCAATACAGTAAAGCTGCATGCCCTCGGAAAAAATTACGGGTGCACTTTTCCCTTGCTTTCAACCATTCGCAGTACCAGCAGAGCAAGGCCGGTTTGGTTAATCTTACAAATCCAGATCAGTCAGTCATCCAGACCGTTGCCACTGCAGTAACTGAAAAGGCTGCTGCCACTCTTCAGGAACCACACGTTTGTCTGGCCTCTCGATAGACACCCATCCGTTGTGGTTGCACCTACGGTACGGTTATCTGTATTGCTGAGACACGCAAGTCTACCCACCAACGTGTAAGGTCCATGGTTCATGAGAGGGGATTGTATAGCATAAAAGATAATATTTATTTGAAAAAATGGAGAAAGTGCTGCTTGAGGTAGGCATACGCATTATTGTATATTTTTGAGCAAGAAGACGAACAGTCGGTTAGTTGCGTCGTGAGTGGAGGGGAGGGGGGGGGGGGAAATTACTTTTGCAGAAACTCGCTTTTTCAGCTAAATATCAACAAGCTAAGATTGGGCAGAGGGAATATCAACTGGGTACGTTTACAAGAAAATTTCCATTTCCAATCATGACAGGCTGTTACACTACTGTCAAAGCTGCTCAGTATCATCGATAGCATGTTCTTTTAAAAATCTGCGATATTATTATTATTTTTGTCCATGCTTAATAAAAACGGAGTATATATATATATATATATATATATATATATATATATATATATATATATATATATATATATATGTGTGTGTGTGTGTGTGTGTGTATGTGTGTGTGTGGATGTGTGCGTGAGTGTGAGTGTCCGTGTGTATGTGTGAAGGCACTTTGGGGATGATTTATTTGCTGCGTAAGTGCAGTGCTGATCTACGAAAACTGAGATATCGTTAACTGGAAGTTAGCTTTGTGAGTTTTGTATGATAATTTATCGCGTCAACGATCACTTAAAGATGTATAAATTATTCACATTATCGATTTCAGCAAACGGCTGTCACATTAGGGTGTGGCAAATTGATTCCAGAAGTCAACAAAAATATTTCGGTGAATGTTCTTCACGTCATCACATGACAAAATGAACTCACTTCATGTAACGATTCGATGTGCATTCATTAAAATAATTAAACAATGAATCTATATGGCTCCGGCGACCTTTTTTGAAGTTTTGAAATTGTGTAATGTGTATACGCAGACTGAAGTGAGGAATACAAATTGGGTCGAGTTCCACCGTTAGAACAAATTACCATTCGTCGCTTCATTTTGCATATACGAAATATTTTGGTAGCATTTAGGATGTCAGAAGCGCTTAACTGTTTTTGTTATATATCTGTACCAAGATTGTTAATGACGGCACCTGCTTGCTAAAACCAGTAACATACGTGACTGTAGACTTTCCCGGCGTAAACTATTGAAGGTTTCTCGGGTCTCCAGCCGGGTGATAGCGTTGATATCTCGCAACGTTTCGGGAAGTGTCATACTACCCATCTTCTGGCGCTACCCACCTTCCGGCGCTTCCCGAAACGTCGCGAGATATCAACGCCACCACCCTGCCGGAGACTCGAGAAAGCTTTATCAAAACCAGTAATGTTAATTTTATATCAATGGAACGATAATTGACGGAACTATTTATTATACAAACAGACAGCTTCAAATCTGGTTAAAAGCAGTTGGCGCCGCAATGAATAATTTATCTAAATGGTAACTGGTTTCGGCCAGAGTGTAACCAAAAAAAAAAAAAAAAAATGGTGCAAATGGCTCTGAGCACTATGGGACTTAACTTCTAAGGTCATCAGTCCCCTAGAACTTAGAACTACTTAAACCTAACTAACCTAAGTCATCACACATATCCAGGCCCGAGGCAGGATTCGAACCTGCGACCGTAGAGGTCGCGCTGTTCCAGACTGTAGCGCCTAGAACCGCTCGGCCAACCCGGCCGAGTGTAACCATCTTCAGATCATTTATACTAGGATGGCAGGTGGTGGCGGTGAGCGGAGCAGGTGTTATCGCTCGTCACGTTCCTGGAGCCACACCTCCATCTGCGTTCACAGCCACCACAGATCGTCGTGGTGTAAATGGTTTGAAGATGGTCACATGCTCACCGAAACCAGTTACCACCAAGATAAATAATTTATTAAACTTCCTGGCAGATTACAACTGTGTGCCCGACCGAGACTCGAACTCGGGACCTTTGCCTTTCGCGGGCAAGTGCTCTACCATCTCAGCTACCGAAGCACGACTCACGCCCCGTACTCACAGCTTTACTTCTGCCAGTATCCGTCTCCTACCTTCCAAACTTTACAGAAGCTCTCCTGCGAACCTTGCAGAACTAGCACTCCTGAAAGAAAGGATATTGCGGAGACATGGATTATCAATAGCCTGGGGGATGTTTCCAGAATGAGATTTTCACTCTTCGGCGGAGTGTCTTTTCTTTCAGGAGTGCTAGTTCTGCAAGGTTCGCAGCAGAGCTTCTGTAAAGTTTGGAAGGTAGGAGACGGATACTGGCAGAAGTAGAGCAGTGAGTACCGGGCGTGAGTCGTGCTTCGGTAGCTCAGATGGTAGAGCACTTGCCCGCGAAAGGCAAAGGTTCCGAGTTCGAGTCTCGGTCGGGCACACAGTTTTAATCTGCCAGGAAGTTTCATATCAGCGCACACTCCGCTGCAGAGTGAAAATCTCATTCTGGAATTAATTTATTGCCGTGAAAACTGTTTTTAATCCAGTGTTGAATTATTTTAGCTAGATTTCTGTTTGAATCCACAAGAAATGTTCCCAAAAATTGAAAATGCTCGTTACAAATCATTTACCAACCTTCGTCAGCCTAGATCACATTATTTTATTTCAGTGAATTATATAATTTCAGAAATGCACACGTGATGATACAGTATTGGTAATACTTGTTTGAGTTTTCTTGTTGTAATCCCAGGTTGGTGCCAATTATCCTGCTCCCTAGTATCAAACGTCTTTACATAGTGAAATACGATGGTCGTGTTACATAATGCAACGTCACGGGGAAGAGATGAAAATTGAAATTTAGTCATCGTGATGGAACACAGACGCCTAAAATGCTCCGGTTGTAATGAAACACAGCATTGACTAGTTATCGACATTCACTGAGCAAATAAACGTGCGTGATCTTAAAAACTGCCACGGTTTCGTGTAAGGGCCGACAATGCTGTTCGTATCTCTGGGTCTCGTCTGACGCTATCGATATCTGCAAGAACTGCTCGGAGCGCTCCGCCCGTGGGAGGGGATTTTATCGGCCGTGGCTGGTCACCACGCCTTGTAAACGCGGCCAGGACGGTAAACTCGGCTTCGGACGGGCCCGGCACTAAAGCCCTGCTAGGCGGCCGCTTCATGAGCCGTTACGTCCGCGCGCCGCCGGGTTAAAAAGTATGCATTATTCACCAGGCAAGCGGGACAGCGGCATGGGCAGGGACGGCGGCGACTGCGCAGAGCGTCGCGGTTACGTCAGGAGGCGGCAGCTGAGGCGCCGGAATCGCAAATTTGTCACCAGGAACCCTCGAGAGTAGGTAGCCTCACAAGTGGTCTGCACGAGATGTTGCCTCCGTATCTACATCTAAATTTACATCTACACTCCTAAGGCACCTTACGGAGCGTGTCGAACGCTACTTCGTGATCCACTGCCGCTTCCGACTTTTCCTGTTCCCCGAATGCTTTGAGAGAAGAACAGTAAACAGCAGGCATGTACGTGAGCTCGAATCTCTCTAATTTTACCTTCATGGCCTTTTCGCGAGATATACAAGGCATTATCACAAGGAAAATGTAACAAATTTTTATGTTTTCTCTTAAAAAAGTGATTATGAAAAAAACGTACATGAATTGCTGATACACTGAGGCAACAAAAGCTATGGGATACTTCGTAATATCGTGCCGGGTTTCATTTTGCCCGCCGTACTGCGACAACTCGACGCAGCGTAGACTCAACCAGTCATTGGAGGCACCCTGCAGAAATAATGAGTCACGCTGCCTCTACAGCCGTACATAATAGCAATAGTTTGGTCTGTGCAGAATCTTATGCACGAACTGAACTCGCGATTATGCCCCGGAAATGTGCGATGGGATTCATGTCGGGCGATCTGTGTAGCTATATCATTCCAAAATTTTATTAACACCAGTCGCGAACGACTGTTGTCCAGTGACATGGTGGTTTGTTGTTTGGAAGCATGAAGTCGATGAATAGCTGCAAATGGTCTGCAAGCAACCGAACATAACCGTGTTCAGTCAATGAGCGGTGCAGTTGGACCACAGGACCCAGTGAATTCCATGTAAACACAGTCCACACCATTATGGAGCCACCACCATCTCGAACAGTCCTTGTTGACAACTTGGATCCAAGGCTTATGCCTCACACGCGAGCCCTACAGTCAACTCTTATCAACTGAAATTGAGAATCATCTGACCAGGCCAAAATTTTCCTGTCGTCTATGGTACAACCGATATGGCCACGAGCCCAAGCGAGGCGCTGCATATAATGTTGCGTTGTTAGCAAAAACACTCGCTTCAGTCGTCTGCTCCCGTGGCGCATTAACCCTGCATTGTCCTAACAGATACGTTCGTCGTACGTTCCAAATTAATTGATGAGCTTATTCCAAACAATGTTACTTGTCTGTAAGCATTGACGACTCCACGCAAAAGCAACTGCCCTCGGTCGTTAAGTGAAGGCCGTCGGCCACTGCGTTGACTGTGGCAAGAAGTTCCGCATTCAAAGCCTGTTAATTCCTGTCGCGCGTCGGAGACCATTTAAATGCATGAATCACCCGAACATGAATGACAGCTCTGCCAATGAACTGCCCTTTTACGACAAGAGTACGCCATACTACCACCATTTGCACATGTGCATATCACTATCCCATGCCTTTTGTCACGTCAGTGTATTTCTGTACATATTCGCTACCCCTTTGAACGCATGTGCCAAGCCATGGTGTTAGACTCTTTGTACCCTTCTAGAAGAATTCTCCCTCCAACTCATTACACCACTTCTGCTTCTCCAAGTTCCCGTAGGCTAAATATTTAATTTCACTCATGTGTGCCTTCACGAAGGCGAAAAGATGATAATCTGGAGGCGTCAAGTCAAGGGGTTATGGAGGGCGGTTCGAAATATCCCGACCAAATGAGTCCAGGGGAACCTTTAGCGCTAAGGCTACCAGAGGACGGGCGTTGTGATGGAACAAGCGCACTCCTCTCGTCAGCATTTCCCTTCTTTTGTTTTGGATGCTCCTTTTGAGCTTTTTAGGAACGTACAATATCGTTGTGCTCCGATGGTCTCCCTATCTGGTTGAAATTATACCCCAATTATGCTTCTGAAGGTGGTAGTAATCAAAAACTTATATTATTTATTCGTGGAAATGCTATATCTGGTGCACCGTCCAAAACATTGAGGCCATGATTTTTTTGCCGGAAACTGTGGTTTTGAATTTTTTGGCAGATAGGAAATTCATGTGACGTCACGACATTCTTGTTGTTTCAGATGTCTAATGAGCCAACCAAGTCTCTTCTCCAGTAACAATAGCATTCATAATATCCCATCCATCCAGTTCAGTTCCCTCGATAAATGCGAGGTCGCTGTCGACCCAGTTTTTCTCGTGCTGCTCTGCCACCTGTTTCGGGGCCTATCTTGCGCACAGTTTCCGTTGAAGAGCTTCTGTGAATGTCTCGTATAATACGTTTCTGGAGAGGAGTTGGGGAAAGATCGCTAAAATTTCATCCATTATTAATCGGCGGTAGTTACGAACAGTTTCCTCGGCTTCTTCCACCAACTCATCAGTCAGAATCGTAGGTCTCCCCTCCTCTGTTCGGCACGGACATTTATTCTGTCTCAACTATTTTCGATACGCCACTCGTTCTATTCATAAAACCTTCGCCGTAAACGGTACTGACTTGCGAAAACAATTTGGTAATTGTTATTCCTTCCGCAAACAGGAAGCGTATCACTTTCCGTGCTTTGTACTTTGCTTGATTTCTTACCGTCATCTTTCACATAGCTGGACATTACAACGTGAGTTTATGTAGGCCTGCTACAGTTTACCTGCAATGCTAGCATGCTGGCAGAAGCGTTCCCCACTCCACCTCAGTGCGGCCAGCTCTCATAAAACAAAAATCCACAGCCCGTTATGGTCACAGTACACTTACTTTCTAAACATGCCTAAACAAAAGAGACAGAAACATACTGTGTGTTCCGAAATGGTCTTCAAAACTTCGATTAATTATATTTCAGTATTTGGGGTAAGTGGAAAAGTGCAGGTTTGTGGTATAATATTCACACACAATCCAAAAGAGTTAGTAGCTGTTTAACAGAGGTCAAGGCTTCCACTATCTGTACCACCCGGGATATTTAAGCGATATTCCAGGTTCTCCCATGTTCGACCTATCACGTCCTCATTAACGTTTGCAGTTGCTGCTCCGATACGAGTTCGCAGTTCCTACAGGGCCGGCCGGGGAGGCGAGCGATTCTAGGCGCTACAGTCTGGAGCCGCGCGACCACTACGGTCGCAGGTTCGAATCCTGCCTCGGGCATGGATGTGTGTGACGTCCTTAGGTTAGTTAGGTTTAAATAGTTCTAAGTTCTAGGGGACTGACGACATCAGAAGTTAAGTCCCATAGCGCTCAGAGCCATTCGAAGCATTTTTTGAGTTTCTAAAGGTCCCACAATGAAGTCTCGTAAACAGCATCCTATACAAAGAACCAGAGAAAAGAAGCTGAAGGGTTTATGTCTAGAGACCTTGTGGACCAGGAAATTAATCCCCCTCTGCCAATCCAATGACCTGGAAATGTATCATTCAAAGCAATATATCGAGTCGCTGAAGAGCGGCACCATTCTGCTGCAGCATTGTGTCAGGTAGCAGTTCTTCGATCTGTTGAAAGGCAGACTGTTCCTACATGTCCAGAGAAACAATTGAGGTTGTAGATGCCTCTGCAATTAAATGTAGTCCCACCATAAAGTCATGTAGCAGACCACACCATACTGGACAGTCGCGCACAATTTCCATACTAATGTAATGGTTCTCTGAGCCTTAGAATCTCACATGTTGACGGCTTGCCTGCTCGAACTCATAAAAACAAGGTTCGTTTGTGAACTTCACCTGCTTCAGAGAGTCCGGGCCGTTGTCGATGCGACTCAGAATCTCAGTTGCGAATGCTCTGCTCTTCAGATTGCCATCAGGTTGAATTGCTTGCAGCAACTGTAGCTTGTAGGCTTCAGTCTCTCGTGTAGCACACTCGCACTGTGGTTGGTGGTAGCTACAGCTGTCGAGACTGTCAACACACTGATTTAACAGGCCTCCATTCCACACCTGCGTCACTCTTGCTCGGATGCCAAAAACTAGATTTAATCGTCGCACTTCCAGACTTCTTGAACCTCGTGTATCACTATCTGATGGTTTGACGTCATGTTCGTGTGTTTTTGTAACGTTTCCGTAAGGTCTTTTTGACCTGGGTGTCAGATTTGTTCTCTATCAGACATTCCACACACTATGCCATTTGTTGTGAATGGCCGCATTCGTTAATAACTAACAGGCAACATAAAACAGAAAAATGACTTCAGTTTCGTGAACATTGTGATGCAGACATTACCTTTCTAACTGCCCACTCTTACATACAGGTTATACGGAAAAAGTTTCCAGTATTTACAGGGATTGTAGTATGTAACATGAGAAGAAAGTAATTTCCTATGAACAGTAGTCGTAAACCTCATATCTTCGGTGTTATAGTCTTCTGCCACTACTGTTCAAAATGATTGAGATAGCTCTGAGCACTATGGGACTTAACATCTGAGGTAATCAGTCCCCTACTTAAACCTAACAAACCTAGGGACATCACACACATCCATGCCCGAGGCAGGATTCGAACCTGTTACCGCTCGGCCACTGCGGCCGGCGTCACTACTGTCAATTATCGCAATGTCTCTGCGATGCTCTTCAAAACATGCGCTCCGTATCACCACCATCCACTAAAATGCAGTTTCCACCCTACGTCTCATAGAACCACACATTTATTGGTGTCCCCCACCACCGCCCGTGAATGTTACTGGATTCGGTCGCAGGCACTGAATACTCGTTCTCGCAGTGTATCCACATAATTTATGGGGACTAACTACACCAAAGTGTTTGTATGTCCCCAAAGCCAAACATCCACGAGGTTAAGGTCAGGAGAACAGGCAGGCAAAAGTATTGTCCCGCCCTGATCAACCGTTCACTCCTGAAAAATTCGAGTTAAGTGTCGTCTCACTCGAAGTTGAAAATGGGTCGTTGGCCCATCATTCATGTGCTACATTTGCAGTTGTTCATATAATGACACATTCTCCAGCAATAAAGGTAACTGGTTTGAAGGCAGTGAGCACCATTCGATTTATTGTGTAGAATGTAGGGACCTTGCAATCTGTCCCCATCGACACCTGCGGAAACACTGATACTACAAATGTGCTGGTGTCGTCTCTCTTCAAGTGCATATGTATTGTCCATACGTGGATATTAAGGTAATCTATGACACAGCCTCTCGTGAAGCCCGCCTCGCCAGTAGCCAACACATTCCTCCTGAACTGCAGATCATAAGGACACGCTTTGAGAAACCACTGATCGTGATGCAGCAGAGCCTGAACTCGCTGGACACGATAGCGGTGGAACGATTACTCATGGAGCAGTGTGCAGAGAAAGCAACACCTTCTGCTGCCGCTACTCTTCGGACGCTTCTTCCAGACTATCCTCCACATGTTCTAATGACAGCTGTTCCATATCAGGCATGCCAGTTTTTCAAAGTATGGCATGATCCCGCTTTCATGGTGCAAAGGGTTCCGTTTCTGAAAGTTGCTCTAACTGTGTACTAAGCACCTTAAATATGGCGTGCGTGGCGGATATTTGGTAAAATATAGGTTAGCATGCCCGTAGGTTGATTCCATTTGCTTGCCCATAGCAGAAAACCACATTTGCTATATCCTGAGTTTAGTAGTAGGCCTCCATTGAGAGCTGGACGTCCAGTGAAGGACAAGGCAACAAATTACAATAACGTAGCGCTGTGTGACAACAGGTAATGTACAATATGACACTATGTGTACAGAAAATGAAAATAACAGACCTGGCCAATACACTGTGTACAGTAGTACGTTGCGCAGTACTGTACGTGTTTGGGTGGTGGTTGCGCGCTTGATAGCAAAGCAAATATGTTGTGCTCTAGCACGTGTACAATGTCCTCATTTGTTTCGTGCCAAAGTGTTCGCTGTGCCAGATACGCTCATCGTATACAAGCATTCCGCAAGCCCGTAAATATGAGGTTTACGACCAGTTTTTATACGAAATTTTTTGCTTCCTTTAATGAATACTACATCCTCTGTAAATATTGGAACCTTTTTTCCGGGTACCCTGAATATCGATCAAACGTGTAACGTTCTCGTAGGGTACGCCCAACGTTGCTTTTACGTCTCAAGATTTCCCTCTGTTCAGAATGACATGCTATGTTCTGTTTACTAGAAACTCTTAAATCCCGCCACAAAGCTGTCCTGATATTCATAGGCTCGTATTTTGTACATTAGGAGCCAGAGCGGAATCATTTAGAAAACGCTTCGCAGTGAATCAACACACTATTAAACTGAGTGCAGGTGTCGCGTGACGTCACACTATATTATTACCGAATTTTGTTTGTAGGTCTTTGAAATAATAATGCGTGACGAATTTCATACTTCATCCACAAAGAAGATGGCATTGTTCGATATCCTTTACAAGCAAAGGATTTTAAGGCCGGTGCAGGGACATCAGCTTCTAATCGGAGTACTACACTACTCTTAAAACGGCCTTAATAGTCTGATGATTTCCTAGCAGTATTAAGTACAAAACTTAGCCGAGCGTACTGGGAAAAAAAGTAAAAAATTGTGTGACCTATTGAGATCGTAAAGTCTATTCTCATAACTATCACCGGTTTAAAAAACTTATTTCAATTTCATATTTCTAAGCGAATTTAAATGATAATTAACAAATGTTGAATCATCATTTCTCGATAAAGATAGCATCTTTTTAATTGGTGGTCTCATGGAAATAAATTAACTTTTATACAGGTTAAATGAAGAAAATTACATATATGTAATACTTTTCTCTAGAAATAAAGACAGTATTTTATTTTATATTTATTGTTGTTTCGTGTTTATGTTCCAAATTTTAATCTACAGTGAATACTTGCATTTTCATGCAAATAGTACTTAAAAACAAAAGGACGTTCTCTTTAATGAAGCTCTGTTATTCAATATTTGTTACTTAACATCTCCATTTATTAAAAACCTGGAATTTGACTAAAAGTAAAAGGGAAGTTGTAGTTAGGGAAATTCGAACCAACGACTTTACGGCTGCAAGACCTTTACTCTAACGGCGAATATATTAACCAGCTTCAAAAGATTTATACTTACCATCGCTCGGAAATCTGATCTTCAAAGTTAATTGTTTCTAGTTTTCTTTTGAAACGTTTTGTACTGTGCCAGAAAATCGAAGTTCAAGCACTCGAAGGGGACGGACCGTAAGGTCTCCTTGTCTTCTAGATCTCAACGTACGATATGTGACTAACAGCACAAACCGTTCGTTCCACACGCCTCCCACCTTCTCTTGCTATTTCCAAGCCTGTAAATGTAAACTAGGTAGCCCCCTGGGGCGACTGAACTTGGATCTGATTTTTAATAGAAATCTAGAAAATGTCAGCATTTTCGGTTGTCTGTCCTTCTTCATGATGTTAGAGGTATTTTCTTGTAAACAGCATAGCAGGAGCTCAGCTGACGAAATAAGTACCACGCTGGTCGCTTTTGATAGCTGTATATGATTAAGAACTGTGACCTTCCACCACGTAAGCCACTGGAGTCAAGTGAGATCTGCAGGTTATTCCGTTTCAAATTGGACGAAAAATGAGAAAACTGACCTTGTATTTTTTATAATCATGGGTCACTTCTAGATGTGTCAACTGCTGTAAAAGAAAACAACTTTGATAGAGTTGTCTCTTAATTGGTTAAACCTGCCACTCAAGAACCTTATTTCTTATTTCAGTGAACTATGATTTGTTTTGAAGCAGAATGCCTGTTGTTGAAGCAGGTATATAATAACATTAATATAATTTTTGAAAAGTTTTATTTCATATAATTGGAATTAACGCTATTTTCATACAGATTAAACACATACAGCTTTTAACCTCGTTTTACAAAACGCTGATTCAGTTGTATCTTTTGTGGAGTCTCTTGTGTGAAACGTGTAAAAAACAGTTAAATAATAAATATCTGCGCTCGCGCTGATTTAGTTTGGGAGGGGCTGCCGTAGCCATTCAACGTGGGAAGAGGCCTTGCGGCGTTGTGTTGTGTAATACGGCGGGGTGGAGCCACCGAGTTTTGATGTTATTTTTGTTTTAATTTAATTTTTCTGCTGCTCTCCACTGAAGGTAATATAAAAATGTTTGCTAATGATGTTTCTAAATCAAATGATGAGACATAAGGCGTAAGTTTTGTTCTGTTTGAAGATGTGGTATTGAGGAAAAGATGTGAGGTGCGATGGAAACTACATTAAATTAAAATTTTAAATAAATTAACGCATAAATAACAGCTAAATATACGCAGTACTAACTTCATTTTGAATTTTATTTGAGAATTTTACTTCAAACACATTTTAAGCTGCGAGTATCAGTATCGCGTGTTTTTTATAAGTTACGGTAACTTTGACCCATAAGAAACCAAGAGGCACTTGTTTATCACAGCTGCGATTTGGCAGAAGATTTTAATTTAACTTCTTTAGTTTAGAAAATTGAACTCGGACAAAAAGTGCGAGGTTACCTGCTGTCTGAACTGAAATGGAACAGTCCGTATGCTCCAGTCGGTTGTATGGAATCAACGCCGTTGGGGAGTCGATTTGGAGACTTCTCAGAATGGCTGGAAGGAAACATCGTATTTGGTTGCTTCCGGGACCTCACTGTTAATCAACATGGAGTGTCCTACCTATCTACCAGAAATGGTCTGTCATTCGCAGCTACGTATCACGACGTAAAAACAGTGGTTTTAAAAGAATCCACACCGATAGGAACCACAGATGAGTGTGCCCAGCTTGTTAAGGGGAATTAGTTCCCGACTTGACTTGAATTACTGTCGTCAGTGAACGCCGACGCAAGTCACTCTGTTTGCGGAAGGAACTGAATGCTGTGCGTTTTTTAAATGAGTGAAAGGCAAATGCCTAACGTGGTACATTAAGCAGACTTAAGTGAACCAACCAAAAAGAAACCACGTTTAGCTCCGTCCAGACAGATATCGGGAGATCCCATCGGCATTGACCGAACTCCGTGTCATTCTCAGCCTCTAGGTGTCACAAGATGCGGATGTGAAGGGCATGTGGTTATCACACTGCTCTTCCTGCTGTTGTCAGTTTTCGTGCGTGGAGCTGCTACTTCTCAATCAAGTAGCTCCCCAGTTTGCCTCACAAGGGCTGAGTGCACCCGGTTTGGCAACAGCGCTCCGCAGACTCGACAGTTACCCATCGAAGTGAAGCCCGATAACGCTTAACTTCGTTGTTCTGACGGGAATCGGCGTTACCACTGCAGCAAGGTCGTTTGCTTCAGTGAGAAAAACATCACCGAAACTGGTAGTAGCTGACTGAAGGCGTATGCTAGGGTCTGACGAGTTGTAATTCTGCTTCTTTTCAAGTGATACGAGGAGTCGACTGCAGTGTTGAACCTAAAGCACCTGAAGGGCGGGTTCTGTAATGTCTTGGGATTATGTTTCGCACTGTGATCTGAGATAATTTGTTCACGCTATTTCTCTTTGCAAGTTGATTAAGTGTTGCCATGACCTCCAATTCTTTGTTATGAGTGACTTGTTTCTATTGGGGTGTGATCATACGTTCCTGATTGAGGGAACACTGCGAATCCTGTCGACTGGCACTCTAAATCACCTGAATTATTAAGCAGGCAATGCTCACGGTGTTCTCAATTTTTTTTCCCAAACCCTGCAACTGTTACGGTCATACAAGCCCAGCCACTTGTGGCCTCACTCGGTAATGTTTCACGGCCGTTAATCTGTCCCCACTGAATCCGGTCCGTTTCTAACCTCTAGTCTCGCTTCGGTTGTTAAACTCTTATTGCACCCTTCGTGATACTTTCTTTAAGATAAAAATGAAATGAGCGTATGGCATCGTTGGCCAAGGGACCCAATTCGGGGAAGTTCGGCCGACAAGGGTAAGTCTTATTTCATTCGACGCCACATTGGGCGACTTGCGCGCCGGTGATGAGGATCAAATGATGATAACACAACACCCAGTCCACGATCGGAGAAGATCTCCCACCCGGCCGGGAATAAAACATGGGCCCGCTTACAGGGGAGGCAAGCAATTCCTAGCTATTCCCACTTCTACACTCCTGGAAATGGAAAAAAGAACACATTGACACCGGTGTGTCAGACCCACCATACTTGCTCCGGACACTGCGAGAGGGCTGTACAAGCAATGATCACACGCACGCCACAGCGGACACACCAGGAACCGCGGTGTTGGCCGTCGAATGGCGATAGCTGCGCAGCATTTGTGCACCGCCGCCGTCAGTTCAGCCAGTTTGCCGTGGCATACGGAGCTCCATCGCAGTCTTTAACACTGGTAGCATGCCGCGACAGCGTGGACGTGAACCGTATGTGCAGTTGACGGACTTTGAGCGAGGACGTATAGTGGGCATGCGGGAGGAGGGTGGACGTACCGCCGAATTGCTCAACACGTGGGGCGTGAGGTCTCCACAGTACATGGATGTTGTCGCCAGTGGTTGGCGGAAGGTGCACGTGCCCGTCGACCTGGGACCGGACCGCAGCGACGCACGGATGCACGCCAAGACCGTAGGATCCTACGCAGTGCCGTAGGGGATCGCAACGCTACTTCCCAACAAATTAGGGACACTGTTGCTCCTGGGGTATCGGCGAGGACCATTCGCAACCGTCTCCATGAAGCTGGGCTACGGTCGCGCACACCGTTAGGCCGTCTTCCGCTCACGCCCCAACATCGTGCAACCCGCCTCCAGTGGTGTCGCGACAGGCGTGAATGGAGGGACGAATGGAGACGTGTCGTCTTCAGCGATGAGAGTCGCTTCTGCCTTGGTGCCAATGATGGTCGTATGCGTGTTTGGCACCGTGCAGGTGAGCGCCACAATCAGGACTGCATACGACCGAGACACACAGGGCCAACACCCAGCATCATGGTGTGGGGAGCGATCTCCTACACTGGCCGTACACCTCTGGTGATCGTCGAGGGGACACTGAATAGTGCACGGTACATCCAAACCGTCATCGAACCCATCGTTCTACCATTCCTAGACCGGCAAGGGAACATGCTGTTCCAACAGGACAATGCACGTCCTCATGTATCCCGTGCCACCCAACGTGCTCTAGAAGGTGTAAGTCAACTACCCTGGCCAGCAAGATCTCCGGATCTGTCCCCCATTGAGCATGTTTGGGACTGGATGAAGCGTCGTCTCACGCGGTCTGCACGTCCAGCACGAACGCTGGTGCAACTGAGGCGCCAGGTGGAAATGGCATGGCAAGCCGTTCCACAGGACTACATTCAGCATCTCTACGATCGTCTCCATGGGAGAATAGCAGCCTGCATTGCTGCGAAAGGTGGATATACACTGTACTAGTGCCGACATTGTGCATGCTCTGTTGCCTGTGTCTATGTGCCTGTGGTTCTGTCAGTGTGATCATGTGATGTATCTGACCCCAGGAATGTGTCAATAAAGTTTCCCCTTCCTGGGACAGTGAATTCACGGTGTTCTTATTTCAATTTCCAGGAGTGTATAAACGTGTTAGTCTATATCCCTGCATGCACAGAGACAGAACACTACGAAATTATAGTTTTACATGGAAGTTTCATTAGCTTCTCCTTCTGCTGCTTCGTTATCTTAAATTGTCACATGCTCTGGGACCGAGCAGAACTACACCTGATTTCCCGGCATTAGGATTAGAGCATTTTGTGAGGTTATGCTTCTGAAATGGAGTTTCCACAATCTGACATTCGCAGAATACTATGTTCTGTAAGGATACAAAGTTTCATGCAACCTGCCTTGTTTTAATCTCTTGCCTGAACAAATAAACTGTTCGTCATACACAGCTCTTTACGTCTTTATTTCCATTTCTTCATAACAAGATTTTTTAAAAATAGTCTTCTCTTTATTAAATTTCTATTGCGGATTCTTAACTCTGAGTATTTTTGTTGAAGTCCAATAGATTCCGACGACGAAAAGGGAAAGAGGTTTAACTCTCTAATAAACGAAACAAAGAATTCTCTGTAACTACGGTAGATGCTTGATTTATCGGTAAGCCTTTGTTAAAGGTATCATAGTCTATTATATTGACTATAACAAGAGCACAGAAGAATATTTTCGGACTGAATTAATTACCGAATCACATTAGATAGCAAAAACATGTCGCTGTTTATTCTACGAATTAATTTTTCCTCTCGGTTCCTTCGATGTTTTACTACCTACGGATTACAGTCTTCCTCCGGAGACCATTCTAAGCGCAAAGCAAATGTCCGAATCCGAAAGACAAACAGCCACTGTCGTTTAAATACCAGCCGGTTCCTTAGCACGCTGCAGCAAGCGTCCTTTGCCGAATTCTGCCTCTCGATCTCGCCGAGTTCTGTTCTGCGTGGAAACCGAAACACGTGCCACACGGATATTGTGAGAGGCCCGTGATTTCTTTAAAACCTCAAATTCAGCTCAGAAAAGTTCGACCTCTACTGCGTTCACTCACAGTACACTTTTTCATTCTGTTACTCGAGCGTAGTGCAGACTTATGACTGATGTCGAAGTGCACCCAAACACAGTAAAACTCTGCACGCATGGGCGCACATGTTTAAAAACGGAGAAGTTTGGAGCAATCAACGTTTATGTGAAAACTGAGAGTTCTGATCTTGTGTCGTGATGCAGTATTAATATATTCAGACTCCACTGTCTGGCTGGCAGTGGGGTGGTTTATCCTGATGTCAGATACTATATAATAAGAAGCGTTAACGGTTCAACTGCCCTTGTGATATTTATGCTGAATGAGTTTGTGCAACTGCAGAGTTTATCAGTGGTAAATTACACATCTCCACATATTCTTCTTTCCTACAAACGTTGTTAACAGCATAGTGATAAGGCACGTCTCCTTCCTAGAAGCTCTGTGATACCATAAATAACGCCAACAATATGAATATTTCGTACAAAACATTCCGAAACCTGTGGTCCTAAGAAAGTATCATTTTAAATCTCCTACTACAAAAAATACAAGTAGCGACCACACTAAATTTTACGCACGGATATGTCATTCGGTGCCACCACGTAATGGACGCTAATGGTTTCGGTTTGCGGTATTTCAACCAACGCAAACGAGGCATGGGTAACCATCTTATAATACTTAAGCTTTCCTGTTCGTTCCCAGACCGTACATCGGAATTCTGCTTTCCATGAGCCGCAGTAAGTACTCCTACCTCTTCCCTCTTCCTCAGCCACCCATTCTCCTCGCCAATCCATTTTTATTTAGTGGACATTTGTATCTTATGCATTTGATTTTCAGGTCCTGTAAAAAACACTAGAGTTTCATTCTTGCTCTCAGTTATCGAAAACGTATTATGATTGGAAAGTCATTCCAGCACAGGGAACGAGGTCTGTAGACTCAAAAAATAATTAGCTAGTAATCTGATATATGTTTGACCTCAGATAAGAGTATGGTTCGATTTCTACATTCGCCATCGTGTAATCCCGTAATTTATTCTCAAATATACGGCGTTACTTACCCGACATATCTGAAAGAGTGGTCAAATAATGACTTGTTTTTCTAAATTACGTTATTTTTTGACCATGACTTAACGTGAATTAATTTTCATTCGTATTTAGTTGAAAACAAAGGCTCGAGAAAACCGAGCAGAGATGTTTCGACCAGCGAAGATATACCAGGAAACTGTGTACCACGAAAATGATCACATTTACAGATTAACTCAAATAACGCATAAATAGGACGGAATCAGGAGGAGCCGTCCACACTGACACCTAATGTAGACTAGAGGATCGACAGAAATCAACGGAGAACATGATGAGAGTCACCAAAGAAAAACTATCTTGTCACATTTTGCGAACGACGAGGTCGTTAAAGATGATGCAAAATCTGCGATTGGGCAAAGATGGGAAAGGAAATTGGCCTAGTCCTATGAAAGGAGACGTATTGGTGTTCACCTCATGGAAGACCGCAATCTGTGTGGCCGGACGATCATTTGAAATGTCATTCCCAAGAATATGGGACCACTGCTTACAGCACTGTGCCAGCTCGTTGAAGTATGTCTCTCTCCTACAAGATCTGTCTTAACTAAAATCTGATCTCAGTATTTCAATTTGAGGGAGTAGCTACGTCAAACAATGAATAGCACCAATGTGCGAATACGGCACGAATATTTTTTTTCCAGCATCCAACGTATTAATATACTCCTCAAAAAGAAAGGAATTAATGTTGTACTTTACACGGTACAACGTCCTACCTAATATTGACGTGAACCGTAAATCGCAGGAATGTGTGATGACAGCAGACGACATTTCCTGAGATTTGTTGACATCTACATCTACATGGATGCCCTGCGAATCACATTTAAGTGCCTGCCAGAGGTTTTATCGAACCACCTTCACAACTCTCTATTATTCCAATATCGCATAGGGTGAGGGAAGAATGAACTCCCATTTATTTCTGTACGGCCTCTGATGTCCCTTATTTTATCATGGTGATCGTTTCTTCCTATGAAGGTCAGTGCCTACAAAATATTTTCGCATTCGGAGGAGAAAGTTGTTGATTCGAATTTCATGCGAAGATACCGTCGCAACGAAAATCGCCTTTGCTTTAACGATGTACATCCCAAATCCGGTGTCATTTCAGACACTCTTTCCTCTATTTCGCGATAGTACTAAACGTGCTGCCCTTCTTTGAATTTTTTCGATATATTCCGTTAACCCTATCTTGGAAGGATCCCACAAAGCGCAACTGTTTTCTAAAAGAGGACGGACAAGCGTAGTGTAGGCAGTCTCCTTAGTAGATATCTTACATTTTCTGAGTGTACTGCCAAGAAAAAGCAGTCTTTGATTAGCCTTGCCTACAAAACTGTCAACGATTTTCTTCCAATTAAAGTAGTTTGTAATTGTAATTCAAAGGTATTTAGTTGAGTTTATGGCCTTTATATTTGACTGATGTATCGTGTAACCAAAGTTTAACCAATTCCTTTTAGCACTCATGTAGGCGTCCTCACACTTTTCGTTATTTACCGTCAACTGCTAATTTCACACCTTACAGATATCTTTTCTAAATCGTTTTGCAGTTTCTTTTGATCTTCTGGTGACTTTATTAGTAGATAAATTACAGCGTCTTCTGGAAAAAACTTAAGATGGCTGCTCAGATGGTCTCCCAAAAGCACCTGGAAGCTGTTAGACTAACCAGGGAGGCCTTATGTGCAGTTGCCTGGAATGTCTTTTGCCGCCTGCTACGTCCCAGAGCGACCTCCCATTCGACCACAGATGAGGGGTCAACAGTGTGAGCAGTAACTTGGCTGGCCACCAGTGAGGTCTGATTGGAGGACTCGAACATGCTGGAGGTCCACTGGATCCCCACGGCCGGCCCACAACAGTGGTTCCCAGCCACTGCAGCCTCAAGCTGTGTAACTGAAGCCATCACAGCCTGGAACTGAAAGCGAAGTGTCACCAACTCGGTTTGCATCAACACAAAACAATCACAGTCCCTGTCCATACTAAAAACCTTGGAAAATTAAACTGTTCAGATAAATGGACTATCGACACGTGTCCCTGAACTATGCTGTAGACATTGACGAAAACGAAGGAACTGTGTCTAGCAAATTAGATTAATATCCAGAGATTCAAGAACTTAACTACCGAAGCACTCACGTGAAACTAAATAATTCTCCCCTGAGGTGTGTGTTTCCACCTCTATGTACCTCTGCAGCTAATACCCTCATTGCTGACAGGCATTAAAGTCACAACAATGCTCTGTTATTCTAATCTTTTTAAGTCATCCGTCTATTGACTAGTTTGACCTGGCTCGCCACAAATTCGTCTCCTGGCCAACCTTTTCACCTCAGAGAACCTATTCCTCTGAGAGTAGCACTTGAACGTACGTCCTGAACTACTTGCTGGATGTACACCTACCTGTTTTCCTCTAAAGCTTTTATTCTGCACATCCCCCTGTAGTACAATGGAGATTATTCCCGTATACATTATCACGTCTTCTCTCGTCCTGTCCCGTCTGCTTCTCAATGTTTTCCACTTATTCACTTCGTTCTCGACTCTGCGGAGAACTTGCTCTCTTCTTACCTTATCAGTACTTCGAATTTTCAACATTTGTCTGTAGCACCAGATCTCAAATGCTTCGTTTCTCTTCTGTAACAGTTTTTCAACAGTCCATACATCGCTAACATGCAACGCTCTCCTCCAAACGGACATCCTCATAAACTTCTAAGTCAAATTAAGACGTATGTTCAATACTAGTAGAATTTTCTGGGACAGGAATGCCCTTTTTGCCATTGCTAGTGTGCTTTTTATGTCGTTCTTGCTATGACTTTCATGAGTTATTTTCATTAAACACATTCTGTTCAAAAAATGGTTCAAATGGCTCTTAGCTCTACGGGACTTAACATCTTAGGTCATCAGGCCCCTAGAACTTAGAACTACTTAAACCTAACTAACCTAAGGACATCACACAACACTCAGCCATCACGAGGTAGGGAAAATCCCTGACCCCGCCGGGAATCGAACCCGGGAACCCGGGCGTGGGAAGCGAGAACGCTACTGCACGACCACGAGATGCGGGCACACATTCTGTACTTTTGTTAACTTTCACTGAAGACAGGAGTGTCATCAGCAAATCTTACCATTGTTGTCTTTACAAGTTGAATTTTAATTTCACTTGTGAACCTTTCTTTTATTTCCGTCATAGATTCTTCGATGTTTATGTTGAACAGTATGGACGCAAGAATACGTACATGCCTTATAACCTTTTTTAACCCAAGCACTTCGTTGTTGGTCTTCCTGTCTATTTCTTCCCTATTGATTCTTGTGCTTACTGTATATTACCCATCTTTCCATACAGCTTACGCCTATTTTTCTCAGGATTTCAGACAACTTGCGCCATTGGACATTGACTAAAGCTTTCTCCATATCTATTAATTCTATGACCATATCTTAATTTTTCTTCAGTCTTGCTTCCATTATCAACAGAAATGTCAGATCTGCCTCTCTTGTGCCTTTATCTACCCTAAAGCCAAACTGATCTTCGTCTGACAGGCCATCAATTTTTTTCCATTCTTCTGCATATTATTCTTGTCAGAAATTCGGATGCATGGACTGTGAAACAGATTTGCGATAATTCTCGCAATTGCAGACCCTTGCGAACTTCCGGATTGTGTGACGGTTTTCAGGAAGTCTGATGCTAAATCACCGGTCTGATAGATCCTGCATACCATCTTGAATAGTTTTTCTAATGTCACTTGCACCAATGATTTTAAAAATTGTGATGCAATGTTATCCATCCCTTCTGCCTGACTTGGTCGTAAGTAGTCTCCAGCTGTTTGAAATTCTGACTCTATTACTGGATCCCGCATCTCATGTCGACTCAAGTTTCTTCTTCTATCACGTCACCAGACAAGTACGCCCCCACAAAGAGGGCTTCTAAGTACTCTTTCCACTTATCTGATCACTCTTCTGCTCGTAACCGTGGAATTCCAATTGAACAGTTAATGTTAGGCCCTCGCTGCTAACTACATTTCAGAAAGTTTTGTCATTGCTGCAAAACAATTGTGGCATCGTTTCTGCCCTTTCTCTTCTGAGCTGCAAGCATCCACCTCGTTTACATTCCGTATTCTACTGGAAACGGCCCCTGTGTCATTGCGTGTACCTGTCGGGTCAGGGACGTCCATTGGCTGCGAACATACCGGGGTGTGCTGCAGCAGGCAGCGGGCACGCGCCGGCACGCCGGGCGGCTGCTGGAGGATGCTCCGCGTGGCCTAGGCTGGCAGCCGGGCAATTTGTCTGCATTCGCCGCCGCTGCCAGCGCCGCCATTGATATTCCAACGCCGACCGCGCGGCCACATTCTCCAGCAGCCGGGCCATTCGAAGCGCGAAGATTGGTCCAGGGAGGGGCGCTCCGAGCGGATAAGGCGGCGCGATCGACGCCTCGTTCGCCGGCCGGCGCGCTGCGGGTGATAGCGGCTCTCTGCAGACTGAATGCGCAAAGGGTGGCGGCGGTGTGCCGGCGCGCCGCGGCTCCCACCGCCGGCATCGCGTACTCCATGGGATACCTCTGGGAGCGTTCAAAAAAATCCTTCTCGAAACTGCGTAGGCAGATTTGTATCGCAACCTGCTGCCGGAGCACCACCCAGCCACACGTTTAACGTCCTATCAGCACCCTTTCACCAACGTTTCATGAACGATAACAGACCTCGTTTCCAGCTTCTACACTTGTATACTACTGTAAGTAAATCAAGAACAGATCGAGAATTAGAGTGAGTTGCCACACTTTCTGACGTCGATGGGATTATAAAATCCATTTACTTTGCCTTTTTCTCTACCGCAATTTTTGAGTTACAATCTAATATTTAGTTACGTTGGATATAACTTTTATAAGTACATATATTTCTTATTTTTGAAAACAGTGCTGGAGAAATCAGCGATTGCAATGGAATTAATTGTAACCGTCTAGATCACAAGACAAGTTTATTGCAAGGTAACTGCTATCGATCGACACCTGACCATCTTAAGATCAAATTGTTCAAATGGCTCTGAGCACTATGGGACTAAACATCTGAGGTCATCAGTGCCCTAGAACTTATAACTACCTAAACCTAACTAACCTAATGACATCACACACATCTATACGCGAGGCAGGATTCAAACCTCCGACCGTAGCAGTCGCGCGGTTCCGGATTGAAGCGCATAGAACCGCTCGGCCAACGGGCCGGCCCATCTTAAGGTCTGGAACCATACTGATGGACAATGGAGCATGGAGCAGGAATCACTGAATGATGGTAGTCAATCATCGTCATCCAGCGGTTCCTCTCCATGCACAGCCACTGTCCATCAATATGGTTGTTGGTATGAAGCTGATGGTGTCATGATCCAAACCAGTCAAGTTATGATTAATTTCGCACATATTTCGACAGGTGACTGAGGACGGTGTAGTAAACAACATCACCTAAGTATTTACGTCATTTGCAAACCAGTAGGTACAGGTATTACAAGTCGTGCGTTTTTAGGTTGGGTAGAGCCTCCAATAACGTGAGGCAAGAGCAAGCCATAAATGGTTATCTTTCCCTGGGCAGCATGTCAGGTGTTGAAGTGTAGACGCATAATAGTTAGTCTATACAGGCGTAGTCAACTTACGACCATGAAGAAAACATCAGATCGTAAACTTTGCGACGTGTTTGTAGGAAAACTGTGGGACACTAAGAAAAAGAACCCAACATACAAAATTATCTTCACTTATACCTGTTATACTCCGTGTTCCTGTTGTTTGTGTTTTCAATCCAAAGTCTGGTTGGATGCGGCTCTCCATGCTTCTCTATCCTGTGCAAGGCTCTTCATCTCCGAATAATTACTGCAACCTACGTCCTTCTGAATCTGCTTACTGTATCCATCTCTTGGTCTCCCTCTACAGTTTTTACCCCCCACACTACCCTCCAGTACTGATAATCCCTTAATGTCTCAGACAGTGTCCCATAAACCAATCCCTTCTTTTACTCAAGTTGTGCCACAAATTTCTTGCCTCACCAAATAGTGTTAAGTGCCTCCTCTTTAGTTACGTGATCTACCTGTCTAATCTTCAGCATACTTCTGTAGCACCACATTTCAAAAGCTTCTATTCTCTTCTTGTCTTAACTCTTTATCAGCCATGTCTCACTTCTGTACATGGCTACACTCCAGCAAATGTCTTCAGAGAGCACTTCCTAACATTTAAATCCATATTCGATGTTGACAAATTTCTCTTCTTCAGAGACACTTTTCTTTTTGTTGACAGTTTGCCTTTTATATCGTCTCTATTTCGCCCATCATCAGCTATTTCACTGCCCAGACAGCAAAATCTATTTGGTACTTTAAGTTTCTCGTTTCCTATTTTAATTCCCTCAGCATCACCTGATTTGATTCGACCGCACTCCATTATCCTAGTTTCAATACACTGCCCGTTTCGTTAAATTGCTGTTCCAAATACTTTGCTATCTCTGACAGAATTACAAGTCGTTAGAAAACCTCAATTTAGAGATTCAGTAGCATCAGCGATAGGCTACAGCCCCCCGACTCTTCTCACTAACCTATTGTTTCTTTACAAGTAAATAACCGTTCGCTCGCTGTAATTTACCTCTTCTACTTTCAGAATTCCAAAGAGAGCATTCCAGCAAAAATTTTGCAAAGCTTTCTCTAAGTTCACGAACGTAGATTTACCATTTCTTAATCTATCTTCCAAGACCAGATGTAGGGTCAGTATTGCCTCGCTTGTTCGTACATTTTTGCTAAATCCGAACTGATTTTCCTTGATGTTCGTTTCTAACAGTTCCTTCATTCTCCGCCATACACCGTTGGGTGGCTTGCGGAGTATAAATGTAGATGTATATGTAGGTGAATTCGTGT
The DNA here is from genome assembly GCF_023897955.1 of Schistocerca gregaria. Classification (NCBI taxonomy): domain Eukaryota; kingdom Metazoa; phylum Arthropoda; class Insecta; order Orthoptera; family Acrididae; genus Schistocerca; species Schistocerca gregaria. The sequence goes on from NC_064924.1 coordinate 203,510,437, forward strand.
TAGTATTTTGCGACTATGACTTATTAAAATGGTAGTTCGGTAATGTTGAAACCCTTCAACATATCTTTTTTTGTAACTGTAATTATTATAGTATTCTTTAAATCTGCACACCAGATCGAAGAGTTTTGTCGTGACTGGCTCTCCCAAGGCTCCACTCCTGGGGCCTTGTTTCGATGTAGGTCTTTCAGTGCTCTTTGAAATTCTTCTCGCAGTATCATATCTTCCACCATATCATCACTTATATTTCTATAATGTTGCCTTAAAACTCATCTCCATTGTCTATATACTACCTCTATTTTTCAGGTTTCCCATCTTTTCTTAGTTCTTCATATGTTAAAATGAAGTTGGATAGCCCAACGGCTGAGGAGGCAGGTGAGTCAGCCCAGTCGTTTCCGGTCTGGATTAATAAACATGAATAAAAATGGAGACACCTGTATACTTCAGGTGTTCTACAGTCCCCCCCACTCCTACCACCAAAAAGCTGGAAAATGCTGCGGTCAGTCTGTGTAAAGTTGCGGCGTTACTCTCCCATGTGGACGTCGGATCCACTAGAACATGGTTCTGGCTGCTGGTCCACCTTGTACATTAATTTATTGTGAGGCACGACGTAGTTTTTGTAGTGAAGTAAAATTCTAGGAGTCGGGCAAAATATTTAGTGTCAAACGTACCCCAGCATTATGTAATAACTGACTTCAATTGATGATGTAACTAACGTTACGAAACCGGTCAAGTAAGTCATAAAGTAACCATACTGCTGAAGCGATGTTTTTATTCAATAGTTACAGAAGTACTAGTTTGAGAAATTGTTCGGCTGACGCGTTAGATTAGCTTGAACGTTACTTGTTCATTACTATATCTGCTCTTCTCTGTTTTGTGTTGGTTCGTGTTGATAACATCAAGCCTCATAACCTGTAACGATTTTTCCAGTTACAATTAGCGCGCTTCGCATTTTAATAAAGCTGGAGGTATCCAGGCGTAACTACACTCCTGGAAATGGAAAAAAGAACACATTGACACCGGTGTGTCAGATCCACCATACTTGCTCCGGACACTGCGAGAGGGCTGTACAAGCAATGATCACACGCACGGCACAGCGGACACACCAGGAACCGCGGTGTTGGCCGTCAAATGGCGCTAGCTGCGCAGCATTTGTGCACCGCCGCCGTCAGTGTCAGCCAGTTTGCCGTGGCATACGGAGCTCCATCGCAGTCTTTAACACTGGTAGCATGCCGCGACAGCGTGGGCGTGAACAGTATGTGCAGTTGACAGACTTTGAGCGAGGGCGTATAGTGGGTATGCGGGAGGCCGGGTAGACGTACCGCCGAATTGCTCAACACGTGGGGCGTGAGGTCTCCACAGTACATCGATGTTGTCGCCAGTGGTCGGCGGAAGGTGCACGTGCCCGTCGACCTGGGACCGGACCGCAGCGACGCACGGGTGCACGCCAAGACCGTAGGATCCTGCGCAGTGCCGTAGGGGACCGCACCGCCACTTCCCAGCAAATTAGGGACACTGTTGCTCCTGGGGTATCGGCGAGGACCATTCGCAACCGTCTCCATGAAGCTGGGCTACGGTCCCCCACACCGTTAGGCCGTCTTCCGCTCACGCCCCAACATCGTGCAGCCCGCCTCCAGTGGTGTCGCGACAGGCGTGAATGGAGGGACGAATGGAGACGTGTCGTCTTCAGCGATGAGAGTCGCTTCTGCCTTGGTGCCAATGATGGTCGTTTGCGTGTTTGGCGCCGTGCAGGTGAGCGCCACAATCGGGACTGCATACGACCGAGGCACACAGGGCCAACACCCGGCATAATGGTGTGGGGAGCGATCTCCTACACTGGCCGTACACCTCTGGTGATCGTCGAGGAGACACTGAATAGTGCACGGTACATCCAAACCGTCATTGAACCCATCGTTCTACCATTCCTAGACCGGCAAGGGAACTTGCTGTTCCAACAGGACAATGCACGTCCGCATGTATCCCGTGCCACCCAACGTGCTCTAGAAGGTGTAAGTCAACTACCTTGGCCAGCAAGATCTCCGGATCTGTCCCCCATTGAGCATGTTTGGGACTGGATGAAGCGTCGTCTCACGCGGTCTGCACGTCCAGCACGAACGCTGGTCCAACTGAGGCGCCAGGTGGAAATGGCATGGCAAGCCGTTCCACAGGACTACATCCAGCATCTCTACGATCGTCTCCATGGGAGTACAGCAGCCTGCATAGCTGCGAAAGGTGGATGTACACTTACTAGTGCCGACATTGTGCATGCTCTGTTGCTTGTGTCTATGTGCCTGTGGTTCTGTCAGTGTGATCATGTGATGTATCTGACCCCAGTAATGTGTCAATAAAGTTTCCCCTTCCTGGGACAATGAATTCACTGTGTTCTTATTTCAATTTCCAGGAGTCTATTTTTATTGGAGAGTCAAGATGTGCGCGACAAACTTTGCACACACTTTGGTGCTCTCCAAAACGATGTGGATAATGTCTGGAAATATTTGACAACTGACTGGTCGATTAAAAATATGTTGTTTACAGTTGTTAGTTCAACCTGCTGCCGTTGTTACAATACTAACGTCACTTCACTAGTAATAAAATCAGTGTCGAAACATTTTGGGCGGGCGATGTATTTTAGTTTGAATGTGATGAGTAACGTAAATGAAGTTTTTCCAAAGACAATAATATAGCAAAAAAATTTATTTCTTCTGTGGCTTCCGTTGTAGCTAAGATACTAAACGGAATGTCTGGCCTGGCTTTTGGTCTACCAACATAATTTTGACAATATATTTCTAACGCAATATTTGGCGGCACTCATCTACATCTACATCTACATCCATACTCCGCAAGCCACCTGCCGGCGTGTGGCGGAGGGTACCCTGAGTAGCTCTATCGGTTCTCCCATCTATTCCAGTCTCGTATTGTACGTGGAAAGAAGGATTGTCGGTATGCTTCTGTGTGGGCTCTAATCTCTCTGAATTTATCCTCATGGTCCTTTCGCGAGATATAAGTAGGAGGCAGCAATATACTGCTTGACTCTTCGGTGAAGGTATGTTCTCGAAACATTAACAAAAGCCCGTACCGAGCTACTGAGCGTCTCTCCTGCAGAGTCTTCCACTGGAGTTTATATGTCATCTCCGTAACGCTTTCGCGATTACTAAATGATCATGTAACGAAGCGCGCTGCTCTCCATTGGATCTCCTCTATCTCTTCTATCAACCCTATCTGGTGCGGATCCCACACTGCTGAGCGGTATTCAAGCAGTGGGCGAACAAGCGTACTGTAACCTACTTCCTTTGTTGTCGGATTGCATTTCCTTAGGATTCTTCCAATGAATCTCAGTCTGGCATCTGCTTTACCGACGATCAACTTCATATAATAATTCCATTTTAAATCACTAAAACATATGTATACAGCTGAAACATCAATTGTGAAAAGACAAAAGAGTGTTGAAATACAGTTTGTAACAGCCAGTGGTACTGATTATGGTCATTCAAAGAAATCATTCTGGCTGTGTAGTTAGGACAGATGAAAAGATCGAATGCATGGCACCTGAGCACATGCCTTCGGCGCTATTCCCACGGAGACGCAGTTACGAGGAAGGTGAAAATAGTGAAGAAAGGGAAATGATTGGGAAGAAGTAGGACAGATAGGACGAAGAAGAAGCAGAAGAAGAAGAAGGAAACAAACAAACATGAATGGTAGGCTAAAGATTTAAGGACACTGTACTGGGAAAGGGGCGGAGAAGTATGAAACGAAATCACGATGGATTCACAATGGACTGTGTTGAGCAACAGCAATAAGCGCGGACAGCAGTTAGAGTTTTTTACGTCTCTTCCTCTTATTAGATTTCGAGAATCGCGGTGACAGGGCACAGGTTGTATTTAAGGAGGAGGTCCTAGATAACAGAACGCAGCATGTCATTCTCAATGGAGAGAAGTCTTCCGAAGTAAGAGTAATTTCAGGTGTGCCGCAGGGGAGTGTCATAGGACTGTTGATATTCACAATATACATAAATGACCTGGTGGATGACATCGGAAGTTCACTGAGGCTTTTTGCAGATGATGCTGTTGTATATCGAGAGGTTGCCACAATGGAAAACTGTACTGAAATGCAGGGGGATCTGCAGCGAATTGACGCATGGTGCACGGAACGCCAATTGAATCTCAATGTAGACAAGTGTAATGTGATGCGAATACATAGAAAGATAGCTCCCTTATCATTTAGCTACAAAATAGCAGGTCAGCAACTGGAAGCAGTTAATTCCATAAATTATCTGGGAGTACGCATTAGGAGTGATTTAAAATGGAATGATCATATAAAGTTGATCGTCGGTAAAGCAGATGCCAGACTGAGATTCATTGGAAGAATCCTAAGGAAATGCAATCCGACAACAAAGGAAGTAGGTTACAGTACGCTTGTTCGCCCACTGCTTGAATACTGCTCAGCAGTGTGGGATCCGCACCAGATAGGGTTGATAGAAGAGATAGAGAAGATCCAATGGAGAGCAGCGCGCTTCGTTACAGGATCATTTAGTATTCGCGAAAGCGTTACGGAGATGCTAGATAAGCTCCAGTGGGAGACTCTGCAGGAGAGACGCTCAGTAGCTCGGTTCGGGCTTTTGTTAAAGTTTCGAGAAGATACCTTCACCGAAGAGTCAAGCAGTGTATTGCTGCCTCCTACGTATATCTCGCGAAGAGACCTTGAGGATAAAATCAGAGAGATTAGAGCCCACACAGAAGCATACCGACAATCCTTCTTTCCACGTACAATACGAGACTGGAATAGAAGGGAGAACCGATAGAGGTACTCAGGGTACCCTCCGCCACACACCGTCAGGTGGCTTGAGGAGTATGGATGTAGATGTAGATGTAAGGCATACTGCTTTCGGGCCAAGTATGGAAGCATTACTGAAACTGCTAAATCTGTAAACACTTCGCATGTCACCGTGGTTGAAGTATACCAAGTATGGCAAAATGGCGTTAACCAAAATCGTCGCCGAAGTAGATGCGGTGTACCACGGGCCATAGATGACAGGGGTGAATGACGGTCACTGGGATGTGTACGGGCGAATAGAAGTGAAACTGAAAAATTTGGAAATTTGTAATAAGTTCCTATGGGACCAAACTGCTGAGGTCTTCGGTCCTTAGGCTTACACACTACTTAATCAGACTTACACTAACTTACGCTAGGGACAACACACACACCCTTGCCGGAGGGAGGGCTCGAACCTCCGACTGGGGGAGCCGCGCGGATCGTGGCAAGACGTCGTATAACACGCGTCTTCCCAGCGCGGCAAGTACAACTGACGAGCCCTGATGATCCAAGGGGCTACTAACAGTGTCTCTTTAACGACCGTACAGTGTGCACTTCTGCAGAAGGCGCCTGGTTCATTCATCCATTCTGACTGCTGGAATTGACACGCAGCCACAGCAACTGCAATTTCTAGTCTAGATGAAAAGTTTGGCACAGAAGAGGAATTCGTGGTGATGTGCATAAACCAAGTTTGAAAACTCATGACCTAAAAAAAGAAACTGGACGTTCACTGAGTGACAACAGGTTACCTTTTCAGATGAATTACATTACCACGTTTTATGCTCCATCGGAAATATGCCCGTTGGCGAGTAATACCATCCAAGAAGGAGGGAGTTTTATAGTCTTGTGAATGGTTCCATTGCATTCCTTGGGTGTGATCAGAGCATTCTAGATGGCACAGTTGATCAACACGGTGACCATGTCCACCTCTATATGCAGTTTGGTTTGCTTCAGCATGATTGTATCTACCAGCAGGACAACGCAACGTATCACACAGCTTGCAGGGTACGTGCCTGACTCGAAGGGCACCGGGATGAGTTTACCATACTTCAGTGGTCATTGAAAGTACATTTAAAACCAATCGAGAACATGTGGGACCTCCCCTATTGAGCTGTTGGCACTATGGATCCTCAACTGAGAAATCTAGGGCAGCAGACAGCGGCAGTGAAGTCGGCATGGCTCCACGTCTCCGTCGATACCTTTCAGAAACATTTCTCGCACAGGAACGAGTAGTAATACGACTTTTGACAGGTGGTCAACTAGTGTGATCTGAACCGTGTATAATAGATCATTTAAATGTGTAGAAAGCGAAATAGTTACTAATGTTCCATGTAACACAATCACGTGTCCAGCAAAAGAATGGCTGTACAAAATGGTGTAAACTGCTAATCGTGGTCTCTAGTGCGCATTCAAGTGATTCTAAAATCAGTCACTAGACTGAAACGAATAAATAGTCGAAATAGCGATAAGTATCATGCAGAAAACAGTGTACTCATGCAGGGGGCGGAGTGACAGCGCGATGTCTTGACTGGATGTCAGTTGCCCTAGCCATGCCCTTCTTCCTGCCGAGCACACGTATCATTACTTGATATATGTCGTTTATCTTATTAGAAACAGTTACCATGCTCCAATTCTGTCATTCAGTTTATCCGACGTTTCCGAAAGTAATTGCACACTATATACGGCATGCCAATGGTACGTTAAGTGGTTAGTATGCTTCATTGACAGTTCCGAGTAAGACTACGTTCTTTTTAGTTGCGCCTTTGTAGCCTGCATAGATGTTACGATATCTTTAATTCATGACAATTATGAGAGATCGTGAAGGCAACGTTTTCATTTTTCTCATGAAATAATAGTGTGGCTATTGTCATTTAAACTTGATAGCGTTGCGTATCTTGTTGGTACGAAATTTTATTGGTCCTAGCATACGTTTTACCTTTAGTAAAAGTTCAATAATAGATACATGAGTTGAGCAACATTTGTATTTTATGGCGTGAAGGAACAATAAATACGAAACAAAAATTAAGTATGTGGCTGGTGGTTCCATAGTTCAATGGTCCCCGACATAAAAATTTCATATTATTGTCCATCCTCTGCGTGAGTTACGCTCCTGTCCGGACGGGGTTAAGCTACATCTTACGTCCGCGCGACTGGACTCTCAGCATAACGGTAGTCTTAGAGGTTGGCCAATTGCCGATCAACGGACGCAGTAAGGGAGTGAGTGAGGGTAACAGCATCAGAACAGCTGTAGAAGAACTTTTAATAGAAGAACCGAGAAGGTTAAGAAAGTGATCAGAAGCAGAGAACGATTTTGTATTTTGATACTAGTGACTTTAAATCACATGTCTTGGCTGTCGTGGAAGAGAACAACCAAGGAATATAGAAGTGTATATATTAGTGTGACGAAAGCAGAGTACATTGAAAGCAAATGTTATTCTAGAATATCGCAAGGCATAGTAATTCCTGAACTAAATCCACCATACTTACAGAATGACCAAACTGGGAAGTGAGGTTCAGGGTAGGAGGATGATTTAGGGTGAAGTACAAAAACTTAATCAAAACTTATTTTCCCATTATCACTCTGTTACAAGGCCCTTAAATAGGTGAGACAGTGTATAGTAACTTGAGTCTGTAAAATGATAACCTTGAGTGATTGCTAAATACATGTTGTAGGAATGTGTCAGGATTTAGGGTGGTAACTCTGACATTACCACAGGCGAGCTGTATGACAACTGTCGGCTACCATGGTTAGGAACAGAGAGAGCGAGTGGTCACCCCGAGACGCTACAAGGAAAAGCTCTCGTTATCGAATCAGAGGAAAGTGACTGATCGAGAGTCGGTGCAGTGGTAGCACTGGCAAAGCGCCTCGCGCACTCGTCCTTATTTGCTCTGGCGTTGGCAGAAGGACTAAAAGATATTCGTTGTTAAAAAGACAATGGTAAGAAAACAATAGAGAAGATAATTATTGGCTGACAACATAGGTACTTCGCGCAGTCAAAAAGGAAGGTAAGGTTTCCATTAGACGCCTAGAGTTAACCTTAGTAAAGACGTCCTGCTACAAATTACTCAAAACATGAACTAATTCTAGACATCCTTACGGAGGCGTTTAATACAGCAATTACAGCTTCAACAGGAATTTCGTGGTTCTGACAAAAAAAAAAGTCTTCATAGTAGCATAATTCCTTAAATAATTCGAAGGCCACAATAATTACAGTTTTTAGGTTATATGAAACTAGGAAGTCAAAGGACACAGTAGTGAAAACACATATGCCCAGGAGGTCTGACAATCTTACGTAGAAAGTTTTAAGATGAATGGAGGTGTGTGTAATCGGTGGGAATTTGGAGTGAAACGTCTTATAGATCCAGAAATTGATATGATTAAATTACACAAAAGAATTACCGACGATGTGGAAGCCAAATGAGGTGAATTCTCCCTCGCTTTATCAAGAGCTGCGTAAGAAATTTACATCACAGTGCGATAATTTCATGCTATTCAGCCGTCAGGCAACGTCTACCCAGTTGAGTTGGAAAAATAATTGAAAGAAGCGTTTCTGCTGAAATGAGACGAATACAAGAGCATTCACAACCACACTGGCTACTTAAGGAAGAAGCGACTGAATAGATGGGGGGGGGGGGGGCTGATGTGGTAAGGGATTGTAATAATTACTATCAATTTTAGTCAGAAAAGTAAATACAGGTAAAAAAATAAGTAATGCTCAGTCAACCTTTCATTATTAACGTCAATTATTTACTCATGAAAGGATGGGACGATGAAGTAATTTATAAAGAAGCACGAGAACAACACTGCCGTTTTAGACGATTCCTTTTGTGAAAAAGAATTAACTGAGATTCTGATTCAGTTACTGCCGATCGAGGTAAACGGGAAACTCGCGTTCCTAAGGATTTTATCTGCAGCTAGAGAGTATCGAAGGAATAGAGGAAGAGGAAAGCAGGCGACGAGACGGCAGGAAGCTCGTAAGGTCCCCTGAACGCCACAGATTCTCATATTACATCAGCACAATACTTCTCTCCTTCTGTTGTCAACAACGTACCTGTCGTGGTAGCTCTTTTGTGCTGTACAAGTGTTATGAGTGTTTTCTTCCGTTGTAGGGTGCAATTCTTTTAAAAATAAGTATGCTCTCAAATCTGTAGAACAGAAACTCAAAAAATTTTTCGAGCTCTGACAACAGCCAGGGTCAAACACTTGTCTTTATATATCTATATATTATGGCATTCATTTCAGAAAACATAATATTGCTCCAATTTTAGTATCAGCTACAAAGCGCCGAAATTCTAAGTTCCTAACAACCATTCTACTGCTAGCATCGGTAGACACCACATCAGAAACTTTCCTCGAAATAAGAACATCTTTTATCATTCACTTGTATCATGTTCATTGAAACGTTGAACATGTGTGTGCCGAGTGATTGTTCCGTCAGTAGTTACTGTATTGATAATGGATGGGACTGGAGATCTAATCCCTGTCCTGTATTTTGTCAACTGCGTGGCCAACGCAGCTGTGTCAACAGCTACGGTGGGCTTTGTAGAAGTCGAACCGGCGCTCATAAGTTTATAGTGCATATAAAACCAGAAGAACACGTTTTATAGAAAACTGTGTAAACGGTAGATGAAGTCAGTCAGTTGACAAGTTCTTGCTTTTAGATCAGCTGAAGGTAACGACTAAAGCGACTAGAAAGGAAACATAATTAATTGAATTCCATTGCGAAATATTCCAATATAAAGAAAAACCCTGGTGTACTATCCTATTTCAGTTCTCGCACAATTGAAAGTATGAGTGATATAAACATTAGTGTCAGTGAATTTGTACAACACACGAAGTTCCAGAGCCTGATGAAATCTCTGACATATTACACATAGATTTATCAACTGAGTTTTGACCATTATGTGTCTTAAATCCTTCAAATAAAAGGCTATAGCGAATATTTGGAGCAGCACATGTCACATCCATTTACCAAAAGGGTAACAGATGTATTCAACGAAACAACCGTCCAGTATTGTTGACGTCCATCTGGTATACAGTCTTAGAACCTATTCTGAGCTCACAACTAATGACGCATGTCGAACAGGGTGACCTTCTCAGGGTTGAACATGTCAAAACTCAATTGTTGCTTTCCTCACATGACATACTGAAGGCGATGGATTAAGGCAATCAGGTGTATGTAGTATTTCTTAACTTGTGAAAAGAATTTTACTCAGTTCCCTACAAACGCTTATTATAGAAATTTATGTCATATGGGGTACCAAGCTATGTTTTTGACGGATAGGGGATTTCGTAGTAGGAAGAACGTAGCATATTATCTTGGACGGAGACACACAATGTAGAAGTAAGATCTGGAGTGCTCCAGCTGGTAGATAACATCCATAGGAACCCCAGACACCATGCTCATGATACATTTGACTATAATAACGTACGTCTGGAAAAAGAGAACAAAAGTGTTCAGTCAGATCTTGATAAGTTTTAAAAGTGGTGAAAAGACTGGCTATTAGTTATAATGTTTCACCGAGCGAGGTGGCGCAGTGGTTAGCCACTGGACTCGCATTCGGGAGGACGACGGTTCAATCCCGCGTCCGGTCAACCTGATTTAGGTTTTCCGTGATTTCCCTAAATCGCCCCAGGCAAATGCCGGGATGGTTCCTTTGAAAGGGCACGGCCGACTTCCTTCCCCGTCCTTCCCTAATCCGATGAGACCGATGACCTCGCTGTCTGGTCGCCTTCCCCAAAACAACCCAACAACAACCCTTATAATGTTTCGCAAATGTAAAATAGTGCTTTCCGCTACGAGTTGTTAACATCTTCAATAGACGTGAAACTGGTTGTGACTTTGAATAAAATATTTTACAGCCACTGCTGATCATTTCATGCAAAATGCATTACAAACATCTTCCACTCATAGTGTTCTCTTCACCCGAACTGCAGAAAACTAATGGCGGCAGATGACGAAACGTCATAATAAACAAAGACATGTTAGTTACCGATCCAGACGATTTTATTCATAAAAATTCTAATGTCATCCACTCAGCAAGCATTAGATCGTCCTCTCAGGCATTTTGTATCTATTAAACTCTAGCAATCAACGTGCATGGTCCATCTGTACACATATCACCTGGATACATGTACAGTGCGCCTCCATTTCATACAGTCGTAATGCATAGAAAATGATGTATTCTTTCAGAACTATTTGGACAGTGGATGACAGTGATGAGGATGATGCGATGATCAGGATGTTGTTGTTTTCGTTGTAGTTATTGATGATCTGTCGAAATGATGTTCTCCAAACTTATTCTCAATAGAATCGCGCGTGGTATGCGGTAAAAGCAAATCCTTGTATTCCCCTGTGCGCACTGTAGGAGCAATTAATCTGCCTTCGTGATCCCGACGCGAGCGATATACAAGGGATTGTAGTATATTCATAAATTTATCAATTATAACTGGTTCTTGAAACTTTGTGAATTCGTTTAGAGGGATAGTTGGCTCCTGTGATCGACTGTCAGTTCAGGTTTTCCAGCATGTTCGTGACCCTCACCATTGAGTCAAACAAATGTGTGTACATTGGCGCGTGCTTTTGCATGTGTTTTCATTATCCTCGTTTGGTCTCAGCTTAATTCTAGATGAGTTATACGAGTGTTTTGTACGTAATCTCCGTCGGAAACCGATTTTACCTTCCCAGCCACCGACCAGTAATCGGAAATGTGCCAACTCATTCATCTGTGATTGAGCCTATGTAAACAATCCACTTAATATCCCCGCAAACGAAGGTGTTTGTGGAAGATAGAGCTAACCCACAAACGAACAAAATTCTGTCCATGTAACCTGCTGCGTTTTCACATGTATCACATGTTGAGGGTTCCTTATGTGTTGCTAGAAAGCACCGTCTACTACATAACATGTTTTCGTTTAATGCAATAATGTTCTTATCATTGAATTTAACAAAACATATAACTCAAAATAAGTTTCTTTGGGTTAGCATTTCGTCCCAGCGTCCCCTTACAGTTGTTACATGTAGGTATTGACAACTTGGTAAATTCAGTTTGTGTCTCACAATAACATATTACTACTTTTTTGCATTTTATGGAGAACACTATTTTACGCGCCCCATGTTTTTATAACTTGACGCGAATGTTGTGGAGAGGCTCTAAGGCAGTCACTTTTCCGCTATGAGTTGTTAAACAGATTCGCTGTTATCTTCAACCAAAGTGAAACCGGTCGTGTTTTTGAATAAAAGTATTTTATACGCAAAATGGGGTATTTTGGCTTTGGTTGCCGGCAATTTAATGTTGCATGCTTTGGTTATACAACACGATGCTTGAAAAATTGAAAAAAAAATTTGAAAGGTTCACTCAGGAAAAACTTTTAACCGACGAAACAAGGTTCAGTGTCAGTATTAAAATTCACACCTAACTAGAACGTCAGCTAAGACTGTGCAGGGGAGGGGGATATCGTCTTCAAATTTTATTTTTATTCTTTTATAATTCTACAGCTTTGTATTTATGCTTGTAGAAAGACAGACACACTTTAAATTATAAAAATACATTCAAAAATAAAGATATGGGGGTATAAGTTCTAGCCCACAGAAAACGCTAGTGTGTGTGAGGGGGGGGGGGGGGGGAATTGTTTCAAATTTTATTTTAGTATTATTGTATTATTTCTTTTTCCTATTTAGAAAAAGGCAGATTCAGTTTAAAGTACAAATATACGCACTCAAGTTATAAAACACGGTTCATATGGGTGTAATTGCATACTCACGACATTAATTTTTCAGATCGCGACATTTAGTCCATTAGGAGTTCATCTAAACTTGACAAGCATTCATTTAATTAATTGATAAAATCTATATAATGGCCAAATGAAATTAAATGTCTCCATCTCAAACGTTAATGCTGTTAGCATGCAGTTATACTAATTTAAATCGTATGACTATGTTCATTTTTAATTTAAAGTCTGTCTGCCTTTTTATAAGTGTAAGTGGTAGGAAAAATACAGTTACTATAAAACAAAAGTAAAATTTGAAGGCAAACTCCCCTAAATTTACGTCCCCCGTCGGCTAGGATTCACAAATTTCTATAATTTTTGAACCAATTGTTAGCTGACGCTCCAGTTAAGTATAACGTTTAATAGAGATACTGAATATAGTTTAGCATGTTCGAAGATTTTTGGTGAGAGAACACTAAAAAATATTTTTAACTTTTTAATTTTCGGAGCTCAATTTTGAATAACAAACGCCTGCCATTCTTTATGTTCTCTTTATCCTACGTTACGAAAAGTATCTGGACCCCGAAAAACATACATTTTTCAAATTAGGTGCATTGTGCTGCCACCTGCTGCCAGGTCCTCCATTCGGCGACCTCTGCGGTCATTAGACATTGTGAGAGAGCAGAATGGGGCGCATCGCTGAACTCATGGACTTCGAAAGTCGTCAGGTGATTGGGTGTCACTTGTCATACAACCGTACGAAAGATTTCCACATTACTAAACATCCATAGATCCACTGTCTGCAATGTGATAGTGAAGTGGAAATGTGAAGGTACACGTACAGAAGAGCGTACAGGCCGACTTCGTCTGTCGATTGACAGAGACCGCCGACCGTTGAAGAGGGTCGTAATACTCGTATGTAACACACAGATACCCACCCAGACCATCACACAGGAATTTCAAACTGCATCAGGATCCGCTGGAAGTACTATGAAAGCTAGATGGGAGGTGAGAAAACTAGGATTTCATGATCGAGCGGCTGCTCATAAGCAATAAATCACGCCGGTAAATGCATAAAAACGTTTCGCTTGGTGAAGGAAGAGTAAATATTAGACAATCGAACAGAGGAAGAACGTTGTGTGGAGTGACGAATCATGGTACACAATGTGGCGATCCGATGGCAGGATGTGAGTATGGCGAATGCATGGTGAACGTCATCTGCCAGCGTGTCTAATTCCACCAGTAAATTCTGGAGGCGGTGATGTTATGGTGTTGTCGTGCTTTTCATGGAGGGTTCTTGCACCCCTTGTTGGTTTCCGTGGCACTATCATAGCGCAGGCCTTCATTGACGTTTTAAGCACCTTCTTGCTTCCCAATGTTGAAGACCAATTGGAGGATGCCGATTGCATCTTTCAACACGATCGATCACCTGTTCATAATGTACAGCCTGTGGCAGAGTAGTTACATGACAGTAACATCCCTGTAATGGACTGGCCTGCACAGAGTCCTGCCCTCAAACCTATAGAACAGCTTTGGGATGTTTTGGAACGCCGACTTCATGCCAGGCCTTATCGACCGACATCGTTACCTCTCCTCAGTGCACCACTCCATGAAGAATGGGATCCCATTCAGAAAGAAACCTTCCAGCACCTGACTGAACGTATGCCTGCGATAGTGGAAGCTGTCATCAAGGCTAAGGGTGGGCCAACATCACAATGAATTCCAGCATTACTAATGGAGAGCGCCAGGTACATGTAAGTCATTTTCAGCCAGGAGTCCGGATACTTTTGATGACATAGTGTATCTGATGATGGCATATGCCGAAACCACATAATAAATAAAGGCACGTTATTTACTTTCCACCACTTTCGTGTTGTTCGTTAGTTTGCAACAAGAAAACTAATCGAGAAACGCGCCATGCGAGGAAAAAGTGTTGGTATTATACTTTCCGATCATATGCATGAATAAAATATTCACAATGACCGGGGACGCGATGTTCTCTGTTAATAGCCGATAGAGCTAGTAAGGGATCGCCTTGGGCGCAAACACCTGAAAGCTCTGATGAAAAGGCTTTTTCCCGAATGATTTTATAGGCCGATAACGAAGAAGGTCATAGTAATAAGACAGTGGGAAGACCTGGTTCCACATCTACATGTACACTAATGAGCACAGAATAACATACACCTCCGCAGTGGTGAGCAGCAATATGTATAACCCTATGACTTCACAGACGCGTCCTGGTGTGGCCACTGCGACACACCGAAAGCGGTGGAGAGATTCACTAGTGCACAACTGCTCAACGGTGGCGGGGTGCTTGAAACCAGTCTGAAGACTGATTACAAAAAGAGAGATTTATGTTATTGATACGCAGTTGGTTGCTGCAGGTCAACACACGAATGCATATGATCGGAATGTATAATACCAACTCTTTTTGCTCGCATGGCGCGTTTCTCGATTAGTTTTCTTGTTGCAAACTAACGAACAACACGAAAGTGGTGGAAAGTGCCGTTCGCATGGGGTCTTGGAATACAGCAGACACAACACATCAAGTAAGCTTAACAGGGCAAGAACTTAGCTTGCGGTCAGTCCATTAAATGCACAGCCACATTCAAAAATTCCTGCTTATTTCATCAGTTTCATAAATAATTCACTTGAAGAATTACATGTATTCTCACGGTAGATGGCACGCAGGTGAAACATGCATTGGCTAACAAAATTTTGGTATTTGATTGACTGAACTATCGCAATAACCATATTCATTCGTGAGTTTTCAATTCCATTTGGTCATGACTACATTACTGGAAGTACTGAATCAAATTAAGACTTTAAGCACCTGATAATTCAGAATATTAGAAATGATAGCACTGATAGTTCAGCTTCTTGGTCGTGTAATTTATTTAAGTTTTATGGAACTAGTTTACAACAAATGGTCTTGTCATATGTAACAATTATGTACTTGTTTATAGGAAATTATAATCGATGAGTTTCGTGCTGGGGAGTGTTACATTGATGCTTCATTCCCCTTCATTTATGTAACCGTATTTCAGGGGCACTCTTCATTACTATTGGGCCGCACTGCTAAAAGGCGCCTTTTATGCCAAAGTATAATAGATACTTAATACTCAAATGCAACTAACTTGACGTAATGCTTCCCTACATCGATCATCAAACGAAGTACTAATGCAAAATACTGGACTCATAAAAAGATTAAAATTTCAGTTTCTTACAATTACAATTATTCGCTTTAAGTAGATTTAGACAGAGTTAATGAAAATTTGATAATTACCGTTGTAAGTAATGGAATGCGGACACGTAAACCATTTTGCGTCATCATCATGTTCTACACAATTTTAGAAGGAGATTTTCGTTTGTGAGTTCATAGACGATGAAATATTATTCTCAAAATAGATGTTCAACACCTTCGCTGTAATGATTTATTTTATTTATTTGTATTTCATCCTTTGCGACTAGTTTACGGGATGCGGCTCTACTCTCAGTCGCTCACTCTTCTCATCAGCCGAGATTTCTTTATAGCAAATACGGTCACGAAAGTTAATAAATATGTTAAGAAAGCTAGAAGAGTGTTTCTGCTAAAAAGGGCAAATAACCAGTTGTAGTGGACTGACATCGCTTAGGTTCCTGTAAGAAGGAATTAGAGGGATTACGGGCAACGTTCAAGAGGACTACAAATCGTGGTTTGGAGCACTATGTAACTAGCAGCTGGATTAGATCATAATAAGATTCGGAAGATGCTTAGAAAGCAGGGTCTGTTCCACTCCTGGTTCAAAAGAGAACGCGCAAATGACGGCAAGTAAAGATTAGTAGATGTTCGTAGATCTGTGGAAAGATCTATGCGAGCAGCATTCAACTACTACCTACCTTCATCATACTTCAGCAAAAGATGTGGCAGGCAACCCGAGAAAATTCTGATCCCATGTAAATTAGTTAAATGGCACTAAGGCTTCCATTCAGTCACTGTTGACCAGCCTGGAGCGGCAGCTGAAGACAACAAAAGAAATGCTGAAGTTTCAAATTTCATGTTCAAGAAATCGTTCACACAGGAAAATCGTACAAAGTCACTGTCATTTGACCATCGGACAGGCTCATCCCTGGGGTAGAGAAACCACTGAAAGACCTGAAAGCAAGTAAATAACCAGTTTCTGATGGAATCCCAGTTCAGCTTTTATAAGAACACTTTACGGTACTGGCTCCTTACCTAACTTGAACTAGCCGCTAATCTCTCCACCAGCGCAGAGACCAAGCGTCTGAAAAAAGAGCCCAGGTGACTCCTGCGTGTAAGAACGTCAAAAGAACGGATCCGCAAAATTACTGGCCAATATTCTTAACAGGCGTTTGCTGTACATCCCTTCAGCATATTCGCAGTTCGAAACTAACAAATTTTCTTGAAGCCCAGAAGCTTATGTCCACGAATCCCCACCGTTTTAGGAAGTATCGCTGTTGTGAAACTCTGCTTGCCCTTTCCTACGGACTGTGGCTGAAGGGTAACGGGTAGATTCCGTCCTTCTACATTTCCGAAAAGCTTTTGACACATGCTCCATTGCAGGCTGTTAAAGAAGATACGAGGCTACGGAAAATGTTGCCAGATATGTGAGTGGCTCCGAGACTTCTTATGTTGTAGAACCCAGTATGTAGTCCTCGACGGCGACTGTTCATCAGAGACAAGGGTATCGTCAGGAGTGCCCCAGGAAAGTGTGATAACACCACTGTAGTTCACTATATACAGAAATGACTTGTTGGCGTTTGTGGGCAGCAATCTGCTTCGTTTGTCGATGTTACTCTGGTATACGGTAAAGTGTTGAATGAATGTAGGAAGATACGACATAGACAAGATTTCTATTTGGTGTGACGAGTGGCAGCTATCTCTGAATGTAGAGAAGCGTAAATTAGCGAGAATGAGTGGGAAAAACAAATCGTAATATTCGGATACAGCATTGTTAGTGCCCTGCTTGACGAAGCAACGCCGTGTAACTACCTTGACATAAGGCTACAAAGCGATGTGAAATAGAACATACGTGTGAGGATTGTCGTAGGGAAGGTGAATGGTAGACTTCGGTTTATTGGGAGAATTCTATGAAAGTGTGGTTCATCTCTAAGGGAGACTGCATACAGGACGCTGGTGCGACCTGTTCTTGAATACTGCTGGAGTATTTGCGATCCGTACCGGGTCGCATTAAAGGAAGGCATCGGAACAATATAAAAGCGGGTTGCTACATTTGTTATCTGTAGGTTGGAACAACGCACATGTGTTACGGAGATGCTGTCGAGAAAATTTGGAGAACCGGCATTTGAAGCTGATAGCAGAACTATTTTGCTGGCTCCAACATAAGTTGCAAGCAACGACTTCGAAGATAAGATACAAGAAATTAGGGCTCACACGGATGCGTATAGTCAGTCGTTCTTCTCTCGCTCTGTTTACGAGTGGAAAAGAAAAGGAAATGTCTAGTAGAGGTACGGGGGTCAAAAATAGTTCAAATGGCTCTGAGCACTATGGGACTTAACTTCTGAGGTCATCAGTCCCCTATAACTTAGAACTACTTAAACCTAACTAAGGACATCACACACATCCAATCCCGAGGCAGGATTCGAACCTGCGACCGTAGGGGTCACGCGGTTCCAGACTGACGCTCCTAAGACCGCACGGCCACACCGGCCGGCAGAGGTACGGAAAACCTCAGTAAGCAGATGAAGATGCAGATGTCAGTCCAGGACATAACAGTAATGCCTCGTAAAATGTTCTTTGTGGTCAACAGTGGATTGTAAATTCATTTAGTTGTTTTAGATGTCGTACTTTGGTTCCAGCGATCAATCATTCTCTGTCCTTTCACACACAAGCATTGATTTTCCCGTATTAATTTACCTACTATTTGTATCTGTGAATCTTTTGTGTTATCGGAAACCATTGACTACCATTTTCCTCTTCGAAGACTTCAACATACGCTAAACTATTAAGCAGATCTGAAAGAACAAAGACTTTAAACGAGCCCCAGTCAACTGTGTTTTTGTTCAAACCAATTAACGTTTGATCAACTTCAAGCTACTGTTGTGGTATATCATTAATACTCGATTTCATCAAAGTGAAGAATCATGAAAGACGTGAACAAGGGCTTCGTTTCCTGTGGTGGTCAATATATGTGATATAATTCAGTGCGCTTTCGTTCATTCCTGCAGTATTTACTTTGGCATTCGAGTGTTTTTTGTCCGCGTGCAGAATAAAAAAGGACTCCACTCGCCGAGAAATTTCCACCCTAAATGCCTCTATGGCGAAATATTAATTAAATTTTATGGAGCTGATATTTCCCTCATTAGTGTGGAATTGTGTAAAAACTGAACAAAACTGAATGTATAATTCATTAGCGAGCAATTCAGTAACGCAGAATTCGAAATCGCAATTTAATTAGTGCGTGCTTCATTTGGTTTAAGTCGAGTTTTAACTGTAGAATTAAAGACAGTTCTAAACTCAATCGATGTTCTCCGCCGATTTCAGCGGACAGCGCTGCGAAACAGTGTTTCTGTGCCTGCTTTGTTTCATAGTTTTCTGAAAGAGTTTGCGTTATCCCTAGGCGCGGTTACTTTTTCGGTAATACTGAGGCCAAAAATTCTATGAATTTTAGTTACGAGAGAAATGGTCAATTAATTACTGACCCTGTTCGTATCAAAATAATAGATTTACATGTACTTCCATATAAAATACCCGATTCCGTACTATTAGTAATCCCACGATTCTTTAAAGACTTGATCTCTGGTGTATAAAACAGCTTGAGACTTCTGATTACTTTACAAATGATTTAATGTATTTGCTTCAGGCATGCAAGCGAGATTAAGCTTGGAAAAGGCTTGAAACTATGTTTGAAGTTTGTGGGACGTCACTAAGTGCTTTCTTTATCAAACACTGAATGACTACAGTCTGAGAAATTTGCCCTCTATGCGAAAGTTAGTTTTTCGCGAAACTTAATGCTTATGACCTCATCTGTTATATACAAAGACGAAATTTGGGAGCTATATTCAGTGATGTATAAGGGTAATGTCTCCACAACTTGTTGCCAATAGAATCAGAGATAATGAAGTTATTAACTCAAACATCATATGGCAGTTTTACCACATGAACCGCGAAAAATCATTTTAAGGGGAACATCAGCCACAAAATTATCGTTAGTGTTTGTAAATATGTGTAAAATTTGTTGGAAGTCACGACGTCCTCTCATTCTAAAATACTGATTGAACGTGGTCACGGTATTTTGCGTGGTGATTTATCCTGCCCCAAGACATACGATCCACAGTTTCTAACTTTTATAATACTTGTCTTACTGTGTTAAACGTCCAACAAAATCTTATATCTCTTAAACTTTAGGTCCTGACATCACTTGAAATTCATAAAGTTGGTGAAAAATTATGTGAAATAGTGAAAATCAAATTTTCGTTGCCCTGAAAGCCGTTAGATAGGTTACCTGCAATTGGGATTGGGGGCATAAACTGAGTCAGGTATTAAGTAATATAAATATACAAAATCAACAACTTATTTAAAAAATACTGTCAAATTGTATACTCATAAAAAGCGACAAAACACCCTGTCTTTGTTTATTTTCTAAACGAGTTATGCATCAATACAATGATTTTGTATTCACTGCAACAGCTTTTGATAAGATTATGTACCATTAACAATAATGATAACCGAATAATTATACGCCAGAGAGTACGAAACGTTGTTTAGGTAAAGTATAAGCATATGGTGTATACATTGTAATCCTAATACGTTTTATCTGGTCCGATAAGTGACTGTAATTTGAAAAAAATCTGCTCTATTATAGGGGTAGACACCACTGGGAGCTTAAGAAAGGTACTGAGTTATGAAAAGTTATAGAGTTTGAATGCCTGGTTGATTACTGTTGATTACTACTGTTGGTTCTTAATGAAGTGATGATAATCCGCTTGATAGATGGAGATAACTGTAAACTGTTTCGCTGGCCGGAGAAGTACACATACAGAAATTCCATTAAGACCCTGTTACCGGCATCTTGTTTGAGCACATATTGGTTTCAGTTTCCATGTAACTGGAAACTACTTATTGTCAGGAGCAGGAAGAAACAATCATTCTGTGAACAACCTGTATTGTGCGACTTAGGTGACTTGATACTTTTCGGATTTCCTTATATCTTTGGGGGCGATCGCTCGTTAGTGTCAATCATTGGGTACAGTCATTTCCATGATCAAGTAAAGTTTCTGGAAAAACTGTTAGTTAAAAATGTTTCAACATATCCTTGGTTTCATAACGTTGCCACATGTTCTGGAAACTGCTGTGAAATCAGACAGCAGTCTAACATAACCTGCACAGAGGCTGCAAGATATATGCAAACACCGCAAGAAATGCATGCTTCAGCATATATGCAAATGATAACCAAGGCAGTTGGCTGTTCTGTTGTACTTGAACAGAGAATGTGCAACACCCTCAAAGCGTTTTAAGTATCAGCGGCGGGCACAACACTGCTCTGTGTGGTTGTGAACGCATTTGTCGGAGCTAATTGAATTTGAATGTGAGGAAATTACTGGTGCTCGTATATGTGGGTGGTTCCGTAACCAAGGGAACTGAAGTGATTGGTGTTTAAAGAGGCACTGTATCGAGGGTTTGTATCGCATTCATAGCGAAAAAATAGCATTCGCTGAGTCTCAACGCGGATGAAAGATAGTGTCGAGTGATTTTGACAGACGGTCATTGAAGAAAGTTTGTAACGTCCCCATACAAAAAAACTTTATGACAGTGCTGGTAAACCTCTTACGTTATTTGATATTCAAACAGCTAAGCAAAACTGAACGTACTCAGATATTTCTCTCTTTACTTATTCTGATCATCCCTAAACTGACACACAATATTTTTAGCGTAACGCAATCAGACTTTCAATAAACCCTACAAAAGAATGGCGCCGACTAGCAATAATATATATATATATCGGTTCGTGACATACAGTTTTACAAATTTCCTTCTTGTGACGGACACACGTCCAGATCGTCCTCTCATAGTAACCTCTCAGAACTCTACCATCTCTCTCCCCACATCCACCATTGCTGGCGGCTCACCTCCAACTGCCCAAGGCTACCTAGCGAATATTCCAACAATGAGTCCAACCAGCCACAGACTGCACACAGCGCAGTCAGCGACTTTCATACAGAGCACTACCTGGCGTTACCAATATAAAAACCTAAACAGCGTACTTACAACTGCTGTCCTAGACGGTGTTGCGCTTCTGGTGTTTCTATACTTTTGTCCAGCTCGCACGTACCTATAGAGGGTGAAATACAACTCCACCTACAAACATTCGAGGGGGTAGTAGGAACCAATGAAATAATCCGTACTGGCCTCGCCGGCCAACGTACCACCAGGCCTCTGTGTCATCCTCAGCCCTGAGGCGTCAACGGATGCAGATAGCGAAGGACACGCGGTCAGCACGCCGCTCTCCCGACCGTTCTCAGTTTTCGGGACCGGTGTCGCTACTTCTCGGTCAGCTAGCTCCTCAGTTTGCCTCACTAGGGCCGAGTGCACTTCGCTTGCCAACAGATCCGGACGGTGGCCAGTCAAAATGCTAGCCAAGCCCGACAGCACTTAACTTCTTTGATCTGGCGGGAATCAGGATGGACCAATGCAAGCAAGACAAAAATATCTAGTAAACTTTGGCACTAAAGTGAATACCTTAAGAGCTAGGAGCACTTCTTCAGTGGAAGACATGGGATCCACTGTGGCGATGATGAATGAGAACTCGTAGCTCTTAAGGTACGCATTTTAGAGCCAATTTTTATTAGATATTTTCTTCTTGTTGTGGTCTATACTGCCACGTCTCAGAATATGGAAAGCAAAGAGATTTCAATAGAAGAGATGTGTCTCACAGTAGAGAAGATGAACAAGGTTTGCATTGCAGAGTCCATATTTTATAAATTTTAGTTTTTAATTTGTTTTGGTCCTTCTTTCGAAAGTTTTATGGTGGAGTTCTTGTTCACCCTATATCACAACACTTACGATATTTTTGTTGTTAAAACTCCTCCTTTTGCAAAACAGAGTGTTTCAATTATTTGAAGTTTTTATCCAAATATGTTTCAACGGCTGTTTGACATCTTCAGTGGGTTTCGCTTAGTTACGCAACTGCATTAATTTTGATGCAAATGTACAGATTGGCGTGCTGTTACACATTATGTAGCTCGACAGCACGTAATTTTTTCGTCGAGTTGTACATCCCGTTTGTACTTTCTGTGGATTTAATTACACACATTGCTTTTCACAAACATTTACCTTCGCTCTGATCTTGTGTCGCTGAATATGATGATATCAGTTTTCCTAAATGTCGTTACTGTGTTCAAAAAATTGATATAAAAGAGGAGGTTAACGAAAAAGAACAGTGAATATCATTACAACCCAGAAAGAAACACAGGATAACTGTAGAGTACGACGAAATAAGTTACATTCGATAAATAAAGGGCACAAAAGCAAACTGTACAGTCTCATCGGTAAAGCTGAAAGAGTTTTAAATATAAAATGCGACTAAGTGAAGAGGATACAAATGTCGACACAAGTTTGAGTGAAGAATAAATAAAAGATTTATATTTATTGGCCGGCCAAGAGTGATGGTATGGGGTGCCCTTTCTCTCAATGACAGGATCCTTTTGGTTGGTCATCAATGGGACCCTAAAGGCATAGCGACGCGTCGACGATATGTCATGCCCCTTGTGTGGCTCTTCTACTTAAGCTATCCTGGACTTACATTTCAGCAAGGTAATGCCTGTCCGTAAACGGCAAGAGTTTCCACTGTTTGTCTTCGTCCTTGTGAAATCCTACCTTGGCCAGCAAGGCTGCTGCATCCGTGCCCAGTTGAGAAAGTTTGGGACATTATGGGCAGGGCTCTCCAACGAGCTCGATGTTTTGAGGATCTAACGAGCCACTTGGACAGAATTTGGACGATATTCAAATTGTTCAAATGGCTCTCATCACTATGGGAATTAACTTGTGAGGTCATCAGTCCCCTAGAACTTAGAACTACTTAAACCTAACTAATCTAGGGACATCACAGACATCCATGACCGAGGCAGGATTCGAACCTGCGACCGTAACGGTGGCGCGGTTCCTGCGTAGAATCGCCCGGCCACAACAGCCGGCGCACAATATTCTACAGTAGATCGTCAAACAACTCTATCAATCGGTCCCAAGAAGAACATCTGCTTGGAAAAAGTCCAGAGGTGGACCAAATAGCTGCTGACTTGCTCAGTTTTTGACGCTCTTTTCTTGAAACTGCAATCATTTGTTTGCTTAGACATGTGCATAGCATCTACCGATTTTCATCACATTCCGATAAATACTTCTCTAACGTGTCCGAGTGTGTAAATCCTACGGTATGTTGACAATTGGCGCGGTGGATGTCGGGAACGGGCAGTCCCTTGCAATTTGGCCGAGGAGAGAGGAGCGGTGAAGGGAAGGCAGCGCCGACTGTTTGCAGCGGCGCTGGCCCCCTAACTGTGTTTTGCGCTTAACACGATATCGCCGGCCACGGTGGCGGAGCGGTTCTAGGCGCTTCAGTCCGGAGCCACGCGACCTCTACGGTCGCAGGTTTGAATCCTGCTTCGGGCCTGGATGTATGTCATGTCCTTAGGTTAGTTAGGATTACGTAGTTACAAGTTCTAGGGCACAGATGACCTCAGATGTTAAGTCCGATAGTGCTCTAGCCATTTGAACCATTTGAACGAAATCGCAGGTGACACTTGAAGAACTATTGCCCTCTTAAGTGGCACTTCCGTCGTGTCGGAAATCACCTAATTTGAAAAGGTGTTCCTGCTGGATCGTTTTCCTATAACTTATGTACAATTTATGTATCCAAAAAAATGAAAAATGAATGTACGAGTAACAGAGTGTGAATCGTGAGTAAAATTTTTATTCTGAGAATTTGTTTGCACATTGCAAGTCGCCGAAGTGACGTCAAATCGAAAGACTTGCCACAGGCGAACGGTCTACCCGACGGGAGGCCCTAGTCACGCGACATTTACAGATAACATGTGCCCTTCCACATTTGTACTGCGAAATCAGAACATATGAAGAGACTTGCTTGTACTGTTCGTCATCAAGGCTGAACTTCCGGATTCTGGAACCGCCCAGGGCGCCGCAGTCACTCTGTCGAATTGTCGGCAGTTCAGCTGTTTTAGTACTTACAATGATGCTTCCCAAAACCCACAATTATTGTATCCAAAATGACATCAGCCGTGGAAGCCTACGATCGTGTATAGAGATTCTAGTTGAAAAGCCACATGTAGCCTTCTGACGATGTTGCTGCATAGAAGCAGCACGTATATGGTGGTTACGTATCTCTTGATGTGAAGCTGAAAGAAATTTACTGGCGAGTGGGCTATGGCCTCAACACTACTAAATTAGAAGCCATATTAAAATATGGATACCAATGAGTTTTTCAATACACAAAATGATATAGTAGACAGAGCACCAAACAGCTGACAAGCGATTTAACAGAACTTCAATTGGAAAATCACTTGCTGGACAGGTCCTACTACAAAGAAGATTTCGATGATCCAGCACTGAATTGGACGTGGGACTGCGGCTGGTCATGGACTTGTAACAATGACGAACACCAAAAGCCGTACTTTTTATAAAATTCATTAACTACACAACCAGATTCGAAACAACATCAGTCTCATCTTCAGACTCTTATGAAACTGGTGATATCCAATACCCGGTGCTTTTCGACAGGTATCATACGTATTCATTAGTGTCATGGATTTCTATTGACACGTTGTGAACACTCCAGTTGTCTAACAACAACTGGTGGCACGTCGACGACGCACGAGGCGCTTCGTCTGCATTACATAGCAATAAAGGTATTAAAAGTATTGATTGTAACATGCTTAGTTATGGTTGTTTGGCCACCAGGCCAGGCCAGGCATATGCTGCGGCAGTACAAACAAATATAAGACTTATTAATAAATAAAGTGTGAGTGCAGTTCACTCCCCCTGTTGCGTTGCACCTGAAATAACATTTACTTTCTCAATGATCAAATGACACTTGGGTGAGGAATGTCAATACTCTTGTGTAGTTAGAACCTACCGATAACAAATCTAGCAGCATGTTTCCGAATTCCTTCGAGTCTTTCTTTAATCCAATAACTCGAGAAGTTCTCAAGAATGGATCACTTAAGTGTTCTGCTTGTGTTGTGCATTACAGAGGAACTACACTTTCCCAGAATACTCAGACGTGCTACACAACCTCTAACTCTGTACTCGAACATTACACGATTGTCTTTTAGACCCTCCTTCTTTCATTTACACTTTGTCTTCATTTGCAGCAAACTGCCAGTCATCACACTATACTCGGTCAAAATCGTTCTGCATCGTCCGACGGCGAGTCAACGACGTCAGCTCGTTTACGTAAACAGTGAATAAATGTGGTCTTACACAGGGTTGTCTCTACCAGAGGACGTAAGCAGTGCGTGGCACCGCGGTGCAGGTACCTTGCCTTATGTGTAACCTGTTAGTTCTGAAAGTTATTGAACAAAGTTTCAGGATACCTCTAAAATATAGGCACCAATATTGTTTACAGTTACGACCCATGCAGCTTTCGGCACAGTTGCGAGGGCAAGTATAAGCGGGTTAAAAGAAGAAGACGGTTCGCGTATGTGGATGACGGAGAGAGGGGATAACTGGAGCGCCGTTGCGAAGAGGGGAGACGTGCGACAGAAAATGTTAATGTAATACTCATTCGGCATTGCCAACGCAAATTGCAACGCTTAGATTAAGCACGCGATAATGGTAGAATAACTTCCAGCCCGCTGCCTTTGGAAACAATCTAAAAAATAGGCAGTTCTGCTTCCACGTCACAGACATAATCATTGGGTGTGAAATGTACCGTACACAGGGACTGAACTGGACTTTTGGTTGGCACTTCGTAATCGAGACTTTCTGCACTTGAACGAATCCGTACTTTTTGCCTTTCTGCTGTGCGACAGATTTCCCGATACAACAGGAATGTATTTCAACACGATACCTTCCACCGTAAAGACACGAGAAGCTAAACCAGGAAATGACAACAACACTACCCTGTTACGCGCCGGCCGCGGCGCGTACGCCACGAACTTAGGCCTGAGTTTCTCGTCTATTAACTCGTAACTAGGAGTGTACGTACAAACGAGAGTTGCATCTTCTACTGGAAACCGATGTTATGGAGTCTTACTGTTACTAGTACTACAATGATCGGAGGTCCATAGGCCTGCTTCTAATTTGTTACGGCTATACTCGGATTCAATATAGTTAAAATCATACCAAAATCATTGTCAGTTGCATAAGCAACAATTCCTGTACGGTAGGAGGACTGTTAAGTAGAAGAGACGAAATGCTATAAGCAAGTCCTTATATCATTTATATCGAGTACTGATATTAAATTAAATTCCGTTGTAGTACTGTTAATCAGTAAGACTTCACAATAGCAGATTCCAGAAGAAGATGCAATTCTCGTTTTTGTTTTTTCTATTTCTAACATCCGATAGATCTTTTTACCACCGGTTAATTTGGACATCTACTACATCTACATCTACATGACTACTCTGCAATTCACATTTAAGTGCTTGGCAGAGGGTTCATCGAACCACAATCATACTATCTCTCTACTATTCCACTCCCGAACCGCGAGCGGGAAAAACGAACACCTAAACCTTTCGAGCTCTGATTTTTCTTATTTTATTTACATAGGTAGGGCTCAACAAAATATTTTCGCATTCGGAAGAGAAAGTTGGTGACTGAAATTTCGTAAAAAGGTCTCGCCGCGACGAAAAACGTCAATGCTGTAATGACTTCCATCCTAACTCGTGTACCATATCTGCCACACTCTCTCCCCTATTACGTGATAATACAAAACGAGCTGCCCTTTTTTGCACCCTTTCGATGTCCTCCGTCAATCCCACCTGGTAAGGATCCCACACCGCGCAGCAATATTCTAACAGAGGACGAACGAGTGTAGTGTAAGTTGTCTCTTTAGTGGACTCGTTGCATCTTCTAAGTGTCCTGCCAATGAAACGCAGCCTTTGGCTCGCCTTCCCGACAATATTATCTATGTGGTCCTTCCAACTGAAGTTGTTCGTAATTTTAACCCCCAGGTACTTAGTTGAATTGACAGCCTTGAGAATTGTACTATTTATCGAGTAATAGAATTCCAACGGATTTCTTTTGGAACTCATGTGGATCATCTCACACTTTTCGTTATTTAGCGTCAACTGCCACCTGACACACCATACAGCAATCTTTTCTAAATCGCTTTGCAACTGATACTGGTCTTCGGATGACCTTACTAGACGGTAAATTACAGCATCATCTGCGAACAATCTAAGAGAACTGCTCAGATTGTCACCCAGGTCATTTATACAGATCAGGAACAGTAGAGGTCCCAGGACGCTTCCCTGGGGAACACCTGATATCACTTCAGTTTTACTCGATGATTTGCCGTCTATTACTACGAACTGCGACCTTCCTGACAGGAAATCACGAATCCAGTCGCACAACTGAGACGATACTCCATAGCTCCGCAGCTTGATTAGAAGTCGCTTGTGAGGAACGGTGTCAAAAGCTTTCCGGAAATATAGAAATACGGAATCAACTTGAGATCCCCTGTCGATAGCGGCCATTACTTCGTGCGAATGAAGAGCTAGCTGCGTTGCACAAGAGCGATGTTTTCTGAAGCCATGCTGATTACGTGTCAACAGATCGTTCCCTTCGAGGTGATTCATAATGTTTGAATACAGTATATGCTCCAAAACCGTACTGCAACCCGACGTCAATGATACAGGTCTGTAGTTAAATGGATTACTCCTACTACCCTTCTTGAACACTGGTGCGACCTGCGCAATTTTCCAATCTGTAGGTACAGATTTATCGGTGAGCGAGCGGTTGTATATGAGTGCTAAGTAGGGAGCTATAGTATCAGCGTAATCTGAAAGGAACCTAATCGGTATACAATCTGGACCTGAAGACTTGCCCGTATCAAGCGATTTGAGTTGCTTCGCAACCCCTAAGGTATCTACTTTTAAGAAACTCATGCTAGCAGATGTTCGTGTTTCAAATTCTGGAATATTCCATTCGTCTTCCCTGGTGAAGGAATTTCGGAAAACTGCGTTCAATAACTCCGCTTTAGCGGCACAGTCGTCGGTAACAGTACCATCGTCACTGCGCAGCGAAGGTGTGGACTGCGTCTTGCCGCTTGTGTACTTTACATACGACCAGAATTTCTTCTCATTTTCTACCAAATTTCAAGACAATATTTCGTTGTGGAACCTATTAAAGGCATCTCGCATCGAAGTACGTGCCTAATTTCGCGCGTCTGTAAATTTTAGCCCATCTTCGCGATTTCGCGTTCTTCTGAACTTTTGCATGCTTTTTCCGTTGCCTCTGCAACAGCGTTCGGACCTTTTTTGTGTACCACGGGGGATCCGTTCCATCTCTTACAAATTTATGAGGTATGAATATCTCAATTGCTGATGCTACTATATCTTTGAATTTGAGCCACATCTCGTCTACATTCGCATAGTCAGTTCGGAAGGAATGGAAATTGTCTTTTAGGAAGGCTTCTAGTGACAATTTATCCGCTTTTTTAAATAAAATTATTTTGCGTTTGTTTCTGATGGATTTGGAAGAAATGGTATTGAGCCTAGCTACAACGACCTTGTGATCACTAATCCCTGTATCAGTCATGATGCTCTTTATCAGCTCTGGATTGTTTGTGGCTAAGAGGTCAAGTGTGTTTTCGCCACCATTTACAATTCGCGTGGGTTCGTGGACTAACTGCTCGAAATAATTTTCGGATAAAGCATTTAGGACCATCTCGGAAGACGTTTTATGCCTACCACCGGTTTTGAACAAGTATTTTTGCCAACATACCGAGGGTAGGTTGAAGTCCCCACCAACTATAACCGTATGAGTGGGGTATTTATTTGTTACGAGACTCAAACTTTCTCTGAACTGTTCCGCAACTGTATCATCGGAGTCTGGGGGTCGGTAGAAGGAGCCAATTATTAACTTAATTCGGCTGTTAAGTATAACCTCCACCCATACCAATTCGCACGGAGTATCTGCTTCGACTTCACTACATGATAAACCACTACTGACAGACACAAACACTCCACCACCAATTCTGCCTAATCTATCTTTCCTGAACACCGTCTGAGAGTTCGTAAAAATTTCTGCAGAACTTATTTCAGGCTTTAGCCAGCTTTTGTGTACCTATAACGATATCAGCTTCTGTGCTTTCTATTAGCGCTTGAAGCTCAGGGACTTTTCCAGCGCAACTACAACAATTTACAACTATAATTCCGACTGTTCCTTGATCCAACCACGTCCTGTAATTGCCATGCACCCTTTGACATTGCAGCCCACCCCGTACTTTCCCGAGGCCTTCTAACCTAAAAAACCGACCAGTCCACGCCACACAGCCTCCGCTACCCGTGTAGCCGCCAGCTGAGTGTAGTGAACTCCTGACCTATTCAGCGGAACCCGAAACCCCACCACCCTATGGCGCAACTGAAGGAATCTGCAGCCAATACGGTCGCAAAACCGTCTGAGCCTCTGATTCAGACCCTCCACCCGGCTCTGCACCAAAGGTCCGCAGTCGGTTCTGTCAACGATGCTGCAGATGGTGAGCTCTGCCTGCATCTCGTAAGCAAGACCGGCAGCCTTCACCAAATCAGATAGCCGCTGCAATCCAGAGAGAATTTCCTCAGATCCAAAGCGACACACGTCATTAGTGCCGACATGTGCCACCACCTGCAGCTGGCTGCACCCTGTGCTCTTCATGGCATCTGGAAGGACCCTTTCCACATCACGAATGACTCCTCCCGGAATGCACACGGAGTGTACACTGGATTTCTTCCCCTCCTTAGCCGCCTAACATTGGAGCTCCAAACTACCAGTAAGCCCACCCTCTGCGATTGCCCGGACCTTGAAGGCTGAGAATGATCCTCTGAAACAGGGCAGGCAGCTGCATCTGGCTCAGCCAGAGACAGTGCCTGAAACCTGTTTGTCAGACGCACCGGGGAGGCTTTCTGATCAGCCTCCGGGGACGCAACAATAGAGCAAAGCACGGTAAATTATCTCATACAGATTATAAATAAAACGCACAGTTACTATCTCCGGGTTTCATTCTGGCAGTCCCACTGGCTGTGCAACATATTAAAATAATCCATGTTTTATTTCTGCACTTCACTGAAACTGTGTGTTATGTATGTCGTATTTAGATACATTTGCTTCTGTTAGGGTAACTACGATGGTTGGAATGGCATAAAAAATTTATATAGTTTTTCAGCTGGCCAGTTCCCAATTTTTATTGTAATTAACGCTACCTCTGTGCCTGTTTCATACTAACAAGTGTTATTGCTACATACAGCTGTATACTGCTGTATGTTAAAATTAAAGTAACTTTTTATTTGCTTGAAACGGCGATCTTACAGTAAAATGAAAGATTTGGTTCGTTAAGAGAACAAAATCACAGGTTTTCAAATTAGCAAAACAGTGAAATCTGGAGGGAATCGAAGGGAGACCAAAGAAAAACGCAATGTCTCAACCTATAAAAAAAGTTACCACATGTAAGTAAACCGAATAATGATGGAGAAAATCTATTTAATGAGTTGGAATTGCTTCCTTTATTTTTTGTAAAGAGAAACAAACTCCACTCGAAGTGTTAAATTCTATTTATTCCAAATATTTCAACATCTTTACACATATAAGGTATTTAACACTTCCTGTGACAATAGTAGGATAGTGAAAGCTCGTTTTTATTTTTATTAAAAACCCATTTACAATCAACCAAGTCCCAAGGTAAACCGAAAGATTTGGTCATGATACCTATCGAATCGAAAATAGTTCATAAAAAAGACAGTATCGTTAAAAAGGTGGCGAACTTAAAAAATCTTAAGCAGTGAACTGGATATTTGAAAATGGGCCTAACGTAATTTTAGATTAAGTTCTAAGAAAACAATCTAACATAAAAATTAAATGTTATTGGTCTTCTCTTTTGTTGGCCAAGGGGGTGGGGGTAAAAGGCTGAGTTTTCGCATCCCTGAGTCGAATATTATTAAGATGGTCCTTGTCCTAACACAGTTTTCTAAGGCACTCCTGTTGATATCTTTTATGAGCACACGCCTTCGACGACAACTTGGCATGCTATTACTTCAAAAATCTTCGAGCAGCTCACATATCTGAGGACTAGCACATGTGTTCACATCTTATTTGGCAGTCTGCAATGTCGCAGTATGGCATTGATTTCTGGAAATCGAGGAATACGGAATATTCTGCTGCCTTTCATTCATTAGTCACAAGATATCGTTTGACGAAAGCAGCAAGGTTACGAGTCCTTCCGCATGAGTGACGCTTTATAGCCGGCAGGAATAGCCGTGGGAACCGAGCGACCGCTACGGTCGCAGGTTCGAATCCTGCCTCGGGCACGGATATGTGTGATGTCCTTAGATTAGTTAGATTTAATTAGTTCTAAGTTCTAGGCGACTGATGACCTCTGAAGTTAAGTCGCACAGTGCTCAGAGCCATTTTGACGCTTTATAAATACGAGCTGAGTTGTGCACAGGAGATCTGCTCTCTCAAGAAAATGTATTATATTCGAATTCAGTAAATTCTCAAGCATTCTGCAGCAAATCAAAGTTGGGGACATTATTTTGTGTCTTTTGCCGGTCCTTTCTGTTACCCTTGTTATATAGAGTTGTCACTTCCTCTTTGTGAATTCGCGCAAGACGGTTGCCTTTAAACATACAGCTTCAGAATATCTGTTGAGTTCAGGTTCTATGATTACCTCTCGGTTTGGTGGACTTTAAAAGGAGACTTCACAAAATACATGCATCACATACGAGATACCTACCGAGTACAAAAAGTCAGTGGCCCATACTGTCATTATAACAGCAAAAGAAGCTGTACGTCTCTGCCTATTCAGACGTTCTGCTCGAAATATGAAGCACGTTATTATACCGACTTGAATGCGAGGATTCTGTTGCTTTCTGTCTTCCTCTTCCGAGGCGAAAGCATCTCCTGTCTCAAAGGAATTTAGCCGTTATCTGGTTGCAAAACTCGCTTGAACTTTTACATACGAAACCCTAACAAGCGAAAGATACACGCTGATACCAGATGAAAGGCGCTGCGAACTTGATTGAGCTCAAAGCTGTGCTCTTCTTTGCTCTCGTCTCACGGCACAGTGGGGGAGCCGGCGCCTGGCAAGTCTGAGGTGGCTCACACGTGTGTTGTGAGGGGCGAAGCAGGTCGTACCAGTGTGGAGCGCAGGGCGACACACGGTGCGGGCGGGGGGCGCCTTCTAAAAATTTCAGGGAGCGCCGAGAAAAAGAGGTCCGGCAGCTTCGGCATTCAGGCCGGTGGGCGAAAAGGCACCGGCAGCGCCGCGCGGAAGCGAACTGCCGGCTAAAACCCGGAGAAAAGTTCTCCGTTACCTGGCGCACGATAAGAGGTCACCCCCGCACACACGTCCAGCCTGCTGGGGTCCAGTCTTTTCTCTAATGTTTCTTGGAGGAAATGGATAAACGAAATAAGAAAGAAAGCTAATATCTTTGCGACATATCAGTCATTTGACTATATACACATACGGAAAAAATGGCAACGCCAAAATATAATTCAGTTTAAACGTCAAAATTTGGGAATACATTTGTCTGGGTAACATACAGGGTGCGCCAAAAAAAGTGTATACACACTTTGAAGCGTCATACAAAATTTATTTTCCGTTCTACGATCTTAAATTTCTGGAAATGCCAAGCTTAAAGTCCAATTGGAAAAATAAAGTTACAATGCAAATGTGATTAATGTTTAAATTGGTGGCCTTCAGCATCAATACATTTCTGAGTACGAGTCATCACAAATTCCACATATCGTACCAAAGTTTCCAATGAGATTTCTGCGCACACCGCCTGAGTCTCATTCCAAATGGTGTCCAGGTTATGCGGTTTACGTTTGTTCACCTCATCTTTTACTATGCTCATAATAAGAAATCCAGCGGAGTGAGGTCTGGAGAGCGTGCAGGAAACTCGATTGGTCCCCTGCGTCCTATCCACTGGCCTGGCACATTGTGATCCGGGTATGCTCGTACGATCCTATGATAGTGCGGCGGGGTGCCATCTTGTTGGAAATGAAACTCATCATTACCGTATAATGCACGATTGGCAGGGAATATGGAGTCAGCGAGCATTGTTAGGTACGTTTCTCCAGTAACAGTACCTCGAAAGCGGAAAGGCCCAATGAGTCCCCTTGCAGACAAACCTCACCACATGTGGTGAGGATTATCTTCAGCCCAGTACACCAATTGTGCCTATTGTCAGTTCCATCGAGTTTGAATTGGGCTTCATCCGACCAAATTATGCTAACCATAAATCCCGGTTCACGTCTCACCAACTCCTGAACCCATTCGAAAAATTCTAACCTTCGATTTGGTTCGTCGTCACTTAGCTGTTGCACCAGCCTTGGAATGAACACACGAAACCTGCCATTCTTCACAATGCGGAACACACCTAGCACTTACATTACTCTGACGGGCCGCTTTCCTTGAAGATTTTTGAGGCGAACGCTGAAATAGTTCCATGACCGCAGTTGTGGAATCATCACTTGTAGCTGTACGATGTCGCCCTGATCGAGCTTCATGCACATCACATACTGGTCCATGAATTTCGAATTTGTCTCGTAGACGTGAAATTGTAAGCCTTGAAGGTGGTTCTGTACCATACTCACTTCTCCTCTGTCTTCGAACAGTAGCTACATTCTGAAACTTCCAGTATCAATTATCTGCTTCCGCACTTCAAAGCTCAAACGCACGTCCGCCATGCTGCACTTACTTCCTTGCCACTGCTGCCACCTGGTGAAGAAATATAATATTACTTTCTCACAGATATTTAACCTTATAGAACCGTAAATAAATTTGTGAGAGTTCGAAGTGTGTATACATTATTTTGACGCACCCTGTATTTAAATGTTTATCGTTGCAAGATCACAGGTTAATGAAAGCGCGAAAGAATCCATTTGCAAATGTGTAATTTTGGTACCTTAATAATAGTTGTAATCGGCAGAATGTTGAATGCAAGCAAGCGTGCATGCATTCTGTTGTAGAGGTGCCGAATGTGTATGGGATGAAGATGGCTGCCTGTTACACTTGGTCTGTCAATAGAAGGACCTTTAATGCCGGTGGTCGATGGTGTTGGAGCTGTAGTTCGATGATGATGTCCCACATGTGCCTGATTGGAGACAGATCTAGTGATCTAGCAGGCCAAGGCAGTATGTCGACACCCTGAGAGCATGTTGGGTTACAGCAACGGTATGCGGGCTTGAGTCATACACTTGGAAGACTTCCTCTGGAATGCTGCTCATAAATGGCAGGTTGAGGTACCAGATTGACGTACAAATTTGCTGTTAGGGTCGGTGAGATTTCGTATGGCAAAAGGAGCATTCTGCTGGCGTACGATGTCTCACCCGGACAGTAACTAGAGATGTAGGCCCAGCGTGTCTAGCAAGTAGACAGTTTGGATGCAGATCCCCAAATAGTCTCCTTCAAACGAACGTACTGGCACCACTGGCGCCGGGGCAGAACCAGCTTTCGTCGGAAAACACAGTAGACCTTCACGCCACCCTCTAATGAGCTCTCTCTTCACACCACTAAGTCAAGAATGGCGATGGTTTGGGCATCTTGCTCGGAACTATCCTTGAAGTAACCGAATTTGTAACAGTTGGTTGTGTCATGTTGGTGCCAAGAGCTTCCCAAATTGCGGCTGCAGATGTAATACCTTCTCGTGATCGTCGCTGCCAGGAATCATATACAGTATTTCTGCAATATCACAGAAGAAACATCCAGATTCTCGTAGTCATATTGCAAGATCTCGTTGAAACTCAATGACATGTTAATAATGGCGTCTTTCTCGACTTCAAGACATTCTTGACTAACTCACCACGTCCGATCTGAGTGGTAACTAACACTTACGACCATTAGAGAGTATATTTGAAACAAACGTCATTTGCATCCCTACAGTGGCGATCTACTAGCGCCATTCTTATAAGGTTGGCACAAACTTTGATCAAACATCATCTTCCTGATGTAGAAATTCGCCTACCAGCTTACGTTTGTGTCGCACACTTCCTTATTGCTGTTGTGACATTTTTTTCTGTCAGTGTATTTTAATAACAATGAATTTAATACTGTTGTGATTTCAGTTTTACAGCCATTATCAACTGCAATGGTGAACTGAGAATCAAATAGTGCAGGACCAATTGTAAAAAATATGTAAGGTGCGTCTAGAAAGTACCGTGAATGCTCTCAGAAAATGAAGGAAACAAAGGTTCCAAACAAATTACGTTTACTGGAATTCACTGTAACCACCATTAGCTGCTACATTGAAATCGGTTCCAAATCTGTTGGCAATTGCCACAAACAGTGCTTGTGGAATCACTCGAGGTTTCGATTTCACGCATTGTTGGATCTTCGCATCATAACAGGAAACCCAGTGAAAGCAAATGGCATTGTTTTCATCTTCTTCCCCACGTTCCTCGAGTACACTCTGCTGTCGAAAATAGCGATCAGCGTCATCTCAAACTAGAATTTACTCAGCCAACCTATTTCTGGAACCGTCGAAATCAATGAACAACATGCCATTGACTGCTGATAGGTCTCCGACTCGTATTAGTAACACCAGGTCTCATTATCTGTATTGAATTATCTGTATTGATTCAGTGACCACGGTGCTTCGAGCGATTCCACAATTAACGTTTGGTGGAAATTTCCAAGAGCCTTACAACCGATGTCAGATGTGTTTTTAGTGAACAGTAATCACTTTGAAGGCCAGTAAAGATATTTTATTCGCAACTCTCGTTTCTTTTAATTTTTGACACCATTCACCGAACTTTACAGACACACCTTGAAAAACATTACATACAGTATTTAAAGAACGTTACCTACAAGTCACTAACTGTCTGACCTGTCTGAGTGACGCGTCGTCGATAAATATTAGATTTTTTCCTTGATTGTTATTTCATCCCCATCACCGCACACTCAGGCAGGGTATGGTCTCAAGGCAGTACATTCATCACGCTCTTCAACCAATGGACAAATAACAATAAGACGAAAAATCACGGTGTTAAAAGGAGAGATATTTGCAACAGAACTGAAAGAAACTGTAAAGTTGAGATAACGGAATGTTTTATGAACGATATCCCAAAAGGAATTGTCAATATTAAGGGATATGACAGGAAATATGGCTGGAAGCGAAAATGTCTGGTAAACATAGGCTCTGAAATGCTTACTTTCAGTAGAATGAGCACTACTTCGTCTTCGATTCTGTGAAAAAATCTCTTCTACAGCAAGCTTTTTGCTTTCAGTACTTCGGTAGGACGTAGTTGGACGAAAACAAGAAAAACTTACATGGTTCTAAAATGCTTAAAAGCTATAACCACTTGTTGAGTAGATGTGTTATACAGTAGCAAACATTAACAACTGCTCATAGCTATTAAGTTAGGCATTTTAGGGCTCTTGCTGTTACGCCCTGTATATAATCAACCCAATTTTCTCCATTTTAAATTTGAAACAGAGTTTATAAAAATGGTAGTAACAAAACAAGAGGAATACACTGAAATATTTAAAAGACGATGTAAAATATATTGTAAAGAAACACGTCAGTGTCAATAGAACGTGAAGGATCTGTCCTGCGAAAGTTCGCCTGTTGCTGAAGACGAAAGAATACGATCTTTGAGGAGGGCAGAACGGTGGGCGATAACTGAAGACAGTCTGGAACCGCGCGATCGCTACGGTCGCAGGTTCGAATCCTGCCTTGGGCACGGATGTGTGTGATGTCCTAGGTTTAAGTAGTTCTAAGTTCTAGGGGACTGATGACCTCAGACGTTAAGCCCCATAGTGCTCAGAGCCATTTTAACCATTTTTGATAACTGAAGCTGTCGGTGGGTGCAATGCACGCTACGAACGAGGAGTCGGAAGAGAGCCGTTCTTGTAGTTGTCAGGGTGGCGGGGACAGTCCACCCTCGAAGCTGTCGGGTGTATGAGTTGGCAAGGGCTATACAAGTTCGTCGGAGATGAAGGTGGAATAGCAAGACAGACGTTGTGGCATGTAAACTCTTCATTTTGACAACAAGCTACAACAGTTACAGGTGCACAGCGTAGTCGGTGCTACAGCCCGGCGGCGACACGCGGCGTCTGCGATGTAAGTGCTTAGTCCGGCGTCGATATCGCGGATCGCGGTGGCGAGAAGACGGCGGAGTTGCGTATCGGGTGCTGGCAGGCACCCAGCGTCCCGATAACGAGCAGAGCACCGGATCCACACACGCTCCATCCGGAGGCAACCTGCAGCAGGAAGAACGTTGGGGGCCTCAAGGCGGCAGCTAACACACGGCGGACGCCAATTCGACGCTTGGCTGTGAAGACATGCCCAGTCTTGCTAGACCCTCGGCTTTTATACAGATGTTCAAAAGTGTGCGAATCCCTAAGGGATGAAACTGCTGTGGTCATCGGTTCCTAGACTTACACACTACTTAAACTAATTTATGCTAAGTACAACACACACACCCATGCCGGAGGGAGGACTCGAACCTCTGGCGGGAGGAGCCGCTGAATCCATGACATGGCACCTCAAACCTCGGCCCCGGCTTTTATACAAGACAGGGCATGTTTTGTTGCAGTTGACGTCAAGAATGCGGCCCGCCAAGCAGCCGGCCAAGTTTGACGTAAAAAAATCCCAGCACCAAGTTGTGTGACAAAAACGCGTAAGGACACAAATCAGATTTACTTTAAATCACGCTCTAACGGCCGTGAGGTGATATTAGTCAAGAATGCCTCTAAGGCGACAAGGCCGCTATTATGAACACCTCACTGAGTTGGCATGAGGTCGTGTAATATGACTACAAGAAGCTGGACATTCGGTCTGCATATTACATAAAGACATTTCAGGAATGTAGCCACTGACTGCTGACAGCGGAGGTCACGGGAACATACCGCCGCAAGGAGCTCGGGCTCTGGACAACCACGTGGTACTACCGGGAGGGAAGACCGTCGTGTTTAGCGTATGGCTCTGGTGCATCGTACTGCGTCTGTAACAGCAATTTGAGCTCGAGTTGGCACTGCACTGATATAACGAACTGCTACCAGTCGATAACTTCAAAAACAGCTACAAGCAAGACGCCCTGTAGGGTGATTACCATTGATCCCAAACCACCGCCATTTGTGAGTGCCGTGGTGTCAAAGAGGAGCTCATTTGATGGTAGGGTAGAGGTCGGTTGTGTCTTCTGATGAAAGATGGTTCTGCTTCGGTGCCTGTGACGGCCACGTGTTGGTTGGGAGGCCAACTGGGGGCCTACAACTAATCTGTCTGCATACTAGACACTGGGTCTACACCTGGAGCCATTGCTTGGGGAGCGATTTCTTGTGATGGTAGGAGCTATCCCATGCACCCTGACGGGAAATATGTAAGTCAGTATGGTGACTGGACCCACTGCGGTGCCATTCGTGATCAGAATTCTAGGGGTGTTCTCTAACTGGATAACACTAGCCCACATACGCTATTGTAACCCAACATGCTCTACACAGTGTCGATACGTTACCTTGGCCTGCTCGATCACCAGATCTGTTTCCAATCGAGCAGAATGTGGGACATCATCGGAAGACAACTCCAGCATTATCCACAAACAGCATTAGCTGTCCCACTGTTCACCAACCAAGTGCAACAGGCATGTATTTCCATCCCACAAACTGACATCAGGCCCCACTACAACACGATGCATGCACGCTTACACGCTTGCATTCAACATTTTGGCACTTACTCTGGTTGTTAATGTACCAGCATTTCGCATTTACAATGGCTTACCTCGCGGCTAGAATAACCTGTGATCTTGCGATGTTAATCACTTAAATATGTCACCTACACAAACGTGTTCCGGAAATTTCATTACTCTACGTTATTTGTTTTTCGGTGTTGTAACTTTGTGTCCGTCAGTGTGTCTCGAAACGGCTGTTGCAGAGCGGGGGCATGGCACAATTCCTGAGCCTGCTGGGGTTCTCGGCGTGCGGTCGGAGTTCAGCACAGGGCCTCATCGTGTGCCAACGCCGATACTTAAGGATGGAGAACTGTTGGATAGCATCCGTGGAGAAAAAGTGGATATTGTGAAACAGGAAGGAAGCGACCACTGCGCCGCAGAGTGAAAATCTCATTCAGGAAGGAAGTAGTTCGGGGTTTCGGTATGATCATAATTTGTAAAGAGGAAAGGGGTTATGAAGGAAGGAGCAAAGCAAAATGGAGTAGGAGAGGATGGGGTGGGAAAGGGAAGGGAGCCCAGAAGACAAGGAGTGCTTGAGGCGGATTTATTTTGGCAGAGTGTGTAAATGCGGTGGAGTTCATAGTCTGAGAGATAGAGACGGTTGGAGTTTCCTTGCCAGAGGATATGGGGTTTGTGCAAAAGTTGCGGTGGGAGAAAGTGTCAGTAGATTTTCGGCATTAGACAGGAAACAACAGAAGTTTTAGGGTCGAGTTGGCGGAAGGTGCAGGTAGTCGAAGATGTTCAATGGTAGTGGGGAGATGTGGGAACCTGATGAGGTGGTAAAGGGTCCATGCGTAGCGATGCAAACGGATGAGGAAAGTCAACTAGAGCGCATGACGTTCAAAGACTTGAAGAGGCTTAATGATTTTAGATGAAGCACGTACACATGCAAGATTTGCATAGGGAAGGATGGAACTGATCAAGGTGTTGTAGTTGGGTAGGATTTGTGAGGGACGCAATCTACAAGATCGTGTAGTTAGCTTTTTAAGTTATAATTTCTTCTAGGCTTTCGGTTGGATAGCCAGTACGCACAATAGCGGCATATCGAGGATTAGTCCAAGATGTTTAAGCGTAATAGTTAACTGAATAAGACAATCATAAATGGCAAGGTAGAGGTCACGGAGGGTGGGTATGGTTTCATCCAGCAATTATTGCTCCGGTTTTGGAAGGGCTGATTTTGAGGAGCCTTTGGTTACACCAAAATTTAAAGCGATTGATGTGCAATTGGAAGGAATAGTTGGGATTTCTGAAGTGTAGGGAAGAGGATCAGGTAAGCCATGTCATCAGAATAATGAATTAGGTGGAATAGCAGGAGTAGTTTGTGCATATAGACTCAGTAGAGAAGAGAAAGGAGAGGAGAGGGGACATCTGCCGTGGGATGGAAGTATTGGAATTCGCATTGTTAATGGTGATGAAGGGCAGGTGATTAGGTAAGGAGCATGTATTAGGCAGACATGGTTTAGCTGAAGGTTCATAAATCTGCGGTCTGAAAGGAGCCTGGAATGCCATACACTGTCATAGGTCTTCTGGAGGCCGAGGGAGACAAAAATAACAGATTTACTGTTGTTGTATTGGTCGGACTGGAAGGGAGGAAGATTCTGTTTAACGTCCTAACTACATGGAGGTCATTAAAGATGGAGCACAAGCTCAGTTTGTGTTAGGGATACGACACGAAATAAGCTGTGCCATTTGAAAGGAATCATCCAGGCATTTGCCTGTAGCGATTTACAGAAATCACGGGTCTGAATGGTCGTCCTCACAAATGCGAGTCCAGAGTGCTAACCACTGCGCCACCTCTCTCGGTCTGGCGAGATAGGTAAGGTATAGGAGCTGGCCATCAGAGACGAAAATGGGACAGAAACGACACTCGTTGACGTCAAGGAGGTGATATTGGTTTTGGTATTTATGAATGCATCAGGAGAGGATGGATTCAGATCTTGCTAACTACTAAGCTGAGCATCTTACTTAGGCGGTGGTCAACAGCACGTAAGCATTTTACAAAAGCATAACATTGTGCTGTCTGTGATAATGTTGTTTATTCTGCTACCGTAATCCACCATCAACGGCAGATGTACAACATGCAGCTGTCGTTGACGATAGTTTAAGACCGAAACAGGCAGCAGAATAAATAATATTATCACAGACACTGCAGTGTTATGTACCAAGTTAAGGCTGGTGGCGCTAATGGGAGGAATCAATAGGATGTTTATGCCATTTGAAAAAAAAAAAAAAAGATATTTTTCACAGCTCACAATAGTAACCTGTGGAGAGAGTATTGTTATAAAGGTCTGCAAGTGTGAGTAGAAAGGAGGGTGCGCATTCCTTGACGCATGGATAGATAATGAGTTCTAGACCAGCGCAAATGTTGCATTTTTTAGGTACATAGGTTTATGTCATTCTATTTGTGGTATGTTATGTAAACAGTGAAAACTAAGAGCCAGGATGAGACATTGGTATTCGAGCGTTTGTTTACCGCAGCAGACAGGAAGCAATCAAAACAAAAGTCGACAGGTATTGAGATGTTATCGGAAAGATAGGATGCAAAGTCGTCAGCATTGTTTTGATTGTCAGGTACGGGATGGTTGCTGTGGAAGATGAGTTGATGTGGAAGGAAATAACTGCAAGTGGATCGATGGAATGTTTTCCAGAGTTAATGAGTTAATGAAGAGTGCACCGGTTTTTAGCATTCAATAAATCGTCATGTGTCTCTTTAATTGCCTGTGGCGTGTGAGTGTATTCCAATCAGGAGTCTGTAGCGTGAGATTTAGGTGGAGTGGGGTACGAACAGGTGGTTTTGTAAACGAGGGTCTGAATATAACAATTATTTCAGTAAGAATCCGACCTTGAAATAATAGAATAGAAAACTGCATAAAATAAAACAATCTATATGTTCCTGTAGCCAGAAAAATTTTAATAGGACTATATTAAACAAAAGCACAAATATCCTTAAGTCAGTAACAGAATACAAATAGGAAACAAATTCATTCTGGAGATTTACGGAAAACCAGGTAACAACAAAACAATTTATATAGTTTAACGCTCGTCCACAACCAGAAATAATAAGTGTAAAACTTACGAAAGAATACTTAATATTATGTAGGAACAGTAAACACAACCTTTAACTACACCTTGATCTGCTATTAATACCGTCTCCAAACAACTAAAACATCGACTACCCATTGCACTACCAAGCTAACCAGTCTTATATCTGAATAATTTATTTTACGATAACATGTGTATCAGCTCTTATATTTAAGAGCAGTGAAAGCTAAATCTTAATGCAACAAGAGTGAGCCACAGGCTAAATCCATACTATCAATAACACAATAAAGTGTTAGAGGCACTGGACATTCCAATGGGTCACAATCACGGCGATAAACAGTCAGTTCTTGCTTAAGACACTTAATCCCCACCACAGCGTCTAACAACATAATTTGTAAGTAGGCTGTTTAGGTTCTTACATTGGTAACTCCGCCGCCACGTAGCGCTCTGTATGAAAATCACTGACTGTGCTGTGTGCAGTATGTGGCTGGTTTGCATTGTGGTCTGCCATTGTAGTGTTGGGCAGCGGCAGCTGGATGTGAACAGCGCGTAGCGTTGTGCAGTTGGAGGTGAGCCGCAAGCGCTGGTGGATGTGGGGAGAGAGATGGCGGAGTTTTGAAATTTGTAAGACTGGATGTCATGAACTGCTATATATATTATGACTATTAAGGTAAATACATTGTTTGTTCTCTATTAAAATCTTTCATTCGCTAACTATGCGTATCAGTAGTTAGTGTCTTCAGTAGTTTGAATCTTTTATTTAGCTGGCAGTATTGGCGCTCGCTGTATTGCAGTAGTTCAAGTAACGAAGATTTTTGATGAGGAAAGTAATTTTTGAAAGGTATAGGTTAATGTAAGTCAGGGCCATTCTTTTATAGGGATTTTTGAAAGTCAGACTGCGTTGCGCTAAAAATATTGTGTGTCAGTTTAAGCACAGTTATGTATAATTTTTCTAAGGGGACGTTTCAAATTTACCCCTCGCTGCCTCACAGCGCACTTTCGTCGTGCCGCGTGCCGTCAATAATGAGCAACTATTGGCACAGTACTGACAGACATCCGTTCAGGAAGTGGGTTGGAAATGACTATACTCAGTGGATGATTCCCACTTAACACGGAGAAACCGGCCCACACAACAGCTTCTTGTGCCCCTTGGACGCCTCCATCCCGAACTGTCGGCTTCGTGTCACTCCGGCAACTAGCTACAGATCTCCAGGCCAGCCTTACCGGCTACTAACGTCTCGGCCACCGCACCAAATCGTTTCGAGATTGTGGCCTCGGAAGATGTTGCTAATTCCAGTTGCTCCTTTTGA
This sequence comes from Schistocerca gregaria, assembly GCF_023897955.1. Lineage (NCBI taxonomy): Eukaryota > Metazoa > Arthropoda > Insecta > Orthoptera > Acrididae > Schistocerca > Schistocerca gregaria. The sequence goes on from NC_064924.1 coordinate 203,554,145, forward strand.
TTACCTCCGGCTAAGCCTGTCCCCAGCTCAGTCACGCTGGCCATCGCGTTCCTAATATGCTGCACTTTTCGCCCTCCCACAGCAAGAACGCAACACTCAAAAAGAATATCTGAAGGTGCGGAAATCAACTGTGCCGTTCGAAAAGGCACGAAAAAGTAGAAAGGAGCGGTAAAATCGGCGGGATTTCAGGAGAAATTGCTTTGATTGTGTGGGAAGCATGAGGTGATGCCTTGGTAGAAATACGGTTGGGGGGAGGGGGGTGTCAGCGTCTGGTACACGCGCAACGTGGCATGGGCGATGTAGTCAGCAAGTTTAGGGGGTGATTTCCAGTCTCGATGTCTGTCGGTAAGTATTCCAGTTGTCATTTGAGTAACCTTAGACAATGTCTGGATGGAGACTGGGGTCGGATACATGGGAATGGAGTATAGTGTAGAGATGATAGGGCGAAGGGGTACATAGTCACTTTGAACCATGTCGAGGACTTCTGCATTGAGACTTCTGGGGAGATTGGTAGATGGTAGGAGATATGGTGTTAATTTTAGGATGGATGGGCTCTGCGATGGGGACCTTGTAGGTGACTGTAAACTGATGCCATCGCTTGAACTCTCCAGAGGATCTAGTTTGTATGTAGAGGCCTATGGGAGTAATATAAGTGGAAAAGGTGTAGTCAATGTGGGTGAGAAAGTCATAGGGGGTGGGGTGAGTAGATTGGATCTAAATGACGGATGAGGTCTTTCGGTGGCAGTATAGTATAAGAGTTGTGGCACAACAGGAATTCCCTTGTGATGGGCGAGTGGACCTCCTCCTTTGATCAAGGAAAGGGAAGTATCAGTACGGTGGAAGGTACAGGGAGATGTTTGGGTGGTGTGATAAGGTTGGAGGAACGTTTCATTAAGGACGATGGTATAGACGTCGTGTTAGGACAATTAATCAGTTTAAAAGGGCTTGTTAGTGCGAAGGGAGCGAATGTTGTGGTACAACTATTACAACATAAATGTCTTACAATCCATTCGTCTCATTACAGAGTAGGAGTAAAAAATAGAAGTATACAAAGCGGCTCACATTGTGTTTAGCAGAGAAACTTTAACACACTGTATCACTATATAACGGCCAGTACTATGCTGTGACATTCACGCATCAAGTCCTTACATCACCTAACGTTAACATTTGCGAAAATTGCTTCAGAGATACGTTTTTGGTGGAGAAATTTTTGTAATAATTTTATCTACGCAGCTGTTAGTGGGATCATATTGTTACGTACTTTAGGATAACTATATTGAGTACGGTTTTTTTGCATGATATTTTTGTAAGAACCTGATTTGAACATAATGGTAATATCAGCTATTTCAAGCGTCAATCCAAATAATATAGTTACTCTTCGTGAAGATACAGCAAGTAATATTCGTTAAATATACACTGACCCATATGTGCTTCACATTATTCTCTATATGATTCGTCTGTTTTATTGATTTTGAGTTCACCTCTTCACTTTACAACTGTTGCAAAGCTGAAATCACGGTAATGTGAAATACAGGAGAGCCAACACCGTGTTACTAGAGGAGGCCGCAAGGCACGCGTTTTAGCTCACGCAGGCTGGCGTGAAGTTTGAAACAGGACAAGGAAATTAGAATTTAGGAACAACGGACGTAGCTGGTGGAATACTTAACTTTCATCCAACGAACGTCCCTCTTGACATTACATGATTCACAATATCAATAGTAAATGATAATGGCGCCTTGCTAGGTCGTAGCAAATAACGTAGCTGAAGGCTATGCTAACTATCGTCTCGGCAAATGAGAGCGTATTTACTCAGTGAACCATTGCTAGCAAAGTCGGCTGTACAACTGTGGCGAGTGCTAGGAAGTCTCTCTAGACCTGCCGTGTGGTGTCGCTCGGTCTGCAATCACTGATAGTGGCGACACGCGGGTCCGACGTATACTATCGGACCGCGGCCGATTTAAAGGCTACCACCTAGCAAGTGTGGTGTCTGGCGGTGACACCACAACTCGATATTAAAATTTACAGTCAAATGGCAGAAATTGCATTCAAGTTCGTCATTGTTCCTGGGTTCGTTATGTACTCCCATCTTTCGCCTTCTGAGGGTATGCCCAGGACAGTCGAACTTGAGCGCTGTGGTGGTCGAGGTGCAAAGGCGTGGGGAGGTACAAAATTGCATGGCCACTTTTAATTTGAAATCTTTGAACACAGGTCACTTGCAGGTCAACTTCATTGTGACACTGTACTTCGTCGCTTTGATTTCATTTTTGTGGATGACAACGCACGATCACGTCGAACTCCGCAGGTGGAGGAACTCTTGGGGCGTGATTATATACAGCGAACGAACTTGCTTACTATTTCCCGAACGTAAATCTTGTCGAGCAGGTGTGGGAGGTGTCAGAGAGACTTGTTCCAACATGTCCAAATGTGCCAATGACCATCCAGCAGTTGTCAATAGCACTGGTGGAGGACTGAGGCGCCCAACTACATCTTATGGTTCAAATGAGAGCACGTTGCAGAGCATGAACTGCCGTCCACGGTGATCACACAGCATGTTAACAACAACGTCCTTCCTTTTGTAACGTCCAGAGGCCATCAAAAATCGTGGTCTTTGAACAAGTATCAGTTCTGTTCGTCTCACTGTGTATTTCTTTCAGTTACGTTCTATACCGTAGCAGTACTTTATATGTATGGTCCAAGTTTCATCGAGATACGTCAGTTGGCAGTGACACATCATGTGGAAGGAAGCAGCTGTTCGGGTAGCACTGTACTTTTGTAGTGCACATGATTTTTTTAGGTTACACGGTAATATGAAATACTCTGCTAAAAACTCGCCAGTCGATACGCAGAAAGGGAAGTCACACCGCATTCAGAGTAAACACTGTCAAAACCTTATCAGTAAACTGTCAAAGTAATCGGAACATAGTTCCCAAATTTACTGCCCTCCAGGAAAGCTCATGCGCTCAAATAATTCTTGGGACCGAGAACTGGCTGAAACCAGAAGTAGAAGGCTCTGAAATGTTTAGCGAGCTGTTGAAAATACACCGGCAGGACAGGTTAGAGGCCTTAGGAGTGGGAATGATGACTGCAATACACAAAAGTATTGTCTCCAATGAGGTCGAAGTGGAGTGCGACAGTGAAGGTATTGTTGGATGTTTTTGCCGGCCACCTGTTTACGCTGTGGCGGTTCTAGAGTCTCTCAAAGAAAGTTTACTCTAACTAGCGCGTAAATACCCAAATAATAGAATACTAGTTTGGAGGCGACTTTAATTTACAAAGTGTAGATACGGATGTATGTGGAGCCATTGCGGGTGTATAGACAGAAAGTCGTGTGACATAGTTTTAACGCATTTTCTGATGACAGTATGGAGTAGCTAGCTCTGCAGCACACACGCAGTACCTACAAACAGGGCGAATCTTATCGAAATTGTCTGTATAGAAACGGTGATTAGCAATTATGATGTCACTATAGGAACTATAGCATGAAAGTTAGTAACTCAGTCATGTTTCTGCTAAATAGAGCAAATAAACAGTTATTAGCATCTCGCTTAAAGGAACTGACGTCATTCATTTAAAGTAAGGTGGACGTAGAAGGATTATGGACAAGTTGAAGCAGCTTGTAAATCATAGTCTGGAGAGATATGTGCCTAGTAATTGATAAAGGATGGAAAAGACGCAGAATGGCTTAATAACGATATTCGGAAACTACTGAGGAAGCAAAGGCCTTTGCACTCTCCGTGTATAAGAGAACTTCCAAATAGCGATATAGCGATAAGCAAAGGTTAGCAAGTTTCATGCGTCTGTGAAAAGATCTGTGCTCGAAGCATACAACTACTTCGACAGTCATATCTTAATAAAGGATGTGATTGAGAACCCGAGAAAATTCAGATCCTACACAAAATCGCCGAGCGAGTCTAAGGCTTCCATTCAGCCCCTTGTTAACCATTCTGGTGTGGCAGTTGAAAATAGCAAAAATAGTGCCAAAGTTTAAATTTCACTTTCAAGAAATCGTTCACGCAAGAGAATCGTACAAACGTACCGTCGTTTGACCATCGAAGAGACACCCGTGTGGACGACATTTTAATAACCATCCTTGGTGAAGAAAAACAACTGAAGGAGTTGAAAAAATACGTCACCAGGTCCGGATGGAATCCCAGTTCGGTTTTCCAAAGAATATCCTATGGCATTGGCCCATTGATTAACCTGTATTTATCCCCTCTCGTTCAGCGTGAAACCCCTAGCGACTGGGAAAAAGCGCAGTGAATCTTGTATATAAGAAGTGCAAAAGAACGGATCGGTAAAATTACAGTGAGCTGTGTGCGGCTCGCGTTGATGCCGTTCATAGCTTGGCATCTTGTAATAGCGATAGTGGTGTCTTGTTTGCTTATTGTGTTCACTGGCGCCACTACGTTTGCTCGCCTTGTCTGTCCGTGAGTGACAGCAGCAGTGCTTATCGATAGCGCGTACTGCGGTACCATCTTTGGAGCAGGTTCTAGTATTTCCGGGTCGTCGTGTGTAGAGCGAGCAGCAGTGACGTCCGGACATCCAGTACCCACCCGAGCCCTGGCGACACACATCCACTGTCTGACGGAAGGATGTGGTCGCGAGAGTGCACGACCACGTCAAAGACCAATTAAGCGAGTTTCAGTTGAATGGACAGTGATATTCGAGTAGTGCAGCTTTCACCTTTGTGTGTGTGTCCGCTCGTCGAAGTGCCCTCTTGGCAATAAGGTGTCAGTCTACGATTTATACTGGGACCTTTCCCGTGCCTTACTTGACTGGGGACGACGGTGGTTGTTTGTTCGGTCGGTCGTCGCAGTGCACGACGTGCATTTGGTCTTCAGACCGCTTATGGCTTCTCTGTGTTTGTGCTGACTTATAATTCGTCTTTGTTGTTTCACAGTGATGACTAGATTTAGTATTGTGATTTGCTGGTGGAATTGTTTTCTCAGATCCGTGTGTATCTTGTGGTTTTGAATAAGCAGTTATTTTAATGCTGTCTGCGTACTGGATTTGGTGGGACTTGCGAACGGACATCAGGTCGGTTGGGGGGGCAGCAGCGAGCAGGTCCGTGCAGCGCGAGGCCAAGCCGTGGCCGCTGGCGGCGAGCCGCCACTGCCGGATCGAGGAGGGGTAGCTGCAAGAGCGACGACTTCGTTGCACACCGAGCCCTTGACGTTTAAGTTTAGTGAAGAGTTAACTGCTAATGCAACCTCGACTATTCTGAGATCTCTCCTTTGGTCGGTGGGTTGTTGCTCCCAGGGCCACTGAGCCTGGCCGCAACGAGTGAAGTGTTTCGAGGCGGTGAAATAATCCAGGCAGCTTTTTCTATTCGTTATTCATCATTGAATTTAGTATCATTCTTATTAGTGAAGTGCAACCAGCGATATTTTCTGCCTTGTGGCCGCTAACGCCCCAGTTACCTGCCCTGCAAGTTAGCGTACTTTTCCGGCAATGTATCCTTCCTTGTCATGTTGATACTGTCCGACACGGCGTGTAGTTTGGCAGCCTCTTGTATCGTACTGTGCATGCTTTTTAGGGGGTCTACCTTGGTTCTAGTGTTTCCTTCGTCCTTGGGTGTTTTCTGAAGACGTAGTGTTGTCTGTCTCTTCGCCCTTGCCTAAAAGTGTTCCATCGTTGTGCCGGTGATCGGACGTTAGACGGATTGGTTAGTCAGTCGGCCGATGCTTCAGGGGCCCCTAGTCTGGGTTGCGATCTTGTTATTTGAGTACAACTCTTGGCTGCCTGTCTCACCTTACCTTATGTTTGAGTTAACTTCCCAGTCAGACACTTGGAAGACTTGCTGAGAACCATTTGTCCTGATTCATTAGATTGTAATGTTTGTTTTAAGGATATTTGTAATTTTCTAATTATTGTTGTGTGTGGCCTTCAGCAGAGAAACAATTTCACTTCTTTCGTGATAAGACCTTCAGCCGTGTTACAATAAGTTTCCTTTCCTTTTTTTCAAGCGAACTCTTTCTAATAGCAAGGTATGTATTTTAAAAGTGTCACAGTTTATTTTGAAATTTGGTATTTATCTTAATATGTGCTATTTGGAATTGTTCTTTTGATTTCTAATTCAGGCCTTCAGCCGTTGTTGTTTGAGGTTCTTGTTGGTGGCCTTCGGCCCCAAAATTTTGGAACTTTTTTCTGTGAGGATGCTGGTAGGGAGGGATAGACGTCGAATTATTTGGAGAATTTTAGGAAAGGGTGGTTCACTTGTAAAGGAGACCGGATATAGGACACTCGTGCGACCTATTCTTGAATACTGCTCGAGTGTTTGGGATACGTACGAGGTTGGATTAAAGGAGGACAACGAAGAAATTCAGAAGCGGGCTGCTATACTTGGTACTAGTAGGTTCGAACAACATGTAGCTGTTACGGATATGATTCAGGAACTCAAATGGGAACCCCTGGAGGGAAGGTGACATTCCTTTTGAAGAACATTATTGAGAAAATTTAGGTGCTTGTCGAAAAATTCTACTGCCGCCAACATACATTGCGCGCAAGAACCACGAAGATAAGATACCAGAAATGAGGGTTCACACAAAGACATGCAGACATTCGTTTTATCCTCGTTCTGAATGGCACAGGAAAGAAAGTAACTAGTAGTGGTAGAGTGTAACCTCCGCCACGCACCGTAGTTGGCTTACGGAGTATCTATGTAGGTGTAGATGTAGATGTAATATCTTCACTGCAGCAGAGCTCTTTCGAAAGTGTATGCAGAACATGCTATTTAATATTGAACATATTGGATGTACGAAAGGAAGAAAGATTAGTCGATGAAATCATGATAGACGGAGCACATGCTCGAACTGTGGGTGGAAAAGGAAATCGTGCTTGTTCTACTGAATGGGACTATTTCGGCATATGGCTCATGTGGGTTTTGGAAAACCAGAAAATCGAAATCTGGGTGTTCGGGAGGATATTTGAAAGGCAGTCCCACAGAATATGAGTCCACTGCGCCTCCTTGTTCGAAACATAGGTACAGACCTGGAGATTTACCTACGTGCATCATATACAGCCAAACAGACCCCGCAACAAAAATTTCATCGACAATTTAAAGAAAACGATGAATACACCAGCAGTCAAAATTTGTCTGTATTCTAGATGGAAAATTTGCTGTTTCATGATGAAACAGAGCAACATAGTATAAAAAGAAAAATGGTTTAGTTAGATTTTATTAGAAATTAATAACTGATTCACCTTGACAAGAATGAATGAATAAAACTTGCTTTTAACACACGGTTAAGCGCTAGTTAGCTACGACATCAAATCATCGCACGGAATCAATACCTCCTCTTGCAGTCGTGATATGGCATGAAACCATAATTTCGTAAATTTCGAACAGGTTCAGTCACGACCATTGAATCAGAGACTAATTTAACAGAATGTTAGAGTTATCGGATTTGGATGTGATGTGGTATTCTGCCCGCCATAGCGTCGGCAATAAATAATGGTGCATTAGTCGATGACGTAATTACAGCTGCTCGTCATCGCCTGTAAATGGCGGCATAATGCTAGGTACGTGACCTTACTGAGAACTAATCTGCTAACACCTCGCCTCCGGTACGCACTATACCCGCTAAATCCTTGCTGTTCAGATCCACACAGCTGCAGATGTACCTGTCACCCGGTCTCCGGCAGTTTAACATTATTAGTAATTGAGATGCTATATTATACTCTCCTACAGTAACACATTCACATTTCTACTACAATTATTACCGATGACTGGATGAAGTATAGTGTCCTGAAATCATAGCATAGCATCTAACACTTCTTCATTTGTAAACTATTTGTTTTGCACCATCTTCAAATATCTCTTGGAAACATTTTCAGATCCACAGTAGAGCTTTGAGAGCGAATTTCTTTACGACATCATATCAAAACGGAACCCCTTTCTTCTTGTTCCATGGGATCGATATCAGGACGTCACGTCATGACGGGTCTTTCTTCTGTCAAATTTTGTGGTATTCTAGTCTGTAAGTGTGAACTGATTATATACAGCATAGGGTAATTTCGCCATTCAACTTCGTGTACTCATTTAATGACACAGCCATACATTAGCATTCACCACTTGCTGTAATCAGCGCCACTAAAGCTGAGAAATGTTTTTTTTGCTATTCACATTCTCTGTTTCCTTCATTGTGTATGTTGTGCCCTAGAACCCACTCACAGGACACTTTCACTTGTCTTTTACAACTGCACCGAGATTTTCGTCAAAGCAGACGCTCCAAGTCCACAACATTACTCAGCGAAGATGCTCGTCAATTGGAATCACGATCCTGTTCCATTCCCCCACCAACGCAAAATTCCCGGCAGCAGCATAATTCGAACCCGAGTGCTCCACGTAAGAGTCGGGCAGCTGGGGAGGCGATACAGAGCTTTTAAAGTGAACAAAAATCACCACTATCCTAATTAGCTGTGTTACCTCGCGAGTTAGAACATTGGCCGAAGGTACTGATTACATTTTTTTTTTTTTTGCTTTTTTTAGTTTTCTTGCTCCGACACTAGAAAACAACCCGCCACTCAAGCGTGAGACACTGGAGGGTAAAGCAAGCGGGAGGCCTTATCGGATAATGAACTTTAATTGTGAAGCCGCCGTGGAAGGCTGCCAGGCGGCAGCAGGGCTCGCACAATGGGACCGCTTAGGCCTGGAGAGGCCGTTAATGACCTGTCAGCGCCGGGAGATCGAACGCCTTCCTAGGGATTGTCCGTCAGCCGGGCTCGTAGGGAACGTTGCCTCCAACTCACACGTCTTGACTCGCCAGGTATCCCCTTACGTAATACTGCATCTTTCTTTCTTCCAATCAATACCACGAATTGTGACGCCATAAGTTATTTGTTGCTTTAGGCGTTGTAACAGCAGTTACTGTATTGTGCTTCAGCGTCCAGATTCCGTAACCTGCGGAATCCAGTGAACCGAATATGCTTTGTACTGCTTAAATACAAAGGCACCCCGCCCCCCTCTCCCGCCACCTATAACATATCCTCTATGCCCTGTCGCACAGCGGATAACCAAAACACTGCACATACACAGTATGTTGCAGTAGTAGCAGAAACGTACACACTACTGGCCATTAAAATTGCTTCATCACGAAGATGACGTGATACTGACGCGAAATTTAACCGACAGGAAGAAGATGCTGTGATATGCAAATGATTAGCTTTTCAGAGCATTCGCACAAGATTGGCGCCGGTGGTGACACGTACAACGTGATGAGATGCGGAAAGTTTTCAACCGATTTCTCATACACAAACAACAGTTGACCGGCGTTGACTGGTGAAACGTTGTTGTGATGCCTCGTGTAAGGAGGAGAAATGCGTACCATGATGTTTCCGACTTTGATAAAGGTCGGATTGTAGCCTATCGTGATTGTGGTATATCTTATCGCGCTCGCGTTGGTTGAGATCCAATGACTATTCGCAGAATATGGAATCGGTGGGTTCAGGAGGGTAATACGGAACGCCGTGCTGGATCCCAACGAACTCATATCACTAGCAGAGTCGAGATGACAGGCTTCTTATCCGCATGGCTCGTGCAGCCACGTCTCGATCCCTGAGACAGATGGGGACGTTTGCAAGACAACAGTCATCTGCACGAACAGTTCGACGACGTTTGCAGCATCACGGACTATCAGCTCGGAGACCATGGCTGTGGTTACCCTTGACGCTGCATCACAGACAGGAGCACCTGCGATGGTGTACTCAACGACGAACCTGGGTGCACGAATGAAAAAACGTCATTTTTTCGGATGAATCCAGGTTCTGTTTACAGCATCATGATTGTCGCATCCGTGTTTGGCGACATCACGGTGAATGCACATTGGAAGCGTGTCTACGTCGTCGTCATACTAGCGTATCAGCCGGCGTGATTGTATGGCGTACCATTGGACACACGTCTCGGTCACCTCTTGTTCGCATTGACGGCACTTTGAACAGTGGACGTTACATTTCAGATGTGTTAAGACCCGTGGCTCTACCCTTCATTCGATCCCTGCGAAACCGTACATTTCAACAGGATAATGTACGACCGCATGTTGCAGGTCCTGTACGGGTCTTTCTGGATACAGAAAATGTTCGACTGCTGCCCTGGCCAGCACAGTCTCGAGATCTCTTACCAGTTGAAAACTTCTGGTCAATAGTGGCCGAGCAACTTGCTCCTCACTATACGCCAGTCACTGCTCTTCATGAACTGTGGTATCGTGTTCAATCTGCATGGGCAGCTGTACCTGTACACGCCATCCAAGCTCCATTTGTTTCAATGCCCAGGCATATTAAAGCTGCTATTATGGCCGGAGGTGGTTGTTCTGGGTACTGATTTCTCAGGACCTATGCACCCATATTGCGTGAAAATGTAATCACATGTCAGTTCTAGTATAATATTTTTGTTAAGTGAATACCCGTTTATCATCTGCATTTTTTCTTGGTATAGCAATTTTAATGGTCAGTAGTGTAAAAAAGGCCATGATCGCCAACGGTTTCCCAAACCGGAACAAACAAAACTACCTCAGGATTTCTTATTACAGTGTTCGCACTGTAACATAAATACATTTTAATTTACTTCTCTGGAGCGCTATGTAAGCAAATCAAAAAAAAGTTTTGTATCACCCCGCTTCCCAGAACTCCTGAGCATAGACGTTGACTGTGGATGTTGTGTCACAGACATAGTCGCTTTGACTGTTCAGAGATGTCACTAAAAACACCCAACGATGAAAACAAACATACATGAGCAGCGCCTATTAGACGGAGTGGGTCAGACAGTCGATCCGTCCCAGTCATTTCACCAGGAAGGAGGTACGCGTCTCTTGTTGTCTGTAGTTCAACAGTGCCTAGACTGTCAATAGCGTGGTTCGATGGCGTCCGCATTGTTACTTTGTGCCAGGAAGGGCTCCCAACAAGGGGAATACTCAGGTGTCTCGGAGTGAACCAAAGAGACGTTGTTCGGACATGGAGGAGATACAGAGTGACAGGAACTGTAGACGACATGCCTCAGTCAGGTCGCCCAAGGGCTACTATAGCAGTGGATGACCGACACCTACGGATTATGGCTCGGAGAAATCCTGACAGCAACGCCACCATGTTGAATAATGTTATTCGTGCAGCCACAGGACGTCATGGTACGAGTCAAACTGTGCGCAGTAGGCTACATGATAGGCAACTTGACTCCCGACGTCCATGGCGCAGCACGGTTCAGATGGGCCCAACAACATGCTGCATGGATAGATCAGGATTGGCATCAAATTATGTTCACAAAAGTGTGTCACGTATGCCTTCAACCAGACAATCGCTGGAGGCCGGCCGTGGTGGCCGAGCGGTTCTAGGCGCCACAGTCTGGAAACGCGCGACCGCTACGGCCTCGGGTTCGAATCCTGCCTCGGACATGGATGTGCGTGATGTCCTTAGGTTAGTTGGGTTTAAGTAGTTCTAAGTTCTAGGGGACTGATGACCACAGATGTTAAGTCCCACAGTGCTCAGCGCCATTTGAAACATTTTTCAAACATAGTTAAGAGCGAAGTATATGCTCTCAAAAATCTAGGGTGAATTGGATGTGTTTTTCAATAGCCGAGGTACCTTTCACGAGGAACTGATGTGTGCCGAAAGATCATCATCATCATCATTTAAGGCTGATTATGCCTGTTAGCGTTCAGTCTGGAGCATAGTCCCTTTTATAAACTTCCTCCATGATCCCCAATTCAGTGCTAACATTGGTGCCTCTTCTGATGTTAAGCCTATTACTTCAAAATCATTCTTAACCGAATCCAGGTATCTTTCCCTTCGTCTACCCCGACTCCTCATATCCTCTACTGCTGCCCATGAGTCTCTTGGGTAACCTTGCTTCTCCCATGCGTGTAACATGACCCCACCATCTAAGCCTGTTCGCCCTGATTGCTACGTCTATAGAGTTCAATCCCAGTTTTTCTATGATTTCCTCATTGTGGGGACCCTCCTGCCATTGTTCCCATCTACTAGTACCTGCAATGATCCCAGCTTCTTTCATATCCGTAATCTCAATCTTATTGATAAGGTAACCTGAATCCACCCAGCTTTCGCTCTCATACAACAAAGTTGGTCGATAGATTGAACGGTGCACATATAACTTAGTCTTCTTACTGACTTCCTTCTTGCAGAAGAGAGTAGATCGTAGCTGTGCGCTCACTGCCTTAGCTTTGCTACATCTCCCTTCCAGTTCTTTCACTATGTTGCCATCCTGTGAGAATATGCATCCTAAATACTTGAAACCGTCAAGCTGTTTTAACTTTGTTCCTCCTATTTGGCACTCAATCCGTTTGTATCTCCTTCCCACTGACATTACTTTCGTTTTGGAGATGCTAATCTTCATAGCATAGTCCTTACGTTTCTGATCTAGCTCTGAAATATTACTTTGCAAACTTTCAATGGAATCGGCAATCTCAACTAAACCATCCGCATATGCGAGACTGCTTATTTCGTGTTCACATATCTTAATCTCACCCAGCCAGTCTATTGTTTTCAACACATGATCCATAAATAATATGAAAAACAGTGGAGACGGGTTGCAGCCATGTCTTACCCTTGAAACTACTCGGAACCATGAACTCTATTTACCGTTAACTCTAACTGCTGCCTGACTATCTATGTACTGACCTTTAATTGCTTGCAAACGTTTGCCTCCTATTCCATAATCTCGTAGAACAGACAATAACGTCCTCCTAGGAACCCGGTCGTATGCCTTTTCTAGATCTATAAACCATAGATACAACTCCCTGTTCCCCTCGTAACACTTCTCCATTATTTGCGTAAGCTAAACATCTGGTCCTGACAACCTCTAAGAGGCCTAAACCCTCACTGATTTTCATCCAATTTGTCCTCAACTAATACTCGCACTTTCCTTTCAACAATACCTGCGAAGGTTTTACCCACAACGCTGATTAAAGAGATACCTCTGTAGTTGTTAAAATCTTTTCTGTTTCCATATTTAAAGATTGGTGTGATTACTGCTTTCGTCCAGTCTGATGAAACCTGTCCCGACTCCCACGCCATTTCAATTGTCCTGTGTAGCCATTTAAGACCTGACATTCCATTGTATTTGATGAGTTCCGACTTAATTTCATCCACCCCAGCCGCTGTATTGCACTGCACTCTATTGACCATTTTCTCCACTTCCTCAAATGTGATCCTATTTCCATCATCATTCCTATCCCATTGTACATCGAAGTCTGAAACATTACTGATTGTATTTTCACCTACATTGAGCAAATCTTCAAAATATTCGCTCCATCTGCTACCAAGGCATCAACAGGATTCACCAGCAGTTTTCCTGACCTGCCCAAAATACTTGTCATTTCCTTCTTACCTGCTAATTACACTTCAGAATGGTTTTCAGAAGCTTGATCCAAAGTCTCCAACCTGTATCCAAAGTCTTCCCAAGATTTCGCCTTGATGCAGCAATTATCTGTTTGGCTTTGTTTCTTTCTTCAACATAACTTTCTCTGTCTTCCTGAGTTCTAGTATGTAGCCGATAGAACAGGAAAAATTCTGTCTGCAATCCAATCTCTTAATTTATCGCCATATTTGTATCCTGCTGCACGCTCATAGGGCAATGATCAGTCGCTAGTTCCAAACACGTTAAAGCGAAGAAGATTTATAGAATCCATTGAATGGAATGAATAGTGTAATGAACTGAACTAAAAGTAAATTGAATAAAGCCAAAAGTAATGATTAGTAGCAGAAATGATACCAACTATAAACTTAATATTGTAACTGGTGATCATGAAGTTGACGAACTTAAAGAATTCGTCTATCTAGGATGCAAAATAACTCATGACAGACGGAGCAAAGCAGATATAAAAAGCAGACTAGCAGTGACAAAAAGGACATTACTGTAAACTAAACTCTACATGATTTTATTACGGGAAATTAAGGAATTATCTCCCTAAACAATAATTGGGAAAGCAAAAATAAATACCTTATTATAAACTTCTCTTCCTACATTTAACAATGGAAATTTGCAGTCAAATATATACTTCACGTAAAGTGAAAATATCGTGATGTTAGGAATTATTATTTTAAGATTATAGATATATTTTACTGCAACGAAAAATTAACTCTGGTATGGATATAAAATATTTTTCTTTCTGTCTCAAAATTGAATATTCTTTTAATTCTGAAATGCTATTTCCGTCAGGCTCAAGCCAAAGGTAATGCACGTTTCTGTACGTGGGGTTGTAGGTAAAGATAAACTTTAAAAAATCAGAGGTAACCGTGCTGTGTTAACTGAAAATCAGATTATGTGAATAATTTTAAAATACAGGTTGTTAGAATGTAGTGCGCGAGAAATTAAAGGAAACTAAATTTAAATTACTATTGTGAATTAAATTAAAATACCACATGGGCGTCTACCCGTCATAGCTTTGGCCGCATTTACGTAAATGGTAGGAAGACAAAAAGATTTCCGCTTCACAGGAAGAACAAATTTTCAACATTCAACGCTGATAATTATGATTTAAGGTAATTCAACTTACATGAGTAGGCAGCGAAGCTCCACACATTGAATGGCATGCAGAGCCACGATTGCAAGACGAGACAAGATCTAAGCAACGAGATCAAAGAGACAAGCGATCAGAGCTCAGGCAGACTTAACATGGTGTTTTTCCTACATACAACATTTCATGAAATCTTTATACGTCACCGAGAAATCTAAGGTGTCAGTACACTACTCGTAATGAATGTTCCTTGATAAGCATGCATCATTGTAATAACTTTTACCACTAATTGGATGCATCACAACTGGAATCAACCATAGACCTCAATCTGAGGAAGAAATTTCTGGGAATGTGTGTTTTGAGCACATAAACAGCACATTAATGAGGCATAGGCTGTAGGAAAACTAGAAAAGAAGAATTTCAGACGTGGTGTAACGGAAGATGCAAAGTGAGAAGAGCAGCATCCAAAAGAGGTCTGTGAGAGCAGTTATACGGGGAAACAATAAATATCTTACGTCAGACATGATTTTGAAAAATAGGACTCGAATAGCATTTATTTTCCTCCGTGAAAGCTTGACACAAGAAAAACTTGTAACTTTTTCCTATCTGTTTCAATAGTCTACTCGCCTGCTCTCCCGTCTCTCCCTACCCCTCCACCCCGCATCGCCCCGTCCTTCACTCTGTCATCGAAGTACCAGCTGTCGAAGTATCATGTTTAATTTGCTTCGTCAGTTAAAAAGAAAAATATCTTCCAATGTTTTCCAATTTAGAACACCCGCTGATATTTGTTCTTAGTAAGTATTCAAAGCAGTAAGAACTATTCAAGTGCTACTGTCTTGCTACTTTCCAATGAACCTCCTTCTTACTCCCTAACGACGTTTTAAACTATAATTTTGCGGAGCACAATTAATTAAAATTCCGACAGAGATCAATTACCCTTTGATGTAAATGAATTAAAGTGTAGTAGAACGTTTTGTTGCCCCTCTAAGATCATTAAGTCATGCTGGTAATCAATCACCAGTCACAAGGTGCTTGTCGATAATGGTGCCGTTGAGCTGCCAAAACTCGGAAGGTGATCATTCTTCCCGCTTGGTGCTCAAGAGGGACAAAAAGCAGATTAAGCAGCGTGCTGATGCGGTGGACGCATCTGGGGCAACCATTAGTTCTCCGAGGGCCTGTTGTCTCGGTGGATCATTAGCCTCAGTCTTGTTCATAATTCTGAAGAAGAAACTGATCGAAATTGGGCTGCCTTTCTATTTTAAAGGCCATTCCACAGTGATAGTGATTACCGTCCCACTTTGATTAAAAAAGTAAATACAGTAAAAAAACGAACTGCCACTGTGGAATTTTTGCGAGATGTCCCGTAACATACAGTTTTTCAAGTAAAAGGAGAAATACTTATTGACCCCAAACGCAGTCCCATTTGAAGTAATCCACCAAATGATGTGTAATGGCGTCACACAAGTTTCTATTTCATCGTCTAATGGCAATGGAAAGAATAACTTGTTTGTATCAGAACATGTGTGGACTAACAGTAAACGGTAATAATCTTTCGGATGTGAAATGTGTCTGTTCCGTTCGCAGAGCGCTGCAATGAAAAACCAGATCTTAATTATTAGCTGTACAAGCTGCGGCAGTAGACGCTACCCCATACAAACTTATTTTGATAAAACGTTTTTTTCACATTGCGATGTTTAACAATAGTCGGAAAACAAATTGTAAATGCTCAGCACGCAGCCACACAAAGGTTATTTTTATACGCGTTTCTGAGTTGAATATCAATGTTCTACGTTTATTCTGTTGACATATTCCACTTCATAACGTTTATCATGAATCTTATCTACGGATCAAGGACAGGCGCCCCTATCACGACTGAAATTTGTTTTTCTTTTTTCTTTGAAATCCTCAAAGAAAAACATTATTTATCATCTTGAATTTAATTCTGGAGTCAGTTAGTCCTCCAAGATCAAAGAAAAAGTCCTAACCACACATCGGGAAATAAAAACGGAACATATTTAGTATTAGTTATTTGTGGTAGTGCGCTTAAGAAGTATAACTTCTTTCTGGTACTGGAAATAATTCAAGGTGCCTGCAACTGGACGAAATGTTCTTCTAATGCCCGACGTCTCGCTCCTAAGTTCTTCGTAGGCTAAAACGCAGGAGTAGAGTGTACTGATCGCAACAGACCGTTTGGAAACTGTCCATGCAGTGACAGTATTCTAGACTAGATTCAGGCAAGCACTTTCCGTCCCAGGAAAACTTGAGAAAAGAGGAAAACAATTTTGCCGTGGGTAAAAGTACTCGCAGAAAAAGCTGGATCGCCACCAAAGTCCATCCGTTCGAAGGTCTATTCCGACGATGAGCACATCGCCATTCATGCACGCCATATCAGCTGAAATAACATTGTGATTACCTTTTCACTTTAGGATTTTTTTAAATATTTAGTCTTTTGAGTGGTTTGATGATGCCAGCCACAAATTCCTCTTCAATATTGTTCTAATACAGCAACAAAACTCGTTTGTATCTTACTACGAATTGAGAAAATCGTGAATATTTTTGAATTGAAAATGTAACAAAAGGATTGACTTTAAACAATGCATTAAATTAGCTTAAGACAAGAACTCATTACAAGTGTATTCTATCGGAAAACTAATATCAGAGTGTCCTTACATAATTCATTAACCACTTATTACTAAAATCAAGAGAGTATCGCTGCGCGCCACAGAGTGCACCGCTCCTCTCATGCATTTAAAAAAAAGGGGAGGGGGAGAGGGGGGCGGGGGGGTTGGCAGTACAGACCTACAGCAAACGTTGTTTGGAAGCCAAGAGTGGTCGGGGCCTGCCGCCATTTTTAGTAGCCCAAAACGTTAACAGACTACTGTTTGCGTCTGCTTTTTGTTCATTCTTTCTGTCGTGTGCATCCAAGAGCTGTTTTAAATCTAAAATTATAGAGCTTACATGAATAAGATAGAGCGAGAAAGGCAATTTTGAACGTTTTTCTGTTCTCGAATGCCTGTTTGCTCAAGTACTACGACACACTTGGCCTTCTTGACGTAGATCGTTTTTTTTTTTATTTCTATAATTCCGATGGCTAGAAACAGAAGGAAGTACTGTGAATAGCATGCTATCGTAATCCATTTAATTCCATTTTTATTGTATTTGTATCGAAAGCAAACGAAACTGGAACTTCATTACCATTGCTTGCTTACTTACTCGTATCAGTATTGCTCCTAGTTCGTTACTTTTTTAGCTTTCAACTCGTATAAACAACATTTTTAGTGTTCACATTTGCAAAAAAAAAAAAAAATTACCTACATGTTCTTTGCTAGTCCCTAAACATGTGAAATGAGGAAAGAAGGAAGGCATGCTATCTATTCTCGTGCATGTCAACAAAGTGAACAATTACCGAAATGTCAAAGAAGCAGAACTGGACAGATGTATACCGCCATGCAGAATAGAGTTCTTGTTTTATTAGATTGTCAGTACATTAGTCTCACTGTAGTTTACCCATCTTCTCGCTTTGAAATCTTAGGTACGACGCGTCATTCACTGTATGGCCAATAGTTTAATAGCATCTTACAGGGTAAGATAACTATATAATTTTCTAAACATCTCCCAGCATTGCTGAATGCTATAAATGTGATTAAGAGAATGGTCGCTAACTCTTAAGATCCCTTAAAATGGATATTTTGCTTTAACATGTATGTGAGTAACTTTTTAGTAATTATAGCCTAACCTGTGTGAGATGTAGGCCGACCTTACCACCAATAGCGTATTTGGTTCCTTTCCGGAATATTTCTCGCCAGTAACCAAACATAGCACAACTGGAATGTACGTTTACCTTCAACTTCTGCTTGATTTTACTTTTGAATTTCATTTTCATCTTTTCAGAGCTTCTTTATCATGCTTTGTGATATACCAATAGTTAGTTAGTTACTTTCATGTTCCATGTATCACATGCACGATAAATCGTAATGGTATGGAATGAGTCATTGTATTTTTTTATATACGTATCCACGCTCACCGCTTATTACTTTTTACATTTCTTAATTAAAGACAGATGTTAGTCAATAATTCCTACACGTCACCATTTACACATTACTGTAACAGACAATCTTCCTAGGAGTAGGAGTAATTATCAAAGAGAAACGTTTTCAGTTTAGTATCAAATTTTACTTTACCATGTATCAAGCTTTTTATATAAATGTGTAAATCACGAAAATTTTGGTTGCAGCATTGTGAACCCCTGTTTGAACTACAGATAATCTTAGTGTGGCGTTGTAATTACGTATATTTTCTTAGTGTAGAAGTGCAGTGGATTATTTACAACAAACCACATGAGGGAATAACTACACTGAGAGACGGATAGATTGTTACCCACACGCTGAGCACAAGGCAGGCAGAAAGAAAAGAGCGTTCCCATAAATTTTTAGCGAAAGCCCTCTTCAGAAAGGAAGCACAGCACACATACATATTCATACAATCATACACACGAAAATCACGTGACCGCTGTCTCCTGATGTTCTAGCCAGAATATTTTCTAAAGGTGGAGGAAATGTGAACAATGAATAATAATTATCTGGGAGAGGAATTAACGTCATCAGATGCTGCCACAAGAAGTAGCGTGGTTACTTAGCCACGAGTTGTGCGGCAACGAGATCGTTGGTGCAGTGTGGTTCAGATTTCGGGGCATCTGCAATTTGGATGACAGTGAAAAACACAGGAAAGAAGAGAAACACCGGACACCGAGTAAAGTAAGGAAAAGCTTAAGTCAAATGACAGATGTAAAACCACTACAATACAAGTAAGCAGTGCAACAATAACTCATGTTGCTTTAAATGCTCCAGTCACGTATGAAATGTGATTCTTGTAAACTTCACATTACGGTCGGGTGAAGCTGGCATTTTTAATGACACAACTACGCGTCGACATAATCAAAGCACCACCATTGTCAAAACTGCGCACGGATACTTCTTAGTGACATCACGGGGAGTATCATCGCGGTGAACTAATAGGTATGAAAGCGGTGAACCTAATGCTTTGGGCTAGTTAACACGGCGGATATCGGTTTCAAGTTAGACGTGAATGACAGATCTTCTTTTTTTTACATCAACGGTTTCTTCCTCGCACTCAGGAATCAGAGGCCGGCCGGTGTGACCGAGCGGTTCTGGGCGCTTCAGTCAGGAACCGCGCTACCGCTACGGTCGCAGGTTCGAATCCAGCATCGGGCATGGATGTGTGTGATATCCTTATGTTAGTTAGGATTAAGTAGTTCCAAGTTCTAGGGGACTGATGACCTCAGACGTTATGTCCCATAGTGCTCAGAGCCATTTGATCCATTTTTGAGAAATCCGAGACTGACGTGTTAGTTAAGGTTTACGCGGCTTGTGCGTTTCAGTATTTCATTATGATAGCATTCAAAGCATGTAAACACTCACACTTTGAAACCAGTTAATATAAAAATGTGATTCAAATGGCTCTGAACACTATGGGACATAACTTCTAAGGTTATCAGTCCTCTATAACTTAGAACTACTTAAACCTAACTAACCTAAGGATATGACACACATCCATGCCCAAGGCAGGATTCGAACCTGCGACAATAGCGGTCGCTCGGCTCCAGACTGTAGCGCCTTAGAAACGGACAGCCACTCCGGCCAGCAGTTAATATTAAAGTCCGGCTTTTTCTTTCAAAGTATATCTACAGCGCTTACTTCTGCCAATTACAAGGAATACATATTGCCAAGAAGACTGTGAGCATATATCGGTTGATAATCTGCATTACAGTCGACCATGAACCTTGAGGGTAACGCATTCCTACAGCCTTACATTGTGAGTACCTACTTACAATTACACCCTTAATTAGATATTGTATTTCTATTAACTCTATGAAATTCAGGAGCAATAATAATGATTTAATATTGCGTACCTTACGTTTAAACGCTCCGTAATGTCACGTAAGGCAACGTACCATAGCAGTATATTCGTCGAGCCTAGAAAGAGACCTTTAAAGCGATCCCCGAAAAAAAAAAAGACATCCTCGCCCCCCCCCCCCCCCCCCTCCAACACTGGAAAATTTTCCCGTCACAGCGGATCCTGGAAAGGGTAGAGGGAATTTGCGTCGGAGGCAGGGTGCGCGGAAAAGCCGGGACGGCGCGGCGCGATCGTGTTCACAGCCAGAGCCGGCTGATTTCCATTACAATGGGCTCGGCTGACTACGCACAGGGCGCCTGTGTCCTCTTTCTGCAGCCGGTGAGCCAAGCCAGAGTCTGCGCTTGAGCCTCGCGCCTGAAACGCGCAATTAGAAGCTCGAATCAGATGCGAAACAGAGTTACACTGCTGCTTGAAGAGGCGCCAGTATTGTGTAGCTACACGATCCCAGTCTTAGCGGATTACTGACGGGGTAATTATTCACAGAGGAGCTTCTAATCCAGCTTTAATTAATGGAATTTTCACTATCCTTTATTTAAAATCAGTATATTTTTTTCATTTTTTACAGTCCAATTTTAGGTGATATCAGTAGGCTGCGCGAGCCACTTCATCTGTACAGACATGCTATTTGTAGCGTTATCAATAATGTGTGCAGAAATTCATTTATTGAAGAAAATCTGCTGTCAGTGGTCGTATAACAAATTTCAAATGTTGGGAAGTGATTTAATTTGTTTCAATCGTCTTTAGATCTGAATATGTCCACTACAAGAGTAACCTATCAAATTATGTAATCAACCGGTACCACCCCCCACCCCCCTCCCCCAACATCGATTTCTTAAAGAATCGCATAAACTAGACAAGTTCAGCAGTCTGATGATTATTTTGCAAATGAACTAATGTGTTAAATATTTGACGTTGTGGATGTAAAAGAGAAACTTTACATAAGCTTTGAATTATATTTGAAGTTTATTCGCAATCGCTAAGTTCTATCATTTTGAAACGCTGGATGATTGTCGTTTGGATAATTCCGGACCGTTTTAAGGGAAACATCTCTATGTTTATGATGTCATATCCTCCGTTCTACGCAGGTCCATTCTGTGGTACATGTGGATTCAGTCTCAAATATGCGTTCGGAATTAGTTTAGTAGTATACAAGTACTAAAATAAAAGGTCATACCTATTAATGAAGTTTAGTTGCATAAACAGTCAAAATGTAGAAAGCGATAAACTTTATCCTTTCACAATTTTGTGGAGACCGTCAGTGAGTTTTGTAAGGTTTTAAAATTATATGTCAGACTTGTTGGAAGTCGCTATGTACTCCCACTTTCAAATATTCGATAAATATACTGTCAGTAATTTGCACGTCTCACATCACGACATGTACACAGTTTGTGACTGTTGCCTTACTCCATTAAATCTTCAACAGAATATTGTACTTCTTAATGAGTAGACTATGCCAGCATTTTAAATTTTTAAGTTTGACAAACAGTTACATGAAACAATGAAATTCAAATATTTATTGCCCTGGAAGCCGTTAAACGGACAACCTTCAACTGTAACTGTGCACCATGAACCTGCTTAGCCTCTTTCTACTGCTGATATGCATGCTGCATTAAGGAACAATAGCATTTTTGTTGTTCTACTACTCTCTACTGTTGGACGTTCTATGGCGTAGCTCGATTGTTGCTTATGGAAAGTAAAGGTTTATTCTTGTAGTCGACACACTCTGTATTCGACAGAATGGAAACCTATTATAACAATAAAAATATATACAGTCTAGACAGTCATTATAATCTCTTGCAGAAAAGTGTGCTGCGTGCCACTTCCTATGCTTTTACATAAACTTTTACTGAAAATAAAATTTTTATACTTTCGTATCTTATAACCTACGAACTTTTAGCTTGTGTTCGCAGCATCTGTGTTCGGTTAATCTTTCTCTAGCTGTTTCCGTGTTCAAAACTAGGATTCTTGGGGTGGAGGAAGGAGTGTGTGTGACAGTGAAAAAGGGTTTACTGTGTACCACGAGAGCGGGAACTGTTGAGAACAGGAGAATGATATAGTATATCGGAATAAGAGACTGAGAGAGAATTCTTAAACGAGGTAGTAGAACACACTGCGACCAGTCAGGTGAACAAAAGGCAGGCTCATACTACACAATGGTAACAAACACGTACAAACATTCCAAAGCTTTCGGAAAGGTAAGGACACCAGAGAGGCATCTCTGACGTTGTGCGTGACAGCAGAAGGAAGACAGAACTCAAGAGACGTCTGTAGAGTTTGTCGACATAGAAAAAGCGTTCGACAATGTAAAACGGCCCAAAACGTGGAAATTTCTGCAGGAAATACGAGTAATCTGTAGGATAAGTTGGGTAATGCGCAATATATAGAAATCGGAGGATGGAACAATAAGAATAGAAGATCAATAGCGAACTGCTCGGATTAGGGGTGTAAGACGGGTCCCTATTATTGAATCTATATATGACGGAAAAGTTAGAGTGGTATTAATGCTTAGTGTGAAAGGAGATCAGTCTTAAGATTCGATGATGGCACTGCTGTCCTCAGTGAAAGTGAAGACGGATTACAGAATTTGTTGAACGGAATACACGGTTTGATGGATACAGAATACGGAATGAGCTTAAACTAAACATCAAAATTTCTGACTACGGAGTGGAAGAAGGGATTCTGATACTTTGAAACCAAAATGACGCCTGACCGAGGAAGAAATGAATATATGAAATGGTAGCACAGGTAAACAAGGCATTCCCTGCCAAAATAATTTGGAGGAGAAAAGTCTGAAGATGTGCTTATGGGACACGACATACAATGACGAAAAAAGAAAAATACGTAACACCAAAAAATAATCAAGTTATACTTAAGGAATTTCGTAAATACGTTTGTCTAGGTACGTGAGTAATATTGCATGATCACAGATTAATGTAAACGCAAGATAACTTACTTCAAATGTGGATTTATTCTGCATTAATAACCGGTGCCGTAACCAGAATGATGAATGCAAGCATGCATGATGTACCATATTTACTCGATTGAAAACAGATCAGGTGATTGATAAAGCGAAGGCAACTTGTTGACACGCTGTAGAGCAAGTTTGATTACAACAGCGATATGTGGGCGAGCGTTATCCTATTCAGAAACACCCCCTGGAGTTCTATTTGTGAATGCCAGCACAACAGGTCGAATCACCAGGCTGACGTACAATTTTGCAGAAATAGCACCCCAAAACGTAACTACAGGTGAAGGACCAGTGGGTCTAACACGCAGACAGGTTGGTTGCAGGCCCTTTTCTTGCCTCCTTCTAACCAACCCAAGGCCATCACTGTCACCGAGACAGAATCCGCTTTCGTAAGACAACACAGAAGACCTCTGTCCTACCTCCATTGAACTCTCGTATGACGCCGTTGAAGAAGCAAATAGCGGTGGCTTGGAATCCGGGAAATACACGCTACAGAACGTCTGGCTCTGAGCTGCCCTAGAAGTAACCGATTTATAACAGTTCTTTGTGTCACTGTGATGCCAACTATTACTCAGATTCCAGCTACATTTGCTGTACAATGTGCAGGAGCTATGCCGAACGTGATGCTCCTCCGTTTCGGTAGTGCCGCGTGACCGTCCGGATCCTGGTTTTCTTTGGTGTTTCTCGTGAACACCGCTGGCACAGTCAGGTATAGTGGCTACGTTTCTTCCAAGTCTTTCTGCAGTGTTACAGAAGAAGATCAAGCTTCTCATATGGCTACTACACGATCTGAGTTGATAATGGCGTCTTTGTCATTCTTGACAACTCACCACGTTGAACCTCAAAGGTGACTTCCGCTCGTGACGTTTACAGAGTATATTTAAAGCAAAGTTGATTTTCATGCACCTGTTGGAGCTAGTAAAAATGTAAGTGTCGTGTTACTAGGGCCTCCCGTCTGGTAGACCGTTCGCCGGGTGCAAGTCTTTCGATTTGACGCCACTTCGGCGACTTGCGCGTCGATGGGGATGAGATGATGATGATCAGGACTACACCCAGTCCCTGAGAGGAGAAAATCTCCGACCCAGCCGGTAATCGAACCGGGACGCTTAGAATTGACATTCTGTCGCGGTGATCACTCAGCTACCGGCGGCGGACGGCGGCTCTAGTAGCGACACTCTTACGGGACTAGCGTGAAATTTGAATAGACATCATCTAAGAGATGTAGAATGACGCCTACCAACTGACGTTTATGTCGCACAATTCTTTTTTGGTGTTGTTATTTTCTTTCCGTCGGTGTATTATGGAAATATATCATGGCTTGTGTGACAAAACGAGAGGATTGAAGCGTTTGAGCGGTGGCAGTATACCATACAGCTACGCTGAAAATTACGTGCATCGCTTGGCCGCTGAATGGGCGAGGAGAGGAGCGTGTGGAAAACTGTCAATAAAAAGAGACAGGATATTAGTATGTGTGTTGAGGCGCCAAAGAATCACTTCCATCATACTAGAGGCAGCTGCAGATTATAAAATTGTAGGGGAAGACGGAGACTGGAAGGTGCCCAACAAATTATTTCGGACGCTGGGTGCCAGTGGTGATCTGAGATGAAGAGGTTGGCGCCGGAGAAGTAGTCGCGAAGGACTGCACGAAACCAGTCAGGAGGCCGACGGCTCGAAAAAAAAAAAGAAAAAGATTGCGCGAATTGGAGCGTTGCCGCGGTACCGATGATCGGAATCGGTGCCAGCGGTCTGGCTTCAGGCGGGCGTGTAACTCAGCCTCGCCTCGAGTGCGTTCTGGCAATCCGTCCGCTATTTGTAGCGAGCAGTGATGCTCGGGAGAAGCTGGTGCTGACGCAAAGCACTCGGCTGCTCGGCATTCCGGCCGCCGCGCGGCGCCTTGCGATTTACCGTCGAGAGGCGGAACTTGAGTGGCCGGGCCGCGCCGAGCCCTGGAAACACGACGGGCGCTTCCGGCCGGCTGGCCCCGCCGCCCCGGCCCAGGACACGCGTGGCCCTCCGCCCTCTCCGCCCTTCCTTCCTTCCTCCGGCTGCCCTCCGGCCCTTCTGTTACGGCGGACGGGCACCCTCTTCCTGCGGCGGAAGAGGCCGTCACACTCGCTGCAGGCGCGCCGATCGTACTCGCAGCACTCGGCAGGCGGCGCACAGAACGCTTGGCGGTGGCACTTGTAAGAAGCGCGCCTTTAGCTTCCTCCCACGAGAAGCGGCCGTTGATATCTCAGCTTCAGCTTTTCCTACCTGCAGTTGCACCGATACAGTACAATTCGTATTTCGCTCGCCACGGCGTCGCATTAATCTGCGAGGAGAAAGAAATAGAAAAATAGCAGGGTGACCAAGAAGTTCGTTAACATCTAAAAATTTAGTACTTCACTGAATAATGTAGGTAGAAAAGTACACATTGACACGCATGCTTCAAATGTCCGAGAGACGGCACTTCATGTGTAGTGGAATCAGTAATTAGCTTAGTAACTCAGTTTTAACAAAGACGATGTCAAACTAGTACCTCGTCTCCTATCTTCCAAACTTCACAGAAGCTCTTCAGCGAACGTTGCAGAAGTAGCACTACTGGAAGAAAGGTCCCGAGTTCGAGTCTCAGTCCGGCACACCGTTTTAATCTGTCAGGAAATTTCATATCTGCGCACACTCCGCTGCACATTGAAAAACTCATTCTGAAAACATCCCGTAAGCTGTAGCTAAGCCATGTCTGCGCAATATCCTTTCTTCCAGGAGTGCTATTTCAGCAAGGTTCGCAGAAGAGCTTCTCTAAAGTTTGGAAGGTAGGAGACGAGGTACTGGCAGAATTGAAGGTGTGAGAACGGGTCGTGAGCCGTGCTTGGGTAGCTCAGTTGGTAGAGCACTTGCCCGCGAAAGGCAGAGATCCGGAGGTCGAGTCTCGGTCCGGCACACAGTTTTAATCTATCACTAAGCTACATATCAGCGCACACTCCACTACGGAGTGAAAATCTCATTCTGCAAGGACGATGTCCTTCATACCAGCTGCTCAGAATGTCGACCGTCATTCGCAAGAACACCTGTAGTAAAAGGCTCTGAGCACTATGGGACTTAACATCAATGGTCATCAGTCCCCTAGACCTTAGAACTACTTAAACCTAACTAACCTAAGGGCATCACTCAACACCCAGCCATCACGAGGCAGAGAAAATCCCTGTCCCAGCCGGGAATCAAACCCGGGAACCCGGGCGTGGGAAGCGAGAACGCTACCACACGGCCACGAGATGCGGGCCTGTAGTCAAAGAACAGTGTTGTGAATTGTTTTATATAGTATATCTGTATTGACGGTGAGAAATTTGCGCCAGGTGATGTTGTCTTTTGGCATCCCTAATGAAGTCAGACGATGGCGGTAGACATGCAGCTCGAGGTAAGCACAGAACCAGTAGTCACACGGGTTGAGACCAAGCATAACGGAAATGGCGGCTCAGCACGCGATCCTCACCAAACAATGTGCGCAAGCGATCTTTCACACTTGTAACCATATGGGGTGGAGCGCCTTCCTACTTAAAAATCGTACTTTCCAGCAAGTGTTTATCAGCCAGACTAGGGATGATGCGATTCTGTACCATATTGACGTACCTCGCATCTGTAACACAGGCAGTTTGAAAAACAGCATGC
The DNA here is from genome assembly GCF_023897955.1 of Schistocerca gregaria. Taxonomy (NCBI): domain Eukaryota; kingdom Metazoa; phylum Arthropoda; class Insecta; order Orthoptera; family Acrididae; genus Schistocerca; species Schistocerca gregaria. The sequence goes on from NC_064924.1 coordinate 203,581,154, forward strand.
TGATGTCCAGAGCCATCTGTTGGCCGCTTTCTCCACTTCTTTTCTGGTTCAGTAGAACCCCACGTCTTATCGGACATGTGTGTCGGGCTTTGCCTCTATACCTACATCAACGTCTTCTGAGTGCTCTCGTTACTTATGTGCTTTGTTGTAGGTATCGGTATACTGTCATGTAGAGATGACTTTGTGTCTTCTTGCAAAGAAACCATCTCGGCTACATCATTCAAGGACTAACCATTTCTCCCCTAGGGCCAATCTTTCAAAGTTTTCATGGAATGGTCACCATCATCATCACAAGTACTGACTCGCTAACGAGTATTTTTCTTTGTCTTCCACGAGATTCGTTTTCGAATGGTCGAACGTATTGGGTATCAAGCAGAATCTGTGGCTTGACCGAGGATTTTTTGGTAAAGAGGATACAGAAGTATATTAACGACCTTGAGAACAATATTAGCAGCCTTCCGGGGTGAAGGTGCGGTTATAGGCGCTACAGTCTGGAACCGCGCGACCGTTACGGTCGCAGGTTCGAATCCTGCCTCGGACATGGATGTGTGAGCTGTCTTTAGGTTAGTTAGGTTTAAGTAGTTCTAAGTTTTAGGGGACTGATGACCTTGTAAGTAAAGTCCCACAGTGCTCAGAGCCATTTGACCCATTTGAACAATATGAACAGTGATCTCTCAGTTTTGACTGATGATGCACTTATTTACAGGGTGTACGGAAATTTACCTTTAAACTTCTAGGTCTTGTTGAGGGGAGTGAGTATACAATATTTTGAAAAAGACCACTGTCCGGAAACGTATCCTTTCCGTACTACAACTATTTAACAAGATGTTGGTATAGCGGCTACTTTTACAAGTCTTTTATCAAGCGAGATACAGTACATCACTTGGTTTCTTTGTTTTACAGATGCACTTATTTGCAACCAAAGAAACAAAAAGGAATTTGTATCCGTTTTCACAAACGCTCTTCCCATTCGGATGTGCAGCGTCTTCCTGGAGCACCACAGTCACGCCTGCTGTCAGTTAAGGTACCCATTTCTAGAACCCGTTGCGTAATTGTGGCGAAAATGGTGTGCGGTGGATTCGTACGTTGTGGATAATGATTTTCGTAAAGGCAAGGAGTAACCCTTCATTACTGTTAGCTTCGCCGTACAGAAGGATCATGTCGATGTAATCGGCTGATGTGTAATAAATCATGTTGCTCTAACCATCACAGACCTGTGACTGACGCTCGAACGTGATCAGAGAGGTACAATAGGCTTCAAATGACGTCAGTTGATCCGACATAAGCAGCCCCAACCATTACTGTGGTGTTGCATACCTACGAAGCAAATATTTTTTCTAACGACGTGACGCGGAATGGATTTCTATTCGGAATACTATGTACTCATACCCCTCTACAAGTTCTAGAAGTTTACGTCTAGGATATCCAAACACGCTTTTTGATAAGGTGCTGTCTGAAAGAAGCTGTAAAAATATTCAGTTAGCTACTGATAATATATTAAAGTGGTGCTGAGCCAGTTTTGTAATGTGTCGATCGCGAAAGATCGACTGTGATCATCTCTGCACGTTGTCGCAGGCCAAAATCCGTGGCACTACAAAGAGATGATGATTGCGTGTCGCAAGCAGTTAGCGGCTCTCTCTCGCAGTCTCGGCCGGCAGTGAGTCAGGTACTTAAAACCCAGTGTGAGGCTTGGATGACTGTGACTTAGCAATGGCACAGTTTGCCATATCGCTGAAAGTTGCGCAGTGACGATTCTAATGTGACTTGTTGAATACTGTCAGCTTTTCTGATACGTTCTGCAGACTGTTGGCTACATAACCTTAATCTGCTTTAACTATAGTATCGATCCTCATATCCGGCGTTATTTTTGACGATGCATCGCCGTATTAATAGTGCAACTAAAGGTTAGTTCGTTGACCTGGCCTGATTTACTACATACAATTGTTGTAATTTTCCTTAGAATTTTTTTAATCATCTGTCATATTTTCATGTATTATTATGCAAATTATTATAAGGAATTATAATTTTAACAGTGTATTCCAGTCACTAGATTATACGCTGATTCTTGGGCTTCCTGTTGGGCTAATGAAAGAAGAAAAAAATTATAAAATAGCTTTGACACTAAACTATGTGCGTTAGTTTTATTAGTCTCTATATACAGGGCGGTCCATTTATAGTGACCGGGCCAAATATCTTAGGAAATAAGCATAAAACGAATAAACTACAAAGAACGAAACTTGTCTAGCTAGAAGGGGGAAACCAGATGGCGCTATGGTTGGTCCGCTAGATGGCGCTGCCATAGGTCAAACGTATTTGAAATAGGAACTCCCATTTTTTATTACAAATTCGTGTAGTACGTAAAGAAATATGAATGTTTTATTTGTACCACTTATTTCGCTTTGTGACAGATGGCGCTTTAATAGTCACAAACGTATAAGTACGTGGTATCACGTAATATTCCGCCGGTGCGGACGTTAATTACTTCGTGATACGTTACCCGTGAAATGGACCGTTTACCAATTGCGGAAAAGGTCTATACCGTGTTGATGTATGGCTATTGTGAACAAATTGCCCAACGAGCGTGTGGTATGTATGGTGCTCGGTATCCTGGGCGACATCATCCAAGTGTCCGGACCGTTCGCCTGAGAGCTACGTTTTTTAAGGAAACAGGAAGTGTCCTGCCACATGTGAAACGTCAACCACGACCTGCAACAAATGATGATGCCCATAGACGCTGTTTTAGATGGTGTCGCGGCTAATAAGCACATAAGAAGCTGACAAATTGCGCGAGAGTCGGGAATCTCAAAAATGTCGATGTTGAGAATGCTACATCAACATCGACTGGGCCCGTACCATATTTCTATGCACCAGGAATTGCATAGCGACGACTTTGAACGTCGTGTACAGCTCTGCCATTGGGCACAAGAGAAATTACGGGACGATGACAGATTTTTTGCACGTGTTCTATCTAGCGACGTAGCGTCATTCACCAACAGCGGTATCGTAAACCGGCATAATATGCACTATTGGGCAACTGAAAATTCACAATGGCTACGAGTAGTGAAACATCAGCGACCTAGGCGGGTTAATGTATGGTGCGGCATTACGGTAGGAAGAATAATTGGCCCCATTTTATCGATGGCAATCTAAATGGTGCAATGTATGCTGATTTCCTACGTAATTTTCTACCGATGTTACTACAAGATGTTTCAATGCATGACAGAATGGCGATGTACTTCCAACATGATGGATGTCCGGCACATAAGTCGCGTGCAGTTTAAGCGGTATTGAACAGCATATTTCATGACAGTTGGATTGGTCGTCGAAGCACCATACCATAGTCTGCACGTTCACTGGATCTGACGTCTCCGGATTTCTTCCTGTGGGGATAGTTGAAGGATATTTGCTATCGTGATCCACTGACAACGCCTGACAACATGCATCAGCGCGTTGTCAATGCATGTGCGAACATTACGGAAGACGAATTTCTCGCTGTTGAGAGGAATGTCGTTACACGTATTGCCCAATGCATTTAGGTTGACGGACATTATTTTGAGCATTAATGTGATATTTATAGGTGATTACTCTGGAACAGTATGCGTTCTCAAAAATGATAAGTTCACAAAGGTACATGTGTCACATTGGAACAACTGAAATAAAGTGTTCAAACGTACCTAAGTTCTGTATTTTCATTTAAAAAAAACCTACCTGTTACCAACTGTTGTCTAAAATTGTGAGCCATATGTATGTGGCTATTACAGCGCCATGTATCACAAAGCGAAAAAATTGCTCCAACCAAAACATTCATATTTCTTTACGTACTACACGAATATGTCATTAAAAATGGGGTTTCCTATTTAAAAAAAAAAAAACGCAGTTGATATGCGTTTGACCTATGGCAGCGCCATATTGTGGGCCAACCATAGCGCCATCTGGTTTCCCCCTTCAAGCTAGAGAAGTTTCGTTCTTTGTAGTTTTTTTCATTTGACGCTTATTTCGTGATATATTTGGCCCGGTCACGATCAGTGGACCGCCCTGTATAAAAGGCAATGCCCCGACTCACTAACTCAGCTCACTGACTCCTCTTCGCCCAGCCCAAGGCACTAAAGATAGAACCTGGAATTTGTAGAAAGTGATGAAAACATATCGCAGGCGGCGATTAAGAAGGGAATTTTCGAAATTTGTCACCTAAGTGGCTGAAATAGGAGATGAAATGTTGTTTGAAATTGTGTCGCGATTAAGGCAATTTTGAGCTAGATCTAGGAAAATTGATATTTTGTTTCTCTCTCAGGAATAAAAGAAGAAGAAAAAGAGAAGTGTTTCGCCATTTTTCGAAATTCAACCCTTAAGATTGTAAAATGGTAGATGAAAATTTTATAGTAACTAAATTATCAGTAAATAACTGCTAAAAAATTTTAAACTATTTATATGGAAATTGGTATTTGACTTCTCTTTTAGAAATAAAAATGTATTTATCCGATTGTTTTGTGAAATTCAGACCCTAAGGGGGGGGAAATAGGGGATGAAATTTTCTAAGACAATATTTCGCTATATCAAAAAGAAATTTTTAATACTAGATCTAGATAACTGGTATTCACTTCTTGGTTATAGATAAAGAACTTTCTGTTACAGGATGAAAGTTTTATGGAAATATCGCCTCAAGAATGCGATAGGCATGATTAACAAAAACCTTATACACCAGCTACCAGAATCGTTTTTGGTCATCGATACATTCGTAAAAGACCATGGCACTACGGTCTTCATTAGCATGAAAAGTTGAGAAGGTGTAGCAATTTATGAACAACATAAAAGAGCGATCAAAGAAAAAAAATGTGCTGACTATTGAGTCTATAAGTGTGAAGCACCGGGCCCAAAGCTAGTGTTATTAGAAATGCGTTTAAAATTTCTGCAGCAGAACTAGTGTGGTTTTAATACTTTAATGTTTTAAGATATGGTTATAAAGATTTACGATTAGGCACACGCTGATTACAGGAGGTACATTAAAATGAAATCACTTCTTTGCTTGGGTAATTACTCTGTCGTCAGCTTATTCAAACAGTATCAGGATTGTTTTTGCTCAGTGGTTACTTGCATTAATAAGTTATATTTTCTGACTATTTCACATTGAAAACTTATCTCTGTTATAGTTGTCTTATCGAACAGTGCGGAGACGAAGACTGAACTGGCTGCCGAACTACTAAGATGACAGTCTTTCGTAATTGTTAAATTCAACATTGTACAAGAATTCAGATTAACGAATTTTCAATTATGTTTATTGACGTCAATATTTTTTCAGGGTAGCTTGGCCAAGTTGCTTCAACTTACGTAAATCATAAAAGTTTAACGATCTTTGCTATTACTTGTGAAGTTACCTAAATTAAAAATTAGATTGAAAGTTAGTGATTTATTTTAAAAATGATTTTTTCTGTGGTCTGGTACCTTCCGCACACCTAAAGCCTCTCTATCAGTTTCAGGTGCAAAGATTGGCAACACGCTTTAAATGTTCTTCAGGGTAAGGCGTGCACTTCACAAAATGAGTAAACGCTAACTCCTATGACTATTGTGCCAGTGAGTCACAAATGATGTCGGTCAACTCATACCGTAATATGTGGAGTTAACAGCTTCTAGGACTATGAAATGGATCGATCACGTAGTGTCAGTCACAGGTAAGTCAGGTGGAAAACTGCGGCTCATTGGTTGAATACCGACGAAATGGTATCGATGTACAAAGAAGACAACATACGAATCACTCGTGTAGTCTAACGTAAAATGCTGCTTAGGTGTATATGGGGATCCGTACCAAATGTGACTGATAGGGGATATTGAACAGATACAAAGGAGGCCAGCAGCAGTGGTCACAGGCTTGTTTGACCCATTGGAGAGCGTTACGAAGATGCCGAAAGAACTAAACTGGCACACTAGAAGACGGAAGCAAAATGTCCCTCGAAAACCTAGTTAAAAAGTTTGAAAACACAACCGTAAATGGTGAATCTAGGAATGTATTACAACTCTCTACGTATTGCAACCATAGGAATTGCGAATATTATTTACAGCCCGCACTGAGGCATTTAAAGAATAATTCTTTCCTCGTCCGGATGGTTAATGGAACGAAGAAAACCAATCATAACTGATAAAGTGGGACGTTCCCTCTGCCACGCACCTCACTGTGGTTTGCAGTGGGACAGCAGGCCAGTCCCAGAACTAGAGCGAGGACACCTGTGATCCATGCCTACCATGGATGTAGCGGATTGTTTGTAATAAGTTTGTATCAGCTTGTTCGAACATGGTGTTCAACATTTGACCTCGAAGTATCATGAGACATTATGTCGTAAGTACGGAGGTAGAGGATTGCCAATTACCGATGGCGATTTGACATTTTTTTAAATCACTTCAGATCCCATTTGTTCTGTTTCAGTTGTTTTCTTTGTATTTCGTCGTCTGTGTTAGAGTTGGTGAAATGTTGTTCGATTTTTGAGTCGTTTGTCGGTCATACTCCGCCCAGCCCTTCGAAATTCGTGTTACGATATGTATGTTAAATCTACGTTCATACAGGCAGTAGCTGAGATATTATTGCATGACTTGATATCTTCGCTTTCAGTGGAAGCAACAACTGAAATAATTCGCCATCTATTGGCTGTGTCACGCATTACAGTGTCAGGAGACGGCTCAGAAAGAAGTGAATAACGGTGTCCCATCGTTTCCTAGTTAGTTACGCAGATGGAAGTTGTCATTTGTAGACATTGTTTTCAATAAGGCGCATGCAATGTGGCATAGTAATGCAGCCCAAGTTGCGAGAGCATTCTGTTTGATCCTAAAAGGATGGATTATCCGTCGTGTCGCTGCAGGTGTCAATGCCTATGCATGTATCATACAGAGGTTGTGAACACGCTTCAGGGAGACAGGTCAGTACAGAAGGCGAGTTGGAAAAGGCCGCGGACGCATTAAAAGCCCATATGAAGACTGATAGCTGGCCGTCTCTGGTTTTCGGCGTCTTGCGGATACCGACCGAGCACTCCAAGACTATGACAAAAATTGCCACTGAAGCCTTTGTGTCCGATCAAACTCTAGTGTACAGGTTACGAGAGAGGGCTTTCCGACCCAGAACTTCTGTTCCAGTTAGCCTTTTGTCATGAAAACGTCTTGCAGCTCGCCTTCAGTTCTGCCGTTCCCATGTCAACTGGCAGCTTCGTTACTGGCGAAACATGTCATTCACAGACGATACCAGGTATTTTCTGAGACTAGACGTTGGACGTGTTCGTGTCTGGAGAATTGTGGTGGGCTGTACCTGCCAAATATTGTTCCAGAAACCGAATCTTTCCGCTGACCAAGGTCGCCTTAGCTCCTTTTGGACCCTGTGGTGGCTGCCGTATATGCTGGTGGCCCTGAATTCCATCTAATGCCAGAGCCTATGTGGCGGGGGTCAGTAAGGACGTCTTGCGAAGCATGGTCATTGAAGTAATGGAATGGCTGGCGGCTAGCCCACACCTAAATCTTATAGTGCATATGTGAGGCATGTTTCACAGACGATGCACCACTGACTGCTCGAGAACTATCTTGGGCTTTCATTAAAAAATGGGAATGGACACCACGGTGTTACCACTCTAGACGGAATATGATGACACGTATGTGACAGGAAGTAATAAACGCTAAAGGAATGAATACAAGTTAATGAAGTTTTCAAACTCGATGAAAAGCACCCATTATGACGGGACGAATAGTTGTATCCATTTCCGCGCCTGTCGGACATTTCTGTTCTGTTTATGTAAACAAACGAGGATGTGATGATGTTTTGTTGTGTACTTAATTTCTGAAACATGAAGATAAAATTGTGAAACATATTCAGTCCTCAGTTATTGCTCAGTAAAGTACGGAAGACGTCCAAAATCATGTTCCGCTAATTCTTTTCAGCAGTTTATATACACTCCAGGAAATTGAAATAAGAACACCGTGAATTCATTGTCCCAGGAAGGGGACACTTTATTGACACATTCCTGGGGTCAGATACATCACATGATCACACTGACAGAACCACAGGCACATAGACACAGGCAACAGAGCATGCACAATGTCGGCACTAGTACAGTGTACATCCACCTTTCACAGCAATGCAGGCTGCTATTCTCCCATGGAGACGATCGTAGAGATGCTGGATGTAGTCCTGTGGAACGGCTTGCCATGCCATTTCCACCTGGCGCCTCAGTTGGACCAGCGTTCATGCTGGACGTGCAGACCGCGTGAGACGACGCTCCATCCAGTCCCAAACATGCTCAATGGGGGACAGATCCGGAGATCTTGCTGGCCAGGGTAGTTGACTTACACCTTCTAGAGCACGTTGGGTGGCACGGGATACATGCGGACGTGCATTGTCCTGTTGGAACAGCAAGTTCCCTTGCCGGTCTACGAATGGTAGAACGATGGGTTCGATGACGGTTTGGATGTACCGTGCACTAGTCAGTGTCCTCTCGACGATCACCAGAGGTGTACGGCCAGTGTACGAGATCGCTCCCCACACCATGATGCCGGGTGTTGGCCCTGTGTGCCTCGGTCGTATGCAGTCCTGATTGTGGCGCTCATGTGCACGGCGCCAAACACGCATACGACCTTCATTGGCACCAAGGCAGAAGCGACTCTCATCGCTGAAGACGACACGTCTCCATTCGTCCCTCCATTCACGCCTGTCGCGACACCACTGGAATCGGGCTGCACGATTTTGGGGCGTGAGCGGAAGACGGCCTAACGGTGTGCGGGACCGTAGCCCAGCTTCACGGAGACGGTTGCGAATGGTCCTCGCCGATACCCCAGGAGCAACAGTGTCCCTAATTTGCTGGGAAGTGGCGGTGCGGTCCCCTACGGCACTGCGTAGGATCCTACGGTCTAGGCGTGCATCCGTGCGTCGCTGCGGTCCGGTCCCAGGTCGACGGGCACGTGCACCTTCCGCCGACCACTAGTGACAACATCGATGTACTGTGGAGACCTCACGCCCCACGTGTTGGGCAATTCGGCAGTACGTCCACCCGGCCTCCCGCATGCCCACTATACGCCCTCACTCAAAGTCCGTCAGCTGCACATACGGTTCACGTCCACGCTGTCGCGGCATGCTACTAGTGATAAGACTGCGATGGAGCTCCGTATGCCACGGCAAACTGGCTGACACTAACGGCGGCGGTGCACAAATGCTGCGCAGCTAGCGCCATTCGACGGCCAACACCGCGGTTCCTGGTGTGTCCGCTGTGCCGTGCGTGTGATGATTGCTTGTACAGCCCTCTCGCAGTGTCCGGAGCAAGTATGGTGGGTCTGACACACCGGTGTCAATGTGTTCTTTTTTCCATTTCCAGGATTGTATTTATGAAAGATTTATGCAAAATTTTTGTTTTCCTGATATTGTCATCAAGGGCTATGCTCATTTACGCCTCATCCAATACACTCCAAGTTGCTTAAAGGGCTTCCTTTGTAATAGGCATAACAAGATTGTATACGAATGAGTGCTGCATAGTAATGCCTCTGATTTTTTCATTCTGTTCTCACTACCTATCAAGGAATTACATGTCATTCATAGTACTCGGTCGACTTTCCTGGGTTGCTGACGAAAGTTGCTAACCTCTGAGCTATAGCGTGTAACGTGGTGGTAACGTAATTATATCGGTACGTGAGAAACAGCGTACTGTAACCAAGTGTGAAATTCAGCATGACAATGCCACACCACGCAAGAGCGCTGCGACGTCTGCAGCAATCGGACGCCTTGACTTCACTGTCACTGGCCATGCTCCATAAAGTTTTGACATGCCCCCACCCAATTCTCATCTATGCCCAAAACTTAAACATCTGAGAGGACATCATTTTGACAGTAATGAAGCGGATCGAATAGAGGTGAGGCTTTATCTCCCACAACAGAGTCCACCGTACTGCGGTGGCTGTATCAACAATCTGAACTCTTATTGGGAGGAACGTGTTCGTCGTCAGGGTGTCTATGTTGAAAAATAAATATGTATACGTGAAGAATAAAGATTCGGGGTGTTAATAATGTTTGTTTTACTCAAATAATTTGAAGAATTTTCACATTAAAAATTCCGAGGCATTAATTTTCATTACGCCCTCATGCATCTTACGTTCGATGACAGAGGTTGTGATTATCTTGGTCAAGGTTATCAGTCTATTTGGACTGACGTCGTATGGTAAAGTTCAAGTAAATACTGAAAGTGAACTAGAGACACTCACACAATCGCGTTTGATTGTTTTATGAAGAAAGCTTCTTCGTGTGCACTGTAATTTTTGGGGATGTTGGAATTCGAGGTGTCGAGCAGAAGGATAAGCATTTGTACATGTTTAGGGAGCATCAAATAGATGGTTCAAATGGCTCTAAGCACTATGGGGCTTAGCAACGGAGGTCATCAGTCCCCTAGACTGAGAACGACTGAAACCTAACTAGCCTAAGGGCATCGCACACATCCAAGCCTAAGGCAGGATTCGAATCTGCGAGCGTACCAGCAGCACGGTTCCGGACTGAAGCGCCTAGAACGGCTCGGCCACAGCGGCCGGCTGTAGGGAAGACGTTTTGAAATAGTATTTTACGTTTGTTTTCGTGCTTTGTTACCTGTACTAACAACTGGACACTGAAGCCGAGCACAAGTGAAATCTGTCCCAGTCAACTAATTAGAATATGGCATCATCCAGATGACAGTAGTAGTTATTTAACATCCACTACGTTCCAGTAAGGTAAAACATATTTTTCCTGGAATATATTTTTCCTCCAGAATTTGGATCAAAATCAAAAGTTGCTATATCAGACTCAGTTGTGAGGTTTTAATGGTCTCTGGAAACTTTTACTTCAGTTTATGAATTGATGAAACTGACAGCATATGGCAGCCTGGAAAAGACGAAGTTCTTACTCAGTCCAGATTCACTGTGAAAGCAGTCTCTGGCGACTTTTTCCGAGGGGTGGTGGAACTGGTCCAAGAAGCGTTCTCGGAAGACCACCTGATAACAATGGACCTTTGGTAGGGTGAAACTTTGCGTATGAGTTCTGGTGCGACACACTTGTAATCTGTCACAAATTTTCTGTCATGGAATTTACCTGTACTAAAATGGTAAAAAATATCGTCTATATATCTTTCTTTGGACTTATACTCTTAAACCTGTCTGGTAGCATTAAAATTCTGGCTTTACACCAACCTTTGGATGTATGCTACGGTTCGCTGTATAACGATTCGACGCACATTCATACTCAAATTCTTTTGCATAGATTTTACATTTATTGTTAGTTATACGCAGCTTAAGCTGATCGTTTAAGCGGAAGCAGCAATAATGTTCTCAGTGAACCCCAACAGCTTCTTTAAAATCTACCTAAAGTGATAAAGGTATTATTGCATTACTAATCATTTTGAAATACAAAATCGAGTCCACAAATAATATAGAGCCCGCTTTCAAAATTCATATGCTACTCATCAAACTTCATACATCAGCAGAAATTGTCTTGAAATTTTGCGAAACAATGGAAAGCTTACAATCTCGGATGTCTTCGTCGTCCGAGAGAGCACAGTTTTGTTCAGCAGAATGATAAAAAATGAAATATGAAATACATTACTTATATCAGAAAATACGGAAGAAAATATACGTACGGAGGTTCAGACAAGGTTTTGTCACGAAATAACCCATCAATTTATCTTTAAAATTCTTAGAGTCGCTTCTGCGTATTGTGGAAAGAGCTGAGAGCTCTACTTCAGTATCAGTATCTCTGACATATTATCTTCGCATGGATAGTGAAACAAAGATAAATATTCGAACAACAAAATACTGTTTATAGTTTGCTGGCATCAAAACATCAGTATTATCCTAATTCGTTCCTGTCAGTACGTATCTCTTATGTACCACATTCATTATAACTGAGATAAATTTTCCTTCAAATTTATCCTGGCCCATATTTTAGTCACCAATCTTAATTTTAGTTTTTATTCAGCATATTATTAATCTTGGCCCCAATATCATTATGTTCATTAGCTTTCTTTTGCTGGTTTTACCTCAGTTGATAGGGTCACAGCCTCAAATGTTGAACAAATAATGTTAATAACCTATCTGTGTTTCCTTTGTGATCGTGACTGTCTTCCCGTACGAATGAGTGGTAGTAGCACGCTAACTTTCGGACTCGTGAAGAACGATTTACGGAGAGCGTCGCCTGGTGACTTTTACTTGGGTCGCCGCTCCGGCGCCTTGCTACGGACGCGCTCACCCCTTCGGAATGGTTCGACAACTGGGAAGGGAGAAGGGGTGGGGAGGAGGCGAGGGGGCATATGCATTTGCTTACATGGGAAAGCACTCGCCTATCGCTGCAGGAAGCCCATCAAAAAGCAGGTCCACCTCTTTCCAAGCCTCGGATGTTGATGGTCCTGGAGCATAAAGAGCACAAAAGAAATGCTAGCGGCTAAAATTTATGTGCTCGACTTGTGTTGAGAAGTAAATAACGAACCGAAAATCGAGGGAAATGAGTTTGGAGGGGGTGTTTTCGATAACATAGGTCAACGAGACAACAACTGACTCCTATATTTGGTTGAACAATACTTTAATCCCGTCGTTTCTGTCAATATGTGACCCAACTTTTCTTCTGTGAAGTGTAGTATCTCACAATTTAACTGATACGAAAAGTAATTTAATTTTTCAATATGGACAAAAGTTTCAGTAATATTTTAAAACACATCTTTCCTACACAAATTTATTTGTCCATTGGCGTATACACTGCCTGATTAAGAATGTTCAGTACCAAGATGAGTAGGACGGAAGGAAATAAAACTTCACAGGATGAGAGAAAGTGTGAAGTTCTTCCAGCAGTTCCAGTATAGAGTAAAATTTACAAATAACTTGGCAGCAGGAGTGCCACTTGTCACTATACCGTTGCACCCTTCGTGCGTGGATGCATGTACTCTTCGGTAAGGTAAGGTGTCACCAAAGTATTGTACCGTCTTCGGAAGCAAACTAGCCCACAACTGTTGTGATTGGCATCTTGTAACCCGGATACTGGTTCTGGGGTGGAGTTCGAGCAGCTCTCACACATGTTCTATATAGGAAACGTCTCTAGGTCTCCTGCCACACGCAGGCGTTTCATAGAGAGATGTGCCATATGTGAACAAGCATTGTTCTGTTGAAAAATGACACCACGATACTATCACATGAGACGTAGCAATTAACGGCACAGAATATCCACGATTTACCGTTTACCAAAGTGACCTTATCCACTAAGAGTCATGACCTGAAGTAATATCAGGTGACTCTCCGCACTATGAAGCCAAGAATAACACCGCCGAACGTCCCGAAAATATTGGAAGAGGGTGATCTCTGCTCAGGTCAATTTGATCCCCGCCAACGTTGGTCATCCGGGTTAGTGCAGAATCACGATTCGTTGTTGAAGGCCATACGTTGCCATTCATTAGCAGTCCATGCTTCCCGGTCACTGCACTGCTCCATACGCAGCAGTTTGTGTTGTGTTAACGGCAGCATACGCGATGTGCGGTATTTATCCAGGCAAGTTGCTGCTCGGACGAATGGCGCGGTATGACCTAACCCGTTGAACGGAGTCCATTAGTTGCGCTCGGAGACAGACGAGGATGTGAAGTGCTAATGATGCGATTGGTGCAAAATACGGCGATCGTCCCTTCTTGTAGTCATACATGTACGACTGGATTCTTCACTAGTATTCCAGCACTCAAGTTCTCATGAATTACAACATCGGGCCTCTGTCACATCCCAATGTCCCAGAAATCTGGATAGAGCACTGTTCGACCAGACGACCAAACGAAGTCCCACAGTGAGACACCTTTAAAATTTTGAGGTGCTGCTAAATCTGTCTCACACGACAACGTGTCATCTCCGTGACCCACTCAACATCTAACGCTGTTTATGCCTCGTATTTATCCTACCAGGGATGGTGACAGCAGCAATTTCGATAACACCCATGCATTCTGGTTGCTGTTCTACCTGTCACAGAGAAATGGATCACTAACCATGTACATACTCACCGATGGTGTGTGCGTATAGGATGTTACGTTGGCGTCCGACCTAATCTTCTGGGTGTTTCACCTTCTTTTACTGGGCCGTGTGTTTCCTTTCCCTTTTGTGCTTAAAATATGTGATACAGTTTTGTCTCCTATGACTGTTTACGTCTCAGTAATGTGACCGACAATAATCTCTCATCGTACTGTATTCCAGTGACCCCGATACCGTCTATCCATTGCTCTCACTCCTTGATGAAAGCGCTCTCCTTGTTTGCCACCGATATCACCCAAGTTTCCAAGATACAATCAAGCTGACTCTTCAGAAAAGGATTCTTGAAGATCCTGTTTCCTTGAGCTCATACAGCCTTTTAGTACAAAAGACATAAAATGCGGAACCTTTTTGTCGACTAAGAACTTTAATTCTGGCTCCTTGAACGATAACCTAGCGTCCCTCTCAATCAGTCATCTCTGGTTCAATGTTGTAATGTAACACTCTTATGTATGGGGAAAAATGCTTCTACATTCAATTCCGTTTATGTACATCGGAGAAAATCTCATGGAGGAACGCAGAACGTTCTCCAACTCTGGGTAATGTTTTATCAGACAGTTTCATTAAGTCCAGCGTCATTCCTCGAGTGCTAATAGAATCTGTTGTCGAATCCACGAGGTCCTGAGTGAAATGTTCTGCAGGTTTCCTTGCGGGCTAGTTTATTCTGCAACATTGTTAATCCATTGCCGCAATATCCCCTATGATAATTAATTGTTAATTGCAATAGTACATTAAATATAGATTAAAATAGTTCTAAAAAGTTTATTTTCAATCATTGACTGTTAATTATAAGATTATGGATGGTAAATAATCCGTTAATGACACTGTATAACATTCAGCAGACTAAAAGCAGGAGATAAAGCCACTGATGCATGTAACAGACGCTAGAGCATCTCTGCTTGTAACAGGCCAGTCGCCCCGTTCGTTAATAGGCTACAAAAATTTACTTCCCTGCCAAACTGAGTCTTTATAGAATTGCGCTTGTCAGATACCTTTAATTTATAAAAACCTGACAGATTTCGGCATAATGCTTTCAATTTTCATACGTCTTCGAAGCTCCCAGATACCGCATGCCTCAGTTTATAATTATCAGCAACAGCATCGTCCTCATTTTTATCAGCAACATCAATATTACTTTTCATGGATTAGTTGAGATCCACTGCATCCGTCGTCTGCCCATCGAGCCCTAATGGTTTTCGCTCTCAATCTGCTGCACTCTACTGAAGCCGCATCGTTGTCTCCGTTCTCCAGCGCTTTCAGGTGCAAAATCTGTTAGTATCGTACAACAACCCTTACTTTTGGGTCAAGGATTTCACTAACATAATACTGCGAAACAGTTCATTCGTTTCTTTACTTCCTAAATCTTTAGTATAAGTATAAAATATTGCATCACTGTTGGACGTCTGATGAATTCTGTAAAGACAGAACGATAATTACATGCAAAGCAATGAAGACCTACTGGCAAACAGGAATTTCACTCACGCTATGATTCTGTTTTCGTATGATTGTTACAGTGTATCGTAAAAACAATCTCTAGCATTCGAATCGTCATCCCTAGATCTTCTACGAGAAGTTACTGTCTCCGAACTAAGCTGATCAAATAGGAACATTTATCATTCTAGTCACCTAATAAATTGATAAGCTGTCTTCTTCTGTGGGGTTGATTTGCTTGAAACACATAAACAATGAGTATTTATAGTCATTACCTAACTCACGAGATGTTGTCCTAGGTCAGTGGAAACATTATTAATAGTGTCATTACTTTTTTTCTCTTTTTAGCTGGCTGATTAACAGATGCCCTCTTACCTTCATCCTGTGATGATCCACACATGTTAAAGATCCTAAGGGGACCATACCACCGTCACATTTCAGACTAAACACTATTATTGCAAGGGAACAACACAGAATAAGAAATTCAACCGCTCACCAAACCCACCTGACCTAATAGGTGTATTGCTGGCACTTGAAGCAAACCTTGGACTGTAGCCTCCCGAATTTGCCATAACTTCATTTTCTAATTAAAAGGACTTACCCCGTTTCTACCGTGGGATCTTTAAATAGCTTTATTAGCTTCAAAGAGCAACGACCTATTTATGATCTCGATTCCTTCTACGAAGTAGGCTCGGTTCTTTCCCTTTTATTTATAACTTCATTTCCAATCAGTATCGTGTCCTAATTAACTACCTGTAAACACTTTCCTACAACCAATACCTCGTCCAAAGCGGCGCTCTCTCATTGGTATACATATCCCGCACTGTAGTGCTCTCTCAGTATTAATTCTCAGAAAAATGAAGAGAAATTTTTAAATTATTTGCATTGTTAGTCAAAAAAATTAAAATCCGATCATAGTCTCATCTTTTCGTAAATCAGTACAGAATCACGTGAAATAACATATTTGTATCATATTTTATCAGTACTCACTGCAGCGAAAACGGTATTCGCTCTGTTTGCTGCGCAACAAATCAAATATACCGCAGAATAAATAATGTGTTGTTTTGACATTTGCCAAATATGGGATCTCAGCAATATTTCTATTTGTCGTCGGAGTAGAACGGTTCAGCTTCCCGCTGTAGCTATAAACCATTTATTGACGCTTTTACCACGACATGTTCTTTATCTCAAAACGTTTGTTTCATAAACAGAGAGGGGGAGGGGAAAATAGGAGCGGAGAGTGGAGATTATTGTGTAAGAAGAAAGGGGTGGATTCCTCTCGCGTTTATTTTGGCGTATGTATAGTTACACTTATAGCCGCACAGGACATCTCAGAATACATTTCAAGCATAGAAATGAAATCATGCCAACACCGCAGACTTTTTGTGACATGAGGGCACTGACAGCCTCGCATAAAAGCTAGCGTGACTTCTTTCAGTGCAAGTAGATCACTGGTATTATGAGGGATGGAACCTAAAAGCGTAAGTGACCTGAAACAAAGTGTCAACCTCAAATACCTGTGCCTTTGTAATACATGTAACCTGTTCCATTCCACTTTCTCCTGTAAAATTTAAGCAAAGCCTCCTACAACCAAATTTCAGTTGTCACTTATCTGTCACAATGACGCTTCACTTCACCTCATCCTTATTGCTATGGAACTAGCAAATATTGAAAACTCTAAATTTTCTATTCCTTTCATGGAATGATACTGTATTCCATTCAGTACGCAGCTGAATGTCAGCATACTACTTCAATCTCTCGTGCGTGGTATTGCCTGAACTCACTCTCATCCCTCCAAGCATACAAACTTCAATCATATTGTACACAACACCCATATAAAATACGCACCACAAACAGATCCACGTCTAGTTCTATTGCCGCAGCTGCCACTGCGCTCCTGGAATAAGTCGGTTCTCAAACGCACAACTCGTCAGTTCCGCAGCTGCATGACCCATCCACTTTTCTTTCAATTACACCGTACCATGCCGTTTAACTAGGCCTGGTCATCAAGGCCCAGACATATCATGCCGACTAGAATTCAAGAAGACCCAACAACAACATCCTTTGTAGCTTAAAGAAAGTATCGTCACTGGAGTCACAACAAGGTCATTTGATTGTCTTTTAACGTGTTTAATTTCTACTTCGTCATGTTTAAAATTTGTGTGGCTGAGGAGCAGATGCTTAGCAGCAGCCAGCCTATCCCAGCTGACAAAATGAACGAAAAAATGAAGGACAGGAAATAAATTAGTCGTCTGTGGGTTCAGGATTCGAATTGCTGATCACACATAATGTTAACTTATCGCGTATAATGAAGAAGCTTTAGTTTTAAACATGAGAATCGCTAGTTGCAAACTGCCACTGGACTGTGTTCCATGATTATTGTAACGTTCACGGTAGAGATGATACCATGGATATGATTATGTTGCAACGACAGCGCCAATGTAAGAGATCGGTCACTGCTACACAAAATACGTTAGACTAGGGGCAAGAGGTCTTGTTTATCGCAGCTCACAAAAACCTTAACATCTACCTCTAGTTCCACATTTAATCTGTGTATATCGATAACTTAGAGTCACTTCCAGGAGTAAACACGTGCCAAGAGAAAAAGTACATCGCAACGTCCCTGTTATATGAGCTGTGGCGGTTCCAATCCTAGTGGGCTGTTTGTGGAAACGGACTACTCCAGAATGGCAGTTGCTAACACTAGACGAATTCTGCCGAAACAACTGATCGTCCACTGTTGATTGAACACAATGAAGACTGAACTCTACCGGCAATGATTGATCTGTAGACTGCCGGGCCGTGCATTATATCGTCGCAAGCATTGGTGCACAAAAACCGTACGATTGGCTGCCGCTGTTGGATATCACACGCTCCTCGCCCGTTGCCTCTCCATATAGAATGTCAGTGTTGCACGTGGTTGGCGCCTGTCATGGGCATGGTAAACTAGTCCGGTCGCTGCGAGCTCATGCTGCTCCTGGCCTCACCGCAATGTTTTTCTGTGCCAAATGCCGCTACGATTGATGAGAGGTTTACTCGGCGGGTTTAGCAGCGTGGAACAAAATAATGATGGAAAATGATATACCACAAATGCCGAGTTGGGGAGTTCACGTTTATTATCACTGTATTAGCACACTTGCCCTGGATCCAGGGCGGTAGCTGTAGTACGGTCCCTTGTAGATGCACTCCATTGAAGCCAGCAGCCGGCCAGCATCCACAGACACACCTATGTTTCTGATCTACGCATTATCATGGTAGTGAAGGCTACTAGCCTGATTGATTTCGGATGATTTATTTCAACTCCGTACGGAGGAGTGCTTCGTTTAAATGTCCCTTTGATAAGGTCGTAAGGCACCGAGCACAAGCTCAGAATATTAGGATGGAAGTGGAAGCAAATCAGCCTTATTCAAAGGAACCGTGCTGAGAACAGTCTTAAAACGAGTACCCCTTCTGTGCCAACCTCCTATCTCAGAGCAGCACTTAAGTCCAATAAGTCAAATTTCAAATGAATAAATTGCAATGTCTGTCTTCTCCACTAATTTTTTCCGCTACGGCTCTTTCTAGTACTATGTAAGTTACTCTCTGATAACTTAACTCATGTCCTGTTTCCTTATACCCAGTGTTATTTACTTATATTCTTTTTCACTGATTCATTGGAGAACATTACCATTTCTCACCCATGTAATTTTCAGGATCGGTTTGTAACACCGCATGCCAAACGCTACAACTACCGTCACCTCCGGTTTCCTCACATATCACGATTCAGTTCCTTACAATTCTGTTGCCTCGAGAAATAATTTCTTCAAATTAAAACTCATGATACTAGTAGACTTTCCTGTAGCTAGTCGGATATTTCTGTCATTCAAAAACACTATCTTTCTTGCGAGGCGACAGAATTGATTCACTTAAATCAAACTAACAGTGTGATTAAAAAATTATTACTTATTTAAAACCAAGATAGGCGGCGCAAAACGGCTAGTTTTGACAGCCGTCACTGCCATCGTCCTAGGGTGCTCGGTAGGTAAGGCGTCCGTCTACTATAGCGTGGGGCGAATAAAAATGGGTCGGAGCAGAGGTCCAGGATACAACGAAACACAAAGGAGGATACGAAGTACAGTGCTAACCTGACTGTCGCAGATGCTGAAAGTGACCACCATGGAACTTTTGGGCCCTGGTCAGCAAGTTGCTGAACGGGGGTCGAAGATCGTCTCCTGCAATTGCTGCAATCTCATCCGTAACGTTCTGCCTCAGTTGTTGAAGATTGTGGAGGTTGTTGCGATACACCTTAGAGCCGAGGGCTCCCCATATAATGTAATCGCACACTGGCGGATTAGGTGACGTGGGTGGTCAGCTAGGACCGCGACCAGAATTACATCTGCTAACATGTCTGTGAGGCTTGATGATTGTGTAAATGTGCTTTAAGGTTCGGCTGGCTCTATGGGCAGTTCGTTCACCATATTGGAAGTAACTGTAGGTCATAGAGTGAGGTTCTGTGGCTACACGCACGTCTACTCGTATCCACTCGACCTTGCCACTTTTAATTGCGCCAGACATCTATACGCGGTGCTGCTGTATTCACGACGTCCCGTGGGGGGACCAAGTTAAACATGGTGCTGCCAAGTGAGGTGAGCCTGGCGCTATAGCGCCATGCCGCCATGGCTGCGACAGTGTCGGCATGTGTGGCGTGCCGATCCTATATCATAAAATGCCGTTCGCCCCGACCCGTAGCCACCAAACGGTCCCTGTGTTGTCCTTCAGTGCCCAAAGGCCATCCGCATATTGGAAGTCCGACGTCTTAACTGTTAACGGTTTCAGCTGACAAAAGCTCCAAGATTTCATGTCAATTAACTCGGAATTAAGACCAAGAAAATTTGTACACTAACTGACCTCTTGTTTGAGCATGCAATACATTACCTGACACGGTCGGCTATCTATGAAACTCTATACACGTAGACGCTATTGGTAGTCATGTAAATGGATTAACAGTTGCAATTCTCTCTTACAGGACAGCCACCAGAGTGCATTAGAGTGTTTCGTGATGTTATTTTCAAAAGGCATGAAGAGCGTTAGACCTTGAGTTTTCACTGTGGAGGATATTCCTCGTACATGGGTGAGACAGCGTTATCAAAACCTGACAGAATTTGAAATGGCCCTCATCGTTGGTGTCCATTTCAATATTTAGATTTGTCAGGCATCAGTGTTATGCTGTTGGACTGCCTGGGAACGTGAGGGCAGGCATACTCCCCGTCAAGGTCCCAATCAACGGCGGACAATCACGAGGAAGTATAATCCTATTGCGCACCAAGCATTTGTTAACGCTTCAGATTTGGACCTGTCATACGACAACATGTACTAGACCTCCTGCAACATTCTGTATCATCCTACAGTAACGAATGAAAACTAGTAACAGCTATACAATGGAATTAACGTGAAATGGGCGGAATGCCGTTCGCATCAAAACACAGACGACTACTTTTGGAGTGGTGCCATGGTTGGAAAGCATGGACAGGTGGTGATTGATATCGCGTTTTGTTCAGCGCTGTATTGCTGTTCTGTACTACACCAGATGACAATCGTCGGCAAGTACGGGTTGGGTTGTTGTGGGGGAAGAGACCAGACAGCGAGGTCATCGGTCTCATCGGATTAGGGAAGGACGGGGGAGGAAGTTGGCCGTGCCCTTTCAAAGGAACCATCCCGGCATTTGCCTGGAGTGATTTAGGGAAATCGCGGAAAACCTAAATCCGGATGGCCGGACGCGGTATTGAACAGTCGTCCTCCCGAATGCGAGTCCAGTGTGCTAACCACTGTGCCACCTCGCTCGGTTCGGCAAGTACGGTGGCGTCCTGGCGAGAGGTCACATGTGTTGGAGAGGAGCAGCGGTGATACTCCTGGCGTAATGGTATGGGGAGCCATCAGGTATGACTTCAGGTCACGGCAGACAGTGGGCAAGCGAACTCAGACGGCACAACGGTGCGTCACCGATACTTTTACCTCTCATGCGACACTACCATCATGCCATTATTAACACAACGATGCTCGTCCACACATGCCACCTGTCTCCATGATCTTTCGGCGTGATTTGCGGTATTCCTGCTGCCGACCAGATTCCTGTACTAGTGCGCAATAGAGGATATAGCGGTCCACTTCGGACGTTAACTCTATCTTAGTGTCATTATTAAGGATATGGAAGACCAGTTACAAGAGTCGTGACCCAGTTTGTCTGCGCAGAGGATACAATGCCCTTATGATGATACCCTCCCAATTGAATCAATATTGGTAACGCCACCGCCACGCAGCGTTCTGTATGAAAATCACTGGCTGTCCTGTTTGCAGTCTGTGATTGGGTGGCATTGTTGGAATTTGCTATTGTAGTGTTGGGCAGTTTGCTGTATAGAGCGCGTAGAGTTGCGCTGAAAATATTGCGTGTCAGTTTACTGTTGATCAGAATAAGTAAAGAGCGAAATGTCTGAATACGTTCAGTTCTGCTCAGCTGTTTGATAATCGAATAATGTAACAGGTTTATCAGCACAGTAATTCATTAATTTTTCTAAGTGGACGTTTCACAGTTTTAGGGGCTGCAATGTCTTACCACCAACTTACTTCTACATCTGACTCAATATTGATGTCATTGAAATAGCATCACATACGCTCTCAATTTGAGATATTTCATTTGTTTTCCTGCTTTTCTTCTGGACGCTTAACAGTTGCTGTTTAGATAGTACATTTTGTACAAGTGGTGTCACGTTGATCACAAGTATTTGAAAAACGTCATATTTGAATCGCTAGAAATTGCTGATAAATAATTATATATTTACAATCGATATTCACATCATCTTAAGGTGTCATAAAGTTATTAGCAAAATGCCACGTACGTTGAGGGGGAAGTCTCACAGGAAATATAGTGAAAGGTTGTTATTTTCTTCTCGCATCTTTCAGTATTTCCGATTCCGTTACTCTGACATTTATTTCGTTGCGATACTGGTGCCATATGTGTCGAACTGATTATTGATAATCGTATCAGTAGTACTGGAAGGTCGCTATGCATTATTCCCCCGCGTTCGCGAAGCCACCAGCGGGAGAGCGTGCGAGGGGGCTGGTAGGCAGTCGTGGACAAGTTGGCGGCGGTTCGAGCGGCAGGCGCCCACACAAAAGGCCGCGCGGGTGTCGGGGGCGGGGGCGGTGGGGGCGGCGGTCGAGAGGTGCGGCGCGCCGGGCGGCCTAATTCTGGGGGCTGAGCCGGGACGGGACGGGACGGGCCCGGAGCGGCTTCCGGCGCCCACGCCGCCCACTCCTCGAGAGGCGCGTCTTTTGTCCGCGAAACGCTGGCGTCATCGCCAGCGCGAGCCGCGGCCAGGGCCCTCACGCACCTGGCACGCGCCCACGCGCGAGCGGCACACAGCGGAAGTAAAAAGCGCCGCTAGCTTCCGCCCTTCTGTCGGCCGTCTTACCCTCCTCGCAACTCCCCCTCAACTAGTACATCATTATTTAGAGAAAAAAAAACTTTCCTTTCTTATCTGATAGTTTTCTGCGTAAGAACCAAGTCTGTGTAAACTGAGCCCGCTCACGAACGCATGTACATTACGTGCACGTTTCCTATGGTCCTCAACGCAAGGTAGTCCGAAGACTTTCTGCAGTCCATGCTTTCAGTTGCTGCCAATGTACAGGATCAAATCATATTACATTGCGGAAGTAACCATTGGTTCATGTTGTAGTGCCGCCCCCGGTAGCTGAGTGGTTAGCCGGCACGGTAACTCAGCGTGTTTTGTCAGATGGCTAGCTGCCCTCTGTAATAAAAAAAACTGAGTTAATGGGTCAACAACGAACTGACGTGGGTGTCTTTCGACGTCCACCCCGAGCAGATACAACGAACGAAAGCGAACAAAATGAGATTAAAAAGAAAAAAAAAGTGGTCGGCGTTACAGACTGTCAATCCTAAGGGCACGGGTTCGATTCCTGGCTGGGCCGGAGATTATCTCCGCTCAGGGACTGGGTGCTGCGTTGTCCTAATCACCGTCATTTCGTCCCCATTGACGCGCAAGTCGCCGAAGTGGCGTCAAATCGAAAGACTTGCACCCGGCGAACGGTGTACCCGACGGGAGGCCCTAGTCACACGACATTATTATTATTATTATTATTTATGGTAGTGTTGTACAGTGTGAGCGGTCTCTCTTTCTCTCCTCATACGATGGGACGTTAAGAATTAAGTTACACATTACCGTATTACGACAAGTGAATTTTATTGGATGTCGCACTAAGCTTTAAAGCGAAACAGACATAAGCCAGTACTTTTCTACAGAGTTACCAAGCCTCTGCATCAAGTATCGGAACGTTCTGCCATTCGTTCATTTCCTCGACAGCAGAAACCCGCCCCTCGGTCACGGAGCCACTCGAGATCAGCTGTCTACACGTCCATAGTTTCCGCAATAGTTCTGAATTGATCTCTCGACTGCAAGGGTACGATCATGTGTGGTCGACGTCGATGACTTTCCTTCTCTGTCAGCATCATCCACGTCAGTACGACTATGGTCACATTCTTAGCACCATTTCGAGACAAGTGGAGGGAAAATGACATTTGGTCCATAAAGATCTAGATTCTGAGTCTGCATGGAATTGCGACGTTTTTCCCACAAAAATCTTACCGTCCCCCAGACATCAACGATGGAATGTCCTTCCAATTGGCGCCAGCCGTTTTGGCCGAGCGGTTCTAGGCGCTTCAGTCCGGAACCGCACTACCGCTACTGTCGCAGGTTCGAATCCTGCCTCGGGCATGGATGTGTCTGGTGTCCTTCGGTTAGTTAGGTTTAAGTAGTTCTAAGTTATAGGAGACAAGATGGCCTCAGATAAGTCCTATACTGCTCAGAGCCTTTTGAACCATTTGAACCTTCCAATTGGCGCGCCATGATCTCGAACACTGTGATGTATTTTATCTGTACCACAGCAGAACTGTTTCTTCATCAAATTCAGAACATATTCTCTGTGATAATGCACCACTCTTGTTGCACAATGGTTTTATTGTTTTTGTCGGGCGGCGTCTAACTAACTTTCTAAAGTCTATTCGTATAATTCTCACTTTTGAAACAGGTGCAGCCTACTTATTGATTTATCCAATCCGGCCAGATTATAGTCATCAGAGCCTCTCTTACTTCCAATCAGGCATTCTACATATTTTTCATTACACTCATTACGTTAAGCTACGCGTAATATACAACACTCTAAATCATTGAGTAATTACTGTGCGTCAGAAAGTGAAAACGAACACGCCTTACATTCGTACATGAGTATAGCCATACAGACTTGTTACAAGAAAGTAAATTGAAACTATGGGGATTAGCAGCAATGGATATGAGAGAAAGGGACGGAAGAGGTTGAGAAATGGGAACTAAATAACATGATTAGTGCAAATGGCAAAAGGAAAATGCCATGACGTAAATGAAAGGCGCAAGAAGCGTATATGGGAGAAGTTGTGAGCGTTTGCTTTACGTCTGACAGACGAGGAAACTGGGCATATATGAGGGTTATTAGAAAAGTAAGGTCCGCCGGCCGTGAAATGAAAACCGTGATGAAAATAAAAAATGTTTTATTTGCAACAGTTAGTTACACCTAATAGATAATTTTCTACACAGTCGTCACTCCTGATTGGACCTTTGTCGTAGCTTTTAACCAACATTCCAATACCCTCTTCACACAAGGCCACCGCTTGTGCTCTTCGCCATTCCTTTCCGCTGGTCTGCAGTCCGTCGTCTGAGCCAAAATGTTGTCTTCATAAGCTGGTGAGGCAGCTCTGTTAATCTTGATATTTTTTATTACTATTTTTTAGTGATTACTCATCATTAATACTGGTTTCTTTCTGATCTCAGAACATGGTAGCTGTTGATTTTCTTTGCTTAGAGGACGCCACAATTTACTGTCTTTAAAATTCGTCGTAAAACAGGGTTCGTACTGGAACAGAATATTTAGGAGTATGCTTCTCTCTTTAACTTTGATGGAAGAATCAATGAATGAAGACGATAGTCTTTATACAAGTTGTGTCCAATTTAATTTCACGCTCTTGAAAGTAAGTTAAATACACATCCAAAGTTATCTTTGCGAGTTTTTATAAAGTCAATGTTCATTAATGCTGTCAGTCAAAGATCCTGCGCCTATGTTAACTTTCATTCAATTTGATGAAAAGTAACGATAGCTGCGCTGCGTAATGTAGCAATCAAAGATAATTGAAGTTCTCATAGTTTTATCTTTGAATTACTTAACGTTTATTGAGACTGCTAACTTCACTTCCTAAAATTCACTAAAAAGTTAATCATCAGTTCTTCATAATAACAAAGCTTTTCCCCCTCACAAAGATAATTACATTCAGAAGGTACTTCTGAATGTAAAGTTTGAATACTTTCACACTGCTATTTTCACAATTAGAAGTCGTAATCGTTCGCACGAGTTAATACAAAGTGAGACAATATGAGCTGAGACAAGATGACGAAATAAGAGCGAGACACTACTGAGTCGTCTATTTACGGACTTATACAACATAAAAGTTAACGGAACTATAACTTCTTAGGTCTTGAAGTTCTTAGTAAACTACTTATCCTTTTGAAACGATTATTCTTAAATAATTCACAATTAATCAAAATTATTAACGAAATTATTTAAAATCGCGGCCTATGGCAGAATAAGAGTGACTTCACCAGCGGTTCATGTGATCAGAGACGAACATCAGAGGGAGCCAAGTCCAAGTCCTGGCAGTATGGCGCGTTATCGAACACTTGCATCGTAAACGCTCCGGGGGCGTCTTCATTGGCCATGCAATGAGCGGCTGAGACCTATCATGAAAAAGGGAATGTATGACAGGTACGTTATGTGTCGTTGCAAGAAATCAGGTGAAACCTTTCAGCGGGCACCCATACTTGGCGGGAGACACTGTTGTTCTGGCCGTCTTCACTTGCTCACTGTGTGCCCAGAACTGGAAAGACCGACGTGACGCGGTCAACGGGTATACTAGCATCAGCGCTCGACACATCTGTGCAAATCTTCACCAGATTTTGAATGTCGTTTCCATTTCGCGACCGATTGGACCTTTAGTTTACGAATAGCCCTCGTAAATTAAATTTTGAGGAAACAGAAAAAAGTGTTCCAGCTTCTTCTTTACAGCAATAGACCATTTAATTGTTTCAGAGACGGAGTAAGGTAATAGATAAGTGATGCCTTATTTTTCGATTGTGAGAAAATGACGAGTTATCTCTGATGGAGGAAACTGTGGTGCTTATACACCGGAGAGTCGATGAAGTAAACATAGCGCGTGGTATTCACTTGTTCGGGAGGAACCAACCTAACTGGGTGCATGAAGCACAAATAGACGTATGTTGCAGATGTAACGCACACTAGCTTTCGAGATTACTTCTAGTCGTCTGGCGTTATTACCACTCCTGCCATTTGAAACAGTGGAGTTTCGATGGTACGAGTAACTGGATAACTTTATGTTTCATATCCTGTGGAAACATGTAACGAAACTTTTTCAGGGCACGGAAGCAGGAGGTGTTGTGTTGGCCGAAGAGCCAACACCGTGTTACAACTGGAGGCCGAAATGCACGCGTTTTAGCTCACGCAGGCTGGCGTGAAGAGGGAAGACTTATACTGACGTGAGGTTTGGAATATGACAAAGAATGAGAATTCAGAAATAGGACGTAATTAGTTTGATACTTAACTTTCATCCATTAATGATGAACGTCGCTCTTATCGGTACATGATTCACAGTATTATCTGTTCAGACTTTATTTTAATTACTGAATATGGTGCCTTGCTAGGTCGTAACAAATGAGGTAGCTGAAGGCTATGCTAAACTATCGTCTCTGCAAATGAGAGTGTATGTAGGCAGTGAACCAACGCTAGTAAAGTCCGCTGTACAACTGGGGTGAGTGCTAGGGAGTCTCTCTAGACTAGAGCTGCCGTGTGGCGGCGCTCGGTCTGCAATCACTGTTAGTGGCGACACGCGGGTCCGACGTATACTAACGGACCGCGGCCTATTTAAAGGCTACCACCTAGCGAGTGTAGTGTCTGGCGGTGACACCGAATGCTTCCTGAGTGTGGAAGACGCTTGTAACCTCTTTTCAGCTCCATGGATAGAGACGATTAACGAAAAATTCGCAACTTTATAAGTTACAGAGATAAACTGTGGTGTCATCGCCAGACACCACACTTGCTAGGTGGTAGCCTTTAAATCGGCCGCGGTCCGTTAGTATACGTCCGACCCGCGTGTCTCCACTATCAGTGATGGCAGACCTAGCGCCGCCCCATGGCAGGACTAGTCTAGAGAGACTCCCTAGCACTCACCCCAGCTGTACAGACGACTTTTCCAGCGATGGTTCACTGACTACATATGCTCTCATTTGCAGAGACGACAGTTTAGCATAGCCTTCAGCTACCTCATTGGCTACGACCTAGCAAGACGCCATATTCTTCGAGAATGTATTCTGAACAGACAATATTGTGAATCATGTACCGTCAAGAACGACGTTCATCATTAATGGATTAAAATTAAGTATCAAACTAATTACTTCCGTTTCCTGAATTCTCATTCCTTCTCATGTTCCAGACATCACGCCAGTGTAGTTCTTCTCTCCTCACGCCAGCCTGCATGAGCTAAAGCGCGTGCATTTCGGCCTCCACTCGTAACACGGTGTTGGCTCTTCTGCTAACACAAAATAAATAAATACATCATCATCTTTTCCTAGAACTACTGTATTATCTTGCGTCAGTTTGTGTGTGTGTGTGTGTGTGTGTGTGTGTGTGTGTGTGTGTGTGTGTGTGTGTGTGTGTGTTTGTGTGGGTGTGTTGGTATTGCGGTCGTTTCAAATGGGTGACCGCCGATACTTCGTGCCACCCTCCAAGGCAACTATCGCCGACATAAGCGATGATTTATGTCTACGCCACCCTTGACAGAGCGTCAAGCCATTCAAACGGCCGAAACAACAGTAAAAAGGATTCCCATATTCTTCTTAATTTCTTGTCACATCCACAAGTTAAGAGCAACAAATTTGTTTCATGCAGATTAAGTATTCTGACGCGAAACGATAACGTAGTTCCACTTACAAACTAAATTTTATGTCCTAATCTCTCTGATCTCTGGCAAAAATGTATTAGTGTTTATTTTATGAGCTTCTGCTCAGTATTCGTATACTTGAAAGAGATTACAAATATTACAAAGTCAAAAGT
Organism: Schistocerca gregaria; assembly: GCF_023897955.1. NCBI lineage: Eukaryota > Metazoa > Arthropoda > Insecta > Orthoptera > Acrididae > Schistocerca > Schistocerca gregaria. Next base: position 203,609,816 of record NC_064924.1, read on the forward strand.
AATTTGAGGCGAAAAAATCGTGGAGTAAAATAAATTTCATTTCGATTAGACGAAACGTATATTAATTTTTCTACGTCACTGTGACAAAGGTTGGCATTCCAAGTCCAGGAAATGAATGAGGCACAGTGGGTGGTTCTTCCCCATCAAATGTACAACACCAAATGTAATGGTGTTATGCGCTGTGCGTCCACTCTTGCTTCATAGTCGCTGTCGTATGACCTTTGGTCACGGGTTCGAGCTCCTCGCCCTACATACATTTTTAATGTGACGTATGTGATTTATGGAAGGTTCTTACACCTGTTTCGTTATGAAACAATGCGGTTTGCTTGTACGTTTTATTTATGAATAAATAGCAGGCAGCTCAGCTTCGTCTGAATTTCTGCCCCGTTAAATAAACCTACTTTCCTTGTGGTTAGTACGCTGCACTCCCACCTGGTATTTGACACAACATTCTACGTGAAAACAATAAATATTTGATGGTATTGTCGGGAAAGTTTATTTTACCCAAGAAACAAGTTTTCTCAGAATATGGAGACAGTGTTTACCAACGATTCGGGGGACCGAGGGTTTTAGGCATTGCGACTTAAGAAGTACGTCCTTTATGTCAAACTGAGGAAAATTAACTCCAAAACTGCAATAGGTGTCCATATTTTTTTCTAATGAGAAAACCGAACTGAAATTTGATTACATTCAATGACATTTACATCATGCCTATTCTTATGAGTCACATCTCGAGATGCTCGATACATAATCAATTTTATAATTTCTCCTTCGACACTCATCCTAAGACACATAAAACTTAAGTCCCTGTCGTCTCTCGACTGCACCGAATAAGACGGCAGAGCTCGTTTCAACTGCAACGATCATTTTGTCATCACAGTCTGTTTGAGGTACGTAGTTTTCTCCATCTACTTATTGCGAAATATCTTACCAGCTGGATGAAAAAGTACGTGCCCTGCACACAGAGAAAGTTGCAATGATTTGCGCATGGATACTAAAACGCTTACGAAGAAATTTATGAGTAACTGACGAATGTATTCGGGAAATAAATAAGCCAGTTGAACGAAATGCAATAACTGTAACTAGCGTGTACCCTCATTTCTGAAGGATACGAATAAAGCACTAACAGGCGGAAAAGTCCTTTAGCACTTTGTTAGACGTGATCGCCGAAAATATCTCGTGATTTTTAAAAATGTTCGAAACTGTCAAGTATTGCAAAACTAGCTGTTTTGCCTTTGCTGCTGGGTCTGGGACCCATGTCAGGTTGGTCTGATAGAAGAAACGGAAGCTCCAAAGAAGGACAACGCGAGTCTTCATGGGTTCATTTAACAAGCGTGAAAGGGTAACGGTACCAATGATCATTGAAGTCCAATGACAGATGTTACTGGAAATACGTTGTTCGTCTCGGCACGGTTTGTTGCAAATATTACGATAGCGGACGTTCTTAGACAAGTGGCCCAACGTATTGTCCCCTCCTACTACTTTTTCTGGTCTTCTCTTTGGGTCACCAGACTTCTAACTGGTCTGATGCTGCCGGCCATTCTTCATCGTAGAACAGCACTTATACCAAACTCCCTCAGTTATTTATTGGAAATATTTTAATGTCTCTCTCCCAGTGTGCTGTACCATCGACATTACTCCTTGCCTTGATCTCTCGGCACATGTCCTACAATACAGTCCTTTTTCTTGTCAGTTTTCCAGATGGCACCACCTCGCCGACGCTGCGAAGAGTGTCATTATTTACCTCATCATTTAACCTAATTTTCAAACTTCTTGTATGGCACCGCTTCTCAACCACGTTCCGACGCTCCATGGTACACTTCTACACAATTATGTGCCCTAAAACTACATTATCAAAAGGTTTTGCCTAAAATTGGAGGCGATGCCTGATTTCACCAGAATTATTTCGATTAGCAACGCCCTCTTTTTTTGTACTATTCGCCTTTTCATATCATTCTTACTGCGTCTGCCAATTGTAATTTTTCTTTCACGGTAGCCGAATTCGTTCACATCTTCCGTTTCGTGGTCAGCAGGTTTCTACAAAACGCTTTGAAACTTTCAAAATTTTTCTCTATATTGTTTCAATCGCATTTAACGTTACAAATTTGGTAGAAAGTAATGATCGATTTCGGTAGGTTAACTACGATCTTCAGATCTGAGAATGGACAAACCAAAAGAAAAATTGCCATAATTATAAAAGTTATGGCCGACCGGTGTGGCCGAGAGGTTCTAGTCGTTTTAATCTGCAACCGCGAGACCGCTACGGTCGCAGGTTCGAATCATGCCTCGGGCAAGGATGTGTGTGATGTCCTTAGGTTAGTTAGGTTTAAGTAGTTCTAGGTTCTAGGGAACTGATGACCTGAGCAGGTAAGTCCCATTGTGCTCAGAGCCATTTGAACCATTTTTTAACAAAGTTATGTAAAATCGCTACTGGCTTACTTTTAAAACAATTATCGATAATTAACATTGCACTTGTAGTATTATAAATGCTGAAGCAGTGTATAACACCACTGCATCGCCCTTAATACTCTAATTCTAAATATACAGGAAAAATGCGAAATGTACAGCCGAAAACGACCATAAGGACAAGTACATAGATTCCAGAAAACAGATAAGCGTATCAGATAACTAATTGGAGGAAAGACTAACTCGTTGAAGGTACCATGCTATCTGTGACAGCAGTTGAAATAACTTTTTAAAGATTTTCAAAAGATTTATAGAAAATTTTATATTTGCCTACCATCTTACATTGGCGAACGCTTTTCCAGCTCGACGAATCCTGTGATCGGGGCTTGATTTTTCTTATGTCTTTCTTCTGTTATCAAGCGCAACGTCAGATGTTCCTGTCTGTTGCCTCTGCCTAAAGCCAAACTTATAGTCATCTAACATCCTACATACTGGATGATCATAACTGAAGTGCCGCTACACAAAGAGGTCCAGCGTGGTCTGTAATTATCGTATGGCAGCAAACCTGGATTGATATTCTAATTCGTTAATACGGAACCGCTTTACCGTGGAAAAAAGTAGTTTCAATTTTGGCCACCAGATGCTAGTCTAGCGCTGAGAATGCCAGAAAGACGTATGTATAGACCAGGACAGGGGCGCGGATAAGCTGAACCGAGTGAGAAAGACATAATGTTGAAGTTATTATTAACAGCCGCTTACACAGTTTGTTCAACGAGAGCACTGGAAAAGTCGACGTGATGCTCTACAACGCCAGATTTGCACCTGATGGCCAAACATCGAACCGTTCTTTTTCGGTTCTACAGTACTGCATTAGAATATCTGTCATGTTTCGTCGTCATACGGCAGTTACTGACCTCAATGGGCCTCTGTGAGTAGCTGAATTTTAATTATACACTACTGGCCATTTAAATTGCTACACCAAGAAGAAATGCAGATGGTAAACTGGTATTCATTCGACAAATATATTATACGAGAACTGACATGTGATTATATTTTCACTCAATTTGGGTACATAGATCCTGAGATATCAGTACCCAGAACAACCACCTCTGGGCGTAATCACGGCCTTGATACGCCTGGGCATTGAATCAAACAGAGCTTCGATGGCGTGGCAAGTGCAACTGCCGATGCAGCTTCAACACGATACCACATTTCATCAAGAGTAGTGACTGGCGTATTGTGACGAGACACTTGCTAGGCCACCATTGACCAGACGTTTTCTATTGGTGAGAGATCTGGAGAATGTGCTAGCAAGGGCAGCAGTCGAACATTTTCTGCATCCAGAAAGGCCCGTTCAGGACCTGCAATATGCCGTCGTGCATTATTCTGCAAAAATGTAGGGTTTCGTAGGGATCGAATGAAGGGTGGAACCACGGGTCGTAACACATCTGTAATGTAACGTCCACTGTTCAAAGTGCTGTCAATGCAAACAAGAGGTGCCCGAGACGAGTAACCAATGGCACCCCATACCATAACGCCGAGTGATACGCTAGTATGGCGATGTTGAATACACGCTTCCAATGTGCGTTCACCGCGATGTCGGCAAACACGGATGCGACCATCATGATGCTGTAAACAGAACCTGGATTCATCCGAAAAAAATCACGCTTTGCCATTCGCGCACCCAGGTTCGTCGCTGCGTACAGCATCGCAGTCGCTTCTGCCTGTGATGCAGCGTCTAGGGTAACCGCAACCTTGGTGTCCGAGCTGATAGTCCATGCAGCTGCGCCACACAGGATTAGCCGAGCGGTGAAAGGCGCTCCTCCTTACACGAGGCATCACAACAAAGTTTCACCAGACAACGCCGGTCAACTGCTGTTTGTGTATGAGAAATCGGTTGGAAACTTTCCTCATGTCAGCACGTTGTAAATGACGCCACCGGCGCCAAACTTGTGTGAATGCTCTGAAAAGCTAATCATTTGCATATCACAGCATATTCTTTCTGTCGGTTACGTTTCGCGTCTGTATCACGTCATCTTCGTTGTGTAGCAATTTTAATAGTTAGTAGAGTAGTAACTTGGCACATACCGTGCAAAGTTCAACAATGTGATGGAGGACTACCCATACCCGTTCTTCAAGCGCAGATTTCGGGTGTGTGACAAGAAAGTTATAGGAAGTACCCTGTGCCACTCATCGTAAGGTGGCTCGTGGAGTGCAGATATGTACTCCACGAACCATTCGCGGAGCCGGCTTTGTAATCATGATGTGCCACTGTGAACTCTGGGGTCTCGACGGTCGCAACCTCCGACCGTGGCAGCTGGCACAGTCGCAGCTACGGTAGTGACGTCAGCGCCGGCGCCTCTGTGGGCATCCCAGTCCAATTAGGCCCAATCGCGTCCGTAATTAGGACCAACTGGAGCGGGCGCTGCCCGGTCTGGAGGACCGCCGGAAGACCGAGTGGTCTGCCGGAGCGCGCCCGCCCGGCAGCCAGCTGCGGCGAGGTGGCGGCGGGCCAGTGTGCCCGCGTGCTGGGGCAGCGCTGCGTAATGCAATATGCATGTCGGCCACTCGGCCGTGATTACTGTCGCAGCCGCGGCGCTGTCTGCGAACGCTGCCGGCCGAGCCGCTTGCCGCGCCTTAACAGCTTGCCGCCACTGATAAACCTTGAAATCTTAATCAAACGCGAACCTCCCGTTGCCCTATGCATCTATGATTAATATTGTCCTCCGCCTGTCCTTGCTCTCCAATCTAACATTTAAACAAAGACTCTGTATTTTTCAGTGTACGTGGAGGCTAATCCCACGGATCACAGTAGCGTTGATACGGCTTTAACTAACATATAGACTGACTCGCGAAGAAGGTTTGTCTATAAAATTTACTAGCAAGCCCGGCGATGTTTCCCAATTGCTAAATATGTGCTGGAACTTTAAGTATACTCTAAGTATAAAAAAAGAGGAGAAGAGAGAGAGAAAGGGAGAGAGAAAGAGTGAAGATTATAATGGTCGCCTAGTCGTAGATATTGCTATAATCGCACTATTTCACTCCTATTTACGGAGTTTGTTAGCACTTGATTTTAGGATGGCGCCATTAAAATGCATTGTGGTAATCGCTGCTGCTTGCTGGATCGCTGCTGTGTCTCGATGCTAATGGTGGCTCTAAATCTGGTTGTCTAGGGGTGAAAAGATGAGGTCCCATGTTTTTGATGTGCATTTCATGATAAATAATGAGCGAAACCAACAAATATTTAAACTTCCAATATTTATTACTATGGTAGCCATCTTCATTCCACTGTCTACCAATAACAATGACACAACACAAAGTAAAACTTCTTTTACATGTTCTTTGCAATGTTTATCCACCTCGAACAATAACACACATAGACTTTACCACTGTGAAATTCGGTCTCCACCCCCGACCCTTCTTGCTGCTTGTATTTATAACCTTGTCAAAGAACTACAAAAAAGAGATATAGTTTATAAGTCACATGTACATCTGTTATCGTAATTTCTGCAGAAAAGTTATTACTTTACATCGAGTGACATAATTTAACAGGTTATTAAAATGTCAGACTGATATGTTGACTTGACAATAATTCTTTGTTACAAAAAAGCAGTTTTTTAGAAGTTTGTCAAGTGACTTCTCTAATTTGCATAAGTAAGCAAATAACATGAGTTATTAAGAATTACATTGATTCTTGTCTAAAACAGGAGTGTTTACGTGAATACTGAGTGAAAACGGTCCTAGTGAACAAATAGGTTTCACTGGGTGATTTTTATTTAAGGATATCCAAAATGTGTAAGTTGGCCACTATTTTTCGTACCTCATATTAATTATTTAAGATGAACTTAGTGTTTTTACACGATGACATTTGCTGTATCAGTGATCAAGAGATATTAACATTTGTGTGGGTCAGTTATTCAGTATAATTTAATGGGTTGACTGTTTATGGAGACATGTTATGCAATCATTGTTAACATACACAATAACTTTTCTATAATCATGAATAATCGTTAAATGGTTGTATTTGGAGGGTATCGCATACTTCGGTAAAGTAAAGCCTTCAATAGGTTTCGTTACAAGATGCACCGCGAAGGAGTTAGGAAAGTTGGTCAAAACTGATACTCATAGAGAAATCGACGGAAAATTCGAAATTGTAAAATTTGGCTTTCGATGGTATGAAACCGTGAAGCTACACCGTCATTTCACCGAACACCTGGCAAGGATAGCAAACAAGGGACATTCTGATATCAGAGTCTTCGAAGATTTTATTCTGTGTACTGTTGGACAGTAACTATGCCTCGCACATAGCCGCATCAACAATATACCAGATATCTGAGAGAGGACGTGTAGTTGGGACTAAGGCTCAGGTTTGGATTAATGGACGAATGGCTGGACATTTGAATTGGAGGGATGCCACTATTCGACGATGTTGGCTGAGTGGGTGAACCAAGGGCGAATGAAGCGTCAAGATGGAAGCGGACGACCCACTGAGAAAACAGGATGTGACAACCGACCAATCATCAGAGAGCCACTCAGAGCCCCGCATTCATCATTATCATCAATTCGAGGTCCAAGTGGTGCTTCAGTGATCACAAGTACCATTAATAGGTAGCTCACAGAGAAAGGGGGCGCCCCTTCCGCCGACTGCCATGGACCAACAAGCCCACTGGTGTCGGGCACATTCGGCCTGGATCTCATTTAGTGGAGTAGAACTGTCTTCATTGACGACTTTCGCTTCGTACGGAGCCGTCTCTGCAGACTCCCCGGACAGCGGTAGGATAGTGTACAGCGGTTATGTCGACGATATTCAGCGCCTCGTTCTGTTGCCCCCTTGACAAGCCGTTGTGGGTTTACGTTTCAGCAAGATAGTGCCCACCCGCACACGACGAGAGTTTCAACTGCTTGTCTTCATGTTTGCCAAACCAAGAACGCCGGGCCTCACGCTAATTGAGAACGTTTTCAGCATTATCAGCAGGGTCCTTCAAGCATCTAGAGATTTTAATGCCAATAGGGCAAAATTTGGCATGAACTCTGTCAATCAGTGCCAAACCGAATAACTGCTTGCCTAAGGGCCAGAGGAGGTCCAACGCTCAATGGACTTACTCAACTTGTAAACATCTTTCTATCGAATAAATCATCCAATTATTCTGAAATTGTAATCATTTGTTTGCCTGTACATGTGCCTCACATATACCGATTTCCTTCCCAGTCGGATAATCATTTCGTTGTGTGTCGCTGTTTTGTCTTAGAGGATACGCCTCAACTCCTTCTCCCTCCTTTCTCTATCCATCTCTTCCTCCCACCCTCTCTCTCTCTTTCTCCATCTCCTCACCCCCCCCTAACTGCCCGTCTCCTCCTTCCCCCCTCGCTGTTAATTTTCTACTACGTCTCTGACTGTCTCCTCTTCTCCAATGACCATGATCCTTGTTCATTGTTGTTGCAAGCAAAATGTTTACTTTGAATTGGAATAGCTTAATGAGAGTGGGCAAGATCGCTTGGAACCGTTGGTATACGGGGTGTCATAGAGACCTCTTCAGCTGCTGCTTCTAGTAGCGTCAATGACACCATTTCGCAAGCTTTTAATCAACAAATGTGGAGGACTAAAAACTTTCGGAAGATTCAGCTTCCGTACTGGTATTTCGGTGTTTTTGATAAAGTTTCCCTACAAAGTGCCAGAGTGCTTATTAGAGCATCTCTAAAGCACAATTAAGTTGTAACATTGTGAGCATCACTAGAGTTAAATCCCTTATAGACCCTAATGAGGAAATGGCACGCCTGTGTCATAAAAATTGCTGAATGAACATGGTCAAGCTATAGGATAAAGGATGCGATGGTTCAATACAAGTTTTATGACAAGTATCTTCACTGAAATTGTGTTTAATGCAAAAATTTGAAAAAAAAGTTGACCGGTTTCAGCTGTTAAGCATCATCATCAGAAATTAAAACGATCAGAAGAGACAGAATTCGAATCGGTAGTGTAAAACGTGAGACGAAAGATGCATCAGTACTAGAGGAAACGCACGTTCAGCTTGTCTCATAGTAACGTGTCTCAGTAATGGCCTCAAAATATAAATTGCTTTTTTTATTTCAGTGACACGAAGTAGGCACAGAAGCATACACGCATTAGATATATAATAACAATAGAAATCGCTACATAAAAACCACGTACAGTTCATTTCTCAATGCAAAATCCAAAATATTAAGTTTTTAGCAGGAAAAATGTATGGAAAAATTAGGTCATATTATCGTGTAAGATAACAATCATAAAGCAATGTAGCAATGAAAGCAGTTATTAAGGTAAGAGCATGAATGGATACAAGTAAGATCAGTGCTTGGGAAATATATAAAAGAAAACATAGATGGTAACACATAGGACTTACGTCATGATGATAATTTGACTTGGTGGTCTGCAGAGATTGCATTTCTCAACTGGGCACTTCTTTATTTGATACCGAGTCCTGTTCATATCTTGTGACGAAAGCACACGGACGGTCAAGAGAAATTGAATAAAAAAATTATGAATATTAGATTACGTGTTGCATGTCTAGTTCCAATAGATTTCTATAGCTTTAAATAAAATTCTTTTAGTATTAGGTCGAGTAGTTTTGAAAGTAAACCATGATTAAAATCGACGTATTGATCGTCCTCACAGCAGTCTTGCACAGGATTAACAGACTACTTGTTTCTGGAGCTGGTCATCCCTATATATCGTCCGATTTCTGTTGTTACGTTACAACGGAGAATACCTATAGTGCTTCACCACTTACTTCAGGGAAATGCAGCTATGAGTAAAACCTGACGATTAAGTGTTGAAACTGGGTGTACTGAAATCAATAATGATTATTATTGTTGTGTTGCAACTTATGACAGGAGCAATTATAGTAGTAAGCAGTTAAATTTTGTTAGCAACTACTCTTTATAAAAGCTGTTAGGGAATTATCTGGGCTACGGCATTTCTGTAACAATATATTGCAGGTAAAATTATAGAGCAATACTTACGATGTACTACAGTTTTTAGGTAGAAGGCCCATTTGTTGTACATCAATAATGTGTGTGTGTGTGTGTGTGTGTGTGTGTGTGTGTGTGTGTGTGTGTGTGTGTGTGTGTGTGTGTACCTGCGTCCTTACGTTAGTAAGATAATCTTGCAGCAGAGTCCACTTAAGGAAGTCCCTGGCACCCGGCAGCGCTGTTGACAGCTTTCAACTGCGAAGTGCAAACTGTTGTAGCCGAAAAAGGTAGCAGTCTATAGAGCTATGAAAAGGAGTTGCCATAGACACGTTTACGAAATCGCATTGTAGACATGCGTAGCCGCTGTGTCCATCGTACACAAACTGCACTGGATCTTAATTTGGATACTGTACTTATTCGCTCGTACATATGAATATTTCTTTGTACGACCATTTCATGATTTCAGTGGAGTGTTCACGAATACATGGAAATGAAATTTTTTTGACTCTTCACTAAAGACAGACTTTATTTTATCTTTTCGTCTCTAATAGAACACTGGCCAAATAAGTATCCGGGCTAGGCCGGGAATTTTGACTACTATATAAATAAATCAAGCGTAGTATGTCAGCAAATTATAGTACAGGTTGCACGAGTGTTTTTTATGCAATCTGTTTTGTAGGCTGATTGCATTCTCCCGATATACTGCCAATGAACCACAGTCTCTCTTTGTACAAATAGGTAGTTTTATATGAATCACTGCCTTTCTGGAAAACTGCTCTTGGCGGCTATCAAATGAACGGATCTCATTACGACCAATATCAACTGTACAAACCGTATATCCTCATTAAACAGACATAGCGCTCCATAAAGTGGCTCTCTTCACTATAATTACAAGTGGTCGCCGTTCCATGAGACATCATTTCATCTCTTGAGTATTATACGGGGTGTTTCAGCTACCTCTACCGGCATTATTTTATGCAAACCGCAATGTTATATCTGGCCTTCAAAAAGCTCTCGCGTGATTTTCGTATTCTCTCGCCCACTATGCGCACACAAGTAAGCCCACAGGAAACCGATAGAGGTACTCAGGGTACCCTCCGCCACACACCGTCAGGTGGCTTGCGGAGTATGGATGTAGATGTAGATGTAGATGTAGATGTAGAAAAAAAGAACAATATTTTTCTGTGGGAAACTTAATGTAGTTATATTTTGTAACGGCATACGTTTTCGCCGGAGGCCAAAGTTTTCAAATTATTCAATCAAAAACATACAAATGAGACCTTGAAAGGCACCTCCACCGGCAACAATAATCCCTCACCACTCAGATTTTTAATATTTTGTTTGCTGCTCCCCCTCTTTCCACAATACAAAGCTTTCCGACTACATGGAACTATTCGCGATATTAGACATTTTTGTATTTACATTGATTGGTTAATATGGTGCCAGGAAGGTCAGACATTCCGTCAAGTATATGTTTAACATTGCGTCGGTTTGGGGGCTATCTGAATGTTATATTATTCTTTAAGAATCAGATTAGGCAAGATCTCTAGCAAACCTTTTTATAACTATGACCGGTTTCGACAGTGTGCTCCGGAACATCAGCATAACATGTTGTATGCTTTAAATGTGTGTCACATTATTTGTGAAATTCTGATGCTCCTTCCTATTATTTGTGTACGGCGATGTTCCTGCCGTGCTCCATTTGAAGCAACATCACTATGGAACTTTCAGCGTTGTGACAAGCATAACAGTGTTACAAGATCTGATGATGACAGCGTAGATCTGTCGAAACCATTCATAGAATAAAAAGAACTGCAAATGATATTGGCCAACTTGATTCTTTAAGAATAACATAGTATTCATTTAAACGTGCCTGTGAGGCTAACGCACGAAAGACGACTTTTCTTAACTTTACGCTAAAACTAATGACTTTGACAATATCATCAAACATAACCGCCAAAACCACAGTAGTTTCGCTGTCAGAAGGCCGGACGAATATAACGAGGGAATTATTTAACTTATGCTGTTAAAACTCGTAAAATGACGATGTAAAATTTACACAAACGTCAATTTTATAATGTTTAAGCACTTGACTGAGCCGTTGGTGTAATAATACCAGTCAGCGAAGGCCAAATAATGTCGAGAGTGAGCAATAATTCGTGCTCACATATATCTGTACACTGGAAGGAGGGAGTGCCTCGAAAAACATGCTACAAATTCTGAGCGGTGGGGGTTGGGTGTGGGAGTGAGCGTTCATTTCTAAGTCACTTTTGTACGCTTTCCACGAATAACTCGAAGTTGTATGAGGAGATGTGTTTAACACCCTGTCGACAAAAGGGTCATTGGAGACAGAGCACATGCTCGGATTAGGCAACCTAGGAGAAGGAAAGCGGCCGTGCCGTTTCTAAGGAACCATTCCGGCACCTCCCTTAGGCAATTTAGGGAAATCGTGGAAAACCTAAATCCGGATGGGCGGACAGGTGTTTGAGCCATCATGCGGCATTATTTGAGTCCAGAGTGCTAACCACTGCTCTTCCCCGCTCCGCAACAATTCAAAAACTACGTCCTGTAGCGGAAGAGTATCCCAGTACTAAATTTAACTACATTAAATTTATTACAAAAAGATCCTGTTCATTTTTTACGTAGAACTAATGTTTTGCTCATAGCGAGCGAGAAAATATGAAAATCTCACGCGTGGTTTTTGAGCGACAGGTGGGCGATATTGCGGATTACATAAAAAGACGTGGTACGGGGACTTGAATTACCCCGTATGTGACCTTATAACATTAATTAACGTCTCTTATACATAAATCGTACGAACTATCACTAATTTTATTTTGGTGGTGTGGCGGTGAATGTTGAAAACCCTAGTGTCTGTACGCCGGGCCGCCCCTGAGCAGCTGGCAGCTACCGAGCGACTCCAGGAGGGGACACTGGGTGCAGCGGCCAGGAAGGAAGGAAGCCAGCCAGCCAGCTCGAGCACGGCCGGAAGGAAGAAACCTATTAGGCTTTGTTGCCGAACGTTTATCGAATTAATGTACTGTGAGAGCTTCGAGATAAGATTGATCGCCTCGTCGTGGAGGTATATAGTGACTCGCTTTCTTTGTCTCCCTCTATCTCTTCCTCTCTCTCTCTCTCTCTCTCTCTCTCTCTCTCTCTAGTCCTCCTCCTTCTCCTCCTCTGCCCACAAACTTTTCTTTCTCCGTCCTTCACATTTCTGTCTCGCGAACCCGTTCACACTTCTACGGCGGCCTCTCCGTTTGGTACACCCTTCTCAGTATACTTCTCATTCGCCACCTCTCTCCTCCAAAATTCGATTCCAGCCTTTGAGAGAAGACTAGAGCGGGGCGGTGAGGTGGAGTGCAGGTATGGGGGAGAAAGAGAAGTGCCGCGCTGTTTGCCGCCGCGGGTCTCCCCGTTTAACGGGAAACGTATTAAAAAACCTCGAATCGCTCTCATCGTAAGAGGAAGCAAAGGGGCTCTGCGGACGTTAGCAGCAAATTACATGTAGAAAAGTGTGTGTGCGTGTGTGTGTGTGTGTGTGTGTGTGTGAGTGTGTGTGTGTGTGTGTGTGTGTGTGTGTGTGTGTGAGTGTGTGTGTGTGATGTCTTGGCATGAGCAGAATATCATGTTTACCGAAGGTGGGCATTTCTCCATTCCACCAGAAGACATTTTAATTAACTGCGTGTAACTGTGGAATAAATGAGTCCCGTGTTCAAATACGTGATCTAGATAAGTTTGCCTCTTCACTACGTCTAAGTAGGAAATCAGTTACAATACAGTAGTCGTCTCTTGGCTGCACTAACAAAATGCTACGTTTGCGTCTCAGTTTACTATACGGCCAAGCTGAGGGTTTTTCTGCTTTACGGCGATGAATATTGTTTGAAAGATTAAACTTTGTTCCTCGTTCCAGCACGACGTAGATCCAGCTTATCAAATACCTTCTTACCAGATGCCTTCGACGCATCTTGATATAAGTGCTGTTACTGAAATGGGACATACAAAAGGGCAAGTCAAGGAGAAAAGACATTCCAGAATCAGATTTTCACTCTGCAGCGGAGTGTGCGCTGATATGAAACTTCCTGGCCGCTTAAAACTGTGTGCCAGACCGAGACTCGTACTCGGGACCTTTGCCTTTTGCGGGAAAGTGCTCTACGATATAAGCTACCCAAGCACGTCTCATGACCCGTCCTCACAGCTTTAATTCTGCCATTATCTCGTCTCCTACTTTCCAAACTTCACAGAAGCTCTCCTGCGAACGATGCAGAACTAGCACAACTGGAAGAAAGGATATTGTGGAGACATAGCTTAGCCACAGCCTGAGCCGAGATACTGACAGAATTAAAGCTGTGAGGACGGGTCGTGAGTCGTGCTTGGGTAGCTCAGTTGGTAGAGCACTTGCCCGCGAAAGGTAGCCGGCACGGTAGCTCAGCGTGTTCGGTCAGAGGGTTACGTGCCCTCTGTAATAAAAAAAAAAAAACGGAGTTAATCAACCAATGGATGTCTTACGACGTCCGCCCCGAGCAGATGCAACGAACAAAAGTGAACGAAATGAGATTTTAAAAAAATGCAAAGATCCCGAGATCGAGTCTCGGTACGGCACAGAGTTTTAATCTGCCAGAAAGTTTCAGGAAAGACATTACTTCAAGGAATTGGTTACGGGGAAATGAGATTCTTTTCTCTATATACATTCCTTAACCATTAGGTACTTGGTTTATCTCTTGACATTCTTTCTAACTCCGCCCAGGAAGAATGTGTGTTGTACTCTTGCATGGCCTCCAAAACATTCCCATCCTAAGAAAACTTGCGTTCACATTATTTCCCCTTTAATCAGACCAAATAGGTGCCAAATGTTTGGAGCCAAGTCATCAGCGTACCGAATGCAATGGGGTATTTTCCCGTTTGTATGATTGTTGACATCAAGCTAAAACAATGCCTTTTAGAAGCTTCCCTCTTCGTTTTTGCTTACATTTAGCGTTTCAGTTCTCGTAGTCTTCTATGTTTGACGCTTAAAAGTGTGATCAATAACGCCCTACCCGACCACCGATTCCTAAAAGGATCGAACCTCCTACGATTAAAACCTCACGCCTCTCAAATGGACTCTGTGGTGCAATGAAATTATTTTTACACGTACACTAATCAACCAGAACATTATGACCATGTATCTTATAGGCGGTATGTTCACACCTGGCACGGATAACAGCGCCTACGTGGCGTGGAATGGAAACAATGAGACCTTGGTTGGTCGCTGGCGGGAGTTGACACCACGTCTGCTCGCACCACTCACACAATCCCATAAATTCCGGTGAGGGAGCGACGATCTCTGACGCCACGTTCAATCACATCCCAGATGTGTTCGATCGGTCTCAGCTGTGGTGAGTTGGAGGCCAGCACATCAGCTGGAATACGCCCCTACGTTCCTGGAACCACTCCATCACACTTCTCGCGTTTTTATGATGCATTATTTGTTGGAAAATGCCACTGCCGCTGGGAAACATGATCGTCACCAAGGGGTGTAAGTGGTCTGCCACCAGTGTGCGACACCTCTTATACGTCACAATGCCTTGCAAAAGTTCCACTGGACCCATGGATGCCCAGGTGAATGTTCCATAGAGCATTACGGGGCCGCCGACAGCTCGTCTCCGTCCCGCAGTACAGATGCCAAGGAGCTTTTCCTAGAAGACGATGAATCCGTGACCTCTCATCGACATCATGATGAAGGTATCAGGAACATCTACATCTACATCTACATCCATACTCCGCAAGCCACCTGACGGTGTGTGGCGGAGGGTACGCTGAGTACCTCTATCGGTTCTCCCTTATATTCCAGTCTCGTATTGTACGTGGAAAGAAGGATTGTCGGTATGCCTCCGTGTGGGCTCCAGTCTCTCTGATTTTATCCTCATGGTCTCTTCGCGAGATATACGTAGGAGGGAGCAATATACTGCTTGACTCTTCGGTGAAGGTATGTTCTCGAAACTTTAACAAAAGCCCGTACCGAGCTACTGAGCGTCTCTCCTGCAGAGTCTTCCACTGGAGTTTATCTATCATCTCCGTAACGCTTTCGCAATTACTAAATGATCCTGTAACGAAGCGCGCTGCTCTCCGTTGGGTCTTCTCTATCTCTTCTATCAACCCTACCTGGTGCGGATCCCACACTGCTGAGCAGTATTCAAGCATTGGGCGAACAAGCGTACTGTAACCTACTTCCTTTGTTGTCGGATTGCATTTCCTTAGGATTCTTCCAATGAATCTCAGTCTGGCATCTGCTTTACCGACGATCAACTTTATATGATCATTCCATTTTAAATCACTCCTAATGCGTACTCCCAGATAATTTATGGAATTAACTGCTTCCAGTTGCTGACCTGCTATTTTGTAGCTAAATGATAAGGGACCTATCTTTCTATGTATTCGCATCACATTACACTTTTCTACATTGAGATTCAATTGCCATTCCGTGCACCATGCGTCAATTCGCTGCAGATCCTCCTGCATTTCAGTACAATTTTCCATTGTTGCAACCTCTCGATACACCACAGCATCATCTGCAAAAAGCCTCAGTGAACTTCCGATGTCATCCACCAGGTCATTTATGTATATTGTGAATAGCAACGGTCCTATGACACTCCCCTGCGGCACACATCAGACCATGCAACGCTCGAGCACTCCGCCAACATCCAGTGGCGATGCTCAGAAGTGTTCGGTGCACTGTGTGTTCAGACACATATGTACTCTGCCCTGCATTAAAGTCTGACCGTACTTCCTTCAGAATTAGAACCCTGTCCTGTGTTACCACCACGACCATCCTTTGACGTTCGACATCTGTAACGAAGAGGGGCCGCCAAGCCTCAAGACGTTTGGACGTGATTTCAACATTATTTCGTTACTTGTTGAAGATACTCACCACACCACTCCAGGCGACAACTCGTGCAGTTTCCGAAATGATCGTGGAGAACGTCTGGGCCACCACTCAGGTAGATCACACGCCTTTCCCATTCTACACACGGACTTTACGCTCGCTGATAATTTATGCACCGTGCGTGCGTGTGACTAGCAGACACTCCTTGTCAGATGACGGTGTTATCACCTCGACGGGTTTGCATCGATAGTTGGTCTGTGGTCATAACGTTCTGGATGATCAGTGTACATTCAGTTGTACTGAAACGTCCCCTTAGAAAAATTTATACAAGACTGGTCTATGTGAAACGTCCTCTTTGAACAATTATACACGACTGTGCTTAAACTTACACATATTATTTTTATAGCGCAACGCAATCTGACTTCCAAAAGTCCCTACGAAAGAATGGCCCTGACTAGCATTAAGCTATACCTTTCACAAATCACTTACCTCACAATAAATCTTCGTTACTCGAACTACTGCAATACAGCGAGCACCACTACTGCCAGCTAAATAAAAGATTCTAACTACGGAAGGCACTAACTACTGATAGGTATAGTTAGCAAATGAAAGATTTTAATAGAGAACAAACAGTGTATTTACCTTAATAGTCAAAATATATATGATAGTTCATGACATCCAGTCTTACAAATTACAAAACTCCGCCATCTCTCTCCCCACGTCCACCACTGCTGGCGGCTCACCTCCAGCTGCCAACGCTACGCGCTGTTAGCATCCAGCTGCCGCTGCTCAACATTACAATGGCAGACAACAATGCAAACTAAACACAGACTGCACACGGCACAGCCAGTGATTTTTATACAGAGCGCTACGTGGCGGCGGCGTTACCAATAAAAAAACCTAAACAGCTTACTTACAGTACATGCGTATACACTCTGCTGCCAATAGAGATAGTAGTAAAGAATTAATAAACCAGAACGTCATGAGTGAAGCTGAAGTTCTTTTTTGCGTGAACAGAGAAAACGTAGAAAGCGATAAATTTTTCTTTCATTTTGTTTTTGGACTGTTAGCAGGAAAACGTTCGAAAAAATTGACATTGTGTATAATTCTTTAGTTTATTCTCAAATACTCGATGAATATAGCCTGTAGTGAGTTACCATTGCTGCAAGATATGCAGGCAGTTTCGGACTTTAATTATTGACTTGCTATGTTAAATCTTCATATGAGTCTACTTTAAATTTTTAAGTTAGGTCAATAATAAATGAAATATGCAAAATCTATTTTTTCCCCTGAAATCCTTAAATAGGTTGGTTCAAATGACTCTGAGCACTATGGGACTCAACTTTTGAGGTCATCAGTCCCCTAGAACTTAGAAATACTTGAACCTAACTAACCTAAGGACCTCACAAAAATCCATGCTCAAGGCAGGATTCGAACCTGTGACCGCAGCGGTCGTGCAGTTCCAGACAGTAGCGCCTAGAACCGCTCGGACAATCCGACCAGCCGTTAAATAGGAAAACTTAAATCCGGACAGTCCATCATTTTAACATTTAGGAGGTCCAATATCGTCGAATTAGTAGTAGACTTTTCAAATCCCAAAGCACTCTCGTCAACTGTCCTGGGTAAACGAGACTTTTGAGCATGTCTAGTGTAGGTGATGATGGATGTTTCTGAACCAGGCTCCGCCGCTCACTTTGTGGCTCAGTCTGATCGACTCGCATCTCATCAAAGGTTACTGTGTGACAGAAAATTTTTTCCAGCCATTCGCAACCTCTTAAATCTGATCTTGCCATTTCCAAGCGTCCCTGTTCGTGTTCGCCCCTGACACGAATTCTTACTAAACGAGCACAAACTTTTTAATGATTTGGATATTCATGGACGATTGCATGTAATGTAGAACAGCTGATAATCAACCCTAGCGGAAAATCGTCATTTGTGGCACAACGATCATCATAAATCATTCATTTGACTGGATCGATCTTCCTGTCTGTTTTCTAAATCGCTGACCTATCCGAGCATTACTCGTAGAATATATTTACGATGACTGTCTAAGTTGTTTAACTACTTGTTAATTTTTCGTTGTCCAATACAACTTTCAGCATTCTGCAACTAAGTATTGCGAATAATATCCGTAGATTCTATCAACGGAGAGTACAGAAATCGGACCATTCCTTTAATTTCCTTAGTGCATATGGGCAATGGCCCTTATAATGATATGACCAGGATTCACTACAAATAGGGTTATTCGATGTATAACAGACCTAAGGAAGAAGAACAACAGTAAGCATAACCTATGTCACTCCTGTAACCAGTGCTATCAGCTTACGCTGCAAGACAAAGAAACTGTCTATAGTTATTGACTTGCCCTCGAACAAATGTTCCTTGTTGTTAATTATTAATTTTCCTAAGATACCGAAAAACAATAGGGGCAATGACCGTTCAGATTATTGTCTAGATTTATTAGTTTCTTAAATCACTTAAGACAACATACGAAAAAAGTTCTTACGAGATCAACACAGCTTCTTTACTTTCCCTTCCACAATCAACTCTAATAAGCTATTAGTCAGTTGGTCTTTAAAATTTAAAATTTGTTTGCCCAATGAGATTGTGTGCTATAAATTTACGAGATCAAATAATAGGTCGTTGTTCGTTGTTATACCTTTTGAAGGATACTTGTAAGGAGATGTTCCTTCGAGAATTGTTACTACCTTTGTTGGGAACTTTCTTATGTTAAATTCGAAAGAAAGTTGTTTAGAAACAATGTAGTTCCTTACCTGTAGGTTATGTGTTTAGCATTTTCTAACATGTGCATAATCGTGACCCTAAACGTTTGCAGTATGATGTGTAAGGGATTTAGGAGTAACATATACTGTTGGTTGCGCTCTCTGGGGCTAATTCTCAGAGTAATTTCTCGTTTTAATATAATTAATAGAAGGAAATTATTTCCGTTATACCATACCCGATTTTTAAGGAATTTTTATGCACAGCTTCACGGCAAATAAGGCTAAAAGTATCCAGAGGTAAAACCTATTTAAACACCGAAAAGGGATATGAAATGATAACGTCCCTTAAAATCATGATTAGCAAAGACAAATGGAAGAATCAGATTTGTTGGAAGTTTTCTGCGTGAATGTAGCTAATTTCCAAGGGAAATATCTTACAAGTTGATAGTTCGACCCATTCTAGAATACTGTTAGAGTCTTTGGATTCCTTATCATTCATAGACATGACAAGAGACGTGGAATGAATTCAGAGACGCTCAGCTAGGATCGCAACTGGTCTGTTTAGCCCTCACCAAAGTTTATCAGGAACGATCGGTTAACTGGGAAATCTTGCAAGAAGGGCGACATAACGGGCGGAACATATGAGACACTGTATTCGAAGAAGACTGTACGGTCATTATCTTGTCACCACAGTAAATCTCGCGCAGAGACCATAAGAAAAAGAAAAGGAATCTAGGCCGTGTATGTAGGCATATTGTCATTTTTCGAATGTCCAGTACAGGATTGAGTAGGAAAGTACATTGACGTGGCTGAACCGATAACGATATGCCCATATACGGATGGCGGTAGCATCGCGTACACAAGCCATAAAAGTGAAGTGCAATGACGGAGGTATCATTTGTACTAAAGTGATTCACGTGAAACAGTTTCCGACTTGATTATGATGGCACGACGGGAGTTAGCAGACTCTGAAAAAGGAATGGTAGCTGCAGCTAGACGCATGCCACGTTCAGTTTCGGAAATCGTTGTGGAATTCCTTGTTCCGAGATACACACTGTCAAGAGTGTGCCGAGAATACCAAAATTCAGGGATTACATCTCACTACGGAACACGCAGAGGCTGACGGCCTCCACTTAAGACCGAAAGCAGCTGCTACGGTCGCAGGTTCGAATCCTGCCTCGGGCATGGATGTGTGTGATGTCCTTAGGTTAGTTAGGTTTAAGTAGTTCTAAGTTCTAGGGGACTAATGACCACAGCAGTTGAGTCCCATAGTGCTCAGAGCCATTTGAACCATTTTGAACCGAAAGCAGCAGCCTTTGTGTATGCTTGTCAGCGCTAACACACGAGCAATTCTGAATGAGGTAATGTTGGACGTCCGAATTTAGCTTTAATTGGTAGCAGACGATCGACGCTACTGCCTTCGCTAACAGCACAACAGCTCTCCTGGGCTCATGTCCACATCGATTGGGCCCTAGATACTGAAAATCCGTTGGCTCTTCAGATGAGTCCAGATTGCAGTTGCGACGGGCTTATAGTAGGGTTCGAGTGTGGCTCAGATCCCACGAAGCTATGGCCCCAAGTAGTCAACAAAGCATTGTGCAAGCTGCTGGTGGGTCCATCATGATGTGGACTGTCTTTGCATGGAATGGATTGATTGGAGACGGTTATTTTCGGCTAGCTGGAGACTATTTGCTGCAATTCATGGACTTGTAGCAAAGCCATTAACTAAACATAGAGTACCAGATTCAAAAGTGTCTGCTCGGGTTTTACCTTGTGGTACTGATACAGTTCCCTGCAGTAGTACTTCACTTGCCTGCCCGGTTAGCCGTGCGATCTAACGCACTGCCTTCCGGGTGGGAAGGCGTACAGGTCCCCGGCACGAATTAGTGTCGAGGTCCGGTGAGTTGGCCAGTCTGTGAATGGTTTTTAGGGGCGGTTTTTCATTTGCATCGACAAATCCGTGCTATTTCCCCTTATTCCGCATCAGTTACATTAAATAGGCGATTGCTGCGCAAACACTTTCTCCACGTAGGCGTAGAGCATAACTGCTCTACTACGCAAACATCGGTGTTACACTGGAGACCGAACCGCACAATAACCCTGGGTTCGTTTTGTGGCGGCGGTGGGATAAGTGGGCTGCAGTCGCCTGTTATGGGGGCTGTGGGCTACGGTGGGGACGAAGCCTGTTCTTCTTTTCTAGGTCCACAGTACAATACAGTACAATACAATATTTCATCTAACGTGCAAACTGTGTTTATATGAAATAGAAAACACATTTCAGTTGATAGAATGTAGTTCTCCTACAAGTAGATACGGAAATATAATAAAAACCACTCATGCATGGTTTCTATTCTTAAAACTTACAGTTGATCTAATAACTTCCAGAAGAAGGTAGACAGTCGAAATTTTGTCGTTGACTGTGTGTCCCATTAATGCTTCATAAGTTCTCATTATTTGGGGGCACGGTCATAATATCCTTCTTAAATTAAACCGGTACCTCCATTTGCCTGTAGGGTTTTACTATATATTTATTATTCTCTTCCAATTTTGAAAGCGAAAAAAAGGTGACAAATTTCAGTAAGCCTCATAGTTGTTTGAATAACAGGTTTTCGTCGAAATATTACAAAACTTCTGTGGACATGCAGCCGAAATCGCACTAGTTAATATATAATTAACAGACTCTTACAGTCAAACGGAGGTGATGATTTCATTTAAAAGCCTGCTGGTACTGTTCACCAGAGAATCCACTTTGGATGGTAACAGCATCGGCAGCAGTAGTAATTCACATAGGCGTCCCGTCTAAAACCCATATGCGTTTGTGGAGATACATTTTCAGGAGCACTTCTTTGTATTTGTGTGGTGTGTTGTGACAAACATCCCATTCACTAGGCCCGTTGTGTTATCACATTGTCCTACAGGGTACATATATCCAGTATGTCCAGCATTGTTGAAAGAAGTTTCTTTGGTTACAAGGACGGATACGTTGTTCCAGCATGACGCAACCCTCAAATTCTAGTCGTCCCGTGACACAACACATATATCTAACATTCTCCAAGATATGTATCTGTAGAAATGGTCACTTTTCTCGGCCAGCTAGGTCACTAGAACTAATCGTTTTATATTTTTAGCTAAGGGGGTGATTGAAACTCGAATTGCACAACAAAATGGGTATGATAGAGAGTTTATCAATACAGCTGCTCTCGTGAAAGAATGTCTCGAACACCTCAGAGGACCTAATCGTGTTGTCGGAGAAACCGAAATTTTAATTAAAATTGGAGATGGCGTGAAGAAGAGAAAGCATTGACTTCATTATCTGCCTGATTTGTTTGAGTTAAATTCTAAATATGTAACTAATGAAAATTGGATAGGAGTTATGCGGAATGTTTTGTTCGTGTTGGTCTATACCATTACCTCCTGAAATATTTACTGCTTCTCGCGAAACACGGTGTACATGTTGGACTACTTCGAGCTTCGCTTCCACTGCTTCAAATATATAGCTGTATGGTGCTCATTATTTTCATGAACTCTTTGTTATATCAGTTCTATCCGTATTCTTCGGGATGATCACGGTTTGTCGAAGGCGGTCACAAAAGGATAAAGGGTTATTTGATTGTGGTGTTGGACGATATGAATAAATTATCTTTAATAGAACATATTGCAGCTGTAGACCACAATGTACCGGGTTCGATTCCCGGCTGGGTCAGGGATTTTCTCTGCCTCGTGATGGCTGGGTGTTGTGTGTTGTCTTTAGGTTAGTTAGGTTCAACTAGTTCTAAGTTCTAGGGGACTGATGACCATAGATGTTAAGTCCCATAGTGCTCAAAGCCATTTGAACCATTTTTTTTAACCACAATGTAAGGAAAATGTAACAATTGCTCCCATCTTGGTCCGACAAATCAGTTATATTCTTAATTGCCTTATTAACCCTTATATTCAACTGTAGGCTCTATGCAATTATTAATAGCAATGTCATAGACCATTTTCCAGTGCAGTTTTTGTCAGTAAAAGGTGTAACATATATCTCCAAAAATAATAGTTAAAATAACACATTTGTAGCGAATACTTTGTCATACAATTAAAAATAAATTATTTAGCAGTTCAACGTGTTACAATATGTCATTTCTTGGATTTATCAGAGTTGTGGAACACAACCAACAATAACTTCTTTGGAGATACTACATTGCATAACCGTCACAAATCGAGTTTAGAAAAACCTAGGTTTAATTTCAGATCATGCAGCTTACACGAAATAAAGCATTGAATAATAATAGTAATTAATAAAAGGATTGCCTCTTAACATCAGTCTCAACGATCAGGTAAAAAGTCATCATGAAGTTGTTTTTGTAATAAGTAGCAAATGTTGTCATCTGGTGTTTGGAGCAGTTGATCAAGCGTGTTTGTGTCCATTACCATTTCAGAAAACATGTCTGTCGGAAAATATGCAGCGGTGTGACACTGGATGATTTTTCTCTTGAAAATAAACTCGGCGGCTGCCAAGGTTCAAACGTATAAGCTAGCCTATAAGTGTAGGAGCCAATCCTTTTCACTCGCGTCATGTCATCTTGCGGTCGGTGGTTTTGTTCTACCCCGGTGAGACTGAACGGACTCTACCAACTCGAGCTAAACATGCCCTATCGAGCTTTAACTTCAGCGTTGGCAAACGTTGATTAGAGATACCCACCCCACGGATAGTCCTGGCTTCCAGCCCTAATCGAAACTTGCGCCCTGTATCAGACGCTGCAGTCAGCGGCCCTAGAGGAGGCTTGCAGACGAGCTTCCCACAGAGGAAATTTCGGAAACACTGTGTAGTTCGTGTCCTGAGCATGAATTTATAGGTTCCAACTGCTTTGTGTCCAACGCCTATGTTTGGGTAATCATGCTATTAACAAGTACACATTTCTCTATATAATATTTGCCGTGTTTAAATTGGATTAAAACCTCAAAAACTTTTATACACTGACCCTTCGACCTGCAGCCAGTGAGAAACAGTATATCCGTCTCACTCTCTTTTTTTCTTTCCGTCCCCCTCTGGAATCTAAATGTTTCATCATTACCATCTATCCCTACATATAACACTTCCACCCTCCTTCCGATCGCTGACCGACGAAAGATGCACTTTTGCACTATTGACGTAATTAGAGGAACAGATACTATAAAAACCAAGCTTCTGATATGAGGTTTGTATTGCCTTGATCGTGAGTACATACACAGGAATACCAGTTTCCACAAGACTAAACAGCCATTTTCAGATCTGCAAAGTTACAAAAAATCACAAAAATATTTTTACACTGTACTAGCAAAAGTCGTATAAACCGATTTATCATAAGTTCATTTCGATGTACTCATAGCCTACACTTTATGAAAACATGTGCTGCGTTACCACACATTTGTTTTCGTCCCATCGAAGCGAACTGAGAATTTTAAATGAAACAAAATACCAACACATAATTTGCTATGGTAAATACATAAATACCGAAATGTGCTTAAGGTAACATTACCTCATAAAAAAAGAGAGTAGAACATTAAAAATGTATCTGTGTCTTCATGGCAAGACGGAGTCATAGAACCGCGGTACATCAAAAAATGCCCGTGTCTCTAGTTTAGCATTAGGCCAGTACTGCCGGATACCAGTCAGGATAACAGAGTAACACGGAGGAGTACCACCACACGACAGTAGTCCCTACAATAATCATATGTATTATATAGATTATTTTAAAACACCCATTTAACAGTATATGAGAGAATGCAAAATGAACCGTAAAAAAGTAAATTATACAATGTCCGTCATATAAAAAGAAAGTACGATATTTTAATATATTTCGTCAATTTCTAAGACTGGAAAAATTATTTCCAGTAACCTAGTTAACATTTAACATTTGTTACATGATAAATGAACGATGTGGGTGGGACTCAACGTAGACAACAGCATGAGAATCTCTCATGAATAAGATAACGCCAGAATGTCCATCTTAACAACTTGTATTATCATGTATTATTCTTTTCGTCTCTTATAAGACATCATATTGAAAATTCAAATAATAGTGTCGTTTTACATAATTAGATACTTCTGATGTATACATTCACACACAACACACCACATAAAAGTAATACTGTCTTGCACAATTCAGTGATGGATATTGGAAGGAAGATGCCATGACCCGATGTCTAGCCTACTAATTTAAGATTGTTACTGACATATTTCACTGTGAATGCACACATACTTTTTCGTATACAGTGATGAAACTATGAGATCTAGAGCAATAATGAAAGACTGTTTTCAACTGGCATAAATTGTGTTTGTTGATGCCAACTGTTTCACTCCATGTCTGTGTAACAACAGAACGGTGTGATTATCGAGATTCGATATTACAGTAACATTACAGAACATTACTATGACACTTGTTGCCTTTATAAAGCAATACACATATTAAGTGGACAGGAATGTAAGAAATAACAAGTGAGAAAATGGCAGATAGGGAACTACTAGTGTTCAATATATATTTACACTCTGAATTTATGACAAAACCACAGAATTATCATGAATATTTTAGTAAAACGTAAGGCCATAGCTAGTATAGGGAACAGTTGCTTGTAAATTTTGTTAGAGCCAAGCGGATGTTGTACTGTGTATTACTTTTATGTAGTGTATTTTGTATGGATGTGTACATCAGAAGTATGTAAATACGTAAAACGCACAATTATGGCCGTGTAGGTCTTATAATTACAGTATAAGACAACCTAATACGGTACACGACGTCTTACTAACAAACATTAAACCTTGCAAGAACGGTGCAGGCAACGCTATACCTGGGGACATCAATTCCTGACAAATTTCAACCCAACACGGTACCAACAGTTGTTTAAAGGCTCGGTGGAACTTTAATGGTAGTCCGTCGATTCTTGGTGATTTATGGGGAGCACCTTTACCAATTGCATCGAGCCCTTTCTCTTCCGTCACTTCTCCCAGTTAAGCCAGTCCCATGTCTGGTGGAACTGTACCGTGGACATGTGCAGAAACGGTGTCTACCATCGCCATATCAGGGTGCGCTGCTGGGAATAAAGGTGAGCGTAATGCCCATAGAAGGCTTCTGCTATATCTGCTTGTTCTACCACGTGTCAACCGTCGTCCGTTATGTTGGTTACCAGGGCCCTACGGATCCTCCTGCGCCCTAAGAGCACGTGGTGCATACATGGACTTTCTGATTGTAGCAGGCCTGGAGCACGCGACCATATAATAGCACCCTGTAAATGATACCGTGCTAAAGAGACGAGCTGCGCTTTCGCGTGATTGCCAATGATCTGCTTGCCAGATGAGGGCTCCATAGCAAGACATTCCCGTAGGACGGTGTATTAAAAGTTTTCCGTGCTCCTCCTCCATGCCGCCGCTTCCCGGCCGTAGGTCATGAAAGTGCGCCTCAGAGCAGGCTCCGCACATTCAATACACCAACTGAAATCGATCGGTAATGACCACGACGCTGTAAGGACGCGTTCCACAGTTCTTCGATAGCACCTTTACTTGTCGGCTCGCCGACACTGGTGACGTTCAGTTTCCAGGGCGGCCTACTGCGCCACACACGTGCAGGTTGGAGGACAACGGTGCAAATATAGGCTGTGTGGTCGGTGAATGCAATGGGCCAGAGCTCTGATCCTCTCGCCGCCGTCGAAAGGGTGCTTGTGACGTAAATCATGTCTAACCCACTTGACGAATAACTTGTATAATGGGTGTAACCAGGAGCTGGGCCATGGATGGGGCGCCACGTGTCGAGCAGATGGATGTCACGCACTAGCATCGCCAATTCCGCACACGGGACATGGTGTGGCTGCTGATCAGACGGAGATAAAGTACGGTTAAAATCTCCTCCGATCATCATATCGTCTATGCGGCCCATACAGAGACGCGTAATATCTTCCGAAAAAAGCGGGCCCTTCTCTCCGCCTCCTTGATCCTGAAGGGGCATATACATTGGTAAGTCGTACACCGTTGACAGTTACGGCCATGGCTCTTGTACTCGGTCGGTACAGTACGTCCGTAGCCGCCGAGCCTTCCCATAGCAGGACAGCCACACCACAATCGGTAGAAGAGGCGTGGGAGATGAGAGCGTTATATCCGTAGAAGTCAGGAGAACTAGCTACACATACTTCCTGCAAGAGTGCCACGTCGATGTCTGCCGCATCGAGCATGCGTTGTAGCATTCTCACTTTATGTGGTGCCCTTATTGCATTGATATTGATTGTGGCAAGTCGACTGGTGTACTGCCTAGACTCTTCACCTAGAGTGGACGCCATGGCAATCGAAGATAACTGCAAGAGATGCCGGACCCACTGAACCTCTTACAGATTATGAATCTTTCACGCTAGGAGTGGCATCTCCAATGTCACCCCCTTCCCCGTCACCCGTGCCCTCTCCAGGAAGTATTCCGACCACTGTGGGTGCAACACGATGCAGTGTAGCTAATCGGCTCCTTAATCTCTTTCACCCACTTCGTCTTTGCAAGAGGTGGAAGGAGCGCCGTCCATCGATGCGACCTTCTGCAACTCGCCCTCTGTGGCGTCATCTGAAATAAGACTTGCACCCAGCTGCGGAGATTTCACGGATGGGGCCTCCCGGGCAACTACGCCACAAGTTCATTTCCATAACAGATAAACGAATTTCGGGAAATACTCCTTTTGATGTTATTATCTCACATTATCTTGACAATACTTTACTTACTAAGACGTCACGGCCCGTATCAGTTTGTTTTATACTGTAATTATAAGGACCGTCGCCATAAGGGTATGGCTCCAGCTAAATCCAAAAAATGCTGTGCTGGACAATGCCCTTAATCTTTAGCAAAATATCTGCGATAATTTAGTAGTTTAGTAATAACCCTGGAATGTAAACTTATATCGTATGTTAGTACTTCTAATCCTCCAAATGGTCTCGCTTGTTATTCCATATATCCCTGTCCGCTTACTCTGTATATTGCCTTGTGAGACCAACAAGTATCGCAGTATCGTTCTGTAATGTTACTGTAGCATCAAATCTCGACAATCACACTGTTCTGTTGTTACATCGAGTGACATAGACGGCATCGATAAACACAATTTGTACCAGCTGAGAGTTGTCTTTCACTATTGCTCTAGAATTCATACTTTTATCAATGTATAAGGAAAAGTATATGTGTGCATTCGTTGTGAAATATGTGTCAACCTGATATTAGAAACATAGTCCGCGGCCTGTGGCTTATGCCTTCCGATGCCTAGATGCTATTACTTTTTTGCCGTGTATTGTGTATCGATGTATAAATCACAAGTAAGCAATTATGTAACACGGCGCTATTATTTGAAATTTCTATATCATATCTTATCAGAGACGAAAAGTGTAATTCGTGATATTACAAGTCGCAGAAGTTGGCATTCTGTCGTATCTTATTAAGTGAACGATTTTCATACTGTTGTCTACATTGAGTCACGCCCTTCATTTAGTCTTTAACGAATGTTAAATACTGGCTAGCTTATTGGAAATAATTTTTCCGGTCTCAGAAATTGACGAAGTACTTTCTTTTTATATGACTGACATTGGATAATTTATTTTTTTATGATTCACTTTGCATTGTCTCAGATAATGCTAAATGATCGTCTTAAAATAACCTAGGTAACACTATGATTATTAAAGAGACTGCTGTCAGGTGGTGGTACTCCTACGGTATTACTATGTTATCCTGACTGATAACCGGCAGTACGTAGCCAACAGCTAACATGAACACTTAGGACACTTCTTGATGTACCGCAGTTCTATGACTGTCTTGCCATGAGGACACAAATATATTTTTTTATTGCCCTACTCTCTTTTTTTGTTATGAGGCAGTGTCATGTCAGGCATATTTTGGAATTTGTCCAGTGTAAAGAGAGATTCTGGGTGAAAGTTTTTGTTGCCTTGTAAGCTTGGATTACTAGTTTCGACAGGAATAAATAGCCATCTTCAGATCCACAACCTTACAAAAAATCACAAAAATATTTTTACACTGTGTTAGCAGCAATCGTTAAAACACAATTTTACGTAAGTTCATTTTTATGTGCCTACAGCGTACAGTTGATGAATCCTGCTGTCCTTTACACCACACGTTTGTTTTAGTACCATCGATTTGACGCCACTTCGACGCTCTTACACAAAGAACAGAAAAACGTTCCATTCGGATAACTCCTTCACGGTGGATCGTTTTTCTTTCTTTTTTGTAGAGTGAATGCAAAAGGAGAAAAAATGCGTAGTATAGCCGAGCATTTGTCTCCTTCTAAAAATATTACCCCACACATTCGCTCCGTTACCGAACTGAATATCTGTTGATGACTCTGAATGTATTCGATCAACCGATTCCTTCATTCAGAGAGGCTGAGCTCCAAATTTCTTTTCTCCTAAGTCGTTTCAGTAGTAACTAATCTTTACACTCTTCTGGGGCACTACATTAAGAATGCTTCGATTCTCTTCTTGACTGAATTATTACCCACACCTCATCTCCGTCCAAGGCTACACTCCAGTTATCTGCAGGAGAAACTGGATGTTAAGAAATTTGGGTGAGAATAGCTTTTCTTGCTATTGGCAAAGTTCATGTTAGAGCTTCTTCACTTCTGCCATCATAAATTCTCTTGCTGCTGTAACAAAAAAAATTCATCTAGTACTTTTGGTACGTTATTTTCTAATATAATTCCCTCAATTTCGACTGATCTAATTCGATTTTGTTCCATTACTATAGTTTTACATTTTCTGTGTTAATCTTATGACGTCTTTTCAGCAGACTATCTATTCCCTCAAGTGCTCTTCCAAGTCCGTGCCCACCTCTGACAGAAATAGAGTGTTATCAGCAAATCTCGATGTTTTAATTTCTTCTTCCTTAACTATAGTTCCGTTTCCTAGTTTCTGCACGGTTTGCTGTACTGCTTGTTCAGTGTAGAGGCTGAGTAAAATTTGGGATAGGATGTACTATTGCTTCCCGTTCATGTTGTTTAACTCTTAGAACTACTGTCTGTTTTCTCCCCACATTTTACCACTGTCGCGAGTGAGCTGCAGTAAACGTTGTCAATAGCTTCCGCTAAATCTAAAAATGTTACAGTTGCTACCTGTACTTGTAAATACTTGCGTTTCACAATATTGGCTGTAAAAGTGTTCTGCTGGTAAGTGGTTTTGACAACTGTCCCGGAGGTACTGAATCTTATTCTCGCTGATCACGTTTCACTTTTTTTGGAAGAAGTGTCTAAAATTTAGTCACCTTAGCTTTGTATGTACATAAGAAGGCCCAATTTGCAGAAATCAACCATAAACTCGATTCTCGGGCCGCCGAAGTGACGTCAAATCGAAAATCTTGTATTAGACCGGCAGCTGAAGGCACATTGTTTTTGTACAATGCATACAATGCATACATTAATGGTCCAGAACTGACCATCGTGAACAGGATAACGTGTAGGTAGCGCATCGGACACTGTTCGCCTTGACCTGTCTTTGTTGACTCAGGGCAGACTAAACGCCATGCTCGACAGCTCGACAGCGATCCCTCATTGTTTCGACCGGGGCGGCCTTTGTTTAATTTAGTAATGGTGGGAGCCGCGGGTGGCTTCCACAGAGGGATTTAAGCCGGCGCTGTCAGATGCCCGTTTGATTCTGCTAATGGATCTGCCGCCGCGGCACATCCACTGCCAGCGCTGACCGTCTGTGGGCAGCCTTCGTCACACGATACCCAGCGAGCCCTCACGTGTAGTAGACGCGTGGACTTCACCGAACAGCCTTGATATGGCAGCGTGTACCTCGCACTGGAGTAAGAACTCCTCTTAAATTTTACCACTCAAACACTGAAGACGAAACACGATTTTTTTCGATATCTAATCATTGAAATGTAGAGACAGAGGAAACTACACAGCACAATTAAAGAATCAGTTTTCCGAATCTCCATTAATGACTCCCATAGCGACGCTCAAGTCTGAAATTTTGCTCTCTAAGGCTCCGAAAGTACGGCTCCCTTCTACGTCACCCGCGCTCTTGCCAGTGCTTCAAACAGTAAGGTGACGACACATGCGAATGAGAGACCAGAGCCCAAAAGTTCATCTTAGAAGTAAGGTGGATTAATGATGTCACATTGGCACCAAATTTAACCATAATTTCGCCCAACTCCACCGTCGATGTGTCACATGGAGGAAGGACGTTTCACCTCCCTTTTTTTCATGTCCTTGCAAGAGAAGATAGAATGACGATGATTAGCGTTTATATCAAATTATTTTCTTATGGTTGACCGAGGAAAATACTGCAGACACACCGTCGCTAAGTAACGAACGAAAACGTCTCATGAGGTGCTTTGAAGGGAGTCTTGAAGGGATCGTGTGGTCTAGGGTTTGAGTTATTGTTTAGTAGTCAGAACGTCCTCCATCCCAGGTTCCAACACCACCACGGCTTAAATTTTGAATAAAAATCATCAGCAATGAAGACTTACAGCATGAAAAACCCTTTCTCATTCAGCCAACGGCCTCGTCAAAAAGGGTGGAGGAGCGGACAGAGGTCCAGGGCACTCTCTTGCCCTTGGGGTGGGAAACTGCCCCAAAAGGCGAAAGAATCAGCAATGATCAATGTCATAAGGACAAAGAAGGCAATGTCAACCACTGTGTAAGGGACACATAACGTGTATCCATAAGACACGTGGCCTGTAATTGAGTGCCATGATGATCTCTCCATTGGCAAAAGATTCCGGAATAGTCCCCCATTCGGATCTCCGGGAGGGGACTGCCAAGAGGGAGGTGACCGTGAGAAAATGATCGATTGAGCAACGAAAGATTAACGTTCTACGTGTCGGGTCATGTAATGTCAGATGCTGGAAGATGGAAGGGAGATAGAAAATCAGAAAAGAGAATGGCTAATGCAATATCTAAACATAGTGGGACACAGTGAAGTGAAATGGAAAGAAGACAAAGATTTCTCGTCGGATGAATATAGGGTTATGTCATCAGCAACAGAAATTATTGTAGCGGGAGTAAGATACGTTATGAATAGGAAGGTATGACAGAGACTGAGTTACGATGAACAGTTCAGTAATAAGGTTGTTCTCATCAGAATCGACAGCAAAGCGACACAAACAGCAATAGTTGAGCGACACATGGCGTTGTCTCAAGCCGAAGATGATGAGATAAAATATATGACTACGTTGAATGTGTTGTTCATTATGTAAAGGGAGATGAAAATCTAGTAGTCATGGGGGACTGGAATCCCGTTTAGGTGAAGGAGTTGCTGGAGAATACGGGCTTGGTACTAGGATTGAGAGATGAGAAGGGCTAACTGAATTTTGCAATAAATTTTAGCTAGTGTAAGAGAAAACGCTGTTCAACAATCACAGGAGGAAGAGGTATACTTCGAAAAGGCTGGGAGGTAGAGGAAGATTTCAGACTATATCATAGTCAGATAGATAATCCGGAATCAGATACTGGATTGTAAAGCATACCCAGGAGCATATGTGGATTCAGCTCACAATAGTAGCGATGAACTGTAGGCTGAAGTTCAAAAGACTAGCCAGGAAAAATGTGCGCAACGAAGTGGGATCCGGCAGCTATGAGAAATGAAGAATGAATTAGCGTATAGTTCTCTGACGCTACAGATACTACGATTGGGAATAGCTCAGTAGGCCGTTCAGTTAAAGAGGAATGGACAACTCTAAAGAGGGAAATCACATAAGTTGGTAAGAACAATATAGGTACAAAGAAAATAAAAGAGAAGGAACCATGCTTAACAAATGTAATACTCTAGTTGATCGATGAGTGAAGGAAGTACAAAAATGTTCCGAGAAATTCAGATCTACAGAAATAGAAATAACTTAGGAACTAAATAAACAGGCAGTACAAGAGAGCAAAGCGGAAATGTCTGTATGAAAAAAAGTGAAGAACTCGAAAAAGAAATAAGGCTAGGAAAGACTGGCTCACCATATGGAAAAATAATACTAACCATCAGTGAAATTAAAAGTGCAAAGGGAATTCCACTGTTAAATGTAGAGGAGGGAGCATATTGGTGGAAAGAGTACGGTAAAGGTCTCTATGAGGGGGAAGACTTGTCTGATGTGTTAGAAAAAGAAATAGGAGTCGATGTAGAACAGATAGGGCATGCAGTATTAGAATTTAAAAGAATTGTGGAAGACTCAAGATCGAAAACGGGCGAAGGGAGACATAACATTCCATCAGAATTTAGAAGATCACAGGGGGCACATGGCAACTAAACAATTATGCACGTAGGTTTGTAGACTGTATGAGTCTGGCGACATACGTATTTTCCGACCTACGGAAAAATTTCATCCACACAATTCCTCATATTATAAGAGCCGACAAGTGCGAGAATTATGGCACAATCCCCTTAACAGCTCATGTGTCTTAGTGACAAGAATAATATATAGTATGTGAACCGCTGTGCAAGGTGGCTTAGTTATCAACGCACCTGTCTAGTAAGCAGGAGACCAGGGTCCGATTTCACTGGAAAATTTTCTCTCGCCACTTCAGTGTATATACATAACATCATGTATGTATGAAACCAGTGAAGTCTCTAATATTGTATCATTTAAAATGGAGCTCTAAATGTTTCGCAACTGCACGTCATTGCCGTATGACATATTAAAGCTATTTAATATATTTTTACTTCATCAGGTACAGAATCTTATGATGAATAGATGCTTTACATGTTTGGAACTACTTATACAACATGTTCATAACCAAGCTATACTCATTCGGCGTTTCACAATTTTTTATTTTCACACAAACAAGTTCGTTACCACGGAATATAAAATACTTGCTATTGAACTTTATTTCTTTTATGTCTTTGTAATTTTATCTGCCTTTAAAATGGAAACTGGGTTTAGTATCCACTAGCTTCTATTTCAAAATGTATTTACTATGTTACTTGTTTTTGATAATAGTTTTGAATGATCTGATTACTGGTGTATAGTAGAGCAATAATGTAACAGGTAAACGATTGAAGGAAATACTGACAAGTTTATTTCGATTGCAACGCTTTTAAAATTCAGTAGAGTATTTATTCCTAGGTACACGACAATGTTGCAACGTGGAACAACTTTTCATGTTTACAAAAACCTTAATTTTCCGGAGTGCACTTTATTATTTCAAAAAAAGAGAATACAGTACATAGAAATTGAATATCGTCGTTTCACATTGGAATAAGAATACGTAAACTTCTGTTGCAGAGCTAACTAGAGCTGAAAGTCTGAAACGTGTATCAAGAGACAACACTGTCACCTACATAGTGTGTTTTATTCGTCTTTCTCTAAACACATAAAACAATTATTTTGCATATTTCATTTATCTCCCATCAGTTTACCTTCTTGATCATTCTTTGTGGAAGAACAACTTTAATCTTTCATGTTTTTTCTTCAGACTTGCTTAACAAGTGTAACGACAAATGGGCATCTTTAGGGATTTCTCATATTCTAAAGCCAGATTGTCATGTAGCACATCCTAAATTTCCTTTTCCGTTCCCCGGCTGTAACTTGGATTCTTGAGCTTGAATGATTGTGCGATGCTACTTTCATTTATCTGGCTTTTCAGTATACAGATTTATCTGGATGGATCATTCCGCACTTTGATGTCACATCTCCTGATTCTACACACTGATAGGAACAATCTATTCACAAGACAGTTTAATTGGTGGTTTAATTATCCGTGGTTATTATCTGTTGTGAAGCAATTTTCTCATAAAACGATACTGAGAATGTTACGCTCCTGTTTTTCAAACGGGTGATATTTTTACCGCAAACGTGTTTTGGGGACTACGGTATACTGTTATCAAGTGGTTTAAAACAATAAAACAAGTGAATATATCGCAATACTCTACGTAGAGACAACCATTTAAAAGTACTCATATCGTCCTACAGCGTAACATACTTTAAATTTTCTCTGCCATTTGCCACTATTAAAAAAAACACCCAGCCGCCAATGTGCTTTCTCAAAAATAAAAGTGTTCCTAGAACATTTCATGTTTACGTGCTACACTCTCAAGGCTCTGTTGTAAACCGAAGAGCGCCGATTTCACGAGAAGTTTCCTGAAAAGCGTGTGTCACAGCCCCCAACAATATCATTGCCTACCATAAAACCTATAAACAATGTACTCCAACTCCAAGTAAATTCTAAAAATCATACTACAGCTCTGTTGCTACGTGTGCATCCATATACGATGGCCAAAACAAAGAAAAACATTTCTCGTAGCGCCAATAAGTTGAATACGTTAATTACTACTTCCCAAGGAGGATATCGCTAAAGTGGGCCCAGAAATACACTTTGGACACTTCCGTCTCTCATTTAACATGATGCCGCAATCCTTTCGTAAAACGCAGCAAATCTCCATTTCCTCTAGATTTCACAACAAACCACCCCTTACCCTCAAGGTGCAATATCCTCATACTGTGATAGTACCCAACGAAAACTGCTCATTCTTAAGGTGCTTCGCCACCATCGATGAGCCAGTCTCTTTATTATTATGCTCATTAAAGCTTAATTAAAGTATCTTCTTGTTTTCACAAAGTACTTCTCCGACCGTCCAGTTCCCCCCTGTGCCAGGCTTAGGCGTCAGCCACTATTCTATATCGTTGTCCGTCCTGAATTAGGCAGGAAGAAATTTTCACTCATTTTTTGATAGTAAAAAACCTCGACAATTGATATGAGATAATCCCACATATGGAATGCCCTACATTTCTACGTAATTCAGTACCTGATAAGGCCTGATAAGGAAATGAAAGAAAGAAAATAAAAGAAAGGTTCAAGAGTAGAATTAAAATTCATGGTGAAAGGATATCAATAATAGGAGTTGTTGATGACGTTGCCTTCCTCAGTGAAAGTGAAGAATAGTTACGGGATGTGTTGAATGGGATGAGTAGAGAGTGTAGATTGAGAGTAAATCGAAGAAAGACGAAAGTAAATATAAGTAGAACAAATTAATTCAGCGAGAAACGTAGTATCCGTGAATAGCTTCCACAGTATTAAAGGGAACTGTAGAGGATAAAAACTGTAGAGGAAGACAGAGGCTGTACTACATCCAGCAAATAATCTAGGACGTAGGGTGAAATTAGTAGTCTTCTATGGAAAGGTCTGCACAGGAGTGGAATTCGTCACGGGCAGCATCAAATGAGTGAGAAAACTATCTGCTGAAAAAGAAAAAATAATCTTTATAATTTTTGTCTATTGTACCTCACATACTTCATTTCACAATCCTGACATTTTGTCTCATACACGTTGTGTTTGCCCCATTTAGTTCTTATGTGTGTCAGTCATGCGTCATCCTCTGCTCCAGTTCGTTGTTTGTCTTGAATGCGATTTTCGCCCATTTTTTGTTAAAAAAATCTGCGCTATTTATGTGAGATAATCCCACATATGGCATCACTCTGTATATTTGCGGATTTCAGTAGTGGTACTTAAATGATTAATAAACAAATAAGGAGGCATTCTCACTTATAGTGGGAATGGAGTCGGCGCGAGAAGATGGACTTTTCAGTTAACATACCAAGGAGAGTAGCGACCGGTGTCTGTCGACACGCTTCAAGCCCGCTGGTACTCGCAGCAGCTACTAGCGGCAAGGCGGCCAGTGACCGCCGTTAATCCAGTCTTCCGCCTACGGGAACCATGGAAGACGCCCGGCTCGACCGACAGAGCCGCCGCCGCTGCCGCCGCCGCCGCTGCTTTAATTCTGGCCCGGAGCGCCGGCAGCGCCACCTGCTCGCCTGTTTTGTGTCGTGTAATTCCCGGGCTGAATTATTAACGCGGCAGCCGCTCCGCCGTCTGCCTGCGACCGCGCCCACATTTCGCAAACCGCTGCACCGACTGCAATAACACACCGCGGCGCCGGCTGCGACCCCACGGCTCCTGATACCTGTGTTCTGACAGCCGCCTCCGGCTGCCGGGTATGACTCTCCTGTAATTTACCCTGGCGTGTTAGAAGATTTGATAAAATCCTTCTGTGGTCTGGCAGTGTCAAGTGGTGCAATGTCCTCTGTCATTGTGTAGCGGCTGCTGCTATCTTTGAGGTGCGTGATATCCCCATCTCACGACACTCTAGTGCTGTCCGCTCTTGAGAAGTAGCCTACGTCATTTTAGTGTGCTTTAAAGCATAGCATACGGGCTACTCAGGGAATGATTTGCAATCTGGTCTGCTAGTCCTGCTTTCCCCCCCCCCCCCCCCCTCCAACCATTTTTGTTCAGAATGTGGTTATTTATCTTGAACATTTCATAGCAAATGTGCGACAAACGTTCATGCCTTACGTCCCAGATTGTTCAGCTATCCATAACGTTACTATGGGAAGCCAGAAAATGCTGCGATGCCAGGTCCTGTGTGAAATTTTCCGAAGTTCATACAGTGCCATTTCCTTGAATGACTCCCTGCAAGCTTGCTCAATTTCTTCGATTGTCGAAACAAGTTGGAACGTAAAGCATCAACGTTGTTTCGTGAGATACTGCTTAATAATTCCCCTCAGGGAATTGTCGCACGATGCCAGATGTGTACCTCTCGAAAGCCACTCAATTGCTGCTGGCAAGTACACGGGACCTCTCCGTATCCGTCTTTGGGGTAACACTTCTACCGAGAATTCCCGAACACCGAGAGTGTGGGGCCGGAGTTCAATCTTTTTGAAGCCATCTGTCACCAATAATCTTCAGTCTCTGGAGCACTTGAACAAGTGATTCACACAACATACGCACCGTCAAAGAAATATTGCCCTGGAAGGTGCTTATTGGACACCGCAGCCAAAATCATAACATGCAGGGGATCATTCTCTAAGCAACACCGACCGGACAGGTCTTGAAGACCTAATGGTACGCACCGGCCGCCGTGTCATCCTCAGCCATTAGGCGTCAAGGCCGTTATCAGTTTTCGTGACCGGTGTCGCTACTTCTCAGTCAGGCAGCTTCTCAATTCGCCTGACAATATCTAAGTGCACCCCGGTTGATAACAGCACTCGGCAACTCAGACGGTAACCTCTCCAAGTGCTAGCCAAGCCCGACAGCGCTTAACTATGGCGATGTGACGGGAACCGACATTACTACTGCTGCAAGACAGTTGGCAATTACTCTGCAAATTAAATAAAATAAAAAAAATACTCGTATTCCTACAAGATCGATAAACTGCACAATCGTCTGAAAAGGAAACATTGGCCCGCTATGGGAGCGTCAGAAACACGTCGAATAATTTTGAGCTAACTTCATGTTCTTGCCTCATGCCATCATCATTCAACTCATTTAAGAATTTTAGCCTGTAAGGTTTTAATTCCAGATTTTTTCATGTGGGTCAGAACAGAAGTTCTTCGAATAACAATTTCAGTGATGAAATGGGAGACGCGGTCACAGAATCCGACTCTGCTCTACATGATTTTTGTCGCGTTGATGATCGACCTGCCCTTTTTCCATCCAAAACCGACCCAGTCCCCTTCCCATCGCAGTATCGTTCTCTTTAATGGAGCTTTTTTATGGAATTATGTCACCAAATCCCTCTGTACATCTGTTGTGGTTTTCCCAATGTGCGCACGTACATGAGCCCATACAATTGCAGGAATGCATTCTTCCACAATGTCGCTATTGGTGTCCGGTATCTGGGAAGAAAGAAAAGGTATATGGAGTAAAAATACTCATCCTGTCCCAAACAGATGGGGGATGACAGGACTTTCGGAGCTTACTGTAGATATGTCAACCTTGATACTTGCAACAATCGCCTGAAAGTAATAACAGACGAGAGAAGAGCAAAGTGGATTTAAGAAAGGACACTCGTGAAATGATATTTTTAGCAACACGAATGCCACAGAGAAACGACGAGAAGTAAGTTTAGAAACACTTGCTGCTTTCATTGACTTCGAAAAACCTCGATCATTAGCAATAGCCTATGGGAAACATTGGACAAAATTGTCAGAACCGTATGTACAGACACCAAAATGTTCACAAATACAGGAGCTTCATAAACAGAAAACATAATTATAAATCAAGGTGTCTGACAGGGATATACCATATCATCGACTGTTTTTACCAGCTGCATGGAAGTTTTCGTAAGAAACGAGAGAAGGGAGCCTATCAAGCTACACAATAAAAGAGGTACTACTCTCTAAATGCTGTGCTGTATGAATATGATATAACTGTACTACAAGATGTTACGCCGTAAAGTCAAGCGCCGGCACGCCAGTCGGGAAAGGTAGAGCAGAGGACGTTCAGACGACGTCAGCCAATCGCACTCTGAACGACCCCTCTACAGAACGATAACAAAACAGCAGCGGCCGCATGTAGAGGACATAAGTGCAGGTCCCGACTGGGCGCAGCCCAGTTGGGGAGCACCTTCAAAATAAATACTTGTATTGAAGCGACTACTCTATTCACTTCAATATAACACGGAATTGGGAATTATTACACTGAAGCAAAACTGGTTCAACTGACTCTAAGCACGATGGGCCTTAACATCTGAGGACATCAGTCCCCTAGACTTAGAACTACTCACAACTAACTATCCTAAGAACATCACACACTTCCATGCCGGAGCCAGGACTCAAACATGCGACCGTAGCAGCAGCGCGGTTCCGGATTGAAGTGCCTAGAACGGCTCGGCCACAGCGGCCGGCTACGCTGAAGAGATTACTTATTTTGTCTGTCGCCCTTTGCTTGCGAAACATCTGTGTAACACAAAGTATTGTATTTGTTCATTTTGTAATATTGTTGTTGTGGTCTTCAGTCCTGAGACTGGTTTGATGCAACTCTCCATGCTATTCTCTGCTGTGCAAGCTTCTTCGTCTCATAGTACCTACAGCATCCTACATCCTTCTGAATCTACTTTGTGTATTCATCTCTTGGTCTCCCTCTACGATTTTTAACCTCTACGTTGACGTCCAATACTAACCTGGTGAGCCGGCCTCGGTGGCCGTGCGGTTCTAGGCGCTCCAGTCCGGAGCCGCGCTGCTGCTACGGTCGCAGGTTCGAATCCTGATTCGGGCATGGGTGTGTGTGATGTCCTTAGGTTAGTTAGGTTTAAGTAGTTCTAAGTTCTAGGAGATTGATGACCACAACAGTTGAGTCCCATAGTGCTCAGAGACATTTGAACCATTTGAACTAACCTGGAGATAACTTGATGCCTCAGAACATGATCTACTAACCGATCCCGTATCTAGTCAAGTTGGGCCACAAATTTCTCTTCTCGCCGATGCTATTCAGTACATCCTCATTAGTTATGTGATCTAGTCCTTTCCTAATTTAATTCCCTCACCATCACTTCATTTAATTCGACTACATTCCATTATCCTCGCTTCGGGTATGTTGATGTTATCTTATATCCTCCTTTCAAGACACTGTCCATTCCATTCAACTGTTCTTCCAGGTCCTTTGCTGTGACAGAATTACATTGTCATCATCGAACCTGAAAGTTTCAATTTCTTCTCCATGGCTTTTGATATTTACTCCTAATTTTTCTTTTGTTTTCTTTACTGCTTGCTCAATATACTGTTGAATAACATCGGGAAGAGGCTAGAACCCTGTCTCACTCTCATCCCAACCACTGCTTCCCTTTCATGTCTCTCGACTCTTATAACTGCCATCCGGTTTCTGTACAAATTGTAAATAGCCTTTCGCTCCCTGTATTTTACCCCTGCCACCTTTAGAATTTCAAAGAGAGCTTTTCAGGCAACATTGCAAAAAGCTTTCTCTAAGTCTACAAATGCTAGAAACGTGGGTTTTCCTTTCCTTAATCTTTCTCTTATGATAAGTCGTAAGGTCAGTATTGCCTCACATGTTCCAACATATCTACGGAATCCCCGAGGTCGGGTTCCACCATATTTTCCATTCTTCTGTAAAGAATTCGCGTTAGTATTTTACAGCTGTGCCTTCTTAAACTGACAGTTCGCTAATTTTCACATGTGTCATACACCTTCTTTCTTTGGGTTAGAAATTATTATATTGTTTTTGAAGTCTGAGGATATTTCGCATGTCTCATACATCTTGCTCACCAGATGGTAGAGTTTTGTCAGGACTGGCTCTCCCAAGGCTGTCACTAGTTCTAATGGAATGTTGTCTACTCCCGGGGCCTTGTTCCGACTTAGGTCTTTCAGTGCTCTTTCAAACTCTTCACACAGTTTCATATCTCCCACTTCACCTTCTTCTACCTACTGTTCCATTTCCATAATATAGTCCTCAAGAACATCGCCCTTGTATAGAGCCTCTATATACTTCATCCACCTTTCTGCTTTCCCTTCTTTGCTTGGAGCTGGGTTTCCATCTGAGCTCTCGATATTCATACAAATGGTTCTCTTTACTCCAAAGATCTCTTTAATTTTTCTGTAGGCAGTAACTAATTATCTCACCCTAGTGAGATAAGCATCTACATCCTTACATTTATCCTCCAGCCATCCCTGCGTACCCATTTTGCATGTTTTTGAGACGTTTGTATTCCTTTCTGCCTGCTTCATTTACTGCATTTTGATATTTTCTTCTTTCATCAATTACATTCAATATTTCTTCTGTTACCCAATGATTTCTACTAGCCCTCGTCTTTTCACCTACTTCATCCTCTGCTGCTTTCACTACTTCATAACTCATCTTCTACTGTATTTCTTTCACCCATTCCTGTGAATTGTTCCCTTATGCTCTCCCTGAAAATCCGTGCAACCCCTGGTTTAGTCAGTTTATCCAGGTCCTATCGCCTTAAATTCCCATATTTTTTCAGTTTCTTCAGTTTTAATCTACAGTTCATAGCAAATAGCTTGTGGTCAGAATCCAGATCTGCCCCTGGAAATGTCTTACAATTTAAAATCTGGGTCCTAAATCTCTGTCTTACTATTATATAATCTATCTGATACCTTCTAGTATGTAGTAATAGTTTTGTAATAAAACTCATTAACACGATTTGTTTGAATGTTGTCTAGCGATTCCGAGGTAGCAGGTTCTCTACACACCCCATGTTCGACGTCATTGCTATAGTCTCTCACAGCTATAACACGACGATCGCCTTCCAAGCCATCGGATAGACATCGACTATTCAGCGTTCCACCCTTTACCACGGCATCTTGCATGAGCCTAGCTGGAGCGCAACTATCGATATCGGCAAGCCATTGCCATGGTCATCAATGCAGCCTTCCGTACTACTATCAACGAGTTTATACCAATACCGTCCGCCCACGGTAGCTGAGCGGTCAGCGCGACAGGCAGTCAGTCCTCAGGACACGTGTTGGATCTCCGGCTGGGTTGGAGTTTTTCTCTGCTCAGAGACTGGGTGTTGTTTTGTTTTAATCGTCATCATTTCATCCCCATCGACGAGCAAGTCGTCGTCGTGGCGTCAGATCGAAAGACTTGCACCAGGCGAGCGGTGTACCCGACGGGAGGCCCTCGTCACACGGCATTATTATTATAAAAATACCCATCCCATCTTCAGCGCAGTCAAAGCTCAAAATCGATGAAATCATGTCTGTCCTTTCATTTTTTAATTAAAACGATTACGAAAAGAATTTTCTTGTGCCGCTGTGTATGTGATTTCTTATATAGTTTGTATCGATTTTACTTGTATATTTCAACTATACAGTTTAATTTAACATACAGGTACTTCACGTAGTAAGTACATGATTGGCTGTCAATGATGTAATGACGTACACGATGGGCGGGACTTACATTATATATTCTCGAGTAATGTTGTCATTTTAAGCAGTGGACGTCCGTGTTATTATGGATCTTGCTTTCTCTATCGCCACTAGCAACCGTCATGCGTCTTTTTCGTGACATTTTATTCTCTTTGTATGGCAGCCCTTGTTCTTGATGTTTTTGGCAATGTTACCATTAATTTTTGTTCAAATTCCTCTTAGTGTGTATCACCAACTGCCTGAAGATACTCTAAATTATAGACCCAAACCGGTTACCAACCAAAATAAACTTCTGTTGCGATCAAGACAGTTTTACTAAAAATTTTAAAACATTTGGAGTACCTACGTGTTAAAAATATAGCGTTCGATTTTGTGGGTAGAACTATAAAAATGTATAGCAGTGTTGAAATAATTATATTGAAACGTTATGAAACAACGTTTCTGTGGCTGCAGGAGCACTAGTATTTAATATGGGATTATTCATAGTTCAATACATTTTTACAGGTACAGAGATCCAAGGCATCATACGGTTGCAAATATGAGAAAAGGTACCACCATA
The DNA here is from genome assembly GCF_023897955.1 of Schistocerca gregaria. NCBI lineage: Eukaryota > Metazoa > Arthropoda > Insecta > Orthoptera > Acrididae > Schistocerca > Schistocerca gregaria. Next base: position 203,652,902 of record NC_064924.1, read on the forward strand.
CATTCCTCCTTGTGTTTAACAGACAACTAATTAAAATCGACCCTTTAAAATGGTCAGATGCCGTGTTGGCTTAAGACTTAAACACAGTGTCAATTTTTCATTTCCTCTAAATTAAGTTTTATTCGGAGAATAAACTGATTTTTCCGTCTTCTGCTCTGGCCTGCCATCATGTTGCAGGTGCTGCGGGAACGAAATTACGTGCGGGTAATAACAGTTGTCGCACATTCGCTACATTTAACCTTGTTTTTAGGAGCTAATTTCATGGCTGACGCGGTGGAAAAACCAAATGCAATGATGTGCCTTAGTTTCAACTCGATGCTCCTTCGCACCACAACACTGGTTTGATGCACCATGACAAAACGTCACGCTTCTACGTACCAACGTGAATAGTCGTTTTGTTACCACTTCCACTTGGAATTCTGATGGGATGTTATCTATCCCTTCTTTCTTATTTGATCTTAAGTCCTCCAAAGCTCTCTTAAATTCTGATTCTAATACTGGATTCCCTATCTCTTCTAAATTGACTCCTGTTCCTTCTTCTACCGCATCAGACAAATATTCCCTCTCATAGAGGCCCTTAATGTACTCTCTCCACCTATCTGCTCTTTCCTGTGAATTTAAATTTTCCCTTGCACTTTCAATTTTATCACCGTTGCTTTTAATTTCAATGAACGTTATTTTGACTTTCCTATATGCTGAATCAGTCTTTCCGACAATTTCTTTTTCGATTTCTTAACATATTTAACGAGGTCATTTCGTCTTAACTACCCTGCACTTCATTCCTCAGCTGCCTGTATTTCTTCCTGAATTTACAACAACTTTTTTGTACCTCCCTCTTTCATTGGGCAACTGAAATACTTCTTCTCATGGTTTCTTCGTAGTTGCCTTCTTTGTACCTATGTTTTTCTTTCCATCGTCTGGGCATGTAAGATCCCGAAAACGGTCATGATTTAAGGTTCAAAAATAAAAAGAACCTTATAACTAAAGCGATGTTTCGAGTCACGGCCGTATGCCATACAATATTATATTTTTCCAGGTACAATCAGCCACATGTGTGGATAGTGTAGGGGAAATCTGTTGCGAATAGAGTAAGTAGCAAAGAAGTAATACATTTATAGGACATGGGAAGTGCGGCAGTTTTTCAAGCAAGTGTTGTTGTTGTTGTTGATGTCGTCTTCTTTAATCCTAAGACGGGTTTGATGCAGCTCTCAATGCTACTCTATCTTGTACTAGCCTTTTAAACTCCTAGTAGTTACTACAACCTACATCCTTCTGAATCTAATTGCTGAATCCATCTCTTCGTCTCACTGTAAGAGTTCCTCCCCCCCCCCCCTTCCCCCTCCCTCCGCTTCCTTCCAGTACTAAATTGGCGATCGCTTGAGTCTCAAAATGTATCATATAGGCCTGTCCCTTCTTTTACTCAAATTGTGCCACAAATTTCTTTTGTTCCCGTTATTCTCAATATGTCCTCATGAGCTAAGTATTCTACCCATCTAATCTTAGGCATTCTTCTGTAGCACAACATCTCAAAAACTCCTATTCTGTTCTTGTCTACTCTTTTCAGTGTTTCACATCCGTACATGGCTGCACTCCAAACAATTATCTTCAGAAGAAACTTCTTAATAGATAAACCTATATTATATGGTAGCAAGTTTCTCTTCTTCAGAAACGCTTTTCTTGCCACTACATTTTATATCCTGTCTACCTCGGCTATCATCAGTTATTCTGCAGCCCAAATAACAAAACTCATCTACTATTCATTTCTTAATGTATATCCCTCAATATCAGCTGATTTAATTCGACTACATTCCATTATCCTTGATTTTATTTTGTTGATGTTTTTTTTGTATCCTTCCTGTTCCGTTCAACAACTTTTTCAAGTCCTTTGATGTCTTTGATGTCATGTGGAAACCTCAAGGCTTTTATTTCCCCTGTCTGGACTTTAATTCCTACTCCATTTTTCTTCTATTTGATTTCCTTTACTGCTTAATCAGTGTCACAATGAATAACATTGGGAATTAGCTACAACCTTGTGTCACTTCCTTCTTAATCAGTAAGTCTCGTAGATGCCCTTCGACTGTTATGATTACCGTCAGGATTCCGTACAAGTTGTAAGTTGCCCTTAACTCAGAATTTCTAAGAGAGTTTTCCAGACAACATTGTCACAAGCTATCTTTAAGTCTACAAAAGCTATAAACGCAGATTTCCTTTTCCTTAACCTATATTCTAACATAAATCGTAAGGTGACTATTGCCAAGTGCGTTCCTACATTTCTCCGGAATCGAAACTGATTTTCCCCGAGATCAGCTCTACCAATTTCTCCATTCCTGTGCAAGGAATTCGTATGAGTATTTTGCAACAGTTACTTATTAAACTGATCTTTCGGTAATATTCACACCTGTCAGCACCTGTTTTCCGTAGAATTATTGTATTCTTCTCACAGACTGAGGGAATTTCGTCAGTCTCGTACATCTTGCCCACCAGACAGAAAAGTTTTGTAATGGCTGCTTCTCCCAGTCGAACAGCAGTTCCGACGAAATGTTATCTAGTCTTGAGGCCTTGTTTCAATGGTCTGTCGGTCCTCTTTGAAATTCTCTTCGTTGTCTTATACTCCCATGTCATCTTCATCTGTCTCTTCTTACATTTCTATTAGATTGCCTTCAAGTTAAACTCGTTTGTATAGGTCCTCCAAATACTCCTTCCACCTTCCAGCTTTTCCTTCTTCGCTTAGCACTGGTTTTCCAGCTGAGCTTTTCATGCAGATGAAGATGTTTCTCTCTTCTCCAGAGTAATTATCCTGTATGTTGCATCTATATTTCCCCTAGTGATATACGCTTTTAAATCCTGACATTTGTCCTGTAGCCATTCCTGCTTAGGCATTTTGAATTTCTTACCAGTCAGATTTTGCTGACGGTTGTATTATCTTTCGCCTACTTCATTTAGTATATTTTTAAATTTTCTCCTTTCTCAATTAAATTCTGTATCTCTTATTTAACCCCAGTACTTCTTCTTGGCACTGTCTTTTTATCTATACGATCCTCTGCTGCCTTCACTATTTTATCTCTCAAAGAAATCCATCCATCTTCTACTGTATTCCTTTCCCCCGTTGTTATCAGACGTTGCCTAAGGCTCCCTCTGAAATGCTCAACAACATCTGGTTCTTTCAACTTATCCATGTTCCATCTCCTTAATTTCCTACTTATTGCAATTTCTTCAGTTTTAATCTGCGTTCATAAGCAATAAGTTGTGGTCAGAGTCCACATCTCCCCCGGGAAAATCTCTGTCTTACCACTATGGAATCAATCTGAGACATTCTGGTATCTCCCGGTCTATTCCATATTTACATTCTTCTTTCATCATTCTTTAACCAGATGTTAGCCATGATTAAATTGTTCTCTGTTTTACCAAGCGACCTCCTCTTTCATTCATTTCGCTGAGTCCACATTCACCTACTATTTTTCCTTGTCTTCCTTTTCCTGCTACCGAATTCAGTGACACATCACTATTAAATTTTCGTTTCCTGTAACTATCTGAATGGTTACTTTTGTCCCATCATACGTTTCTTCAGCGTCTTCATCATCACCACCACGAGTTGTCACATAAACTTGTAATATTGTGGATGATGTGGGCTTCGTAAGTATCTTCGCTACAATAATGCGTTCACTACGCCGTTCATAGTACCTTACAAGCATTAATATTTTTTATTCATTATTAAACCTACGATTGCATTACCCCTATTTAATTTTGAATTTTTAAACCTTTATTCGCCTGACCAAATATTCTGTCCCACGTGCCAATGAACTTCAATAGTTCCTATAATATCTAACTGTTACCTCTTTATCTTAATTTTTAAATTTTGTGATCCAGCAGTCCTATTAAGGGATGTAACATTCCACCCTCCGGTATATAGAACACCAGTTTTGTTTCTCCTAATGTCGGACATCCTTCTGTGTAGTGACTCCCCGCAGAGATCCACAATGAGGGACTATTTTACCTCCGAAATAACATACCAAAGAGGATGCCATCATCATTTAACCGTACACTAGAGCCTTCCCAAAAATTACATCTGTAGGTTAATGTTACAAGGCCAGGTCAGTCAATCATCCAGACTGTTCCAACAGAAACTACTGAAAACACTTCTGCCACTCTTCAGGAACCATACGTTTGTCTGGCATCTCAAGAGATACCACTCCGTTGTCGTTCAACCTACTGTAAGGCTATCTGTATTGGTAGGGCACGTAAATATTCCCACCAAAAACAATGTGGTGGATTGTTTATGACATCAAATATCGTGACCTTTGTGTCGTAGAATTACGTAAATTTTCAGGTACATTGAGCTGTGTACGTGAATAACATCCGAAAAGTGCCCATTATACAGTTTGTGGTAAATAAGTAATCAAAATGTCATGATTTCTGCGTAAGTTGTAATGCATGAGCAGGGATAATGTATTGGGTAATAGACTTTTCCTCTTTTCGTCATTTTGTGGGTGTTGTCATTGAGAACACGTTTCGTAAGTGTTTGAAGCTATGTGTAAAGTTTGTTGCAGGTCGCTAAGTCTTCTCATTCTCAAATAATGGTCGAATAAAGAGTGGGTATTCTCTACACTGTTTTTTTTTTTCACTCGCACCTAATCTCCTTTGATAGGAGCGTGCTTTTTTCCCTTACAGTGGTTCTTTACGACAGTAAGCGATATGTGTGCCAAGTTTGGCTGAGAGTGGTGCAGTGGCTTAGGAGGAGATGTGGAACGTGCATAAATCCATCCATCCATACATACATACACATGTTCGTCCGTTTTTATAATGTATGTGGATTTATTTACTTAACATAATCTGATTAGGAACATCAAGCTTTCTCTTACATCTGACTAATCGTAACTAAAATACCTTAATGTAGGAATTCGTCACGATGGCATATTAAACTAATACTGTTGTTAATGTATATAAATTTTTACAATAGTTTTAGCCATAGGAAAGATCCTTTTTGTTAACGAAAGAGGCAGTATTGTCACTGAGGAAACAAGACATCTTCCTGCAGAGAAAGGAAAGAAACTCTCAAGGAAGTTTCCTATTGGTCATTGTTTAGTAAAGTGATACTGAAAGTAAAGACAACATGTGCTGTGCTTGTCAGTTTGAAGAGGTAAATGACATTGTCAAATGTAAATGGCAATTCTACAGACTGCATAAAAAGCAGTTAATTTATAAGGATGAAGTCTGATTCCGACGAGTAACACTGACGTGAACTCATGTGCGGATTACAGGAAAGATCTAAGGGCTGAAAAATAACTACATAATAAAACCATTTTATATGAAGATTTAAATTAAAATAGTGTATTGTTCAGTAAGTGAATACAAATACATAGAAGCTTCCTTCAAATGAAACGCAGCCTTACATACACATACATTTAGAAACCATAGAAAATTGTCACCGTATTCGTACAAATACCTGAAAAATTATTTAATAATTGGGAGAATAATGAGATAAGCGACTTGTATGTTCAAATAACCGAAGATAAATTAGTTACAGATAGCCACGTGTTACAACCGAGACGTGAATTCAAACACTAAAACAAGCAATGCCCATATCAAATAGAACTGCAAAGTATTCTACGTAAGTAAACCTGAAAAAGTACATATTATGTAAATGCTGTGCGAGCAAGCTACAATATCATCAAATTTCAGGACGATGTAGCTTCAATGTTCTCATCTCATTGTCAGCTGAGAAAGCGTCTATACTATAGAATTCGGCACCTGACAAAAGTATTTTCAAGACACCAGGCGGAAACCGGGAGTGTCTTTATCCGACAGTCCACGCGGCCTAAGCGAACTCGGTCTTCAGCACCAAGCAATATGACTGACCAGTTAGATTCAGCTTTCAACGTACTGGCTAGAGGCGTCCCATGCTGTACCCAAACAAAGACGAAACTGCTCTAGCAGACGGAAATACTGAGTACTACATTTTTGAATGACAAGTCTTTAGGATCGCGTTCGAATGCATGACACCGCTACTCCACAACAGATGGCTTTCAGTATGAAGAACAATGTACGACGGGCATTAGGTAAGTAACGCAACACATTTTTGTCTCAAAGGAGGGTGATTTGATTGAGCATTCTAAACGCCATATTATCTCCTACTCTTTTGGCTACAAAATCCTGCTTTTGAGCATAATGTTCAATCAGTTCAACGGCCATACGTCACCTTACTGGTCAACGTCAAAGTAAAGGTCTTGCTGTATCAATAACCTCCACATCCACGTACTCCTTCAAGCCGTGTGCACCCTTCATCGGCCAAACAGATGGTTCTTCGTTACTCTTTATTGTCCGTTAGGTGGCATGGAACCTACAGGTCACACACTTCTGAAATGAGGTGAAGAAACGGGAAATATGATACTGCATGAAAAGTTTGACAGAGCTCTGAAAGACATAAGTCGAAACAAGGCACAGGGAGTAGACAACATTCCATTAGAACTACTGACAGCGTTGGGAGAGCCAGTACTGAGAAAACTCTATCATATGGTGAGCAAGATGTATGAGACACGCGAAATACCCTCAGACTTCAAGAAGAATATAATAATTCCAACCCCAAAGAAAGCAGGTATTGGCAGATGTGAAAATAACCGAACTATCAGTTCAATAAGTCACGGCTGCAAAATACTAACATGAATTCTGTACAGACGAATGGAAAAACTGGTAGAAGCCGACCTCGGGGAAGATGAGTCTGCATTCCGTAAAAATGTTGGAACACTTGAGGCAATACTGACGTTACGAATTGTCTTAGAAGATAGGTTAAGGAAGGGCAAACCTACGTTTCTAGCATTTGTGGACATATAGAAAGCTTTAGACAATGTTGCCTGGAATACTCTCTTTCGAATTCTGAAGGCGGAAGGGGTAAAATACAGGGAGCGAAGGGTTATTTACAATTTGTACAGAAACCAGAAGGCCGTTATAAGAGTCGAGGGACATGAAAGGGAAGCAGTGGTTGGGAAGGGAGTGAGACAGGGTTGCAGCCTATCCCCGAGGTGAATTAATCTGTATATTGAGCAAGCAGTAAAGGAGACAAAAGAAAATTTCGGAGTAGGTATTAAAATCCATGGAGAAGAAATAAAAACTTATTGGTTCAACGATGACATTTTAATTCTGTCAGAGACAGCAGAGGACTTAACCGAGGCTTATTAATTCAGCAAATCGTTTTCCAGCTCTCGCGATATTAAGTGCAATTTTATAACTTGCACTTACCGCTGGCTTGTTATTGTTGTTTTTGTTTCCTGAAAAATTGAAAACAGTGCTCCATAAAATGTTAAATCGGTTAGATGACAGACATGACGAAAGAATGTCGCAGATCTCTCGTGAAAAGAGCAATAAGGACAGATTCATCTAATATCGTCAGATCGCTCTTCTTAAGCTCAGTCAGTTTCTCCACCCGTTCAGAATCCGACAATAAATTGTACTCGTCCTGTATTGTAATTGCCTTCAATACTAAACTTCAACTGACCAGCGAGGACACTGCCACATATTACAACATTTCGAATTTTCACGTTGTTGCACAAAGAAAAAAATGATTCTCCCATTACTTTTTAACAGATATCAAAGCTCCAATTCTCCTTTTCCTTGTTTCACTCTGCATTTTCCGGTTGTTGAAATACAACGTTCACTACGTAGTGGTCGCGTCGCATCAACGTCCGCTGCTTAGACTGGCATTACGCTGCCGCAACCTGCCGGCTGTCGCTACTGCACTGCTCGACGAATGCACGCGAGCAGCACACGTGCAGCGCTGTGCGATCATGAGCCGAGTGCAACGTTTGCCCTGCCACCCCCCCCCTGCTATAGCGCCACCGCGTATCTTGAGTTCATTAAACTATATTGACTGAGGTCGGAATATTTCACAATGTCGCACAACAAATTACACAGTTTTGGAACCGAGAATGGTAGAGAAAAAAAGTTTTATTAGTTATTGAAGGTCCCTCGTAATACTGTGACAAGTCGAATATACGCTGATGAATAATAGTAGTGCCGTGTACGTACGAACAGTTTCTGAAACACGTACCAGCACTCGCCTGGACCGTCGCAGTGTTCACAGTATCGGCCCACGGCCGGCAGCAGTGACAGTGCCGCCCTGTTTGAACCGCTGGTTGCGAGCGCAGGCCACGGGCGAGCGGGCAGCCTCTGTGCTGTGCTGTGCGGTGTGTCGCTGGAGGCTCCAGCCGGCGGCAGCGAGGCCGGCGGCCGGAACTGCGCTGCGCGGCGCGCCGGAAGCCCGCGCCGCCGCCCACGGACGGCGTGACGCGGCCCGCCGGCCACGCAGCGGCGCCGCTGTCCAGTCCACGCGCAGGGCGCTCCCAGCCGCGAGGGCTGTCTCGAGCGTCGCTCAGCAGCTGTCGCCGCGTACCGGCTGACTTTCACAACGGGTTCTGTCGCTGCCATATGGCAGGCAAACAGTGACCGCAGCTCGTGGTCTTGCGGTAGCGTTCTCGCTTCCCGCGCACGGGCTCCAGGGTTCGATTCCCGGCGAGGTTAGGGATTTTCTCTGCCTCGTGATGCCTGTGTGTTGTATGATGTCCTTAGGTTAGCTTGGTTTAAGTAGTTCTAAGTTCTAGGGGACTGATGACCATAGATATTAAGTCTCATAATGCTCAGAGCCATTTGAACCCAACAAACCGAAGACGGCTATTCGTCTTCCGTACTACCGGCTTTCACTATAAGGGGGCACGAAAAAAGGGGTGGGAGGGGTTTGGGCCTCGACGCACTGGCAGTGCCGTGAAGAGACCTCACTGTTAGTGCGGCGTGTACCACTCCCTGACCATCCTAACTAAATATAAAGAAAAGGAAAAATAAAAAGCATAAAAAAGATGGATAGAGCGTAAAAAAAAGTGGTCAGCGCGACAGAATGACAATCCTAAGGGTCCCGGTTCGATTCCCGGCTGGGTCAGAGATTTTCTCCGCGCAGGAACTGGTTGTTGTGTTGTCCTCGCCATCATCACTTCATCCCCATCGAAGCGCAACTCACCGAAGTGGCGTCAAATCGAAAGACTTGCACCCGGTGAACGGTCTACCCGACGGTAAACCCTAGTCTCACGGTATTTATTATTAGGGGATACGTCTTGGCCTCATAAAAAGCTCATAAAGGACTAACTGGGAGGAGTGGACTTTAGGGGAGAGAGAACTTCATTCACATTTTATTACACACAACTTTCATTCATGTGAACAATTAAATTACATAATAATTACAAGGTCAATTTTTGTCAAATGAGTGGTTATCAGACATGTAAACTTGCACAAGTTGTCCTTCAAACAATAATTCTGACACAGTCAAGGCAACACGCTAGGATTAAATCAGTTTCCCGAAGAGCTTGTTCTTATAATGATTACTAGTTACACATCAGACGGCAGCAACTGATTAATGGTAATCCACCCTTCACTGGATTGTTGTACCATGATTAACAGTAGGATGATAGAAATCTATCACTAGAAATCAAAAAATTACGATCCAATAAATCGCGCGTCCCAATGTGTTAAAGAACACGGTACAACTCTAACTCCTCAAATAAATAATCCTATCCTAACAAGCTCAAGGCTGTCCGCTTAGAACAATATTAGATAAAATAACATCAAATTAGTACAAAAAAACGAAAAAGCTATAAAAAAAGTGGTCTTGCGGTAGAGTTCTCGCTTCCCGCTAACTCGAAATATATAGGGTGTTACAAAAAAGTACGGCCATACTTTCAGGAAACATTCCTCACACACAAATGAATAAAAGATGTTACGTGGACATGTGTCCGGAAACGCTTAATTTCCATGTTAGAACTCATTTTAGTTTCGTCAGTATGTACTGTACTTCCTCCATCCACCGCCAGTTGGCCCAATTGAAGGAAGGTAAAGTTGACTTCGGTGCTTGTCTTGACATGCAACTTATTGCTCTTCAGTACTAGCATCAAGCACATCACTACGTAGCATCAACAATGTGTCAATGCTCATTTCAGTGCAAATGTTCTCTTTACGGATGAGGCTTCATTCCAACGTGATCAAACTGTAAATTTTCACAATCAACATGTGTGGGCTGACGAGAATCCGCATGCAATTGTGCAATCACGTCATCAACACAGATTTTCTGTGAACGTTTGGGCAGGCATTGTTAGTGATGTCTTGATTGGGCCCTATGTTCTTCCAACTACGCTCAATGGAGAACGTTACCATGATTTCATACGGGATTCTCTACCTGTGGTGCTAGAACATGTGCCTTTACAAGTACGACACAACATATGGTTCATGCACGATGGAGCTCTTGCACATTTCTTCATTCGAAGTGTTCGTACGGTTCTCAACAACAGATTCGGTGACCGATGGATTGGTAGAGGAAGACCAATTCCATGGCCTCCACGCTCTCCTGACCTCAACCCTCTTCACTTTCTTTTATGGTGGCATTTCAAAGCTCTTGTCTACGCAACCCCGGTACCAAATGTAGAGACTCTTCGTGCTCATATTGTGGACGGCTGTGATACAATACGCCACTCTCCAGAGCTGCATCAGAGCATTAGGGATTCCATGCGACGGAGGGTGGATACACGTATCCTCGCTAACGGAGGAAATTTTGAAAATTTCCTGTAACAAAGTGTTTGAAGTCACGCTGGTACGTTCTGTTGCTATGTGTTTCCATTCCATGATTAATGTGATTTGAAGAGAAGTAATAAAATGAGCCCTAACATGGAAAGTAAGCGTTTTCGGACACATGTCCACATAACATATTTTCTTTCTTTGTGTGTGAGGAATGTTTCCTGAATGTTTGGCCGTACCTTTTTATAACACCCTGTAGATAAATATAAGTTAATGCAGATGAATGGGAAAAAGACTCCCGTAATGTTTGCATAATCCATTAGTAGTTCACACAGTCAAGTCGATTAAATATTTGGGCTTAACATTGCAGAGCGATACGAAGTGGGACAAGCATGTGGGGAAGGCGGATAGTCATCTTTGGCTCATTGGTAGAATTTTGGAAAGATGCGATTAATCTGTAAAGGAGACTGCTTATAGAACACTAATACGACCTATTCTTGAGTGCTGCTCGAGCGTTTGGGATTCCTATCAGGGGGGATTGGGGGAGGGCATAGAAGCAATTCAGAGGCGGCCTACTAGATTTGTTAGTGGTAGGTCTGATCAACACGCGAGTGTTACGGAAATGCTTCAGGAACTCGGGTGGGAGTCTCTAGAGGAAAGGAGGCGTTTTTTTGTGAGCCGCTACTGAGGAAATTTAGAGAACCAGAATTTGAGGCTGACTGCAGTACAATTTTACTGCCGCCATCTTATATTTCGCGGAAAAACCACAAAGATAAGATAAGAGAGATTAGCGCTCGTACAGAGGCATATAGTCATTATTCCCTCGTTCTGTTTGGGAGTGGAACAGGGAGAGAGGATGCTAGTTGTGGTACGAGGTACCCTCCGCCACGCACCGTATGGTGGATTTCGGAGTATGTACGTAGATGTAGATGTAGATGTTTTTCACTATGGAAAGATTCACACTGGCTACACGATAATTAAGAGGCCTTTAAGGAGAAAAGAACCAGCTATATGATCATAAAGAGCTGAGGCGGAAAAACCAGTATTAAGCAAAGGAACGATAGCCGAAAAGTGGAACGAGTACGGTATATTGAGTGTCCATACAAGGGCGACGAACGTCAGAGCAGCATGATAGAAATTGAAGAGGACGTAGGTGCAGATGAGATGGGAGATAGTACAGTGTGACAAGATTGGTTTGTTGGTGGGATTAAAGGGACCAGACTACTATGGTCATCGGTCCCAGTGTTACAAGAATTTCAAATAGTTCTGTAAGACCAAAGTCGGAATAAGGCCCCAGAGTAGACAACGTGGCGTTCGAACTACTGATAGCCTCGGAAGTGCTAGCCATGGAAAAACTCTTCCATGTGGTGTGCAAGATGTATGAGACAGGTGAAATACACTCAGATTTCAAGAAGAATATGATAAGCCCTGTTTCAAAGAAGGCGGGAGCTGACAGTTGTAAATATTACCCAACGATCAGTTCAATAATTTGTGATCGCAAAATTCTGAAACGAGTTCTTTATGGAAGAATCGAATGACTGGTAGTATCTGTTTCCGGGGAAGTTCAGTTTTGATTCCGGAGCACTATAGGAACACACGATACAGTATTGACCCCACGGCTTATCTTAGAAGATAAGTTAAGGAAAGTCAAACCTGCTTCTGTAGCATTTGTTGACTTAGAGAAAGCGTCTGACAATGTTGACTGGAACACTCTTTTTGTAATTCTGAAGGTAGCAGTGTTAAAATACAGGGAGCGATATGCTGTTTACCAAGAGGATCTTATAACAGTCGAGTGGCATGAAAGGGAAGCAGTGGTTGGGAAGAGAGTGAGACAAGGCTGTAGCCTTTCCCCCGCTTTATGCAATATGTACATTGACAAAGTATTGAAACAGACAAGAGAAAAATTGGGTGAAGGAATTCAAGCTCAGGGAGAAGAAATAAAAACCTTCAAGTTTGCGGATGACATTAATTCTGGTGGGGACAGCAAAGGTCTTGGAAGAGCACTTGAACGAAATGGACATGTCAAGGTGGATACAACACGAACAGCAACAAAAGCAGAATAAGGATAATAGAACATAGTCTAATTAAATCAGTTGATGTTGTGGGAATTTGATTAGGAAACGAGACACTTAAACCAGTAGACAAGTTTTGTTTTTCGGGCAGCAGAATAACTGATGATGGCCGAAGTACTGAGCACATTAAATGTAGACTGACAATACTCATAAAAGCGCTTCTGAAGAAGAGATATTTGTTAACGTCGAATATAGACGTAAATGTTTCGAACTCTCTTCTGAAGATATTTGCCTGGATTGTAACCTTGTATGGAAGTCGAACATCGACAATAGTTTAGAGAAGATGACAATAGACGGCTTTGAAATGTAGTTCTACCGAAGAATGCTGAAGCTTCGTTTACCTAATGAGGAGGTACTGAGTAGAATTCGGTAGACAAGAGATTTCCAATACAACTGACTAAATGAAGGGCTCCATTGATCGAACACATTGAGAGAGATCATGGGTTCACCAGTTTACTACAGGAAGGAAACGTAGGGAGTGAAAATCGTTGAGGGAGACCATGAGATAGATACAGTACGCAGATTCCGTACGATGTGTGTTGTAGCAGTTATTCGTCAATGACGAGGCTTGCACAGCATAGAGCAGCGTGGAGGGCTGCATCAAAGCAGTCTCCAGACTGAAGATCATTACAAACAACAACCTGTAAATGCTTCAGACTCTGTTTAAGGTTGCGCGGGGCCGTTGGCACGTATGAACCGGATTCTGAACAGTCTGTAGTGTTTCCATCCTCACACGGGAGCAAAACGTGTGGTCACACTGCATTCCAAAGGCCTGAGATCAAGTTTAGAGCGGTTCCTAGCGAACGATGGGCTGAAGCGTCGGGGAGATATTTGCAGGATCAAAAATTGTCAAAAACGTCTTCTGTTATTCATCGCACTGCATACTGCCGGTTTCTACCACGAAATGTGTGGTTGTCATCGTCTCAAGTAAAGGGATGGTTTAATTAACTTCGGTTATGCCACTCCCTGGAGCCTTTTCGTATCGGTTCTGACCGTCGGTGTGTCTGGAATGTTTTCGTCAGCCACAAATAAGAAAACAGCGTGATTTAGACGCTGGGCTTCACGGCTCTCACTTCCAACTCAGAGGCGCCTAAAGAAACAGTGAAATGTGGATAAGAGGGGATGTGACGACCGTTCCATCGTATGACACGTCCAGGATGGTGGTGGACAGAATTTTGGTGATCTTCTGAGCTGTGACCTTTCTTCCCCATGTGCCGATACGGTGCTGTTTGAAGCACCGTCGAGCCGGAGTGTGACATTCAGGACGTCACGCTTTTGCATCATTACAGAGGAAGGTCATCGGTACCTTTGAGCCAAATTCCAAGCGTGGGAGACAATTATCAGGGTTTCGAAGAATTTGTCACTTAATTACGTTGTGAATTGGTTTATCATGGTGCCCAATGCGGAAGGATATCAAAAACTCTTGCCCTCTCGACGGCAGCTAAGTTATTGGCATGACAGTAAAGAACAAGTATCAGTTATTACTGTCTAATTGTTTTATCAGAAAAATCACAAGTTTTTGCAATATTCTCAATAGATTTTGCCCCACGACTTTTAGAAATTGTAAAAGTGACATTATGAAACTCCTCAAGCTTCTGTTAAATTTGTACTTTATTGTGTGACTAGTTTAGTCCAGAGATCATTTTCGAGCACAGATTTTTATTAACAGGAAGAGCTGATATACAGATAACAAATCACAATGTAGGTTACATAATATTTATAAATAATAATTATTCATACATGGGTAGCGTTATGACTAAATATATTTGCATATATTATGTTACTGACGTTTGGTTTTCTGTTACACGTCGTTTAGGACAATTAGGGTGAATTGGAACTCCAAGTACAAACTTTCACAGGATGTAGAACTGACCAAAACAAGAACAAAGTATCTACAAGGGATGGGCTCCAAAATGCATGCCTTACAGACTATGAGCATTTGTTCATTGTATAAACTGTGAAACACATCTTATGTACTGAACAGATGCTCATAACTGTTAAGGAACGCATTTTAGAGAACATGTGAACTGCACTTTTGTTTTTGTCTGAAAGTTTGCAGTGGGGATTTTGGTTTACCTTACTTGTCGTCTGCCATATGACTTTTAAATCTTGCTGAATATGTAAATCTTGCTGGAAAACTGTCTCTGACCGAAACCGGTCGCAGAATAAAGATGAGAATGGGCAGTATCTTAAGATGTTACATAATGTCATTTCTACAAACTTTTATCGCAGTTCATGACATGTATTGTCAAAAACCTTTTTTTCTTAATTAAAACTTCCGATGTAGGTTTACAACCTTTTATTATTGATGTCTTACACCATTCGGTCTCAACTCCGTCTTCAGTTGCCACAAAAAACAAAGTGTACGTGTCTAAGTTAAGTTAAAAGGCAGCTCAACTGCCGCGCATGGCTCATCAGAGGGAGCATTCTTTGAGAGCTTAATGACATGTTTCTCTTGACCGGACTGTAAGCACAGAGCTTAATTTTTTTATTTCCTTCCCTTTAATAGCACAGAGCAATTTTCTTTTAAATAATGTGTCATACTTGTATTTTCTAATGTTCTGACCTTTTTTAATGATGCGACTGCAATTTTATCAGTAGAAACACTTGCTTGTCATTTGCATACAGATGAGTGAGCTCTTCTGCTTTTGTCACGAACATACGTCTATTATCAAATGTACTTTCACGCATATATGACTGGTTGTCAACATTATGGAAATTCCCTGAGAAATGCTTGCCTGAACATAAACGCGAATGCTAACCAATTCCGAAGATTGCACTGTTATGTTTTATCACTGTTCTATTTGACCACGAACGGTGTAAGTGCAGTGTCCTCAATACGTCGTTTACGTCAGTACTGGTCAGAACAGCGTGATATTTTTGGTCAATCAGGTCTATCCTATGGTACAATGTTTGTTTCCCAATAGTGATGATGTGTTCCAAGGCGCTAGGCTATCTGCTTACAGGTCTGGTTTTGTGAGTACGAACATGAATTATCGCATCTTACCTGGCCACTACACTCAAAAGATCTCAATACTATTGAGACTTTGTGGTCCACTTTGTGAAGAATGGTTAATGACTGTTATCCACTTCCATCACCGTTACAGATTGTTCTGCAAGAACAATCAAATAAGATTCCCTTTAAAACCTTGCGTGACCTGTATATTTCCATTTCGAGAGGACTGGAAGCTATTTTGAATGCCAACGAGTTTCTTCCACCATATCAGGCATTCCCATGTGTTACGCTTTTGGTATTTCCACCCACTATACATAGATGGACCCTCGTCCCCCGTAGGCAGGTTTGCAACAGTGAATTTTGGCAGTTTTTACAACTCCAAGGGGCTATGTCGTCGGATGTAACAAATGCATACAATGAAAGTAACCGCATATTACTGGATCATCAGGTCTACAAAACCAACATGAAGACTGACGACTGTAACTGAATAACGAAAGTGACTGCTGAGCAGGAATTCCGCATTCAGATCGTTAGACGCAACGTTTTGAGTTTTTCATGACAGTGATGGAGGCCTATTTTGTTATTTGCAGATATATATGTATGCAAATATAGCATGATATATCGTAATTAATAGTGGAAACTGTGGGCTTATCATGAGATTGCTATACTCGTAACTGCTAGATAATGGCACTGGGGTCGTCGTATTTCAAAATGAAGTCTCAGCTGATGCTTTCCTTACTTTCCAAGTAATTACTACAAATTTGGGCCATCAACCACTGTAGTAAATATTCAATCTTCGGTATACCAGCTCCTGTTAACCTGTTAATCTCGACGGAGTGATGGACGTGTCTCCCAAACACAAGAGTATTATATCATAAAAACTGTCAATTTGCTGGTACACATCCTGAACACCATAAATTAGAGAGTTGTGTACCTGGCTTTCCAGATGACTGCTGACAAGAAAATCCAGAGCATAAATGGCAGGTTACCTTGGAGACCAAGTTATAGGCACCATCTACGCTGGACCACTCTGGAACGTTAGATGTCATCGCACAACAGCAGCATAATGTGCGAGAGCTTTATCATGCACGTTCCACATCTCCCAACGTTCCGCAGTTCTGGAAGCTATCGCCGCAGAACCCTACATCTACGTATATACTCCTCTAGCCACCAAACGATGTTTGTGGGAGGGCACTATTCGCGCCAGAGTTATATTCCCTACCGCTCCCAACCCTCTGTGCACTCACGGATCGCGCTAGGAAGAAACGACTGTCTGAACGCCTCAGTACGAGTTCCTATTTTCCTTGTCTTTGAATGGTTATCACTGCGCTATTCGAAAGTTGGTAGTAACAGTATATGTAGTACATCCTCGACGAAGATCGGAATTTGGAATTTAGTGAGCAGCCCCTTCCTTTTAGTGCGTCGTCTGTCTGTGAGTGCGTCTCACTTCAAATTTTCCATGAAATTTGAAACGCATCCGTGATGGCTAAATGTACCACTCACGAATGTTGCCGCTCTAGTTTGGATCTTCTCAATCACTTGTATCAGACCCAACTGGTAAGGGTCCCCTACTGACGAACAATACTCTAAGACTGGACGAACTAACGTATTGTAAGCAATTTCCTGTGTCGAAGGACCAAATCGCTTCAGGATTCTACCAATAAACCGCAATCTAGAGTTAACCTAACCCGTTACTTGTTTAATGTGATCGGTCCATTAGAGATCATTTCGAATAGTCGCACCCAGATACCTGACGGATGTTACCGCTTCCAGAGACTAAGCATTTATTTTGTACTTGTAGATTAACGGGGATTTTCACTTTGTATAGGCTACACTTACTAATATTGAGAGATAACTCCCAGTTATTACACCATGCATTTATTTTCTGCAAATCCTCATTGATTTGTTCAGAACTTTCGTGTGATACTACTTTCCTGCCGGCCGGATTGGCCGAGCGGTTCTAGGCGCTACAGTCTAGAACCGAGCGACCGCTGTGGTCGCAGATTCGAATCGTGCCTCGGGCATGGATGTGCGTGATGTCCTTAGGTTAGTTAAGTTTAAGTAGTTCTAAGTTCTAGGGGATTGATGACCTCAGAAGTTAAGTCCCATGGTGCTCAGAGCCATTTTTCAACTGCTTTCCTGTAGACTACAGCATCATCGGCCAACAGTCTAATGCCGCTGTCAGTACCATCAACCAGATCGTTTATGTAAACCGTAAAAAGCAGCGTACCTACTACGCTGTTCTGGGGCACACCTCAAGTTGTTCCTGATGACGTCTCCCCATGCAGGGCGACATACTGCTCTCTCACTGTTAGTAAACTTTCTATGCAACCGCATATCTCATTGGATAGACCGTAAGCTCTCACTTTTTGGAGCAAGCGACAGTGCGGAACTAAGTCGAACGTCTTTCGAAAGTCGAGGAATATAGCACCAACCTGGGAGCCGGTATCTAGAAGTGTGTCTCGCATAACCGCCAATTCCTAAAACCGTGCTGCTTTCTGCAGATGAGTCTAGAAAGGCTATTATCACTGAACACAAAATATGTTCCATGATTCTACAACAAATCGATGTCAGTGAAATTGGCCGGTAATAACGTGCGTCCAATTTTCTACCCTTTTTATAGATTGCTATGCCTGGGCCTTCTTCCAGTGCCGTGGAACTTTCCGCTGTTCCAATTATCTCTGATATATGATGGATAAGAATGACGCTATATTTGTAACACGGTCAACATAAAATCTTAGGGGGAAACCGTCTGGGCCAGATGCCTTCTTGACGTCTAAGATCTTAACTAATTTACAATCACAGGTACACTAAGCAATATGTTAGCTATCCTTGCGTTTGTTCGATAATTGAAAGGGGGAATGTCGTTGCAGTCCTCTACTGTAAACGAGTTTTTGAAATCTAGGTTTAGAATTTCAGCCTTCTCTTTATCATTATCCGTTACATTACCCGTACTGCCAGCAACAGGAGGTATTGAATTATTTGTAGCGTTCATAAATTTTACGTTCGACCAAAATTTTTTCGGGATATTTTTAGAATCTGCAGAAAAAATATTATTTTCAAATTTTTTAAAAGAATCTCTCATTTACTTTTTGACAGCTACTTTCATTTCGCATGAATTCTGTTTGTCAGCGGGTCAGTGACTACGTTCAAAACGACTGTGCAAGATTCCATGCTTTCTCAGTAACTTCCTAATAAGTATGTTGAACCAAGGTAAATCCTTTCCCTGCCCTATATTTTTGCTAGGCACGTATTTCCTGAGCATGTGGTGGACTAAACGTTTAAATTCCGAACAAAGATGCTCAATATCTGTGTGTCCCGTAGTGAGTGCTTGGAGCTATGAAGATGTTCATTAAAGGCACTTTTATTTGGTTTCCAAAACAAGAAAACTCTACGTTGTTTCTTTGCTTTTTTTCGAAACTTCCAGTGACATAGTAGCCACGACAACATCATGGTCGCTAATACCTTCTTCTAGATTAACATCCTCAAAACGGTCAGGTCGGTTTGTCGACAAAATATCTAATATGTTCCCATCTCGAGTTGGTTTTACAGCAAATTGCTAAAGGTTGTATGTTGAGGGCGCTCCTAGGAATAACTTCTCACCAGTCTTTGCTTCTGCCCCCTGTGATAAACTGTAATTTTCCCAATCAATGGACGCCATATTAAAGTCTCCACCAATAACTAATGGTTAATTTGGCTATTTATTTCCTATATACTCAAGACTTTCATTGAAACGTTCTGCGACGTTTGTTGCGGATGCTGGTGGTCTATAAAAACATCCTAATGCAACGATCACTCCTTGTCGGATTGACAGTTTTATCCAGACTATTTCACAGTCCGCCCCAGTATCGATCTCAAATGCGTTTAAAAAGCTTTTAACTGCAATGAATGCACTACCTCCCATAGCATCAGTCCTATCCTCCCTAACCACGGTCCAATCCGAGTTCTAGTTTTCAATGCTATTTATGTCTGGTGTAACCAGCTTCCGGTTCCTAATACAATATTGTCATTACTATTGTTTATTTTGGAGAATAGCTCGGAGGATCTTGCTACAGACACTTCGACAATTTACTAGCATGATATTTATCATATTTAAATCCTTTGCAATGACGTGTTAAGGTAACCTAATAATTTTTACAGTTGACACATCCACACCAGTGTCATGAACTGATAATTTTTGAGTCCAACGGTATGTTTCCCGTGGGGAGGAACCAATCTAAGGAATCCCCATGTGCACGCCCCAAGTACTGTGCTACCCATGTAGCTGCTTCCGTGTGTAGTGCTCCCCTGATCAATTGACGGGCTTCCTACAACCTTCCACTCCACAGCGTAGTTAAAGGAATCTACAACCATTTCCGTCAAAGAGTCTACGTAGCCTCTGGTTTAGATACTCCAGTCAGCTCCAAAACAGAGGATCCCTGTCCACCCTGGGTACGATGCTGCAAATCGTCAGCTTGGCTTTCACTCCTCGACAGATGGAGGCCTCCTTCGCCAGTTTAGCCAGCTATCGAAAGGACTCAAGGATTTCCTCGGAACCCCGACGACTGGCATCGTTGGTACCAACATGTGCAACAATCTGCAGTTGGCTGCACCCCGCACGCTCGATAGACGCCGGAAGAGCCTATTCCACATCCTGGACTAGGTCACTCGGCAAGCACACCGGGTGAACCTTGGACTTCTTCCCCGCCCCAGTCGCTATGTTCCAGAGGGGCTTCATGACCCGCTTGACATTGGAGCTCCCAATAACTAACAAATCCCTTTCCCCACGTGCCGGCCCAGACCTTGCTGAAGGAGCGGCCACTAACCTGGCATTAAATGCATTCTGATCCCTCTCAGCCTTCCCCCCCCCCCCTCCCCAGCACAGCAGATACCACACTGAATATATTAGCAAAGTGTATGGGATTTGTCAGGAGCTTGAGTCCCCCAGGAAGCATTCGCCTTGAGGCGACCCACACTGAGGTGGCAGTGGGCCGGTCGACTGAGTCGCACCTTAGGTCGGCTCAGTGACAGAGAGCTGTGACATCTCCCCTGCAAATATAGTACAGCAGAGGCTACCCGAGGCACCCCATCCCCACAGCACCCCAAGGTGGCACTCTGGAGTCTGTTGACTGTGACCAACAAATCTTCCAGCGGCGTTTGGACTGTGGCCAACTCCTGCATCCGCACACAACAGACACAGTCCCTGTCCATCTAGCTAATGTGTGATTTACTGTATGAAATTTAAGGAAAACTACTGTCATACACATGGCTATTAGCTACACTCTAGTTGGCAGAAAGGACACTCAACAATAAAAAAAAAACAATAAACATTTATGGTAGAAGCTATATCTTGTGCTTATTTTCCTGCTAGGGGCTATGTAGTGATGAGTAAAGAAAGAAAACTGTGACCTATAGTAAAATGTTAGCGGATATCTAGTGAATATTACTAACGAATTAAACAGTAAACTACGGTAAGCTACACCTCGTATTTATAATGTAAGCAAA
Organism: Schistocerca gregaria; assembly: GCF_023897955.1. NCBI lineage: Eukaryota > Metazoa > Arthropoda > Insecta > Orthoptera > Acrididae > Schistocerca > Schistocerca gregaria. Next base: position 203,673,959 of record NC_064924.1, read on the forward strand.
CGTTTACGTATACCCGAAAATGACCTAATAGAATTGTGAAAATTGCTGCCTTCACTGTATCGAGTATAAGTGACAATTATAAACCTAAATACTGACCATTGTACACTAACAGATTCAGGTCCAAAACGAAACCTTCAGCTAAGAGAATAAGTTCAGACTATAAAGCACAAATACGAACTCTACTTTATAGGAACCGATGGGCTTACAGTACACAATCACTAAAGCCCACAACAATCTAAGGAACTTAAGCAGACGTCGAAGTGTGTTTTAGCTTTCTGCTAACTAAACCGAATGTGTGAAGGGCTCAGAAAGTTTATTATATCACTGAATTATTCATATTTTTTACTGTAACACTAATCTACCACGTATTTTACGTTTGCTTAACTGTTAACGCTCGCAGGTTGCGCTAGTCAAACGTATATAATTGAGGTAATAATTCACTGTCAGTTTAACTTTTCCTAATAAAACGTATAAAAACTGCTACCTTCAATGTTCGAGTCTAAATGACACTAATAAATGTGAATACTGATTATTGTACACTAACTTCAACTTATTAACCCTTGTGTGTCTCTAATGTAAACAAATGTTTACGTACACGCGGAAAATAACCTAATGAAACGTATAAAAACAGATGCCTTCAATGTATTGAGTCTAAATGACACTAATAAACGTTAATATTGAGTATTGCTCACTGACGTAGTTGATAATCCCGTGAATTTCACGTCTGTCAAGAATGTAAGCAAACGTTTGCGAACACAAGAAACTGTCTTAAACAGAAAGTTCGATTTGCCTATTCAGACGCAAACTAAAACTTAAAACTTCAATTTATCAAGTCTATCGGACGCTAATTCACGTAAATACTACCGAATATACAGAATAAACAATTGATTACTAGCTAGATTACTTTCTCGTAACACAGTAAATGAAAAGTGCTCGTAGCCGAAGTCACTAGCAAAGGTAATGCCGACCATGGTGTTGCCCCCAACCCCACATTCGATGACAAAAGTTTATAATGTGGTGAATCATGAACAGCACGTGGGGTTACATTAGATCAAGCATGTTTACTATGACCATAACAACGTATCCGCGTGTGAACCTCACTTCCGCAAATAAAAGATCAGTTGCAATTGGTTGACTGCTGCTTCTTGTTGAATACACTGACAAAAACTACTCTAACACCAACGTTCCCTTCATAGACGCTTTGAACTCATTGGGAAAAGTATGGGTACACTGAATTTCAACGTAAAATTATATATACACTTGTACTGACAATTGCGACCACATATTCGCAATCATCTCGCATACAGCTCGTTTATAGATCCATGTCTGTTGAAAGCTTTTTCCTCCTTTTATCTAATACTTGATCTCCATATCAGTTTTCGATATTAATTATGATATAGTCTGTATAGTGGAGTACTAGTACTGAGTTTTCGGCTTATCTGAGTGGATACTGCGGTTTTCAAGATCAAGTCCAACCTACAAACACAAGATATACTAAATTAAATAGCAGCAACCACTTGGTTCTATATTTATGTTATTTAAGACATAACAAAATTACATCCTACAGTCGCATGTGAGGCCAAAAATTGTAACTTAGTTATGCAAACATATCCGTCGCCAGAACCTATGATCTGCTCTACTCGAAGTAACAGTAGACGGATATGCCTAACATTCTATACGATATAATGTTCCTGGTGGAATGAGCAAGAACCTGAATTACGTATTCGTGCGTTCTGGTTGAACATAACTTTCGTAAATGTATGCATCTCATTAACGAACTTATGTTTACGTTTTACTTTCCACAATGCAAGCAATTTCACCTTCTTTAAGAACCGTGGTAAGATGTGCGAAGACAGAACAAGAAAATTTGCTTAATACATTGATAGAAACACATAACGTTGTACAACTTTTTTTTTATTTTCTGCGTAGTGCTTATTCCCGGATTGACCCATTACAGTGTAAGGGACTTTTCAGCTAAATACCCGGTGACCTGGTAGCGGGGAAGATGTGGTCGGTATTGGGAATCTAGTTTTGGCACTTGCCTAACAACCAAGGAACATCTCCAAAACATCTTAGTTTGAAGGGTGTGGGATGGGAAATATTTATAATTTATTTCATGGATTATCTGTCCCATACAAAAGTAGCTAATGTCCATTTGCCAGCCGCTGTGACCGAGCGGTTGTATGCGCTTCAGTCCGGAACCGCGCTGCCGCTACGGTCGCAGGTTCGAATCCTGCCTCGGACATGGATCTGTGTGTTGTCCTTAGGTTAGTTAGGTTTAGGTAGTTCTACGTCTACGGGTCAGATGTCCTCAGAAATTAAGTCCCATTGCGCTTAGAGCCATTTGAACCATTTAATGTGCATTTGTTTATGTACAATCACGTTAAAGTTCAACATGTGCAGTGTACCTGTGCTACTACCGAACATTTTATGAACTTTTTTCTCTTAATAACATAAGCAGGAAACAATAGTGAATACAGGGATGTCCTACTCCCTACCCGCGTGGCGTTGTGCGCCTGCAGATGTACCGTACACGAGTGATGAACCGTTTGTCTACGTCTTCTGTTGAGAGTAGTAAAGTGGGGCTGCTAGCAGCGAGTCCCCGGTTGTATTTCACTGTCGGAATCGAGGAAGCAGAGCTTCCGCCCCACTGATGCCAAGGCAGTGGCGCCCCTCCCCTCCCGTCCCCGTGTAAATCCCAGCCCTTAATGTAGCCGCGTCACAGCTGCTGTCGGCCCCTGCCATCTCTCGAGCAGGCTTCCTGTCGTACGTGGCAGTACTGCTGGTTGCCTCCAAGTTGCTGCCGCGCGCTATCTGGAGCAGCGCAAACTTGGTAGGCTGTGACGCTCTATCATCGGTCACTCCAGGGGCGGAGTCCGTCGGAAGCAGCTGCACCTCATACATGTAAGACGCGTTGACTTTGTACCATAGTGCGATGCTGAATCTTACTAAAAGGTTTTCATCGTTCCTTGAAAGTATTCGCTGCAGTGACAAATTGGTTCAAATGGCTCTAAGAACTTAACATCTGAGGCCATAAGTCCCCTATACTTAGAACTACTAAAACCGAACTGACTTAAGACCATCAAACACATCCATGCCCGAGACAGGATTCGAACCGGCGACCGTAGCAGCAGTGCGGTTCCGGACAGTAGCACCTAGCACCGCTCGGCCACAGCGTCCGGCGCTGACATGACAGATAAATAAATAAGGATACCATAGTCTCCTAACTCTCCGGGATTTGCGATTTCGGATATCGAAGCTTCTTGGGACCCATGTTTGGAAAAAGGGACAGTGCATTCATGAACAAGTTATCTGTTGTTACTACAGCAAATCACAGAATGACGGGCTTCAAGTGCATAGGTAAACACAAGAACCCTACCTGAATTAGTTGTTTGCTTACATTTGGTATTGTATTGCAGACGTTTGTGGAATCCCATCTCATGATGGTGAGAGAGTAGTTTGCGGCGCTTTGTATTAATACTATTTGATCAAGTCCAACACATGTTACGTCGTTCAAGTTCTCCTAGAAGTTTTATTCAAATGCCATATTCTGTTCACCACGACCAGATAATGGATATAATTGGAAGGAGAATCAGCATTGGTCGTATTGTTTTTGTTTTATCATCTGCAGAATCTATTTTCGGTCACTTAGTGACCAGCCTCAGTGCTGTAATATACAATTAAAATTGGTAGGCACTGGTATCAACAAGCTTGTTGATACCAGTGCCTACCAATTTTAATTGTATATTACAGCGCTGAGGATGGTCGCTAAGTGACCGAAAATCGATTTTGCGGATAATAAAACAAAAAAATAAGACCAATGCTGTTTCTCCTTCCAATTATAGCCACAAGAAAACTACATAGTTCCATATAAAAATCAAACTCGGATCGTAATTCGGTGAGTGTAAACGATGAAAATAATTTGCGATCGTCAGGAATTTCGTCGTATTCTCCACTATAAGTTGACGAAAAGGTCAAATCGATATATTTATCCTTCCTGGATGTATTTGTGGTGGCCTGTTGTAGCTGCCTCTCTCTGCATAGCTAGCAAGTCACTGTACAGTGCATGGCGAATGGTACATAGTATCAATATTTTAGGGTCTTTTCGTATTCCATACGTGTACTGTGGGAGAGGAAAGTGACTGTCTGTATGGGTCTGGCCGCCTTTGAATCGTATCTTAGTCACATGATCGCTGTTAATGATAGACGTTGGCGGCAGCAGAATAGTCACGCAGTCTTGGCAGAATAAAGATTCCGTACATAGTTATCTTTCTTCCAAGGACCCTCGTGTAAGTTTTCCCGACCATTTGTGTTACACCTTCGTCTGAATTATACCAATCTGTTAAGATCCTTGCAGTGCGTTTGTGATTTCGTTCGATGTGAATTGTCAGGACTACTTGATAAGGATTTCAAACACTGTTACAGTTGAATAGCTCGAACTACCAACTTAATATTCGAGTTCGTTCACAGATATAATTCATTTTCCCGGAACCCTTCTGAGAAATCTATAACTTGCATTCGAGTTCCCAAATACATATTCAATTCAATCGCCCTATTTCATATTGCTTACTAGTATTACTCTTAAATGCATGTGTAGTATGACGTGCTCAAAAGGTTCTTAAAAAACTAATAATCTGATAATATTGATTTCTTTTTCTTTGTTATTACCTTACATTCATCAACCTTCAAAGACCTCTGCCTTTCATTACACTATTTGTAAATTATATCCTATGAATACCCCTAGTATCGTCCAACGGCGTTATGTTGTTCTAGATTGAAGAAACCAATCTCATAGTGGTGCTGAACCTATCTCATAAAGCGTTTATGTAGGTTGGGAACTTTAGAAGTGCTCTTACATTTCCTTGTATATTGAAAACATTGCGTTACGTCTGAGACGTTCTACTTGAGGATGGTGTTGTGCAGAACGCAGGTGCTTGGCCGGAACACGACGTTAACGCCTCAGGCCTTCCCCTGGACAGACAGCCTGTTGTAATGGACAGCCAGTAGTACGCCTGTAGAAGCAGAACAGGGGCAGAGCAGACCAGGCAACCGGCCCGGCGGCCGTGTCGTGCGTTAAGCATTCATGCGCTTCGCAGGCGGCGTAACTTGGCGCGCCGTGCATTATGCAGCGGCGGCGCCTTGCGGGCCTGTGACGGACGTCAGGGAGCAGCCGTACTCAGGAGCCGTCAGGAGCAGATGGCTCTGCTGCGAGGTGTCCCACTCAGGCAGCACTGATTCTACTCCCAGTGAGTCCGCTATTTGAGATCGTAATTTCCTGCTCCTTGATGGAGTCAAAAGGGTATCTAAAGTAGGGCAACCGAAGCACGAGCCCTGGGCTGGTAAAAAAAAAGTGGAAGCGCTAGGGCTAACAGGGAGGGTAAGGGAGTAGGAGACATCTAAATCTACATCTACATGACTACTCTGCAATTCACATTTAAGTGCTTGGAAGAGGGTTCATCGAACCACAATCAAACTATCTCTCTACCATTCCACTCCCGGACAGCGCGCGGGAAAAACGAACACCTAAACCTTTCTGTTCGAGCTTTCATTTCTCTTATTTTATTTTGATGATCATTCCTACCTATGCAGGTTGGGCTCAACAAAATATTTTCGCATTCGGAAGAGAAAGTTGCCGCCTGAAATTTCGTAAATAGATCTCGCCGCGACGGAAAACATCTTTGCTTTAATGACTTCCATCCCAACTCGCGTATATACCTGCCACACTCTCTCCCCTATAACGTGATAATACAAAACGAGCTGCCATTTTTTGCACCCTTTCGATGTCCTCCGTCAATCCCACGTGGTAAGGATCCCACACCGCGCAGCAATATTCTAAGAGAGGGCGAAAGAGTGTAGTGTAAGCTGTCTCTTTAGTGGACTTGTTGCATCTTCTAAGTGTCCTGCCAATGAAACGCAACCTTTGGCACGCCTTCCCCACAATATTATCAATGTGGTCCTTCCAACTGAAGTTGTTCGTAATTTTAACACCCAGGTTCTTAGTTGAATTGACAGCCTTGAGAATTGTACTATTTATCGAGTAATCGAATTCCAACGTGTTTCTTTTGGAACTCATGTGGATCGCCTTACACTTTTCGTTATTTAGCGTCAACTGCCACCTGCCACACCATACAGCAACCTTTTCTAAATCGCTTTGCAAGTAATACTGGTCTTCGGATGACCTTCCTAGACGGTAAATTACAACATCATCTGCGAACAACCTAAGAGAACTGCTCAGATTGGCACCCAGGTGTTTTAAATATATCAGGAACAGCTGAGGTCCCAGGACGCTTCCCTGCGGAACACCTGATGTCACTTCAGTTTTACTCGATGATTTGCCGTCTATTACTACGAACAGCGACCTTCCTGACAGGAAATCACGAATCCAGTCGCACAACTGAGACGATACCCCGTAGGCCCGCAGCTTTATTAGAAGTCCTTTTGAGGAACGGTGTCCAAAGTTTTCCGGAATTCCAGAAATACGGAATCAACCTGAGATCCCCTGTCGATAGCGGCCATTACTTCGTGCGAATAAAGAGCTAGCTGCGTTGCACAAGAGCGACGTTTTCTTAATCCCTGCTGATTACGTATCAATAGATTGTTCCCTTCGAGGTGATTCATAATGTTTGAATACAGTATATGCTCCAAAACCCTACTGCAAACCGACGTCAATGATATAGGTCTGTAGTTCGATGCATTACTCCCACTATCCTTCTTAAACACTGGTGCGACCTGCGCAATTTTCCAATCTGTAGGTTCAGATCTATCGGTCAGCGAGCGGTTGTATATGACAGAAGAAGTAAAAATGATAGAAGAAGAAAAACATTTCCAAAAGATCTGCCTCCTCTTGGAATCTCAGGCGATTTTATCTTGTTTTCGGCTACTAAATGGAGCGACTCCCAAATAGCCAACTAAGACAACCTCACAAAAGTAAAAGAGGAGCATTCACAAATTTTTAGCTATTACCTCAAAAAAAATGACAAGGTTTGATCATGAAAATCACCTATGGTGTTGTGTTTTCCTGTTTATTCACCTATCTACGCGACACAGTATTCCCAAATACTGATGATATGATGGAGCCTTTAGTAACGGAAATCTTCGTTGGCTGTTCAGGAAATGTTACACCTCGAAAATCGTTGTTAATCGCAAAATATCGAGCAAGGAAAGGTTTCTTCATCAGAGGAAAGGTCAAGTACGAATAAACACTGTTAGGAGAATAGAGACTGAGGAAAATCTCCTATACAGAATAAAATGGGGCGCTTACTCTTCACAACGTCGAATATCCTCGTCGGGAGATTTCGGTATTATTGTCTTATTATGCCATGCTCTTTACGAGCGTAATCTGTAAACATCACACCGTAACAGTTACAAAAAAAGCATGGTCACCTGGCCTGATGGTGATTAGGCCTTCGCCTCCCTCGTCGTTGACATTGAATCAACATATTTCCTGTGCTTGCTTTGCACCTCTGTTTCGGATTCATAACGATACACCCAGCACTCGCCCATCGTGAGCAGGCTGATGAAGTATTCATCTTGACTGAGCCGACAAACCTGCAACATTTCCACGACCGTCTCATTCTGGCCCGCCATTTTGAAAGATAGCAATTACGAAGACCAGCGGGAGGCGATATTTATCACGTCCAGAACGTCACGCATGATCAATTTTGATCCATCGCAGATTTTCACTTTTCCTCCATTGTGATGCTCTGATCCTGACGGCTGATTTAGTTTTATCATACTGGAAGCATTAGCGCCAACTGTATGTCGCGTGATTGTGTATCGTCTCCACATACTTCCAACAGGTCAATATGAACTGTTGCGGAGTTGCCCCCTTTAAATGAAAGAAACTGAATTACCACGGGAAACTCCACTTTCCACGTTTCAGTGTGGACCAGTATTGCAGAAATGTAATTGCAAACAAATAGATGAATTTCTTGCGGATCTTTATTTGTTCGAGGTAATAATAAAAGCTATACGATCGTTGCTTTCATTGCTACAGCCTTTCATTGAGCGACAGTGAAACAATGACAGGAAGTAAGTGCTTTCCGTGGAAATGGACTTTTGAAATGTGTATCTCTTACTTCGTTACAAAGTCGTGTCGATTAACATAAACCAATAAACATGGCGAGAATAAAACAAAAATGAGATGATGTCGACGAAATGGAGTAAGAGGCGAAAAGTCGAAGTTGACGCAGGGTGCCAGGTACCGTCATTGCTCCAGTGACTCAAGTAACGTGTGTCATAAATATTTTTGAGCACTTAAAATAGTGTGCTGTTCCCGAACCAGCGTCGGTACTTTCTGCAAGCTGTGCTTTACTCTTGCCTCATATACCGACTGAGATAATGTTGTCGTAGAGGGCAGATGTCAAGTATACCGTTTGACTTTGAGCTTGTGACATACGAGAAAAATTGTTTAAAGAGTTCTCTCCTCTTTCTAAGGATAACTGAGACTTTCATACTTGTATATGTCCCACATATGTGATAACATCATCGTGCAAATCGCAATCCACGATGCAGATTAGTGAACGCATTCCTTCACAGGTAGCAAAGTATGCAATTACCACGCTTACTGTGCCGAGTCAAAACAGAGCAGTGCAGCATAGTCTTTAGTTAGATGGTAGCTTCAATTCTTCAGGAAAAAATAACAACTGTGACGTCGCTGTTTACATGAAAAGTGTTTTCATTGACTGACTTTACGGAGATTTGATGGTGATGTTTATAGAGTTTCCATTTAGCACTGTAACTGGCAGCTGGCTTGAAATGTGAATGCATATATGTTAAGATGCCTGTGACCGAATGGAGTATTAATGTTACGTTGTTTTATTCAATCGCTTTCGTTAACTATCGAGGTTTAAGTTGCGAAACGACGTGTAGTAGATCCCGTACATTTGGTCAGTATTTGCAAATTTGAATGACAATTTTTTGGTCTGGAGAATTCACTGTCATGGAACGAAATGAAACAAAGTGGATTCACGAGGAGGATATAAACTGTAATGCCTAACCCAGCTGTCCCCATTTGTGTTGTCGGCGTTTTAATTTCTTTATATATCAGGTGAAGGTAAGAATTGTGCTCTCCGACACAGCGTGGCTGTAAGAATTTCCCATTATTCTCAAGGTTTTAAGTTTGGTACAATTTTTATACAATATTCTTATTATTACTATTACTACCATAGTTATTTTCATTTCGACATTTTATAAACTGGGTTTCTTCTGTTTTTGTTTTTTTCTTTAAATTAAAAGTTAGCAACATACACTGACATCTTATGTTAGCGAGCTCTAAGGTAATAAAAATAACAAATCTTTAACATATTGCAGCGCGTCAGCAATCGTGAAATGTACAGAAAATAAACAATGTTTTCAGCCTTCAGTTGCAACGTAATTTTTACTCGTTTACCTAGGTTTCGATTCCTTATTTCTGGCCGGCGTAGCTCCGTCTACTTTCGCCTTAATGGTTTTAATTTTGACAGACATAATCTTGTGATTATGCGTCTTTATTGTTTTAATTTTTAATCTGTGACATGGCCAGTGTTTGGTTCTCAAAGTAATTGAATTTTTTGTGCTGAAGGAGATTCCATTACTGGAATCGAAACCTAGGTAAACGAGTAAAAATTACCTGAAGGCTGAAAAAAACTGTTTATTTGCTGTAATAAAAATAAGACATAATCTGAAACTTCACTGTTTTATAACACATGTGCAGTGTTAGGCATAAAGAGCTAGAAGTAGTAGATAACTAGAATAGGAATGAAAAAACTTGTGATGAATACTAAGAAATCTTGAACAAATCTGCCCACCGCGATATAGTTCAGGATGAATCGGCGATTCATACACATTTGAATGTTGCAGATCGTCGCACTCATTATTCCACTTGACCTACCAGTGACTCTATATGCATGACTTTCTAATATTTCCTCTTACGATCTGGCTGAGAAGAGCAGATTAATTTAACGGGAAGTCCATCCACATGACATCGGTGAAAGTTCGGCCTGCTGTACTGTCAGAACGGACTTTGATCGAAGAGTGGCAGGCGGACCTGATGTCTTCGGGCTATCTCAGTTGGATGTGCCGGCTCCCGGTTGTCGCGCTGTTATGCAGTAACTGAACAACTCAGAACGCTTATGTTCAAATGACATTTGACATCCCACCGCTGTTTCTGACAGAAGCGAGCCGTGATGCAGAGTAGCCTCTGTCATCTGTCCGGCAGGTGGGCTCTATAGCTGTCTCGTTTCCGCCTTTGAAGATTTTGATGGTTGCTTTCACAACACTGTGCTGCTTACCCAACGTTCACTTGGGTTATACTGATGTTGAATTTTATGGTCCATGTTGGACTGTGTTTTGTAAACTGCTGTAGTTTACCAAACAAAAGTTAATTTAAACGGTTATCTGTGTAAGTCACTTTTATTTTCTTCCACGGAGCGTTTCAGAGATTTTCATTTTAACCTGAAGGTGGATAAGTGGATTATATTAGAATTTCTTTTTCTGAATCCAGCCAATTGTCTGTCTTAACCGTCATTTCACTGTAAATAAGTTATTATGCGTCTCTTGTTAACATAATATAATTAAAATAAAAACGTTGTGTTTTATATGCGACAACGTTATAACAAAGCTACTTACATGATGCTCCATCAAAAGGGACGCTGAAGGTGGTTGGAGAAACACGTTTATATCACTGCATAGTACGGAAACACGAACAAACACAAAATTTTCCTGACTTCGTATAGGTGCACTGTTGTTTCTGCGCAATTAAGATCTGTAGAATTATTTATGTTTGTTTCGTGTTTGTGTGTACTCAGCAACATTAGTGCGCATTTATATCAACCATCTACATCTAGATCTACATCTATACTCCGCAAGCCACCTGACGGTGTGTGGCGGAGGGTATCTTGAGTACCTCTATAGGTTCTCTCTTCTATTCCAGTCTCGTATTGTTCGTGGGAAGAAGGATTGTCAGTATGCTTCTGTGTGGGCTCTAATCTCTCTGACTTTATCCTCATGGTCTCTTTGCAAGGTATACGTAGGAGAGAGCAATATACTGCTTCACACTTCGGTAAAGGTACGTTCTCGAAACTTTAACAAAAGCCAGTACCGAGCTATTGAGCGTCTCTTCTGCAGAATCTTCCATTGGAGTTCATCTATCATCTCCGTAACTCTTTCGCGATTACTAAATGATCTTGTAACGAAGCGCGCTGCTCTCCGTTGGATCTTCTATATCTCTTGCATCAACCCTATCTGGTACGGATCCCACACTGCTGAGCAGTATTCAAGCAGTGGGCGAACAAGAGTACTGTACCCTACTTCCAATGAATCTCCGTCTGGCATCTGCTTTACCGACGATCAAATTTATATGATCATTCCATTTTAAATCACTCCTAATGCGTACTCCCAGATAATTTATGGAATTAACTGCTTCCAGTTGCTTACCTGCTATATTGTAGCTAAATGATAAGAGATCTATCTTTCTATTTATTAGCAGCACGTTACACTTGTCTACATTGAGATTCAGTTGCCATTTCCTGCACCATGCGTCAATTCGCTGAGGATCCTCCTGCATTTCAGTACAATTTTCCATTGTTACAACCTCTCGATACACCACAGCATCATCTGCAAAAAGCCTTAGTGAACTTCCGATATCATCCACAAGGTCATTTATGTATATTGTGAATAGCAACGGTCCTATGACACTCTCCTGCTGCACACGTGAAATCACTCTTACTTCGGAGGACTTCTCTCCATTAAGAATGACATGCTGCGTTCTGTTATCTAGGAACTCCTCAATCCAATCACACAATTGGTTTGATAGTCCATATGCTCTTACTTTGTTCATTAAACGACTGTCGGGAACTGTATCGAACGGCTTGCTGAAGTCAAGAAACACGGCATTTACGTGTGAACCCGTGTCTATGGCCCTCTGAGTCTCGAGCTGGGTTTCACACGACCTTCTTTATCGAAACCCATGTTGATTCCTACAGAGTAGATTTCTAGTCTCCAGAAATCTTTCCTTTGCTGGATAGTTTCTAAGTGAAGGATAACACAGACCACTAACTCTATGAGGAGAATTAATAAAAAAGCATTCGAACACATCCAACGGTACCGACGGGCCAGCGTGTCATTCACATCCCTTAGGAGTCACCGGCTGCGGATATGGGGCCTCATGGCATGTTGTCAGCACACCGCCCTCCCGGCCATTGTCAGTTTTCGAGACCCGTGTCGCTACTTCTCAGTCACGTAGCTCCTCAATTAGCCAAACAAGGAGTGAGTGTACCTGACTTGCCGTGATCGCTCGGCAGACTCGAACGGTGACTCGTCCAAGTGGTAGCCAATTCCGAAAGCGCTTAACTTTGAAGCTCACCACTGAGGAATGGCCGTTGGCAGGACAGTAAGTGCTCACCTAGTTTATTGATCCACCTGAAAATGGTGTAATAGCACCGGAAGCTGGTCATGAAAGAAAAGAAAAGCATCCGACAGCGATAATTCGTTTTAAGTCTCTTTTATACTGATATTTGTTTTTTGCATCCAACAAAAGCCGATTTATCATAGATTATTTGCAGTTACAGTCGCACATGTAATTTGTGAGGTAAGCATTTACACTCTATGTTCATCACAGAGTAATGCTGATCCCTGACGAGGTTCCTATGTGTCATGCACCTAAGGTAACTAATCGTTTTCTACTGAATAAGGCTCCACGAACTTATGAATGTTACTTATATTTAGAATCGATAGCTGTTGCCTGTTAACTTTATTTCAGTTCCTTTGTAGGAGTCGTTATGAATTTAAACTATTTTGTAAAGAGCGTGCAGCACAGTCGCTGTAAATAAACTGTGATTAACGGTATCCAGTTTTGCTGTATCTCTCTAGAGAATCTGTATCGCTAATTAAAGTTTCCTGTAGTTGTACATATTATTTTTTCTCGTTAATGAGTAAACCAAAAATAAAAAACAGTTTTATAACTGGATTAAATGAGATGTGAAGAGGGTAATGGTAATTCAAGAACAATTAAGACTGAATGAAACTGAATGATTTATGATGTTAAATATTCGAAATGACCGTCTACCAGAGAATATTCCTGCTGTATCTATTTTACCATTACTGTGTTTCGTTTGGAAAGGAAATCTTTTCTCAAAGGATTTATAATCGCTAGTACCTTACGGTAAAATCAGAGGAGTGCGTAAATAATCTTCCGACACCAGCCAATCAGGTAAGCAGCATTTACAACGAATATTGCTTTAAGAAAGCAATAAAAACATTACATTTGTGTTTACCGGAAACTCAATAACACTGTGAGACAAAACAGCTGCAAAATGTCAGTTTTCGTCTCTGCATTTGTTAATTTAACGCATATAGTAAGGCAGGCATGAAATAGTTAATGAGCAACGGCACTAGCGCACACACAGTTAATTAAATTGTGGTATTTAGCGACATCACCATCACGTGTCCAGTAGTTCATAATGTAATAGTGACTAGCTCGAAATATTCGACAAACTGATTTTTTTTAGAGAAATTGCACCGGAGGCTGTGGTTTACATGGCATGATAACTGTATAAAAAGGGAAGGAAATACACTCCTGCAAACTGAAATAAGAACACCGTGAATTCATTGTCCCAGGAAGGGGAAACTTTATTGACACATTCCTGGGGTCAGATACATCACATGATCACACTGACAGAATCACAGGCACATAGACACAGGCAACAGAGCATGCACAATGTCGGCACTAGTACAGTGTATATCCATCTTTCGCAGCAATGCAGGCTGCTATTCTCCCATGGAGACGATCGTAGAGATGCTGAGTGAAGTCCTGTGGAACGGCTTGCCATGCCATTTCCACCTTGCGCCTCAGTTGGACCAGCGTTCGTGCTGGACGTGAAGACCGCGTGAGACGACGCTTCATCCAGTCCCAAACATGCTCAATGGGGGACAGATCCGGAGATCTTGCTGGCCAGGGTAGTTGACTTACACCTTCTAGAGCACGTTGGGTGGCACGGGATACATGCGGACGTGCATTGTCCTGTTGGAACAGCAAGTTCCCTTGCCGGTCTAGGAATGGTAGAACGATGGGTTCGATGACGGTTTGGATGTACCGTGCATTATTCAGTGTCCCCTCGACGATCACCAGAGGTGTACAGCCTAACGGTGTGCGGGACCGTAGCCCAGCTTCATGGAGACGGTTCCGAATGGTCCTCGCCGATACCCCAGGAGCAACAGTGTCCCTAATTTGCTGGGAAGTGGCAGTGCGGTCCCCTACGGCACTGCTTAGGATCCTACGGTCTTGGCGTGCATCCGTGCGTCGCTGCGGTCCGGTCCCAGGTCGACGGGCACGTGCACCTACCGCCGACCACTGGCAACAACATCGATGTACTGTGGAGACCTCACGGCCCACGTGTTGAGCAATTCGGCGGTACGTCCACCCGGCCTCCCGCATGCCCACTATACGCCCTCGCTCAAAGTCCGTCAACTGCACATACGGTTCACGTCCACGCTGTCGCGGCATGCTACCAGTGTTAAAGACTTCGATGGAGCTCCGTATGCCACGGCAAACTGGCTGCCACTGACGGCGGCGGTGCACAAATGCTGCCTAGCTAGCGCCATTAGACGGCCCACACCGCGGTTCCTGGTGTGTCCGCTGTGCCGTGCGTGTGATCATTGCTTGTACAGCCCCATCGCAATGTCCGGAGCAAGTATGGTGGGTCTGACACACCGGTGTCAATGTGTTCTTTTTTCCATTTCCAGGAGTGTATATTCATTCTCAATTGGCTCTCGGGTACAAAATGCGATTTGAAGTGTTGCTCCTGTTCCACTGCGAGGTCGATATTTAAGATAAAAACTAACAAAAAATTAGCTCAGTCAAGAATTAAAGGAAACTAAGAATTAGGTAGCAAAATTAATCGGGTAGTGGAGTTTATTGGTAGTTACGTTTGAAAGCATTCAATCGTCAATTAAATTGGCGTTGTCGACGGTTGTACAACAGTTAATTAACTTTATGAATACTCGGCTAGCACGAACCACATTCCAATGTGAATGACATTTAATAACTTAAAAAGTACAGATATGCCGTCGAAGCAAAAAATGAAAAATTCAACTTTTCCAAGAAAAACTAAGCCTTATAAACGGTTCTTATAAGAGACATTCTCTGAAACATTGCCCCAAAAAGCGACAGGCCTGGTGTGATCTGCCAAACGAGGATACAACGTGAAAAAGCAGTGAGGACTATTTATGCCAATAGCTAAACTAGAGATCCCGACGTCAGTACAAGCCTTTCACCTCAGGGTACAAGCTATCATTGATGGTAGATCTAATTGAAAGAGCATCCATTATTTAGTCCAAGTTTCTCTGTAAGAGAGTTCTGTTATTTCCATAAAAAAGCTGGCTACAAAATTTTTTGCTGTCGACAATAAAGTTTAATACAGTGATGAGCCAAAAAATTTGATATCTACTTAATATCGTGCTGGTGCACATTTAGAACGCAATACAGCATCGACTACGAGTGGCTTGGATGTGACAAGTCCTCGGTATTATATTACAGTTGATATCTACCCATAGTTTACGCGTTTCCTGTAAATTACGGACAGTAGTTCGTGGGCGTGGGTGACGATATAGTCGAACACCACCACAAACCTGGTGTAACAAGAAACGTAATAGTACCGACCAGGCGATAAGTTTCCATTGATCCACTGTTCGGGCCCGAAGATACCTTACCCGTTTCAGTCGTAACTGATGTTGGCGTAGGGCCTATATGAGAGCATGTGGCTGTCGTCAGTTGTCGAACCCCATGTTTAATAATGTGCCCTGAACAGTGTGCCACGAAACAAGTGTACTGCAGCAGAGTTGTACTCTGGCGTTATACGGACCAAAGATCGTCTCCTATCCTGTTTCACAGAGAGGGTAAGGACCCTCATGTGCTGTGGTGATACATGGACGACACACAACATTATGCCTACTCGGAGGTTCGCCGTCCTTCAGCTACATCCGAGATGTTCGTTCTCAGGCATCGGGGGTAATAAACTACCCTTTCCCAAAGACGCTTATGTCAACGGATTTCTCCATCTGCGACCTATATCGTTGCTAGAATTCATGTCAGTCTCTTCTCTGCTTGACTTAAATATATTTATGAAAAAAATAGCAAGAAATAATTATCGTAGGTATTTTTTTAATATCTTTTTCTAGGTAACTTATTTCCGTAATTAACATTGTAAGATCACGGGCTTTTGGAAGGGGGAGATGATTTCCTTCAGTCCAGAGACAGGTTTGATGCAGCTCTCCATGCTACTCTATCCTGTGCAAGCTTCTTCATCTCCCAGTACCTACTGCGACCTACATCCTTCTGTATCTGTTTAGTGTATTCATCACTTGGTCTCCCTCTAAAATTTTTGCCCTCCACGCTGCCCTCCAATGCTAAATTTGTGATCTATTGATGCCTCAAAACATGTCCTACCAACCGATCCCTTCTTCTACTCAAGTTGTGCCACAAACTTCTCTTCTCCCCAATTCTATTCAATACCTCCTGATTAGTTATATGATCTACCTAATCTTAGTTATATGATCTATCTAATCTTCAGGATTCATCTGTAGCACCACATTTCGAAAGCTTCCATTCTCTTCTTCTCCAAACTATTTATCGTCCAAGTCTGACTTCCATACATAGCTACACTCCACACAAATACTTTCAGAAACGACTTCCGGACACGTAATTCTATAATCGATGTTAACAAATTTCTTTTCTTCAGAAATGCTTTCCTTGCCATTGCCAGTCTACATTCTATGTCTTCCCTACTTCGACCATCATCAGTTATTTTGTTCCCCAAATAGCAAAACTCCGTTACTCCTTTAAGTGTCTCATTTCCTGAACTAATTCCCTCAGCATCACCCGACTAAATTCGACTACATTCCACTATCCTCGTTTTGCTTTTGTTGATGTTCATTTATATCCGCGTTTCAAGACACTGTCCATTCTGTTTAGCTGCTCTTCCAGGCCCTTTGCTGTCTCTGAGAGAATGTTAACGTCACGGTGAACCTCAAAGTTTTTATTTCTTCTGCATGGATTTTAATACCTACTCAGAAATTTTCTTTTCTTTCCTGTACTGCTTGCTCAATATAGAGATTGAATAACATTGGGGAGAGGCTATAACTCTGTCTCACTACTTTCCCAACCACTGCATCCCTTTCATGCACCTCGACTCACATAACTGCCTTCTGGTTTCTGTGCAAATTGTAAATAGCCTTTCGTTCCCTGTATTTTACCACTGCCACCTTCAGATTTTGAAAGAGAGTATTCCAGTCTACATTGTCAAAAGCTTTCTCTAAGTCTACAAATGCTAGAAACGTATGTTTGCATTTCCATAATCTTTCTTCTAATATAAGTCGTAAGGTGAGTATTGATTCACGTGCTCCAATATTTCTACGGAATCCAAACTGATCATCCCCAAGGTCGGCTTCTACCAGTTTTTTCATTCGTCTATAAAGAATTCGTGTTAGTATTTTGCATCTGTCAACACCTGCTTTCTTTGGGATAGGAATTATTATATTCTTCTTGAAGTCTGAGAGTATTTCGCCTGTCTCATACATCTTGCTCACCCAATGGTAGAGTTTTGTCAGGACTGGCTCTCCCAAGGCCGTCACTAGTTCTAATGGTATGTTGTCTACTCCCAGGGTCTTGTTGCGATTCAGGCCTTTCAGTGCTCTGCCAGACTCTTCACGCAGTATCGTGTCTCCCATTTCATCTTCATCTTCATCCTCTTCCATTTCCATAATATTGTCCTCAAGTACATCGCCCTTGTATAGATCTTCTATATACTACTTCCACCTTTCTGCTTTCCCTTCTTTGCTTAGAACTGGGTTCCCGTCTGAGCTCTTGAGTTTATCCAGGTCCTGTCTCCTTAACTTCCCACCTTTTTGCAGTTTCTTCAGTTTTAATCTGCAGTTCATAACCTATAGTTTGTGGTTAGAAACCACATCTGCCCCTGGAAATTTCTTACAATTTAATACCTGGTTTCTACATAACTGTCTTACCATTATATAATCTATCTGATACCTTCTAGTATCTCCAGGATACTTCCATCTGTACAACATTCTTTCATGATTCTTGAAGCAAGTGTTACCTATGATTAACTTATGCTCTGTGCAAAATTCTACCAGACGGCTTCCTATTTCATTTCTTACCCCCAATCCATATTCACCTACTATGTTTCGATCTCTCTCTTTTCCAACTTTCGAATTCGTCACCCATGACTATTAAATTTTCGTCTCCCTTCACTACCAGAATAATATCTTTTATCTCATCATACATTTCATCAATTTCTTCATCATATGCAGAGCTAGCTGGCATATAAACTTGTACTACTGTAGTAGGCTTGGGCTTCGTGTCTATCTTGGGCACAATAATGCGTTCACTATGCTGTTTGTAGTAGCTTACCCGCATTCCTATTTTTTTATTCATTATTGAACCTACTCCTGCATTACCCCAATTTGATTTTGTATTTGTAACCTCACATTTACCTGACCAAAAGTCTTGTTCCTCCTGCCACCGAACTTCACTAATTCCAACTATATCTAACTTTAACCTATCCATTTCCCTTTTTAAATTTTCTAACCTACCTGCCACATTAAGGTATCTGACATTCCACATTCCGATCCGTAGACATCCAGTTTCCGTTGTCCTGATAATGACGTCCTCTTGAGTATTCTCCGCCTGAAGATCCGAATGGGGGACGATTTTACCTCCGGAATAATTTACCCAAGGGGACACTATCATCATATAACCATAGAGGAAAGCTGCAGGCCCTCGGGGAAAATTACGGCTGTAGTTTCCCTTTGCTTTCAGCCTTTCGCAGTACCTGCACAGCAAGGCCGTTTTGGTTAGTGTTACATGGCCAGGTCGGTCAACCATCCAGAGTGTTGCCCAGGCAACTACTGAAAAGGCTGCTGCCCCTCTTCAGGAACCACACGTTTGTCTGGCCTCTCAACGGATACTCCTCCATTGTGGTGGCACATACGGTACGGCCATCTGTATCGCAGAGGCACACAAGCCTTCCCATCAACGGCAAGGTCCATAGTTCATGGGGGGAGGAAGTAGGAGATAAGACATTGCGAATGTCGACTGTTGATACAATAATGTGGAATGCAAGCATGCAAACATGCACGCATTGCGTTGTACAAGTGCCGGATGTCAGTCTGTGGGATGGAGTCCCTTGCCCGTTGAGCCTGGTCCGTCAATACTGGTACAGTTAAAACTCGTGATTCATGACGCTAGAGTTGTCTGTTGTTGTCACATATGTCCTCGATTGTAGATGGATCTGGTAATCGATCAGGGCAAGGCAACATGTCGACACTCTGTAGAGCGCGTGGGTTACAACCGCGGTATGTTAGCGAGCGTTATCCTCTTGGAAAGCACCCCCTCGAATGCTGTTCATGAATAACAGCTCAGCAGATCGAATCACCAGACGGACGTACAAACCTACATTCAAGCTTCTTGCCATAGCCACGAGAGTTCTCCTACTGTCGTACGAATTCTCACCCCACCACATAACTCCAGGCATGGGTCCAATGTGTCTATCACGCAGACATCTCAGTTTCAGGCCTCTTAATGGCCTACCCAAAATGCGACCACCACTGGCATCGTGGCAGAACCATCTTCCTCAGAAAACGCAACAGACCTACACCCTGCCCTCCAACGCGCTCTCGTTTGACACCACTTGTGTTGTAATAGCTGTGGTTTGGGGTCAGTGAGACGCACATCTGGCTAGCAGCTGCCCTTGAAGTAACCTGTCTGTAACAGTTTGCCGGCCGTGGTGGCCGTGCGTTTCTAGGCGCTTCAGTCTGGAACCGCGTGACCTCTACGGTCGCAGGTTCGATTCCTGCCTCTGGCACGGATGTGTGACTTGATAGTCCGGAGCCCGATCTTCTTACCGCCGTAATTGAACACTGTCTTCAGCAGAACTGTCAGCACAGTGGCTCCATTCCGTCTAAATCTTTCCGCCGTTTCAAAGAATGAACATCCAATTTCTCTAAGCCCTATTACACGACCTCGTTCAAACTCAGTGATCTGTTGATAATGGCGTCTTTGTCGCCTGAAATGCATTTTTGACCAACATCAACTCACCGTGCTTACTCTTAAAGGTAACTAACGCTCACAACCGTTACAGCGAGTATTTGAAGCAAACCTCATTTGGATCATCATAGTGATGCTACTGATGGTACAACAGCCGATCTTATGCGACTGGTAGAAAATCTGAATAAACATCATCTGAAACGAGGATAACAGCTTCCGTTTAAGGTGTACAACTCCTTCTTGGTGGTGCGATTTTTTCCGTCAGTACCACCAGACGCGGTGGGCAGCGGGAATAATATTTCGCTTCGTCAGTGCCTACGTTAATGAAACGGTTAAAAGAGATCCTTTGCGAATAGAATTTTTATGTTTAGAATCACCACGTTAGATCTACAGCTCATCGGTTCTGCCATCACCTTTTCCCACTTCTTAAATTTCATGTGTTCGGTATAAGCACTCCGTCTTCAGGCCACAAGTGGCCCATCGGGACCATCCGACCGCCTTGTCATACTCAACTGACGATGTGGATAAGAGGGACATGTGGTCAGCAAACTGCTCTCCCGGTCGTTATGATGGTTTTCTTTGACTGGAGCCGCTACTATTCGGTCGATTGGCATCGCGAGACTGATTGCACCCCGAAAAATGGCAACAGTGCAAGGTGACCCGGATCGTCACCCATCCAAGTTCCGGCCACGGCCGACAGCGCTTAACTTCTGTGATCTAACGAGAACCGGTGTATCCACTGCGGAAAGGGCGTAGCCTGTGTTCAATATAAACATACGAAAAAATATTTTCCGATCACATAGGAGATAAAATGTATGCTCAAAGAAATTTTATTTCCGAAAGTTTTCCAGAAATAGAATTATTGTATACCCTTTGTTTAGGGAAAACGAGGACTTAATAGTATTGAAGCTTCTGTAAACTACACGCTTAAAGTACAGAACAAGTTGGTTTTAGACCAGGGTCCTCATGCACTAGGCATATTGTAAGTTTATCCAGCAAATTGAAGATTTATATGAAAGAAAACAGGTGACTTGTTTGGTTTTCATTGATATAAGTGCAGCCTATGATACTCTTAGCCACAGTTCACGGAATTGTAAGCTTTACCAGCTGACTAACAATTTCGGATTTTCAACATTTGTGCAGTATGTATTATAGCACAGGCACTTGTACGTTGTAAGAAAAAATGGTAGACCGAGAGTAAAAAAATAATGAACTTGCTCAGGACAGTGTATTAGCTTCATTAATCTTCAGTACAGCAACAACGACCAGCCAACGTATCCTGATGGCGGGCAGTTTTATACGTGCTGATGACAAGGTCGTGGATGCCCAAAGGAAAACTGTTGAGAAAGTGGAGGAGAAATTAACTAGCAGCCTTGAAGTAGTTGGTAATTATTATCACAGAAACTACTGAAACTAAACCCGACAAAGACTTAAGTTCGCAGTTTGCATCTGAGGAATAACGAAGCCTAAAGAAAACTCTGTGTAATTTAGAAAGGGCAAGAGCTAGAGCACTGCTACACTCCCAAATACTTAGGAGTGAAATGGACGGAACTCTCATTTAAACAGCATTTTTGGGCACCAAGAGAAACTTCAATACTAGGAACAATATCATTCGCCAGCTGACCAACAGAAAGTGGGGTGGTGACCCACAAGTGATTCAAACGACAGCTATAGCAGTTGTCGTGAGCTGAGTATGCCGCGCCTGTGAGGAAGAATTCGGCCAACGTGGACACATTGATGTTGCGGTAAATGAATCATGCCGCATTATAAACGGTGTTTGAGTACCACGACGGCAGAAATTATCTACATCTACATCTACATGACTACTCTGCAATTCACATTTAAGTGCTTGGCAGAGGGTTCATCGAACCACAATCATACTATCTCTCTACTATTCCACCCCCGAACAGCGAGCGGGAAAACCGAACACCTAAACCTTTCTGTTCGAGCTCTGATTTCTCTTATTTTATTTTGATGATCATTCCTACCTATGTAGGTTGGGCTCAACAAAATATTTTCGCATTCGGAAGAGAAAGTTGGTGACTGAAATTTCGTAAAAAGGTCTCGCCTCGACGAAAAACGTCTATGCTGTAATGACTTCCATCCCAACTCGTGTATCATATCTGCCACACTCTCTCCCCTATAACGTGATAATACAAAACGAGCTGCCCTTTTTTGCACCCTTTCGATGTCCTCCGTCAATCCCACCTGGTAAGGATCCCACACCGCGCAGCAATATTCTAACAGAGGACGAACGAGTGTAGTGTAAGCTGTCTCTTTAGTGGACTTGTTGCATCTTCTAAGTGTCCTGCCAATGAAACGCAACCTTTGGCTCGCCTTCCAGACAATATTATCTATGTGGTCCTCCCAACTGAAGTTGTTCGTAATTTTAACACCCAGGTACTTAGTTGAATTGACAGCCTTGAGAATTGTACTATTTATGGAGTAATCGAATTCCAAAGGATTTCTTTTGGAACTCATGTGGATCATCTCACACTTTTCGTTATTTAGCGTCAACTGCCACCTGACACACCATACAGCAATCTTTTCTAAATCGCTTTGCAGCTGATACTGGTCTTCGGATGACCTTACTAGACGGTAAATTACAGCATCATCTGCGAACAGTCTAAGAGAACTGTTCAGATTGTCACCCAGGTCATTTATATAGATCAGGAACAGTAGAGGTCCCAGGACGCTTCCCTGGGGAACACCTGATATCACTTCAGTTTTACTCTATGATTTGCCGTCTGTTACTACGAACTGCGACCTTCCTGACAGGAAATCACGAATCCAGTCGCACAACTGAGACGATACCCCATAGCTCCGCAGCTTGATTAGAAGTCGCTTGTGAGGAAACTGTCTCATAGGGATGTCTCCCCCCAGAGTATGGCGGGAAATAGCTTCCGAGGCGGAGAGGAAGAAACGGACGACAGATAATATTCACCCCATATATGGACATCCACAACAGCTCAGACGCCTTCGCTCAAGAAAGAGCTTCCTTTGGAAGTCAGAGCCAATCAACGTCATCGCGAAAGAGAAGAGATTTCAGCTAAGGGTAGGAGGCAGCACCAAATCCTACCCCTTAGCTGAAGGAAGAAACTGCGGCTGGAAGGAACAAATCCTCCACAACCTGGAAGGCTCCCAACAGGCTATGGTCTCAGACAGTAATTATAACCTTTCCAGATGGGGCTACTTCGACGGGGAACAATTACTTAAGTTGGTGGGGGGAGGGGGTCCAAACGAACGACCACCTCCTGACGTGCCCAAACCGCAGCACATGTTGTACCAAGCTGGATTTACGGCTAGCTAATGATAAAACTGCTTAGCTAATTAACGTATTTAAACTTTAAATTTATTTCAGTTGACTTATACTAGATTTTTAATGTATGTTGTCCTGGAGACAGAAAATAAAATAATGATGTTTAATACAGATTCATGATCCTCGAGAAAGTCTTTGTTATTAAAATTACAGACTCAGCCAGTGGTTGAACAAAATGTAAAAATCAAATCATTGTTGCTCTGTAGTACTCTGTGATTGAAATCCGGTCATTAGAAGTATTGTTATTTGCCTATTTAACCCGGAAGTAAATTTTGGTTTCTTGTTGTTTCAGGTAAGCCGCCAAGGACGGGGAAGAACTACTGCACCAAAGCGCACTGGCCCTATACGATACATAGCTCCGTATACCTCAGACGACAGCGGCACAGAGTAAGCTTTTACCAGTCTACGCGCCAAAGTAATCGAATAAAAGTAAAGGTGGCTTCAGACGTTCTAGCCTGTTTATTACAGCGTCGTAGTAAGTTTCAGCTACAATATGTGTCGCTGCAGTCAATTGAAATGCAATAGTCATTATTGAACCCTCTCCAACCTCGATCTACAACAATGATATAAAGTTTTCATTCATTTTTGGAAACTCGCATGATGACCTACTAACAGAGATTCTGCAAGTTGAACTGGAAGCAGAGAAGTCCCTTATCTCTCAACCAGCTACGACACAAGGATCTCCAACAAGGTGTTTCACAGAAATGTCTGACATGTTCGCAGAATGTCTTTTAAATCACAAGCGAAATCAGAAAGTGTTTATTTTGCAATAAATGTGCTAATTTTATACGTAGTATAGAATTTTAGACTTTCAGCGTAACATACGGACGCGTTTGTTTGACGAGAGACACATCATTGTGGTTAACTGATTGCATCAGATGGGATGTGCTTCCCGAAACAATAATCTCATAATAAGACCCGGGAACGACTTTACTCGTTACTTTATGTATACAAAAGGTTTATACTAAACTAAAAAATACAATTTCTACAATCTGCCTCTGATTTTCATCTCTACTTAACTTGAACCATTGGCTATTAAGACAATATTCTGGCACAGATAACGAACTGCAGAATAGAGCAGAGTAGTGGCTGAAAGAACAGGAAGCTTCCTTCTATGACACATGTTGGTACAACGCTACGAAAAACGTGTAGGTCACAGCGGTGATTATGTTGAGAAGCAGTTGGAAGGTGTAGTCAAATATTGCAACTAAAACGTTTTTTAATTTCACTGTGATTACCATTTCGCAATTTCTGAATAACTCCCGTTTTCCGTCCGGCATGTATCATCCGCGAGTGCTTGCCTGCCTTTATCGTTGCATGAACATTGCCTGACAAGTGACAGGGGAAAATGTGAGTGGTGAGTGAAAATGTATGGTGACACCTTTATAACTGGAGTAAATTTCTAAATATAAGTATTCAGCATAGGAGAATATTATTTGGAATACGTTTGTCTTTGATTTATCACTATTTAATTTATTTTTGTTTCGTTGTATTAAGAAGAGTTTTTTTATTGTTATATCGAATTAAAAGTGTTACACGAAGACCATTTTGTGGACTATAGGAAACGACAGTAATATATCTCATAATATGAGAAAAGTATTTCTTAATATCAGAAATATGGTAAAAATTTGTATAATTTTTATCTGATCTGTATCTTTATATCTGGGAATGTTTTTCAAAATAAAAAATGCAACGTTACTCAGTGGATCGGAATCTACGTTAAACAACAGGACCCTCCTAACTGACCGGGTGACAGTCCAAGGAACGCATGCCATGCCTCCTGCAATAGGACCATGCCTAAAGCACAATGTTATTCAAACATAACTTCGATGTGATGACAGCATTACCTTTTTATAACATACAGAAGAAGTGCACGCCAATAGAATCGACGTAAATCACTCCATGCCGCACTGCAATGATTGATTATAACTAAGCCATCATGTACGACGGCTGTAGCGTTGTTCCTGCGAAGGCTTCTTCCACGAACACAAGCGCCACTTACTCTTCGACTTACAGACATATATAATTCGAGTTTCACCCCGGCAAAAGCAACATCGCAACCTGAATGCATCACACCAAAATATGGGCAAAATTAAATAGGCGATGGTATCATCGCCATACAATCCTGATAAATGAGGCAGGATTTCTTTCTGCGTTCCAGAGTAATTTGTTAGAATGCGTATTTGAAAAGCTGGTGTAATGACTTTAAGAAAGGTGTAGTCCAATGAATCGTATAAGCATCGTCTTAGTTGTCATTAACAACGATTTTTCTTCTACTACCGGGTGAAACACTTCTCCAGATTCCTACAGAAATTTATATCCTTCAACAATATGACTCCATGTTTCTGCTGCATCCATTTCCTAATCATCTGCCTTCCTTCAACTGGCTCATAACCTTGGTCATTGCTCATCTGCTGGATACCACCATAGAACGTCAGTCTGTCTGTTCCCTGCTCACTCTTATATGATTAGTCTGCTCATGTTCATTAACGTCAAACGTGTAACTATGTAATCGTCTGGTTTTTATCAGAACCAGGATTTTGGTAACGGCTAATGCGGAAACGCGTAAAACTGGATTAATAAATGACGGAATGCCTGACAATCCCTCACAGTTCAGCAAACTGCTGCCTAAGTAAATTAGTCATCACGGTCGCCTCTCTTGTGGGTACACATTTGTTTGTTTCCTTAACCGTTTCTTGCATACTCCTCAAGACAACTCAAACTTTAATAGATTTAGCGTTAAAGGGTCTTGCGTCTCTGCTCTAAGTGAAAACCGTTTATATGCACTGATTTTAAACTCATATTTTCAGACTGTTAGCAAGGTAGTAGATACTGTATTGGTGCACTGTGCGAGTGTACACTCTTCGAGTCTAATTAGTTTCCTAGCCTACGTATTATTGTTCTCGTAAGTCATTCCATGCTCTTATACTTTCCTGCAGCAGAGGCAAGAACCGGCATGTCATCAGCAAAACGGTGGTCTTTCGGATATCTTCTTTTCGTTTCCCGATTTAAGAATCTGAACTGTTCTTTTTTGATTTTTGAGTGCGATCTTAGTAATATGACATCATCTACACCGGCTCCTCTTTCAGTTTAGAATTTCTGATTACTGTGATGTATATATAATCTTCATGTTCATGTTGGTAACACTTGTATATATTTAGTAAACACGTTCAATATCTCTAATCGGTTTATGTGCAGGATTATCATAGTCCATGAAACACTTTAAAAAATTCAAATCAGGTACACCGTAACGTGTGATACAATGCGTGAAAGTCAAACTTTCAACGTGTGTTTTTAACATGATGTTGGCAACATAGTTCCGAAAATTGTCAACAGAACTGTAATTGTTGACAATGGTAGCGAATCAGCAGTGACAGTTGGTATTACATCGTTCTCGCCTTGTGGAGCTTGTTGTTGCTTTGTTCTCTGGCGTTGGCGTTCTCTGAACGCGACATGATGTTTGACGAATCTCCCAATATTGTTCCTCGTCGGGGTAACGTTCTTCTCATTTTTGGCAAGAATACATGCCTTGTTTGACCAGGTTCTTCAAAAATTCAAGATTGGTTTATTCATACTTTTCACTTTACATATGATCATGTAAATACTGCTTATTTTGATTCTGATTTGTATACATAACTGTGGGGTTTCAAGATCCCTTGTTAGAAGTCTGACTTCTCCCTTGATTTTGTTCTCAGGTTATGTTCGCACACCGTGACGGTTACATTAGTCAATTTCTTCTTGCAAATGCTGTGATCGAGTATATCGCGCTTAGAGTTTAAAATATTCCACCAGAAGAGGAGGACGACGGTTCAATCTCGCGTCCCGCCATCCTGATTTAGGTTTTCCGTGATTTCCCTAAATCGCTCCAGGCAAATGATGGGATGGTTCCTTTGAAAGGACACTGCCGACTTCCTTCCCCATCCTTCCCTAATCCAAGGAGACCGATGACCTCGCAGTTTGGTCTCTTCCCCCAAACAACCCAACCCAACCCAAAAGTGGACGATTTATTTCTTAAGGCAGCGTTGCCTCCTTTTGAAATCGTCTACTCAACATCGCCTGCAAAGTTACAGTGATATCCGAACCGTAGAAATGTGTGTTCAAAAGAATATTCCTTCGCACCTGAATGCTTGTGGTTACCGGATTCATGTTACGCATGCAGGGCGAGAAGGAATCTGCTTCCTTTGTATTTAAAGTGGCGGTCTCAGATCGAATTGTCAGAGTTGTGTTCTGGTTTTAAAATTGCTTTTCACAGAACGCTTTCCATTGACATTAGCTGAATTAATGTCTCCTCATGTGCTGTCGATATTTTCCCAGCCTTAGGAGACGTGTAGGGAAACATCACCCCCAAATCTGCGTGAGTGTCCGCCATTACCAGCAAGTTCAGACGCGGACCCTGCTGCCGTTAAGGCGATGGCACTTGTATCACATTTTGTTTTAAACGCCGGCGGTCTCTGGATGTTGAAGATTTTGAAGGCACCCATCCCTACTCTCACCTCTCCCAGAAGGTGATGGCGGACGGTGCTTCTTCCTGTGGTGATGCTTAGCCGTTCTTGTTTCGCTAGGGATGATGTGGCTGATTCTGTTGATGTTGAAATTAGTGTTGCATCTGCGTCCTCCCCTCCACCCGTAGGAACGTCTGTTCCGGAGGGTTCAGATGATTTAGTGCAGACATTCTGATACGGTGGAGCAACAGGTCATTGCGCATTGTTTCCTGGGTAGTCAGATAATGCAGACAGCTTCAGACACTACATTCCCTGTCTCTTCTTCATCTGATAACGGTGCTCTTCATTTCCTGTTCTGTTTCTTGCATTCCGTTGAGAGGAGTGGGGATAGTTACCATCACCCCCCCCCCCCCCCCCCATTCGCCTCACAGCAGACCTTGGTGAGCCCCCCACCCTTCACGGAGCGGTGTGAAACAACATTTTCAACGAGGGCTGCGTTGCGCCGAAATAAAGAAAAAAAAATCAAATCATTGAGTCTGCACCTACCGGTGGGGAGGATTCAATACTGTACCTTCTTCTCCGCCATCTATGGGCGTTGTGGGGAGAGGGACGTAATGAGTATATTATTTGCTAATTTTTTTATGCCTTCAACGTTTTTACCCTAAATGTTAATAGTATAATATTTCCAGTACGGCATGTTTCGTTAAGACGGTTTTTTTATGATTCCAAGCTGATGTCGTGTACTTGAAAAACGTGTTATTTCATGTGCTTTGTCTGCCTGATATTTTTATGTGTTTTAATTTTTGCGTAAGAAAGTTCTGGTGGCATGGCCGTCCTTTATAGGGACGCTATTCCGTCCAAGGACTTTGAAACGCTTGACGATGACCAGTGGATAGGATGTAGTTTTTGTGATCTCGAATTATATTTCTATGCTCCATCTGGATCTGAGACTACATATGACGGCTCTCGTTTGTATAAAGATGAAAGGATAATTTACTGCATCTCAATCAGCGAAAAAATTTGGTTGGGGGAGAATTCAATTGCATCTTACGTCCTGTGGGTAACACTACCAGTTGTAGCTATTATCGTAAACTTAATGATGTAGTAGCGTCGTTGAGTCTGCAGCTTGCTTCGATCTCCGATATGCCACATTAGTGCAGTTGACATATTTTACAGGTACTTTTTATTAGACGACTAGTCTGGTTTTATTTGTCTGTTTCCCTCTGTAGCCAGTTTTTTTTTCAGTTGATGTTATTGCTCTACGGAACAGTGTGTCGTCATTACCAAATATCTACTTCGCACTGCATCCATATGTTATAGCGCTGGTAAAGCGGCTGACGTGAGTAGCGGTCGGGATTTAATTATGTTGTCATCCGTGAAGCTTGTGATAGCACGCGAGTCGTCCGTTTGAAAGTTGTAGATGTTCACCGTGTGAAGGCGAAACTCCTGATGGTTAAAAGACTGCAACTAGATGTCATCGATTGCTTCCCTGACACGTTAGATTTCCAAGGATGAGTTGGCGCATCTGTATGATCTAATCCGGCTTCGAGCGAGGATGTGTTTCACTATCATTCGTTCTGTCGATGAACGTGAGTGATAATTTAAGAATGATATAAAGCGTCAACGTTTCGGTGTTTCACCGATCTTTACACTGGAATGTAGTCATACACTATACCGTTTGCTAATTTCGCTTCTCTCCTTGATAGTTGTTGCGCCGGCACTCCATGACGAATTATCAGTAGGTTTTCACCGTAATCATGTATCTGATGACACTGTAGGTCGTTCTCCTTCCCGCGAGTCGCTGTGTTTGGATGCTCAAAGACTTTCATATTTGATTTTGGACTCTGATAGAAGATAACGTATGTGATGAATGCAGTGGTGCAAGGGGAATGCATCCTGCCCTCCTTTATGGTTATAAAAACTCTTTTAATACCCGATACGACGGGACGTCTGTCTGTAGATCAGGCCCAACCGATAACTCTATACAGTTTTGATTATAAGTCGTAGCTTGGCGATAAATAGCCGTTCGTCGGTTTTTCTTGCTGACACTGTCGCGCGTTATCAGTCTCCCCCCCGGGACAAACGCTTTCTCTCTCTCTCTCTCCCTCTCCCTCTCTCTCTCTCTCTCTCTCTCTCTCTCTCTCTCATTGATTATACGGCAGCAGTGTTGCGAGGCCTCGGTTATGTGTACTGACGTTTTAAAATTGTTTCATCTACTCTGTAATTGTCGCATACACTGCATAATAGAATCATACATTCGGATACTTTCTAACTGATAAAATCAACAATGCATCTCACTGTTCGCCACTATCGTGCTAAACCCCATAAAGTTCTTCTTATAGACTTGCCTTGATACTTCATCTGCTGCTGTTTATTGAGGATGCAAGAAATACTAACAGCGTGTCTGTTAGAGTGTAATCTATCGCATCGTCGAGCCTCTGGAAGAATTTGCGTCACGTATGTGGCTCGAATAATGCGCCAGGCGGCCCCCCAGCGAAGGACGCGCACTAATAACAGCTTTGGCGGGCTTTGTGTGCACTGAGATGAAATTATACTCTTCTGACGGCCTTTGGGTGGGCAGTAATTATTAGGCGGACCACGGCTCAGCTCAGTTCGGCGCCACGCCACGTTCCGCGCGGCTGGGCACACTTGGCCGCTGTTCGGCACAGAACAGCCCAGCTGAACAGAATGGGCCACCTACCGCATCCCCACCCCATGTAATCACAGGCCGGCCGGGGCCAGACCACGCCTCACAGCAGAATTAGCCGAGATAGCAGATGTGTTACATCGACTTACGTCTACATTAAAGGTTGGATAGCGTGAGTGCAAAAGCAGTTCACTCAGAAATTTAGCCAATCAAAGGATATATTTAGGAAGACCAAATACATCGATTGTAACAAAATGTAAAGCGTGCAGGCGACTTTATGATCTTATTTGTTGTGTAGCTACATACAAAATAGTCAATAAACATTTTGATTCAAAACAAAAAAAATTATCACTTGCGTGGGAGCATGTTGCTCCACGTTTAGGACAGCAGAGATTCTGCGTAGTATGGTTACCACAAGTCAGATCGCTTACCGGATGTGTGTGACATCAGATGTCTTCGCACAGGACACGCAACTCCCGTGACCTAAAGGGGCCAATGGTTTGTGAGTGCAGACCTGGCTCCTGATAGGGCTGACACGTCCTACCGGTTTCACATCAGTTATGTTTGGTGGCCGAGACATCAACGTAAGTTCAGTACCATGCTCTACAAACCACTGTAGCTCGGTTCTCGACTTGTCAAACCGGGAATTATATCGCCGCCGACCGTGGACTGATTTAGGTGATCCGGAGTAGCGTTCCTGCAGTTCACAGCTGTTACGCAGTTTTTGGACATACTACAGATACCGTGGGAGCCAAGGTGAATGTCCTCCATAGCATTATACTATCCTCAATCGCAATAGTACGGTGCATGTTTCGAGCAGCCATTCATCTGATTGACGCTCTATCCGGACACGATCATCGATCTGGTGTAATAAGAAACGTGCGTTTGGGTTCCCTATCAGGTTCGATTGAGGGAGGGCATAGAAGCAATTCAGAGGCGAGCTGCTAGATTTGTTACTGGTAGGTTTGATCATCACGCGAGTGTTACGGAAATGCTTCAGGAACTCAGGGGGGAGTCTCTAGAGGAAAGGAGGCGTTATTTTCGTCAATCGCTACTGCTGAAATTTAGAGAACCAGCATTTGAGGCTGAGTGCAGTATAATTTTACTGCCACCAACTTACATTTCGCGGAAAGACCACAAAGATAAGATAAGGGACATTAGGGCTCGTACAGAGGCATATAGACTGTCATTTTTCCCTCGTTCTGTTTCGGAGTGGAACAGGGAGAGAGGATGCTAGTTATGGTACGAGGTACCCTCCGCCACGTACCGTATGGTGGATTGTTGAGTATGTATGTAGATGTAGATGTAGATCTCATTAGACTAGGCGAGACGTTTTAATTGGTCCCCATTTCATTCTCAGTGATGCCGTAACTGTCGATGTCTTAGGGTCAATATGGGAACAGGTTACTGCTGTCCGCCTTGGAGCCTAATATTGGAGGATGAGTACTTGGTGTGTTCCAGAACACTTATGTCTCAACCAGCATTGTACTCTGTCGTCAGATCTGCTACGAGTCGACGCCTATCCAGCTCTGCAACACGGGAAAACCTCCGATCTCTTGTTGCCTATTCGTGGTTTCACCACTATTCAACCAAATTTCGCAGATGCCCACGAGAAAAGCACGAGAGCAGCCTACCAGCTGGCTGTGGCTGTCATGTTCGTTCCCATTCAGCGGTCCTTGACAATCTGCCCCTCCTTTTGTAAAGTCCCCATATATCAGCAGCCCGTATAGGCTCTATAATAATTCTTCGTTCGCCTTTGATTCATTTATACTCTTTCACTGTCGTATCACGTGCACGAAACGCCCCAGGCCAAATTCGAAATCGTGGTGGGCAGTGGCCAAAATGTTCTGGCTCGTCAGTGTATCGTTGGAGGCAAAGACATTGGAGCACTTAATATTTCTTAGACACTGAGGACTTTTTGTAACTTCAAAGGGATGCTGCTTAGGATGAGAAAAGAATAACTATAGGTAAAACAGTATAAGTAAAGTAAAACGTTTGTCGACAACAATAGAATTTCGATTTCTCGTTCTTTACATTTTCATTTAATTTCAACAGTTTACTACCTTCTGATGTTCCACCTCATTTGTCCGAATATGGTTCCGTGGGACTTTTGTCTTCATCAACATGTATTTAAATGGTTTCACAAAAGTTATCAAGACCTTTCATATTTGTTTCAATGGTTTAAAGAGAGTAAATTGACTCTTAAAACTTTGTAGTATTTTGGCTAACGAGATTCTCAGCAGTATTTAGACCAAAGAACTGCTTTCTGTCGTCAAAAATGTTCACTATGGTCCATCTGGAAGTCTGTCGTCAAAGTTTGATATAAAACTGAAATAAAAGTAATATTTTGAGACAAGTGGCTAAGCTCATAGGGAAAAAAAGTCTTCTGTCTCAGAGATGACGACGAACTAACGTTGTAGTGCGTCTTTCCGGGGTATATTGGGGTAAGCTATGTTTCGTTAGCAGGTGCGCTATTTTGGAACTGTACCAGATCTTCATGGCGCATCGCCACAACAAGAGGCCAGTTCCACGCTTTGCTGAGAGGATAGACGGTATTAATCGCAATACTCATTCTGATTTATCGGGCATTCTTGAAGACTAAATCCAAACACTAAGAAGCTTTGGAAGGAGTTCTTCTCTGCGGAGCAAATATTTCATATATTCTTGACTTTTTCACATTTATGTGCTAGTGGTATTCCGTCTTGCGCTGAGAAACGGTTCGAATAGTCTTCGACAACTACTACCGTGTTATTACGGAATTTTATCAAATGCTGGGTCCAAGGCTACTCTTCAAAGGATGCTGCCCGAGTTGTTCTTTAACAGTTTATAGTCATTACGTTCAGAACATCGGTCGGGTAGTGCAACAATAAGAAACTCACCTAAACTTTTGTCTATTTACTTGCAGTGACGTTAGAGGACTGTTGTTAAAAACACAGAAAAATGGAGAAATCAGCAGATATTCTAAGAAAAGAGCATCTTGATATGAGTGGGAGCAATAGATAAAAATTAATCCGAATGAAGAGCCATAACGGCGCTGGCTTCGCATTATTTCGCAACAAACATTTTTATACACGAAGTATTACTTATAATACAAATTACTGTTTCTCGACTGCGGACGTACTTGAATAATTGGGTAATCAAAAACTGAAATTTTCGGGAGAGAGTACTATGTAAACAACATTCCAGACATACGACATTTTTCCTTGATGCTTTATTTCCCACAAACAGAAATATTGTAAAAAATAGTGAATTATTTAAATTAGATTTGTATCGAGATGTGGAAACTTCTACATGCATTTTTTTTTCAAAAGAGAACTTAGTCCTAAAATGTTATTGCCCAGAAATGGCGCATAGTTGCTATGAAAACCTGTGACTGGAAAAAATGTTTGCATTTTGCCCCGTGGCATGAGAAATGTCTTGCAAAATTCCCTTTTCTTACAAAATTCACAATTTACAATCGAAAATCCCTGGTGGCGTTGTCTATCTTTCCGTTGGCTCATACTCAGCCAGTGGCCAAAACTGTCATAATGTACATAATTCACTGTCACAGGGGCTGTGGTCAACTTATTCTTCTGGGCTTTATATCTGTCCAATAAATGCACTAGAAAAACAGGGCCATAAAATCGAATAAAACCCCTACACCGTTAACTGATGGTCACACAGCTTTCGCACAATGTCCACTAAAGGTGCACACTATACAGAAACCTTCCATGAAACCTTAAACGATGCTTGCAAGCACCACTCAAGAACGAAACTTGAAATATGTTGCATGAAACAGTGAGAAATTTTAACGCTGCTTCAGAGAAATCTTGCCAACTAAAGTGTTAACACCACCATCCAGCACCTAATCACCGATGAAACGACATCAGAGATAGTTAATAAATAACATCAGTTTGTAATGAGAACAAATTGCCTTCCGTGTCTAGTAATTATTATGTATTGGAATTTCCGGAAATAGAATAAAGTTAATAGAAAACCCTAATATTTACTTAATCATTTATTGTAATATACTTGAACATAAAATAGTGGTTTAGTTCCTATGTATTTATGATTATAAAATAAGTATCACGTTATTCTTAAGATAGACAGAAAGCAGAAAAGAGCTAAATCTTACCCGCACTGGTGGAGACAGCACAATTTGGCACCAGAAATTCTTAAGCAGTGTTCATAGAAATATCGCCCTACGTGTTCAATACCCATGCAGTCCTGATTCTGTTATCTATGACATTTATCACTCTCTATTCAGTCGTCATAAAAATCGCTTACCCACGGTGTCCAAATGCATTTTCTTGCGAAATCGATTCACTATAGAGCTTACCTGTTGCTGCTCCCGTGTCGAAAAAGGGAAAATGCGAAGTTGACTTAACGACGAACTCTACAATTTAAAGTGGAGTGTCTGGCTGTGTAAAACCGGTTACGTAAGGAGATGCGTATTTGTCTTTCGGCTCAAACCCAAACGCTTTCTTACCTCAATACCGTGAAGCAATACAGGTGCAACAGTAGACGTCTGGTGTTTATCTCGTTACGTACTGCATCAATGGCTTGGTAACTTGTTATCACGAAAGGCAAAAAGCAAAGGAAAACTAAAACTTTGTTCTCTCAGATGATTCATAGTCTTCACCGAACGTGCCTTACAATAAAAGTAAAACACACATTCCCTTATTGTTCTCTTGCTGTTCTGTCATTTTACACAATCTCAGATAAACAAGTTGCAAATTTAGCAATTTTTGTCTGAGGATTTGTCACCGTTTTAGCAATTCTTTCAATTTTCAGAATGATCGCACAGGAGTTAGTCTCTGTAGGTAGAGTCTGTGGCGCACACCCTTGATCGGGTTATCCGCCTGACTCCCAGTACAGTGCAGCCCTTCTACCCGGCGCGGCACTAGTAGGGGGAAGGATGGCGAGCTATGGGCCCAGGCGCCCTTCAACACCGGAAAAGACTTCCGGTACCCATTCTGCACCTGAATTAATTTCATATTCCTCACATGTGAAACGGGTGGGGCCACTTTGCTCGTGGGTCACGGGGGTCCAGAAAAATGGAACAGCACGCAGCCAACAAGTGAGTCACAAAACCAATCGCGAGCACGGTGTCTTACGGCACAGACGCCTCGTACACACCGTACAGCGACAGTAAAGTAGCCAGATCAAACTTTTTCGTCCGCCGCAAGTGAGCGAGCGCCGAATAAAAAATATAAAAAATCGCACGAAATCGCGACGCGGCAAAATAAAGCGCGGAGAAGTGGCACAACACGTACACAGCATAAGTGCAAGACTCGTAGGCTACTTGAAATGACTCTCCAGTCGATAGGATTACAGCCACAAGAATATATATGCGAGTTCGCGACTTTTGACTGGAATATAATTTTTGTTAAAATTATCTTAGATATGCGAAAGGTTGCGTAAATTTCTGGTCGCTGATGCACTCCTGTTCTCTACAGACGGACTGAATTTATCCTCAAGATTCATTCATCAAATGTATTTGATGCAGTTATTCGCGATATCCGTGCTAAGATTTTCCTCGTCTACATCGACACTAAATCTAGTCAACGACTCTATTCATCATATCTACATGCCCAGAATAACAAGGACTCTCTTCTTCACCTGCAATGCCTGGGGATTTAGCTGTTAGTATCTGTGAACAATGAAATTCAGAGAAATAAATTCGCGGATGTGGAAGCCAAGGAAGCGTGTATTCTACAGCAGCCGACTCGAGGCACTCATCCCCTACACATTACGTCTACGCTGTTGAGGTACAGCCACCCACCGGTGGGAAGTGAACTGCCTGGAAATGTCAGACAATAACTTGTGTTGGCAAAACTACCTGCTCAACCATTGTGTGCTCCCTTCAGCTCACTTGATTTCAGATAGGGCACTGTATGATGACATGTGGGTTCCTGTTCCGGCGAGAAAACTCGTCAACATATGGTGATTGTGTCAAAATAAATAGCATAAATAAACAAAATTTTACTGTCGTTCAAATGGTTACATAAGGTTACAAATGTGTATAAAGATACAGTGTACATTCAGAAAAAATTAGTTCATAAAAGTTGAAACTACATTATATTCCAACAAATTTCCAATGAAACAAAATATTCAGGCTAAAACAATACCAACAAAGCATCTTTCATTGATAGTGTTAAAGAAATTACGGTTACTCTCTCCTAATAACCACTACAAATGTGTCATATTTTCACATTCCAAAAATTCATTAACTGAGTAAAAAGAATTAACCGATATGCAACAGTATAGTCTGTGCTTAGATAAGTCGATTGGAGCTTGTACCCGTTCTAGAAGCAGTTTCTTGAACATTTTCATAGCCACCACTCCATACCCGTTCAACGATGTCTACAGGAAGGTACATTAATATGGCTATTATTTCTGGTGCAAAGAGAGTGAAAATCCTGTCGAAGTTGATACACTGGTACGTTATTATTTGAATCCACCAGAACGGTGTAAATGTACAACTCAAAATGAAATAATAGAGAGAAATACGCATCGGACTTCTATGTTAACAATCAAATTTCAAAAATAAATACACACATGTGTTAAAATTTAATTCCAACTGTTAAAACAAGTTCAGCATGTAATTTATAAGTATCTAAATTATTCGTGATGTGATTAATCTTTTGTAGCGGCCCATAGTCGCAGTATACCGATGTTACGATGTGTAGATTATAAAGGTGTTGTAAGTAAGCTGTTTAGGTTTTTATGTTGGTAACGCCATGTAGCGCTGTATATGTAAATCACTGACTGTGCTGTGTAAAGGCTGTGGTTGGTTTGCATTGTTCGAGTGATATTCACCAGTGTAGTGTTAGGCAGCTGCCTGTTGACAGCGCGTAACGTTGCACAGTTGGAGGTGAGCCGCCAGCAGTGGTGGATGAGGGGCGAGAGATGACGGAGTTTTCAGAGCGGATGATCTGGATGTGTACATCAGCGACAGTAAATTTGTAAGACTGGATGTCATTAAGTGATACAGGGTGTTACAGAAAGGTACGATACAATACGTCATTCTCCAGGGCTGCATCAGCGCATCAGGGATTCCATGCGACGGAGGGTGGATGCATGTATCCTCGCTAACGGAGGACATTTTGGACATTTCCTGTAACAAAGTGTTTGAAGTCACGCTGGTACGTTCTGTTACTGTGTGTTTCCATTCCATGATTGATGTGATTCGAAGAGAAGTAATAAAATGAGCTGTAACATGGAAAGTAAACGTTTTCGGACACATGTCCACATAACATATTTACTTTCTTTGTATGTGAGGAATGTTTCCTGAAAGTTTGGCCTTACCTTTTTGTAACACCCTATATATATATATATATATATATAATTTTGTGAGGTAAATGGTTCATGAAAGGTATAGGGTATTGTGAGTCACGGCCATTCTTTTGTAGGGATTTTTGAAAGTCAGATTGGGTTGCGCTAAAAATACTGTGTGTCAGTTTAAGCACAGTCATTTATAAATTTTTCTAAGGGGACGTTTCAGTGTTGCCGGTAGTCGCCGTGTTTGAATGTCAACGTGGCAATGATCTTCACCAAATGTCATCCCTTATGTATGTGAGATGAGCTGCTTTTTAGAGCCCACATTTCAACATCCCCCCCCATGAACCATGGACCTTACCGTTGGTGGGGAGGCTTGCGTGCCTCAGCGATACAGATGGCCGTACCGTAGGTGCAACCACAACGGAGGGGTATATGTGAGAGGCCAGACAAACGTGTGGTTCCTGAAGAGGGGCAGCAGCCTTTTCAGTAGTTGCAGGGGCAACAGTCTGGATGATTGACTGATCTGGCCTTGCAACATTAACCAAAACGGCCTTGCTGTGCTGGTACTGCGAACGGCTGAAAGCAAGGGGAAACTACAGCCGTAATTTTTCCCGAGGACATGTAGCTTTACTGTATGATTAAATGATGATGGCATCCTCTTGGGTAAAATATTCCGGAGGTAAAATAGTCCCCCATTCGGATCTCCGGGCGGGGATTACTCAGGAGGATGCCGTTATCAGGAGAAAGAAAACTGGCGTTCTACGGATCGGAGCGTGGAATGTCAGATCCCTTAATCGGGCAGGTAGGTTAGAAAATTTAAAAAGGGAAATGGATAGGTTAAAGTTAGATATAGTGGGAATTAGTGAAGTTCGGTGGCAGGAGGAACAAGACTTCTGGTCAGGTGACTACAGGGTTATAAATACAAAATCAAATAGGGGTAATGCAGGAGTAGGTTTAATAATGAATAGGAAAATAGGAATGCGGGTAAGCTACTACAAACAGCATAGTGAACGCATTATTGTGGCCAAGATAGATACGAAGCCCACACCTACTACAGTAGTACAAGTTTATATGCCAACTAGCTCTGCAGATGATGAAGAAATTGAAGAAATGTACGATGAAATAAAAGAAATTGTTCAGATAGTGAAGGGAGACGAAAATTTAATAATAACTGGAATTCGGCAGTAGGAAAAGGGAGAGAAGGAAACATAGTAGGTGAATATGGATTGGGGCTAAGAAATGAAAGAGGAAGCCGCCTAGTAGAATTTTGCACAGAGCACAACTTAATCATAGCTAACACTTGGTTTAAGAATCATGAAAGAAGGTTGTATACGTGGAAGAACCCTGGAGATACTAAAAGGTATCAAATAGATTATATAATGGTAAGACAGAGATTTAGGAACCAGGTTTTAAGTTGTAAGACATTTCCAGGGGCAGATGTGGACTCGGACCACAATCTATTGGTTATGACCTGTAGATTAAAACTGAAGAAACTGCAAAAATGTGGGAAATTAAGGAGATGGGACCTGGATAAACTGAAAGAACCAGAGGTTGTACAGAGTTTCAGGGAGAGCATAAGGGGACAATTGACAGGAATATGGGAAAGAAATACCGTAGAAGAAGAATGGGTAGCTCTGAGGGATGAAGTAGTGAAGGCAGCAGAGGATAAAGTAGGTAAAAAGACGACGGCTGCTAGAAATCCTTGGGTAACAGAAGAAATATTGAATTTAATTGATGAAAGGAGAAAATATAAAAATGCAGTAAATGAAGCAGGCAAAAAGGAATACAGACGTCTCAAAAATGAGATCGACAGGAAGTGCAAAATGGCTAAACAGGGATGGCTAGAGGACAAATGTAAGGATGTAGAAGCTTATCTCACTAGGGGTAAGATACATACTGCCTACAGGAAAATTAAAGAGACCTTTGGAGATAAGAGAACCACGTGTATGAATATCAAGAGCTCAGACGGCAACCCAGTTCTAAGCAAAGAAGGGAAGGCAGAAAGGTGGAAGGAGTATATAGAAGGTTTATACAAGGGTGATGTACTTGAGGACAATATTATGGAAATGGAAGAGGATGTAGATGAAGACGAAATGGGAGATAAGATACTGCGTGAAGAGTTAGACAGAGCACTGAAAGACCTGAGTCGAAACAAGGCCCCCGGAGTAGACAACATTCCATTAGAACTACTGACGGCCTTGGGAGAGCC
This sequence comes from Schistocerca gregaria, assembly GCF_023897955.1. NCBI lineage: Eukaryota > Metazoa > Arthropoda > Insecta > Orthoptera > Acrididae > Schistocerca > Schistocerca gregaria. The sequence goes on from NC_064924.1 coordinate 203,713,874, forward strand.
AGTCATGACAAAACTCTACCAGCTGGTGAGCAAGATGTATGAGACAGGCGAAATACCCTCAGACATCAAGAAGAATATAATAATTCCAATCCCAAAGAAAGCAGGTGCTGACAGATGTGAAAATTATCGAACTATCACTTTAATAAGTCACAGCTGCAAAATACTAACGCGAATTCTTTACAGACGAATGGAAAAACTGGTAGATGCGGACCTCGGGGAGGATCAGTTTGGATTCCGTCAAAATGTTGGAACACGTGAGGCAATACTGACCTTACGACTTATCTTAGAAGGAAGATTAAGGAAAGGCAAACCTACATTTCTAGCATTTGTAGACTTAGAGAAAGCTTTTGACAATGTTGACTGGAATACTCTTTTTCAAATTCTAAAGGTGGCAGGGGTAAAATACAGGGAGCGAAAGGCTATTTACAATTTGTACAGAAACCAGATGGCAGTCATAAAAGTCGAGGGGCATGAAAGGGAAGCAGTGGTTGGGAAAGGAGTGAGACAGGGTTGTAGCCTCTCCCAGATGTTATTCAATCTGTATATTGAGCAAGCAGTAAAGGAAATAAAAGAAAAATTTGGAGTAGGTATTAAAATTCATGGAGACGAAGTAAAAACTTTGAGGTTCGCCGATGACATTGTAATTCTGTCAGAGACGGCAAAGGACTTGGAAGAGCAGTTGAACGGAATGGACAGTGTCTTGAAAGGAGGATATAAGATGAATATCAACAAAAGCAAAACGAGGATAATGGAATGTAGTCAAATTAAATCGGGTGATGCTGAGGGAATTAGATTAGGAAATGAGACACTTCAAGTAGTAAAGGAGTTTTGCTATTTAGGAAGTAAAATAAATGATGATGGTCGAAGTAGAGAGGATATAAAATGTAGACTGGCAATGGCAAGGAAAGCGTTTCTGAAGAAGAGAAATTTGTTAACATCGAATATAGATTTATGTATCAGGAAGTCGTTTCTGAAAGTATTTGTTTGGAGTGTAGCCATGTATGGAAGTGAAACATGGGCAATAACTAGTTTGGACAAGAAGAGAATAGAAGCTTTCGAAATGTGGTGCTACAGAAGAATACTGAAGATAAGGTGAATAGATCACGTACCTAATGAGGAGGTATTGAATAGGATTGGGGAGAAGAGAAGTTTGTGGCACAACTTGACTAGAAGGAGGGATCGGTTGGTAGGACATGTTTTGAGGCATCAAGGGATCACAAATTTAGCGTTGGAGGGCAGCGTGGAGGGTAAAAATCGTAGAGGGAGACCGAGAGATAAGTACACTAAGCAGATTCAGAAGGATGTACGTTGCAGTAGGTACTGGGAGATGAAGCAGCTTGCACAGGATAGAGTAGCATGGAGAGCTGCATCAAACCAGTCTCAGGACTGCAGACAACAACAACAACAACATTTCAACATCACATGGGGTCTTCGGTAGATGCAGGTGGATTTCTTTGTACCAGGTGTCCCTACGCAGATCCTCGGTCTCCGACGCCTTGTTCTACTGGTTTCTTGGCTATGTCTCGATCAGCAGTTATCACATCATTAGCGTTCCTGGTTCATCTCACTTTTCTTGTAGTTGATCACCTAACTGGGTTACCCATTTAGCCTCTGTTCTAGAGTTCAGTTATAACTGTAAGAGCGCATTTAGCATACACGACTTTGATAATATTACGTTCTTCATGATAGTGCACTGGGAGTGACTAGAATTTTAAACGACATTATGTTTCAAGCGTTTTCAGTTTCGACTGTTTTAACGACAGCAAGGGCGCTAGCAACGTAGCTATCGAGCGGCCTGTGTGTATATTTATGTGTGTGTGTGTGTGTGTGTGTGTGTGTGTGTGTGTGTGTAGGCATGTTTCATTATTCCTCCGTCCCTATTCTTAAAAATGTCGTAAAATGGCTTTAAGTGCATAAAGTTACTGTTGTGGTGATCTGAGAAATTATTTCCGTGTCTCGAATGATCCTCTTGCTATGTTTTAAGTTTCGTTGAAACATGTCGAGTGGGCGGTGCATGAAATCTTGTTGGCCATGTGACTGCAGATTGGTCGTCGAAGGAGTGTGTCTTCCGCTAATACAATGCAATATACGCCTTCAAGCTTATGGTACATTTAATAGTACTAGATACTCATCAGGAAGATCAAAGACCTCACCATATCACTTGATATTGGACGTTGATTGGAATTTCATGGTCTACTAGTTGTACTTTAACAATATACACTAATCAGCCAGGTATTATGATCACGTAGCTGATAGCTGGTATGTCAAACTTTGCCACGGAAAACAGCAGCGACGTTGAGGCCTTAAAAGATCGTTGGAGGAAGCTGGCACTAAATCTGCAAGCACAAGACACCTAACTCCCGTAAATCCCGAGGAGGGTTAGCAATGAGCTTTGACAGGACATTCGATCACATCCCACATGTATTAGATCGGACTCAGATTTGGCGGGCTAGGGGGCAAGCACTTCAATTGCAACTCGCCACAGTGTTCGTCGGATCACTCCATCACACTCCTGGCATCTTGACATGACACACTATCTTGTCGAAAAATGCCACTACCGTAGGGAGACACGATCGTCATGAAGTGGTGTACGTGGTCTGCAACCAGTGTACGATACTCCTTGGCCACCTTGGTGCCTTACACATGCTGCACTGGTTCCGTTGATGCCCAAATGAATATTTCCTAGAGCATAACGGAGCCGCCACCAGCTTTTCTCTGTCCCACAGTAAAGGTGTGAGGGAGCTGTTCACATGGAAGACGTCGGGTTCGTGCCCTCACATCTGCATGATGATCGGGACTCATCAGACCATGCAACACTCTGCCACTGAGCCCATATCAAGTGCCGATGGGTATGTGCCACTTTCAATCGTTGTTGCCTACGTCATGGTATTAACATTGCAACATGCATGGGTCGTCGGCGGCGGAGTCCCATAGTTAGGCGTGTTCGGTCGACTGTGTGTTCTGAAGCACTTGTTCTCTTCCCAGCACTAAAGTCAAATGTTCGCCGCCTGTCCTGTTTTACCTGTGTGCCCAGCCTGCGCCGTCCAACACCTGTAATAACGGGTGGCCGGCCAACACTACGACGTCTGGACGTGGTTTCATTGTAGTTCCGCCACGTGTTGAAGACACACACCACAGCACTCCTGGAACACCCGACAAGTGATGCAGTTTCCGAAACGCTCGTCCCGAGCCTCCGGGCCATCACAATCTGTTCACGGTCCAACTCAGATAGACCACGCACCGTCCCCATTCTATACACTGACAGCACGCTCACTGATACTACATGCACCGTCGCGTGTGTCTGACTAGCAGCCATTCCTCGCCAGGTGACTCTCCTATCGACTGGGTGGGTTTATATTCATTGGAGGCCGGTGGTAATAATGTTCTGGCTGATCATTGCACGTTCCATACCAGTACAGATTCATACTTCCATATAATACATAACAATCTCTCCACATTAAAGAACTGAATGTAGCTTAGCAACTCAAATTTCACAGAGCATAAAATGTCACTGCACATAAATACAGGGTGGATGAAAAATATGTATACACACTTTGAACTGTCATAGACAATTTATTTCCTCTTCTACAAGGTTAAATACCTGTGAGAAGGTAATGTTATGTTTCTTAACAGTGACGACGATCCCAATCGAAGGTTGGAATTTTGTGATTGGGTTCAGGAGATGGTGAGACGTGAACCGGGATTTGAGGGTAGCATAATTTGGTCGGATGAAGCCCAATTCAGACTCAATGGAACTGTCAATAGACACAATTGTGTGTACTGGGCTGAAGATAATCCTCACATTACAGTTGAAAAGGCTGTGAATTTGCCAGGTGTAAATATGTGGTGTGGTTTGTCTGCAAGGGGACTCATTAGGCCTTTCCGCTTTGAAGGTACTGTTACTGGAGAAACGTACCTAACAATGCTTGCTGACTCCATATTCCTTGTCATCCATGCATTATACGCTAATGATGAGTTTTATTTCCAACACGTTGGCGCCCAGCCGCACTATCATAGGGACGTACGAGCATACCTGGGTAACAATGTGCCAGGGCAGTGGATAGGACGCAGGGGACGAATCGAGTTTGCTGGCCGAAGTCGCCGAACGGTTCTAGGCGCAACAGTCTGGAACCACGCGCAGCATGCCTCGGGCATGGATGTGTGTGATGTCCTTAGGTTAGATAGGTTTGAGTAGTTCTAAGTTCTAGGGGACTGGTGACCTCAGCAGTTAAGTCCCATAGTGCTCAGAGCTATTTGAACTATTTTTGAACCAATCGAGTTTCCTGCACGCTCTCCACACCTCACGCCGCTGATTTCTTCTTATGGGGAACAGTAAAAGGTGGGGTGTACAAATGTAAACCACGTAACCTGGACACCCTTTGGAATGAGATTCACGCTGTGTGCACAAAAATCTTATTGGACACTTTGGTACGATGTACGGAATGAGCGGTAACTCGTACTCAGAAATGTTTTGATGCTGAAGGTCACCAGTTTGAGCATTAATTACATTTGCAAACTACATTTATTTTTCCAATTGGACTTTAAGCTTTCCATTTCCAGAAATTTAACATTGTAGAACGGGAAATAAATTTTCTATGACGCTTGAAAGTGTGTACATTTTTTGACGCACCTTGTATAGGCTCTGCTTAACAGGTATTCATTTAAGTTTAACTATAATCAAGTCACAGTTCATGCACTTCATATATAGGTGATGTAACGATATCGAATTGTGATGTTGCAGGGTGTGTGTGTGTGTGTGTGTGTGTGTGTGTGTGTGTGTGTGTGCTTGCGTGTGTGACCGAGGTGCGCTAAATTCCGAAGTTATCAGCTTCCATGCGAAATCAGTAGAACCGAATACGATGGATAAAATGCAGGAAAGGAGATATAAAGCAATCAGAGAAAAACTCCCATATCACCTATTCCCGTCAGAACACCGAAGTTAAGCGCTGTTGGACTGGGCTAGGACATGGTTGGGTGACCATTCGGTCTGCCGAGCGCTGTCGGCAGGCGGTGTATACTCAGCTCTTGTGAGGCAAACTGAGGAGATACTTGATTGAGAAGGCTCGGAAACTGACGTACGACCGGGAGAGCGGTGTGCTGACCACATACCGCTCCATATCCGCACCCAGAGACGTGTGTGGGCTGTGGATGACACAGCGACCGGTCGGTAGCGTTGGGCCTACGTGGCCTGTTCGAGAGAACTTTTAGAATTTAGTTTTATTTTTTCATCGTCTTTAACGGCGTACAGCAATAAATTTCTAACCGATATTTAATTTGGCAATAATATTTATGAGGGAGTCACATGCGAGAGGTGTAAAACAAAAACAGTAGTATATTCGTGTTTATCTGGGAGACTGCCCACTCTGGGGAGACGCAGACTCACCACCGCGCACATTCACAACTCGGCGACGACAGCGGAGCGGCCCGGCTGTTATTAGGGCCAGATAGTGGGGGCGTGGCAGACGTCTGCAAGGCGGCAGGGCACTCATTACGGTCAGGCTGTTATTATTAGATGGTCGGCGTTGAAACGTACACCTATGTACACTCCGCAATTAGCGGCCTCCTGAGTTACACGGGTGCAGAGCCGGCGCGCTTCGCAGCCAGCCGGCGGGCGGGCAGATAGCGCCTTGATTAATGAGCGACCGCAATCGTCCAATGAAACGCCACATTTCACCGCGCCCTCTCTCTGGCCGCATTTTATCTCCTTGTAATAGCAGCTTCTCGGTTTTTGCCTTCGCGCACGCCGGCTGCCGCAGTGATAACATTTAATTTCCTGAGCCTCTGCTTCTGTTTTTGGCTGTCGTGTTGTACGTCACACGGACTCGGCCACTTATTTCGTTCATGTCGCCGCTCCCAGATCTCTGTTCCATATTCTGCTCAGCAGTTTGCAGCCAAGACAAAAAACAAATCAGTTTAAGAAGAGTGAGCGTGAACAGCAATGGGTAGCGACGCAAATAGCTCCAACATCTACATACACGGTTTGATCAGAAGTATCCGGACATCCGTTAGTCGTCCGGAACCGTGCGACTGCTACGCTCGTAGTTTCGAATCCTGGCTCGGGCATGGATGTGTGTGATGTCCTTAGGATAGTTTGGTTTAAGTATTTCTAAATTCTAGGGGACTAATGACCTCAGATGTTAAGTCCCATAGTGCTCAGAGCCATTTGAACCATTTGAACCATCCCTTAGACAACATTTTTTTGGTTTGTGCCCACCCTTCGTCTGTATTATGGCCTGCACTGTCCTAGTGATACTTTATGAGATGTTTGCAAGTCCAAGGGGGAATGGCAGCTCGACATTTTATCTCCCCCTACCCTGTTTTATTGGATTTAGGTCGGAACTTTGAGCAGGCCAGTACATTTCAAAACCTGATTGCCTACAAACCTTTCCTGAAACATGTTGCTTTATGAGAGGGTGCACAGTCATGCTGATAAAAACAATCATCGCTCCCGAAATTTTCCTCTGCTGTACTTAGCACACAATGCTGTAAAATTTGTCCATATCCTTCGTAACTTAGCGTTTTCTTAAGTGCAATCGGAGGATCACACCCTAACCACGAAAACCACTCCCATACCAGCATCTGCTACGTACATCGCTGTTGGCACTACCCATGTCGGCATGTAATGTTCGTTATGCGTTCGCCTGACCCAAACCTTTTCATAGGAATGCCAAAGGATATATTGTAAAAATATCTTTTGCCGCATGGAGAGTATGGTGCAAGATGTTAGAAATTTATGTATGCTAGCAGGTGGGGATATTCAGCCGCCAAATAATTCGCAGTAAAACCTTGAGTTGTCATTTACATTTCACTGTTCGCTACCAGGTTCAGTCAATGAACATTGTGAAGATTAGCTGGCATAGACGGCAGGAAAGTCAAACCATAATTTGAACTAAAGTAATTCAGTCCTTTAAGCCCACCGTAATAAGTAAAAATAAATTCCCACAATAATAAATGAGTACGGTAATTTTCGCGAAGAAGCAATCCCACATCGACAGCTTTGGTTCAGGTTATGGTATCCCTTTTCTGCCGTTTATGCCAGATAATCTTCATAATGGTCATTAACGGAAACTAGTAGCGAACTGTGCAAAATAAATGTTAGCCGAAGGTTTCACCATGAATTTTAACAGTGTTCGGAATTCTCACGAAAACCAGTGTAAGCTGTTTGGAAACACGGATAGTACGCAATATCTACAGAAAACAAGAGGGTAAAATACCAACTGAAGCTCAAAGTCCTCGTATTGCAAAGGTTATAAAACAAGGATGCACTGTTTCGTACCCAGTATTCAATCTACACATCGGAAAAAGTAATGACGGAATTAAAAGAAGCTTCTGGAATGATGTTAAAATTGAGTGCGCAAGATTATCAATGTTAACATTCTCTGATGCCACTGCTATCCTCACTGAACGTGGGGAAGAACTGCACGAGCTGCTGAACGAGCACCCATTGTGAATTCAGAGTAAATCCTAAAAAGGTGACTAATAAGAAGTGTCAATAGTAGGGACCATGAAGTGCACGTACATGAAGGAATTCTGCTGCCTTGGAAGCAAACTAACACATGAGTACTGAATCAAGGAGGACATAAAGAGGTTGTAGAAAAATTCAGTGGAGGTGAGCAACGTATGTAAACAAGGACAACAAGAAAAAAGAAGATCGTAGGACCAAAAACATGGGGTCAAGGAGTAACTTCCAGTAACTTCCATGGTAGCTCACGGAGTAACAGACGCTAAAAACTGTAGAACGATGGGTGCCTGTATGACGATAGGTGCCAGGCCAAATTGCAGATGAACAGGCTGGAAAAATAAAGGAACTCAGAGACACGTCGCACCAAACCTGTCAGCTGACTGACGTTGGAAAAAACTTAAAAAATTAATAAATTGGCGTCAGTAGCGGTACGGAGGGGCGTATGGTCAGCGTACCGCTCTTCCTGCCATTGTTAGCTTTTCATGCCTTTGACCCGCTACTTCTAAATTACGTGGCTCCTCAGCTGGCCTTTCGAGGCTGAAAGACCCCCTATCAATCCTCCTAAAAGTAACACTGGCTCTATCGTGTGTTAAACAGGGAAACTCCGCTCAGCTACGGAGGTGGAACACCTAGGGTTTATAAATGATTTTATGCTAATGTCGTGCTTTATTTGCAACAAAACCGATGGTGACCTTCACACAATTTTGGTAGAGCACCTACCTGTGAATTGGAAAGGTCCTGGGTGAGAGCGCGATTCGGCACATATTTTTAATCTGTCACGAAGTTTCGTACGACGGCACACTCCACTGCAGAGTAAAAACTTCATTCTTCAAATCTGGTACTATCAAACGTAGCCATAACATGAAGAAGAATTTTCTGAGGCTATATTCAGAGCATTTCATTGTAAGAAAGTCATGTGACAGGTCTGAGCAAAATATAGCCATGATTTTGTATAACATGCCCACTATTATTCCACTCTCTCGACCGCTACATTTTCTAAAGGACTTATGCTGGAGCTATACACTGATCCATGAATTAAAATAGGTAAATACATAACAAGAATTATTCAACACGCTATTGAGGTTTATTGAATTACATGTCAGAAGTCGCTTTAAAACCAGATGTATGAATGATGTATTCAATAAGAGCGGAATGTATACTACACGATAAAAATGGCACGATAATTTTATCCGGTACTAAGGCACCGACAAAGAATTGCCGTAACAGCGTCGCGTTGGCTGTTGCGCAACAGCATCGAACGGCGAACGGGACGACTTTCTACCGCTAGGCGCTGTCGAAAGTTCCGCCCGTGGCGCAGCTAGCTCCACCGGGGCAAAAATCCGGCTGCATAATTAATTAGGACCGCGAGGGGAGCGTTTTTCTTTCTTTTTTTGTCGTCGCCGGTGTTCCAGGTCCCACGCGCGTACCGCCAAAAAGCAGAGCAGCGTTGGGCAGTGCGTGCGATAGGAAGCTCCCCTTCTCTCCCTTGTTGCGACGTGCCTCGGAGTGACACGAGCCCTAGTGTCGGCTCCCGTGAGGGGGAGAGGGAGGTGTGAGGAGCAGTCGGAGAGGAGGAGAAGGGGTTTTCAATTAGCGCTGCAGGCGGCGATGGCTGCTAGCGCGAGAACGAGCGGATGCGGCGGCAGCAGCAGCAGAGCTCCTGGCGTGCGGGAACCATGTCCCACTGTAAGGCAGCCTTTCCCTTTCATTATTACCGACGCTTCGTCGCTGACGGAGACCGAGTTGCAGTACCTAATAACGTCGTTCTGTTAATTTATAAAGCGAATGAAATGAGAAGGCATCAGAAAGAATGAGTTAGGGCAGAAGTCCATGGTGAACTATAAACGCCGGACGGCGGGACCGAGTGGTTCTAGGCGCTTCAGTCAGGACTGCTACGGTCGCAGGTTTGAATCCTGCTTCGGACGTGGGTGTGTGTGATGTCCTTAGGTTAGTTAGGTTAAGTATTTCTAAGTTCTAGGGGATTGATGACCACAGATGTTAAGTTCCATAGTGCTAAGAGCCATTTGAACTCTAAACCAGAGAAATAGTTTTGTCGATAGAAATGCATAGGCTTCCTAGACAGGAGTCGACTGATATGAAAGCTTCGTGGGTGTGGTAAACTGCAACATTTTAAATAACTATGAGTTTCGGCCATAGTTATTGGATCTACCCAGAAGTACCTAGTGATGATTATTTACTATATAACGCCGCATCATACACAGAAACCTTTTATCTTATGTCTTGTCGATGTTGTATCTGCCGCCACTCCAGCAACAAATTATCTACTTACTGGTACAAGCATTGGAATGAAGATAAACTTTACAAAAAATATTTTAGAATATCGAGTTTGTTATGAGTAACTGTTAAGTGAAGAATAAATCTGAAATATTCTTAGTGTATCATAACCAATTGCAAGAACTGACACCGTAACAGAAGTAATAATTATTTAAATAAAAATGATATGTAATATCATACGCTTTTAAACTGCAGTATAAAAGTATAAAACAATATCTCCTAGCTCCATACAGATTCCATACTCCACACAGGTAATTCTAAAAACTTCCGACTTTGAATACGTAATAGCTATGAAAAATAGGTGTAATATGTATAATGAAAGAAGTGGTTCACAATAACAAGCTTTCAGGACTATCTATACCGAATTGGGTATCTGTATTTGGCTAGGATAAATCGGTTAATACATTTTAGTTTTATTTAAATAAATGTTTTATTAGAAATCTATTTTTATTCAAATAATTATTTTCTGCATTTTAGTGTTGTGTATGTGAAATTTCGTAATTGTTTCTAAACAGGAGATTATGAGAGAGATGTTTCAAACTATGTTTTCACCAAATCATATCTGAAATTGACCAGTGCTATACCTACTTACTAATGATATATCAGTGGGATTGTTATTTTCCTAAAAAAGTGAAATAAAGAAGCAAGCAAAATTAATATTGTCTGATTTTATAATAATTTATTTCAGTATTATAAAAATTTAATGCCAGATCCTTGTTGGTTATTAGTTTCAAATGTGTTAATCACTTATGGTGCTATGTGTTGTTGTTGCTGGGTATCTTTTATTGCACCTGTATTGCACGAGACAGTCCAGTAAGTTTGAGCTTTCCAACTTCTCTTTTCGTAATCCATCCAATGAGCTGACTCGGCGTAAAGCGAAAATTGCCTGTGATTTAGCAAATAGTACAAATCCGATTAGCAGCATAATTCATTACAGATTCTTACATTTTATGGTCTGTGCAGGCCTAACACGATATTAGTTGGATAGATACGAATAAGTGAAATTTCGGTGTCGCACCTCTGATCACGATGGAATGAAAGCCAAACAGTTTCACTTAAAGTGAGCATTGCACTTGCTCTATGTTAATAATTGAGCGAAATATCACTCTCAGTCTGTTGTAAATTTACGAATAATTTTGTAATTCTCCAGTCTTGATGAAATCACTCGATAGTAGTATTCATCGAGTTCTGTGTATTTGGAGCCAGCCCAAACAAATAATGCTCATGACGTATTTAATGCGACGCCCGTTGGGAATAGTCGGTTTGTTTCCCGTCACCAACAAAATTATATTTTAAAGTGAAATTCTAAGTGCCTACTCGAAAGAGCTCCTCCAAATTTATCTAATGTCTAACAGAGCGGTTCCAGTTTAGTCTAGTGTTGTATTCATTTTATGGATTTGTATTAACAACGACAGTAAAACACGAAAGATAACCAGTACGCCACCAGCAACGAACTTCCCTGGCTCACACTATCTGCTACCGACATGCAGCAACGCTGTTCAGTCGCTGCTTGAGTATGGGTCATTCTTTGTGTTTTACTGTGTTTGTTAATAAGGGTGGGCCATAAATCTCCTTTCAACAGCAATCATTAGTCTTCGTTTTTGCTAGCGTAGTGGTAAGTCAGTTGTGGTGTGCAGTACCATTAACTCGGCTGACACTAGCAGTTTGAGGTGATGTTGTTTATTTTGGCCTGAGGAACAGCGGCAATTTTTTTGAAATCAAGGTGGAAAGCATGGCCATAATTACAGTGATGCTTTCGATTTGGTTATGAAACATTTTCCACTCATCGAACGCCCAACTCGACACCGTATTCACAAATTAAATTTAAGATTTCAAGACAGTAGCTCAATGAAGGAGCCTCCCTGTCCAGGTAGACCACAGTGTGATACTACGGAACAGATGCTTAACGCTGACGCACAGTGTTTATTTTAACCACCGAACAACTCTCGAAGAAAAGAGTGCAAGGACTATGGAATAGGAAGACTAAGTGTACGATGTTTTCAGAAAAATCTGGAACTGAAGTCATATAAGCCTTCTGACCTTCAAGTACTAAATGAAGGCGCATGGAATTTTGTGGGCTGTACACAATCCGATAAGAGCCAGATACCACGTTTTGCAATGAGCATTTTTTGAGCGACGTAAGCGATTTTGAAGGGGAGCGGTAGTGTAAACAAACACAGATGTGTCTAATGGCCTTCCTAAATCTCCATGTGGTGATAACAAAGGAGAGTTCCTCCTTGAATGTGTGCAGGAACTTTCTGGGATGGAGTGATCAGGCGTGAATTTTTAACCATACCGTCAGTACTGAAAATTAAGTACATATGTTTCAAGAAGTGTTTTTAGAAGCGGAAATTGTGCACTTTTTGTACATCTGCAGCTTGTTAACGAAAAGTTGTTAAAGGAAACAAGATGGAACACCCTCATGTTAAGGGATTATTGTGAATTTTTAAATCAAAGCAGTGATGAAAGGATTGGCAGACGCGGTAGTATTGAATGGCCTCCATATTCTGCACACATTTTTCTGTCTGGAGCATACTAAAAACGAGGTTTATTCCGACAACATGGTGAGTATCCGAAGGAATTAATCCAGTCAGAATTTGAAGACAAACAGGCCAACAAGGTGCATGATAAAATTTGTAAATAAGAGCTGGGAAGGTGCAATGTCAACTTGGAACAACATGGAAACCAGTTTGAGCATCTCCAGTAGGCTCATGCAAGTCTACATTTATTTGTGTGTTGACGATAAATACACATGTTACATTTGTTTAGTGTTATCGTACAAACGCAGTTTTGAGAACAGGCTTACGGCCCACCCTCTACATATCGACAAAACGAATAGAGCACTAGGCTAATCTTAGGAGCTCTTTCGAATTGATATGTAAATTTCTATTTTACATTTTGTTCTCAACGAGAAACAAGTAGTCGCTATCCATCAACGTTAGACGTCTCACGAAAGATATGATGAGGAATATTTATTTAGGATGGCTCGAGCTACACAACGCAAAAGCCAATTGCAAATGTCTGTCGTACCATTAGGGAAAATGACCCTTATGACTCTTAGGTCACACGATGTATGGTGTGTGACGTTGGCGAGGGGGAGGGCGAGGGGTTGGTGAGGACAATGGGGTGACTGGCTGATGAGGGTGTGTGGGTGGTTGGGAGAGGTGAGTTGGTATTTTTAAATGTGGATGTGTGGGCGCTGTAGGATTCAGGCTCATGTAAAAGTTAGCTTCAGTTGAAGCTTTCTCCTTGCCGAGCCAGTCACCTGTGTCAAAACGAGATTGCGCTAGCAAAAAAGGCTGCCGCATCGCTGAGACCACGGTGGATGAGGCTGAGGAGGCGATGGTGACGTGCTACTGGAGGGGAATGAACGAGGGGAAAAAAAGTCGTCCGTGGCTGAAAAGGAAGGACGGAAGGACAGCGACATAGACAGGCGGGGCGAACAAAAGGGGGAAAGTTCTTACGCGGAAATTACGAGATAAAAGTTTCTCCAGAGCGCGCCTTTCGTCGCCGCAGACTGCCGGCTTTTTTCCGCGCGAGTGGGCTCTGCCCTGCTCCGCGACCGCCCGCGCCTGTCGCCGGAGGCGTCATGCGTGCTGCCGGCCCGCCAGGCGCGTAGCTGGCAGCGAGGCTGAGAGACCGCGCCGTAACTCAGCGAGCGACAGTCCGGAGCGGCCGACACACGCCACAGTGCTTCGCTTGCTTTCGCATGATTTGTATCGCCAATGTACTTCTGTAGCACTCATGTGTGTCCGTTGTTGACCTTACTTGGAATCCTTTTCGATGCCTTTTATGGCTACATCGTCAGGCATTTAGCCACACCTGTCGCAATGAAATATACACGCTAGTATGAGAGTGATTCAAAAGAAAACCTTAATTATTTAGTATTATGCAGCTGAAGTAATAAAGAAAACCCACATTTTTCGTTGTAGTCACAACAACGTATGGTATACACATTTAGCCGCTGCAAAAGCCCATAGGTAACGCGTGACAAAACAAAATGGCCCACACTCACACACACACACATAAAAGCTTCTACCACTTCTGCCCCTCCCCTTCAGCTCCCCCCCTTCACCCCCCCCCTTCAGCTCTCTTCTCTCTCCACATCACCCTCTAAACCCCCCCACCCTCTCTATTTTCCTATACCCCCTCCCCCCCCCCCACCGCCAACTCCTTTTCCACACCCTATCAAATACCAGCATTACTTATTATTTTAAGTTAACCATCAACCTTCTCATCCGAGACATCATATGCCAAGACCAGCCAATGGAAGGAGGAAGAAATTAGCTGTCATAATACTCTCAATACCAATAATCTTGAATGTAACTGAAATATAATGTAAAAAATCTAGTTTTATATACCTGTTAAAATTGCACAGTTAATTTATAAATAAACATTTTACTAGTTTAAGCTAATTTACATTTATTTTCTATGTAATAAAGACAAATCTCTTGTCAGTGTGAGTGTTGACTAATAATGTCTCTGGTCAACTTGAAATCTTTGATACTGTAGTTATATTGCAATCTTTGGCTTGTTTATAATGTGTAAATCCTGTATTCGTATCTGTGGCTAAGTGTGTTCAGCGATGATTACGAAAAACAAGATATATGTTTCCAACAGTGCCTCATAAAAGTAATATACATCTAGAGAAAGTTTTAACTTGTGAAATTGTGAAAAACAAGAACAACAATGGTTTCAAGAATACCTCCTAAAAGAGATATATATACCTGCAGAAAGATTTATCTGTAAGTAATACCTCAAAACGTAAATTAAACTGTAAATATTTCGTGTAACTGTACCACATGTAATGATTATTTGCTCTTATACGTTAAACATAAATTATGCTGTAAATACTTCGTGTTACTGTACCACATGTAGCGATTATTTGTTCTCGTTTCTGTCTAGCCACAGATACTCAACCACCCACACAATGGGTACAAAAAAAGCACTGAATGTATATACCATCTGATGATGAGTTGCTAGGCAGCTCGAAACCGGTCATGGTTAAATAAAATACATCTACATAGAAGGTGACTGGTTGCAGTAATTTCAGAAAACCTTTTAAAACATGTTGTATTTGAGAGAGTGGCCACTCGTGCCCCGTGGTTTTCACCTCTCCATTGCTTCTGAAATGTTTGGCTCCCAGCGCTATTTTGGGTTGTCTGAAAACGCGAAAGTCACTCGCGGAGAGATCTGTTAAGTAAGGTGGGTGCTCGAGACTTTACTGTATGGTTGCTGCAGTTGAACGGCATTCTGAGAAGAGTACTGTTGTGCTATAACAAACGCTTGCAGCCAAACGTCCTTGTGTTTTATTCCTTGAATTGAGTGGTAAGATGACTTCGTAAAATACTTGAGTGTGAATTACCTGTCACCAAAGATCTCCTTAGTCCTTTTAAACCCCAAAAAGTGAGTGAGCATATCATCTTTTTGTTCCTGATACCCTTTTTATATTTTTTCATTTCTGGTCAGTGATAGTTCATCCAGGCTTGGAAGGTTTGAGATTAAAGAATGCAGTAGGGATAGACAACATTCCATCAGATTTTGTAAAATTATTGGTAGGAAGAGACAACAAAAAATGGCTCTGAGCACTATGGGACTTAACTTCTGAGGTCATCAGTCCCCTAGAACTTAGAACTACTTAATCCTAACTGACATTAGGACATCACACACATCCATACCCGAGGCAGGATTCGAACCTGCAACCGTAGCGGTCGCGCGGTTGCAGACTATCGTGCCTAGAACCGCTCGGCCAACCCGGACGGCAAAAGAGGCAACAAAACGACTATTCAAGTTGCAGTGTAGAATCCACCAGACTGGCGACATGTCTTCAGACTTTTGGAAAAAGCAATTCCCACAGTTCTATAGACAGGAAGGGCAGAACTATCACACAGTCAGTATGAAAGCTCACGCGTCCAAGATTCTGATAACAAAAATAAACATAAGAATGGGGAAAAATTTAGGATATGTTGGATGACTGTCAGTTTGGCTTTCGGAAAGGTAAAGACACAGGAGAGGCAGTCCTGATGTTGGGTGTGATAACGGAAGCAAGGCTCAAGAGAAATCAATCCACGTTCGTAGGATCTGTCGGCCTGTAAAAACATTCGACAGTATAAAATAGTGAAAGATGTTCGTGATCCTGAGAAAAGTAGGTATAAACGAGTAAGATCCAACACGTGCGAGCACCAAGATCGAGCAATAAGACTGGAAGACCAAGATATAAATGCTCGGATTAAAAACGCAGTCAGACAGTGACGTTGTCTTTCGCCCCTACTGTTCAGTCTGTACATCGAAGAAGCCACAACAAAAATAAAATGTTAAATTGAGGGTGAAAGAATATCAACGATTTCTTTCACTCATGACGTTGCGACTCTCAGCGAATATGAAGAAGAATTACGAGACTTGTTGAATGGAATGGACAGTCTAATTAGTACAGAATATGGGCTGCGAGTAAGCCAAGTAATGAGAAGGAGCAGAAACGAGAACATCAAGAAACTTAACATGAAAATTGCTAGTAGACGAAGGTAAGGGATTCTGATGTACTGGAAGCAAAATAACCAATGATGGACGACGCAAGAATGACAGAGATAGTAGACCAGCAATGGCAATGTAGTGAAATTGTTTCTTGGTAGAGGTGTGTCACCTTACAGATGCCTTGGCAGGAAATGGGACTGACAGTTTTGCTCAACATCCTTCGCTGTTTTACTGACTTTTCCAGTGCTCTGTTTGAGAAGTATGTATACTCGTAACATCAGAATTTACACCTACAAAGCTCATTAATAAGTTGTTTCCCTTAAGCATTTGCATTTCATCATATTGAAAAAAAATAGTACCGAGAACCACATTTTTATCTCTATGCAAACCATCTCATTTATTGACTTGCTTCAGTATTTTCACACATTCTTTATTGTTCATTAGACTACGCTTGGTTAATTCCAGAATGGATTAATGTATCCAGCACAAAATCATTTACTGCATATTATGAACAAAATTTCTCCTCATTCTTTGATGGATGGTACGTCTGAGTTTTTTTAACGGCAGTTACACTTCGAATTACACATAAATGATTTCATCTGTGATGCTGCAACAGCCTGTGTACTTGATCTTTTTTTATTTGGTTGGACAAAATAGAACTTTATATCATCTCTTTAGCTAAATTATTAATTATGTTCCATTTTATTCTGGTTACTTCAAAACGAAACAATATGTTATTGATTTTCTAACTTCTTCATTATCGAACACCTTTAAAATATTAAGTTCGTGATGTGTATGGACCGTAAGATATTCGGTGTGGTGACTAACCACTGAAACTCAAATATTCAGCAAAGTGTGGAAAATATTAGAATGTTTGCTATAGTTCTTCTTCCGGTAAGTGACACTACCCAAAGAAGCATTTCGAAAGCTTATAATTTCGTTAGGTGTGGCAGTAACGACGACCGCTTCCTCCACCTTTTAACATAATGATTATTTCCCGTGTGTTTCAATTCATGTAGCAACAAATTCATTTCTGAACCCTTTACAAACTTCCGTGTAGCGTAGTAGTGACAATAGCAACTCTGATAAAACGTCGTCGACACCAAGATTATTGGAAATGGAGAAGAAACTCGGATTGGTAGAAGGATAATTAAAGTATTCGGCCCTGATACCAAAAGAGATCGAGTAGTTCCTAATTCGACAGAAAAATGTGATTTTCATTGTTTTGTGAGGTTTTTTGTTGTATCTAGTTCACAGTAGTGCAATCATACGTCCACGGAAGGTTAGACATATGCATATTTATACAAATTGCCTCAGAATTGTCCATACTTCTGTGTCGTATAATAGTTATCACTCCTTCAGCAATACATTTTACGACTACATATTAACCACAGCCAATCACTCTCACAAATATTCTGCTAAATATTTCCTGGAATAAGCGCGAAGGATTTCAAACTCACAAACAGTGTCTATTTGAATAATCTCATTTTTAACATCTTGCCGTACAATTATGAAATATTAAAACACCGACGTTCGGACCTTCTTTGCAGCAGTGCTCTTATGGCGACTAAACTGAAGTACTACAAGTGTTGTATTTTGTCGCAGCCTAACATCCAAAAGAATTTGATTCCAATTTACTTAAATCTTTTTACGCGTAAGACGATTCGTTTGGCGTGGTGATGTTAGGATGTATTAGGTTGGTGCATAAGCTAGTACCGTTTTTGTTTTACATGTTGGTACTCCCATTGCTGTGAGCGTATTTATCGTTTGTCATTTTTTTATTTGTAGTTCACAGATGCTATTTCAGTTCTCATTTTCTCATTTTGTCACTTGGAAATAAAAAGTGGATCTGTGGATGCTAGAAAACGAAGTGTTAAGTGGAGATGTCGGAACGTTTCCGACATATACTTTTGTTTGAGGGGTGACAGGAGCGGAGGAAGATTAAACATTTGCAGCGTGTACGGAAATGACGTCAATGGACAGAGAGCACAGAAAAATGCTTTTCTCTTTTTAAGGAGGATCGTTTCGACAATAGTGACTCTCCATATTTAGGAATATCTTCAGTGTTCGATGAAAATAGTTTAAAAGCATTAATGGATAATAATCCTTCCATCATCGGGCGGCATTTGCAACCAATGGAGAAGGTTGAAATTTCGTGTGTTTTAGTACCGCTTTAATCCAAAATTGGCAAAATCAGCGGATGGCCATTCGTGCATCTCTGCCTGCTCGTCATCAATTGTCTCGTGAACCAAACTGATGGTGGTTACTGGTGATGAGAAATAGGGTCTTTACGCTGTCATAGGGAAAATAAATACAGCAACTCACCACCCAAAGACCTTTGCGAATCCACAAAATATAATGTTACGCGTCTGATGGAACAGCGACAGTGTGGTGTTCTACGAATTGCTTGCACGAGGTGTAAAATCGCTGCTGACATTATTGTCAATAACTGAGGCTTCCTGCAGAAGCAGTACAAGAACAAAGACCAGGAGGACAGGGTGACGTGATGCCACTCCACGATAATGCCGATCCGCATTCTTCTAGACTAACAAATGACGCTATACAGGAATACGGTTGCGATTTCATTCCGCACCGATCTTTTGCACCTGAGTTTCTCACTGTCTATCAAACAAAAATCAAGGAAGTTCATTTCCGGTCGAAAATGCGCTCGGACCATGGCTCGATGAGTGTTTTGCTCGAAAACCACGTTATCTCTACAGTCGCGGAATCGAAAAGGTACCGCAACGTTGACGGGCTGTTCTAAATATTGAAGGGTAATATATTATTCATGACTTAAATTTCTCTCTTATGAGTATTTTTATCCCTTAATTGTTTCAGTACAGAGTAAAAAAGTGTGAAACGAATGCCACTAGGAATAAACTAGAAGATTTTTATGGGACAAATGCTATTTAGAATATCCCATTACATCTTATGACGACATTTTTCATACAAAACGTGATATTCCGACACTTGGATCTGGAATTTGTTTTCTAGGTGAAAGCTTCACCGAAAATAATTTCAAAGTACTGAAAGTTTAAACATTTTATTACAGCGTCGAGTCTTAAGTGATTATTACAGCGAGAACGGCTCCACTGCGGAAGGCCGTGTAGTGCACTGGAGCCATCCAGCTATCCATTTCTCCGAAGAGTCGGCTGCCGGAGAGTTAGCCAAGTGCCCGCCCGAACGCCGAGTTTCTGCGCGCTGCGTGATTGATTACAATGTCCACTCTCAGCGGGCCTCCGGAACAATGAAAGGGTATGACAGCCTCGCTCCTATCCTCTGCTTGAGTTGTTCCCAACTACTTACTCAAGATAGCTTCAGTACCGACCGTTCTTCGAGAACATAACGCCAAAGTTGAGCAGATGCCTCTGTGAGAAGTGTTTTACTGCACGTGGCAGCGTCAATTTTATTCCTTCTGCTTTGTAGATATTGCAGACACGTTTTCATGTACTTTGGTCATCGTTTAGTAAGTAGTATCGGCTGATGTGTAACTTGCCCGCTTGTGTGCTTCTTTCTGTCAGGGTGAATGTTCCTAAAACTGTATAACAAAAACAATTTTCTCAACACTGTTTACATATTAAAACTAACTGTTGCTACAAAATATACAGTAACGTGAGTGTAACCTGACTTCTTCTGAAATAAATGTACAACGGAACTTACAAATAAATGCTTGGCCCTAAACTGTATTTTCATTTATCTCGTGTCTTGACAAATATATTGCAGGTTTCCCGATACATTTTTGCAGATTTCTCGACAACAGCACAGAGCATTCATCAATGACGCTACGACTGAAAATGTCGTACCACAAAGCGCAATGCATGTACGTATGTAATAAACTCAATAGACGATGGAATTTAGGCTGATAAGAAATAATAAGAGTAAGCACTCACATGTCCCATTTTTTACCTTTGAAAATTGCTGTCACAGAAGAGATACAACATGGTAGACAATCTGTCTGACACTGCAGATCGGAATGGAAAGATTCATGATAGCTACTTGATTCATCATTACAAGTAAATTGTAAATTTTTGGAGGGTTTATTTTAATTTGTGTTAATCGGTTTCTGGTTTACTGCGTTTTAGGTTTTCGACTTTAGAACATTTGTTACCTATGGGTTGTTGCTTATGTTTTAGGTTCACCTCTTAATTGTTTAGTAAGGATAACTGGTTAATACAGATGATGTGACAGTTTTTCTACGTCTTGTTCTTCCTCATCTCCGCTGGCGATGCTATCTCCAAGGATATAATCAAGCTTTTCAGTGGGCAAGGAACTGTTGAAAGAACGAGAAATAGATTCATCAGAGCTCTTAGATGAACAAGGAACACGGTCAATAGCTGCTGTACGTCTAACAATGTGTGTGGCAGCAACGAAATCTTCATTGGATAAAACGCCTGTATTAACTGGAAAATTGCCATATCCTTATGTAATACTTTACGACAAGCAGCGCCAAATGTTTCTATGATACATTAAAAATTCTAAAGCCTGTAGTGTGTCATAAATAGATTCTTACTTCCTGTTATAATTTTTCATGGGTCCATGGAGGACTCGTCTACGTATTGCGTACAGTGTGGAAAATATAACTTTTTTTTCAGTCATCAGTCGTCTGACTGGTTTGACTCGACCCTCCCCTGAGCCAACGTTGCATCTCAGAGCAGAACTTGTAACCTACATCATCAATTACTTGCTGGATGTATTCCAACCTCGGTCTTCTCCTACGTTTTTTCCCTCTACAGATTCCTCTAGTACAATGGTAACTATTCCGTGATGTTTTAACCGGTGGCCTATTATTATCGTATTACATTGTCCCTTCTTCTTGTCAGTGCTTTCCACATATACATTTCCTCACCGATTCTGCTGTTCGATTCTACTAGTAGACGCCTCTTGGCCAGGAATGCCATTTTGCCAGCGGTAGTCAGCTTTTTACGTCCCCCCTTGCCTCCGTCCATCATAGGTTACTCTCGACTTGTTCTATTTCGTGATCCCCACATCCTGTAGTTGTTCCCGTTGCTCTCATTTTTGGTAGATCTCATTTCATTCGTCTTTTTTTTCGATTTACTGTCGATCCATATTCTGTACCCATCAGACTATTTATTCATTCAGTAGAACCTGTTTCACTTAGGATAGCAATGTCATCAGCGAATTTTATTACTGATATCCTTTCCAGCTGAATGTTAATCCCGCACATCTATCTTTTATTTCCATCATTGCTTCTTCGATGTACATGTTCAATAGTGGAGATGAAAGACTACGGCCTTGTCTTACATCCTTTTTAGTACGAGTACTTCGTTGTTGTCCTTTCCGTCTCATTGTTCCTTCCTGGTTCTCGTAAATGTTATAGAGTACTCTTTTTTCCATATGTCTCTCTCCTCCTGCTCTCAGAATTTCAAACATCTTATTCCATTTGACACTGTCGAACGCATTTTGCAAGTCGTCAAACCCTATGAATATTTCTTCCTTCCATTATCAACCGCAACTTCAGAACTGGCCCTCTGGTGCATTTAACTTTCCTTAATCCAAACTGATAGTCATCTATTATTTTTGCATTATTCTGTATATTAATCGTGTCAGCAATTTGGGTACATGGGCTGTTAAGCTGATTTGTGATAAATTTCGTACTTGTCACATCTTGCACTATTCGGAACTATGTGGATGATATTTTTTCTGAAAGTCTAGTGGTATATCGCCAGTGTTATCCATTCTACAGACCCATGTGAACAGTAGTTTAGCTGTCACTTTCACCAAGGTAATGGTGAGAACAGTGTAGTGACACAACTCCCCTTTCATAAATTTATGACATCAGTTGCGATTGTTGAGTGGATTTCCGTCTAGAAGAAGGAGAACCGATACGACTATTGAACTGTGACCACAATAAAATGCTGAAACCACCGTGTAATGATGTTAGTGTGGGCCAAGGCAAATGGATGGAACCATGTAGACATTTAGACTGTGAAAAGGCCTTCCAAAATTACCATACATCCATACAGTTAATGACGATAGCAATTCGACTGAGTTAAAGGACCAAACTTTTTTTCTTTTCTTTTAAACCATATAAATGTATTTCGCACTACTGTTTAATCTATCTTATGTATCTGGTTAGCTGGAATGTTTTGCCGTTCTATAGCATTATGAAAGAGACCAAATAATTATCAAAGTCTTCCTCCATAAAACGAGGAGTCAAATGGCTCAGTGATTAATACACAGGACTCGCATTCTCGAGAACGCAGGTTCACATCCCCGTGTGCGGCCATCCAGACTTTACGTGATTCCACTCTATTGCACCAGGCAAATGCGAGACTCTGAAAACGGCAGTGCCGATTACCTTGCCCATTCTTTTTTAATCGGTCCTTGTTATCCGTCTTCAATGACCTCGTTGTCGACGGACGTTAGACTGTAATCTTCCTTCCTTGTTTCCTATGTGAATCCCTTTGCCTGTGCAATACGACGTCCCACTGTATTACTACTGGAAGGCATGAGATTTCTTCGTATCCGTCCAATACGGGTGGGTATGTTATTACGAATCATATTTGATATGTTAGAGCGCATTTACATTTCCTTGTTTGTCATTATTGTGTGGCCTCCAGGCAATCAAGAAACTCTTTTCTAATTCTTGAAAAAATAACCTTTCTGCCACAAAAAGGGCAAGCATATCAAGACCATGGCATAAAAACTTCCGTTAAGGGCAAGGTTGCTACCTTAGCATCTTGATCTGTACTGTTGAAGAGACACATAAGAAAAGCTCTGGGTATTTTAAACTCTGAGGTCACTTTCAAGTAGAGCATCTTCTCTGGTCGGACAATGGTTATACAGATTATATCCGTGGGCGAGGTCCTTTGTTCTGTTTAGTTGTGTCTGAAAATATGAGCATAATTTTGTTAGGAATAACTCTGCTAGCAGCTTGTGAAATTGTTGTTTATTAAAACACAACTGGTTTCTTGGCCTACAGCTGCATCGTCTGGTGCAACTTACATGACAAACAGCAAAGTACAGTGTCACCACATTTTGTGTTTATTAAAAGTAATAAGGGAACGTCTAAAACATGCTCACAACGTTAAAAGATAGTAGGCATACCCATCGTTCCTAGTCAAAATTTACTATTCAGTTAATAACGTCAATACCATGGCGAGCGAAAGGTAACGAAGACGCACTCCTTTCTTCAAAATGTTGCTATATCTAAAAAGAAGAAAAATATTTCGTAGAGAGTGCACTCTAAAGGTTTTTAAAAGGAAACCAGATTGACGACAGAAAAATGCCACTGCTAACTTGATTAGTCGTGAAAGTATAAAAATTACTGTGTGGAACGTACGGTACGAGGCGGCAGTGTGTTACCGGTGTGTCGGCAGAGCAGCTCGGTGCGAGGCAAAGTAAAAGCGGCTTGCACGAACGTCAAAGAGAGACTAGCTGAAAGTGTCAGTCTCAGCGCACTGCCCATCAAGTTCTAGGTTTTTCTTCAAACTATTTAGATCACGGAGAAACTGGTCGCTTTCAACGTATAATATGAAAACATCATCAATATATGTATTCCATAAAATTAACCTTCTAGCAAGTTGAAGGAATTTTGACATAAATAATTTGCAATATGCACCTCGTCGCCCCCGACAGCATGCTGTTTGTAAATGGTAGGATATAACTTTTCGTAGAAACATGTCCTTGTTTTCGTCGAATGTAATATTCTTTAGTTTACGTAATCGAGGTGCAAAATGAAAATGACTTTTTGGGGGTGCCTGATTCCTAACCAGCTCATATTCTCGGCATAGCTCTTCCAATTTTCTTTGAGATTTGCAAGATAACTTCAACCTCAAATGAGATGTATGATAAGTCAATCATAGGTCATATCACGTTGAACATCAGTAACCTACTTGGCGAAATCCAGCTGTGCCAAATATAATATAGAAATACAAGATAGTTTTTAAAATATAATTAAGTCGAGGACGGCCAATGATAAGTTCAGTTTGGACGCACAACAGGCTCGAAGTCGGCGACACGTCGCGGGTAGTGACGATAATGGGCAAGACGTACTGCATGAGATGTGTATCGATAAGTTGAGAATTTGGGTCCGACGGGATGCGTCCTAGATTAGACCGTATCCCGATGGCACAATGGTCTGCGCATCATCCACTTAGTAAGTAGGAGATTGGAGTTCGAATTTGGGTCCGGCACAAATTTTCAACTTTCCCTGTTCATGCCCACTCGCAGCCACCGTCTGTAGTTCCTGCCTGTCATAAGCATTTTCCATTCTTTATTTCGTTAGAACATTTTAAAGAAGGAAATATTTTTCGTCGAGTTACATCCGGCACCAAATATTCCATACACGGTGTCGGCTAGATGAGCTCTGTGTCGCTGAAGAAAAAGTGAACTAAAAATGCCCTCGGTGCGTAATTAAGTCATACTCTTTGAATGTGCGTTACACTTAAACTCAATACAAACGACAAACAAATAACAGTTAATACAAATTTTAGAAAATTTATATGAAGAAGTTTCACAAAGCTGAAACAAAAACTTCCTTGAACAGTGAATGATGCAACATTGGCGATCGGTCGACAATCGCTACAAACCACTGTGATTGTCCTCAGAAGAAATATTTCAAATGCAGTAGCACCTAACAGAAGAGAAAACAAAGCATTCAGTGTTCATCAACAACTCTATAACACCCGAATCCCCTCTACATGTAACTGGTAACGTAGTAACAAAAATTGACTCCTGTCGTTACAAACTTCTCGAAGATATACAGACGTAAATAACGAAGTAATTTTTTTTATCAAATCGAGTTTTCTTCATGAATATTTTCCTTCATCAACCTGAATCAGGTGTAAATTCGTATCTCCAAAAGATTTAGAAAATAATATTAGGTCGGTACATAAGTTCGTAAAAGTATTTTTTCCTGTGTTGGTATTAATGTTGCTATGGGCTTATTTGTTGATGGTCATATTTTATTTGTAGTTTACTGCTGTTATCTGAGTTCACATATTATGATTTGGAAGTAGTGAGTGGAGCTGTGGACGCTAGTACATTAAGTGCAAAGTGAAGCAGTAGAAATATTTGAGACATATTCTTCTGTTTGGGCTCAATCGAAGGGTGACAGCAGTGGAAGTAACCATAAATGTTTGCACCGTGTATTGGGATAATTTTACTGGACACAGAACGGCAAGAAAATGGTTTTCCCATTGTAAGTAGGACACTTCGCGTGCAGGAAGACCTTCGGGATTTCACGAAAATCCTTTACACGAACTGTGAGCATTCCGCCGTCGTGCGATATTTCCATGCGCCGTGGAAGGTTCAGAAATCGAGTGTATGCGTTCTAAACCATAATCATAAGAATCAGTTGGTGGCCATATGTTTACCTCAGGTTCTCGTCATAAATGGGCTCGAAAGCCACACCGTTCATTCCTATCCTGTATCATAACTCATGTCGAGGAATGGTGTCTTTACGATAATATAAAAAAAAGAAGAAATGATTGAGACCAGAGAATGTTGCAGCATCCCCTTTAAGACCTGCGCGCAACCACAGAAAAATAATGTTTTGCATTTGGTGGAACAGTGAGTGCGTGGCGTATTACTAATTCCTTTCATGAGCTGTAACCGTCATTGCAAACATTTATGCTCAATAACTGAGAGTCCTTGCGGATGCAATCCAAAAACAAATATTAGGAAGACTTCAAGTTTCCTTTAATATACGTCTATGGTCACAAACCTTTTGTTAACAGACTACCGGTTTCGGTCGATATTGACCATCATCCGACCTGTTTTATAAAAGTGCTACTGACACCATGACTAGTGGATATGATGTTATTTATATATAATTGACGATTCTGGTGGTGATTCTGCATTTAATATTTGACGATGCCAATATGGCTGCATTACATTAGGGTTTTGTTTTTATAAAACAGATCTGATGATGGTCATTATCGGCCGAAACCGGTAATCTGTTAACAAAAAGTTTGTGACCATAGACGTCAATTAAAGGAAACGTATTATATATACGGGTCACTGTTTTATTCGTGACAATGTCGCAGCTTGTGAAACTAGGAAGACTTAAGACTTCGTGAAGTGATGCCACTACACGATAACGCACACCCGCATTCTGCTGGACAGACGAGGAACACTATACCGGAGTTGGGTTGGGAAATCATTCCACATCCACCTTATTCACCTGATCTTGAGCCCTCAGATTTTCGTCTTTACCGCGGCCTATAGGGAAACCTTCAAGGGAGATCTTTTGGGCATGAAAATGCTCTCCGATAGTGGATCGACGAGTTCTTCACCTAAAAAGTACGTGATATACACAGTCGAGCAATCGGAAAGTTACCCCAGCATTCTCAGAATGCCGTACAGCGTGCAGTTGTTAAACTACATGAAAAATATTAATTAGTTACAAACTACGGCGTCATTACGGATATTTGGATTTGGGTTACAACATGTTCGATATGCCTGTCACCATTGGCAATGATGTGGCACAGTCGAATAATTAAATTCTGCATGGTGCGCAGTAGTGTTGGAACTTTGATACTCTCGATGACCTCCCGAATGCCTGTTTTCAGCTCAGAAATGGTTTTAGGATTATTGCGCACCTTGTCTTTAATATAGCCCCACCAAAAAGGGTCGCATGTGTTCAGATTCGGAGTATACGGTGGCAAATCGAAGACCATTCCAGTGGCCAGTGGGTACACAAGAGCCAGAATGCAGTCTACAAAATGCTCCTCCAGGACATTAAACACTTTCCTGCTTCGATGGGATCAAGCTGCGTCTTGCATGAACCACAACTTGTCGAAATGAGGGCTACTTTGTATAATGTGGATGAAATCATCTTCCAAAACCTTCACGCACCGTTCGGTAGTCATTGTGCCTTCGAGGAATATATCACCGATAATTCCGTGACCGGACACTGCACACCACACAGTCACCCTTTGAGGGTGAATAGTTGTTCTGATCGCGAAATGCGGATTCTCAGTCCTCCAAATACGCCAATTTTGGGTATTTATAAACCCATCCAAATGAACGTGTGCTTCGTCGTGTAACCAAGCCATGCATACGCATACTAATTTCCATCATGGCCCACGGCCAACCATAGAGTTTGAGCGCCCTAAAGCAAACCGTTCAGAAGTTATGACGACTTCATTTCATATGGTTCAATAATTGTCACCCTTATATATTAATGATGACTAATCTTTGTTATAAGTATCGTGTTTATTGTGGTGAAACGCTACGTACTTATGCACCAACCTTGTTGTTGCACTAGGAAATTTAGATGTCACCGTCTATGACACTTAATTGGAAACAGAGTCAAAAATAATATTCTATCCATTGGCATGTGGAGTCTAAATGGTCAATAAGATAGGTGACAGTGTATTTCGGTAAATTTTCTTCAAGTGAATGGCACCGTAACGACGAACTTTATCTTTACTGGGGGCTGAGCAGACGAGAACTTATTCATGAGTCAGATAAAAAATATTCGTGCGTCATATACGCCGACGCTCCATTGTCTTGACACGCCGTTGCGAGCCCATACGCGGAGGCCTCGGAGCAGGGCGTTAGGCGCAGCTGTCGCTGCAGGGCCGTGATAAAGACCCGTAATCGCGCAGACGGCGCCGTGTGAATGGTCGCAACGCCCGCAGAGCCATGTGCGAGAGACGACATCGTCATTTCCTAAAGAGGCCCTCCCTGGCACGCGCCATTGCGCTATGAATTTTATCAGCCCACTCGGAAGCTGCCGGCGGCCCTTCCTCGGCGCCACTTTGTCCTTTTCTTTTCTGGCTGCCGCGGCACGCCAATGTTCCCCTAACGGGGACGAGGGCCACTCGTGGCGATGTCCCCACGCGCCTCAATGTCCGCCACCGTGTGTGGCGCTGCCTCCGGACGCTCCGAGCTCCTTTATCTGTCGTTCCCGGCCTGCCGGCTCATGTGTCACCTCCATTTGCTCGACCCTCCTACAACCAAGCGCCTTCGTGAAATTCCTTAGGTGGTCCAGGAGACGGCCACCAAAAAAGTGAATTTATCATACCTAAGTGAAGAAATTCTGATAAATTCTTACACCTTTCTCATATTTGTGAAGTAATGATATAACTAAGAAAGCCAAAAGTTATCTATAACTCCTACAAAAACTAGAGTGCAGTTCTAAAAGTCGAGGTACATAAAAGATAGGTGGTATGTGAGAAGGGGGTCGGACAGAATTGTTATTTATGGCAGTTGTTATTGAACCTCAATATGGAAGCGAAGGTAAAAGAAGCTAAAGAAAATTAGGGAAAGAGAATTGAAGTTAATGAAGGTAAAGTAATTTTGAGGTTTGCCCATAACGTAATGTGTCAGAGCCTGCAATTGACATTGAAGATCAGTTAAACGGGTCGGATAGTGTCTTTAAAACAGATTGTAAGATGATCACCAATCAGATGATACTCACGGAAGTGGGTTAGAAACGTAATGCTATGTCATTAGAGGACTTTTCCTATTTGGACATAAATGTACTGACCACTCCATGGCAGAATATAAAATGTAGGCTAGCATTGGGAGAAAAAGCTTTCTACCAGATTTAAACAGCGTACCGGACTGGCACTCGAAGTTGGGGCCTTTGCTCTTTCCCGGCAAGTGTTCTACCGACTGAGCCATAAAGCACGACTCACGACCCATTTACACAACCTCACTGCTGCCAGCACCTATTCACGTATGTTCCAAACCACGCAGAGGTTCTCCTGTATACCTTGGCGACGTAGGGCTCTCGATAGAAAGGAGGAATGGCTCAGTCATGCTCTGGGGCAGCGGTTGCTAACCTCCAAACTTTTTATCTGTGCAGACCACTTACTTTGTAAGAAAAGGCTTAGAGGCCCAATACCTAAACATCAAAGAAACACACCCACACCCACCCACACACACACACACACACACACACACACACACACACACACACACACACACCGTACACACACGGGTATACAACTGCATACTCTGAAGCGCCAAAGAAACTGGCACAGGCATACGTATTCAAATACAGAGTTGTGTAAGCAGGCAGAATACGGGGTTGCGGTCGGCAGGGACTGTATAAGACAAAAAGTCGCGCAGTTCGAGAAATGTTCAAATGTGTATGAAATCTTATGGGACTTTTCAAAAACATACATAATGTCATATGGGACAACAGCAATCAGTGAAATTATAATGTTACTTAAAAACCGTCTTGATTGCAAATATTTTTATTCATATGACCGGTTTCGGTTCATTCAGAACCATCTTCAGATCAGATATTTCAGTTACAGGAGTAACCCGTCCACATCCAGCAGTTTTCACATGCTACGTCACGTTTTATGTATCGAGTGGTAGGACGTGTACGGATATGGAGGCAACCTCATGAATTCATCGATCCTGCATATCAGCAACGGAGTGTTCAAGCTGGTGGAGGCTCTGTAATGGTATAGGGCGTGTGCAGTTGGAGTGATATGGGGACCCTGAAACTTCTAGATATGAATGTGACAGGTGGCACGTACTTAATCACCCTGTCTGATGATCTACATCCATTCATGTTCATTGTGCATTGCGACGGACTTGGGCAAGTACAGCAGGACAATGCGTCCAAAATTGCTACAGAGTGGCTCCAGAAACACTATTCAGAGTTTAAACAGTTCCGCTGGCTACCAAACTCTCCTAACATGAACATTATTGAGCATATCTGGGATGCCTTCCAACATGCTGTTCGGAACAGATCTCCATCCCGTTGTACTCTTACGGATTTATGGACGTCTCTGGAGGATTCATGGCGTTAATTCCCTCCAGCGCTACTTCATACATTAGTCAAGTACGTGACACGTCGTGTTGCTGTACTTCTGCGTGCTCGGGAGCTCTACACAGTATGGGCAGGTGTACCACCTTGTTTGGCTCTTCATGTATATATGCCACAGCTTTGTCGTTGCACCTGGGTTTTCCGCCCAGATCCGAAAATTTAATATGCTGTGGAATATAATTTGTAGGTCTCATCTGTGTCCTTATTTTTTCGGATACTGCACCCGGATATGGTATTCCACAAAATATAGAGCGTTCCCTTGTTAGCACGGTTGGTCCCAGCGTTATAAAACCTGCCTCTAATGCACTGTTGGATGGAGGATTTCTCTTTTTCTATATTAATTGCGTCAAGAAATGCTGAATCGTAGCGGTTATGATTCGCTGTATACTGTATAATCTCATATTCAGGCATTTGACTTCACTATTCATGGGCACTTTGTACATACGATTTAACGTGGTTCGGAATGCCATTGGTTTATATTTAAATTGGGTAACATGACTGCCTGTGTATAACAAACTGTTAAGATGTCGTGGTTGGCTTTCGGAAAAATATATGATTCGCTGTATACTGTATAATCTCATATTCAGGCATTTGACTTCACTATTCATGGGCACTTTGTACATACGATTGAACGTGGTTCGGAATGCCATGGGTTTATATTTAAATTGGGTAACATGACTGCCTGTGTATAACAAACTGTTAAGATGTCGTGGTTGGCTTTCGGAAAATACTGATATATATATATATATATATATATATATATATATATATATATATATATATATATATGTGTGTGTGTGTGTGTGTGTGTGTGTGTGTGTGTTTGTGTGTGTGTAGGCTTCATTAGTAAAACACAGTGAAGAATAATTGGAAAGCTTTATATATTTTTATAAAGAAAAGTTTTGTATTATATACACTTATCTGTCACTAGATGAAACTCAACATCGAGGGGCAGTTTTATAGAGAAGGTAACGGGATTTTTGATATTGTCTGTACCTCACGAGAGAATCAATATCTGTATAAAAACTGTTTTATTTTAACCTCAGATCACCATCGATATTCAGTCTATTTCTGTACTTGTTTATCAAAAAATGTAAAGT
Source organism: Schistocerca gregaria (assembly GCF_023897955.1). Lineage (NCBI taxonomy): Eukaryota > Metazoa > Arthropoda > Insecta > Orthoptera > Acrididae > Schistocerca > Schistocerca gregaria. Next base: position 203,744,961 of record NC_064924.1, read on the forward strand.
TGAAAGGTTCGTTCACACAGATAGTTTCTCGAAAATCGCAGCAAGTGTTTGAGTGAATTGAAATTCAATGTCTTCATGGGGATTGGTGTTGTGGCTAATGCGTTTAACTAGCATTTTAGAGAGACCGATTCAATTCTCGGGTGAGTGTTACACGTATCGCTTTTCTGCACTCACCCAGGTCACTCCATGCGAATTCTGGTATGGTTGCTTGGAACGGTTATGGTCACTTCCTTCCCCTGCAGTAGTAAGAAATTCTAGCAAAGCTCCATCTCTCATTATCGTAGCCTGGACGGGACGTAGAGCATCAATAGCCCTTCCTTCTTCTGGTGTCAGGATGCTAAATGAGCAAAATTCGTTGAGTCGTTCTTCCGAACACTCGTGTTTGAGAAACTACCAACTTGCTACTTTATGTGTTTATGCCTTGAGCAGCCAGCCAAGGCCGCTCGCCAGCCGTGTAATGCAGTCTGTAGGGGTGTACACTTCCAGCCAACTGGTGACACACAGTGTTGTTATCTTTCAACATAAAACAATACTGGAAGTCCGTATTAGTAGCTTCTTTGATCCGCAGTTTCTGTCTGTTAAGAAAAAACTGCGTAGATTTCATGACAGAGGAAACCATACCCATATGAGTGACGTAAGACAGCAATAGGAAACTCCAGCTCTTGCCTCATTACGTACTCCTTGACCTTCACAATTGACGAGTGAAATCCATGAAGCTCAAGATAATTTTTAGTTTGTCTTCAACTCTTGAGCAGCGCTCACGGCCCTGGAACGTGCTGTTGGCGACCCACAAGTGGGCCACGCCCATGGAATGGGAACCGCTGCCCTGTGGGATTACTTCCATACTGAATTACACCTGTAATCCACCAGGATTTAAATCTGGAAGGAATAAAAGTTTGTGTTAACAATAGATAGTTGTCTGGGTGTAACGAACTTGCACTGAATGGATTAGAATGTAGACTTTCCATCAACCGGTCTTTGACCTGATGATCACATCATTAACAACACAATTCTTGTCAGCCTGTTGTTCTACAAATGCAGCGATTCTTGTTTTGATGTGCTGAGTGCCTAGTTATGGCACTGCCAGCCACAGACAAATCTCTTCTGTTGATTATAGGCTGAATTCCTGTGTTACATGTTTGGTGACCAATTAGATTGCCCGTACTGAATAAGCGCCGATCTTTTATCATTTTATTTGTTGATTTAGACGAGGACATAGCCAGTATGTTGACAAAGGGTGGGTCCAATTTGTTAAAGAGGACGTTAAAAGCAATCATGGTTTTCATTTATTCTGAAAGTTTCCATGAAGAACGATAAATCATTTTCGAAAATGATCTCGGAATTTTCATCAAGCAAAGAGTGCTGTACTTTGGCAAACCACTAAGAGGCATTCATGCTACTTCCTTCCTTCGCCCTCCAAGGTCATTTTGCACTCTTCTTGTTTCCGCCTGGATTTGAGGTGCGGAAGTGATCTGCAACGACCGCCCACAAATTTTTGGGGAGATCGTTACTGTTACCTATAGGGCTTTTGGAATAAAGACATCTCTGCTCCACAGATAAGCTAGAATAATTTTTGTGGCGATAATGTAAAGGATCGAGAATTATTGAACCCTGCCCTTTCCTAAATTTCCTCATTTACGTAGGCATATGTCATTTCTGCACCAAGGAGTGGCCCGACAGACAAAAGCATGAGCCAAAATGAGGAGAATTTGGATTAATAGTTTTGCTTATCATATGGCTTTTAGTGCTGGGAGTCTCCAAAGAGATGTGGAATCTTTCAGGAAAGAAAGAAACAGGCTGTGGCCTACAGTAAGGGACCAACCCCTGCATTTGCGGGAACTGAGAACAATATTCCATGTTACTGGCGGAAGGAAATAGCCACCTCGTCTCCCGAATCCAGGAACAGCTAGCTGAGAAGCTCAGCACGCAGAGCTACCCTGCGTCGGTGGAGAATTTGGAGGAACTGGCTGTTGCACATTGTATTTAAATAAAATGCATCATAACACAGGACTGAATTCTGACATTGGTTGTTTTCTTTAAATAGTGCATGTTTAGTCATTTGATCGTGCATGAATATATGCACACTGTAAGATTTGATTGTGAATGGTATTTCCGGCTTCAGTTAATACAGTATTACAAGAGAGTAGATATACTTAGTACAAAAGGGGGTGGGGAGATGCAGATCACAGTCGGCTCGTACGAGTTCAATCAGCCGGCTGTCGATTTTTTTTATAAACGAACAAAGTATAAAACGTGTCGTCATCAAATATCCCTCCCGCTCTTCATAAATCCCTCTCCATGGTTCAGTATAGGAATCGGGCTTCATGATTTGAATACCACCTTGGTGACTAATTTGAGCAAATTTTATAAAGTAATGCAACTATCGCCGTTTGGGTGACATTTTTATTAGTCAACGCGATTTTTAGGCGACAGAGAGAAATCCAAGTGCATTTTCATGCACTGATTTTTATTTCAATGTTATTTTTAATTATGTTTACCGTTCCACTGCCTTCGGAAGTAATGAAATATTGCAACCCCAAAGTTCTACCAGACTCCAAATAAGAATAACGAAGACACTGCTGACATTAAACTGCTATAGGCAGGTAGTTAGGCTATTATAACAGTCAGTACATGTTTTTAACTGAACATAACGCTAGCGGACGAATCAAAGACGGTTTTCGTCTTCTTTCTTGTAACAAACTTATATGCAATTAGAATCTATCACAACGGCACACAGCACAAAAGCAATATATGGTAGCACTTACACTAAATTCAAATGCAAGTAAGAACTGAACTGGTTAAGAAAACAATAGCTGAGCTCAAGCAAGTTCGGCAATTGGTCTTGGCTATGAAAGAGACGGGCAGTAGCCAGTAGTGCTATGTATGTATAGATCTAATCTTCGCCTTGTCGACTGTTTGCGTGTACCGTTATCGTCGTATGATTGGAAATCAAAATATCTTTAAAATTCTCTGCCGCGCGGGATTAGCCGAGCGATCTAGGCCGCTGCAGTCATGGACTGTGCGGCTGGTCCCACCGGAGGTTCGAGTCCTCCTTGAGGCATGGGTGTGTGTGTTTGTTCTTAGGATAATTAAGGTTAAATAGCGTGTAGGCTTAGAGACTAATGACCTTATCAGTTAAGTCCCATAAGATTTCACACACATTAATAAAAAAATTAAAATTCTCTACACAGAAACTGGGTTGTGTGTAATTTCATGTAGGTGATAGGGGAGTATCGAAACCCCTGCAACCCTTTGGATACGGCCTTGATTTAGAGGAACCATAACCGTCAAGATCTTCTGGTGTTATCTTTTTAATATGCCTTCATGTTTGGCATAAATCTAACTACTCAACTCCGTCAATTAAGATATGAATTTTACTTTTGGAATCTAAAAGGTATCTATTCTGGAATTTGAATAGTTGTCAAAGATCACTTCACTTCCTGACTGGCAATTTTTTCATAAAGTATTCAAAAACATCCCTATTTACAAGTCAATAACTGTTACTTGTCTTACTATATCCGTAAAACATAAGATTACAGGAACGAAAATGATAACCTCAAGAGACAAATGTTATATACAAAACTAGTATTTTGAAACATCTTTCCCCAATGTCTTGGTAAGACGTAACAAATACAGGGTGAATCCGACGCTGCACAGGAGAACCCAAATTAGAAGCTTATGCCCACTCGTGACCAAAAGATGTCGCATACAGCTTTTGCTTCTATCAGACTGGGTAGGATTTGCTTGCCTCCTGTTACGAGTGAACCACCTCTGTATCCTGTTGGCTCATTGACCCGTCCTTTCCATATACACTTGGATTTGATGACCAGTACACGTCGTAAACCCGGTAAACGTTACCACAATAACGTATACCTTGCATAGGACATGAACCGGTACCCAGAGGTTTACTACACATCGAATGTATACTTATGCCTTACACGTCTACTGCATTAATACTGACCATTACAAGAGCCTTCCTTCAATTTCACCTTTTTGTGAGTCATTCTTTAACATTACCTGAGAAGGGGCTCATCTATCCAGATGAAAGGAGTCCCGTAATCCACCACCGAATATACGCGAAGCATTATCAAAAACTGAAGTCATTGCAGTGCTAGTAGAAAGAAATAAGACCGAACGGGAATGAATTCTGAATCATTTGAATTTGTACATAACTATTTATTTACAATGCCAATGAAATATTTATTTATAGCAGGGTAAGAATTGTTATTACGGTATACTGATAATTTTTGCTTTTTGGACCGTCTGACTAAAAGTGAATGAAACACAATTTTTGTGCCACAGTCGTTTCTCCTTTATTCTCTGCAAGACACCTTCCGTGGCAGCTTGGGTAAACGATTTCCTCCGTATTATGTTTCTGTTCCTTTTTTAGTGCCATTCCTCTTCTTATAATTGCCACTGAGGGTTTTCCCAACTGAACACTTGTTTTGATGGAATGTTCCGGTATGTTTTGCCGACTCAGCTGCCGAGTAGACTCAGTTGTGTTAGCAACTGAATCCATGTACCGCTTATATTGAAGTATGTCTCTCTTAAAATGGTCATTAATCACATCTGGCTTTTCTGACGGACAGAAAAGCCGCTGACCAGGTTTCTTGGTCTCCGGAATGATACGTGCACTCTGTTTTTCCTGTGGAACAACAACAGGTTCTTTTTTTTAAAAAAAAAATAGTACGGCTGTCTAAGCGGGTGTCTGTATTTCGTGGACTTCATAAAACATTGTTTATACCAAGGTGTTTGTTGCTGATTGTTATGCCCCTCTGCCTGTTCACAGTATCCAATGACACTGAATTAACTAACAACGAAGAAATCAGGAGCGTCTTTGTGCTTGCAATAAACAGAAAGGCGTGGCCAATTGGAAGCATCTTGAAGGGCAGCAACGTATTACGAAGAACATGTGAGGAAAAAAATAAATGTTCAAACAGAATAACAAAAAGTGAAATTCAAAGACTTTTACTTTTATATAAAGTGGTGTAAATGTTTCTGCTGTTCCGCAAAAAATATCACATTTTTGTAGAGAAGCAAGCGAATTGTTTTGAAGCGAATTCTTGTTAGCATATTAAGACGAATTTTTAAATTACAGCAGATAAAGTAAATATAACTTTGGCATTCATCATTTCACAGTATATATTAACCCTTCTCGGTCGTATTTTCTTTTGCACTTGTACCGACATAATCAATTTCATTTCATCAAATACTACGAGATCGCTACTGAAAATTGTACATCTTATACTTCCACAGAGACTTCCATTACTGCGTGCAGAGCATCAAAACATTACAAGCAATACAGGGGTGGTAAGTAAGGAGACAGGGGTGTGCTGTGTTCTGTGCTGGTGGAGGGCTGGTGAAGGCGCACTTGCTTATGAGAGTGTGGATTTTGTGGCACTACACCACTCGAATAAATATCACTTACAACAGGACGGTACCAACTTGTTCCAATGGGAGAAAAAACGACGACTTGAAGTCTCAAACCATAAGTTTCGTTCATGTTTGTTTCACTTCTAGCTGGGAGAATAATTACTACAAATAATCTGATTATCTTGACTTGAACAGATAATTTCAAAGAAAGAGAGGAAGAGAGAGAGAGAGAGAGAGAGAGAGAGAGAGAGAGAGAGAGAGAGAAGAAAATCGTTGTTTTCAAATGCTTCTTTGCGTTAGAAGGTCAGTGAAGGGTTAACCGAAGGAGCTTGGATTTTTATTGTGAGAAGGGGAAGAAAATTACACAGCTGAAACATGTAACCTGATGTTGCCTGAATGAGGAGCGCTGCTACCTGCTCTGAAGCCACGCTGATGCGAAGCTAACTGTTCTCATTACTTTCTTTACAAAGTTGTCGAGACCGCTTGTTGTATCCAATTACCCATCTGGCTACCGTTCTTTGAGTTTTCCGTTCCAAAGTTTGTACTCATTCTTCCAGCTTACTGTCTTTTCCAGGAACTGCGCTGCTGCTACGGCCGCAGGTTCGAATCCTGCCTCGGGCATGGATGTGTCTGACGTCCATAGTTTAGTTAGGTTTAGGTAGTTCTAAGTCTAGGAGACTGATGAACTCAGATGTTAAATCCCATAGTGCTCAGAGCCACTTGAACCTTCTTTTTCTTCTTTTCCTCATGTTTTCATGTTCCAAGTGAATGACGTGTTTACACAGTGAATATCTTACATCGATGAACTAAACAGTCTTTGACAAAACACGAGCAGAATTTTCCGCCTCGCTTTTATTTTAACCACATAGTGAGGTCGAGAAAAAATGAATTTCTGTTCCTACTGATTACTGATTTCAGGAGACTGAAAATCAACGGTCACCAATTCGCTCACCTGTACGGAATCAGTTTACCTCATCTGTCCATCAATAATAAAGTCTATAAGAGAGTCTGAGGGCGGTTCATGTCGGCGCACTCTCCGCTACGGAGTGGAAATTTCAACTTGGAGGTGTGGGAAAGTTTTGTAAATGTTTGTATAGCGTGTCTTTGAGGTAGAACCTGAGTAACAGTCCAGTATTCACCTGGTGTGAAAACCACCCATAAAGCACATCCAGGCTGGCCAGCAAAATGACCCGCATACGTACCGCGGCTGGCGTGCTCCTTGTGTTCCAGCAGCGGGAGCTCTAAGGCGCAAGCTATCTGGGAGGGTAAACGGATGTGCGGTAATTACACAGATGAAAATAAATGTATATAATTGTATACATCGTCACCATTGTCACGATGATCTGAGGGCAATAAATTTTATGCTTTATTTATGTGTCATTTGAAAATTTTGTTCAGCTACTGTCACTCATCCTGCTTTATCCTTCGCTACTGCCTTTACCCAGCAGTTTTCGCTGGGTCGACAGGGTTACATTCTGATTTGGCACGGGTAATTTGGAAAGGTGACCGGATGCCCTTCCGGCCATCACCCTATTCCCCTGGGACGGAAGCAGTGTACTCCAGTTGTCTGCGTCCAGTGTAAATCATGAAATAGTGAGAACGTGTTTCAAATGTCTGCAAGTCGTGTAACTGAGGTGGTAAGTGTGGACGAGCCCGGTATTCATCTAGGGGTATTTGGAAAACCGCCTAAAAACCACATTCAGGCTGGTCGGCACATTGCCCCTCGTCGTTATTCCGCCGGGAGTATTTGTTCCGGAGTCGGCGCGCCTACGCGAGTCCAGGAAGCAGCGCATTAGCGCTCTCGGCTAACCTGACGGGTTGCTACTGTCACTCATCCTATTAAACATACAACAAAGTGAGTTGATGTGACTACATTTGGCATATAATAGAGTGAGATACACGAAATGCTTCTACAGTAAAAGGTCCTCGTGCGTTCAATCAGATAAATACTATGGCAGCTCAAAAGGTCACCGAATCCGAGAAGTACTGAAAATCTATGAAGCTGCAACCAAAGGCATGTCTAGAAGTTTACTAAATGTGGTAGGTAGAAATTCATGGGACATTCTTCCAGGGAAGGTGTTAGCTGCCATAGATTACCGAGATGACTATTACCACTCATTCCAACTGATCAATGAAAGCGTATCCTAGGCAGATCTAGCGGTTTTAGAATTTGTTTTCCTTCGGTCAAAACAATAAGTATTTCGATAGTTGAAGTATCATAAACTCGAAAGCAGCCCTTATCTGTTTGTACAGTATATCATGTGTGTCTAACACAAAATTACTAGCGTTTTGATGACGAAGCTCTGATTCTATATTTGCAAAGTCTGAAGTTGTAACGCTAGCAGATCGTACTCCTGCAACACTTTTCAAACGTGTGACTGCTCTATCTCCTCACCATTTTACACGTGCTGTCCGTTCCCAGTGTCCGTAAGTCCGACTAATTTCTTCAGCACATCCTTCTCGTTCGCTCACATCAGTGAGATGAATAATACATAGACAATGTCGTATACTAGACTACTTGTCAACAACGATAACTATGAAGAAACGCTGACCGCTTACTAGCTAATGAACATGTAACTGCGAGTTTGCTACGGTATACGGCTTATCATAACCTGTAAGCTTCATTGTGACGCATAATCTATCATCGTATGAATAGAATAGCTTAAAAAAAGAAAGAAAGGGACTCCTGCTTCTGTGTTTTTCTAATTGACAAAAGTTCCTGGAACAGTCTCTGTGCCTGAAATTCAATTCTTACCATCTGTGATCTTGTAAGTTTTCTCAAATGTGAATGAACTGCGCAAGAAAGACATTTTAAAATAGTTATATAATATAGGGGTGAGTCAAATGAAAACCTCAAATATTTTTAAATATTATTTATTGTGCAGAAGTGTACAAAGTTGTATCACTTTTCAACATAATCTCCCCCAAGCTCAATGAAAGTCCTCCAGCACCTACAAAGTGCATGAATTCCTTTAGAAAAAAATTCTTTTGTTAGTCCACGCAACTACTCATGCACCGCTTGGCGTGCCTCTTCATAGGAGCGGAACTTCTTTCCTCCCATTGCGTCTTACAGTGGTCCAAACATATGGAAATCACTTGGCACCAGGTCTAGTGAGTATGGTGGATGAGGAAGACACTCAAAATGCAGGTCTGTGATCGTTGCAAATGTTGTACGGGCATTGTGGGTCCTTGCATTGTCATGTTGCAAAAGAACACCTGCTGACAGCAATCCACGTCGCTTCGATATGATTGCAGGCCGCAGATGATTTTTTTAGGGGATCTGTATATGATGCACTGTTGACAGTGGTCCCTCTAGGCATGTAATGCTCCAAAATTACGCCTTTTTCGTCTCAAAAGAGAGTCAGCATAACCTTCCCTGCTGATGGTTCTGTTCGAAAGTTGTTTGGTTTTGGTGATGAGGATGGCGCCAATCATTGCTCGCTCTCTTTGTTTCCGGTTGGTGGGAGTGAACCCAGGTTTCGTCCCCATTAACCATTCTTCCAAGGAAGCCATCACCTTCTCGTTCAAAGCGCGGAAGAAGTTCTTCACAAGCATCAACGCGTCCTCTCATTTCAGGACTTAGCTGCCGTGGCACCCACCTTGCAGACACTTTGTGAAACTGAAGCACATCATGCACAATGTGGTGTGCTGACCCATGACTAATCTGTAAACATGCTTCAATGTCATTCAGTGTCACTAGGCGGTCTTCCTTGACTATGGCTTCAACCGCTGATATGTTCTGTGGAGTCACAACTCGTTGTGCCTGACCTGGACGAGGAGCATTTTCCACTGAAGTCACACCCTTTGCGAACTCCCTACTCCACTTGTAGACTTGCTGCTGTGGCAAACATGCATCACCGTACTGAACCTTCATTCGTCGATGAATTTCAATAGGTTTCACACCTTCACTATGCAAAAACCGAATAACAGAACGCTGTTCTTCGCTGGTACAAGTCGCAAGAGGGCAGCCATCTTTATCCTGATACTGCGACAGTATGTGTTCATCTGCAGTATGCTGCCACCTACAGGCCATTCTGCACGCTGTTAGTGGCATGGTTACCAACCTATAGGATAACGGCGTGAAATTTCGATTTGTTATTACAAATGTAAGGTTTTCATTTGATTCCCCTTCGTATAAAACGCCAAGAATACACGGAGAACAGATTTAGCGAAACCTACATTTCTCGTGTTGTTGTTGTATACTACGGTCGATAATTGCGTCCGTTACAGTATGCCTCTATGGCCAAACGTCTATGATAATGCCTATCGCGTTTACCTTTTACATTAAAGATCAGTTACATAGGAATCATAAACATTAACATCCTATCAACAACGAACTATCATATTCTTTCCGTAATACAGATATCCGCTGAATGAAATTACCGTGCGCCATAATTAAAATGCTCGAGAAATCGCTGTGAAAACAAAAGCACTGGGTAACAAATTACACACCTGTTCATAATCCAAAAATGAATCACTTTTTATGCTTGTTATTCCAAAGCAGAACGCGACTATTCAGCCGAAAATAAACAAAACGCGCACGCTTCATTGAGCCTATCAGAAGTCTTTTGTGAACCCGTTTATTACATTTTGTCACGAGTTCAAAAGGACGCGCTGCGCTCTATAATGGGGTCGGCCGACGTAATTACGCAGTTATTAATTTCTGTGTCCATTTAAAACTCTTTTGTAGCAGTGCGCGCGGGCGCTGTGATTGTGTGGAGTCGGCGCCAAAGCCCATTAGCAGTCGCGGAGACAACACAATGCCATCCAGCCAGCCAACTGCAGAGAAACCCTCTACCCCAGTGGGCCGACGGGAACTTGATGTCTGACTGCGAGCAGACTGCAACTTAAAGCCCCATGCGACATTCGTTCTCCTCCGTTTGTTTATTCCTCTTCCGCCTTTTGTGCGCCTTGCTTTGCCATTAAAATGATCGCTAGAGCTCGTTACATCATCACGTTGGAATATACGACTCTTTAATTGCTTTGCATGATTTTATCCTGGAATGATATAAACAACATTTCATTTATTAATTAGATTAATGCAATCTGAATATTAAGAAAGGAAGCGAACTTTTAGGGAGTGATTCCAGATTTTGTTATTTCATTTCCTCTATCTGCCTCATGTTCTGTATTTGCTCTGTCGCCTGCTGACTAACACGTCAGGTTATCACAATATTGAATTTTACATCCACGTAAAATTATTTGGTTTCTCGGTTGGTTAACAATGTTTCAGATTTATACACTTGGAAACTTATAAGAGCTTGAAACTAACATTTTATTTATTAAGAAGGTAGGGCGATAGGAGGATACGAAAGAGTTTATGTTAACTGAACGTCATCACTGATAGTGACCTGTAGCGAATATCTCATGCCGTCACAAATCCTCTCGCTCGCCTGGGCGGACGTCACCCTTTCCATCACTATATGCTATCACAATTAATAGTAATACTTTAAGCCTTTTGCCCTCAGATGCCTTGAACCCACATCTAGACTAGGTTGTATTTTTTTATCTATTCTATATTGCAGCGTGCGCTGTCCTCTATTTCTACATTTCTCTTATAGTCTAACAAGACTGTCTGAGTGGGCACCTTTTTTCGTGACACTCTCGTGGCAGTGACCCACTACGTCTAATTTGGAACCCATTTGCAACTAGCCATTCTAGGGTATTCACAGCTACATTGTAAGTGTCACTGACCTCTCCTGACCGAACCATGAAGCCTTTACTGATTTTCTACTGACAACACAACACACCCCATCCCGTTACAGATTGTTCCGCTTCCTGTGACATAATCAGTTCCTCATTTCGTATCGGTGTCCGGATACTTTTCAACATACACTGCATGCAAACATGTTTCGTCGTGAATGAAGTGTCTTGTTCCATTCCTAGAAACTTGTAGTTACCTGCGAAAGTAGCTAGCACTTGTAGTGTACAATTTAGCCTGGGTTAGTACCTTATATTTAATACCTTATTATTTAAACTCTGGTCAGCTAGAAAATTTTGACCACTAACATACTGTCGATTAGAACTCTTTCAAGCGATAGCATCGTCGCCTTGCGAGGAATGACGGCTGGTCAGTAACATTCACGTTGCCTATAGTATCAGTGAGCGTGCTGTACGTGTGTAGACTAGGGCGGCGTGCGATCCATGTCAGTTGGATGGAGGCTAGACTGTGATGGTCCGGAGGCTCGGCAGGAGCATTTCGGAAAGTGCACGAATTGCATAATGTTCGAGAAGGGCTGTGGTGTCTTTAATACTGGCGAACACAACGTGAAACGACGTACAGGCGTCTTAGGATTATGTGGCCACCCCTCATTACAGGTGTCGGACGTCGTAGGCTGGGCAGGCCAGACAAACACGATAGACGGCGAACTATGGCGGAACTGACATCAACGTTAAATGCTGGGTAGTGTAAATGTGTCTCTGAACTCACTGGGCACCATACTCTCCTAACGATGGGCGTCCGCAGTCGACAACCCATGAAAGTGCCAATGTTAACATCACGGCACCGAAAACTACTACCCGTATAGGCACCTGACCATCGGTTCTGGACGTTGGCGCAGTGGCAGAGCACTGCTAGGTCTCATGAATGCCTATACTTTCCTCATCGTGCCGATGAGAGGGCAAGAATACGTCGTCTTCCTGGGAACAGTTCCTCGGCATCTTCACGGTGCAAGCACCATGATGATCAGAGTGTATCGTACAGTTCTTGCAGACCACGTGCCCCCTCTCTTGACGATGATGTTTCCCAACGGCAGTAGCATTTTTGTGAAGATAATGCGCCATGTCAGCAGGCATAGAGTGTGATGAAGTGGTTCGAGGTACACAGTGGAGAGTTCCAAGTAATAATCTGCCCCCCTCCCCCCCTCCCCACACGACACGACAGATATGAACTCGACTGAACACGTCTGCAATGTGACTGAACGTGGCGTCAGAGCTCGTCCGTCCCCTCCCCGTATTTACGGGAATTAGGTGACTGGAGTCTGCAGATGCGGTACCACGTCACTCCAGCAACCAACCAGGACCTCATTGCTTTCATGCCACGACGAATCGCCGCTCTTATTCGTGCCAAAGGTGAACTTACAGACTATTAGGTAGGTGGTCATAATACACTCCTGGAAATTGAAATAAGAACACCGTAAATTCATTGTCCCAGGAAGGGGAAACTTTATTGACACATTCCTGGGGTCAGATACATCACATGATCACACTGACAGAACCACAGGCACATAGACACAAGCAACAGAGCATGCACAATGTCGGCACTAGTACAGTGTGTATCCACCTTTCGCAGCAATGCAGGCTGCTATTCTCCCATGGAGACGATCGTAGAGGTGCTGGATGTAGTCCTGTGGAACGGCTTGCCATGCCATTTCCACCTGGCGCCTCAGTTGGACCAGTGTTCGTGCTGGACGTGCAGACCGCGTGAGACGACGCTTCATCCAGTCCCAAACATGCTCAATGGGGGACAGATCCGGAGATCTTGCTGGCCAGGGTAGTTGACTTACACCTTCTAGAGCACGTTGGGTGGCACGGGATACATGCGGACGTGCATTGTCCTGTTGGGACAGCAAGTTCCCTTGCCGGTCTAGGAATGGTAGAACGATGGGTTCGATGACGGTTTGGATGTACCGTGCACTATTCAGTGTCCCCTCGACGATCACCAGAGGTGTACGGCCAGTGTAGGAGATCGCTCCCCACACCATGATGCCGGGTGTTGGCCCTGTGTGCCTCGGTCGTATGCAGTCCTTATTGTGGCGCTCACCTGCACGGCGCCAAACACGCATACGATCATCATTGGCACCAAGGCAGAAGCGACTCTCATCGCTGAAGACGACACTTCTCCATTCGTCCCTCCATTCACGCCTGTCGCGACACCACTGGAGGCGGGCTGCACGATGTTGGGGCGTGAGCGGAAGACGGCGTAACGGTATGTGGGACCGTAGCCCAGCTTCATGGAGACGGTTGCGAATGGTCCTCGCCGATACCCCAGGAGCAACAGTGTCCCTAATTTGCTGGGAAGTGGCGGTCCGGTCCCCTACGGCACTGCGTAGGATCCTATGGTCTTGGCGTGCATCCGTGCGTCACTGCGGTCCGGTCCCAGGTCGACGGGCACGTGCACCTTCCGCCGACCACTGGCGACAACATCGATCTACTGTGGAGACCTCACGCCCCACGTGTTGAGTAATTCGGCGGTACGTCCACCCGGCCTCCCGCATGCCCACTATACGCCCTCACTCAAAGTCCGTCAACTGCACATACGGTTCACGTCCACGCTGTCGAGGCATGCTACCAGTGTTAAAGACTGCGATGGAGCTCCGTATGCCACGGCAAACTGGCTGACACTGACATCGGCGGTGCAGAAATGCTGCGCAGCTAGCGCCATTCGACGGCCAACACCGCGGTTCCTGGTGTGTCCGCTGTGCCGTGCGTGTGATCATTGCTTGTACAGCCCTCTCGCAGTGTCCGGAGCAAGCATGGTGGGTATGACACACCGGTGTCAATGTGGTCTTTTTTCCATTTCCAGGAGTGTATTTCTGGCTGATCACGCGTTGCTTTGAGCGATCTGATTTCTGGTAAATATGTACATTTGGCTGCGGAGAACACGTGTTGTAACATTTTTATTCTTTTTTTATCTACCCAGTGATCAGTTCGATAGACTCTAGCTGCCATCTTTGGATATACAATGTACCAGGAGGAAACATTACTTTGAATATCTGCGTAATAGTGTTTTTCATTCTTTTTTTTGTCATGAGTCTGACTTGTTTGATGCGGCCCGCTACGAATTCCTCTCCTGTGCCAACCTCTTCATCTCAGTGTAGCACTTGCAATCTACGTCCTCCATTATTTTCTGGAAGTATTCCAATCTCTGTTTTCCTCTATAGTTTTTGCCCTCTACAGCTCCCTCTAGTACCACGGAAGTCATTCCCTCATGTCTTAACATATGTCCTATCAACAGTGTTTACCACATGTTTCTTTCCTGTCCTATTCTGCGCAGAACCTCCTCATTCCTTACCTTACAAGTCCACCTCATTTTCAAGATTCGTCTGTAGCACCACATCTCAAATGCTTAGATTCTCTTCGGTTCCGGTTATCTCAAAGTCCATTTTCACTATCACATAATGCTGTACTCCAGACATACATCCCAGAAATGTCTTCCTCAAATTAAGACCGGTACCGTACTACCAGTATACTGTAGGAAAATAGCAAACTAACCAAATATCTCAGTATTATTTACATATCTTTAAGGAGCAGTATTATTTATAATGAATCCCACAAACGTAACAAGACCACATTCAAATTATAAAGCAAAGGCGCAACATTGGCTTGTCATATGCATCAATAGAGTAAATAAAAGGTCCATAGTACCAACACTGTGCCCAGGAATGGATGCGAGTTCGTCAATACATCCGGCTATGCAAAGTGCAAAACGGCCTATTGTAAATGTATTCGTAAGGTATTCTGGCACCACAGTGGCTTGTCAGATACATAAAACACAGTAAATAAAAAGTCCGTAGCACCAACACTGTGCCCCAGCTTGTAGGCGAGTTTGTCGAGCCATCTGCCTATGTCAAGTGTGTAATGGTATTTGTAGGTGTTTTGCTAAGGTATTCTGGCTGACAACTATCTTCTTAGTCAACTGTTACTGACATTCTCTTAGAATGTCTGCAAGACAAAGCGTCGTTAGATAAAAGTAGATGGTCCCGAAGTGTATGGACTGTATCTGTATGCATTGTCATATTCGACAAGTTAATTTATCTGCATTTATACACAAACTGCTAACTTAATAATGTACTGTCAAGGTGTTGCGGTCCTTCGGTTTAGAACTGGCAGTTTTTCCCTATATTGGGATATTGTTGAAATGTGTGTGGTTGTTTTCGCTTAAAATGGCTCAAATGGCTCTGACCACTGTGGGACTTAACATCTATGGTCATCTGTCTCCTAGAACTTAGAACTACTTAAACCTAACTAACCTAAAGACATCACACAACACCCAGTCATCACGAGGCAGAGAATATCCCTGACCCTGCCGGGAATCGAAGCCGACAACCCGGAAATTGGAAGCGAGAACGCTACCGCACGACCAAGAGCTGCAAACGTTTTCGCTTAGACCGACAGATAATTTTTACATTATATAGTAATCATTCCTACCTCTTCGTACTTAGCTATTACAGCTCTGTATTTCAATGAATATTTGACAACCTATGTAATGGTTCACTTATACCACCAGGTGACCAAGGCTGAAACACCTACCGACACTTCTGCTGCGTGCTCGGTCTTTATCTCCTGACGAACTCTCCGGCACTTCAGGAGCGTTGGTGCTATGGACCTTTTATAAAATTGTTTTGTGAATCTGACAGGCCAGATTGACGTCTTTGTTTTCTTTTCTTTTTTTTTTTAAAAAAAGGAGATGTGCTCTCGTTATGATCCGTGATTCATACACAGTAATGTTATTTCAGAAGGTATGTAAAAAATATTCTGACATCTGGTTACTACGTTTTTCACCCGGTATACTGGTTGTATTGTTGTACGCTTTGCCATAGTAATGTTTTATCCTGGTACAGTGCAGATCCGAAGACATGAGCTAGCCTTTATCAAAATCGGTCAATGGGGAAAGAAAAAAAAATTAAAATATTACAACACGCCGTCTTGGCTTGGCTTGG
Source organism: Schistocerca gregaria (assembly GCF_023897955.1). Taxonomy (NCBI): domain Eukaryota; kingdom Metazoa; phylum Arthropoda; class Insecta; order Orthoptera; family Acrididae; genus Schistocerca; species Schistocerca gregaria. The sequence goes on from NC_064924.1 coordinate 203,760,995, forward strand.
CTTGGCTTCCAAATATACTTAATGTCCTTATTGTACGTGACCCGTCTCCGCCCCTGGTAGCTGAGTGGTCAGCTCGACGGAATGTCATACCCGGGTTCGATTCCCGGCTGGGTGGGAGGTTTTTATGCGCTCAGGAACTGTGTGTTGTCCTTATCATTATCATTTCATCCCCACCGACTCGCAAATCGCCGGCGTGGCCTCAACTCGCAAGACTTCAACCAGGCAAACGGTCTACCCGACGGAGGCCCTAGCCACACGGCATTCCGAATTAGGTGACCTGTGGCGCCGATGAATTAGTGGGCTGTTCTGCTTGGCGCCACTGGCCCAGGAGTAGTAGCGACTATCCCTCTTGCGGCCCCATTGCAATATCTATGAGAAAAAGTTGGTATCTGTGGGTTATGCCCTTAGAAGGTCTTTGCTGGCCGATAGATGTATAGAGGTTTCGCTGGACCGAAACGGAGGCACAATATTTGGGGATTGGTGGTAGGGTCGCCACAAGAGGTGGTCAAGAGGTCCGAGCGGTCGAAGCCACGAGCAGCACATCTGCGCAGAGTGAAGATACCGGAGTACTTCACCGTAGTCAGCGTCGACTGTAAGCAGTAGGCCGACATTCCGTCGCTTGGTTGGCAACAGTCGTGTCGGACGACCTCGCGTGGCCTGGCTGCCCTCTTTTACCTGGCTTTCATCGGCACCACTCAGTAGCCGCTGCAACGCACCGTGGATCCATCGAACTACTTGCTGATAAAGGGGAGTAACATTCCGTAATCCTCGTGGTGATTTGTTTCTTCGTCTACCTGCCCTCCTTATTATTTTCTGGTTTGTACCCGACCGTCAGACGTTTACTTGGTCGTCTCTTTACTCGTGAATAAAGGCAGTAGTGTTGTCGTTCGAAAATTAGTCCCGCAACTATATTGCCTTTCCCTTCTGGTTTATAGCCGATCATTAATGTTCTAATTAATCTTCTCTTAGTCGTAAATACAGCCCAAACCATTGTAATAAGGTAATTAGCTGTTAACCGGTTCAATTCTTTGATTGTAATTACATTTCTCAGTCATTAGTCATAATCTTAACAAACTTGTACTAAGCTGTTCGTTTACGTGTTTGAAAGAACGGGTCATTATTGGTGTATTTTAGCTAGATCATATGGTTCCATCGAGTGAGTTCTCTTGTAGTAAGTGTTCACAAGTGATGTTTTAAGACGTTTCTTCAGAGCACCCTTCATAACTGTCAATGAGTTTAACCTTGAAAATGTTAACAGCCACCTGTCACCAGGGCTTTAGTCAATTCTCAGATGGACGCTTTGGGAGCCAGTCGCACCTTGGTTGCCAATTGAGATTAAGAGGTTGGTTGCTTTGAAGTAAGTCTTATCATTGTCATATTGTTTGATAATCTGTTAACCTTTAGGCACAGGTGCGCCTCTTAACCCCGAACCTATCGACATACAGCTTTCAAATTAAAGAGTAATTGAATCACTTTTGCCATCATTGGTGGTTATAAAGTTCTCATGTGTTGCAGAAGGGCATTTAATGAGACATGGTGTGTCCAGCGCAGTAGTTAACATCGCTGTTTCACCAGATAACGAGCGGGATGCAGATCCTGCCGTCTTGTAATCTTTGTCATTTTGTTCGCTGTTTCGCACTTCAAACTCCTTTTGCAAAGATTGAGAACTTATTCAACTTGTGGTTTAAGGTCAAAATAATTTTGCAAATTTGTTAATTTGGTTAAAGAAAATTTTAAGGTTAAATGCTTCGATTATATGTAAAACACAGATTATATATTGTTAAATAAACAGGTTGTGTGAAAAGAAAGTTATATTGGTGGGTCCTCCCTTCCACGTTTTCCTTAATGTCAGTAAGTACCACGTATCAATACGCAGATCCGTCGTCCCCTTCGCCACTATCGTCTTAACTAATACCACCAAAACCACTGTTTGTCTCTCTAGTATTGACCGTGGAGTCATTCGACGCTTCCGCCTATCGCCGTCTGCACTCCCGCATCTTGAGGCACTTTTTACGTAGCGCACCAGATATTCTGTGATCGCAGTTGTTCAGATTGGTCACCAAGATCTGGTCTCTAGCTGACTTTCTCCTGTCACCGAGTGTGTGTGCTAGCGGGTTTTACTGCGTCCAACGACCACAGCACGGAAGTATGTATACTGGTGCCACTCTCGATCCAGATTCGCAATCAGCATCGTGACCGAGGTTTACATGGAGCAAATGCGTGGGATATGGCACTTGCCGGTTAAAAAAAATCATGCCTCGATTGAGATAAATTTACTTCTCTACTTATCTTACCGATCTCTTCGCAACTCTCAGACTCTTTTTCCGATGAATTCACTCTCCAAATGGGAGAAGGAACAAAAATGTTCATCGATGAATCCACTCTCCAAATGGGAGAAGGAACAAAAATGTTCATATCAACTTACGTTCAGAAATGAAATGTGAGGCTGCAAAACATGTTAAAAGTCGATACTATTGGACCTAAAGCAAGCGTTTACTTTTCATATTATGGTTTGCGTCACTCCATATATTGTTGCAGGCTTAGTGGTCACTCTGTTCGAGGGACTCCGCACCAGCAACTGTAGTGGTTTGTACGACATTTTCCAGATGCCCCCATATTATCAGGCAAAGTGGTTTACGTCCTACGATCGAGGTGGATAAGCAGAAGTGCCTGATCTGGGGAAGATTTTTGGGGTGGTTCCGAAAACTTACACGTAAATATGTTGCTACTCAATAAGCATCACAGTATTACCTGTTGTGTCTCTAAATGCACATTATCTAGCAAAAGAGGGAGAAAATTCCATATAGGCCTGCTTCATTTCACTGATACATTATCACAAAGCAAGTGATCCAAGTAGATTATCGGTAGTAATTCCTGTTGAAACATTGCCGCTAAACCATTTCTATACGATTCAAGTACTCAAAAATTTTCTGTACACAACAAATAACGTTTGTGTACGTTACAATGTTATCTCTACCAAAGGTCGCTTCATCATTAGGAGCTTTTACGACAGCTAGAGTACGTGGGCTCTTGCCACAACTGGAGAGAAAACCTTTTTCTGGGGGGAGGGGGAATCAGTTGGACAAGACGTATGTGATAGCAAAACCTATAGGGAGTACTATTACTTAGTACTGTTTTAGACGAGTGAAAACAAGGTTGAGCAAACACAGCTTAATTTCACGGCACACAACGAAGTGCCACATTACACATCTGCCATCGGTGGCAGCACGGTAATAGGCGGTCTTAGTGCCTTCCAGTCCTTGTCGCTCTCGTTGGCGATGACCAGCTGGACTGGTCTAATAGATACTCATTCCGCATCACCACATCTTTTTTGCACCAGACTGCCAGATAGTGCATCCATAAATGTTGGACTTTGATTCGCATCTGAAGAAGAGAAGCTTCAACTATTCTGGGTGCTCTACATGATGAATAGCCCTTCACCTTACTGTAGTGCCTTAGTAGTAGAAAGTATTCATTTGTCCATTTACTCTAAAGGAGCATGTTGACCTTTACTTCGTCAGAAGTCCTCGGGAAGGTCCGATATTATCTGCCTTCATTGGAAGTAGTAGTTTAGAGGAAAATCGATATCACCATTTAGCATACATCACAGAAATCAGAGGAATGTTAACCGCAGCTATGGATTTTGGGAGCAAGGGTCCCGTCATATGGCTGTTTGCAGTCACCTCTTAATACAAAAACACTAAAATTTGGACAGTTAGTTGATAAATCTAGATAAAGTGGCCTGTAAAGTGGGGAAGGCAAAACAGCCACAAAAAGTAAACCAGAGAATGGTAAGAAGTGTCTCGAGAGCAATAATGATCGAAAGTGAGTAAGGAAATTCATTAATAATTAGTTAACAGATAGTAAAGCGATTGCTATTAAGGCAGATAAAGGTGGCACTATAGCGATTTGTTAAGGAAGAGGAATAGTTGACGAACATTAAAGAATTTTTGATGAAAGGAGCATTACTGAGATATGTAAAGACTTTACTGGTGCGTTTCAACAAGAAGTTATAAAAGCTTTTAAGCATATATTTCCTGGTTACACACGCTGAGGTAAGTAAATGTCATAATATGAGCACTATTGACCTAGATCAAGAACGAAATTAAAATTTCATAAAGAAAACAATCCTATCAGACAAGTCTTAGGAGTGAGCCACATGGTATTCCTGGAGCGGCCTCACTGGAGTTTTTCTCTGTTCAGAGAAACTCTCCTTCTTCCTGACTGTGAAGTTAGTGCCTTAACAGCTCCACTGACTCATTCTATTGGTGCCCATTGTACAATGTTCTTTGATTTAGTAAAAGATTGCTTCAGATAACTTATAATATGAAACATAGTTCATGTATTCATCGAAGCACACACTAAGGAAGCCCAGTGGTGATTTCTGGATCATGAACATCCTGCTGTGTCCGTTGCACCAACTCCACTCTGTTCAGAAAGCTAACTCGAGGTTCGTTAATTTATCACGATATCCCATGCTCATCTTCATGTCCTCCCTTAATCCACATGCAAAATTGATTCAGCGCCCCTGATGATGAGATGCTGAGTTCAGAAGAATGGCATTACTATCATGCAATTCAGGTCTTAGCATTACTTTGTGAAGTGGTGTTGTAAAGTGACATGGTGTTGTGATTATTCTCTTACACAGTTAACTATTATTGTACGTAATCTTTAGTGGTGTATTAAGCAATACTTATTAAGAAAGTCTTAGCTATCACTTTACACAAGTGTATTCTAGGAATATTTTTTATTCCCTTGAGCAATATACTGTACAGCTTTGTTCCCAGATAGAAAATGCTGTTCTGAGTCTTTTGCTTGTTTTTGTTGGTAAATATATGTGCAAGCAAGCTCTTGTTACACAATTATATAAAAGACTATAAATGAAATACCTATTAATATTTTACCTAGTGTGAATAAAATATTGGTAGACGCATTCACTTGGGGGAGTAATTATTCCCAGTTTTCAAGCAGCTCTTTACAATGAGCCAAACTATTACATATTACTCTTATGGCTCTTTGTTGTAATTTAAACATTGGGTCTATGTCATGTACCTTCGATCCCTATACAAGAATCTCACTGGTGAGGACTGATGTATGAATATGCTGACAAAGTATGCCATCACAAGGCATTGGCTGTTACAGACTGAACATAAGACTATGAAAGAGTAAGATGCAGATGCCATGCTTTTTCCCAGTAGCTTTGTGTGTGCATTCGGTATTAACTGACAAACAATATTCACTTCTAAAAACATTGCTAATCAGTCTATTAATTTATCATATATGCTTACTATGATAGAGTTGTTTCCTCTCTTTATGTTAGCTGCACGCTGTTTTCTTTAAATTCCATATTAATTTGTTACATACTGCCCTATCATAAACGTCCTTGTAGATTTCATTTCCATTTTCTTATAGAAAATCTGGTGTTTAAATTGTTACTAAGTTGTTGCTGTTATCAGACAGAATCTTCTTTCCACGTCTTCTACCGTATAGAAAGTCATTTATATACATATTTAGATCAGAACTAAACCCAATGCACTATGCAGTAGAACACCTGTGTCTCTATATTTCTTGCCTGACGGTTGTTTTGCTTAAAGTTTATTATCATCAGCTGTGTGAAATATCTCAAACTTTTTCACCTGCTTTCTGAGTAAGGCTGTAAGCAATCATTTCCTATTCCTCTTACGTCTAGTGCTTAGAGTTCGGTTAGTCGTGTATTATGGTCAACAATGTCAAGGCCTTGAATACGTCTAATAATGTGCTCATAACATATTTGTACTTGTCAAGAGCGACAATTATCACTTTTGTGAACTTATTAATGGCCAATATCGTACTTCTCACACTTTAGAAACCAAATTACGCTTTGTTGAAAAGTTTGTATGTGTTCATCTCTGAGCTGACTTCCATGGGACACACAATTATTTTTTAAAATGCAGACTGTTATGAAACTGGCCTGTAGTTTTCATTACTCTCCACTTTACCTTTCTTTAGCAAGGACAGAACTAGCACCTGCTTCAGGTGCTGTGGAAAAGTACCTGAGCTAAATGAATCATTAATTATGTTTGTTAATGAAGAATACTGAAGATAAGGTGGATAGATCACGTAACTAATGAGGAGGTATTGAATAGGATTGGGGAGAAGAGAAGTTTGTGGCACAACTTGACTAGAAGAAGGGATCGGTTGGTAGGACATGTTTTGAGGCATCAAGGGATCACAAATTTAGCATTGGAGGGCAGCGTGGAGGGTAAAAATCGTAGAGGGAGACCGAGAGATGAGTACACTAAGCAGATTCAGAAGGATGTAGGTTGCAGTAGGTACTGGGAGATGAAGCAGCTTGCACAGGATAGAGTAGCATGGAGAGCTGCATCAAACCAGTCTCAGGACTGAAGACAACAACAACAATGGGACATATGTGGTGTTTGGACTCATGTTCTGTCTGTGGACATATTCACAAAAGAGACTGGAACTCCATCTATGCCTGCTGAATTTCTGTACTGTCTTCCTGTGTTAAAGCACTGTTGTGGGAAACTGTTCCATTGTACTTCCCTTATAATTATCCGCAGGTGCCAAACGTGTTGTAGCGAGAACCAACTAACTAAATTTACCAATTCTGGAAGACTTTTTATTATTATATCTGTGTCTGCCTTTCCAGTTTCATGTTTTATCACATTCCACACCACCACTTTTACTTTAGTTTCTGTATTATGTGGTAATTAATTATTGAATGTTTCCTTTGCACTAAGCAATGGCCTCCTGTATGCATTTTTGCGCCTGACAATAATCTTTTTAAAAGACTTATGAAACTTAAGTGCCTGGAAAGTTTCTGTAAAACCTGCAGTTATCCATCAACTATCCATCGCTCTTATTGTTGTAGTTGTTGCTTTTGGAGACGCCTCCTCAAACATTACTTCAACCAGTGTTCAGAATTTAGAGAATATAGCACCTACATTGTTTTCTGTGTTCACTGGACCACAGGTTTCATTTGCCATTGCCTTAGAGAAATATGAACTTGTGTTCCAAGAAGACCCTTTTGTAGGCCTGCATTTCATTCATGAGTTTTTGTCTTCAACTTTATTGCCTGAACGTAATGATCAATATATATACTTGTCAAATGTGAATACAAACAACTATTAGAGATATAACAGAGTGACTACAATGAAAAATCGTGCTGTACTGGGACTCGAATGACCGGGAAAGGCCAAGATCTATTATCAATGTTCAATTTTTCTGGTCAGTATAAGTAAGTAAATGATCCCGAATATTTTGATACCCTAATGGCAGCGTTTACCATTTATGCCATCAAAAAGTGCTCACAATATTAGAAAGTTATTACTAATTTCATTCCCCCCCCCCCCCACCCACCTCTATAGCAACATTAATGTCTCACTTTTTATTGTGTTAGTTTTTTAGTGCTAAGACCCTTCCAAGCCTTCAGCTAATTGGTTGGAGAATGTGTCCACATTTTCACTGGGTAAACACTACAAATACAAAATTGTGAACTTCTTGTGTATGTTTAGTTTTGTTTGTTCAACGAGCCATCAATTCAAATGTTATTTTCTATTGCCTTTTCTAGCTCTAAAAATGTGCCACCTCTGATATAAATGCATAGTCTCCCACCCATTAAGGTACTTGTACAGTAACAACTTACCTATTTACTTGACAACAGTACTATATGCTGTATCTCAGTATCTGTAGGCAAGTGCTCTGTAATACATACCATCATGCTAAGACTGTAACTGAACTAAGTGTACTTCAATTTTAATAAACTGTACATTCTGATGAATATGTGATTGTGTGCAAATTTCTAAGCCATTTGTGCATTCTGGTGAGATAAATTCTAGATTTCATGAACAGAATAAAGTAGTCTGCAAGCCAACTGAGACAATTTCGAGGGTAGGGAGCATGTTGTCATTATTTATCCCAAAAATGGCCTAGTGACATGCCCATAACAACACCATGTTTTTCTCCACACCCACTTGCAATATTCTCACAAATTTTCACCAACCGCCCTCGAGATCTGTTGAGGTGCAGACCCTGCGTTGGGTAGCCCCAACGCCTGATGGTCTCCAACAGCAACAATGAACTTACCATTCAGACAACTGTCATTATGACCATTTCTAGCTCCTCCATAATTCGCGGTACACCACTCTCACTTGGAGCGGATTATGCAGACAGAACAGTTTAACCTTGCTCACATTGTGACCTCACACTTATATTCCCCTCCCCTACCCTTTCAAGATTTATTACCTTTTCCCCACCCCCATACCTGTCAATGTCAATTGCCTAGTGTGAAAATGGTTGGTTGCTACCCTGTTGCTTGCCTGCCGCATGAAGGTGTTAATTTAGGTTCCAGTAACTTAAGACCCAATTAGATCTTTACTGTTATAATTTATCTCCCAGTTAGAGTGAGCTATGGGTATTATTTTCAACCCAATTTGTTATTTGCTATAACTTATGATCCTATTTATTAACCTTATCGCAATCATTACTTATTTCATTAGGTTACTATGTATCAATATCGCTATAATTTTTTACCAAATTAAGGCAAGCTATGAGTATTTATTTAGGATCCAAACTATTATTCTTTAAGTATGGGCAGTGAGTGTTTATTTAGAATCATTATTGTTATGTTTTGTTGTCCAAGGACCCTTGTCGCTAAAATGTGTTGCCCTGTGCTAACCCTTACAGCTATGTTGTTAACTAGCACGGCCGTCCAGTCAGAAATTGCGATCCTAATATTTCCCCCCTACCTATGTAGGCACAGTGGATGCAACCGGCTACAAAACGGTGGGAAATATAAAAACATTCCAAATCGGCTGGATTCTGTGACTTGTTTTAAAGAGCAGCTAAATGCATGGTCTATTTACTTAAACATCTGGGAACTTTTGTAACACAATGTGAGTATTGTGTGTAACAGTGACTAAATACAAACACAGTGCAGGTGATGGGCACTGTGTTGGGAAGTACATTACTGGTCATATGTTGCAATTTGTGCTGCAGTCCTCCATTATGCTCTGGTCGGGTGCTACCACGAATTTGCTGCCCTCAGCCTGCACCACTGCCAGGCTTGTCGTACTTCCAGGCACAAACCTCATCCTAGGGCTGCTTCCATCGTCTAGCAGGTTGCAGACTGGTCCTCCTGCACTGTGATGGTAGTAAATCGCAGGGCTACTTTAATAGCGTGGAAAGATTTAGGTGTTTCATAGTTATAATGTTCCACTTTCTCCCACTTGTTGTTAGAGCACAAGGGAGTATGATCGAAAATATCTGGGCACTCAATAGAGACATTCCTATGGGATGTGTCCACCACATGAAGTGCAGGCTGTATTTAAAAAGGAAACGCTATCAGGCAGTAGAAATATTATTTTACAAAGAAACCTATTACTTACATTTTCTGCGCCAGTCAGAACAGTCTTGCTGATTAACAAATTGCAGTTTAGAACTAATACAATGCAGCCAGGGCTTGATTAAGTCATCATGTGATTTCCATACCTTGGAATATCGTCTGTAAACAAGTGAATTGCGACGTGAGATATTCAAACCGAACAGGGAGTGTTGCCCCGAATAGTGGGTGTAATGACTTATTTTCAATTCTAGTTTTACCCCATGACTTCGCTTTTTTAAAGCTATAGAAGTCTGCCTACAAGCACTAACGCTGACAAGTAATTCCGCCGACGATTGGTGTCGTCTACAAGACAGTACTCTAAATGCGAGATTTTTTGGTAGAAAAATGTTGATTCGAACAACTGTAAGTCAGAGACTACCTCCTTCTCCAAAAATAGAGTCATTAATTATTTTATCAGCTAATGATTCAGAGGCAGGGGAGCAATCCTCTGTACACAAAGTGTGAGTAGTTCACTTCGATTCTCCAAAGGAAAGAGCATTCTCCAATACATGTTTTTAAATGTTCTACATAGTCGAGAAAGCGGATTTGTGACCGAAATCTTGACACAGCACACATTTAGAAAGTAGTGCACCATCCAGGGCCCTTAGCCAATCAGTCAGTGATTCCTGTATAGATGAGAAACGTATTACAGTGGACACCATTGCACGAGCTACTCCCTCTGCAAATTTTTTTACATCCTAAATGTTGCAAAGTGTACTTTACAGGTATTCTCACATGGCCGTTAATTTCTAATTATAATGGTATCCATTTTTCCTAAACCATACACGTAACCCATATGTTCAGCAAGTTTTTGCTGTGTAGCGTGCCTAAAGTAAGTAAGTTCTGAACTTAGGCTTGGTTTTGTTAAGCGTTATCCACCGTTTCGAAGAATCTGACTTCTTTCAGCCTCTATTTTCTTTTTATTGGTTTTCTGCCAGCGTGCCCACGTGCGATGTGTTTATACAGCTGTTTTAGAAAATATTGTAAGACTGCGAATGTTGTACATGGTTTTAACTGTTTATATTCTCCTTGTGGTAGTGCTCTATATATTCAGTAACAGGTTGCGGCCAATGCAATGCAATAGAATCTCGCTTTGTGATAGTATTCTAAGTGAATCATGGAGTATATTATGCTACACCTTTTCCAAAACGAAACACTTGGAAAGCCAATAATTCCATTTATAATACAGAGATGGGAACCGTCCTGGGTACTGCAAATGTAGATGCCAGAAACCATCGAAAACAACTCTCAGGGTTACCTGAGTACCAGAGTTATGGTCGCAAATCTCGTGTGCATATCACATGCTTGTTGGTCTCAATCTTATTGTCTAAAAACATGGAATGTTGGATGGTAAACTATAGGAGCAGAGAAAATGTAGTAGAAAAAAATGGAGCACATACCATTTCCCGCATGTTTGCACCTTTACAGCTTATACTCCATGCATTTACCATCATCAGAGAGGTATCCTTGAATTACCACACTCTAGTTTCCACAATATGTCGTCTCAGCAAGATGCTGTGTGATGATTTCATCATGCCTTGGTTGCATTCTAGCATCTCTAAAGTATAACCTGTTAGCAAGAAAGACTTTTTTCTGTCTTTGACACAAAATGTAAGTGATGGGCTTGTTTGTAAAATAAAATTTTTCTGCCCCCAGTTGCTATTTGTTTTTTAAATATAGTGTACATTTCAGCTGGTAGACACACTACATATTAATGTCCAGTAATAGGGGCCCAGCTACTTTTGATCAGACGCACAATGTAGAACGCACAGTGCGCTACAAGGAATTAAGAGGGGGAGAAATTGGGCAAACGCAAACTACCAAAGCTGCGGGCGGTACATACAACCCATAGTCTAAAACGGATAACAGAGGCAGCCATTTCGATCAGTATACTCTCGATTAGCATATGGGGAAAATGAGCTATGTACAGTATTTATTAAACACCCAAATTGTTCTGCACTTTTAAAGTAGCTTCGCATTACAATACCAGCTGGATGGATTGTTGCTGGTTCATGGTCTGAAAGGTGATGGAGACGCTCATGCGTTCTGTGGAATGCAGAAACTGCAGAATGTATTGCCTTGCATAGACTGCAGGTGATATGTGACGCGGCCCACCACTTTATATGTGTTCATATTTAAATACTGCTAAGCACATGCTTTGTAATGTCTTACAAACATTCCTAAATGTTTAAATAAAGAGACTATGCACATTAAGTACACTGTGACTGCATAAGACTATAATTGTAAGAACTCGTGATATCTGAAAATATCATGATAATTAAGTATGGTCAAAACGCTGAAAACAGGTCAAACAAGCTATCTCACCATTTGTACTTAGGACAGCGCCATTTTTGTAAAATATTTCTTAATGTTTAAAAAGTAGAGCATATGCATATGCATAGTCATATATTCAAAATACGTCAAACATTCTAACTCACTTACATTTCTTCAATTTCTCGCTCTTTTCCGCTTGGTTATGTCCACTATGACATCTCAGATGTGAGGGGACAATCCTTGGACCGCCATATTTTCTACTGTTGTGACACTGGCAGCCACATTGGACCACCATATTGAGTAATAAATTGGGTTATAGATTATAGCAATAAGGATTGGAAAGATGCCCTGTTGCCAGTTCTCCTACCAGTAGGATAATAAATCACCATAAATAAGCACTCACAGTCCACACTAAACCAATAATAAATTGGATCAGAAACTAAAGTCCGCAGCCCACAGTAATCTTTCCTAGTCATTGGCAGAGTTTACTGGATATTTCCTACTCCTACGCCATCCTGATACTTCTCAACCTGCAATTCTGCCACCTGAACCTTCTTTTATGTCTACCAACAGGAACTGTCAGACTGCATCCTCACTTTCTCACACTCCCTACCAATTGAAGTTTCCATCTTCACAACTGCCTGCCTTCATCACGACTTGTCACATAGCTTAATCAAAATGTACATGAAGGACACAGCTCTTCATCTCTTCCTCCTCTGTTAACATATTTTGTGCTGCATATTCTGCAGTTAAAAGAGAGCCTAGGTAGCCTCCCCAGTGTTCTTTTCAGTTTTCACTACATTGCCCCCCTCCCCCACCGCCAGAGAAATCCTCTCCTACAGCTCCCGAAACGCATGGCACTACTTACTTTCCTACTGCAAATCATAGAGTTCCCACTCGTTGTCAAATATATTATCACCGCAAAGGAATTTAATTTCCGATAATGTGATGAATTCGTTGCGTGTGCGAGTCCAGTTACGACCAACGATATATACGTAAACAAAGCCATTAGGCAGAATTAGGACCTAACAAAAATTCAAAACAACATCAAATATTACCAAACCGCAACGTAGAGATGTCAAATCTTTACTTACGTGCCAAGAAAAGAGACGCTAGTACTGCTAGTCACAGTAAAATATTTGTCTAAAAAAAGGCACGTATGAACAGGTCATTACGAGCGTGAATTCAGAATGTAAGCAAGAGCCAAACCTACGTGTCGAGTATTTGAAATTCGTTGTACATAATAGCTACTAATCTATCGAAGGGTATTGAAAATATAAAACAGATAAAAAAGAAGCAAGATACAACCAAAAAATAGTATGAAATGTATGCTGTGGCGAGAAGTAATACTTGTAGTTACAGCTACTAACTTGCACATCACCTTTAATGGAAGCTGTCAATAACAGGGGAGGATATGTTCCAGAAATTCCTATGTGTTCGTGTGCAATGTCCGCCGAGCGTCTTTTCCTAAGCTTTTTTCAGGTGGGCGTAAATTTCTGTTCCTTTACATTTTACAACAAAATGTTCCTTCTTCATTGCACGAAGGACGGCGAGATTGTATTTGTTTCACAAACTTTATTATTAGTTTACGACAAAGGTTTTGGGATGTAAGCTCATCGGCCCATTTTTTAGTGGTACCTATCCCAAATATAGCCACACAAATCAGTCGGGTCTTAACATTAAAAGTTATTCCTGTTGACAATTTTACATTTTTATCCTAAAATGTGCATTAGGACAGCAGTTACGATAACATTGAACAAACACACACTGTAGTAGTGATAGGTGCATAGAGATTCTTGCGGCGCCAACTGGCACCATTCACATGTAGAGAGTGTCTGCGAACACTGGTGATAATGGGGTTAACACTCTTAAAAGGCTCAGACAAAATGAGGACAAACGTACATATCGGAGAATTTTGAACTATAAGATGCGCTGAAGAAGATACTTTCGTAGTAAATGATAATGGCTTCCAGACCAAAACTGCAGTAGATAAAATAAATAATTTCTGCAATGTCAGTAACGAAATGTCTTTTAAAAAGTTCTACATGGGTGTGAAATGCCGAAAACAAAACTGCCTTACTTTGGCTCCTGTAGATGTGTGCTACGATACTGCGACGTGGGAATTCCAGTGTATTCCAGGAATGAAGACAGTAGCGAAATAATTAATTACGTGACTTCTAATTTTTTAGAGTTTGCTGAAATATTATGAACACCGCTCGCATTTTCGGACATAATGCATCGTTTACAGAAGATGGCATACTGCTGCCGAAATGTTGGTCTGTGATACAACGAAAGAAAAGTAGGCAAATTTTACGTCTTAAATAGCCCTGATCCCTCCTGTGTTGTCACTTCTTCCAGTCACGAGCCATATGTTTCGTAGCTCGACGAAAGGAAGTGTCTCTTTCGAGGGAGACGACGCCCGCGCCTTCGCTATTAGTGTTAGTGGGTAATAAATAAGGGGGAGACGGGCCGGCCTGCCCCGCTATGATGTATACGGAAGCGGCGCCTTGCTCCTGGACGCTCTCCAAATTCTCCCCTTGGCAGGCGACGCCACTGCGCGGTATTGTCTTTGTGTGCAACTGCTGCCTCAGTTGCGTAACTGCGCTTTTCGGAGGCATTAGTGGCTCACAATGGCGGAGTAACTTGGCTGCTGGGATAGTCTTCAGCCAAGTGTGCGGTCGCGGGGGAAGGAGGAATGGGGGCGCTCACTTAATGCAGTTACAGATCCTGCTCCCCTCCAGCGTCTGTCCCGTCCTACCTTTACCTCATGCGCCGTCAAATGCCGTCTGCGAATTTCGTCACACTTCGTGCGTAAATGGCGCTTTCACGCGCAGCCGAGCCCTTCTGTCGTCATAAGGTTGTGCCGAGATATCGACAGCGACAGCGCTTATGTATCCCACTTATGAGAACGTTCCGTCAGTCTACCTAGGATTATACAGAGATACAGTTTGTAGTGGAAATGATCATAGGTTCCTTTTCGACACATATTGGACTTGCCGCTACAGGAAATTAATGAAAGTACTTGATTCACGAAAATAATCGGATTACTCGGTACATAGACAGATGCAGATTACTTGATCCAGACGTTCTTCTGAAATATTTAAAAAAAATCTTTTTTCGGTATAGAAAAACATTATTATTTTATTGATTGGCGACTCCATAGAGTTCTGTGTGCACAACCATAATACGATAAATAAAATTAGAAGGAAGGTCAGCGTTGGCTTTTCGATGTATTTCCTTGAAACAAAACTTCTACACTTTAAAGAGAATACTGTTTCCTTACACCCAAGTTCTGTTTGTATCATATGAGGAAATATTTTCTATGAATTCAAGTGATGTCACGATTCGGTTGTGAGCTCTGCAAGATCCATGAACTATTTAATATTTACTTGACAAACCCTAATTCTAGGGCTATATTTCATTTTTGACAGATGGATCTATGCCGACAATTGTAAAAACGGCGATGGTACATGAGTCCTTACTAATGTAAAATTGCTACCTTCTGAAGAAGACAAATTTATATTTGTCGAAACCTAGGTAAAGAATTTCTTTGTCCATTGAAAGTGGTCGGCTGTTTATAATTTTATTTTAAATTATAACTGTGGTAGTGGAGGTTTCTAACAGGCTAGCGTATTTCGTACACTTGTCTCTAGCCAACGTATCACTAATTCTTTTCAGTTTGTAACAGTAGTTCTTACTCATGAGTGCGCTAAACCATCTCTGCATCCACAATTTCCTTTTATATCATAATTACGATGATTTTTTTTGTAATGTAGCCTCAGAAACAGCTATAATGTGTTAACATGTCCCAACGGGACGAATGAGATATATCACCATGTCGTTAAATACGATAAAAAATTGTTAGTGTGCACCCTAAAAAAATTATAAAACATAATGTGTTTCATCACATTTTGACCTGTTCAATCTTGACATGTACTGTACAATCAGCACTATTTATGTATTTGACTTCTTGGTTTCAACGTAGTATTTTACGTGAATTATGAACTTTGAATCTCTGACTACCCACGCCAGATGGCGGTTACTTTGCTATAACAAATTGTACTATATTTTATGTCATGTAATTTGTATATTTTTCTTTATTTCTTTTTTACTAGTCCTGTAATCTGACATGTTATAACTTTACCTGTTGATTTTTATTCTTGCATTTTTCAAAAGTTGTTTTGAAAATAACACGCTAGTTTATGTTGGCAAGATGTACATTTCCCCCTTCCTTTTTGCTATGTGTTTTTAATGTACAATTTTAAAACTGAAATATTCAGTTATTGATTTGCAAGTACACATTTGGTATTTTGTGGTAATCTCTTGCCAAATAAAGTAGTTTTAAGACTTCACGTGACACATGTCACGTAGAGGGCGTTCCAAGCCCCTGTCACAACGAGGTCTGCTGTATAGGTAAAAGGTCAACAGCGCCTTCAATTATTGTGGTCGTTTTGTACCTTCTGTTACTGTTAATACACTCCTGGAAATGGAAAAAAGAACACATTGACACCGGTGTGTCAGACCCACCATACTTGCTCCGGACACTGCGAGAGGGCTGTACAAGCAATGATCACACGCACGGCACAGCGGACACACCAGGAACCGCGGTGTTGGCCGTCGAATGGCGCTAGCTGCGCAGCATTTGTGCACCGCCGCCGTCAGTGTCAGCCAGTTTGCCGTGGCATACGGAGCTCCATCGCAGTCTTTAACACTGGTAGCATGCCGCGACAGCGTGGACGTGATCCGTATGTGCAGTTGACGGACTTTGAGCGAGGGCGTATAGTGGGCATGCGGGAGGCCGGGTGGACGTACCGCCGAATTGCTCAACACGTGGGGCGTGAGGTCTCCACAGTAGATCGATGTTGTCGCCAGTGGTCGGCGAAAGGTGCACGTGCCCGTCGACCTGGGACCGGACCGCAGCGACGCACGGATGCACGCCAAGACCGTAAGATCCTACGCAGTGCCGTAGGGGACCACACCGCCACTTCCCAGCAAATTAGGGACACTGTTGCTCCTGGGGTATCGGTGAGGACCATTCGCAACCGTCTCCATGAATCATGGCTACGGTCCCGCACACCATTAGGCCGTCTTCCGCTCACGCCCCAACATCGTGCAGCCCGCCTCCAGTGGTGTCGCGACAGGCGTGAATGGAGGGACGAATGGAGACGTGTCGTCTTCAGCGATGAGAGTCGCTTCTGCCTTGGTGCCAATGATGGTCGTATGCGTGCAGGTGAGCGCCACAGTCAGGACTGCATACGACCGAGGCACACAGGGTCAACACCCGGCATCATGGTGTGGGGAGCGATCTCCTACACTGGCCGTACACCTCTGGTGATCGTCGAGGGGACACTGAATAGTGCACGGTACATCCAAACCGCCATCTAACCCATCGTTCTACCATTCCTAGACCGGCAAGGGAACTTGCTGTTCCAGCAGGACAACGCACGTCCGCATGTATCCCGTGCCACCCAACGTGCTCTAGAAGGTGTAAGTCAACTACCCTGGCCAGCAAGATCTCCGGATCTGTCCCCCATTGAGCATGTTTGGGACTGGATGAAGCGTCGTCTCACGCGGTCTGCATGTCCAGCACGAACGCTGGTCCAACTGAGGCGCCAGGTGGAAATGGCATGGCAAGCCGTTCCACAGGACTATATCCAGCATCTCTACGATCGTCTCCATGGGAGAATAGCAGCCTGCATTGCTGCGAAAGGTGGATATACACTGTACTAGTACCGACATTGTGCATGCTCTGTTGCCTGTGTCTATGTGCCTGTGGTTCTGTCAGTGTGATCATGTGATGTATCTGACCCCAGGAATGTGTCAATAAAGTTTCCCCTTCCTGTGACAATGAATTCACGGTGTCCCTATTTCAATTTCCAGGAGTGTAACTAGACACCAGTTCCTACGAGCTTTAATTTGTACGCTAAAGTTATGTTCTAGCCAACAGATGGTTTATACTCATGTGCATTTGTGATCTCTCGTTACTGATCGCTATGTGGAAAATTTTAAACTTCCAGCGCTGAAGATGATCATTATGTGATCGAAAATCAATTTTGCTGTTAATAAATCATCAAAACTGGACTAACGTTGACCTTACTTCTAATTTTATTATTATTTTATCTCGGAAGCGCTGAAACAAATACATCAAAAAAAGTTTTGTACCACTTCGGTTCCGAGAGTTCCGGAAATTGCTGTATTCGAAATCAAGATAAATATCATTTTTGCCCTTTTCATTGCTCATGAAAACTCCACATTGCATGTTGCACCACCATACAACGAGACTTCAGAGGTGGTGGTCCAGATTTCTGTACATCCCGGTACATCTAATACCCAGTAACACGTCCTCTTGCATTGTTTCATGCCTCTATTCGTCGTGGCATACTATCTTCAATGCACTGTGGGTCCATATTGTCCCACTCCTCAACAGCGGCACGGCATAGATTCCTGAGAGTGGTCGGTGGGTCACATCACACAAAAACAGCCCTTTTCAATCCAAAATATGGCTCTGAGCACTACAGGACTTAACATCTGAGGTCATCAGTCCCCTAGAACTTAGAACTACTTAAATCTAACTAACCTAAGGACATCACACACACCCATGCCCGAGGCAGGATTCGAACCAGCGACCGTAGCGGTCGCGCGGTTGCAGACTGAAGCGCCTAGAACCCCTCGGCCACAACGGCCGGTTTTTCAATACAACCCAGACTTGTTCGATAGGATTCATGTCTGGAGAACATGCAGGACACTCTAGACCAACTATGTCGTTATCCTGACGCAAGTAATTCACGACATGTGCACTAGGGGACGTAAATTATCGTCCATCAAGACGATAACCTTGCCAATATGCTTGCACTATCGGTCGGAGTATGGCATTCACCTATCGTACAGCCGTTACGGCGACTTCCATGACAGCCAGCGGCTTACGTGGACACCACGTAATGCCACACCAAAACAGCAGGGAGCCTCCACCTTGCTGCACTCACTGGGCGGTGTGTCGAAGGCGCTCAGCCTGACCGGATCGCCCCCAAACAAATCTCCGACGATTGTCTGGTGGAAGGCAAATGCGACACTCATCGGTGAATTGACGTGATGCCAATCCTGAGCGGTCCATTGGGCATCTTGTTGGGTCCATCTATACAGCGTTGCATGATGGCATGGTTGCAAAGATGGACCTCGCCATGGACGTCGTGAGTGAAGTTGCACCATGCATCCTATTGCGAACAGTTTGATCGTAATACGACGTCCTGTGGCTGCACGAAAAGCATTATTCAACATGGTGGCGTTGCTGTCAGGGTTCCTCCGAGCAACAATCCATAGATAGTGGTGTTCCACTGCCGTAGTAGCCCTTGAGCGGTCTGAGCGAGGCATGTCATAGACAGTTCCTGTCTCTCTGCATCTCCTCCATGTCCGAACAACATCGCTTTGGTTCACTCCGAGACGCTTGGACTCGTCCCTTGTTGAGAGTCCTTCCTGGCACAATGTAACAATGCGGACGCGATCGAACCGTGGTACCTACCGTCTCGCCATGGTTGAACTATAGACAAGAAGAGCTCTGTACCTCTTTTTTCGTGGAATGACTGGAACTGATCGGTTGTCGGACCACCTCCATCTAATAGGCACTGCTCATGCATGGTTTTTTTACATATATTTGTGACATCTCAAAACAGTAAAAGGGACTGTGTCTGTGATACAATATCCACAGTCAACGTCTGTTTTCAGGAGTTTTGGGGACCGGGGTGATGCAAACCTTTTTTTGATGTGAATCGCGGCGATTTGTACAGCCATTCGAAGATATGCCTTACTGCAGTTATACTACAGCAGATTAAACGAGGTTCGAACAAGGTACCGGACTGGCCCCTAGGCAAATTGTGCGAGTCGATTAATTCCTTTCGAAAAATATGTTTATTGCACTTAACGATTGGTAGCACCATCATTTGTGTGTGCACCATCAGAGACACCGTTTTCTTACGAGGTTATTGAAGTGCGTCATTTTCATTCTTTGAACATGTAAGAATTGGTTCAAACTTTACGCTAAGGTAGATAAATGGATAAAACAAAAACGAAATGTTTTTTAGCCAATGATCTTTATCCGTTTTCGGCATACGATGGTTTAAGGCGCTGTTAATGTAGCACGTAAAATGTTCTCTTATGCGAACTGAATGCACGGAAATAGTTTACAGCTATTCAACTAAATGGAAAATGCATCCTTATGATAAAATTGAAAATTTGCTGTACGAAATTTAACTTCATTTCAATTTTACGTGCAAAAAATGGGTTTCTTGTGTGGAATCATAGGTGGGCCTATTCTCTGTTACATATTTGTGCGAATCGGTGTATTTGTAATATATGTAATTAATGCTCGTCGTGTTCTGCGAAAAATTTATCCTTTGACACGGTGTGAAATACAACAAAAAACCTATATCGTATTAGCCGACGCCTGATTCAACAAAAATCTTGTTTGGTTGCCAAGATATGGCGGGCTAATATCAAAATCATAATAGAGTTAATGTTAGGAACAAGAATGAAAATTGATGCTGCCATAGCAGAAAAAAGGCGAATGTATTATCATATTTTGATTTAAATGTCTTTTAAGTTGTCAAGTGATTGCTAGGATATACTTGCCTCTTTCTTGTGCTATGAGATGTTAGTCTTTAATTCTGGTTGTATATCTGTCCAAACATGAAAAATATGTATTTATATTATGGAGCCTACACAAATAATATTAATGTTTGTTTTTCAAATAATCATACAATATTTTCACGTATTGGAGTTCTGTTAAAGTTCTAATTACATTTGAAGTCTTCAGCATCAAATTTGATTATAACTTTAAAAAGACCTGAAAGAAATGATGAAGTATGAGTAATTAATTTCTTATCTAAAGTATTTTCTTTGATTTATACACAATACTAGTTCTCCTAGAATTGTAGTTGGAAGTCATACGATTTTGAGAGGAATAAATATACTTGTTGGTACATACTGCCATATTGAGAAGTTGTAATTTATTGATTTTAAACGTGCAAGTTAATTAAAATAATTATGTATAATGAACACTGCGATTTTAACTACGCTGTGATGAATTGATTAACTTTTGGAGACCTATTTTCAAAGAGAAAGTACACTAATGGTCATTAAAATTGCTACACCACGATGATGACGTTCTACAAATGCGAATTTTAACCGACAGGAAGAAGACGCTGTGATAAGCACATTGTTAGCTTTTCAGAGCATTCACACATGGTTGGCGCCGGTGGCGATACCTACAACGTGCTGACATGAGGAAAGTTTCCAACCGATTTCTCATACACAAACAGCACTTGGCCGGCGTTGCCTGGTGAATCGATGTTGTGATGCCTCGTGTAAGGAGGAGAAATGCGTACCATCACGTTTCCGACTTTGATAGAGGTCGGATTATAGCCTATCGCGATTGCAGTTTATCGTATCGTGACATTGCTTCTCGCGTTGGTCGAGATCCACTGACTGTTAGCAGAATATGGGATCGGTGGTTTCTGGAGGGTAATACGGAACGCCGTGCTGGATCACAACGGCCTTGTATCACTAGCAGTCGAGATGACTCGCATCTTATCCGCATGGCTGTAACGGATCGTGCAGCCACGACTCGGTCCCTGAGTCAACAGATGGGGACGTTTGCAAGACAACAACCATGTGCACGAACAGTTCTACTACGTTTGCAGCAGCATGGACTATCAGATCGGAGACCATGGCTGCGGTTACCCTTGACGCTGCATCATAGACAGAAGCGCCTGCGCTGTTGTACTCAACGACGAACCTGGGTGCACGAATGGCAAAAAGTCATTTTCTTCGGATGAATCCAGGTTCTATTTACAGCATCATGATGGTCGCATCCGTGTTTGGAGACATCGCGGTGAACGCACATTTGAAGCGTGTATTCGTTGTCGCCTTACTGGCGTGTCACCCGGCAGGATGGTATAGTGTGCCATTGGTGTGATGGGAGCTTTTGTTTAAATGACATGGCACCTGCGAAGCAATCCTACACTGTGGCTATCTGCTGGTGTGCTGCACGAAAACGAAAACATGTAACTCCATCACTTATTTGTTAAAATGAAGCAAAATAGAAATTCTATAAATATAAATGATCTTTTCCACAATAAATTCATTAGGAAATACGAATGAGAATAATCTGACAGTGATATTTAAAATAAAATGTCGAATCACTTCCTACATTGTCGGTAGTTACTAACGATCCCCTGCAGGAGTGATCCGTCCTCATACAGAGAAGAGTCCACACGTTGGTGGCAGCCAGTAATGTAAAACGTTAGCGGGTGTGACTGTTAAATTTCTCATTCAGTTGGCAGGCTGTAATAATGTAGTTCATTCCACTAGTCTTGTGGGCACCACTGACCAGTTACGTGATAAGAAAGTTGAGTTATTGTGCATTTGTACATGACGAGCATGTGATTCATATGTAATCATTATTTGTCATATCTATTGAGATACTAGGTACTGAATCACGTCATGCAGGGAAAAAAATTATTATGGTAAAATTTTGTGTATCGCGTCATCAACTGATAAAACCAGCGATGTTACAACCTTTTTTGAAGGAGCCCTCATGACTCACCTCGATGAATGCGGACTGTAAACATGCGAAGTGATACTGCATCCGGGAAACGTTCACAATGTTGTATAGGTTTTTGTACGCATTCTGTAATCACTGATAAGCTAATGACATTTTAATGGACTTATATAAACGACACATGTAAAAAGTTAGGCGACAGGTCCTGAATACAAAAGGTTTAATTCAACACGTCCTGTCAGAATGAACAGTTTCCTGTGTCATAATGAAGCACACCCTGTGACAACTTGCCTGTCCGCCTGCTTTTAGTGGCACTTTACAAGATTTTATAAACTGTCCTATCAGCTGCGTCTGAGTGTAGGTTCAACGGTTGTCACAGCTGTTCACAGAGCACCTAGAGTCATGCGGCAGTTCTCCCACACCGATATAGCAAATTCTCCTCCGACTACAAACCGCTGTCCAGGACATGGAAGGCACACCATACTCGTCGGTCGCTCCAAAAATGGACGCACCAAATGAGGGCCGTGGTACGTTTGAAGAAATCCTGCGCCTTTCATTACAACAAATTTCACTTTTTATCAAACGTCAGTGCACCACTGTTAGCGACCGTGGCTGAATTCGCAGGTTAACATGTTAATGAATTATTAATTATATCCACATACTCTGCAAGCCACAAGATGGTGCATGATGGAGGGTAACTCGTTCTACTATTACTACTCATTCCTTTTCCTATTCCACTCGTAAGTAGAGAGCCCTAATTTCTCTTCTCTTCGTGATCTTTACGCGGAATGTACGTTGGCTGCAGAAGAATTGTCCTTTACTAAAATTCAGATGCCAGTCCTCTAAATTTTTCACGCAAAGAACACACTCTTCCCTTTAGGCATTTTCATTTATATAAGAAGCATCTCCGCAATAGCCGCATGTTGGTCAAGCCTCACTGTAACGAACGTATAAACGCGCCTCTGAAATGTTTCGATGCCTTCCTGGCGGGGATCCCAAAAAGTCGATCAGTACTCAAGAGCGGGTCATACTAGTGTTCTATGCGCCATCTACTATGTAGGTGAACTACACTTACCTAAAGTACTCCGAAGGTCCATTTTATTCCGCGCTGCAATGTTACGTCTTGATATTTAACCTATGTTACAGTGTCAAGTAGCACACTGTTAATATTATATTGGAAAATATGGAACTGTTCTTCCTTCCCATGTGCATTAAGTTACATTTATGTACATACAAAGCAAGCTACCATTCATCAGACTAAAAGGTAATTTCGTCTGTCTTGAGTCCTCTTGCAGCCACTTATCGACGAGACCTTCCTGTACATCACATCATCATCAACAAACCAGTAGCTTGTTGCTCAGTCTGTCACTGAGCTCATTTATGTATGCCAAGAATAAGGGTGGTTCTGCCGAACTTCCCTGGGGAACTCCTGACGATGCTCTTTGATGAAAATTAGAAATCTGCCTGCATTTCGAGACTGGTTCGCAGGATATCATGTGAAACAAGGGCAAGCTATGTTTTGCACGAGTGGTGCTTTCAGACTCTGTGTTGATTTATGAACAGAAACTTTTTCGTCTCAACTAAATTTAATATATTCGAACACAGAATGTGTTCAAGATTTCTACACCTAACCGATGTTAAGAACATAAAGATAAGGATAGAAATTCTATTCCTATGTCATACTGCATTACTAGCCGTGCTCGTATAGAGGTTTATTAAAATGGCAACATTCAATAAGAAGGAAAGAAATTTATCCGAAATGTGATATACAAAACTATCCATCAGAAACAACTGATTACGATTTGCAGAAGGATAGGCCACATGTATATCCAGAAGAAACTTCTCTCACTGGAAAGGAGAGGACAGTCATATGGGAAACCCATCAATAGATAGTAGGCAAGAGAAATGAAAACCTGCATATGTGGCAGTAGGGTCCCTCGAGGTGTAAAATACAGCACATGAGTTACTCGAAAGTGGGAAAAGATACAGTTTCGTCACTTTGCAGGGTGGTCAGTTCTGGCTTCACCGCTGTTTCGTGACTGGGCCAGTCACCGAGTTAGGAATCCAAAAGCAGTTTTTACTTAATTTATTGACTCCATGAATAACAGAGCGTTCGCTGTTGTGTGCAACCGATCTATCACAGGTAGCGTATGACGTCCGTATGTCGGAATGGTGTGGCACCATAACAGCAGCTAGCGGTGCCGGCGACCTGCCGTCTACTTATGACGTCGTAGATGGTTCAGCGCATGTCGTCGTAATGGCAGACATCTTTAACTGTCTATTTTGGATAGCTGTCATCGCAAGAACAGGAGGTTGGTCTGGTGTGCATCATCCATGGCCCATGACAACTGGAAGGAAGTGTGCAAGCTCGTCAAGTTGAACTCAGAGCACTATAACAATGGCTGATATGTCAGGCGATGGATGGTACTGAGCGGTCTCCCCCCGGCGATCCCATTCAAACTCTGGAACAATCTGCGTTGTTTGTCGGCGTGCATACCGGTGTCTCCGAGTTGAAGATGATGTTACTTGGTGGATGCCCATGTGAACTTGCTGCACATCGACGACTAGACAGGGGGGTGTGCCAGTAAAATAACTGAACACGCAGAAGAATTTTGCCGGCTGAGCCATTGGTGTTTACTGGCCCTCCACCAACGTGTGCTATCGCAAGAGGTAGGCTCGGGTCACTTGCTCGCAGCAGAAACATCACAGTGTGGAACCAAGCACACAATCACGATGGTTTTCTCGTGTTGTGACGACAGCTTTCGTCAACATTACTGCAGCTTCCATGTGTAAAATTATGATTGAACTGCATTTAAATTATCTGGTTGCAGAAGCGAACTTGCCGCCGGTGGCCCACATCTTACTAAACGACCACATTTGTCTGCTTTCAGGGGTCTCTTTCACTTCCTCAAACTCTACCTCTTTTAGTGGACGATGCCGAAATGGCTGACCTGGTTTCGCGTTTCACCCGCGGAGGAGGATTCTACTCGTCTCTGTGAAGTGGGGCACTTTGGCGTCATGGACGACTTGAGGGGTTAGGTGGGCAATCCTCGCTTGCCCGGGACCAGAGCACCCACAGCGGCCATTGATCGGCGGTCCGCACTACCCTTCCCACGCTACGTTCTTAATGTTTTATCTTTCCTAAAATTTTCTCATCTTATCTGTGCTACTCGTTTACTTGGGGTAACGGACGGCAAGGTAGTGCTGATCGGATGGTGCGTCTACTACCGCATACCGTGCCTGGGGACCTCCAACTGCATTCTGGGCCAACCTTACCCCATCTCACTCCCCTCCTACGTCTCCTTCACTTTGTTTCTGGCTTATTGTGTCTTCTTTATGATTGGTCATCCAAAAATTAGACTTCTTTATACTTTTTCAGGTTATTATTCCTGGTTGTATCTACATCGGATGGACTGACGACGTCACAGTTTGGTCCGTCTAATTCCTACAGCCAACTAACGACAACGCACCGTCACATACACATACAGAACATTCGACTGCAATGCCTTAATTGTAAAAACAAAAGCAGAGGATTGTATGGAATGATTAATGAATACTGCACACATCAAAAAATGTTGTGCGTAACATTGGTTGCCAGAACTCCTAAACATAGACGTTGACTGTGGACATTGTATCACAGACACAAGTCTCTTTTACTGTTCGGAGATGTCAATAAAAGAGTCCTAAGATGTAAACAACCATGCATGAGCAACGCCTATTAGATGGAGAGGATCCAGCAGCCAACGTTCCAGTCGTTCCACCAGGAACGAGGTACACGGCTCGTGTTGTCTGTACTTCAACCATGCCTAGACGGTTACTTTGTGCCAGGAAGGGCTCTCCACAATGGAAGTGTCCAGGCATCTCTGAGTGAACCAAAGCGATGTGTTCGGTCATGTAGGAGATACATAGAGACAGGAACTGTAGATGACATGCCTCGCTCAGGCCGCCCACGGGCTACTACTACAGTGGATGACCGCTACCTATGGCTTATGGCTCTGAAGAACCCTTACAGCAACACCACCAGGTTTAATAATGCCTTTTGTGCAGACAGAGTACGTCGTGTTACGATTAAACTGTGCGCAATAGCCTGCACGATGCGCCACTTCACTACCGACATCCATGGCAAGATCCATCTTTGCAACCACGACACCGTGCAGTGCGGTGCATATGTGCTCAAAAACATGCCGAATGGACCGCTGAGGATTGGCATCACGTACTCTTCAACGATGAGTTTCGCATTTACCTTCACCCTCGCAATCGTCCGCGACGTGTCTGGAGACAACCCAGTCAGGCTGAACGGCCTAGACACACCGTCCAGCGAGTGAGGGAAGGTGTGGTTTCACTGATGATTTGGGGCGGCATTGTGCGGGGCCGACGAACGACGCTGGTGGTCATGGAAGACGCCGTAACAGCTGTACGATACGTGAATGCCATCCTCTGACCGATAGTGCAACCATATCGGCAGCATACTGGCAAGGCACTCGTCTTCATGGACGACAATTCGCGCCCCCATCGTGCACATCTTGTGAATGACTTGCTTCAGGATAACAGAATCGCTCGTCTACAGTGGCCAGCATGTTCTCGACGTGAACCTTATCCAACATGACGGGGATAGATAGAAAAGGGCTGTTTATGGACAACGTGACTTACCAATTACTCTGAGGTATCTGCGTCGAATCGCCCTTAAGGAGTGGGACAATCTGGACCAACAGTGCCTTGATGAACGTGTGGGTAGGATGTCACGACGAATTCAGCCATGTCTCAGTGCAAGAGGAGGTGCTACTGGGTATTAAATGTATCGGTGTGTACAGCAACCTGGACCACCACCTCTGAACGTCTCACTATATGGTGGTACAACAAACAATTTGTGGTTTTCATAACCAGTAGGTCCCTTATCATTTAGCTACAAAATAGCAGGTCAGCAACTGGAAGCAGTTAATTCCATAAATTATCTGGGAGTACGCATTAGGAGTGATTTAAAATGGAATGATCATATAAAGTTGATCGTCGGTAAAGCAGATTCCAGACTGAGATTCATTGGAAGAATCCTAAGGAAATGCAATCCGACAACAAAGGAAGTAGGTTACAGTACGCTTGTTCGCCCAATGCTTGAATACTGCTCAGCAGTGTGGGATCCGCACCAGGTAGGGTTGATAGAAGAGATAGAGAAGATCCAACGGAGAGCAGCGCGCTTCGTTACAGGATCATTTAGTAATTGCGAAAGCGTTACGGAGATTATAGATAAACTCCAGTGGAAGACTCTGCAGGAGAGACGCTCAGTAGCTCGGTACGGGCTTTTGTTGAAGTTTCGAGAACATACCTTCACCGAAGAGTCAAGCAGTATATTGCTCCCTCCTACGTATATCTCGCGAAGAGACCATGAGGATAAAATCAGAGAGATTAGAGCCCACACAGAAGCATACCGACAATCCTTCTTTCCACGTACAATACGAGACTGGAATAGAAGGGAGAACCGATAGAGGTACTCAGGGTACCCTCCGCCACACACCGTCAGGTGGCTTGCGGAGTACGGATGTAGATGTAGATGTAGCAGTAAATGGGCGGAAATGATGTTTATGTTGATCTCTATTACAATTTTCTGTACAGGTTCCGAAACTCTCGGAACCGAGGTGATGCAAAACCTTGTTTGATGTTTGTAGATCAAACAACTTCGGAACGAAATACCTGACATCCAATGCGCATCTACTTGGATATTGTTGGTTATATAGCTTCTTCTACTATTTAGGAGAACCACAAAAGTTTGTGGAACTTGTAATATCAAACCTCTAAGACGAATGCCGTTACAAATATAACAAAGGTCATGAATTATGTTAACCGGGAAATCATGATAACTACTGAACTTTAAATTTAATGAGGGATTAAATAACCACTTAGATTTCATGTAATTTATGTGTGTCTTGTCTTGATAAGAGAGCAGAGGAAGCAGCAGAATACTTAGTAACTCTTTTAATTTCCCGTCGTTTCTCCTTTTGTGTGTCATACCAACATAACGAAACGCCATTGTAATAGAAATGGCTTAAAGCATTACCAAGAATCTCCTTGCATTGATTCCAGCTTAGGAAAACACATTCAGGGTGCTCCGATACCTGCCACCAACGCTCTTTTCTCAAGGAAAGTGTCGAGACGTCGACTAGGAGAAAGATGTAACATAGACCGGCAGAGCTAATGTCTCTGGCACTTCATTATTCCAGTTACCACATGTAGCACCTATCTGTAGTCTATTATGAAGTACAGCTTATGTGGACTTCAAAGTACTTCGGGAGCAGTAACCGCAAAGTTCAAGTGATAAAGCTCACCACCAGGATAACGGCCAACAGTGGCAGACGGTAAAAGCACTGAGGTGCAACTGATTCGACACCCCGGAAAATACCAGCGCTTCATTTAGAGACGCGTAGGGAGAGCTTATGGGCGAGATGTATCCACCATCTATAAAACGCTGATTAGAGTCTGTTTGGCCAAGGTAAATCAAGAAGCGCAACCTCTCTCTCTCTCTCTCTCTCTCTCTCTCTCTCTCTCTCTCCCTCCTCAGAATATATTACACCCCCAGTGTCGGAGTTTCATCAGTAGCATGAGTCACACGGCTTTATCTGCGTTTACTACTGATTGAATTGTCTTATTCTGCCAGCAGTTTCATTAGATTTGGCGAATATCCGTGAGATTGACGAAGATTTGTGAGATGAACCTACCTTCATCTGAAATGGAATTAATACAGACTCCCACTAATAATGTAGGACCTCAGTTCCGTAACTTCTGTGGCATTATTAGTATTGTGCTCGTAGGTTGTCCAAGATCTCAGCTCAAAGCACCTATTTTAAGTTTGACGTGAACTTAACTTTATAAAATACAAACAAAAACGTTAATACTTGTTAATTAAAAAACTAATATCACAAGTGAGGTGCAACGGAATATCTCACCGCGTCAGTGTTGCCGCCACATTAGTCAAAAACAACATGTGCACATCTGTGTTTCATAGGCCGCTCATACCCTGCCGAGGTTCCCAGCTACTTCTCCCTTCAGCTGAGACTGCTTCTCTTGTTACCGTGTTGTGTGACGTCATTCTCTTGGGATGAAACGATCTCTCATCAATAAAACTGAGTTTCACATAATTTTAGCTAATGATGACACGTCTTCGTCGGCCATCGGGGATCAGTTCGAGCGGGACATCAGGAAAGACAATTTAACTCCATTCTATGAGATCACAGGCCAAAAACGTGTCTTGAAGCTGCCCCTGATTCTCACCAACCACATGGCCCGACAGTTTGGAGTTTGGGTTTCGAGCGCCATTTCCTTGGGTGTCATCCATGGCGCGCTTACACCGCAGCAGACGTCGATGATGCTCTACGTCCCAATTTGGTACCCATAATGGCAATGCATCACAGGCTTACATTTAGCCAGGATAATGCCTGCGTGCATACGGCGAGAACTTCTAATTCAATTCTTCATGCTTGCCAAACACTAACTTGACCAGCAAGGCCACTGGATCTCTCATCAATTGAGAATACATAGAGCATTATGGGTAGAGCCCTCCAACCACCTCGGGACTTTGTATAGCTAAAGCAGTAGTTGAACAGAATTTGAATGAATATCCCTCAGAAGTACTTCCAAAACTCTGTCAAACAATGCCAAGCCGAATAACTCCTTGCAAAAGAGCCAGACGTGAACCAATGCATTATTGACTTGTTCAATTTCTAAAGGTCTTTCTCTTAACCATCCAGTTTCCCGGAAATTGTATTCGTATTTATCCTTATCAGTTCATCAAAAATTACACTGTGAGATCCTCAAAATTGCTCGTTTGTTCCCATGAAAATCGGTTTATGATACAGTACATAGGGTGCACCGGCATGAAAGGCGCTGGAAGGGCTGAAGAAAAGTGAAGATGAAACAGAATTTTATTCTTTAGAATATCAAATGAGTCCGTTTGATTGGAGGTTTTTGGAACTGTAATTGGATAATTTGTAGACAAAATATTACAAGAGTTATCGATATAGCTTTATCGACGATTTACTTGAGTAATATTACTTAAGGCTTTGTTCTTTAAATAAAACTACACTGCAAGATAAAAGTTGCGACACCGTCAAGGGCTTTGTTCAGTGCAACCAGGATATAATAAGTTCATACTGATAGGCTGTAGTGTTAGTGATCATTTGCTATGGTCATCGACGATCAGATGACAGTCAGGTCGCCTGTCTGTACACTGTACTGTTTTGACTTGACAGGAAGCAGAGTTTAGAGGTAAAAAATGCTGGCAGTGTGAGATGACACATGGATTGTCACCTGTGAAGAGTGAAATGAGACGTCAGGATGCCAGTAGATTTGTGTTACTGTTTATACTGGCCATCGGCCGTAGTTCATCAGAAACATCTTGGTGGAGGCGTCCAGTTGCCTCTCATACGAAACAAAAGACGTCCATAACTATTTTCAGCCATAATGGCTTTGTTTTGGCATCGTGACTGTTTGGGATATTTATTTACTTCACGTTTCTGCTACCAGTCATTTTTTATTTTATGTTTAATCTAACATACTGCAACGCGTGTCGAACTTGTTCTCTTCATCTTCAGGCGTTTATACACACATACATACATATAGAGAAATGTAACTTACAAATAAACCGACTTTGATTAATCTAGAAACAGGTTAATCTAGTTTAAGACTGTTTATTTTTAAGTATGTATGTATGTATGTATAAACGCCTGAAGAAAACAGAACATGTTCGAAACGCGTTGTATTATTTTGGATTAAGCATAACGTAAAAAATGACTGGTAGCAGAAAATTGAAATAAATAATTAAAAGACGTCCAGCATTGCTGTCACTCGAAGATCGTATCCAAGTGTGGCATCACCCAAATGCCGCTGCCAGCAATGTCTGTAGGTGCTACTGTTATGACAGTGGGGCAAAGCAACTTAAGATACTGTCAAGGCAGCTGTGATCTCCATCCAGCGGGCAGGTGACTCTCTTCTCCAGTGGGGGCTGCCCTCATGTCTCAGGGCAGGCTGCATTCTGGGATGTCGCTCTGGGTGTCACAGGCTCGTGGCGTAGACTGTGATACTGACACAGGTATATTTTGCTACACGAATGGCTGGTCCTTGTACGCTCCACACTATGTTCGTCTGGGGTTTCAGCATGTACTCTAAACACTTACGTGGTGGCAAGGAAGCAAAGGCTTCCATCCTTACGCCGGCGTACTGCAGCGTCAGCTGTTGCTATACCTCACTCTAACGTTCTTTTAAACATTACTACTTAACCTGATTTATTTGTGGTTCATCGGTGTCGTGGATGTTGCGAATAATGAGAACATCACGAAAATTTAGAGCTCAACAAATTATTTATTGTCATCAACTAATCGACAGAACTGACATATCATGGCAAAAATTAAAACCGCCTACACCCGTCCTTATGATTTTATTTTATTTTGTAGCTACCTGTTTAGACGCTCCATTGCGTCATCTTCAGGCTGTTTTAATGCGGTACAGGTAGATACGATCCCAATGCATAACCCATCAGTTTCCAGCATTACTAGATTCGCTGATAATGTGTCTTCACTCCAACCTTCAACTGTAAACTGACTCGAGTCAGTTGACAGTTGATTGTTGGCATACCATCTCCTGGCATTATTTGTGCCAAACATTAGGGTTTGTCGGCTTCTTCAGGCGCAAGATACTTCACTCAGGTAGAGAACTTAGGCTTACGTTGATTCATCACCAAATGATTGTCAGTGAGGTGGATATCAAAAGTTTTGTAATGTCAACTGTTTGATGTTCTATTTAAATAGAAGCAGATATTTCCGTAAAATTACATTTTGAAGTGCAACTCATATTTCTTAGTCTCCTTAGTGTACACTCATAAAATACGATTGGTGGACTACTGCATAGAAGTGGTGTGGTCCTATGTGGGTAGAAATGCACTTCAGAATGGCTGTTGCTGAAGTTTGACATTCGATTAGTAAGTGCATTTCTATTCAAGACACGAAAAAAAGCACTGTGACTCACCGGCTGTCCCAAAGATGATAATTCCGGAGCAACGGTTCGACATGGCATATTTCCATTCTCGCTTTGGCTCCAGCATTTGATAGATATGGAATACTGGCGTTAGGTGTTGAAAAGGATCTGAATACTCTGAACGCTTTGGGTTTGTACTGGGAAGTGGTGACAATAAAGAAATAGTTGGGAGTGTATCCGTTGCCGTAAACGTTGGTTCATGAGCTGGATATTAATAAAAATTGAATAATGAAAAATCCAGGATGGAATGTAACAGTATTATGAGAAGGAAAGTTGCTTCCCATCACATGACGGAGATGCTGAGTCACAGATCGGCACAACAAAAAGACTCTCACAATTAAAGCTTTCGGCCACGGGCCATCGTTAACAATAGACATACGTACGCACACTCACGCAAACGCAACTCAGATACACGACTGCAATCTCAGGCAATTAAAACCATACTCAGGATGAACACTACGAGAGATGACGTGGACTTACCAGATACTGTATAACACTTCATGCATCACTCGGGGAATCTAATAAATATCAGGTGTAATTAATTAATCAAATTGCATGATTCTTGATATCTGGCACTCACTCCCTTTATTTCTGATTTTCAAATTATAACAAAAGCAAAAGGAAGTCTGTAAGTTATAACTGATCGTCTGTTTTTGTGAAAACTGTACCTTGGGGAAAGTGCATTTCAGGACAAAAGCGACAGAGGTAGCTCCTGCAAAGACGGGAACAACGTGACTGGAATACATTTACTCAAGAAACCCCCTATCAGAGTTCTTACGCGTTTGTTCCTTCTGGAACATCTCCCTACAAATTATGGGACAATGTCGCTTCTTTCTGTACAGGAGAACTGCTTTCAGTATTCTGAGCGGTTATGTACGTCTATTCATGGTCTCTAATTAGCCGTAGGGTGGTAAATAATTTTCTTCGCTTGTGCCAGCAATTAACCCTTTTGTTGCCCAGAAAAGCAAACTAAACACCTGGTCAAGTTGGGAGCACTGTCGTGTATACACCCGACAACCAGGGGGCGGAGGTAGGAAGGTAACAATAGCGTGCACTGTACTAGTTACAGCTTGAAGTTTCCACACGTTACACGCCACTAGCACAATATCTTGTAGTTACCAGCAACTGAACAAACGTCCTCGCACGATTTGCCAACATTTATTCACACTGTATTGTATAAGAATCCTGTGACAATTTTTATTATGATGCTTCATTTTATGTAAATGATTGATGTAGTATTCCATTATGTTAGCTACGTGGACTCGTAAGCAAATGACTTGTTTATTCTGCCATCATTTAAAAGCAAATCATATAGGAATAGTGAATTTTGTGAAATTCTGCATGCCACTCTTGATGTCCATTTCTGTGCTACAAGAACCGGGAAATTACAGAAAGTGAGGTATGTCTTTCTATTGTTAATAATGCAACAGAAACTGTTGCCTAAAATTTGGTCCATATCGTCGTGGTATATTTATTGTGTGCACTTCTTTCCTAGGTACTAGGACCACACTTCGCTCACTAGTATTATCCTACCATAAACCGCACACCGTCGCCTTAGTGAATTTTAACAAATGTTGTTACTTGAAACTTCCTGGCAGATTAAATCTGTGTGCCCGACCGAAACT
Source organism: Schistocerca gregaria (assembly GCF_023897955.1). Classification (NCBI taxonomy): domain Eukaryota; kingdom Metazoa; phylum Arthropoda; class Insecta; order Orthoptera; family Acrididae; genus Schistocerca; species Schistocerca gregaria. The sequence continues at coordinate 203,794,845 of NC_064924.1, forward strand.
CGAACTCGGGACCTTTGCCTTTCGCGGGCAAGTGCTCTACCAACTGAGCTACCGAAGCACGACTTACGTCCGGTACTCACAGCTTTACTTCTGCCAGTATCCATCTCCTACCTTCCAAACTTTACAGAAGTTCTTCTGCGAGTCTTGCAGAACTAGCACTCCTGAAAGAAAGGATACTGCGGAGACATGACTTAGCCACAGCCTGGGGGATGTTTCCAGAATGAGATTTTCACTCTGCAGCGGAGTGTGCGCTGATATGAAACTTCCTGGCAGATTTAAACTGTGTGCCCGACCGAGACTCGAACTCGGGACCTTGGCCTTTCGCGGGCAAGTGCTCTGCCAACTGAGCTACCGAAGCACGACTCACGTCCGGTACTCACAGCTTTACTTTTGCCAGTATCCATCTCCTACTTGTTAACATTTGCTACCCATCTGCCAACCGGAACCATACGAACTTGATAGAATATGCGATCTGAATTTTTCCGGCGTATTTCCAATTTGAACAGTTCTCGAGTATCCGACCGGGTAGCGTCGTAATTTCTCCACAATATTTTGGCAGACGTACACGCTGCCATCTTCAGGTGGTTCCTGACGAAATGATAAAACATGTTACTATCGTAGTTTGACTTGGACGCCTTTCGTAGTCGATTGGTGTTTGGTTCAGTGGCTGTATTCTTGCCTCTGTATACATTTACATTTAAGATTTCTACCTGAAGACGAGTGATACTAGAAACTGAATCACAGGAAATACAAGTAAATCAGTATTTACCAGATGTAAGCGGATACGAACTTGTTCATTAATTACATTAAGGCTGTGCAAACTGTACTTCTGCGAACATAGTCCCCACCTTTCGGCAAACTGTAGGGTTCCTACTCGCTCGCAAACATCTAGACCATCGCTTCCACGAACATTGATTGGAGAAAAAGAACCAGTGTCATGCCTAAGCGTTATTCTAGCCTTCATTTTCGTGGATCATGTTAAAGTCTGTTGTTGGAGATATTGAGCCTGTAAACCACCTGTTGGCGATAGTTCTGTTTTCCTGTGACACAGTTCAGATATCATCAGGGTTGTTCGGGAAAATACGACTGAACTCGATGCGACTCTCTCTTGCCAGCATAGCAACTGGGGCAGCTTTGAATAGATTTAGCAACCTGTGCTGAGTAATAAAATTGTTATAAGAATACGTGTACTAGGAGCAGTGTACGTAAATAATATCTTAGTGTTGATGAGTCCATGTCTGCGGTCCTGGTACGGACTGAAATCCCCAAGCCATAGTACCCTAGAAAGCCGCTAAGGAGACAATACAACATGGCATAGAGCACCTCCTGTTTATAGTTCTCTTCACCATTCCTTTTTGAGTCCTCTGACGTCTAGCTGCGGCACTGTGGCACGGGTACTTCTATGTGTCCCAGGACATTTAAATGCTCTACGATAATTCTTCTAAGTGCTTATTTCCCCTTCATACCTCTTGTACATGGCAGTTTTCCTCATTAACAAACCAAGGGTAAATTTGAAACTTACAGTTTCGTGGCATTCGAGAGACTCAACAGAACGAAACTCTGGTCCATATTACAACACTACGAAACCATGACACCTGCTGTAGACCATGAAAATCTTGTACAATCAAACTAAACCCATAAATATTTTAAAAAAAGGTATACGTATACATAGGGTGTTCGAAAATTCCCTTTACAAACATCTAGAACTTGTGTGGGGGACTGAGAAGATAAGAGTTATAATTGGAACCCTTGTCCAAAAGCGTACCGTTCCCCGGCCAGGACCATTTGATATAATTTTGGTAACGCGACCTCGTTTACAAGTAATTTTATAGGCGTGACTCAGTACATACTTACTTTACAGTTCCACTCGTTAATAACCAAGGAAACGGCCTCTTCCATTTCGGGTTAGCGGCCTTTCCTTGGAGCACCACAACCAATCCCGCCGAATGTGAAGATACCCGCCTCTCGAAGCCGTCGCATGATTGTGATGAAATGGGTATGCGACGGAGACACACGTTACGGATAAAGATCTTGATAAAGGCTATGAGCAGCTGTTCCAGAACCGTGAGATTCAACATACAGAGGGATAGTGGTATATTCTGCAAACGTGTACTCAACCATGTTGTTCTAACACTCACAGATAAGTGAATGAGATTCTAAAGAGGTCAGAGAGATAGGACAGAGTCAAATGAAGTCAGCCGGTCTGACGTAAACATCCCCCAGCATGACTATCCTGTTGCTTATCTACCTATCAAAAATGTATTCAACGACTGTTGTACGAAAACGGTATGTTTCTGGACTTAGGTACGTATTCAATATATTTTGTACTCAGACGCCTCTACAAGCTCTAGACGTTTGTAATGTATATTTACAAATACCCTTTACGTACAATGCCACGCCAGAGAAACTGGTATGGGCATGTGTATTCAAATACAGATATATGTTAACAGGCAGAATACGGCGCTGTGGTCAGCAACGCCTACAAAAGACAGCAAGTGACAGGCGCAGTAGTTAGTTCGGTTACTGCTGCTACAAGTCAGGGTGTCAAGATTTAAGTAAATTTGAACGTGGTGTTATAGTCGGCGCACGAGCGATGGAACACAGCATCTCCGAGGTAGTGACGAAGTAGGGGCTCCACGAATGTACCGTGGATATCAGGAATCCGATAAAACACCAAATCTCCAACAAAGTTGCGGTCGGAGAAAGATCCTGAACGAACAGGGCCAACGACGACTGAAGAGAATCATTCAACTTGACAGAAGTGCAACCCTCTCGCAGTTTGCGGGCCTGCAATAAGTGTGAGCGTGCGAAACATTCAATGAAATATAATCGATATGGGGTTTAGGAGCCTTAGGCCCACTCGTGTACCCTTGATGACTGCACGACCAAAAGCTTTACGACTCGCCTGGGCCTGTCAACAGTGACAGTGACGGCTAGAAACATGTTTCCTGGTCGAACGAGTCTCGTTCCGAGCTGATGGACGTGTGCGGGTACGGAGACAACCACATGAATCCATGGAACCAACATGTCAGCAGGGGACTGTTCAAGCTGGTACAGGCTCTGTAGTGCTATGTAGTTGTGTGAGGTGTGGGCAGTTGGAGTGATGTGGGACCACCTGATACGCCTAGACACGTCTCTGCCAGATCCCTAAATCGATCCAGGCAAATGCCGGGATGGTTCCTTTGAAATGGCGCGGCCAACTTCCTTCCCCTCCCTTCCCTAGTCCGATGAGACCGATGACCTCGCTGTCTGGTCTCCTCCCCCACAATTACCCATCCCAACCCATTTCTGAGTAATAGCACTTAGTGACTTGCAGCAAACTTCACATGTAATTTCAAACCTTACGAAACTTTTTCTTCGCTACAATCCTCACAAATGATGAAACGAAAAGAGTTAATTTCTTACTACAATTTCGCTGATTAGGTAATAAACTGCCACATGAAGCATGAAGTTTTAATTTATTACATCTTTACAACTAACAGTATCCGCGGCACATTTTCAGACGTTTCCACTTATGCCACTGAATGCAACGACTCACAATTCAGGAAATATGAAGCCGTAAACAGTGAGATTAACTGAATAGCTGTCACATCATGCAAGACGTTTAAATTTATTACTTCTTTGCAACTAATCGTATTCACAACAATTTTCGCAAATTGTATCCACGTATGCCGGGAAACGTATCTACAAAAATATGCGTCAATGTACGACACCTAGTCCAACAGGTATGAAGTCAAATAATGAAATGCGTAAGTTACTGTGGCATCATGTATGACATATTTATTATGGCGATATATGTACTGCCCGATGGAAGGATGTGGTCGCGAGAGTGCACGACCACGTCGAGATCCGAATTCGACGAGTTGAAGTTGAATCGACCGTTATATTCGAGTAGTGCAACTTTCACTTGTGTGTGTCAATCTGTCGAAGTGACCTCATGCCATCAAGTTGTCAGTTGGCGGTTTTATACTACGACGTTTCTCTTGCCTGACTCGATTGGTAGCGACCGATGGTTCGTCGTTCGGTCGGTCGTCTCATTGGACGACGTGTATTTGGTTTTTCGGCAGTTTCTCTGTTTTTAGCGTTCATGTCTACATGTAATTCGTCTTGTTACTGTATAGTGACTGTTTTAGCATTGTCTGAGTTGTTTGTGGAATTGTCTTTTGCCATTCCATGTGCATCTAGTCAGATTTTGGACAGGCAGTTTAGGAACAGGCAGTTTAGCCTTAACCCAGTCTGCGTACTAGGATTTGGGGGAGCCAATTTGTGTAATTAAATGCTTTTCATTTGAAGATGTTGACTGTTATTCTATAGTGGTATTGCTTATCACATCCTAGTTAGATTTTGCGAGTGTGCTGGCCAGCGTTTAAGCTGTCCCTAGTTTGAGTTGCGTGATGGCTGCGTGTTGTAGGTTAGTTAGGTTTAAGTAGTTCTAAGTTCTAGGGGACTGATGGCCATAGATGTTAGGTCCCATAGTGCTCAGAGCCATTTGAACCTAGTTTGAGTTGCCATCCTGTTAAGTGAGCATAACTTTTGGCTGCCTCAGCTGTAGGGACTTTTCTCAGGTCGATCCTTGGAGCACTGTCTGTGGATCACTGCCTTCTTTATTTGATCTGTTTGTAATTGTTTGAAAATAATATTTTGTGTAAATTATTCCTATTGCTTGTGGCCTTCAACCGATAAATATTTAAATTCCTCTTAATAAGGCCTTCAGCCGTCAGTGTAGTCTAATCAATTTTCTTAATGATTGTTTAAAAAATTTTTTTTTGTTTTTTTAACTTGTAATTGTTTTCCTCATTTGTAATTCAGGTCTTCAGCAGTTAATTGTCTTGAAGTATTGCTTGTGGCTTCAGCTGACAAATAATTTTGAATTATTTCGTAATAAGTCCTTCAGCCGAGTGTAGCTTGTGTTGCGGTCAATATTTTTTAAATAATTGTTTAAAAAAATATTTCCTTAAAGATAGTGTACGTGTTTACAGTGTAACCAACGGTAACTGATTAGGCCCCGTCCACATCTTTTCCTCCTATCCATAAGTCCCACGTCTCACACATATTCCTCTGAATGTACCAACACAAAGATGTCATTGTGCGATTCATTGTTCACGAGGTAGGACGTCACTGACTCTGAGATGCGTGGAAGATGATGGCATCGTCCAAGACGTTCTAACATATTAGAACTAACTCTATTGACAACACCAATCGTGTACTACTGGTTGTACCTGCCGAATCATGTCATTTTACAGCGCACAGTTCCGGAGATACGACGTCTTAAACGGTTGAGCTGCATGTAAACAAAGCTGCAGGGCGAAATTCTCTAGAGATACAGGTGAAAAATGAGTACAAATAAGTCTAAAATTTATTATGCATTTGTGATATATATTCGGCATGGGCTTACACGGGGAAAGCCAAGGGTAAAAAGCTCATCCCAAACTTCTTGAACGATTTCATCGAGATTTGGTACACACAATAGTTACGATATAGAAAGAAATACTACGTGTGTACGAACCACCAGTCTCCCATTAGGGTTAGCATGACAACGAGGAGAGAGTAAAAGGGACGAGGAGATGTACAGACAGTGAATGGGAAGGAGGAGATGGACTAATAGAAACTGGAATATGTACGTACCCGGACAATGCTGGGTACACAGCTAGTTCCTAATAAGAACATCGAACAAAATAGGTAAGAAGTTTTATAATTATCAAAGGTGTTAATGTCGCTGTCTTTACCCAATTTCAATCAATGCAGACACTATCTATGACAAGTTTCCAGACACTCTTACATAATACGAGATTGACCACTAGATGTCACTACAAGGCATACCCACCGGTATAAATGAGGCGGGCACCGCTGTCAGTAGACAAGCACTAATCTGAGAATGATCAGTTCGATGTAGAAACAGCCAGAGTTGCTAGATTCACTTTTTATTTAAATGAGGAGTAGTTCCTGTTGATCTAAACCTAATTTTAGCGTGCTGGAAATCTATAAATACCAGAATGAAATGATCAGGAGACCTCGTTGATTTTTCACTGAGAGTAGTCCTTGGAAGATACCTGAGTAAGAAATACAGCAAGGGCATTGAAGCTGTTGTTAAGCCGCCCAAGTCGATTGCTGAGGATGTGACTAAGAATTGGAAACGCGAAGGAGCAATCGCAGGTAATCCAACACCAAGCACACCTATGTACAAACCGTCGATGATTGATAAGTGTTGTTGGAATGATGGCATGAAATCAGCGAGAGAAAGCTCGTCAGTGCCAGAATGCTAAAAGCTCAATGACTGTACCTAGGGAGTTAAAAAGAATGGAGTACCATTTCCGAGCAACTCCTTGTGAGATACATATTTAAGTATTTACGGATCTTCATCATGCCGGAAAAGAAGTGGTTTCGCAACTTCATCTATAATGGAAAGAAATGGTCGGAATATCATTGTAAGTTGCCTTAGGAAGTCACCTTTATCTATTGATGGTTGCTAGGCTAGGACGTGTTCATTTTCAAACCATCAGTCCCCGTAAGTGATTTAATAGGCACGAAGACGGATGGTTTGAGAATGGATGCAAATTCGAAATTAGTCATCATCAATTACTAATTCACAGTTGATAATGCAACATACGACGGTATTCAAACCGCTTCTCTCACATATTTAAGTAGACAGCGCTAAGACGCGCTTCAGGTGACCTGAAGAGCCGTGCCACTGGACATTGGATGACTGGGAACGTGGGTGTGGAGTGATGAATCACGTTGTAGCCTTAGCAGTCCAATTGGAGAGTTTTCCCTTATGAATGCCTGAAGAACGTCATCTGCCAACATGTGTAGGACTAACAGCGAAGTACGGAGAAGACACGTCAGGGGGTTGCTTCCCATGGCTTGGGTAAGGTCCTGTTATTGCAGTTGAAGAAATGCTAAATACGGAGGTACGTGTAACCGTTTTACAGTACTGCGTACTGAATACTATAGTGGAACAGTTCGATAACTATGACTTTACCAGCATAACAGTGAAGCCAGTCACTAAGCGGCATCTGTGCGGCAATAGGTTTATGAAACAGACTGATCTGCCTAGAGTCCCGACTAGAGCACAGTGTGAAATCTTTGGGATATGTTAGGTCGTCGACTGCACTCCAGGAACGTGAGTCCAACAGTACTACCTCTTCTGGTTTCGGTTCTTGACGAATAAAGGACTACGATTCCTACAAAGACATTTCGAAAATTCATTGAAATGTCCCCTGTAGACTGCAAGCGTCATATAGGCGAAGGGTGCACACACTCCATGTAATGTCCCAATAGGTCTCTGGATGCTTTAGTACAGATACTGTGTACAAAAGACATTATTAAAACGAAGAAATAAAAGTCAACAAAGGAGTAAGACTAGATAAGGACTACAATAATTTGAACATGGCTGCACTACAGCAACGTTTACAGAACAGCATGTATAAAAGACAGCCAGCAAGTCGCAACAAGTGGTAGTTTTAGCTTGCATGTAACTACTAACACAGTCTGTTACTTTAAGGGGCTGGTTTCACTTTTGTGGCAAGACCTTGATTCTAAGGGACTTAATTTTTCATATGGACATACAGACCGTTGCCGAGACTTGTGATGTGGAGACAGCTTTTACTGAATGAATTGCTAATTTGAAGTTTTTTTGCCCTTCTGATGAAGACGGGCTTAAATCTGTATGGGGTATGGTAAAGGTTATTAGAAAACCATCGTTCACTGCAACTGTTCGGCTGTCTGTTATACCTGCTGTTCATTTTGGCTATCTGGGCTCGAAATTTCTTTTGATAAAGATATAATTAACAAGAAACCTAAATTTCGGGAGGTCCTTGAAACACTAAACTGAACGTTAAACAAAAAGACAACTAAAGAAACGCAAATAAAATTCTGTAAAATACTAGCTGTTCCATTGCCACATTACAGTTCTGAGGCTTGGATACAAACAAGGAAGACATAAATCGAATAGTGACGTCAGAAATCGAATTCGTCAGAACAGTTTATGGAAGTAAAGTAGAGGATAAATGAAAAAAATAAATAAAAGTATTTGCCATAGCAGGAAAGAGCGACATTTTTACTGCCAAGGAGGGAACAAGAAAACAGAACCCAACAAGATAGCTAGACTAAAAGAATTTTGCAATATATACCCAAAGTGGTAAGGGCCGCAGGACGGCCAGGAAACTACGTAAGTAAGAAGCTAAAACCGGAGGCGATTTCTCGAATCTTATACGTGAATGTAGATTGCAATGATGATCAATGTTTTGCTAAAAACCTGCGTTACTTATCGTAATAATACTGCAATTAGCATAATCGCCAAGGAAACGCCCTGTGAAAGTGCATCATCTGGTAGTGCAACGCTAAGTATCATAAATCTAGAGCTTCCCTTTCTTCTCCTCTAGAACTTAATTCCCATTACAGATAAACTTCCTCAGTTCTGTTGGACACTACCTATCCGTTCCCCCCTTAGACATTGACTACAGATTGTAAACCTGTTCATATAAAAGCGTGCGATATACTGTCTGTATAGGCTAGTTATCGAGGGTCAGTACAAAGAGGGGCTCATCACTGAAGACAATTTTACTCCAAAAAGATTCCAGGCCCCAGATGTGTCTGGACAGCGGTGGGATAACGACCTGACTCAAATGATAATGAAATCAACTACCCAATCTGCCGACAGGCGTTGATATACATCAACGGGGGCAGTTGAAATTGTGTGCCCTATCGGGACTCGAACCCGGGATCTCCTGCTTACATGCCACACGCTCTATCCATATGAGCCACCGATGTCACAGAGGATAGTTCGAGTGCAGGGATTTATCCCTTGCACGCTCCCCGTGATACCCACATTCCCAACTTAATGTCCACAGACTACATTCGTAGTGCCCCTGCCCATTACTCCCGGCAGACAACCTTACCGAGTCCCGAAGAGTTCGGGAAATGCGTGTGTATCCAGCACAGAACATGGACATGTGCGAAAGAACAGATACCATCTTCATATACCAACCCCACTTTCGCCCGCCATACGGCGCGACAACCAAGAGTGATGGTCTGAGTTGCCGTTTCTTTTCAAACTAGGACCCTGTTTGGTTGTCATCCGCTACACTCTAGTAGCACTGTGGTACCTCGACACTATTCTAAGCATCGTTTGTTGCCCTTCATGAAAAGCCCATCCTGGACTAACACTTCAGCCTGAAAAGGCCCATCCGCACATGGCAAGAGTTTCAACTGTATGTGTTCGTCCTTGTCAAACCATAACGTGGCCAGAAAGGTCACCCGACCTCTCCCCAATTTAAAACGTTTGAACCATTATGAGTAGGGCTCTCCAACCAGCATCGCATGTAGACGATCTACCACACTAGTTAGACAGAACCTGCCACGATATTGCCCAGTAGGAAGTGTAACAACTCCGTCATTCTGTGGCAAGCCGAGTAACTGCTTGCATAAGGGCCAGAAGGGGACCAACGTGTTATTGACTTGCCTAACTTGTGAAGCCCGTCACCGATTTCCTCCGTGCTAAGTCGTTTGTCTCTATTTTTTTCATCCTAGATGTGACACTAATTGGAATTCCTTGTCGTATGAGATTCGTTTTAAAAATTCTGTTGCTAGTTTAGGAGCTAGTACATGTTACGTAATTCTGAGTGGTGCACGTGTACTAGGATGCAGTAATGCTGACTACACTGTCTCTTCAACAGCAAACCTCCACGTCTCCTGTTTACAATGCCACGAGAGCTCCAACTGCTTCACTTGTGGCAGTGTTTCGATTAGCTGTGTGTTCGCAGGGCAATCCTGTTTGTCCAGACACAGAAACGGCGGTGCACGCCGAAGTCGTCTGTCGCAGAGCTCATTAGAATGTGCGCCCACGCGCCTCTGGCTGGGTTCCGGTGTCCGGCGAGGATTATCCCGTCCAGCTGGGCAGCTGGCTGTTCCGCCCAGAGCGCGCGGCGTGTACCGGCGTGGCGGTGGGCTGCCGCCAGCGTGCTCTATCTGTCGCCGTATCGGCCAGATAAGCTGCGCCCTTATTAGTTGCCTCGCTGGTCGCTACGTGGCGCGACTGCAGATGCGGCCGGCCCGGAGATTATTACGATGACTGCCGGCGCGTAATGACAGTCGTAGAATCACCAACGCGTGTACCGAACCGAGCCAGGTGCCGGAGTTGTGCAGAGTTTAGGGTTTTGTGACGCCTGGACTCGTTTGAACGGGCAACTGTATTTCTACCACACAAAATGGAAACATCCAAATTTACAAAAAAGGTGTGTACCCTCTGCCAAGCACTTAAACGTGAATTGCAGAGTAATCATGTAGATGTAGATGTGTTCCTCTGGGTTTTGTACAGGGACCATTATTTCTCTTCCCATTTTTCTCATTTACTGTAACAGACAATTCTAAAGCTGCTTCGTCTGCAGGTGATATAAGCGTACCGGCAATAGATTATCAACTGAAACATATGACGCCTGTTTTCTAGGTAAACTCTGATTTGTAATAAAAATGAAAGAGTTAGATTTTTCTTAGTAACTTTATTTTCACGTGAAAGCCTGTGCTTTAATTTATTTTTACAAATAACTTCAACCAATCAAGGCAGGTATCGTGTCGTGCAACTAGCTTTTGAATACCATCCTCCTAGAAATCTGCCAACCGATTAGGTAACAATTTCATAGGGCACAGTTCTTGAAGCTTGAGGATACTCATCAAATTGAAATCTTAAAGCGCTCCTCCACTTTTTCGTCAGATTTCTGCACCAAATCTTCAATAACGGATGAAGGCCTGCCACATCGTTTCTCATCATGCACATTCGTACAGCTATCTTTGAAAGCGCTCACCCATTTCCGTACAACGTCATCCCTGTTAATGTGTTCTCTATACACTTTACTGATGTGAGGAGGAATTTCAGTCGCTTTCACTCCTTTAGCACTGAGAAAACGAATCACAACGCGTATTTCAAAGTCCAAAGTTGTTTGGTAAAACAGAGGTATAAGGATAAATGGTAAAAGGCTCACCAACCTGAGATTTTCTGACTATATAGTTGTCCTAGCTAACAGTAAGGTGGAAATGTAGTCCTCTGTAAAACACTTAACAGATCGTTGTCAGGAAGTTGGACTCCAAATCACTCTAAAACTAAGTTTATGCATAAAAAGTGGGTAGCTGCATGGCAAGTAACACTGAAAAGCAAAATCCTAAATAATGTTACAGAATACGTTTATTTGGGGCAATAAATTGACACAAAAGGGGGTTTGAAACCTGAAATTTGTCGTCGAAAAGAACTGGGTTGGAGGGATTACGGAAGGAAGACAACAGTTTCCAAATGTAACATGCCAGTCTACTTAAAGACAGTTTTTGATCAGTGTGTCCTACCGCTTTTAAAGTATGGGTGTGAAAGTTGGACTTAAAATGAATTTTTCTGAAGGAAACTTAGAACTGCTGAGAGAGGTATGGAAAGGTCAATTTTAGGTCTCACTTAGAAAGATCGAAAGAAACGTGAAGACAATGGAGCAATAACAGGAGTAAAAGATATTATAGAACGGTTTAAGATAGCATGGGCAGGACATATTGCAAGAACGAAGGATGGAAGATGGACAAAATCAGTTTTAGAGTGGAGTCCCAGAGAAAAACGAGGACCACCAGGGAGACCAACTGATCGCTGGGGTAAGGAACTCAGGAAAATTGCGAACTTCAACTGTCAGCAGCGGACAGAGATGCATGGAAAAACTTCTTAAAAATGTATTAATAACTTAAAGAGGCTACATCTTATATGGATTGAATTAGCTGAACAATAAATAAATAAATAAATTTCACAATTCGCGGGATTCTCAATCAGGAAAGGCATTTCAAATACTCACAAACAAACGTAAACACGCCGAATATTATATAGAGCAGTACATTAAAGTACAGATTGTCATGTAAGAATTAAATTGATAATTTATTTAGCAAACGTAATGCTAGATGCTTATGAGTTGTTACTTTTTATTTTAGGATGGCCGCTTTCGATCTACTACAGATGTCATCATCAGATGATCATATATTGTTGAAGTAGGGATCCCTGGCGAGGCGCAGCTGGCGATGAGAATGCTCCCTTACAATAAACATGTTTCGTGTAATAAACGTATTCTGGAGGAAGTACTTCTTGATAAATATTTCATTGCTGACTGTAAATTTCAGCGTAGCCCAAACTATTCCGTTTATGTGGGCAAATGGCTCTGAGCACTATGGGACTTAACATCTATGGTCAACAGTCCCCTAGAACTTAGAACTACTTGAACCTAACTAACCTAAGGACATCACACAACACCTAGTCATCACAAGGCAGAGAAAATCCCTGACCCCGGCGGGAATCTAACCCGGGCGCGGGAAGCAAGAACGCTACCGCACTACCACAAGCTGCGGACTATGTGGGCAAATAAAATATAAGTAAAGAACCACGAACCAAGTAGTAGACGATGGAATCCGTCGTATGCAGTTGCCAGAGGAAGGAACAGGTTAATGAGACATATGCTACCCCATCTAGAAGTTGGTAACTTGGCTCTGGGTGAAGATGTTCATTGACAAAAATAGTAGGTTTCCATATTACAGTCTGAAAATATTTGTAGAAAGTGGAACATATGGCGGAACATTTCAAACCATTGGAAAGACTAATGACGAGAATCAATCCTGTTTCTTTCACACAATGATTGGATAGTAGCGTTCTTTCTGCTGCAGAATTGTAAGATAAAACAATTATGAAGTTGAGCGTAGCTGGAAATGTGTGAATTGTGAGGGACCCATTCATGATGTCTTGCAAAAACTGAATATAGATACCTCTACGATTCAAATATTTTCCTTACCTTCAGTATCCATATAAGTTTCTGTACTCTGGTTTCCTTCAGTATTTATATATTCTGAGGTAGATAAACGAGGAGATTCAGTTACGACATAAATATTAGTTGTAGGCTCTAGCGAAACATTAATGCCGAACAAGTATCATTTCAGATGCACCGGCCGTTGTGACCGTACGGTTCTAGGTGCTTCAGTCTGGATCCGCGTGACCGCTACGGTCGCAGGTTCGAATCCTGCCTCGGGCATGGATGTGTGTGATGTCCCTCGGTTAGTGACGTTTAAGTAGTTCTATGTTCTAGGGGACTGCTGACCACAGATGTTAAGTCCCATAGTGCTCAGTGCCATTTGAACCAAACCATTTCAGAAGCTCTTTTTCACAACATCACCTTGAATCACCTGTTATGAGTTTTAGATGACATAAAAAATTCTTTACACCCTTCTACAACAATTTACTACTTTTAGTTACTCTGTCCCATCGTTGCGGTTAGCCATGACTGATGTTACACTCGTCAAATTCTTTGTTTCATATGAAGAAATTCAGCAACTTATTTCTAAATCTAATATCAACAATATACACTGCCTCAGTTAACAGTGTTTACGATGGCAACCTCTCAAAGCTAACGGACTTCTGAATTGACACTGGTAAGACTCCAATAACTCAATTTAGCCTAAAGCTATTATTTATGTCGGGACTGAGTTTCCTGGTTAGCTCATATGTTGTCATTGACTGAAAGAACACGAATTACTTAAACTTGAACAGGTTCACAAGCTGACTGAGAACAACAATCGAATCGTAAAAGTATGTGTATTCAGGTCCTGCAGGTGTTTGTCTTACACAATATAATTTTCCATCCTTACTCAGTTCCATAGATCTTGTATCTTATATTTAAACATTAGTGTTAGCATTTAGCAGAAGTGGTGTAACTATGAACTTTATTGTGTGTAACAAACTGAATTTAATTTCTATCATCAGTTGATTGGTTTTAAGTTCTCCACCATTTTGTCTGATTTTTTATTAACGTTTGTCATCTCTATATCCTAAATAATACATACATTATTTTGACCCAATATAGTTCGTAACATATTTAGAATTCAAAGATATTTTAATGAGGTTTGAAGAGGAGTTAAATAACGACAGGAAAAATCTTTAAATTTACTGTAGTGTTAATCCGTGCCTTGTAAACGGTTACTTGTCTGAAACTTGTTGTCTGTGAATAAATATTCATTACAACAGCCTTTGGTGGTTCCGTGATGTAATAGCTCTAATACACCTTGCCTAAAATAGAGTTACGTGTTTCCCTTGCTAATCTCCATAAACCACACAGCCTTTCATACGAGCTGACCTATCTTTGGCTTAAGTCAGTTTCTGAGGAGTGCATGTTGGAGGTCGACGAGCAATAGACGATTTAACAGTTGCTAAGGCCAGGAGTTAGTAAGTCCTCACGTTGATGACTTAGCTGTAGTTACCGCGGTGGGACGCATTAAATCTCCATACTGACCCACGAAAGATGAGTCAATATCTGGAAAAAAATTCTATGTTTTCAGCTGTGGACAACTTGGTCGAGGCAGTCTTCTAGTTACCCAATAAGAAATAAACGTATTGAAGTCTAACACATACACGGATCTTGTCGCATATGAGAGGCGTACTTTATTTACTTTTTTTCCGCAACCACTGCCCTTCTGGATTGATACCTTACACGGTTCACGTCTGTTACTCCTTGCAGTGGCGTCCGTTGCCCGTTTATTTTCTCGAAATAAACGTCAACCATATTGAATAAAAATTTTGAGGGCGATCTTTCAAGTCCCAGCCGACCATTCATCCCAGCGACAGTTTGTGCATCTACGTCTCCATTCTAGTAATTATAGTTCTGTTACTGAGAAATTCATTTCTGAACATTTTTCGAATTAGATTCAATATTATGTAAAGTAAATATGTTATTATTTTTTTCTAGATTTTTTGTTTATACCGAACTCAGCGTCGTTAAGCAAGCACGAATTCCCCAGAGATGGATAATTCCCAATTCCCCAGAAATGGATAATTCCCAACTATAGTTTCTGTTTACCGGTGAGGAATTCAAGCTAATTTTGACAGAGTAACACCAGTTTTACCGTTTCTTTTTTTTGCAGCTCACAGAACAAAAACTAACTAATTAGTTTCAAATTTTAGCTAGTCTCCTGTGAATGCTTCTTTGTACAAAATGCAATTATAAATACGTAAAGAAATATTCCAAAGATTCTTATAGTACATTCGGACCATAAAATACACCATGAAACTAGAAACAGTACAGTACAGTACAGTGGTTGTACCATGTACTTGAATCAATATTTTAGGAAAAATGGCATATTTTGATGATACAGTGATTTTTTTCGATTGAAAAACAGCAAAAATAAACTTGTAAACAAACTGACTGCGCCAGTGCAAAAGTCATGCGAATCTGCAGACGACTTGGTGTTGTATTTCAAAATCAGTGCAAACATTCTTTTTTGCGTTCACATGACCCTTCTATGCGTATTACCTACACTGGCAATGTCTGTCCCCTGCGCCGTTTCTTCGTTGCTACATCAGACCAGGTAGAACTCTCGTTTATCTCGACGCTTCTACAGCGTTTTTGTTGTGGTCGAAGCAGGCGCAGCATTAATCTTCCCTCTGTCAAATACCTCGTAAGCGCCAACCTCTCCTTATTGGACAACCCTCCACAAGAAAGTCTTCTTTCAAGACCGAAGAAGAAGGAAAAGAGGCATCTCAATTCAGTTAGCCATCTATTATTTAGAGCCAGCGGAAACAGCTGTCGTTTTCCATAGGCGATTGTACTTTATGAAGTACGGTATCCCGTGATACACAAAGAAACTATTTTCTTTAACCTTGGTTTCGAAGGATTATTTTGCGCTTGTTTTCTAAACTCACGTTTCACTTGTATCTGGTCAAGGAACTTGATCTTCAATTACTAATCTACAAATTTCCTCATATTCGTGTTATTTATTGGTTCCGTAAAAGCCACGATTACTTCACTCAGTGGTGTTGTGGTGAGAAATGATATGGAAATAGTTCAAAAACGTTGTTAGCTTCCTTAGTTTGCTCAGGACATGGCGGTAAAAGCAAGTGGTTTTGCCCATAAATAGTACGATATGAGGTTTGTAAAATGAAGTAAAATCGTACGCTGAATGTATATTGCCAGTGATGATGACGATAATAATGATGTTCAGATGTTCAAATGCGTATGATTTCCTAAGGGACCAAACGGCTGAGGTCATAGGTTCCTAGACTTACACACTACTTAAACTAACGTCTTCTAAGAACAATACACACACCCATAACCCGAGGGAGGACTCGAACTTCCGGCAGCAGTGGCTACGCAATCCGTGGCATGGCGCCTCTAACCGCGCTGCCACTTCGCGCGGCTGATAACGATAACGGTGTGTCAGGCGCATCAGGCGGGTCCACCACTGCAGGCTCATCACTCTTCTCCTATCTCGGTATTACACTATTCTTTTCGTATGTGCATGTGATGAATTCAGCTTGATGTCAGTTTATTGTAATCTCCTTCTGACTCTAATCCTCTATCCAGTCACCATACCTTCCAGTGCATCCAGTGCAATGCAGTCTTCTCTCATCCAGTGTCATAGCCAATTTATTTTCAACCTCTTCATTATTTCCAGTAATGGTCTTTCGTCGTTCATCTTCGTAAAATAACCTAGTTCCTTATCTACCCATATCACACTTCCCATTTTTTAGTGATACACATGTCAAAAGTCTCCTAGCATTTCCTCCTCTATCCGTCGCAGTGTCCACGTTTTGGCAAAATACAGGGGAAAACTCGGTGCAAAATACTACACTAATCTTTTCATTAATAACTTAATGGACCACAGAAAATAATCTTCCTTCTGTAAAACATGTATTTTACAATAGCTAACTTTCTTCTCTTTTTCGCCGGCCGTTGTGCCCGAGCGGTTCTAGGCGCTTCAGTCTGGAACCGCGTGACCGCTACGGTCACAGGTTCGAATCCTGCCTCGCGCATCGATGTGTGTAATGTCCTTAGGTTAGTTAGGTTTAAGTTGTTCTAAGTTATAGGGGACTGATGACCACAGATGTCAAGTCCCATAGTGCTCAGAGCCATTTGAACCATTTTCTTTTTTCCTTCATTACATGTTATGTTACAGATAATTTTGTGTCCTAGGTAGCAGAAGTTATAAACCTATTACACTAACTCATCACAAAATTTAACCTTTAACTTCCTTGACTGCCATATAAAATCATTACTTTAATCTTCTAGACAATTATCTTCATTCCATATTCCTCACAGCTAGTGTTGACTTCTGTTAACGTATTGTTAATTATCTTTCCATTTGCAATCAGTAACATCATGTCACCTTTTACTATCGCATATCCTACTGCGGTATCACACTGTTGTTGGAGGCAGCTTTTATCTTTATCATCGAAACAGTACTGAAACAGCGTAGGTGATAGACAACAGCCTTGTCTCACCCCATTCTCACTTTTAAATCCTTGAGTAGTCTGTACTGTTCCTTACAATCTTTGCGCTGTATAAAAATTGCTTATTAACCTCTTTAACTTTCTGTTAATTCCGAACTTCTTCAGGCCTTCTATTGAACTCTGTACCTTTTGCCAGGTCAACAAAAATTGCATGAAGTTCCCTACCTGTTCCAGTATTCTTTCCCCAGTTATTCCTAACAGTAAAACCAGGTCTCTTGTATTTTTGCCCCTTCTGAAGACGATCTGTTCGTTCAGTTCTCTCAAAATTTTTTTATTGCGGTCGCATGTTCATTATTCTTAGCGCGGTGGAATTTTTGCTGAATTAGATGTCAAATATTGTCGTAATTCGGTACGTTACTGGCACTGCTAACACCATTACCGAGTTTATTTTCATTTCGGCATTTTTGAAATTTTGGTATCTCTGTTTTCTTTAATTAGTACACACATGAAATGGAATGTTACGCGACCGTATTTCGAGGAGGAAAATATCTAAATATTAAAGAAAACAGAGAAAATAGGTCTTTTACACTTTCAAAATGCTCATACATTTCCACTCAGTGTTTTAGGTTAATGTACCTCTCTACTGCCTTTGTAATGAGTAGTTTTCATCAGTGAACTGCGATTCACTTAGGCCAGAGAAAAATAAAACGTCTACAGTAACAGAAACCTCCTCATTTGACTCGTAAAGATTCACAACCACAGCTAATTTGGGTGATGTTGCTGTCAAAGGATACTAAATGAAATGAATAACTTGGATGGTCCAACAAATCTTACGCTGATGTTCAGAAAAATCCGAACGTCCTGAACTAGTACAGATAGGACGTTCATATCTACAGGAAAAGTGTATTAGTGTGTTCTCGGTTCAGTATGTGTCCTGTTGCCTAGTAGGCACAAGGTCAACCATGGGCCCTGATAACTTGTTCCAGGTGTGATGGCATCGTGCGTATAAATCGCGAATAGCATTCTGCAGTGTTGCCATCCATGCTACATTCACCTGCTTCCAAATTTCATCTGTGGTGGCTGGCATTGGGCTGCATAACTCCACCAGTCGTTTCACCATACCCCACCCCTTTTTCGATAAACGAAAAGTCTGCTGATCTGACAGATCAAGGCAAAAGGCTTCCATCCTGCGTCACCAAGAGGGCACGTGTTCGTATAGCAATATGTGGTCGTGCAATATCTAGCTGAAAAATGGCTTCTGCGGTGGTTTGCGAAAAGGATATGGCTACGGTCCGCTAGATGCCGTTCACGTAAGTCACACTGGTCACAGTGCCACGGACACGTATCAACTCTGATTTGTGGCTGTACCCAGAAGCACACCACACAACAAGGCACTGACCTGGCGCTGTACATCTCGTACGAAATCAGTCACTGTGATGCTACTCCCTCTGTCTGAGGCGAGTCAAAAGGCTGCCATCATTTGTCCGGAAACAGTATCTGATGCCCCACCTGTCCACACTGACGTCGTTCCGTATACCATTGTCGTCTAGCATATTCCTGCACGTTCATCAAAGTTCGGCGGAGAAATAGACGACGCACACATAACCCTAGCCGTAATAGACGGCGGTGGACTACCATCCTTGACAGTGTACGACGTGTTATATTGTTCCACTGTTGCGCCAGACTCGAGGAGGACGCAGATCTGTCGTAATACCATTCGGATGAAGTGTAGACCTCGTAGGGGGGGGGGGGGGGCGAGACGGAACGGGGGTGGTCTGGTTGGTACGACCTGACGTACCTCGTCATGTTTACGGCCTCCCGAGAAGCGTTCTGCTCACATCGTCATGCTGCCGAAACACTTCGCCCCACACGAGCAGCAATTTTTTCGGATGGATGCACCACATTCTCACATGCCCGTAGTGAGTCCTCTGTGAAACTCACTGATTGGACGGTACGATTCGCGAGGCATACTGCACGACTGCTCAAGTCACGCTAATCCACTACTTGAGGGCGCTTTCTAGAATGAACATTTCATTCACTTCTTTTCGAATCCTAATCCTGCATGTTTTGCGGGAGAATTTCTGTGAAGTCTGCAAGGTAGGGGCTGAACTGCAGGTGGAAGTAAAGCTGTAAGGACGGGTTGTCAGTTGTGCTTGGGCAGCTCAATCGGCAGAGCATTTCCCCGCCAAATGACAATGGACCAATTTTGTTACACCTCGAAGCTCCCTTCAGTCATCTTAGGCGTTTCTTTGTGGATGACAGTTATATACAACAAGTGACCCCGAACCGGCTTCTGTCAAGAGCGAACCGGCTCTATGGTGAAAAACTGCGGTGTCGCCGGCCTAACGTGTTCGAATCCAACTCCGTGGCGAGTGGTGTGGAGAATGGTACACCAGCCCTTACGTGACTCTGACGCATAAGCCGCATGATAAGTGGCAATCAACAGAAAATATATGACACACGAACGCCTTTGAAGATTCACCTTGCGCATTTAACCACTGGCCCGACATGCCAAGGAGCCAATTCCAGCGAACACCGTCTCAGTCGTAGGGTCGCGGTGCAGGTGTGGTATGTTTTGCGTCGGATTTTAGGCTATATACTACGTGCGACGCCAATCTATACCGGCACACGAGATTCTTCTACCAGATGAAACGTTCTACCCCAGGGCTCGGACGAAAGCAGTGTTGTGCACCGGCGGCCAGGCCCTGAGATATCTTTACCGTGGCGACCACAAACACGTTCTTGATTTTTTGTGTTATCTCCATGAGTGGCAAAAAGCTATTGTTCGTCATCCACAATAAGGGAACATTTTTTTAAAATTACCTATGGAAAGTCTTGCACCATCCACCGAGTATATGGAACGTCCCCGGCAAGAGAGGTTGATGTGACTTCATATACGAGGGCTATTCGGAAAACAAGATCCGAACGGTCGCGAAGTGGAAACCACTGAAAATACATTGCAGCTTTGCAAAAATATGTTGAGCAGGGTCTCTAGTATGCCCATCGATCACGTAGCGTCCCTCTTTCAGTTCTGCGTGCACAGTGAGCACGTCGTAAGGGTGCCTAGAAAATAGCGTCTCCCACCAAGTGTGCGGGCCTGGTGACAGATTCCACACTACGTCATGCAGCCCACATAACTGCCACGCGGTTTCTTCTTCAAGACAGTTCTATTCCGCACTCTGCTGGTGGATTGAAGATTCTCCTGCAGCATTTTCGATGGGAACTGTTTGTTCACCCACAATACAGCCCGTAACAGGCTGCCTCTTAGTTTCAAAAAAGGGTTCAAATGGCTCTAAGCACTATGGGACTTAACATCTGAGGTCATCAGTCCCCTAGACTTGGAACCACATAAGCCTAACTAACCTAAGGACATCACACACAACTATGCGCAAGGCAGTATTCGAACCTGCGACCGTGGCAGCAGTGCGGTTCCGGACTGAAGCGCCTAGAACCGCTCTTCCCTTAGTTTCATCTCTTCTCATATGAACATCTGGCTTTGAAGACAGTATTTTGGTACAGTCAACGAGCTGTAGACCAGATTATAGTATTGACGGGAGGGACATACGGCTGTCGTCTATGACGAGAGCATTGGAAAGCTTGCACAACGGTATGACTAATGTCTAAGAGCACAGTTGCTACATCTACACTGCTAAAGGAGGATGATCGGATGATCTGACTTCAGAGACCCGTAACTAAGCTGATATTTTCATCAGTCACTCTAGGAGAAAACTCAGAAGACCTAAGTATGGTTGGTTGGACGTACAGTTCAGCTGTCCTCCTTCTGGTGATACGTTGATCCGTAGAGTGCCATTTGCAGTGAGACATTCTATATTCACATATTTATCGTACAGTTGTTATAGAGGACTTGCCCACTTATTGTTTGACCATTTGAAGGAAAACGATACGAGGAAGTGTCTATTGAATTGAGGAAGAAACAGGCCATAACGATACCGGCACTTTCAAGAGATTTTATCTACTTTGCTGCTTGACCACAGGTTTCAACTCTCAACTTTTATTGCTGTATCATATTTGGCATGACACTATTGATACACAATTCATCGACAATGAAATTATTCGTAATATGAGTCAGGTTCAATTTACAGAGATTGAAACATTGGTGAGATGTTCTGGACTGAAAAAATACTGCTCTTGGATGAAACCAAATTTCCCCAAAAGTGATCTTCTTCAGGTTTCTATTGAAATACTTAAGGTAATCGCCCATTGTAAAATACGATTTTGTGCCTTTCTCGATGTATTTATCTGGGGTTGCTGCTTTATGACGGATTTTGAAGAATTACTTTCGTGTACAGCTTGTTATGAATTCCGTCACCTGTTTCTTCACCGTCAAAAATGAAGAAGGAGACGTTTTGTAAGCTTCAACCATGTTATATTATTATCGATTTCCTGTAAACCATCTAATACAAGGAAATGAAACAAATGATTTTCCAGTATATTTGGGAGCAACTCACTATCCCTGGCTTTTTAAAATATCTAGAGATCGGTTTTACATTGTATTTAAGTTAACACGTTGCATAAATCAACGTTTCAAAAACGAAGACACTGTCTTTGTACCAGTGTTATCTCCGTACTCTGTATGCTTGTAATATTTAATGAGCGATAAACATGCCTTAAGTGGTTATTATGTTTTATTGGACGGCATCTCGGAATGGATACCTGTTTTATTGATGTACGTATCTTATTTGGAAGAATCGTACTACAAGTTTTTATAGCTAAAAAGCTTTTAATATATATTTGGTACTGGAGTTCACACATGGTATGAGTGACGTCAAGTTTCAGTAACGTCTGTAATAGGATACAGCCTTAAATCACTTCATTATCAAGTACTTCTTCGCTTTCATGTCCTTAGTTTCTTACAACTGTCGTCTGGTTTCTACAGAAGTTGTGAATAATTCTTGGGCCACTACATTTTATTTAGGGTGCTGCTTTCAGAATTTCGCTGACTGTGTGGGAGATACCATTATCAACAGCTTCTCCTAAATCTAATTGTTCTATATACGTGGGTTTGTCACTCTTCAACCCAACTCTCAACGTAAGTCCTAGGGTCACTGTTGGTTAGAATGTTGCTACGTTTACACGAACCCAAATTAGACCTTACCAGGGTATATCTTCGGCGTCGCTTCCAATTCGCTTTTAAACAATTCATGAGATTTCCAACAGCAACTTCAACGCTTACAATTCCGTAACGTCAGCTTTCAGCGTCTGGCTTCTTTGGACTTGGAACTACCACATTCTTCTTTGAGTCTCAGGGTATTTTACTACTGCGGTGTTACGATCTCCCAAGGACTGCAGTAATTCTGAAAGGTTGTAGCCCTTGTCCCACAATCCACGTAATATATGTACGTGTGCTTGTGAATTTGTCTGTCTTTCTCTAAAAAAACGGTTCAAATGGCTCTGAGCGCTATGGGACTTAACATCTGAGGTCATCAGTCCCTTAGAACTTAGAACTACGTAAACCTAACTAACCTCAGAGCAGCACACACATCCATGTCGGAGGCAGGATTCGAACCTGCGACCGTAGCAGTCACGCGGTTCCGGACTGAAGCGCCTAGAACCGCTAGCCCACCGCGGCCGGCTTTCTCTATAAAACTACTATTCATTTTTTTCCTGTTTTAACTGAGAGACTCTGGTTATGAGCAAAACCGAAACAAATTAAGTTTTACACTCTTAAAAATAGGAAATATTCAAGACTAACAACTATATTAAATTGTGACTGTGATCGGATGTCTAAAAAATGTATGCCATTTACAAACAACAAAGTTTGTAGCATTTAAAACTGACCTATCGAAATATCAGTTGGGTAGTGTATCCATAACTCGATACCCAAAAAAGAAATTGATAGATTACGAGGGATTGGATGAAAACAGAAGGTACCACACACAGATTATAAATAAATTCTTGTGAGGAAAACGTTTCGCATTACCGCCTATAAATAGGGCTAAATTCTGCTTCTAAATTCTCACTTCGAGTGACTGAGCCGCTTCCAACACTGTAGGACTGAGGTCGGAAGACAGATGTTCCCCATGAGGCAGTGAAGGCAACACCGTAGAGCTCCTTGACAACGTAGGTCCTTTACTGGTTTGCGGAGAATTACCCTCAAGTAGTCTCCAAAGACTGTCGGCAGTTATGTTTAATTGAGGACAACAAGGAACATTAATTTCCGTTAATATTGCAGGTATTGTATCCCTAGCATCCACAAGCAGTATCGCAAACCCCAGACAACATTTTCATCAGTAATGCACGGTCGTAAGCATAGTCTGGATCTGCGCTTCAGTTGCGGTCTTGACATGAAGTGCTCGGGGACTTTTGAAAGATGTTTCCCGAGGTTTTTTGGACAAACCTAAAGAAGGCTTGTTGTATTTGAAAGGATCAACGATGTCTAGCAGGAATAATTTGCTACAACCTATTCTTGTTCTTAGTAAAAAAAAAATGTGGCAGCCAACAACATAGTTTTAATTAATGCCAGAACGTGTTTCAGGGTTTCACCTATCTTCAGCAGCGGTGCTGCAGTACACAGCTATCGTCTGTTCGAATGAGTCGACTTAGTTCCGAATTTTATAGATGCCATGGGCACAATAAAAATTGGTTTACCTATCACATTTTACGAGTGACATGATAGTGTTTAAGTTTCAGTTAAGGCGAACATACCCTCATTCAACATCCAGTAGCTCCTTATTGTAGTAGCACTTTTATATCATATGCATCATCATACTGGTGTACAACTGGATTTGCGTTAAGGTCGACTTACGGGTTTGTTTATTTCGGAAACTACTAGGGAAGACAATTAAACTTTTCCTATATGTTCGGAAATTACCTCTGAAGTCAGCTTCAGTTTCATACAACTACATATGTGAATACACAACGAGGTACAATGCTGAACCTTGTCTCAGATATGTACTTATGAGACTGTCGCTTTGAAGCTAGCTATATATAGCTGAAAGACCCTACAGGCTAATCCACTTATGGAGGAAGTACGTATGTCATACACATTTCCCCACATTTGTACAGTAAAATTCTAATTCTGCCCAAGTTTCGAAAATAAAGTGGTAAACCCCGTTAATGGGAATTTATTTCATTTTACATGTCGTAGTTTTCATATAAATATTTAAATCCCTATAGTCAGTTTATCATATGTAAACCACATTATCAATAGTTGAACATCTTGTTTATTAAACAAGTAATTTATTTATGAACTAGGAACGTTAGCTGACATTTTGACGTATCTGATAACACCGTATTTACACATAACCGGTTTGTGTAAGTGCTCAAAGCTATAGCCACAATATAAATATTTGAGTGGATGAGTAATCTTGTTTTCGTAACTTCCCTCACCCTTATTTCGACAGACAACTCGCTGCTTTTCGTGAACCCTTCACCACTCCGCAAGAAAAATATATCAAGGAGACAGTTTTGGTGTTGACAAATGATACGTTGCGCTCAGTTTGTACGACACACTTCGACTGCCTCCTCTATTTCTCTTCTTATTGAATGCTGAAACGAGTCATAAAGAAGAAAGCCTGAAATGGCCTTCGAACAGGCCAGGGGCGACATTGGAGGAGACTCTGCTAAGGACACAATTTTCCTAACGAGAGAGTAGACCCCCTTTGAAATGGGTCAGCCGTCTGTGAGGCGTTGTGCATCGCCGCTTCGACTGCTGACGCCGGGCACTGAATGGCTTGTTAACCGAAGCGTCTAAATCGCGGTCCTTAAAAATAAGCAAACCAGTAGATGGTCTGCGGCTACGAAGGTAGAAGGCGACCCAGAGTAAAGGGGAAGCGATTTCAAGGCATCGACAACTAGAGCGGATACAATCTTTTTTAAGGAGGAGTAGCTCACTCCATATCCTATTGGTTTTAAAACAAGAAGGTCGGTTGATATAACTGGAGACATTCATGGAAACGTCCTTTCTTAAGGCCACAGCTTCGAGCCAAATAAAAATATATTAAGCCAGCTCAACCTTTTTTTCTATCCTCCTGCCAAGACTTTCTCTTCAGTAGAATCTTTAATTTTCCCACATAGATTACAATGATTATTGCTAACTTAACTGGAGAGAATCATCGAACATACTCATAAAGTTGAAATCTTTGTTTTTTAATGTTTGCTACGAGTTATATTAATTTCTCTGTTGTTTTACTCGACTTCAATCTGTATCTGTCCCTTTCCTCTGGACCAAGAATATTCCTCGTAATTGTTCGTTCTCCCTCCAAGTGATTTTCCATATCATTTTTTCGTAAAGTTTAATTCACGCGCCGATACAGGTTTGATCTGCATGTTGTAATGTGTAGTCCACGTATATGTGGACATGCACTTCACATGTCACACACGAAATGTTTCTCCGTGAGTTGTTGCTAAGGATCGTTGTAGGACTATCAAACTAATTTTTGCAAAATATTTTTAGGTCATTTCTTATTTTGTTCATTTTCTTTGATTTATGTGGTTCAGTGCTATTAAGCTAAATCAAAACATCTCGTCATGAAGCACGCCAGTACTTAGTTTACAAAACGCTGATTGGAAAATTTCCACAGAAATGAGGCCTCACGTATTTATAATACTTTAGAGTAGCTGTGAGAGATTACGAATAAGTAACACATTATGGGAAAAGATTCTTACTACAGCGAGGAATTTCAGTAGAGAATAGGAATAAGTCAGAAGAACACCTTTCAACTTTGATTCTGATTCTTGGGACTTTATCACCTAATTTTATGAAATGTCGCTGGAAACTTACTGAAAATCACACCTGTTGAACGTTGTACGATCTTCTGTCAATGCTTGAAGAACAGTTATTCAAGTGCAGATCGCTTCCCTGTTTAGTTGTTACTGAATGAACGTCAGTTCAAAATCGTTCAGATGGCTCTGAGCACTATGGGACTTAACTACTGACGCCATCAGTCCCCTAGAACTTAGAAGTACTTCAACCTAACTAACCTAAAGACATCACGCACATCCATGCCCGAGGCAGGATTCGAACTGCGACCGTAGCGATCGCCCGGTTCCAGACTGTAGCGCCTTGAACCGCTCGGCCACTCCGGCCGAGCCCCTAGAAACGCTCGGTCGGAACGTTAGTAATTCGAGCAATAAATCACATGAAGAAGTATGGTTACTGAGATGACAGACTTATACAGGGTGAGCTCAAACAGCTTGAAAAGCTTGTAAGAACATTGCATGGTAAGTTGTGCTGGAAAATAATTGTTAACAAAAAAATCGATACTATGCGCCCCTTCTGAGTTAATTATCATTAAAGCCGTTGCACGCAAAAATTTAACCTACAACCGAACAATAGAGCGATACAAAAATTCATCATGGGACGGAACAAAGGATCGAACCTGAGCCAAAGTCAGAACATGTCGTTCGGTATGCTCTATGTTGTGAGAACAACTGACTTTAATTGAATCAGGTGAGTTGCTTGAATCAGCGCACATCGATATGATTTGTTTACTTCCCTGCTAATTAACTCGAAAATAGCACACCCTATTATATTTTTTTTCGTAAAATTTCTCACCACATCCTATCCTTCAACGCCATTACTACCTTTTCAGGCTGTTTCTGGCCGCCCTGTGTACAGTAGTATAGCATAAATTACATTACGATAATGTAGGTAGGAGAAGTGTTCATGTACAGGAGGCCTACAGAATTCCACTTACCACGGATACCTTTCCACCCTTAAGGCTAGGCTGGTAACATTTTTTAAGTGAATACAGCTGATTTCCTTCCCAGTCCTTCCACGGTCGTCGTCGACAGAAGATTAAACGCTTATCTTTCTCATGTCCCTCATTTACAACAGTGTGAAATAATTTTTCTGAGTAATTTCATTTCAGTTTTATCACTAGCTCCTTTTTAGCGGTGATTCTCCTTCTGTGCTGCAGGTATCCTCGAAGCTGGAGGTCTGCAACGGTTCGAGCAGCAGCCAGAATACACGGAGGTCAACGCACGCGAGGATGCCATCCTTTCCTGTAAAATCATCAACAAGAAGGGCACGTGCTCCTGGCAGAAGGACAATAAGGTATCCACAATAGCAAAGTACTGCTGCTGCTTCACTGCTTACTATTATTGTCATCCTTTGATGTATTTGTGCTACAGTGTCAATAAATCACATAATGAAGACGTAGGGAAAGGCGGGGCAAGACGGGGACGTTCGGTAAGACGGGAAAGTGCTATAAGCTACAGTTAGAGTGCTGCCATCTGTGGATAGCTACGTCAACATCAACAATTCACAGGTCCCAGTGACATTGCTGAACCTCAGTTTCACGGCGGTTTCTGTGAGCTTTGCAAGGTATGTTCAATTGTTATACTGGTTTGCAATGGTTTACACCTTTCTAGGTCCTAAAATATCTGTTTCGTGAACATTTGTCCACACTGTATACATAGCCCAGAATAGTACGTCTTATTAAGAGTAAAGTTCTGTATCAGTAGTCAGTGGTCACTAAATAGTGTTCATATAGGCGTAACATAACCTGACAGCATGGTAGGGGCAAGAAGGGGTGGGGCAAGAGGAGGAGTTTCCCCGTCTTTCCCCTACCATTTGTCCAACCATTACGTTCTTATCGTCTCATGAGTTTACCTCGTTGCGGGTTTTGAATACGTACATTATACGTTGAATACAATTGGAAATAGAATGGTATTCGTTATTCCAACTTTTCCTAACTAATTACAAAGTATGCCTTATGCTATATGGTGAATAAAAATACACAAAGTGCAAAGTCAGTATACTTGCTATGCTTTAACGACTGACTACTGGAAATATGGTATTTACTATATAATATAGATTACCAGGAATGATCCGAATCAATAGTACGTTCCACGTGTTTTATTTCAGATGGTTCTCAAGTATCGGCGACAAACGTGTAGGCAAGATTGGTCATTGGAGTCAATGGAAGGCGCTGTAAATGCTGTTATAGAAGGTCATATGGTTTCTTTCAGGTCTGCTCAACAGTTCAACGTGCCACAGACAAAGATTGAACGACATGTGGAAAAGAAACGTGCTAGTCATGGCTATGCAGTTGCGAAAAGGTTAGGTCCAATCACTAGTGAGTTTACCTCAAAACAAGAGGCAAAACATAAAAACTACTTAACACAAATGGAAGGACAGTATTTCGGCCTAACACTTAAGGAACTTTGTGAACTTGCTTTTGAGCTAGCTGAACGAAACAACATCAAACATCCATTTAATACTGCAGCCAAATCTGCTGTAAGAGATTGGTTAAATGGGATTCTTACACGAAATCCTACCTTAACAATACGAAAACCAGAGGCCACGTCAATCGCACTAGCAATGGGGTTTAATGGAGTTGTCACAGATCGGCTTTTCGATCTGTTAGAAAGTCAATTAGACACATTCAAGTTTACGGGAGACAGAATTTCCAATTGCGACGAGACTGGTTTAACAGTCATTCCAAAAGATCACACAAAGGTGGTTGCTTTGAAAGGGCGCAGACAGGTGGGAGCAGTTACTTCAGCAGAAAAAGGCCATACTGTGACTGCAGAAATCCGTGTTTCAGCGTCGGGGTGTTACGTACCACATATGTTAATTTATCCTCGAAAACGAATGCAACAAGCGTTTGAGACTGGCCTACCCCCTTGTGCCTGAGCAGAAGTCCCAAAAACTGGTTGGATGACGAAAGAACTATTTTTGACTTGGTTTAAGAAGTTTATTCGATTTACTGGAGCGTCAAAGGAAAGACCAATACGTGTCATGTTGGACGACCACAAAACGCACACCAAGAGTTTAGAACAGATAGATGTGGCCCCTCGAAAATGGAGTTGTCTTGCTGTGTTTGCCACCACACTGCTCACACCGTCTTCAACCATTGGACGTGGCATGTCTGAAACCTCTCAGTAAATTTTACGAATATGAAGTATGATCGTGGCTTCGCACCCATCCTGGGAAAGTTGTTACGCTGCATCAGATCGCAAATTTATTCGGCAAAGCCTTCATTCATTCAGTTACAATGTCCACAGAAGTGAACGGGTGTCGGAAAACAGGCATTTGGCCCGTAAACAGAAATGTGTTTCAAGAATGTGATTACCTTCCCTGTTCAACTACAGACATTCATGGAGCTCACACGTCTGAAGTTACAAAAACGGAAGACAAAATATCAGAGATGTTGTCAAGACGTAAAACACCTGAACAATTAAGAACTGACGATGAAACCTATGTTTCGTCTAACTTTCAGGTTACCAGCCCTGAAATGGTGTTAGCTATTCCAAAGGTGGATTAAAAAGCCAAAAGAAGCCATCTAACAGGCGGGGAAACCCCGTTGTTTTAACCGAATCTCCTTATAGGAGTGAACTATCCGAAGAAATTAAACGAAAAGGAGTCCCCAAACGTGCTGCCTGTAAACGAAAACTCTTCTCAAAGACGTTAAATAAACCTGGGATAACACCAAAAGGACATAAACGAAAAAGTGACGAACGTTACCGACGCGTTAACCACCCGTTCATGCTCAAGGGATAATAAACTGAGGTCGAATGACAACGAGGAACAGAATGAATAATGTTCATACTGCTATGACTTCTCTGAAGGACGCTGGGCCCACGACACTTGTGCAGGGATAGAAAGTGACGATGACGAGAATGTCCACACTTGTGTACTATGTGAAAGTACGAGGCCTAAAAAAAAAGAATACCTGATTCTACAATTCGTAGAACCGTGTTTCGAAACCTTATAGTCACATGATTTCGTTATTCCAGTCCTTATTTGAGCTTCAGAGAGGAATTCATGCTAGTTCCCCATCTTACTATGCATATGGGGCAAGAGGGAGCATTGGTAGTTTATACTTCAAATCGAGATATTTCTAACTAAATATAACAAGTTTGCAGGTTTCTTTGCATGCTATTGTAATTCAATGATTAAGCAAACAAATGATAATCAAACATACTTGAATTTTTTTTTGTTTTTGTTTTTTGTCCCTTATGTAAGGGTTTAAAGTTAGCTTTCCCATCTTGCCCCGCCTTCCTCTATGAAGTCTGTTTCATAGGTTTCAGTAACTGTTTATGAATATTTGCGCATTTAGTACATAAATAATTTCAAAATGTCGCTTACCTCACTACATTCAGATATAGTGGTATGTAAAGTGAAAGAAGATATATCTCACAACACTTCACTCTCGCCGCGCGGAGTGGGCGGGCTGTTAGAGGTGCCGTGTCACTGAATGGTTACAGGTAAATTTGTTAATAAATTGAAGAAAAGAAGCATCGGACGGCCAGATTCAACACTAAAGAGAGTCAAAAAATTGTTCGATAAGATTAAAAGCAATTCAATTAACATTACAAGTGCAAAAAGAATCCTACTATTAATCGCAGTAGACAGAGCGGAGATATGAAAAGTGTACATTGAGGGCTTCACAGAGGAGAAGGAAGTGTCTTCTGATGTGATAAAAAATGAAATGAATATTGATTAGGAAGGTATATGAGATTCAATACTCTAGTCAACAGATGTATGAAAAAGTAACAAACTAACAATGCGGAAGGGATGGATTTTTAAAATCGTCGTGGAAATTGCAACGGAATGATTGCTCAAATGTGTTGAATCTGCGTCACTGAAGACATGCCATTTGACTTTCGGAAGAACGCCATTCTCATTCCTAAGACACCAGCGGCAGATAAATTTGGTAGGTATTGCACTGTCCAGGTCGGTCACAAGAATAATGTAGATGAATGGGGAAGAAAGTGGCATGGCATCAGTATATCTTCAGTAAAAGTAAAGGTACGATAGAAGCAGTTCATAATGAAGGTAAGATGGAATAAAATTGACGATACTTTCAGGGGATTTTTTATGCGGCCGTGTGTGAATTCTTCTCTCGTATATACTATGTCCTATGAGTAATACATTCAGGTAAGAAGGTAAGATCTTACCTTCCGCCGGAGGTTCGAGTACTCCCTCGGGCATGACTGTGTGGGTGTTGTTCTTAGCATAGGTTGGTTTAAGTTAGTTTAAGTAGAGTGAAAAGTCTAGGAACCGATGGCCTCTGCAGCTTGGTCGCTTAATAACTTACACACATCTAAACATTTTTGAACTTCACTCTCAGCATTACTACTCCAAACTACGTTCGTGTGTAGTGGAATTCAATAAAACAGCGAACCAAGCATTCTACCCGCAAGGATTGTCCTGATAACATCAAGTTTTACTGATGGTACCTGTAAACAAACTTTTCGAAGTAAAAGCTATGCATTTTCTTCAGCACTGAACCCATAAGTCAACTGCTCTTTGTAAACTGTAAGTTGCACTCCGTTGTACGCAGTTCTTCACAGTTAGTCACAACTAGTTCTTTACTTTTTTTCTTTTTATGTCATCAGTTGTCAGAATGGTCTGATTCGGACCGCCTCGATTTTGTCTTTTACGTCAAACTCTTTACCTGAGTGTAGTACTCATAGTACATAGTATATACGAGAGAAGAATTCACACCCGGCCGCATAAAAAATCCCCTGAAAGTATCGTCAATTTTATTCCATCTTACTTTCATTATGAACTGCTTCTATCGTACCTTTACTTTTACTAAAGATATACTGATGCCATGCCACTTTCTTCCCAATTCATCTACATTATTCTTGTGACCCACCTGGACAGTGTAATACCTACCACATTTATCTGCCGCTGGTGTCTTAGGAATGAGAATGGCGTTCTTCCGAAAGTCAAATGGCATGTCTCCAGTGACTCAGATTCAACACATTTGAGTAATCATTCCGTTGCAATTTCCACGACGATTTTAAAAATCCATCCCTTCCGCACTGTTAGTTTGTTACTTTTTCATACATCTGTTGACTAGAGTATTGAATCTCATATACCTTCCCAATCAATATTCATTTAATTTTTTATCACATCAGAAGACATTTCCTTCTCCTCTGTGAAGCCCTCAATGTACACTTTTCATATATCCGCTCAGTCTACTGCGATTAATAGTAGGATTCTTTTTGCACTTGTAATGTTAATTGAATTGCTTTTAATCTCATCGAAAAAGAATTTTGACTCTCTTTAGTGTTGAATCTGGCCGTCCGATGCTTCTTTTCTTCAATTTATTAACAAATTTACCTGTAACCATTTCCGGTAGCTTCTCTGTGTTTGCTATATATTTCGTTCCTCAGTCACTGTATTCCTTTCTTTTAGTAAGTTGTTAAGTGTTTCATTCTCTCCTCCACTCACCAAGGAATCGACTCGGTAGCC
This sequence comes from Schistocerca gregaria, assembly GCF_023897955.1. Lineage (NCBI taxonomy): Eukaryota > Metazoa > Arthropoda > Insecta > Orthoptera > Acrididae > Schistocerca > Schistocerca gregaria. The sequence continues at coordinate 203,827,241 of NC_064924.1, forward strand.
GCAGTGAATGTCCTCCACCTGAGTTGCCTGACTGCGTTTGTTTCTGCTCCATTAAATGTCTACATTCACTGCTGTATATTTTACATTAACAGATCGTCTTTGGGCACAATTTATAGCCATCTCCTTTGCACTGAGCTCAATTGCAGCATGTTGCTGTATACCAGGCTGTGTACCAGGCGTATAGATAATGTCTTATCTACAGGCGATTTTGGACGACTTAGCAGTAGTCGTGGCCATATTGAAGTTAGCATCGGCCGAAGGCACAGTACTGAACCCGGTCAGCTTGGTAATAACGGTGGCAGAACCGTGTGATCAGCGACCGCAGTACTAAATGCAAGGCTATCTGCTTAAGAAAAGTTTCTGCTGCTTTGCTTTCCTAGTCATACATACACTGAAGCCACTTCATATTTTGGTTCAAATGGTTCAAATAGCTCTATTCACTATGGGACTTAACTTCTGAGGTCATCAGTCCCCTAGAACTACTTAAACCTAACTAACCTAAGGATATCACGCACATGCATGCCCGAGGCACGATTTGAAACTGCGACCGTAGCGCCTAGAACCGCTCGGCCACTCCGGCCGGCATATTTTGGTTCTTTGTGAGTGAATGATTACTTGCGAGTCAGGGTAACCCTTTTAAAAACTCTCCACCCTAAAACATTATTTGAAAACAAAACGTGCTGTCTCAGTCTAATACTTACCATTCGCTGGGTGCGTAAACGTTAGTGTGTTTCATAAATGGCTGTTGCAGAACATTCCGAAGTGTCACAGCTTAAGTCGCCAAAAATATGCAGCTCTGATCTTTTATCTGCTTGAACCTTTGAGAATAATATCCGATTAAGGATAAAACGTTCTTCTTTAAATGCTTTGACATTTGGTATTGTAAACTGTATCATTTTTACAAGGTCTATCGTATTTAGCATTAAATCGGTGTTGGTGACCTAACCTGTTTCTTCTACAGTTTTAGCGGCCTTTCTTTTGGAGCGAATTAGTGATACGGTACATACGAACAGCTTCCTAAACCGGACGTCATTTGCGTCTGAATTGTACTTTGTTCCCAAAACTTTGGACTATAAGGCATCTCTCATTATACAGTGTTTGCCATAAATTCCTTGTTTCACCAGGGCGATTGTCAAATAAACTTCTGATCGGATAATAAAGAGGGATTTTTTTAATACAATGTGTACTTACGTGTCTACATTACTTTTCCACATAGTCGCCACCCAATTAAAAACATCTGTCCTACCGTAAGGCCAGCTCCTTTACACACTCATCATATAATGATGCCGTCTGCTACACAGCCAGTTGTTGACAACATCCTTGAGTTCACCGTCGGTGCTGAGTAGCCAGCCTGCTGCGGAACAAGTCACTTAGCGTGAAGTCTGTGCTACAAGGAGGATAAACTGTCCACCCAAATGGTTTTAATTCTAGCTTCGATAGCCAGTACAGGATAACGCGTTGTCGTGAATAAGATTCGTTCCTTCACTAAGCATCCCACCCTGTTTTGTTTTAACCTTCGCAGTTTCAGAAGAGTTTCACACCACCTCATGTCTCATGACAAAAATGCAGTAGCAAATGCATGAAGCTCCTTATGGCGGTCCCTAGCGATCGCTCCTTCATGTGACGTTAAAATCACTCTATAGAGCAGGAAACATCATGTGTTCCTATGTACACTATCCTCGAGGATGTCCCAAAATTATAGAATTCTTCACAGACAAGTCTGGAACAGAATTTATTTGAGAGGCACTCTGTACTTCCCCATAATCCCTCAAACAATTGTTTCTTCAGCGGCCAGGACGCTTCCCTACTGAAGGTTTTCGGTGACCGACACACTCATAAAGCTTCTCAGTATTACACCTAAATATTAATACGGTTGTTTTGTTGGCAGAAGAGCACACACCGTGATACTAGTGGAGGCCGAAAGGCACGCGTTTTAGCTCACGCAGGCTGGCCTGAGGAGGGAAGCACTATACTGACGTGAGGTATGGAACATGACAAGGAATTAGAATTCAGAAAGCGGACGTAATTACTTTGATACTTAACTTTAATCCATTAATTATGAACGTCGCTCTTGACGGTACATGATTCACAGTATTACCTATTCAGAATACATTCTTGAAGAATATGGCGCATTGTTAGGTCGTACCAAACGACGTAGCTGAAGGCTATGCTAAACTGTCGTCTCTGCAAATGAGAACGTATGTAGACAGTGAACCATCGCTAGCAAAGTCGGCTGTACAACTGGGGCGAGTGCTAGGGCGTCTCTCTAGACTAGACCTGCCGTGTGGCGGCGCTCGGCCTGCAATCACTGCTAGCGGCGACACGCGGGTCTGACGTATACTAACGGACACACAATCACCTGACTATGTTCGAAGTCCGTGAGTTCCGCAGAGCTCCCCATTCTGCTCTCTCACGATGTCTAATGACTACTGAGGTCGCTGAGATAGAGTAGCTTGCAGTAGGTGGCACTACAATGAACCTAATATAAAATACATATGTTTATGGTGTGCCCGAATACTTTTGATCACATAGTGTATATCACGTCCCTCAGGCCACACCCTTCCCACCACAACCTCTCTCTTCTATCAGGTAGGCGATTATAGTCTGGCTGCGAATTGTATAGTGACAACGTTCTCACAATGGAACACATTGTCCGCGACATCCTCAGTATAATATGCTCATAAAACCTATATCTTCCTAAATGAAAGAAGAAGACAAATAAACTGTGGAAAAAACCTGTATTGCTCGAAAAGTTACGCAAGTGGGCTTTGAAACTCATGCTATTATGCTTATGAACTGGGTTACTGGCAGTATAAAATATAACTGAAATTTCATGTGAGAAGGATGATTAAGGCGTAGCTGTGGAGTAGGGATACAGGTAAGAAAAGCTGTATCAGTGATTAAAACTGAGAGAGAGGGAGAGAGAGATCGTCTGTCCGACATTAGTTAAGTTTGTAGTATTTTGTCACGGCACTAGAAAATTTGACTGTAGTCAACCTTAGAATATTTGTCGCAGGCACCACTTATAGGAAAAATTTGATTTATTTGTGTTTCTGTAAGGTTGATCTTCACATAATGTCAGAAAAACTGCATACTTTTTGGCAGTTCACGAAACGTGCAGATGTTTTGCAGTAAAAGCAGTAGAAGTAAGCTAATATCACCACTATAGAGATAAGCTAGAAACATGCAAAGAAAATGGCGTGATTCTGAGGGAAAGCTCACATTGACCCTTTATTTTTATTTTCTTTATTTGAGATCTGCTCTATTCCTCCCGTCATTAGGTCATTTCAGCTTTTCATAAATACGAGCATAACAAATTACATGCGAGCCAACTTGAAATTGTCAGTTTTTGTGTAACAAATGTTGTTCAAAGTCGAAATAACTTCATGAGGGACCACAGACTCCCTAAAGATAAACATATCATAAAGTTTAACCACCATATCTTAGGAGCACGTAATTGCAGCAAGATGAGTCACTCGAATTCTGTCTTTACATCCATTTCTCACAGACACACTGAAGGTGTTTAGGACCATACTCTTAATTCAGCCATATTCAGACAACAAAAGTTAGTGATTGGCTGCTCTCTTCATACTCTGTTCTCATGGATGATAACAGCAAGGCATACTGTCCAAAAGTTATTGATGTAAGCTCTAAATAGGCACTGTTAACGTGCAGACATAAATGTGCACCTCAGAAAGTTATCTGGTGCCACCAGTCTTTTTGCCATTCCCGATCACACTATTGTCTCCTAATTCTGAGATTTCGACTGAGTTGTGAATCATTCGCGCTCGCAACCCACATGACGAGAGCACTTGCGCACAATACTCGCTAAATACCCATTCAAATAATATTGCGGCTAACGTCTTCACGCGCCGGTATTAATTTATTTCACGACTGCTGCTGATAAGTATCGCAGTCAATAGTCAAACGCAATATGGTATGAACATATAATTCATAGCCTAGCGCAGGCGTTTTCGTCATATGGTACAAGAAAGTTCAGTTAGCCTAATGTAAGTTACCCCTTGAAAAAGCACACTGTTCGCTTTGGAGCAACCTCAGAATTTGAGGCTGACTGCAGTACAATTTTACTGCCGCCAACTTATAATTCGCGGAAAGGCCACAAAGATAAAGAGAGATTAGGGCTCGCACAGACGCATATAGGCAGTCACTTTTTCCTCGTTCTGTTTGGAAGAGGGAGAGTAGATGCTAGTTGTGGTACGAGGTACCCTCCGCCACGCATCGTATGGTGGATTGCGGAGTATGTATGTAGATGTAGATGTAGAGCACAGATTAGATAGAGAACATTACATTGGTGACGAAGCCACGACGGCGAAGCAATGTGTACTAGCCAGTCGGTTGTGTGGAATCAGCGCTGTAAGATGGGTCTACGTAGAGACGTGACGAAAAGATAGACACTCTCATGTTGGTACGGGCCCATGACCACACTAAAAAGGAATTTACTAAGATAGTATCTCTTCTTTCGGACATGTCCGAAAGAACAGATACCATCGGTGACCAAGCAGCTCGTTAGAATGAAATTACAATGAGATGAACACCCTTAGCTGCTTACATGCGTTGACGTAAGTCATTTCATTGTAATTTCGCTAAAAATGAAGTTATTTCATTGTGCAGTATCCAAATTTCCTGGCCTTGTAACACAACGTAATAATAGTGGTTACAAAAAGGAGTTAAAGGCCGTAATTGATGTCATGTAGTGTCAGTGGCAATCATTTTCCATCCCTAAAAGAACTGCAGTTTTCGATTAACGCAGGTACATTTGAGCAATTTTCGAGCGAACTTAGCGAAGGGCCCTGCGTGAAACGGACATTTTGAGTAGAGTACCTCACAAACAGCTATCGTTCATGGCGACAGAAACCTGCACGTCTTCAGGGCACAAAACAACACAGAAAGTGGACACTAGCAGACGGGAGGCGTTGTGTCGTTTACCTCGTGAGGTGTCGAACCTACAAAGTGTAGTAGGTTACTTTCGGTGAGACAAGCTTCTTTGACGTTCTGGCGGTGTTTTTCGTACCACGACTAAAGATAGATAGAGAAACCAGAGTTATTGACATCTAGGTGCTCACGTGATAACTGCCACAGCAACGACCAGCCATAGAATGAACTTTGTCCTGTCATCTAACCTGTCCACTGTCGTCATATCAAAGTCAGTTACCACCCTCACTTTCAGAAGATGCTTGTAGCCAATAATGTAATAATTCTGGCTCATCTACATTATTTCCCTGTGAGGTCTGTTTATTTTACATCATGTAGTATCTTACACGGATTGCAAAAGCGCGCAAAAAAGTAATCAGACAGTATTACTCTGGTAAGCGAACCCATTACAGCACGGTAATGGCCAGAGCATAAATCTGTCCAGAACAGTAACGCCCAGCTGTTGCTGTCGCATCCATATTGTGTGCAGTGACAAACGTTAAGCGACAACATTGCCCCTCCCTTGCTTAACTGGCAGTCACTTGGTTATTTTCATTATGGTATAGGTCCAACTCATTCTGGTTGCCGTGAAGATGTATCAGAATGATTATTTCGTCAGTCCCAGTAACTAAGTGTTGTCTTTTCTTAAACATCTTCATGTTGAGTATTTTGCAGAAACTCCTGTCTGTCAGAAGTGTTCACACATACACGATGATGGTTTTCGAACACTCAAAGAATGCCAGAATGAGATTTTCACTCTGCAGCGGAGTGTGCGCTGATATGAAACTTCCTGGCAGATTAAAACTCTGTGCCCGACCGAGACTCAGGACCTTTGCCTTTCGCGGGCAAGTGCTCTACCATCTGAGCTACCGAAGCACGACTCACGCCTGGTACTCACAGCTTTACTTCTGCCAGTACCTCGTCTCCTACCTTCCAAACTTTACAGAAGGTCTTCTGCGAAACTTGTAGGACTAGCACTCTTGAAAGAAAGGATACGGCAGAGACATGGCTTAGCCACAGCTTGGGGGATGTTTCCAGAATGAGATTTTCACTCTGCAGCGGAGTGTGCGCTGATATGAAAGTTTACTTTCTTTCAGGAGTGCTAGTTGTGCAAGGTTCGCAGGAGAGCTTCTGTAAAGTTTGGAAGGTAGGAGACGGATACTAGCAGAAGTAAAGCTGTGAGTAGTGGGCGTTAGTCGTGCTTCGGTAGCTCAGATGGTAGAGCACTTGCCCGCGAAAGGCAAAGGTCCCGAGTTCGAGTCTCGGTCGGGCACACAGTTTTAATCTGCCAGGAAATTTCATATCAGCGCACACTTCGCTGCAGAGTGAAAATCTCATTCTGGAAACATCCCCCAGGCTGTGGCTAAGCCATGTCTCCGCAGTATCCTTTCTTTCAGGAGTGCTAGTTCTGCAACTTTCGCAGAAGAGCTTCTGTAAAGTTTGGAAGGTAGGAGACGAGATACTGGCAGAAGTAAAGCTGTGAGTACCGGGCGTGAGTCGTGCTTCGGTAGCTCAGATGGTAAAGCACTTGCCCGCGAAATGCAAAGGTCCCGAGTTCGAGTCTCGGTCGGCCACACAGTTTTAATCTGCCAGGAAGTTTCACTCAAAAAATGGTTCAAATGGCTCTGAGCCCTATGGGACTCAACTGCTGTGGTCATAAGTCCCCTAGAACTTAAACCTAACTAACCTAAGGACATCACACACATCCATGCCCGAGGCAGGATTTGAACCTGCGACCGTAGCATTTCGAACACTAAGGCGAACTGTCACACCTCGACTGTCACGCAAAATCAACCAAAATGAATGGCATAGAAAATGTTGCCGACTACTTGGAACAGTGGATGGAGGGCTCCCTTCAATAGACGTATGCACGCCGATATCAAGGCAAGTGATGATAACAGACAGGAACAACGCCAAGTGGCCTGTGGGTGACATATTTTGCTTGGTTTACATAGTTTTGTCTTTTCATCCACACACGACTGTCACACATACATTGCCCACTCACCGCGTCGAGGGCCGCTTTCTTACCAGTATTATTATACAGGGTGTCCGAAAAGTCTTTCCCTGATTACATAAATTGATAACTCAGGCTAGAAGTAACATACAAATATGAAAGAGGTTTACAAACTACCAAAGTTTTTTCCACACACCAGTAAACACCCACATGAGCACCCTTGGTAGCACATAGCACATCTTGGTGATATTCAGTTTCCGTCCACACATTGGCCAACATCATTGGAGGGATCGATTCAACGACTGTGGTTATGCGTTGCCACTGGGTTTCAAGATCTGGTACATGTGTTCGGTAGACCTCGTCCTTGACATAACCACTTAAAAGGAAGTCTAATGAGGTTATGTCAGGAGAGCGTGGAGGCCAAACCGTTGACCCATCATGACCAATCCATCGCCCAGGAAAGGTCATATCGAGATAGGCGCGGACGTCCAAACCCCAATGAGACGGTTCACTGTCCTGCTGAAACAACACATCGGGGCAATACTGAAGCAGTTGAGGAACAGCATACAGTTCCAAAACGTCCGGTTACACTGCATATGTGATGGTAGACTCACCGAAGAAGAATGGCCCGATAATTCAATCGTGCAATAGCGCGCACCAAACATTCACCTTTGGACTGCCTCTGGTGCACTCCATGATCTTGCCAGGGGTTTGTGAACCCCAAATGTGCACATTATGGCGATTCACTACTCCACTGACGAAAAAGATCGCTTCGTCGGAAAAGGCAATTCGTCTGAGATAACCATCATCGTCCTCATTACGTGATAGCATTTTGACCAAAAAGTCATATGCACGTGTACTGTCATTAGGCAACAAGGCCTGAACGATGTGCACTTTGTATGCACGAAACAATAAACGTTTCTGTAAAATGTCATGGAGAGAGCTTTTTGGCATCTTTAATTCACGTGAGGCCCTGAGCACCGATTTCTTCGGACTTTGCAGAAAAGACTGCCTTACAGCTTCCACCCTGCCTGCTGACGTTCTTGGTCGACCAGACCTCGGAAGGTCAGCAACCGACCCTGTGTTCTTCAACTTCTCATACCAGGCTTTAATGCTCTTGACATCAGGTGGATTCCTTCCTAATGTTGTCTGGAAGTGTCTCGGCACTGTGGTTGGTGATCGTGTCTCATGGTACCACAGGACTCACTGTGACTTCTCCTGATTAACTGATATGGCTTCTTGGACGCTGCACCTCATCCATTACTAACGTTCTAAGAACCTAAAACAGAAAAAAATTGATAGTTGTATCCAATTCGACACAAGTTTCATATTTGTATCTTACTTCCATCCTGAGTTATCAATTTATGTAATCAGGGGAAGTCTATTCGGACACCTTGAATTACCCCTACAAAATGTTTTCACCCATCTTTGTTGTGCATATTTGCATTGTAGCATTTTATCTAAGTCGGTTTGCGAATGTAATTTAACATACGCAAACTTTGGTGGATCCATTATGGACCTTACGTAGTGGCTGATACAATCATTGTTACAATATCGGCTCAAGCACGTTTCGCAGTATAAAAATACAAAATTGAAGCGCTTCAAAAGGGCAAAACTCCATCATCAGAACTATTACGAAATAGTCTATAAAAGTGATCAAGAGAAAAAATAAATAAGTTACAATTCGTGGTCACTTCCCACGTACCCATGTCCTCTCACAACGTGCTTTCGACTGATGCAGGGGATAGAACAAACCTAAATCAGATCGCTCATGCTTTCCTGAGTACTGGCAGCGTCGCAGTAACAGTATTCGAGTCCACACATCTACAGGAGGAACAATCCCTGTCACGTGAGTTAGTTATGTGTCTATATTCTGGTGTCTTCTCGGAGGTATGTGGACCGAGGTAACGATTGGCTGTAGCTGTTACGCTGTCAATGCCCCGGGATGCATTCGCCTTTTCATTTCGGTTTGTTTTAAAGCCTGGATGGATGATGTGGAGGCACGCTTTATGAGGGCGCTATTGCAAAGAAAGGGACCTTGACTTTGCTGGCCGGGGTGGCCAAGCGGTTCTAGGAGCTTCAGTCTGGAACCGCGCTACCACTGCGGTCGCAGGTTCGAATCCCGCCTCGGGCATGGATGTGTGTGACGTCCTTAGGTTAGTTAGGTTTAAGTAGTTCTAAGTTCTAGGGGACTGGTGACGTGAGAAATTAAGTCCCATAGTGCTCAGACTCATTTGAACCATTTTTTGACCATGACTTTTAATATAATTGATTGTATTTTTGTCTTGATTTCTGTTATTGATTCTCGAGTAACAGTCCTGATGATTAATGATTGTTTTTACACTGTAGAAGGTGGGCAATTCCTCATTTTAACATAGAAACGTAAACTGCTTGTGCAAAAATTTACATTGTGTGGTAATAATATGGCTGCGGACCGTACAGCGACACCTTCGCTATAATGTACGTGACGTCCTTAGTACAATATACTCATCAAGCCAATATTTACCTCAAGCAAAAGAGAAGACTATTTTGATAAAATAAATTTTAAGAATTTTGGCCGTTAGAAGTATACCAATAACTAATCGCTAAAACATCCACCTGTTTTTCATCATTGAACATTTACATATCAGGAAAGCATGAGTTTCAAATCGCTTACGTCTCTCTTTTGAGGTTTGTCGTTTGTCGTGGTTCCCTATAACGAGTCTCATACGTTTTGTGACTTCGCCTACACAGTTCTGACACAATTTGAACATTATACGTTGGTCTATTCTGTGCAACTCCCAAAGCTGCCATAAAGCTGACAAATGAATTATGCTGCAAATAACAGTTCTCATACAAAAATTATTTTAAGCAGAAACCAGCGAACATGATTCGTTGAGCCTTATTCTGAAACTCATTTTCGGAGAAACAGGTAATGTGTAAAATATTTCTTTCCCGAGTGCGAACGCAGTGCTGATCCTCACGTGGAAGGAAGTTGGTACGCCGTAACTTTGCAAGTTACCAACCTCGACGGTGGGAAGTTAGGGGCGCAAACTGAACTGTTAAGGCGATGGGCGACGGGCGTGCCAAATGGATCGTTGCTGACGCGCTGAAGAACGAGCAGGGGGGAGTTGTAGAACGGCTCAGCAGAGCTCTGGGACTCAGCTTCAACTAAACAAACGGCACTGTCCAGCGAGGAGTCTCATCGTTTAGTTAGCACCTACATTTCTCTTTATACTAGTCTCTTATCATTCCAGTGAACACGGTATTATACCGAAGTAATTTTTAGTCCAGGATATTTAAAATTTTTAGCACTTCATTGCATTTTGTTTAAAATATTTCTTCATCTACAGAGGCAGTCTTATCGTTTACTTTATTTCACTTCGCTTTTCTTTCATGGAAAGAGACTACGGAAACATACATCGTAAGAGATAGGGAATGAATGAGGGCAGAAATATTTTTAATCCATGTCACTTATTGAACTCTCAATTACTAATTGGGTTACATGAAGCAATACAGCAGCTAGACACATACAGTTCAGATTTATTTATACAAAGATCTCTTTTGAACTTTCACTTATCTTCAGTTAACGTAAAACAATGTTTTCCTCCGTACAAATTTTTCGTTTCCTCTATTTTAACGCTGCACCTGCCATGTGGAAAATAACCGTTGAGTTACTATATAATTATATTTGTATTTACCTCATAGTTTTGTTACATAATTTATTGCTCCTTTTTCCGGCTTAACACACACGCACACACACAATATTATTTTAACTGAAGCCTTGATGCAGCGCAGCTTTAGTAATCTGACTGACTGAGGGCAGAATATTTTAATTACCTCTCACTGTTGTTGAAAAATGTGTGTAATTATTTATTTTCTTCTTTCTACAAACACTGAGAGACGTACTTACCACAGCTCCCTAGTGACAGAGTTCGGTTTTCTTTATTTTCCTTCGGCTTCTTTGTTCCATCTTTCCCCAGGTTGATATGTAAATGGTTCAAATGGCTATAAGTGCTATCGGACTTAACATCTGAGGTCATCAGTCCCCTAGACCTAGAACTACTTAAACCTAACTAACCTAAGGACATCACACACATCCATGCCCGAGGCAGAATTCGAACCTGCGACCGTAGTAGGAGCGCGGTTCTGGATAGAAGGGCCTAGAACTGCTCGGTCACAGGGGCCGGCTATATGTAAATCTCTTACGTTAGTTATTTATCCATTGTTTTCTGTAGTATGCAGTAACTCATATATTCCAACAAAAACTTTTTCTTGTTGTATACATTTTATACTAAATTTCATGGATACGTTCTCCCATTTTGTATATATATGCATAATTTCGAGAACACGATCTTCGCACCGTAGTAGCTACGTCTTACATTGATGACTGTCTGTGCATGGTGTTGCATGTCTTACTTTCCTTTCCTATGTATTATGGGCTCTAACATCTTGCTGTTTCGACAGGCGGTGTGTGTATGTGTGTATGCCGTAGCCCTTGTTTAGGTAGGAATATTAATGTTCTGTTATCAACAGCAACAAATTAATTTCTTGGTAAGAATTTTCACAGGAGCACGGCCTCTTTCTCCCACCCTCCCTCTCTTCTTCTTTCTCTTTCTCCCTCTCACTGTTTCCTTCCCTTTTCATATTCATCAGTACCGCCGTCTCTCCCTCCCCCACTTTCACCCCCTTTCACGCTCACACATCAACACAAACAATCTGCAGTCGAAAGGAGACCTATGATTTTATTGGGTTGGTCCCCCTATAGATATAAGAGATTATTCTTGGCACCCATAAAAACACTTTGTCCAGTTAATATACATACATCGATAGAGAAACCTTCTGACTGTAGACGTTTACTCAGTGATATAATATAGTACGTACAGTGAAGTAATACACAAGTTTTTAGCAGAATATCCGTGCAGGCAGATTGTTTCACATACAAAGCAGAGGTTCAATATATTCACCAACGTGACTTCAGAAGAAACAGCTGCTTGCTAGACATGAACACGTATTACCTAGTGCTGGTTATCAGCAGTATACTCCCAAGAAATGTGTTGTCAGTAAGGAGAATGAAGGCCCTATATTTGAGCAAGGAAAAGAACATGATGGTTCGTATTTCTTAAAGTGGGTTAAACATTATTTTTCTTTACCATTATTTTCTATTACTTAATATAAATAACACCTAGACGGCACCAAAGCTGCGTAAAGAGACTGCTAGTAAACGAGTTAGCAAGTAATACAAATGCCGCTACCAATATTATTCTTTCCAATTACTATTATTGATATCTGAGAAGCGAACTCTACTTTCATAGCACTGGTTGTGAAATTTTTACGTCCCGTTTTGTTTAGTTCTGCTGTGTAACTCTGAATGTGAGCCAGTGTTTTGCGTTTAACTAATGTGAGGCACGACAGCTCTCTACTGTGGTATATCTCTTTGGTAATATACGCCACCAACTGATGGAAATTTGTTGCTTAAGTGGATCAATTACAAAGCCGTTAATTAATTCTGCATCCAACGACAAGCGGTGGCATACAATTCCTATAATATACTACGACACGAAATATTGGTTTCTGTCGTGACCGAGTAATGCTATCGCGTTCATGGTACATTTACTTGCGATTCATCTCTGACGAAGCTTAAGCTGTGCTTCACTAGACTAAGAAGACAAAAATACGAGGGCTGTCCAGAAAGTAAGTTACGATTGATCGAGAAATGAAAATCACAGTGAAAATCAGAAATGTTTCATTTGTAAGTTAGCTACTCCGTTCAGCTACTTCTCTATGTAGTCGCCGTTCTGACTCAGACATTTGTCGTAGTGTTGTACCAACTTTCCAATACTCTCATCATAGAAGGCAGCCGCCAGTACTTTCCGCCAATTCTCTACGCTGGCCTAAAGCTCGTTGTCCTTGCCAAAATGTTGTCTTCATAGCCAGCGGTTCATTTGAGCAGAGATGAAACTCAGTGGGAGACAATTAAGGGCTGTATTGTGGGTAACCAAACATTTCCAATTGAAACGATGCAGGAACGTCATCATTGCCCCTGCAGAATGAGGCTGAAAATTGTCATGAAGAAGAAACCGCACGACAGTTATGTAATGTTAGTTGCATAGCTTCAGGGGAAAATTCTCACCAGGCCATCGTTCTTGGCGGGAGACACTATTTTCTATAACATACACTCCTGGAAATTGAAATAAGAACACCGTGAATTCATTGTCCCAGGAAGGGGAAACTTTATTGACACATTTCTGGGGTCAGATGCATCACATGATCACACTGACAGAACCACAGGCACATAGACACAGGCAACAGAGCATGCACAATGTCGGCACTAGTACAGTGTGTATCCACCTTTCGCAGCAATGCAGGCTGCTATTCTCCCATGGAGACGATCGTACAGATGCTGGATGTAGTCCTGTGGAACGGCTTGCCATGCCATTTCCACCTGGCGCCTCAGTTGGACCAGCGTTCGTGCTGGACGTGCATACCGCGTGAGACGACGCTTCATCCAGTCCCAAACATGCTCAATGGGGAACAGATCCGGAGATCTTGCTGGCCAGAGCACACCTTCTAGAGCACGTTGGTTGGCACGGGATACATGCCGACGTGCATTGTCCTGTTGTAACAGCAAGTTCTCTTGCCGGTCTAGGAATGGTAGAACGATGGGTTCGATGGCGGTTTGGATGTACCGTGCACTATTCAGTGTCCCCTCGACGATCACCAGAGGTGTACGGCCAGTGTAGGAGATCGCTCCCCACACCATGATGCCGGGTGTTGGCCCTGTATGCCTCGGCCGTATGCAGTCCTGATTGTGGCGCTCACCTGCACGGCGCCAAACACGCATTCGACCATCATTGGCACCAAGGCAGAAGCGACTCTCATCGCTGAAGACGACACGTCTCCATTCGTCCCTCCATTCACGCCTGTCGCGACACCACTGGAGGCGGGCTGCACGATGTTGGGGCGTGAGCGGAAGACGGCCTAACGGTGTGCGGGACCGTAGCCCAGATTCATGGAGACGGTTGCGAATGGTCCTCGCCGATACCCCAGGAGCAACAGTGTCCCTAATTTGCTGGGAAGTGGCGGTGCGGTCCCCTACGGCACTGCGTAGGATCCTACGGTCTTGGCGTGCATCCGTGCGTCCGTGCGGTCCGGTCCCAGGTCGACGGGCACGTGCACCTTCCGCCGACCACTGGCGACAACATCGATGTACTGTGGAGACCTCACGCCCCACGTGTTGAGCAATTCGGCGGTACGTCCACCCGGCCTCCCGCATGCCCACTATACGCCCTCGCTCAAAGTCCGTCAACTGCACATACGGTTCACGTCCACGCTGTCGCGGCATGCTACCAGTGTTAAAGACTGCGATGGAGCTCCGTATGCAACGGCAAACTGGCTGACACTGACGGCGGCGGTGCACAAATGCTGCGCAGCTAACGCCATTCGACGGCCAACACCGCGGTTCCTGGTGTGTCCGCTGTGCCGTGCGTGTGATCATTGCTTGTACAGCCCTCTCGCAGTGTCAGGAGCAAGTATGGTGGGTCTGACACATCGGTGTCAATGTGTTCTTTTTTCCATTTCCAGGAGTGTATTTACGCGCTCACTAAGAGCTCAGGAATGAAAAGAGATACATAATTCTACCTAGAGTCATACTAGAGACACTGCCCAACACATCTTTGCAAAGCTTTATCGGAGTTTCATAGTCGTTTCCATTTCGTGACCGATCCTAACTTACTTCCTAGACAGCCTCGTAACATTCAGCATCAAATCACCAAAGCGGTATGTGCTGTTTATGGCTTACGTACAGTACTTAAGTAATGACATAGTTCGAGTCTTTGTTTTCCACTTCAGATTTTGGTGACTACCTTTATGTTTTACTTATTTTACACGAAATGTGCAAATTACTGAGTGAAGAACAAGTAATGCGTCCGCATCAGATAGGAACAACGGAGGACGTCGAGAAAGGTCTTTGTACTACCGCGAAATAGGAGGAAGATTGGCAGGGATAACGGTCATTAAGACAAAGGTGTTTTTGCTGTGGCAGGACCTTCTCATGAAATATCAATCACCAGCTTTTCACTCAGACTGTGAAAATAATTTATTGGTTCACACGTAAATAGGGAGAAATGACTCGTCGTATTAAAATAAGAGAGATCAGAGCTCTCGCGAAACTATTTAAATGTTCGTTATTACTGCTCAGTTTCCGAGATTGGAGCGGTACCTAAGTAGCTTAAGAGTGGTTCGGTGAACCCTCTGCAAGACAATTCTAAAGTGCACAGTAATCCTGTAGATGTAGATGCAAGATCTACTGATGACAATCATACCTCAGACAAATTACTGTTGTGACTGGATGTATATTGAAAATCGCTGCCCATCGTAAAGAAGCGAATGTGTAATTAGCTGACCTAGTGCTCGCGGAAATTAGATGCAAAAACTAAGATTTCCCCCTCAGGACGCATGGAGCAATTAACGCGAATAGAAATACAATTAACAGAGATGGAAAAGGTTGAAGTAATGCTCAGAACCTTCTACAGCAATTACCCTTCCTAACCTGTGTGCGTATGACACTTGTTAACAACTTTGCACGCCTTATAGCTTTAAAAGTAGTGCTTGGCCATTGCACACAACGGAAACTCGTCAAAATGAAGCAAACATCCTCGAAATACCACTGGCTACATTTGTTACTTAAGGTTAGAAAAACCATAGGGAAATTTCAGGATGTTAGTGATAGCAAAACATAAGTTAAAAATTTACAATGATTAGTACACGGCAATACTGTGAAAGTTGTTGCAAACTGAAATAAAATGATTCTAAGCTCTCTGGGGTCCACATTTAATCGGAAGACTGTAGGAAACAAAGTCAATTAACTCTTCCGAAACTGTCTAGCCCTCAAAAGCTAGAACCATAAACAAATGTGTTAAATGCAAGTTGCTCGAAAAAGGGATTACGCAACTACCTGATCGATACTTATATTCTTGAAGTACAGAGAGAGAGAGGACGCCAGTCAGCATCAGAGAAAAGCAGGGAAGTGAATATACTCTTAAAAACCAAACTCTTTCCAAATCCACCCGCCCCCCCCCCACCCCCCGACCACCTAATTCCCAAGTTCGTTTTCGAGAGTAGATTGAATGCTATTGCGGATTCTACATAAAAACAGAAGAAAGCAGTAGAAACATCCTAATCAGACCTTGCAAAATGTTTGGTAGCGGTTTCTAACAGCCTCTCTCCATTCTTCAGCACAAATTGCACTGTATCTGGAGCCATTATATTGCATTGGGTAGTGTATAATTATGGAGGGAGGCACTGAACTTTCTCACTCTAGGAATGTGCCGGTAGGAGGTATCCTCTTTGATGTGTAGACAAAATGGAAACCGTCACCGTCAAGCACCCTCAGGTCAAAGCTGTGGTGATGGGCGGCATCCGTGCCTGTAGCAAGCGGATTAGCGCCAGAAACTGCCCACAATAAGCATATCGGAAAACAATAGCAGTTTACACGAAAACACTGTGAAATGCCTTCTGCCGACCTTACGAAACTGGCGAGCTCCCCAGCCCTATTACTTCCCAGTGAGAAGTCGAATAATTCCCACTCACAGCAAAAATGGACTAACTCACACAGTTAATTAGCAGACGATCGTGACATAGCTCAAACAAAATCACAAAGCAATATGTGACAGTCATTTCACAACAGTGAACGACTTTGTTGAAATGTGTTTGATCATTTCTTGGTCGCGCGGGGTAGCCGCGCGGTCTGGGAATCTTGACACGGTTCGAGCGGCTCCACCCGTCGGAGGTTCGAGTCCTCCTTCGGGCATGGGTGTGTGTGTGGTCCTTCGCTAAGTTTGTTTAAGTTAGTTTAAATAGTGTGTAAGCGAAGGGACCGATGACCTCAGGAGTTCTGTCCCATAGCAACTTACCACAAGTTTCCAAAATTAAGTCTTGTGATTATTTTCAGTATACGTCTAAGTTTGTAATATCACTTGTTGTTGCCATAGTTGTGGTCTTCGGTTCGAAGTATGGTTGGATGCACCTCTCCATGCTACTCTATTCTGTGCAAGCCTCTTTATCGCTGAATAACTATTGCAGCTTGTCCTTAGAATCTCCTTTCTGTGTTCATCCCTTCGTCTCCCTCCACGGTTTTTATCCCCCGCACTTCCCTCCAGTACTATACTGGTGACCCATTCATGTCTCTGAATGTGTCCTATCAACCAGCGCCTTCTTTTAGTCAGGTTGGGGCACAAATTTCTTTTCTTCCAAATTCTAATCATTACCTCCTCATTGGTTAGGTGATCTAACCATTTCATTTCAACGTTTTTCTGTAACACTACGTTTCGAAAGTTTCTGTTCTCCTCTTATCTAAACTGTTCATCGTCCATGTTTCACATCCATACTCTGTACAATTTCTTTCACTTCCTAATACTTAAATCCATATCCGGTGTTAACAAATTTCCCTTCTTCTCAAACGTTTACTTCCCCACTGCCAGTCTACATTTTATTCTCTCTACTTCGGCCACGTCAGTAATTTTGCTGCCCTAATACCCAACCTCATCTAATTTCAGAGCCACGTTTCCTCATCTAATTGCACCAGATTCATCTGACTTAATTAAACTACATCCATTATACTTGTTTTGTTTCTGTTAATGTTCATCTTATACACTACTTTCAGGACATTGTCCATTTCTGACAACTGGTCTTCGAAATCCTTTGCTGTCCCTGGCAGAATTACAATGTCGTCGGCAACCTCAAATATTGTATTTTTCTCCCTAAAGTTTAATTTCTATTCGAAAATTTTCTTTTCTTTATTTTACTGCTTCCTCAATGTACTAATTGAACAACATCGGGAATAGTCTACAACCTTGTCTCACTCAATTCTCAACCACTGATTCACTTTCATACCTCTCGACTCTTATAACTGACATCAGGTTTCTATACAAGTTGTAAAGTAGGGTTTCTATTTTATCTCTGATACCTTCAAAACTTCCAAGAGAGTATTCCACTCAATATTGTCCTAAGCTTCCTCTAAGTTTGCAATTGCTATAAAAGTAAGTTTGTCTTTCCCTAACCATTCTTCTAGGGTACGTCGTAGGATCAGTATTGCCTCGCATGTTACTATATTTCTGCGGAATGCAAACTGGTCTTCCCCAAGGCCTGTTTCTAGTTCTTTCTCCATTCTTCTGTAAGGAATTCATGTTAGTATTTCACAAACCTGACTTATTAAACTTAAAGTTCGGTAAAATTGAAAGCTAGCAGCCTCTGCTTTCTTTAGAGATGGGATTACTACATTTTTCTAGAAGTCTGTGGATATTTCCCATTCATCATATTGTATATTGATAACATCAGAATCTTTCTAGTATGTAACTGAGATCAAGTATGTAACTGACCTAAATTGTTCCTGATAGAAAGGCTTAAAAATTACACACATTAATTACTTCTCTGGTAAACCGCTCAACTCAGCGAGTTCAGTGTATAAGAAACACGTTGTTTCGCTGTATGAAACAGAACAAACATGTAACCTCAGTTGCACAGAGGCTGAATGGAAGTGACCGGACGTGGTAATTGTATCAAAGTGTAGTACAGCTGGAAATGAGGCAGTATGCAGGAATCCCGTGTGACTTAATTTTCAGCATTACCGTTATAGACCCGCAGGAAATCATTTTGAGGGATGAAGAAGAAGGCATTCGCTCCCGTGCTCCGACCAACGTAGACAGACGATGTAGACAACCGATTCTCACGAAATATAACTTTAAGACTCATACGAAAAATCAACTTCACGTAAATACATAAAAATACAATATGTCAGGTAGATGGGGAATCGATGTGAATGGTATAATTTGCGGAACGGAAGAGAACTTAGCCGTAAATAAAACCGGACCGCAAGAAACGAGGTAGCACGATATATAAGTAGTTTTTTCCTCGTTTCTGTCATTCCTGCTGTAAATCCGATCAGACTTCTCTTGTCACTTGATAATAACCCTATCAGGGTCAAATGAAAGAATCTATAAAAGAACGACAACTAAAGCTGTGTCTCATCACCATCGCTACTATGACAATATGCCAAAATCTTCCGTGCACTACCGGTGTTTGTACAAGGTTTCCACTTAGCTCTCTATTTCCAACTAACTTTATTACAGTGAAAGAATTGATCTTTTTTTTTCTCACCAGCTGATTAGTAGTAAGGAACTGGTATCAAAGCCACCAACGTATTTCGTTAGTGTCATTAGCCTCCAAGGTAAAGACGTTAACTATGTTTTGGTTTTCAGTGTCGCTCTTTGACTCCAGACTACCAGTTTATGGTCAGCAAGTCCCAGTATTCCACGCATCTGAAAAGAAATTGTGGAATTAACGTAAATTTGACGTCGGAAACTTTCCATTGCAAAGGTTGAAAAGCATGCTGCCTGCAAGTTTCTCTCGCTTTCTACGGAAATTTGTGTAGTCGAGTAATATTGTGTGTGTGTGTGTGTGTGTGTGTGTGTGTGTGTGTGTGTGTGTGTGTGTGTGTGTGAGTGAGTGTGTGTGTGTATGTGTGTAAGTATGTTCGTGACATTCAAGTGGGTGACGTCGAGGATGTCAGGACACTGAAACAGTTGATGAGTTCTCTACTGTCCTCTGGAGGATCTGAAATGTATTGTAAGCGTCGTGCGTCTTTGTGCATCGTGTATGGTGCGAAGTATGGCAAGGTTTATTTGCAGAGTTACTGCAAAAAGTATAGAAAAAATAATTTGTATTAGATTAAACGATGTAGAAAGTAATACCCGTGAAAGATATGGAAAAATGTGTACACTTCCCCCATTGCCGTGTGTGTTGTATCGGGTACTGTGAGAGTTAGCACCCACACAAAAAAGAAAGGAGAGAAGTGGCGACGACCGACGGAAGGAATCCAAAAATGATCTCTAAATCAAACTGTCAAATTATTAGAATGCTTTATTTCTACAAAGAAAATGGGAGGCTGGTTAAATCAGCGTTGGCAGGGGTCGCTGAACTCCCTCTTCCCGGAGGTGTGGATGTGCCCTCTCTTTCCATTGACGCGCTGGTCAGCGCCTTCTTGATGCTGTTACGTGGCTCTGCGCTGGTCGCTGTGCAGTCGATGCTTTATGACTGCATCCTATAGAAGAAATTCCAGCTTCTGTTACGAGGTCGTTATCGTTCTTATTGGAAGCTCGCTTTTTATTTCGAGGTTTAGACGATGAAGGTGGTAGAGACGGAATCGTGTCCTCGGAAACCGTTATTCATGCAGTTCACTTCCCCCTGTTTTACTCTGATGACAACATCCATAAATAGCTCTACAACAGCACCCAGAAACAATCATAAACGATATAAGAGGGAGAGGAAAACAGAGTTAGAAATTACTGTGCGAATAATACCATAAATTAGTACGCTACTCAAAACATACGTATAACGATAAGAGGGAAACATAGAGAGAGCTAGAAATTAGTATAAAGTATTGCCAATAATCTGTCATAGAACATTGTTATCTTGTTCGATAGCAATGTGTTCCAAAGATAGCGAAGCACTGTGCTGTGGACGCAAATGTGTGTCATGAAACCACTTACTTTGTAAACGGAGCGTGGACACGTTGAGAAAACTGCATTCTATAAAAACACCATGCTGCGCCATTTTGCAGGAAACTCTCCACGGAAGAAACAAAGTGTGACGAATTATGATTTCTATATTTTGGTGACGGTTCAGACACACTTGAAACGATTGTCGTAGATTTGTTGACGGTACACAAAGGGTAACCACCCAAAAACGAATCGCTATTGGGACATAGGAACAAGACGAAAAAAAACAATCATTACGAGGCAGTTATCTACAGAGTTTACAACGAACACACACACTATAGTTTCAAGATAGGTAGCTGACGTATCCGACACGTGGAATATCCAAGGAGATCTTCTGACATGAAAATAAAAAATAAAAAAATGGTTCAAATGGCTCTGAGCACTATGGGACTTAACTTCTGAGGTCATCAGTCGCCTAGAACTTAGAACTACTTAAACCTAACTAACCTAAGGACATCACACACATCCATGTCCGAGTCAGGATTCGAACCTGCGACCGTAGTGGTCTCGCGGTTCCGGACTGTAGTGCCCAGAACCGCTCGGTCACTCCGGCCGGCATTGAAAATACCTGAGATGCTTTGGTGTTTCGCGCTGAAACCAGTATCTATCACCATCGACTCTTCCGTACCAGCGATCACTTTTTCAGAAATGAGATGGAGGACTTACCACAGAAAGCGGTTACCATATACTCTGCTAACTCTGTGAAGCAGATCTTGCTATTTTTTGTCATTTATTTTATGTTCATCGATAAATTTAGAAAATGTTTGTAAATAATTTTCAACGTTTTCGAGTGTGAAGTTTATTGTTGTGGGCTGTTACCTTTTTTCTTGTTTTTACATTGAGACATTTTACTGTGAAAACAGGATAATACATTACTCGCCATACTTAAGTTCTATACATGTCAGTATGCAATATAGTGTGAAAGACTGAAAATATTAGAAAATGCCATGGATCAAAACCAGTTTAGTTAAAAAAAACATTGTCCTACATGTAGCTTCTTATAAATCACTTAAGCGTTAGCGATAGTAGAAAATCTAGAAATCTATCTTAAAAACGTTTCGGTATTGAAGAAGAATGATACAGTTCTTAATATTTACGAAAAATTGAATTTCCTTGCGTTACTAAATACAGATAATCTAACAGTTGATGTACAGAAATAAACTGTTCAGACCGAAATAATCCAATTGTCAACTTTATTAGTCTGCGCACACAAATTTAGGATGAGTTAACTGCCTTTGAGAAAAAGAAAAATAAAGGGACCACAGCGGTAGTTTTGGTACTACGGTTAATTTAGGCATTATCTTAGCACTGGAAGCTTGACGAGAAAAATTTAAACGTACTAATATCATTCCTCGACCTAGAAAAACCATCAGGAATATAAAATGTCGCAAGTACCGTGCGGTAGTAATCGTGCCATCAAGGCATATCACACCGTGACTGGATATTACACACCACTCAACCAGCCGTTGAGGGTGAAGAGACTTCTCGATCGCGAAATGCGGATTCTCAGTCTCCCACATGTGCCAGTTTTGTTTATTGACGAACCCATCCAAATGAAAGTGAGCTTCTTCGCTAAACCAAACTACACACGCGCATACTAAATTCTCTCACGCCCCGTGGCCAACCGTGCAGTTTCAATATGGTAACGCAAACCGTTCAGAAGTTATGGCGATTTAATTTCATACAGTTCAATAAATGTCGCCCTGTATTAATACGTAAAAGGAAATTGAGTATTATAGAATATTTAAACGGCCGAAGACAGAGCATGCAGGGTGGAAGACCAAGAGAGAAGTTCACGGACTAAGAAGGGCTTAACGCAGTGCTGCAACGTTCCTTCCCTACTGCGAATGTTTTGCGTGAATGCAAAATAAAATACAGTTACATTTTAATTCCATGCATGTCAGGATCATAGACATTCTTTTAGTTCGCTGACGCATTTCGTCTTCCAAGTGTCTCGTCATTGTTGTCAGTACAGATGATACGAGCAAAAACCAACTGTTCAAACTCTACTTGTCAACCTGTGTTTCGAGTAAGCAATTAAGAAGTTCGATTAAAATTAAAAGTGAAAGGATATCACTGATGACATTACTTTGCCCGTCCTGCAATGCTACTGCTATTTGACAACAACCTACGGGGTGCTGCAGATACTTCTGTGCGAACAGAGACGCCACTCCCTACAAATACACTCCAGGAAATTGAAATAAGAACACCGTGAATTCATTGTTCCAGGAAGGGGAAACTTAATTGACACTTTCCTGGGGTCAGATACATCACATGATCACACTGACAAAACCACAGGCACATAGACACAGGCAACAGAGCATGCACAATGTCGGCACTAGTACAGTGTATATCCACCTTTCGCAGCAATGCAGGCTACTATTCTCCCATGGAGACGATCGTAGAGATGCTGGATGTAGTCCTGTGGAACGGCTTGCCATGCCATTTCCACCTGCCGCCTCAGTTGGACCAGCGTTCGTGCTGGACGTGCAGACCGCGTGAGACGACGCTTCATCCAGTCAAAAACATGCTCAATGGGAGACAGATCCGGAGATCTTGCTGGCCAGGGTAGTTGACTTACACCTTCTAGAGCACGTTGGGTGGCACGGGATACATGCTGACGTGCATTGTCCTGTTGGAACAGCAAGTTCCCTTGCCGGTCTAGGAATGGTAGAACGATGGGTTCGATGGCGGTTTGGATGTACCGTGCACTATTCAGTGTCACCTCGACGATCACCAGAGGTGTACGGCCAGTGTAGGAGATCGCTCCCCACACCATGATGCCGGGTGTTGGCCCTGTGTGCCTCGGTCGTATGCAGTCCTGATTGTGGCGCTCACCTGCACGGCACCAAACACGCATACGACCATCATTGGCACCAAGGCAGAAGCGACTCTCATCGCTGAAGACGACACGTCTCCATTCGTCCCTCCATTCACGCCTGTCGCGACACCACTGGAGGCGGGCTGCACGATGTTGGGGCGTGAGCGGAAGACGGCCTAACGGTGTGCGGGACCGTAGCCCAGCTTCATGGAGACGGTTGCGAATGGTCCTCGCCGATACCCCAGGAGCAACAGTGTCCCTAATTTGCTGGGAAGTGGCGGTGCGGTCCCCTACGGCACTGCGTAGGATCCTACGGTCTTGGCGTGCATCCGTGCGTCCCTGCGGTCCGGTCCCAGGTCGACAGGCACGTGCGCTTTCCGCCGACCACTGGCGACAACTGGAGACCTCACGCCCCACGTGTTGAGCAATTCGGCGGTACGTCCACCCGGCCTCCCGCATGCCCACTATACGCCCTCGCTCAAAGTCCGTCAACTGCACATACGGTTCACGTCCACGCTGTCGCGGCATGCTACCAGTGTTAAAGACTGCGATGGAGCTCCGTATGCCACGGCAACTGGCTGACACTGACGGCGGCGGTGCACAAATGCTGCGCAGCTAGCGCCATTCGACGGCCAACACCGCGGTTCCTGGTGTGTCCGCTGTGCCGTGCGTGTGATCATTGCTTGCACAGCCCTCTCGCAGTGTCCGGAGCAAGTATGGTGGGTGTGACACACCGGTGTCAATGTGTTCTTTTTTGCATTTCCAGGAGTGTATATGTAGCAACTGAAGACATAAATTTCCAAACTAATGAAATTACTACAAATGTCTGTGTCCGAAGCACTGATTTATTGAGGAGAACAAATAGCCAACTATCATGTGATAATTGTAAAAATAATCCTAGCTTGTACCCATCTCCCGTTTAAATACTAAGCCCAAATAATCGGGGAATATACTGTATTCTTCCTGCCGCAGAAACTTTTCCATGCAAATATCTTGTATTACCACTGGTCTGCTGCTGAATTATCGTTGGACTTGGCGTCGGTGAGCTAGGCGATTCCCTCGGCTAACTCATGTGAACTCATGTGTGCTTCACAGCAGGCGAACTGTGATAGAACTGCTAAGCTCTCCGGAAATAGAACTACTCGTTCACCCACGGAGCATGGGTTGTATTCGGGTTTGCGCACAGTTACGAAACCGCGCGTTAGTTGTTCCATATGAATGCTGATGAAAAGCGTACTCCTAGTTCTAGGTGTGCAGGAGGCGGCCCTTCATAACATCCCTCTCCGCACGCCCCACTGCCCACCCCCCTTCCGAGCATCTTCCTCTTCCTCTGCTACTGTTCTGTCTGATGAGATGCACGTCCATGGTGACCGTTGCGTTGCAGCTACTTCTCTCAGCTTTAAATGGTTCCGACTGTTGTGTTGTATGATTCTGGGACTCCTGCTTTGACTGTTTAGTGGTGTTGTGTGAGTCCTCATTCGGAGTTCACTTGTTGACGTCATCTGAAACTGGATAAAGCTTTGTATCTTCCGGAATGGAAAGAGTTGTTACTTCATGATACTGAGATGCTATTAGGTAAATTGAAGATATCGTCTTCCTGCCATGGAACATCTGGGCTGAGAACTTTTCCTTATGGGAAGTGCTTCTGTAGGATACTAAAACAACGTTAGAGCGTTTCTGTATGTTCGTAACTTAGTTTTCTCATTTTTGCTTCCAATTCTTGACGAAACGTTTAATTACTCTTTTTGATTATAGATGAAATGGTGCGTTACGAAGACGTGGTATTCAATTTTCCGCACAATGGTCGTCCTCTATCAGTCACTTCTACTGAAATGCCTTAAGTACTTAAATTGTTTTCGCGTCATCTGTGCTTCTCATTCTTACGACGTACAGAAAAATAATACAGACACTCGTCCTAAGAATGGTCCGAAGAAGTCCTTGTGACTTCTACTGCGATGCGTTGGTCCACGACTGCCGGAAAGCCCCCGTGCTTGCTCGAATCTCTCTAGTTCTATATTCGTGATCTCCTAGGGAGGTATAAGTAGGGGAAAACAATACATTCGATACCTCTTCCACAAACGCACCCTCTCGAAACCTGGAAAGCAAGCTACATCGCGGTGCAGAGCACCTCTCTTGCAGAGTCTGCCACTTAAGTTTGCTAAACATTTCCGTAACACTATCACATTTACCAAATAACCCTGTGACGAAACGCGCCGCTCTCGATACCTCATCCACAAACGCACCCTCTCGAAACCTGGACAGCAAGCTACACTGCGATGCAGAACGCCTACCTTGCAGAGTCTGCCACTGGAGTTTGCTAAACATCTCCGTAACGCTATCACGGTTACCAAATAATCCTGTGGGGAAACGAACCGCTCTTCTTTGGATATTCTCTATCTCCTCTGTCAACCCGACCTGGTAAGGATCCCACACTGATGAGCAATACTCAAGTATACGCCGAACGAGTGTTTTGTAAGCCACCTTCTTTGTTGATGGGCTACATTTTCTAAGGACTCTCCCAATGAACCCCAACCTGGCACCCGCCTTACCAACAATTAATTTTATATGATCATTCCACTTCAAAACATTCCGTACGCATACTGCTAGATGTTTTACATTTTGGAACATATAATGTGTTCAAGCATTATGAATTAGCTCAGAGGCAAACATCTATAGACACAGAGTTAGCATGAATTCAGAAAAATCCCTCTGTAGAAATGTACTAGCTCCACATTCTCGCAGAGCAATGAGATGAGTCGACAGGAGATCTCAAACTGCTTCAATATTTCCAGATTTCCAGGAGGCTTTTGAAACCGTTCCTCACAATCGGCTCCTAATGAAATTGCGTGCCTATGCAGTATCGTCTGAGTTGTGCGATCGGAATCATGAATTATGGTCAGAAAAAATTACAGTTCGCAGAAACTGGCGGAAAATACCTTGTAAAACATAAGTGGTATCTAGCGCTTTGTAAGGAAGTGTCACAGACTCTTTGCTGTTATTAATCTATATAAATGATTTAGAAGATAAATGAGCAGCCTTCTTAGCTTTTTTGCGTATTATACTGCCGTTTATCTTCTTGTAAGGTCATTGGAAGTTCGAAACCAATTTCAAAATGAGTTAGGCAAGATATCAGTATGGTATGAAAAATAAGAATTTGACCCTAAATTATGAAAAGTGTGAGGTCACCTACATCAGTACTAAAAGCGATCCGTTAAATTTGGGTTACAAGAAAAAAATCATATACCTCTGAAGAATGCAAATTCAACTAAAATACCTAGGGATGACAACTACGAACAACTAAAATTCTAATTATCACAAAGCTAACGTTGTGGATAAGGAGAAACGAAGACTACTTTACAGTCAGGGAACTTAAAAGATGAAGTATGTCTACTAAAGAGACCACCGACGTTATTCCTGTTTGTACTTTTCTCGAATACTCCTGCACGGTGTGCGATCCATAACAAGTGGGATTGACGAATGACATAGAAAAATTTCAAACGGGAGCTCGTATTGTACCATCATGAAATCGCGAGGGAGGTTCGGGAAGACGATAAACGAGTGGGGGTGGCAATTATTAAAACAAAGGCGTTTTCCGTTGCAGCGAGATGTTTTCACGAAGTTTCAGTCACCAACTTTTGCCTCACAATGCAAAAAATATTCTGTTAACGCTAACCCACATAGAGAGAGAACTGATCATCGAATAAATTAAGATAAATGAAAACTTACGTTAAAAGGTTTAAGTATTCGTTTCTCACACTTACTGCTTGTGAATGGAAAGCTAGAGAAATAGTGTGAGAGAAGTCTGATTAACCCTGTGCCAGGCACTGAAGCATTAACTGCAAAATAGTCATGTAGATGTAGAGAACGCTAAACGTGATCACGGAATTTAAGACCCGTTGAATGGAATGAACAGCCTCCTGGCCATAGGTCATAGAGTAAAGGAAAGGAAGATGAAACTATGGAGGAGCAGTAGGTGGGACAGTAGCTACAAACGTTGCACCACAACAGGGAACCACGCAGTTGTGGAAGTTTCTGACGGAGGGAAAATAACACTCGGTGGCTAAAATAAGCGGACCAGGTCAGTTAAAGAGAAAATTAATCGATAATGGAAGTAAAATTGTGTTTAGAACTGACAAAGAAATTTCCGAGAATGTGCATCTCAAAATCAGCTATTTATGGAAGTGAATCGTGCAATATAGACACACTTGATAATAAGAATCTCGAAGGTTTCGAACTTGGTGCTACACAGAGATGCTAAAACTTAGGTGAACCGATGAAACAGGAAATAAGGAAGTTATCAGCATAACTGGTGATGAAATAAATGGGGAGAAAACATTAATTGAAAGGCAGAATGGTAAGATATGCGTTAGACTTACTGGAATAACTTTCATAGTAGTAGAGGAAACGTAGGGCACAGAAATGTTAGGGAAGAAAGATACTGGAATATTTTAGAAAAATAACTGAAATCATTGGGTGTAACTAGTGCCATGAGACGAAGAGGTTAGCACGAGACGTAAAATGGTGGCGTACGACAGATTACTCACAAAAAAAACCAAAGTATTCGAAATGACAATATTAATGAAACACATAGTCTTGCAATTTGATTACTGTAACTAAAAATCACACTCATATTAAGTTGAGTTTGCTTAGTACTGTGAGGGTGCTTGTCTAGAGAGATCGTCGGAAGGATAGTGACTCTTCTTCTGAGCACAGCCAACAGACTGCCATGCAGCTACAAAGGATCTGAAGCTGTTCTAAAATAGTACGAAACCAATAACAATCTTTATCAGTACAACTGCGACAGTAGACTGAGATAAATAATAGTGAAAATACATTACTGCACTTTGGAGGGGCAGCTGAAAACTGTTTTTGTAATAATGTTTCGAGTTCAAGTTCACAAATACACTACTTGAAATTAAAGGAAGATGAGTCAGGATCAGTTGATTTAAATTAGCGGGTGAAACGACTTGTTACTTTGGGGTTTGTCATAAAAACGTTTTCGAAACTAAATTTCTAGGTTTCATCGTGACGAGATTAATCGTTTACATAAACAAAAATATGAGCTGGGATTAATATCTGTGGTAACTGGAATTTAGTAACAAAACAGTAACGTAATTTGCAGTGACTTATCCCATCTCTTATTTCACAGAATTGACAGAAAACCTAAAATGAACTGACACTGCATTGCAGCTGAAGTATTGTGTACTTGTGCCGTCAGGTGTGTCACAATGACGCATAAAGTTTTACGTTTGCATAAAAAAACATGAGAATGTGACATACTCATCATCATCCGTAATAATTAATTTCAAATTAAACAATAAGTAATAATATTTTCTTGTAGGATATGGTACAATGCACAGACAAGAGTGCTAGTTTTCGACTTCACTTTTCACAATGGGATAAATGGAGTTAGTTGCATGCAGAGAGATTTCAATACACAGAAGGCTAAATGAGCATCGTTCATGTTCTCTCGCAGTGGATAAGACCTGCAGGCGGTGTAAGTGGTGGTAAAACATCAAGTAAAACGTCGAGTATCGGGAATGCCCCAATGCGACGTCGCTTGAAGTACGCTGGCCCCATCGCAACGCTACAGGGAACGACAAGGTATTACGGAATGGGAATTCATTTGTCACACAGTAAATAAACAAACCAGTTCAGTTAAATATTTAGTATGTACACAACACACTGCTAGATAATATTGCATGGAGATGAAAACAAACACATCAACTTGAAATGATTGTCTATTTTGTGTAATTATATAGCGTAGCCGACCATAGTGGTGATAATACAGACGATCAAGACACATCTATGTGACCATCGCCTATGTTTGACGTCAACATGCAGTAACCACTTACTGGTACGTGGTTTACTTAATCGTACCACACTTACAAACCATATCTTAAATTCCATAAAAGAGGAAGTGGGATGCAATCATGGTTGGTAGTCCCAATTTATAATTAAGACCATTTATTGACATTAAGCCGTTTAAGGAATTTGACGATTACAAAATGTTCAAATGTGTGTGAAATCTTATGGGACTTAACTGCTAAGGTCATCAGTCACTAAGCTTACACACTACTTAACCTAAATTATCCTCAGGACAAACACACACATCCATGCCCGAGGGAGGACTCGAACTTCCGCCGGGACCAGCCGCAGAGTCCATGACAACTACAAATTGTGGACGAGCCAATAGATAAAGCTCTGCAAATACAGTTACAAACCCAACGTACTCAATACTCAAATCAACAGTCTCTTATTAAGAAAACTGACCAACTCCCCATGTAGGATTTCGCTCAAAATACATATAATAAAAAGAGAATTATCAGTAAAGGGTGACTAAATGACACTTGAACACTCGTGCCAAGCTAAATCCAATTACATAACATGATAGAAACACTCAGATGAAAAAACTACATGAGAAACACATATCTTTAAAAATAAATGTTCACGTGTTCAGAAGCGTTAGTAAAAAAATACTAGAAAGAGCTGCACAAGGAACTCAGCGGGTGCTATGCAGCTTAAGGTTTAGCCAGTCGCCAATCAGTAATATTTAAGGAAACTGGTTCATATACGAACAGGTTAAATACAATATGTATATGTCTACCAGCTTAATCCACCTTGGCGGAAGAAAGAAATAATACTAAACTTCGGAAGGCAATACGTGAACAATTCCCGGTAGAGGCCAGGTTCTTACACACTGCCAGGCCTAGAACTCCGACGACATTTCACTCCCCGCCAAGACGCTGGCACAATCAAAAGTTTCTGCCCGAATCACAAACACATTCCAATATCTCTGAAACATAGAAACACTCTGTAGAACCTTTGACTCGATACAAGGGTAAACATGTAAAGTTACACGTTACACTACTGACAAAATCGCAACTTTGACCTTAGGTATTTTACACATGCACAACTGTATTAATAGAGTGCAGGCTTTGAAAACGCCAACATAAAATCGTCTGATTATAACAAACAGAAACCACTAATAAAACTTCTGAGAAAACTTCCAAATAACGGCCACCATGTAACTAGCTCAACTGAGTTCTCGCACAACATCTTAAAGTTCGACTATGAAAGTCTCACCACATTTGTCTGATATCCAGAAGGGTATGATCAATGGCTTCCGAGCCGAGAGTGGACGTATTTCCGAAACATCGAAGTTTATAAGCCGTTCGCGTGCCGACGTGCTTAAAGTATACCGTGCATGACAAAACGGCGCTATCGAATACTGGCATCGAGGTAACTATCTAACAACACGAGCAAGGTATTACGGGGCTGAACGATGGCTGTGCTGCACGAATAGATGCCCAACGTCTGAACACATGACTACCCAGAGAACTACGGGTCTACCAAGATTGTCTCCTTAATCAGAGAGCGGCCTGTCTATGCAGCCATGCTCAGTGTAGTTCATTGGTGATGAAGGCTGGAATTTCCAAGCCGATACAGAGAAACGACGTCCACTGAGTGGCGACGGGTAGTCTTTTCCGATGAATCATGTTTTATGCTGCATCAGATAGTTGGCCCTTGCCATGAAAAGTGTGAAAGAAGATTACCTTACACCAATCGTCGGAATAATCCAGGCCGTAGGATGAGGGAGGGTTGTGGTGTAGGAATTGATTTCGTGGCATTCTCTAGGTGATTGCTTCATTGTGGAAGGTACAATGGATCAACATAAGAATGCTTCTTTCCTTGGGGACCATGACCACGCCTATATGGATTTTGTTTCTCTTCGGCAGGAAGCAGCGGGACAGTGCAACGTCTCACACAGCCCGATGTGTACTTGGGTACACTACTGGCCATTAAAACTGCTACACCACTAAAATGACGTGCTACAGACGCGAAATTTAACTGACAGGAGTAAGATGCTGTGAGACACAAATGGGTAGCTATTCACAGCATTCCCACAAGGTTGGTGCCGGTGGCAACACCTACAACTTGGTGACACGAGGAAAGTTTCCAACCGATTTCTCATACACAAACAGCAGTTGACCGGCATTGCCTGGTGAAACGTTGTTGTAATGCCTCGTGTAAGGAGGAGAAATGCGTACCATCACGTTTCCGACTTTGATAAAGGTCGGATTGTAGCCTATCGCGATTGCGGTTTATCGTATCGCGGCATTGCTGCTCACGTTGATCCAATGACTGTTACCAGAATATGGAATCGGTGGGTTCAGGAGGGTAATACGGAACGCCGTGCTGGATCCCAACGGCCTCGTATCACTAAGAGTCGAGATGACAGGCATCCTATCTGCCTGGCTGTAACGGATCGTGCGGCCAAGTGTCGATCCCTGAGTCAACTGATGGGGACGTTTGCAAGACAACTACCATGTGCACGAACAGTTTGACGATATTTGCAGTAGTATCGACTATCTCCTCGGAGACCATAGCTGTGGTTACCCTTCACGCTGCATCACAGACAGATGGTGTACTCAACGACGAAACTGTGTGCACGAATGGCAAAATGTCATTTTTTCGGATGAATCCAGGTTATGATTACAGCATCATGATGGTCGCATCCGTCTTTGGCGACATCGTGGTGAACGCACATTGGAAGCTCTTGACGGCTCTTCGAACACTGGACGTTACATTTCAGATGTGTTACGACCCGTGGTTCTACCCATGATTCGATCCCTCCGAAACCCTACATTTCAGAAGGATAATGCACGGCCGCAATTTGGAGGTCCTGTAAAGGCCTTTCTGGATACGGATAATGTTCGACTGCTGCCCTGGCCGGCACATTCTCCAGATCTCTCACCAATTTAAAACGTCTGGTCAATGGTGGTCGCGCAACTGGCTCATCACAATATGCCAGTCACTACTCCTGATGAACTGTGGTATCGTGTTGAAGCTGCATGGGTAGCTGTCCCTTTACACGCCATCCAAGCTCTGTTTTACTCAATGTCCAGGCCGTTATTAGGGCCAGAGGTGGTTGTTCTGGGTACTGATGTCTCACGATCTATGCACCCAGATTGAGTGAAAATGTAATCACACGTCAGTTCTAGTATAATATATCTGTCTAATGAATACCCGTTCATCATCTGCATTTCTTCTTGGTGTAGCAATATTAATGGCCAGTAGTTTAGTTCGAAGACCACCAGAACGAATGTATCTTACTCCACTGGCCAGCGGACTCGCGTCCAATCGAGAATCAGTGGGTGGACCTCGACTGAGCGGTTTGCGTTCGTGTGTCCTCGACCGAAATACCTACGCCGTACGGCACTGGAGCCGGCAAGGCTCCTCATACCCGTCGGTAGCGCCTAGGACCTCTCTGACTGTGGAGATGCTCGTGGCTATTCAGGCCATTTACAGGTGGTCAGATTAATATCACTGGAAATTTTATGGAGCCTACAGGGAAGAAGATATCACTTATTAGGTCTACAGCAATTAATAAGCGGCAGTGTGTTACCTCCACTGGGTTCCCAGTCCTGCAGAAGTACTCGCAGCCCGAGATTTTCGCGGCCAATACAAGCTAGGGCTGTGTCGAGCGTGACGCGGTACCTGAATTGCCAGGCAGTATCGAGCGCCTGGCGAAGTGTGGCGAGCTCCGCTTGGCGCGACCAGGCCTCGCCGGTACGGCTGGCTGCCTGCCAGGGCGTCTGCTGCGCCGTGCCGGGCCACCGGTAATTGTCGGCCACCCCCTCCAGGCAGCGCGGCGCCAAATGCGTTTGTTCGCCTTTCCTTTCTGCTCCCTTCACTCTACTGCCCCGAGGCTACCACCTGGCAGTGGCTGGAGCAGCGTAATGTCAAGTGTGGAGGCGTGCATTTATGAGTTCTAAAGCAGTGAGACACATTTCCACCTGAAGAAGATACACTACTGGCCATTAAAATTGCTACACTGAGAAGAAATGCAAATGATAAACGGGTATTCATTGGACGAATATATTATACTAGAACTGACATGTGATTACATTTTCACGCAATTTGGGTGCATAGATCCTGAGAAATCAGTACCAGAACAACCACCTCTGGCCGTAATGACGGCCTTGATACGCCTGGGCATTGAGTCAAACAGAGCTTGGATTGCGTGCACAGGTACAGCTGCCCATGCAGCTTCAATATGATGCCACAGTTAAGTGTAGTGACTGGCGTATTGTGACGAGCCAGTTGCTCTGCTACCATTGACCAGACGTTTTCAATTGTGAGAGATCTAGACAATATGCTGGCCAGGGCAGCAGTCGAACACTTTCTGTATCCAGAAAGGCCCGTACAGGACCTGCAACACGCGGTCATGCATTATCCTGCTAACATGTAGACTTTCGCAAGGATCGAATGTAGAGCCACGGGTCGTAACACATCTGAAATGTAACGTCTACAGTTCAAAGTGCCGTCAATGCGAACAAGAGGTGATCCATACGTGTGAACCAATGGCATCCCATACCATCACGCTGTGTGATACGCCAGTATGGTGATGACGAATACACGCTTCCAATCTGCGCTCACCGCGATGTCACCAAACACGGATTCGACCATCATGATGCTGTAAACCGAACCTGGATTCATTCGAAAAAATGACGTTTTTCCATTCGTGCACCCAGGTTAGTCGGAGTACAGCATCGCAGGCCCTCCTCTCCGTGATGCAGCGTCAGGGGTAACCGCAGCCGTGGTCTCCGAGCTGATAGTCTATGAGGCTGAAAACGTCGCCGAACTGTTCGTGCAGATGGTTGTTGTGATGCAAACGTCCCTATCTGTTGACTCAGGGATCGAGATTTGGCTGCACGATCCGTTACAGCCATGTGAATAAGATGATTTTCATCTCGACTGCTAATGATACGAGGCCGTTGGGATTCAGCACGGCATGGCGTATTACCGTCCTCAACCCATCGATTCCATATTCTGCTAATAGTCATTGGATCTCGATCAACGCGAGCAGCAATGTCGCTATACGATAAACCGCAATCATGATAGGCTACAATCCGACCTTTATCAAAGTCAGAAATGTGATAGTACGATTTTCTCCTCCTTACACCAGGCATCACAACAACGTTCCACCAGGCAAGGCCGGTCAACTACTGTTTGTGTAAGAGAAATCGTTTGGAAACTTTCCTCATGTCAGCACGTTGTAGGTGTCGCCACCGGTGCCTACCTTGTGTGAATGCTCTGAAATACTAATCATTTGCGTATCACAGCATCTTCTTCCTGTCGGTTAAGCATGCCGTGTGGCCGGTTCTAGGCGCTACAGTCTCGAACCGTGTGACCGGTACGGTCGCAGGTTCGAATCCTTCCTCGGGCATGGATGTGTGTCATTTGCATAGGTTAGTTAGGTTTAAGTAGTTCTACGGGACTGACGAACACAGACGTGCCCAGAGGCATTTGAACCATTTGAACCTGTTGTTTCATTTCGCGTCTGTAGCACTTCTTCTTCGTGTTGTATCAATTTAATGGCCAGTAGTGTATTGAAGGTAATTCTCATTTTTCGTTCCGTCTCAGTTGCACATTTTTTTTTTAGATTAAGTGTTTCGATCACTATGGATCATCTTCAGCTCTATATAGATACGTCAGCAACCCGTCTAGTCTACTCAGGACCACCAGATTACAGTAATCTGATACGTGGTTCTGAGTAGACAAGACGGATTACTGATGCAACTACTTAAATCTGAAGGTGATACAAAGTTATGGAAACATGGAATCTAAATAAAAGAAAGTACCATGGAGATGGAACATTAAATCATAATTATCTCAAATATCAGTACTGTTGTTGCATCTCTGGAAACTATTATGTCGGCCACATGTGACGAAGTATTAGTCGTGGCCTAAGAAGGGAACAATGGTGGCTTTGGATCTCATTACTGATAAAGAATTGGCCCCTTATAGTCGTGTGAACATTCAGCATCGTGGCAGATGCAAGAGGCGGGAAACAGTAAACGAGGGATATGCGCGCATACGTACAGGGGCTGCCCAAATACATGACCATCAACAGCACCTGTGCTCTGTCCTCAATACGTTGCAAATATCAGTCGTAATCAGAAGGGCTGTCTGTGTTGCTGTGGCGGCATTATGTTGCAGCTCAGTGCATTCGAAAGTGGGGATATCGTAAGGGCACTCATTGTGGGTGCTTCCGTATCCAAAAGAACCGAAGAGTTTCGTGGTCCAAAAGGTCCCATATCGAAGACTGTGTTAGCACTTGCTGCTTCACTTGCGAGACTGTGTGGTCAGAGAGTTTTTCTGTGTTTTCTTTCTTATTCTTTAATGAATTTTTTACGATGTTCACAAATTGCAACATCTTCTAAGCTTCTCATGCAAATTAAGGCACAGAGATATGGTCTTGTCAGAACGTAATTCTGACAAAAAAGTGACTCCGCTAGCTGGAGTCGGATGTCTTCCTTAATCTGGCCTTTTCAGTTGTCGTGATATTTTCATGAAAATTGTCATCCCCTAACACGTTTCTTTACAAGTCAAATACCAGTTCCCACAGATCTAGCTTTAATTATGTTTTAAAGTAACGAAACATATTTATAAAATTTTATCAAACCTGTTTCACACTTATAATGGCTGAATTACCAAAACTTCTGAAGCATGTAATTTATTTTCTTTTTCAAAATTTATGACCTCGAAACCAAATACAAATTTTCGTAATCCTAACTTCAGAATTGGCTTAGTAGCGATATATTTTCAAGAAACCTTTCATCCCCTACGTCAATCCGCTTAGCTGTATAATTTGTAATAATCCCCTCTTAAGCGACGGCTACAGTATATGATCAACACCCTCGCAATATTTAAAGCTTCTACCCTTAGTGGTTCAGCCTGCGCAATGATGGTCAGCCTATCAGTAAGAACAATACCTTTTACACCCTTTTCAGGAAAGCGGTAAAAGAACAGTAGTCAAGTTATAACGTTAACGAAAGCGTATGTTAAATGAACATGACGGACGTCCATTGAAGGGGGTTATAATAAAACATAAGACGGCGACAGCTACGAAGTCATTGCAGAACGGAATGTCGCATCGCAAACCCTATCAACACAAAAGGAAAAATGATGGGAGATTTAAATTCAGGGAATTACAGGGTGAGCTGGAATTCCAAAACCACTCAGTAGTTGTGCAAATGCCCGTAGCAGGAAAACATATGACAGGGACTACAAACTAACGGACGAACATCACTTGGTCGGATGAATCTTATTTCCCACTGTTTCTGGTTTCTGGCTTTGGTTAGGCGCCAAGTGTGAAACGTAGGGGCGGGGGGATCGGTGATATTTCTGACACCCTTGTAGTGGTATTCCGTGTCCCCAGGGCTACACTGCATTACGGCCAACGATTACGCGACCGTTCTGGATGATCAGGTCCATCTCATGTTATAATAGCGACACTGTGTTCCAAGAACACAAGGCACATGTTCTCACAGCTCTTATGGTCCAGGACTGGTTTTGTGAGTACGAGGATGAACTGCCGCATCTCCGCCTGCCACGACGGTCACCATAGCTCAGTATTATTGAGTGTTTGTTGTCCACTTTATAGATAAAGTTGCCATGCACCTCCATCGTCGTTTCCTGAACAACTTAATATTTTACAGGAAGGATGATACTGGATTCTCTTGAAAAACATACGACAGCTGTACTTATCCATTCCCAGAAGACTGGAAGCTGCTTTGAATGGTAACAATTTTCCTACACCGTATTAGGCATAGTAATGTCTTTATATTTCTTCCGAATTTTCGTCCTCCGGCTGTTTGTCTTCTTGACGACTATTCAAGTACGCAATTGGAAAGGAACATTTGCATTGGTTGTACGCCTTGTCGTACCAGAATATAAGTACTCCCTCCACACACATTGAGTTTGGTCTTCATGGTCTATTCGCATGGGCAGGTTGTCATTATATTAACGATAGAGAAGAGATGAAATCATTAATATTTACTCATATTAATCCAGATTGTTAAGCGATATTTTATAGAAAACAAGAAAACATCACCGTTTTCACAGTAAGTCAGACCTTTCAGCCACGTGTGTGACAGAAGGATGCAGATGATGAAAGGATCATTGCATGTCCCTTTGTTTAACGCTCTGTTTTTCAAACCTTTTTGGTCCACGGTTCCCTTCATCTGAACATAAAAGTGGCGGCTACTTTCACACTTGACATCTGACTCTAAGTGTTGGGGAAATAATTTTTTAGTTCGAAAAAAATTATAGGTATAGTTTTTTGCTTATTAACTCTTGACATAACAAGTTACAATCAACTCTTAAGTTTACCACGTCTTATTCTTCAAGTGAACTTAACGAGAAGAATGATCTTGCCTTCGTATCATCATTTCTTAGAAATATGCCAAAAGACTGGAAATAGTAAATCTTATCCTTTTCTCCATCCTGTATACCATCTTTATGACTGAGAACTCTGAGAAATCTACCCCATATTGAGCGAAGACCTGTTAGATTAAAAAATAATTGGTCGGTGAAGCTTCCGCCACTTATCACTATGCTATGGGCTCCAGTTAGTGAATTCAGATTACATTTCGGTACTGCTATCCATGACTGTCTGAGGTGGACCGCTCAGATGTGTGACTTGGCTCTTGTAACTAATGCATCCTTCTGCATAATATTAAGTTCTTAAAGGTGTTTTCGCGCAACATCCCCTGGTCATGTGCGACGTTATATTTGTAAACTATCACAAATTCAAATACAACCCCCTGCTAAGCGGTAATTCAGAAGTTAATTTTCTGTCAAGAACTTTGAAGCAACCTGAGACGGCCGTATTCCTTCAACCACTCTGTGGCCCATCTATTGTTTTAAACTTTAGATCGTGACAAATCTAGATGGCGTGAAAAAATTGGAATCCGACTGAATTATTAATACTAAGTCTCGTTTCAGAATCATCAATAACTGTATTTTACAACTGTTTTACATAACTACTTGGAATTGTAATTTAACACAGTCTGACTCCATCGCCGCTACGCGCGGAGCCCGTGCTCAAGTAGAATTCACTAGGAAAACGCGCGACCTGAAGCATCCGCGATGTATCAGAGACATGTATGTAATTTCATTAAATTTGTTTATTCAGTCCGTATGTTGACTATGGTCACCCTTTTTTATTCTGAAATCACTGCACACGTGAAATAGGCTATGGATTGTGCCCACGCAACCTAGTATTTTAACTGCTTTCAGTAACCCCGCAAACTGAATAATTGACGCTGATGCACCAATCGCACACTTTTGTGTACAATAAAATTATGGTCATGCAATTACCAACTGCTAAACAGAGTATGGCTTCCTATGGCCACATGGGAAATGATGATGGCGAAACTACTTGAAACCACTCTGTTACTTAAGAAATATGCACACACATTTGTGTTAAATTGTTTGCATCGATAAAGCACGTCGTTCAACGGACTATGAGGCCTTTGGCGGACCATGGATCGATGGCATATGTACTCACCGTAAATCGACCTCTAGTACACATTCAGATATACATATGCAATTTTCTTCCATTTTGCGAAGTTCATTGACTAATTATAACACATGTCACTGTCTAAATTGAACACCATCATGTTATCCAGTTATCGTCGTGCAATTCTAGCCACGAATGGCATGGAGACGATTAACATATTTTTTTAAAATTCCAACTTAATTTTTACACTCGCATTTCCCAAAATTATGATGTGGCTCAAGCATTTTTTATTTTTCTTATTTCCATGTCAGTGGAAATGTGGTACACACAAAACGAAAGAATTCTTGTATTGATGTATTGAATTTATAGCAACTTAAGTTTAACACACGCATTTAAACAGTTATCTCCAACACAGGCGATCCTAAAACTAATTCCTAAAACGTGAAGAAAGAATTGGGTCATGCCCTAAGCAAAGACCGAGCGAGGTGGCGCAGTGGTTAGCACACTGGACTCGCATTCGGGAGGACGACGGTTCAATCCCGTCTCCGGCCATCCTGATTTAGGTTTCCGGGATTTCCCTAAATCGCTTCAGGCAAATGCCGGGATGGTTCCATTGAAAGGGCGCGGCCGATTTCCTTCCCAATCCTTCCCTAACCCGAGCTTGCGGTCCGTCTCTAATGACCTGGTTGTCGACGGGACGTTAAACACCTACCACCACCACCACCTAAGCAAAGGACCTGAGTATCGCCATCCTCTAACAACTGAATTAACACCCCTCAAACTGACATACCCCCTATCAATTAACCCAAAAGATTGCCGGCCGCTGTGGCCGTGCGGTTCTAGGCGCGTCCGTCTGGAACCGCGTGACCGCTACGGTCGCTGGTTCGAATCCTGCCTGGGGCATGGATGTGTGTGATGTCCTTAGGATAGTTAGGTTTAATTAGTTGTGAGTTCTAGGTGACTGATGACCTCAGAAGTTAAGTCGCATAGTGCTCGGAGCCATTTGAACCCAAAATATTATCTGCGGAAGGAAGCGTTTTGATTCGTATTCCAACCTAAAGATTCCACAAGCTGACAATATTGGGGATGGATTTTCGGTTCATAGCAGTAAACAACATACACCTACCCAGTTTTAATACCAGCGTCTGTTTTCCAGCAGTTCCTGATCCGCAATGGCGCCAACTGCCAGTTGCTTGCACTTCCAGACAGTGGTCGGAGGTCCGCCTAAACAAGAATGGCCAACTGCCGCTGATCCAACCTCGCTAAGCACATCTTCGGTTTCTTTTATCAAGCTGCACAGTATCGATCTAATAAACTTCCGACTTCACTTGTACTATCTTTGGCTCACTCACACATAGCCAATAATGCAAAAAAAATAAATAAATAAATTAAATAAAAAAAATTATTTTCTTGAGTTAGGAGATAGCAGGGAATATTATAGGAAATGCAAGTATATTAAAGAATAAAAAAAGAAACGCCGACCTCCACCTCTTCCCTCAATTAGGATCGTGGCAAGTGTATTTTAGGTGTTATTACAATGATGACTGGATACCAAGTGAACATACACGACTAAACACAATTGAAAGGGAACATACAGTATCCTTTCAACACAAACAGAAAGTAGCAAAAAGTATCGAATTCACGTGGCCTTCTCCAAGCTTCACCAATCTTCCAAACTAAACCAGTGATGAGGAAACGAACTTCGATTTCATTGCGGAGTCTGAAGAAATATCAGTGGTATGTGCTGGAGTTCCTGGATTGAAAGGATTTTTGATGCAGTATTGTTGATCAACTTCTTCTGGAAAGTACTTCACGACGCAGTGAATTCACTTAAATGATAAATACAAAGACACACCTCATTCATTCAAATGAATGTCATTGTCTTCTAAACCCACGTGATGAGCAGGGAAAATATAACATACATCTTTATCAAGCATCTCTTTCTTTCATATTAGCAATATCTTTGTGAAAGCTGAAAGTTTGCTGCTGAATGATGATTCCTTCCCTTGAAGCGATACAATCAAGGAATTAAGTTTTTCAATGTCCCAGACATATACGAGTTGCAAAACAGTCACTGGCCTTGAGCTTCTCGGAACTCAAATGCTTCTCTCGGGCGAGGTAAGAGTGAAGTTCATTCCTAAGCTCATTAACAGTTTTCAAGACATTCCAGTGTGAAACAAAAGTAGTCCTAGAGGAATTCTACGGTAAGTCGCAACATGATTTTCGAAAGTCAAAGATAAAACTTTTAGTACACTACAGAGAAGTGTAAATACTAAAACCGAGAACGAGTACTACAAGTAGAAAAATTTAAAAGTAAACGGGTCTTTGTTAAGTGACTCTGTTATTTAC
Organism: Schistocerca gregaria; assembly: GCF_023897955.1. NCBI lineage: Eukaryota > Metazoa > Arthropoda > Insecta > Orthoptera > Acrididae > Schistocerca > Schistocerca gregaria. The sequence goes on from NC_064924.1 coordinate 203,868,145, forward strand.
TGTACACAGCAATAAAGCAATGTAGGAATGAAGCAATGAAAGAGAAGTGTAAGGAAAACTGATACCTATACTAAAATTTCCTGAAAATATAGACCTTCTAACAGATATTAAGAGACATGAGAAACACCATTGAGCAGACGTAATAAACAGACTACGGGTTATAGATAATACATGCAGAGAATAATTTTACAAAGTTTAATAGAGAGGATTATAGTTCGGTCCAGAAAAGTGGTGCTCTAGTTGTAGTCCACGAATAGGCACACAAATACTGATACGTTGGCGAGCGTTAGGTGGAAATGATCTGTTGTGGCGTTGAAGTTTCTATAACTTTTGTGTGCTTATCGTAGTTTAAATAATGATTTTCTCTTCCTCTGCACACACTTCGTAAGCGGTACTATCTCACCTTACTCGTTCCTTTGATTTGCTCATACACGTAAACGTCGCTCGTGTTACTTGTTACGTCTGTTTCAGTATTACGTAACGTTCCCGGACATAATTATATTGCCTGGGATAATCATACAAAGTGGATTTTTACCTAAAACATTTACTGTTTTTTGTTCTTTTTCCCTTCATATAATCTGACACTAAATCTGTGTACTTTATTATGCCTTTCTATTACAAGTGCGGATGCTTATGCAAGTAATTTCGTATGGTAAGTTGTATGACAACTATTCACAGACGAATTCGATAGTCGACGCAAGCGAAATACTGAGAGCCAAAAGAAAGACAACGTCACCAAAAGGTTATTTCAGTGGTATGTGACTGCTGGCTTCTTTGGCCTGGTAGTCCACTGCACTCGTAGATTTCATAGATCCTGTTCAGCTATAAGTCTGCCCAGCTCAGCTGTTTACTTTGGCAACCGCTGCTGGCACTTGGAATACGTACAGAATGCTGCGACGCTTTGACGTAGCCTGTGGCGTCCATTTGTATGTCACTATCTGGAGAGGACTTGGATGGATTTATTTCCTGTGAGCATATACAGGATACTGTTAAACTTAACATCAAAAGTGGAGAAGACATAGTGTTGGGAGATTTATCTCATATAAAAAGCGACATCCCATTGATGCTATCGCTAGTACACGGATACAAAAGAAGATAGATTTCGTCAAACAAAGACTTTTTTTATGACGTATTAAAATGGAATTACGTCAGAAGTGGACGAAAGTCTGTGGCTCATGGACAGAATTTTTAGAAAACGATACATGGATCATGGGTATATCAAAGCTATAAATATGAAGTATTTGTAATCTGCTGGTGTCACAGGAAGTAAAATTTAGGTGTAGAGTCGCAACAAGGTTGAGGCAACAGAAAAATCTGTTGAGAACTGAATTCTGTGGAACCACATATCAGATAAAAGGCGGACTACACGGTTAGCAAGAGTACTTGACTTGATCCTAGACAACGCAGATAAATGAGAAAAGTGATACAGGTAGACGAGGATTAAGAAGGAGGTAACAGTTTACCGAGAATAATATGTGAAGCAGATATTTATTTCTTTTCACAATTTCGGTGACAACAGTGAACCCCTAAAATCTAATTTTACATTTAAATTAAAAAAATAAATCATTATGAGAATCACTTTAATATGATTTCTTTTTGCGCTTGATCTGAAACTACGTTTATAACATATGTCGCGTTCCTTTTCCTCCTTTTTATTCCTGCAACTGCATCGCTAAAATATCAACCACTACTTTAGAAAATCATTTTGTTTCAATGTGTTAGCGATAAGACTATATCTGGGAGTATGAAATCTATTTCGGTGTCAATCTATGAAATTTTCGATCTCACTGCTAGAAGGTTCTCTTAACCTTTTATCTTGAATTCTGTTGTGAAACAACAACTCAATTAAAATTATTTACACCTTTATGTTGGTGGAAGAGTGCATAAATTTACATCCTAGTAAATAATTTTAAAAATAGTTTTCTGACATTTTAAATTAGTCAGAAGTAATCAGTTAGGCGCTGCAACGATCACGCGCCATAAGCGCGCTAATGCACTCACACCAAGTTAAATTGTAATTATTACCATTATTAAAGCTATTTCTAAACAGGTAATCTCTTACAGAATCGATGTATGCCATAAAAACAGTGTGAAGCTCATTGCCTTTTCTCCAATTTTCATAACGATGTAATTTCTTTTCTTTCCTTCTTATTTACATTTAAAATAACACAATTCCACATCGTAAGGAAAGGATAAATTACATTACTTATACTACTGTAATGTACTTTTCCTATGCCATCTGCTTTCATTGACAAACAGTTGTTCCTTCCTTGTCATAGAAAAATAAGCCACAGATTTCCATTATATTCAGTCTTGTTCAAATGGCTGTCCTATTGTCTTTAGCGACTATAACTGTTAGTTTTATTACAAATAAGATCGAAACTACACGTACAACAACTTCAACTACTACCGCTGCTGCTGCTACTACTACTTCTAGTACCAGTACTATTTGTGGCAGTATTAGTAGTAGTAGTAGTTACGTTAGTAGGCCTTACTACCACTAAAAGGTTGATTATACTCAAGCAGCAGAAACTATTAAAACTTATTATAATAATCCTAATATTAACGACAATTCTAAAACTACTACAACACTCCTATTACAATCTTGAACGAACTGTGACAGATGCCCGAATAACAGAGGACTCAGGTACAAGGACATACACTGATACTATGAAATAACGCATTCATAATGGCTAGGCACTAACCTAAATCTACGTTTGCCTAATAAAACGTGAAAGAAAAGAACGACTGATTGCTGTGCTCTATCATTTGAAAGATGAAATGCTACATCTTTATTATTCGTGTCTACATATATGCAACCCTCTGCCGTTAGATGACTCCAAATAGGAGCGTACAATAATGTGGTGTTTAACGTAACTTGTCGGTGGGTAAGAAACATCATGCTATATTCGAGTTTCGGATGACAATGACAGACCACACAAGAGCGCTGCGACATCTGCAACAATTCAAATTAATCGAACATCTTCAATTCAGTTCTGACGTGACCCAGTCTCATTTTCTACTGCTTCCAAAACTTAACATTTTCGAGGACTTCACTTCCATAGTAATGAAGCGGTGGAAGAAGAGGTGAATTTATGGCTTCGTTAACAAAGTCAGACATTGAACAGAGAAGGTATCAACAAACTGGTAACTGGCCCCTTGTTGGTAGCAATGTATTCGCCACCGAGGTGACTATGAAAGAAGGAATTATGTACACATGAAGAAAGAATCTATAGAATGTTAGTAAAGTTTATTTTCTTTAAAAGGCTTTAAGTCTTTCAGATAAAAAATTAGGAGCTATTAGCCAGAAGTCCTCGTATACAGGGTGTTGACAATTCCTATTGCAGTCATCTAGTGGTTGTAGAAGGGACCTAGCACGTGACGTTTTGGCGGTGAACTCATGTATCCTTTGGGTGTTAAGATAAGTTTGAAGACGGGATCATTTTCAAATCTTCCGCTTCATGGTACGCGCACAGCGGAGTCAATGGGTTCTGACCTGCGTTCCCTACACGATAGTGATGCGTCGACACATTAGTTTTGGTTCAAATGGCTCTGAGCACTATAGGACTTACCATCTATGGTCATCAGTCCCCTAGAACTTAGAACTACTTAAACCTAACTAACCTAAGGACAACACACATCACCCAGCCATCACGAGGCAGAGAAAATCCCTGACCCCGCCCGGAATCGAACCCGGGAACCCGGGCGTGGGAAGCGAGAACGCTACCGCGCCACCACGAGATGCGGGCCACATTAGTTTTAACAACCGATAGTTTATCCGTTCATTCAGTTTTTTCAGTCGAATGAAACAGTCGAATGAAACTAGTCTCTGCGTCCACATCAGCCGTAGTCGTTTTTTTCTTTCACTTCGCGGGTTTCAGTGATTTCATTTAATGTGTGACAAACGACATACACTCCCCTCACAGTTATGTCAGTTATATGAACATTTTCATTCAGTTTCTGGTTTTAGTGGCTTCACGTACATACTATTTCAGTTTTCACTGCGATGCATGCAGAAACGAGCACGTTGTCTTGTGGTATGACAGGAGATCATGCGAATTTTGGGTTGGCGAGAGCATGCTGCTAAGGCCGTCCTCACACGGGACGAGTTAGCTAACGTTGACGTGGAGCTGTACGAGTTTTGTGACGTCATTTCGTGTTGTTTGAAGCTGAGGAACCATTGTCGGGCATGAAATACAAAATAAGCTCTGTGATATTTCTGTGCACTACGAAAAGTTGAACCATTAAGACGCAACAACGCTCTCTACGTCACAAGCCAAAGTGCGAGACGCCGTATTGCATGTGTTGTTTTCAGATGCAGCCCTTATTTTGTGGGTGTTATATTATCACTTACTTCCTATGAATCTATGAATATACGCTGCGTCGCCAGCACAGTGATGATGTCTCAAAAAAAAAAAAAAAAGTTCAAATGTGTGTGAAATCCTATGCTAAGGTCATCAGTCACTAAGCTTACACACCACTAAACCTAAATTTTCCTAAGAACAAACACACACACCCCTGCCCGAGGGAGGACTCGAACCTCCGCCGGGACCAGCCGCACAGTCCAGTACAGCCGCCTTAACCGACCGCTCGGCTAATCCCACGCGGCGAAGATGTCTCAAAACGCGTCGCTGTTGGTAGACACTTTTGTAATTAAATGACGGCAAACGTCACATTAGCGATTAAAGAATTTTCTTATTCAGTTATTTTCGTGTTATTATATGCGTGTTATGGAAGTGCGCTATTTTCAACATAGGCACATTGAAGGTCCAAGAATAAAGCGTCGTTCTAGGTAGAATTTGTTATATTTACGTGTCAGTTAATAACGAATCTCTGAAGAAAAATTTTAGAAGATCGTACCATAAAATACTAAAACCTGTAGGTGTTCGACGTAGGTTAGTTGGTAGAATCGCTAAGTTACGATACCGTGTGTACTGTATTCGCTTCTTGATTTAGCCAAACATTTTGTCCTTCGCTTTAACTAAACTGTTGTGGGACTTCCTTATTACATTAATAGAAATATTTTCTTTACTATTCGGTGTACTATGTAAGAGTAAGTGCTCTGTCTCTCAGCAGGAGTGCGTTTGGTCCATTCTGTGAAGCTTTTAAGCTGATATCATTGCTGATCGGATATGGAACTTATCTTTCTGTTTTATAACGAGTTAGAGAATACTGAAGATTTTAGTCACGTGTAGTACTGACCGAACAACATTCCTAGCGTATCGGCTGCGTTTTAATAGAACTAACGTAGAAATTTTATGCGGATCCATGTTCGCGAACACAGTGTGGTTTGCGAGCGAGATAATGCACGCCTCTAGAGAGAGCTATAGTTACAAATCAAGCTAACCAGCACACCTAAAATTATATGTGCCCAGTGTCTCGTGATAGTTGGATTAGCCGTCCTCGCTCGAGTCAACGTTAGCTGCCTCGTCCCGCTTAAGGCGGCTTAACAAGGATCGGGCGGCTAAAGTCAGCGGACGATACGCGCTACCTCTCCGATGCTACTGCTACCGTGGCCGTGGTCAGCAACGCACGTGACGTAAAATGTAAACACGTTCCTGAGGCTATCGACACGCGGATCGTCCATCCGAACATAGAGCGTTGAGTGTGCCGACTTTTTTACCCCATAGAATGGAATACCACGTTGGTGAGTCTTTCCGTACGTGAAGAGCAATATCTAGCATGTCAGATGTACTGAACGTGCGGTTGAACGTTGACCGGTAAGATTGCAGAGCACCACCTACGTCACAGGTACGCCATCTCCCTTCAGTGCACAGATGCGAAGTGCCATATTGGCTTTCAATTGAAGCCCACGTGCATACAATCCGTTTCTGAGCACCAACAAATTGAGGATCACTCGTAAGCCCGTCGTTAATTATGTGATTCGTTGTAATAAAAGAACCAGAAATATATTCGCGAGTAAAGAATTGTTGTAGCTTGCATATCATGAGAGTATGTCGTTTAAAGGCATCGGCAGATTGAGGAGCCATCAAAATCCCATTATAATTTTTTATAATTAAATTTCAATTAGTAACTGATTCGTAAGAAAAAGTGTGAAGGTATTTTTTCATTTTTTTACTAAACTTCGTATTTTTAATAGGTTCTAATACCCGACACATGCCACTATAGTTGGTGGTGACATTCATTTACCCTCGATACGTGTACGAATATACATGTTTAATTATGGTGGTACGCATGAAACATTATCCGAAATTGTGCTAAACGCATACTCTGAAAATCATTTTGAGCAGTTAGTTCAAGAGCCACGGCGAATAGTAAACGGTTGTGAAGACACACTTGAGTATATCGAAAAAGTTCAAAGAAGGGCAGCACGTCTCGTATTATCAAGAAATATGGGAGAGAGTGTCAATGAAATGGCACAGGATATGGGGTGGACATTATTAAAACAAAGGCGTTAATCGATGAGATGAAATCTTCTCACGAAATTCCAATAACCGACTTCCTTCTCCGAATGAGAAAATATTTTGTTGACACCGACCTACACAGGGAGAAACAATCAACATGTAAAATAGGGGAAACCAGAGCTCGTATGGAAAGATACAGGTGTACTTTCTTTCAGCGCACTTTACTATATTGGAATAATATAGAATTGTGAAGGTGGTTTGATGAACACTCTGCCAGGCAAAGAAAAAGTTTTTTATTTCGTTTGTTGTAAGGCTTCTGCTACTGAATAGGAACAATGATCAAGTATGAATGACCTTGGAATTTTACTAAATAGTGAAAATGATGAAATACACTCCTGGAAATGGAAAAAAGAACACATTGACACCGGTGTGTCAGACCCACCATACTTGCTCCGGACACTGCGAGAGGGCTGTACAAGCAATGATCACCCGCACGGCACGGCGGACACACAAGGAACCGCGGTGTTGGCCGTCGAATGGCGCTAGCTGCGCAGCATTTGTGCACCGCCGCCGTCAGTGTCAGCCAGTTTGCCGTGGCATACGGAGCTCCATCGCAGTCTTTAACACTGGTAGCATGCTGCGACAGCGTGGACGTGAACCGTATGTGCAGTTGACGGACTTTGAGCGAGGGCGTATAGTGGGCATGCGGGAGGCCGGGTGGACGTACCGCCGAATTGCTCAACACGTGGGGCGTGAGGTCTCCACAGTACATCGATGTTGTCGCCAGTGGTCGGCGGAAGGTGCACGTGCCCGTCGACCTGGGACCGGACCGCAGCGACGCACGGATGCACGCCAAGACCGTAGGATCCTACGCAGTGCCGTAGGGGACCGCACCGCCACTACCCAGCAAATTAGGGACACTGTTGCTCCTGGGGTATCGGCGAGGACCATTCACAACCGTCTCCATGAAGCTGGGCTACGGTCCCGCACACCGTTAGGCCGTCTTCCGCTCACGCCCCAACATCGTGCAGCCCGCCTCCAGTGGTGTCGCGACAGGCGTGAATGGAGGGACGAATGGAGACGTGTCGTCTTCAGCGATGAGAGTCGCTTCTGCCTTGGTGCCAATGATGGTCGTATGCGTGTTTGGCGCCGTGCAGGTGAGCGCCACAATCAGGACTTCATACGACCGAGGCACACAGGGCCAACACCCGGCATCATGGTGTGGGGAGCGATCTCCTACACTGGCCATACACCTCTGGTGATCGTCGAGGGGACACTGAATAGTGAACGGTACCGTCATCGAACCCATCGTTCTACCATTCCTAGACCGGCAAGGGAACTTCCTCTTCCAACAGGACAATGCACGTCCGCATGTATCCCGTGCCACCCAACGTGCTCTGGAAGGTGTAAGTCAACTTCCCTGGCCAGCAAGATCTCCGGATCTGTCCCCCATTGAGCATGTTTGGGACTGGATGAAGCGTCGTCTCACGCGGTCTGCACGTCCAGCACGAACGCTGGTCCAACTGAGGCGCCAGGTGGAAATGGCACGGCAAGCCGTTCCACAGGACTACATCCAGCATCTCTACGATCGTCTCCATGGGAGAATAGCAGCCTGCATTGCTGCGAAAGGTGGATATACACTGTACTAGTGCCGACATTCTGCATGCTCTGTTGCCCGTGTCTATGTGCCTGTGGTTCTGTCAGTGTGATCATGTGATGTATCTGACCCCAGGAATGTGTCAATAAAGTTTTCTCTTCCTGGGACAATGAATTCACTGTGTTCTTATTTCAGTTTCCAGGAGTGTATATTATTTTACGTAGTGTAAATTTGTATCGCAGTATTTGTAATGTAACATTTATAATCCGATGTCCTTACTGTCTTTCCTTTTTTGCGTTAAAATACACTCCTGGAAATTGAAATAAGAACACCGTGAATTCATTGTCACAGGAAGGGGAAACTTTATTGACACATTCCTGGGGTCAGATACATCACATGATCACACTGACAGAACCACAGGCACATAGTCACAGGCAACAGAGCATGCACAATGTCGGCACTAGTACAGTGTATATCCACCTTTCGCAGCAATGCAGGCTGTTATTCTCCCTTGGAGACGATCGTAGAGATGCTGGATGTAGTCCTGTGGAACGGCTTGCCATGCCATTTCCACCTGGCGCCTCAGTTGGACCAGCGTGAGACGACGCTTCATCCAGTCCAAAACTTGCTCAATGGGGGACAGATCCGGAGATCTTGCTGGCCAGGGTAGTTGACTTACACCTTCTAGAGCACGTTGGGTGGCACGGGATACATGCGGACGTGCATTGTCCTGTTGGAACAGCAAGTTCCCTTGCCGGTCTAGGAATGGTAGAGCGATGGGTTCGATGGCGGTTTGGATGTACCGTGCACTATTCAGTGTCCCCTCGACGATCACCAGAGGTGTACGGCCAGTGTAGGAGATCGCTCCCCACACCATTATGCCGGGTGTTGGCCCTGTGTGCCTCGGTCGTATGCAGTCCTGGTGGTGGCGCTCACCTGCACGGCGCCAAACACGCATACGACCTTCATTGGCACCAAGGCAGAAGCGACTCTCATCGCTGAAGACGACACGTCTCCATTCGTCCCTCCATTCACGCCCGTCGCGACACCACTGGAGGCGGGCTGCACGATGTTGGGGCGTGAGCGGAAGACGGCCTAACGGTGTGCGGGACCGTACGCCAGCTTCATGGAGACGGTTGCGAATGGTCCTCGCCGGTACTCCAGGAGCAACAGTGTCCCTAATTTGCTGGGAAGTGGCGGTGCGGTCCCCTACGGCACTGCGTACGATCATACGGTCTTGGCGTGCATCCGTGCGTCGCGGCGGTCCGGTCCCAGATCGACGGGCACGTGCACCTTCCGCCGACCACTGTCGACAACATCGATGTACTGTGGAGACCTCACGCCCCACGTGTTGAGCAATTCAGCGGTCGCATGCCCACTATACACCCTCGCTCAAAGTCCGTCAACTGCACATACGTTTCACGTCCACGCTGTCGCGGCATGCTACCAGTGTTAAAGACTCCGATGGAGCTCCGTATGCCACGGCAAACTGGCTGACACTGACGGCGGCGGTGCACAAATGCTGCGCAGCTAGCGCCATTCGACGGCCAACACCGCGGTTCCTCGTGTGTCCGCTGCGCCGTGCATGTGATCATTGCTTGTACAGCCCTCTCGCAGTGTCCGGAGCAAGTATGGTGGGTCTGACACACCGCTGTCAATGTGTTCTTTTTTCCATTTCCAGGAGTGTATGTCCATGAACACTGAAGTTTTTATTTAGGTGTACTACAAACAGAACAACGTGAGTAGCATCTGAATAATGGAGGAAACGTGCGTTTTAATAGAGGTGCGGCCATTTCGTAAACAGTGTTATCTATGAGCCAGATATAGCCGACAACTGCCGCTGGAGTCTGTTGCAATAGCTTATACCACGTTGGGATAAACGTACGGTATGCAAAACTCGATTCGTTTCTGAGCGTTCAGGAGCATCTTAAACTCAGCGCGATCAACACTGACATTGAAAAACACGGTCCCTGTGTCGTCGGCTTAACGGTAGAAGCGCAGTGTAAACACTCTCTTTAGTAGACCTGTTAAATTTCTAACCTTTCTACCAATAAATGAAAATCTTTGGTTCGCTTTCCCCCCGACCTTAGCTATGTGATTGTTCTGTTTACGTTATTTGTAATTGTATTTGTTCCAGAGGCGTGTGAAAGTCGAGGTACACTCTTAGAGTGATAGAGATTGGCGAAAGTATGAGACTTAAGAACCGCTGTGAGAATTTAAATAGTACTTCTCCATGCTACGCCTGCTAATTTTCAAAGAATATGAAACATAATATGAACAGGATTTGTACATGAGTATGAGCTGTACGGACGTAGCCAGTAACGTAAATTTCTACACAATATAAATACCGGCCACACAAATAAGTACTAAATAAGTGTTTCAAGCCTTATACCCCAACGTTGCTTTCATCTGGTCGTTCCACTAAGGCAACTCACGCCCAGCTTTGTAGCCCCAATCACATATCAGCGTAAGAGATCACTTTTTAATTGCATTAGGAACCATTTCATACCAAAGAATACATTAATTAATTGTAAATGATGAAAAGATGAATTTTGTATATTCAATACCTTATTCATCTATATCTACATGGTTACTCTGCAAATCACAGCTAAGTGCCCGGCAGAGTTTTCATGGAACCATCTATAAGCTATTTCACTGCCGTTCTACTCTCGAAGAGCGAGAGGGAAAAACCAACACTAATGTCTTTCCATGCGAGCTCTGGTTTCCCTTATATAATTGTATCATTTCTCCCTATGTAGGTTGGCGGAAGCAAAATGTTTCACGCTCTGAGGAGAAAGGTGATTAATTTCATGAGAAGGTTGCGTCGCTGGAGAAAGAACCTTTGTTTTAATGGACGCCACTCGATCCGTGTATCATATCTGCTGCACTCTCATCCCCTGTCTTGCGACAATATAAAATGAGCTGTAACCTCTTTGAACGTATTCTTTGCTCTCCGTCAATCCTGTCTGATACGGATCCCGCATCGCACAACAGCACTCAAGGACAGGATGGAGAAGCGTTGTGTAAACAGTCTCTTTAGTAGAACTGTTACATATTTCTAAGAGTTCTGCCAATACATCGCAATCTTTGAGTTGCTTTTTCGTCAACCTTAACTATGAGACAGTTGCAGTTTAAGCTATTTGTAATTGCAATTCCTAAGTAATTAATTGAATTTTCAGGCCTTTGATTTGGATGATTTATCGTGTAACCGAAATATTGCGTATTTCTTTCGTTACTCATGTGGGTGACTTCACACTTTTCATTATTTTGAGTCAATTGCCACATTTCGCGCTATACAGATATCTTGCGTAAATCATTTTGCATTTAGGGTTGATCATCCGATGGTTTTACAAGACAGTAAATAACATAATCTGCAAATAATCTAAGAGGGCTGTTCAGACTCCCTCCTAAATCGTTTATGTAGATCAGGAACAGCATAGGGCCCATTACACTTCCCCAAAATCCATATATTACTTCTCTATTACTCAATGAGTTTCCATTAGTTATTACGGACTCTGCCCTTTCTGACAGGGAATCACGAATCTAGTCACATAACTGAGACGATACTCCACAGGCAAACAATGTGATTGAAAGTCAATTGTGATCAACGGTATGAAAATCATTCTGGAAATGCCGAAACATATAAAAAGTAACATCTGCTGTTGATGGTACTCGTTACTTCGTAAGAATCAGGAGCTATTTGTGTTGTACAAGAACGGTATTTTCTGAATCCGTGTCGGCTACTTGTCAATAAATAGCTTCATTCATAATATTCGAGCATAGTATATGTTCCAAAATCCTACTGCAAATCGACGTTAGTGACATAGGTTTGTAACTCAGAGGATTATTCTATTTCCTTTTTGTCGTATTGGTGTGACTTGTGCAACCAACCAGTCTTTGGATACAGATATTTTTACAAATAAGCAGTTCTATATGACTGCTAAGTAGGGAGTTATTTTATTAGTATACTCCGAAAGGAACCTGACTGGTATACAATTTCGATCAGTGGCCTTTATGTTTCACTACACCGAGGATACGCATCCCTAAGTTACCATGTTGGCAGATCTTTGTTCTGCGTCTGAAATATTTACTTTGTCTTCTTTTGAGAAGGAATTCCAAAAAACTGTGTTAGGTAAGTCTGCCTTAGTTGCCCGTTGGTGAGTAACACCACCATTTTTATTCTGCATTGAAGATATTGATTGCGTCTTGCCGCTGGTATACTTTACAAATTACCAGAGCCTTTTTGGGTTCTCTGCCAGATTTCGAGAGAGAGTTTCGTTCTGGAAACTAATAAAAGGAATCTCATTGAAATTCGTGCTAAATCTCGAGCTTCTGCGAAACGTCGCCGATGTTGGAGATTTTATTTTGATTTAGTTAATTATTTTTTAATTTAGCACACTTTTTTCATCACTTTTTCAACAGCGCTCTGACCTATTTCGGGTACCAGGGGGTGATCACTAGCATCTCTTTTCAATTTATAATGTGTATATCTCTCAACTGCCGTCGACCCTATCTCTTTGAATTTTCACTTCATCAATTCTACGCTTACAGACATTGGAAGGAGGCGAGACAGTCAAGCGAATTGAATGAATATGTATTATGTTGACTTTACCTTTGAAGTACACGCTGAAAATAATAGGACTACAAACAACCGGTGTGGCCAAGCGCTTCTAGGCGCTTCAGTAAGGAACCGCGCGACTGCTACGGTTGCAGGTTCGAATTGATTTGTGTAATGTCCTTAGTTTAGTTAGGTTTAGGTAGTTCTAAGTTTTAGGGGACTGATGACCTCAGATGTTAAGTCCCATAGTGCTCAGATCCATTTGAACCATTTAAGAGGACTACAGAATGATTAAACTGAGAAGAATGAATGAATCTCTCAGTCAGCTACTGTAAAACACTAATGTATGTATAAAGACGAACACATTGTTCAGTCTATAAAAATATTGCAACCGGCTGCATCTACTGTTTTCATTTCGTTCCCCGCACAAACCGCGTTCACTCGAAAGAGATGAATGAATAATACTCCAAATAGAGTGCAAAGCTAGACCGGAATGAGACGTTTGTTTGCCAACAGCTTACTAAATCGACTGTGTTCATGCGGTTCTTCTCATAACTACTAGAGAAGGCCATGGCACGGGCAATGTTTAGAGTAATCGTTGATGTTTACGGTCAAAGTGATGAAGGACCGCCTCTTCAACGTCGAGAGTGTGGCACATATGAGGGACGGCCACAACAATCCTTCCAGTTGCGAACGTACCAGTTTTTGGCAACCGTTGTTGTAGTAGGACGAAAAGGAGATGTGACGTCATATTTACATAAGGAAGTGACGACGGTAGTCTGTTCTCAGCCTGCGCGCGTACCGTAAGACGGGAGGTTTGACGGTGATCCGATCTTCAAACTTATTTTATATCAAAAAGGTACATTTCCGGGGTTGGGTTCCTTGTCAAAACTTTTCTATAGAGGACGTAAAAATTGAAATGCAGAGATGGCGAATCATGATTTCGAATCAGTCGAGGGGTGATTACTTAATAGGAAAGTGAGTTATAAGCTTTTCGTCAGCCACTGAAAATTCGGACCAAGTAGCGACAGGCATATTGTTACAGATTTCCGTAAGGGGTTTCACAGACCAAACTGGTTTAGAACAATTCTGTAGCCACTGATTATAGGTCTGCTTGCGAGTCTTAAGTTACGGGTTACCTCACGCTTGAATGTGTTCTGAAAGGCAGAATCTTCGAGAATATTCATCCCAGACACAAAAAAGGCCTGCTATATAACATTCGTAGTCTACTGAAGTAATTCAATTAGACTGAAAGCCCAGTGCTTCGCAGAAGCAGCAACTCTGTGTCATTTACATATAACTCAGTTCCACTCCTCTTACGCCGCAGGGATGTAGAACATTTTTCTCGGACATCGTGTTCTGCTTACGCTTATCAAGGAATGACACGGAATAGCGTGTTGAGAAGAATAGTCGTATATTTCAGAGGACTGCTACTGTAGATGTGTCCTACCCTGTGACAAACAGAGCAGCAATTACAATTATCTCCGGCGGCGGATGTTTTGTTCTATAGCGGAGAATGTAATAGCATATTCTCCTCATTTGTTTGCGAGTTGCGTATTCTATTTCTTACAACTGGAAAATTACGCTGCTTTAATGCTATCTTTACACAGAGAAACAACGTTCAGTGGAAGGGCTTCTGTGTTTCGCGTAACAAAAACGCGTTTGTGAATATGAACTCAGATTTAATTATCTCACAAAATAGACGAGAATCCAATCTGCTGAATATATGCCAAAGGCAATTTCTATCTTTTGCTTTCAACAAGATTATTCAAGTTTCTGTTTTGTTTGCTTATTTTTTTTGTTTAATTGCTTCTTTTCTCTTTCTTTACACCCTCACTTCGTCAGCGACAGATTGTTAGACTGCATTCTGTCTTAACGGTTTCTTTATGTGTTTCAGCGTAGTTGTGTTGCAATGCTTTATCGTATTCTTGGACCACAAGTTATTCCGTAGAGATAATACGGTACATTTGCAACAAAGACTAACGTCTTATCAAAACCATTCACTTTTTTAGGGTTCTGTATATCAATCAATAAAAAAGAATCGATTATAGGATCACTTTGTGTCCGTCTGTTTGTAATATTCTCGGATGTCTTTGAAATCTCAGGACCGATATCCTGCGAGTATCGATATCGATAACTGGCCAAAACCGTGGAGATTCCCGATTTTGTTGGTGGATGAACTATGCATATACATAACTGCGTTTTTGCGGAACCGTCATAGTCTTTCTGACACTTGACCAATCTTTTCCTGTAGGTGGTGTGACAGTATTTATGGAACCACTATTATTCTCTTATAACTTCTGTAATGTTCTTTTATATATGACTTGGGTTTGTTTTTTATAATATCTCTTACGATTGAATATCTTGATTGTTGTTCTACGTAAGTCGGTACGTATTCGTTACTGCGGCCTGGGATTGATTGTTCGCACGTAGGTGCTTCAAATGTTCTTTCATATATGACCTGGTTTGGGTTTTGCTAATATCTCTTACGATTGGAAATCTTGATTACTGTTGTACGCTATACCGTATGTGTTTGTTACTGTGGCTTGGGTTTGATTGTTCGCGTTTAGGTGCTTCAAATGGACAACGCATAGTAATTCACAGTTGTCTCCATACGTAATCTCAGGTTTGGTTGTTGCAGAAAGAGGAAATGCTTTTCTAAACACTCAAATTTACTATTTTTCGATAAATCACAAATGCGTTACTAAAAAAAGAATAATGTGACACTGTTGACTGACAAAACCTGAGGATAAGTTCAGACGCCCAATAACAAAGCTTTTCTTCCTCCAAGCACAATGATCCCTATTATCGCAGTGAGTGTAATTTGAGTCGTATGTTACTTTAATAGATATGATTCTAGTGTAAGGTCATGTGTGTGTTGTGAGACGATAGAGGAAGAGAATAGAATCCAGTGTCATTACACAGCCTACTCCTACCCCATTCGAGAAAAGGGTCATATCGACGGTGTTGCACCCTCCCACTTCGTGATACACTACGGAGAAATTTGTAATTTTATCTGTCTGTTGGTCACGAGCCTTTCATGGTCATCTATTCTCCTTTCCTAGCCAAATACTGACGATAGAAATGTCTTCCACCACCAGAAACAGAGCTGGCTACGACCGAGTCGAAAGTTACCGCTCAGCCCCGCATTAGGACCGCGACTGGGAAGTTTTATGCATTAACAAGAGCGCTCGCAAAAAGACGTTGTACTTACCTACAGCAGAGGATGTTTTATCTGCCGCGAAGTTTAGAATTTATTAGAGGTCTTTCTCATAATGAAGGTCACCGTACTCTCATGGATTTTAGGGTTTGTAGTCATCATGAAAACAGCTGTAAGCTGACATTACCTAAAAGATGCGGTAGTAGAACTATCTGATCAATGTCATACAAAAATTCGGAACTGATTTGATAATAGTACAGGTGAACATGAATCTCGAATCACTATCGTTAAATGGAATTATTCTATATATTATTACTTTTTAAACACCGTAGAGGAGTAAAACATATACGATATACGTACTGTTATTAAGCATTTACATTTAAATCATCCAGCAGTGAAACAAATCGAAACTCTAATGGGACTTAATCTTGCACCCCTGACTGAAGCGTGTGTTATTTTGAAACAATTCAGTCCGGCCAAGCTGTTTTAAAACACTACTCGATAACGTTCATGGAAACATTGGAAATGTATCTTAAATTATTTACGTCTACATGATAGACTCACAGCGAGGTTCGGAGGTTGTTATCTTCATACAGAAAATTATTGAAGTAACTTATCTTGTCATGTACAGCCTCAAATTGAATGTACACGAGAAAAATCCCTCGTATCCTTCACTTTAAATAATTAAGGCCTTAACAGAGTACTTACAGTGTTGAAGCAATTATTTGTGCGATATATACTTAATTTAAGATAACACGTTTGGAGTCGCCAGTAGATTTACAGAAATCACTGTCATCATAGAAATTTTCCAGAAAAGACTGAGACATGACTATAAGACAAGCAGAATTCAGGATGACGTCCAGTGTGCTTTGTTATTAGAGGGAAGATCAAGAGTGACTTACAAACAAGTGCACTGAAAACATCACGGCAATCCCTCAACAGGGATTTCCCATCACACGCAGTGGCGACAGTGCAAGAGCGGCAATTTGAAATGATATTTCCCTATGTAAATCCCGAATTTAGCCTCGAAGGATTTCTTCCGGCACTATAATTTCATCACTGTGGTATTTCCTTGTCACTGACTCCGCGAAATGTTTCTGGTCTCTCTTTGGGAGTAGTTCTAAATTGCGACCCGTTTGCCTCTCCAACAAGTCGTTACTATCACCAATCACCAGCAATAAAACCTTTGTGTCAACGCACTCATAAGAATGATTCAGTCATTGTCAAAATTGAGCCATTGTCCAACCGATGCGACATGAATTCGATCACGAGCCAACTGTCGACATTCGGGAGGAATGCTACACGACGACGACTATTACATTTACTCCCATCCAACAGAAAACACGTTTTGCAACACTCTGCTGCTAGGAAATCAATGTTCCGCGTACGGTCCCGCTGCAGGTTATTCGCCACTGGCATCCCCCGACCTTTTATCAAATGTCAAATGTTCATCTGTACCATGTGGATTTTTATGACAAATATTTTGGTATTTTATGTCTTTACTTGCTGTAATGGATGAGTGTAGAGTGTGCCATAGTACCACGGAGTATATCTCGCACTTATCCTGATAAGGAATTTGACAGGTCGGCATCGTGCCTTTCCGTGACATACACTAGCGTATAAAACTTAACGATGAAAAGGAACTTTCTCATGAAGGGTGACTGGCAAGCAGCGTGGCTCGTTGAAACTTGGACCATAGACATAAAGAAACTCTACAGTGTAACGTAGAAGGGAACTGAACGAATGAGACAAACAGCCAGTTGAAAGGAAATGAAAATTTTATTCAAAGACAATAATTGCACAGAAGCAACAGCGACTCATGACGCTACTCTGCACATTACAAACGGTGATATATGGTTCTAAATATGATATGGGGTCACTACGAAGGGAATGCATGCTCTGCAAAGTGGCATAGGGTTCTTAGGGCGCTCTTGTGATGGGGCGTTCCATTACTCCACCAGCGCGGCTGACAAATCCCGGACATATGTTGGTGCACTTGGACGTGCCGCAGAAAGTCTGACCCCCTCATCCCACAGTATTCGATGGTATTTAACCTGGGGGGACGGGTGGGCCAGACCATTCACCGAATATCCTCTCATTCCGAGAACCTCTCCACTTGGAGGTGTTCAGTTTGGTCGCTCATTGTCATCCATGAAAAAGAAGTCAAGACCAAATGCATCCCTGGAAAGACGCACATGAGAGGTGAGTATACAGTGTGGAAATATCACTGATCGGGGACTGTGCCGTATTCAATACTTTGGAAGTCATACGCCCATGGAACATAAACCCTCGTCATGCTTTAAATGGACACCATCAAAACGATAATGTTTGACCGTGCTGGACGTATCCTCATATAGGGAGAGCTCGGAAAACGTATCGGATCCACGAACATTGCCGAAAATGATAGTTTTGGTGATGCAGGTGTTATGGTACTGAGAGACATAATGTTGCATAGGCGTACAGACCTCCAAATGTTTGAAGACTCGCCGGTCAACTTTGTTATGACACTGTACTCCTTGCTCATAGGCGACTTTCCAATGTCACATTGACCGCTGGCTTCTTTTTTATGGATGGGAATGCTCGACCACATCGAATAGCGCTGGTGGAGGAGATCTCGAAACGAGAGGGTTTTCAGCGAAGTTACTGACTGTTTGTTCTACCAACTTGACGATAATCGAACACATGCGGGATTGTTGGGGAGAAGTTTGTAGCACGTACACACACTCTTTACTATCCATCAATTTTCAGTCGCGCTCGTGAATTGTTGGAACGACGATCACAAGAATTGTGGTTAGCATGGGAGCATGTTGCAGAGTTTGCACTGCAGTCTGTGGTGATCAGATACCCTATGAAGGACCGTGCCTCACCTTTTGTAATGTCCAGTTGACCATGTGGCATCGGGGTAAATTCAATGTAATTATTGTCTTCAAATAAAAGTATCATTTCGGATCGTCTCATTGCGTATTTCTTTCAGTTACCCTCTGCACTATCCTGTATCACTTCTTTTATGTACAGCCAAGTTTCATCGTGGTCTACTACCTGGGACTGATACATATGCTAATGTTACTTTTGACCTCAAATACTGCTCACCGGCGTAAATACGACGTACTACTTAGGGCCTGCTGTTTATTGTATATTATGAGCAAGTATTATAGTTCACTTCGTAAACAGTGACTTTAGAGAGACTGGAGTTGTGGATTCCACTGAATTCTAAGGAATTCTTATGAATCTCAATTTTTCATGCACTTCTCAAAAGAACTTCACTTTTACACCGGTTGAGAAGCGTTGATACAGTTCTCCATATTGCAAACTCACACACTCGTCTGTGAAACACATCATATAGACACACTAATTAGTAGTACGAGCTTAACAATGAAATTAACGGTACAGCGTTTAATAAAATCTGTACAATTTTCCCCACTCATTTCGCTATATGGGTAAGTAACAGCAACATTGCCGGGATTTCTGTGTTACTACATCCACATCTACATCTTTATTCTGCATATCGCTATGGACAGAGTGGCATGGGGTACTTCCAACTGTACCATTTCTGTCTAGTTCACAAAAATGAGGATAGTAACTTGCTACGGCTGCAATACCGTTGCGTCACAAATGGTCAGACAGTTCTTACTCATACACTGTCCACTCACATTAATGTGACCGCCTGTCAAAAGCGTATTCCAGCGTGGACTCCTGTGCGACGTTCTGGAAGACAATCGGTTAGATTGTGGAATGTACCGACAGGCATGTGCAGCCACTATGACTCCACAGCCGCATTATGTTTCTCGGTTGAGGATCCATGGACGAACAGCTCGAGTCCGGTGATCCCATAGTGTGAAGACTGAGTTTAGATTTTGGGGGTCTGGAGGCAAGAGCAGTACGGTAAAATCATCTTGGTGCTCTTCGAACCACGCACGTGTCAATGCGAACTGCGTCACACGTTGGATTGTCTTGCTGTTAGATGCCATCGTGCCGAGGAAAAACAAACAGTTCCCCATGTGTATGTGCATGCTTGTGTTGATATATTGTGCTTTTCACAAGGTCTAGATTACTAGGTGAATGCCACTAAGCCGGCCGCGGTGGTCTAGCGGTTCTAGCCGCTCAGTCGGGAACCGCGCGACCGCTACGGTCGCAGGTTCGAATCCTGCCTCGGGCATTGATGTGTGTGATGTCCTTAGGTTAGTTAGGTTTAAGTAGTTCTAAATTCTAGGGGACTTACGACCACAGATGTTGAGTCCCATAGTGCTCAGAGCCTTTTGAACCATTTGAACCAATGCCGCTAAAACATTACCCAGACATAACGACGCTCCCCCGTCGCCATTTCTCCGACCGTGACCCTTCTCACAATTGTTGCAGGATGTTTACTTTCAGACGTTTCACACCCAGTGGAACCCAACATGTGATTCATCTGAAAAGGCTACCTGCCATATCTCAATGGATGTACAGGCGTGTAAATTGCTGCCTTCTCCTGCGATTAACAGTAATCGGCATGGGTGCATGAGTCAGGCGTCTGCTGCGGATGCACATAATTAGTTGCGTTTGCTGGACATTCTTCAAGGAGAGACTGTTGGCAGCCCCTTGGTTCGTCTGAGCCGTTCACGCTTGTCATCTATGGGCCGTAGTGCACCTCACTGCCTCGTCGGCGGGTTTGGATGGCGCTATTTTGCCGCGCACGGTATACTTTAACAACGGCGGCCGGCAGCACGCGAATAGTTTACAAACTTATATGTTTCGAAAATGCTTTTATCCTTTGTCCGAAGGCAAATGATGATCCCGATTTGGACGCCACATAAATCGCTTCGTTTCCACATTACGACAACGACTGTACTGTGCATCGCTCTCGACACGCTTTGCATACCCTGCACTTCTAATGGTGCCATCTGCCGTCTGTGAGTGGTTCAAATGGTTCAAATGGCTCTGAGGACTGTGGGACTTAACTTCTGAGGTCATCAGTCCCCTAGAATTTAGAACTACTTAAACCTAACTAACCTAAGGACATCACACATCCATGCCCGAGGCAGGATTGGAACCTGCGACCGTCATGTTCGCGCGGTTCCAGACTGTTGCGCCTAGAACCGGTGGGCCACCACGGCGGGCTCTGTGAGTGGTCATTGAACGTTGATGTCGAGCACAGGTGGTGGTCACATGTATGTGATTGTACCGTGTATTTGGGTGTAACAAACTCAATAGCATGGACATCAGGTGCAGACTTCGGCAAATTTGTAGGGTAATGATAAAATGCGTAAATCCTCAAGATCTACTGATCTAAAACACTAACGCTCTTCATCGTAGATTAATAGCAAATACGAATAACAGGAGATATCTTCACAGTTTTGTTTCATTTGCAAGAGAGCGTCCCGTGTATGCTGAAAAACTGGGTAGGATACTTGACAACTACGTAGCTGTAGTTTATTTACAACTTTCCAGGAATCGCTGTTAAGCCTCTATCAATGTAGCGCAGTCTTCTACGTGTATGCGCTTGTAGGGATTACGAGGACAAGATTAGATCAACACACACACACACACACACACACACACACACACACACACACACACACACACACACGCACACAAACACCATTTCAGCGAACTGTCTCAGCACCCGAGATGCTTGTAGTTTCCGTAGTTGTTGCCTTTCCTACCGTAAAAGGGTTCCAGGGTTTTTATCTTAAAATTTGTCGTTGTCGTGGCTTTTCGGGTTCGGAGATCAGTTATTAAGCTCATAGAACCAACAGGAAATCTTCCCCCGCTCCAGTGGCTGGGTCCCTTTGTCATGCACTTAGCTGTGTTCTGCAGAGTGCGCAGAGCAGATGAAATGTTTCTCGACGTATACTACAGGATTATTGAGCGTCCACGGTGTAACATGTTACGCCAGTTTTTGTCTGACATTAAATTATACCATGTATCACTTTTATAAATCCGTAGATTTTATAGGTCTTGTCAACATTCATAGATAGCTCTGCCAGTAGTATCTGCGAGGTTGAGCAGAAGGGGCTCCGATTCAGGTATTCATTTGAATCATTTGGCGTGTGTAAAAGCAAAGAAATTGAAATATATAGTGTGTCAGACGCATATTAGAAACGAAAAGAAAGACAGGTAGAAACCCAGCAGCGGCAAATTCGATATCTCTCATCAATAATGTTAGGACTCCTATGACTTTTACTTCCGCATCGAGAGATGACCAAAAATTAATTTAGCTTTCTCTAAGCAACTAGCTGCTAAATAATGAGAAAAGTTCTTCTGTCGTCATTATTTAGACTACTACCTCTCAGGTGTGAGCCAACACTCAACAGGGCTTCAGTAATCTCAGCTAGAGACATGGACTATTTTAAGCCTGGCAATACCAACGCTTATTCAGTAACATACATTACCCACGGGGATGCTTTACCACACCGCAGAAAACGTCAGGAAATAATAATGTTGATAAATGTTGATTATTTTTTAATGAATTGTTGTATCGAACTCTATAACTTCAGAATTTTTTTTTCAGTCAAACACAGTATAAAAATTTAAGTAATAGCAGTAGCAGTAGTAGATGCCACTTCGCACAATAAATGCCATATTAAATACTTTCGGATTTTGTCCCCTCCAATACATCAGTGTCTCTCTTTAATATGTATTTTTAACAAAAGTCCACAACAATTAATGAACTAGGTAATTTTTTATTTTTTTATGGTCATATGTTAATGTTATATGTTACTCAAAATAGTGTGACACTGCTAATGCAGTGGTCAGATATTTTCAGGATCTTGAACCAACACATTATTAAATCATTAACACAGTATGTTGTTAATAACAGTCAAAAACGTTAGACAGTTTTACGACTGTGGCTATTGCATCACAGCCGTTCAAAGCTTCAAATGGCTCACAATCTAGAGTCACAGATACAAATTTTGTATTTCATTACGAAGCAACCACGTGAGTGGCGCAATTGTATCTGATTCGATACAAACTTACGAGTCATTAGTGACTTTCCATTCTTCGACCACAACTGTTGCCTTTCAATAATTTTGTATTTCTAACCTTTAGACCTGTTTAATCACTATGCCAGTTCTCAATTAGGTGTAGGACACGTTTGTTACACCGAAACGCAAACAATGCAACGCAGTAATTAGGTTACTCTGTCATTCTATGAAGGCTCCAGTGCATAGCGACATACATTTCCCGTAACAAGAATGCTACTACCGAGAATAATATTAATGAATATGTTCAATTCGTAGTACATGAGCGAGGGAAATGGACGTTTGCTTGGGTGTTTAATTTGCTCACAGCTTTTGCTCCCACCCCTCTCCCCCCCTCCCCCATCACCCAATCTTCCCACAGTAGTACAATTTAAGCAGCTCAGAGACATTCGTTGTAGAAAAACACCTCAAATTTATACCAGAAAAACTGTGTGCTTATGTCAGTATTGCGGATACTACACTGGTCTGCTAAACGTAAGGACGAAACTAATTTTTGCATGTTGTGTCACTGCCAAATACCACATATCTATAAAACTTAGACTGTACATACAAAGAATTGCCACAGTGTAATACAGAAGTTAAATGACAGAAAGACAAAATGTTAGCAACAGAAATGACACCTTTATTCAAAGACAATAGTTAGAATGAAGTGACCACAATTCATAACTGCCTCATGGACATGACGGAGAATGGAACATTGTCCATAATACGGCGTGTGTTCGACACTGACGGCAGGGCATGCTCTGCAACGTGCTCTAATTCTGGCCACAAGGTTGTTAAAGACCTCTTGTGGTAGTGTGGTAGGGGCTTCCATTCCTCCACCTGTGCGGGCGGATGACTTCTACTGTATGGCCGTTGGAGCATGTGGACGTGCTACAGTAAGTCTCCACAACGCATCCCACACATGCTCGGTATGATACGACTTGGGGAAACGGCAGGCTAGTCCGTTCACCGAATATCCCATCATTCTAAGAGATTGTCCCCGTGTGCTGTTCTGTGCGGTCGGGTTTTTCATCCACAAAAATGTAGACATGGCCGAATGCAACTGCTGAAAAGATTCACATGAGGAAGGAGTACGCTGATCGATGAATGTGCCAGCCAGAACACTGTGCAATACTGATGGGTAAATATTATTCCGCCACATTTGTAGACGATGCTTTGCACTTCTTAGGATCAAAAAGTATTTGTAATATGTACTCAACATGCTGATTATTGAAATATTGTCAGTCGCGTAGTCTTAATTACATTCAGAAGACTGGGATCTTTACCGGCTGTATTTATTAACAACTGGATGTGGTCTGTTTGCTTCACCAATGGGTGAAAATACATGTTATTCGGTAGAAGAAGAAAATCAGGAACATGAAGCAATGACATGAAGATGAATTAGATGTCACGCGAAACTCCTGAAGATGAAGCTGATGTAAATATTGAAACGTGTCCATTAGGAATGTTACATGGAATAATCACTTCCTCAAATTAATTTAGGCCACAGTGGCATTCACTTCACGTAGTTTGACTCATATCGCGGATGCTAGCTAGAGTAATCCATAACCTAATGCACAGAGCCTGCGATATATATTCCCTGAGAAGCAGCGTATCTGTAGTTTAGGCGTCGGTAACACGAAAAATTAACTGTCGCCCCAAACGTTCCGTTAGCTGTTAAGGTCGGACTATCATGGGGGGCTGTGGCGCTCTGCCGCTATCCGATGGAGTCGATCCAGACGTTTCGCTGGAGCGCTGCGTATGGAATGTGATGTAGTGAGCATTACAGCCCTCATGATCGTTGTCTTTACATAATCTCCGTCTCGATTATTCGTACTGTAGATGATTTACACTTTTCCTTCTGTTATTATACGTTTTTGCAGAATGTTTTTTTCTGGAGATTTTCAGTATTTTTAAGGTTCCGTCTCACTAAGAATGTCAGGCAGTGTGTCTACATACTTAATACCTTAACAGAAATTATGGCATCAGAACTGAGCTGAATACGCAACACATAACTGACACAACAAAGCAATAGCAGACAAGAAGAAAAGGCCACACAAAGTGTTTGACAAAAACAAAAATCAATTAAGCAGTAAAATAATAAAAATCAAGACCTGAGATCTTTAGGAAGACCAACGAAGAGATAGCCTGACCAATTTCGAAGGACACAGAATCGACCTAGTGGCACCACCCACAGCTGATAATTTGAATTTCGTCGCACTTACCTTAAAAGTAGAAATTGAATTTCATCGCACTTACCTTATAAGTAAAATCTCCCCCAATTCTCATTTGTGATTTAATCCTTTATTGGGCACACACAGAAATATTGTGAAGAAAAAGTTTTAATATACACTCCTGGAAATGGAAAAAAGAACACATTGACACCGGTGTGTCACACCCACCAGACTTGCTCCGGACACTGCGAGAGGGCTGTACAAGCAATGATCACACGCACGGCACAGCGGACACACCAGGAACCGCGGTGTTGGCCGTCGAATGGCGCTAGCTGCGCAGCATTTGTGCACCGCCGCCGTCAGTGTCAGCCAGTTTGCCGTGGCATACGGAGCTCCATCGCAGTCTTTAACACTGGTAGCATGCCGCGACAGCGTGGACGTGAACCGTATGTGCAGTTGACGGACTTTGAGCGAGGGTGTATAGTGGGCATGCGGGAGGCCGGGTGGACGTACCGCCGAATTGCTCAACAAGTGGGGCGTGAGGTCTCCACAGTACATCGATGTTGTCGCCAGTGGTCGGCGGAAGGTGCACGTGCCCGTCGACCTGGGACCGGACCGCAGCGACGCACGGATGCACGCCAAGACCGTAGGATCCTACGCAGTGCCGTAGGGGACCGCACCGCCACTTCCCAGCAAATTAGGGACACTGTTGCTCCTGGGATATCGGCGAGGACCATTCGCAACCGTCTCCATGAAGCTGGGCTACGGTCCCGCACAGCATTAGGCCGTATTCCGCTCACGCCCCAACATCGTGCAGCCCGCCTCCAGTGGTGTCGCGACAGGCGTGAATGGAGGGACGAATGGAGACGTGTCGTCTTCAGCGATGAGAGTCGCTTCTGCCTTGGTGCCAATGATGGTCGTATGCGTGTTTGGCGCCGTGCAGGTGAACGCCACAATCAGGACTGCATACGACCGAGGCACCCAGGGCCAACACCCGGCATCATGGTGTGGGGAGCGATCTCCTACACTGGCCGTACACCTCTGGTGAGCGTCGAGGGGACACTGAATAGTGCACGGTACATCCAAACCGTCATCGAACCCATCGTTCTACCATTCCTAGACCGGCAAGGGAACTTGCTGTTCCAACAGGACAATGCACGTCCGCATGTATCCCGTGCCACCCAACGTGCTCTAGAAGGTGTAAGTCAACTACCCTGGCCAGCAAGATCTCCGGATCTGTCCCCCATTGAGCATGTTTGGGACTCGATGAAGCGTCGTCTCACGCGGTCTGCACTTCCAGCACGAACGCTGGTCCAACTGAGGCGACAGGTGGAAATGGCATGGCAAGCCGATCCACAGGACTACATCCAGCATCTCTACGATCGTCTCCATGGGAGAATAGCAGCCTGCATTGCTGCGAAAGGTGGATATACACTGTACTAGTGCCGACATTGTGCATGCTCTGTTGCCTGTGTCTATGTGCCTGTGGTTCTGTCAGTGTGATCATGTGATGTATCTGACCCCAGGAATGTGTCAATAAAGTTTCCCCTTCCTGGGACAATGAATTCACGGTGTTCTTATTTCAATTTCCAGGAGTGTAGATATGCATGGTGGTGTGAACAATTTGAAAAACTGCATTCAAAAATTCATTCTTAAATAATCATTGTCCAAAAAAGGGACATGAGTGCTGTAATAAAAGTACCGCAATGTTGTTCCTTGGGCCGAAAAAATGGCTGTATTTTGCACTATTGCATCTGAAATGTCTTAATACAATTCAGTTTTGGTACAAAGTACAGAACAATTCCATATTTTCTGCATTCCATAATCGACTATCCCTGAGGGCAAAGTCTTCATTTTCCCTTTCGGCCTATACCCCTGCCAGGGACCTAAACTGTTATATTGTTTATTATTCAGTGCCAAAAGAGCTCCTGTTTACCTCATCATGCCTGGTCTTGTTGTCCCTGAAAAGTATTTACAATGTCCAAAGTAAGAATTTGCTAACATATCTTTATAACTCAACTTCAAAATCTCCTTCCTCAGTTACCAAGCAGTTTTCATTGCTCAATAAATAACAGTGCAACAAAATGGAAAGAAACTGCTAACCGATAATAGATGCTCATGTAACCTTGTACGATGTCTGTTAAAGATGCGTACTATTTAGAAACTTTTCACCAGAAAGAATACAATGTCGCTATGTGTAAGAGAATCAGCGTCGCTTGGAACCACATTTACCCACTGAAGGATGGAACTTGAAACATTTTGCAGAAAAACAGAAAAAAATGTTCCCAAAAACATTGCCTTATTAAGAGTTAATGTACGAAATTTATTCATATTGAGGCACGTTAGCGTGTTGCTTTGGCTGCCTAGAGTCTACTGTGTTGCTCCCATGCGTCCTTCCTCCCCCCCCCCCCCCCCCCCACCCAAGAGCATCAAATCTTATGCTTCTGCATTGAGTAATTGTGCATCTGAAACTTCCTGGCAGATTAAAACTGTGTGCTGGACCGAGACTCGAACTCGGGACCTTACATTGACGTGGGTAAGTGCACTGAACATTAGTTATCAGGGGGTGATTGACCAGGTTGCACGGTTCATGGAATGCTCTAGCATTTCCAGTTGCGTCTACAGGCTGTGCGCGTGCTCAGCGAGAGCGAGTCAAAAAAAGCTTTGCATAATTACTTTATTTCGAAATTCATGCCACAGAAAATAAACACCGGTGTATATATTAATCTGCAATATATCCAAATCAACGAAAGCGTCATGATTTGTGGAATGACTAAATCGTCTACTTCCCATGCGGATTTTCCACAGCACTCCTGAGCCACGCAGTACGTAGTGAAAAGTCCTCTTACTCGAATTCAGGACTGAATCAGTCGTGATACAGCATCGACGAGACGATGAGGTCCGACTCATTTTGTACCACCTTTCAAAGGCGATGCGATTTTGTGTAAGTCGTCAGAATACGTGGTCGTTGCCTATATCGAAAAACAGTTGTTTCAATGGATCCCGTACATTTTCACTTCGTTTCATGTGCGGAGTACAGGCAGGTCACTCATTTCTGATGATCCCTGTTTGAGGAATGAATGTGTTCACGAGAACAGCACGACAGGAGAGCGAATTATCATCCATGAAGGTGAATATTTTATCTTGATGGATAATAACTCGCGTGCCCATCGTCACCAAAATGTTGGCGACATGGTCCTACTCTTGCTTGTAGAATCTCGTACCTTTGCCGTAGAGCTTTGGTATTACCCTCAACAGTCACGAGCGGTGTTCGGTAGTCCCATGTAATACCACGCCAGAACACCACTCCACCAAAACCTTGTAGCATGCGTGGGACACAGTCTTGGAGGCATTCCCTATTATCGGGTCGTCTCTATACACGTCGTCAGCGATTACCGGGGTACAAATAGATTCAAGTTTCGGCCGGAAACAACAATCAACGCCAATCCTGGGGCGTCCATTCTCCGTAATTCGTTGTCCATCTGTAAGGGAGTCGATGGTGTTCTGATGTACGACGCGGCGCTCACCACAGTTGTCGGGAATGGAGATTCACATCACGCAATTATCTCCAAATTATTCTATGCAACATATGACAACCTGTAGACTCTTCGATCGTCGATTTCAATTCTGGAGCACTCAGCTCATGGGTACCTTGGTTCATCCTGTCGAAAGTGGACGACCTGTGCGATGTAAGTCCTTAACACTACCTGTAAACTGAAACCGATTCCACGTCTGTTCAACATTAGTTTGATTCCGGTGCATATGTCGAGAAACTTCCCTGACCGATAAGCCCTCTGCATTTAACGTGATGATCCAGACCTGGTGGCAATTCTCCTTCGTGACATCATGGAAGTTCACTCCACGGTTCCACACACGTCTGTGTTGCATCCTCCTGGTGTTTTATTTTCAACTGAAGTGCTGCAATCATTCAGAGAGCGGTGTTCTACCCGTAGGTAGAGCTCATAGTAAATGTGCGTACGTTCGCCAGGAATACTACACAATTGCCCCACTGGTCAATGAATAAGAGGCCACCACCTCACAAATTAATTACTTTATTTCATATGTTTCGAGTAGAGCCCACCGTCAATCTGTCTGCAAACCGGAAATACATAGCAAATATCAGAAAATCTAACTATATAAGGAATGTACGGGATATGAAAATACGAATATTGTCAAACATTAAACAACTGAAATAAACATCTTGAACATCTTGGTTATCAGATACATGTAGGTGGTACGTAACAAAGAAAGGTACTACGACAGGATAACTGACTAACTTCAACGCAAAAACCATGAAGACAATTTAAGCCACCAGAAGGCGGTGATGAATACAAGAGTAGCACTGAATACTGTCAAAATCAGAAAAAAATGTTTTATTTTGATTTTCGTATGCAATGTAGTATGTAAAATTAACCATTTAGAAAAAATTACGAATATTAAAATGAATAGTAATATAAAATATACCATCGAAAGAAATACATACATGTAAACTGACAGATAAACAGAATAAAAACTCCAGAACAGCTGCATGATTTAAAACCTTCATATTAAATAACATAAATTAAACATGTGAAGGAAAATAAATTTAAAAAGTACAATAAATTGAATAAAATAAAAATAATAACAGATATCGTAAATTAGGGAAAGGTCAGTTGAAGGAGATCGTGCAAGTAAACCTCAATGAAAGATAAAATGCGTATTTTGATAATAAAAAAGACCATACGAGCGCAAAGGAAAATAGAACACTAATTATTGTAGTAAATTATGTCAGTGATGCCAGGGACTTGAATGCTCAAGAAATACAAACAACAAAAGTGATAGGTGTGGGAAACAGTTGCCTAGAGAGAGAAATACAGAGAATGGGATAGTAGATGACTGAACGCGTGGAATTGCAGAACCAGTATTTCACTGAATAATACAATGAACCTCTTGCCTCTAGAATGAAATTCCTAGCCATGTCAGTTCACCTAATTTTCCACATTCTTCTGTAAACACCACATCTCAAATGTTTCGATTCTCTTCTATTCCGGTTTTCACACACTATATTTCATTATCATACAATGGTGTGCTCCAGACGAACATTGTCAGCAATTTATTCCTCAAATGAAGGCCTATGTTACATATTAATCGACTTCTCTCGGCCAGGAATGCAGCTTTCGCCAATGGTAGTCTGATTTTTGTGTCCTTCTTGCACCGTCCATCAAATGAAATTTTCCTGCCTAGCTAGCAGAGTTCCTTGTATTCCTCTATTTCGTGATCCCAAATTCTGATGTTAAGTTTGTCTCTTTCTCATTTCTGTTACATCTCATTTCTTTCGTTTTTCTTCGATTTACCCTCGATCCAGAATCTAATAATTCCATGCAACATGTCCTGTAAAATCTCCTCAAATTTCTCTAAGAATGAATAAGTTACATGACGAATAGTAATATTACATTGGTGAATAAGTTCGTAGCCTTTTTGTTCTGCAGGTTGCTATTGCAGTCGTTATGAGTTTATTTATCGATTGTCATTTTGAATTTGTAGTTAATTGTTGCTAGCCGGACGTAGTGGCCGAGCGGTTCTAGGCGCCTCAGTCCGGAAGCGCGTTGCTGTTACGGTCGCAAGTTCGAATCCTGCCTCGGGTATGGTTGTGTGTCATGTCCTTAGCTTAGTTAGGTTTAAGTAGTTTTAAGTCTAGGGGACTGATGATCTCGTATGTTAAGTCCCATAGTTCTAAGAGCCATATGAACCATATGTATGTTGATATTTGAGTTTTGTTATCGTCCTGTACTCATACAGACGTAGTGAGTAGTTAGTGGAGCTGTGGACGCTATAAAATAGAGCTCCAAGTGGAGAAATCCGAACATTCCCGATGTATTCTTCGGCCTGAGTTCAGCAGACCGGTGACAGCAGGAGAGGCAGCCAGAAACATTTGTCCCGTATATGGGGATAATGCCACTGAACGGCAAGAAAATGGTTTTCTGGTTTTAAACGGGATCGTGTTAGCAGTAGTGAACGTCTACGCTTAGGAAGAATTATTCACCAACCTTTGACGAAGGTACTTTAAATGCGTTATCCACAATGACCGACGGCAGTATACTGGAGAACTGGCAAATGTGATGAACTGTGATCATTCCACCATAGCGCAACATTTGCATGCTAGGGAGAAGGTTCCAAAATCAGGCGCATGGATACCACGTGCACTAAGCCAAAGTGACAAAAATCAGTCGGTGGACATAAGTGCATCCCTTCTTCATCGCCATCAGTTGGCTCGTGAACAACACCGACCATTCCTATCCTGTATCGTTACTGGTAACGAGTAATGGTATCCTTATGCTAACATAAGGAGAATAAAGGGATTTCTGAGCCTTCTCAGCCCAAATGAAACAGCAACTCGCCGAAAAAAAACCAAGCTCATCCACAAAAGATTATATTATTCGTCTAGTGGAACAGTGACGGTGTGGTGCTTCCCCGAGATGAACCATCACTGCAGAGACACTACTGGCCATTAAAATTACTACACGGAGAAGAAATGCAGATCATAAACGGGTATTCATTGGACGAATATATTATAATAGAACTGACATGTCATTACATTTTCACGCAATTTGGGTGCATAGATCCTGAGATATCCGTACCCAAAACAACCACCTCTGGCCGTAATAACGGCCTTGATATTGAGTCAAACAAAGATTGGATAGGGTGTACAGTTGCAGCTGCCCATGCAGTTTCAACACAATACCACAGTTCATCAAGAGTAGTGACTGGCGTATTGTGACGAGCCAGTTCTAGGCCACCATTGACCAGATGTTATACGTTGGTGAAAAAACTGGAGAATGTGCTGGCCAGGGCAGCTGTCGAACATTTTCTGTACCCAGAAAGGCCCATAAAGGACCTGCAACATGCGGTCGTGCATTATCCTGCTGAAATGTAGGGTTTCACAGAGATCGAATGAAGAGTAGAGCCACGGGTCGTAACACACCTGAAATTTAACGTCCACTGTTCAAACTGCCGCCAATGCGAACAAAACGTGACCCAGACGTGTAACCAATGGCACCCCATACCATCACGGCGGGTGATACGCCAGTATGGCGATGACGAATACACGCTTCCAATGTGCGCTCTCCGCGATGTCGCCACTCACGGATGCGACCATCATGATGCTGTAAACAGAACCTGGATTCATCCGAAAAAATTACGTTATGCCATTCGTGCACCAAGGATCGTGGCTGCGTACACTATCGCAATCGCTTCTTTCTGTGATGCAGCTCAAGGGTAACCGCAGCCATGATCTCCGGGCTGATAGTCCATGCTGCTGCAAACGTTGTCGAACTGTTCATGCAGATGGTAAATGTCTTGCAAACGTCCGTATCTGTTGACTCGGGGATCGAGACGAGGCTGCACAAGCCGCCACAGCCTTGCGGATAAGTTGCCTGTCATCACGACTGCTATTGATACGAGGCCACTGATCGAGCACGGGGTTCCGTATTACCCTCCTGAACCCACCGAGTCTATTTTCTGCTAACAGTCACTGGATCTCGACCAACGCGAGCAGCAAAATCACGATACGATAAACCACCGTCGCGACAGGTTACAATCCGACATTTAAATAAGTTTGAAACGTGATGGTACGCATTTCTCCTCCTTACACGAGGCAACCACGTTTCCCCAGGAAACGCCGGTCAACGGCTCGTTGTGTATGAGAAATCCGTTGGAAAGATTCCACATGTCATCGCTTTGTAGGTCTCGACACCGGCGCCAAATTTGTGTGAATGCCCTGAAAAGCTAATCATTTGCATATCACAGCATCGTCCTCCTGTCGGTTAAATTTCGCGTCTGTAGCACGTCATCTTCGTGGTGTAGCATTGTTAATGGCCAGTAGTGTATCTTTATGCTAACATAAGGAAAATAAAGGGATTGGCTCAAATGGCTCTGAGCACTATGGGACTTAACAGCTGTGGTCATCAGTCCCCTAGAACTTAGAACTACTTAAACCTAACTTACCTAAGGATATCACACACATCCATGCCCGAGGCAGGATTCGAACCTGCGACCGTAGCAATAAAGGGATTTCTGAGCCCAAATGAAACAGCAACTCACCGTGAAAAACCTACGCTCATCCACAAAAGATTATGTTATTCGTGTAGTGGTACAGCGACGGTGTGGTGTACTACGAATTACTTCCCCGAGATGTACCAACACTGCAGATATTAACTGCCAGCAACTGAGACGTCTTGCAAACGCAATCCAAAATTAACGACTAGTAACACTGCGTGAACGATGCTATTGCACGATAATGCCCACCAAAATTCTGCTAGGCTGACAAAAAGTTGGATTGGTTACTCATGCCGCACTCACCTTATTCACCTGATCTTGTGCCCTCAGATTTTCACCTTTTTCCACTCTCTATCGAACGAACTTCCCGGACGAATATGCTGTGAGCTCTTCGCCTCAAAACGACATGATTTCTACATTCGCGGAAACGAAAAGTTACCCCAGTGTCTGTAGACTGTTGTAAATGGTGAAAAAGAAATGTTATTGAAAAAATGTTTTTTATTCCAGTCTCTGATCACAGATGAATTCTTTAGACGATGGCCGGTTTCAGTCTGTAAAGACCATCTTCAGATATTTTTTACACCATGTCCTAAAGTGATACGGCCGTAATGGCATCGTCAAAACGTATAAATTTAATCCGCCATCATGGTCGTATCACTTTAGGATATGGTGTAAAAAAAGATCTGAAAATGGTCATTACAGACTGAAACCGGTGATCGTCTAAAGAATTCATTTATGATCAGAGACTGGAATAAAAAAGCATTTGTTTATACTCGCGATTGTGTCGCAGTTG
Source organism: Schistocerca gregaria (assembly GCF_023897955.1). Taxonomy (NCBI): domain Eukaryota; kingdom Metazoa; phylum Arthropoda; class Insecta; order Orthoptera; family Acrididae; genus Schistocerca; species Schistocerca gregaria. The sequence goes on from NC_064924.1 coordinate 203,901,770, forward strand.
GTGAGAATATTGTTGATGACTAAAGGCTCTGTTACGTGTATCTGTAGAGTTGTTTGAACATATTGGAGAAATGAAAAAAACTTATGCACCTGCACCGCCCTTTCGGTGTGAAGGACTCGTGATGACTGAGTGCGTGTGTTGTGTGTGTGTGCCGCAGCCAGTGGGCATCTACGAGAAGAAGTACGAGTGGGCAGGCGCGCGCGACCAGGGCGACTGCAGCCTGCTGGTGCGGGCCGCCACGCTCGAGTTCGACGACGGCGAATGGGAGTGCCAGGTGACGCCGTCCGACTACACGACGCAGGACGCGCTCACCTCCACGCCGGTGCGGCTCGTCGTGCGCGGTGAGTACCCCGCAGCGGAACTTCGCACTCCCGTCTAAGTCTTGGGTTACAAAGCAGGAACCGTGTCACCCAACCCACAGTACTTTGGAATTATGTGGTTAACTACACTGCTCATTAGCAATTTTGTCACAAAGAATGTCAACGGTGGTCATTAGCTAAATCGACGTTACTGAATTCGGCTTTGAAATGCTTATTTTGCTATCGGGATCAGTTTCCGTAATAGGGTGCCCTCTAAGTACACTGCAAAAGAGAATTAACGGATCACTTTTTTCGAGACCCTGCATATGGCTTCCTATGGCGACGTGTAAGTGTGAAACTTGGCCCGAAGACGCCTGCAGGTTTACTCTTTTAGGTGCACAAGTGTGGCGCACTACGAAGTCGCCTGCGGTTTCGGCGACGCCTCCATGACAAAGCCTAGAGACGCCCAGCGTTGGAATCACACAGAAAACATTCGAGACGCCCCGCCACGCGGAATCGATACGATAAGCTTTCAGAGGGCTGTATAAAGGGCGTCAGTGTAACCAAGAGCCTCCAAGGGACACAATTCACAGTCGAAAAAAGACATTCGCAGTGCAGTCTGTGGTGTCACCGCCAGACACCACACTTGCTAGGTGGGTAGCCTTTAAATCGGCCGCGGTCCGTTAGTATATGTCGGACCCGCGTGTCGCCACTATCAGTGATTGCAGACCGAGCGGCGCCACACGGCAGGTCTAGTCCAGAGAGACTCCCTGGCACTCGCCCCAGTTGTACACCCGACTTTGCTAGCGATGGTTCACTGTCTACATACGCTCTCATTTACAGAGACGACAGTTTAGCATAGCCTTCAGTTACGTCATTTGCTACGACCTAGCAAGGCGCCATATTCAGTTACTACAATTACTTCAATAATGTATTCTGATCAGATAACATTGTGAATCATGTACCGTCCGGAGCGACGTTCATCGTTAATAGATTAAAGTTAAGTATCAAACTAATTATGTCCGCTTTCTGAGTTCTCATTCCTTGTCGTGTTCTAGACCTCACGTCAGTATAATTCTTCCCTTCTCACGCTAGCCTGCTTGAGCTAAAACGCATGCATTTCGGCCTCCACTCGTTACAAGGTGTTGGCTCTTCTGCTAACACAAAAGAATCAGCATCAGGTAGGAAGACGTTCTAGACAAGTTCTCAAACCGCCGACAGCCTCGTACGTTTCAACCGTTTTGGGACTGCATCCCCATTCAACGTAGTCGCACCTCTGTGGAGTGCAGCACGACCTCAATTTTCGCTGTCGTGTGATGGCGGAAACCAATAAGGACCGTTCAGTCCTTCGACGAAATTTTAACGTAATTCGATGTAGCAAGGGGTACTTACGCTATTTCAGCTCTCTTGTTTTCCCCTGTCCTGTGGCGTGATCGTGCAGCAATGAAACGTTAACATGGCATAAAAAACCGGTAAAGAATCCCTCTGTATCTATAAGAATCTACGACACCGGTCTCGCAGCTGCTCTAGCGCCTGAAATCCCATCTAACGGGTGTCGAAGGGGTTGCCTAAAACTGAGGCGCTAGGGCAGTCCGAGGTTGAATAACTGTCGAAGTTTCTGACAGGTTCATTAGTAACGTGGCCATCAAAGGTGCGGGTGGCATGAAGGTTGTTGAACTGGCGGGGAGGGAGACGGGTGTCGCCGAGGGATCTTTTGCCGTTTTATTCATTTACTCTCCTGCGTGATGATGTCGCAGGAGATAGCAAAACAGCAGGGCTGAAAAAGCATACGAGCAAGTACCCCTGCTACTCCTAATCATATTCAAATTTCGTCTAAAAGTTTTGAACAAACCCTAGTGGTTCCGGCCAGCACATGATAGCAAAAATTGCAACACTGCCGCACTCCAAAGAGTGGGAATTTAGCCACGCTATTAGCGGCGTCAGAAGTTCTCTAGGGGGCCTTTCTGTGACTCTTGGCAGTTTCAAAGTGTTGTTTTCGACGGTGAAATGTGGTTTTATTGACACCCTTTATGCTGTCACCTTAGGCGTTTTCGTGTCACTTCTTAGTGGAGACGTATCTGGAGTACTTTCCGCGTTATCTCAAAGCTAGGCGTTGCAGTTCTGACCTGAATCGCAGCGATACAGTAAGGGCTGAAATATGGGTTAGAGGGCCTTTGGCTATCACTGTATCGTATTACATGTCCACTATGGCGCTCTCCAGAATTTGTGTGAAATTACGCCGGCCGCGGTGGTCTCGCGGTTCTAGGCGCGCAGTCCGGAACTGTGCGACTGCTACGGTCGCAGGTTCGAATCCTGCCTCGGGCATGGATGAGTGTGATGTCCTTAGGTTAGTTAGGTTTAACTAGTTCTAAGTTCTAGGACACTGATGACCACATCAGTTGAGTCCCATAGTGCTCAAAGCCATTTGAACCATTTTTTGTGTGAAATTAGGTGCCAAAGTGACATCATTAACCCACCACAGAGCTTACATGAACTTCTGAGCTGTGGCCTTTTCTTCGGAAGCGAGGACACCTTGCTGTTCGAAGCGTCGCTGAACCCGCTGAACCCGTCCCAGGCTGCTACGCTTATGCACCATTAGAGCGGAAGGTCGTACGCACGGTTACGCCAAATTTCACAGTGATGCATCGCAATGAGAGACACTTATGGTGTTTCGAAGAAGTGATCCTCCTAGTTGTTCAGTGTATACAACAACTTGAAAAAGCTTAATATTTGTGATTTTGGTATTGCTTAATTAATTAGCTTTTATTTGTTTCTGGCGGATGTAACAGTTGGTAAATAATTGAAATACGCTCAAGGAATTTGTTATCTTATACTATGTTCCGGCAGGATACGAAGGTGGCTGATGAGTCATATTCACGTTGTATTTCTTCACGTTGTGTCTATTGCTTCGGTTTCAGTAGTGGGAGATCTCTAAGCGTCTGTGTTTTGTGGAAATTCAGATGAAGTGCTTCTTCACTTCTCTATAAATAACAAAATTCTTCGTGTTATATCTGTGGTGAGCCAACTGTTGTAAAAAAATTCTATGAACTATATTTTGGGTGCAAGGTTGGCGACTAATACAAAAAAATGGGCCCCTCCCCCCACATATCCTATCTGACATGTGTTAGACTTCTGATAGGCTAGTTAAAAGGATCACATCGGATGTTTTTTGGTGTCCCCATGATTAGTAGGTAATCAGTTTCTGTGTGACAAAAATAGATGGTATCAGTTCTAAAACAAATCAAACTGTGCAATCCCCTAATTTACAATCTGCGAAGACGAATACAGTGACGAACACTAGAACACAGTGAAGGAAATATGCATACCTACAGAACATTTCATGCCTCTGAGAAACAAACGAGCCACATTTGTTTATCTCAAGGGTATCTCAATGGTCTTGTCTTCTTCTTTCTGATTCGAAACTCAGCGTTTATTGTGAGCGCTATCGTCGTTTTCGTGAATATTTTCTCCACCGGTGTTGACATGGTTTTGTAATGACATTGAATCCCTTGTGAAGCCGCTTGTCCATAATTCCAGTGAAAGAGACTGGCGTTTGTTCGTAGATTCTAATAAGCTCTCTCTGAATGCTATAATAATCCACAACTAGAACAAATTTCTTTCTGGTCAAATGACACATGCAGTTAAGATGAAGGCATATATGCAGAGATCTCAAGGTTATTGGAGTTGTGCTCAGCTTGTAGCTCGGGTACGGAAAGTACTGCTGCTCTATATGTGAGTGTGACAGCACAGACAGCTAAATTTTCTGTCCTGTGAAAAGTGTGCTTCTCGGAAAGAACTGCTGCCCGGAGAGGAGATTATGATCAAAACTTCTTTTCGTCGACTGAAACATGTGTATTTATCTCTGGTACATTTTAAATGGGTCTTAACAAAGTTTCCTGAAAACCATGGACAAAATGTCACATTGATTCATGTATCTGCGAGGCAAGTTCCAAGGATCAGTGAAATAAAAAATTATTGAGGAATTGTTTATACAGTCTCAAAAATAACGGAATTAATGGCTGATGAACTTTCCCTTCATTGGTAGAGTGATCTTGAAAACTTGGCATGGCTGTCTTTCATAAGTGTTTATAACAACTTTTTAGGCAACTATAAGTCAGAGAAGTGGTGAAATGAGATCCAAAGCTGGATGGTAAAATACAACATGATACATTTCTCGAACGATCATTTGGACTTATTCACGGGAAACCTTCGTGCAGTTAAGTGAGGAACATGGAGAACGTTTCCAATAGGACGTTTCAGGAATGTAAAACGGTATCGAGGCCATTGGAGTACTTCAATGTTGTCCGACTACTGCTGGACCTAACGAAGCGACTTTCATGAGACAAGGTATTGCAGGAAATCGGGAAGGATATATTATAGGGTATTTTTTAACGAAGTTATTTAAATGGAGGGTAATTGTCGAAATACCAGGCAGCGGAGTCTCACAACAGTATTTCCCTATAGAGCGCAGCTGTGAAATGAGGTTTTATGTGATTGGTCAAGCTGGAAACCATTCTCTCGGTTGAGGTGATTATTTCTTGACTGACGCTGTGGCCAGTATTCTTGACATTCGCGTAATCACTGGAACAGGCAGTGCAAATACGTCTGCCCTCTCTAAGGAACTACTGTCATGTTTTAGCCTTCTTGCATTCCACAATATCACTATTATAATGTGAGCATCTGCAATGTTTGGTTTTATCATAGTCACGTTATGCCACAAGAAATTCTTCAGTGATCATCTCATATCATATAAATTAAACAGGAAATGAAACATTGCTTTGGAACACTGAGAACTGAAATTGCATCATCGACAATGCAAAGGAGGATGCTGTCTAGCTTGGCATATGCAGGTTTGAGAAATTACACTAATAGATTTTCTACGCTACACTTAAATTCATCTCTTATTGTCCTAAGCCCTTACAAACGCTCGATCCTATTAAGAGCAGATTATATGTGAACAGCATCTAAGCTTTCCACAGAAATCCGTCCTTAACAGATATATAAAATAGTTGAACGTTTTTTAGCTGTGTGTCATGGAAGTATACTATGACGCCGGTGTCTGTTCACTATGCAAAGTGGACCCTCACTTTCCATGACTTCTTCTGCATGCACACTTCTGCCCTGAAGTTACGAGTTGCATTTCTTCGGCTATAAAAGCCGCATTAGACGTATCTACTGGCTCCAAGAATGTTATAAGTTTCAACGTCAAATTAGCTGTGTCCTATTCATAGATGCATTTAGCGTTGTTTGTGACAGAAAATCTTGTGCCGACTCTCGTATATCACGGTTGTTAACCACAATATCACAAGAAGAAGTAATTTTGTACCTGACGTAAGTCCGAAAGATGTAAAATTCCATGCGTCGTGGAAACTTCAGGAAACACAACCTTCGCACTGTTGAACACTTCTCACTCGACTTGTAGGGTAGATACCTGACACGGAGGTGACCACGATCTCTTCACAATTATTGAGGGGCGAACGATCTCTGTACAATAAATTCTACCGACACTTACAAGAGTTACCGTACCGATCAGCTGAATAACCAGGTTTCACCACAGTGAAAGAAAAGTCACCGAAGAGAAGTACCCTCACTGGAGTATATTTTAACAGGAGATTAAGTGGACAATTAGGTCTTCAAATGTGCAACTTAATTCAATCAGAGTTTAATAAACACACCATGTCAAGTTATACGAGGTTTTTAAATCTAGATAAGCCTTTCAATACGATAGGCAGGCTTAAATTATGGAGTGTAATGGTTAATCGGGACTACGGTCAACAGAAAATAATGTGTATAAATAATTCGTATAATGTTACCTATTTTTGACTTAATTTTTCTAATAAATGGGTGAGTAAGACAAGGATATGTATTATCATCAGTCGGCCGGTGTGGCCGAGCTGTTCTAGATGCTTCATCCAGGAACCGCGTGACGGCTACGGTCGCAGGTTCGAATCCTGCTTCGGTTATGGATGTTTGTGATGTCCTTAGGTTAGTTAGGTTTAAGTAGTTCTTAGTTATAGGGGACTAATGACCTCAGATGTCAAGTCCCATAGTGCTCAAAGAAATCTGAACCATTTGCATTATCATCCACACTGTTTAGCATTTATGTGGACGATATGCCACGCAGATGGGAAGGTCAGGCACCACCTGGAATTATGTTAGGAAGGTCCACTAAATTTGCTACCATACGCTGTTGACTTACTGACAATGTAAAACACTGAAGATAATCTTCAAAAGGCTACTTATTTTCTACATAATATTTGTAAAGAGTATAACTTTAACATTTCTTCCTTAAAATCAGTAACCTTGACGTCCTAGAGTAAACACAAGGGCAAATGTTACTTAGGCTGACATAATTTTAGAACACGTTCAGCATTTCAATTGCTTAGGCTATCATATCTTGTATGATTACGATAAGGATATAAGTAATATATTAGGAAGGCACCAGGCAATGTTGCGAGAGCACCAAGCACTGCGTAGACCGAAACACAGCTGTACCTGTTCAATATTATGACAGTGCCGGGTATCACGTTTGGTAGTGAAACTTTAACATTATGACAGAAAGATTACAACCATATACAAGAAAGAGAAATGAAATTCCTTAGAGCATTACTGGGGCACACAGGCCTACATGAAATAAAACATCAGGGTATAGGAATTCAGTTACAAATGTTTGCAGTACAGTATAAAACACATGTATATAGAAAAAACTGTGAAGAGGATTCGGAATGCAGTATAAATACTTTCATGATTGTAAGTATTGTTCCGATAATAGGACACATATAAGGAGAAAAGTAACTTTTTATACACTACTGGCCATTAAAATTGCTACACCAAGAAGAAATATCATAAACGTGTATACATTGGACAAATATATTATACTAGAACTGACATGTGATTACATTTTCACGCCATGTGAGTGCATAGATCCTGAGAAAACAGGCCTTCGTACGCCTGGGCATTGAGTCAAACAGAGCTTGGATGGCGTGTAAAGGTACAGCTGCCCAAGCAGCTTCAACACGATACCACAGCTCAGCCACCATTGACCAGACGTTTTCAATTGGTGACAGATCTGGAGAATGTGCTGGCCAGGGCAGCAGTCGAACATTTTCTGTATACATAAAGGCCCGTACAGGACCTATAACACGCGGTCGTGCATTATCCTGCTGAAATGTAGGGTTTCGCAGGGATCGAATGAAGTGTATAGCCACGGGTCGTAACACGTCTAAAATGTAACGTCCACTGCTCAAAGTGCCGTCAATGCGAACTAGAGGTGACCGAGACTTTTAACCAATGGCAGCCCATACCATCATGCCCGGTTATACGCCAGTATGGCGATGACGAATACACGCTTCCAGCGTGCGTTCACCGCGATGTCGCCAAACACGGATGCGACCATCATGATATTGTAAACATTACCTGGATTCTTCCGAAAAAAATGATGTTTTGCCATTCGTGGACCCAGGTTCGTCGTTGAGTACACCATCGCAGGCGCTCCTATCTGTGATGCAGCGTGAAGGGTACCCGCAGCCATGGTCGCCGAGCTGCAAACGCCGTCCGACTGTTCGTGCAGATGGTTGTTGTCTTGCAAACGTCCCCATCTGTTGACTCAGGGATCGAGACGTGGCTGCACGGTCCGTTACAGCCATGCGGATAAGATGCCGGTCATCTCGACTGCTAGTGATTCGAGGCCGTTGGGATCCAGGACAGCGTTCCGTATTACCCTCCTGAACTCACCGATTCCATATTCTGCTAACAGTCGTTGGATCTCGACCAACGCGAGCAGTAATGTCGCAATATGATAAACCGCAATCGCGATAGGCTACAATCCGACCTTTATCAAAGTCGGAAACGTGATAGTACGCGTTTCCCCTCCTTACACGAGGAATCACAACAACGTTTCACCAGGCAACGCCTGTCAAGTGCTGTTTGTGTATGAGAAATCGGTTGGAAACTTTTCTCATGTCAGCAAGCTGTATGTGCCTCCACCGGCGCCAACCTCTTGTGAATGCTCTGAAAAGTTAATCATTTGCATATCACTGGATATTCTTCATGTCGGTTAAATTTCACGTCTGTAGAACGTCATCTACGTGGTGTAGCAATTTTAATGGCCAGTAGTGTAGTAGCGATTTGCAATCCGTTTACAGAAAGTAAAAACAGAACTTAATAGTGCAAAAGTAACTACACCATGAAAAGAAAAGAAAAGCAACTTAAGCTTTTGTACAGATTTCCGACACAAGCCCACTGGTTATGTATCCTGGAAAAACCTTCAGATCTGTTGAAGTACAAGCAGAAGCCTACTCCAAATGTTACCAACAGTGGCTTCATCTGTTATTGCTATGTCTGCTTTATTCAGTAGAACGATGCTACGTTCCTTCGAACATACATATATGCCTGAAAAAATTTGCGCTATGGTGACTGCAGCCGTTATGAAATACATGAAATGTATTCTGATTTGCGAAAGGAACAACCATGAGTTTTATAAGGGAATGGCGACGACGAAAATATCTACCGGACCGGGACACGAACCCGGATTTCCCTCTCTGCGCTAGCGTTCGCCTTAACCGCTTTGGCTACCCGTGCACGACCCACAACCAGAACCCATCTTTCATTGTCGTCATTTCCTTATACAGATAATGATTGTTTGTATTCTTAACTGCCAATACAGTTCAAGTATTTCATAACAGCTGAGGAAAAAATGTCTTCCCCTCTACGCGAACTATAAGAGTACAGGTTGTGACGCAGGAACGACAATTTATTTAAGTTTGGGTCTGGACCGTGGGTCGTGCACGGGTAGCCAAAGTTGTCAAAGCGACCTCTTGCGTTAGGCGGGAAACCGGGTCCGAGTCCCGGTCCAGTACTGATTTACAGATTTCCGTTGTCGTCATTCCGCTACACAGCAGATGGTAGTTGTACTCGCGTCTTCTAATACATTTAATGAGCGACAACATCTGTTGTTTCCACATTTACATCTGTTGCCACAAACGAATTGCACCAAATCGGTTGAATCCCCAGGTAGTTTACAAGTGCGCAATTTCAGAGTGCAGAATTGCTGACAGATCCACTACAAACCGAGAACTGCTACTTGCATAAAGGTACAAAGATTCATGGAATCTATTTGGAGAAGAGTGTCGCTCGATATTTATGTGCGCGGGTGTAACTCATTTATTTTATCCAAGTATAATACCATTCTAAATTAAAAATTAGACTCGCAGGCTGTGAAGATCCCTGGTTTCTTCGAGGCTCTACCTCCATAGCTGGATATAGGGCCCTTGCTGCTTCCGTATGTGTCGTACGATTTGCATCACAAATCGCAGTGTATACGGTTACCAATAACATTCGATGCTCGAGACTGCTACGATCGCAGGTTCGAATCCTGCGTCGGGCATGGATGTGTGTGATGTCCTTAGGTTAGTTAGGGTTAAGTAGCTCTAAGACTATGGAACTGATGACGTCAGATGTTAAGTCCCATGGTGTTTAGACTCATTTGAACCATTTGATGCTAGAGAATGAGAAATACAGTAATGAACAGTAAGTCATCCATTCACAGTGGGAAAGTCCATATTTGATCAGCACGGGTAGAAGGAAGGAAGAGAGGTTAAATTAAAAAAAAAAAGTGTGGAAATTTGTGGTACAGACTATGGGACCAAACTGCTGAGGTCATCGGTCCCTACGTTTACGCACTACTTAATCTTGACGAGACGCCTCAGACCGCACTGCTACATCCCGAGCGGTTTTAATTTTCAACCTCTCGTCGACGGCAAGGTCATTAGAGACTGAACACAAGACGAAAGGATGGGGTAGGGAATCAGGCGTGCCCTTATCAGAGGAAGTAACCCAGCATTTGCCTTAAGCGATTTAGGAAGAACAGGGAAATTATACACCTGGAAGGCTGAAGGGGATTTAAACGTCGTCCTCCCGAATGCGCGTCCAGTGTGCTAACAACTACACTACCTCGATCGGTAGTACCGAAAGGAACTATTGTACAATAAGTTTCTCTCCATCTGAAGAAATGTACACCTTATCGTATGAGATATTTAGTGATGAAGTAACTTTCATAGACTACTATATGTTGCTTTCCTAGATTCGTAAATAAAGTAAACCATAAAAACAACACATTCCGCAACATTGCCACGAAAAATTCCAAATGGAATAAAATCTTTCTGTAAAAACCCTATATTAGGCGACATAATTTTGTATTGTTACAGCACAATTGCAGATGCAAGCAGTCTCCTGTACACAATGTACAAGAGAACAGTTAACTCGTGGATCTGTTGTTTGTACTCAGGTAATTCGTGTGAAAAGAGATCCGACATGATTATGGTCGTACGAGGAGAATTAACAGACATTGACCGCACAATGGTACTTGGAGCTAGATGCATGGGACTTTCTATTTCGTAGATCGTTACGGAATTAAATGTTACGAGATCCACAGTATTAAGAGTTCGCCGACAATGTCAAATTTCAGACATTACCTACCACCATGGACAATGCAATGGCAGACTGCGTTCACTTAATGACGGAGAGCAACGGCGTTTGTGTAGAGTTGTCAGTGACAGCAGACAAGCAACACTGCGTGAAATAGTAGCATAACTCAACATGAGACGTACGATGAACGTATCCGTTAGGAAAGTGCGACGTAACTTGGTGTTATGGGGCTATAGCAGCAGGTGACCGTCGAGACTACTTTTGCGAAAAGCAGGACATCGCCTTCAGCTCATCTCCTGGGTTCGTGACCATATCAGTTGCTCCCTACACACTGGAAAACCGAGTCCAGGTCAGATGAGCCCCGATTTCACTTAGTAAGAGCTAAAGGTAACGTTCGCGTGTGGCGCAGATCTCACGAAATCATGGACCGAAGTTGTAGACAAAGGGACTGTGGCGGTAGGCTGTGTTTGCATGACTTTGTGTTCAACTGAACCGATCATTCACTGAAAATGGATATGTGCCAATGCTTGGCTACGAAACAACGCTGTAACTATTATGGATGATAATGTACCATGTTACCAAGCCATAACTTTTCACCATTGGTTTGAAAAACATTCTGAACAATTATAACGAATGATTTGGCCACCCAGGCCAGTATGTGCTCAAAATGCTGCATCGGCAACACTTTCGCAATTACAGACATCTATGGAGGCGCCGTAACTCGGAATTTCTATAGGACACTTCCAACGGCTTGTTGAGTCCATACCATTTAGAGTTGCAGCAGAAGTAGGTCCGACATGATATCAGGAGGTATCCCATTACTTTTGTTACCTTAGTGCAAACGCATTTAGTAGAAACGAAAGTTTTCTCTATAAAAGTCTATCGTTCATCTGCTAGCATTCCTGAGATTTTTTAAAATGATCAAAATTTTCGTGACTCTCTGCACGATAAAGCAAACGGAGACATCTTAATCACAAACTGACATAGTCGTTCCCAGTATCTATCTTTACTTGGAATGCCGTGATTTACTTTGTCACCGAGACGTGGATAACGTTTTCTATGGGACTGATTTGTGAATTGAGCGAAAATGTAATAGCTATGTCTGTTATTTTTCAGGTCGAGAAATGGTAAATACCATAAATTACTCACTTGAAAAGAACATATTTCGGTCGGTACGCAATTAAAACTATCTGTTGCATACATGGACATGATGGAGGACAAATAAATAAATGTCAGACTTCCAGCTATGTAACAACCCTACCAATAAATTCTGTTATTAATTCTATCGTTCCCTCGAAGCGCACAAAACACCCATTACCTATAACAATGACGACTTTATCGTTTAATATTACACTTACATTAAAGAGTTCTTAATTACGGTATTAAGTTCCAGTCGTCTGAACACTAATTAGGAATCGATAACGCGTTTGGTGCTGTCGCGTTGAGAAATATGATCACCTGGTAATTTGCTGACGTAATAACGGAAAATACGCCGGGTTTAAGGCCTGGATCATCGTGCAATATCAATCCATTAATTTTACGACTACCGATGTGAAAAGGCTAAATTGAGTTCATGACTTATTGAGAGCGGCAAAGTCCTCGAAATCATTTCCTGGCATAGCTAAAATCAAGGATTTAGGTTTCACGTGGCATGGATTCATATTTAACAGTAACAAAAGAATGTTTGATTTAACTTTTACCTACGCTGCATTGATCTAATGCGCAACAAAACTTAAGGACGAGACAGGTAAAATAGTATTACTTATTAATTACTAGTTGGAAATAAATGAAAGTGTATGAGTATGTGTCAGAGGTCTACCAGTCGTGCACCCGAAGTTGGACATCACGTGGCGACAGATCAGCGTTGATATAGCACCATATATGGCTTGTCCCGCAGTTCCGAGTTCGAGAAATGGAAAAAGACAGTGTGTGTCAGTCAGCGAGCAATTACGATGTACTGTGGCGGTGTTCTTCAGCAGAAGACCGTTAGATTGTGCAATAGGCAAGGAGTAACCCACATCAAACAGATGGTACAGTTGCCTCCACGTTTAAAAGGACTGCAAGGCACGCGATCTCACAATACAAAGTGCCACGATCACAGCATGGGAATGGTCTCTTTGCCCAGTGGCCAGTACGGTGTGTTCCGTTGACACACGCACATCGGCGTCAACGTTTGGTATGATTCCAAGAGCATAGGGACTAGACCAATGTGCAGTGGGATCTCGAGCTTTTCTCCGATGAGAGCAGAGTCAGTGTGAGTAGAGATTCTGGGCTTATCCTCATATGGCGAGAACTGGGTACACATAATGCTCCCAGGAATATTGTCGAATATAATCGTTTTGTGGCCCATTGATATGATGTGTAGAGACATGATGTTGCATCCTCTTACTGACCTCCAAATCTTTGAGAATGGTACACTCACCGGTCGAATGCACTCCTTCACCACATGCATCTTTTCATGGGTGCATTCGGCCCTAGCTTTGTTTTTATGGATGATTATGTGCGACCACGTACAACAGTGCAGGTGGATGAACTCTTGGAACGACAGCATATTCGGCGAATGAACTGGCCTGTCCGTCCCCACAACTTAAGTCTCATACAGCACTTACAGAGTGAGGCGGGGAGATGTATTTGACCGTCCATATGCAGTAACAACCATCCACCAATTGTCATCAGCGCTGGCGGCACCAACTTCGTGGACAGCAACTTGCAGATCAATCATTGCTGATCACAAAAAGTAATCTAAACCATGTCTCGCTTATTTTAATATTCGGTGGAGCATCATAAATCGCAGTGACTTCAGTTTAGTAATTGTCTTTGAAAATAGTGTCATATGTGTTCGTCTGTTTGCGTATATTTTTCAGCTACTCTGCGTATTATACTGTAGCCGTTGTTTCTATATATGGCTATGATGCATGATATGTAAGCTAATTTCGTCCTTACGTTTTCCATGCCAGTGTATTTTTCAGCAGAACACTGTACCGAATACTCAGAAATAGACCAGCTATGGCAAACACATAAAAGAAATAACGACTCCTTAAATGACATCTCCATCTATACTTAGCAATCCACCCTACTGTGTGGGGCAGACGGTACTTCTTTCGCCACTATCAGTTTCCTCATTGCTCGCGAATGGTACAAGAGAAGAAAGACTGCCGACAACCCTTCGTAAGAGGTATAATTGGTTTTCTAATCAGAGTCATTTGAGAAACGGGTGAGGGAAGGAATAATATGTTGCTCGGTACATATTGCAGCGACGAATTTAAACAGTAAAGCTCTTCCTGGTGCAGCACGCCTGCCATGTAGTGTCTGTCGCTAGAATATTTGGACGATCGCAGTAGCACTCTGACACTTTCTACACGATCCCGTGATGGAATTCACCGCTCTTCGTAGCATCTTCTATATCGCTTCTAGTATTCCTATTTGATACGGGTCACAGACTGCAGACGAAATGTAAGTCAAACGAATGTGACTCTGTGCTATTTTCTGGCTGGATAGACTACATTTTCAGAGGATTCTGCCTATATGTGTAGCACTTTCCATTCCTTCTACAGTTTTCATGTGGTCACCACGTTGCACCACTCTGGACGATTACTACTAGACATTTTACAAGTGTCAATCTGGTTAATTTTCGCCAACCGATATTTCTCTCACGAGCGATGTTGTACTTGGAGCCCCTGTCAAAAATTACATAATTTACGAATAAATTCGATAATCATTTCGTCAACGTTTAAGAAAACAACTGATATATTTTCTAATAAAGGATTCGCTGATATCTTGTTTAGAATTAGAACACTGGTGTACTATTTTCCGCCAGTCTAACTTTACTCTTATGTAGAATTGTTCTGCTCAGTTTCCATCAAGAAGTATTTAGACATAGGGTTTATAGTTTATTTGGAACATTTGTGTCTTTATATTCCACAAAAACTGTGAATGCAGTAAGCTGGTCGCGTATTGTTTGTTTAACTTTGTCGTGACACTGTCCGGCTATATGAGATGAAATAAATTAATAAATAACGAATTTCAGTCACTAAAATCGGAAATGACATAATTATGATCTATTTAATTAACTCAATACAAGAACAGCTCGTTATCGTACCTGCCGACCTCAGTGGCCGTGCGGTTCTAAGCGCTGTAGTCTGGAACAGCGCGACCGCTACGGTCGCAGGTTCGAATCCTGCCTCGGGCATGGGTGTGTGTGATGTCCTTAGGTTAGTTAGGTTTAAGTAGTTCTAAGTTCTAGGGGACTGATGACCACAGCAGTTGAGTCCCATAGTGCTCAGCGCCATTTGAACCATTTGAACCAATGTTATCGTACCGTATTTTATAACGTTTAGCCACGTACGTAATATTTATAACATGTCACATATTACGTTCAGGTAAATAAATGTAGAATTTTAAGTTAATGTCTCTCTGGAATGCTCTTACGATTCTGTTGTGTAAAATGGAAGGGTATCTCTAAGTTTTATGATATCGAGTAATTATTACGTGCAGCTGACTGCGATGAATGGATTTTAACTGATGTTTTTATGTGGTGTATTTGGAAGGAAGAGATACGCCAGAAGTTCTCTGGGGCTATAGAGACTTCAAAAATGAATAGCTTATTAGGCAGTTCAGCGGAAGAGGGCAAAGGCAGAAACTGGAGAGATAAACGCAGTTACATGGAGAGTAATTGTGAAGAAACCATGGGTAAGAGAAGAAATCCTTTAGCTGACTGACAAACACTCAAGGGTGGGGTTAACATTCGGGTGAAGGAATATCAATGTTAATACTCGCTGACAAGTGATGAAGCATCACTGGACCTTTTGAATGCATTGACCAGTCCATTGAATACGGAATACGGATTGAGAGTAATTCGAAGAAAGACGAAAGTGATGAGAAGTAGCAGAAATGAGAATAGACAGAAACGTAACAGCTGTTTTGATGATCACGAAGGAGACGAAGTTTAAAAATTCTGCTACCTAGATAGAAAATAACCCACGACGGACAGAGCAAAGAGTACATAAAAAAGCAGACTAGCACTAGCAGGAAGGGCATTCCTGGGCAAGAGAAGTTGACTACAATCAAACATAGATTTCAATCTGAGGAAGAAGTTCCTGAGATTGTACGTCTGGAGCACAGACCCATATGACAGTGAGACATGGACTACGGGAAAACAGGAACAGAGGAAAACAGAATCTCTTGAGTTCGGTGCTACACAAGAATGTTGAACATTATGTGGACTGGTAAGGTAACGAATGAGGAGGTTCTCCGTAGAATCGGCGAGAGAAGGAATGTATGGAAACCACTGACAAGAAGGGACACGATGCATACTAACTAGACGATACGACATGAGTTACGACATGAGTTAAGACAGAAGGGAGTAATTTCCATAGTACTAGAGGGAGCTGTAGAGAGTAGAAACTGTAGAGGAAGACAGAAATAGGGATACACCTACCAAATAATTGGGACGTTGTTTGGTTCTCTGAAACGAAAAGGTTGACACAGCAGGGGGACTTCGTAGCGGTCAGAAGACTTATGACTCAAAAAGAAAAGTTGTAATTATTGTGAAGAATGAGAGGGAAGTGGAGCAGGAAGAGTCTCAGAAGGTGGGCTGGCACTTACTCTACTCCAGTTGTTGGGGACAGTCAGGAGTTTCGAAAATAAAGTCCCCATTTGGCAAGCTAATCAGCGTCGATGATGACACATCGCGTCAGCAGCCGACGAACTGTGGAGAGGTTTGCAATCGAAAATATTTTCGATCTGCTTCCAAACAATTTGGAACTATTAGCCAAAAAGAAAAAGTAAAATTCTCATTGCGTTGTTATTTTGCAAAAATATCATATATGTTTCCTTGAGAAAGAACGGCCATTATCTCGTATCGTCAGTACGTTACGGAACTCTCGCTGCTCTTACAGTCATCCCGTGCTTTTAGCTTGATATCTGTCTTTAATCATGCTACTGTTGTAAACTGCATAACAAGGAATTAGTCTCTTCATTAGTATCTGGCGTACGGAGGCTGTAATACATTCGTTTCTCGTCATGCAAACTTTTTACAGTTTTGAACTCCAGTTACGTTTGGATATTGTTGTTGTTGTGGTCTTCAGTCCTGAGACTGGTTTGATGCAGCTCTCCATGCTACTCTATCCTGTGCAAGCTTCTTCATCTCCCAGTACCTACTGCAACCTACATCCTTCTGAATCTGCTTAGTGTAGTCCTCTCTTGGTCTCCCTCTACGATTTTTACCCCCCACGCTGCCCTCCAATACTAAATTGGTGATCCCTTGATGCCTCAGAACATGTCCTACCAACCGATCTCTTCTTCTGGTCAAGTTGTGCCAAAAACTTCTCTTCTCCCCAATCCTATTCAATACTTCCTCATTAGTTATGCGATCTACCCATGTAATCTTCAGCATTCATCTGTAGCACCACATTTCAAAAGCTTCTATTCTCGTCTTGTCCAAACTACTTATCGTCCATGAATCACTTCCCTACATGGCTACACTCCATACAAATACTTTCAGAAATAACTTACTGACACTTAAATCTATACTCTATGTTAACAAATTTCTCTTCTTCACAAACGCTTTCCTTGCCATTGGCAGTCTACATTTTATATCCTCTCTACTTCGACCATCATCAGTTATTTTGCTCCCCAAATAGCAGAACTCCTTTACCACTTTAAGTGTCTCATTTCCTAATCTAATTCCCTCAGCATCACCCGACTTAATTCGACTACAATCCATTATCCTCGTTGTGCTTTTGTTGATGTTCATCTTATATCCTCCTTTCAAGACACTATCCATTCCATTCAACTGCTCTTCCAAGTCCTTTGCTGTCTCTGACAGAATTACAATGTCATCGGCGAACCTCAAAGTTTTTATTTCTTCACCATGGATTTTAATAGCTAGTCCGAATTTTTCTTTTGTTTCTTTCACTGCTTAATATACAGATCGAATAACATCGAGGAGAGACTACAAACCTGTCTCACTCCCTTCCCAACCACTGCTACGTATTAAATTCAATTTATAAACTGAAAACTATTCCTCAGGTAATTACGTATGTCTTCATTAAGAATCTCCTTGCAGATCTAAGATTCTGACTTATTACAGTAAAATATACAGCTGCAGATTTTTGTAAGTAACTTATGACCACTCAAGATGTGCTGTCTCAAAATCACGTCGTCTATCTCTGTATGCCATTACTTATTGTCGGTTGAGAATTTTTGCCTACATTGGATCAATATGTCCCCTGTGCCTTCTCCACGCATATTTTTTTATGGGAAGTAGTATGATGTTACTTACCTTGTTGTTGGATAAACATAATCCACTTCATAGGGGATAATAAGAAGACTTCATCTATCGATGATGTTCCTGTACCTTAATTCGGTTAAATAAACACCAGAGGGGCATGTAAACAGAGTTGATACAAGTCATTCCATCGGTTTCTGCATACACTGAACATCAAACCGATGTCTAATACACAGCTCAACTGAGGTTTACTTGTTTTTATACGTAATTTGGCTTCACGTCCTTCCAAATCTAGGTGGCAATGATTTCTATACGGAGACTTAATACTATACGAAGGGAGGGAGAGGGAGAGTGACGATTGTTAATTACGAGAAAGAGGCTTCAGAAATTGCTCGATTTTGTAATAACTGTTGTAACTAGACTCTCAGGGCGAAAAGCTTGCACTAAATCATGAAAGACTTTAACTACACAGATTCAGCACATTAGAGCATAATACGAAGCGTGTTCAACGAGTAATGCTAATGCCAATTTAGGTTGAAAAAATGCGGAATTTGCTGTGGGACATCGTGAAATATTTTCGCTCTAAATAGTTTTAAGGAGTTCTGATAGCTGGCGGCGCTGTACGTAGCTTTAAAAACGGCGTCTGCAAGGTAGGTGCGTTCACAGCATAGAACTTCCAAACAGTTTCTTTTGGCGCAAAACTAGAGCATCGCAGATATTCATAAGTTCTTGAAGAATGTCTACGGAGACATGACAGTGAACAAAAGCACAGTGATTGGTTGACGAGGAGTCTGTCATTATCGCAACAAGGTTGCGCAGACCTGTTCGATCTCCCACGTGCAAGCGAGCCGCACTGCGTTGTTGAGGATTTCAGCGTGTTCTTTGCTACGGAAATGCAAACGAACTTATGCCTTATCCGTGACAACGCAAGGCCTCGCACAAGTCTGCGCTCCAGAGAGAAGCTCATTGAACTTCAATGGACTATTCTTCCTCATCCAACCTACAGTCCGCATCTCGCACTTTACGATTTCCATGTATGTGGCAAAATTAATTGTGCACTCCGGGAGAAGCAGTACGCGAATGGTGAGGAGGTTATTGAAGGAGTAAGATGTTGGCTATGACATGCCCAGTAGAGTGGCATCAGTCAGTAGAAGCGAAACGACCACAATGTGTCTCTGTGGACTTACGGTGATCATTCCATACATCAGATTTTAAACCTTTGACATATGGTTCATATTCCCTCTTAATACCTTTACTGGTTTAGGGTCGGATCTGGTAACAAATTTTGTGCAGAAAATGGCAAGGAATAAATGAAAGCGGACAGAATTTCTTAATGTGTGTGATACAAACTTTACTACCCTTTATGAGATGAACGCCTTCTCAATGTTTTATGAAGTATGTCGGGCTTGGCCTTCACTTTCCACTTTCATCAACCTACATGTGTCAACATCCCCCATTAGCTGGAGTGCATAAACATTTGTACAATTGTAATATGTTTTCAGCAAGCTTAACAGTTACTACGGACTCGAAAAACAAACTGTAGTGCGTCTTCAGAACTTCATTCACAGCCACGTCAAAGGAGTCGTTTTTTTAAAAAAATAGAGCTGTGATATTTTTCCGTCAGAATACCGGATTTCGGTCTACAAATTCAGTGATATAACTTTGGTACATCTAACAAGATGTTACCGATTGAAAATATATAGATTATAGGGCTTTTTGCGCTTTGCGGCCGTTGAATGGCCTGGTCCTGGAGACTTACGATACCCACCAAGCAAACTTGCCCTACCAGACTCATACACAATGTTTTGCTATAGACTTCACAAAGGCTTAAGCATGCTTTGCATCCAGGAAAATGGCCGCATGATAAGTACTTATAAATGAATAAATAGTTAAATTAAATTTGATTTGTTGGTACACTTGCTATAGTGTCTGTTCTTGTTACCCAAGTGAAAATTTGGATTTCCTGTTGTGTTTCTTCTTAAAAAAAATCCCGTGTTATTTGAAATCCCTACAGTCGCAAAGTAGGAAGAAATTTTGCGTGATATAAAGCTTGGAAATTCTATTTAAGTTTTCTTAATGGCACAAATTTCGTTAAAACGACGCAGCCACTAACTTCATTAGAGTTTATCGTCACCAAAAGGTTGTAATTAACCGTTTCTAAAACGTATTTTTTAACACACTTCGTACTTAAGGACATTACCTTTACGCCAGTGACTGTTGTATGTTTTTATTACACACTATATCAATGTCAGTCTTAGTGGTATAGAAAAATACAGAATGGTTAAAAAATTATTTCACAAATTTATTATGTATCTCAACGTCATGCCGATTATACAAAACATTTTAACTATGTAGCCATGTTACTTACATATTACGGTCTTAAGCAATGTCAACCTAATGTGAGCTGACATCTTTTTATGTCGTTGTCAATCCTGTTAAATACATTCGTGTTGTTATACGGAGCGAACACACGTCTTCAATCATCGTAAAGCAACATAATCTGTAAATGCACATGTTCATTTACCCATCAATAGTCAGACATGCATTAGACAACAGCTGCAGACTACTGTTTCCAGGCCACTACCAATAAGTTTAGGCCCGTAAACGGATTACAGATATTGCTTTACTATGTGTGGAGCGCCGTTGCAGTCTAACGAGTATGAGTATGCCCTCGTAGCACGATTATGAAGTATGCTATAAAATCATACGTGAGTTATTCTTAAACCATCATAGATAAACGTGAGGATTATACATCAAAATACATATACAGATCTTATGCATCGTTATACATAAAATCTTAGGTGACTTATTTTTTAAAAAATCATGAATAAACGTGAGGATTTTACGTCGAATTACATATATAAGGGCTGAACATTGTTTTACAAAAGTGTAGGTATTATTTTTTCCCCACTCGTACTGTTAAATTTGTGCAAGATATATATTATTTATATTAATACTTTCTATGTTTTTCAGCAACTCTTGATAATGACCTAAGTCCGAAATTGCAATAGTGTGTAATATAAACATAAGAGTTACATACTTAAAGATAATGTCCTTCAAAAAGTTTTTTATGACTGACATTCCCAGCTACAACAAACACTTCGTATTGTTTACTAGGTATGTGGATGTGGTCAAGGGGTACATTTTGTCAGCTATAAACGTTTAAAAGCCTAAGAAAACAATCTTAGTAATGCGAATTCCTTCCACTGATTTAATGCGATTTTTTAAAACGGCCCTCCGCAATACTAAACCTGCCTGATTTAGCTCATCATCAGCAGTCAACCTAGGCCACTTTAGAAGAGTTGAAACGTCCCTGATCGATTTGCTACGCAGATTACTTCTAATGGCTAGTCCACGTTCCAAGACACTAAGATATCTTGACCGATTTATTACTCTGTTCTGCTTTGCTTTCTTCTCTCTAAATATCTAGTAATTACTTTCGTATTACATGATGGTAATCAGATAGCGTATTCATCTCTCTGGGTGTAGTATGTTACAATAAACTTTAAATACAACATTTCTTACATTTAATGTATTACGTGTACCTTAGGCAGAATTTTCAAATTTCGTTGGTAGAGAGATTTACTTTACTTTAAAAAAAAAGGAAAAATGAGTATGAGGTATAACGTCCAATCGACGACTTGGCCATCCGGTACTCAAGAAAAGAAGGAAGTCGACCGTTCTGTCTCAAACATTCACCTTATGCGCTAACCCAAATGTCAATGTCTGGACAGTGACGTTAAAGCTTGGCCTCCGGCATACGAATCCATTGTCTTGCCACTGCGCCACTTGTCTCTGTAGCTCTGCACAGAGGAAATAAGGGCACAGATCACGCTAACGAACAGTCTGTACGTATCGACCAGGGGACGGTAAGCTCAGCCTTGTGCGTTTGAATGCACCGGCTGAACCGAGCGACGCCGTAAATACGTCTGCTGGCAGCGATCCAGGGCCCTTTCAGCAAGTGGTCTTGGATTTCACCCAATTAGGGTTTAGTAGCGCCCACAGAATCAATAGGATCTGCCGAAAGCCAATGTTCTTGTTTCATGGAGTTATCACCTCCTGCGTTACGAAATTTGTTATCAGTTGTCGGTGGCTTAAAATCTGTCGCCATTACTTATGTTACTGTATCTACAGCCCTGTCCATTCCTGCTGGTATCCTACATTTCCTTTACTCTCCATCAAATATCGGTTCACTTCGTATTTTGATTCATCCTTAACAATCATTGCTTTGACTATTTCTCCAGTGCGCGTTAACCTGAATACATTCTAACAGTTGTCTCATACTCGAAGTTTTTTCAGAATTCTGCCAGCAGCATGGTATGTTTCCGAGTCGAATGGAAAAGAAGACCAAAACTTATATTTTCTAAGAACAACGGTGAAAACCACAGACATACAGCCTTACGAAGTCGCAGACTGTTCTCACTGTGAATAATAAATATATTTATTTGCTGCGTCTTGTGTTTTTAATTATTACATAATGAATTTGTTATTTTATGTATTTCATCATGGCTATGGGAACAATTCTCTACTCACGGTCTCGCGATAGACGACTCTACGCACATCACTGCTTTCTTATGAACTTAACTCTTTCATAATGAAAATATCATTTTTGACTTGATAACCTTGATAACCTTGATAACCTTTACAGTAAGTGAAGCAGGCAAAAAGGAATACAAACGTCTCAAAAATGAGATCGACAGGAAGTGCAAAATGGCTAAGGAGGGATGGCTAGAAGATACATGTAAGGATGTAGAGGCTTATCTCACTAGGGGCAAGATGGGAAAGTTAAAGAGACCTTTGGAGAAAAGAGAACCACTTGTATGAATATGAAGAGCTCAGATGGAAACCCAGTTCTAAGCAAAGAAGGGAAAGCAGAAAGGTGGAAGGAGTATATAGTGGGTCTATACAAGGGCAATGTACTTGAGGACAATATTATGGAAATGGAAGAGGATGTAGATGAAGATGAATGGGAGATATGATACTGCGTGAAGAGTTTGACAGAGCACTGAAAGACCTGAGTCGAAACAAGGCCCCGAGAGTAGACAACATTCCATTAGAGCTACTGACGGCCTTGGGAGAGCCAGTCCTGACGATACTCTACCATCTGGTGAGCAAGATGTATGAGACAGACGAAATACTCTCAGACTTCAAGAAGAATATAATAATTCCAATCCCAAAGAAAGCAGGTGTTGACAGATGTGGAAATTGCCGAACTATCAGTTTAATAAGTCACGGCTGCAAAATACTAACGCGAATTCTTTACAGATGAATGGAAAAACTAGTAGAAGCCGACCTTGGGGAAGATCAGTTGGGATTCCGTATAAATATTGAATTACGTGAGGCAATACTGACTACGGCTTATCTTAGAAGCTAGATTAAGGAAAGTCAAACCTACGTTTCTAGCATTTGTAGACTTATAGAAAGCTTTTGGTAATGTTAACTGGAATACTTTCTTTCAAATTCTGAAGGTGGCAGGGGTAAAATATAGGGAGCGAAAGGCTATTTAAAATTTTTATAGAAACCAAATGGCAGTTATAAGAGTTGAGGGGCATGAAAGGGAAGCAGTGGTTGGGGAGTGAGACAGGGTTTTAGCCTCTCCCCGATGTTATTCACTCTATATATTGAGCAAGCAGTGCATTGCTTTCTGAAAGCAACTTTTTTTATTTGTTGTGGATTGATCTTCCGTGCCTAGCCTGATAACTATTAAAATGATTACAGTGGTCTTTCACGTGCACCACCAATAACTAATATCTGAACTTTTGATATTAGTTTGTTTTTTGCTCTATTAATTCATTAAAGCTTTTTTCATTTTATTATAAAGTACTCTTAAGGTGACGTCGATCTCTTGCACCTTTATTTCTGTAATGCTGGAGACTCACAGCCCAAGGCACTGGAACTATTGGAGCAGCTAAAACATCAGGGAATAACTTGGAAGGTGTTATAGGGAGCGGGTAACAACTTTATTGGGGGGGGGGGGGGGGGCAGGGGTGTAGGAGAGGTGAGAGGTTGGAATCTTGAAAATTAGGAGGACTGGAAAAGAATGAGGAGATTTTCATAAGCATCGACGGAGAATTATGTATGTGGAGAACACGACAAGAGGGACAGAAAGGATGACAGGACACTTCTTAAGACCACAGGGAACAACCTCCATAGTATAGAGGGAGCTGTGAGGATGAAAACTGACATTGATACATAATGATGAGGAAAAGCGGGTGCCCAGTCCTCTGATCATAGATCGTCACCTCAGCATAATCAGATGAGCACTTATCCGCAGAAGTTCCGGAGTATAAGGTTTGCCGGAAGGAATCAACCAGTTACTTGTCAAAGCCCACGGATACTGGGTGCTTACAGCTTCTGCTACAAGGTAAGTGTACTAAATCAGAAAAAAATGCACCTATGAATTGCACCCGTACTTAAGTGAAACTTTAATGGATACAGAAGTCTCACGATACAAGAGAGCCCTAGTCTATATACAGGGTGTTTCAAAAATGACCGGTATATTTTAAACGGCAATAAAAACTAAACGTGCAGCGATAGAAATACACTGTTTGTTGCAATATGCTTGGGACAACAGTATATTTTCAGACGGACAAACTTTCGAAATTACAGTAGTTACACTTTTCAACAACAGATGGAGCTGTAAGTGATGTGAAAGATATAGAAGACAACGCAGTCTGTGGGTGCGCCATTATGTACGTCGTCTTTCTGCTGTAAGCGTGTGCTGTTCACAACGTGCAAGTGTGCTGTGGACAACATGGTTTATTCCTTAGAACAGAGGATTTTTCAGGTGTTGGAATTCCACCGAGTAGAACACAGTGTTGTTGCAGCAAGACGAAGTTTTCAACGGAAGTTTAATGTAACCAAAGGACCGAAAAGCGATACAATAAAGGATCTGTTTGAAAAATTTTAACCGACTGGGAACGTGACGGATGAACGTGCGGGAAAGGTAGGGCGACCGCGTATGGCAACCACAGAGGGCAACGCGCAGCTAGTGCAGCAGGTGATCCAACAGCGGCCTCGGGTTTCCGTTCGCCGTGTTGCAGCTGCGGTCCAAATGACGCCAACGTCCACGTATCGTCTCATGCGCCAGAGTTTACACCTCTATCCATACAAAATTCAGACGCGGCAACCCCTCAGCGCCGCTACCATTGCTGCACGAGACACATTCGCTAACGATATAGTGCACAGGATTGATGACGGCGATATGCATGTGGGCAGCATTTGGTTTACTGACGAAGCTTATTTTTACCTGGACGGCTTCGTCAATAAACAGAACTGGCGCATATGGGGAACCGAAAAGCCCCATGTTGCAGTCCCATCTGTCCCTGAATCCTCAAAAAGTACTGGTCTGGGCCGCCATTCCTTTCAAAGGAATCACTGGCCCGTTTTTCAGATCCGAAACGATTACTGCATCACTCGCTCTGGACATTCTTCGTGAATTTGTGGTGGTACAAACTGCCTTAGACGACACTGCGAACACCTCGTGGTTTATGCAAGATGGTGCCTGGCCACATCGCACGGCCGACTTCTTTAATTTCCTGAATGAATATTTCGATGATTGTGTGATTGCTTTGGGCTATCCGAAACATACAGGAGGCGGCGTGGATTGGGCTCCCTATTCGCCAGACATGAACCCGTGTGACTTCTTTCTGTGGGGACACTTGAAAGACCAGGTGTACCGCCAGAATCCAGAAACAATTGAACAGCTGAAGCAGTACATCTCATCTGCATGTGAAGCCATTCCGCCAGACACGTTGTCAAAGGTTTCGGGTAATTTCATTCAGAGACTACGCCATATTATTGCTACGCATGGTGGATATGTGGAAAATATCGTACTATAGAGTTTCCCAGACCGCAGCGCCATCTGTTGTTGACAATTGTAACTACTGTAATTTCGAAAGTTTGTCTGCCTGAAAATGTGCTGTTGTCCCAAGCATATTGCAACAAACGGTGTATTTCTATCGCTGCTCGTTTAGTTTGTATTGCCGTTTCAAATATACCGGTCATTTTTGAAACACCCTGTATCTTCAGTTCTTTTGGCGATATTCGCAAAGGCGAATAGGAATCCTCAACTTAATCTTGAATAGTTTCGCTTGTAAATAGTTGCTGGAATGGTTGCAATACTTGACGAGTCTCTAGGGACTGGACATCATCATATATCTATGACTACATTGTATGTTTAGTACGTTACGGAGATTTTAATGTGTTACGAGTTTCCTCCACCACATGTCTCTGGCGTTGCACTGTCGACAGCCTCTTGTAGCCAGAAGATCTATGCCTTCTGGTACGGGTTCAGTGCGGCCGCTTGAGCTAAGTGCTTCTCTACAATCAGTCTGTCCGTATGCTTTCCAGCTCCCATAAACAGCGCTGAGTGAAGAGTGTGTGATGGTCTGTCTTTGCAAACTGTAATCATCTACTAATGCACATCAAGGTGAAATGGGAGCTTAACAAGCAACAGGCTGGGTCAGAACGTGTATAATGAGTCCTGGACTGGTGTAACATATGCCTACTGAGGGTGGAACGACGAATGTCTGGCGCACCTCTCTGCGGATGATCTCTAGCGCTGGATGCCAACCTTGGAGTTATTAGTAGCTGCTCGGTAAAATAAAGTTTTCTGAGGGAGAAGAACAAAAGAGTTCACTTGCAAATGGGTTACGTTAATAATTATTTTCAAAATATCAATAGGTTGGTTGTTTTGGGGAAGGAGGACAGACAGCGAGGTCATCAGTCTCATCGGATTAGGGAAGGACGGGGAAGGAAGTCGGCCGTGCCCTTTGAAAGGAACCATCCCGGCATTTGCCTGGAGCGATTTAGGGAAATCACGGAAAACCTAAAACAGGATGACCGGACGCGGGATTGAACCGTCGTCCTCCCGAATGCGAGTCTAACCACTGTGCCACCTCGCTCGGTAAAATATCAATACTATAACGATGAAATTATTACTGGTTTTACCGTCTTCAGCTTACCGCAATTAATTAAGGAGAATTTTGCACCATTTTCTTTAATTATCTGCAGTAATGTTGACTTGGCGAGACCATTAAAAACTGGTTTTAGCAACTGTTAATAATGACCACGCAAATGAACGTACTGTTACGACTACTTAGTATGACTATAACTCTGATAATGTAAGTTAATAACGTTTCCTTCTTCTTCTAATACTAGCGCAACGCGTGCCACAATGTCGCAGAGCTTACAGCTTGTGAAACGGATATATGAATATCGTCTTCCTCGCACAGGCACCCATTAGACAAGTACTTTTTAGTTTGCATCACCCATCTACGAAACTGAAATGGACACCTTTATAATTCATCAAAAGGTGATCTCCGGTTGTAGGTAGTTTCCACAATAGACCAAAAATTGCTTCATTATGGGTTTCTCAACTATGACCGAATTAATGGACAGCAGAACATGACAGCAACTATGTAAAGGCTACTACACTACTGCAGGACCTGCTCGTTATTGTATTATTATCATTATCATTGTTGTTGGCAATGGTCAGACACAACCCACTGTCATCCCGAAGCATTCCAATTTTTTTCAGTTCATAAGTGCGCAGTTTAAAGATCTAGAAATTTAGAAACTGTAAGTGTATTGCACTCAATTAAACTTGAGGGGCACAAGGAGTGGATGAAGCAACCGTGGCTAGGGCGAAGAGTGGGGCGGAGGAAGCATGTTTTGCAGCAAATGTATACCCTCGATGTGGAAATTTTCTTTTCCGAGAAGGAGCAGTAGGTAGCACTCACGTCGAAGGGGAAGTGCTTCCAGGCTGCAGAAACAAACTTTTGTCAGAAACAAACAGTATGTTGTCACTGACTTATTAGCTCGTGGTTTAACAAAACACGTGCAAAAAATAATTACCATTAATTTTTCTTCATGTAAAAGAAAAAAAGTTTTCAACCTAAATTCTTTTCTGTTACAGTGGCTCCGTTAGAGCTAACATTGCTGATAATGGAGAAAGTGGTTGGATTCGTTTTCTAGCTAACATCTGATGTCATTCATGGGTAATAGACTCAGAAAGGTTGACAATTATCGGTATTGCGCAGTTCAGGAGATTAGAATGTCGCTGCTTTTCTGGTGGCTATGACAACCAGAGACCGTATAATAACAGACAATGAAAAGGTCGTGGAAACAGTTCGGGGACTATCAACAGTTGTACTGCATCTACAAAGGCGTGGGATGTCATTAGAAGAACTATCGAGATAAGTGAAACGTGCCCTATTAAAATAGTAAGTAAGAATGTTAGTTTTCGCCTGCACTGACAGTGGTGGAGCACTTCACTCCAATCACCATAATCCAGTTTTCCATCAACACCGAGTTCTTCCTGAGGGGGACTGTTCAGGACCACCAGAAATGATGTTTATTAATTACCGCTTCCCAACGTTGGAGATGAATTCTGCATTGCCTACAGCACAACACGCGACGCCACCTCATGAGATAATCCATTACAGCATGTTGCGACACCTGTTCGGAACTCCTAAGGCAATCGTTCCTTAACTTATCAACTTAGTGTGGAATCTCATCGATTTGTGAAAGGAAGCTATTTCAGCGGACCATTTTAAGCTCGGAAAGGACCTCAAATGTTCAGGTACCAATCGTTGTGTTTCTTTCTGAGCAAACTTGATAGTCAGATGCCGCATTGTCTGGATGTCGGTGTAAAACACGAGGTATCCCTCTACCGTCGATTAACTGATCCCACTGGAAGTAGATTTACAAATGGCATTCTCACACGAGCATCATTTTATATATTTTTTTTTTCGACCTTGGGAAGGACTTTTAAACTAGTGGGAGGCAGTTAGTCCTCTGGCAGATATGTGAGTGGGCCCACATGTTTCCAAGGTTGTTTCGATAACTATACAGGAGCATTCGCCCTGGGACGCCCTTACACGTCCTCGATACTGTCCCGAACTTTCCCCAAAAGGTTTCTGTAGTGTTAAGAGGCCTGAAGGAAGATAGTCATACCCGTCGATTAGTTTCTGAAGAAGAGGTATACGCCTGGGTATAATTATGGTTTGGCAAGCAACCGCAGACATTTTTCATTAAGGCTTTGACCATCCTGTCTTACTGTGAGATAAATATGTTAAGAGTAATGAAAACTGGTTTTCAAATAACGTAGCATTTACTTTCTTTTCCCCATCTCTCTTGTTTTAACTGCCACGTTATATACTGAGGTGATAAAAGTTATTGGTAGTACTATGCACATATACAGATGGAGGTAGTTACGCGTATACGATATATACAATGGCTCTGTACTGGTGGAGCTATCATTTGTCTTCAGGTGATTCAAGTGAAAAAGTCTTCAACGTGATTACGGCCACACGACGGGAATTAATATACTTTGAAGCAGAATGATGGTTGGTGCCAGGCGCAAGGTATGCTCCATTCCGGAAATTGTTAGGTGCTTCAATAGTCCGAGATCCTCAATGTCAAGAGTTGCCGAGAATACCATATTTCATGCATTAACTCTCACTGCGGACAACACAGTGGAAGACGGTCTTCACTTAACTACCGAAAGCAGCAACGTTTGCGTAGAGTTGTCAGGGATAGCAGACAAGGAACACTGCGTGAAATATACGCATAAACCATTGTTTGACGTACGACGAACGTATTCGCCTGACAGTGCAGCGAAATGGTTGTGGCAGCAAATGACAACATCGTCTGCAGCACTTCTACTAAGCTCGTGACCACTGCAATTGGACCCTAGACTACCAGAAAAGATGGCCTGGTCAAATCTATCCCGACTTACGCTGGTAAGAGCTGATAGTAGGATGCGAGTGTGGAACAGACCCCACAAAGCCATGGATCCTGGTTTATAATATACCCAAGTTGTCAATAGACGCTGGCCGGAGTGGCCGAGCGGTTCTAGGTTCTTCAGTCTGGAACCGCGCAACCGCTACGGTCACAGGTTCGAATCCTGCCTGAGGCATGGATGTGTGTGATGTCCTTAGGTTAGTTAGGTTTAAGTAGTTCTAAGTTCTATTGGACTGATGACCTCAGATGTTAAGTCCCATAGTGCTCAGAGCCATGTGAACCATTTTCTGAACCGCTACGGTCGCAGGTTCAAATCCTGCCTGGGGCGTGGATATTTGTGATATCCTTACGTTGGTTAGATTTAAGTAGCTCTAAGTCTAGGGGACTGATGACCTCAGATGTTAAGTCTCATAGTGCTCAGAGCCATTTGAACCATTCTGTCAATAGACTTAAGTCGTCAACAAGGCACTTTCAAAGCTGGTGACGGCTCCTTAATGGTATGGACTTGCCCAGCTGTTCGATTCATTGACTCGAGATAGTTATGTTCGGCTACTTAGAGCCCCTCATTTGCAGCTATTCGTGGACCTCAAATATGGATAGCTGTGCACCGTGTCACTGCAGCATAATTGTTAGCCATTGAAGAACACTCTGGACAATTCAAACGAATGCCTAGGAGACTCAGATCACCGAACATGAATCCCACGAACATTTGTGTAACATGATGTGCATCTTCAAGTTTTCGTAGCGTGAAGTCTGTTCCATAAAATTTCGGGCGCACATACATCGAACAAACCATACGTACAGTCGAGGGAGATGCACGTAGCTACGCAGGTACACCCGTCTCTTGCAACCTAATAGATCTGCTGTAGAGGAGCACTGTATTGACAATGGGCACTCTGTATTGTACGATAATGTCGAAATTTTAGCCTCGATTTCATCTTTCTGGGACTCAGTAGGGAAAGAAGCACTTGAAATTGGGTTGGTGACGAATTTAATTCTAATAGAGGCTTCATCTGCGACAAATCATGAAAGCAGGCAATTTCTGTAGTTAAAGCACAAAGACGTAGCGACTGTGCAGCTTTCCGTGACACATCGATATCACCGTGTAGATCGACTGCGGAGCCATAGATTTAATTTCCATGCATATGTTACACCTTTTTGCCGCCTATCAAAGTCTCTGGCTCCATGTGTATCTTTGGCCACATACGCAGTGATTCGGTCCTCGTGTTTAAAAAGACGGAGCAAGGGCTAGAGCGTTAGTCACCTCGGCTGACTCTGAAGATGGCTGGACGGTATTCAGCCGAAATATTAGAAGAAGAAGCTGAATTTATACGGCTGCACGCCCGAAATTTTATGGAAAATTTGTGGGTCATATTCGAATGGTCAGTTCCTGCACAAAATCCTGCACCCGTAACTCCTCCGTAATTACACACGGCTATAAAGGCATCAGGGCTTAATATTTCTGCAGGGGACTTCCAAAGACTTGGTGAGCCCATGCCGCGACGACCTGCTGCACTATGCTGGGCAAAAGGATGTCCGACAAGATATTATTAAGTATCCCATAACTTTCTTGGATATATTCTAGTGTCCGATTCCACCCGTCGGCTTTGAGCAAAGACGTCATATCTAATTCAAACTCGCTACGTATAGGCAATCTATGACCGCAACGCATCATACTCGTAAACAAATGAATGTGGCATACGATAAAATTACAATCACAGTCACGCAGTCATTTTTTTGGTCATGAATTATATCGAAACGAACTGAAGATAACGAGAATAATTAAGAACAAGAATTAGAAACAAATTTTCGTGTCTGCCAAGAAGTATTCTCGTAATTTGTGCGACTAGGAAAGCACAGATTACCTTTTAAATTGCATTACAATCAAGTGCATGGTGAAGTCACACTATTATAGAATAGTTTTTATTCTATATCAATTATTAAATCTAACGGGTGAAGAGCAGGAAAGTGGGAGTTTTGGGCTGCGAGAAGCTAAAATCTATCAGAAAAACCGGAAAATTAAATGAATGACAACAAATACGAAACAGTAGCATAAAACGTGGAGCAACCGACACACTAAATTCTAAAAGAATGTCAGTACACGGAAAACGAGTATATACAAAAAATAAAGAACATTGGAATCGATAGACAGAATTAACCTCTGTAGGTAAATTCTAGTTACCGATTCCCACCGTTCCATGATTCATACACATCATTTCTTTCAGTTGAATGCACTGAAACGTAATAACTTTTCTACATTTGTAATTGCTCTCTAAAACTACTGTGGTGTACGACAAAAATTTTTGTCGGTACCTAGTACTGACCTTCTGTATAGGTCAATTCTGGATATCGATTCCAATATT
This sequence comes from Schistocerca gregaria, assembly GCF_023897955.1. Lineage (NCBI taxonomy): Eukaryota > Metazoa > Arthropoda > Insecta > Orthoptera > Acrididae > Schistocerca > Schistocerca gregaria. The sequence continues at coordinate 203,933,833 of NC_064924.1, forward strand.
GGTAATTTTTTTGCGGTAGTTCAGAGAGCAATTACAAATGCAAAAATCATATTAACCTACATTTGGGTGCACACACGTGCTGAAAAAACGATCTAATTAATGAATTATCGAATGGCTGGAATCGGTAACTAGAACTGACCTATGTGGGAGGTCAGTTACCGATTCTAATTCTTCAATGGTTTATAATTTTGAAAATTTTTGCAGGTAGTCTGTGGACTATGTTTTTGTAGGATTTCTAAATTTCTTATTCATCTCATAACCATTGCGAAAAATTATTAAATATTGTAGTTACAGCTTCCAAATTTTTCTCTTTTTCATAATAGTGAAGACTGAAATACCATACGTAAAAATCCTGTGACACTTAAGTGCAGACACTGTTATTAAAACGATCTAAATAACGAACCGTGGTTGGAATCGGTAGCTACAATTAACCTACATGGGTCAGTTCCAGTTACCGATTCCAGTATTTGTTACACCCTACTTTGTGTCAACTTTTCTTACTTGAGTACTCGTCCTGTTAGCTTTCACAATTAGTATTAAAAGTTAACGCCGATTCATAATATTGTGACCTCACCATGCCCTATACTGTACTGGATTTAAGGGTTATCTATGTTTTCAGTCATGCATACTTCTCTTTTTCTGTTCTTATTTATTTTCGTTACCTTTAATTCTTGTCGGTATAATTTGTGGCTAAGTTATTAATTAAGTGAACTGTCTTTATAATTTTATTGTACGCTACAATCGTTTGTTCACGAATACCATCAGTTGCTTTCAAAGATTGCCTGTATGTAGCGTCTCTGCCTTTGGTATGACGTCATTGCTCAAAGCCGACGAATGGATTCGGACACTAGAATTGACCCACTTTCTTTACCTCAGTGTATATTGTAATATCTGATAATGGTCTGTGGACCGACAATGGTTATATGATAAAGAAAATTTTATAAGCCTCTTGGTGGCCAATCATGATGTTTTTCAGATATGTTTCAATTCGTGTTGATCATTTTATGCTTTTAAGGAGCGACATCATTTCCATAAGGCTGTTACTGTAATGAGTAATTTATTGATAATTACTAGGTAATTACGAACATATGCTCAAATCAGTTGCAAAAACCAGGTAAGTGGTATAAACACAAGTCATATTCCAGCTCAGTGATGGTTGCCATGGTCGTCAATGGACTCGACCTTGAATTACGTGTGAAAGAATTGAGAAAACTGGTTGCAGCTCAGGTATTCGTGCTTATTAAAGTGCTCATTTAAAGTGACAGACTGCTAAAAATGAAGTTGTTCTTAAGTTTGTTCAGGCTGTGTTGTCCAGCTTAAGGACGTAAATTTTAGGGTTTTCTTGTTAACTGTATCCATCTCTAAAGAGGTTTTCACGTGATCTCTACAGAATACGATGTCGTTCTGTCAAATATATGTCTTGATCACCATTCAAATGATCATCAACCACAAGAACAGTAACAACCACTACTACTACTGCTCCGTCATGATAACCAGTGCAGTAGAGATAGTTATTGGCTTCAGTATGGTAAATATGCTACCCTGTTGTTTATAATAAATATGTATATCACAGCGCAGGTAGTATCCGAATGAGAACATATAAAAGACGAAGCTGAAAGTATTTAAAATGGAGGAATGTTGTATGATGAAAGGAAGTCGGCAGGTAGTGAAAGAAATCATAACAAAAAAGTTAAAAATGCCATTAGTAGCGAAAATTATTCTCTTAAACCAAATAAAATTTTTTGCAACGCTTCTTTTATCAAATCAGTTACTGCACCTCTGTACTAGGGTAAGGTGAAAGTTTCTCACTCACTAACAGACATAACAGTGATACGAATAAAATGAAGTTTGGTTTCTGTTTTGTTGGTTCATGAAAAACCTAAGTGAAATTCCGAATATCCTCGTTTGTACGAACTGCTTGTGCGCATTCCACTGAAGTGGCGTAAGAGGAATACTTTTTTGTCGTTGCATTACTTATTTCTTCTTTGTTAAATTAAATTTATTCCCTCTGTTTTAACAATACAGAAACGGGTGAATAAAATTAAACGTGGCTGAATTCAGAGTGAAGAAAATCGATGTTGGAAAAACAGACTGGTACATCGAGAAAGTGAGTAATGTGGCATTAATCGATCGGTGATTAAGGGTGTATGAAATAGTCGCGCCATATATGTAACAGATGAAAGAACGAATTACATGTAACATGAAGAATCTATGCAAAAATCTGGTGTAATATGAGTACCACGTTAGCTGAACGCGAAAATAAATTATAAGATACTTTTAAAAGAATTTCATCTGGTACTATGTGAAATTTTTTTCTGTGCATGCTTCATGATACAGCAATTTCAGTTTACATAATGAGATTTTCACTCTGCACCGGAAGTAAAGCTGTGAGGACCGGGCGTGAGTCGTGCTTCGGTAGCTCAGATGGTAGAGCACTTTCCCGCGAAAGGCAAAGGTCCCGAGTTCCAGTCTCGGTCCGGCACCCAGTTTTAATCTGCCAGGAAGTTTCAATTTCAGTTTATGTTATACAGCCAGCATTACGTACGAGGATTGCAGTTTTAGTTTGTTAGCGGCAATATATAGCTAGAAAAAACTGAAATCCATTGTAGAACTGAAGTAGCAATGAAAGCTCTGACTAAAGGACACTGTCCTACACGAATAAAATGCAAAACCTGAGTTCCATTCGTTGGAAAGCTGTGGCCAATGATTTGTGGGATTTATAAAAGTTTAATCTATTGTTTACCTCGTAAAAAGTATATGAATATAACTCAGTTGCTTGACTCTCTGCCGGCCTCGTTGGTCTCGCGGTTCTAGGCGTGCAGTCCGGAACCGTGCAACTGCTACGGTCGCAGGTTCGAATCCTGCCTCGGGCATGGATGTGTGTGATGTCCTTAGGTTAGTTAGGTTTAAGTAGTTCTAAGTTCTAGGGGACTCATGACCACAGCTGCTAACTCCCATAGTGCTCAGAGCCATTTGAACATTTTTTTTTTTTTTGACTCTCTAGATGGAAAGTAGGTGCGACCCAAATTCAGTTCCAAAGGATTAAAACGGCCTTTCAACAGGACGTAGTATTCGTTCAGACAAGTACTTTCGAAAACAGAGTGTCAAAGTATGAAGTCATTAGATGTGACAGTCTGATTATCACATATGACTGTGTCACATACGACTGTGTCCACAGGTATTTGTAGCTGGATATAGTTTGATGTGACGGTCTCTGATTATCCACTGATATTAGTAGCTGGAAGTACTTATCAATTCAGTGTATGTGGGTTATCTGCAGACGTTTAAGATACTGACTTTAGGGACTGAACGTAATTGTATCAGAATCACTGGACATAGTATAACTATCTAAAAAGGGCTGCGTAGTTTATTTCACAAACGCAATTTCTCATTGCCATACCTATATATGTTTTAATGTAGTCGTGTACCTACAAATTTTACCAATATTTGTGTTATTTTCCTCATTTGTTACATTTTGTGGGTATTCTTTTATAAGCTACAACTTTTCGCGCAGTTTTAATGAGGAATCATTTAACATGAAATGCCCAGATTTTCCGGTGTCTGGATCAGATAGTTGCCTGATAGAGTTGTGTATATGGCTGTGTGTGACCGTGTGGAGGAGATACGTTTGCTCATGCAATGAGCTATAAACTGATTAAGTACCTCAGGAGCACGTAACGAAGTAAGCTCCTAATGTTTAAAGTCGGCACATAGAATATCACTAAAATTCTTGCTTTAAGTGATACTTTTAACCACATTTATAGCCCATTAATTTTGAACAGTTACACTGTGAATTGGGTGATGCAAAACGCACCCGGTTGCAACAATATAGAGGACAAAAATTGACGCTACGCAGTAAAATACATAACTTTCGAGCACTTAGTGGAAATCTGTTGTTGCAGACACTCTAAGTAATTGACACGACCGTTGAAACACCGATGGACAGAGTGTTCGCTTGACTGTGATATAAAATTTCAGTGATGATGGAAAGGGGTGAATGTAGATCTATCCTTCTGAGATGGGTACCCAAACCGGAAGTAAATGAGTCTGCAGTTATCAAAGAAAACGTGTTGTGTAATAGCCTTGACATCTTGGCCATCGTAAAGCGTATACGCGTTTATATTAAGTACAGATTCGCAACACAATCGTGTGAAGTAACTATTAGCTGCAAATTAAATTACACCTTTACTTACAATGGTTTTATTCGACTATTTAAATATCTCACTAATGCCTCATATGTAATTAATCCGACTGTGAGACTCATATTTAAGAACACAGAAGGATAAGTCATTAATGTCTGCAGGCGAGACGGTTTTCGGAAACCTGAAATGATGTGGCATCACTCTGATGTAATGAGCCGAACGACTGATTAGCAGTAATTTTTCCATTGTTGAGAGTTGCAGTGAAGTCTTTTACTTGCCATACTTTGTTACATTTGTAACTTTATCTACACTCCTGGAAATGGAAAAAAGAACACATTGACACCGGTGTGTCAGACCCACCATACTTGCTCCGGACACTGCGAGAGGGCTGTACAAGCAATGATCACACGCACGGCACAGCGGACACACAAGGAACCGCGGTGTTGGCCGTCGAATGGCGCTAGCTGCGCAGCATTTGTGCACCGCCGCCGTCAGTGTCAGCCAGTTTGCCGTGGCATACGGAGCTCCATCGCAGTTGACGGACTTTGAACGAGGGCGTATAGTGGGCATGCGGGAGGCCGGGTGGACGTACCGCCGAATTGCTCAACACGTGGGGCGTGAGGTATCCACAGTACATCGATGTTGTCGCCAGTGGTCGGCGGAAGGTGCACGTGCCCGTCGACCTGGGACCGGACCGTAGCGACGCAAGTATGCACGCCTAGACCGTAGGATCCTACGCAGTGCCGTAGGGGACCGCACCGCCACTTCCCAGCAAATTAGGGACACTGTAGCTCCTGGGGTATCGGCGAGGACCATTCGCAACCGTCTCCATGAAGCTGGGCTACGGTCCCGCACACCGTCAGGCTGTCTTCCGCTCACGCCCCAACATCGTGCAGCCCGCCTCCAGTGGTGTCGTGACAGGCGTGAATGGAGGGACGAATGGAGACGTGTCGTCTTCAGCGATAAGAGTCGCTTCTGCCTTGGTGCCAATGATGGTCGTGTGCGTGTTTGGCGCCGTGCAGGTGAGCGCCACAATCAGGACTGCACACGACCGAGGCACACAGGGCTAACACCCGGCATCATGGTGTGGGGAGCGATCTCCTACACTGGCCATACACCTCTGATGATCGTCGAGGGGACACTGAATAGTGCACGGTACATCCAAACCGTCATCGAACCCATCGTTCTACCATTCCTAGACCGGCAAGGGAACTTGCTGTTCCAACAGGACAATGCACGTCCGCATGTATCCCGTGCCACCCAACGTGCTCTAGAAGGTGTAAGTCAACTACTCTGGCCAGCAAGATCTCCGGATCTGTCTCCCATTGAGCATGTTTGGGACTGGATGAAGCGTCGTCTCACGCGGTGTGCAAGTCCAGCACGAACGCTGGTCCTACTGAGGCGCCAGGTGGAAATGGCATGGCAAGCCATTCCACAGGACTACATCCAGCATCTCTACGATCGTCTCCAAGGGAGAATAGCAGCCTGCATTGCTGCGAAAGGTGGATATACACTTTACTAGTGCCGACATTGTGCATGCTCTGTTGCCTGTGCCTATGTGCCTGTGGTTCTGTCAGTGTGATCATGTGATGTATCTGACCCCAGGAATGTGTCAATAAAGTTTCCCCTTCCTGGGACAATGAATTCACGGTGTTCTTATTTCAATTTCCAGGAGTGTATAAAGCGACTGCCAACGCTACGCTTGTCCGTCCTCTTCTGGAGTACTGTTGCTCGGTATGGAACCCTTACCAAATAGGTTCTATGGAGGACGTCGAAAGAGTTCAGAGAAAGACAGATCCCACTTTATTGTTGCAAAATAGGTGAGAGAGCGTCGCAGATTTGATTAGGCTAGTTGTGGTGGCAGTCATTAAAACACAGTCATTTTCCACTGCAGGGAGATCATTTCATGAAATTTCAGTTACCAACTTTTCTCCTCCGAGCAACAGAATAATTTGCTGATCACCACGTACATGTAAGTAGATAACCACCTTAGTAAAGTAAAGCAGAGTTCAGTGAGTAGCTTTAACTATCCATTTTCCTTCAAGTGCTATTCGAAAGTGGAACGGCCTATACTTCGGTCTGAATTTGGTTCTATGGATCCTTTCCCTAACATTTAAGTTTGAAACCTTAACCTTGTTTTAACATTGCGATGATTTACAGCTTTTATGAATTTCTCGAATACTATGGTTTACGCACAGTTGAATTCTCAGTTCGATAAACAATTAGTGTTGGTCATAACAGAACATCCTAAGTAGAATAGCGTGCTTCGCCACGTTATCTAACAATTGTTGTAAGTAATTCAGTATAATAGTAGGAGTTCACAAGTTGTGCGTAAAAAAGGTAGTGTTAAACATTGGATCTCCTATTACAGGCTAATGATAAGAAGAGACGTGGACGTCTCAAATTGTAAATGGAATGATATAGTAATTCACCTTGTATTCACTGTTCCATGAGCAGATTTTTACAGTGTATCAATAACAGCGCTGTCCAAAGTAGTACTACCCACAACGTGCAAATCTTTCCGCTCCTCTGAGACTCCCAATTTTCCTTGGTCACAACCAGTTAGGGGAATTTAGCAACATTTTATTTTATTTATGTTGATATTTACGACACTCAATTGAAGTGTGAGTTGAAAACGTTCGAATAATGAATGAGCTCGAGGCAGTAGATGGAGCACTGATTCGCTAGTACATTTAAAACTACCACCAATTTTATCTAACAAAAATATAAATCAGTTAAAGTCTGATTACAGCAGCAGGAATGGCTTCCCTGTTAATGAAAGACGTTTATTTAAAACCGGCGCTGCCGCCTGCCGTCCAATTAATTCAGAGCACTGCCCCCGCGACAACAGAGATTTGGGGGCCGTGCGGAGTTAATACTACGTTACGCGGGTAGCGAGCACTCGCAGGGGAATAAAAGACAGAGAGAATTTCATAATCAGTCGCTTTTACCCGAGTCAGAGGAATTAATTAAAATTTTATGGCAACCTTTTAACAAAGCGCAACTTTGTTACTTTGGCTCAAGTTAAGTCAGCTCTTATCTCCAGCACCGACAACGCCTGAATAGGAATGGTGACACGGGAACGTCAGAGGCACTATTGAGGATTACCTTTGCGAAGAAAGAGGAGACGTTGAGTCCTCTTAAATATTACATTGCACCAGCAGAACATGTACAACAAGCTTTACTGTAAGCTACAGTCCTAGCAAGCTGAATCTGTGGCAAATTTTGAGCTTTACCTCTAAAAGAAGTTAGGGAGAGAAACATCAGCAGTCTGAAGACTACATTTTAACAACTTCTCTTTCAATTGTCGTGGCCATTAGAATAGTAGTGTATATAAAAGTAGGAAAGAAACGGGGATACCGGCTTAGCGGGCAGCTAAAATTGTAAACATGACGTCCAGAAGTCGGGTATTGAAATGAAGTGACCAGTGAAACTTGAAAGCAATAGCGTTTCTGTAGTTGAAACATATTACTGACCTGTAGAAATCGTTTCATGCCTTACCATTTGCCTTTTCTACTGAATCTTCCTGACAATGAGGCTAATAGGGGAATGATAACTTTACCAAAGTCAGCGTTACCTTTAAGGATATATTCTTTAGTGATGTTAAAATCGACAGAGATCATTGCTGAATACCCAGGCACAAGTAATATATACCAGCGTCTAAATAAATTATATTGTACGTCATCTGATAAAGGTCTAATTTAAAAACCAGATACTGTGGTGTGTTAGTTACGAACAAATTTTTTCTCAACCTGAGCGCAAGGGATCACCGTTCATTGTGGAAGTTCGTGGGATTGCGGTTAGAGGGAGGGACACGAATTATTTCGTCGACAGAGTTCACTAGCCGAATTCCCACCAGACTGTGTTACACTCTCTCGAGCGGAAGTATTTTATTTTATTTTATTTATTTATTTTCTTTTTTGAGTCATGAGTCCTCTGGGATCCTTTGATGCATCTCATCACGAATTCCTCTCTGGGGCCAACCTCTACTCCTTCTGGAAGTAGCACTTGCAACGTACGTCCTCAGTTATTTGCTGCGTGTAGACCAGTCTCTATCTCCCTGTACAATTTTGTCCTCTACAGATCCCTCTACTACCAAGAAGTCACTCCCTGATGTTTTAACAGATGTCCTACCATCCTGGCTCTTCTCCATGTCAGCGTTCTCTAGATATTCCTTTCCTATCTGATTCCGCTTAGAATCTCCTCATTTCTTACCTTATCCGTCCACCTACTTTTAACATTCACCATTGGCATCACATCTCAAATGCTTCGATTCTCTTGTGTTTCGATTTTCCGACGGTCCATGTTTCACTAGCATACAATGCTGTGGTCACAATGTTCATTCTCAGACATTTCTTCCTGATATTAGTAGACTTCTCTCGGCTAGGAGTGCCTTTTTTGCCAGTGATAGGCTACTTCTGATGTCCTTGCTCCGTCCGTCATTTGTTACTTTGCTGACATTATAGCAAGTTCCTAACTTAATCTACTTCATGATTATCAATGTCGATGTTAAGTTTCTTTCTGTTCTTATTTCTACTACTTCTCATTACTTTCGTCTTCCTTCAATTTAGAATCAATTCACATTCTGTACTCACTAAACTGTTAATTCAGCTCTGCAGATTATATAATTCTTTTGCACCTTCACTCAGGATAGCAATCTCATCAGCAAAACGTATAGTGGATATCCTTTCACCATGAATTTTAATCCCGTTCCTGAATCTTTATTTTATTTTCGTGTTTGCTAGTTCGATGTGCAGGGGCGAAAGACTACACACCTGTCCCCCCCCCCTCTCCCCCCCTTTTAATCCGAGCACTTCGTTCTTGGTCGTCCACTCTTACTACTATCTCTTGGCTTTTGTGCGTATTGTATATTACCCGACTATATGTCTGAGAGTTTCAAAAACCCTGCACCATTTTACATTGGCGTATGCTATTTCAGTGCGACGAATCCTATGAACTTATATTGATTTTTCCTTAGCCTTCTTTCCATTATCAATCGCAACGTCAGGATTGCTTCTCTAGGCAAACTAATCGTCATCTAACACATTCTCAGTTTTCTTTTCTATTCTTCTGTATAGTATTCTGGTCACCAACCTGAACGAACGACCTGTTAAGCAGATTGTGCGATAATTCTCGCACTTGTCAGCTCTTGCAGTCTTCAGAAATCTGTGAGTGACATTTCTCCGAAAGTCAGATAGTATGTCGCCAGACTCATACATTCTACACACCAACGTGAATAATGGTTTTGTTTCAACCTGCTTCAGTGGTTTTAGAAATTATGATGACATGTTATCTATCCCTTCTGCCTTATTTGATTTTAAGTCCTCCAAAGCTCTTGCAAATTCTGATTCTAATACTGGATCCCTAATCTCTTCTAAATCTAGTCCAGTTTCTTCCTCTGTCACATCAGACAAAGCTTCCACGTCATAAAGGCCTTCAGTGTACTCTTTCTACCTATCCGCTCTCTCCTCTGCATTTAACAATAGGATTCCCGTTGCACTCTTAATGTTAGCAGCTTTGCTTTTAATGTCACCGATGGTTGTTTTAAGTTTCCTATACGCTGATTCCGTCCTTCCGACAGTCGTTTCTTTTTCGATTTCTTCACATTTTCCGTGCAGCCATTTCGTCTTAGCTTCCCTGCGATTCGTATTTATTTAATTCCTCAGCGACTTGTGTTTCGGTATTCCTGAATTTCGATGAACATTTTTCTACTTCCTTCTTTCATCGACGAGCTAAAGTAATCTTTCTATTATCCATGGTTTCTTCGCAGTTACCTGCTGTGTGCCAATGTTTTTCTTTCCAGCTTCTGTGATTGCCCTTTATAGACGACCATTCCTCTCCAATCTAATGCCTACTTAGCTACTTCTTGTTGCTGTATCTGTACCCACGTCATTTCATAGTACTTCTGTATCCCACTTCTTTGCGTATTGATTCTCCCTGATTAATCTCTTCGTCAATGCTACATTGAGATCTTTGCCTGTATCTTCTTCTGCATACGCCTTGCACTCTAGTATCTGCTTTCGAAATCTCTGTGTGACCATGATGTATTCTCACTGAAACCTTCCATTATCACTCGTGCTTTTCCATGAATACATCCTCCTTTCGTGAGTTCAGAACACATTATTCGTGATTACTTGCTGAAATTTATTACAGAATTCAATTAGCCTTTCTCCTCTCTCATAACTTGTCCCAAGCGCATATTCTTCAGTATCCATTTATTCTACACTTTCTGCTACAACAGCGTTCCTGCCCTCCATGAATATTAGATTTTCATCTCTCTGTACGTACGATGCTACCCTTTCAATATCATCATATACTTTCTCTGTCTCTTCATCTTCTGCTTGCGACGTCGGCATGTATAACTGAACTATCGTTGTCGGTGCTGGTTTTTTGTCGATTCTTTTAATAACAACCCTATCGCTGAAATGTTTACAATAACACACACTCTGCCCGACCTTCCTATTCGTAATGAATCCTACTCCGGTTATACAGTTTTCTGCTTCTCTTGATGTTGCCGCAGCCCGGAGCGGCCGAGCAGTTCTAGGCGCTACAGTCTAGAACCACGCGACCGCTACGGTCGCAGGTTCGAATCCTGCCTCGGGCATGGATGTGTGTGATGTCCTTAGATTAGATAGGTTTAAGTAGTTCTAAGTTCTAGGGGACTGATGACCTCAGAAGTCCCACAGTGCTCAGAGCCATCTGAACCATTTTGATGTTGCCATAAACTCATCTGACCGGAAATCCCATTCTTCCGTATCTTTCACTCCACTGAACCGTACTGTCTCTAGCTTCAGCCTTTTCATTTCCCTTTTCGTATTTTATAGTTTCTCTGCCACGTTAAAGCTTCTAACATTCCAAGCCCCGATTCGTAGAACGTTATCCTTTCCTTAGTCATTCAGTCTTTTTCTCAATGTCACCTCCCCCTTGTTAGTCCTCTCCTGGAGACACGAATGGGGGAATCTTCCTGAAACGTGTGGCAATGGATACATCATCATGACACTGTTTCATTTACAAAGCAAATGTAACATAGATACACGTTATGTGTCTTTAATGCAGTGGTTTCCATTGTCTTCTTCATCCTCATGCCGTTGACAGTTGCTGATACTACAGCCTTTAGCGGTAGTTTCCCACCCCAAGGGCAAGAGAATGCCCTAAACATCTGTCCGCCGCTCCACGCTCTTTGACCAAGGCGTTGGCAGAATGAGGGTGACTTTTCATGCCTAAGTTTTCAGCCGCCATTGCTGATTATTAATCAAAATTTAAGTGGTGGCGGGTGTCGCACCCATATCTCAGAACCTTTTGATTTCTAATCAAAGAAGCTAACCCCATTTTTATCTCATTTTTTTCGTTATTGTTCGTTGCATTTGATCAAGATGGACGCCGCACTATACTCTTTCAAGTTCATCGTTGATACATTCAACCAGTTTCTTTTTATTGCAGAGGGCAGCTAACCATCTGATCGAACAAGCTTAGCTGCCGTGCCGGCATCCCTAGACCACGGGTTCGTCATTGGAGAGTCAAGTAAACGGTTTAGTGGCTGATATTCCACCTATTTTGCCATAGCGCGATTATCGTAAGAGTTTCAATCCTACTTTTGATAGCTGATTATTAGTAAATTATTAGGGAGATGCGTTTGCTTGTTTTTATGGTTGTTCCTTATTTTAGAACGGTACAAAAGATATTCGCAATTCCCTATGTCTTCAAATATCGTCTTGTGAGTTCTTTCATTATAATCATCACAATATTTATGGACTATACATCATACAATTATTTTCAACAGCATCTCCATTGCTGTCATAATAACCGTAATAGTTATGGAATAACGTCCGTAGTGATTGTTCCCGAATGTCATTCTGATACAAGTCCATAATTCCTGGAGCAAAATTACCTGCACCGACTGCAAATTTCTTATTAAAATACATCAATATTCTCTATGGATTTCAATCTAAGAACACAGAATCGGCATGTGAGATAGTATTATCGCTGTCCAACTTACTATCCTTATTAGACATTATGTTAGTGCACAACATTACTAGTTGTCTAGGAGATGTGTAAGAAAGTATCATTTTACGAAAGATTTATAAAATCATGTTAGATCATGAAATAACAAATTATATGTTCCACGTATTTACTCTAGCTAGACATATACAAAGATGTGGGGTTCAAGAAACGTAAAATCTAATAGGAAATCACTATACTATTATACAGTTCCCTGGGAGTAACAACATGAGGAAATTCTAAGCGGACCTACTACGAAAGCACAGTTGTTGTCAACGTACACAGTAGCTTATTCTTGCTGGTGTCACCAATTCAACTATGACAAAGAAGAAAGGCAAATCACCATCTGGTAACAGCCTTACGTTACTGCAAATGTACATGGCACGTATATCTGTTGCGACTAACAAAGAGCATTTCAGATCAATAAGCATAGCCACAGGCCTATTTGAGCGGCGAGATATTAATACGATGAAATTTTAAATGACTGACACTCGAAGAAGGCGCTGTACATCTCTCGAAAGAATCACTTGGAATATTCGAGGACCGGATTTCACAGTAGAAACTGCTGATAGTATTCAGAATATTCACCGTCAACCTCTTCAAACCTATGAAGCCAAAATAGAAATAATAGCACGTTACAGAAGTGAATGGAAGTACTCATTCTTTCAACATTAATATTTTCAAAGTAGATTCCCCCCCCCCCCTCCCCCAGTCAAAATATCGATTACAACAACCGGATGCGTTCTTCGTAGCGAGTTTTTGATGAATATGACGAGTTTGATAATTACCTAAGCTTTTGATAGACGTGACTTGCAAGTAAAAATAATAAGTGTCAATAGCCAAACATTCCTATTAGCCGCCTTTTTGTCCAGGAGACGACTGCCAAATGCGGGATCACCATGATAAAAAGATTGATTAACCTACGACGGGATAGCATTCAACGAGTCAGGGCGTGGAATGTCAGAAGTTTAAACGTGTCAGAATAGATAGAAAGAATGAAAAGAGAAACAGTAAACCTTAATCTAAATGTAGGGGTGAATTGGGAGTGAAATGAAATGCAAAGAACTCAAAGATTTCTGATCAGACGAATGCAGGGTAATATCAAAAAAAAGCAGCAGAAAATTGAATAACACGTATAGGAATCGTTAGGGATCGGAAAATAGGACAGACAGTGAACTGCTGCGAACAGTTCAGTGATAGAGCTGTTTTCATCAGACCCTATATCAAACAAACGCTCACGACAATTGTTCAGGTATATATGCCAAAGTTACAAGCAGAGAATGACATATGAAACAGATGTACGGTGATACTGAACGAGTATTTCAGTACATAAACAGAGATGAAAATCTAATAATCATGGGGGACTGGAATGAAGTTGTAGGGGAAGGAGAAGAAGAAAGGCTCACGAAATCAGGAATGAGAAAAACAAAAACTAATTAAGTTCTGCGACATTTTTCAGTTAGTAATAGAGAATATTCCGTTCACTAATCGCAAGAGGAGGAAGTATACTTTAGTAGACTTGGCGATAAGGGAAGATTACAGCTAGATTACATCATGGTCAGCCAAAGATTCCGAAATTGGATGCTGGGTTGTAAAGCATACGCACGAGCAGATATACTCAGAACAAAAATTAGCTGTGATGAAGAACAGGCTGAAGTTAAAAAGAGTCATAGAGAAGAACTAGTGTGGAATAAAGAGGAGCCTTTCAAAATTGTTAATGTATGAATACTGTGACAAGGAATCGCAGTAGGCAGCTTAGTTGTAGAGGATATGTCTAAGATGTGCAATCACAGATGTTAGAAAAGCAGTCAAAGTTACCAGGAAGGTAAACTGATAACAAACCAGAATACAACTGATCGACGACAGAAGGGTGTACAAAAATGATCCAGGGGAAGCAGGAATACAGTAACATAAATCACGTAAGAACGAAACAAATAGTAAATGCAGGGAAGCCAAGAAGAAATGATTACACGAAAAACCTGAAAAAATCGAAAAAAATGAACGTTGTAGGGACTTTCTCAGCGTACAGAAAAGTAAAAACAATCTTCGGGAAATTAAGAGCAAGGGTGGAAAAATTAGGAGTGCAATGGGAATTTTATTGTTTCACTTAAAAGAGAGAGTCCATATACGTTAGAAGAAAGCACCGAAGGCCTCTACGAGTCGAGGGATTAATGTGAGGGAGGGAATAATATAATGACGTTATTGAAGAAGGAATTGCAATCGATACGGTAGAGATAAGGGATCCAGTTTTAGAGTCAAAATATGAAAGAGCGCAGGAAGATTAAACAAGTTGGCCTACAGAATCTACGTGACTGGCGACATACCATCAGCCTTAAGGAAAAATATTCTCCACACAATGCCGAAGATAGCATGGGCAGAAAAGTGCGAGATCACACAATCCGCTTAGCAGCCCATTCATCTAAGTTGTTAACAAGAATAATATTCAGAATAATGGAAAAGACAAATGAGGATATGTTAGATGATAATCAGTTCGGCTGTAGGACAAGTAATGGCACCAGAAAGACATTTTGACGTTGCCCCTAATAATTGAAGCACGACCGAAGGGAAATAAAAATACTTTAATACGATTTCTCAACCAGCAAAAAGCGATGTACAATGTAAAACAGTGTAAGATCTTGGACATTCTGAGAAAAACGAGAGTATGCTATAGAGAAAGACGGGTCATGTACAAAATGTACACGAACCGAGAGGGAATCATAACATAGGAAAACCAAGGAGCAGATTCTCGGATTGAAAAGCGTGCACGATAGTAACGCAGACATTCACCACTGGTGTTCATTCTGTACATCAAGAAGCAATGACGGAAATAAAAGAAAGTTTCAAGTGTGGGATTAAAATTTAAGGTGGAAGAATAACAATGATATGATTCGCTGGTGACATTGCTACCCTTAGTAAAGGAGAAGAAGAATTACAGGATCTGTTGAATGGAATGAGTAGAAAACATGGACATAGAGTAAACCGAAAGACTAAAGCAATAATAAGTAGCAGAAATTAGAACATTGAGGAACGTAACATGGAAACTGGTGAGCACGAAGTACACGAAATGGAGAATTCCACCTCCTTGGAAGTAAAATATCCCACTACAGACGAAACAAGGAGAACAAAGAAAGTAGACTAGCAGAGGCAACAAGGGCGTTGCTGGGCAAAAGAAGCCTTATTAGTATGAAACGTAGTCCATAATTTGAGGAAGAACTTGTGAGAATGTACCTCTGGAGCACAACATTGCTTGATACTGTATCATGGTCTATTGGAAAGCCGGAAAATAAAAGAAGCGTTCGAGATGTGGTGCTACAGAAGGATATTGAACATTAGTTAAGGAATGAGGAGATTCTACGCTCAGTCGGAGAAGAAGGGAAAACACTGACAAAAAGGATGGGTATGTATGTAGGACATTTGTTAATATATCAAGTAATAACTTGCAAGGCACTCGAGGGAGTGGGAGAAAATTTTAGGGCAGGAGAGAGATGGGATACATCCATCAGTCCGCTCACATGAAACCAATTGTGACTGAAAAAAAGAAAAAAGGAAAGAAAACAGCTCAGAAGATAAAATGACTGGTCCTCAAAAAGCATATAGCCTATTGACACAAGTGAAAAATTTATATCTACCTGGCATTTGTCCAAACTAGAAACGTCATAGCGATTCGAAGACGGCACCCATATAGCGCCCACAGAATACTGACGCCGCAGGTGTCATATTAAATTTCGAAGGAAAGTGATTATCGTGAACATCATGATTCAGGCTCGCCCTTCATTTTCTGAGATGCAGTTATCTTCGCGTTTGCTCTGTTTTCATTGTCACACTGTTACGAGTGCCCTACATTAAGAAAGAAATGTTGTAAGAAGTTAGTTTCTTCTTCCTTAAATGTTTCATGCAAAGTCAATAGGACAAAACTAAAAGATCAGGTCAATGTAGCTTCTCACAGTAAGGAATTATTGATAAACCATTGTAATCACATCCATATTCTTTGTGAATGTTTCCTCCTCATCTCACTGAAATGCTGTCGAGCTTCAGCTCGCTTGTACTCGCATTGATTTTTTTTTTTTCTAAGCGATTCTTTGACGTTGAAACAATACCCCTGAACTGAACTGAACCTGGTTTTTAACAATTAGCATAAGACAATCTGAGTTTTAGTATTAAAGTGCTTATCCTTTTTTTTTACTTTTCTAGACAACAATGGGAGTGGTGAAGTAACAATGGGCCGCATTGAAGTAAGAGTTGGAGCTTGGGAATGGAAATGAAACGGTTGAGAAAAATAATTGGCACCTATATCACCTGGCTACTACCAACGATTTTGAGCAGTCTCTGAACTGAAGAACACAACAACAACAACCAGAATTTACGTTCTCCAGTTTCTAACACCGCCCCACCCGCCTCAACCCAGTCCTTCTCTGAGGATATGCACTGCTGGAACAGTATCTGATTGTCACGCGGTAGCATGAGCGGACCTCACCGGCGCCTCTTCATTTAAGCCTGTCTTCGCAGAAGAGCTATCTTGCCACAACCGGTGAACCATGCAGAAGAGTTCCCTGACGGCAACTACTTTCGAAATGAGTATTGCACAAGAAATTTCGCTTAAACGTATAGGAAAAGAAAGTGAAAATGTGTAACTTCTTCTACCAGCTGACGGTATAGGAGTGTAGTCTTTGTAAAAATGTAAATGTCGTGTGACTAGGGCCTCCCGTCATGTACACCGTTCGCCGGGAGCAAGACTTTAATTGTGTATGCAGCGTTCCGAGTCATCCTAATCCACCGATGGTGCTGCAGCTATAAAATATGTAGGTTTAATATCAAATCAGTGTAACCTGTAATACTAACTACATATTAGTTGATTTGAGTACGACGTCTTGTTTGACGCAGCCCTTAACAGTAGTCTACCCTCAGCAAATGGGTTGAAGTCTGTTTACTACGTCCACGTAGTCCATTTCAAACCGATTACATCTACATCTCCATGATTATTCAGCAATTCACAACTAAGTCCCTGGAAGATGGTTCATCGAACTACCTCCAAGCTGTTTATATACCGCTCCATTGTCGGACAGCGCGTGGGGAAAACAAACACACAAATCTTTCCTTGCGAGCTCTGATTTCTCATATTTTATTATTGTAATAATTTTTACGTATGCATCTGGGCACCAACAAAATATATTCATACTCTGAGAAAACAGCTGGTGATTGGAATCATGAGAAAGTCCAGCCACAACGAAAAATGCCTTTTTAAATGACTGCCACAACAATTCGCGTATCATAGCCGTCGCACTCTTCCCCCCCCCCCCCCCCCCCCCTTTTCCTCGATAATACAAAACGAGCTGCTCTTCTTTGATATTTTTCGACGTCCTCCGTCTGTCCTGTGTGATGCGGACCCCACACCGCACAGTGGTACTCTAGAAGAGGGCGGATAAGCATGGTGTAAGCATTCTCTTCAATAGACCTGTTGAATTCTCTGTTCTGCCAATAAATTCCAGTCTTCGGTTTTCTTTCCCCGCAACATTATCTATGTGATCGTTCGAATTCAAGTTAGTGGTAATGTAATCCCTAAGTATTAGCTGACTTTACAGCCTTTAGATTTGTGTCTTTTATCCAGGAACCAAAATATGGCGAATTCCTTTTAGTAATCATGCAGATGACTTCACACTTTTGAGTCAATCGCCACTTTTAACACCAAACAGACATCTTGTCTATATCTTTTTACTATTTGTGTTGATCGTCAGGTGACTTTATAAGACGGTAAATCACAGCATCATGTGAAAACAACCCAAGACGGCCTGCCAAAAAAAAGTTAGTCATATGGCTCTGAGCACTATGGGACTTAACTTCTGAGGCTATCAGTCCCCTAGAACTACTTTAACGGAGCTAACCAAAGGATATCACACACATCCATGCCCGAGTCAGGATTCGAACCTGCGACCGTGGCGGTCGCGCGATTCCAGACTCTACCGCCTAGAACCGCTCGGCCACCCCGGCCGGCACGGCCTGCCAGATTGTCTCCTAAATCGTTTATGTAGATTGGGAACAGCAGAGGGCGTATAACACCTCCTTGACGAACACCAGATATTACTTCTGTTTTACTCGATGACTTCCGTCAGTTACTACGAACTGTGACCTTTCTGACAGGAAATCACAAAACCTGTCGCGCAGCTAAGCCAATAATTAATCGGCAAGCCATTTGATAAGAAATAGCAAATGAGGAACGGTGTCAAAAGCCATCTGGAAATCTAAAGCTATAGAATAAATTTGACATTCCCTGTCGACAGCACTCACCACTTCGTGAGAATAAATAGTTGTTTTCACGGTATTTTCTGAATCCATGCCGGCTGTTTGTCAATACTGGCTGTTTGTTAATAAATCGTATTCTTGGAACTAACCTATAATTGTCGTAAGCAACATATATATCCCAAAATCCTACTGCGCATCGATGTTAGCGAGGTCGGTCTGTAACTCGGCGGACTATTCCTATTTGTTTTCTTCGGTATTGGTGTGACTTTCCCGATTTCTACATCTTTAGGTATGGACGTTTCGACGAGCATGCGGATGCCCATGATTGCTACATAATGGGCCATTGTAACAGCATACTCAGAAAGGAATGTGGCTGGTATACAACCTGGACTGAAGGCCTTGCCCTTATCGCGAGATCTAAGCTGCTTCTCTACACCGAGGATATCTGCTTCTAAGTTACTCACGTTGGCAGCTGCTCTTCATTCGAATTCTGCAATATTTCCTTATCCTTCCTTGGTGAAAGAATTTCGGAAAAATGTGTTTAGCAATTCTGCTATAGTGACATTGTCATCCGTGACATCGCCACTGTTATCGGGCAGGAAACGTATTGTCTGTGCTTTCTGCTCCAAGTCAATCCCAGGACTTCTGGCTCATAACAGTTCCCTCCATTACAAACTTAACCATTCAATATATGCCACAGGAAGTTTCCCATCTATTTATTGCTACTTTGAATCAGGTTATGCATTGAATCTATTTCCCCCTAGTTCAATTCAGTTCCAGTTCATTACTTATCCTTTCCGAAATTTCAAAACTCTTGTACTCATCTTATTCATATTATATATGATCAACGTTTCGCTTCCACATAACTCTACATAGGCGTCAGATACAGTCAGAGTGACTTCACTGAAATTTATAATCAACGTCAATAAAACATTTACCTGTTGAAACTTCCTGGGAGATTAAAACTGTGTGCCCGGTCGAGACTCGAACTCGGGACCTTTGCCTTCCGCGGGCAAGTGCTCCACCATCTGAGTTACCGAAGCACGACTCACGCCCGGTCTCACAGCTTTACTTCTGCCAGTATCTCGTCTCCTACCTTCCAAACTTTACAGAAGCTCTTCTGCGAACCTTGCAGAACTAGCACCCCTGAAGAAAGGATACTGTGGAGACATGGCTTAGCCACAGTCTGGGGGATGTCTCCAGAATGAGATTTACACACTTGCCCGCGAAAGGCAAAGGTCCCGAGTTCGAGCTCGGTCGGGCGCACAGTTTTAATCTCCCAGGAAGTTTCAGATCAGCGCACACTCCGCTGCAGAGTGAATATCTCATTCCATTTACCTGTTATTGTTTCTTTCTTTTCTGTAACGTTTCTCCTATGTAGTACAGGGTCTGCTTTTTCAAGATTTGGTAAATTTCATTTTATTACTTAGGTTTTTGGCCTGACGGTCTTTGTAACGCAACACTCGTCAAGTTAACCTAACTAAGGAGGTCGTGAGCGCCATCTGACAGTGGATTGCATAAACTCTTTTCTTGTGGATTTTTTTCGTGTTTCAGCTGTTTTTATTGATGTTCTCTGAGGCGGAATTTGGCGACCAGTCCGGGATTTGTCTAAATGTGCGTGGGATCAAGCCAAAAACAATCCCCAGGCTACCCGGTTTACGGGCCCACAGTCGTTAATCCACAACGCGGAATCGATATGTGCTTGATTCACGTCCCTGTCTCACAAGCAAGCGCGCTGCGCTATACAAGCACGTAAAAAAGGAAAAAAAAATCATTTCGTTTCATTTCCATCCTGAATTTTATGCTCTCTTTACCTCATTACTACCATTTAAAACACTATCTCTTCCATTTAATTGATAATTGGAATCCTTTGCAGCCTCTGAAACATTTTTATTGTCACTGGATATTCTAAAGAGTTTTTTCTTTTTCTCTCCAAACTTAATTTTTGCAGTTTTTGGTCGTTTTCTTATATAACTTACGATACTGACTGAATAACACAGTGGCCAGTTTAGAGCCTGTTTCTCTCCATTCTCGACTACTGGCTTCATTTAATGTCTTTGTCCCTGTTTCTGGTGATTGGTTATTAGTGTAAGGATTTGTTTCCTCGGTCAACTGCAATAAAACCATATGCTACAATAATGAGCAGTAGATAGGCATTGTGCAACCTATAGACGTTTTGACAGATAGTTAGTGTCACATTAAATAACTCACGAAGGGATCATAGGAGACTCCGGGTGGCGACTGCATGCTTCCACACCATAGAATTCCGAGTACTCTTCAGACAGTTGAGCAAGATAGTCGACTTAAATGCCAGGCTAGAATTGGCGCGGAGTAGTCCTGTGTCGTTTTAGTGCGTCGTGTGACCTTACGTCCGTCGTTATTGCTCAAGAGACTCGGGGAACGGCCCCTCCATGGCCCTCAGATTAGCCGTGGCCCTCATCTGCGTCGTAATTGAGGTGGTCGCTTCGGAAAGTCACGAGCCTCTTAGCGAAAGCGGTTTAGAGTCAGTGAAGGCCGACTAACATTTAATTAGAGCGCATCATTTCCGAGAAAGCGTTCTTCTAGAAAGCATTTTGGAATGCTCTCTGTCGGCTTGTCTTCCGCTTCACTGCGTGCTGTAGGCATTTTATGTTTCCCAAGATTTCATTCTTGTTCTCAGTCTCTGTTATTCTGCAACTTGAGCTATTTAACTGCATCGTGACCGACTGGTAAAAGTGCAGCACTATTTAACATATCTACTGCCTCATTCTACACTTCTAGCACGCTTTCTTCTTGCTCACGATATCACGCAATCTAGGGCTTCGTTGCTACTTCCTTGTCAGACCATACCTGCAACCACTTATGTCTACATAAATACCAGACTACCGTATTTCGGAGTGGTTTTTGTACCATAATTTCTGTTCTTTTGTTCCACTTACGAACTGAGCCTGGGAAAAATGGCTCTCCGCACGTCATTTAAGAGCTGTGAGATCGCTTTTGGGCATCGAATTGTACGGGAAAGATAAGAAAAAGCACCATAATAGTTTTTGATTTTGCCTGTAATTGTTTTAACTAATCCAGGAGCTTTCAGATTTCTTGCGAAGATAATCTGGACACACACACACACACACACACACACACACACACACACACACACACACACACACACACACAGAGAGAGAGAGAGAGAGAGAGAGAGAGAGAGAGAGAGAGAGAGAGAGAGAGGGAGAGATAAATGCAGTGTCCCACCATTCTCCCCCACTCTACTCTCATCCTCTACAACTCCCATGATCTCTTAGTCAGTGCTAAAGCTTGTGAAAAAGAAAATGCACATGGTGCTACAACACTGGTAAAATGGAAATGATCGTATGACATTGTTGGCGGAGAGGCCCCTTTCGGGGGAGTCGACCGCCATATTGCAAATCCTTTTCAGGTGGAGCCACATCGACGACTTGCGAGTCAATGATGATGCAACACCTAGTCCCGTGCTGGGAATCGAACCCAGGCCTGCTGCGTAGTAGGTCATAACGCTACCGCTACGCTATGGAGACACAACCTTGGTCACGTGCTGCGATATGTAAAACTACATCAATATCAACACCGCACGGTGCTGACAGACAGAGGGTGGAATGACTGACTGTATGATTCCGCATAAGCGCTAGTTTCTCGTATCTTATCTGCGTAGTCCAAACGCCCAATGTATGTTGGCGGTAGTAGAATCCTTCGACAGTCAGCTTCAAATTCTGGTTCTGTAAATTTTCTCAGTAGTGTTCCTCGAAGAGAATGTCGCCTTTCCTCCAGAGATTTCCGTTTGATTTCCCGAATCATTTCCGTAACACTTACGTGTTGTTCTAACCTACCGGTAACAAATCTAACAGCCCGCCTCTGAAGTGCTTCAATGTCTTCCTCCTATCCGACCTGGTATGATCCCAAACACTCTATCAAAAATCAAGAATAGGTCTCACCAGTGTCCTCTAAGCGGTATCCTTTATAAGTAAGCCACCCTTTCTTAAAATTCTCCCAATAAAGTAAAGTCGACCATCCCCCTTCTCACCTGTAGTTCAAACATGCTCGTACCATTTCATATCGGTTTGCAACGCTACACAAAAATATTTAACCGATTGACTGCATCATGCAGGGCACTAGTAACACTGTATCTGAACACTACAGATTTAATTTTTCCTACTCATTAACTTACATTTTCCCACTTTTAGATCTAGCTGCCATTCAGCACATCAACAAGAAATTTTGTCAAAGCCATCTTGAATCTTTCTGGAGTCATTCAACTTTGACACCTGACCGTACACCACAGCATTATCAACAAACAACCGCAGATTGCTGCCCACCAGCCCACCAAAATCTTTTATCTAAACAAAGAACAACAGCGGTCCTATCATATTTCCTGTGGGCACTCCTGATGATACCGTTGTCTCTGACGAACACTCGCCATTGAGGACAACAAACTAGTTTCTGTTACTTACGAAGGCTCCGAGCCAGTCACTGTAATGAACTTATTCGATATGCTCGTACCTTCGTTGATGGGGCACCGTGTCGAACATATTCCGGAAATCTAGAAATATGCCTTCTGCGTGTTGCCCTTCATCCATAACACGCACTACATCATGTGAGAAAAGGAGCAGCTGAGTTTCGTACGAGCGATTCTTTCTAAAATCATGCTGATTCGTAAAGAAAAGCTTCTCAGTCTCAGGGTCTAAAAGTGACCTATTAATAGAAAGAAAGCTGTGCTATATGCGTCTAGTAGGCACAGTTCATCATATCGAAACAAGAAAACGACATAAAAATGAAAATGAGTTGCAAAAACAAAATCACATAGTTATAAATATTTACATAGTTAAATGAACTGCCAAACATCACCACAGATCTGTTATCTAACTATGTACAATTAAAGAATTTTCTGGTATATTATTAACCAATGAAGACGCCTAGCAAGACTTGGTGAAACGGGGTTGGTACACAGACATTGGACATTCACTTGCAAAAGACGATACTTTTTCTTATCTACGTGATGAGGCATAAGTGAAGTAGCAACTGAAGAGAGATGGTTGTAAATGACCTACGTTAGGTATCATTCACGTAAGAGGCCTCTATCGAAGGTGATGGTGTTTCCAGCTGCCGCAAAAGTCACGTGTGTAGTGAAAATATGGACACCACAACGACGTCGAAGAGCACGAGCAATACGAGGCGGATAATGTAAAATATCAGCGCGCGCAACTTAGTGTTCACTATGGGTGTGAGTTTAGTCGGTTTGCGTCATGTTGTTCATTACAATATGATTCTTCTGCACGATGTAGCGGCACACCAGTTCGATATCAGTGACCGCAAACACGTCAACACATGGAATTTATAGGGAGGTTCTGTCGCACCGGCAGAGCAATCGCCGGATCTGAAACCTTTGGGGTTTTTCCTTATCTCGTGATATGATGTCATGGCGCTAAAGAATCCAAATGGCAACAAAAACTGAACAGCAACTACGTGGCGGTATTTCAAGCGACTATCTCAATACACACAGCAAAAAATGGATATTTTTGGATATTAGAAATAGCGGAGCAGTGTATAATTGTCATTTGTAGTGCTCAAGATATTGCTCCAGTGTTTCACGAGAAATTAGTTATTAGTTTTTGACAGTAGAGTCTTATATCAAAGCATTAAGTTTAGTGTCCTTCACCAACTGTGTATTCTTGACACCAAGTTTCCGGGAAACCCTGCATGTAGGATGCTACACGTACATCTTGGCAGTGTTCTGATTTTCTTCAACTAGATGTATGGAAGTGAAACATGGACGATAACTAGTTTGGAGAAGAATAGAAGCTTTCGAAATGTGGCGCTACAGAAGAATGCTGAAGATTAGATGGGTAGATGACGCAACTAATGAGTAGGTATTGAATAGGTTTGGGGAGAAAAGAAGTTTGTGGCACAACTTGACTAGAAGTAGGGATCAGTTGGTAGGACATGTTTTGAGGCATCAAGGTATCACAAATTTAGCATTGGAGGGCAGCGTGGAGGGTAAAAATCGTAGAGGGAGATGAATACACTAAGCAGATTCACAAGGATGTAGGTTGCAGTAGGTACTGGGAGATGAAGCAGCTTGCACAGGATAGAGTAGCATGGAGAGCTGCATCAAACCAGTCTCAGGACTGAAGACAACAACAACAACAACAACAACAGATGAAGTGCGATTGTGACAATACCTTTTAGCAATGAGAAGTGCACAGGGTTTGAAACGCCCTAAGTTCCTCCTTTTATTTTATATTTTGGGTTATCAGTGGGCTTACTGTTCAGCTGTGCCCTCCTACAAATTGCTCTCTTGTCCCATCCTTTTCACTTTAGACTAGCACTGACACCCAGCGGCCTCATTTATTTATTGACTACTTTCCGCCTCAGACTTCTCTTATAGATTTTACCCTGTGACAACATGGAAGTTAGTCCTTGCTATCTTACCACGTGATTAATCATCCCCTTCTTCGGGTCTATATTTTCTACATGCCCTTCTCCTTGCCGATTACAGGGAGAACTTTCTCATTTCTCATTTGTCCACCCAGTTTTGAACATCCGTCCACAGTGCCACATGTAAACGCTTCTGTTCTCTTATTTTCCTGTTTTCTCGTAGTCCATGATTCACTTTCATACCAGGTTATGTTCCAAATGAACATTCTCAGAAATTTCTTCATCACATTAATGTCCTTATTTGATGCCAGATGACTTTCTTATGTCGGGAATGTCTTCATTACATGTGATACTATGGTGTTTACGCCCTTCATGCAATTTTTAACATGAATGACAGCATCAATCGTAAATAAATCTTCAAAAACTGGTGTATACAGCTAAAAGGTTGCGTAAAGTTTATTGATCAGGTCTCAGAATCACTAAGGATAGTTTATTCAGAAGGAATATAGTCGCAAAACATTCATTACGCTAAAACTGGAAGCACGCTTAATGAACTGAAACGCTTTAGTTGAATAGCAGCAAACATTGATTAAGTTTTTCATGATAACCAGGATTAATATATGATATCTGCAATTCTTGGATTTCCTAGAGGACTTAATCTATGATTTATGCCTTTCGACTTGATCGTTTTAGTTCATAAAGTATGCTTACATTCTGAACGTAATTTGAGTTACATGAGATTATTCCCTCTGAGATAGGTATCCCTGGTGCTACTGCAACATGGTCAAGGCTTCTTACAAATAACTCTATGCAAAATCTATGTACATCATTTGTTGGTAGACTAGCGATCTGACCCACAATACTATTATTAGCGTTAAGTATCTATGACTAGACGACTTGTATCACGTAATTAGTTTGTCTGCGAGCCACGAAAAAGTTTCGTAGAATACCCTTCAGTAAGTGAATTTCCACGACGTAAAGAGTTGAATGTCATGTGTTTCATACTGAACTTCCCGTTTGGAGTGACATGTGGGCACATGTCCTGACAATCGTAATAGGTTTATAAGTAATGTAAATACGGTGTGCGAATCACGGATGTGTGTGGGTGTGAAGTATTCAATATGTATTGGATGCTGGCTGAGATGGCACAAAAAAAGAAGAAAATGAAAAAAAAAAAAACAACCTTGATCTACATATCTTGCTCGTGTGGCAGCAATCCTCTTGTGAAACTCAGTACACATTGTGATGCAGTGTTGATACTCATTACCCCAATTCTTTGTCGCGGGCTCTTTATTGCAGACTTGTTCGCGTGCGACGCAAAGAATCGACAGAACGTCTAGGATTGATTCAAGGAAAGCTGAAAGTTCAATGATCTCCTGCGATGCTGAAAGAATGTACTGTGTGCAAACGAAGCAAAGCAGCTGAAGAACATGAAACACCATGTATCCTGGATTCGCAAGTTTTTCGCCATGAAATAATTGTCCTGGAACTATTGTAGAGGGACTACTGGTTTAAATATTCGAATATTTCAGACTTTAAGTCTCACATCAATGCCGATTTCCATTATTGGTCATACTGATCACGAAATTTCGGAATGGTGTAACTCAAAGCCCGTTCTTTGAAGAGTTTTGCGATGAATTAATAGTGCTAGTTTCAGTTGGTAATCGAAGGGAAGCAGAAATTGGCAGTCTGAAATTGTCATATTTCTAGAAACATCTCTCAACCATTCCGATATCTTGTGTATTGATCAGCAAGAAATATCTGAATCCTATTCAAGAAAACCGTGTTCAAGTTTTTATTACATTTAAAAAGCCTAAATCTGTTTATCACACACGAAGATCCATTTATCAGTTTTCTGAACAATTTTAAAGTCTACACCCACGCAGACAATAGTGTTCGCATCTGCTTGTGCCTCAATCAATGCAGGAAGTTGGAAGTTGAGTCATCTGCTGCACTGCTGCAAAAATGTCTTTATATAAACGTTGTAAATCTGCATACTATGCTGCGGCCACAATTTGAGTAAATACTTGAGAACCTCAGGTTTTGGACAGGTCACCATGCAGTTCTCCTGAAACGATTGCAATCAACTGGATGTCAGTGAAGCGACTTGTATGTCCCTACCAGTTATCCGACCGCCGAAAGGGGAGCTAGAGTGTAACGTTGAATGCGCGCCACGTTTCATTTCCGGCGAATCTCCACATCATTGACATGTGAATGCTCGGTTGAAAGGCAGAGTGAAGAAAAGTGCCCCAGCAAGGATTCGACCTTACAACCTCTAAGTTTATAGCCAAATGCACTGCAACATTTTTTCGCGGGAAAGTGCTCTACCGACTTTTTCTTTGTTTTTCTTGATTTACTGGCACTATTTTACAACTTTTTTCGCTAACCCTAACTGCTGCAACAAACAGCTAAAGAACAAAACACGTGCATAAATGTCTATTTTCCTGTTTCCCGTATGTATAAAACATTAAACAACCGGCGAAATAGCTTGCCAAAGATTGAAATGAGAGATGATAAAGGTCATATACCCCAATAGGGCGCGTCGCGATTTCAAATACGCTCCACATAAACTTAGGACCTTAACCAACACCTTGTATGGTAAACGTGTGATCAGCATGTTAGCAAAATTGTTCCAGTATTGGGCAATTGCGATGCGTCCCAATATGCTGTCAGATGTATTGTTGAAACGTCGAAAAGACCCCTCCCCCGTACACACAAACACACACACACACACACACACACACACACACACACACACACAGAGAGAGAGAGAGAGAGAGAGAGAGAGAGAGAGAGAGAGAGAGAGAGAGAGACAGAAGGACAGAGAGAGAGAGAGAGAGAGAGGCGCGCGCGCAACGAAACAAGAAAGAGTACAAGATGCGCAGTTGACAAGGAATTGAGTTTCGACATCGGAAAGAAGGAATGATCCAGCCGCATAACAATGTCGGTGGTGTAAGCAGTGCTTCCAAAGCTACTGCCAGTTCGCAAGGTGACCACTACAGGAAAATCGATGCGGAAGCGTGTCCACAGAACCGCATCGACAGCATGTTGGCGTGTCGCTAAGTCCAATTCGGTGTAGACGTTCGTTAGTAGGTAATACGTTATTAATGACTCTGTACCAACAGGAAGCCACTTCCATGGTGTGAATCGGGAGACTGAAGTTGGTCGATACAACCTTCCAACTAACACGCGGTCGTAATAGTTCAACGTCATTGGGGCAGACCATCCGGTACTCGAGAACCAACAGGAACTGGATCGTCACCACTTACCGCGTCAAGACGTCGTCACAGCTCACCACAATATAAAATTCTCGAATGTGACGCAGTTTGAAATGCATGTGACCTACGTCAACAGGCGAAGCAAGACTCGCTGGGTACGCAAGAGTGAAATGAAAGTATACAATTCGCGGGTAACAGTGTCACACATCAGACGTGCAATGCAGAAGCGTTGCGTGTGATATCTGAGAGAAATAAAGCCTCCTTCGTGCGGTGCTGCGTCAAAATCTCGTAACGTTGTTTCAATATATGGCCTTCCCCTATGAATCGGTCAGAGAATCGCCGCAATTTTTTCGCTACCCTATCAGGAAAGAGAAAGATTTGTGTGATACAAAATAGGTATCCAACCTTCACAGTTTCTTCAAAATTGTAAGCGAGCGTCGTTCATGCTCCAGTGCGGCACCCTGGATTTCATTAGTAGCAGATTTCAGATTCAAAATCGCCACCTTCAGAGGTCAACGATCAACGAAAGCTCACAAATAAGTATACCGAGCCACAAAACTTCCCAAGAAATGGACGACATCCTAAAAACCGCGTAGATTCAGGTATTTGGCATTTGTCTTTATTGAAGCACGCATCTGAAGTACGACGACAACCATCAGGTATCGCTTCTAACAAGGGAACTCTCATAGTTTGACGAAGGAGAACGACCACGTCATCACCATACGACCTAAGTGAGAGGTTCTCTCCTGAAACTTTTAAACCTGCCAGCAGATTACCAACCTGCCACAAAAGCTATTCAAGACGCAGGAGAAATAAAAATATAGAGATTGGACTGCCCTAAAGCACTTTTCGATAGAAAACAACGGACGGTGTCAGCCTTCCACTGATCACCACTGACACCGCACTGTTCTTGTACGAGTAAGAAGAACGACACTTACAGGAGCGATAAAGCGAACCGTCTCCAAAAGCTGGTCGAAGTGACATGACTAGCGCGATCAAATGCCTCACATAAATCCAAAAAGGCAAAAGCGTAATGAATACATTCAACAGCCTCCAGCGAAATCACATTTCTGTATTCTGCCACCGGAGTCAAAATTGTACGGCCAGGGAGGCAGTATTGAAGTCTAACAATCACAGGACCAATCAATAAGGACAATCTGCTGTTCGAAGCCCGCGCAGCACTTTTGGATAGAGTGAGGGAGCGAAAATGAGCCGTGGTTAAATGGCCATGATGTTCCGGAATGAAAACAATTTTAAGTAAAACCAGAACCCAAGATATTACAAAAATGTTAATAATAATCTTTCGGATGGCAGTCCGAATTTGAGAAGTTATGAGAGTGGGAATGAGCAATAAAATAAAATTCCTCACTATCCTGAAAATATGCTAAACTTTCAGCTTCTAGTCAGGTGATAATCCCACCGAAGGTCGCAAAACTGTTACCGGATAATGGGGAACACGGAGTCAACCGTTGATACAACTCTGAATAGTATTGGTGCAAACTTGAGTTACTACATCTCGAGTAGTCAACTGACGGTCATCATCAGCGGTGAGGGAAGTAATACAACAGCGACGTCGAGTGTGATGACGAATCAGGTGGTTTAAGGATGTCAGTTCCTTGTTAACGAGAGACCTCACCTTTATACCTTCCATATGTTGCTTCTCAAACAGCGACAACAGAGCCTTGATCCACAGAACGTCAGCGATCCTCAGGCAGCATAGCCTGCCCATACATATTTCAGTTATAATAAAACTATACGTGTTCTGAATGACTCTCACCATTGCAGCACGCTAACTTACCAGCGTTTTACTGAGTCGCAGCTGTGCTTACACAGACCACTGTCCCAGTGAGGGAGGGTAACGCTCTACCGAGTGGAGGCAAAATTTCCGCTTAGCATCAGAAATATGAGAAAAACTGAGTATCCATTGTGCACGACAATATTTCATGCGTGGTTGCTAGAGGTTCATAGTTGCTGCAACTGCGCAGTGATTAGTGAAAGGTTCCAAGAATCTGAACACACGAACGTCGGACGAATAAAACATATCATGTCTGCTATTAGACATCGGATAAAGAAACTACAGTTTCACCAACGTTGGAAATTTATTTATGTTCCCCAACAATGCACAAACGCATAGTACGAACCAATTAATGGAAATCACGGTTAATATCAAATTTAAGTACTGGTAAACAGGACGCCTCACGCAACTGATGTTGTCATCCGGGATCAGGATCCAAGGATACTTACGCAAAGAATAACGGCGCCCCTCTCCGTATAATTTTGTCACCGCCATCGTTTGACGCTCGATAAGGTGCGCGAGAACAACCAGTGTAACACCAAAAAGACGATAACCAATCCCGCGACCAGAATCAAGAACCTCATTGTTAGTGAGTGGAATACCTTCACGATAAAATATAGCAGTACTCGTCTAATCTTTAGGCGATATATTGAAAAAGGTCTGAAACCTGGGGAGGAACAATGTGATAAAAAATACTTCCTACAAGAATATTACAACTGCACTAGAATCATAAATAAACTGACGGAGAACCATGAGGCGTACGTTAGATTCAATGCGATGGACATTCAAAGGGTGAAGGGTGTATGCCTGAGACCTCTTACGAAGTGGGACAAAAGTAAAGTCCGATAATGCCACATTCCAGCCATTAATCCATTATCCATAGATGAATCCGAGGAAGGAGGGCAAGTCCTACTGTCTGCAGAGCTATTACGCCGAGATTTCTTGCGCTTGACTGCGCGACGTGGTAAGATACGCCGTGTACGCTGACCGTGAGCCAAAATCGCCCCAGTAGTAGGTCGATCGAGCACAAGATCTGAATATGCTCTGCAAGGGGATCATCCGACACGACAGACAGGGGTAGAATACAGGCTCAGCAGGCAACAATACTGAAACAACATGGACCGACGCCTGTACTACAAGATTCAGTAGTGGAAACTCCTTAGGTTACTAACCTAAGCTACGTCGATGGCCATCGACACGGAGACTAATTGACGTCTGTTCGTCGGATTGTGATGCCTGTGGGAGTTGAGCAGAAGGGGTAATACAGGGAATTTCACATGGGAAAAATCTGCATCCCGGGTACGACGTCGCTTATGTTGCGGCAGAGAATCCGCCTTCCTTTTTAATGAAGGAAAATAGCTCGTGGATAAATTCAAATCGGGACGTGATTTGGCACTAGAATTACCACGAGCCGGAACGAAATCTGCTACCGCCCATTTATGTCACTGGTCAAGAGCATTTTGGAAAACATAAACAGCTTCGGACAGTTGAGAAGTTGGTGCCCACAATCATTACATAAGAAGCATTTCCCCACCGGACCACTATACGTACCGACGACCACAAACATGAAGACGTGACGGGATGATCTGTCTAATGTACTTGTCGATGAAATGAAAGCGGTGTTGACTCAACTAGTGGTCTCATCGAATACCGTTAACATCACCAAATTTAAGCAGAATATCTTTATGATAATGGTCACCTATGCGCAGATACTAAAAGGTATCAGATAGATTATATAATGGTAAGACAGAGATTTAGGAACCAGGTTTTAAATTGTAGGACATTTCCAGAGGCAGATAATGCAAAAAGGTGGGAATTTAAGTACATGAGACCTGTATAACCTGACTAAACCAGAGGTTGTACAGAGTTTCAGGGACAACATAAGGGAACAATTGACAGGAATGGGAGAAAGAAATACGGTAGAAGACGAATGGGTAGCTCTGAAGGATGAAGTAGTGACAGCAGTAGAGGATGAAGAAGAGAAAAAGACGATGGCTAGTAGAAATCCTTGGGTAACAGAAGAAATATTGAATTTAATTGATGGAGAAAATATAAAAATGCAGTAAATGAAGCAGGCAAAAAGAAATACAAACGTCTCAAAAAAGAGATCGACAGGAAGTGCAAAATGGCTAAGCATGCATGGGTAGAGGACAATTGTAAGGATGCAGAAGCTTATCCCACTAGGGGTAAGATAGATACTGCCTACAGGAAAATTAAAAACACGTTTGAAGAAAAGAGAGTCGTATGAATATCAAGAGCTAAGATGGAAAAACAGTTCTAAGCAAAGAGGGGAAAGCAGAAAGGTGGAAGGAGTATATAGAGGGTCTATACAAGGGCGATGTACTTGAGGACAATATTATGGAAATGGAAGAGGATGTAGATGAATATGAAATGGGAGATACGATACTTCGTGAAGAGTTTGACAGAGCACTGAAAGACTTGAGTCGAAACAAGGCCCCGGGAGTAGACAACATTCCATTAGAACTACTGATGGCCTTGCGAGAGAAAGTCCTGACAAACTCTACCATCTGGTGAGCAAGATGTATGAGACAGGCGAAATACCCTCAGACATCAGGAAGAATATAATTCCAATCCCAAAGAAAGCAGGTGTTGATACATGTGAAAATTACCGAACTATCAGTTCAATAAGTCGCAGCTGTAAAATACTAACGCTAATTATTTACAGACGAATGGAAGAACTGGTAGAACCCGACCTTGGGGTAGATCAGTTTGGATTCCGCAGAAATGTTGGAACACGTGAGGCAATACTGACCTTACGACTTATCTATGAAGAAAGATTAAGGAAAGGCAAACCTACGTTTCTAGCATTTGTCGCCTTAGAGAAAGCTTTTGACAATGTTGACTGGAATACTCTCTTTCAAATTCTAAAGGTGGCAGGGGTAAAATACAGGGAGCGAAAGGCTATTTACAATTTATACAGTAACCAGATGGCAGTTATAAGAGTCGAGGGGGCATGAAAGGTAAGCAGTGGTTGGGAACGGAGTGAGACAGGTTTGTAGCCTGTCCCCGATATTATTCAATCTGTATATTGAGCAAGCAGTAAAGGAAGGAAAAGAAAAATTCGGAGTAGGTATTAAAATCGATGGAGAAGAAGTAAAAACTTTGAGGTTCGCCGATGACATTGTAATTCTGTCAGAGACAGCAAAGGACCTGGAAGAGCAGTTGAACGGAATGGACAGTGTCTTGAAAGAAGGATATAAGATGAACATCAACAAAAGCAAAACGAGGATAACGGAATGTAGTCGAATTAAGTCGGGCGATGCTGAGGGAATTAGATTAGGAAATGAGACACTTAAAGTAGTAAAGGAGTTTTGCTATTTGGGGAGCAAAATAACTGATGATGGTCAAAGTAGAGAGGATATAAAATGTAGACTGGCAGTGGCATGGAAGTCATTTATGAACAAGAGAAATTTGTTAACATCGACTATACATTTAAGTGTCAGGAAGTCGTTGCTGAAAGTATTTGTATGGAGTGTAGTCATGGTTGGAAGTGAAACATGGACGATAAATAGTTTAGACAAAAAGAGAATAGAAGGTTTCCAAATGTGGTGCTACAGAAGTATGTTGAAGATTAGATGGGTAGATCACATAACTAATGAGGAAGTATTATATAGGATTGGGGAGAAGAGAAGATTGTGGCACAACTTGACCAGAAGAAGGAGATCGGTTGGTAGGACATGTCCTGAGGCATCAATGGATCACAAATTTAGCATTGGAGGGCAGCTTGGAGGGAAAAAAATCGTAGAGGAAGGCCAAGAGATGAATACACTAAGCAGATTCAGAAGGATGTAGGTTGCAGTAGGTACTAGGAGAGGAAGGAGCTTGCACAGGATAGATTAGCATGGAGAGCTGCATCAAACCAGTCTCAGAACTGAAGACCTCATCAACAACATGCGCACATTCAACATCACCATTAGCAACTGAGTCATAATTATGACGGAAAGAAACCTGACTGCCTTGATGAAGTAACAACGTGTCTTATTGGAGAGGGTTCTTCGATTTTACGAAGAAGTCATAAAACTCAGTGTCAAAGTATGCTGTGTGAACCTGTTGTGGAGAAATACCAAACGTTTCCATTTACCAATCATTAATTTCAAGGGAACTTACCTGCATTTTGCGGGTGGACCTGTCAGACACAAAACTAACTGTACGTTTACGCAGAATCGCCCTGGAAGCCGTGGACAGAAAAAAAGGCGAATAAACCACCAAACGAAACACCGCAAAAGGATAGAGAAGGACGACTGTCTGACTCAAGTTCACTCACAGCTGAAGTCATACACTACTAGCCATTAAAATTGCTACAGACGCGAAATTTAACTGACAGGAAGAAGATGCTGTGATATGCAAATGATTAGCTTTTCAGAGCATTCACACAAGGTTGGCGCCGGTGATGACAAATACAACGTCCTGACATGAGCAAAGTTTCCAACCGATTTCTGTTACACAAACAGAAGTTGACCGGCGTTGCCTAGTGAAACGTTGTAGTGATGCTTCGTGTAAGGAGGAGAAATGCGTACCATCACGTTTCCGACTTTGATAATGGTCAGATTGTAGACTATCGCTATTGCGGTTTATCCTATCGCGACATTGCTGCTCGCGTTGTTCCAGATCCAATGACTGTTAGGAGAATATGGAATAGGTGGGTTCAGGAGGGTATCACCCGGAGTGAAGGTATGGTGTGGCAATGGTTACACGTCTCGGTAAACTTTTGTTCGCATTGACGGCACTTTGAACAGTGGACGTTACATTTCAGAAGTGTTACGACCCTTCATTCGATCCCTGCGAGGCCCTACATTTCAGCAGGATAATGCACGACCGCATGTTGCAGGTCCTCTACGGGCTTTTCTGGAAACAGAAAATGTTCGACTGCTGCCGTGGCCAGCACATTCTCCAGATCTCTCACCAATTGAAAACGTCTGGTCAATGGTGGATGAGAAACTGGCTCGTCACAATACGCCAGTCAGTACTCTCGATGAACTGTGGTATTGTGTTGAAGCTGCATGGGCAGCTGTACCTGTACCCGCCATCCAAGCTCTGTTTGACTCAATGCCCAGGCGTATGAAGGCCGTTATTACGGTCAGAGGTGGTTGTTCTGGGTTCTGATTTCTCAGGATCTGGGCACCCAAATTGCGTGAAAATGTGGTCACATGTCAGTTCTAGTATAATATATTTGTCCAATGAATACCCGTTTATCATGTGCATTTCTTCTTGGTGTAGCAACCTTAATAGCCAGTAGTTTACTAAGGAACGATTTCTGCTGCTTCATGGCACTGCTGGTCTCTCGAGGTAAGGCGACTGTTCGCTAGGTATCGGTGGAATAATTTTCACAACTGAAATTTAAATAATCTTAATTCAGAGCATTTGTACGAAATACTTACAAATTAGAAACAAAAATATTCTTCGTGAACCAGTGTAGGTATTAACGAAAACCGGATCCAATCCCTGCAACAGTCCTTCAGATTAATCTGCACATAAAGACGGATGCGAGGAGATTACTCGATTTTTTTCGTTTCTCTGTGGCTTCGTACTGTGCCACGGATAAATAATACCCAAAATGCAGATATATACAGGAAAGCAAGTCTATGACAATAGACAGATTCTTATGCTGTACAGGGTTCTTCGCGTTAATTTCGCCATACTCCCCGTGAACAGTGTGCTTCAGGAAAATTGAATTGCCGACCGAGGTAGCCGAGCGGTTCTAGGCGCTTCAGTACGAACCGCGCGACTGCTACGGTCGCAGGTTCGAATCCCGCCTCGGGCATGGATGTGTGTGATGTCCTTAGGTTAGTTAGGTTCAGGTAGTTCTAAGTTTTAGGGGACTGATGACCTCATATGTTACGTCGCATAGTGCTCAGAGCCATTTGAACCATTTTTGGAAGTTGAATTAGAATATGATGCCAAAAATTTGGACAGTAAACCTAACAAAAAGCTAATAGGCTATCTATCCGTTATTGTACGTTAGCGTTAAGTCTTTCTCTTTCCAGCAGGAAAAAATGAAAAAATTACAAAAAGTGTGAAACGATAGAGGTATTTAACATCTATATACTGGCAAGCCACAAATACCCCTATTGCTGGACCTAGTGATGCAATCACAGGCATAACAATCGCTCCAGATGAATACAGACTACCCCACCGTCCCTGGTTCCATTAAATATTAGTATTACTTAAGAGTACCACGTTGTCACAATAAGCCACATGGCCACATGCTATAATACGGCAAGCCACATGAACACATTTGGCTTGTTCTTAAGTCTAACAGTAATACAGTGCCATATGTACAGGGTTGTAATTCACATCTCCGTCTCTATCAACTCAGGAGGACTCACTCAAAACAGTCGGCTTCCGTATCGGTCCTACAATACATTTGTTTTTAATCCGAACAACTCGCTCTGTTTCCTTTGCAAGACGCCATCTTCTAACCGTCTACCATACTAGAGCACAAGGATGACGTACTGTTTCTTTGTGCAATACATGACATCTGAATGTGTGCTGCCATGTATTGGTTTCTACTCCATCAGTGACTAGCCATCGTTTAGGAGATAAGAGAAGCAAACAAATCTCAATATTGTTTAGTGTGCAACTTTCCGTTATCTGACTTCCAACGCCTCAAATAACGCAAAAAGGTTACAGTCTTGTCGCTCTACACTTATGAACCGTTCTGTTTTATTGATCTGTTCACACTTAACACTTACTTCCGTAGGTCAAATAGAAGAGCGAATCTCGAAGGTCATAGAAAGTGTCAGTACATGAAACGACGACATAAAAGTAATACAGGATAAAAATAAAATATTTATATAACAAGAAAAGGCAAGCCAATAATTTCAGTAAACACAGTCAACAATATAACATAAGAATCTACTTAATTTTTCAAGGATCTCTTCAACAGAGAAGAAGAAGTGACCCACGAGGAAAATTCAGTTTCGATTTTAAACCGCGTGGATCACTGCAATGATTTTTGAATTCTCGTGGTAGCTAATTGAAAACGGATGCAGCAGTATACGGCACACCTTTCCACGCAAGAATTAAGGAAATCTGATCCAAATGCAGGTTGGATTTCTGTCCAGTATTAACTGAATGAAACCTGCTTATTCTTGGGAATAAGCTGATATTGTTAACAAGAAACGACGGTAAAGAATATACAGGGTGTCCCATTCAAACCTCCCTGATTTTAAGGACCCAGGAGAGAAAAACCACAGTAGATACGACAATGAAAATTGAACCACATTGTAGAGCATCTCAAAGAATTTATGTTCCCTCGTCAGTAGTGCCAAGTATCGTCGTCAGAGCGCAGCATGGTGGCGTGAAGTGAAAATGTCGACTCCACATCAGAGCGCGGTAGCATTACTGTGATTTGCAGAAACAAAATTGCCGATTAATGTTCAAAGAAATTATCGTCGTGTGTATTAATATGATCCACCTGATGTGAGAACAATTAAGGAAATGTATAGGAAGTTTCTGGCAACAGGAAGTGTTCTGAAACATTCTGGCGGCGCACATTACGGAGTTTCGGAAGAGACAGTGGGGGACATCAGACTAGCGTTCCTCGGAAGCACACGTAAATCATTTCGTCAAGCATTTATGCATTCGTTTAACTCTGCATCGCGTAGTTTACCAGCGTCTTCGTATTGTTGCTTACAAAGTACAAAGTCTGCAACATCTGACGCCGAACGACAAACCACGCCAACAACAATTTGCTGAAGATATGCTGCAGCGTATTGATATGGATGCCAGCTTCCTGGAAAGATGTTTATTCGCAGATGAGGCAACATTTCATCTCTCAGGAATGGTTAATAGGCATGCTATTTGGATTTGGGATTCGCAAAATCTGCACGTTGTCATTGAACATGTTCTTGATAGCCCTACACTAAACGTCTGGTGAGGGCTAATGCACGACAGGGTTGTTGGACCGTTTTTCTTTGGAGAAGAAACACAAGTAGAGGTGTATTGATGGTAAATCAATAAATTCTTTGAGATGCTCTATAGCGTGGTGCATTTTTCATTGTCTTGTCTACTGTGCTTTCTTTCCCTCTGTCTTTGAAATGAGAGAGGTTTTAGTGGGACACCCTGTATATATTGAGATGCCACTGTCAAAATACCCAGACTAGTAAACATGAGTCGCCAAGAGGTTCGCAAACTTACCCCACTTATTGCCCGAACCGCCCGTTTCTGAGCAAAAAATATCCTTTTAGAACGGGAAGAGTTACACCAAAATATAATACCATACGACATAAGCGAATGAAAATAAGCAAAGTAGACTGATTTTTCGTGTCGAACAATCATTTACTTCAGATACCGTTCGAATAGTAAAAATGAGTCTTTCAACAAGATCTTGAATGAGGGCTTTACACGACAGTTTACTATCTATCTTAACACCTATAAATTTGATCTATTCAGTTTAACTAATCATATGCCATCTCTGCGAAATTAAAACGTCAGGTTTGGTCGAATTGTGCTTTATAAACTGTAAAAACGGAGTCTTTCTGTGATTTAGCAATAGTTTATTTTCTTCAAGACATGAACTTATGTCATGAACTGCCCTGTTCGAAACCGAGCCACTGATGCACACAACATCCTTTACTACAAAACTAGTGTCATCACCAAACAGAAAAATTTAAATTTATCCGTTATACTAGTTGTCATATCGTTTATACAAATAAGGAACAGCAGTGGCCTTGGGGCATCCCTCATTTAACCATACCCCACTCACACCCTATATCACAGTCATTTCAACATTGTTCTGTCTGTTGTTAATGTAAGATGTGAAACAATTGTGGATTATTCCCCTTATTCTTTAATGGTACAACTTGTGGAGCAATATTTTGTCACCAACGCAATCAAACGCCTTAGATCAATCAAAAATTGTGCCTAGCGTTCGAAACGTTTTGTTTCACCCATCCAGTACCTCACAGAGAATTGAGAATATAGTATTTTCAGTTGTTAAAGTACGTCTAATGCCGAACTGTACATCGGACAACAAATTATGTGCTGTGCAGTGTGACGTTAAGCTTCTTTCCTGTTTGTCTGGCAGTGTGAACTCGAAAGCAGTTTTGCCATTCATTGTACCTTTGTTTTGTAAACGTGTTTCAATATAAGAAGTATTAAGAGTTTAAAATACTTTGTACTGTAATTTAATAGTTACGTTCTAAGACTCCTCGCTGACGGAGAATGCAACAACGTGTTCGTGTGTTGTGTTACAGCGGCGCCGCAGGTACCCCGCATCGAGTACAACTCCAGCCAGGTGCTGCCCGGTCACAACCTGTCGGCAAACGACGGCGACCGCGTCAGCGTCAAGTGCATCAGCCGCTACGGAAACCCCGCCGCCAACATCAAGTGGTTCCTCGGTGAGTCCTCCACATTGTTTTACACAGGTGTCCAAAACTTAAGATCTAATGTAACTCTCACACGATGTGTCACTGCAACGTACTTTCAAGTTGGAAATAGTGCTGGTAAGGAGTTTTCGTGGTAGGGCTTCTCATTTTTCTACCAGATCGACTGGCAACCTCTGAACTGTCATATGTGGATGTAGACGAGCTTCAATATGTCTCCACAATGCCACCCACAGGTGCTCTAAGGGATTTAAGATGGATAAACGGCAGGCCGATCCATTTGCCGATTACGCTCTCGTTCCAAGAGCTCCTTCATCTGCACCTTTCGATGCGGCCGCAGATTGTGATGGATAAAAATAAACTCAGGCCAGTATGCATTCCTTAAAAAAGTCCACATTGGAAAAGAGTATAGTAGCACAATAATGCTGACCAGTGAACCTTCGGTATTCACAGATATGGCAGTCGGTACGCCCACGCAACATTATGTCTCTCCATACCACTGAACTTGGAACAGCAACACGATTATGTTCAAGAATGATGCTGGATCTACTACATGTTCCCACCTCTGGCACCGAACGAGGTGGTGCAGTGGTTTCCACGCTGGTCTCGCATTCTGGACGACGATAATTCAAACCTGCGCCCGGCCATCCCGATTTATGTTTTCGCTAAAT
This sequence comes from Schistocerca gregaria, assembly GCF_023897955.1. Taxonomy (NCBI): domain Eukaryota; kingdom Metazoa; phylum Arthropoda; class Insecta; order Orthoptera; family Acrididae; genus Schistocerca; species Schistocerca gregaria. Next base: position 203,973,625 of record NC_064924.1, read on the forward strand.
CACTTCACACAAATTCCTCGATGGTTCCTCTGAAAGGGAACAGCTGACTTCCTTCCCCATCCTTCCCCAATCCGATGGGACCTATGACTTCTTTGTTTGGTACCATTCCCCGACTCAAGTAACCAACAAACGTCTTCTGGCCTTATGAGGGACATCAAGTATTCAAGAACATAAAAATTTCCCATCCGTGGGACTCGCACACCCTACGAAGAGTCATATCCTGCGTTTTGTAATATCCGGGGGCTGGGAAGGGGGGGGGGGGGGGCATCATGAGTCATTGTGACTTCAAAATAGGTACTGCTTACGAAAAAGAATCGTTATTGTTTATTAGCAAAAGAGTTTATCTTTTAGTTCCATATTGATTTATGCTTTATCATTTCTCATCATTCATGATGCACCTTTTGACTCACCATCACAGATGCAGTTATGTAGTAGTTTGATATAACCATAGCTGATAGAAAAATCATTAGAAATGTGATGACACAACAACAGAGATAATTTTACGAACTGCTGCCTTTAAATGAGTGGACAATATTGAGTGATATCATGAGAGACAGCCCTGGACGACATTATTTCTGTGGAAGCATGGTGAAAACACTGTGGATATTCAAAGGTGACTAGTGGCAGAGTGTGGAGAGCGTGCACCGTCGCGAAAAGTGCTCTTGAAACGCGGCAGCACTCGATCCAATATTTCTTTTATTGATTTATTTAATTATTTGTGTCATCAGTCTTCTGACTGGTTTGATGGCGCGCGCTACGAATTACTCTCATCTGCCAGCCACTTCATCGCAAAATAACCCTGGCAATCTACGTCCTCAGTTATTCGCTGGATGTATTTCAGTCTTTGTTTTCCTCTACAGCTTTTACCCTCTACAGCTCCATCCTGTAGCATGGAGGTAAACCCTGATGTCTTAACGGATGTCCTGTCATCCTGTCTCTTTTTCATGTCAGCGTTTTCGATATATTTCCTTCGTTTCCGATTGTGCGCATAACGTTCTGGTTCCTTACCTTATCAGTCCACTTAATTTTCATCATTCGCCTGTAGCACACATCTCAGACACTTCTCTTCTGTTCCAATTTCTCCACTGTCCACGTTTCATTATCACAGAATTCTGTGTTTCAGACGTACATTATCAGAGATTTCTTCCTCAAATTAAGGCCTATGTTTGATACTAGCAGACATCCCTTGGCCAGGAATGCCCTTTTCGCCAATGCTAGTCTGCTTTTGATGTCTTTGTTCTGTCCATCATGGGTAGCAGAATTCCTGAACCTCATACACTTCGTACCATCAGTTCTGATGTTAAGTTTCTCGCCATTTTCGTTTCTTATACCTCTCATTACTTTCTTCTCCCTTCGATTTCCTCTAGATCCATATTCTGTACTCATGAGACTGTTCATTCCCTTCAGCTTATCATGTAATTCTTCTTCACTTTCACTCAGGGTAGCAATGTCGTCAACGAAACGTATGCCAAACTTGAACCTTTCTTTTATTTCCGTCATTGCTTCTTCATTGAATAGATCGAACAGTAGGGACGAAAGACTGCATCCCACCGGCGGAGCCTATTTAATCGTAGCAATTCGTTCTTGGTCTTCCACTCTTGTATATGTTACATTTCACCCATGTCTACCTATAGTGTATCACTATTTTCCAGATACGTTTGAACGTCCAGCACCATCTGATGTGAAACGCTTTCTACAGATTGAGAAATCCTATGAACTTGTCTTTATTTTTATTTAGCCTTGCTTCCGTTATCAAGGGCAACGTCAGAACTGCCTTTATTGTTCCTTAATCTTTAGTAAGACTCTTCGCTTCTAAAACTCCACACTCATTTACAATTAATCGCCTGTAAATATCCGCAGTGCTTTCACCTTCCTTTCAGAGAACTCGTTTCGTTCCAGTGTTGCACTTGATGATAAGACTCCCTGTCGTGCACTCATGTAATGACAGTAGTTGGGAAAGTGGACTGTACTGTGGTGGGACCACACTTTTAGTGTATATTCTATAGCGTATGGTGAGACCAAGGTAGAACGTTCTTGCAGCAGGAATGAATCAAAAGCTGAAACATGAATGATGGGAAACAGTGATGAGGTTAAGGGTCCCTCTTAAAAAGGAACTGATACCGCATAATACAGAAGTTAAGTGATAGAAATATGCACTTGGACAAATAATAATGAGAGACGGAAAATTTTTCAGCCGTCCGCTTTTCAAACATATTTTATTTGGCTACCAGTTTCGGCGATTTACTAAGCCATCTTCAGGCCTCTGACCGTCGAGTGGTAAGATTCCACCTCGGTTGTGGTCAAAACAGCAATAGTAGTGTTAGTAGATTTCTGCTTGCTATAGCGATCACTCCAACCGTCATCTGCAGGCGCTGGCGTAGTAAATCGCCGACACTGGTAGCCAAATAAAATTGGAAACTGGATGGCTGAAAGGTGTTTCATGTGACACCCTGTATCGAACAGCCGAATCCCGCAACCATCTCTGAAAAGATGGACATGGAAAATTGTTGTGTTTGTGAATGCTAGATGTTTCCTAATATGGCGAAGGGTGGAAACATGTATTGAACGTAGAAACATTATCGAACGTTATTGTTTTGCTATTACAGGATTGCGGTGTGGAGAGGCGTAATTTGGCACAGGCGTACTGACCGCGTAATATACGAACACGGTGCACTCGCAGGTCAACGTTACTGTGACGTTATGGGTTACTTCCTCCCAACGTGCGTCTTTTCACAGATACATTCAGCTCTAACTTCGTTTTTACACATCACAGTCTACGACCGCACAGAAAAGCGCACATAAAGGAGCTTTTGAAACCTGGCGATATTCAGCGAATTAAGTCCCATCGAACACTCGTGGAACATGTTGTGGCGTCGTACTGCAGTACGTTTACATGCGCCAACGACCGTCCAGACTTTTCCAATCGCGCTGATAGAGCAGTGCAACGCCCTACCACAAGAACTCCCTAACAACCTAGAGGTCACACTCGCTGTTAAGCACCATGTCTCGTCTTTTACAACCACCAGGACACCATCACGAATTGCGGTGACTTCAGTGTAATTATAGTAGTTCTTACCTCTTTTTAGTTACCTTCCGAAGTATACTGTTGCAGTTACTTGTGTGTATGCTCAAAGCCGTGGTTTCCCTACGGGTTTGGGTAGGAGCATTGTCGTGTTGCAAGAGAACTTTCCGTGATGGCGCTCCCTCTCCTCACACTGCCACCAATCGCTTCTCAGTATCCGCATTGTTGACCCCCTCCTTCCACAGAAATTACGTCCTCCATCACTGACCCATGTTGTCCCTTAAATCATGACGGCAGCGATTGAATGAATGCTGTAGATGCTGTCGAATTCCGTGACTGTTCCTTTATGGGGTGTAGAAAAATATCTGCTACAAGTCACAAAAAACGGTTATTTATTTTCACACGACCTCTTTCGGGCTTGCGCCCATCTTCAGGTGTTTATATATTCATGTACATGTTTGTACTTTTGGAGATCAATTAAATGAAGCGCCATTATTAAAGTTATGATGTGGTGATAGTTTTGCCACTTAGTTACACACGTATGGCCATTTTCACGTCCATATTTCAGTTTTACCAAGTATAGCTTCATATTACATTGTTATTATGTGCAATCGTGAAATACACTATGTTTACGTAGAAACGTGTGAGCTGTGTTCTTTGACACAAAAAAGAACACAGCCCCCATGTTTGTATGTAAACATAGTGTATTTCACGAGTGCACATCATAATAATGTAATATGAAGCTATACTTGGTAAAACTGAAATATGGACGTGAAAATGGCTGTAAGCGTGTAACTACACTCCTGGAAATGGAAAAAAGAACACATTGACACACTGCGAGAGGGCTGTACAAGCAATGATCACACGCACGGCACAGCGGACACACCAGGAACCGCGGTGTTGGCCGTCGAATGGCGCTAGCTGCGCAGCATTTGTGTACCGCCGCCATCAGTGTCAGCCAGTTTGCCGTGGAATACGGAGCTCCATCGCAGTCTTTAACACTGGTAGCATACCGTGATAGCGTGGACGTGAACCGTATGTGCAGTTGACGGACTTTGAGGGATGGCGTATAGTGGGCATGCGGGAGGCCGGGTGGACGTACCGCCGAATTGCTCAACACGTGGGACGTGAGGTCTCCACAGTACATCGATGTTGTCGCCAGTGGTCGGCGGAAGGTGCACGTGCCCGTCGACCTGGGACCGGACCGCAGTGACGCACGGATGCACGCCAAGACCGTAGGATCCTACGCAGTGCCGTAGAGGACCGCACCGCCACTTCCCAGCAAATTAGGGACACTTGCTCCTGGGGTACCACTCGCAAACGTCTCCATGAAGCTGGGCTACGGTCCCGCGCACCGTTAGGCCGTCTTCCGCTCACGCCCCAACATCGTGCAGCCCGCCTCCAGTGGTGTCGCGACAGGCGTGAATGGAGGGACGAATGGAGACGTGTCGTCTTCAGCGATGAGAGTCGCTTCTGCCTTGGTGCCAATGATGGTCGTATGCGTGTTTGGCGCCGTGCAGGTGAGCGCCACAATCAGGACTGCATACGACCGAGGCACACAGGGCTAACAGCCGGCATCATGGTGTGGGGAGCGATCTCCTACACTGGCCGTACACCTCTGGTGATCGTCGAGGGGACACTGAATAGTGCACGGTACATCCAAACCGTCATCGAACCCATCGTTCTACCATTCCTAGACCGGCAAGGGAACTTGCTGTTCCAACAGGACAATGCACGTCCGCATGTACCCCGTGCCACCCAACGTGCTCTAGAAGGTGTAAGTCAACTACCCTGGCCAGCAAGATCTCCGGATCTGTCCCCCATTGAGTCTGTTTGGGACTGGATGAAGCGTCGTCTCACGCGGTCTGCACGTCCAGCACGAACGCTGGTCCAACTGAGGCGCCAGGTGGAAATGGCATGGCAAGCCGTTCCACAGGACTACATCCAGCATCTCTACGATCGTCTCCATGGGAGAATAGCAGCCTGCATTGCTGCGAAAGGTGGATATACACTGTACTAGTACCGACATTGTGCATGCTCTGTTGCCTGTGTCTATGTGCCTGTGGTTCTGTCAGTGTGATCATGTGATGTATCTGACCCCAGGAATGTGTCAATAAAGTTTCACCTTCCTGGGACAATGAATTCACGGTGTTCTTATTTCAATTTCCAGGAGTGTAAGTGGCAAAACTATTACCACAGCATAACTGCTTCATCTTAATTGATCTCCAAAAGTACAAACATGTACATGAATATATAAACACTTAAAGATGGGCGAAAGCGCGAAAGCTATCGTGTGAAAATAAATAACCTTTTATAGTGACTGGTAGCAGATATTTGACTACACCACACTTCTAGCGATTTTCGTCCCATCTGCGGTTAGAGCAAAGTAGTACATACTTGCAGCGTCCGTGATGAATCAAATGAGGCACAGTGACTCATGGCAACAAATAAATTTTATATTAGTATTGGATGCCCATTATAATAATACTCCAACTTTTAGCGAGCGACGTTACTTGGCAGTGACACATCAAGCCAAAGTCAATCTCGTTCTTGAGTTCCGTCATCCGGTGTATATGAACAATACTCACTCGGTGACAGCTGCTGTGTGCGAGCGCCCGGCTGCAGTGGGGTGTGGTGTCTTTGCAGGTGAGGAGGACGTGACCAGCCAGAGCTCGCTGAGCACGGCCAAGGAGGCGGACAACCCGCGCACGTGGGTGGCGCACAGCGTGCTGCAGCTGCGCGTGGCCCGCGCGCGCCACGGCTCGCCGCTCAAGTGCGTCGCGCTGCACGGCTCCTACAGCAGCGGCTCTGCCGACACCGAGGTGCGCCTCGACGTCAGATGTGAGTGCCCTGCCCCAGCCAGCCAGCACCAGGCCACGCAGCCGCTCTCCCAGCGCGCAGCCTACTTCACAGCACATTCACTTTCCCCTGCACTTCTCTAATACGCGAGGTTTGGCTATACAGGTTGAAAAGTATTAAAACGACAAGCTCTGGGTAGTTGTAGGTGACATCAAAACAAATATTTTTCCCTAATGTCATTTTTTCCTATGAGGAGCTAATTACTTCTCTGACAGCTTATTAATTGAGCCAACAAACACTTTGAAATTTTTTATGACCAAGAGACAACACATTAACACAACCCAATTTCAATTACAGTAGATTTTCAAAAATGCCTCCTTTGGCACGTAAACAAAGGTTACACCGTCGGATCATGTTCTGTCTAAGACGGGAAAAAACCCCATAAGTATGCTGAATTGTTCCTGCTGCTGCTACTATCCGGGCAACCAGATCCTCTTCCGATGCAACTGGAGTTGCGTAAACAAGGTATCGCATCTCTCCCTGCACAAAAAAGTCCAGAGGGGACATATCTGGGGATGGATCGAACAGGCCATGGTACAGGTCCACCTCTGCCAATCCACGTTTCTGGGAACCGTCGGTCCAGGAATCGACGCACACGACGACTGAAACGTGCCGGTGCCCCGACCTGTTGGAACTGTTATCTCGTAGGGAGCGGGACGTCTTCCAGCAATTCTAGCAATGCTCTGGCGAGAAAATTGTAATAGTGCCTGTCCTTTAAAGCCCTATGTAGCAGGGACGGCCCAGTTAAACAGTGCCCAACAACACCGACCCACACGTTAACGAAGAACCGCACTTGCTGAACGCTAGTAACTGTGGCATGTGGGTTATCCTCACTTCAGACATGAAAATTGTGCATGTTGAAGACTCCATCACGCCCGAACGTTGCTTCATCGGTAAACAACACAGTGGATGGAAATTTAGGATGCATTTCACACTGTTCCAGGTACCACTGCGAAAACTGTGCTCTGGGTGGATAATCAACTGGTTCCAGATTGTGGACACGCTGTAAGTGAAATGCTCTCGAAGGACTGTACTTACATTCGTGCCGATGTTTCGTGCACTTGCACGAGTGCTGATGGAAGGATCCTGCTCTACATGCTGCAAGACAGCTTCCTCGATCTGCAGCGTTCTTACCGTGCGACGGTGTCCCTGTCCAGGCAATCTGCTAAATGACCCGGTCTCACGCAGTCATTGGTATACAGCAGAAAAGGTCGTGTGATGCGGGATATGGCGATTAGGATATTGTTGTTGATAAACCGGCTGTGCAGCTCGTCCGTTGTGGGGCGCTACGTAGTACGCACCAACCATATTAGTGTACTCACTCCAGGTGTATCGCTCCATTAGTAAACAGAGACAATGCACTACTGCACTGGTGGACAACAGTTGCTTACAACTGAATAGCATAATACGCCCTCTAACAACTGAAGATAGTAATACGGCCTCTGACAGCTGAAGAGCGTAATATCGTCTCCACCGGTTTAAATAATCCTCACAGGAAAACATGACATTAGTGAAAAATATTTTTGATGTCCCCTACAACCTTCAAGAGTTTGTTGGTTTAAATACTTTTCACCCTGTATAATAAAGGGTCAATCGCCACAGATGAACGATCGATAGCTGTGAGGTTTTCAAGCCCTCTCAGTCCAGTGTCCCACCGCTGGTATGTAGACTAATTAGTCTGTAGACAGCCTTAGTCTCTGTAAGAGCTCTCATTTCTTAGAGCTGTTACGTTTTATGTGTGGTGTCTGATACTACAGAATTGATACTGCAGCCTCCATGAATTGAGGTGCAAAGGAATTAAAGATATTAGCTGCCACTAAGAACTGATTGATATCAATGGGAAAATTTGAAAATTTGTGCCAGACCATGATTCGAACCTAGATTCCCTGCTTACTGGGGCTGTTCACTGACCATCTTGCTTACCGGAGACTGTGGTCAACACGACGGCACTCCAATCCAGTGCCCCGGAATAGAATTCTAGTCCGGCACAGATTTTCAGCTTTCCTCATTGATTTAAGTCAATGCTCGCTTGGTGCTAATATCTTTAATTACCTTCTGTATTCATTTATAGCGGCTGCGGTTCTTTCGCGTATGCCCGAAGTAACAGGTGAGGACGGTCAATCATCCCTCCAGTACAGATGCATAGAAACCTCGAACTCTCACAGGAATCTGTGAAATCCCGTGAATAATTAGTATAATGGGGAAGGTGCATTATCTCAGTAGTGTGTCGATAAGTTGAGAATTTGGGTCTGACAGGAGGCATGCTAGGATACTCCGTACAGTAGCGATGACCACTGTATGCAGACGGCGTTATATTTAGCACATCTACCTTCTAAGCAGGATACTCGGATTCGGGTCCCAAGTCGGTACAAATTTTCATCCCCACTGATTTATATCAGTTCCCACTGGCAATTAATGTATTTACATTCCCGGTGTATTGCAGTTATTTTGATTTTTCGGAAAAATGATTAATGACAACGGCCTTGCCGCAATGGATACACTGGTTCCCGTGATGTCACCGAAGTTAAGAGCGGTCAGGCGTAGTCGTCACTACCTGGATGGGTGACCACCGAGGCCGCCATGCGCAGTTGCATTCTCCGGGGAGTACTCAGCCTTGTGATGCCATTTCAGGAGCTACTCGAAAAAATAGTAGCGGCTTCGGTCAAGAATACTATCATACCGACCGGGAGAGCGGTGTGCTGACCACACGCCCCTACTATCCGCATCCTTCCCTGAGGATGACACGGCGGTCGAATGGTCCCTGTAGGCCACTCGTGGCCTGAAGACGGAGAGAAAAATTATAAGTGTAATAACAGAGCGACGAATTGTCACGACTTTCAAATGAAGCTTGGAAAACTGCTACTGAAAGCTATCTTTTAGTAAAAGAAATATGATGTGAAAACTGTTTATCACCTACGCGAGTTTTTGAGTGGTCCTAGTGTTTCAAAGCTCGCTCAGAAGTCGATGAAAATACTTCAATCCCGAGATGTCGTTCACCATAAAAAAATGTTAGGAAATATCGAAAACTCAAGTAATCTAATTCGTTCTGACCATCAGTTGAGTATGCGATCGATTACTGAAATTGTAGGGACTGAGGAAGAATGCATTAGACAAATTTCACATAACCAGTTTATCAATAGAAAAGTGTGTGCGAAACTGACGACAAAAAATCTCACAATCAAACAAATAAAAAAAACTCGCATGAATGTTTGTACTGACGCCGAACAGTCTACCCAACGGGAGGCCCGAGTCACACGACATTTTTTATTCCGTCCGCTGAAGCAACGAAAGAAAATGCGGCACGTGTCATTAAGAAGCTGAAAAGGGAACACTTCCAGCACTGTTCCCATCTATGGGAAAATTTGCATGATCCATATTAGGGATGGCTGCGGTGAGACATTCAGGGTGACACTAAGTATGTATGTCTTTCAAATAAAATGTTTTACAGCAATAGTCCCGTTATTTTATAGCCACAACTCGTAAACATACAGCAGATTTAAAGATAAGTATCGTGTATTTCTACCGGAGGTGGTATTAGTCAGAACTAGAAGAAAAGTGTCTATAATGTTATGGACAAACCATTCTCTCATTCTCGTCTGTTTCTTATGTCTTGGCAGGGCTGTACATGGTCACTACGCATCTATATCTATATGGTTTGATAAGTACAGCAAATTTCCAGGAAAGAAAGGAACATTATTCTTGCGAATTTATGGCTGGTGAACTTGATTGCTCCACGGGTCTTATTAGGAATTTCAACAATGTACGGCGTACAGTTAATTGTCGACAGCCGTATGAACTGTTCAGTGTGTCAGCTGCGATTGAAAACGGGGAAACCCGAGTTACGTGCTGTTATTAAAGATTTTCATTTCAAGGATTGCATTGCTGCACAAGTCAAAACAAACTGGATGAGATTCACGCAAACACTGCGCTAGGGATGATGATTATCGTTGGAACAAACGGTTTACTATTACACCAATAATTTTTCATCTTCAGTTTAACTGACTGTTAAAAACACTGAAAATATCCGGTTTGTCAAATAACCAATTCATGGTTTTTATTGTAGTTATTTACAGTAACAAACGTATCGTAGAAAGAGTGAAAAATTATAAGACCCTCTAAGAGTTTTACATTATACCTTTTAAAACCTATAGAATCAAAGTATCAGATAAAGTAGGTACATAGCGTAACTTAGTCTGTACACTGTTCGCTGCTTTTCTCGAAAAGTAATTAAGGGTTTAGTAGTACAAAAAAGGTCACCACTATGCTCCTACTGATTCATATTCTTTGGAATTCTGTTCAAATGTCATGTTGTAATCGAGGACCGTACATCTGTTTTGGCATAACGAATAGTCACTGCAGACTGGTGAAATCTAAGTTAGAAGCACTCTGTTTTCCGATTTATGCTGTCCGGTTCCAAGGGCTACAAACAGATAACGGCTTACTATGTAGACAAAGGCAGCATTTTGGCTCTTGCTGCTTTCACTACAAAAAATGAATGAATTGTTAACTTTCTGATCTATTAAATTTCCTTTAATTTCATATCCCTTTTGTTATTTCATAGAAAATAATAAGCTTTTGTGTAAAATTTGTGACGTTATTTTTCTTTCATTTGTAAATGAAAAATCTCCTTCTGTACTCATATATATAGATTTATTTTTCGCAGGAATTTGAATACAATGATTTGGGGCTGAAAAAACTAAATATGATCCTTAAATTCAAATGATCTTTTTAGATTGTACCATAAACAGTCAGCCAAAACTATTGTATGCTTCAGTACTGGATAAATGCATTGGTCAATATTTGCTGTCCAATCTGTTCATAAATCTTGTCCTATTACGTGCTGATCTGCAAGTTTACTACTTTCATTTGAAACAATATAATTCAAGGACGATACCAATCATTCAGAAACCACACAACTTCCTATCAACGATAAATAATTTTGAGGTACACCTGACACGCCAGAAAATGAAAGTATCACTGTTTCTGCTTAGTAAACCGTGACAGGTATGATATTGTCTCAGCAATCCTATACCGAATTTATGGCATATGTTTGTTGCTGATGTCTGACGCGGTTGTTATTAAAATAACACTGGTAGTTCTTATCTTTTTCTACAATAATTTTTTTAAAGTGAAATTGGGGTACCAGTATTAACTGCTCGGTTTTTCCTACCCCTGTTCTACACTGTGACTGAAGACCATTTGGTTTTGGAAGCATGCAGTGAAGACGAAGTATGCTCCGGCTGTTCGATTGAGGCCACCACAAAGGAAACCTTTGACAAAATCTATGATATGGTGATGCGAGACCACTGAATAGATACTCGTGAGATTACTGAGACTGTAGGTATCTCAACTGAGCGAGCGCATAATACCCCGCAAGGAAAACTGGCTATGAATACGCCTCGTGTGCGAGGTGGATGCCGTCATTGCTCTCAGTAGATCAAAAGCGCATCCGGCACAGCATTACAACACAATGTCTGACGACGTTTAATTACAATCCGCATGACATCTCAGCCCGATTTGTGACTACTGAAGAAACCTAGAGCCATCAATACCCACCAGAGTCAAAACGGCAGTCAAAACAATGGACAAAGGCTGGCAAAAGTGCACCGAAACAGGCAAAGACCATTTCGATGGACACTTGTGTTTTGGGACTGCCTAGGAATAATCCTCATAGATTACTTGGGAAAGGTCAGAATCTTAATTCGACCCTAATATGCTCCATCGTTGGATCCTTTGAAGCTTGTGTTGGCTGAAAAAAGGCAGAGGATGGGACGTAAAAATGTGCTCTTTCACCAGCATAATTCATCTGCATCTACATCTACATCCATACTCCGCAAGCCACCTGACGGTGTGTGGCGGAGGGTACCCTGAGTACCTCTATCTGTTCTCCCTTCTATTCCAGTCTCGTATTGTACGTGGAAAGAAGGATTGTCGGTATGCTTCTGTGTGGGCTCTAATCTCTCTGATTTTATCCTCATGGTCTCTTCGCGAGATATACGTAGGAAGGAGCAATATATTGCTTGACTCCTCGGTGAAGGTATGTTCTCGAAACTTTAACAAAAGCCCGTACCGAGCTACTGAGCGTCTCTCCTGCAGAGTCTTCCACTGGAGTTTATCTATCATCTCCGTAACGCTTTCGCAATTACTAAATGATCCTGTAACGAAGCGCGCTGCTCTCCGTTGGATCTTCTCTATCTCTTCTATCAACCCTCAACCCTACCTAGTGCGGATCCCACACTGCTGAGCAGTATTCAAGCATTGGGCGAACAAGCGTACTGTAACCTACTTCCTTTGTTGTCGGATTGCATTTCCTTAGGATTCTTCCAATGAATCTCAGTCTGGCATCTGCTTTACCGACGATCAACTTTATATGATCATTCCATTTTAAATCACTCCTAATGCGTACTCCCAGATAATTTATGGAATTAACTGCTTCCAGTTGCTGACCTGCTATTTTGTAGCTAAATGATAAGGGACCTATCTTTCTATGTATTCGCATCACATTACACTTGTCTACATTGAGATTCAATTGCCATTCCGTGCACCATGCGTCAATTCGCTGCAGATCCTCCTGCATTTCAGTACAATTTTCCATTGTTGCAACCTCTCGATACACCACAGCATCTGCAAAAAGCCTCAGTGAACTTCCGATGTCATCCACCAGGTCATTTATGTATATTGTGAACAGCAATGGTCCTATGACACTCCCCTGCGGCACACCTGAAATCACTCTTACTTCCGAAGACTTCTCTTCATTGAGAATGACATCCATTTGAACCTAACATTTTGCGCCAGACAGAGTCACTCATTTAGGTTACTGCCAGCCTTGACTCTATGGCCAACCGCAGTTTTTCTGCCCAGCGATACTGGTTCAAATAGCTCTGCGCACTATGGGACTCAACATCTGAGGTCATCAGTCCCCTAAAACGTAGCTTTACTTAAACCTAACTAATCTAGGGACATCACAGACACCCATGCCGGAGGCAGGATTCGAACCTGCGACCGTAGCGGCCGCGCGGTTCCACACTGAAGCGCCTGGAACCGCTAGGCCACGCTGGCTGGCCCAGTGATACTGGATGCAAACACATATTTGAACATAGACAAAAGTATCCAGTATTCAAATAGCAATTAATTCTCTTATCCAATTGATCTTATGTCTTTATCATCCGTGAAAGCTTCATCCACAATGAGCTATAAAACGTGACTGCACAATATTTTTAGACGCGTCTTTAGGTCTCCGAAGCAAAGCGAATGATAGACTTGGCCTTAGCAACAACTATCACGGTGACGTCACTACGTACAGTCGCACTCTCGTTCCAAGTAAAATGTAAATTTGTGGTAAGATCTTATGGGACCAAACAGCTTAGATCATCGGTCCCTAAGCTTACCCACTAGTTAATATAATTTAAACTAACTTAAACTATGGACAACACACACACCCCTGCCCGAGGGAGGACTCGAACCTCCGACGGGGGAAGCCGCGCGGACTCTGACCATACGCCTGAGATCGCCCTGCTAACCCGCGCGCCTCGCTCCAAGTAGAGCGTGTTGTTATGTCTCAGTGCAAGTGCGGAAAGCGATTATGGAAAATGTCGTTGTGGTCAGGCTTGATTTTAATATCATTAATTTTACTGACGATGAGAGGGAGAAAGACGTGACTTGCAGACAAAGAAGCATCAGTACGTGTAAGTCACTTAGCGCAGCGCAAGACTTTTAATGTAACGTCATTTGACCGACGTACGCGTCTGTGTCGTTGCCTGAACATTCAATCATCAACTCATCTGTCCTCACGAGACTAAGTGGATCCCGCACCATGCCTTTCCATGACAGAAAAATCTGAGATAGTTTCAGAAATCGATCGGGACGCCTCCTAGACACTAGCCAATGTCCCTAGTCGCTCTACCACGACAGCGGCCTACCTTTGTGTGATACTAGCTTTGAACGGAAACACACACCTGAGGCAGGTAAGTATCATGTACATGTACATGCACAAGGCTACTTTGCAAATCACACGTAAGTCCGCGGTAGAGGATTCATCAAACCATCTTCATACGAGTTCTGTATTTGCGTGGAAGAAAAAAACACGTATACTTTTCAGTGCGAGCTCTTATTTGCCTTATTTTATAATGTCGGTCGTTTCTCCATATCTACATCCACGTCAACAAATATTTTCGCATTCGGAGGAGAAAGTTGGTAATTGAAATATCGGACATGATCCCGCAGCAACCGAAAACGCCTTTGTTTTTTAATGATTTCCACCCCAAATCTCGTATCATAACTTAGACTCTCCCACCCCTATTTCTTGATAGTACAAAACGTGCTTCACTTATTTGAACTTGCCCGCTGTATTCCTTTAATCCAGTCTGTTAAGGATGCCAGACCGCGTAAAAGTACTCAAACTGAAGACGGACAGGCTAGTCCAGGCAGCCTAGTGAATTTGTTGCATCTTCTAAGTGTTCTGCCAGTAAAACGAAGTCTTTGGTTCACCTTCTCCACAACATATTCTATGTTGTTTCCAATTTAAGTTGTTCGTAATTGTTATTTCTTGGTATTTGGTTGAATTTATGGACTTAAGATTTGGTTAATTTATTGTGTCACAAACGTTTAATGAGTTTCTTTTAGCACTCATATAGATGACCACAAACTTTTCATTATTTAGGGCCAGTTGCCAGTTTTCGCACCATACAGGTACATTACATGAGTAGTTTTTCAATTAATTTTGATCTGTTGATGGTTTTATTCGACGATAAACAACAGCATCATCTGAAAACGCCGGTGCTGTCGCCGAGCGGTTCTAGGCGCTTCAGTCCAGAACCGCGGTGCTGCTATGCTCGCAGGTTCGAATCCTGCCTCGGGCATGGATGTGAGTGGTATCCTTAGGGTAGTCAGATTTAAGTAGTTCTAAGTTCTAGGGGACTGACGATCTCAGATGTTAACATTGTGCTTAAAGCCATTTGAACCATTTCAACCATCTGCAGACAATATAAGACGGCTACTTAGATTGTCCCCTAAGACGTTTGTATAGATGAGGAAGAGCAGAGTTCCTGTAACAATACTTTGGGGAACGCCAGAAACCACTTCGATTTTACTTGATGACTTCTTCTCGCGAACTGTGACCTCTCTGACAGTAAATAATGAATTCAGTCTCATAACTGAGACGATGTTCCATAAGCATGCAATTTACTTACAAGCCTCTTGTGAGGTGCGGATGCAGAAGTCTTTTGGAGATCTAGAAATAGAATCCTCAGAGACTTAAAGACAACGCCCAGTGAAGGATTATCCCAATAATATGGAAAACACGTAGATGTAGTACACATCTACAAACAAACAAATGACTACAATTCCAGAGAAATTGGATGATTTATTAAAGATTAAGAGCTTCAAAAATTGACCATGTCAATACACCGTGGGTCCACATACGGCCCTTATGCAGGTAGTTATTCGTCTTACGTAGGGTAACCGTGAAGTTTCAGGTGCCTTACCACAGTTCGACCGGCTAACCCCGTCGGTTTTCGAGCCCTCCCTTGGGCATGAGTGTGTGTGTTAGTTTAACATAGATTAAGTGGTGTGAAAGTCTAGGGACCGAAGACCTCAGCAGTTTGGTCCCATAAACTTACCAAAATTTTCCAAATTTTTTCGGACTAGCATATTTCGATAAACTCGTTCAATGTCCACGTGAGGTTCATCGTGTCAAAATCTTTGTAGCTGTTGTGTTAAGAGTGTCAAAAACCTTAACTGGTTTGGAGGCGCTATCCATAATGCTCCGAACTTTCTGATTTGGCGGCAAATCTGGTGACCTTGCTGGCCAAGGTATGCTTTGGCAAGCACAATGACAAGCAGTAGAATCTCTCGCCGTGTGAAGATGGGCAATGTCTTGCTGAAATGTAAGCCATGGTGGCTTGCCTTAAAGGGCAACAGAACGGGGTGTAGATTACCCTTGATGTACGGTGTACCGTAAGGGTACTGCGGATGACAACCAAAGGTGTCATCCCGAACAGCGGTGGAACACCAGTCTGTCGCTCACCATACGCCCGACAGTCAGGAGTGACAGCATAGGGTGCCATTTCTTTTCATAGCAGAGATCCTTCAGTTTTCAGTCACGGCACCTTTACAACACAGTGGTGCGTCGACGAAACTCTGCGCCCAGTTTTGTTAGTCTTAATGACAATTCGTTCTCGGCTTACATTTCAGCAACATATTGCCCGCCCGCAAACGGCAAAATATTCTACTGCTTATCTTTCTGCTTACTAAACGGTATGTCTGCAGCAAGGTCACTGGAACCCTCCCCAGTTGAGAATGTTTGGTGCATTATGGGCAGGGCGCCTCCAACCATTTGCTTTTTGACCATCTAACGCACATAATTTGGAACGGTATCCCTTAGGAGTACATCAAACAACTCCGTCAATCAATGGCAAGCCTAATAACTGCTAGCATAAGAACGAGAGGTGGTCGAACGCCTTATTGACTTACTCAGTTTCTAAAGCTCTATCTCTCGAAAAAATCATACAACTTTTCTGAAATTGCGGTCATTTGTTTTTCTCTACATGTACCTCATGTTTTCCAATTTCCGCCCACACTGGACTCGCATTCGGGAGGACGACGGTTCAATCCAGTCTCCAGCCATCCTGATTTAGGTTTTCCGTGATTTCCCTATATCGTTTCAGGCGAATGCCGGGGTGGTTCCTTTGAAAGGGCACGGCCGATTTCCTTCCCAATCCTTCCCTAACCCGAGCTTGCGCTCCGTCTCTAATAACCTCGTTGTCGACGGGACGTTAAACACTAACCACCACCACCACCACCAATTTCCGTCCCATTCGAATAATTTCATGGCGAGGTTTTTTTTAAATTTTTTTTTACAGTATGCGTAAAAGCGATACGTTCTTAACAATAATCTGGTCAATAATGTTGACCAGATTATTTCAAATTCCAGTAAATGTTCAGCTCGACATAGGCTATAAACTTTTTAACGTAAATAATATATAAATATATTTGTACATAAACAATGGGTTAATGTTGTTAACAACAACGCTTAATTTAATTCACATTTTTACAGAATACTGTAATAAACTTTCAGGCGGACACAAGCTATGTATATATAATGTACATAATATATAATTACATGAATCAATCAATACTATTAGATAAAGACTGTATATTGTTTCCAAATTTCGAAATGTTCTTTACCAGTTCTCTCTCTATACATTTACACGATGCGCTAATTAGATTTCGACAAACATAGGCCATATTATCCTGTAACATATATGATATAGCTATAAATAATAGTAATACGTCTAAAGGCGGAACGTTGTTAACAAGAATTTCTAAAAGTTCGTGAGTGATGTAGCTGCAATTTTTGCGCGACACTCTTAAGAAACTCTTGTGTTAACACCAAGTACGACAAAGAAAATTTATGCCATGCTGTAAAAATCTGCAGTTTCCTTTTCTTCCTCGCAATCAATTTTAACTATGATAGCAGGTTATTTAAAGCTCCAACACGTTTTCCTCTCCTTATTAACAACACGACGATTTCCTGTTTCGTTTCCTTCCTCACCATCAGTTTTGACAGAATACAGGGAAGTTCTGTTTATAGTTACCTTTGGCCTCCAGCAGTCTATGGATTATAACTGTGTGAAATACTGCCACTGAAGCTACTGTCCTTACATATCCAGCAGCCGGAGAAGACTTCATCATACCCAGTATTCCAACGATCCAAGACATTTTTTCCATTCATTTTAAGCGACTTCAATTCCCAATGAAATTGCAATAACAATAAACATGGCTCAATGTCAGCGAGAAGGAGGCAGGTAATAGGAGACTGACAAAGAGGTGGTAGGAGGCATTGAGCATAATAGCAGAGAAAGGAAGAGGTGGAGGGAGAGGGGGGGGGGGGGTAGGAGGAGACGGAGAGACAGGAGAAGGAGGGATGGGGGCACGTGATGGACAGACAGAAGGAGGAGGAGGTGGAGAAGGTGAACAGAATGGCAGTTCTCTTACGTATGTAGCAATAGCGAAATCTTGCTGGGTTCACAATTAAATTATAAATACAGGCCCCCCTCGGTCTCTAACCCAAGTTTTATTGAGGTTACTAATAATCGCAGGGCGGGGTAGCTGCGCGGTCTGAGGCGTCTTTTCACGGTTCGGGCGGCTCCCCGCGTCGCAGGTTCCTGTCCTTCCTCGGGCATGTGTGTGTGTGTTGTCCTTAGCGTAAGTTCTCTTAGGTTAAGTAGTGTGTAGATTTAGGGATCGGTGACCTGAGCAGTTTGGTCCCACAAGACATTACAAATACCAAATACTAATACCCCAACTGTACATCTTCTCCCAAATATTCATCCACTTCTCCTAGTATGAGCATGCCTCGTATCTGTTGAAATTTAGTAGCCTCTCCAATGACTTGGATTTGAGTGACCTGTAGCTACGTTTCAGGATAGGAAATGAAACGTATCCAGTAATAACAATAGCACAAACGAATGCACTATTTACACTATTGTGCTATAATATAAAAGAACACATTCAATCAAATGTCTGGTGTTATGAAGTTAGTACAGGCTTACTACAGTCAGTGTTCTGCATATATTAGTAAGTTCTTCTCATTAATGCCTTCGAGAAGAGCTAGAATACAGATGTGTAACAAAAGTGTGTGTAGAAGTGTCAGGAGGTAGTGTGACAGTCTACTTCCTTGATTATAGTAATAAAACTAAGGAATAACGTCCTCAAATTTGTTTCCACAGACTCCCACCGCGGGTAATAATTAAAATCTACGTACAGCTCTCGGGTCTGTGGCAGATTCACGTTGTTAGTTCCACAATACCATAATTTCTATTCTGCTTGAAATGACAGTTCGTATTATAATATACTGCGGGGGCCATTAGAACATGATGGAAAACCTGGATGTTTTAGTGTTCTGGCATTTCAATATTTGATAAGGTGAAACTGCAGAGTTCCTAGAAAGACACTGAATATTACATATATAGTTTCACAGCATTTCTTCGAGGTAAGTGCTTGAGATGGTGAAGTGGTTACCTCTGGAAACTGCCGGCAGTTGCTACTTGTCAGCAGAAATCAAAAGTTACCAACCGAATAAAACGCGCGGTTGCCTCTACGAAATTTTTCGGAGCATACACAACGTGAATCTCGATAGACCCGAGAATAACACATTCAACAGTTCTGCCTGATAAAATGAAATATCACACTGGTAATACGTATCATCACAATCATATGGTTGGTTAATTTTAAGTACAGAGAGATTTAAACCGGCCTATGAAGTGCGTAAGCGTAATGTGTGCAGTACATTTACTTTGTTTTCAGTCCGCGTGCTTAGCTGTGTGGCAACGTGCTTACCTCCGATCCACTGGGCTCTGGTTCGATTCCCGGCCGGGTTCGATATTTTCTCCACTCATGGACTGGGTGTTGTGTTGTCCTCATATCATTCCGTCCTCATCATCGGCCACAAGTCGCCCAATGTGGAGCCGGCTGAAAGAAGACTTGCACCTGGCGGCCGAACCCGAATGGCACCTCTCGGCCAGCAATGCCATACCGTCATTTCATTTCACTTTGTTTTCAAGACACCTCGTCTTCAATAATCTGTGGAACTTAGATTAATGGTTATTTAGGAGCTAGCTCACTTGAAAGTGGCTCTGGAGCCGAATAGCAAATGTTGTAATACTGATAGGAAATTTCTCTTTAATCTCAGTTATGGTATTCCACTTTACTTTCGTCTTTCTACAATTTATTCCTGATCCGTAATCCATGTTCAGTAGATTGCTGTAGCTTTCGTATAGAAATGTCATTTACCAAACTTGACATTGGTATTTATTTTTACTGCGCCCTTTAATTCAACTTCTAAACCTCCCTTTACTCTGCGATGGCTTCTTCGCTGTAGAGACTGAACAGAACAGGGTAAAGACTGTATCCTTCTCTTACCGACGCACTTCTACATGATCTGCTTTTATTTTTCCTTATTGGTTCTTATAGATCTTAAGTTACTTGTCTTTCTCAATATTTTAGGTACATTTTTCTGAGAATTTAGAACATTTTACACCATTTTACGTTGTCAAACACATCTTCTAGGATGGCAGTCCTTATAAAGGTGACTTTTTTTAATGAAATGTTGCTTCCATTAGGAAGCTAGCCCAAGTCCAGAACTGACTCTATGGCTACTTTACCTTTCCTAAGCCCAAACAAATCTCCACCAAAAAGATCCTCAACTTATTTCCATTCTTATGTGTACAGTTGCTGTCATAAACTTGTATGAATGAACGAAATTAGTAATTAAACCAAGCAAATAATACGAGACATGAGGCGTTTCATCTTTACATTAATTTCTAACGGTCGCTGTTTGCCCTGCAGGAGATAACTGCGTTCACTAGTTAAAATAATGTTAAGAGACCGAAGCAGAATCAGGGCACAAGCTTACCAGTCTGAGACGCATTGCTTTAGCATGGCACTGACTCGTTCCCTTCATCATCACGTCTATACTAACAAGTTACAGTGTGTCCCCGGAGGAATGGTCTGTATTCAGGGATGTGACAGAAACGATCATACGGGAAAAAAATCAGGTAAACATGAGCTCTAAAACGCATAAAGGGCTGGTAGCACTTTTTCAGTAGACGAGATGTTTCTTAATAGCGGAGATAAAAAAGTGCTCATAATTCAAGTTAAGCACAGTTACGGGCCAGTTTACTGGACTTTTTATCTTGCTCTAGTCCATACTGCTACCTGTCAAAATATGGAAAGTACAGAGCTTCCAGAAGAAGGCGGTTTTTTTTTTTCAATGTCAGGAATGAAGAAGTTCTCATAGCTGTTAAAATATGCATTTTAGAGCCCACATTTACTAGATTTCTTATCTTAGGTTGATCGTTTCTCTCTTATTCCTGAATATTTACCATTCCCACAGGGACACTTTGAATACATATCGGAACAGGGCTTGCTCTCAGCTGTGAATATCTTCCATCTCTGTCGCGAAGAGAGGCATTTTCAGCACGCTAGAATCCATTATACGTATTACACATAACTGTTCTGGTTTTCAACATACAAATTAGAAGATCTCTGAAATTTTAATTTTCAGTTGTTGTTTGAGCCCAATATCCGTCGAACATACTATGCTCTGTAACCATGATATAACCTCTTTAGTTACAATACTTGTAACATAAGTTTTGTATAGTGTAACACGCTGCAACTGACTTCATTTCGATGCAGTTGGTTGTTTGGTTGATTCGGGGCAGAAGACCAAACAGGGGGCTCGTCGGTCTAATCAGATTAATGAATTGAGGGGAAGGAAGTCAGCCGTGCCCTTTTACAGTAACCATCGCTGCATTTACCTGAAGCGATTTAAGGAAATCAGGGGAAACTCAAATCAAGATGACCGCACGCGGGTTTGCACTATCGTCCTCCCGAACGCATGTCCAGTGTGCTAACAACTGCGTCACCTCGCTCGGTCATTTCTATACGGTAAACATGATTATATCATGTGCCAATGTCGATGAAGTCCCATTCGCCACTTGTAATTTTAGAACCGAGTTTTGGCATCCATCTTAAATATCAAATGATCGATATAATCATTAGATTCTAGTTGCTTCTCCTCTTCATGGGTAACGTACTGTTTGTAATAACAGTTTTTTTAGTGGGGACGTATGGGCACCAAATATTTCGAGCGCCACTCTTGTGTTTTCGTGTATGCTAAACACGAAATTTTCCAAAGAATAGGAATTGTTGAAACTTATTCTGCTGCCTGCAATTGATTTGCCATTTCTTTTTGACATTAGTTCGAAGAAGGCACAAAAACATTTGCTTGTCAAATCTCTCTACTGCCATAGCTGTGTCCGCTGGATTATTGTTTTATGTGCTGCTTGATTAACGGAAGTAGAGGTCGTGGCGCAACATTTTGTGGAGTCGGTATTGTTCCTTGACCTATTTGTTCCCGAATCCCATTTCATTAGAGATTGGAAAATGACATAATGTTTCGAAACGGGTGAAATTTTAGATGTATAAATATTATTTTCGTAAAAGGAGAGAAGGAAGTTAAGAAGATAAGGCCCAGTCAAAAAGAATGTCATTGGAGACGGAGCATAAACACGGATTACATAAGAATGCCGTGCCCTTTATAAAGCAATCATCCAGGCATCTGCCTGTAGTGACTTGTCGTAATCGTGGGAAACTTAAATCTGGATGGCCGGAGTTGGATTTGAACAGTCCTTCTCCAGATAGCGAGTACAGAATGCGTGCACAATTCCAGCCCGGTCAGTTGTACCTGTACAGTTTTCAATGAATCTTTCGCTTTTAGCACACTAGCAGTTATAAATACAGATATTACGGATAAGAAACTGCCAGGTTCTTAGTTTGCATCTGCAGACACGCCGTCTTTCATGTTTCACAAGTGGACATAAATGCCGTTCGACCAACTCCAATGGGAAATACTATAAGAAAACCGCTAATTTCCATAAATACTTCCAAGATTTCACGATTCATGAAAGTCAGTAAAAGTATTTCTTCCTGTTTGGAGCTGCGATCATTACAAATGTTGTGTGTACAAAACCCTGTACATCCCTAAATAAATTTCTATGCTCCTTCCCCTACCAGACATAAAAAACAATGACCTTGCGATTAGGCATTTTAATACCGACACTGAACCTTGTTTCACAAGTTCAAAGTGTTTTGATATCTAATGACGCCTGCAGCAGAAACGTAGTAACTAGTAAAGAAATTTATTTAGTGGTTTACGCGGTCTTATTCACAAGGTTCTCCAACTTACACCTTGCGTAATGAGTACATGAAAGAGACAACGGTACAGGGGACGTTTGGCACTTCATTCAGTCTAGAACAGGAAGACTAGAGAGGGTTATACTGATGACGCACAATGTACTATCTCCCACATAACATATTTCAATTACGGAGTGTGTGCATTATCTTCTATCAATATCACTTCACTGGGAGCACTTTAAATGATACCGGTAAAATGATGTCGAACAATAAGTACGTGCCGGTAGGATTTAACGGAAAGGTTAAGGTAGCGGGGGCTAGTGCAAATAAAACTCTCTGTGTGCGAAATGATGGTGCATTTGAAATGCGATAAAAAAAAACAAATTTATAATACCTTAAGAAACAGGGATACGATGGATGAAAGCGATAGGGAAGAAAACGGCAAATGAAGAAATTAACGAGGTTGTGTAGGAATGGTTCGTAGGCGCGCGAGCAAAGAAACTTACCTTCGTCTTGACATATGTTGCAGAGTGAGGTTCTGAAACTCGCTAAAGAGTTCGGAAATAAGGAGTATGACATCCATAGGATGGCTTGACAGTTTCGTAGCTAATCAGCACATCGTATGACATGAAAAGTTTGGGGAAGCTATGAATGTGCAGGAAAGAGTAGTAACACAATGGAAGACAACCCTGTACAACCTAATAGCGAATTGATTAAAATGCGAAACATTCCATGCAGTTCCGATGGCTACATTCGTAATAATGACTTACCTATCAACTCCTTCTACTTTTATTTCAGCATCAGATTTAATAGAAATCCACGCCACAAAGTAAGAAGAAGAGCAAAATGTACTTAGAAAAATTAAACTGCCTGGAGAAGCTACTGCATACATCAACGGCTTTATGCCATTTGCAGCACACAATAATGGTTTCCAAACTGTTGGAACCATTGTATTGCACTAAAAACTGCGTAGAATAAACAATTCTGAACAAGAAAAACGTGGCAAAAAAGTGAAATTAAGGCAAATAAACGCGAGAATAATGTATATGTGGGTACAAAACAAACAAATGTAAAGTTAGAGAAACAAAAAATAAATGCCGTGTAATTTATCAATTTCTGTAAAGTCTAGTGCTCTGTTGCACAATATACAATAAATGAACATCTAATGTGCATACGTGAATGTACTTAAATACGGGCATAATTAAAATTTATACTTTTGTGTAGGATAACTGCCAAATTTTATGTAACCTAATGACTATTGTGTAATACGGAAACTTGTCCAGGTCGGAAAATTTTTTCAGTCCCATGCGTTTCCACTTTGAACACGTTTCACTGTATTATTAAACTAACTTACACAAATTGTTCAATGTGAGCCCCGGAGACGCCGACGAGATGCTGTCCAACTCCAGATTTGTACCTGGTGGACGGAATTGGAACTAATATTTTTATGCGTAAATCGGTGTCGCACCATCGCATTAAAATACAAAGTTTCGACGTCATTTGAAAATTACAGCCCACAATGGGGCTCCGTGAGTAGCTGCACTTTAATAATAACAAATCGGTACTAGGAAGTAGGAACATGGGTTTAAGCAGTGCAAAGCTACGACCAAGACGTTCAAACTTTCTAACAGAATGTGATAGGGAAGAGCGTCCTCTCTTGTACAAAAAACGCATTCTATGGAGATGTACCTGCAACACTATATGACCTGGCACCTATTACTAAGACCAATAAATCGCAATAGTGACTCCGGTGTAGGCCTAACGTAGTCAGAAAATATTGCTCAGGTCAGTTAAGAAGTCGGAGAAAGTTTAAGTGAGTACATGCTAACTGACCATGAAAAGCATTATAATTTACAAAAGAGTGCGGTATGAAAAATAATTACAGAGCGTTTGAAATAACTTTCGGTTTTTACCTAGTAAACAAACACGAAAATTGAGTGATGATGTTACATCTGCTCTTTAAGGACAACATTGTACAAAATACCACAAATCTTCATAAAATGGAACAAAAGACACCACATAAACATTCAACTCACTGCGATAATATCAGATAAGTTGAAAACCCTGTCCCACATTTATGGATTACTTAATGAAAGACTCATATTGATTCCTGTGCATGGAATAAAGCAACCATCGGAAAAACAGATTTCACCTTCGTCACAAAAAAAGCATGACTGCAGAGCTGAAAACGATGAAAATAAAACGTTATGCTTCTGTGCCATCGCAAGCAACCCTCGCATCTGAATTTCAGTGTGTTGCAGTTTAGAATTGGTATAACAGTAAAAAACAAGACAATGGCTCCTGATACTAACAAACAAAACCGTGATATGCGGACTGTGGCCACGCAGACAGTATAAGAATACGCCAAGTGGTCAGCCAAAATTGTGCAAATTCTCTGTCTGTCGCCTAGATGACCATGTTAACTGAAACATTAACCATCCTCTCATATGATTAGTCACGAGTTGTTGTTTTGCCTCAAAGTACACCAAACAGATATGATTTCGCTATGCAGATAAATATGGGTCTTCCTTAGAAGTAGAAATTATTACAAGAAAATCTGTTTCCATAATTAAGACTGCTCACCGCCGACATTAATATATTGATAAGAAATTTTCAGTAACTGAATGTGCAAGAAGCCTGTGCCTCCTTATACCGAGCCGCCGGTCTAGCGTAACAGCGTCGTAAAGACCATCTACGCCTGGTCACGGCATGTTTTTCCGCGACGTTTTGCTTTTGTTGATGTTCATCTTATATCCTCCTTTCAAGGCACTGTCCATTCCGTGCAACTGCTCATCCAGGTCCTTTGCTGTCTCAGACAGAATTACAGTGCCATCGGCTATCCTCAAAGTTTTTATTTCTTCTCCATCGATTTTAATTGATACTCCAAACTTTTCCTTTGTTTCCTTTACTGCTTGCTCAGCATATAGATTGAACAACATCGTGGGTAGGCTACAACCCTGTCTCACTGCCTTCCCAACCACTGCTTCCCTATCATGCCCCTCGAGTTTCATAACTGCCATCTGGTTTCTGTACAAGTTGTCAATAGTATTTTGATCTGTATTTGACCCCTACCACCTTCAGAATTTAGAAGAGAGTGTTCCAGTCAAAATTGTCAAAAGCTTTCTCTAATTCTACAAATGCCCGAAACGTGGTTTTGCCTTTCCTTAACTATCTTCTAGAATAAGTCGTAGGGCCAGTATTGCCTCGCGTGTTCCAACATTTCTACGGAATCCATACGGATCTTCCCCGAGGTCGGCTTCCACCAGGTTTTTCCATTCGTCTTTCGTGTTGTCTACTCCCGGGGATTTGTTTCGGCCTAGATCTTTCAGCGCCCCTTCCATCTTTTCACGAAGTATCGTATCTCCCATCTCATCTTCATCTACGTCCTCTTCCATCTCCATAATATTGCCCTCAAGTACATCGCCATTGTATATACCCTCTTTATACTCCTTCCACCTTTCTGCTTACCCTTCTTTCCTTAGTACTGGTTTGCCATCTGAGCTCTTGATATTCATACAATTGCTTCTCTTTTCTCCAAAGGTCTCTTTAATTTCCTGTAGTTAGTATTTATCTTACCACTAGTGATACATGCCTCTACCGTCCTACATTAATCCTCTTACCATTCCTGCTTACCCATTTTGCACTTCCTGTCGATCTCATTTTTGAGGCGTTTGTATTCCTTTTAGCCTGCTTCATTTACTGTATTTTTATATTTTCTTCTTCTATCAGTTATATTCAATACGTCTTCTGCTACGTAAGGATTTCTGCTACCAATCGTCTTTCTAACTACATGATCCACAGGTGGCTTCACTGTTTCACCTCTCAAAGCTACCCATTCTTCTTCTACTTTATTTCTTTCTCCCGTTCTTGCCAATCGTTCCCTAATGCTCTCTCTGAATCTCTCTACGACCTCTGGTTCCTTCAGTTTATGCAGCTTAAATTCCTACCTTTTTGCAATTTCTTCAGTTTTAGTCTA
This sequence comes from Schistocerca gregaria, assembly GCF_023897955.1. Lineage (NCBI taxonomy): Eukaryota > Metazoa > Arthropoda > Insecta > Orthoptera > Acrididae > Schistocerca > Schistocerca gregaria. Next base: position 204,000,177 of record NC_064924.1, read on the forward strand.
CAGTTCATAACCAATAAATTGTGGTCAGAGTCCATATCTGCCCCTGGAAATTGTTTACAATTTAAAACCTGGTTCCTAAATCTCTGTCTTATAATTATATAATCTATCTGAATCTTACAATGTCCCCAGGCCTCTTCCACGTATACAACCTTCTTTCATGATTATTAAACCAAGTACACTCCTGGAAATGGAAAAAAGAACACATTGACACCGGTGTGTCAGACCCACCATACTTGCTCCGGACACTGTGAGAGGGCTGTACAAGCAATGATCACACGCACGGCACAGCGGACACACCAGGAACCGCTGTGTTGGCCGTCGAATGGCGCTAGCTGCGCAGCATTTCTGCACCGCCACCGTCAGTGTCAGCCAGTTTGCCGTGGCATACGGAGCTCCATCGCAGTCTTTAACACTGGTAGCATGCCGCGACAGCGTGGACGTGAACCGTATGGGCAGTTGACGGACTTTGAGCGAGGGCGTATAGTGGGCATGCGGGAGGCCGAATTGCCCAACACGTGGGGCGTGAGGTCTCCCCAGTACATCGATGTTGTCGTCAGTGGTCGGCGGAAGGTGCACGTGCCCATCGACCTGGGACCGGACCGCAGCGACGCACGGATGCACGCCAAGACCGTAGGATCCTACGCAGTGCCGTAGGGGACCGCACCGCCACTTCCCAGCAAATTAGGGACACTGTTGCTCCTGGGGTATCGGCGAGGACCATTCGCAACCGTCTCCATGAAGCTGGGCTACGGTCCCCCACACCGTTAGGCCGTCTTCCGCTCACGCCCCAACATCGTGCAGCCCGCCTCCAGTGGTGTCGCGACAGGCGTGATTGGAGGGACGAATGGAGACGTGTCGTTTTCAGCGATGAGAGTCGCTTCTGCCTTGGTGCCAATGATGGTCGTATGCGTGTTTGGCGCCGTGCACGTGAGCGCCACAATCAGGACTGCATACGACCGAGGCACACAGGGCCAACACCCGGCATCATGGTGTGGGGAGCGATCTCCTACACTGGCCGTACACCTCTGGTGATCGTCGAGGGGACACTGAATAGTGCACGGTACATCCAAACCGTCATCGAACCCATAGTTCTACCATTCCTAGACCGGCAAGGGAACTTGCTGTTCCAACAGGACAATGCACTTCCGCATGTAGCCCGTGCCACCCAACGTGCTCTAGAAGGTGTAAGTCAACTACCCTGGCCATCAAGATCTCCGGATCTGTCCTCCATTGAGCATGTTTGGGACTGGATGAAGCGTCGTCTCATGCGGTCTGCACGTCCAGTACGAACGCTGGTCCAACTGAGGCGCCAGGTGGAAATGGCATGGCAAGCCGTTCCACAGGACTACATCCAGCATCTCTACGATAGTCTCCATGGGAGAACAGCAGCCTGCATTGCTGCGAAAGGTGGATATACACTGTACTAGTGCCGACATTGTGCATGCTCTGTTGCCTGTGTCTATGTGCCTGTGGTTCTGTCAGTGTGATCATGTGATGTATCTGACCCCAGGAATGTGTCAATAAAGTTTCCCCTTCCTGGGACAATGAATTCACGGTGTTCTTATTTCAATATCCAGGAGTGTATTAGCTATGGTAAGTTATGCTCTGTGCACGATTCTACCTAGCGGCTTCCTCTTTCATTCCTTACCCCCATTCCATATTCACTTACCACTTTTCCTTCTCTTCCTTTTCCTACTATGGAATTCCTGTCCCACATGACTATTAAATTTTCGTACCCCTTAACTATCTGAATAATTTGTATTACCTCATCGTACATTTCTTCACTCATTTCGTCATCTGCGGAGGTAGTTGGCATATACGATTGTACTACTGTGGTAGGCGTAGGCTCCGTGTCTATCTTGGCTACAATAATGCGTTCACTATGCTGTTCGTAGTAGCTTACCCACGCTCCTATTTTTTACTCTTTATTAAACCTACTCCTGCATTACCCCTATTTGATTTTGTATTTATAACCCTGTATTCACCTGACCAGATGTCTTGTTCATCCTGCCACCGAACTTCATTAATTCACACTATATCTAACTTTAACCTGTCCGTTTCCATTTTTAAGTTTTCTAACCTATCTGCCTGGCTAAGGTATCCAACATTCGACGCTCCGATCCTCAGAACGGCAGTTCTGATTCTCCTGATGACGACGTCCTCTTGAGTAGTCACCGCCCGGAGATCCGTTATGGTACTATTTTACCTCCGGAATATTTTACCCAAGAGGACGCCATCTTCATGCTGAGAAGGCTGCTGCCCCTCTGCAGGAACTACACGTTGTGGTTGCACATACGGTGCGGCTGTCTGTATCGCTGAGGCATGCAAACCTCCCTACCGAGGTAAGGTCCATGGTTCAAGGGGTTGAAGTTCGGCTACTTACGTCTGCCTATTCCGTAAACGCTGACCAACCGGTTAACGTGGAATCAGAAACGTGACACATTTCTGTCGAAAATCCACATCACTGAGAGGCGATTGGTAACGTACAGAACAGAAAGAAAAATCCATGCTCTAACCGAAATATAATCCCGCCGCGTTTTGGTTACCAAGTCCTTTTTTCCGAATTGTTTATTCGTCGTTATGTCATGAGTGGCTCTATGTGGATGCAACGTGACATAAGATCTCGATTACAGAATTTGAAAGGACTCGAGATTGGATCACGCAGTCTTTCCCTTTCCACAAACACATTTTGTCGCTAACGACCATGTAGAATAAACCTCTAGACCACGAAGCTGAGCTTCGGTTCCGCTCTTGGAAAATGAGACCTACAGTTAGACGGAATCCGAACCACGTGTCGCTTCTGGTGAATGTTGACGTTACTGACGGGTGTTTGCTAGGTTAAGAAAACGGCGATAAATCCGTGGTCCGTATCTGGAGCTGCGGCTGATGTGCCGCTAGATCGCAATGTCAGTTTCCATGAAATATATATACATATATAAGTTCTGTATACGCAAACCTTCGTTGTGAATCAGTTTATCCATTAGTCTAAAACAGATGAAAATCCTTACAGTATTTCCTGAGACTAACCCCTTTGCACAGACAGCAGCTGGCATGGAACATGAATTTATTTACGGAGATAAAAGAAGACGTAGTGGCTTCCATACAGCGGTGTAGTGAGGCTGCTTTGAAATGTGTGAGGTTAATGTACACAGCGCTCACTACTGGCGATTCTAAAACCCTCACTGGTTACTTTAGTAATAATTTCTTTACAGAAATATCTGGCCTGAACTGATTCATGATAAATTTATCGGTTCTCACATGGTTATGAAACGGTAAGCCAACACGCACTGACATAGTTTCTATGAAACAGTCGTCGGACATATTATTCCTTGCAGGCCAAATGAGACTGAAGCAAATCTTTCGCTTGTCTGTTGATAAGAAGAGGAGTGTGAGTGAGTACCACCACGGTCGACAAATTTTGCGGACGCATCAAAGACCCTGCGTATTAAAAGTCTCTCAAAGCGAGAGAAGAACAGATTCACAAAGCGTGCCCATTGCTGTAAAATGGAGACAAATTTCCGGTCACAAAGGCCCCCACGTCTGTGTTTAGAGAAAGACGTTAAGCACTACTATCAAGCGTTATCGTAAACTCAGAGAAATGGCTACTTTTCCCATAAACTTATTTTCCTTTCTTAAACGTTGATGAAACGTCAGCTTCCGTAGGAGATTAATTACGTATTTATCAGTCAGATGCAGTATATATAAAGGAAAACAGTTCAAAGAAAAATATTACTGTTTCATAACTCTACTAAAAGGTTCCTAGTTTCAGCTTCTGGGGTTGTAATTGCTTTCTCCTTTATCCTACAGCTTCCGTTTCATGCAAAGTTCATCTCCAGTTCGATATTACTAGTACCTGGAAATTATATTTTACTCTACGGACATATAACACAGGCACACTCACACGCACACGCACGGAGCGAGAGAGAGAGAGAGAGAGAGAGAGAGAGAGAGAGAGAGAGAGAGAGGGGGGGGGGCGAAGCTTTCAGGAGACTGCCGCATATGGAATAATCTGCTTTTGACGGTGATATGAGAGGAAAACAATGGAAAGTCATGTCATTTCGCAGTTTTTTGCCGAAGATTTGAGTGATCGTAGCTTTTGGGATGGACGAAACCTGCTATACGCACTCACTAAACGAGTTGCAACGCATTTGCTAAACGAAGTAACAGCAATACAGTCTATTAACATGGACGAACTAACTTTCGATTTGCGATGTCGTTGCTAATCGTTAATTCCGGTGACCTCGCTCGGAATGGAGCGCGGGAACCTATTTACGCCAAATAACGCATGCAGAAACGTATGCGATTAGCCGGTTCAAAATGTTCTGCACGTACAGTTCGTTTCCAGTCAACAGAAAGTCACAACCGCTCGTTCAAAGTCTGCAATACATCGCCGTATTTAATGCAAAGTTATCGTTGCTGAAAACAGTATTTTAATTCGTAGCATAAATATTTACATTGACTTATATGGAGACTAATTGCGTCTAGCTGAAATATGAAATACATAAGTACTAGGTTATAACTATTCCTGTTGGTGAACGCTGAGATGTAACGTCAGCAACTGAAGCGGTTCTAAGACAAACTTTTAATACTTCAATTTCATCAAATCAGTGCATGACTCGTTTACTTATTTTCCAGTTCGGCAATGCACTTGTTTCATAGTTTTATAATCTTATTTTGGTGCGTATTATAGAAAATATTACTATTTAAATTATTCCACACAATTTTAATGAGGCAAACACTACTTAATTTTAGAACAAACGGGTAGTTTCAAGTTTGTGGTGTAGGAGAGGTACTGGGACGAGAAATACTAAGCACTGCTTTTGTTTCAAAGAAACGTTTTTTTTTTACTACTTTTCTTTACTTGACTTGCAAAACCATGACAGTTTACATTTATATCCACGCAAGACCTTGCAATAACACCAGATCTTAAAAAAGAATGAATAACCTCATAGATTAAAACGTCAACTTTGGAACTTTCTGAGCTTTCATCTGTTTTAAAGTTTCCTTGCGTCAACTTTACAGAAAATTTTAAGAAAACAAATGCTCGCAGTTATCAACAAATTAAATCACATGCAAGCTAAGAGTTGCAGTAGCAAGTAGGCTAGTCCCATTACAAAGTGTGAACATCAAGCACGGCTGATTAACTTCACACTGGGCGGTCGGATGGTACCACTCGTACACGCCACCTGCATCGTTGCTAGTTTGGCCTTGTATCAGCGCAGATCCGCACATAGTAATAATACCTCCCACAGAACTAGAACTATTAAGCACCTATAACAACCAAGCAACGTGAATAAAATATCTTGAGCCTTTAGTAACGTTTGAGCTTGGGGTAATTAGCTGCTTTAGAAGCAAAGCTTTTGACTTACCCAACCTAGAGAAAGAGCTAGACAAGTTAATAGCAAATCCAACCGGCAAATTTAAATATTAAAACGAAAACAGCAGTTTAAAGCACTAAAATTTTCTTAACAAGAAAGGAAGCTATGCAAACAAATTTAAATATGAATAAACAGCACCTCACGTGCTTGGTGCATTACACTACTGAAATTGAAGAAGGTCCCTCTGTCGTGTTAGCAAGCGGGCACTGCAACTAAATTTATGTCTGCTAAGCAGTATGGTAAAATCCACACAGGTTTACTTTAGTACGAATTTTTATAGTGGGGTGAGTGCTTACGAAGTGTACAACTTTCATGGCACCCGTTGTCGCTAGTGATGGATTATTGTTGTTGTTGTGGTCTTCAGTCCTGAGACTGGTTTGATGCAGCTCTCCATGCCACCCTATACTGTGCAAGCTTCTTCATCTCCCAGTACTTACTGGAACCTGCATCCTTCTGAATCTGCTTAGTGTATTCATCTCTTGGTCTCCATCAACGATTTTTACCCTTCACGCTGGCCTCCAATGCTAAATTTGTGATCCCTTGATGGCTCAGAACACGTCCCACTAACCGGTCCCTTCTTTTTGTCAAGTAGTACCACAAACTCCTCTTCTCCCCAATTCTATTCAACACTTCATCATTCTCACATGCATTATCCACACGAAAAGAGACACGTAAAGCTCAGCGCGTTTCACACACTAAGACCAATAACTTGTTCCACTTGCTATCTACGGAACTGTGCCTTCAACGGGAAGCAACCCGCCACTGCGTTGCTGAAACTAAGATTCACTCGCGTGACTGCCCCAAGTTAACTCTTGCCGCTTACAGACACTGTCTCACTGCGTACTACACTCAGCTTGGCAGGACCCAACAGGTGCATACAACAGCCCGCCCACACAGGACGCCACTCACAGCGGCTCTGCTTACGGCTAGTAGAACTATACTCGACTCACGCTGCGGTCGCTCTCTCTCTCTCTCTCTCTCTCTCTCTCTCTCTCTCTCTCCCACTCTCTGTCTCTCTTCCGCTCTCTCTAGCTGTCCCTGTCCTCTTTCTCAGTCCTCTCTGTCTATCTTACCTTAGCGCAGGGCTTTCCAACTTGTGGTACGCGGACCCCTTAGGGGTCCGCCGGCTCTTTCTAGAGTGTCCGCGGCCACATTTCACCAAATCGTGTAAAATAATGAGTAAAATTATTGAATAAAAATGTGAAAATGAAATTCATTTTTTTTTTCGTGAGAAAAACATGTGTACTTCTACTTCAGGTTGTGTTCCCAAGCAGCCTTTGCGGTTCCAAAGTGAGAACGAATACACAGTTTAGTGCCGGTGAATGCGGCTTCTCTGATCGACTGTTTCGCAACAATACGGGGGTCGTTTATGAGCCGCCTCACGGCGCTAGGTACGCTGAAACCTTTTACGCATGCGCCGAGCGAGCTTTGTCGAAGAAGCTCCACAGTCGGATTTATTATGTGAAAACGCTGCATGTACTCCATTGGTTGCAATATCCTGTGGAAGTGGAATAACCAAGAAGCGTAAGTACAACGAAAGCTATTTAGAAATGGGCTTTATGGAGACAAAGAAGGGTAAAGCTCAGTATGTAATTTATGCGCGAGTCCTTCCGAACAGTTCAATGGTTCCAGTTAAATTGCACTGTCATTTTGAAGGTACTCACCCGGATTTCCAGGCTAAACACATCGATTTTTTCAAAACGAAGAGTGCTGAACTAGCTGATTCTCAGAATTGCATGAAAACTCATGCAAAAACCATTAATAAAAATTCATTGAAAGCTTCTTTCTTGGTTAGTTATCGAGTGGCAAAAACAGGCAAAGCTCATACCATTGCAGAAACTATCATGAAGTCTTGTGTTAATGATATTGTTTCTTGCATGCTACTCTTCAGTGGGGAAACGACGGACCGTAACGATCGCAGGTTCAAATCCTGCCTCGGGCATGGATGTCTGTGATGTCCTTAAGTTAGTTAGGTTTAAGTAGATCTAAGTTCAATGGGACTGATGACCTCAGATGTTAAGTCCCATAGTGCTCAGAACCATTTGAACCATTTTCTTACATGCTGGACGAATTGGGAACATGGCACGTGCATTAAGAAGCTTTCAGTTCCAGTGGGTTTCGCTCTGAAATTTTAAGTTACTATGCTCTTGACTGACGAGAGGCTCGCCATGAATTTTCGACTGAAGAACGGGTCCGCCAACTGAAAAGGTTGGGAAGCCCTGCCTTAGCGCAACCGTGAGCACCTTTTGAAGACTAGTCGCGCCAGAGATTCTCTAACATCCGAGCTACTATTTACGGTGAGGTAACCCTCGTCAAAGCTGGAACAATGTCGACCGTGCCTCGGCACAGTGTTTCCAGTACCTCATTTCGTGACAAACATTTCCTTTGGACGATACTCAAAACAGGATACCCGTCATTGTCGCCTCTTTGTTTTTGTTGCTGCTTCTCATTTTGCCTCTTTAGACTGAGCAGAACTTCACGATCAGAGCTTAACCCCGGGCTTGAATGCCTGCCTCCGCTTCAGCAGCTTGTAGTGGTAATGAGAAGGCACAGAGGCGGTTTTTGTTTTTATTTGCGATGAACTCAACACCGAATGGGCATGCAAGCTTCTGTGTCACCCAAACAAGATACAGCCAGGTCAAAAGCACCACGGGCGCAAACATGTGACCTGGTGCCCCTTGAGTGAGTTCCAACAGCGCCACATGCTGCGCTGCGAATGACGATACTGGCTTCGTCTCGGCCATTTGCCAGCCCAGTAAATCCGCCAATGACTGGACGACAATGAACAGAACCCTACTCGGGAGACAGAAGAGCAGCTCACGTCCACTTACCTACAGGGTGTTTCAAAAATGACCGGTATATTTGAAACGGCAATACAAACTAAACGAGCAGCGATAGAAATACACCATTTGTTGCCATATGCTTGGGACAACAGTACATTTTCAGTCAGACAAACTTTCGAAATTACAGTAGTTACAATTGTCAACAACAGATGGCGCTGCGGTCTGGGAAACTCTATAGTACGATATTTTCCACATATCCACCATGCGTAGCAATAATATGGCGTAGTCTCTGAATGAAATTACCCGAAACCTTTGACAACGTGTCTGGCGGAATGGCTTCACATGCAGATGAGATGTACTGCTTCAGCTGTTCAATTGTTTCTGGATTCTGGCGGTACACCTGGTCTTTCAAGTGTCGCCACACAAAGAAGTCACAGAGGTTCATGTCTGGCGAATAGGGAGGCCAATCCACGTCGCCTCCTGTATGTTTCGGATAGCCCATAGCAATCACACAATCATCGAAATATTCATTCAGGAAATTAAAGACGTCGGCCGTGCGATGTGGCCGGGCACCATCTTGCATAAACCACGACGTGTTCGCAGTATCGTCTAAGGCAGTTTGTACCGCCACAAATTCACGAAGAATGTCCAGATAGCGTGATGCAGTAATCGTTTCGGATCTGAAAAATGGGCCAATGATTCGTTTGGAAGAAATGGCGTCCCAGACCAGTACTTTTTGAGGATGCAGGGACGATGGGACTGCAACATGGGGCTTTTCGGTTCCCCATATGCGCCACTTCTGTTTATTGAGGAAGCTGTCCAGGTAAAAATAAGCTTCGTCAGTAAACCAAATGCTGCCCACATGCATATCGCCGTCATCAATCCTGTGCACTATATCGTTAGCGAATGTCTCTCGTGCAGCAATGGTAGCGGCGCTGAGGGGTTGCCGCGTTTGAATTTTGTATGGATGGAGGTGTAAACTCTGGCGCATGAGACGATACGTGGACGTTGGCATCATTTGGACCGCAGCTGCAACACGGCGGACGGAAACCCGAGGCCGCTGTTGGATCACCTGCTGCAGTAGCTGCGCATTGCCCTCTGTGGTTGCCGTACGCGGTCGCCCTACCTTTCCAGCACGTTCATCTGTCAAGTTCCCAGTCCGTTGAAATTTTTCAAACAGATCCTTTATTGTATCGCTTTTCGGTCCTTTGGTTACATTAAACCTCCGTTGAAAACTTCGTCTTGTTGCAACAACACTGTGTTCTAGGCGGTGGAATTCCAACACCAGAGAAATCCTCTGTTCTAAGGAATAAACTATGTTGTCCACAGCACACTTGCACGTTGTGATCAGCACACGCCTACAGCAGAAAGACGACGTACAGAATGAAGCAACCACAGACTGCGTTGTCTTCTATACCTTTCACATCACTTGCAGCGCCATCTGTTGTTGAAAATTGTAACTACTGTAATTTCGAAAGTTTGTCCGTCTGAAAATGTACTGTTGTCCCAAGCATATTGCAACAAACAGTGTATTTCTATCGCTGCTCGTTTACTTTTTATTGTCGTTTCAAATATACCAGTCATTTTTGAAACACCCTGTATATATCATCGTCCAGATAACGTCATTTGGTGAACTCTTAGAAATGAAAAGATGGTTGTTGTGAAATGCATTTGCTATGTGCTTTGAAGTTTACCTACGATTATTTGCATTTCGACGTTGAGGGCCCTTTGTCTGTGTTATATTGGAAACAGTGTTGCAGACTTTATTATTCAACAAGTCACAAAAATAAGTAAACATTTTAACTCATTTGTGTGACTTTATTACTAATTTGTGGGAGGATTGTGAAACCTTCCTTCTCCTATCCTATTACCTGACCATAGGACATAGCTGTGTAACAGTGGCAGGGAGAAATTGTTTTTGCGGTCTACTGCGCCAGAAGCCGTTCCACGAACACATTAACTGGGCCTACCGCAACAACAGTGGCAGCCCGACCACCACAACAGTAGCGACGAGACCTTCACAAAACTGGAAACGAGGTTAACTAAAGAAGCATTGCGTACTGCAGTGGTCGTCAACTGCTCAAGAGCCAATACCTGGGGCCCATACAGTCTGTTAAGTACGATTGTGGTCACATTAAACAGTAGAAAAATGTAACTTTTTTTTAACGAGAGGCGCAGTCACACTATTAGTTCCGATCGGAAGCCGAAATGTATTTCATCTTCCTCCTAAAGACGGAGCTGTCGTTATGCCCAGGACGCGAGTTAAACAACAACAGTGAATTATTTTCTGCAAATTGTAAGGAGACGCTTCGAATATAACAATGAAAATTATTCTCACCCATTTTTCTAGATTTTCGATACGTAGATTACAAGACTTTTGCAAACAAACACTGCTCTTTCTTCATTTTGGGTCCTAATTTCTCTTGAAGTTACTGAAGACAGAGATAAAGCTGCGGAAAGAGTAACCCACTGGTACTTACAACTGTCATTGTTGTATACGAATGTGTCATTGCACTCGCCAGCTGCACCAGCGAGTCTGTTTTTCTGTCGAAATGATAAAATGTGGTTTTCACGAAATGTGGCTATTTTGTTTTGTAGGCAGCATTTAGAAATAACAACAAGCTTCGTCTTCACGTCAGCTACAAATTTGTCTATAGATCACCTATAGTGACCTCTACGTTTTTATTTGAAGTAAACTATGTAACATTGTGACTTTCTTTCTCGCATAATTACCTGAATGTGCTTAACAAGGTCGAAGAAGCCTTGAAGTTAGTAATGTTCATCTCACTTGCAATTCCTGACCACGTAATCTCCCAAATCTCCGTCGGCAGCAGTGCAGTGGCTCTCACGAGCAATTCGAAATCTTCTAGAATAGTTTTCTTTTGACATTTTTGCACTTTTCATTTTTGTGCTTATTTCGTACTTCGTGTAAACCTTTCTTCCATTTATACAACTTATGATCAGATTTTTGGAATGATCTGTCTTTGCGAACAGCCTAACTGCAAGCGTTTTCTCCCTCCTTCTTTAAGCAAAAAAGTTTCAACAGTTTTTTTTTCAGTGAGAGATATTACTGTGCATGTTTTCTTTGGGCTTGGAAGACACTCCATTTTTGTTCTGAATTTCGGTTATCGCAATAATCATTGCTCGAACCATAATCCACAGAATGATACCACGGAATGATTTATATTCGCGTTAAGTAGGTGATTTCTTTTGCATACCGGTACCACGTTCTTCATATTTCATCTTCACAAGGTTGAAAACATTAATTGGACTTTTGGACTTCACATTACTGTGAAATTAAGGAAGCAGCACAAAAACAGATGTTATTAGCAAGCATATACATAGAAATCACAAAGAAAATTCAGTTTCATCTCCAATGTTAATATTTAGCGATGTCAGAAAGGCAGCTTCTAATTATCATGGATGTCAAATGCTGAAATCTGAGCGAATGTTAACAGTGAACATCAGTCACAGAAACTAGCAATGGAAACTGAAACTCGCTTTCAAATTACGATCGCTTTTCAAATTACGATCGCTTTGTGCTGTTATCTGTTTACAACGTGCCGTCAAGCAAGAACATGTGGCCGCTGTGTCACACGTGCGTTATCTGCTATGAATACGGTGGCGGTAGGCATGTCTGCCCACCTCCGAGCCACGTATTGACAAATTTTAACATTAAAAAAAATACTTGCAGTGTGTCTTAGCATATAAAATTTTGACAGTATGTTTCTTTCAATCTGTTCTTCCTGTGTAAAAAATTTCAGGACAGGTTTCGACATATCGGCTTGGACTTTTCGCTTGTGAGAACTGCGGGCCGCGCTTTGACGAACACAGGTCTACTCAACTGACATAGCAGGTGGCAAAACACACCGCCATAACATTCAGTTCAATTTTCACGACAACAAAAATATAAACAATGGGCATTGCTCATCTAGTTTAAAGACAAAAAAAATATGTTCAACTGGATGTGAAATCTCATGGGACTTAATTGCTAACGTCATCAGTCCCTAAGCTTAATCACTACTTAATCTAAATTATCCTAAAGACAAACACATACACATACTCATGCCCGAGGGAGGACTCGAACCTCCGCCGGGATCAGCCGCACAGTCAATGATTGCAGCGGTTTATAGACAACAAACAGGTTTAATGTACCAAATCGACACCATTTAGGTCTTCATAGTATCATCGTTCACTTTCCCCATGACGATTATTGGTAATTTCTGCAGTGCATCATTTCTCATTTTTCGCTGGAATAAGATATCAGAATTTAGCTAGTCTATAACGGATGTTACTCTCAATTAAGCGGCAAAACAACTGAAGGATTTAGGAGGAACTGCAACCAGTAACAATTACCTTCGTAAGATTTCAGAGGTCCTGCAGTTCTTCGTGACACTGTGTCAGTACGGTAAAATAATGCTGAGAACCACGCGAAAATTGTAGCTGTGCTAGAGGTAATGATGAAATTTTTGAAGGGATCTAGTTGGATAATTAATGTTTAAATTATTTACGTCTCCTATAATTCAATCCATCTGCACACCCTTTACGCTAGAACGCCTTATTACTCGCCATTGTAACAGCATGCAAATATATACTGAAATGTCAAAGAAACTCGTATAGGTATGCGTATTCAAATACGTTAAGAAGCAGAACACAGCGCTGCGGTCGGTAACGCATATGAAAGACAATAAATGTCTGGCGCAGTTGTTAGATCGTTTACGGCTGCTACAACGGCATGTTATCAAGATTTAAGTAAATTTGAAGGTGGTGTTATAGTCGGCGCACGAGAGACGGGACACAGCATCATTCAGGTAATGATGGAGCGGGATTTTTCCGTATGACCATTCCACGAATGTACCGTGAATATCATGAATCTGGTAAAACATCCGACATCGCTGCAGTCGGGAAAAGATTCTGCAACAACGCGACCAAAGACGACTAAAGACAATCATTCAACGTGAAAGAAGTGCAACCCGTCCACAGACTGCTGCAGATTTCAGTGCTGGGCCATCAACAAGTGTCAGAGTGCGACCATTCAACGACACGTCATCAATACAGGCTTTCGGAGCTGAGGGCCCCCTCGTGGACCCTCGATGAGTCCACGATACAAAGCTTTACGCCTCAGTTTAGCCTGTGAGCACCGACATTCGACTGTTGATGACTGGAAATATGTTGCCTAGTCGGACGTGTCTCGTTTCAGATTGTATCGAGAATATGGACGTGTAAGGGTATGGAGACGACCTCATGAATCCATGGACCCCGCATGTCAACAGGGGACTGTTCAAGCTGGTGGAGGCTCTGTAATGGTGTGGGACGTATGCCATTGGAGTGATATGGTACCACTGATACCCCTAGATACGACTCTGACAGGTGACACGTACGTAACCATCCTGTCTGAGCACCTACATCCATTCATGTCCATTGTGCATTCCGACGGCCTTGGGCAATTCCAGCAAGACAATACATCATACTACTCGTCCATAATTGCTACAGAGTGGCTCCAGGAACACTCTTCTGTATTTAATCACTTCCGCTGGCCACAAAACTCATCAGACATGAACGGTCTTAAGCATATCTGGGATGCCTTCAACGTGCTGTGGACAGCACTTCCGAACAGCTCGTTGCAAGGCATCACGGATATGCTCGTATTGATGCAGATTTATGGGCAGCCCTGCAGGATTCGTGGAGTCTATTTTCTCCAGCACTACTTCAGTCATCAGCCGAATCCATGTCACTTTGTGTTGTGAAACTTCTGCGTGCTCGCCGGGGCCCTATACGATATTAGGTAGGTGTGCCAGTTTCTATAGCTTCTCAGTGTATTAATTGCTGGTAGAGTATGCGGTAGCCCTGATCTTAGCACTATATCGATATATGGATAAGAGAAAGCAACAAATATCACAATGGGAATATGGGAAATTCTATTCTTTATATAGAATTTTCGCTTTTCCGTCGTTCGGGGTGCGTCATTTCACTCCTCAATACAGTTGCAAGTGCGAAGGATTTTGGTCCAACTATATGTGGTAGAACAGTCAGTAGATCTGTGACACCTGCTGAGTACAAACCATTTTCCCAACTGCGTTATTATCAAGGACAGCACTGAACAACGTGGTTTCAGAGGAATAAGGGTGTAAACACTGCGGGCATTCACAGCCCATTGGCGGCCGTGTGTGGAGAGTGTGCACCGTGCGAAAACTGCTTTTGCAAGAACGCTTGTCCCCATAAGAGACGAAAATCACTCTTTCCATCTCTGGAACGGGCCACCAGGGACAGTCATGTCCAAAATGTTCTCCTTACTTAGCCCCTTTTATTACTAACCTCTCGGATCTATTAAGAAACTGTTGGTTGAGGTCATTTCGCAAACTTCCAGAAACTGCAAGAAGCTTTTTTGCGTGGGTGCGACAGACTCCAGAAAAGATTAAGGGACCCTGTCAGGGGAATACGGTGTTGGTGGCAGCACCTCGAACCTCATTTCGGCGACGGCTGCAGGGTTTTTGTTTTGTTGCGAGAGCACTTTTGGTGACGGTGTACACTGTGCACACACAGTCATCAGCCGCCTGTGAATATCCGCAGCGTTTCACCCTCCTTCCACGTCGTTCAGTGCTGTCCTTGATGATCACACACCATGTTGTCCCCTCACTCGAAGGCAGCAGTCTGAAATTTCGGCCGCACTAAGCAGGGATTACAATTACAGCTATTGTCTGCCACCTGCTGTGGGATCAAAGCACTGCACGGATGAGAGGAAGGAATTAAAACGGTCTTTCCTTGTTTCTAAAGCCAAATGTACACCGTTCATAAAGCACGTAAATCTAAGACGATGATTATTCACGCATGTGCATGAACGTTATAATGATGACATAGTTCCTTTTGGTATGAAAGTTTCATACCAAAATGTACAGTTCGTAGAGGATTATAAAGCGAGCACCCTGACTTAGTTTACTAATGCGTGAATTAATATTTAGTTTCTCGTTGAAATGAACAACTTATACCTATAAGGAAGAACACACCCGAGAGCTCATAGCAGTTGTTCAAAACGAGTACCAACAGTGCCAACGCATGTGTTACAAAACAAAACACAACGAATCATTTAGACCCACTGGTTTCATGTGTTGTTCATGGTGCTCTGTCAGCGGTCTGCACGCTATATTATTGTTCAAAGTGTGAAAGTGGAGAGCGCTTATTGGTGAGACATCACCGCCACAATCAAATTGTAATGTGTTGAACAGTTGTTTCTTAAAAAGGCTTGGTCTGTCGCCTGTGGCTTGAGTGACCCACTGTGTCTAAATTTTGGTCTGTGGGTTAAAGTTTACCGTGGTTATCATGCATCTGAATCGAAGTTTTTCTATGTTCATTAGTCTGCAACTCGGGCCCTGCGTAGTGCTGCCCCATGCACTAAATTATTGTCTCTGCGTGTTTAACAGGCTGTTACCATATATACAGTGTAATAAAGGACATACACACGTCAGAAACAATTAATTGTATGTAGGTTTTAAAGTAGCGGAACCAGTGTAGTTGAGCAGAAGCAGTTCAATAACGCTTGTCTCAACGCGTTGCAGGTACAATATTCAAATGTCTGCTCAACTCCCCATTTACGTTAATTCCATCATTTGTGTTTCCCTTGTACATATTTTATATTTGTCGCACTAGAGCTTTCTTGTTATCTGAAGATGAAGGCTTGACGTTCTAAACTCGTAATTTAAATTTTTTTACTGTAAACTGGTGGTTGTTTCCTCATTTTAACACTGATTTTCGCACCCCCAACCTCATATCCATTTTCGTTAAGCCGAAGTTCTAAACCTTGTTTTGCCAGCTATATTCCTATGTCTCTATCAGTTTCCTATCTCACGATACTGAATAGTCGTTTTGATAATATCTTTCTTGCTTTGTGAACGAAAGGTTCTGGTTAACATTGTTTCCCCGAGCATCCCTATGTAGGAACTGCACATGATTTAGAATATGATGTTTCTACAGCTATTACTAGTGACAGTGTAAGGCATTGGCAGGCACCTCATTTAAGAACACACATTTTTAGATAATGAATTGCCCTTGGTAGGTACTTCAGTTCCTAAATTTCCAATGTTTCTAACATCTAGCGTGTTCAGTGGTATTTATGTTAAATCAGAATTTTTTTAAAAATATTTTATAAGATTTAGATGCATATGCATTGCATTCGACAGAAACAGATTCCCGTTATGTCATAGATTGACTCTCTTCAGGCCATTTTTTCCGAAGCACGTGGTCCAGTTGCTACCGTTGCCACCTTTGGATCACGGCGCCCTGGGTTCGATTCCCGGCCGGGTAGGCGATTTTCTCTGCCTGAGGGCTGGTTCTTTGTGTTGTCCTAATCATTCCACGAACGTTCATGAAAGTGGCTAGACTGGACTGTGTATAGATTGGGAATGTGTACGGGCGCTGATGACCGCGCAGTTGAGCGCCACACACGCCAAACATCATCATCATCTTCAGCCCTTTTTCCTTTGTCTGGCGAATGTCGACACTTATTTGGGATACATACACAATACATTATGATCTGCTGCCCACCACATGACGCAGGCTCATAACGCGGCAAAGAAATAAAATAAGCAGAGTGGAGATGACAAACAATACGACCGCGTAAGTGCGAATCCAGTGACAAGCGACTTTGGGGCAGATTTTTATGAACTAGCGCCTGGGATCGAGCGTCTCTAAACAGCGATACTACTGTCGTGAATTTATCTCGAAAATGGTTGAAGTACTGTGAAACTATGAGTAGGCAACAAGATGCTGTACGGCCAAGGCTCACCACTGAATGTACAGGTCGCAGACTTGCCAGCTGTGTAAAGCGGAATAGGCTTAGGACCTGTGGCAGGTCTGACGGCAGAGTACAGTGCTGGTACAAGCGAACATATTTCGGAGTACACCGTCCAGCGCATCCTACTGAACGGTTGGCTTCGCCAAAGTCGACACCTCAGTGTTGTTATGTTGGTTCAACTGCCCTGTTAGTTGAGATGGCACTGGGCAGGGGATCATCGAGACTGGACCGTAAATCAACGAAACTTTCTGGCTTGGTCTGATGGCTCTCGTTCCTTTTTACATCACATCAGAGTCAGTGTCGGAGTGCGCCGCTTACAGGCGAGCGGCTGCTCCAAAAATGTCGTAACCGAATCCAAAAATGCAGCTTTTGTCTTCGTAAACATTATTGCGGACCACCTTCATCTCTTCCTGTTTGGTATCGCCACCGATGACGATGGGATCTGATGGCAGGATAATTGCCCGTGTTATAAGGTCAGAATAAGTTACAGTGGTCCGAGAAGCATGATGCTGCATTCGCGTTGTTTTCTTGGCCATCGAATGCGGTTGACCTTAAACTCATCCGGGATGGTATCTGGTACACAAATCCGCACTCACAAACCACTACACCTGTTAATGGGGCGCTGATGTACTGATTTTCAAAGGCCGAGTAACACGCTGTTAAGCAGGTGGTGATAATGTTTTTTGCTCGTCGTCCAGATAGTATTAATCAGCAGTGATCCACAAGTTCTCCAGAAGCAAAATAGCGCGACATCAGTGTAAGATGTTTCAGTCATTGGTGTAACTCACAGTTCAAATTTAAAATTGCGGCGTTTTAGACATTCTGTGCGTAGCTGTGGGTATCTTATCCGAATAAAATATTTGAAAGGGACACGACTGTTTCATGATTCAACTTTCATATCACGTACGTCTTCTAGTATTGTCTCACAGCAGATATCGTTCAGGCCTGTAGCTCTCAAATGGGCCTCGTATCGTCCTAACGGCTGACTGATCTTAAACAAGGACACACACACACATACACACACACGCACAGCTACACATCCACAAATGAGAAGTATTAACATTGATGCATTCATAAGTGTCATCGTTCGCAATACTTTTGGTATTATTTGATGATCATCTTCATTTCAGTTTGTAGTAAGCGATTGATTTATCTATAAACTGACTTGAAAATGTCAGTGATTTACACATTACTTAGTAAAATGTAAGACTCTTACGATCAGACGCCCGGTATCTACGTGTATATATACACTCAGTAAGTTACCGTACCGTGCATGGCGGAGGGTCTCTTGCAACGCCACTACCCATTTCCTTTCGACTTCTATTCGCAAACGGACGGAAGGAAAAACGACCGCCTACATGTTTCCGTACTATCCCTAATACATGTTACCTTCGAGGTCCTTCTCCAGAGCTTCTGTTGGCATATCTTCATCATAGCGATATTGTGAGCGTATTCATCCCACCATAGGAATATTTTAACATGTCGGTGCTTGTAATTTGATTTGGGGGAATGTCGCCAGAACTGGTCATTGTCGCCAGCACGGATTCGAGGCAGTCAGCATCTGTCGGGAACAGCTTGAGCAACTAGACAGTGAAGGCAAAAGTTTGCCAATTTGTGGCAAGTTTATAGGACCAAACTGCTGAGGTCATCGTGCCCTAAGCCTACACACTACTTAATCTAACTTAAACTAACTTACGCTAAGGACAACACACACACACATGCCAGAGGAAGGACACGAGCGTGCGACGGGAGGAGCCGCGTGAACCATGAAAAGAAGCCTTGGACCGCGTGGCTCAGTGAATGATACTGTCGAAAAATGCGGTATGGAGAAAATCATAATATTTCTCTTAAAGTTTTATTGCTATGTTGCTCGAATATTGTGAAAAATAGGAGGAAAATAGATTTACAGAAGTGTACTGTATTCGCTGTGTAACTTTTATTTTCACTTAACGCTTTTCAGAATGTACGCCAGCTCATTTGCTAGTTCGTGTTACGTCATTCAGAACTCTTCCTGCTGCCTATGTGGTTAACACTTTTATTCTCGACGTGTGGACAGTGATCGGTTACTGCCTATGTACTGTCGAATGATAAGTGAACGATACGAACTGTGTCGTGCTCTGGCTGGACATACACGAACATACCAATGCACATGCCTCATGTATAGGAACCAGCAATGCTGTCAGATATCATAGAGGACAAGGTGTAAAGCTGGGCACAGTTGTGAGTATGGAAAGTCCTGCAGGTTGGTGAGCAGGGCTGTATACGCTACCACTTGCTGCGAGAAGGTACCAGTGAGCATTTCGAATGTTTCTTTCAAGTAGTGTGGGGGCAGCGTTGATTATTCTGTGAATTGGTGTTCTTACGAGGGACGTTAAATAAGTAATACAACAGATTTTTCTGAAACCAGGCTCGTTTTGTTCGGGATTCCAACACACCATATTATTCTCCACTCTTCTGGCTACAGAACTCTAGTTTTCAAAGTAGTCTCCATTCAATACGACGGCCTTAAGGCACCTTACTGTGAGGGCCTGTAGGCACGCGCCGGCCGCGGTCGTCTCGCGGTTCTAGCCGCGCGGTCCGGAACCGTGCGACTGCAACGGTCGCAGGTTCGAATCCTGCCTCGGGCATGGATGTGTGTGATGTCCTTAGGTTTGTTAGGTTTAAGTAGTTCTAAGTTCTAGGGGACTAATGACCACAGCAATTGAATCCCATAGTGCTCGGAGCCATTTGAACCATTTGTAGGCACGCATGGTAGCACTCCACTGGTCATCGTCGGAGCCAACGTCTACCTGCATCAGTAACCTCCCCATCAGTCACGTATTGCTTCCCTCAGAGTGCATCCTTCATTGGGTTAAACAAATGAAGGTCGGAAGCTGCGAGATCCAGGCTCGGCATGGATGAGGACGAACAGTCCAATGAAGCTTTGTGGGTTCTTCCCGTGTCATGGGCGACTGGAATTCGATAGTAAGTAAAGGGAGAGAAGAAAAGGTAGTAGGTCAATATGGACTGGATGTAATCAATGAAAGCAATGAAAGAGGAAGCCGCCTGGTAGAATTATGCACAGAACATAACTTAATCATAGCTCACACGGTTTAAGAGACATGAAAAAAGGCTGTATACGTGGAAAAGGTCTGGAGACACTCCAAGGTTTCAGATTGATTACATAATAGTGAAACAGAGATATATCAACCAGATATTAAATTGTTGATTACATAATAGTGAAACAGAGATATATCAACCAGATATTTAATTGTAAGACATTTCCAGGGGCAGATATGGTCCTAGCGTTGACATTAGTGATAGCGGTGTTCTTTTACATATTTGTAGCGACGAACACGCTAAAATCGTTTCTTTAGTTTCCTGATACGCTTCAAAGTTTATCGTTACGCAATGAGGGAGAACACCAAACGGAGGAAGCCCTTCAGAGTCCCAGAAGCCGGTTGCTATGACTTGACCGGCTGAGGGTACGCCATTGAACGTTTTCCTCAGAGGAGACGTGATTTGGCGCCACTCCGTGGATTGCCTTTTGTTTCCAGTTCGAAGTGATGAAAGCGTGTTTCATCACCTGTGACGATTTCCGACAAAATATTTTCCCTATTATCCTGGTAAAGGGAAAGACATTCCGCACAGATGGTCCTTCGTTGTCATAGGAGGTGAGGAACCAGCAAGAACACTCCTCTGAGAATCGAAAGTCGTGGATGAGCAGTGAACTCTACCAACATAGAACGTCCAGTTGAGCAGCGAGGAGTTTGATTGTGATCGTTCCATCACCACGAATGAGAATGACCGCACGTCCAAACATTACAGGAGTCACAATTATAAATGGCCGGCTAGAAAGCGAGATGTGGGAGTGCTTTGCTGCCGGCCGGAGTGGCCGTGCGGTTCTAGGCGCTACAGTCTGAAGGCGAGCGACCGCTACGGTCGCAGGTTCGTATCCTGCCTCGGGCGTGGATGTAGTGGTGTCCTTAGGTTAGTTAAGTTTAAGTAGTTCTAAGTTCTAGGCGACTGATGACCTCAGAAGTCTGATGACCTCAGTCGCATTGTGCTCAGAGCCATTTGAACCATTTTTGAAAAGCTTTGCGGGACCTTGTTGTGATAATGGTAGTCGCCTCACCAGGCCACTAATCATGACTTCTTTCAATGCGAGGTCTCTGTAAACATAGTTCAAACGCCTATGAACATCTCTGATGCTCTGGTTTTCTCCAAAAAAATTTAGTGACAGCTCTCTGCTTCGAGAGCACCTATGTTACAGACATTATTTTCATATCCACGTATAGCGCCGCGACTTATCATTACTACATGAGACTGTAGGGACTGAAGCGCGAATATTCCACGACGTCCCAAAACAAATTCTGCGTTTTTTCAATTTAAATTGCTCAGGAGCGAAAGGTGTTGCATTACGTACTAACAGCCTCTCGTACCAGATTGCAAGGCTTTGGCAAGTACGTGAAAAAATTTTCTTCTACTGCTATTATAATTAGTTTCCAGTAATTTTACAGTGACTTTCGCAAAGCAACACCCTAAGCTGCCTTTAGAAAGACCTAGGGGCCATTTCGCTTAGGTGTGGTTGGTGTAGATGTGGGGCCTCAGTTTAAATACCTCATTAGTCCATGGGGAATTCAGATACAATTCCTATGCTTGAGATACGTTTTGCCCTAACAGTAAGACGTGAACCACCACACGGGGATCCAAAGCTGTGAGCACCAACTGTGAAGAAAAAGAAGTTGAAATATTCAACGCTCTAGGCTGGCTAGTGCGTGGGAAAGCCAAACGCCTTTAGAAAAAGAAAATTCTACCCACAAAACGATCAGATTCTTCATCAGATTTCTGCGATCATTCATTTCTGGAAAGTGGCTCTGAGTACTATGCGACTTAACTTCTGAGGTCAACAGTCCCCTAGAACTTAGAACTACTTAAACCTAACATCACACACATCCATGCCCGAGACAGGATTCGAACCTGCCGTCGTAGCGGTCGCGCGGTTCCAGACTGCAGCGCCTAGAACCGCTCGGGCACAACGGCCGGCTTCAGGATAGTTGTAATGACATGGTTATTGAGGCGTAGCGCCGTATACCGATCCTGCCTTGGAGGTGGTTAAGTGGGAGATGTGTCAAAGAGTGGATAATGACATATGGTGATTCGAGACTGGACGCTCACGTTGTTTATGTATCAGCCTATAGAGGACAATATTGGATAGCGGGACTGTGATTTTAGTTTCGATTGTGCCCACTAGAGTGCACTAAAGTAATAGAATGTTTTTCATAAAATGTTCTAGTATTTTCATGAAGTGTAATTATGTCTTCTTGTGTATGTAAAATGTTATAAATGTGTTTTAGCAGTATGAATGATGCGTCAGTGTGGTTTAAGGTTAATATGAAGATGATTGTTTAAAGAGTTATGTAGTGGGATTTAGTGTGGGAACATTTCTAAGAAGTATGGATGTGGACAAAGGGGATATTTGTAGAACAGAATTGTAAAGTAAGTTTATGGTAAAGGGAAACTTAATTCAGGTACAAATAACAATAGTAAATTAGGCATAAACAAAATTTCAGCATATTAGGTAATTACGTCGGTAAAAAGTGCAGTCGTTAGGTTTACTATTTTGCGATTGGTTATTGATGAAAAGCGCGGACTGACGCGGGAGAATGTTGTTTTGCTGTGTTGGCTGTTGAGTAACCTGACCAATGGTAAAGCAGTATTCTTCGCGCGCCTTTCTCTGCTGGTAGAGAAGACTTAAAGAGTATTCCAGAGGGGATTCGGAGCCTAGTCATGAAACAGTTCGGATGTGTGTAGTAGTAGTTCCGATGGAAATGATAAGTTGCCGGATATAGCAGTGTTTCATACATCAAAAGTGTTGTAAAGTGACGTCATAATTATTCTGATGGATGTGTAGAAATTTCGGAATTTTTAAGTGATTTTGTGACGAGGAAAGACATAAATTCCGCATGGCGTTTTGAGCAGGTCGGTGGCTAAAAGCTGTGACAGCATTAGGTACCGACAGACTTAATATTTGGCGAGCATTCTCAAAGACAATCAGTATTTTTGTAGCTATTACGTTTTCGGGAAATGAAACAAAATAAACTTGCTAATGTGAGTGAAAGGTATTGTGAGTGACTGCGTTGAAACTAGCACTGGCTTGGCAGTGATACTTGTTCACCTAAGTTTCGGAATATATTAATTAAGGACAAAATTTCCAACCTTTCATTTCGTGTGAAAACTTTCTCCCGAAATGTAGATTATTCACTTGAATTGGAGCCTGGTTCACGTTGAACTACAGCAGGTTTCGCTCGGCTTCCCTACTGATGATCTACTGAGACAATGTTCACAGGTAGGTGCAGGTACGTCGAAAAGGGACAGAAAGAACCGCGCCACCGCATTATTAACGATGGGTATGGATCAAATGGCTCTAAGCACCAAAGGACTTAACATCTGATGTCATTAGTTCGCTAGACTTAGAAATAATAACCTAAGGAGAACACGCACATACATGCCCGAGGAAAGATTCGAACCTGCGACCGTAGCAGCAGCGCGGTTCCGGAATGAAGCGCTAGAATCGCTCGGCTACAGTGGCCGTGCTGAACGATGGGGATACAACAGATTTGAGAGAGGCAACAAGCATCTTTGGCGACGAGAACAGCTTCCAAGACACTTTCGGGGTAGTGTAGGTTAAATGTCTCATATACCAAATATGGGCAAAGATTGCGCTGGGGCTGAAAAAGGCCATTTCAGTTTTCGAATTCTATAAATAATTTTTGATTCGAAGTTCATTTATGTAAGGAATGTGCACTTTTTAGGCTATTCTTCTGTTCGCTAATGATACATACAACCTCATTAAATCACTTAAAAAGATTTTCGTAATCTTTTCTTGGGCAGGACCCATATTTGCACCCAGTATTTTAGTTCTGTACTTCTTTGTGCACAGTGGTAAGGACAGGAAGGCTATAGAGTGGTGCAGCGCCTGTCATCGTAGGAAAGCTGGATAAGAGCAGAAATGTTTACCGAAGATGTAAATCAAGTTAATAGAAGTTTTCTTAACTTGCAGCTTTGTCCAAGTGTTGTGAAGAAACTTTACAAATGAACAAAGAGTAATAAAATCCAGCTATTACTAAAAGCAAAATATAGCACGGTGTAGAGTTAGCCTCCTGCTGCTAATTCACGAGCGAACTGTCGAAGCTTGACTAAGGCTGAAGACAGTCGAAGACTGCTACTGCGACTGGGCCATGTATCTGCCGTGGACCATCCTGTATCGCAGTGAAAGGCGGCGCTCATAGTTGCAACCGCTGAAGGCGTAACACAGTGGGCGCGCATCACTGTCTCCACTGGGTCACAGCGTGACCGCTGTCAGCGTCTGTCAGAAAGGTGCGTTTCCGTTGCCAACTGTGAAGCGCCAGTGTGGGTGGCATCGATCTATGATCCCTGCCATTTAATAAAGGTAGAATGTGTAGAATTTTCTCAGAAGAAAGTATCTTTAACTGAAGAACATTAGAGAATGTGGATATTTACACTTTTACTCCAATAGAAACAGTACTGATGTACCGATTCAGTACGAGAGGCTATTACAATATTACATTGCATTATGAAAAGCAATGGGCTAATACTAACCATTAAGGCATGCTTATTATATATCTTCAGTGCGTTATTTGTTACATTAATTGAGACAACCTAGCACTAACTGATGTGTAGCAGTGCAGACTGATTATACGGTGACTCATTTCTTCAGCTGGACCGCTGTAGAAATGGCAAAAACGAATACGCGTACTTTTCCTTAGTGGCACTGGTATACTGTAATCGCATGCCTGCACGATCCAATAGAGGAAACATAGCCCGACGGACACTCGATGCGCCTGCAGATAGGGCGACCCCGGCTGGACGGGCAGTACATCACAGGGACAGATTCCCGTGCCCGGGGCGCCGCTGTCGTATGAGGGATCACCCTCCCCTTACCCCCCCCCCCCTCCTACCCACGCTCCACATCCACATCGGCCTCGCTGCCCACCCGTCCCCTTCCTCCGACGTCGGCGCTTTCCTCGTGATTCACCGTCAGCTCCTTCCTTCCTTCGGTCTCTACGCCTTGCTCAGCAGAGTTCCCGCATTGTGCTGCAACTACTGGCAAGAAAAGATCGCTGGGGAATGTATGGAGGCGGGGGAGGGGGGGGGGGGGGGGGGTCGGGCGGGACGCAGAGATGGGAGAGGCACTGAAGGCGGATGGAGGAAAAAAATGTTTTCATTTCGTAAGAGGGTGCTCGCTGTTCCCGCCCGTTGTCCCCGACAGCGGCGGTTTGATCCTTACAAATGCCGGTCAGCGGCCGTCTTGCACCGAGCGCGTCGCGAGCAGCGCTCTTTCGAGGCCGAGATCGTTCGTCACGTCTTCCGTCGTCGTTTGAGCTATGATTCTGACTGCGCCGGGAAATGTGGCCCTCAGTGTAGCTCCCGTGAGAGGTTTAATCAGCGAGACCATTGACGTGGAAGATGCTGTAACATGGGCCTTCATGGTATGTGAAACCATTGTACCTTGTTCATTTTACATATGTCCTCGCCTTTAGTCCACTTTTAAATTTTCTTACTTTTACTCGATAAAACCGTCTGAAAATCCACCTTAGGCTTCCAATTTTACTGTGCGTGATGCCTTTATTAAGGCATGCATATACAGTTGTTAAAATAAATGTTGATATTTCTTTTCGTTCTGTGAGGTACAGACACAAGAAAATAAAACTAAAGCAGATAAGAACATTTGTAATTGTTAAGTACAAACAAAAAAGGAACAACAAAACCTTTCAAATGATTCCACGACAGATTCTTCTCATTGTCGTTTTTCATAACACATTGTTTACTTACCAGTTGTCCCTCCTTGTAACTGGAGACACTTTTGAATGCTATCACAAATAATATTGACTAATGTGTCCCGTTCCTTCACAGCGACCTCTAGGAGGCCCTGTAAGACATCTGGTGGCACAGTATAACTGCCAATGTGTTGGAGAATATGGCGGCTGTCAAATCCAGATGATTACGTGCTTCACTAAGAAGGTTGTGACTATATGGGCTTGCATTTTCCTCCATCGTCGTGAATCCTGCTCCGATATGGAGCCACAATGCCTCCAAGGACGTCGTCCCGACACTACACACGACTCGTCCTGCCATGAATTGGCACAAGGGATGTCCCGTGGTCTTACACGATTTCACCCCAAATATGATTGATCCGCTTTGATAAGGATGGAGGTTTACCATACAGTTCGCATGTAAAAGTGTGCTCGTTACATCCACACACTATTATTGCTATTATGAGGGTGAAGACTGATACAGGTCTCATCAGAAAAGTGCGTTATGTGCCAATGCTGCTTAGTCCTCAAACATTCGCTTTGTGCCCATGCAACATTAGCCCTTCTCCGAGCCCCATTTAGAGGAGGAGCCTTGAGAGGTATTCTGGCACTTACTCTCTGCTCATGGAGCCTGTTTTTTATCGTTTGTATTGGCACCTGCAAACCTGTAGCTGTTTGGAGCTGATGGGCTTGACCGGTTTCTGATTGCTGTCACACACCGATATTGGGCCTGTACGTTGGTTTTCTTCTGCGGCCACCTCTATGACGATCTTCAGCTATTGCTGTCTCTAGAAACTTGCTCCACGTTCTAGAATCATCACTGTGACTTACAGTAACAGTCGCTGCGACATCCACGCGTCTCATTCCCTGCTCCGATGGGGTAAACTGTACGGAGCCTTTGATCGTACTTTATTCTTGTCTGAACCGTCTTGAAGAATCACAACTCTCGCAATGACACACAGTATGTTTACTGATATGATTACAGCTGACACGGTTGCCATAGACTACTAATACTACCACCTCCGCCTCCCTCAAAAAACAAATCAACTGCTTAAGGTAGAATTACATTGCAAAGAAAACAATGTATCGATATAACAACGTATTTCTGGATCACAGCGTTCAATGTGAAAGAATCTGCATTATGCGACATTTATTTTGACCAATGTCTTTTGCATTAGTATAGCAATGTTGAAGGGTGTGTCACGTTTCCAGCCTGTTTAGTGCTGTGTGAGGACTGATACTTTTTCCCGCACACATTTATGCAGGGTACCATATTGCTGCGACTTTATTGTTCAGAAATTCGATGCTATGTTCCTTTGGAGATTCAGCGACTGCAGCATTTATGTAATACATGAAATGTATTTACATTAGCGAATATGGACGCCATCAGCTGTATAGTGGAATGACGAAATTTTAAGTTTGCGCCAGACCGTTACTCGAACATGGACTGTCGCGGGCGGTCGCCTTACAACTTTTCTCTCCGAGCACGGCTCACGGCAAGACGCAAACATCTAAATGTCGTCAACCATGTTTCTACAACCCGCACTCGTACATCTACTATGTATACTCCTCTACAGGGGAGACTTTCTAGTTGAAAGTCGCTTGCCCGGTATCGGCGTATAAATAAGTATATTTCCGATTTACGATTCCTTTGGACTGCTGAAGCTGCGAATAGATTTCCTGTGCACTCATGTTCTGATGAAACAGAAGACCTTGGGCGACTAGAGATAGGACGCTCCTATTCATATGACTTGCACACTAGCATGTTCTGCAGAAATGATTAGCATTTGAACCGTGTCCACCCGTGGGTTCAAGGTCGACATCGATATTGCGGCGCTATACTATCCACCGGTAATATGTGCCTGCGGCTCTCGTTGTCACTATAAACCGAAGGTAACGAATCAGTGTGACTTGGCAGACGTGCAGGATGCCTCGTAAACGTATGCCCGATCCGTGCCATCAAATACGTCAATTTGAAAGAAGGCGCTTTATTGGCATTAGAGTGTGTGATGCACCCATCCGAGAAACTGCCGCTCGTGTAGGACCAAGTGTTTCGGCAGTGCAACGGGTGAGTGCATAACGGTTCAAGGAAGGCCGTACAACACGACGAGATGTGTCAGGTAGCTTTACCCAGACCACCCTTCGAGGAGATAAGACACCTCATTCTAATGGCATTGCAGGGCAGATCTGTATCCTCTTCGGTTCTGGCACAACAGTGGAGCAATGTAACACATTGTACACTATCAGGGTGACAGTCAGTCGCCCTTTATTACGTACAAGTCTTCCAATTCTCAGCCTACATTTGACGAATGGGAAGAAACATGCTAGACAAAAATGGTATATGAAACGACGTCACTGTGAACAGGAATGAGATCAGATAGTGTTTTAGGTCGAATACAAGTTCTCTTTGTTCGAAGGCTATGGCCGCATTTTCGCTCGCCGCAGGTAGGGGGAGCGGCATCCCAATGACTCCATTCGAACGAGACATATAGCGCCAACTCGAGGTGTAACGGTGTGGGGTGTTATAGGATGCAACCACAGTTCACAGCCGGTACGTATCCAGGTCACTGTAGCCAGTACGACCCACGTGAATGACGTTCCGCCCCCCGTAGCCGTTCCCTTTCCGCACAACACTGCAGATGGCATTTTCAGCAAGGCAATGCACGGCCACATGCTGCTGCAAGAACATGTGCCTCCTAGGTGCCACAGGATGTCAGTCTTTTTCCCTGCCCCGCGAGATCATCAGACTTGTCGCCAATCGAAAATATGTGGGATATGATGAAACGATGAGTGCAGTGCTGTGACCCAATGCTAAACACCACAGATGAACTTTAGAACCAGGCTATACCACAGGACGCTATTCGCACCTTACACCCGTCGGCACCATCACTCATAGAACAAGTTATCGGGGCCCAAAGCGGACGCTGTGCCTGCTAGGCAGCAGGACAGTTGCCAATCATTTCTCCAGAACATACTAATGTTCGTGTCCTCTAAATATGAATGCCACATCTCTATCCACTCAAGTTCTTCTGTTTTTTTTCTGAACTTGAGTGTGTTTATACAGGGTGTCCCAGGAGGAATGGTGGATGTTTAGGGATACGACAGAAACGCTTATTTGGAGCAAAAAGCTTCATGTGGGCGTATGCAGTAATCCGTAAAGTTTCCGAAATAGAACACATTTAATACATTGTTATTTATTTTCTCTTTTACTCAGTACAGTGTTACCTGCAAGTCTAAAGCATCTAGTATTTATTACATCAGGCGCTTTAAAATGTAGCATTATGCTGAAAACTCTGATACAGATTTTACTTCGGAATATGATGTGACGGAAAACACCGCCGCCAGTCTTCGATACCAGCAAGAGCACTAACATCGCAGAAGCAGTATATGCATTATACAAGCGTGTTCTGCATTAATGTAGATTTGTGGCAATGTAACCAGCGTGCACAGGCACAGTTAACTTAAACTTTTGTCTAATATACTCTCAGTCCCTCGCACTTCTCTCACAACCCATCATAGACCACTGACATTTCAACGGGATAGATTAATGGTAGAAAAACATCCGAGCAATGAAGTTGAAAACAACGTGGTGGCTTGGGCTAGAATACGACATCAAATAAATTGGATGGATAAGACATACACGTGTGAGCCACTATCTCAAAATAACATATACATTAAAGGTATTCTATCTCTCTAACGATTGTTCCGGTATATATACCGACGTCGAAAGCTGAAGATGAAGAGACGGAGAAAGCATATAAGGGTATTGAAACGGTAATACAGCACATAACGGGAGACGAAAATCTAATAGTCATGGTGGACTGGAATGCAGTTGTAGGGGAAGGAACCGAGAAAGGGTTACAGGAGAATATGTGATTGGGACAAGAAAAGAGAGAGGAGAAAGAATAATTGAGTTATGTAATAAATTTCAGCAAGTAGTAGCCAATACACCGTTCAAGAATCACAAGAGGAGGAGGAATTCTTGATAAAGAGTGATACGTGAAGACTTCGCTTATGATACATCGTGGTGAGGCAGAGAATCCGAATTCAGGTACTGGACTGTAAGGCGTAGCCAGGAGCAGATATAGACTCAGATCACAATATAGTAGTGATGAAGAGTAGGCTGAAGTTCAAGAGATTAGTCAGGAAGAATCAATAGACAAAGGGATGACGAGACAGGCTTGAAGCTCTCTACGTTTATAGATACTGCAATAAAGAACAGCGCAGTAGGCCGAATGGTTGAAGAGAAATGGACATTTCTAAAAAGAGCAATCCCAGAAGTTGGAAAGAAAAACGTAGGTACAAAGAAGGTAACTGTGAGGAAACCATGAGTAACAGAAGGCATACTTCAGTTTATTGGTGAAAGAAGGATGTACAAAAATATTCAGGAGGAATTCAGGAATACAGAAATACAAGTCACTGAAGAATGAAGTAAATAGGAAGTGCGGCGAAGCTATGGCGAAATGGCTGCAGGAAAATGTGAAGA
Organism: Schistocerca gregaria; assembly: GCF_023897955.1. Lineage (NCBI taxonomy): Eukaryota > Metazoa > Arthropoda > Insecta > Orthoptera > Acrididae > Schistocerca > Schistocerca gregaria. Next base: position 204,030,428 of record NC_064924.1, read on the forward strand.
AATCGAAATGATTGTCAGAAAGACTGACTAAGCGTACAGGAAAGATAAAATAACCTCCAGTGAAGTTAAAAGCGAAGGTGATAAGCTAAGAGTGCAACGGGAATTCCATTGTTAAGTGCAGATGAGAAAGCGGATAGGTGGAAAGAATAGATTGAAAGCCTCTATGAGGGGAAAGATTTGTCTGATGTGACAGAAGAAGAAACAGGAGTCAATTTAGAAGAGATAGAGAATCCAGTGCTAGAATAAGAATGTAAGAGAGCTTTGAAGGACTTCAGACCAAATAAGGCAGAAGCGATAGATAAAATTCCATAAGAATTTCTAAAATCATTGCCAGAAGTGGCAACAAAATGACTATTCGCGTCGGTGTGTAGAGTGTATGAGTCTGTTGACATACCATCTGACTTTTGGAAGAATATCATCCCCACAATTCCAAAGATTAAAAGACTGGCAAGTGCCAGAATTATCCCAAAATCACCTTAACAGCTCAAGCATCCACGTTGCTGACAAGAATAATATGCAGATGAATGGAAAAGAAAATTGAGGATGTGTTAGATGAGTGTCAGTTTGGCTTCCGGAAAGGCAAAGGTATCAGAGAGGCAACGCTGACTTTGCGGTTGATAATGGAAGACTAAAGAAAAATCAAGACACGTTCATAAGCTTTGTCGACCTGGAAAAAGCGTTCGATAATGTAAAGTGATCGAAGATGATCGAAATCCTGTGAAACATAGGGGGTAAGCTATAGTGACAGATGGTAATATACTAGAGCCCAGAGGGACTAATAAGAGTCGACAACCAAGAACGAAGTGCTCGGATTACAAAGGGTAAAAGGCAGGGATATAGTCATTTCCCCCAACTGTTTAGTCTATATATCGAAGAAACAGTGATGGAAATAAAAGGAGGTACAGGAGTGGGATTAAAATTCAAGGCGAAAGAATATCTATGACACGATTCGCTTATGACATTGCTGTCCTGAGTGAAAGTGAAGAAGAATGTCAAGATATGTCGAAAGGAATGATCAAGCCAATGAGTACAGCATCTGGATTGAGAGCAAATCGAAGAAAGACGGAAGTAATGGAAGTATCAGAAATGAGAACAGCGAGAAACTGAACATCAAGATGGATGGCCACGAAGTAGATGAAGCTAAGGAATTCTGCTACCTAGGCAGCAAAATGGCCAGTGACGGACGGAGCAATAAGGCCATCAAAAGCAGACTAGTACCGGCAAAAAGCGCATTCCTGTCCAAAAGAACTCTACTTGTATCAAACATTGGCTTTAATTCGTGGAAGAATTTCTGAGAATGTACGTTTGGAGCACAGCATCCCATGGTAGTGAAACATGAACTGTGGGAAACCTGGGACAGAATTGAAGCATTTCAGGTGTTGGCCGGCCGTCGTGGCCGAGAGGTTCTAGGCACTTTAGTTTGGAACCGCGCGACCGCTACGGTCGCAGGCTCGAATCCTGCCTCTGGCGTGGATGTGTGTGACGTCCTTAGGTTAGCTCGGTTTAAGTAGTTCTAAGTTGTAGGGGACTGATGACCTCAGATGTTAGGTCCCATACTGCTCAGAGCCATTTGAACCAATTTTTTCAGCAGTTGTGCTACGGGGGAATGTTGAAAATTAGGTGGACTGATAAGGTAAGGAATGAAGCGGTTTTGCGCAGAATCGTACAGGAAAGGAGTATATGGAAAATACTGGCCAGTAGAAGGGGCAGGATGATTGGACATATATTAAGACATCAGAGAATGACTTCCATGGTACTAGAGGAAGCTGTAGAGGTCAGAAACTGTAAGGAAGATAGAGATTGGAATACACCCAACAAATAATTGAAGACGTAGGTTGTAAGTGCTACTCTGCGCTGATTAAAAAAAAAAGCCTCTGAAAAACTCTGAAACCATTCGGGGTAGTGTATACGCCCATATGAATTTATTGATTCAAATGAGACTTTCGGCTGTATCCCTGAATATTGACATTCCCCCCTGTGACATGATACAATCTTGCACGTCAGAATCTCCTTCCAAGCTCACATTATTCAACACGTCATGTAAGTAATAACACTACTCACATCTAGCATGCTGATGCTTACCAGCTTATTTAAGGACACATCATGTCCTCTTGCTTCCTCATACATAAACATGTTTGCTATTAAATGATGTAAAGCATTTAGTTTACATCCGGAATTGCGTTTCGTCGCTGAGTAAAGAAAAAGTTGTTCAAATTTCGCTCTGGCAGTTCTCATTCAGGTTCTCTGTTGTTTCAAGAAATCACTTCATTGGTACGCTGTTCTCTTAAAATAGTCTCATTCCTCTAATTGTTCACCCTTTGCAGTAATCTGATTGTACGAGAAATTCAACAGAAGCCTCGCCTGACAACATTTGATAGTATTTAGTAATACCGCCGGAAGCTAAAGCCGAGATAACGTACCCGATCTGCGATGACCATACACTTTCCTGTGGTGGGAATGACTGGTGAAGACGTTTGGTGAGGTGTCTTGAATCCACGAGACATATGGGCCCAGACGAAAAGTAGCTCTTCGCGGAAGAGCTTCTGTGAAATTTGCAAGGTAGGAGACGAGATACTCGCAGGATTGAAGCTGTGAGGACGGGCCGCGAGTCCTGCTCAGTCGGTAGGGCTCTTTGCCGCGAGAGGCAAAGGCAGTTTTAATTTGCCAGAAAGTTTCATACCCATAAATACTCGTAAATCCCCATAAAATAAGCTCTTTTGTACGGGAGCGATAAGCGAATCGTAGAATACTATCACGATCTAACTATAGTCCGATACACGAACGACGATAGTTTGCGCATGTCGAGGCATGGACGAGGATTGCATTGTTGACTGGTTTTAGTTTTATGTATTTACATTGCTAGCATTAGCTGTTAAGATGATTACGCGATAATTCTCAAACTTTAGACTCTTTCAATCTTCTGAATGGCGTGGATGACGTTGTATCCGAATTCAGATGTTATGCCGCCTGTCTCGTACATTCTTGCCACCAACGTGAATAGTCATTTCCTTTTTTCCCTTTCCCCAAAGATTATACAAGTTCCGATGGGATGTTATCTAACCCTCCTGTCTTACATGAAGTCTTCCAGTGCTCCTTTAAATTCTGAATTTAATAATGGATCACCTATCTCTTCCCTACCAACTCCTGTTTCTTCTAGTATCACATCCTCAGATAAGTGCATCCAGTCATGAAGGCCTAAAAAGTTCTCTTTCCACCTTCTCGTTCTCTTCTCTCCGTTTAACAATTCCCATTGCACTCTTAACGCAGCCGACCCTGCTTTTAGTTTCAAGGACGGTTGATTGGACTTTTCTATGTACTGAGGCAGTCATTCCGACAATCATTTCCTTTTCGATTTCTTCACATTTTTCTTGCAGTCATATGGTCTTGGCCTCCCTACACTTCTTATTCATTTCATTCCTCAGTGACATATTTCCGTGTTACTCTTTGTCCATGAACATTCTTGCACTTCCTTCTTTCCTCGATTAACTGAAGTATATGTTCCTTACCTTTGGTTTCTTCACCGCTACCGCATTTTGTACCTATGTTTCGTTTTACAACTTCTGTGATTGTCTTTTTTAGAGATGTCCATCCCTCTTCAACTGTACTGCCAACTGATCGATTCCTTATTGCAGTATCTATAGCCATAGAAAGCTTCAAGCGTATATCTTCATTCCATACCCCACTTCTTTGCACAATGATTCTTCCTCACTAGTCTCTTTAAGTACTGCCTACTTATCACCATCACTAAATGATGATACGAGTGTGCATCTGCTCCTGGGTAAGCCTCAAAACCCTTTGTCTGATTTTTGAATCTCTACCTGACAATGATGAAATCGAATTAACATATTCCTGCATTTCCTGGGCTTTCCCAGATATACTTCCTTCTTCTGTGATTCTTAAACAGAATATTCGGTATTACCAAATGAAATTTGTTGCAGAGGTCAACTAGTCGTTCTCCTCTCAAATTCTTAGTAACAAGTCCGTATCCTCCCGTAACCCTTTCTTCTACGCCATCTCCTACAGCAGCATTTAAATTCACCATGGCTATTAGGTTTTCTTTTCCCTTTACCTACTGTATTACCCGTTCTCTGTATTACCCGTTCTACATCCTCATATACTTTGTCATCTCTTCACGTTCTACCTGTGTCGTCGGCATTATAGGCGAACTATTATTTTCTGTATTGGTTTACTGTCGGTTCTGGTGAGAGCAATCCTGTCACTTTGTCCTACTTCCTGTTCATATCAAATCCTGTTCCCGTTATACCACATTCTCCTACTGTTACTATTACGCTAGACTTGTATCATCAGATACTCTTGTCTTCTTTGCATTTCACTTCACTGAACCCCACTATATCTAGCCTGAACCGTAGCATTTCCCTTTTTAGATTTTGTAGCTTATTTACCACTTTCAAATTTCTGAAATTCCACGGTACGACTCGTAGAACGTTATTCGTTCCTTGGTTGTGCAATGATTTTCTCGTGGTCGCCTTCCAGTTGACAGTACCCTCCCCAGAGATCTGATGGGGCACTAGTAGGGAGTCTTTTGTCAATGGACAAATCATCATGAAACTTTTTCAATTTCAGGCCACATACCCAACGGATACATATCATGTGTCTTTATCCTCATGCCATTGATCATTGGTGATCTTCCGTCTTTTTGGGATAGTTTCCTACAATAAAGGCAAGAGAATAGAGCCTGAACCTCTGTCCGATCCTCCTCCTCTTTGACAAGGCCTCTGGCACAATGAAGGTGACTTCTTACGCTAGAAGTATTCGACCGCCATTGCTGACGATTTTTATTAATACGTACAGAATACCAAGAGCATTATGGGTAGGGCCCTCCAACCAGCTCAGGATTTTGAAAATGTAACGCGCCAACTGTACAGGTTTTGGCACTGTATCCTTGGGGACAACATCGAACAAATGTATCAAGAATGCGAAGCCGAATAATTGCTTGCACAAGGGCCAGAGGTGGGCCAACGCGTAGTAGAATTGCTCAATTTGTCAAGCTGTTTCTCTTGAATTAGTCATAAAATGTTTCTGAAATTGTAATGATATTTTAGTCTGTACATTTACATCACATCCACAGATTTCTGTCCCATTCGGTCCTCCGTGCTGCGTCTTTCTTTTGTCATAGAGTGTATTTAAGACACATAATGCTTAACAACATGAGACTTAAAATCACGCGAACTCGTACGTTAATTGTAATAATTGAAGAACAAGTTGAGAAGGAAATTGTTTAAATGGCTCTGAGCACTATGGGACTGAACATCTTAGGTCATCAGTCCCCTAGAACTTAGAACTACTTAAACCTAACTAACCTAAGGAAATCACACACGTCCATGCCCGAGGCTCCGGACTGAGCCGCGAGACCACCGCAGCCGGCTGTTGAGAAGGAGAATACTAAGTTACAAAGAAGGAATGTGGTAAGCAACAACGCTCAAAATACGCGTCGAATTACCGTATGGCTTTTGTACACTTGAAGATCGAAGTGCGTGCGCCCGAACACAATACGCAGGAAAATGTAATTTTAATTTTCCGCTGTATGTTCATATGTAGTTGCTTTAAGGTTGGGTAATGCTTGGCTACTGCGAGAATAAGTTCGTTTCATCAAAAAAACATGATGTACCTCACACTTGTTAAATAAGTGGTAGGCTGAAAGCGAAACAGGTGTAAGAATTACGGTTTTCATAACCAATTCAACAGAATGCAGCGTGTCCCGTCCTAAGTAGGTCCTCCTCACCCTGCGGTAAATTCGCTTATGTCGTCTGGTTATGCTGACTTCGGAATGTGATGAAAAGTTGATGAATATTTATTCATATTGTAAGGAATCTAGCCCAATCGGAAATTCTGCTCCATTAGAGAACTGTGCGATAGCATCCAATATTTGGCCGGTTGGATTTTATTATGTAAATTATGTGAATGTTCGTATAGTTTTTTGATTGTGAAATAAATTCTTTTCCATAAATATATTTCTCATATTTATACATCGCTATGTCATCATGTATACAGCACGAAAATTAGTGGTTAGATAATTACCACCAAATGCCGTCAAAAAAACCTACATCATTTATAATGTTTTGGTTATTCAGTTTTAAATACACGGCAAAATATCTGTTTCTGCTTATATCTTTATTTGTGTTTAGCACCTGTCATCCAGTTTTAAATAACACCAAAATAACTTTTTCTACTTATATGTTCATTAATTTTTGCTATCAATGTCAAATCAATATTGTCAAATAACGGGAAGTGTCTAATTCTCACATTTGCAAATTTTGTAACCTTTGTTATTATCAGTTATGTCTAAAAATATTCACGTAAATCAATATCTTAGGAATTTAATATATTGATGAAATATTAATCAAATATATTAATGTTATTATTACTTCTGGCATGTACTCGAAGGTGCTAAATACATTCCATCTTGTAACGTTTTGGCGGCAAACAGGATAGAAGTCGTTTACCTCAGCACGGAGTTGTGTCAGAACTGTATTGAAGTTCATGAGGTCGTTTCCAGATTATATTCGGAATGATTTTGCTCATACTTGTACAGATTCACACCGAGAAAATGTGTCTGGAATTCTGGATGCGATTTTACGTGGTTTTCGTTTGGTTTTTGTTTCTCTTTCTCTGATGTTTTGGGAAAACTGTGAAATGCAGTACGAATGGATTAATAAACAACATTTCTTATCACAAACCCATTAAAGTCTCACTCATTTCGAAGAGCCCTGGACGGTGAAATTTGTTATTCCACCTTACTATTTCCCTAGACGTGAAACCATCCTGAAAAGATAAGTAAGTTTTTACTGATATAAAATGTCATCAACCTTTAACTTGGGAAGTAGTTGCTTACCTAATGACGAACATTACTCAGCAATGTTAGCCTAACATTCAAAAACTTCTAATAATTAAGGGAAGTGCATTTTAATGTACACACTACACACTACTATCTGCGTGTTTGAGGGCTGTTTCAAAATAGGTTACCTAAAAGGAACTGGAGTGAACAGGAATTAAAAAATAAAGTTTTTAAATGTGTAATAGGGCTAGACGAAAATTATTTAGCAAAATGAACTCTAGGTCATATTCTCTCAGAAAGCCGCAGTACCGGTTCATCCAAAGAGAAGTGGACTACAAACTCGGAACAGGCTCGAAGGCCGAAAATAGTTTGGTGAAGTCTAACTAACCCGCGAAGGTGATGGCCATGTCCCTTTTAAGATTATAAATGTTCTAACGAATTATTCATTGATCCTTTTGAAACTTTTTACGTAATAGGTGGTTCGAATAAATAGATTTTTGGACTGGAGGAATATGTAAATAACAACGGGTGATAGAAGTGTGTTTACTTAGTCTTCTGGATTCTTTGTTCTATAACACATTTTAAACCCATTCGGAAGTTTGTGTCGCTTTTTGAATATCTTGTATAACACTCTTGGAAGCAATTAGTGGTACACTACGGACGCAGGCCACTAGAGTCTCCGCCACTTTGTAGCGCTGTTGCGTGGCAGCAGACGGGCTGCTGCAGCGGCCGCTGATGTGTTGCGGCCAACCCGTCCCCAGGGCGGGCCTGTGTGTAGCGGCACTTAGGCACTTAAAGCCAGCCCCAACTTCCCCATCTGCGGATTTCACGTCACACCAAGGCACTGGCCCACTTCTCGGAACTGTTAGGCGCTTTCAGCGCACTTACGGTGCTGCTGCTGAGAGGTACCTCTTCGCAAGTGACGCACAGTCGCAAGTGATTCGTGCTCTAATGACGAGTAGTTTGCTTGTGGACAGCAAAAGATCTACCTTAGACACATTTTAACAATTCAGGTTTGTCATTCACCTTTTCGCTGCTACAAACATGTTCTCTGCATTTGCGCTAAGTGCAGCTTTTGTTATGGCTGCAATTCTCTCCAAATGCCGGTGCGTGAGCTGAAAGACCAGCGTTAAGGCCGATATCAAACACTTTGAAACGTCCCCTTAGAAAAATTTATGAATTACTGTGCTGGAAAACCCCTTACGTTATTTGATTTTCAAACAGCTGAGCAAAACTGAACGTACTCATACATTTCTCTCTTTATTTATTCTGATCATCACTTAACTGACACACAATATTTTTAGCGCAACGCAATTTGACTTTCAAAAATCCGTACAAAAGAATGGCCCTAACTAACAATAATCTATACCTTTCACAAATCACTTACCTCACAAAAATCTTCGTTACTCAAACTGCTGCAATACAGCGAGCGCCAGTACTGCCAGCTAAATAAAAGATTCTAACTACTGAAGTCACTAACTACTGATAGGCATAGTTAGCAAATGAAAGATTTTCATAAAGAACAAACAACGTATTTACATTTATTTCCCTTAAATCTCATTTTGTTCGTTTTCGTCCGTTGTATCTGCTCTGGGCGGACGTCGAAAGACACCAATTTTAATTCGTTGTTGATCCATAAACTCAGTTTTTTAATTACAGAGAGCAGCTATACCTCTGACCGAACACGCTGAGCTACCGTGCCGGCGACCTTAAAAGAGTTCTAAAGTCATAATATATATGTATCAGTTCATGACATCCAGTCTTACAAATTTACTGTCTCTGATGGACACACGTCCAGATCATCCGCTCGCAAAACTCCGCCAATTCTCTCTCCACATCCACCACTGCTGGCGGCTCACTTCCAACTGCGCCACGCTACGCGTTGGAACATCCAACTGCCCAACATTACAATAGCGACTATTCCAACAATGTAACCCAGTTACAGATTGCACACAGCACAGCCAGTGATTTTCATACAGAGCGCTACGTGGCGTTACCAATTTAAAAACCTCCCTACTTACAACTTACCACCCGATTTCTGCACACCTTACAGTCGCAGTAGCTAATTTACCGAAATTTTATTTAAAATTCAGAGCAATAAGACATCTCATTTCGTTCTTGTGTGATTGGAGTTTGCATCCGACTGACAGTGACGCGCAAAGAGTACAGTCATGTCCTTCCGCCTCGTTATCCTGTTGTCTTAAAAACCTTCATATAAACGATGCAAGATATCGAAACGAAATATATATTTTTGCAAATTATTGCACGAATTACATATAACACAGCCAGTGATTTTCATACAGAGCGCTACGTGGCGTTACCAATTTAAAAACCTAAACACCCTACTTACAACTTACCACCCGATTTCTGCACACCTTACACTCGCAGTAGCTAATTTACAGACATTTTATTTAAAATTCAGAGCAATACGACATCTCATTTCGTTCTTGTGTGATTGGAGTTTGCATCCGACTGACAGTGACGCGCAAAGAGTACAGTCATGTCCTTCCGCCTCGTTATCCTGTTGTCTTAAAAACCTTCATATAAACGAAGCAAGATATCGAAACGAAATATATTTTTTTTGCAAATTATTGCACGAATTATATATAACGCATGATAAATACTCTAAACTTCTTTATTCACCAAGAGAAGGAAGTAAATCGTCCGCAGCTGTGAGTATTCGGCGGCTCAGAACGGATACAGATGTCCACAGCATATTAGGAAAATTCAAGCGGCGTGCGTATACCGGGTCACAGCATCTGGGGAATGCCGTGGCAGGATGTGCATACACGCGCACAGCAACATAATGGTTTTATTCACAAGTGTGGGATGAAAAATTTAAAGGAAAATTCGGTCACTAATGTTGACGAAGTCCTTGCTTGGAATTTCAGTCTTCTTTTCAGTTTCAATTCATTTCACACTTACTAATCACATTTGTCCGCTGTCTACTAGGCCTAGGTAACCAAACACTGCACCTATGTGATGTGCCAGTGGACCGAGAGAACCGCGCGACTACGTCCAAGTACCATCTATGGTCATCAGTCCCATAGAACTTAGGACTACTTAAACCTAACTAACCTAAGGACATCACACAACACCCAGCCATCACGAGGCAGAGAAAACCCCTGATCCCGCCGGGAATCGAACCCGGGAACCCGGACGTGGGAAGCGAGAATACTACCGCACGACCACGAGATGCGGGCACTCAGTTGGCATCAGGGGACTATGTAGACCACTTTCGAGCCACTGACCAAGGAAAAATCCATACTAACACCGATATTTCAGTCCTAACCCTCTTTGTGGTAGATGCCTCGACCAACCGACTACGGAAGGAGAGTGTCAATGATGCATTCAACAGCAAAAGTCTTTCATAGATTTATTTACGTTTCCACTTTCTGTCATACACTCGTTGTCATTTCACTGACTCAAGTAAAATTTATTTTATTTTTTACATTATTTTTAACAAAGAAAAAAATAATCATTGATTAAAAATTGCGCCCTCTTACTCAATGTAAGCACTGTCGTATACTCTGTCTTAAGTAACATTATAAAACACTAACGTTCTGGACCGGGAATTTCTTCGAATAATTTTCAGAACCCTGGCTTATCGTAGCGAAATACGGTGTACTCGTGTAACTCAGGGACCGTGTGTATCCGTTTTATGGGGCAATGTGACCTCCTATCAGGTAATACCAATAGGATATACTGCATCCGAAAGCACACGAATTTCTTGAAGATTCCCCATTCTACTGGGTAGGGGTGAATGGCGAAACGTTTTTACTTCCCTCCACTCTTCGGAAGGTTCTGCCAGCAATTAAGTCAGTGCTTCTGCTTTATTTTAAAATGTATGGATTCTTCCGACATGCAACACTGTGCTTGATGTCCGAAATGGTAGTTGGTCGTTCATTTGAGACGTCGTCTCGACTGCCTGATAAAGAAAAACCTTCTTCTTATCCTTTCCTTTCAGCATGTCAAGGTTTGATAACATGACCCACTCTCTGACATTGTACTTTGCCGATTATGACTTTTGGTTGCGCTGTTTTTTAACTTGTTGCACAATTACTGTTTAACCTTTTAGCAACATTTCGACCAGTGAGTATAATGTCTTCTCGGGCATCAAGTGCCCATTGAACTGTTTCCTGATCCAAAGATAGCTTATTAGCTTTTCTTGTTTTTGAAATGGTGGTTCCTGATAGTAAAAGTCCTTCAGTAATAATACACTAGTCCTTACCGTAACTCTGTGAAGGACTGACCATCCTGGAACATTTCACTGCCCATTACATAGGCTGTAACCTCCCCTAACAATTTTAATCGAGCCACATTTAAGAATCACTCGAGATCCCAGGTTTGCTAACCACATGGTTTCACGCTATCAAGAAAGACAAAAATATCTTCCTTAGTTTTACCAGTGAAGGGGGCTACCAATGAAGCAGTACTAGCATCAAGGATGGGTGCACACATTAAAGTATTTCTCTACGCAAAGCTTCATTATTACGTTGAACCATAGCTACCTCATCTAGAAAATGTCGAATCGTCTCCTGGAGATCTGATCTTGAACCGACCGATATTTTTGCTTGCTGTTACAGCCAAAAATGTACGATATACCAAAGTAGGCAAGAAAGGAATGGAATAGAAGAATACAACCATATAGGATCAGAAAATTTAAACACGTTGCTTACTTGTATAAGTGCGCTGACTGTTGCATTCTTTTAACTTCTCCCTATCCATGGTCTAGCATTTCAGCTTCCAGCAGTTCTTCTGACACCAGACATAATGAGGTTCGATAGGAAATTGTAAACAAATAGCTCTCTGCCGGGCGTGGGTTGAGCTGCAGACGAACTGGGCAGCCAGTGTAGCGTTACAACCCTTTATTTACAATTGAAACCAAATGTAGTGCAGTGTGTCTACAGAAGGTGGACAGCCGTGACACACAGACCCGAGTGCACTGGCATGGATGAGCCGACGAAGCTATTTTTACCTACAGGACGGTGTCATAAAGGTCTTGCTGCCTCTGCACTGCTGTGAAGACAGCGGGGCAGCACCATGTTGAATTGTAGCCAGGACAGGCAGGCTTGCCCAGCGGAGTCCACAACCACATACTGAGAGCGGATCCTGGTAGCCCCAAAGGCTGGGTGGAATGGAAACGGTCGGGTGTTTGCATCCCAGTGACAGCAGCGCAGAGGCGGCTGCATCGACTGGGACAAGTTGAGCATCATTACATGACAGTACTCTATCAATGATTCTGAGCTAGTCTTGGGGAGTTTAAATATCACAGTCCATGGCTGAGCTTGCGGAAAAATCCCTGTTCCTGTGTCACGGGGGCTACGTATAGAACTAGACAGCGTTGTAGGTGCCGGTGGCGTCACGCAGAAGGAGGTCAGTACGAAAGGGCCCTACAGAGAATGGTTGCGGCGTTTTGTGCAGTTGCAGACATTAGGTCTAGCCAAGAATTCTTCCTTTACCTTTGGAATAACCTATGTGTGAGTCAATTTTAGTAAATCATCTTGAGTAGGGAATTTATTTAGTCAAGTGGCAAGGCAGAAGAAGACGATTATTGCAAGGGTAGGGTGGGTTAGAATGTGAGGCTGGAGATCCAAAACAAATAAATGAAAGAGAAGGTGATGGTCTACCGAAAAAAAATATTGCGAGGGTAGGTGGGTTAAAAGGTGAGGTTGGAGATCCAAAATAAATAAATGATAAAGAAGATGATTCAAATTCAAATGGCTCTGAGCACTATGGGACTTAACAGCTATGGTCATCAGTCCCTTAGAACTTAGAACTACTTAAACCTAACTAACCTAAGGACATCACACAACACCCAGTCATCACGAGGCAGAGAAAATCCCTGACCCCGCTGGGAATCGAACCCGGGAACCCGGGCAAAGGAGGTGATGGTCTACGGGAAGAAGACGATTATTGCGAGAGTAAGGTGGGCTAAAAGGTTAGGTGGGAGGTCCAAAATAAATAAATGAAGAAGAAGGTGATCGTCTACCGGAATGTATTACTAGACGATAGTGGACTGTAAATGGTTTTTGACAGATCCTATGGTTAGGTTATACCGCAAGACGTAAAGGTGAGTTGTATTGGTGAACAAAGCTAATGTATTTCCATCCGGGTTAAAGATAGTCTCACTGCTACTAAGCTACTTGCTGTCAAAAATGTTTAAAAAAATGTAACCAAGTTTGATAAAGCCCGCCTGTGTGCTGGAGTACTATCCCGTGTTACCTGGTTAGACTTCTGACAGTGGAAGAAATTTACAACTCGAGTTTTTGGCCGACAAGAGGAAGAAGACATGAGTACGTACAGATACGGATTATCAGACATTGCGTCAGTACGCTGGGTTAAACTCTAAGCCTCTCTGGTACCTGAGGATGCGAAGGAACCAACCAATTTTCGGGGTGACTCGTCTGGTGCTTTGTCGCATTGACTGCCGCTTCACTGCTGTCCTAGAGATGTAGTTGTGTGCCGGCTAGGGTTGTACTTTGTCCTACACCTCTCTCCTTCTATTTACAAACATGACTCTAAACCCACAGATACACGTCATGCACACCTGCGCAAGGTAGATAAGTGTAAGACCCACATTTGGTGAACGATATGTCCCATGTTGCGCGGGCGAGGAAAGCGATTACAATCGGGTGACTGAACGACCTACCGATTAATGCCGATCCACTTCCCTCCAATACTGGTGCCAATAGTTTTTGACATACACTGATGTCTCTCGCATGGTACTGATTTAAAAGCTGATGTGCCGGTGATGCTATTGCGGAGTGTAAAGACAGTGAAATTGTTGTGGAACGAAGCTGTTCGTCAGATCACTAAAATTGCATTTAGTGTCAGCATTTCAGCTGGATCTGGAAAAGTGACGCTATTGTTCATTACAAGCAACCCAGTCAAATCACCATAGAATTGTTCTTCATTGCTAGGTCGTTTGCAGTGTGTAGTAAAGTTGGCCTTTTCACTGACAACAGAAAGTCATAGCGGTGTTGGCCTCAATTTGATGAATCAGTGTTCCTGGAAGAAGTATTTCTACATATTCAACAAAGTGGAATTAACATGATAATGATTAGACGACTAGGGTTTGAGGTAACAGAGAAAAAGTCGTTTCGAGAACGTAGATGAGTAGCATTTTTAGGATGAGATATAGATTCGGCTGTCGTCGGAGAACAGGCGTCACACCTACGTCCAGAGGGATGGAATGACACTTTTTTTTACCCCGAACTGTAGCTTCCTGTATGAAATGCGTCACCAGTTTTAATGCACGCGCTTATCTGCGCTATCGCTGCTGGCACTACGGGCCCGAAGCGAATTATTACTGTTTGCGGAATTAATTCATGTGCCTCAATGGAGACAGCTGGGACGCTGCTGTGTCATTTTAATTCGCAGAGTAAATATAAAGCAAACCATATTATTTTTTGTTTTTGCTTTAGATACTTTTTTGCTTCCCATACGTCTCCATTTGAGAGATTTAATATGAATATCACGTATTTACATTTAACTACTGTTACCAAATGTAAATTCCGTAGGAAGCTCGGGTACATTTGTTTCCTTTCTTTCTTTCTTTTTTTAGTCACACGTGGACGTGCAAAACTGCGAATATTCGTATTAAAAATTAGCGAGTAGCGTCAAAGGGAATATTCAGTGTTTTAACGAAGTCCAGAAAAAAATTAGCATTCAATAAAATTAGCGTTTTGTTTCACGCAGTCGTGGTCTGATGTAAACGTGCCGACCGGTTAGCTCTAGACTAATTTTAAGCAATTAAATTCATTATTATATTACTGCATCATTAAATATGTATATACTAGGGCAGGAATAAAAGCAATAGTCAAAAAACCTTAAGCAAATTGGTACCTCTATTTGTTACGGAATTTTTAGGCTTTTTTAAATATATATGTATTTTTCTATTTCTTTGTCACAGCTTCAGTAGTTTCATCTTCAGTGCTAAACAAATTTTATGATTTTTAGTGCGGAGCGGAAGTACAGTTCGAAAGTACTGGTGCAGATTTACAGAACTTTACCACCAATATACAGGGTCTTTCAAAAATGACCGGTATATTTGAAACGGCAATACAAACTAAACGAGCAGCATTAGAAATACAACGTTTGTTGCAATATGCTTGGGACAACAGTACATTTTCAGGCAGACAAACTTTCGAAATTACAGTAGCTACAATTGTCAACAACAGATGGCGCTGCGGTCTGGGAAACTCTATAGTACGATATTTTCCACATATCCACCATGCGTAGCAATAATATGGCGTAGTCTCAGAATGAAATTACCCGAAACCTTTGACAACGTGTCTGGCGGAATGGCTTCACATGCAGATGAGATGTACTGCTTCAGCTGTTCAATTGTTTCTGGATTCTGGCGGTACACCTGGTCTTTCAAGTGTCGCCACACAAAAAAGTCACAGAGGTTCATGTCTGTCGAATAGGGAGGCCAATCCACGCCGCCTCCTGTATGTTTCGGATAGCCCAAAGCAATCACACAATCATCGACATATTCATTCAGGAAATTAAACACGTCGGCCGTGCGATGTGGCCGGGCACCATCTTGCATAAACCACGACGTGTTCGCAGTGTCGTCTAAGGCAGTTTGTACCGCCACAAATTCACGAAGGATGTCCAGATAGTGTGATGAAGTAATCGTTTCGGATCTGAAAAATGGGCCAATGATTCGTTTGGAAGAAATGGCTGCCCAGACCAGTACTTTTTGAGGATGCAGGGACGATGGGACTGCAACATGGGGCTTTTCGGTTCCCTATATGCGCCAGTTCTGTTTATTGACGAAACCCTCCAGGTAAAAATAAGCTTCGTCAGTAAACCAAATGCTGCCCACATGCATATCGCCGTCATCAATCCTGTGCACTATATCGTTAGCCAATGTCTCTCGTGGAGAAATGGTAGCGGCGCTGAGGGGTTGCCGCGTTTGAATTTTATATGGATAGAGGTGTAAACTCTGGCGCATGAGACGGTACGTGGACGTTGGCGTCATTTGGACCGCAGCTGCAACGCGGCGAACGGAAACCCGAGGCCGCTGTTGGATCACCTGCTGCAGTAGCTGCGCGTTGCCCTCTGTGGTTGCCGTACGCGGTCGCCCTACCTTTCCAGCACGTTCATCCGTCACGTTCCCAGTCCGTAGAAATTTTTCAAACAGATCCTTTATTGTATCGCTTTTCGGTCCTTTGGTTACATTAAACCTCCGTTGAAAACTTCGTCTTGTTGCAACAACACTGTGTTCTAGGCGGTGGAATTCCCACACCAGAAAAAACCCCTGTTCTGAGGAATAAACAATGTTGTCCACAGCACACTTGCACGTTGTGAACAGCACACGCCTATAGCAGAAAGACGACGTACAGAATGGCGCACCCAAAGACTGCGTTGTCTTCTATATCTTTCACATCACTTGCACCGCCATCTGTTGTTGAAAATTGTAACTACTGTAATTTCGAAAGTTTGTCCGCTTGAAAATGTACTGTTGTCCCAAGCATATTGCAACAAACGGTGTATTTCTATCGCTGCTCGTTTAGTTTTTATTGCCGTTTCAAATATACCGGTCATTTTTGAAACACCCTGTATTTATTTTATCTGGATGTTCTTACCATACACTTTCCGACGTGATGTGAGTTTATGTTATATTCCACTTGTGACACAATCTAAGCAGCCGTCGTAGGTTGTTTGCAGATCACGCTGTCGTTTATCGACTAATGAAGTAATCACAAGATAAAAAAATCCAAAATGATTTAGAAAAAATATAGGAAACGTGCGAAAATTGGCAGTTGGCCCTAAATAACGAAAAGTGTGAGAACATCCACATGAGTGCTAAAGGAATTATGTTAAACTTCTCGATTAACCTAAATTTGAAGGAACAAAAAGAAAATCTTGAGGGGAAGGCTAACCAAAAACTGCGTTTTATTGGCAGGACACTTAGAAAATGTAAGGAGACAGTCTACACTACGCTTGTTCGTCCTCTTTCAGAATGCTGCTGCGCGGTATGGGATCCTTAGCAAATAGGATTGATGGAGTACAACGGAAGATTTCAGAGAAGGGGAGCCACTTTTTGTATTGTTGTGAGATTTGGGAGAAAGTGTAAGTGAAATGATACAGGATTTGGGCTGGACATCATTCAAACAAAGGTCTTTTTCGTGGCGACTGTATCTTCTCACGAAATTCCTATACCAGCCTTCTCCTCCGAATACGAAACTATTTTGTTGACACTGCCCTACATAGGGAGAAACGATCACCACGATAAAATAACGGAATTCAGAGCTCAGCCTCTTGTTTCTTATCTCAGAGTCATCTACGTCGCTTCAGAGGTTTCTAAACGTTAAAAGGATTGCGCTGTATAAACACAAGTTACTGTTAAAATTTTTCGTTTTCTGGCAGTCATGTTTTTCCTTAAATTTTATAACTTAAAACTTCAGAACTCTCGTTGTCATTGTTGTGTGAAATAGAGTCTCAATCGTAGTGGCCTCGCGCGTACATGCGAGCGATCTTGCCGCAGCCTCAGAATGATACATTTGTCAGCAAAAGCGGACGCCGGTCGCAGAGTGACCCTGCAGTGAGTCGCTTGCCGACTTGCAGCGTGCCGGTTGCAAAGCTGTTTTAACTTGCGTGGCGCGGACGCGGAAGACGTCTCCTAGGATCACAGTGGATCGTCTCGGATAACTCCTCAATTATGTGGGGCTGAGAAGAAAGACACAATGATTACTGTTCAGTGTACGGTTCAGCTTACACCTGGTGTAGGCATACTTCTCGTCCTCACGGACCAAATGCCTACCACTTTCGGAAAAAGTAGCACGTGAGGCCCTCAGGCGAAGAGAAAGATCCCTACATTTATTTCATATTAGAGTCACTACTTTACTTTTTTCTGAGATTGCTGTTCAAGTTGGTAATTTGAAGTTTTCGAGCTGCATTTACTCTAATGGCTCTCAATTGATTTATGTTTGTAATCCACTTTATTTTTTATATATTTTGTCATTCAGACGAATCCTATGTTAATACACATGCCGTGTTGAGGAACGAAACAAAATCCACTCATAGCAATAATAAAAATGTGTTTCAAAATGACATTTTATGAATACATTACTTCCTTTTCGCCTCAGTCAGCTTGCACCGTGCATGTTTCACGAAACACAAATGTCAGGCACCCATTTCATTGGCTGATGAATGCAATATCAAGAGATGCTTTAAGAGTGTTAAAATCATATATTCGATAGCGTTTACGTAACTACGTACCCAACTAGTGAAATTACTTTTGACCGAAAGCTGTAGCTGATGAATCAACAGGAACAAACATATATTTAGGTAAAATATTGACAAGATTATTTAACGACGAGAAATACGAGTTTTACCTTGCCTCAAAAATCTTAAAAAACGGTACGTGTTGACTGTAAAGCTGGACTGACAATAAGTCCTTAATTTTTTACATAGCAGAGTATCACCTAGAAACAGTCCGTGTTGCTAATTTTAATAACATATATCGGCCTTGATCATACATGATACAAAAAATCTCGTGCTTTGCAGGGACTCAGCTCAGGCATTCTTCATCGGTAATATTCGAACTGGCTAGGTGATGCAGACGTGACTTTAAATTTACCTCATCATCTCAGTCTCTCCTACTCCTGCCTCTCTATATGCCGGCACATTGTGCTGCCATTCGGAGCGTATGACAGACAAATAAATAAAACTATATTGTTGTTGTTGTTGTTCAGTCCTGAGACTGGTTTGATGCAGCTCTCCATGCTACTCTATCCTGTGCAATCTGCTTCATCTCCCAGTACCTACCGCAACCTACATCCTTCTGAATCTGCTTAGTGTATTCATCTCTTGGTCTCCCTCTACGATTTTTACCCTCCACGCTGCCCTCCAATGCTAAATTTGTGATCCCTTGATGCCTCAAAACATGTCCTACCAACCGATCCCTTCTTCTAATCAAGTTGTGCCACAAACTTCTCTTCTCCCCAATCCTATTCAATACCTCCTCATTAGTTACGTTATCTACCCATCTAATCTTCAGCATTCTTCTGTAGCACCACATTTCGAAAGCTTCTATTCTCTTCTTGTCCAAACTAGTTATCGTCCATGTTTCACTTCCATACATGGCTACACTCCAAACAAATACTTTCATAAACGACTTCCTGATACATAAATCTATATTCGATGTTAACAAATTTCTCTTCTTGAGAAACGATTTCCTTGCCATTGCCAGTCTACATTTTATATCCTCTCTACTTCGACCGTCATCAGTTATTTTATTTCCTAAATAGCAAAACTCCTTTACTACTTTAAGTGTCTCATTTCCTAATCTAATTCCCTCAGCATCACCCGATTTAATTTGACTACATTCCATTATCCTCGTTTTGCTTTTGTTGATGTTCATCTTATATCCTCCTTTCAAGACACTGTCCATTCCGTTCAACTGCTCTTCCAAGTCCTTTGCCGTCTCTGACAGAATTACAATGTCATCGGCGAACCTCAAAGTTTTTATTTCTTCTCCATGAATTTTAATACCTACTCCAAATTTTTCTTTTGTTTCTTTTACAGCTTGCTCAATATACAGATTGAATAACATCGGGGAGAGGCTACAACCCTGTCTCACTCCTTTCCCAACCACTGCTTCCCTTTCATGCCCGTCGACTCTTATGACTGCCATCTGGTTTCTGTACAAATTGTAAATAGCCTTTCGCTCCCTGTATTTTACCCCTGCCACCTTCAGAATTTGAAAGAGAGTATTCCAGTCAACATTGTCAAAAGCTTTCTCTAAGTCTACAAATGCTGGAAACGTAGGTTTGCCTTTTCTTAATCTTTCTTCTAAGATAAGTCGTAAGGTCAGTATTGCCTCACGTGTTCCAGCATTTCGACGGAATCCAAACTGATCCTCCCCGAGGTCTGCATCTACCAGTTTTTCCATTCGTCTGTAAAGAATTCGCGTTAGTATTTTGCAGCTGTGACTTATTAAACTGATAGTTCGGTAATTTTCACATCTGTCAGCACCTGTTTTCTTTGGGATTGGAATTATTATATTCTTCTTGAAGTCTGAGGGTATTTCACCTGTCTCATACATCTTGCTCACCAGCTGGTAGAGTTTTGTCATGACTGGCTCTCCCAAGGTCGTCAGTAGTTCTAATGGAATGTTGTCTACTCCGGGGGCCTTGTTTCGACTCAGGTCTTTCAGTGCTCTGTCAAACTCTTCACGCAGTATCTTACCTCCCATTTTGTCTTCATCTACATCCTCTTCCATTTCCATAATATTGTCCTGAAGTACATCGCCCTTGTTTAAACCTTCTATATTTTCGTTCCACCTTTCTGCCTTCCCTTCTTTGCTTAGAACTGGATTGCCATCTGAGCTCTTGATATTCATACACGTGGTTCTCTTCTCTGCAAAGGTCTCTTTAATTTTCCTGTAGGCAGTATCTATCTTACCCCTAGTGAGATAAGCTTCTACATCCTTACATTTGTCCTCTAGCCATCCCTGCTTAGCCATTTTGCACTTCCTGTCGATCTCATTTTTGAGATGTTTGTATTCCTTTTTGCCTCTTCATTAACTGCATGTTTATATTTTCTCCTTTCATCAATTAAATTCAATATTTCTTCTGTTACCCAAGGATTTCTAGCAACCCTCGTCTTTTTACCTACTTTATCCTCTGCTGCCTTCACTACTTCATCCCTCAGAGCTACCCATTCTTCTTCAACTGTGTTTCTTTCCCCCATTGCTGCCAATTGTTCCCTTATGCTCTCCTTGAAACTCTGTACAACCTCTGGTTCTTTCAGCTTATCCAGATCCCATGTCCTTAAATTCCCACCTTTTTGCAGTTTCTTCAGTTTTAACCTACAGGTCATAACCAATAGATTGTGGTCAGAGTCCACATCTGCCCCTGGAAATGTCCTACAATTTAAAACCTGATTCCTAAATCTCTGTCTAAAATGTAAATATTGAAACACATCCCCTTCATGAACATTGGACATTGATGTGATAGGGATGCTCGAATATCTCAACGATGTAGAATGCCGCACCTTAGGTACCACGACATTAGAAAAGTATCCGTGGAAAGGTTGGGATGTCATACGGTTCCTGAAGAGCGGAAACAGTAGTTGCACGTACAACAGTCTGAATAATTGAGTGATGTGAACCTATAACATTACCCGACGTCTCTTTCTATGTTGCTACTTCAAAAGGTAGAAAGCGTAGGGACACGACAGGCGTTATAATTCCCTTGGATATAAATGATGACTAACTGAAACCCTCAGATGCCGACAGGTGTTGTTGATATACCTCGGTGTGGACAGCTGAAAATGTGTGACCCGACCGGGACTCAAACCCAGGATCTCCTGCTTATATGGCAGACGCCCTACCCATCCTTTCTTTTCTTTTTATAAAAACCTTTATTAAAAAAAAGATGTTACACTTTTCAAATACATACTAAGTTATAGATACATGAAGTTATTTAAACAAAACGGTTTGATCATTTCAATTACGCTGACGTTAAGGAAAGACAATAGAAGATTGTGTTACTGACTAAATTACCAGAAAGAATTAAATTAAACATCAAGAAAAAAATGTAAACACATTCAAACTTCAACCTGAAGAAGTAAAATCTGCACTTTGAATTATGAGCTGCAATCTTTACAGAAGCATAATTAGTTCTCTATGATGGATATCAGCAAGTTGGTGGGATAATTTTAAATATAAAGCAGTTTAATAATCATATTAGACAATTTCTGAAATACTTGAGAATGGCAGAAAGGAGATATATAATAAAATTGACTAGTCTTCCAACTACACTTTCTGGACATTAATTGAATCTAAGTATCTGAAGTGATCAGATCTATATAATCAGTCTTTCACTGCAAATTGCAGCCATTGAATATTACATTTATCAGATAGAATCTTGTGATTTTAACCAATCAATAAGGACATTTCTATAAAAACTGTCGACACCCAATCTCAATGTTACATAAGTTCTGCACATTAGCTTATAAATTACAGAAAACTACTCTCTGAAGTAGAAAAAGCACACATCATAAATATACTGTAAAATCTTAAATAGCATCCTTAAGGTAACTACAATACATCACTGTCAACACAGTCTTCTTTTTTATATTAACCAATGCCCATTCTATCAAATACAATTTTTAGCATACTACCGAACTTTTTCTTGTGATTCTAATAGCTTCTGATTTTGTGGAATTCACACAGCATGTGTACCTTGAACTTTATGATGCTATCGGATCCTAATTTGTTAAGGACGTAGTTAACAAAATTTCCCAGCAACCAGTACGCAGCGTTATTTTTTGCTTCTGGAAAATAGTGTGCTTCAGGCCTGTGCGTCAATGCCGGCGATATATACTCAGGGGATGTTCTTGTAATCAGAGCTATTTGCTCCCGGATCCACTTCCAACTATTCATGTGACCACTGCAAGTATATCCATGAATTACTGTGTCAACTAGATGGCATTGTTGACATAAATTTGTTTCACAGAGTCAGATTGCGTGCTGTCTTTCATTGGTGCTAACTATGTTGTTAACTGTCTTCTACCATGACGTTTTTATATTAGACGTGAGCACATTAGAACTAATGTTTTTCCAAATCTCAGTCCACTCAATATTTGGAAACTGTCGTTATATTTTGTTTCTTCCTTCGCTTTTCTTTCGTTCCCGCATTATGGCTGTTGATGTTAAGTGTCGGGACTGCCTGAGTTCGACACTGACATAACTAAACTCAACATAGAAAATCCTCACTTGCTGCAAGCGACTGTTGATATTCTGCACGTCAATCGGGGGAAGCAGGCTTGGAGGTTTAATGATCTCGAAAAGTTGGCTGGTTATGATTTCTCTTATTAAATTAACTTGCCTTTTGATAAAAAGAGCAGAGGCTTTATCCGTTATATCAGTTAATCCTAGTCCACCACCTCTCCACAAAAAGTTTGTGATTTTGGAGATTATTCTCCTCTCTATCATTTTCGGTCTTGGAAACAGCTGGGCAGTATAATAAGCCTTAGCAAGGATGCATGAGTTGATATACTGTGTTCTTTGAACTTGGTTCA
The DNA here is from genome assembly GCF_023897955.1 of Schistocerca gregaria. NCBI lineage: Eukaryota > Metazoa > Arthropoda > Insecta > Orthoptera > Acrididae > Schistocerca > Schistocerca gregaria. Next base: position 204,053,268 of record NC_064924.1, read on the forward strand.
TATATCGAGTTAAATTCTCTACAATGGCTCCTTGCACTTTACCTGCTGCAACTTTCCAATTTAAAGCCATCATTTTCATAGGGCATGCTGTCAGGGTGATCCCAAGTGTTTTATGTTGTCGGACTAATTTTGCCCACTCGACGTTGATTTTATCAAAACCTCTGAGATTTAACATCTTATTTTTTTCCGTTTGCATTGGCTCCAGATGCTCTACAGTACGAATCAATCACTGTTGCTAGCGTGGTTACCTCGTCAGTATTCCTTATAATGACCCCTATATCGTCAGCATAGGCTCTTATAACTGTTTTATTTCCTGATAATGTTAAGCCTTTTAATGTTGCATGGACATATCGGAGGAAAGGTTCCAGCGAAATGGCGAAGAGCGACATGGACAGAGGACTTCCTTGAGGAACACCTCGTTGTATTTGCATTGTTGACAATTCGCCACTATTTTAGCGTTTATTCCAGTTGCTATGTTCTTAATCAACTGTATGACCCTATCGTTGAAACCATTTTTCTTCAATGTCTGTAGAAGATATTCATGGTTTACTACATCGAACGATTTATAAAAATCTAAAAACAATAAAGTACACTTTATGTTTGTTACAGAAGATATTGGAATGATATCTCTGAATTCCGCTAGATTTTGAAAAATGGTTCTGCCTTGCGCACAGTTCTTTGTTGACTAATAATTTTATCTGTAGGGCATGAAATTCTTTTGTTTATTATTCTAGCTATTAATTTATAATAAGAATTCAGCAGTGAAATTGGACGAAAATTATTTAAACCTTTGTTTTCATTATTTTTTGGCACAAGAACAATTTTACTCTCCTTAAACTCAGCCGGAATCATTTTACCCTGAATATCCTCATTTACAATGACCGTGATTTTAGCACCTACTATTGGCCAGTAACGGATGTAAAACTCTGCTAGCAGACCATCCGGTCCTGGGGATTTTTTTGGTGGTGAGGCGGACAGAGTCTCATACACGTCTTCTTCACTGACAACCTCGAGAAAATTTTCGTTGTCATCTTCTGTCAGCTGTTGGGCTAGGGTGTCAAGGAATTCTTAGAAGGAAGCATCACTACTTTGATGTACAGAATATAGCTCGCAATAATAGCGATAAATCTTGTTCATGATATCCTGCTGGGTTCTGAGAATCGTACCGTGTTTTGTTCGAATTTCTTGAATAAAAGTCCTTCTCCCGTTTTACGTATGCTTCACTAAATGATAGGGAAGTAGTTTCATCTTCTGACACCGAATTTGCCTTCGATTTTATTTTCAACATTTCCATTTGACTTCTCTTGATATTAAGTAACTTTGCTTTGACTTTCTTGATGTCTGCTATCCAAAGTGAGGAACCTGCTGAGACTTGATCATATAGATCTCTCAAAACGGAATAGTAATACTCTGCAGTGCATTTTATTTCCCTTGCGCTCTGGGCACTGTATTGAATAAGAACTTTCCTCAACTTTGGCTTTTCCATTTTAACCCACCAGTCAATAGCAGAGGCATATCTACTATGGGCTCGCAGACATATTGCCCATGTTTCTTTTATCAGATCTTCTAAATCATGATTTACTAACAAGGAAGTGTCCGAATTCCACTGATTCTTGAATTGGCGAACCGGCTGTCTTGTTAGATTTATGCAAGCTAAGACACTTGACTGGTCTGAAAAGTACGTAGGAATGGTTTCTACTTTTGTCACGGAAGTTACAAGATTTTTAGAAATACATAGTCTATCAATCCTGCTACGTGATGTTGCCGTGACATAAGTGAACTCAACAGTGGAGGGGTATTTGATTTCCCATATATCCTTTAATTCTAAACCAGTAACTAATTGTTTTAGTTCCCTTAAGAAATTAAACTTAGGTAACTGATCTTTTCGGTTTAAAACACAATTAAAATCACCTCCTAGTAATAACTGTCTTGGCGATTTCCTTAACAAGTTTATCAAGTCATCTTTGAAGAAACTTGCCCTGTCAGCTCTATGAGAACTTCCTGAAGGGGCGTACAAGTTGATGATAGTCACATCATAGATATTTAGTCCTATTCCCCTTCCGGATTCCAGTCGTTCCACCTCGCTTACTGTAATCCCTTACCTCACCAAAATAGCTGTTCCAACACTTGTTTCGGGAGACACATTTATGTAACTGACAAAACAGGGAATTACCAAATCCGAAATTAGAACTTCTTGTAAGAGGGCAATATCAGTCGCGGATTCGTACAAAAATTCCTTAAGGGCCGATATTTCAAACCGGTCGTGATTTTATTTATGTTTATAGTGGTGACAGAATAAGATTGCGTCATTGTGCTGTCACTATGTAGTTGTTTTCATGAACTAATTTAGTTTACTGTGGTTCAGGGTTCAGTTAAGCTGTAACAGGTTTCTCGGAAGGCTGAACATGAAATAACACTTCAATCAGTTTATTAGTTACTGTCACTTTTTTCTACTTCTGATGTTTTCTCTTGTACCGCAAGCAGACTGATTTCCTGGTAAACTTTCTCATTTTTCCTCCAGTGATTCGTGTACGACAGTTTCGGACTGAACATTCTTTGGGCTTGGGTCGCCCCTACCGGATTTTCCCTTCCCTTGGTTACGAGCTACATTCTCATTTGGTTGCGTCGGCATTTTACTTCGCGGCTTATCTGGAGCAGCAGCAGCCGCTTTAGCAATTTCGGTTGCCGGCGCCTGCCCTGAGGTGCTGACCGTGATTTCAGTTTGGCCACCACTTCCCCGTTCTTTATTAACTTCACTCACTTTCTGATCGAGGGAAACAAATGGAGACTGCAGCTTCGTAACCTGTCACTGTATTTGTTTATTAACAGATAGATTCTGATCTTTGCATTCGGATACTGCACCTATTGTTTCTTGCAAATTAATGCTGCTTACACCCCCTTCATTTTCTGGTACCCTATGTGTATTATCTTTCTGTTCATTAGTTTCCATTCGCATTTTGCCTTCAGGTTCCTCTGCCTTCTCATCGTACTGTTTTTGCTTGGGAAGTGAGGGAGTGTGACAAGACAGCTCGTCCTCTGAACAACTATCAGATATCTCCAGAGGTCGTTTTTTCGGTTGCGTTTCAGTTTCACGAGTAGTGGCAACAGGGTTTCCTTTTGTTGTTGTTAAAGGGGGAAATTTACTGTTATCGTGAAGGGAGACATCAGCTTGGCCCGCTGTCTTAACATCCTCAACCAGTTGTTCCGGGCTATTCTTTGGTAACAGATCATTTAAGGTAAGCTTCTGACGCTCTATCAAATTACTTTTAAGAACAACAGTTCGCCGCGGACATTCCTGTCTGAAGTGGCCGGTTTCGTTACATATGTGACATGTAGCTTCCTGACCTGTATAAACAATTTGTGCCTTATACCCACAAAGACTTATGTTAGACGGAATATTCGTCTTAACGTCCATCTCTACACAGCGGACCCCGTTAAAACACAGCAGTTTAAAGCGAGGCGACCATCTTTCATTTGCAATTGATTTAACGTCTCCGTAGTTTGAAAGAGCTTCCTTAATCTTATCATTTTAAATTTTTATGGGAAGATTCAAGACACGAACGGTTTTGTAATGAATGTCCGCTCTATAGGTGGAAACCTTACTTTTATAACCATTTCTATGCACAAAATCTACTTCATAGCTACACTTTCGTACCACTTTATCAACAGTCGAAGCACTGATTAACTTGACAAAAACATAGTATTTTTCCTGATCCAGTTGCCAGGTATGAACGGTTCCAGAATTTAGACCAATTACATATGTAATCCAGTCATCTATTTCCAGGGATGTCGGCTGAACAGGACATGATTCCTTGTCAAAAGCAAATACCAGAGTATTCTTCCTGAGGTTTGTAGCCATGGTTAATCCAGCGAAGCAATTTCGGTTAAAGAACCGAAATTCCAAGTAACAGCAGCAAGACCAGAAAGAGTGATCAGATCACAAGGAATAGGAACGAACACGGAGATTAACGGACGGACGGCACTCTAGTACAGCGATGTAAACACGGAAGCGCAGCGCAACAGTTAACAGCGGCCACTCGCGAGCGCGGCTGAAACGGAACTGGCCGAGAACACAAATGAATGGCACGACTGCAAGGACTTATCCCTTGCACGCTTCCCAACTGTCCACAAATCTACGTATGTAATGTGCCTTGGATATGATGGTCTACTCTATGCTTTAATATCAAGTCACCCTCTGGGATACGCTATTCCGGACTTGTAATAGTCCCCCATTTGAATCTCCGGGTGAGGGTCGTTCGGGAGGCTGTCTCATCAAGGGAAACAAAACTGGCGCTTTGCGATTCGCAGCGTATAGTATTAGAACACTGAACCGAGTAGGTAAGTTAGATAACTGGACAAGAGAGATGAATAAGTAGTAGTTAGAATTAGTGGAGTGCAGTGGCAGAAAGAAAAGGATTTCTGCTCACCTACGTATAGAGTTATCAACAAAAAATCAAATAGGGGTATTGCAGGAGACGGTCTGATATTGACTAAGCAAATACGAATGTGGCTGAATTATTACGAAAAGGAAAAATGGGCCGGAGTAAGGGAAAGGTATGAACGAGGAAGTCGCATGGTTAGAGTTTTGCAGGCAAAACAAGTTTTCCTAGGCTACCACTCAGTTTAACCATAATTCGCAGATTGTAACTGAGGAAACTGCTGAAACGCTGACAGTTTAAACAGTTATATTTGATGAACAGAAAAGTAAAACTTTTAGGTTTAACGAGAGTGTAATTCTATCGAAAACAGCTAATGGGTAAGAAGAGCAGTTAAATGCGGTGGACAGTGCCTTCAGAAGAAGCTGTAAGGCAAACGTGAACAACCATAGAGCAAAGGTAACGGAATATAGTTTAATTAAACCAGCTGAGGGATTTAGACCAGTAATTGAGACACTAATTAAAGTATATAAGTTTTGTAATTTAGAAATCAAAATAACGGATGATGGCTAAAAAGAGAAATTTCAAATATTACAATATCTGGTCTGAAGGTATTCGTGTAATCTGGTACGGATGATTAGCAAAAGAAATGTTCAGATGTGTGTGAAATCTTATGGGTCATCTGTCCCTAAGCTTACACACTACTTAACCTAAATTATCCTAAGGACAAACACATCCACCCACGCCCGAGGGAGGAATCGAACCTCCGCCATGACCGATGATTAGCAGTTCAAACATGAAGTGAACGGAAGTTTTTGGAATATGGTGTTTCAGGAAACCACTGACGATTATACAGTTAAATATGATAGCTTAAAAGGAAGTAATGATGGAAATTGCTTAAAAAAATTGGGGCCCAAACCAACTAGAAGAGTATCTGATAGGACAGATCACGATATATCATAGCTCCGTCAATTTATTAATTGAGGACCCTCGGAGAGATCAAGGCATGGTGATAGAAGTGGTGTTCAGACTGATGTAGACTTGCACAATGAAGAAAAGCGCTGAGACGAGTCTTCAGACAGAAGACCACAACACACAGTATAAAAAAAAAAAGCACTAACGTTCAACTAATTTTGGTAGGGGCAGTGAACTGATGTCTTTTTCAGAGGAACCATTCAGACTCAATTATGTTCGAGAAGGAAACATTTTAAGAGACAAAACTGCAACGCATCGATTATGAAAGAGGACCCGTATTTATATGTGCGCTATGAAATGTACACTTCACTGCGAAAAGCAGGGATAGGCCCCATGTAATGCGGAAGTGTCCACAAGATGTCAGGAGTGGCCGACCTCCCAGTATAGAAGGAGACTTTGAGTATAGTGTTCTCAGTGAGAGAGAGAGAGAGAGAGAGAGAGAGAGAGAGAGAGAGAGAGAGGCAGTAACAGCAGGCTGGGTCTCTCAGGGGTCCTCAGTGACTTCAACGTGGACTACTCTGACCAGAGCAACAACTCCATCGGTGATGTCTTGCAGAGCTGCCCAGATTGACTGTTGGTGATATGATGGTGAAATTTAAACACGAAGAAACGACCATAGCTTCACCAAGACCAGGCAGCACCCTATACCGACGCACATGGACTGCCGACGATTTGGGAAGGTTGGTTCTAAAAGATATCAGTTTAAGGAGTCACTTGTGATTTCTAAAGTAGTACCTATAGTTCACACACCATGATCACTGTGCGCAGGGAGTTATGCTGAATGTGATACAACTGTGTAGCAGCATCGCACGAACCACACATTTATGCAGTCAGTGCTAAGCGTCGCTTCATGTGGTGTAAACAGCGAAGCCGAGTGATTTAGTGTGATGTATCATGTTGTGCCCTGTGGCGGTCTGAGTTTGGCGAATGCCTGGATATCCTTACCTGCCATTACAGATGTGGTGCTTTACTGCAAATGGACGTTTTAAATGCTAATGTTGTGATCCCATTATTGCACTCAAGAAAATTGAAAGTACTGAGGGATACGAACTCCTTTTACAGGATTGTATATTGCGTACAGTAGAGTACCACCATTTTTGACGATGACTGTACCATTAGAACAAAGGACCATGTTAAAGCAACGTCTGTGTGGGAGTGGTTTGAAGAAAATAACATTCTTGAAATTGACTCACCTGCGAAGAGTCATGACCTGAAACCAATCGGACAATTTTGGGACGAGCTAGGACTTCACTCCATACCCAGCGTCCAGAGTATCTACCTTCCACGGTTTCGGCTACTGAGATAGAACGGTATGACACTCCTCTTCATACACACATTCAGGCACCTCTTTCAAAGCGTTCCCAGCAAAGTTCAAGCCACCAAAAGAGCGAAGGTTGAACACATCGCATATTAATATCCACTAATGTGGGGCCACATACTTTCTACCTGACAGTGTATAAAATGACAGGTATGTGGAAAAATCAGGGACCATTAAGTGGAAATACTGCGGACTACGACACAGTAAGATACAATGCTGGCCTTTGAAATTGCAACACCTGGAAGATGGCCTGCAATAATCGTCACCCTGGTTCGATGAGTGGTACACGTTTGGATGTGCCAACCACCAGCATTCAGCGGAATGTAGGTTCTGTATGTAGGGAAAGATTCCGCTATGGGTTTCCTATTCAGAAATAGCTTTTCTATTATCATTGCTTGTGAGAAGGAAAGGGCGTATCTTGAGTTAAAGTCATACTCAGTGCTATGCAGAATATCAGCAGCCCCATGCGAATAGTGACGAAGAGGAAGACACATTGTTCAGTCATCCAAGCATGAGCATACAACTATATTTATACGTTGAGACATGGAGTAGGTGTGTCTGCAGCAATAAAAGTATCCAGATGATTGCATAGGATGAAGGACCCATTATAATCCTCCAAGCTTAGTTCGAGACAACCAGAATGGTTAGGGTCATGGTCAATACCAGAGATGGCCGCCCTGCTTACGAAATTTCGCTTCCTGTATGTCCCCAAATCAGCTACGAATTTAATAATTTGTTTGTGGTTGTACCTCGGCTCTGTCTGGTATAGCAAACAGCTATTGAGTCAACGTCAGCAAATCGAAGTAATAAGGAGGACATTGCCATTTGAGGAACACTGACCACTCCAACTTCTATGTTCTCCTATACAAGTACGCCTGATTTAGATTGCCTAATGTAGATCGTCTAATTTAGAGTCTCACTCTCAGTTATGCAGTCATCACAAGCTGATAGTCACAAGGAGAGTTTTAGACCAGTCTGCTGCTTGAGATGAACTACTATGTTGTTACCTCCAGACTGTCTTCATATTTGAAGTTCACTGCCTGTGCTGAGTTCGAATGCTCTTAACATAGAACCTTCAAAACATCACATATTGGGTAGCTACTATCACAGATAGCCATTTTTCTGGTTGGTTGTGGGTTCAAGTGGTACCCTCTGAGTAGGAAGAGCAGCAACGCTTCTCAGCAACCTGTGTGGGCTACACTGTCATTGATCACCATCATCCAGAATGGCATTTGACACCATCATCTATGGTGCAGGTCGCGGTGTGATCCTACCTGCCCTGCTACACGCCAAGCTGAGCAGCAGTGTCAGACCAGGTCACACATTATCTGTCCCCCTGTTTCGTATGATAGTGTATAAGTCGTACACTCTGACTGCTACATCGTCCTAATACATTGTATACGGGTTAATGAATATAAATAAGGTTATGATTATTGCTATCGTTCTTAATGTTGAAATTTTAGTTGTAAAGTTTGTATCTGTGTGTATCTACATTGTGAGTCATAGGTTTTTATAGGTTTGGTAAAAAAAAAACGATATTAATTTAAATATGTCACTAACTACTGCCGTTAGTTATTTGGATAACAATAACTTGACAGTCTGTATTCACGTAAATGAAGTTTGAACTATATAGCTTTACAAGTACAAATGAGAGATAATATCTCATTAGGACAGTTCTCTCCGTACTGCAAACGGTATATCAGTAACATTATTTGCTATTTACTATAACATTATTTTAATGAAAAACATTATGCAAATATTGTCACGTTCATTCGTTGTTAGATGGAAATTTGGTGATGATTTTTGTGATAGAAGCTAACAGTTAATGAAAAGGATTTTTTTTCCCCAAGCAGCAGCGTAACCTACGGTTCATCCACTTCTAATAACCTGAACGTCTCTATGATGACTCTTTACGAAAACATAAGCAGCATGTAAGTATATTTGTTGCATGTTGCAACGTAATCGTTTGAATGCCGTAACTTTACATAGCAGGATGCTCCTGACATTTGAACATCAATGTAGCAATTTTACGACTGCCGCCCGTAGCTTACGTAACGCCACGTCATATATAATGTTCCACAGTGCGTTGTTGTCATACGCAGCAGGAATTTCACACATGTAATACCATAGTTCTTTCCGATTCTCCAGGAATTCTCATAAAGTGCATTGAGGTAGAGCGTGGTTGGTAAGAAATAGTTCTACTGTATAACATTACTTTTAACATGATTACGTAAACAATTTATGCTGTGCTCTCGATTATTGCTTTTAGCTCTCTAAGCCATACATTGTTAGTTTACTCTGCTTATTTCCATAAAATCCAGTTAAATTATACTCTGGGTTTTTTCATATAAGCGTGTCATACATTGTAATACAGGTCACGTTTAACTGTATAAGGAATCTATATTTCTGTCAATACTTCCAGAACACGTTCTCCTTGACGAAATGTATTGTTGGCTTTGATACAAAGTTTGAAAATAGTATACGTGTCTGTGTAACTTCGGAAATTAAAATGGTCTCTCAACATTTGGGGCATAATCTGTCAAACAAAACACGCAGTCATAAAAATATTCGCCTGTCTCGCTATTGACTCAAAGTTGGCGATGAAGAATGAGAAAAATTTACTGACTCACACACAAAAAAAGAAATTGTGCTGTAAAACCTGTTTCTCCATAGAGGAATTTTAGATAAGTTAGAGACTGTAGGCATGCATAACAGACAAATGACAACGAATCACTGTTTCGTAAATGTTTGTTTTTAATTATCTGTCTCTTACATTAATTAGAGCGAAATGATTTTAATGCCTTTCTTATAACGATGTGCTCTTTTTCATCAACCTTAAATAATTTATCGGACCATATTCAACTCACAGCATTATATTGAGTCACTTGCGAGATTTAGTTGGTAGTAGACGATGGTCGTGAAATCTCTCTTGGAATCCACATTATTAACTGTACACAGTAGCGAATCCGAGAGAACAACCGCACGTAATTCGGTACAGTTGCTTGCACTACCAGTGGATTCTCCGCTTTACTCTGTTTATTTGACGATACTGTTTCATTAGAAGTTCTTTACGTGGTCTTTGTACTTTACTGTGCCACGCGATTTCATTTTATTCTGAAATGTTTTTGCCGTGTACAGCTATCTTACAGCTTTGCTTTTATAGTGAAAATGTAGAATTAAGAAATAACCAAAGTTCTCTCTCTGCCGCAATACATACAAGTTGATAAAGAAGAAAATTTCGGAATTTCGCTGAAACTGGACGAATTTCAAAATGGGGATTAAGTAATTCAAGATACAATGATATGAAATGAAATCATTGCAAACTTTTCACTTGTGCTACACCAGAAATGTGATAAGGTCGCGGTCTTGCACTCATTTTTAGCTGCCAATGCATATTCATCACATGACAAAAATTGGAGTAGTGGTAGTACGATTCGCGCTCTGAGGGTTCAGTAGAAACTAATTTATGTATGTAAACAATTCATCGATCCCGGGACTAGACGATGTCCTCGCTTTTTGCCTGTTATCTGCGTTGTACTGATAACAAATTGGTCCCGAGAACTCCAAGGCTTTTGAGAATGTGCTGCTTGAAACTTTTATGACGTAATATCTCCATTATTGGTACACGGGCGTCGTGTCTGATAATGCTGTGGAACCTGTACAGAATTTTAACGACACAGCTGTTCGTTATCTTCATGTGGTTACTGACTTGTTGCTGCAGTGGTTCGCCAATATACAGGCTGTCTATTGATCGTCACCGGGCCAAATATCTTACGTAATAAGCGTAAAATGAAAAAACTACAAAGAACGAAACTTGTCTAGCTTGAAGGGGGAAACCAGATGGCGCTATGGGTGGCTCACTAGATGGCGCTGCCATAGATCAAACGGATACCAACTGCATTTTTTTAAAATAGCAACCACCAATTTTTTATTACATAAGCGAGCAGGTCCGAACGCTGATGCAGAGGCAACGGAAAAAGCATGCGAAGTTCAGAAGAACGCGAAATCCCGAAGATGGGCTAAAATTTACAGACGCGCGAAATTTGGCACGGACTTCGATGCGAGATGCCTTTAATAGGTTCCACAACGAAACATTGTCTCGAAATTTGGTAGAAAATCCGAAGAAATTCTGGTCGTATGTAAAGTACACAAGCGGCAAGACGCAGACAATACCTTCGCTGCGCAGTGTCGATGGTATTGTTACCGACGACTGTGCCGCTAAAACGGAGTTATTGAACGCAGTTTTCCGAAATTCCTTCACCAGGGAAGACAAATGGAATATTCCAGGATTTGAAACACGAACATCTACTAGCATGAGTTTCTTAGAAGTAGATACATTAGGGGTTGGGAAGCAACTCAAATCGCTTGATACGGGCAAGTCTTCAGGTCCAGATTGTATACCGATTAGGTTCCTTTCAGATTACGCTGATACTATAGCTCCCTACTTAACACTCATATACAACCGCTCGCTCACCGATAGATCTGTACCTACAGATTGGAAAATTGCGCAGGTCGCACCAGTGTTTAAGAAGGGTAGTAGGAGTAATCAATTTAACTACAGACCTATATCATTGACGTCGGTTTGCAGTAGGGTTTTGGAGCATATTCCGTATTCAAACATTATGAATCACCTCGAAGGGAACGATCTATTGACACGTAATCAGCAGGGCTTCAGAAAACATTGCTCTTGTGCAACGCAGCTAGCTCTTTATTTGCACGAAGTAATGGCCGCTATCGACAGGGGATCTCAAGTTGATTCCGTATTTCTAGATTTCCGAAAAGCTTTTGACACCGTTCCTCACAAGCGACTTCTAATCTAGTTGCGGACCTATGGGGTATCGTCTCAGTTGTGCGACTGGATTCGTGATTTCCTGTCAGGAAGGTCGGAGTTCGTAGTAATAGACGGCAAATCATCGAGTAAAACTGAAGTGATATCAGGTGTTCCCCAGGGAAGCGTCCTGGGACCTCTGCAGTTCCTGATCTATATAAATGACCTGGGTGACAATCTGAGCAGTTCTCTTTGATTGTTCGCAGATGATGCTGTAATTTACTGTTTAGTAAGGTCATCCAAAGACCAGTATCAGTTGCAAAGCGATTTAGAAAAGATTGCTGTATGGTGTGTCAGGTGGCAGTTGACGCTAAATAATGAAAAGTGTGAGATTATCCACATGAGTTCCATAAGAAACCCGTTGGAATTCGATTACTCGATAAATAGTACAATTCTCAAGGCTGTCAATTCAACTAAGTACCTGGGTTTTAAAATTACGAACAACTTCAGTTGGAAGGACCACATAGAGAATATTGTGGGGAAGGCGAGCCAAAGGTTGCGTTTCATTGGCAGGACACTTAGAAGATGCAACAAGTCCACTAAAGAGACAGCTTACACTACACTCGTTCGTCCTCTTTTGGAATATTGCTGCGCCGTGTGGGATCCTTACCAGGTGGGATTGACGCAGGACATCGAAAGGGTGCAAAAAAGGGCAGTTCGTTTTGTATTATCACGTAATAGGGGAGAGAGTGTGGCAGATATGATACACGAGTTGGGATGGAAGTCATTACAGCAAAGACGTTTTTCGTCGCGGCGAGACCTTTTTACGAAATTTCAGTCACCAACTTTCTCTTCCGAATGCGAAAATATTTTGTTGAGCCCAACCTACATAGGTAGGAATGTTCATCAAAATAAAATAAGAGAAATCAGAGCTCGAACAGAAAGGTTTAGGTGTTCGTTTTTCCCGCGCGCTGTTCGGGAGTGGAATAGTAGAGAGGTAGTATGATTGTGGTTCGATGAACCCTCTGCTTCTAGGCGCGCAGTCCGGAACCGCGCGACTGCTACGGTCGCAGGTTCGAATCCTGCCTCGGGCATGGATGTGTGTGCTGTCCTTAGGTTAGTTAGGTTTAAGTAGTTCTAAGTTCTAGGGGACTGATGACCATAGCAGTTGAGCCCCATAGTGCTCAGAGCCATTTGAACCATTTGAACCCTCTGCCAAGCACTTAAATGTGAATTGCAGAGTAGTCATGTAGATGTAGTACGTGAGATATTTGGCTCGGGTAGCTATCAATGGACCATATGCAGGCTCGTTAGAAAATTGCAAGCGCCGAGGGATGGGACTATAAAGTCATCCTAGGCGAATCATAGAGCACTGCGATATCCAGTGGCCCCTGCCGGAGAAACGGGCCACGGTCTTCGCACGTACGACGTGGGAAAAGCTGTTGACATTTGTTGACATGTTGCCTGTCATGGTTGGTCTGTTCGATGTTGTAGGTTGGGACAGGTAGAGAAACCGCCCACGGAGGGGCTAACGCTGTGTGAAACAGAAACCGTAAATTTATTCGCCGACACATAATGTAAAAGATCTGCCACACCCATTTGTACGGGGAAGCCATTAAAACTGACGCACATGACAGATAGCTGTGAGAAGACAAAGGAAGGCCTGAAGGCAAACGGATGTTAGATTTGTGTGCTTCGGAAAACGACCGTCGTAAGTACCAATAGGAAATGGGGTCTCTAATGGACACGGAAAGACCCCCAGACTCTGGAGCGGTAATAGAAATACAGGCACTGGTGCATTAACCAGACATCTCCGATTTTGTGCGAAAACTAGGTTGTACTACCATTAAGAATTTGAAAAGGATCGGTCGCATGGTGCAAAAATGAGACTTATCCATAGGACCAATACAGGATAATAGGGAATGGACTTGGTGACGTCGGCTGTTTGGAATAACAAGAAGCTACTCTGGGACTTTCCTCGTAATTGCACTAAGCAATAGTCAGATTGTTAACTTAGGCTTCCGTGGCCGTTCTCACAGTCAGCCTGTGGAAGTCGTCTTGCTATAGTCGTCGAAACGACGGAATTTTACACGAGTTGACAATGCCGTCACCAACCTAGAAGGACTTATTGACAATAGTCAGATTCTGAAACTGCACGAAACAGCGGTCTGATTCTGACCTGTGAACAGAGTGTCGTTCTTAAACTTGTTAGAGATATATTCAGGAAATTCACTGTAGTTCATGCCACACAAGATGTGTTTTTAGGCTTCTCGTCCTACCTCAAAATGCTGTTTTTGTCCAACATTGATTGCGGTTATAATGACTAGTTTTCTATTTCAGAGCACAGCGTCTTCGAATTCTCCGCTACACACTAGCTTACAGATTACTGTAGTGCATCGTTATCGCAACTTATTGATAATGAGTGAATCATGCAAAAAGTCTCCACTACATTGACTTTCCCTGAAGAAACTCTATTAACGTGCCTCTCGCAGTTAAATCTGAAAAGTATGAAGATGTAACTTCCTGGCAGATTAAAACTGTGTGCCGGACCTGGAAGCGTGATATCATCACACAGCACACACTCCGCTGCAGAGCGAAAATCTCATTCTGAAGATGTCATGCAGCTTGTCAAGATGTAAGTGACAGCTTCAAAAATGTGATTTCATAATAAGTTGGCTGAATAGCTTCTGGTCCTACATCCTGATCATCAGAATCAGAAGCACAATGAAGTTATCGAAATTCGAAAGTTATGACTGTCATTAGGGTATCCATTTTCTGAAATTCTTAGACTCCTCATGATATTCAGTAACCAGTAAGGCTCTTTAGTTACTAGTGTATTTCTTTGGCATCGTATTCATAGAAGAAAATTGTTCGGTGAGAGACAGAGAGAGAGAGAGAGAGAGAGACAAGTCTAATATCATAAAGCCCAATACTTTAAAGTCCAATAAATAGCACATTAAATCTTTATGTGATTACGCAGTAAGCTATTATGGTGTGCTGCTGACCTAAATAAAGGTTGGAAGGAGACAGAACCCATTAAAATTTCTTTGTCTTCTACTGGAAACTATATAAATACGACTTCCCTGTTTATTTCACCAATGCCTTCAAACAACGTCAGCCCGCGTGCTCGGTTCCAATCTGTTACCAGCCACAGAAGGCGAAATTTTGATAATTCGAGCCATCTGGTAGTGATACACGAAAATCAAGATGGAAACACATATGTAACTGAAAGAGGAATCCGGCTTGGAGGCGTGCTCTGACAACCAATGGTTAAGGCACCTCCTCGAGGTAGGCTACAACTTCATTTGAGAGTCCCGGTCCCGGCAAATTTTCAGTTAAAACTGCATGTGAGTTTGAGCAGAGCTGGGCCGAATAAGGAAAGAAGTCGCAATTGTGAGCAGTGGCCTGCCGTAGAGCGAGAGAGTGTTGTGTCATGGCGAAGTGAGGAGCCTGGATGGCAGATATGCCACACTAAGAATGAATACGTCATTTTAGATTATGTAAATAAGGATTAACGACAAGCGATGATTTTTTAAATGATTGTGTGGAAGGACAGCACTATGGAAAAAAGTAATCTGCATTAAATTTTTATTAGCTCAAGGTACTCGCTCGGTAATTATTGTAGTGTAAAGATTTAACTGAACTTAACAATATTTATGTGTAGGTACCCAAGAAGAATTATCATTCATGTGTTCAGTATTTTAATTAGTTCAGTCTAACCACTCTTACATTAAAAATATTTTACCGGGAAAATGTGTTCACGCATGCGAAGATGCTCGCAGTGTCACAAATTAAAAAATATATATATATTCTCATGGTAATTACATTTCACTACTGTGTACATTTTACTATTATGTATACCTTTCAACTTCTCGAAACGTAACTGACCAAGCCACTCACACCGAAAATGGAAAATTTCAAGTCTTGTCACATCCAGGATTAAATCTGCTGACATGGGTGCCTTCAGTTTTGTAACTGAACCTGTAACGCAACATACAAAACTGACGATAATGCTGAAATATTGATGGAACGACGGTTTTGTAGGCTACCATCGTTGTGAATGGATTACATTCCCTGAGAATTCGTCCAGTGTCCAATGTTTGTGCCTTACCTGTGATTCACCGGATGAAGTGGTGCAGTGGTTAGCACACTGGACTCCTGTTCGGGAGGACCACGGTTCGAATCCTCGTTTGGCCATCTTCATTTAGGTTTCCTGTGATTCCCCTAAATCGCTTCGGGCAAATGCCAGTATGGTCCTTTGAAAGGACACGTCCGACTTCCTTCTTCATCCTTCCGTAATCCGATGGGGCCGATGACTTGGCTACTTGGTCCCCTCCGGCAAATCAACCAACCAACCGGTGATTTATGTATTCTTCCACAACAAATCTTTCCGTACACGTACTCCTATACATTTAGTAGATGTGACTGCTTCCACTGACTGTACTGCAATATTGTAATCATGAAATAACTTGCTGCCGCGAGATTAGCAGAGCGGTTTAAGGCGCTGCAGTCATGGACTGTGCGGCTGGTCCCGGCGGAGGTTCGAGTCCTCCCTCGGGCATGGGTGTGTGTGTTTGTCCTTAGGATAATTTAGGTTAAGTAGTGTGTAAGCTTAGGGACTGATGACCCTAGCGGTTAAGCCCCTTAAGATTTCACACAGATTTGAACATTTTTTTAAATAACATGCTTTGTGCATTTTCAAGCGCAATGTGTTAGCTTGATTTATGTGGACAGTCAGCATCCAAACCCTGCATCAAACGTCTATCGTCTGCAGGTCTTCCAGCATTTCGAGACAGCTTTATGGCGTCGAGGCTTAACTGTATACAACAGCATCATCCCTCCGGAGTACGAGGACGTTCAATAAGTCCTTCAACTTTTCGTTCTCGGTTAACCTCGTTACAAAAATTGCGGACTTTGTTATGGAACATAGGGGAATAATCCCGCTTCAGCTCCGGTAGTTTCAAGAAGTTCCATTACATGGTGGCACTATAAGGAGTCTTTAAAACGGCGCCCTTTAACGTAGTTGCGTTCCAAGCACAGAACTGTCATTGAGCTTGTTTTGGCAGAAAACCCGAGCATTAGAGATATTCACAGGCTTTCTCAGAATGTATACGGGTATCTGGCAGTGAACTAAAGGTGCGGTGAGTCTTTGGGGCATGCGTTTGTCATCACTACCTTTCCGGTCCACAACGAGCCTACCGGTCGCGTGCAACTGTGATTTTGAAACGTCCCCTTAGAACAATTATACATAACTGTGCTTAAACTGACACACAATAATTTTTAGCGCAACGCAATCTGACGTTCAGTAATCCGTACAAAAGAATAGCCCTGACTAACATTAACCTATACATTTCACAAATCACTTACTTCACAAAAATCTTCGTTACTTGAACTACTGCAATACAGCGAGCGCCACTACTGCCAGCTAAATAAAAGATTCAAGCTACGGAAGGCACTAACTAATGATAGGCAGAGTTAGCGAATGAAAAAATTTAATAGAGAACAAACAATGTATTTACCCTAATAGTCATAATATATATAGCAGTTCATAACATCCAGTCTTACAAATTTCAAAACTCCGCAATCTCTCTCCCCACATCCACCACTGCAGGCGGCTCTCCTCCAACTGCGCAACGCTACGCTCTGGTAACAGCCAACTGCCCAACACTACAATGGCGAGTAGTACAACAATACCAACCACCCACTGACTGCAAACAGCGAAGCCAGTGATTTTCATACAGAGCGCTACGTGGCGTTACCAATATAAAAACCTAAACAGCGTACTTACAATTTCTGCAATGTTGGATGGTGCGGACGGGTGACAACCAAACCCCTCGCTGTACAACTAGACATCACTGTTGGTAGTGTTGTCACGTGCGTCCACCAGTTGGGTACTCAAAGGGGTGTGTCCGTCGTGTTCTTCGCCGCCTAACAGGGGACCATAAGGAGTAACGAAGGCCCATTAGTTCGGAATTCATTGCCCTTTACGAAGCTGATCGTGACAATTATCTTTCGAACATCGTCACAGGCAGTGAAACATCGGTTCTTCACTTCCGCCTGCCGCTGTGGCAGTGCGGTTCTAGACGCTTCAGTCTGGAGCCGCGTGACCGCTACGGTCGCAGGTTCGAATCCTGCCTCGGGGCATCGATGGGTGTGATGTCCTTAGGTTAGTTAGGTTTAAGTAGTTCTAAGTTCTAGCGGACTGATGACCTCTGATGTTAAGTCGCATAGCGCACAGAGCCATTTGAACCATTTGAACCATTTCATCACTTCCAACGGGAAACAAAACGGCAATCCATGTAGTGGCACCACAACATCTCTCCTACGAAGAAAGAGTTCAAAGCCGCATCCCAGCTGGTCAAATCATGGCACCGATTTTCGGTACTCTTAAGCGATTATTCTCTTCTACGTCCTCCCTCATTGTGCTACGAACAACTCTGATTTGTGTTGTGTTAACCTCAGGAAAGTGAAGCCGGCCGAGGTGGCCGAGCATTTCTAGGCGCTACAGTCTGGAACCGCGCGACCGCTGCGGTCGCAGGTTCGAATCCTGCCTCGGGCATGTATGTGTGTGATGTCCTTGGGTTAGTTAGGTTTAAGTACTTCTAAGTTCTAGGGGACTGATTACCTTAGAAGTTAAGTCACATACTGCTCAGAGCCATTTGAACCACTTTTGAAAGTGAAGAAATGACTTCAGATTTCCTTTCTCCATGAAAACACAATGCATCACACATCTCTGTGTACATGAGAGGAACTCAGAAAACTTCATTTGACCGATTTTCCACCTTACGGCCCGGGTCTCGTATCTTCCGAATTGCACTTGTTTTCCCAGTGAAGGAGGCATCCTGTGAGAAGCATTACGTGGATAATCGGTAGCCGACCAGAGTGGCCAAGCGCTTCTAGGCGCTACAGTCTGGAGTCGCGCGACCGCTACGGCCGCAGGTTCGAATCCTGCCTCGGGCATGGATGTGTGTGATGCCCTTAGGTTAGTTAAGTTTAACTAGTTCTAAGTTGTAGGGGACGGAGCCGGCCGCGGTGGCCTCGCGGTTCTATGTGCGCAGTCCGGAACCGTGCGACTGCTACGGTCGCAGGTTCGAATCCTGCCTCGGGCATGGATGTGTGTGATGTCCTTACGTTAGTTAGGTTTAAATAGTTCTAAGTTCTAAGGGACTAATAACCACAGCAGTTGAGTCCTATAGTGCTCAGAGCCATTTGAACCATTTGGTAATCGGGAGGATAGTGATGCAGCAAAACATTGAATCCGGCGTCGACCAGCATAAAGGTGTCCAGCGGGCATACCGGCTCTCCCAGAAAGGCGGCGTAACGCCGCTGCATCAAACGGACATTATTTCGAAAATAGCGTTTTCAGCCAAAAGAATGGGGAATAATATGGTGTACTGGAATGCTGAATAGAACCAACCTTCTTACACAAAGTTATGTTATATTGCTTATTGAAAGCCTCTCGTGCTTGTCACGGACCTTAAACGTCACTATGCTCTGTGGGAATGACCGTCGTAAAAATCCGTAGGGTGCCACCTGCCTGAGTGCAGGCCGTACTTATACAGCCGCGCTGTGCCCACAGACGCGCCTGAGGTGAGGCTGAGCGGCGTTCCGACCGGCGACGTGGAGGAGGGCGTGTCGCACGTGGAGCTGCGCTGCGAGGCCGACGCCAACCCGGCGGCGCGCGTGGTGTGGCGGCTCGCGGGCGAAGTGGCCAGCGTGGACTCGCGGCTGCGGCTGGCGCCCGCCGTGCGCCGAAACTCCGGCACCTACACCTGCTCCGCGCAGAACTCCGTCGGCACCAGCCGCCGCCTCGCCGTGGACATCGACGTCAAGTGTGAGTACCGGCGCGCCGTCTACTGCCTGCTGGCCGAGTGCACACTTAATGTTGGCTCGAAACATCCTTAAACATCACTAATTCAAACTCGAAAACAGCCATTTAGCTGTTTATGTTGCATTCAGTCATTGCGATTACCTCAACTTTTACAAACGGAATGCAGGAGTCGTGGGAATCATGTTTTAGTGTGGGCAGAAATCAGGAAGGAAGTTACATAGGCTTCAATTTTTTGGCCACTCGTTTTCATTATGCTACAGGTGAATGCCCTTCCACCTAACATGCTACATGCAGGCGACACAGCTTTTGCAGACTGTGCTAGTGTTCTAAAAAACAGCGAAATGAAACTAATGTTTTTCAGAGAATTATTAAGCGGTTCTAAGAAACAAAGCTCTGTTTACTTTTGAGGAAACGAACTGTTTTCAGTTCTGTGCCACTGATTGAAGAAACACATGGACATGAGTCACGTAGAAGGGGAGAATGCTCCAAACTTTGGTCTCTACGTATTGATGATAATTCCAATTAACGTGATAATGAGCTCCTCAATTATGTACAAATACACTACTTGCCATTAAAATTGTGCAAGAAGAAATGCAGATGATAAACGGGTATGCGAATAAGAGGTGACCGAGAAGTGTAACCAATGGCAGCCCATACCATCACGACGGGTGATACGCCAGTATGGCGATGACGAATACACGCTTCCAATGTGCGTTCACCGCGATATCGCCAGCCATGTATGCGACCATCATGATGCTGTAAACAGAACCTGGATTCATCCGAAAAACGACGTTTTGCCATTGGTGCACTCAGGTTCGTCGTTGAGTACACCATCACAGGCGCTCCTGCCTGTGATGCAGCGTCAAGGGTAACCGCAGCCATGGTCTCCGAGCTGATAGCCCATGCTGCTGCAAACGTCATCGAACTGTTCGTGCCGATGGTTGTTGTCTTGCAAATGTCCCTATCTGTTGACTCCGGGATCGAGACGTGGCTGCACGATCCGTTACAGCCATGCGGATAAGATGCCTCCCATCCCGACTGCTAGTGATACGAGGCCATTGGCGTCCAGTACAGCGTTCCGCATTACCCTTCTGAACCCACCGATTCCATATTCTGCTAACAGCCATTGGATCTCGACCAACGCGAGCAGCAATGTCGCGATACGATTAACCGCAATCGCGATAGGCTACAATCCGACCTTTATCAAAGTTGGAAACGTGATGGTACGCAATTCTCCCCCTTAAATGAGGCATCACAACAACGTTTCACCAGGCAACGCCGGTCAACTGCTGTTTGTGTATGAGAAATTGGTTGGAAACTTTCCTCATGTCAGCACGTTGTAGGTGTCGCCACCGGCACCATCTTTGTGTGAATGCTCTGAAAAGCTAATCGTTTGCATATCACAGCATCTTCTTCCTGTCGGTTAAATTTCGCATCTGTAATACGTCATTTTCGTCGTGTAGCAATTTTAATGGCCAGCATTGTACTTTAATAGCAAACCACTTAAACTTCCAACATATTTTGCGCATTCCATCACAGAATGACATGTAAAATGTTCTGGGATAATTCGTCATTTAGAAAGAAAGAAAATATAATACCGCGGTCATTTCAAGCCAGCGTGTCATTTAGGAATTTGTAAAATGACGTCATGTACCTTCCATTGACATATGTACACATATCCTGTAAAATGCCTCATTTCACACGATTTAGTTAGTAATAATCGTTTAAAAGTTCTACGGAGCGTTTAAGTATTTAAATAATGCATTAGTGTATGGGATGGGCAGGACGGATTAAATGAAATGAAAATAATGTATATATAAATTTTAACGGGCCCTTATTAAATAAGTAATATACAAGAAGTGTTGATGATGTGAATAGTTCTGTTCTGCGAGGACTGTAATAGGAGGCGCTCTCGTATAGTTACGAAATTTCTGAGGGGAAGGTGTGGAAAGAATGTTTACTAAAAGGTTATATGAGAGGAAGTCTTTGTTGGGATATATTAATTGACATGTTCACAATTTAAGTTAGAGAAGCAGAGCGTGGAATGTAATCTTCTTTTGCAGTGCCACGTATGGGTAAGTTGGATGGGTACATCTCGTGGCTTACCCTGACACTGGTCTATAGAAAGACGTGAAAGAGTGGAACGAAAACGAACGCGATATATGCTGATACAGGCCGGATACCAAGCAAGAGATGTTTTTTGATAAGGAATAGATATACTGTGGTGTTGGAACTCTAAATTTATAGCAGACTGATGATGTATTTGCGTTGGTGAGACATAACATATGGACGGCAGCAGGCAGTCGAGTATCGAAAAAGGCGGAGTACGAGTTGTTCAAGGATATGGAGGAAGGTCCATGCTGCATTTGACTGACGATGCTCATGAGATATATTCTTCAACTTTGCCCATTTACCGGTTTCAGGCTACTGTGGATTTTCTTTGAATTGTAATTACAGGGGAATTTCTTAGTTTTCATAGTTAAGGGGTTTGGATAATTACAGAATACTACTTACGGTTTTGGATATGGAATAGGCAGACAGTTTCCTTTGCATTTACAGCTACGGTTTTCACACGATTAAAGGATAAGGGTCATTGGCTACACCAGGACGTGAAGAATGAAACAACAGTAAATGTCGCCTTAAAGTAATACAAATAACTCGTAGTTTTATCATGGAATAAGACATAGTGAAGCTGATACAACGTTGTCCATTAGCCTTAGTGACACCGTTTTTGATGAAATGTCAGTACGGAAAGAAATGATCTCGCACTGTAATGCATTATGACTACGCCTCCACATGTTGAGAATGAGGGTGCCATATGCAGTGCAGCCTCGGTTCCCGAGAAAAGCTCCCTCTGACGACCAGCGATGCTTCGAGATAACAGTTTCCGGGCTGCAGTTCTTGTCATCCATCCATGTCATTAGGGATTTAGTCCTCCGAGCGAGGTGCCGAATGTATATCACATGCTCTTGTCCACCAAACCACCCATGTATAGGTGAATCGTCACTTATCAGATGTAACTTCGTTCATATGCTCCGTGGACAGGTGCACTGGCCACTTGCAGTATAAAGATGTCAGTTCTGTATGACGCAGCGTACACAGTACACCTAGGAGGTGGCGTATGTTCTCGCAAAGTAAGCAACCACAGTCAGGAGTAATGGAAAAAAGCTACATACTCCTGAATCTAAAGTGGAACATAGAATACTGTGTTAAATAAAGGCTACTTAGCACTTAAAGAGGAATCATTGTTTATCGATTCTGATGATGGACCATTCATTAATCCAAAACTTGTAATATCAAAGAAAAAAAAGACTTTGCGATCACAGAAGACTGAATAAAAGCTAGTAAGAACACCGGCGTCCTCATACCCGTTTCATGAGTGCTAGTAGCTGAGCAAAACGACTCGCACGGGCAGCAGCGTCCGTTAGAACCCCACATTTTGGATTCTGCGAGACACGCTGAAATGAGACCCAATCCGCCCTATGGGTTAACGACGTTAATACGAGGAATAAACGTTGTATAGTTTTTTTTTTTTTTTTTTTTTTTTTGGTCATCAGTCTACTGACTGGTTTGATGCGGCCCGCCACGAATTCCTTTCCTGTGCTAACCTCTTCATCTCAGAGTAGCACTTGCAACCTACGTCCTCAATTATTTGCTTGACGTATTCCAATCTCTGTCTTCCTCTACAGTTTTTGCTCTCTACAGCTCCCTCTAGTACCATGGAAGTCATTACCTCATGTCTTAGCAGATGTCCTATCATCCTGTCCGTTCTCCTTATCTGTGTTTTCCACATATTCCTTTCCTCTCCGATCCTGCGTAGAACCTCCTCATTCCTTACCTTATCAGTCCACCTAATTTTCAACATTCGTCTATAGCACCACATCTCAAATGCTTCCATTCTCTTCTGTTCCGGTTTTCCCACAGTCCATTTTTCACTACCATACAATGGTGTACTCCAGACGTACATCCTCAGAAATTTCTTCCTCATTTTAAGGCCTGTATTTGATATAAGTAGACTTCTCTTGGCCAGAAATGCCTTTTTTGCCATAGCGAGTCTGCTTTAGATGTCCTCCTTGCTCCGTCCGTCATTGGTTATTTTACTGCCTAGGTAGCAGAATTCCTTAACTTTATTGATTTCGTGACCATCAATCCTGATGTTAAGTTTCTCGCTGTTCTCATTTCTACTGCTTCTCATTACCTTCGTCTTTCTCCGATTTACTCTCAAACCATACTGTGTACTCATTAGACTGTTCATTCCGTTCAGCAGATCATTTAATTCTTCTTCACATTCAATCGTGATTGCAATGTCATCAGCAAATCGTATCATTGATATCCTTTCACCTTTCTTTTATTTCCATCATTGCTTCCTCGATGTACAGATTGAAGAGTAGGGGCGAAAGGCTACAGCCTTGTCTTACTCCCTTCTTAATACGAGCCCTTCGTTCTTGATCGTCCACTTTTATTATTCCCTCTTGGTTGTTGTACATATTGTATATGACCCGTTTCTCCCTATAGTTTACCCCTACTTTTTTCAGAATCTTGAACAGCTTGCACCATTTTATATTGTCGAACGTTTTTTCCAGGTCGACAAATCCTATGAACGTGTCTTGATTTTTCTTTAGCCTTGCTTCCATTATTAGCCGTAACGTCAGACTTGGCTCTGTCGTACCTTTACTTTTCCTAAAGCCTAACTATTCGTCACCTAGCACATTCTCAATTTTCTTTTCCATTATTCTGTATACTATTCTTGTAAGCAGCTTCGATGCATGAGCTGTTAAGCTGATTGTGCGATAATTGTCGCACTTGCAGCTCTTGCCGTCTTCGGAATTGTGTGGATGACGCTTTTCCGAAAGTCAGATGGTATGTCGCCAGACTCATATATTCTACACACCAACGTGAATAGTCGTTTTGTTACCACTTCCCCTAATGATTTTAGAAATTCTGATGGAATGTTATGTATCCCTTCTGCCTTATTTGACCGTAAGTCCTCCAAAGCTCTTTTAAATTGCGATTCTAATACTGGATACCCTATCTCTTCTAAATCGACTCCTGTTTCTTCTTCTATCACATCAGACAAATCTTCACCCTCATAGAGGCTTTCAATGTATTCTCTCCACCTATCTGCTCTCTCCTCAGCATAGTTTAACGCCTACTAAAAGAGCTTGTGCTGGATGACTGGAGAATATTGTTTAATCGGAAACATTATGAAGCATAAACAGACGTGGATAAACCTCGTATCCTTCATAGTGTGGGTGTGATGGATATAACGGAACTGCACGCAAAGTTATGTTTAAAGAATTTTAATGAAGTTGACGCTGCCAACATTGGTTAACTTGCAGCCCGGATTTGAAGTACCTGTTGGTTTGGGGGAGTATACCTGTAATTCTGGTAATATTTGTGCCGGATTAAATGATTTTTGTGGCGCATCTGAAAGAAAAGGCTGGCAGTAGTAGTACGTAACATGAAACGGAAGCTGCGTGACATGTTTGCTTTCTCCCCTTGATTGCACGGTTCTCGAAATATACAGGGGGAGTCACTATTCCCACCAAGAATAACTCATGAAGTATGATAGGAGCTGAGAAGTTCGTGGAACAAAAGTTGCATATGATAATGGAGGCCATAATATGACTTTGGTTTTTTCTTTCTAAATGGGGTCCCTTCAGAGATATAACAGGTCAACTTTGGTTTTTTAAATGGGATGCTATGGTTTGGGAGTTGTCTCTGCAACTCATTTCTAGCCATCAGCGAAAAATGTGCCGAACACCCAGTGTGTGATATCACATTCTGTTTCTTGTTCCTAGAAGTATTTCTTCCAATAACAGACTTAATGTTTCTTGCAGGGAAGTGTTGTACTTCCTACCATTAAGATTTATTTCGATGAAATAGGGGCCTATAATTCTGTCTTCCAGAATCCTACACAATACATTCACCGACCACGGATTTTGGTGTGCAACTTGGCGCAGCCAACATAGATATTCAGTTGCCCAATAATGCATGTAATGCAAATTAACATTCCCTCGGATCGTGAACGTAGCCTCGTCCGTAACTAAAATCTAATTAAAAAATGAGACATCCCCTTGGATCTGAATTTGAGCCCATCAACAGAGTTCAATGCGACGCATACAATCCATACCATTTAATTTTTGGTGGAGACACATGGTAAGCATGATATTTATGGCGATTCAGAACACGAACAACACTACTCTGGCTCATGCCAGATTCCCTTGCGATTTGACGCGAACGAACACAAGGATATCGAACCACAGTGGTAACAATACCAATTTCTGTTCCCTCGTTAGTAACTTTCCTTTGTCGAATATGTTTCCGAAGCGTAAAAGATCAAGTTGTTCTCAAATTGTCATACACATATTTAAACGTACTACGTTTAGGGTGATTACGTTGAAGATATCTTTCAGCGTATAAATCTCTATCTCTCACTGAATTTCGTTGGCATTTTCCGGAAACAGAAGCATATCGACTAGTTCTTGGAAGGAATACATTATTCACATTCGCTTGATTCGATGATACTAGTCTTACCGTTCCTATCAGTGTTGTATTGCGAAACCGTCGATTGATGTTTACATGTTAATGGCACGTCAGATGGTTACGCCGTATTCGGCGAATATTTAGTGTTTGCTCGATATACGAGAATTGTCAGAGCATGTGCTTCGATAAGTGCCGATGTGATAAGGAATACCACTCAATCCATGATAAGAAGATTGCAGCACTGCATTAATACCAATGGGCATCACTTCGAACACCTTCTGTAAACGGATGTTCATGCCACCTTATCGGCCTTCGTTGACATTTAAAGACATTACTGTAATACATAATTGGAATCGTCTCGATAGCCACTATCAGAAAATAAGTAACAAACTATAGCATCCCATTAAAAACAAACTGACCTTCATATTTCTGACGCGACCAACGTCATATTGTGGCCTCCGTTGTCCCATGCAACACTTCCCCCACAAACTTTTCAGCTAATATCATACTTTCGGAGTTATTCTAGGTGGCAATAGTTTTCGACTCATCCTATGTACGAAATCTTGCGTCAATTATGTTACTTCTTCTATCGATAATGAGAGCAAATAAAATTTGGTATTGAACCTAAGCTCAGATTGGAAAAAAGATAGAAGGGGATCTGGTGTGTTCTTTGGAATGGAGCAGTCGCTGCAGTTATCTTAACCGTCTTATGAAAAACTGTGAAAATTCTCAGTTCGGACAGGTCGACGTGTACGTTAACACAGCTCTTACAGCGTGGGAGCCTAATTCTGTGAATGTAGCGTCAGTTCTCTATGTGATAATGAGATGACAATCTTAAAAATCTATCTGAGAATACACCAATAAATAATTTCAAAGCACGTAGATTAAATGTAAAT
Source organism: Schistocerca gregaria (assembly GCF_023897955.1). NCBI lineage: Eukaryota > Metazoa > Arthropoda > Insecta > Orthoptera > Acrididae > Schistocerca > Schistocerca gregaria. The sequence goes on from NC_064924.1 coordinate 204,079,918, forward strand.
ATTGAACGTGGGGTGGTAACAGGCAATGCACTACATTACTTCGTCACTGAAGGAAATAATACTGTAGTCATAGACTTCACCCCGAACAGTTGTTTGACGCAGCGATAAACGTTACTCTGTCGTGGACAAACCTCTAAATTTCCACGTAACTAATGCAAACTACAACCATCATCAGACATAAATTGAAGGCAGTACTAAATAGAGAATCATAAATGTAAACTCTGTCACCCTGTCTTAAACAAGTGATGCACCTCTTGTTTGACACACTGACAATACCAATTACACTTCAGCGCATGTCTTGAGGCTTGTCTAAAGTGTTTATCTCATGATGGCTATTATTGAAGGTCGGATTACAGCCTATCGCGATTGCGGTTTATCGTATCGTGACATTGCTGCTCGTGTTGTTCGAGATCCAATGACTGTTAGCAGAATACGGAATCGGTTCGTTCAGGAGGGCAATACGGAACGCCGTGCTGGATCACAGTGGCCTCGTATCAATAGCAGTGAAGATGACAGTGATCTTATCCGCATGGCTGTAACGGATCGTGCAGCCACGTCTCGATCCCTGAGTCAACAGATGGGGACGTTTGCCAGGCAACAACCATCTGCACGAACAGTTCGACGACGTTTGCAGCAGCATGGACTATGAGCTCCGAGAACATGGCTGTGGTTACCCTTGATGCTGCATCACAGACAGGAGCGCCTGCGAAGGTGTACTCAACGACGAACCTGGGAGTACGAGTGGCAAAACGTCATTTTTTTGGATGAATCCAGACTCTGTTTACAGCATCATATTGGTCGCATCGGTGTTTGGCGACATCGCGGTGAATACACATTGGAAGCGTGTATCCATCGTCTTCATACTGGAGCAACACCCGGTGTGATTGTATGGGTTGCCATTGAGTACACGTCTCGGTCACGTCTTTTTCACATTGACCTTGAACAGTGGACGTTATATTTCAGATGTGTTACTGCCCGTGGCTCTGCCCGTCATTCGATCCCTGCGAAACCCTACATTTCATTAGGATAACGCACGACCGCATGTTGGAGGTCCTGTATGGATCTATCTGGATAAAGAAAATGTTCGACTGCTGCCCTGGCCAGCACATTCTCCAGATCTATCCCGAATGGAAAACGTCTTCTCAATGGTGGGCAAGCCACTGCCTCGTCACAATACGCCAGTCACTACTCTTGATGAACTGTGCTATCGATTATGGGCAGCTGTACCTGTACACCCCATCCAATCTCTGTTTGGCTCAATGCCCAGGCGTATCAAGGCCGTTATTACGGCCAGATGTGGTTGTTCTGGGTACTGATTTCTCAGGATCTATGTACCGAAATTGCGTGAAAATGTAATCACATGTCAGTTCTAGTATTAAAACGTCACCTTAGAAAAATTATGCATGACTGTGCTTAAACTGACACACAATATTTTTTAGCGAAACGCAATTTGACTTCCAGTAATCCCTACAAGAGAATTGCCCTGACTAAATTAACCTATACGTTTCACAAAAATCTTCGTTACTCGAACTACTGCAATACAGCGAGCGCCACTACTGCCAGCTAAATAAAAGATTCTAACTACTGAAGGCACTAACTACTCATAGGCATAGTTAGCAAATGAAAGATTTTGATAGAGAACAAACAATGTATTTACCTTAACAGTCATAATATATGTATAGCAGCTCATGACATCCATTCTTACAAATGTACTGTTTCTGATGGACACACCTCCAGATTATCCAATCTCAAATATCCGCCATCTCACTTCCTCACATCCACAACTGCTGGCGGCTCGCCTCCAACTGCGCAACTCTACGCGCTGTTAGCAGCCAACAGCCCAACACTACAATAGCCAACAACAATGTAAACCAGCCACAGACTGCCCACTGCACAGCCAGTGATTTTCATACAGACCGCTACGTGGCGTTACATATATAAAAACAGCCTTCTTACAGTATATTTATCCAATGAACACCATTTATCATCTGCATTTCTTCTTGGTGTAGCAATTGCAATGGCCAGCAGTGCATTAGGCAAGTGGAATAAATTAACTGTTCAATGAGGAGTGAAACTGGAGCGCACTTGAGCTGGTGGAGCTGTTGTGAGAGCGCGGCGCCGTTTGCAGACCCGCCGCAGATCCTGTCGGTGGGCCCCGACCGGCTGGTGACGGCGGCGCTGTTCTCGCCGGCGCGCTTCTCGTGCGACGCCGAGGGCAACCCGCCCCCGCAGCTGCGCTGGCTGCAGCGAGTGCCCGCCGGCCCGGCCACCGGGCCAGCAGCAGCCGGCGCGCCGGCCGCTGTGGCGGAGGTGCTGCGCGGCACCGCCGCCGACCTCGACATCGCCAATGTGACGTACGAGCTGCAGGGCGAGTACGTCTGCCAGGCCGTCAACACCATCGGCGGCTCCGCGCGCACCGCCACCAGCGAACCCGTCTCCTTGCAGGTTGTGGGTGAGTCTGCGTTTTCTCCCTCTTTATCAGCAACTTCATTTCTCTTTAGGCATTTCGATGGAGAGGAGGATAGGAACAACTGACGCAAGCTATACACCAGTATGACGAAACTCATGAGATAGCTATGAGTGTACATCCATCATCATCAGTCTTCTGCCTAAAGGCAGGTTTTCACACGGTAGTTCTCCAGGCTGTCCGGTCTTCTGCCATCCTCTTCATGTCTGCATACTTTCCTCTTCTCTTTATGTCGTCTATTATCTTGTATCTTCTTCTTCCTCTCAGTCTTTTCCCACAAACCAATCCTTCCAAAGCATCTTCAAGCAAGCAATCCCTTCTCAATGAATGTCCTAACCAGTTCTTTTTCCTTTCTCTTACAACTTTCAGCAGACATCTTCTCTCACCAACCCTTTCCAATACTCTCTCATTACTCACTCTTTCCATCCAGCTTATTCTCTCCATTCTCCTCCACATCATCTCAAATGCTTCTAACCATTCTTCATCCTCTCGTCTCAGTGTCCATGTGTCTGCCCCATACAGTGCCACACTCCAGAAAAAACATTTGCCAAGCCTTTTCCTTAGTCCTTTATCTAATTTGCCACATACGAGTCTCCTCTTTCTGTTGAATGCCTCCTTCACTATGGCAATTCGAGTTTTCACCTCCTGGTGACATCTCAAGTTTTCAGTTATTGTCCTTCCGAGATATGTAAACTCACAAGGGTAGATTGTCATATTTTAATATTAACGTTAAACAACAGTGGGAAAGGCAACAACCTTGTCTAACACCTCGTCCAATGCTGCTTCCATCTGACATTTCACTTCCAATCATTATCCTTATTTTCTGGTGTAAATATAGATTCTGAATCAGTCGTCTCTCTTCCCAATCTACTCCTTTCCTCTTCAAGATATCCACCAGTTTGTTCCGCTGAACTCTGTCAAAAGCCTTTTCTAAATCTATAAAAACAACAAAGATTATTCTACCCTTTTCCATATATCTTTCCCCTGTAGTTCTTAGCAGGCCAATAGCAACTCTTGTTCCTTTTCCTCTTCTAAATCCGAACTGCTCGTCTGCAATCCCTCTATCCAGCTTTCCATATAACCTTCTATTCAAAACTCTTAGCAAGACTTCAGGTGCATGAGAAATTAGACTGATGGTCCGGTGCTCTTCACTTAATGTGCACATACAGATGGCGGTAGTATCGCATGCACAGCGTATGAAAGGGCGATGCATTGGCGGAGCAGCAGTTGTACTCACGTGATAGATGTGAAAAGGTTTGCGACGTGATTAACAGACTTTGAGCGGGGATTAGAGTCGGAGCTAGGCACACAGAACCTCCCATTTCGGATATCATTATGGAATTCAATATTCCAAGACCCACAGTGTCAAGAGTGTGCCGAAAATACTAAATTTCAGGCATCAGCTCTCACCACGGACAACACATTGGCTGACAACCTGCATTTACGGGCCGAGAGCGTAATATTGACAGTGGTAACAGACAAGCAACAATGCTAGAAATAACCGTATAAATCAATGTGGGAAGTACAATGAACGAGTCCGTTAGAACAGTGTGGCGAAATGGTGTTAACGGGCTATGGCCGCAGATGGGATTTGCTAAAAGCACATCACTTGCAGCGATCCACTGGGCTAGTGACCATATCGGTTAGATCATAGACTACTTGAAAACCGAGGCCTGCTCGATTGAGTTCAGATTTCAGTTGGTAAGAATTGACGGTAAGATCCGAGTGCGTCGCAGATATTGCGAAGCCACGGACCCAGGCAATCCATAACGATGTGGGCTGTGTTTACACACAAGTAGTTGGGTTCTCTGATCCAACAGAACAGATCATTGACTGAAATTCTTATGTTCGGTTACTTGGAGGCCGTTTGCAGCCATTCATGGACTTAGTGTTCCCAAAAACGATGTGACGTCACCGGGCCACTATTGTTCGTCACTGGTTTGAAGGACATTCTGGGAAGCTCCAGCGAATGATTTAGCTAACCACATAGACCGACACGAATCCCCTTGATAATTTATCGGATATGATCGAAACATCAGTTCGAGCACAACATCCTGCTGCAGCAGCAGCACTTTCGCAATTTTGGCAGCCTGTAGGATCATCATGGCTCATTATTTCTACATGGAGGTTACAACGACATGTTGAATCCATGCCATGCTCGAATTGCTGCACTATGTCGGGAAAATGAAGGTGCGACAACTTATTACCAGCCATCCCATGACTTTTTTCACCGCAGTGTATTGCTGCTCTTCAAGTGAACGCAAAATATAGGGGAGAATGGGCGGATTTGCTGCACGTAGGAGAACTTTATTACTAATCAAAAGACTCTATTCTTAATATCTTGAATTTATTCCTCATCTTTCATACATGTTTTCATAATGCAGTACTTCCGTAATATGTCTTTCATATGACCACAATATGTCGCGGGAAAATGATGCACCAAGCCGAACAAAACAACGCTCTCATAAATCAATATGACATTATGTCATATTGAGATACAGGACAGGCGCTGGAAAAAAAAATGGAAATACCACAAGAAATGAATGGTTGAAAATAAATGTAGATGCAACCCAAGCCTGCAAGTTGTTCGGAGGTATTTGACCACGGACGAGATCTGTACGTTATCCTCAATGTGTTACAAGTGTCGGTCATGGTCAGAACAGTATTCTAGTAGACGGGAGGCCAATATGTCGGGACTAAGTGAATTTGAATGATAGCAACTGCTTGGTGCTCGCGTTGTGGATGCTTCCGTGACCAAGGCATCCGAAGTATACGGTGTTTCAAGACGCACTGTATTGGAGACTGATACTGCATACAGGAAACGCCTTTAAAACATTATCCACGTAAGTCACAACCAAGACGGAATCGTGTGTCGAGTGATTGTCACGGGCAGTCGTCCGACTACTCTGTGACAGAACATTACGACCACGACGGCTGTAAAGGTCACTGCAAAACTGAATGTCGCAATCGCTAACCCTGTCAGCACTTAAACAACCCGAATTGACAATCATAAGTAGAGAAATCTAGAGCGAATTGGAATTACAGATCCACTCATCAGTGAGGGAAATGTCTGTAACATGAAAACGCGGTGCCGAAGCTACAAAACCGACTCTGTGGAAGATGAGCGGCTCTGATAAGTCTTGTTTCATACTGGTTTCATTTTCTAGACGAATTTACGTCCCAAGAGTGAAACACGGCGAGAGTGGATGAAGATTTGTGCATCTATAGCGTCCTATTCCATGAGCCCCACGTAATTCTACAAGATGGTATTATTTCAGAGGCATATGTGACTATTTTGGCTGATCAGGTTCATCCCACGCTACAGTGTTGCTAATCATGATGCGTTCCAAGACGACAGGCCTCATGTCCACACCGCTCAATTAGTCCATGACTGGTTTCGTCAGCACGAACTGTCGCCTCCCCCCTGGCCACCGTAGTCATCAGATCTCAGTAGTATTGCGGAAAAGGGTGCTTGACTGGTATCGGCCTCCTTCGTCGTTAACTGAACTTCCCACTATTTTGCAGGGAGGGTGCTAGAAAATTCCCTTGAAAACTATGCAATACATATACACATCAATTCTGAGACCGCTGTAAGCTATCTTGAACGCCAAGTTTCCTGCACATATTAGGCTTCGTAATCTGCTGTATCTTTGGTGCTTCCATGTTTTTGTTTAACCCCTGTATGTATGCAAGTCAACTATTATACTAATGTCTGGTATTTAAGTCTATTGTCGTTTTTGTGTTCACAATGATTGACGGTTTACTTCAAATTTAGATCGTCATCAGACCTGGGATTATAAAGGAGTGTGCCCTTTGGTATTTAAATGTATCGTCGTTTCTGTGTTTACAACGATTAATGGTTTAGTTCAAATTTACATCATTTTCAGACGTGGAATTATAAAGGAGTGTGGGTGGAAATTTCAATCCGAACAGTTACAAATAAAAAAAAAATATGGTCAATATATAAAATTCAAATATCTCGCAGATCGCATCTCGAACTTGTTTTCGTCACTCTTCCATATTGGTGTGCTTACGACTACTCTACGAGAGGGCGTCATTTTTCATAGTTGAAGAACACTCGCAGCGTGCTCGGCCAGAGTCCATCATATCTCCTGCCTTTGAATGTTCATACGTTAGTCATGTAAGGAGGACGAGATCAGCGCGTGTAGCTGATGGGTTGCTCTCCACTTGCAACAGATACCGTTTACAAGTACATATATTTATCACATGTGTATGTCAGATAAGTTGTGTAAGATGTTTTTTGCTACTATCTCTTTTAGTAGCTTTAATATGTCAGAAAATCGAATAAAGATAAACGATAATGGTAACTACTGTAAACACAAAGGCGACATTAGTTTACCATAACAAATAATAGTATTGTAGTATGTTTAATTTACTGGTTTGCATACTTCCTTTTACAATTTAATATGTTTTAGCTTTGTAAGCGATTAAAATTACACATATCACATATATAAAATACTCAAAAAAGGGTTAAGTCAAGTGTGTAACATATTCAACCTAAAATTAAAAAATCCAATGTAGACGTAAAAAAAAGTCACAGAAATAAATGCGTGGACTGTTCCATCCATCTCATTGTGAATGGCTCCAGTACTTCTCCGTATTTCTCAAATTCATCGACAAATCTCATTGTGAATGGCTCCAGTACTTCTCCGTATTTCTCAAATTCATCGACAAATAAACAAGCATTTTGTTTCAGATTAACATCCATATCATCTACTTATTGTCGTCACATATGTTGGTCGTGTCAAATTCAGATTAAGATTATGAAAAATGAACTTTTCTCTTATAATTTCTACAATTAGCTTTCGTTACCAACTGTCCCTGTTCACTGATTCACCGTTCCTTTCCTTTCATTTTCACCACCTCTTTTTACGGCACAGGTGTCTAATTGTGGACTGTTGCTTTTCCCTGTTTCTGTTTCTACATATTTTACTATATTTGGAACCGTATGAATATAACAAAAATAAACACATAATACTGTACGGTTTTATTACGCATCCAGCGGTTGTGCTGCTATATTACCCAAGCGTGCATTGGTTGATTAAATGTATTACAAAAAATACGTATCAAATGTTGTCCAATAATTATTGTTTCACTAAATGTAAAGACGTATGGACATTATTCCTCTCATACATGCACCTAACAATAAATTATCAAGTTGACTTTACCTCTTAAAAAAGTATCCTAGAAATTACAAACAAAGACCGGATAACTGTAAACATACTCCACTTCAAAATATGCGAAAAAAATGTCTAGCGAAACAAATCAGTGCCTTTTTCATGTGCAAATTCTCTTTCTACATGAAAACTTAAACTGCCTTTAATTTTACGAAAACTGGTACTCCATGAATTTCCCTGCATTCCGTACTAAAGCTCTCGGCTCTTGCGATCCTTCCTCCATTTGTGAATCGCGGTGCTAGCAGTCGTCACTATTCATCAGGCTCTGAGAACTATGGGACTTAACTTCTAAGGCTATCAGTCCTCTAGAACTTAGAACTCATTAAACCTAACTAACCTAAGGACATCACACACACCCATGCCCGAGGCAGGATTCGAACCTGCGACCGTAGCGGTCGCGCGGTTCCAGACTACTATTCATCAGGTGAAACGTATTGTGAGATTTTCTGAAATGCAATCTAAGAAGTAATGAAAGTGTCAATCAGGAAAAAAGATAAAATTGAAAGGGCGACAGAAATGACTACTGGCAAGGAGAACGCCGCGCGGAGTGGCCGCCCGGTTAGAGGCGCCATGCCACGGACTCCGCTCCGCCTCCCGCTGGAGTTTCGAGTCCTCCCTCTGGCATGGGTGTGTGTGGTGCTTTTAGCATAAGTCCGCTTAAGTTAGTCTACGTAGTGTGTATCTCTAGGGACCGATGAACTCAGCAGTTTGGCCCCTTAGGAATTCACACACATTTGACAAGGAGAACATGTGGCAGTAGGGTTGATGTAAGTTTTTGTATTAACATGTTCAAAAATCGAGCAGCAATTCACCATTGCTGTGGTGGATTTGATCCAACTCCCAAAAATTCTCGAAAGAATAGAGTTTGAAGTTTCCCGAGCCAATTTAGTAACCTATATTAAGGTTGATTTCTCGACAGGAAGCTCTGTGGTAGAGTTGTCGCCTGCCATGTGAGTGGGTTAGATGTAATCCTGGACGACGAAAATTTTGAAACAAAGTCACATATTCTACGAACATTTTCGAGATGCATAAAATACATAAAAATGGAGAAAAAGTCGCTATCGCTCGAGACTGCTAATTCCTGGTTCGAGTCTTATTTCTGTTACTGTCTATTTCCGTTTTTTTCTGCTCAGATAGAATAACTATCTCATTTAAATAAAAAATTCATCATATGTACACTTATTAACACATACCTATTTGTAATTTTCTTGAAAAATACAGATATCATCTCCAATCACTTATCACACACAACCAGTTTTCATCCGAAATATAATTTCTTTACCACCGATCCTTTTTGGAAGGTTCTTAGTAAAGTGTTTAAAACAAAGCATTACAATTATTTATCTTCATGTGCTTTCATATTCATGGAAATGCTCGTATAATATGCACCTATGTAGCTGGGAAATGAAACTGGACCACCCACAGAGCAAGTGAATACTCTACCTCAGCAAACAGACTTACTCTGGGATATTAACGAAGGTCATAAAACTTAAAAGTCGATTTCGTCGAGAAGTTTTGAGAACTGTATTCAAATGCTTTGAAAGATTGATATTAGACTTCACAACTTCGCAGTCCAGATATGTAACAAAAAATTGATTGCCATGTGGTCTCCAGCCAGATTTCCTTTAAATTATAATTTCCTGATAGTGACGGCTACATCTATCTAGCAGCAAGATTACGCAGGAAAACAGAACCAAACGAAATTCCAGAAGAAAATTTACAACTAGATTTAACTATGAAATTTACTAGTCAGACAGATATTGGTATTAATAAGTTTACTGTTTACCATATTGTTATGAAACTACGAAACTGAAAGCAGTACTGTGAGAAATCTTCTTGTTAGTGACATTTGACTGAAATAAGACGCAACTACAGAAAATTTTACCGTGTTGTGCTACAGTGTGATAAAGCATTTCATGGGTCGAACGAAGAACGTCAATAATTTTCTAAATTCATATAATACTATGCCGATCGTTAGTTTAAATGGCAAATTTTCTGAGGTAACAAGCCATCTTGTTAGTTATTATTGTTAGTTATTATTGTGGCCAAATGGATTCAGAAAATATTCAATGTCATTTATTATATGATAGACTCGTAGCCCTTATAATTTTCTCCAGTGTGAAGAATCTGGAAGGATCACTTTGAACAAATCACAGCTAACAAGACAGGTAAAATTTCGTTTCGGCTCTTTCTGATACAAAAAGTCAGCCCAGTCATTGGGAGAAAAAATAATGTATTGTGCTATAACTCATGTCTTTAGACAGAATCGCACTGTTTCATCCTACACCGATATCATGTCTCCAGCACATCTAAGAATTCGACGTCCCTTCTTTCAGGCCCGTAAAATGTATTGCTGGTCCACCTAGAGCCATTACATTGATCGGCTACCTCTTTCAACATGTATTACATCATCCGGTCGCATTCGATGATATTTTGATATACAGCCAGCTAGCATTAGTACAAATATAAGTCTAATCGTATGTATATATATTCTACAACAGTATCGTATTGCTGAACATCTTAAAGATGTTCTCACAAGAAAGGAATTTTCCCTTCGTTTTACCAGAGAGAACTGTTATGAGCAATGGTGTCAGTGATCCTGCAGTTGATAGAAATATTTTCAATATTTTGTAATTTGTAGTTGGTAATTCTGTGCTTTATCTTTCACACGATAAGTGGGTGTTTATTTTTGACGCATAGGGAGCAGTCTCTTGCGTTCTGTTTCATCTGACCTAAGTAAGTCATAGTCATGCACTACATTTCATGTTCACCATTGGTGCAAATACTTTTAAGTTTGACACTGTACCTTACACATCTTGCTACGACTAATGAATCGTGTCGGTAAACTGCCGAATTCACTCTTGCGCATCTGCCAACAGTTCTCACACAAATACACATTAACGTAATACTCCATTACACTCATCAGTGAAAGTGGTCGTTCATCATTAATGTGACTAACTGAGCTATGTGTAACACCTCTCACGAGGATGGGACGCCATATTATTCCAAACCAGTTCCCAAATCAGTGCATGCAAGACAGTTCTCCTTTTGTTAAGTGCAGGATGAGACAGTGCAATTTTTGCGCTAACTTTTGAGTAGCTATTCCTGTATAATTCCAGAACGTTTACCGTGCTGTTCGAGCTTAGGGGAAAAACCAAGAGGGCTGAGGCGTGAATGGGAATTTGGATGTAGGAGTGTAGCTCGTGTAAAGTCACTGTTCCAGGGTAGCGTAATGGTTAGCACATCCAATCCCATCCCTTGTACGAATTTTTATTCACCACTTCAGCCTCCATACATGTTTGAGACTGGGAAAGGTGAGTGAAACCTGATACTTTAAAGCGTTTGTTTATTTATCACATAATAATTCCCTATTTCTATTTACTCCCTCTTTCGCTACAGCAGTGCGAATTCCTACCTGCTACTGCATCTCAAGTCTTCAGTGATTGTGTATTCAATGTCCTTACAAGCTCTTAATCGTGCTAGGCTAATAGCAAACTGACCTCTCTTGATAATTGCAAGTCACCATCCTGTGCTACCATACACCTTGATTTGCTCATGACACGTAATGACAATATAAACTGAAGAATGTTTACTCCCCTCCTCTTTGAGGTTGAGATGAGACAACACTGTAAAGTTATGGATGTGGGAATCTCTCAGTGCAGCAGCTCACTTCACTAGCTGAATGAGTGCATGGTATATTGTAAATTGGTTTGGTTCCTGTCGGAGAAGTGCACGCAAGAGAAATGCACGCTAGAAATGTAGTGAGAGAGTGAGTTGTCGTGTTGTGTGCGCAGGAGCGCCGCAGGTGCTGGGCGGTGACGAGGTGGTGGTGTCTCGCGGGGAGGACGCTCTGCTGACGCTGGTGGTGTGCGGAGACCCGCGGCCAGACCGCGTCTCCTGGGAGTGGGGCAGCCAACAGCTCAGGGAGGGCACCTCTCTGGGCCGCTACGAGGCCGACCCTCTCGCCGACGTGAGTACTCACTCTCTACACCACTAACACTGAAGGGACGGTCCCATACTCTCACTATATTTTGCTTGGCACCAAACTTCTGAAGGTAAACCAGCAGCGATCAAAACCACAGTTCAGGAACACATTTGAGCCGCTGACAACCCCAAGGTTCTGAGGCCACCGTTGTCAGTTTTCAGATTGTAGCAAGTATGCATGCTCCTAACATCTGTTAATCTTGGAGTGAAACAGCTTTATCAACCCTGTACCCTTACACTGTACATGTGAACATGTGCGAAAAGCTACTTCTCCTATTTCTCTGACAATCACTTCCATATGGGCCCAAAACACAAAATTATATTACTGCTGGAATATTCCGCTGCTACACTGACACCCATTTCTTCATAAATGTGGAAGGTCGTGGAGGAATGGCCCACCGTAACCTCATGTTCCATGGTTTCAACATTCCAATTTGTAAAACTGACGTCGTAAATTCTAGAATCCTTCAGATCGTTACCGGCCTTACCGCCAAAGCAGAAGTAGGTGTTCGTTGAAACAATGTAAATTTTAAACATTTTACAATGATGAAGGTTTTAACAGCTTCGCATGAACTGAGTCGTGGGAGGACACCATTTTATTCAAGTCACATCAAGGGATACCACAATTTGTTCTTTCCGCACAGTTTGTTGATGTCTTGCTAAATCTATGGCCCAGATACGTAGGATATCAACGTCTAAACACAAAGACCTAACAACTATTAGATCAAGCTTGAGAGACGTGGCTTAACAGGACTACTACTACTGCGACAGAATTTTTAACATTGTGCAGCCTTGTCAGCAACTGTGATAATTGGACATGTAACACATCAACCTCAGTTGCAAATAGAAACCAAACTTTACCCAGATTTCAACCAAAATAATTTGGCCTTGTTCAGAAGCGAGTGGCATGCAGTAGTTTAGTGTCGCTCGCTTCTGAAGAAGGCCTAATTATTTAGGCTTAAACCTCCGCAAAGTTTGGTTTCTATTAGCAGTTGAGGCTGACGTGTTTTATCTGAGCCGCAAGTCAGAGAATGTGCTCAATGAAAACGATGATACCAAGGATCTTGAAGTGTTGGGGTAGGTCGTAATTGCTTGTGTGTGTGGTACTTGTAGAATACGTTCTTTGTATTATGCTTCCAGCTTCACACTAATTACGAAGAACAAAACAGGGAAAAATAATAGCCTATATATGAAAACTTCGTGGATTAGCATTAACAATAATAATAACTCTAAATATTAAATATACACCACTTCCAAAAAAGTTTTGCATCATCTCATTTCCGAGGGACCCGGAATCTGTACGGAAATTTGGAATATAGGACAACATAAAACATCTTTTCCGCCCTTTTTATTGCTCATGAAAACCACACATTGCTTGTTGTAAAATCATACAGCGAGACCTTCAGAGATAGTGGTCCAGTTTGCTGTACATGGCGGTACCTCTAATACCCAGTAGCACATCATCTTGCATTGATGCATGCCTGTATTCGTCGTGGTATACTATCCACAAGTTCATCAAGGCACCGATGGTCCAGACTGTCTCACTCCTCGACGGCAATTCGGCGTTGATCCCTGAGTGGATGGTGGGTCACGTCGTCCATGAACAGACCTTTTCAGTCTGTCCCAGGCATGTTGATAGGGTTCATGTCTGTAGGACATGGTGGCCACTCTAGTCGAGCGATGTCGTTATCCTGAAGGAAGTCATTCAGAAGACTTACACGATGGGAGTGCCAATTGCCGTCCATGAAGACGAATGCCTCACCAATATAATGTCGATATGGTGGCACTGTCGATCGTATGATGGCATTCACGTATCGTACAGCCGTTACGGCCCTTTCCATGACCGCCAGCGGCGTACATCGGCCGCATATAATGCCACCCCAGAACAGCAAGGAACATCCGCCTAGCTCCACTCGCTGGGCACTGTGTCTAAGGCGTTCAGCCTGACAGACTTTCCCCCAAACACGTCTCCGACGATTGTCTGGTTGAAGGCATATGCGACACTCATCGGTGGAGACAACGTGATGTGACTCGTGAGTGGTCCATTTGGCATGTTGTTAGGCCCATTTGTACTGCACTGCATGGTGTTGTGGTTGCAAAGACGGATCTCGCCATGGACGTCGGGAGTGAATTGCGCATCGTGCAGCCTACTGTGCACAGTTTGAGTCATAACACGACGTCCTGTGGCTGCACGAAAAGTGTTATTGAACATGGTGGCGTTGCTGTCAGGATTCCTCCGAGTTGTAATCCGTAGGTAGCTCTCATCGACTGCAGTAGTAGCCCTTTGGCGACCTGAGCGAGGCATGACATCGACATTTACTGTCTCTCTGTATCTCCTTCTTAAGAAAGTTTATTTATTTATTGAAGATAATTTTCGGAAAGTTTGTCCATTATCAAACCATGCTGAGGAACGAAATACAGTGGGTGTTACAGTACATAACAATAAAGGCTTAACAAATTTGCAAACCTGTTGGAAGGTAGATAACTTACTGCATCCAGAAGTCTTGCATTACAACATGTGCATGTAAGTAACTCATCGCATAATATACAAACGCGGCAATATACTACTATATAGCATAAAGACATAAATATCACTTTATGGGAAAACGTAAACAGTTACTAATAGGTACCTGCAGCTACAGCATAATCTAGGACAGAGGCCAATAGGAGCAGTGTGAGTCAAGGGATTGGGACTTTTTATTGTAATATAAATGTATTTTACAGAAAGAATTTTTAAAATAATAACATAACAATTTGTGAACAGTCTACATTAATAAAAGATTACCAAATACAATAACACGAGGTGCATTCAACTACTAAGGCCTCCGATTTTTTTTCTCAGTACTGGAAAGAGATAGAAACATGCACATGGTTTTAAAATGAGGCGCGTTCATTGTCAATACGCCCCAGAGATGGCAGCACCGTACAGCAGATGGAATTTTACCGCCAACGGCGAGAATGAGAACTGTTTTAAGTACTTCAAATGGCGACGTTTTCCTTACTTGAACAGTGTGCAATCATTCGTTTTCTGAATTTGTGTGGTGTGAAACCAATTGAAATTCATCGACGGTTGAAGGAGACATGTGGTGATGGAGTTATGGATGTGTCGAAAGTGCGTCCGTGGGTGCGACAGTTTAATGAAGGCAGAACATCGTGTGACAACAAACCGAAACAACCTCGGGCTCGCACAAGCCGGTCTGACGACATGATCGAGAAAGTGGAGAGAATTGTTTTAGGGGATCGCCGAATGACTGTTGAACAGATCGCCTCCAGAGTTAGCATTTCTGTGGGTTCTGTGGACACAATCCTGCATGAGACCTCAAAATGCGAAAAGTGTCATCCAGGTGGGTGCCATGAATGCTGACGGACGACCACATGGCTGCCCGTGTGGCATGTTGCCAAGCAATGTTAACGCGCAACGACAGCATGAATGGGACTTTCTTTTCATCGGTTGTAAGAATGGATGAGACGTGGATGCCGTTTTTCAATCCAGAAACAAAGCGCCAGTCAGCTCAATGGAAGCACACAGATTCACCGCCACCAAAAAAATTTCGGGTAACCGCCAGTGCTGAAAAAATGATGTTGTCCATGTTCTGGGACAGCGAGGACGCAATCCTTACCCATTGCGTTCCAAAGGGAACTACGGTAACAGGTGCATCCTACGAGAATGTTTTGCAGGACAAATTCCTTCCTGCACTGCAACAAAAACGTCCGGGAAGGGCTGCGCGTGTGCTGTTTCACCAAGACAACGCACCTGCACATCGAGCTAACGTTACGCAACAGTTTCTTCGTGATAACAACTTTGAAGTGATTCCTCATGCTCCCTACTCACCTGACCTGGCTCCTAGTGATTTTTGGCTTTTTCCAACAATGAAAGACACTCTCTGTGGCCGAATATTCACCAGCTGTGCAGCTATTGCCTCAGCAATATTCCAGTAGTCAAAACAGACTCCTAAAGAAGCCTTCGCCGCTGCCACGGAATCATGGCGTCAGCGTTGTGAAAAATGTGTACGTCTGCAGGGCGATTACGTCGAGAAGTAGCGCCAGTTATAATGATTTCGGGTGAGTAGTTAGTTACAAAAAAAATCGGAGGCCTTAGAACTTGAATGCACCTCGTAAATGTTCATCAGGTAGCATGACGCCACACACTGCGTGTTATAAAACTAACACAAACGGAAACAAGGAACGGACGTGAGGGAAATCAACAATACAATTAAATTAGAACCAAACCAAGTGCAGTCCCTTTTTTCCTTTTTTTAAAGAGAAGATCGCTATAGCTGGAGGTCCTTTATTTATAGGATTGCCGATTTTGCAGCAATTTAGTTGCATCAACAGGTGCAGTCTGTAGAAATTGAGATAGGAAGACTTATGAAAGGCAAGAAAACATAACGAAAATGAAAAGTATACACTGGACGAACATACGAAATAAAGTGATATACAGGACATGAAATCCCGTCTGAGGCCTGCGATCATTTTAATAATTGGCCACCAATGCTATACAATCCCAATTATATCATGAGATGTTCAATTGACTCTTTTATTAGAGCACTTTACGCGTTTCGGGATTACACCCATGTTCATATATCGCAAACTTCAACTCCTTCCTAAGCATCCAGGCACACAGCCTTGACAACTCAAAGAAAGTGTCGAATAACATATGACTGCGACACAAGCAGTCCTGAAACAGAGCTTCAAGACGACATATGTGAAGTACACTAAAATATAGTCTACGATTTATGTTAGACGGGAAATATTTTCTACATGTAAAATTGTGAGTAACGCGATACACGTGTAACGTCATCATTGTCATAACAAGGGAAATATTTAGAGCTGGTAAGTTCTACTTTGCTTTGCTGCATAAATTTTTAATTCATCTATGCTGTTGACCTACATAGTTCACGCATATTAACTAAAGTGTGGCGGAGGGCAAAACATCTCCGTCATTACGTTTATGCGCTATTGACCGACATAGGTCAAGTACTAACATATAATCTACAATCTACCTTTGACAGAAATGTTCTTCCACAGGTAACATTTGTAAGTAACAAATTTAACAATTATACAACACAGTAAGTAGAACTTACCTGTGGAAGAATATTTCACAATCTAATTAATATACGCGACCCATGTCGGTCATTAGCATAGATGAATTTAACAATTATGCAGCAAAGTAAAGTAGAACTTAGCTGCTCTAAATATTTCCCTTGTAATGATAACGATAACGTTACACATGCATCGCGTTACTCACAATGTTACCCGTAGAAAATATTTCCCGCCAAATGTGCAACGTAGATTATATTTTAGTGTACTTGACCTATTTCGTTCAATAGCACGTACGCGTGATGACGGAGACGTTGTACCTTCCGTCACACATTAATTAATACGCTTGACCTATGTCGGTCCATAACAGTTAACTGTGATGACGGGGGCGTTGTACGCCCAGTTACATCCTAATTAAACCATAGATAATGATTAAGGTTTTAAATAATTAAGACAAGTAAGGTACTTGCTATTAGGCATGTTCCGGGGGGACCTTTACACGATGACCATATGTAAAGGTTATCCTTAAACTTTATCTACCCAACCAAGTAAATTTCCTACCATTTAATACAATTTGCGTATAGTTAACACAGATATGGACTTGATCTACATAATGCTTAGTTTGCTTACAACTACGGTTATCAGCTCCCCATACGTGATATACAGACAACCAATGATATACAGCCTAGACTCTCCACATGCGAACGCGCACGAGTTGCTATGTGCTCAGTGCAATTCCGCGTGTAATGGTCAGTGTCAACGTAGTTACCGTTGCCATCCGACCGCGTAGTGAAGAGTGCCGGGGCTGTACTTCAGCTAAGTAGTTTTAATTCGACATGGTACCACGGTACTATAGGTTTTCATTTTAATGTTGACTGTGCCTTACTCTGACATGTTATAGTAATTTTATGCTTCTGAAGAAGGCTATATTAATTTAGCCGAAACCTGGTAAAGACCAGAAAATTTTTGCAACTGAGGCTGATTGTTCAAAACATCAGTCCATCACAGTGAAAAGGATAGGACAAGAGAGCAATTTGTAGGAGGGCACATCAGAACAGTAAGCCGACTGATAACCCAAAATATAAAATAAAAGGAGGAACTTAGGACGTTTCAAACCCTGTGCACTTCTCATTGCTAAGAGGTATTGTCACAATCGCACTACATCTGTTGTTGTTGTTGTTGTCTTCAGTCCCGAGATTGGTTTTATGCAGCTCTCCATGCTACTCTATCCTGTCCAAGCTTCTTCATCTCCCAGTACCTACTGCAACCTACATCCTTCTGAATCTGCTTAGTGTATTCATCTCTTGGTCTCCCTCTACGATTTTTACCCTCCACGCTGCCCTCCAATACTAAATTGGTGATCCCTTGATGCCTCAGAACATGTCCTACCAACCGATCCCTTCTTCTGGTCAAGTTGTGCCACAAACTTCTCTTCTCCGCAATCCTGTTCAATACTTCCTCATTAGTTATGTGATCTACCCATCTAATCTTCAGCATTCTTCTGTAGCACCACATTGCGAAAGCTTCTATTATTTTCTTGTCTAAACTGTTTATCGTCCATGTTTCACTTCCATACATGGCGACACTCCATACAAATACTTTCAGAAAAGACTTCCTGACACTTAAATCTATACTCGATGTTAGCAAATTTCTCTTCACAAACGCTTTCCTTGCCATTGCCAGTCTACATTTTACATCCTCTCTACTTCGACCATCATCAGTTATTTTGCTCCCCAAATAGCAAAACTCCTTTACTACTTTAAGTGTCTCATTTCCTAATCTAATTCCCTCAGCATCACCCAACTTAATTCGACTACATTCCATTATCCTCGTTTTGCTTTTGTTGATGTTCATTTTATATATTCCTCTCAAGACACTGTCCATTCCATTCAACTGCTCTTCCAAGTCCCTTGCTGTCTCTGACAGAATTGCAATGTCATCGGCGAACCTCAAAGTTTTTATTTCTTCTCCATGGATTTTAATGTCTACTCCGAATTTTTCTTTTGTTTCCTTTACTGCTTGCTCAATATACAGATTGAATAACATCGGGGAGAGGCTACAACCCTGCCTCACTCCCTATCCAACCACTGCTTCCCTTTCATGCCCCTCGACTCTTATAACTGCCATCTGGTTTATTTACAAATTTTAAATGGCCTTTCGCTCCCTGTATTTTACCCCTGCCACCTTCAGAATTTGAAAGAGAATTTTCCAGTCAAAATTGTCAAAAGCTTTCTCTAAGTCTACAAATGCTAGAAACGTCGGTTTGCCTTTCCTTAATCTTTCTTCTAAGATAAGTCGTAAGGTCAGTATTGCCTCACGTGTTCCAGTATTTCTACTGAATCCAAACTGATCTTCTCCGAGGTCGGCTTCTACTAGTTTTTCCATTCGTCTGTAAAGAATTCGTGTTAGTATTTTGCAGCTATGGCTTATTAAACTGATAGTTCGGCAATTTTCACATTTGTCAACACCTGCTTTCTTTGGGATTGGAATTATTATATTCTTCTTGAAGTCTCAGGGGATTTCGCCTGTTTCATACATTTTGCTCACCAGATGGTAGAGTTTTATCAGGACTTGCTCTCCCAAGACCGTCAGTAGTTCCAATGGAATGTTGTCTACCCCCAGGGGCCTTGTTTCGACTCAGGTATATCAGTGCTCTGTCAAACTCTTCACGCAGTATCGTATCTCCCATTTCATCTTCATCTACATCCCGTTCCATTTCCATAATATTGTCCTCAAGTACATCGCTCTTGTATGGACCCTCTATATACTCCTTCCACCTTTCTGCTTTCCCTTAGAACTGGGTTTCCATCTGAGCTCTTTATGTTCATACAAGTGGTTCTCTTATCTCCAAAGGCCTCTTTAACAGGGAGTTTCAATATGCTAAAAATTCTTAGATTTGCACGGAAATGTTTTCCCTTTAAACCAAACTGTCTGCAGTTGTTTCTAACTTTCGCAATGGCCGCGCATGGTGGCCGCGCCTTATTAGGTGCCTTATCACTGATAGTACGGCTCTCCCCGTAGGAGGTTCGAGTCCTCCCTCGTTCATGGGAGTGTGTGTGTGTGTTGTCCATAGAGTCAGTTAGTTTAAAAATTGTATATGCTCAGGGACCGATGACCTCATGGTCCCGGCGGAAGTTCGAGTCCTCCCTCGGGCATGGGTGTGTGTGTTTGTCCTTAGGATAATTTAGGTTAAGTAGCGTGTAAGCTTAGGGACTGATGACCTTAGCAGTTAAGTCCCATAAGATTTCACACACATTTGAGCATTTTGGAACCGACGCCCTCTTTAGTTTGGTCTCATAAGACCTTACCACAAATTTCCATTTTGCTTTTGCAAAGGCTTGCTATGGCTACTGGAGGAAAATTACTTGATTTTGTCTTTTCAATGACAAAGCCTTATTCCATGTGACTGGGAAGCTGAATCTTCATAACTTGGGCAACTAGGGCAAAGAAAAATCACAGAAGATTGTCGAACGCATTTGTGATTATCGGAAAGTTATTTTCGGTTGTTTAATGTCATCATCAAAGGTTTATGGATTATTTTTCTTTGCCACTTAATTTGGGAAAGCAGCAAGGCAAGATAATTAATGTCGTCATTGACATCGACCCTGATGTGTTGTGACGTATGTGGCTAGATTTTATCGTATTGACGTTTGCTACGTCACTAACAGTTCCGGTAGCGTGCTCTTGCAATTTGAGTTAGAAACTTGGAGAGATATTATCTCCATTGACATGCGTCTGCTTGCTTTATACTGCCTTTCGCGCAGTCGCTTTCTTTAAACCTGGGAAGTAGTTGTGATAACCCCGTGTATTATTAGAAGCCGCGTACGTAACGGCGTCACCCATAGCTGCGCCTCAGAGTGACTGAACCTTGCGCCTTGTCGCTGTGTTCTGCAGGACGTGCGGGAAGACTGCTACGAGGCGCGACTTCGCGTTCGAGAAGTGTCGCCCGCCGACCAACGCCAGTACTACCTGACAGCCGAGAATGACCGCGGCAAGGGCCGCCACGCGCTCCACCTGCTCGTCAGGGGTGAGTACCGTAACACACACCACTCCACTAGAGCAGCGGCACGTTCCAGCTGCGTGCACTTACATAAGAGCTGTCTACTACAAGAGGGCCGTTAGCAGAAAGACGTAAGGCAGAGATAAATAAAGGAAATTGCTGTTAACAATCACATTTCATGAATAAATTGGATCAGAGAATAGTAGACTCGAAGAAAGACAACCAGCAGCCTTTACGAAACAAAGCACTGACTAGATCAGCGTTAGGAAATAGTTAAAAATACAGTTGTTCACTGCATATTGCCCCCAAAAAAATTTTCACATCCTTTAATATACGGGATGCAACGGGTATAACTGCAGATATAACTAAGGACCGTGTAATTAACAGCACGACATCAGTATTTACGTCATTTTCAAACTACAATTTACATTTATTATAAGTCGTACGTCTTTGAGTTGGGTAGTACCTCCAAATATACAGGGTGAAGCGAAATTCGACCACTCGGGTTTCGCTGCGCGACTCCTCACATGCCAGCGATAAAAAAATGCCTGTCACAAAATTTCGTCAGGTGAGTTCATCCGGCAGAAGAAGGACGTTAAAGAGTGGCAATTTGGCAATACTGTAACCACATGTATAGTAACTAGGTCTGTTAACACATTTTACTTGGGCGGTACTGTTAGTGTGCAGGTACGGTAGCTCAGCGTGTTCGGTCAGAGGATTAGCTACGCTCTGTAATAAAAAAATTGAGTGAACGGATGAACGAAGAATCTGAGTGGGTGTCATGAGACTTCCGCCGCGAACATATACAACGAACGAGATAAAACAAAATGAGCCCAATAAAGAATTTGAGAAAAAGTAGTTGCAGTGGATAAAGTTTTCTCTTAGCATGCAGGAGGTCGAGGGTTTATCCTGGGTACAAGCAAACGTTTTTTATTTGGTAAATGTAGTCCAAGTGTTACGGTATCTGACATCTTAATCATCAACAGCGACTGCAGCGGGTCCTCTGGAAAACATTTGCCCGTATATACGACAGTCGTAGAAATGGAACACTGGTCAGCTTTGAAATATGCCATTTCCACGTCATAGGCTAGAATCTATTCGCACCACTTCCTCTACTGGAAGCAAAACGTGTGTTCTTTGTGCCCTTCTCTAATGATCTCATAGATTAGTACCAACTATTATTTTTGCCTCGTTGAGGTCCATTATATTTCCTTAGGGCCTTATGTTTCCAGTATGACTAGCAACGTGCTTTCCAAATAATGTACAAACTAGGCTACAATTTGTATGTGTTATTTTCATGGTCCCATTAATTGTTCCCAATTGTCTATATCTCATTTGCCAAACCACGTATTTGTTGTGTTCAGCGTTACAAAATGTTGTAAATTTAGGGGACATTTTACATAACAAACAGTGTGTGTTAAAGTATGAAATGTCAGGATGAAATTAGCAAAAAAAAAAAAGAACCCAAACCCAGGATAGAACCTTTGCCTTCCTGCATGGTAACGCAAAACTCTATCCAGTACACCAACGGTGCAGCGTGGTTAAAGTATCCTGTGAGATGTAGTTACCGTTTGTGTTGTTACAGTGTTTGCCATATTGTCACTTTTCAACGTCCTTTTTCTGGCACATATACTCGCCAGACGAAATTTTGGGACAAACATTTTTTTATCGCTGGCATGTGAGGAATCGCGCTGCGAAGCCCGAGTGCTCGAATTTCGCTGTAGACTATATTTGGAGGTACTATCCAATCTAAAGACGTACGACTTATAATAAATGTAATTTTTAGTTTGAAATTTACGTAAATAATGATGTCATGCTGTTAATTTCACTGTCCTCAGTCATATATGCACTTATACCCGTTGCATCCCGTATATTAACGGACGTGAAAAAAATTTTGGGGCAATATTTATTGAACAACTCTTCTATTTTTAACTATTTCCAAACGCTGATCTAGTCAATGCTATGTTTCTTAACGGCTGGTGGTGTATCTTTCTTCAAGTCCACTGTTCCCAGACCCATGTTCTTCACGAAGTGTGATTGTTAACAGTAATCTCTTTTATTTATTTCAGCCTTCCTACACATCGCAAGTTGACAACCGAGTACTGGAAGTGTGTGTGTGTGTGTGTGTGTGTGTGTGTGTGTGTGTGTGTGTGTGTGTGTGTGTGTGTGTGTGTGTGTGTTTCTGCAATGATTGAAACTCTTGGATATTCAGATGCTTGCTCAAGATAGGTTGCAAAAAAGCCCACAATATACCACGCAGTCACTGCAGTTACCTGGAGCAGCGAAACCACAATTCACTTTAAAGAAGAAATTTAAGCCCGCGGTCGTCACCTGGCTGTCTTCTGGGAGAGTTCAGTATTCAAGGATATACTTGCCAAATGGCCATTCAAAATTTGAGTCATATGTGACGACTATCAATAAACTCAACAACCATATTCTACCTCGTAGGTCTGACAAGAACACGAAAGTAATCTTGTGCCAACACTGCCATGTACTGTCACACACATCCCTCAACCAGGAGAACACTTTGTCAATCTGGATTGACATCATTGCCACATTAACGCTATAGACTAGCCCTGACGCCCTCAGTCTGGGAAACACTTTGCCAAATCTGAATGGACATCATTGCCTCATCTCCTCTGTAGAATAGACCTCTCTGACTTCTATCTGTTTGGGCCATTTAAGAGATCTCTACGTGGGACAACGTTTAATGATGATGAGAGAGAAACGTATGCCGTGCTACGGTCCCAGGGTAGTATCTTCCACCAACAGGTAATACATGCTGTACACAAATCTGGCGTAAGACCACAGAACGTGATGGAGACCCTCCACAAAAATAATACTTGTGAAATTAATGTTTATTGGTATCGTCACCAAATTCTATCACTTAATAAAAAAGCACGTTCTGAGAAAAAATCTGTGGGAAACTATTTCCTAAACTACCCTTTTATTTACCAATACCTCTCTTTTGTGTGTTGCCCGTTGGTTTTTACCTCGAGATCTTCAGCCGTTTGTTTAATGACTTGTCTGACGTTCCTCCAGCACGGGTGGTTGATACTGTGAAATATTCGCGTTTCTCTGCTGGTGGCGAAGCTCCCGAGACAAAGCTCAATAGCCGACACGTCAACAAGTGGACAACAAGGCCTCAAAGTATTAATCTGAATCCGTCAATACACCAAAACCTCAGATTAAAAGGGAATTAGAAACTGCTCTCATCAGTTCTAGAGAAAGTTTTACTGTCAATAAAACAGGAAGAAGGAAGGCGTTTTAATGGAACATTTCTGAATCACTCTCGTTTCGCTGATGAAACTGTACTGTTTGCTTTCAATGCTTAAAAAAATGAGCTAATGTTATAACCTAATACAACAGTTTTGAAAACATTTTGTAAATAAATTAAATTCACACCCTCTGTTTGAAAAAAAAAAGGTAGTGGCTGCTTCTTCCAAGAGAGTGTGTTGTAACGGCTTGTTTAGTCTGTGTTTAGAATATTAAGTCATCATTATACGTTATTGCGTCTCTACTGACAGTCGTCCAAGCTTGCGTAAAGTTCCGAAACATTCTTCCTTGCAGCACTTATATAAAGGAATCACAAAATCTGAGTTACACATGATATGACAAATCCAACAACAGTGTAATATTGTCAGAAGGGAGCACATGTTCTGTGTTTTTTCTACAGTCACATTTCTGCTCCGGTACATATTGTACACTATGTGATCAAAAATATCCGGATAGCCCCAAAGACATACGTTCTTCATATTAGGTGCATTGTGCTGCCACCCACTGCCAGGTAATCCATATCAGCCACCTCAGTAATCACTAGACATCGCGAGAGAGCACAATCGGGCGATCCGCGGAACTCACGGCCCTGATACGGGGTCATGTGACTGGGTGTCACTTGCGTCATTTGTCTGTACGCGAGATTTCCACACTCCTAAGCATACCTAGGTCCACTGTTTCCGATGTGACAGTGAAGTGGAAATGCGAAGGGACACGTACAGCACAAAAGCGTACAGGCAGACCTCATCTGTTGACTCACAGAGACAGCCGACAGTTGAAGAGGGTCGTAATGTGTAATAGGCAGACATCTATCCAGGCCATCACACAGGAATTCCAAACTGCATCAGGATCCACTGCAAGTACTATGATAGTTAAGCGAGAAGTGAGAAAACTAGGATATCATAGTCGAGCGGTTGCTCTTAAGTCACGCATCACGCTGGTAAATGCAAAACGACGACTCGCTTGGTGTAAGGAGCGTAAACATTGGACGACTGAACAGTGGAAAAACGTTGTGTGGAGTGATGAATCACGGTACACAATGTGGCGATCCGATGGCAGGGAGTGAGTATGGAGAATGCCCTGTGCATGTCATCTGACAGCGTTTGTAGTGCCAACAGAAGTGCCAGAAGTGTTGTGGTGTGGTCGTGTTTTTCATGCAGGGTACTTAGACCTATTGCTGTTTTTCGTGGCAATGCCATAGCACAGACCCACATTGCCGTTTTAAGCATCTTATTGCTTCCCGTTGTTGAACGGCAATTCGGGGATGGTGACTGTATGTTTCAACACGATCGAGCACCTGTTCATAATGCACGGAGTTTGGTGGGGTGGTTAAAGAACAATAACATGCCTTTAAGGGACTGGCCCGCATAGAATCCTGACCTGAATCCTATAGAACACCTTTGGGGTATTTTGGAACGCCAACTTCGTGCCAGGCCTGATCAACCGACATCGATACCTCTCCACAGTGGAGCACTCCGTGAAGAGTGGGCTGCCATTCTCCAAGAAACGTTCCAGCAGCTGACTGAACGTATGCCTTCGAGAGGGGAAGCTGTCATCAAGGCTGAAGGTGGGGCAACACCATATTGAATGCCAGCATTACCGATGGAAGCTAACACCAACTTGTAAGTCATACATAGCCAGGTGTCCGGATACTTTTTGATCACATAGTGTAGGTCCATCACAGCATGCGTGCGCAATGCAGCGGTAACCGGTAACGTACTCCAAAGTTGAAGTAAGTGAAATAGTACGAGTGTTGTGACCAAACCATCGAAAGTGCCTCAAGCAATCATTAGACCAAAGCTGCACGAGTGGATTAAGCTGATCGTGAAGAAAGTTCATCCACATTGACCACAGACGGCAATGTCCGGGCGGTACTGATTCTTTATTCAATAGGTGGAATAATTTTTTTAATTTGTTGAAGGATGCAAATAGAAGGTGTTCTAAACCAGTCTGTGTCAAAATTTCACTATAATCTACATGTACACACACCATCAGGGCAAAAACTTACGATATTTTGTGTGTTCGGTTCTGGTCACTACTAACGATTGTTTTCGATGTTTTACACAACACTCGTCGAAATGGATCGTGGCAGTAGATGAATAAAAGTAGAATTTAGGAGCCGAAAGTAATGAGAATATTTATTTTTTCTGATCGACATTTCCACATGATAAGGTTCCACTAGTGGCATTTACTGCGAATCAGCACTGTATGACTGTCTATGTAGCAGTGGAATTATTTGTTGAAAGCTGCTTTCAGTCTTTAATACAGTAGTAGTGTTCGTGAAAATATCGTGAAGGACACGCTCAAATTACACGGACCTTATGAGTCATATATGACACGGTGTAAATCTGAAATGATTTAAATTGCAGGAAATTTAGGAGTGTATGTTTGGAAAATATGCTTGTGTTCTAGTTAGCTGTATTGCGAGCGTTGTGGACTGATATCTCGACTGTCTGCTTGCTTGGGACCTACAAGGTTCCTCCTCGACTGTGCTGGTGAATGAACGGTGTGTTCTTGCAAGAGCTCCCTCCACCGTTATCGGAGGAGGTATCCATAGTACGAATTGGAGGTAGGATTAGGTTCTACCTCGAAGGAGTCCCAGGGCTTGTTGAATAACCAGTACGAGCTCCATCGAACCCTACTTTCGGCAATCGGCAGATCGCCCAGGGAGGAGCAGCAAATTATCTGTAGGATCCCCTGACCTCATCCTGTGAAACTTCTTCATCTGGAGATACGTGAATATCAAGTGATTTCTGGCCCATTGTCTCAGATGAGGCACTGATTGCAAGAACTTTTGCATGAAGTACACACGTATAGAATGCCCCACACATTTTTCATTGAACATGAAACGCCCAGCTGTGTCGGTATCGGCTCTGTGCTGAAAGTAAGTGCAGCTAGTTTTGATTGTAATATGGATAAGAACAATAAGGGCGTCGATCATATTAAACGTTATTGTAGTCTCCTCAACATTCTGTACTTATTCAGTATACTTTTCCAGCACTTAAATCCGTAACAAAAATTATTTTTTGTTGTCTCAGTAATCAAATCTATCACTTAAGGCACTGAATTTTTGGACTCTCTTTATTGAACTGTGCTGAATACAATAATTCACAGTCGTGCTTGTGTACCTCAGTTGGTAGAGCACTTGCCCACAATAGGCAATGGACCGAAGTTCGAGACTCGGTCCGGCACCAAGTTTAATCTGCCAATAAGTTTCATATCAGCACACATTCCGCTGCAGAGTGAAAAGTTCGTTCTAGAGTCTGTTACTGGCTGTACCACAGGGCAACCTCTGGTTGGCGGATGTTACCATAGGTCTTTGAGGTGGCAAATCTGAATAATCGGTGTCCGATTGGAACATCAGGAACGAAAGCTGATACTACTCGGTCCTGCGAAATCTATAGTACTGAACGGCTAATCCGGGGCATAAATCATCTGCAGGTTGCCTACGTTACGCCTTGCAGGGGCAGCAAAAAATTGATTTTCAGTATTTTATACAGTTCTTGGCCGAATTTAAAAATTAAAAAGTGGTCATAATCTATTCACCAGGAACTGTAACGATAAGTCCAGTATTACAGTTAGAACCCGCGTAACTCACAGCGCGCTAATTACTCGGACCACACTCAGGCAACATTAGAGGATGGGAGCACTTGATGATTTCCAGTAAACTCTACACATAATTTCAAAATCTGTACGAAATGGTTTCTCGTTGAGACCCCTCCCCCAATGATAAAATCATAAAGAAGTTTGTCTCTTAATAAATTTTCGCTGGACTTGCAGTAAAACTGCATTATCACGCAAAATGTCTGAATTTCTTACTTTCTCACTACTAACTTCTTTCAGAAGAAATTTGGCAGACAGTATCCACGTACACCACTGAATGTATCTGCAAAACTATGCCATTGTACGACACACTGTTAGGAAGATATGTCATTCTGTTCATGGGAGATCGATTCTCTGATGAATCTGTGGTGGGCAACACTGATAAAGGATGAGAGTGATTCATTCTTTAAAATGAATTCTTCAAATCATACGACACATCGGCACACGAGGAGTGTAGTGTCAGGAGTACGAGTAGCAAAACCTTATTTGCCTCGTCCTTTGTTTTGTCCGAAAGACAGTGTCTATAATGGTGGCCTCATTTTTTTTTTTATCAGCGGAACTTTACCTGTTCGTGGAGCATTGTCCCGGTTGGAGTTACTGAGCTACTGAGAAGCACACAGTTGTGTGGATGTGTGAGCGCAGTTTTCCGCTTCTCTTTGCAGAGCCGCTGTCTGTGACAACTCTGGTGAGCGTGGCGGCGGGCCTGCTGCTTCTGTTGCTCGTCGTGCTGTTCGCCATCATCTTCACCGCCCGGCGCGAGAAGTGCTGTTTCGCCAGTGAGTAGCAGCTGGCTGCAGCCCAGCACAGCTGTGCGCCATAAAGGACACGGTGGTCCTGCAACAACACCACCGCCTGCACACACACGCGCAGACACACACACGCACACACAGACACACACACACGCACACACACACACACACACACACACACACACACACACACACACACACACACACACACACACACATAGGCACACGTACACACACACTTAAGAGCACTCACACACATATATAGACATGCATGTCTTATTCTCTTTTTCTTCTCTCCCTTTAACAAGAAAGTGGTGTAGCAGATAACGTTGTCTCGCAATACTCACATGTGAACCACAACATGATGAGAGTCTGCTTACTGTGGTATTGGCTTGTCTATGGAGCGCTTCACAGTAGCTACTTTGTTTAGCGTGGGTTTCATAAGTCTCTGGTGGATTTTCGAAGGTATGTGGCATCAGATGTCTGCGCAAAGGTCGCACAGTCATCTTAAACTGAGAAGGTGGTGTGTGGAAACCGAACTGGTGGCCTATGACGTCCCAGTGATAACACTTGTTCTCAGTAAAAGTGAACAAGAATTAAAGGATCAGCTGAATGGAAAGAACACTCTAATGAGTACCTAATATGGACTAAGAGTAAATCGAAGAAAGACGAAGGTAATGAGGAGTAGTAGAATTGAGAACAGCGAGAAAGATTGATGTTCACGAAGTGCACGAAGTTGAGGGATTTTGATACATAGGCATCAAAATAAGCAAGCGGCGTTGCCGCAGTGGTGACACCGGTTCCCGTCAGATCACCGAAGTTAAGCGCTGTCGGGCTGGGCTAGTAATTGGATGAGTGACCATCCGGTCTGCCGAACGCTGTTGGCAAGCGCTGTGAAGTCACACCATGTGAGGCAAACTGAGGAGTTACTTAATTGAGAAGTAGCGGGTCCGGTCTCGGAAACTGACGTACGGCCGAGAGAGCAGTGTGCTGACCAAATGCCTCTCCATATCCGCATCCAGTGACGCCTGTGGGCTGAAGATGACGCGGCGGCCAGTCGGTATCTTTGGGCCTTCACGGCCTGTACGGGAGGAATTTAGGCATCAAAATAACGCTAGACGAACGGAGCAAGCAGGACATAAAAACAGATTAGCACTGGCAAGAAGGGCATTCCTGGGCCAAAGAAGCCTACTAATATCAAACATAGGCTTTGATTTGAGGAAGAAATTTCTGGGAATATACATCTGGAGCACATCATTATACTGCTATGAAAACCGGAAAAGAAGAGAATAAAATCATTTCAGATGCAGTGCTACAGAAGAATGCTGAAAATCAGGTGAACAGGTGAGAGAAGGAATGAGGATGTTCTCCAGAGAATGGCGTGGAATGGTACATATGGAAAACACTAACAAGAACAAGAGACAGGGTGGTAGGTCGTCTGTTAAGACGTCATGAGATAAGTTCCATGATATTAGAGGAAGCTGTATGGGGTAAAACCAGTACAGGAAGGCAAAGATTGGGACAGATCCAGCTAATAATTGACGACTTAGATTGCACGTGCTGCTTTGAAACAAACAGATTGGCGCAGGAGAGGAATTCGTGGCGATCCGTATCAAAGCAGTCAGAAGACTAGAGACATCAAAAAAGAAAAGTAAAACAAAATAAATAAAATAAAACAAAATAGAAAGCGACCCATATGTGCATCGTCTGGCTCAGATGAGGTGAATTTGAACAAGTCAGAGTCAATTTACAATAATGCTGCCCAAACCACTTGAGCAGGTTTGTGGTCTAGTGATGCAAATGTTTACACTGCTGGAAGATGCCATAAGGGAAAACATCAAGCATAACGGTGTGTAGGTGGTCCCAAATAAAGTTCACGCATGCTGCAGCTTACATGGTGCCTTTCATTAGTACAACCGATTCCATATAAGGCTAGGTCTAACACTTCCATTGCCTCTGCCACGCGGGACATGTTATCAGCAGCCGTCGACGGCTGTAAAGAAAAACAAGACACCAGCCGATATGTTCCCATTGATCCACTATCGGTTTCTATGGTCTATTGAACGTATTTATCTCCTGCTGCTGAGACCCATGTTTATCAATCCACGCTTCATGAGTTCCGAAACACATCAGCCTGAACCAGTATCGTTCTCACTCGTTAAATTGCCACTTCACTTTAAAAAGACGACAAAACTCAAACTACGATGTTCTCTTGTACTGTCATCTACTTGTGCTTTTGCCGTCTCTCAACCAGTTTTTATAGATATGGGGATGGTATGTGTTCTTTCCGACATGTCGGAAAGAAGAGATATCATATTCATACAGATAAGGCTTAGCGGACAATGATCTTCTTCAGTGCTGATGCACTGATATTGCCCGAACTCTTATGGGAATCGGAAGATTGACTGCGCGAGTTGTGGGCACTACAGATGTAGTGTGTGGACAGTAAGTGGTAAGTGTGAGTGTCACACGGAGCGAGCCAGACATACGTCTTGGTTTCTAGCCCGGTCGAGGCACACATGTGTAACAGTCTTCGTTGATATTTATCGACGCCTGTAATGATCTGGATTTCAGTGTCATTTCACTTTCGATAGATTCCTAAGTGATTGTTCCCTCTATCACGGTTTCTTTTTGTAGCAGAAGTTTCTTTCGAATTGTTACAAAGTTTTTCTCCACAAATAACTTTGCGTATACACACTTCTTACTTTCCACACCCATAGTTTCCATATCCATATCCATTGTATCTATGTCGGAAATCGCTTCACATATCTACTCCTTAGTTATATTTATTAGTTTCTTGCAAGTAATGAGATGCAAAATTTGCTACAAAGTCAGAACGAGCATATTGCTGCACTGTGGAAAAGGACATTACCACGTCCTTGAACATTATGTTCCTGGTTATGCGATCTCTTCACTTCACAAGTGTTTCATAAACCCAAATTTTGGGCGAAACAACATGACAAGGATGTCACATCCACGAAAACAATGTTGCCGATGACAACAGACGTAGAAGCAGACCTCGGCAATATTAGAATTTTTTTCTTTTGTCTAGTAATGTGCACTAGTTACACTTCTTCATTCATATGTGAACCACTGCACAAACTACTAATCTATACACTGAACCATCATTTCCTCCTCTACCCATTTCAATTGACTTGTCTCGCAGAGCGATTAGAAAACTTGTTAGCGCAGGAGGTCGAATACTCAAGATTGGCAAATAGTCGCGTTACATCTCAGTTAGTTCTAAGAGATTAGTTAGCTAACGTATGTTGGAGACTAATTGGTGTTCAATAAACTGATGATTTCCCGAAACGAACTAATGAATTTTATCGTCAATGCACGCACTAGATGTTTTAATGTCATGAAGTAGTCACTTACTGATGTAACTGGTGCTGTAGTTAGCTTTTCAATGTGCAGCTACTCACAAAATTTACTATACGTAAGTCCCTATTTTCAATCTGTACGTTGTAATATTTATACCATAGAAATTGTGTCTAGATAATAAAGTATCGTCTATGTTTTACTTTTTAATCTAGGTGACATCAGAATATCTTAACTTAATACTTACATTAATGCACGAACATTTCATCTCTTTCAGGACAAGGAAACTTCAGGCCTTCCGATCTGGAGAGGTGAGTTTTTAAACAAACCTATCCTCAAGATAGCGATCACATATTTACATTCGTGAGTTAAGTATACCATACAGTTTTCATCCATTTTTTACGGATAAACAATGACGAAGATTGGTTGAGAAAAGAAGGGAAAATACCGGTTACTACATACACTACGATATTGAACTACAAGGGATTTAAAACTATTTGCGTGTGAATAATATACAGTGTGAACACGAACTTTACAAAAGAAACCTCATTGAAAAAAATTAGGAGTGCGATCAGGAACAATTTGTATTTTGGCATAATAGACATTTGTTCTCAGGCGGCTTGTTACGGGTTAATAGTGTCCCGTTTGGACATTAGGTTGGACGTGGTCGTCGTGTTCCTTGACCAGAGTGGTCACCAGAGTGGTCACTCACTGACTCCTTCTTCTTTAGACCTGTTAAGAGCCTAGTTTACGAGACTCACATGGACCTGGATGCTGGGATTGTCCAGCCACAGGATTACGCCGCGCGGGATTTTGTAGCGTGTCCAGACCAATGATAGTACGTGACTGTACACTCTGCTGTAGTGGTCAACGTGTTGAACGATACCTGTGAGGCAACAGTTTTGCATTTGTTACGAACTGTACTGACGCAACAAATTGAACACATTGTGATATAAGTTTACTTGTTTCGTCTGAGGCTTCCTGCACTAATCTGTATTTTCCTTGACTGCATATTCCAGGCATTTCACTGAAGTGGTTATAAATATGCAAATGTAACTAGGATAACAAACCAAATAAATAATAGTTGCATTATTAATCTGTAACAACCCATTGGGGACCAAAGGTATCGTTATTCCAAAATGTTCTGAAAATAACCCAGAACATACTTAGAAATTTCGTCGGTGGTGCTCCGGTTCTCAATGTATAGCATTTTTATGTCTTCAAACAGAACGTACTACACTTACCAATAAAAATTTTCTAAGTTGATAGGCATTTTTTGTGTTAATTGCAAAAAATTACGCTGTCGAACGTATTTGATGTTACTGTTGTTAGCGCTTTCGGTCAGTAGATCTTCGTCAGCCAAAATATACGACGATGGCAAGGTGCGCTTCGATGTGGCACCGAAGGGTGTAAATCACATGCTTATCAGACGTTTACCACTGCAAGTACTTGTTCAAGGTATCCACTGGTCAGTGATGATATCTACCTGGATAAATCATTAACATTCACAACTAACGCAATGGAAGGGAAGAATAAAAAGGATCGGCGCACTCATACTATTTTTACCAGCACTGGTCTAAAACTGAAGACGAAATTTCGACTTTATAAATGGACAGCCCAGCCTACAGCTGCTTGGCAAAATGCCAGCGAAACTAGTATCAAATCCCTACAAATACTGTAGAATCATCGCTTGAGACGGTCGCTCGGAGCTCCAAAGTGGGCTGGAAAGACAGATACGTGTGCGGAACCTGACGAGGAATGTGTGAAGAGTAGATAGTAGACCATGCCTCCGCGGTATTCAGTAAAGTTGCATGAAGACAGGATGTAATCAGTTATTGATATATTTCGAACTGTAGTGACTTATTAGTGCGGCGTTTAACTAAAATAAGTAGGAACGAACATAAATACAAAAAATAAACTATTTCATAACAATAAAAAAATCTTTTTTAAGAAATATTTGACCAGAGCGCCTGTCCATGTGGACTGCTGCATCTGTCTACATAGTTCATCAGGATTGCACGTGACAGAATGCTAACTGAAAAATATATGTGGTTCAAATGGCTCTGAGTACTGTGGGACTTAACATCTTAGGTCCTCAGACCCCTAGAACCTACAACTACTTAAACCTTACTAACCTAAGGACAGCACACACATCCATGCCCGAGGCAGTATTCGAACCTGCGACCGTAGCAGTCTCGCGGTTCCGGACTCAGCGCCCAGAACCGCACGGCCACCCGGCCGGCTCAAACTATATGCGATTCTTCAACTTCTCCCGGCGTATTTCTTGCTCGAACAGTCCCCGGGTATACTGCCGGTCCATAGTGTCCAACGGGCACACTATTTCGGCGATCAAACATGTCGCCATCGTCAGGTACGCTCACGAACTGTGTTCCTGAGAGCGGGCGGCCGTCCTAAATCCCCTTCCCCCGCGAGGAGCTCAGTTCGTCAGCGCACCTGATGATGGCGACACGTCTGATTGCCGAAATATTGTGCCCGTTGGACACCATGGACCGGCAGTGCACCCGTGGACTGTTCGTGCAAAATATGTGTTTTGAGCTGTAGTAATGGTGAGCTGCTGATGAAATAACTACTAATATGGACTGTGCGGCTGGTCCCGACGGAGGTTCGAGTCCTCCCTCGGTCATGGGTGTGTGTGTTTGTCCTTAGGACTGATGACCTTAGCAGTTAAGTCCCGTAAGATTTCACACACATTTGAACATTTGAACTACTAATATAAATGCAAATAAATAATCAAATCGTTTCATGATAGTAAATATTTACAAGTGCTTATTTCAGGAGACATACGACCTAGAACACATGACTATATGGTTAGTTCACCAAGACTGAAGTGGGTTGGAGCGAACCGCAGATAGACTGATTTGATAAACATTACAGTTCACATCGTGAAACAGTTTGCTGTGGCTAAATTATTAGAGATAAATACTTTGGAAAAATTGTATTTTCTTTTGATTGATTATCTCCTTTTACTTTTGACTACAACAATTGTGTGTTCAAATGTCATCAGTCCCTAAGCTTGCACACTACTTAACCTAAATTATTCTAAGGACTAACGCACACACCCATGACCGAGGGAGGACTCGAACCTCCGCCGGGTCCAGCCGCACAGTCCATGACTGCAGCGCCCTCTACCGCTCGGCTAATCCAGCGCGGCGACAACAATTGCTAGTGCATTTCACAATGCAGTAATCGGTTTGGACCATGCAGTGTTCATCACTCGACTAAACAGCACTTGTCGGAAGCGGCCATGAAACGTTCTCATTACGCTGCCATGGCACCAGTCACGTTAGCTCCCCCGTTAGGGCATATTCCTTTACTCTCTGACTTCTGGCTTCTTGAATCCTATTGCTGCATTATGAAGTGCTTTTGTAGTTGTTCTCATAAGGTGACAGGCGTGGTTAATCGTTTCTACTGAACTAAAACGAAATAACTTTCATGTTGTGAAAAAAAAGTAAAAATCTCTCCGAATATCATAATCCTGACGACAAGCGAGTACGGAAAATACATTATCTAGCGCGACTTCCGAAAGACGTGGCAGCATTCGTCGTATAAGATTCGTCGAAAGTGTGTAGCAATTTACGAGGTTCCTTACTGCGAGAGCAGATGCCAGGTTAAACGGTAATAACTCCCTCGGTAGGCGAATCGCCGGAGCAGGGGGCGCTTTACTCGGCAGCTTCGTGGAACGCAAGGGCGACGGGCGCGCGCTGCTTTCGGCGTTTGCCACGGCGGTGTGGTTTCCACCTGCACGGCGCCCACGCCATTCCACGGTACGCAGCGCAGGCTGCTGCCTTCAGCCCTGGACGTCTGGGCTGGCATTCCACGAGGGCCACTCCAATAAACCGTTCTCTCCGTTCTCTCCCGTGCCTCGTTGCTTTCCTCATGCCTTCTGGATCTCCAAACAATTTCAGCTGCCATTCAAGGCTCCCTGGTATCGACAAAGAGAACTCCCAGCAGTTTGCACACAAACCCTCCCTACATCCGACAGTAGCCACTTCCGCGCAGTGCTTGGTGTGCCGGCGAGCACTATCAAAATAATTATCTCTATAGGTGTAATACTCTATGCAGAAAACGTTTGAGTTACAGCAAGTTGCAATCAGCATTTATGCATAACAAGTGGTATCTGGGCATTAACACGAACGAAAAGCAAGACACATAATTTGTTTCTGCGAACAGAAATTACCTGCGATTAAGTTGATGAGAAACTTTGATATGAAGAACAGTACAGAAGTAAGAGCAACTGGTAACAGTTACCTATGGCCAGCCGCGACAAGTATTAATAATATCAGTGATAACATCCATGAAACAACATTGACTGTTACGTCTTGATTCTAAAAAGTCTCTGAATCACGTTAATCACGATGTATTTTTTCGTGTTGTTCATTCTTCTTGAGTGTACAGTTTCAGAGTAAGACTTTCATATTATTTACATGCGAAACTTGTACCGGTTAATGTTCACACTAGTGCGTCACCATTACGTGAAATTTCTATACCCGATTTTTATCTTGTCTTTTGGTGTACCGTCCAGGATGAATCGTCCATTTCGATTTCGTTTCTCATTCGTAAAGTACTAGTTGGTCCTCATTCATTTTTGCTACGTTTCTTGTAGTTATTGATCGACGGACGATACGAATTAGGAAAACGAAGGAGGTAGTACGGTTTAATAGGACATCCGTCCTCACAGTAATGCATATAGCGAGGTTCAAAAAAATGGCTCTAAGCACTGTAGGACTTAACATCTGAGGTCATCAGTCCCCTAGACTTCGAATTATTTAAACCCAACTAACCTAAGGACACCACACATATACTTGTCGGAGACAGGATTCCAACCTGCGACCGTAGCAGCATCGCGGTTCCGGACTGAAGCGCCCAGAACCGCTCGGCCACACCAGCCGGCCATTTAGCTAGGTGGTGCCAAATTTTGAAGAATCCTTAACCATTGAATTTCGCACGTCTTCTGCAGCTCACACTGCGTGTCTTGAGGAATGTGATATTCAGAGCCGGCTGCGGTGGCCCAGAGGTTCTAGGCGCTTCAGTCCGGAACCGTGCGACTGCTACTGTCACAGGTTCGAATTCTGCAACGGGCATGGTTATGTGTGGTGGCCTTAGGTTAGCTGTGTTTAAGTTGTTCTAAGTCTAGGGGACTGATGACCTCAGCTGTTAAGTCCCATAGTGCTCAGAATCCATTTGAACCATTTTTCTGATATTCACAGCAATCTTACATGTCGGGAAATCGTAACCCTCGCAATTATAAGAGAAGGACTACTTTCTGCCAGCCTTTTGAATATATCGTAATCCAGTCTGCTACTTTTTCTTTTAAAATTTTGAAGCTTATATTTAATGTTTTTAACGATTTCTTATTCCAGATTCAGTAGAACTTAACCGAAACATTCAAGTCTTTCTAGTGAATCTGACTTTTCGCAGCAAATATCATACACTTATTTTCAGATGCACGGCACTTAATACAAATCTGTATAACTTTAAAAAATATTTTGCGATCCAAATCAACGACAATTAGCGGAAGTACTATTTATTTCTATTTTTTCTGTGGTTATGAAGTGCTCATCCATTTATTGCAGACATTACAGAAAATGCGTTGATGTTGCCCTAAAAGATACTTCCACCCTACTTATACATCACAACCATTAAGCTGTTAGTGATAATTAACCACACATAACGAATTTTTGTTTCTTTTGGTGGAGAGCAAAAAGTGCCCTACCTTTCCTCCCCCCCCCCCCCACCTCGCGCCCCCCTCCCCACGCCCCCTCACCCCTTGGTATTACAAGTTGTGGGAAATGCGTTGGTATTGCTATCGTTAACGGGTTGTGCCGTGTTCGTGCCGCGGAAAAGAGTAACGATGTTTATTTTCCATCGAAAACAAACTCAAATGCAATGAGCAGTATAGCATTTGGTTTCGACGAGGGAGTGGCTAACATCAGGGAGTAAAAGCATATAGTTTAAGGCCGTAGTCCTCAATTGCTGCTAGCGGGCCACATGCGACTGGAATAAAATACTCGTTCTGCCCGCGAGTCTAAGCCGCTTTTTATGATAACATGCAGCTAGAAAATATTACTCGCACTGTCACTTGTCTGTTAGCACTGACAACTACACACAAAAGTCGCTGCTCTCGGTCATTCAATGAAGACTTTTGGCCTCTGCGTTGTTGTTTGTGAGAAGTAATACTTGAAATTTGGTATTCTAGGAACTTACGTGACACTGTGGATCTTGGAGTACTCAATTCACTAACGATTTCACAAATGTCCTATACATCTAGTTTTAGCTACCACGCGGTTTAGGGCGCTATGTCTCGGATTGCGTACGCCCTACCGCTGGAGGTTCGAGCCCTCCCTCGGGCATGAGTGTGTGTATGTTTTTCTTAGCATAAGTTACTTTAAGTAGTGTGTAAGGTTAGGGACTGACGACGTTCGCAGTTTGGTCCCTTAGGAGATCACGGACTGTGCGGCTGGTCCCGGCGGAGGTTCGAGTTCTCCCTCGGGCATGAGAGTGTGTGTTTGTCCTTAGGAAAATTTAGGTTTAGTAGTGTGTAAACTTAGGGACTGATGACCTTAGCAGTTCAGTCCCATAAGATATCACACACATTTGAACATTTTTTCAAAATGGTTCAAATGGCTCTGAGCACTATGGGACTCAACTGCTGTGGTCATCAGTCCCCTAGAACTTAGAACTACTTAAACCTAACTAACCTAAGGACATCACACACATCCATGCCCGAGGCAGGATTCGAACCTGCGACCGTAGCAGGCTCACGGTTCCGGACTGCGCGCCTAGAACCGCGAGACCACCGCGACCGGCGAACATTTTTTGAAATCACGGATTTGAACATTAGGTATCTATCGCAATCCGGTTCCCATGATCTCACTGGTAACATCTACGCCACCGAACCACTGTGTCAGATGATGACACGATATAGCTATACACATTCACCAACTCTGCTTTGTTCCCACTGAAGTGAAAAAGCCAGTCACTGATTTACCGTACATTTTATCAGTATGCTGTACTGTTTCCTTTTGGCCTTCAGTCAGCGTGCCCTGTATCACAGGGTCTTTAGTATGTACCAGGCTTGGAGATATGAAACTCTAAACAAAAGGATGACGTGATTCTGCAACTTCTCCCAGCGTATGTCTTGCTCGAACCGTCCACGGGTGTACTGCCGGTCCTTAGTGTCCAACGTGCACAATATTTCGGCGATCAGACATGTCGCCATCCTCAGGTGCGCTGACGAACTGAGCACCTGAGGGCGGGCGGCCGTCCTAAATCCCCTTCCTCCGCGAGCGGTTCTCTCTGCTGTCCGCGCCCGCGGCTGCGCGTCGGCGGTCGCTGATAGTCTGATAGTCTGGCGTCGGCGTCTGTGGTGGCGTCGGTGTAACTGCGTCGTCCGCCTCTTTTTAATAGAAGCAGTGCTGGTTCCCATGCCTTGCTGAGGTTATAGCTACAAGTTCTGTTGATGAGTCCGTCCCTGGCACGAATTTGGACAGGCTCTCTAACATCGCTGTCCCTGTATTTAGATGTCTGTGCCATAACTCTGGTATGTTGGTAGTCCATTTCGTAATTTTCGGACAAACAGTGCTCTGCGACTGCCGACTTGTTAGGGTACATAAGTCATGGTCAAAAGAAGAGCGGATGGCTTCTTTGGCCATGGGGTATACAGCAAGAAAACGCACACTGACCAGTATTTGCATGCAAATAGCTGCCACCACCATTCGCAGAGGAATGTGGTACTAAATACACTGGTGCACATGGCGTGAACCACCTCGGACGCCAGGAATATGCCCCATGAGCTGGAACACGTCAAAACTGTATTTCGGAAAAACGAGTGCTCATAATGGCATATCAGAGGCGCTCTCCGCCCCACCTCTACAATACAGCGTGGGAGGTGAACGAAGTCACGGAGGAAGAGATAGCCACCGCCTACGTACCGTATACTGCCGCAGTGTCGGGGAAAATAGGACGAATATTGAGGAAACACCGAGTAGGAACTGTCTTTCGGCCGCCCAATAAAACACGAGCATTATTGGGAAGTGTCAAAGATTAAATCGGTTTGCGGAAGGCCGGCATATACCAGATTCCATGTAAGTGTGGGAAGACTTACATTGGACAGACAGTGCACACGATCGAAGATCTTTGCCGAGAACATTAGAGGCACACTTGACTTATGTACCCCAACAAGTCGGCAGTCGCAGAGCACTGTTTGTCCAAAAATCACGAAATGGACTACCAACATACCAGGGTCTTGGCACAGACATCTGAATACTGTGACAGCGTTGTTAGAGAGACCTACGAAATTCGTACCAGGGACGGACATACCAACAGAGATTGCGGCTATAACCTCAACAAGGCATGGGAAACAGCACTAATTAAAAAGAGGCTCAGCAAAGAAAACGAACCAGGGCGGACAAGGCAGTTACACCGACGCCACCACAGACGCCGACGCCAGCCTCTCAGCGACCGCCGACGCTTGGCTGCGGGCGCTGACCGCGAAGAGAACGCCTCGCAGTTGAAGGGGATTTAGGGCGGCAGCCGGCCCTCAGGAGCTCAGTTCGTCAGCGCACCTGAAGATTGCGACATGTCTGATCGTCGAAATATTGTGCCCATTGGACATTATGGACCGGCAGTACACCTGTGAACTGCTCGACGAAAAATGATCATTATCATCACTTTGAAACGTGGTGGCTGCTCGTGGTAAATAGGTTGTTGTTGTTACGGTCTTCAGTCCTGAGACTGGCTTGATGCAGCTCTCCATGCTACTATTTGCTGTGCAAGCTTCTTCAACTCCCAGTACCTACTGCAGCCTACATCCTTCTTAATCTGCTTAGTGTATTGATCTCTTGGTCTCTCTCTACGATTTTACCCTCCACGTAGCCGCCATTACTAAGTTGGTGATCCCTTGATGCCTCAGAACATATCCTACCAACCGAGCCCTTCTTCTAGTAAAGTTGTGCCACAAACTCCTCTTGTCCCCAAATTCTGTTCAATACCTCCTCATTAGTTATGTCATATACCTATCTAATCTTCAGCATTCTTCTGTAGCACCACATTTCAAAATCTTCTATTCTCTTCTCATCTAAAGTATTTATAGTCCATGTTTCACTTTCATACAAGGCCACACTCCATACAAATACTTTCAGAAACGACTTCCTGACACTTAAAACTATACTCAAAGTTAACATATTTCTCTTCCTCAGAAACACTTTCCTTGCCATTGACAGTCTACATTTTACATTCTCTCTACTTCGACCACCATCAGTTATTTTGCTCCCCAAATAGGAAAACTCCTTTACTACTTTAAGTGTCTGATTTCCTAATCTAATTCTCTCAGCGTCACCCGACTTAATTCAACTACATTTAAGTATCCTCGGTTTGCTTTTGTTGATGTTCATCTTATATCCCCTGCGCTCTCTGACTGAATTGCAATGTCATCGGCGAACCTGAAAGTTTTTATTTCTTCTCCATGGATTTTAATGCCTACTCCGAACTTTTCCTTTGTTTCCTTTACTGCTTGCTCAATATACAGATTGAATAGCATCGGGGATAGGCTACAACCCTATCTCACTCCCTTCCCAACCGCTGCTTCCCTTTCATGTCCCTCTATTCTTATAACTGCCATCTGCTTTCTGTAAAGTTATAAATAGCCTTTCGCTCCCTGTATTTTACCCCTGCCACCTTCAGAATTTGAGAGTATTCCAGTCAACATTGTCAAAAGCTTTCTCGAAGTCCACAAATGCTAGAAATGTAGGTTTGCCTTTCCTTAATCTTTCTTCAAAGATAAGTCGTAAGGTCAGTATTGTGACTTATGAAACTGTTAGTTTGGTAATTTTCACATCTGTCAACACCTGCTTTCTTTGGGATTGGAATTATTATATTCTTCTTGAAGTCTGAGGGAATTTCACCTGTCTCATAAATCTTGCTCACCAGATGGTATAGAGTTTTCTCAGGCTGGCTCTCCCAAGGCTCTCTGTAGCTCTAATAGAATGGTGTCTACTTCCAGGGCCTTGTTTCGACTTAGGCTTGAAAATGCTCTGTCAACCTCTTCAGGCATTACCATATCTTCATTTTCATCTACATCCTCTTCCATTTCGATAATATTGTCCTCAAGAATATCGCCCCTGTATAGACCCTCTACATTCTCCTTCCACCTTTCTGCTTCCCCTGTTTTGCTTAGAACTGGCTTTCTATCTGAGGTCTTGATATTCATGCAAGAGGTTCTCTTTTCCCCAAAGGTCTGTTTAATTTTCCTGTACGCAGTAATTAGGTAGCTCACTGAAACACTGATCTGAACAGAAAAGCAAATAATCCTCTGACGGGAACATTACAAACTGTTTCAGTGAGAAGAGTGACGCAGAAAGCGGCGGCGGCGGAGGCGGCGGCGGCCGCAAGTCGGTGACCAACAACAGCAGCGACTACAACTCCGCGACGCGGCCGCCGCCCACCATCACGGGCGGCTCCTCGCCCGACGCCATGAAGGTGAGGTTGGCCGCCATGGTGCTGCAGCCGCCCACGCGCGTCTAACGACCCGGCGCGGCCTGGCGCGACGCCACCGCCACCAACACCGCCGGCACCCGCACTGCATGAGCCCGCACCACCACCAGCAGCACCAGCACCAGCACCAGCACCACAGTGCACCGAAGCACTCTGCTCTCTGTAGTCCGCGTCGGCTGCACCGGACGCGAGTGTTTGCGACGTTGCCAGATTTCCGCTCACCTAGAACTGGCAGCAGTGGGACAGCAGCGGCTTGCTTCGGCCCACTCGCCGCTTGAGGCGTCCCTCCTGGATGCACATTTCATAACTTATTGCCGCTAGCTTTAATTGGATGTGTGGGGGACCGGGCAGTGGCGAGTAGCCAATTACGTGAGCTTAAACTGTGGCAGACAATAATGCAGACTACTCTGTTTGCAGATAGCTGGGTGGTACATGAGACATGTGTGTTGCATTAACTCACATTCAGGAATTAAAACAAAATCAGAAATATTCTGCTTTGTACAAGAAATGTCTCGCGCTTGAGTCTTTGCTAATCTGAAGACTGAAAAGAGTCCTTTCTTTATAAATACACGCTTTTTCGATTTTTGAAATCGGCTTCAATTTCATGAATTACCCAACTGACTTGATGAGTTCCAGTGATCGCAGTGAAAAGTGTCACGATATCAGTCAAAGATTATATGGAATGGATACTTTCACTAAAACTACAAGGACTAAAGAGTCAATATTTTCTTAATTTGTCTTTCAGTGTGTACTTAACCCTAAAATGCAAAGTTCTTCATAACACTTTTCATTAGTAGCTTATCTTTTTACCATAATACACAGTCTTGTATAGTGCTTTTGTTCTATTTCAAATTTTCTTTAAATGTAGCTCCCTTACTTTGTAATTCTAGAGGATTCTGTTCAGATTTAGACACGATTTCACTCTACTTCACCCTATGTCTTCAGCTTTCAACCATTATGAAGTCAGGAA
The DNA here is from genome assembly GCF_023897955.1 of Schistocerca gregaria. Taxonomy (NCBI): domain Eukaryota; kingdom Metazoa; phylum Arthropoda; class Insecta; order Orthoptera; family Acrididae; genus Schistocerca; species Schistocerca gregaria. The sequence goes on from NC_064924.1 coordinate 204,123,038, forward strand.
TTCCTCACCTGCAGATTTCCTGTCACGTTTCTGTCCACAATACATCCGTTTTTCCAACTTCGTCTCATAACATATTACTCTGTTCTTCATTGTGTCCTGTCATTGCTAAAATGTGTTCCGTTTTATAATGACAATGAAGTTCTTTTAATGTATTTTCCGACAGAGTGCGAGGTCAGATACTTTTGCTTCACTATTTTATTGAGAGCCTGCAAAACCTATAGTTGTAGTTTTTTCTTAAATTTTTTGCAATGTAGCGGCAATAGCTGTTGTGGATTTTTACATGGGATAATACAGCTATAAAGATAATCACAGACCAATATGAAAGGAGTACAGATTTACCAATCAGCACAGTGTAAACGATTTTGAGAACTGTGATTAAAATTCTTCTGGGTAATATGCCGCGTCATTTCTAAAAAACTAACAACAATAATAAATTAAAACCGACGTTTGGGCCGAATTGCAACGGCCTTCCTCAGGGCACGATTTTGAGAACTCTTTCTGAAACAGCGGATCTGTGTAGTCCAGTTATAAAAGAAACCCCAAAAGGAAAATTTAAATATGGCACTGAGGGATTTCATTGTGTTACATGTAGTAACAGATGTAGTACACCTCACTAACTAACCTGCAATTTCAACAGTACGTTTCACACGAGGTTTTGATATCTTCGAGTGAGGAGACCAGTATGTTATGGCTTAGTTAACCCTAATTTCAAGACAAAAATAACTGTCATGATAAACTTACCTGGAATCAAAGCTTAAGTGAATCGTCAAAAACGGGTATTTACTTAGTTTTTACTTTCTTTGGAACAATTTAGATATTTTAGTTCAACACTGACTATCACATTTCTTACTTGTGTAGATGCACTGCTTCACTAAGCTGCACATGAATCACACGAGCACTGCACTGTGTTGCACAATAAAATAAAAATATATGTACTTGACCAGCTGTACAGTCCAATTTCAGATGTAACATTCATTTTACGAATCATTATGTCTACAAGGGAAGCCTTTCAGTTCTTTTCCTGAAAATAGCTGACCCACGCTGAAATATATCAATAATGGTTTAATGTGGTGGGCAAGTCTGGAAACGACAATGGTACCAGCATCATTTCCATTGCAAAATATTTTTGGTGCATTAGTTAACGACTACAAAGCGTAGGAAAACTGTTTCTAGACACCACATTGACAACCGCTCCTCGAACCATGAGGTCATTGAAACTTGCGAGTCTTCTATCCATTGCATATACTTTAGTTACTATGTGAGTAAATGGCCTAGAAACAGCTTCTTAGATCTTACTGATGGGGATTAAACTTTTGTTTTCCAGTATACTTGCATTAGCAACGGTTTTAATGGAGATTAATGATTGGCTACTGTAGTGTTTCATTCAGCAAAACATAACTCGGTAAGTTTCTGTTTTCTGTCGAAGTGGGTCAGTTACTTTCAGGATGTGATCTAATCATATATTCTTGTGCGATTACCACACAACACAAAACCAAGGTATCATTTGTCATCTCTTGAATACGTTTTATCTTTAGTGTCATTAACTTAATTCTTGTGTGCTCTGGTGTCGGTTCTAGTTAATATGACACTTGTATCTATCTCGGGCTTACTAATGGGTTATATGTTTTCTCCTTTCTCTATCCACAGCACCTGCACTCACATTTCAACATTACAACGTGATCACGCAATCGCTGTTTGGACAATGAGCGCGATGCGAGTGTGATTCGTGGAAAATGTAATATATATATAAGTGTTTTTGTATATGAAGTGTGAGACCAAAGAAACCTCTGTAAAGCTCTATATGTGATTTAATTTTTCCTGACTTACAGCGTCGGTTCAGTGGGAACTACTCCAGAGGAACATTCAGGAAGGAGAGGGAAAAGAAAGATAATCTTTATGCTGATCTTCAGGTACCTACAATTAGCAACAATGGCTCTACAATGATGGTTTCGAAAGAAAAGACGACTAAATTTCACAATGAACCACAACCTGGTACATTATATTCGTCATTTAAAAGTGGCGAGCCCCCAATAACGAAAAATTATTTTCAGCCCAGTATTTTCGAAAGAGCAGAATTATAAGTTTTTTTTATCGGTATCATGTTGTGTGTATTGTTAGTTTCTTTTCGGTGTTTCCAGTCGTATATGCGGCTGTATTTTAAGTTGATTCGCTTTTTACGATTCCGTCATTGGCATGGAGAACGTCAGAATCTCATCGAGTAAAACAGACTACGTGGCCATCCAATATATTGTAAGAAGTAAATATCTCTAACTTTGAGCGTAAACGTAAGGCCGAAATTATTACTATATTTTTACCTGAACTTATACTTACACTTGTACTTCAAAAGAGCCGTACTTAATGAGTGTAAAGAAGAAATGCCCAGAACTAGAATCTTATGGTTGTACGAAGGGGATCACAAACAAATGCCACAGACACCTTTGTAATTTATTTCCTCCAACTAAGTTGTAAAAAGTTGTTAAGTTCCTTAGCGTAACGAATTGGCCAAGATTATTCAACATTTCGGAGTGGAAATTTATTTAGTATATGACTTCCAATCACAACCTGCTGTTACACATATTATTTGACAGCTACAGTTGCCTCTACAAAGTGACACTTTGTGTAGGAAATAATGAGCACATAATTCCTCACGAACCTTTTTCAAATGTATGTGAAACTAGCAGATAGTCAAGGAATGTAGGATTGTAACAGCATTCACATGTGCGACCATATTCTTAAATAAGATCTGACATGGACAGTGAATGTTCTAAGCTAAGAATCAGTACTGAACAACTTTTCGAATTGGTGATGTTTGTCGTTTGATATAAATTGTTTCTCAAATGTGAGCTGTTTTATAAACATTTTTGTAGTTAACTGGAAATGTAAATTGATGTTAAGCGACGAATATGTGCATGAAGTATAACAGATATTGTAATTTAATTACAGAGGCACTGTCTTGTGTTGCAAATAATTTACAGACAGCAGCTGAAAGTTGTTAGGAATTATCTGCACTTCCTTCATTTAATGTATGGCACATCTTAGTTTTTTATTGTTGAAGAGGAGTAAAGATACAAAATTTTACTGTTAATTCAAACCTGGATGTGTATCATACTTCAAGCTGTATCTCAATTGTTGGTGTTATGAATATTTTAAGTGTGTTGTTAGGCTGTATGTATTGTTGATGTATGTACGTTCGTATGTATGTATGTATGTAAATAAAGTTATGGCAGTGTTTTACAATATTTTATGCTGTTATTCAGTTTTTGGCTCATAACTGAGAACTTCTGCAAAGGTACTGATAATCGAACTGTACAACAGTTACACGTGAAACAAACACAATGTGAAGGGATCTATGTCAGAGTTATCAGTTTTCAACACCAACAATAAATATGATCTGCAGCAAGAAACAGAAGAAGGTATGGGTTCAAAATGTATTATAACGATATGTTGTTAATGGTTCTCACAGCGCTGTTCTGCTTCCCACTAACGCTGGAGTTTCCATATTTTTCACATATGGAGATATCAGTACTTCGTATATGTCTATGTATTTGTTCTTGCGTAAGCAGTCACTCCTTCGTATAAGCAGGTGAGTGTAGATTTGTCTGCGAACACACAATTCATGTCATAGTTCGCGATAGCTGATCAACGCAGTAAACTTTTGTTGAAGATAGAGCAAAAACATGGAACATGGAACAAGAACATAATTTTGGAGCTGGAAGAGAAACAGAGGAGTTGCTGGACATTTGCAGCTATTAGGAATGAGACAACTCAGCAATAATCAAGAGGAATGTTGCTGGTGGCTAAGACGCCAGCTGCAGGAAATGAAAAGAGAAAAATTTATCTCCCAGTGTAAAGAAACACTGAAATTCCGTAAAAGTTATACAAAAACATTGAAACAGACTGATAAAGTAACTCTGAAGATCAAATCCCCCTGTATATCTCTGCATTGTGTCCCATTTACCTTCGTCACAACAAATAACTATTAGTCCACAAGCAAAATATGCATCAATCAAATGTTGTTTACCTACAAGAAAGGCATTAATTATCTTGAGTGCCTTTCTTGTAACTTGGCTATGAAGATATGGATGGAATCAGGTATTTCTTTAATAGCACCCAACACGTTTTTATTCGGTAGTCCCCTTTAAGAAGTGTTCGAAAAACTATTACAAAGTACGATTCAAGTGGCAAGGTTGTTATTAAAAACGTAATACAAAATATATCTTGAGTTCCTGTACTAGTACACAGTTCTAATTCATCCACTTGCTGAAGATGAAGGTAAATAAATAAAAACGAAATGCACACTGGTCATTCAGTCAACCTTACACTGGTATCCGGACTGTATGGTAGTACAGTTGAATCAGAGTCCACAAAATGATGAGACACAGCAGACTTTGAAGTCAGGGTAACCACACCCTGGATATACCGCTATCATTCTGAAAAGAGAAGACCGCTTTAGCTGCAAGATCTTTACTTACAGGCACGTCCGATTTTTAAGCATTTCAGCTGCATCGTTAGGTGCAATAAGATCAAACCATGTTCAAACCGAAAAATGAGAGCTGGATAACCCAGCGTCAATAACCAGAAAATTTTCAAAAATAAATATATATAGAACGTTCCCTTGATACTGTGAGTGACAGTATCTGCTGAGCTACAAGTGTCCCCATACGCTGAAATGTTTATTAAAGCAATGACTGTGTCAGCGTCCAAACACACTGCCTGGATAGTACATAAACCCATGCGCGTACTTGCTGTTGCCAAGTGGCAACATTTAGCTGCTAAAATTTTACACAGTCCGTAGAGTATCATACGGGGTCCTTGTTTTGATCACCATTTCGGCTTACGGGTACTCTGCTAATTCACCAGACACTATTACTCATGGTATCATGGGAGTGTTCTGTGCGATTTCTACTCTGACGTCAGCTACTTAACGAAAATACGCTGATTATGATTTGTGGGTCATCCCAGTCTCTTTTTAACGATCTCAACATGCCATGATTTCAGTGCACAAGACGATACAGCTAAAATGCTGTGAAACCGGTCATGCCTGTAAATAAATGTCTTATCTCTTCATGACTGTCAGACGTTCTAACCTCATATTGTTAAATAAAAACCTTGGTTTCGATTTCTTAGTCTAAATTCTCGGTAAAGTGTATTATTAAATGTGAGCATGTCTCACTTATCCATCTCGAACTCAGCGTCTCCCTTAGGGCTTTTCTCTAATAATGGTATATGTGCCGGCATAACGTAAATTTGCCTTCCTACTGTTCCACGTACTTTCAACCGAATGGCAGGTTGCACTTGGAATGATACAGCTGGGTACTCGAAATGTCATTAGGCCCTTAAGCTGTGAGATTTCCTCACATTCCCAAGTCTCACTGCATGATAATGAGACCTAAATTTGACCATTCAGTTAAATAAGTTGGACCTCGATCCTGGTCCTCGAACATATTAAGGTATAAACATGTAGGGGACTGTTTATATGTGTACAATATTTGCACAGGACCACCTTATAACACAAATCGTCATGTTGTAGGGTGCAGGTCATTTCCGTATATGTGAATCGTATGATATAATCACCAGGTAGCCTACTTAACGCAGGACTAAACTTAACCATGCTCGATGAATAGGGACCCTCCAATTCATACCGCATAAGATCGTGCATTTGTAAATAGTCTCTAATATTCACTGTGTGAGTGTGGACAGTTATAAGTGACACATGTGCCTTGCTCGCCATTGATACTGTTATAATGATATTCCGGCCAATAAATACCATACGACCAATTCATTTCATTTAACAGGCTAATCTCAATACAGTGATGTAATAAATTAAATAATTTTAAAACAGTTATGTAAAAATTACATGTTTACTCTTGTCCCGCTACCATGGAGTGGGTTCCCCAATTAACTAACATTTTAAACATACTCAGAACAGTGAACACCCATATCTTATAGGTCATGATCAACTCTTCGTTAAGTATGTATTCAGAGTTTTGTTTTTAATTTACGATTTACTCAATTAAACACACGCAAAGTGAACTTAATGCTTCAAGAGAATATCGCGATTGGTTTTCCTGTGATAAAGAAAGTGTATTTATTAAAAATGTTGGTGTGCAGTCTCCATAAGTTCTCGCTGCTCACAGAGACTCAGGTCTTGTTACCCGATGTCACGCTTACTAGTGTTGTAAGTTACAGACATGTGATATGATTCAATCTCGTTTTGGGATGTCTGCAGACCGATTCTAAGCACAGTAAAAACTAAAAAAAAGAAGGACTGCAATAGGATACGAAACTAGTAACTCTGAGGGCTACTGCAGTGTTGGTTTCACCCATCACAATGTAAATTTACATGTGTGTCTCCTGTTATGTCAATGTCCTTTCAGCAACGCTCGTTATAAACTGCACTTTCTCATTGCACAGAGAGGAACTACACCTTCGATCTGAGGCTTTGTGTGTATTCGGAAGGCTAACTAGTGTCACGAAAACGCACAACAGTTTCTACAGTTACCAACAGATAGCGTAAAATAACGTTTTTTATTCGAATATGAGGGTTGAATTTTCCCAATGGATTCTGGTTCTTATGTTACAGAGGGAGCCTGTGTTTCGAGGGGTGTGGCGACGGGTTACCATGTTTGACGTGCCGCCTATGCGGTAGTTGCAGATCCGGTTCCCTTAATGGTCTGTGGAAGACGGAATGCGGTGAACGATGTACCTGACTAATTTAGTATGGATATGGTGAAACTACGAGTGTACAGATGTAAAACAGAACTTTGTGAAGGTGATCTGTCTATGTGAAATAAAACTTAATTCTAGAAAACACGATATCGGGACGTTTCTTGCAGCTAATTATACTGCTATAGGCACTAAAGTACGGGAACGTGATGAATCTTCCTTAAAGTTTAATACATTCGGAAAACTTGTTACACATCATCTTCCGCTGTACGACAGTGAAGTGGTAATTTAAAACAACTGATTTATACAATTTTCTGTCAATCTAAAACCAACAAATCACTCTTATTATAATCTAATAGAAGCAAAATCACTATGTGAGAAAAAGTACAACCACAGCTGTATCTTGAAAATGTCTTCATTGTCTCAAATGACTAGTTACGGTAGTCATTACCGCCATTATGAGGCCCCACCAGTGCCAAAAGGGTATTAGATTTCATTGGTTCATTTATTGTGGAGTCCTCGTTACTAATAAACGTGACTAGCGTTCCTCATAAGTCTATACTCGGCACTGTGTTTTCTCCAAAGACAACACGGTGTCGAGTAGAAACTCACGTGGAAAGCTAGCCCACGTGCATGGATACAACACGGTGTCCCGTATAGACTTCTGAGGAAAGCTAGCCACGTAACGAGGACTCCAGAATAAAATGGCCAAGGAAATCTAATACTCTTTAGGCAGTGATGGGGCCTGAGGATCGCGGTAATGTGCCATCGAAACTAGTCGTGTAGTTTAATGAAGACATTCTCAAGATACAGCTGAGGTTTTACTTTTCCTCATACGTATCGTCATCTGAAGTACATCTCCCATGCATCAGGATTGATATCCATTGAACAAAAATCACTTTCCTTCAGATAAGCCCATTTTGTGGCAGCCTCACCCAGCACATGGAAACGTTCCTTTTCATGAATACAAGCCTGCAAAGTAAGTAGCATGTAGCACACGAATTAAGTTACTCACTGCTGGTTTAATTTTCCTCAGTATTCTATGAATCCTGTGTACGGGATGTTCATGGCTTACAGTTTCAGTGAGCACACGAAGTTTGACTACACTAGCAGTTAATGATAGCATGATGGGGTTCACCAAAACCAAGGAACCACAGGCAGAAATGCATGCTTGAACTTACATGCAGATGCTCGTCAAGCCAGTGAGTGTTGAATGACTGCGATACGCGGTTGCTGAAGGAGAGTATGACGAATATTCTGAGGGAGACAGCCACAAAAGACACTACAAAATTGAATTTCACACTTGCGAACTCTGTCAGCGCCAAAACAACAGGAAGGAAGTTCCGTAAGGAGAGAATTTCAAGGCGAGCCAGTCATCAGTAATGGATATGCTCGTAACAGGAATACATGGAGCCAAATCCCTAAAAACTGGCCTAAGGATCCGTGGAAGAAAGTCATTTTGTCGGAATTGTCTTGTTTCACAATGTTTCCAACTTCTGGCCGAGTTTACGTCACAAGAGTGAAATATGGTGGCAGTCTGGTGACAATTTAGGAAGTCATATCGTGGTATTCAATGGACCTCATGGTTTAGCGGCAAGGTGGCATTACCATTAAGGATCAAGGGATGATTTTGGCTAATCAAGTCTACGCATGGTACAATGTTTGTTCCTCAAAGCTGTGTTCCAAACGACAATGCCCCTGCTCATACAGTTCACATTGACCAGAGCTGGTTCCGTGAGGACGAAGATGAATTGTTGCTTCTCCTCTGACCACCAGATTCACCATATATCCATGTTGTTTAATCGTTGAGGTTTACTTTGGAGAGGAGGGTGCGTCATCGGAACCCCGCCCTCCATCGTTTCATTGACATCCAACGATTTTGGAAGAAGAGTGGTATACGATTCCACTGAAAACCGTGAAGGACTTGTGTTTATACATTTCGAAACGACAGGAAGCTGTTTTGAATGCCTGCGGTTTTCCAGCAACGTATTAGGCGTGATGGTGTGTTGTGTTTTTGGTGTTTTCTTGTTGCTTGCCTTTATATTGTTAGTTGGATATAGCAGTACGGGCATTTCTCCCATTCTAAGGAGCCCACATTATACCTTATCCAATGGTTGCGTATGTGTGTTGTACGGTTCACATCTTTAAATCTTGTACTATAGGGCTGATCTCAGTCGTCGAGTAGGAGACCTAAGGACATGAAAGCTCCTGCTATATACTGCCGCAGCCATCGGGTATGTTGTAGTGTGACTTCCTCCCCGACATTATGTCGTAATGGTTCAGTGATGCAGGAGGTTGTCTCTTTGTTGTGAAGAGTATAGCTTGCCCTGGATCGACAACAACCGTAACTGACGCCCTCACGGATGCCACCGTAGTAGTCCTCTGTCATGCTTTCTCTCCCGTGCAGCATTACTAGCTACAGCCATCACGGGTCAGACAGACATATGCCTGTGAAAATCATTTCCCGCTTGATTTCTGTAGTCCATTCTTGGTTTTTTTTGCACCTCTGTACCCCTCGTCATTTAAAGACCAGGCGTCCCAAGGACCGCAAAGAACATGCAGAGGAGTTTTAGAGTCTGATTCGTATAATTTTCTTGGACACGTGTCTCCCCTGGCCGTCACAAAGACATTGTTTACAATGGTGGCAGGCTCTTGGGAGTTCATGAGGTCCAGAAGTCGCAAATACTGTAATCTGTTTACAAAAGCCATATATTATTTTCTGAACCAACGTACACGTGAAACCCTTTCACTGACGTTCAATGAATAGAGTTGTCGTACGATAGATAGGACTACACGGACAGTTTGCTTAAATATTTATACTGCTCAAAGTACCACGTATTTCCAATTATATAAGTAGGTCGAGGACATGTACATTTATGACATACATATGCAAAATTTTATTTTGTTGTTAGGTGTAATAACAATAACACATACGGTAGATGAATCTGAATATAAAGTATACAGAAGTAGTTCCCGTGAAATCCCAACTTACTTTACAGCGTTCTCGACCAGGCTGACTGCTACACTCTTGATGAAACATAATGAGTGAGTTGGTTGCGTTGTTTATTCACGAAGTAGGAAGGTTGCAAGAAAATACTATCGTTCGTTATTTTTAAATTATGGTGGAGAAGTGGTGATTGTATCAGGGGATAACTTCTTAGCTGTACGTTGACTAAAATGAGTTAAATGCTTGACAGTCAAACAGGAGTTTGTCTAGTTTCGAAGATGACTAAATCGATCAGTTTATTTTTTTCTTAGGAGACAGTTGAGCCCCAAATATGTACAGGGTCATTTTAATTAGGCCATTGTCAAAGTCGGATGAATAGTTTTAAAACTTTATGATAGACAGTGGTATTATAATATACTTTATTATTAGTGGTTTCGGTCTTACATCATCAAAGTTACTTTATGCACGTTCAGTGTAAGATACCTATTCACCGTGATGATCGTCTTGGATTAAAAGCAGCCATAATAACGTTTAAAGTCACACAGCTGTGTGCCAACAGTTTTGCCCACTGCTACTAGTTTCCGAAGGTACTACTTCCAATAGCTATGGTTATACAAACCTGTTGGAGAGCATCTCGAATTGAAATAGGACGCTAGTTTCATATGTATACTGCCAAACCTTAGTACAACCTGCTACATTTTATCCACTAACATGACAACTTGGCGTGAGGTTCCAACTCACAGTTAATAGGTTTTGTAAGGAAGATTTTGAAGATCTGAAGATGACAACAAAGTCTGTCGAAACGAGTTGTTGAAAATTGTCTTCAGAAAGTTTTTTGTCAAACATTTAAAAGAAGACTTGTCAAACAATGGTATGGATTGGGAGTTTATGAAAGATATTTTGTCACTGATGCCTTGGGCTGTTTTGCAGCGTGTTCTCATGGTGAAGTTATCCGGCATTCACAGTTGGATTCCATACTGGGACATTATCTTCATAAAACGGTAGCCTTGGCTATCTTTGAAACTAGGCTCCGATTGCCCACAGCTACACTGTCAATTTACAACACTTTACACTATTGTGAGCAAGTAACGTATTTCGGATTGACGCTTTTCGTACTTACAAAATGGGAAGACAGTCGAAGAGTTTCTGGACTCTTGCCTAAATAGCAGTTCTGGAAAGAAAATAAAAGGTCTACAATGCTATTACGTGAAAGTGTGTTACAGGTCTGTGGTATGAGAAATGATTAATAAAATCTAATGAAACAGCATACTGAAGTGGTAGTCGGAATTTAAATACCGCCGCAAATGACGATAAATTAATACAAAACTAGCTCACCAAATGTGGCTGTAAATGGTTTATGTTGTTGCATATTTCATTAGTTGCCTTCATCCTGTCGCACGTGATAACTCTGTCCCATCAGATACACCGCGTAGCCCCAGAATTAACTCTCTATGGAAATTAGCTATGAATATCAAACGATTTTACCGACTGTTAAGTGTTTAGCAGATTAACTCCCTATTTGTTGCTTTGATTCTTACGAATGTGATCTGTAATTTACCACCTCCTCCTTAGATTCATACAGTACGAGAATTTGTTACACATTACTCAGACAATGTCCTTTTGTATTACGATTGACACAAAAATGGTTGCTGTCAGTCGAGAAAAGTTCTCTGTGTGTGAGGACTTCAAGACTGATAATTAACGAGAGCCAGTGAACAATTCAAACTACACATTTGTAATACACAATTTTAAAAGTATGAAAGCGTCTTATGTTCATCTTGTATTAATACAAATAACTGTGCTTACTTATTATTGCTGGGAAACCATGATTTGCTAATACCTATGAATGGTGGAAACATAGGATCTAGCCAATTATGTACGTATCTTACCGTTAATTCAGTGGATATGAAAGCTCTTAACAATGAGAGTTTGACAAGTTTAAGGAGCAAGCTTCCTGCATAAAGGTAACGTACGTGGTTAAACATTTCAGTAAGCAATACACTCACAAATATTATTGCTCTACTGATTTCTATTGATTCGTTTGTCTCCTTGATGTTCCTGCTATTCATCTAGGTTTTTATACAACACTTGATGTAAAGCATACTCCGACTAGGTTCTTCCAGTAAATATTTTTTTAAAAAAAGCAGAAAACTCGCAAAGAACAGAATATCTGTCAGAAACGCCGTTACCCTTAATCCCAACAATTTTTCTGCCAAAATGTTGGATCCACTTCGTATCTCTAAAACGTATGCTATCTTCCCAGCGTTCAGTATTCGTAATCAGTAAACTGGAATTCCGTGGGACTTCCTTTCAGTTCGACAGTTTGCGAAATTGTGAATTCACAGCGATCACCGAATGATGCTGAGACATGAGTTCGATGTCCAATTACGACAAAACACAGTTAATACCGTCAACAGTATACGCCCGTTACTAGTTTGTTTCATCACGGCGAGCACATTTACTTTATCTCACAGACAGAACACGTAAAACGAGTGAATGACCCATACTGTCAGTCAGCTTCTGTCTGTTTTAGCTTCAGTTGATTTATTCATATCTTAGTTTCCCATTAACAGGTCACAGTTCGACACACTTCATCCTATTCATACAGTGCACGATCCTTAACAGAAATTCGCACTGGTTAAACTTCCAGTTCTCACAGTGTTTAAATTCACAAGCGCAATCTTGTAAATGTCTTCTGATTTAACAGAAAAGTAACCTCATTATGTGTAATATTGCTGCGAAAGAATATTGCTGTTACAGACTCTCCAAATGGTCTTCACATACCAACTGCAACGGAAAGTTTCACTGTGATACCACTTCCGAAACTACTCACAGCCCAAGCACAAATCCGTTACAGAAAGGTCCTTACAATCAACTGCAAGTGATTGCATGTATACACATAAGTTTATTATTCTCAGTATTGCTCTGTTGATTTACAAGATATATTATTTAAGAGACATTTGATTAATGATAAAACAAATTAAAATTTGGTAGCTGGTTTCCCAATTTTGCAAAATCTTTAGATTCCAAAATGTAAGGTTGAATTGACAATTTATTCTAAAACATTACGTGATATGACACTAAATGTTCCAAGCAACCACACCAGCATTCTTTAATGTTGACTCATATTATCATTTTTTGACAATATTCACGTCACAAACAAATATTTGTATAGGTATTTCATGCACTACTGATACACAGCTGTAAATCAGTTTTCAGTCATAATCACAAAAACGTCTTGTAATCGCATATTACGATTATGCTGAGTGAACTGCCCACGAAGGGCTACAGTGAAGGAAGTCAACAATGATCGAGATAAACAATATTGCTAGAGGTTCTCTGACTGAATTACTGAAAGAAAAAGAAGGTATAAAAACACGACTAACAAATGTTATCGGTAATTCGCCGACATACAGCAATCCCGTTTCAACGTAGTTTGGTTGGCAGTTTAGATGTAGCATCAGGCCACACAAATATTTCGAAAGTAAAGTTAATTATCTCTGTTGCGATCTTTAGCGGTCACAGACCTTCTGAATACCGGACCGTCGGATTCGTGCACAGATAATATAATGATAACTTAAGTTTCCGTGTGAAAGAAGCTTCTGCTATCTTCTGCTCACTGTCTAGTCAGCATACCTTCACTCTTAACTTGAATGACGTACACTTCCACGAAGTTTTTAAGGCGAGATGGTAACGACACATACCCGCCTTTGCTGCAGTTGAGCCTGTACAGGAATGTCACAAAATGTCCTCAACTTAGATCAAAGAATTTGGATATAGTTCTACACAAATGTTAGTATGCGAAAGTACTGCACACGTGATATAAAAAGGAAATATCTACCAAAGGAAATTCGCTTTATAATAACAGACCTTACGTCTATCAACATAATGACTCTCAGTCCAACGCCCAACTACGAGGGTTTAATTGTCTGCCATCCGGAATGCAAGTGGTATGATACTTTGTGAAATTATTTCTTACAAGCCGCTTCATTTATTATTTGCGTCTCCACAGGTTTATCTATGAAACTTGGGACTTTTCGTCTCAAATTCTCAACATCTCGTTTGTCAGCTTATCACTTGACCAAAGTCAAGTCATTAATTTAATAACGAATTGTAAGGAAAATGAAACGACGCACTACGAAGGATTTATCCGAACGGGACAGAAAACGGCAGGCATGATGCACATGTGACTAGTTTCAGAAAAATTTTATGATTTTATTCAGGAGAAAGAGCTTCACAAAGTGAGCAAGACAAGGAAGTGTTGGTCTCCATCCGGCACTTACGCAAACAGTTATTCGGTTTGGCACTGAGTTGCTGGGTGTCCTGAGGGAAACCGTGGCAAATTTTGTCTAACTGGCGCTTTAGAAGGCCAAAATCGCGCGATGTTTGGAGGACCCTGCCCATAATGATCCAATATTCTAAGGTGGACAGAGATCCAGAAACTTTAATGGTCAATTCAGTGTCTGGCAAGCGTGAATACAAGTAAAAGAAAGTCTCGCCATTTGGTGGCCATTATCTTACTGGAAATGCAAGCCCAGGATTGCTTACCATGAAGGGCCACAGAACGGCGCGCATTGTATCTTCGACGTACCGTTATGCTTTAAGGTTGCCGCAGATGACAGCCAAAGGTGTCCTGATACTAAAAGAAATGGCAATCCAGACGACCACTCTTGGCTGTCGAGCTATATCGCGGGCTACAGTTTGGTATCCCACCGCTGTATGGGGTATCTCAAGACTCATTTACGGCCTTGAATATCAATGACTGGGTTAGAACTGTCTTCACTGATGTGTCCCGCTTCGAAATGAACACCGGTTACCAGCAAAGACATGCCTGGAAACGCCACAGACGGCGGTTGGATACTAACGTGACAATCGTCCACCATACTGCCCGACAACAAGGAATGATGATCATTTCAAGGTCACTACATGTCGTAGTAGCACCCCTTTGGTTGTCGTCTGTGGCACTCTTACAACACAGCGATAGGTCGAAGACATTCTACGCTACTTTCTGTTGCCCTCCATGCCAGCCATCCAGGGTTCACGCTACAGCAAGACAACGCCAAACCGCACACGGCGAGAGTATCTACTGCTTACATTCGTCCTTGTCAGACACGACCTTGGACAGCAAGGCCGCCGTATCTATGACCAGCTGAGAATGTTGGAGCATTATGGCCAGAGCCCTCCGACCATCTAGGGATTCTGGCCTCCTAAATCGCCAGTTTGATAAAATTTGGCACGGTATCCTTCTGGAGGACATCCGAAAACTCATCACAGATTGCAAAAAGTCAGGGGTTAATCAACACGTTATTGACTTCTTCACCTTGTGAAGCTATTTCTCTGAATAAGCCATCCATTTTTTCAGAAAATGTGGATATTTGTTTATCTGCACGTGTACATCACATTTACCGATTTTCGTCCAAGTCGAATAATTCCTTCGGTGTTTCGAATTGTTTCTCCTAAAAGCCCGCTTAAGCGGAGGACTTGGATGGTACCACTTTCCTAGAATGTACCGACACCCTCCAGACTATCTGTGGAATGCTAACGCTTTCGACATGATGCATTTCTATTCATCACAATCTACAGAATGCATACCACCAACGGTGGAAAGAAGTCCAGGTTTTCGTGAGAATCTAAAGAGCCAGGCAAAGAAGAGGTTTGAAAATCAAATACTCTGAATATTTCATAATTATTTATACATATATTTTCTTAACATTTGCATAATTTAGCACTCCTTCAGCGACATCTCTTTCCTATCGAAAAGTCTCACTTTTTCT
Organism: Schistocerca gregaria; assembly: GCF_023897955.1. NCBI lineage: Eukaryota > Metazoa > Arthropoda > Insecta > Orthoptera > Acrididae > Schistocerca > Schistocerca gregaria. The sequence continues at coordinate 204,138,425 of NC_064924.1, forward strand.
TTAATAATTTTATTATTGCTTCTGCACAACATTAATTTCAAGTAAATAAGTAATTATTGGAGTAGTATACCTTAACACAGAGGTCACGTTTTTTAACTATATACAAAATATATCCATGTATTGAGGGTAAAAACAGTAAAGGTAGCTATCAAATATGGCCTGCATTAGCTCGTTAAGTATAATTCATGTATAGGAATACGAACGAAGAAATAAATTTAAAAAAGACATACTAATAGGTCTATGTAAGCGGAAAATTTTCCAAAAAATTCCAGAATGACGCATGAATCTACGTAAACTAAAAGATTTTCAGAAACTAGCAGTCCATAAGCGCAAAATTCTTCATATACTGAAGTAAGCAGCAATCGCACCACATCACAGAAGTTGTAGGGTAAACGTTTGGGTCTTCTGTACAGGCTAAGGTGAAGCATCCGCAGATACATACTAAAGAATCAGCTATTTACATCCTGTGAAAAATATATATCCAAAAAATGTAAAATTAATACTTTTTACTGGAACGTGAAAGCCACTCGATAAAAAAGAATCCACAGTATCACTATTATTTGTAATGCATCATGGCACTATACTAAAGAAAGAAATATGGTCTGAAAGTGACAGAAATGTCTGAAAATTACCTAGATGCTAAATTTGTTCTCATCTGTTAGCAGCCCTCATTGTCGATTGAAAGAAACTTGCAGTTTTATGCAAGCCTGTAGCAGCTATACTGAAAAGTTATTTCACAAATCACAGTTTTAAATATCCTTAGATTCAATATCTCGTCAGGTATTAAGATGTTACAGGTAGTAAGACTACCCTCTACTACTAAAACAGATCATTGAATTGATCACGTATAGTTATGATACCACTGAAGACTATGTCAGTCATTTCCATTATTAATTGGGGCTTCTAAATACGAGACAATGTCGCAGTGACAGCCCATGTCATGCTGGCATTTTCACTATAATTATTTTCAGTCATTCATCACATAGGCACCACATTACGATTATAGGTATCAGCATAAGTTATCGTCACCATTTAACAACGTCACTATGACTAACTCTATACTCTACAATTATTTGACTATTTGCACCGTTTTCAAAGACGGAAGTTATGCTACAGAGATAGCGAGTGATATTGGTGGCACTATTACTACAATTAGGTCAATAGTTTACTATGTTTGCTGCAATGTAGTTGTAATTGTTCTTCTTTTTCATATTTTAAGTAGAAGGTTTGATCAAGGCTAATGTCGAAACCAGTTACCACATTAGTGAATAGGCAGTCACTGACTGAAAAAAATAAGTGTAGTAAACTTGTTAATCCTCTAATTGATGTAATCGAACCTTTGTCAGTATTTTATGCTAACGCTTTCGACTTGGTGTATGAAATCTCTCAAAGGAATGTCTTGCAGAAATCTACAAAGTAATGGAAAATCCTAATAAAAGAAACGTCAGTTAAACACAACCAAATACTTTACTCCTGATAGTCAAATCCTATACAATGCATTTCTATTTCATTACTAACTGTTCCCAACTTACTATCCAAAATACAAGAAAAACTACATCCTCTGCAATCTGCAATCACACAGCTAAATTTGTCAACATTGTGTTGTGGAAACGTGATGTCAACCATAGTTAACCACATAAAGCTGAAAGCCCTCACATATTCTCTGGTGTGCTTCAAAAAATGACAAGTTTTGCTGACGCCAGTAACGGACTGATATTGTGCATCCATCTGTAAGACTTGCACGGATAGTTGAATTGACCGAAGTTGTTGGCAAGTATGATTAAGAAAGAAAAAGAGTTTACTGATTTTCGCCTGAACAGAAAGTATAATAATACTTTATGTCGTCACCTGATTTAGAGAAATGACATTCTGAGAAAAAAAAACATACTGCACTTACTTTTCTAATTTTCTTAACGAACACCTGCTTGTGTGAAACTGACATTCAGTTGAATCTGAATTAATCATGAATTAGGCAGATCCTTCAGATACAATGCTGAACTAAATATACACACGAATGTACTGACATTGTCACTTAGTTAGGCCATAGCAGTGAATCTGAGGGTTGAGGAACTGACATCGCTTATGTGACTGAAAGTGTTCTCATCCTCTATGATTTATTACAAATATAACTGGAGTCATAAAGCATTAAAGAGGATTATGTGATTTGAAATGTATTATGGAACACTTCTGAAGAGAATTGTGAACTAAAGCTCTGAGTTGGTAAAGTTACCGAATGAGGTGGATTTACTTAATAACTAATTTGCAACCAGAATTCGATGATCACAGTGATTGCTTGTATTGAACAAAACCTTGGAAACTCTAAAATCCGAGAAAAAGCTATTTAATATGGTGTAGGAAAACTATCTTGAATCTGAACTACAGTAGTCTCGCTAGTCCTAATATGCCGCAGCTGTAAATGAGGCTTACGATAATCTTCGATGTAGTGTGAGCAGAATGGATACACCACAGCTGCCTGGTCTGCATCTGATATTTTCAGTAATTCCCACGAGCCAGCTTGCTTCTTTCTCCCTGCCGACAAAATGCATTCACCAGTCCTCTCAAAAGTGACGATAGCCCCACCAATGGAGTAACTGCATAACTAACAAAATTTCGTGCCAATAAACAGTGAAACGTCGACAAGAAAATGAAATAATTGTTTCCCCTCTGTTCTAAACCACTTCCAACTAAGTGTTATATCCCCTGATATCACTTCAAAACACACCGGTCGGTCTTGATTCAGCACTAAATAGCCTCACATTAAAGGTCCTGTGAAAATGTTCATGAGGCTAATCGCCGACTTTGCTGAAACTTCCGAACGTTAAGTGGGTAAGAACTGTTTTGTTATGTCTTGTAGGAAAGCGAAGAGATGCTTATGTGTTCAAGTATTTCTTTTAACGAGGTCGTGACACCCACCAAATGCATATAGAACTCTGTGTTCGCGAACCAAGGCTTTTTATATCGGCCATAATCCACAGATGGTGCTGAAAGTGTACAATGAGCTTAACGCTTGCTCAGACTTTGGCAAAGTGACTTTCAGTCCCCCGCATGCTGGATAGGTTGAAGCTGCTTTTCATTTCCCTCTGATCCTCCAAATGCCAGTGTGCCCACTGCTCCCCATGGTTTGTTTTACCAGCCTCACAACAAGTCGACTGCTTCACCTTCACAGCAATCCTGATTTCATTTCAAAAACTCGTACCTAAAGCAAAAGATATACCCATACCAATGTTAGATTGCAGAACGTTAAGAACAGGAAGTTAAAGTAGATTAACCCCCTTCTAGTTTCATAATTAAAAATGAATAAATGAAATGACGTGAGCCAAAGTGTTTGCCACATTTCATTACATCATGCTTGCACAAAAAGTTTGCATAAGACGTTTCTCTCTAGAGTATGTAGTGAGGCATCAACAAACAAGAATTTTACAAAGAGCTTTTCTGGTGTGCTAAAAATTTTAATCTAGCAGGCCATCAATGTCATTAGCCGAGAAGAGGGTAAAACAAAAGGTATCTTTGCTATCCAGAGCAAACTAACCAGAAAAACATTCATCGAAAGGGAAACCATCTTTCCCACTCACTCTTTCATCTGCACATAATGCTGAAGGCATTTACATGATCATTAATAATGTTATAATGTGTATATCAAATACCCATTTGGTCAAACATTTACTCGTTTATTAAGATTAAATTTGGAATTATGTCACGGTTGCTTCTCCACGCTTATAGATGTACGAGACTCTGGCGGGTCTTTGAAGCAAAGTGACAAATCACAACTTGACTGAAGGTACACTCATATTCGTTATGTGCTAAGGTGACATTTATTATGTATCAGTGCTTGAAAATGATGTAATTGTTTTACATTAAACACACATTGTTACTAGAACAGATTTTTAATATTGTTTTTCGTTTGAATCAGTCAAAATAAAAGCGTAAAATCGCCAAGTAAATACTAAACATAAAGCTAACCAAACATAAACAAGATAAAATTCACAATGCCAAATACACATATCTGTCATGTAGTAATGAACTGTAAATTTACAATATAAACATTCTAACATTTATACAAAATGGATCTTGAGCTCTTCCAACTACCTATGTTTTCATGTGTGAGCTATACGCAAGAAAACACGATAAAAGTAGAAAAATAAAACATAAAAAGTTTAAGGCTAATGTGCGGTCTATGAAAACATAATATGTGGATTGAAATGGTGTTTCCTTCGGACGACCATGTAGTAATATTACTTGCCTACAACATGTTTTATTCTTAAGATGAACCAGCTTCCATATTATTAGTGCACTAACAGCAATATGAACTAATTGAACAAAATAAAGGACAAAATAGACATGTAAAGAGAATCTTTTGCAAGAAAAATATACGTAACACAAAATATGAACCTGATCTGGCTGTTGATGCGACACTCCCACACAAGAACTCTTCGAAACTTTCCAAAGACTGGTGTGGGTCGGCGTTGAGGGCATGTAGATGGTTGTGGGTCATAGACTTGACTTGGCGTGACATGCAGGTTCATCACTGGCTGGATACAGCAGGAAGTTCACCTCCTACTTCCACGAGGTTTCACTTGGAACAGGATGACAGCTGGATTGTGATCGGAGTAGCAACGGGAGCTACAATGAGGATATGATTGGAGTATCGTGTCCCACAGATATTGGTGTAGAGCTAGGTTGTGTTGTTGGTAGTTTCTTCGCAAACGTCAACGAATTACTAGACGATACTGGTCAATCTGCTCGACTGCACAATGTCAATGAGATGGTAACGGCTCCATAGAGAGCTAAATAGTTTTTGTTTTGTTTTGGAGTAGAATAAACTGGCAGGTTGTTGTTATCAATGGTTTAAGAGTGAAGCTGATATACTGATCAATGCCATTTAAATACGTGGTGGCATGTAGTATAGTAATGCTTATTGGTATATATTGGCTGATCTAAATCTCTTACAAGGAGGGAAAGGTTAACAAATTCTCGAACTCTCCATCAAGTCATCATCACAAGTAGTTTCTTGCTATAAGCATGAAGGTTCTAAATGTAAACGTCCGTGCCAGTGTCATCCGGAGCCATGATTTGAAGATTCGCCGCCCCTATGTTGTTCTTCTTGACTCAACCCCTTTGGACTAGCCAACCACACTAGTTTGTGCCAACTGTTCCTCCTTCCCTTACTCAGTCGGCATCGAAAGTGAACGACCCGCTCCAGCTGATACCCATATGATGCTCTGCTCCTCAGTGAGCAGCCTGTTGACATGAATAATCTCGAATGCATTTTCGTGAGCAATTCTCCTAATCATCAAGTGACTGTTATATACAGAAATTAGTTTGTGAAAAAGCCTCTCCTCCTTGTTTGTCAATCTGATTGATTCACTGTAACTTCTGATCAACGTAATAGTCTCACAACCCAGCCTTTTTTTCGGCACTTACCTTTGAATGACCCCTCGTCATTTATTCTGACACCCCTGAAAAACCAATACATTGTGCTGGTGCCGCCTCATCCGTGTTAAATCTGCTACTTCCCTATCTTTGTTCCGTGACTGTCTCCAGATTGTTGTGTGGCTATCTCTGCCGCCTCCCCGTGTGTTAAAGTCTGTCAGTGCTGTGACGAGCTACCACTACACTCATAGTAATTCCTTGCATCCGACGGTCTAATTACTACGATTTCCATTCTGTTTCTGTCGTTCTTGGCTGGGTCTGTTCTGCCTGACACGCTGGCCATTATCGTGAATCTGATTCCTGTTTCAACCTCCTTCCTGCTGCTCGTGAGGGAAGCATATCTGAATTCATGATATGATGTGTAATTGGCAGCATACCACTCATGCTCTTCCTAAGCTTTTCCAAAATGTGAGCATACAGATACTAATTCTTATGCCAGTGGCCAAGATGGTGGTAAAGACGAGCAAATTGAACAGTACAGGTATCAGGGTGAAGCCAGTTCCCATTACCTTTAAAGTTTCCGAAATTTCAGTTTGATGTAAACTGTTTAAAATCACATGCCTTAACCTCCCTTAAAGGCGACCTAAGAGCTGATTCCGATATTCTCTGTATTTCTTATATTCGGGACCCTGCTGGAAATTTTTCAGTGTAGTTGTGTCCGGAACTACATCCACTTCCACCAAGAGCATGACTCCTATCCAGTGGGATGCAGTTACGTGCTCCACCAGACTGTTTCCACTCTTACTGCTAGCGAAATTGTTCTTTGAAGTTTTGTTGTGGATTTTATTCAACTCTGAATTTCGTCCTTGTTGCATTTCGGTTAACCTTTCCTGTTTGTTCTGTAATGCAGGGAGTGACTGCACCTCCTAGCTTCCTGCTAATGGAAGTGGGTTAACAGAATTTGGGCCTACACGCACTTCTCTTATTTTCTCTTATCTTGCGTTTGTAAACTTATAACTGATTTGCGGATTCTTCTAACAGCTTTTCAAATTTCACTTAGATCACCTTTACCCCTCTTCTGTCTTGTCGAACAGCTTCTTCACATTTTCTGGTCGCTCACGCAGCTTCATTTGATCTTGTCGAAAAGCTATTAACTGATGTTGTTCTTCATTTGCATTCTCGATTCCACTTGTTAACTTCTTCACCTATTCCTGTGATTCCTTCGTTTGTGTTCCAATTATGGTGATCGATTCATGTCCCGCTTCTTGATTTATTGTGCATCTTCCAATGCTCGGCCTGCCATTAAACTAATCTCTTCCGTTTCATCTTCATTTATTTCCTAGCTTCTTCTAGTTTCTTCTGTAGGTTATCTGTCCGTCTCTGTATTTGTTTTATGTCCTTTCTTATGTTGTCTGTATTGCGCTGTGCTTTCTAGTTAATTTTTTTAATTTCTTGTGTTACGAGATTACCTTCACTATTTTCTGTCTGTTTCGATAAGAGGCTTTGGAATCTCATTGAGCAACTTATCTCACTGGTGAGTCAAAGCTATGGCTGACTTGTAGCACGTAATTTTCAATGATCACTATTACTTTCACTTATCCAGAAGCATCTTCAACTGCCTCCTTATTATACTTACCATGCAGTCAGTATGTCAATTAGCTTAGTTACTTCATTATCGCTGACGATCATATTTGACTGTTCCATGAGAAAAAATAACGGTTCCTCTCTTAAATCCCCATCGAACCTGCCTTGAATGTGCTCCATATAGTTTTATTCTTCTCTTGTTATAGTTGTATTCTAACCTTTTACATATATCAACACGTATCGCATCAAAACCCATTTACAAACTATATCATTTATATATGCCACTGCACTGAATCGGAAGTTAGGGGAATTGACATAATATTAATCATATGATAATAAACACAAGATTCGAGTATACTCTATGGTTTACTGCACAAAGCACTTATAAAGCAATAAAAACAGTTACGTGAATATGAACTTCACAGTGATATATTTTCCAATGATAATTGCAAACTGAAGATCTGAGTTGCCAAAGTTATTAGATAAGGTGGAGTTGCTTGATAATCCTGCATCTGTTTCTATGAACTGATATGTAGCCTGACTAGATGATCACAGTAACTGTCTGTAAAAACGACCTAAAAATCCCGAAGATCTGATGAAGCATTCAGAAATATGAGACAGTTAAACCTGTGGAGAAACTGAACCATACTGCCTTCTCTTGTCACAATATGCGGTATCTGTAAGCGGTGCTTACGATAATCTTCAGTGTAAAGTGTGGCTCCCTCTTCTGTAGTTCAGCGCTACAACTGGACGGGTGAGAACGCGAGCAATGGACCACACATTACGACGGCACCTGGGGGTGCAGCCAGAGCTCTTGCCACCATTTCCTGTCTGCATCTTGTACATATCAGATATTTTGTAAGCCTCCTAAAAGCAGCTCGATCCTTTATTTCCGCCAACCAATTCTGTTCACCAAATCTCTCAAAACTTTTATAACCGCCAATGGCGTAAGTGTACCTTGGACGAAATATTTTGCCAAGAAAATGGCTAAAGGTCAACAGTCCATTGAACCGAATTTCTTAAATGCTTTACTATAAAACTTCCAGTTGAGTTTTAAATTCTTCTAATCTGTCTTGTAACACTCCAATTGGTTCTCATTCGTCCACTAATTAGCCTCGTATTGCAGGTCCTGTGAAAATTTTAAGAAACTGTTCACAGTGTTACTCGCCAACTGTGTTGCAACTTCGGAACAATAGGCAGGTTAGAACAGGTTTGTCATGTTTTTAGAAAAGCCAGGAGATGCGTATCTGCTCAAGTATTTCTTTTAATAAGCTCTTAGCCCTACCACCTATTGAAACAGTTCTGTCTTCTGGGACGACGACTCTATCTCGGCCATCCTGCAGACCAAATCTTACACAGGCCTGTGGTCTTCTCATCTGCTTATCAGTGGTGTAGCGTGGTTGAAAAGGTTGGGGAGACTCTTCAGTGATTATAGGGAGCCCCCAGGGGCTCATCATTGATTTGCTGGGTACGGGGTTGACCACCGTGGGGTTCTGGAGCTGGGGACTGGTAAGCGCCGCCAGTCCTCTGTCACCATACACTCTGGGCATACTTCAACGACCACCATGCGGCGCGGGGGTGGAATGTTGTGTGTCTCAGGGAGAGGGGATCTTGGCTTGACCGCCTGGATCGCGAGGATGGAATAAACCACTATAAACAACCCCTCAATCTCAAGGTGAGCTGCGCGCTGATAAGATGCATGGCTGTTAAGGTGGTACAGTCGTTAACGGACAACCTCTGAAGAACCTCCGCACCTCAGTTGTATAAGGCTTACCAAGGCACGCGGGGCTCTGTCTAGGTGGACTTCTTGTTCCCTAGCTGCTCGTGGAACCGAGATAGAACCCTCGAAGTTTTCTTCTTCTCCTCCCAGCGGAAAGGGTGGGCCGCTGGTAGGTTCTAACACCCAAACTAACAAGCGGGCTCGTGTAGCCAGTCCTCCTGATTCAGGTAGTCAATAACAGAATGCATGCTGCTTCGCAGAATGTGTTCCTTATAATTAAAAGAAAAGATGAGAGTTTCGATAAAGTTTCGCCGTTTTATATACAGAAGGGCTTAGAAGGTATTGCTGGCACATTAAAATCTGTAAAGCGCTTGCGAAATGGCACCTTGTTGGTTGAAACATCTAGCTTCCAGCAAGTCCAAACCTTCAGAAGGCACAATTTCTTGCGGAGTTTGCGATAGAGACTGAATTTCACAACACCTTGAACTACAGCAAGGGTGTTGTGACTTGCAGAGATCTCGTTGACATTCCCCAAGGTAGTGGCGACGTGCAGCACGTTATGAAACGGGTGGATGGTGCTCTCCTGAAGCCTGACTCATTTATCCTTACGTTTAACAGCACCAAATTGCCAGAGCGTGTGAAGGCCGGTTTCCTCCGTCTCAGTGTACGGCCTTATTACCCCAACCCCATGCGGTGTTTTAAATGCCAACACTTCGGACACACAACTCTTGGCTGTAGACGTCTGTGGTCTTGTCATCTGCTTATCAGTGGTGTAGCGTGGTTGAAAAGGTTGGGGAGACTCTTCAGTGATTATAGGGAGCCCCCAGGGGCTCATCATTCATTTGCTGGGTACGGGGTTGACCACCCTGGGGTTCTGTAGCTGGGGACTGGTAAGCGCCGCCAGTCCTCTGTCACCGTACACTCTGGGCATACTTCAACGACCACCATGCGGCGCGGCGGTGGAATGTTGTGTGTCTCAGGGAGTGGGGATCTTGGCTTGACCGCCTGGATCGCGAGGATTGAATAAACCTCTACAAACAAACCCTCAATCTCAAGGTGTGCTGCGCGCCGATGAGATGCATGGCTCTTGAGGTGGAACAGTCGTTAGTGGGGAACCTGCCGCACCTCAGTTGTATAAGGCTTACCTAGGCACGCGGGGCTCTGTCTAGGTGGACTTCTTGTTCCCTAGCTGCTCTTGGAACCGAGATGGATCCCTCGAAGTTTTCTTCTTCTCCTCCCAGCGGAAAGGGTGGGCCGCTGGTAGGTTCTAACACCCAAACTAACAAGCGGGCTCGTGTAGCCAGTCCTCCTGATTCAGGTAGTCAATAACAGAACGCATGCTGCTTCGCAGAATGTGTTTCTTATAATTATAAGAAAGGATAGGACTTTCGATAAAGTTTCGCCGTTTTATATACAGAAGGGCTTAGAAGGTATTGCTGGCACATTAAAATCTGTAAAGCGCTTGCGAAATGGCACCTTGTTGGTTGAAACATCTAGCTTCCAGCAAGTCCAGAACCTTCAGAAGGCACAATTTCTTGCGGAGTTTGCGATATAGACTGAATTTCACAACACCTTGAACTACAGCAAGGGTGTTGTGACTTGCAGAGATCTCGTTGACATTCCCCAAGATAGTGGCGACGTGCAACACGTTATGAAACGGGTGAATGGTTCTCTCCTGAAGACTGACTCATTTATCCTTACGTTTAACACCACCAAACTGCCAGAGCGTGTGAAGGCCAGTTTCCTCCGTCTCAGTGTACGGCCTTATTACCCCAACCCCATGCGGTGTTTTAAATGTCAACACTTCGGACACACTACTCTCGGCTGTAGAGGGGAATTGTGGTAAAGCCGCCCATGAGGGTGTTGGTTGCTCCTCTCCTCCCAAGTGTGTCAACTACTCTCGGGATCACCCTGTGTGGAGTAGGGAATGCAGAGTTTTCCTTGAGGAATGGAAGATCCAGAAACTTAAGACCACGAAACGCATCCCGTATGGTGACGCGAAGAAAATTTACAAGTCCATGCAGCCGCCCGCGTTCGCTGCTTCCTTTTCTTCCGTTCTCAAACAGCCAGTGTTGAAAACCGATGCCGCTACACAAACGGAGGTTGCTACTGTCAGCACTAGCACCTGCGTTTGTCCATGTACGAGCGTGTGCTGCTGCCGTTCCTATGAAGCCTGCTGATCCCCCCCGACCTTCTGACCAGGCCGTGGTAGCTGACATCATGGACCTTCCTGCCCCTTCCCGGGTCCAGTCTTGTGCACTGCCCAGCGCTGCTACACCCATACTGCTTCTGAGGTTTTGGCTCCGGATGCCACCTCAGGCCAGAAAATCGAAGACGAACCCAAAGGTGAAGACTCGGCCACTAAAGGAGACTGAAGTTATTCAGTTTGTTCACTGGGACGTCATTGACGACCTTCATTCCAGCGACCACTTCCCCATCCGCATTCATCTCCTGGATGGTGTATTGCTGGAGCAGGGGCCGCCATCGTGGATGATCATAACATTGTACAGGAATGGATGGATCACATGACACTTGTGATCCATCATGCTGCTGACCTGTCCATACGACGGTCTTCTGACCCTCTTAAGCGGCGCCTTGTGCCTTGGTGGACAGAATAGTGCCGTTCAGCCGTCCGGGACAGACGTGCGCCACCCAACAGCGGTCAATCTTACCGCCTTTCGAATCGCGAGACCCAGGGCACGCCGTGTCATTAAAGAGAGCAAGGAAAGGTCATGGCAGGAGTTCCTGGACTCCATCAAAAGTATGGGAAGCCATCCGGAGGACTTCCGGTAAACATAGCCGTTAACCAAAAGCTGCAGTCCTGAACCAGGGATGCCTCCAAATGACACCCAGAGCCACTTCTCAGACGCTGGCAGAGCATTTTGCACAAAGTACTGTCACAGCAAATCAGGATCCAGCGTTTCGTCGCTACCGTGTGACTGCCGAAAGAACTAACTTGGACTTTCGGTCGAACAGTTCTGAGGCCTACAACTCCCTCTTCTCCATGTGGGAACTTGAATCGGCACTTACTGAGACTTCTGACACCGCATCCGGTACTCCATGCTTCGACATCTGCCAGAGGCGTCAAAGGAAATCCTCCTCGAATGTGTTAATCTCATATGGCAGACTGGAGTGTTCCCCAGCTCGTGGAGGGAGGGAATTCTCATCCCTCTCCTGAAACCAGGAAAGGACCGCACATGTCCCGGTAGTTATCGTAGTATCGCCTTGGCAAGCTGTGTTGAAAACACCCTGGAACGGATGGTTAACCGTCGTCTGGTCTGGCTGTTACAGACCAGACAGCTGCTTAGACGCTATCTGTGTGGATTCCGAAAATTTCGGTCCACGGTCGACAACCTGACCCTCCTAGAGGCGGCTATTCAGCAGGCTTTCCTCCGTCTGCATCACTGTATCGGTATCTTCTTTGATATCAGTAAGGCATATGATGCTACTTGGAGACACAGTATTCTTGCACATCTGTATCAATGGGGCTTTCGTTGCCGCCTCCCCATTTTCAGTCGGTCATTTTCTGGCTCAGCGGTTTTTTCGGACCCGCGTTGGTAACACACTGTCTGATCGCTTTGAGCAAGAGAACGGTGTCACCCAGGGCAGTGTTTTAAGCGTTACCCTCTTTGCCGTAGCCATCAACAGTATAACGTCTACAGCGAGGAGTCCAGTACAGTGCTCCTTATTTGTGGACGACTTTGCTGTTTCCTGTTCCTCCTCCAGTGTTGCAACCATGAGCCGTCAGTTGCAGATAACAGTGCGGCGGTTAGAGGAGTGAGCTGCAAAGACGGGTTTTGGGTTTTTAGCCGATAAGTGTGTTTGTGTTCATTTTAATCGTCCTCGTCGTCTTTTTACTTTGCCTGCCTTGCATGTGGGCGATACTGCCCTACATTTTAGAGACACAGTGTGGTTTCCGGGCCTAATTTTGGACTCCAGGTTGTCATGGCTGAGACACCTACGTGACTTGAAAGCCAGAACCCTGAAGGCAGCTCTGGGGAGCGGACAGGGCGCGTATCCTTCAGTTTTACTGAGCTTTTGTGCATTCACGGTTGGACTATGGGTGCACAGTGTATGGGTCAGCAAGGCCATCTTATTTGCGGATCATTGACGCTGTTCACCATGCTAGGATTCGGCTGGCCACGGATGCGTACCGGACCAGTCCCGTACGCAGCCTCTGTGCTGAGGCTGGCGAACCGCCACTTACCATCCGGCGGCAGCTCCTGCTGGTGCTCCAGGCTTGTAAGTTTCTTGCAGCTCCCAGTTCTCCTGCTCACCATCTTCTAGCCCATCCTCCCCTGGACCGCCTTTTTTCCCGCCGCCCCCGTGCTACGTTGCCGTTTGGGATCCGTGTGCAACGTGTGCTAGCGTCCCTCGGTGTCGAGTCTGTGCAACCCCAAATGCATGGTTTTAACCGCCTGTCACCCTGGTTGCTGAAGAGGCCCGGAGTGATTTTAGATTTATTGCAGTAGAATAGAGATAGCACTCCTGCCACCGTTTTTAATGCAGCATTTTCTGCCATTTTATTTGAGCACCACGACTGTGCGGCTGTTTTTACCGATTAGTCGAAACAAGGGAATTCCGTTGGTTGTTCAGTTGTTTTTCCGGGCCGTGTCCTCAAGATCCGACTGCCTCAGACTTTTACTGTCTTTGATGCAGAATTGTCTGCGATCTTGCGGGCACTGGAGCACATGAGACATTCTTCCTCTCCTAAATTTCTTGTCTGTTCCGATTCACTCAGTGCCCTTCACTCATTGCAACGTTTGTATCCGGCAGACAAAATGGTCCTGACCATCCAGGATGCCCTCCTCCGGCTACAGGGACTGGGGAAGGTTGTAGCTTTCTGCTGGGTACCGGGGCATGTCGGCATTGCTGGGAATGAAAGGGCAGATCTCGCAGCCAAGGAGGCGTGTCTCGATCCACAAGTGTCTCAGTGTGATATCCCCTTGCTCGCACTCACTTCGCTGTTGAGCTCACGGGTCATCCGTCGGTGGGAGGGTGAGTGGCTGGAAGTGGCTGATAATAAGCTCCGTATAGTCAAGCCCACAACGCGTGTGTGGTGTTCTTCCTTTCAGCCCCATCACGGGACGAGGTTCTCCTCACTCGGCTTCGAATAGGCCACAACCCTATGAAGCATGGCTTCCTGCTCCGGTGAGAGGACCCTCCAATTTGTGGTGCTTGTGGCGTTCAGGTCACTGTGCGCCACGTTTTATTGGATTGAGTTTTATTTTCTGACCAGCGGGCCGCGGCTGACTTGCCGGCGGACCTGCCATCTCTTTTAGGCAACACTCGGACGAATGTGGCTAAAGTTTTAAAGTTCTGTGACGAGTCAAATGTTTTTAGAAATATTTTAGGGAGAGGATTTTAATTTGCTCACTGTGTGACAAGCTCGCCCATATTTTAAGTAAGTGGCCGGCCAATGTCAATTTCCTGTGGCATTCTTGTTGCTATGTTTTCCCTTTCCTTCGGTTTTACTTTCTTCTGTAGCATTTTTCTTCTTTTCCTGCTTTCTTTGAGTGTGTGCTTCAGTTTTATTAGGTCTCTCCACATTCGTTCTTTTTAATGTGTGTCAGGGCGCTGATGACCTCGATGTTGAGCTCCCATAAGCCCCAACACACACACACACACACACACACACACACACACACACTAGCGATTATAGGGAGACAAAATGGTGCAATAAACAATAATTTAAACAAATGAAACAAAATGCATCAATAAAAAACAACAACTACTACTACCACCACCATCGCCACTAATAATAATAAGAATAATAACTTGTTCAAGAAACGATGACAAATTTGTATAGGTCCAGCAGCAAGAGAAGAAGAACTTCTATTTTCTTGTAGACAAGTGCAATGCGCCTGTCTTTTTCTTTCCACGAATTAGTCTATAACTCGGCCTACAAAGATCTGATCACTGGATAGCTCTCCAAATAGTGTCTTTTCTATTGCTAACGTGCTAAAATACGACAGCCGGATGTTGGACATTGAATTCCTTAAATAATTCTTCACTCGTTTAAGAGTACTCATGCTTCGTTCATTGCTTGCTGTAGTTGCGGGTAGGGTCAAAACCAAACGCAGGAACTTCGTTGTTACTTCATAAACGGAGTCTAAATCATTGTTGACAATGTACTTTAAGAGGATTCTTGGAGATAGTCTTTCTTTCTCATCAGCATATATGTTCCACAGTTCATTTTCAAGTTGTTCTCGTTTGGAAAAAGGGTACCGTTCTAATAATTCAAGCAGTTTGAACTTCTGGAATTCTTTTTGATAGTTCGGGAAAATCTTTTCGTTCAAAAGTTCAACAAACTGAATTTAGGGAAAGTCTTGAAACCTTCTATCCATCTGAACAATTTGCAAATCCAGTATCTCGTAAGTTAGTGTCCTGAGACATGTCTTTTGACTGTCACAGAATGATAAGTTGCCATTCAAACACAAACTGCATTTAATGCAATCACCAACTAATGTTTCTGTTCTTAATTGTCGTAAGTTTCTCAAAGCAATTCTTATTTCGTCTTGGCAAGCAGTTATACTGACAGATTTTGACTGAAGAGAGAGGTGATCAACTTAAACAAAGCACCGTCGGTAGAAGCAAAGCAAGTAGACAAACGTAGGATCATCCAGGCGTCGTTTCATTCCCACAGCACAGCTCAAAGATTCTGGGTCCCACTGAGAGTCTGTATCATCAAATATAGCCCTGAGAAATGACTACATGTTGTTGAAACTGCCCTGGAATGAAAGTTCCAGTGAGTGTTGCTCGCATGTGGCAGTTTAAATCCTTTTTCAGTTAGCAATACAGTTCGTTTTGATGATTTGCTGAAAACCGAATGGAATGCAGTAAGATCACTTACAAATATGCGTACTTGTCGTATGATTTTGGAGGAATGTAACAGTACCAAATTCAGTTGGTGTGCGGAACAATGAATAAACTGCACATAGGGACAGAACTGCTTCACCAATTGTTGTAGTCGTCTGTCTCTGATCGCCGTTACTGAAGCGCCATCATATGTTTTACTAACCACTTTTCCTTCCACATTCCATTCTTTCAATACTGCATGAATAAAGGAAACAAAAGGAAAATTTGGAGTAGGTATTAAAATTCATGGAGACGAAGTAAAAACTTTGAGGTTCGCCGATGACATTGTAATTCTGTCAGAGACGGCAAAGGACCTGGAAGAGCAGTTGAACGGAATGGACAGTGTCTTGAAAGAAGGATGTAAGATGAACATCAACAAAAGCAAAACGAGGATAATGGAATGTAGTCAAATTAAATCGGGTGATGCTGAGGGAATTAGATTAGGAAATGAGACACTTAAAGTAGTAAAAGAGTTTTGCTATTTAGGAAGTAAAGTAACTGATGACGGTCGAAGTAGAGAGGATATAAAATGTAGACTGGCAATGGGAAGGAAAGCGTTTCTGAAGAAGAGAAATTTGTTAACATCGAATATAGATTTATGTATCAGGAAGTCATTTCTGAAAGTATTTGTTTGGAGTGTAGCCATGTATGGAAGTGAAACATGGACGATAACTAGTTTGGACAAGAAGAGAATAGAAGCTTTCGAAATGTGGTGCTACAGAAGAATGCTGAAGATTAGATGGGTAGATCACATAACTAATGAGGAGGTATTGAATAGGATTGGGGAGAAGAGAAATTTGTGGCACAACTTGACTAGAAGAAGGGATCGGTTGGTAGGACATGTTTTGAGGCATCAAGGGATCACAAATTTAGCATTGGAGGGCAGCGTGGAGGGTAAAAATCGTAGAGGGAGACCGAGAGATGAGTACACTAAGCAGATTCAGAAGGATGTAGGTTGCGGTAGGTACTGGGAGATGAAGCAGCTTGCACAGGATAGAGTAGCATGGAGAGCTGCATCAAACCAGTCTCAGGACTGAAGACAACAACAACAACAACAACATGAATAATGTTTGACAAACCGTCAGCAGTTTTATCTCCAGAAACATCGTAAAATCCAACGAATCTTTCCTCAATTTTGTCTGCAGTACAGTACCTGGATATTATACTCATTTGACTCTTGCATGACACGTCTAATGTATCATCAGCCTGAATCGATATGAAAATGCTGTTCTGAATTTGAGATTTTATTTTCTCGTTAACTGCCAGAGTTATCATTTCTATAACATCATTCTGTATATCTGGAGAAATTCCTTTGAAGGTTGAAGAAGGTGACAGATGGTCTCGGATTAACTGCTCTCCTTGAGCTAGTAAATCCAACAATTACAGATAGTTACCTTTGTTCCTTGACGATTCGTCTTCTCCTACAAAGAAATACAGTTTCCTGCATAAGACGAGCCAATACTTTCCTGCTAGATGCAACTTGTTTGTTGTATTTTATTGCTGTCAGACGAGCGGCTACTTTGCCAAATGACGTTTGATATCTGATCAATTTGTGCTTTCTTTTCAAAGTTCTTAATTGTACAAATGCCCTCATAGCATCATTCCTTTTCACCACCAAACAGAAGACACATATAACAATGTAATACGGGGGCTATCCACAAAGTACATTACGTTTTGCAATTAAAAATAAACAAAGTTTTAGAATTTTTTTATTATATATAGATGAAAGCCACACTTAAATACTATTTTTTTACGTAGTTGCCATTTAAATTGAGGCAATTATCGTAGCGATGGACGAGCTTGGAAATTCCTTCGTCGTAAAATTCGGCCGCCTGCGCCTTCAACCACGTGGTTACCTCTACTTGAAGCTCTGCGACGTCATCAAAACGCTACATAGCCAACCACATCTTCATTGCTGGGAATAGGTGGAAGTCGCTCGGTGCCAGGTTGGGACTGTACAGCGGATGAGGAAACAACTCCCACAAAGATTCGAGAACTTCACGAGTGGCATTTGCCGTGTGGGCCAGGGTGTTGTCGTGAATCAGCAAGATCTTATATCCCAACTTTCCCCTGCGCTTATTTTGTATTGCACTTCTGAGGTTGTGCAGAGTTTGGAAATACCTTTGAGAGTTTATTGTAGTGCCTCTTTCCAGGAAATCCACAAAAATTTCACCTTTTCTGTCCCAAAAGACGGTCATTACGTGGTTGAAGGCGCAGGCGGCCGAATTTTACGACGAAGGAATTTCCAAGCTCGTCCATCGCTACGATTAGTGCCTTAATTTAAATGACAAGTATGTAGAAAAGCAGTATTTAAGTGTGACTTTCATCTGTATAAAATAAATAAATTTCTAATACTTTATTTATTTTTAATTCCAAAACGTAATGTACTTTGTGGATAGCCCTGGTATGTTATGAAACCTTCCCGTCTATTATTGGATGAATGTTTGCTTGCTGACTGAACGCTGCGTCTCTTAAAATCTTTTAACTGCTGCTCTGTCAAGACTACCTGCTGATTATTACGACGAAACATAAAATGTGTTGTCGCCGTGGCCCTCAGTCGTTACCTGAAATTATTAAGACTGATTCTTACCTTTAATTATTTATACTGGATCGCCATCTGACTGCTACAGCAAACTGTGGAATGAATATACTTACTTCTCTTTAACATAATTATAAGCTGCTGGTGGAGTTTCATAATACTTTGTGACTGGAATTCTTTAAGTTGAAGTTAATTTAGATTTGATAAAAGCTGAAGCTCAGTTTAGACTTTTCTTTTAAGATAACAATAAATTCCGTAAAGCATTTACGTGAATGATTTTGGGATAGAAAATTCTTAATGCATTTAATCTGGTAGAAGTTAACTATATTCTGAGAACGATCTTGACAAACAATTACAAGGGGTATAGTTCTTTACAAAAATTCTTAAAAACTAGCATTGCGCTACATATAGCGAGTGGCTGGCGAGCACACCGCTTCTTTCAAAGTGTTAATTCATACCTCGCTTACAGCGACCTCCTCTCATGTCTCGCTAGCTACGACTGCCTCGTCTCACATCTTACTCGCAACTGCTCGCTTCCAACGCTCAATGCTACAAAAGTGCGGTCTCGCCGCCAACAATGGTTTTTGGTGCAGACAATCCCTGCTACCGTTACAGATGTATTACTGCGCGCTGTTTCCCGCTCTTTCTCAAAATGTATCTATGCGCGGTTTCCCGCTCTTTCTCAATAATACACAATGCAATTTAATTAACAAAACAATTTAAATAAGAAACAGTTCAGATAATTACATGCTAAAACAGTTTAAATACGCCTATTACATAATTACATATGCCGCTACTCGGCTTTCTTAAAATTTTACTACGTTGTTGAGTCATATGGACTCAACATAAGTATAAAATTTGATTATAGAAAATAGTTTGAACAAAGTGTATACACAAATACTGTCATACGAAATGATTTGTCTATCTCTAATAAAGAGAATATGTAAATAGAAAGGGTTTTAGTAGGAATTGTACATCAAGTAAAATTTGGTTCCCTTAAATTTAACAACAAGAATAAGAGTAAATGTGAAAATCAATATACAGAACATATGAAGCAATTGAAAGTTTACATTATGAAACATTTAATTCAAATTGGCATCTCTTAGTACCACAATTAAGGAAGGTACAAAAGGAATTGGATAGCATGGTCAAAGCACTGGCAACTGTCTGTGAATGCACTCAAAAGTCTGTTCCTTTCCCTCACATAGCACAACACCAGGTTTCGCCATGTGGTTCCATCATCGCCTTGCTCCATAGTTTTAGTGTACCCAAACACTAAGTACGTCGTCCAATAGCCTGAGTTGCCGCAGCCACATCAGGATTAAGTTCCATCTCCAATGGTCCATTAAGGTTGGTGGTGTGCATCTTGGTATGCAAACACCTATTGTCGTACATCATACTGTGGTGTGTATCTAGGTATGCAGGCACCAATTGACATACATCGGGCTGTGGTGTGCATCTAGGTATGCAAACACCTCGTCGAGAACATCATTGGTTGAAGTCACGTGTTTCACAATTCACTGATTCTGTGCTCAATAACCATGGGGATGCACAGGAATTAAGGTACGGGTAAAATTGTTTTGGCAATGGGTTTACGGACATTGTTGGTACCATAATTTGACTACCAAATAATTTTCACTATGACAAAATATGTTGTGTCGTAATTTGTAACAATATGTAGTTTTAATTTAAGAATTCTTCCAGAAAATTATTCCCATATATAAAAGACATAAAAGTTCCTACTTATTCAGTATTTGATAGTATACAGATTTGTTATAGACAAGTACATTATTACTTATTCTGTATTTACATATCTTAGTTTCTTACATCATTAATTATAAATTTTGTTGACAATGCATTTCTTGACTTACTGTCCTAAAATTTTATCTTCCATTCAGGGGTGTAGTCGTCCGTTATGAGTCGTCAAATGTCAGGTCATAATATACAATAAAATTACTGTCATAACATTATTTAAAGTATTCTTTTGCAGCTGAAAATTAAGGTAAACATTATTCTGGTTAGACATTGTAATGTGTGGTCCCCATCCATAGTGTTGCAATGTGTCACATGCTAGCAAAATTATTTCTTACCATTATACATTTCTTATATACTAACATAACATACACATTCTTCTTCTGCATCTGTGTCAACTCTCTGCATAACCTGTTATAAACATTCAGCATTAATTAACGTCAGCGCACGGCATGACTTATTATAAAACATTCAGTATTAATTATCGTCAGTGCACGGCATGACTTCAATAAACATCTTCTGGTACTTCTCGTCCGCTCCTGGCATGACCTATAAAACACTTTATCATAATATTAACTGCTGCAAAATCACGTCAGCTCCCGGCATGACCTATAAAATTTCTGTAATGACAATTAGCGTCAGCTATCTGCGTGACCTAAAGATTCACATCCTTATTCTAACTAAAACTACGTTTCATTTTGATGACGTGTGACAAAAATGCTGCATTCTGGAATAAAGAGTACATGTTAATGTTACCACTAAAATAATTGATTAATGAACGATCTATATTATCAGTTTAGCTATTGCAAAAATCGACATTTTCTTAAGTAATTATGTCACATTACAAAATAAATTTCTTTCATTTATGAGCTCTCAGTGCACAAATTCATACGTCGTGTCGTTGTCTGCATGTTCTCTTTAAGTTAGGAAATGTTTCTCGTGTTTTTATTTGTCTTGGCTGGCGTAGCATCATTAAGTACTGCTGTGTTCTTTAAGGTACGATGAAATATTAGCGGCCCGCTGCGTGTCGCGGCTTTGTTTGTTACTGAAGCGCGCTGAAACTACCATTGTTGCATACTTACGTGTCACGCCGTCCTTTCGTCAGCTGAAATGCAAAAAATTTAAGTCAAGAAATGTTTCACGTTGGATACATGATGATTCCCTAATGATTTCTTCTTACGTAGCGTTTCCACATGCACTACATTAGCGTGTGGAATATTACGAACTCTGTAAGGGCCTGCATACAGAAGTTCGAATTTACGGCATCTGTGCTTACCTTTGTTGGAAAGAAAATGAGTGCGAATCAGTACTTTGTCGCCAATCTCGTACTTCTGTAGTCGACTTACCTGCTTCTGTTGTTTCTTCCGCCGATCTGCAGCTCTTTTAGTGTTTGCTAATGCTGTGTCTATTATTTCACAATGTCGAAGCCTACGCGTCTTAGGAAAAGTAATTAGTTCGGTAATTTTGTTCGGTGGGTCTTTATTTGTCAGTATTACGGTTGGTGATAGCATCGTAGATTCATTGGGTATTGCATTTATCACTTCTTGAAACTGTAAAATATATTTATCCCATGTTGTATGTCTTTTATGACTATAAATTCTGCATAACTTCCCGATCTCTTTCATTATTCTTTCTGATGGGTTGGAAGAACTGTGATATCTTGATATGTAAATAGGTGTTATGTTCTTACTTTCTAACATTTTCTTCCATACGTCTGACCTAAACTGCGGACCGTTATCCGAAATAACCTTCTGTACACGTCCTACTACTGATAGAAAATCTCTTACAAACGCTCTTGATACTGTTCTTGCTGTTGCTTTCCTTAGTGGAGAAAATGTTACAAATTTGGATGTTAGTTCTACAGCTACAAAAATATAACTATAACCATTATTTGTTCTGGGGATTGGACCGAAAAGATCCACTGCTGCCATGTGTCTTAACTTAACCGGTATGATGGGATACAATGGTGGAATGTGTGACACTGTTGATGATTTAGCTTTTTGACATATCTTGCATGATGCTATTACTTTTCTTATGTGTTTTTCCATGTTATTAAAGTGGCAATTTTGTCGCAGAATCAGAAAGCATTTCCTCGCTCCGTAGTGTCCATAACTTAGATGTGTATACCATATCAGTTTATTTACGATCCCTTCCGGAATGCATAAAAGCCAATTATTACCGTCTCGGTATGATCGAATAAAGAGTATATTTTGATGTACAGTGTAATGAAGTCTGACTTTAGCGTTACTTCTGTCTTTCCAAAGCGTTACAATCTCTTTCAGTGTTTCATCTTTCTGCTGTTCTCTCTCTATATGCTGTAATGCTGCTGATATAAAGTTTTCGAAAGCTACTTGTTTAATATACATAATACTATGGTTGTTGTAGCAAAAGGTATTTTCTTTCTCCATGCGTTTATTGTGAATGGACCTCGACAATGCGTCGGCAACAGTATTCTGCGTGCCTGGAATGTGTATAATGGTAAAATCAAACTCTTGTAAGTATAATTTCCAGCGGCTCAATCTATCCTGCGTAAGTTCTGCTGACAATAAAAACTGGATTGCTCGGTGATCGGTATATATTGTTGTATGTCGGCCATATAGAAAATGACGGAATCGCTTAAAAGCGTAAATTACACATAGTGTCTCTAATTCTGTTACAGAATAATTGCGCTCTGCTGGAGAAAGTATCCTGCTTGCAAAAGCAATGTGTTTCACGACTGTCTTATCTTCTTCCTTTATTTCTTGGAAAATATGTACTCCTAGTGCTGTGGTTGAACTATCTGTTGCAACGGAAAAGTTTTGTGTTGGGTCAGGGTGTGATAACAAAGGTGCTTTTAATAATGCTTCTTTCAAGTTCTCGAATTCAGCTTCAACGTCTTCATTCCATGACCAAAGTGTGTTTTTACTTGTAAGCTGGTATAGCAAGGGCATGTCTAATGCTTTGTAGTGGATAAATTTTCTAAAATAATTGATAAGACCTAAAAAGCTCCGAAGTTCCTTTTTGTTTGTTGGCACGTCGATGTCTTTCAGTGCTTGCAATTTGTCAGGGTCTGGTGCGATACCTGTTTGTGAGATAATGTGCCCTAGAAATTTTATTGACGCTTTACCAAATTCAGATTTACGCAAGTTTATAGTTATACCATTCTGCTCGAATGTATTCAGTAATTGTTGAAGAGTATGGTTGTGTTGTTCCCAGTTTTCTGCTGCAATTAAAATGTCATCGACATATGTAGTAATTTTGTTTTTCAGATCTTGTGGTAGAATAGTATTCATGCCTCGTATAAAGGCGGCAGACGAAATCGTTAGTCCAAACGGAAGTTTACAAAATTGATAGCATTCCCCAAAGCAAAGGAATGCCGTATATTTTCGGCAATTTGGGTGTAGTTGGATTTGCCAAAACTCTGATTTGAGGTCGAGTGTAGTATAAATGGAGGTGCCATGAAATTTTTGCCGTAACTCTTCTAACGTCTGTGGTCGGTCGGTTTCTGTAATGATTATTTTATTAACTTGACGTGAATCTAAAACTAAACGTAGTGATCCGTCCTTTTTTTCAACAATGTGTAGTGGATTTATATATTGGCTGGCTGCTGGTTCTATTATTCCTTGATCGATCATTGCTCGTAATTCTTTCTTAACTGCTTCTGTGTGTATGTGTGGGATTGGATAATGCTTTGCTTTGAAAGTCTCGTGTGGTTTCACCTGAAATTCGTACATAAATCCTGTCATTGTTCCTGGAACATTGGCAAAAACTGCTTTGTGTTGTACCAGAATATTTTCAAGTTCTGTGCGTTCTGCGTCGCATTTTGCTACACTATTGTCTACCTTGCGTGTAATTGTCTCGAACATATTGTACTCCTGTTCCTCTACCAAGTCATTATTAAGTGTGTTCGTGTATAGTGCGATATAACAATCGTTATCTTGAGAATCAGTAATAATCTCGATCCTGTGCATATTTTGTTCTTCGGAGGATACTGTGTTTTGAAATCTTACGATCACTTCCCTGTTTTCCTTTTGTAGTGTGAGGTATGACGATTTGAAGTCAATCTTCGCATCGTACTGAACAAGAAAATTTATTCCTAATATCATGTCTGTTGTTAAATTCGGAACTATCCAACAATCACTGTGGAACGTTTCCCCTGCAAAAACAAATGTTAATTGTGTCTGTCTTTTAACTTCAATGCCTTTTCCTGCAAAAGCTCCCTTGACCTTCGTTCTGTTTAAAGGAAATACTGGGTAATCATTATTGCTATTGCATCTGTTAAATGTGTCTTCGTTAATTACGCACATAGGTGAACCTGAATCAATTATCGCTAAAATATTGTGCGACTGTAAATTTATCTCTATTATTGGGTGATATATTGTTTTCTGTAGGATTGGTTTTTCCTGTAACAATGTGTCTCTCACGTCGTCAAATGTAATGGCATTTTCGGTCGTTATGTTTTCTCTGTGTGATTTCATAGTATCGACATTAAGAGATTCATTGCAGGTTTTCTCTAGTCATAATTCTTCCGATATGTGATTTTCAGCTTGGGAGTTTGGTATGTGTTCTATCAACTGTACAGTTCTGCCGTTTTGATTATTAGCAGTGTCTGGTGGATGAAATCTGGTGTCTGGTACATTCATACGGTAACGCAGCTGTTGGGCCCTGTTGTAGTTTCCGTTAAAATTGTCATTGTGGAACGTCCTCGGCGGTCTGTGTTCGTTTTCTTTTCTCCTGTCGTTATAACTGTGACTGTACGGCAGCCCACCTGCACCCCGTAGAAACGTTTGTTTTTGTTCATTTTGCGGTCGACCCGCGTAATGGCCTTCCCTGGTCGCATTATCTGAGCGATGATTCATATGGAAATTTGACCTATTCGGTTGCGTGTTAAGTCTCGGATTCTGTTGCTGTCCTGAATATAAGTTTACCGTGTCAGTATAATGTTTTTCATTACTCCTGTTTTCGTTGTCATTTTCGCTGCGAAAGCGTTTACTCGGATTGTTATTACCAAATCGTGTTTGTTCAAAAGTAGCTGCGTTTGTTTGTTTTCCGTTCTGTCGTGAAAAATTTTTGTTAACAAATGCGTAGTCTGCCTGGTGTGCTTCTAATAGTTGTAAGATGTCTCTAAAAGCGGATACATTGTCCTTTTGTTGCCCTGTCAGTAATGACACTTTCAAAGCTCTGGGCAGTTTTGAAATGCAGAGCTGTATTAATGCCGATTGACTGTGTGGCTCGTTGAGGTACTGGTTCTGTTCCACCATGTACTCGAAAAATTGTGTGATTGTTGGAAAGGTAGAATTTTCAAAGTTTGGCAAACTAAGTAGCCGATCTTTGATGCTGTTTTGTGTAGTGTCAGACCAATATGCTGATAAAAATGCTTCCTCAAATGCTTCTACAGAAAAACATTGTCTAGCAATTGGTCGCATTCGTCGTGCTGGTTCTCCTTCAAGAAAACTGACAATAAATTCTAACTTATGTTGTACTGGCCATGATGGTGGAAGTGCTCCCCTGAACTGTTGGATAAAATCCAACGGATGTATTTGCGCCCTGTCGTTTTTAAATGTTTTAAACTTTCTAACTGAAAGAAAATGTTTGTGATCAAAACTGTCATGTCTGTGTGTGTAAGTGTTGTCGTATTGTCTTGAATATGGATTCGGGTGTCTTTCTTCCTGGGTAAAATCTCTTACTCTCTGAAGTCTACCAACATTATATGTATTATGGATCTGAGGCATTTCGTAACGGTGTGTGTTCTGTTGAAAATGATTATGTGCGGTGGTTTCTTGTGCGTCCGCTATCTCTTGCTGTAGAGAATTTATTTGCTGATGCAATGAATCATTACGCGATTTTAGATCTGTGATAGTTTGTTGTATATTTGTCAATGGCGTGTTATTACTATTAGAGTTCTGTTGCACTGGGACTGGTGCAGTGTCGTCTGATCTCTCGTCATTGTTAGTATCTAAAAGATCTATTCTTGTAGTGAGTTCATTGATCTTTTCTGTCAGTTCGTTTCGTAATTTACGGTTGCTTTTGGTGACTTTCTTAAAATCTGCCTTTAAATTTTCTGTGTCATGGTTAATTTCTATGTGTTCTATTTTGTCAGTTAGTGTCTGAACGTCCTCTGTTAATTTATCTTTAACATTCTGGATTTCAGTGTCTGTAGAAGTTTTCACATCGATTGTCTGTGTTTGGATTTCTGTAAGCCTGTCTTGTATTTGATTATTTGTTTCTTTGACCGTTTCGATTTCTTCCGAGATCGACTGTATGTGATTGTCTACATATGTTTTGCCCTGGACAAACACTTTCTTTTTGTCGTCCTGACGCTGTTTAGTGATTGTTTGTAGTAATTCTTTTCGTTCTTTATCCTGCGATCGCACCAGTTTACGGTGACGTATCAAACAGTTTTCTGTGTGATTGTTAAAACGTTCATCAATCTGAGCGTTTTGTTTAGCAAAGTTTTCTGTCATTGTTTCCCGTATACTAACTGCAAATGTTGCTTGGTTATCGGATATTTCTTGAATTTTGTCGCGTAATTCTTGTGTTGATTGTGAACATTTTTCAGCGACTGTTTGAATTTCTACTTTGATTTCGTGTTTTAGATTTTGGTACATGTTGTCTAATTTCTGATCTGTGTGTGCGTGTTCTGCCTTAATTTCGTTTTTTAGATCTTGTGACCTTTTTTCTAATTCTTGTGACCCTCTGTTAAAGTTTTGATTCATGTCTTGTCTCATTTGTAGCAAAAATGCCATTATTGGATCCGTTTCGGATTGACTTCTGTGTGTATTTGTATTCGTTGTTAAAGGCTGTAGATCTGTGTTCATTTGAACATCCTCAGATGATTGTGACTGCGTCACGTTTTCCGTAATTTCGGAATTTTGGTCATGAGAACTGTTGGATCTGCTACGCAGGTTGTGTAGCTGTGTACCGTTTGAATCTAAATCAGTGCTTAATGGAGTCTCTCTGTCTGACTGCATTGTAGTGGTTTCGTTACTGAAACTGTTATGTCTACTATGCGGAATTTGTGACTGTGTATCGTCTGTTGCATTTAATGCCAAATTATTTTGCACTACCGTTTCATTGTCTGTGGGCATTTCTGAAGTTACTTGTTCGTTAAACGCTTCCATATTGTTACAGTTATTAAATGTCTGTTCACCTAACGTTTCAGAATCAGGGTTTTCACACGTATTATTACTGCCTATTCCAGAAAAGAATCTCTCGTCAGTATTTTGTACAGTTTTATCAGTTTGAGAACGAGTAATTATTCTGCGGGACATTGTCTATAATCATCACACGCAACAAAAAGTTTTATCAGTTTGAGAACGAGTAATTATTCTGCGGGACATCGTCTATAATCATCACACGCAACAAAATATATCACTGTTCAAAGCGGATTCAACACTGAACAAACACTTTTCAACGCCGAATCAATAAAGCAAACAGAATTGCCGATGACCTGTGAATAAAAGTTATACACTTTAGTATATGCGTTACGCCACTTAACAGTAACTTATTCACACTATTATCAAAGTCAGTATATTCATATCCACAGTAGATTCACTAAAATGTCGTACTGAATGGATATCGCCAAGTGAAACCTTCCCGTCTAATATTGGATGAACGTTTGCTTGCTGACTGAACGCTGCGTCTCTTAAAATCTTTTAACTGCTGCTCTGTCAAGACTACCTGCTGATTATTACGACGAAACATAAAATGTGTTGTCGCCGTGGCCCTCAGTCGTTACCTGAAATTATTAAGACTGATTCTTACCTTTAATTATTTATACTGGATCGCCATCTGACTGCTTCAGCAAACTGTGGAATGAATATACTTACTTCTCTTTAACATAATTATAAGCTGCTGGTGGAGTTTCATAATACTTTGTGACTGGAATTCTTTAAGTTGAAGTTAATTTAGATTTGATAAAAGCTGAAGCTCAGTTTAGACTTTTCTTTTAAGATAACAATAAATTCCGTAAAGCATTTACGTGAATGATTTTGGGATAGAAAATTCTTAATGCATTTAATCTGGTAGAAGTTAACTATATTCTGAGAACGATCTTGACAAACAATTACAAGGGGTATAGTTCTTTACAAAAATTCTTAAAAACTAGCATTGCGCTACATATAGCGAGTGGCTGGCGAGCACACCGCTTCTTTCAAAGTGTTAATTCATACCTCGCTTACAGCGACCTCCTCTCATGTCTCGCTAGCTACGACTGCCTCGTCTCACATCTTACTCGCAACTGCTCGCTTCCAACGCTCAATGCTACAAAAGTGCGGTCTCGCCGCCAACAATGGTTTTTGGTGCAGACAATCCCTGCTACCGTTACAGATGTATTACTGCGCGCTGTTTCCCGCTCTTTCTCAAAATGTATCTATGCGCGGTTTCCCGCTCTTTCTCAATAATACACAATGCAATTTAATTAACAAAACAATTTAAATAAGAAACAGTTCAGATAATTACATGCTAAAACAGTTTAAATACGCCTATTACATAATTACAGTTATTGACTGCATTTGCAGTCAGCGAAGCATACTTTTAATACCAGGCTGTCTGAAAAGTACGTTTTTGCTTGGCTTCACTTAGAGCTACACTGAGTGTAGGAGTAGGTCGTTTGTCCTTCAATTCTCACTTTTTTAACGTACGGTAAGGTAGAAAAAGGCGTTTTTAATAAAAATTATATAAGGTGTTAAGTTGCTGGCACACTCATGGTGGCGACACAACGAAAATATGCACTAAAATCACTCAATAATGATTATGAACACAAACAGCGAGGCTTCACTTCCGCCTTAAAAGCCAGCATAGAAGCAGCAGAGACTAGTCTCGATACCTGCTAGCAAGTGCAGCGCACCGGCCTTCGTGGAAGAGGGGAAGTGGAGGGGTCGCAGGCGCACACAGCCAGGTAAGAGAAGGGAGGCAGAGACTGAGAGCAGTCGAGTCTCAAGCAGGCAGATACACCAATACTCAGGGTGCGGCGACGCGGCCTACAAAGCTGGTGTCTTCGCACATTTAGTGCTCTCAGTAGAAAGTTGTTTATAATTTTGTTATGAATTACTATTGAATCTTTTTTAAGCACGATTACAGGGGAGATTAAGTCTCAAAGTCTCCCCTCACTACGCCACTGCTGCTTATCGTCTGGCAAAGTGACGTTGACCCCACAACAAGGTGAGGACGCCATGCCTGCTCCTTTTCTCTCTATGTTTCTGCGAAGGCCAGTGTGTGCATGGCTCTCCATGACCCATATCGCTTGGCCTCGCTAAAAGTCACCTGTCTCATGATCACAGCACTTCTCACTTCCAATGCTCGCCCATAAAATAAACTATTATACCTAGTACTATGTTATAATATACAACGTTAAGAAGGGGATGTGAAATGAACTCATACAATCACAGTGATATTACAGTTCACATCAAACTAATTCAACTCCACTCCAGATTCATAATTAAAGGTGAATAAATGAAAAAAGTGTCAAAGGGCCGATCGCATTTAACTATCTGTGGGCGCATAAACAGTATCACCCTTGTAAATTATGGCCATGAGCTTAAAGACATGTTCGACACTGCATTTAAGGAAAATTTTATACTTTCTCACTCTATTCTTTATTTCTCACATCACTATATGCAGGTACTCTTTGAGTCTTTTTCGCACCACTGCAGTTTCCGAGTGAATACCATTTTTAATTTCTACAATTTCCATTTGATTCGATGATATTTCTTGTATGGCAAAGTTCAGCTCAGTTTCTGATTGCCATAGCTTCACCTGCATTGAAATTATTGATCAATCAGCTTCGTTCAACAGTATTGAAATATTATTACATCCGGCGTGTTTAAACCAGACATCACTTCTTCAAACGCAACGTTATGCTCTTCCACTACATTTTCAACTGTAATACGAAATATTTTGCTGTGGAAAAAATATTTGTTTCACCATTTACATTTTTTATTTCTTCACGGTATGACTTAATTTTTGGATCAGGCAAATTTTATATATGTCCACGTTAATTTAATCCATGAGCCCAGTTTAGATATACTTTTACTGGTATTTCTAGTTCATCTGTGCTCCGATTCCCATAATGCTTTTCTGTTGCCACATTGAAGTACAAAATAATTATTTACGTAATTACGTAGGATAAAGAATGCAATGAAAACTCAATGACATCACATTAAAACATTATGTTGCATCAATAAAGGTAAATGGATGTTCTGAAGGCAACTGTACCAAAAATTAGTTAAATTGTACCTGTACAATAATGGAAAATGATAGCGGGACACTATAGGTAACGTCGTTACTTTCCGTTTGTCAATTTTAGCAAATATATCTACTAGGGAAAAATCATTATTGAGTGTCTGAAAGTTAAGTTTATTCCAAGACGCAATCAATACGTTCACTGTCGATGACAACGGTTAAGTCACTGATGACGGTGCCACTAAAGAAGAGTTATTAAACACGCTTTTCCAAACTCCTTCACCAAAGAAGACGAAGTAAATATTCCTGAATTCCTATAAAGAACAACTGCCAAGGTGAAGCAGATTTCTCGGTGTAGTAAAGCAGCTTAAATCACCTAATAAAGGCAAGGCCTCCGATCTAGATTGTATACCAGTCAGGTTCCTTGCAGAGAATGATGATACAGTAGATTCATATTTAGCAATTATATACACCGCTTGCTCACAATAAGATCCGTACCTAAAGACTGGAAGATTGCGCCCGCATCTCGTGGTCGTGTGGTAGCGTTCTCGCTTCGCGCGCCCGGGTTCCCGGGTTCGATTCCCGGCGGGGTCAGGGATCTTCTCTTCCTCGTGATGGCTGGGTGTTGTGTGTTGTCCTTAGGTTAGTTAGGTTTAAGTAGTTCTAAGTTCTAGGGTACTGATGACCATAGACGTTAAGTCCCATAGTGCTCAGAGCCATTTGGAAAATTGCTCAAGTCACACCAATACCGAAAACGGAAAGAAGGAGTAATTCTCTGAATTACAGGCCCATCTCACTAACGGCGATTTGCAGTAGGGTTTTGGAACAAAATACTGGATTCGAACATTTTGAAGTACCTCGAAGAAAACGATTTATTGACACGTAGTCAGCACGGATTCAGAAAATATCGTTCTTGCGAAACATGACTAACTCTTTATACTCATGAAGTAATGAGGGCTACCGGAAGGGTATGTCAAATTGATTCCATATTATTAGATTCCCAGAACGCTTTCGACACTGTTCCTCCATGCGTCTTCTAATCAAACCGCGTGGGTATAGAATATCGCCTCAGCTGTGCGACTGGGTTCGTGTTTCTGTCAGCAGCGTCACAGTTGGTAATAATAGACGGAAAATCACCGAGTAAATCATAAGTAATATCCAGCTTTCCCCAAGGTAATGTTACAGGCCCTGTACTGTTCCTGATCTATATTAACGGCATAGGAGAAAATCTGAGAAGCCCTCTTAGGCTGTTTGCAAATGATTCTGTCATTTACCGTCTTCTAAAGTCATTAGATGACCAAAACGAATTGTGAAATTATTTAGATATCTGCATGGTACGAAAAGTGGCAATTGAACCTGAATAAATAACAGTTGGAAGCTATTCAAATGGGTACCAAATAAAAAATCCGCTAAATTTCGATTACATGATAGGTCACACAATCTGAAGGCTGTAAATTCAACTAAACATTTAGGGATTACAATTGCAAATAACCTAAATTGGAACGATCACATAGATAATGGTGTGGCTGGAACAAACCAAAGACTGCGATTAATTGGGAGAACACCTAAAAGGCGCCACAGGTCCACTAAAGGGACTGCTTACACCACGCTTGTCCTCCCTTTTCTGGAGTATTTCTGTGCGGTATGGGATCCTCATCAGGTGAGATTGACAGACGACATCAAAAAAGTAGAAAGAGGGGTAGCTCGTTTTTGTACTATCGTGGAATAGGGAAGATAGTGCCACAGACATGATGCATAAACTGGAGTGTCAGTCATTAGAACAAAGGCGTTTTCGCTGCGACGGAATCTTCTCATTAAATTTAAATCACCAGTTTTCTCCGCCGATTGTGAAAAGATTATGTTGGCACCCACCTACATAGGGAGAAATGATCATAAAATGAGAGAAACGAGGGCTTTCACAGAAAAAATTAAGTGCTTTCTCCAGCGAGCCGTTAGAGAGTGGAACTTTATTATTTATTTATTTAATCGTATGGCTAGGGCCCGTCGTCTGGCAGACCGTTCGCCGGGTGCCGGTCTTTCATTTTGACGCCACTTCGGCGAGCGGCATTCGATGAGGATGATAGCATGAAGTGGAACGGTAGAGAGACAGCTTAAAGATGGTTCTCTGAACTCTCTGCCAGGCACTTTACTGTGAATAGCGGAGTAATCACTTAGACGTAGACATGTATATTGAGCGATAAATAGAACATTAAGTTACCGCTTACCTTATGGCAATAGTTCTCTTCCTCGCATATACAAAAAGCTAGATGAAATCCACAGAAAAATCTTTTTCTCAATGCACGTAAATCAAACCTGATAATATAGCTCTAGCAAGGATGGTGTTCACGCTGCTCTCGCTAAATGTCGTATGGTACAAGAGGT
Organism: Schistocerca gregaria; assembly: GCF_023897955.1. NCBI lineage: Eukaryota > Metazoa > Arthropoda > Insecta > Orthoptera > Acrididae > Schistocerca > Schistocerca gregaria. The sequence continues at coordinate 204,170,791 of NC_064924.1, forward strand.
TCACACTTTATTGTAGTGTTACAAATTTGGATCCGGTACAATATAGGCAACTCTTCCTTACAGATAGCAAAAAGTCCAGCACTTAAACGTGACCATTGTAGTTTCCAGTGTTGACGTGAAAAGAACTTAACTACTCTTCTATGTATTAACAGGAACTAAACTCTTTGATTCCTTTAATACAGCCTTGGGGCTCCATGAACATATTTTAAGTGCGATGGTTGCAGTACGTACCGCGGGATGTACCGCATCACATGGCGAAACGCTCGCGGTCATCGGGTTCCCGAAGTGTGAGGTTTTCTCCTTGTAAAATACGCCGGAACGAGGCGAACACGTCTGCAGCTAGTGTGTCTACGGCTGACGGACGTGACGGACCAAGATGAAAGAGGCGCAGCGAGCGAAGAGCGAAGTACGTGAAGGACAGCTCCGGATGGCGCAGACCTTCTTTCCTCAAAGTCTCCCCGCTGGAAGCGCTAACTTGTGTGAACTGCTGCCGTCACTGCCAGCAACTGTGTTAGTTTCGAGTCAGTGATCACGAGTGGGGTCGTTAGCTCTGCGGGCGCACACAAAAGATACACGGAAGCGTCTGGCGTCCGTCTCTAGAACGTACAGCGCCGCCTCGCTCGTAGCGCAGATGTATAGCGACAAAGGGTCCATCCACTGCGCAGTAGAAAGAAGAGGTGGCACCTAGCGGCTGGTGCGTTTGATGTCAGGTAAGGCCCGCGGCGTGCACGGGACTGGCACACAATGAGAGCGTCGTAGCACGTCATATCGCTCTTTTGGAAGCTCATCTCCGGGAAGCGACAAGCAAATCTTACGCGAATCTTTCATCCCTGCTGTCAAATCTATACACCTAAGAAGCAGTGGCGGAAGTAAGATAGTTTTAGGAGTGAGAATAAAATTCAGGATAAAAGGATATTACTTGAATTAGTTCACCATGACAAAGGTATCATCAGAGAAAGAGACAAAGAACTGCAGGACTTTGCAAACACCCTTCCTTCTGTTAATGCTTAAATGAACCGACCTGAGAAATTCCTTCAGTTCCTGTTTTCATGAAGCGCACTTGTTGGCAGTTGCAATGCTGTTGCAGCGCAGCCAAAATCTCTTAAAAAGAAGTCACACAGCAAAATGTGTCGTAGTTCAACAGTTTCTTGTGGCTCCCCAACGAAAAGTAGCTCGCTGAAAGAATAATCTGCGTCTAGGTAGTACGATCCTGGTTTTCATTCTCATATAAGAAAATCGTTTCGTTAAACTGAATTCATATGTAAGCTTATTGGCTTCTTTCTACGCATGGTAGTTTTAATGTCTCCACATCGAATAACGAGCAATAGGAAACGGCTGTGTACTCAGATTTCAAGGTAAAATACAGCATTAAAGGGTGTGTATACTCTTGTTCTTGCACACTTCAGGAATTACTCAACATCTACATTGGGAAACAAACGCAAATGGCATGATGGATCACATAGCAAACTAACTCAGAGATTATAACCACAAAATAAAAAATCATTGTTCACTCGGTGATATGACTTGATGGCGTTCGAGTAATGCAGAGGTCAGCGAATTCTCATCTTATAACAATAAAATTAAATAAAAGCATTGTGCACTCATTGTCATGACAAGAGTGCATTCGAGTAATGCAGACGGCTGAAAATCACTTTTGTACAAAACAAACCAGGGTATCAAAAAAACGTTCAAATATGTGTGAAATCGTCATCAGTCCCTAAGCTTACAAACTACTTAACCTAAATTATCCTGAGACCAAACACACACACCCATGCCCGAAGGAGGACTCGAACCTCCGCCGAGACCAGCCGCACAATCCATGACTGCAGTGCCCAGACCGCTCGGCTAATCCCGCGCAGGCCAGGGTGTCCCTCAGTCCATTGTCGGTTAATACTTTCTTTGACAGTTGCGGTGGGTGCTGTTGATTACTCATGGCTCATCGTTACAATACTCTGGCTAAATATGCTGGGAAGGTTGGTGCTGCTGTGAGTGGGATAGTCTTAGTCCCAGGACTTATACCATTCCATGAACAACTGCGGAGCTTCGATTGTTCGATGTTAGTGTTGCAAAGCGGTACTGCGATTGGAGTGACTTGCACGCTGTACATTTTCAGTACTCAATAGTTCTTGCTTGTTCTTTCTTGTACTTGTTGACAGACTGAGAATTGTTTTCCCTACAAGATATGACTGCAGAAAATGTATTTCTCTACTGGATATGTGGTTCAACTGGGATATACTGTATGTGATTCTGAACATATTGCCAGGGAGCTTGACAGTTTACGGATTTGAGTCAATACCAGTATTTTTCTTGTTGTTATGGGTACTAACGCTGGTTGATTGGAGGTCTAGGCAGCAGCTGCGTTGCTGATTCAGAAGGAAACATGGGAAAGATCTACGTCCTGTCAGCCAGTCGGATCACTGAGGCCTCGAAAAAGAAATTCGGTCGTGTCCTTAGAAAGACTAGGTCCGGCGCGTCCCTTTCCACACTCGGATGACAGTAAGTCCAGGACATTAAAGACTACGTCGCATTCATCGTCAAATAAATGTATAAGTTACTTGTGTAAAAACGGCAGGTGCAGAGCAAGAGAAAGCGGCACGTTTATAGGTACTAACACTGCTTCAGAACGTCAGATATTTAATGATAACGAAAATATCAAGATATTCAGCCTACTTTCATTTAATGATTTGTGTACAAGTGTGGTGAGGTGAGGGCAAGGGGGAGAAGGGCTTAAGGATAGGTGTGGAAGGGGGTGAGGTGCGCACATGAGGAAATGAAATGCTTCAAATGGCTCTAAGCACTATGGTACTTAACTTCTGAGGTCGTCAGTCCCCTTGACTTAGAACTACTTAAACCTAACTAACCTAAGGACATCACGCACATCCATTCCCGAGCAGGACCGTAGCAGCAGCGCGGTGCTGGACTGAAGCGCCTAGAACCGCTCGGCCACAACGGCCGGCCATGAGGAAATAACTATGTAGTTTATCTGTGACGTCCTTGATATAATCCTCAGCTACTCTCCAAGGCAAGTAATAAGGTGCGATAGTTGGTCGATTAATCAGTCGCTAACTCAGGTTGGCAAACGTTCAGACCGTTCAATATGTTACAGGAGATATATCTTTCCTGGTGATATCGTTGGTCAGTTCAGTAACACATAACGGATTTAATAGATTACACCAAATAGCAAATGTTGAACAAGAGTGTGGTCTCTGACCTCTGCCTACCGTATTACCGTGAACACAACTCGGAAACTTCTCTATGCCCTGCAAATTACGCTCCGCTGCACCAAATACAAGGAGTAATCTTCGCTTGTTATTACCTGGAAAATAAGTTTTACGGTATTTCTTGATGTTCTGGTGTTCACAGTTACCCTGTGTTGGAAAAAAGTATTAGGATGTGTGTGATATACCATGATAATGGTTGTTCCTAAACGCCAACTGAATGAAAATAAATATAACGGTACAGACAGCTGTACTGGAGACCTTTGAGGAATGCATTAAATCAGAATATCTATCTGTGTTGTTCTGTTCGGTTCTATATGACACGAAAGGGTTATAAATTTCATTTCTTATTATTTAAATGTCAAAATAACTTTATGAAATTTGGTGACTTTGTCCGAAATTGCCAGGGCAGTACGTGGTTAATAAAATGTTAAAACAATTTAAGTCATCTGGTGATAAACGTTAAGAGTTAAATACGTAATGTTTGTGTCAATGTGACCCGATATTAATGTGATAACTCTAAAGTCAAATACTTTCTGGTTGTCTTTTTTCCATAATACTAATGACTTCCATTGTTCATACTTACTCTCAACATTCAACAAGTCAACAAAGGAGCTGCGTTTACAACATTACGACTTGTGAGCTTGAATTATGACATCATTCGATTGCATCATTGATTGATGCTGAGTTGGAAGAATAGCTCAACAGGCGAAGGATCATTTCCGAGTTCGAAGATGATGTCAGTAATGTTTCCGAATGCGAGTGTTCCGATGACATTGAAGGATGGATCAAAGTACTGTACAGTCTTCTATTTCTGAAAACGTCATTAGTCATTAGAAGTTCCCCGGGAATTAGCAGGCATGCAAGCAGCAGAATAATTTATGTAAATTGTTCATTTGAAGTATTATTTTCTACAACACTTCAGACTGAAATAATAGGTGTGTCAAATATTGACAGACAACGAGTTTACGGTACACAATGGACAAACATTATGATTCTTTTTTTCACATACACTCTGGACGCCTATTCCTTGCGGGGGTATATCGCTCACATGGGGAACTTACAAAACATTTGTGGGACAAGGATACTGTGGGGAACATATTTCGAGCAACCATGTCCTTAGAAACAGTCTGTTAAATATCACATCTCTTGCGATTTGATTAGAAATCCACAATAGAGGAAATATGATGTAGTGATAAACTCGTAGGAAATCGCAATGTGTGCGAAGTGGTTAGAAAAACTGTATACTCTAAGTGAAAATGTGGCCGTCGGCGAGCAGGTGGTAGAATCTAGAGGCCGCTGTCCATTCAAACAGTACATCCCAAGTATACCGGCAAAATATGGGGTCAAGATATGGGCTCTGTGTGACAGAACATCTTCACATGTACTGAAAGCCCAAATCTATAGAGGAAATGAGAGTGGAGCGGCACCAGAAAAAAAATCAGGGAATGAGAATAGTTGCTGACCTTATCTATGAATTGCCATATCAGAAAATAACCTCTGACGATTTCTTTACGCCAAAGATTTTTGGACAGGTGCTCTTGGAAAGGAAACTGACAACGCTAGGAACCATACGTAAAAATAAGCCAGAGCTTCATAGCTTTTCATTATAGTTCAGAAATGACACTACGGTGTACAGTTATATTACTAAGAGAAATAAGTGCGTTGTACTAATGAGCACTCTGCACCATGGTAGGGAAATAAGTGACAGGGCTGATAAGAGGCCAAAAATGATTTCATATTATATTTCAGCCAAAGCGGCTGTAGACACACTCGGTTACCTAGCAGGTACATATACATGCAAACGAAAAACCAATAGATGGCTCGTGATTTTCTACAGTATTTTTGATGTTGCTCCTTCTCATGTGTATATGTCTTGTGGACTTCGACTGACCCTAACTGGAGTGCTACAAAACTGACTAAAAACAGAATATTTTTGGGGAGCTTGAAAAGTTGAAGAACAAATTCCATCAAGGAAGCATTTTGCAAGAAAAGAAGATTCTTTGAGAATGGTCGGGGGCATCCAAGACCCTGAGAGAGTGGCGGGTGTTGCTAAATCATTAACAACAAGAAACTCTCCTAAACGTGCAAGCTGTAAGTTCTGCCCTTCAAGCAATGACAATAAAGCAAACATGTTATGTGGTAAGTGTAACAAACATGTACGCAAAGCCCACGGCTACTACTTGTGTCCAAAATGCAGTGAATAAGAAGGAAAGAAAAGTAATGTGGATAGACGGACAGATGGTTGTTGAGAATGACCTTTTGGTGGAAACGTGTGTTGTTCCTATTATATCCTGCATGAATAAAAAATAACAAATTTTCTTTAGCGAAGTTCTGTGTGTTATTATTATTAATAATGTTATTATCCTATGATCATTAACAATGTACTGTAACATAATAACAATGTCGGTGATTTACAACTGTTAGAAGAATACATGTGAGTAGAAGTTTTTTCAGCACTTTATTATGTCGAGTCATATTGATCCGAACAGTATTTTTGTATAGTAAAAGTGAACAGAACAGCCGGGCTATGAAAGAAAGCGATTTGTCTTTTCTGTCCAATTCAATGCACTCTTAGGGAATCAACATTCTTGTTTGAAAAAGCCAGTAACTCTGAAATCCGTACGTGTACGTCAAGGTATAGATACCGTGTAATAGGACCCATACTCGAGATCTGCATAGTGGCGAAGATGTATAATTGACAGCAACGACTGAAACGAACGAAGTTAATCGTTATGTACTAAGTAGATGAAAGTATTGGTGGTTATATTGAAGTACTGCTTGCTACCGTAGTTACAGCAAGAAGGAATGAAATAATTAGATTGAAATCCTTTTCATAAGAAATATTACTGTCTGGAATTTGTGTAGATAGGATACTTCCTTGGTGCGCTAGACAATCCTTTCCAGTTAGTATTAATACTTATTACGGATATCACAAACGGCCAGTTGCAGCGAAGTTAACTATGTTTCGTATTTAATATTCGTCCCTGTAGCGAGTTATTCATTAGTCATTTGACAGCTTGTTCCTGTAGTCCAAGAGCAATTGCTAAATTAAAACGGCTTCTGTTCGTTACCTCACCGGTCGCTAATTACTTCTTCTGCTGCTGATAGAAATGGAGACATCAGTTAATCAGCAAAACAGATGCGTTTCATCCGTCTCCGGCATTTTTAAATGTGCCATTACCGCTTTAATAAATCACAAGAAGTAGCAAATTAGATCTAAATCGAAATTAATGAAACTAAATTAAGTGTCGTGGTGCCAGTTGGGGGATTACCTAATTCGACCATGATGAAGACGCTCACTATTTCTCATTTACGCCTCCTACAGATTAAAGTGCTAGAGGAAAAGGCAATATATTAGAACTTTTTGCACAACTCACATATTAAACTACTGATGAATACTTGCAAAGATCTACTTCAATACAGTAACACGCACCGCTGTACTTTGACAGTCACGTAGATGAAATGTACCACATGGATATGCACGTCGCATGCCATATGCATCATATGCCGGCCATTCTGAGCATAGCATTAGACCAATTTACTTTCCCACATCTTGCTGGACAAAAGCTTCCATTTTCACATCTCAGAAAAACAATACATGAACACTGAAAATATGTCTACACATAGAGCCTGCAGAACTTGCACACTACTCTACTGTCTTAGGGTCACAGTAAGGATTAACTGAGATTATGAAAAGTTACATACAATTTCACAGCGTTTTATTAATTCACAGTTTGGTGCATGATTTAGCAGGACCTGAAATGCGTAAACGTACATCACTAGGCTTGCAATGTGTGAGCACAGAGACAACAGAGGACAACGTTACAGAGTGGGAATTCTTGAATTATGGCACTGGGCCACTCTGAATGAAATTTCTTCAGCGTTGTAAACTTAAGTAAAAAATAGACTATCGATAAAAATAAGTCATCAGTTCTGAAATGGACAGTATATAAAGAACAAAAGTAAGGCATAATGAACACTAAAACTACATGCAACTTATTTGCTCCTCATAAAATAAAAGAATAACTACATTTTACTTATTTTCTCCTTATAAAAACAAAGAATAAAAAATTAACTTGTTGGAAGCATTCCCTTTTTTTAAAACATTTGTACCATATGTTAGGATAATATCTCAATACTTGTGTATGTATATTTCTTTCTCAAAGCAATTCTTGGTAATAATTCTTGTTTGTTAGTGCAGCAATGTTGAAATGAGTGCCTAGAAACAAAAATATTTTTATTTGTTCATGATATTTAGAAAGTGTGTTACGAATAGATTTTACTTAATTACTACATTTATAAAAAGTGTTATTTGTAGTTTATTAGCTGTCTGGTGTGCTTAACTTATTTAATTTTTCACATGTTTCTTTTGCACAATTCCTACATCATATAATTTGATTTCACACATTCACACAATCGTATGAATGTTTAAGTATGAGGTTGGCGAATGTTTTTTTGCATGAAGGTGATGCACTTGAGCGAGTTGGATGTGGGCAAATATTTGATGTACAGCTTCGTTCGACGTTCCTTCTTGGCTTTGCAAGTGTGTGTTGCTGTTGTGGAGGTCCCAAAATTTAGTGGGGCTGTGAGTGCATAATCTCGTGGTTTACTGACTTTGTATGCATTAAAGTCATCGTTATGTGTCGCTGAAAGCGGTCGTTTTCGTTGTAATACTTCGCAGACGACCAGTTTACAATAGGATAGGGATTTGGGAAGGTATGCCATCTGTTCTTCACCCATCTTCTTTCTTGGTCTCAATCTTGCTAATCGTCAACTTCTGTTCTTCCTGCTTTTTCTCTGCTTCTTACTTGATTCTTGGTTCTTCTCTGAGCAGGATATGGAAATATTTATTTATAACTAGTCGTTTTGAAGTTATCCTCCTAGTAACAGTTTGATAAATTGTTTAGGCGTGTCATTTTTACTTTGTGGAAGTTTTCTTTAGTTTTGAGCATCAGCGTGCTGTTTAATAGCAGTAGCGTGACTTTTACACCTTTTTTTTTTTTTGACAGTGGTGGCTTGCCCAAGCTGTCTTCTCGTCAGGCCGTGTTTTGTCTGCTGTGCCGAGTCGGGGTGCTCGGAGAACATTCCGGCATTCGGTGTCCCGCCGCATCTCTGCAGGGCTCCATCACTGTGTGGCTCCGTGTTCTGTCCCAGCATGGTTCCGCCTAGCGGGCAGATTTATCGCCCACTTTCGATACCAGGGCCTTCTGTTGGTCTCGCTGTCTTTTCCTTACTGTGGACGCTTCTGCCATATAGGAATCGTGTCTTGCTAATTACTTACTTTTCTTTCTTGATACTTCTCTCGTTGCAACTAGTGAGTCGTTGCATCTTGTCATTGCTGGAGTTTTTGCAATGGTTTTTACAAAAATTTTACTTATAATCATGTAACATATGTCTAGTACCTACATTGCTTAAAAAGCTTTACAAATTTCGGCACCCTTTCCATGCTACAATTCTAAGATATTTTGAGTCTTCACTTCTACAAAAATCCTCAAATTCGTTTTCTATTTTTTGTGTAGTGTTGTGGTGTATAGCATTTAAGTATTTCATGCTGTTAGACTATCTACACTTTATCCCTTCACCTTAATCTATGCTATTAATGGTGTTATTTTTGTTTTTGTTTTTACTGAAACTACTTTCTTTTTCCCACCTTCCTCTCTCTTGATTCTTCTTTCTCCTGACGATCTTATCTGCAACATAATCTTGAAATATTGTACTGATTATTTACCAGTAATAAAATTAATCTTCAAACTTGTACTGAAAGCGTTTAATACTGCCAGTCTTAGGTAAAAATACCTCTGCTTTATCTCGTAAAATACCCTCTAATTCTCTTTTACTGCGTTCTGAAATACCTGGAACTTCTTGCAATTTTTCGACGATTTCTTTATGGTCTTCTAATATGAGGCGTTTCCCCCTTTTGTGCATAACATTCTAATTCTTCATCCTCTTTATCTCGCATTATTCTTAATTGTTTGTTTATAACTTGTATTTCTTCTAATTTTAGCTTTTGCTCAAAGAGAAGTGTGACACCTCTGAATGTTACACGACCTTTCCCCATATCTATTATCGCTCGTCTCTCATTTAAAAAATCTGCACCTACAATCAAATCTACAGTTAGTTTAGATATAATCATGAAGTTGGCTTCGATCTTTTGACCTTGACACGAAAGAGTTAACCTTGTTTGTCTCACAGCTTCCGCAGCATTATTTCTAAAAGAACCTCTTACTTTAATCTTACGTGTTTTCAGAACTGGCAATTCCTAATTGGCATTACACTGCATAAATAAATTTTCTGAGATTGCAGTCAGTTCACTTCCACTATCAATTACAATATTGACTGGGATATGCTTTACCACGCCCTTAATGGCATTGGCTGAATTTCAAAGGGTTGGTTCTGTTCTTCTTCTTCTTGCATCAACGAATCCTACATTGAATCATACATGAGTCTATTTAGGAATTTCCCTTGTGAATTCGAACTTTCTGTAGAATAAGCTTCGACTTCTACTTCTCTCTCTTTTGTTTCCTCTTCTTTATTTCTTCGTTCATTTACGCTTTCTTCAACATCCTCTACTTTTTCCTCTTACTCGTCTATCTTCTCCTTCTTCATCGCTACTTCCACATAATCGCATCTAAATGCTCTAATTATCCCTTCATAACTTCCTTCATTATATACGCTGGGTTGTGTGCCTACTCGTAACTTATTTTTAACTTCTGTCGACTGTGCATTATCCTCATTGAATGCGCTGTCCCTGGTTTCCTTCTCAAATAGCTGTGCAATACTCATTACTTCGTCCTTTCCTCCTACAATCGTTGTGCATGCCTCTGGTAATTCATCTTCCTCGCCAGTATCCTCCCAATTAATTTCGTCCAAACATGATATTGTTATTTTCTTGTCTTCGTCTTCATCTGGTCCATGCGGATTTTTTACTTCCTTCTTCTGTTCAAGGTGCTGCAATTGTCCTGGGTCAGTGAGTCATTCTCTTTGGCATGGGCGCTTAGCTGTCAATTCGAACGTTTAAAGGGGTTTGGTGGTCTTACCTCCATCTCTTCTATCTGTATTCTCTTTTCTTGTTCAGCTTGTTGATAGTGGTTTCTTTGTTGATAATTTGTCGGACTATTGGTTCTCCAGTACCCCTTCCAGTTGTCGTTATACCCTTTTTAATAGTTGTTGCCGTTCCTGGGTGAATTATAGTTATTGCCATGTTCTCTTCTGAAGCCATAACCGGTTCTTTGTTGACATCAGTTGTCGTTTCTTGGTGCTAAGTTATCACATTATTCGTAATTATTGTTTCTTCGTACTGTGTCTTGTGGATTCCACTGCTTTTTGCTTTCGTTTTCACATGCGCTTCGTCTTTTTCTTGCGTCATCTTCCGAAAATATGAACTCTAGTTACCTTAGAATACCTTTAAATGCTTCGACGTCATTGCCTCCGCGACCTACTAATGATTGCTGGTATTTCAATGGTAGCTGCATCACGCATAATTTATTCAACTCTCCTTCACTGTATGGTACATCTAAGCATTGATTTTTGTTTGCCATTAATTCGAAAAATTTCACGGGACTCTTCTCTCCTGAATTTTCAAAATATGGGTTCTGTAATAATTCTTACTTCACTCTGTTCTGTGTCAGCTGTAGAAGGGAATGACAACAATGAAAATTTGTGACGGATCCGGACTCGAACCCAGATTTGCCGCTTCATGGGAATAGTCTCCGTAACTGCTGTGGCTATCCATGCACAGCCCTCTGACAAACCCAAACTTCCATACCTCGCCTCTCCTGCATCACAACCTGTACTACTACACACATTACATAATTCCCATACAGGGGAGGACATTTCACTTGAAACTCACTACCTGGTATCGGTGGATAAATGCGATATTGCTGAGCCCTGTAGTGTCCTTTTGAAATATTAAGGACAACACATGTGAAAAGACTAAAAAAGAGACAGGAACGTCAAATTTATTATGAAAATTTATCAAATTAAATTCAAGGAAATATTATATCGACCATAATTAAAAAAAGACATTATATGTAAGTGATGAAATCGTAATGTATAACGCATAGACGCAATCATTATGAACTTTGCCCTTATATATAAAATGAAAAAAGAGAAAAAAGTTTTCTTCTGCTGTTAGTCTGCTGTCTGTAAGGTACGATCGCTATTGTACTGGGGAGACTACGTATAGCGATAGCATTTGTTCTTTTATATATATATATATATATATATATATATATGTGTGTGTGTGTGTGTGTGTGTGTGTGTGTGTGTGTGTGTGCATTGTGTCATTTAGAAACTCATACAAGCGACCCCTCATAAAGTGTCAATTGAAAAATGTTATTTATCATTTTTCAGTTGCTGCGAAGCGAGCAGCGGTGATCTTTGGCTGGTAACAATTGATCGCCATTAAGCGACATATATAAAATTGCTGTTTCGTGCAGATTACATCAAAAGCCAGCGTATTAACAATCATTCCAAGTCATTAAGTTATTTAAAGTGGAAAAGTTCAATAATACTCTCCTGGAAATTGAAATAAGAACACCGTGAATTTATTGTCCCATGAAGGGGAAACACGTCTCCATTCGTCCCTCCATTCACAACTGTCGCGACACCACTGGAGACGGGCTGCACGATGTTGGGGCGTGAGCGGAAGACGGCCTAACGGTGTGCGGGACTGTAGCCCAGCTTCATGGAGACGGTTGCGAATGGTCCTCGCCGATACCCCAGGAGCAAAGTGTCCCTAATTTGCTGGGAAGTGGCGGTGCGGTCCCCTACGGCACTGTGTAGGATCCTACGGTCTTGGCGTGCATCCGTGCGTCGCTGCGGTCCGGTCCCAGGTCGACTGGCACGTGCACCTTCCGCCGACCACTGGCGACAACATCGATGTACTGTGGAGACCTCACGCCCCACGTGTTGAGCAATTCGGCGGTACGTCCACCCGGCCTCCCGAATGCCCACTATACGCCCTCGCTCAAAGTCCGTCAACTGCACATACGGTTCACGTCCACGCTATCGCGGCATGCTACCAGTGTTAAAGACTGCGATGGAGCTCCGTATGCCACGGCAAACTGGCTGACAGTGACGGCGGCGGTGCACAAATGCTGCGCAGCTAGAGCCATTCGACGGCCAACACCGCGGTTTCTGGTGTGTCCGCTGTGCCGTGCGTGTGATCATTGCTTGTACAGCCCTCTCGCAGTGTCCGGAGCAAGTATGGTGGGTCTGACACACCAGTGTCAATGTGTTCTTTTTTCCATTTCCAGGAGTGTACAATTTTGGCAAAAACCAAACATTTTCGAAGATACAGTGACTTCTAGGTCAGGGGACTTGGCCGGAATTACATTACTCTAAGAGCATTTGAAATAATTTGTATGGAGCCTAGTGCTAAAGTAAATCATAGCTTAACATCTATTTTCGCCACCTACAAATCGGTTTCTTATTACGGCCTCTATTGTTTTTACGTAACAGTCTACATCTACATCTACATAACTACTCTCCAATTCACATTTAAGTGCTTGGCAGAGGGTTCATCGAACCACAATCATACTATCTCTCTACTATTCCACTCCCGAACAGCGAGCGGGAAAAACGAACACCTAAACCTCTCTGTTCGAGCTCTGATTTCTCTTATTTTATTTTGATGATCATTCCTACCTATGTAGGTTGGGCTCAACAAAATATTTTCGCAATCGGAAGAGAAAGTTTGTGACTGAAATTTCGTAAAAAGGTCTCGCCGCGACGAATAACGTCTTTGCTGTAATGACTTCCATCTCAACTCGTGTATCATATCTGCCACACTCTCTCCCCTATAACGTGATAATACAAAACGAGCTGCCCTTTTTTGCACCCTTTCGATGTCCTCCGTCAATCCCACCTGGTAAGGATCCCACACCGCGCAGCAATATTCTAACAGAGGACGAACGAGTGTAGTGTAAGCTGTCTCTTTAGTGGACTTGTTGCATCTTCTAAGTGTCCTTCCAATGAAACGCAACCTTTGGCTCGCCTTCCCGACAATATTATCTATGTGGTCCTTCCAACTGAAGTTGTTCGTAATGTTAACACCCAGGTACTTAGTTGAATGGACAGCCTTGAGAATTGTACTATTTATCGAGTAATCGAATTCCAACGGATTTCTTTTGGAAGTCATGTGGATCATCTCACACTTTTCGTTATTTAGCGTCAACTGCCACCTGACACACCATACAGCAATCTTTTCTAAATCGCTTTGCAACTGATACTGGTCTTCGGATGATCTTACTAGACGGTAAATTACAGCATCATCTGCGAACAATCTAAGAGAACTGCTCAGATTGTCACCCAGGTCATTTATATAGATCAGGAACAGCAGAGGTCCCAGGACGCTTCCCTGGGGAACACCTGATATCACTTCAGTTTTACTCGATGTTTTGCCGTCTATTACTACGAACTGCGACCTTCCTGACAGGAAATCACGAAGCCAGTCGCACAACTGAGACGATACTCCATAGGTCCGCAGCTTGATTAGAAGTCGCTTGTGAGTAACGGTGTCAAAAGCTTTCCGGAAATCTAGAAATACGGAATCAGCTTGAGATCCCCTGTCGATAGCGGCCATTACTTCGTGCGAATAAAGAGCTAGCTGCGTTGCACAAGAGCGATTTTTTCTGAAGCCATGCTTATGCTTATAAATCAGTATATCAAATAATAAATTACAGTAGAGCTACTAAACAGCCTGTGTTATTAAGAATAACTCTGTACTGTTTCCTTGGAAATGCATGCTTGCCGGAAGCAACATTGCACCGTTCTTCATAACAACACAAGCATAGGTATATCGTATCGCATCGTGTTTCATAAGCAGCTGGACATTTGTTTGAAGGGACATACTCTGGTTGTGGAATACACGTACTGAAGCGGACCCAGTATTTCCTCAGAGTGGAGGAAGAGAAAAAAAAACGCCTGCTCAGCCGGTAGCAACCTGCGTGGATACACACGCGGCCTCATCGGTATGCGGTGAACGTTCCCTCGCTTAGCGTCAGGTGTATGCGTGCAGCTTCCCTTGCTCGCGTGAACTGCATAAGTATCAAGAAAAAGATCACAGACCATGTGGTGTTCTTTCTGAAAACACGGCCTTCAAATTTCGGGTAATAAAAGGGCCAAAACTAAAAGAAAATACTGGGTCAAAATGACGTAATTGCTAATCAGCTTTTAAAATAAACCGGTATGTCACTATGGCTAGATGACTGCAAAAGTAGGAGGTCAAATATCTTGGTTAGAAGAATTCAGTTTATTAGGCTGGAGAGCATTAATAGGAACTGAGATCTTTCTCCGGTGGCCTACTATAAGAAGAAAGTCATTCAAAAACAGGGGGCTACTAATGAGAGTGAACAAGTCGATTCAGATACAGAAATGATTACTTCGACGAAGTCAGTCATCACAGTATATACTGAAAGGTGTAACCAGATATAATATTATAATGAAATCGGCATGTCACATGATAATTTTCGAAAAAAAATTTCTATGTATCATTATGACGAACCATATTTTGCAACCTAAAATTCGTCTCGTGCAATTTACACATCAATATTTAGCTTGCCGTCAATTACTAATAAATTTTCTGATGAACGTGTCTGGCTCTAAGTGAAAATGAATCACTTCCTTTGCTATCAAACGTTGTTATACACTACTGGCCATAAAAATTCCTACACCAGGAAGATATGCAGATGATAAACGGATATTCATTGTACAAATATATTATACTAGAATTTAGATGTGATTACATATTCACGCAGTTTGGGTGCATAGATCCTGAGAAATCAATACCCAGAACAACCATCTCTGGCCGTAATAAGGGCCTTGATACGCCTGAGCATTGAGTCAATCAGAGCTTGGATGGCGTGTACAGGTACAGTTGCCCATGCAGCTTCAACCCGATAACACAGTTCATCAAGAGTAGTACTGGGGTGTAGTGACGAGACAGTTGCTTGGCCACCATTAACCAGACGTTTTCAATTGGTGAGGGATCTGGAGAACGTGCGAACGTATTGACCAGGGTAGCAGACGAACATTTTCTATATCCAGAAAGGCCCGTACAGGACCTGCAACATGCGGTCGTGCATTACCATGCTGAAATGTATGTTTCGCAGGGATTGAATGAAGGTTAGAGCCACAGGTCGTAACACATCTGAAATGTAACGTTCACTGTTCAATGTGCCGTCCATGCGAACAAGTGGTGACCGAGACGTGTAACCAATGGCCCCCCATACCATTACGCCGGGTGATACGCCAGTATGACGATGAATACTCGCTTCCAATGTCCGTTCACCGCGATGTCGACAAACACGTATGCGAACCTGGATTCATCCGAAAGAATGACGTTTTGCCATTCGTGCACCCAGGTTCGTCGTTGTGTACACCATCACAGGTGCTCCTGTCTGTGATGCACCGTCAAGGGTAACCGCAGCGATGGTCTCCGAGCTGATAGTCTATGCTGCTGCAAATGTCGTCGAACTGTTCGTGCAGATGGTTATTGTCTTGCAAACGTCCCCATCTGTTGACTCAAGGATCGAGACGTGGCTGCACGATCCATTATAGCCATGCAGATAATATTCCTGGCATCTCGACTGCTAGTGATACGAGGCCGTTGGGATCTAGCACGGCTTTCGGTATAACCCTTCAGAACCTACCGATTACATATTCTGCTAACAGTCAATGGATCTCGACCAACGCGAGCAGCAATGTCTTGATACGATAAACGGCAATCGCTATAGGCTACGATCTTCATCAAAGTCGGAAACGTGATGGTACGTATTTCTCCTTCTTACACAAGGCATCATAACAACGTTTCACCAGGCAACGCAGGTCAACTGCTGTTCGTGTATGAGAAATCGGTTGGAAGCTTTCCTCATGCCAGCATGTGGTATGTGTCGCCACCGGCGCCAGCCTTGTGTGAATGCTCTGAAAAGATAATCATTTGCGTATCACAGCATCTTCTTCCTGCCGGTTAAATTTCTTGTCTGTAGCACGTCATCTTCGTGGTGTAGCAATGTTAGTGGCCAGTAGTGTACTTTTTCTCTTTCGCTCTCTCTCTCTCTGTAATATAAGTACCTTGTTATTAGGAATCCCAGTATTGGTATTAACTGTTACACCCACTTCTTTCTCATCAATAGGTCTGCGGCGGGGTTACTTCGCACGCCACTATAATTTCCTCTGTCTGTTATTTCATTAGCTGAAGTAGAGAGGAAAGAGCAAATTTCGGTCAGCTTGATTACAACATTTAATTTTTCGATTTTCCGACGTGCTCAGTCCCTAGTTTCCTCCTTTTATGCGCGGTGGGCTAATCAGATTCGTTTTTAAGATCAACTGTTAGTTTCTGCTCCATGCAGTGATCGTTTCATATTATTGTGCATTGAGGTAACATTCCTAAAGATACGAAAAACAGCTTTGTTCAATATTTTTGATGGCATATATACAACTGCGTTGGACGGTAAGAGCATACATTGTCGAGTACGGTTACTACAACCAAATAATTTTGCCATTTAGAGCACACAGCAATTTCTGAACCATATTTAGCCTGCTGAGGCGAGCAAAGGGCCATGGACGCCACAGCAGTCATGAGAAAAGGCAGTGATTTTCTCTTTCAGTGGTAAACATGGTTTTTAATCAAGGTACTAACAAACGGTTTAGATTATACTCGTTTACAGAGGGAGGCGGCATGATAGGTCTCACAAAACAGTGAACTGGTGGGTAAGATCTTAGCGTTATTCCATGATTGTAATAAACACAACAGATACACATGAAAGAGAGTTTACTCATCAATAATATATTCTGCTTCACTATTTTGTACAGTCTGACAACGCTGAGGTAGCTTTTAGATCACGTAGTTTTGAGGGGAGGAACTCGTCGAGTCATGTTAGGGGCGCATTTTCAACCAGAATGGAAGTTCGAAAAAGATGTTTCGATAGAGAGTAAAAAAAGGTGAAAATCTGAGGGTGAAAAATCAGGCGAACAAGGTTAGTACGGAATGACTTCCCAACCCAACCCATGTATAATGCTTTTTGTCAGTATAACGGAACGCAGGTGAGCGTGACAATGATGTGGCATCACTCGTCCTGATCGTTGTGTTGGATAGCGTCTACAAGACGAATAATTTGTAGACAATAAATGTTATCAGTGATGGCTACACCTCGGGGAAGCAATTCGTAATATACTAGACCGTCGCTGTCCCACCAGATGCGTTGTATTACCTTTTGTAGATGCGAGCAGGTCTTCGGAAGGTTTATGTATGTTTGGACTCAACCATTCCTTTCTGTTCCTTATGTTAGCATGAAAACACACTTTCTCGTCGCCAGTAACGATACAGGATAAGAATGGTCGGTGTTGTTCACGAGCCAATTGATGACCAGCTAGCAGAAATGCACATATGGCCACTCGTTGAGTTTTGTGATTTTGGCTCATAGCATGCGATACCCATGCATACGAATTTTGAACCTTCCCCTCTACACGCAAATGTAGCACGATGTCGGAATGATTACAGTTCATGACATTTGCCAGCTGTCAAGTACACTGATTTGGATAACACCTTTAAAGGACCTTCATCATACCAGCAAAGGTCTTCCTGGATATGGAGAGTCACTAATGTCAAAACGACCTCCTTGAAACGAAAAAACAATTATCTAGCCGCACTCTGTACAATGGCATTATTCCTACAAATAACGCAATTATTTTTGGCTGCCTCCGTTGCTATTACCGCTTTGTTGAATTCAAAAGAATACTACGTCGGAAATGTCGATTTCTCCTGTTGGCGTTTCATTTTTTAGCGTCCACTGACCCGCTCAGTATCTCAAAATGACAATACACAAACTGAAATAGCAACAGTACCTTCTTCTTCTTTCTTCGTTTACTACCGGCTTACCCCGCATTGCGCGCAGGGTCGGTAGGGTTAAGTACGGAATTGGCATGGTTAATTTTAAGGGGTGGCCGGATGCCCTTCCTATCGCCACCCCATACACCCTGGGATGGAGTTAGTGTACCCCACCTGGCTGCGACTGGTGTAAATCGTGAAATAGGGAGAATGTGTTTGAAATGTCTGCGAGTCATGTAACTGAGGCGGGACGTGGGATCCAGCCCCGTATTCACCTAGTAGGATGGGGAAAACCACCTGAAAACCACATACTGGCTGACCAGCACACCGGCTGTCTTCGTTAATCCGCCTGGAGGATTCGATCTGGCGCCGGCGTGCCTACCCGAGTCCAGGAAGCAGCACGTCAGCGCTCTCGGCTACCCTGGCGCGTAAACAGCAGCAGTATATTACAAATAAAAAATGACAATCCATGAAGAAACTCACGGCAACGGGAATACCACTATGTAAAACAAAAACGCTACAACTTATGCGTCGACCTATTATATCCAGAACGAGGAGGTATATCGCGGAGACGCTTTCGCCAAAATATGCCGTTCACTGTGGCTGAATTCTGACCACAGAAGAGACTTTTTAATGTTAATTATTGTCCAATCTTAGCAACGTCTTGGTTATCTTGAAGAGAACCATATTGTCTCCTACGGTATCGGTTATAACCTGATCCAATGATATCAACAACGCAAACTGTGCGGAACTTGAAAAAAAAAATCTTCGCTAACCCCTGACCCATTGTAAATGACGATCTCACACACACAGTGTAGTCCTATTAAATATCTGAAACAGATTTAGGAATCCTATAAGAACATCCTACAACCAGCATTCGTCCTGCTTGTAGATGTCATTAAAAAAAGTAATCTTAAAACTGCTTCCATCTTACAAATATAAGTCTTCATCTAAAATAGATATTATCACACGAATATTTCAACCTTGATACAATATTCGATAAAAATCTAAAAATGTAAATCAATGATATTTCAAAACCGGTGGAAGTTGTTTTCAGCTCACTATATGAAAGATAATTTGTAAACGAAAATTTTGGTAGTCTTTCTCTGAATGGTGCTCCGGTCTTTGCGATAGACGCACTTAAAAGAGACGAAAACCATGACACGAAAACTGGACTGCTGCACATGTGTGGAGCTCCATGTTCTAGATAAGTTAACACTGGTATGTCGATAAAATGTTAGCACAGATCTAAAATAGATGAACAGTTTTAACACATTGTTCTCTACGTGTCTACATGAAGAATTGCTTCTTTTTGTATCTGAAAGCATCATCATTATCATTCACTTCGCAGTTCATGTAGCGGTAGTTTATCTAGTCACTTCCTTTTTTGGTGTTGCAGACTATGCTTTGCATTTCGGGTACTAAACTGCAGCGTGATTTTGTTGACAGTTTTCAAATAGTGGTTATTTCTCTTTGGCTCGTAGTCTTCACTGCTTATACCACTTTCTTATTCTATTACTTATGAGACAATATGGACTACTGTTATTTCAATTATTTCTCCTTTCTTCAGCGTTTCTCTCATCATCTTATTTGTTCTGTCCAACTGACAGTTTTCTTCTTCGTTTGTAATGGAAAACATTAGAATCTTGTAATGTCTTTCTGAGTGTCAGTCGTAACTTCATACCTTTTGGAGTAATTTGGAGTTCCTACATGTCTCTTCCAACTTGGTTGCACATCTTACCCTCTTTTAATCTGACGAAACAGTCTTTTGGGATTTATCTTTTTGATGTGGCCGGAGAAACGATTCTTATTTTCCTATCCTCGTTTTACCAATCACAGAGAGAAAACTACTGGAAAATTTTTTTGTAGGAGTTAAATAGTGATAATTATCAGAAGCAGCCAGAATAGCCAACGATGGGTCGTACGTGTGTATTTTAAGCAATCTCTCGTGAAAACTAACGGTATTTCCCTTGTACGCTACCAATGAATCGAAGTGTGCCACATGTTCTTCTTACTATTGAACCCATGTGATCGTTCCATTTCATAACCCTACCAATTATTACACCCAGGTACCTATATGACCTATTCCAGTGTGACTCGTTGATACTGCAGTTATAAGATATTAGGGTTTTTCGTTTTTTAAAGCGCACAGTTTTATCTTTCTGAATATTTAAAGCAGGTCGTCAATCTTGGCAACGCTATGAATTGTTTCTTAAGTCCAACTAAATCTTTGAGCTACTTCTTTAAGAAAGAACTTCCTTACAGATGAGAGCATCATTCGCACAAGATCTAAGGTTATCACACACTTGTTCTGCAACATCATTGATATACACTATTGGAAATGGAAATAAGAACACATTGACACCGGTGTGTCAGACCCACCATACTTGCTCCGGACACTGCGAGAGGGCTGTACAAGCAATGATCACACGCACGGCACAGCGGACACACCAGGAACCGCGGTATTGGCCGTCGAATGGCTCTAGCTGCGCAGCATTTGTGCACCGCCGCCGTCACTGTCAGCCAGTTTGCCGTGGCATACGGAGCTCCATCGTAGTCTTTAACACTGGTAGCATGCCGCCACAGCGTGGACGTGAACCGTATGTGCAGTTGACAGACTTTGAGCGAGGGCGTATAGTGGGCATGCGGGAGGACGGGTGGACGTACCGCCGAATTGCTCAACACGTGGGGCGTGAGGTCTCCACAGTACATCGATGTTGTCGCCAGTGGTCGGCGGAAGGTACACGTGCCCGTCGACCTGGGATCGGATCGCAGCGGCGCACGGATGCACGCCAAGACCGTAGGATCCTACACAGTGCCGTAGGGGACCGCACCGCCACTTCCCAGCAAATTAGGGAAACTGTTGCTCCTGGGGTATCGGCGAGGACCATTCGCAACCGTCTCCATGAAGCTGGGCTACGGTCCCGCACACCGTTAGGCCGTCTTCCGCTAACGCCCCAACATCGTGCAGCCCGCCTCCAACGGTGACGCAACAGGCGTGAATGGAGGGACGAATGGAGACGTGTCGTCTTCAGCGATGAGAATCGCTTCTGCCTTGGTGCCAATGATGGTCGTAAGCGTGTTTGGCGAAGGGCAGGTGAGCGCCACAATCAGGACTGCATACGACCGAGGCACACAGGGCCAACACCCGGCATCATGGTGTGGGGAGCGATCTCCTACACTGGCCGTACACCTCTGGTGATCGTCGAGGGGACACTGAATAGTGCACGGTACATCCAAACCGTCATCGAACCCATCGTTCTACCATTCGTAGACCGGCAAGGGAACTTGCTGTTCCAACAGGACAATGCACGTCCGCATGTATCCCGTTCCACCCAACGTGCTCTAGAAGGTGTAAGTCAACTACCAAGTCCAGCAAGATCTCCGGATCTGTCCCCCATCGAGCATGTTTGGGACTGGATGAAGCGTCGTCTCCCGCGGTCTGCACGTCCAGCACGAACGCTGGTCCAACTGAGGCGCCAGGTGGAAATGGCATGGCAAGCCGTTCCACAGGAGTACATCCAGCATCTCTACGATCGTCTCCATGGGAGAATAGCAGCCTGCACTGCTGCGAGAGGTGGATA
The DNA here is from genome assembly GCF_023897955.1 of Schistocerca gregaria. Taxonomy (NCBI): domain Eukaryota; kingdom Metazoa; phylum Arthropoda; class Insecta; order Orthoptera; family Acrididae; genus Schistocerca; species Schistocerca gregaria. The sequence goes on from NC_064924.1 coordinate 204,192,426, forward strand.
TACACTGTACTAGTGCCGACATTGTGCATGCTCTGTTGCCTGTGTCTATGTGCCTGTGGTTCTGTCAGTGTGATCATGTGATGTATTTGACCCCAGGAATGTGTCAATAAAGTTTCCCCTTCCTGGGACAATGAATTCACGGTGTTCTTATTTCAATTTCCAGGAGTGTATAATGGGAAGAGCAAGGGTCCCAACACTCTTCCCTTGCACACCCCTGAAGTTACTTGTAATCTGCTGATGCAACTCCATACAACGTAACAGGTCGCGGCTTCCTCCATACTCCCATATTCTTTACCCAATCACAAATTTTTTTCATTTATATATATATATATATATATATATATATATATATGGTCAGAGTTCTTACTGCTATAGATCAACTCATGTACCTGTCACATTAATATTTTCATTAAACATTAATTTTTATACACCGTAAACATCTTTATCACCTTCCACTCTAAAGCACTTGTAACGGCTCTAGTCTTAAATACAAACGTATGCACATATAATATATATATCTTTGTAGTCCTCCTCCCATATACTATGTTTCCTCACGTAGTTCACAACATCATTGAAGAGAGCCTTCACTTGTGGTTGACATTCATCGATTCCGTCAGTCTGTGGCTACTATTAAGGTCATATCAGTGCTATAATGCACGCTATAAAAACATATGAAACGCACAGGATATGTGATGATTACTATCTTTAGTGACACTCTGCGGTTTACTCATCATCAGATGAATTGAGGTTAGGAAGAAATCTCCTCACAACATGTGACTTCCATGTATTTTTCATAGCGGGTATTATATCACTGGTAAAACCTTCAAATTACGCAAAACTTTGCGCGTACCTCGTACGTGACTTCACATCACACCTGTTATAGTCTGTGTCAACCAAAATCCGCTATACTGTCTATTCACTTTCACTAGACTCGGGTACTGTCGGTATACAGATCGCACAGAGCCACCTGCTTTCAGTGTTATCGTGAGCAGAAGACCATCATGTACTTTGTTGACAGATGCCGCATAGTTTATGATGTCAGTAGGCGTTCGGAATGGGTCGTTGCCTACTTTCGCGAGCCATTCAACGTGGTCCAGCTTGTTGGCCGGTGCTCTAACTCTGTCCGCCACAGCACCACCTTTGTATTTCTTTGAGTGTTCTCGATTTCCACTGCCGTCTCCGTTTGGTGTTAAACCACCGCTACATGTTTCCCAGATTTAACTAGAAGGCCTCGTTGTAAATTATTTTATACACATCTTCCCTTGCATGATCGTCACCGCTATACCCCACCACTACACGTGTTACGTCGGCACATGGAGCCTTCTACATGTGGAGACATCCTGGGACTTAGGTCTATATTTACTAGGTGGCCATGGTGATTTGCGGAGGTGCCAGTAACCTCGGTGTTGGCTTCCTTTGTGTCAGAAACTCACATAAAGCCCTACAGAAGTTTAGTGTTTGCCGTGTTACGACTGTCTTTCCCTTGGTTCGCTACTGAAATGTCATTTCGTTCTCCATACATGTCTAAAAGTCACAATGTGGAGATGTATCTTGGATGGAGAGATGTTCACCATTCGATTGATATCCAAATGTTTATTGTGTCTTCGATAATGATGCAGGACACCTTTCAAACTCAAAACAGAAAATAACTGAGAGGGCAATGAGAAGTCAGGCTGTGACAATCAGGCTGCTACAACCATTCAAGAATATAACGGGGCATGGGGCTTGAAAGATGGTAGGTAATGACTGCACTCATATTACTGACTCACCATACATTCGTACTGCCGCCTATGGGAGTCACCTTCTGCAGGGAGACGTATTGGCACTCCCTTAGATGAATGGATGTGAATGTGGACGTTCTCAGAAGCCATGGATCAAGCATTTCTTGATTATCCCAGAAGTAGTTAACTCAGTAGCACACCTACGCATACTATCGAAAGCACGACTGAATGGGATAAAATAAGTATTAGGAATGAGATTTTCAAACTGCAGTGGAGTGTGCGCTGATATGAAACTTACTGGTAGATTAAAACTCTGTGCCGGATCCAGACGCGAACGCGGGACCTTCGCCTTTCGCGGGCAAGTGCTCTACCAACTGATCTACTCAAGCACGACTCACGCCCCCCTCCTCACAGATATAAAATAACTATGTCAGTGCGTGGGAAATAGCGTGCTGCAGTTTAGTTTCGAATTCGAAGAGTTCGTCTTCACATGGAGCACCCTCTCTTTCAGCAAGACAATGCCGGAACGCACACGAGCCTTGCGACGCCTGTAACTATTCGACGCCTTGGTTTCACTGTCACTGATCTTCCTTCATAAAGGCCAGACTTGGCACCGTACGATTTTCATCTGTTTCCAAAACTTATAACAACACCTTCGAAGGCATCACTTTGAATGATGCAAGCTTAAGTGAGGTTGTGGCTCCGTCAGCACTTTCAAATGGTTCAAATGGCTCTGAGCACTACGGGACTTAATATCTGAGGTTATCAGTCACGTGAACCTAGAAAAAAATTCTTTTTTCTTTTTTTCCTTTTTTTTGTCTAATTATTTTATTTTTTTTTAATTTTTTATATATTTTTTTACAGTAAGGAACTGAAAACTAGTAAGTGCACACTTTGCGTTGAGTTGGGGACGCACATAACTAAAACCATGCTAACAGTTGTAGAAAAATGCATAAAGAAACAGAACAAAGTGCGGGGCGAAGGAAACCATGTAGCAAAACTGAAGGGTGGAATCCATACCACCATTAACCAGTGCTACATCTTGCGCCGGATGGGAAACAAAAACTGCGAAGACCTTTCCGCACTGGGGACAAAAAGAGGAAATGGGGGAAAGACTGCTACAGAGTGTGAGGGTTCACAACGAAACTCTCCATCTGCTGTATCATCCAGGTATGACTTCTCGTAATGATGAAAGTAGATCCCACGTTGTACCGTGTAGAGTTCTATCATCGTCTTGTAATTTTAGCTTCTCCTACCCGTGATGTTCCAGCACGTGGAGGGTCGTGGAACGCACTCCACAAATAATTGGAAAAATATTGTCGACACTTTGGGTTACGAAGGATATTGCAATGTCGTTCCTGCAAATAGTTCCAAAAGTCTAAAGTGTCCTTAGTGCCTTCTTGAAACAAATAATGCACTGCATGTCCACGAAGCCACGTCATTGTATTAGTTTTAGTACGTGGGTAATACGTCTCATCCGGGAATAAGATAGTCTAGGGTCGATATGCTTCGGCGTTACCCGAAGGAAGTATGCTGACATTTGCCTCACTAAGTGGCACACTGCCGTAGACTCGCCACAGCTAAGACGGTGTTCACCGTTGTCTTGAACGCCACAGCTCGTGCACGTGGATTGAGTCTACCATGTGGATCGCATTGTAGCCTTGATCAGGCCATCCTGCTTACCGTTGACAGTGATATACCACATCGCCGTGACGTTAGTGTCCAGTGTTACGTGGTGAATTGTCCTCCACACTACTCGCCAGTTGACGTTCGGGTGCTTCCTCTCCACGACGTTATCGGGTCGTCCACGTTGCAGGACCCTATAAACCGTCTTTGCCGTCGTCAGTTGAGTCGCTGGTAAGGCAAGTCGAACGTAACTGAGTTCAAGGTAAAAGACACCGATGTAGAAGAGCGAGGAGGGGACGTGGTGTATCGGCACAGGTGGCAACAGGGAGGGCGGTGCTAATTTTTCTGTTAAAAACTGGTCAGTCTGCCCGGACGACGGTTTGACTAATGTGCTCACAAATAGGGCGACGGCTCTGTCATGAACGTGATAAAGGCCAAGCCCTCTCCGATCCGGGGGAAGGTTGAGAGTCTTATATTTGATCTTGAAAAGCATTCCTGAACTTACGAAGGACGCAAAAGCCGCAAGTATACGGCGAGCTAGCATCACCAGTAAAGGTAATGTCTGGGCGATATGCGGAATGCGTGACGCTAAATGTGTGTTAACATACTGGGTCCTTTGGACGATGTCCAGGGCTCGTAGGCGGTTGTTGGCAATTCCAGTTCGAACATTTCGTAAAAGCTGTCGAAAGTTGTGAGCAGCGGTCCGTCGTATATCGTCTGTAAAATCAATGCCGAGACATTTCAAACTATCTCTTAGCTGTAAGGGAGTGACACTGTTCTCAGACAATCCGACCCCGATTTTGCGAGGTTGATACGACTACCACTGGCCATGCCATATTTTGCTATCCATTTCAGTGCGCTAGCGGTGTCGTCACCGTTGCGGATGACAATCACCAGGTCGTCAGCGTACGCTTTACATCGGAAAGTGTGGCCTCGTAACGTCATACCCGTTAGTCGTTGGAGCAGACGGCAGAGGAGAGGTTCCATGCCACAGCGTAATGTAAAGTGCACAGAGGGCAGCCTTTGCGTATCGATCGAGAAATGGTGAGCGGCTGCGTAGGTCGGCCGTTGACGATCACCTTGGACGTCGCGCCACGTAGTAGTCGCATGACGACAGTGACGAATGGCTGTGAGTACCGCATATGTTGGAGGACCGCTTCCAAATAGTCGTGGTCCACTCGGTCGAAAGCTTGACTAAAATCGATTGCCGCGAGTGCACCCTTCAGACGACATGCCCTCACCAGTGAGATCAGATCACGATATTTACTGAGTGCTGCTTGAATATTATTGTCGCCTCCTAATGACGTTTGATCGGGTGAGATAACATGTCGTAAGGTCTGGCGTATCCGCGCCGCCAACAGTCGAGAAAAGATCTTAAAGTCGCAGTTCAATAGCGTCAACAGGCGGTAATCCTGCAGTCGTGAGTCACCGGACGATTTGTGAATAGAAATAATCATCCCTTCCACAAGGGCCGCAGGGAGCGGCACGTCCGGGGATAGTTGTTCGCGAAGATGTCCGTCCTTCGGGAGGCTAATAAATATTGAAAAGTCCGGTAAAATTCCAAGGGGAGGCCATCAGGACCCGGAGACATGTTGACAGCTCCTTCTCTAATGGCGTCGATCACTTCTTCTTCTGTAATTTCGTCCATCAAGGCCGCTTCCATTGCCGGGGTGACGGTGCCGTAAATCGTCTGGGAGACGTCCTCAAGTGCTGTCGGATCAGGGGTCTGAGCGGAATAGAGTTGGGAATAATGATTGTAGAACGCTGTGTTTAAGTCTTGTTGCGTGGTGAGGCGACGACCGTCTTCCGTGTCGATGAAGCGTATCAGCGCTCGTTGGCGTCGTTTACGTTCACGAAGGACGTGGAACATTGACGGGCGTTCGCTCGGTATCCGATCCTGCGTCCTCGAGCGGATGACTACCCCCTCTAGGTGTCGTCACATATGAGCTAGCATCTGAGCCTTAGTACGGTGGACCGCCGTTTGTCGTTCCGGAGACGGCGCCATAGCATCGCATTCGCGCAGGACCCGGAAGTAAAAGTCGAGTGTATGTCTTCGCCCAGTAGCGTGGTCGCGACCGTAGGTTATCAACGTTCACCTCAGTGCCGGCATGGCGCAGTCCAACCACCAGCGGATCGTTGTGGGATATGTACGGAGGCGATTTTCACACGAATGCCACGTATCCTCAACGGCTTGGCGACAATCCGGGTACGACAGGTGAGCGATGTTTAATTTTCACGGGCTGCGGCTTCTCCATACTTGTTGCCGCCGCAGGGTGACGGCACAAATGTAAGCTGAGTGGTCCGAGAAGCTGCAGGCCACAGTTACGCATCCTGTGTTCCAGCGACGAGAGAGCGTGAGACATAAATCCGATCGATACGACTGGAAGACTGACTCGTGAAGTGCGTGAATCCCCGTCGGTGGCCGTGAAGATGTTCCCAAGTGTCCACCACCTGCAGGTCTCTAATTAGCGTCTCGAGTTTCGGGCACGGATTATGTCGTGGGAGTTGGTCTCTGGGCGCCAGTACGCAATTGTACTCACCTCCAAACACCAGATGGTCGTGGCGGCCTTGGAAGAGCGGGGCGACGTCTTCCGCAAAGAATCGTGAACATTCGCGACGTTTGGCCGTCCCGGAGGGTGCGTTGATATTGATAAGGTGGACACCCAGTACTGTGTGTGCCATTCCTCTTGCCCCAGACAGAAACAGGGTATCGTCCGCCACTATCCCTTCCCGAAGAAGTACAACGACACCGCTGCTGGTTGGGGAAGCGGGAGAGACGCAAGCATCGTATCCGTGCATGCCTGGGAAGTCGTCGACGTACACTTCCTGGAGAAGGGCTACATCGATGGAAACAGAGTTCAATATATCCTGAAGCAAGGAAAGCTTAGCGCGCGTCCGTATAGTGTTGATGTTTATAGTTGCAACGCGATAAGTTTGAGGTCTATCCATAGCACCCGTGTTGGCCATCAGTAAGCACTCTTATAAGGCTGTCTCGTCGCTGTGTCTGATGGCGGGAAAGGATCAACATTGGTGGGGTAAATTTCCCCCGTGTCGTCCGACACGTTGGGCAAGGAGTTTTCCTCACTGTCGTCCGCCCAGTCGCCATGAAATACCATCGGCTGTTGGTGGCTGTTAGTGGCTGCTGCGGCACTCGGCGCTGACTCCATCGGCTCTGTTGGCTGGAAATCGGCAGCGGCTGTCTGCTTGTGATCCTGCTGTTCTGTGGGGTCGGAGGGGCTGAAGCCGTCACCACGGCGATCTGTTGAGTTTAATGTTACAGCGGCCTCTGTACCGCCGGTACCGTCGTCGGAATTTCCACAGTCCATGTCAGACGATCGCTGCAAACACTCGTCCGATGGAGCACGCCGCCGTCTCTTGTGTTTTCGCAGGGAATGCTGTTTACGGACGTGTGTTTCAGTATATGAAAGTGCGTGGATTTCTTCAGCTGCTCCGGTCTCTGGAAGAAAAGCCGCTGTCGGCACAACCCGTGGGTCAGTGTCCATCCTGGCATCCACGCCTTCTTGCAAGGTCGGTTGGTGATTATCTTCAGGTGGGGAGCCGTTGTAGAGGCCGGATCCTGTACTGCAGAATCCATCATGGTCTCGCTATCGGGGGCGGCTATCGGACTAATGTGGACAGGATCGGAGAGGGTTGCTGCCAGTGTAACTTCGGCGTAATTGAGAGGAAGGGTCGTCACCGTAGAAGGAGTCATAGATTCACCTGTCGGAATTTGAGTAAGCCATCGTCGGAGACAATCTGACCGGACGTGCCCTTCTTGGCCATTACCAGAGCAAGTGCGTGGCTGACCGTCATACATACTGATCGCCCTACATCCGCCGATGTCAAGATATGACGGAACATGTTTGGTCAGTTAAATTTTAATTTGTCATACCCCGTTAAGAACGGGCTACGACGTAAAGGTGGTCCATTTTTCGGCCATATGGCTGATCACTCTGCCGTAGGACTGGAAAGCCGCGGTGACTACGTCCGGTGGTACTTCGAAAGGGAGTTCGAAGACGCGAATCGTAAGTAGGCCAAGCCCCGCGTGATCGATAGAGACCGCCCCAATATGGCCATCACAATGTTTGAATTTAAAATCGTTCGCATGTGTGCGCACGATTCTGTTGCACATGTCGTCACTTGACTGCTCGTGATAGAGAGATGGATACCAATTATGTCTCGCAGTTCAATTTGAAGTCGTCACGTAGGAAACGTTCCACTTCAAAAGCTCGCGGTCGTGCATGATCGGGTTGAAAACTGATCTTTATGGTGATTTGTCTGTATGAATGTGCTACATGGCGTCGGTAGTGATGGACTGTAAACTAGCGACAACGCAGTAGTAAACAGCTACGGGCACCAGCGACCGCCCCGGACGGGACGTAAACAAAACGTGCTCGCCTCAGCGCTGCGGAAAGCAAACCGTGACTTATACCTAACTAACCTAAGGACATCACACTCATCCATGCCCGAGGCAGAATTCGATCCTGCTACCGTAGGACCAGCGCGGTTCCGGACTGAAGCGCCTAGAACCACTCGGCCACCGACGTCGGCCGTCGAATGGTCTTAATATTCTACAGTAATTGTATCAACAAACTGGTCTCTTTTTAGGATGGCTCTGAGCACTATGGGACTTAACATCGGAGGTCATCAATCCCCTAGAACTTGGAACTGATTAAACCTAACTAACCTAAGGGCATCACACACATCCATGCCCGAAGCAGGATTCGAACCTGCGACCGTAGCAGTCGCGTGGTTCCGGACTGTAGTGCCTAGGACCGCTCGGCCACGGCGGCCGGCCTATTTTTTTGAGATATGTGCTCATTGGCAGGTTGATGATGTTAGGAAATACATATGTAGACGTAAAGAACAAAATTTAGAATGTTTCTAACGTTAGTTTCAATTAAAATCGTTAACGAGTTTTCACATGAAAGATTCGGTGGCTTTATTTTTCTTCGAGCCCCCAGAAGAGCGAAATAAAGGCAGAGTTCTCTTTGTACCACTGTTTTTGCGTTTATATTTAAAAAAACAATAATCTGTACCATCATCAGAGAAAAATAAATGTGTAAACATATATATATATATATATATATATATATATATATATATATATATATAAAACTGTAACCGAAGTTTGCATTAATTTTTATTATATATAAAAAATTAATGCAATTCTTATTATTCGTTTCACGAATCAGCAGGGTTTTAGAAAGCATCGTTCCTGCAAAACTCGGCTTGCCCTTTTCTCACGTGATATATTGAGAACTGTTGATGAAGGGCAGCAGCCAGATACCTCATTTCTAGAGTTCCGGAAAGCATTTCAGACGATACACCACTGCAGACCATTAACAAAGGTACCAAGATATAGGAAAGCTCCACATACATGTGAGTCGCTAGAAGCCTTTTTAAGTTATAGAACCCAGTCTCGACGGGGAGTGTTCATCAGAGAAAAGGGTATCGGCAGGAGTGCCCCAGGGAAGCCTGATGGGACCGCTGGTATTCTATATACACACGAAAGATTTGGTGGAAGGGGTAGGCAGCAGTCTGCTGTAGTTTGCTGATGACGGTGTAGTGTACGATGATCTGTCGATGTCAAATGGCTATAGGGGTATGCAAGATAACATAGAAAATTTTCTAGTTGGTTTGGTGAATGGCAGGTGGCTCAAAATGTTTAGGAAATTGTAACTTAATGCTGATGTTCAGGAAAACAAACCCATAACGTTCGGGTACAGCATTGGTGAGGTCCTGCTTTACACAGTCACGTCGTTTAACAATCTAGCCGTAACGCTGATAGGCAGTATGAAATGGAATCAGCTTATGAGGAAGGCAAATGGTCAATTTCGGTTTATCTTAAGAATTTGGAGAAAGTGTTGTTGATGTAAAGAAGACCGCATATAGGACACTGGTGCGACCTATTCGTGAGTCCTGCTCCTGTATATGCGACCCGTACGATGTCGGATTGAAGGAGGATATGAAAGCAGTCTGACTCTCGCTGCTGGATTTGTTTACGGTGCCTTCGAACAACACCTAAATGTCACGGAGGTGCTTTGGGAGCTCAAATGTGAGTCCCTGGAGAGAAGGCGACTTTCTTTTTGAGAAACCCTATAGAGAAAATGCAGAGAATCGGCATTTCAAACTGACTCAGAACTAAATTAGTGCCGCCCCATACACTGAACTTACGGACCACGAAGATAAGATATGTGAATTTAGAGCTCATGCGTAGACACATAGTCATTTTGCCCTCAATCTATTGTCAAGAGGAACAGGAAAGGCAATGACTTTTAATGGTACAGGGTACTTTCCACCACTCGTCGTTAAGTGGCTTGCGGAGTATCTATCTCGATGTTGAGGTACGGTAATACATTTCTGTACGATTTATACAGTTGTTACATTTATCCCCTAAATAGTTTACAAACCTACCAAGCTTAGTGCCAGATATACCGATTATCAAAATGGTTGTAATGAGTGAAGAGCGGAACAAAACGACCATCCAGTTATAAAAAAAGGACAGTCACATGAGCCTCACTGCTATAAAGGAAAAAAAAAGAAACATAGCCTTAAAAATATATCTATGGAACATTTCACAGAGAGATACACACATATGACCATTACAAGTAATACTATTCCACATATACATGCATTTGTGTACAATTCATATTGTCACAGTGCACACATTCACGCCAGGGCGTAGTCTGAGTACGGTAGGGTAGAGCTCTAATCTCTACAAACAATATCTCCGCAATAACCTTTCTTTCAGGAGTGCTAGTTCTGCAATGTTCGTAGGAGAGCTTCTGTTAAGTTTGGAAGGTAGGAGACGAGGTACTGGCAGAAGTAAAGCTGTGAGGACGGGGCATGAGTCGTGCTTGGGTAGACCAGTGGTAGAGCACTTGCCCGCGAAAGGCAAAAGTCCCGAGATCGATTCTCGGTCCGGCACACAGTTTTAATCTGCCAGTAAGTTTCATATCAGCGCACTCTCCGCTGCAGAGTGAAAATCTCTTTCTGGAAACTTACTTATCGTCGCGATGTAACAGGCCGATCCTCAGGTGTGATGCAGTATGTGGCCGTAAGCTCGGGATTTGAAACTGACCTGGCGCACCATATGCATAGCATCATCTGCACCTGCATGCACGCATGCTGTGTAATCTTCAACTCCGCACACCATTTGCCCTCCGTAGAGTGGCACCTGACTTTGTACGGTATACGTACATTTGCGAGCAAAGGCCCAGAATCTCTACAGTCGTCAGCTCATTTGCCTCATCCTTCATCAACCTAACATCTTTATTTGAAAAAAGTAAGTTTAAAATGAGAAGCAATTGATTACGTATTGGCACTAACACGCAGTGCATAACTGAAAACCTCAATCCCCTGTACATATCTACACAAGCAACTTCGAGTGCAAAAGGTTTAGTTTCAGTCTACGATTTCTTTGAAATGTCGTAATATTTTTTAAATTATGAAGTTGGAAGCCTTTATATCCGGAAAGAAGCGTACAATGAGGCCGCTTATGAAACATATTTACGTTTCGTCGATATATTTTCCTACGTGTAGTATGACAAATGTATGAGGGTTTTAAATATCGTCAAGTGGGATAACAGCCAACCCACTGAAGTAAGACGCCACCACAATTACGTAAAGTCTACAGTAAACCCACCAGAAAACCAAATTAGCCAATAATAATATTTTCCCTTTCGCAAAGGAGTGGTCAGTCTTACTGACGTAAAATTTATTTATCAAAGTGATGCGCTTTATGTCTTACACGCAAAGTTTAACCGGTAATGAGCGTTATGATGGCAACTTCAAGCTGGCACTAGATCGTGCTGCCGATGACAGTGCTAGTGGGCTTAAAATTGCTTGAACAATCAATGGTCTAATTGAAAAATTTGTTAAACCAAGAAATGTTACCAAGGAAGAGTATCACTTAAAGTCAGTTTATAAGGTTACTTAAAATTGTGCAAGGAATTTGGCAATTGTATTGTTGCTTGCAATAACATCATTGCCTTCGAAAATCAAGGTAAGTTAAAAGTAATACAAACCAGGACTCCAACACTCCTTTCTCAAATCAATACAGATAAACCAGAGTTTCTGTCTCACCACATTGTTAACTGGTTTGATAATCCGGCAGAACCTGCTCCCAAACTTTTTATAAAGATTTTACGAGAATTTTACGTTTATTAAATTTCGAACTGAAAACCATTCATTGGTAAGCTTCAGAATAAAGTATTTCTCCCATTCGGCTACTTAGTGTCTCTCGATGTGGAAAACTTATTGAAGAACGTACCTACTCATTAAACTAACGAGATTATTGTTGATAATCTGACTGAGAACAGTGTACTCATTTCTGTTGTAATCGATGAGCTTCTATCCCTCCTAAGAATCATTATGTCGTACAATCATTTTTCATTCAATAACAATATGCATCAAAAAGTGGTGTGCCACGTTGAGAGATGTGCAACAGCCTTTAGGAAAAATCTTTATTAACAACTTGCAATAGCATCAGTTCAAATCAAATCCAAATCAGGTGGCACATCTTAATTTAACACTTACAATTCATTAACATGTGCAACAATTAACAAAGAAATTACAGAGTAGTACTATTTGTATAGAAACTTAGGAATTTTAGAAGTTTTAGCTCTCACAGCGCCCGCTTGGCAGCATCAGAGGTAAAAGCAATACCCCAGAGGACTACCAAGTTATTTCCATTCCTTTTAAAACAATTCTCTAGAACAATTACATATGATAGAATATTCAGTTGGTCCTTGCGCAAAATCAACGAAACAAATTAGCCAACAGAGTTTGAGGGAACACCGTTCAGTTACGTAGCCAAACAATGAATAGCTAAAACATTAAGAATAAAACCTGCTACGAATTATAACGAGCGCTCTTGGCGAAAACCACTACAACTGCGATTCAGTCAGCAACATATAATAACACAGAGTCCATTAATATTACTTAGTGACGAATAAAATAAGTTACTTAAATTTGGGCTCCACAAAAGTACCCAGAGACTCCTACGTTATTGTTCAGGTCACAGTTGTTTTTGCTGTTGTCATCAGTCCAGAGACTGGTTTGATGTATCTCTCCATAATACTCTATCCTCTGCAAGCGTCTTCATTTCCGAGTAACTACTGCAACCTACATCGTTCTGAATCTGTTAGTGTATTCATGCCTTGGTCTCCCACTACAATTTTTACCCTGTACCCATCCTTCCAATAGTAAATTGATGATCCCTTGTTGCCTCATAACGTGTTCTACCAATCGATCATTTCTTGTAGTCAAGTTGTGCCAGAAGTACCTCTTCTCCCCAGTTGTGTTCAGAGCCTCCTCATTAATTACGTGATCTACCCATCTAATTTTCAGCTTTCTTCTGTAGCACCACATTTCGATAGCTTCTATTGTCTTCTGGTTTAGACTATTTATCGGCCATGTTTCACTTCCATACGTGGTTACACTTCATACAGATACTTTCAGAAAGCACTTCCTGGCACTTAAATCTATAATCGATGTTAAGAAATTTCTCTTCTTCAGAAACGTCTCCCTTGCAAGTGCCAGTCTACATTTTATATCCTCTCTACTACGACCATTATCAGTTATTTTGCTCCCCAAATAGCAAAACTCATCTAGTACTTTACGTATCTCATCTACTCGTAATTCCCTCAGCATCGCCTGATTTAATTAGACTACATTCCACTATCCTCGATTTGCTGTTGTTGAGATTCATCTTATATCCCTCTTGTAGGACACGCTTCATTCCGTTCAACTGCTCTTCCAGATCCTTTGCTACAACCTTTTGTCACTCCTTTCTCAATCACTGATTCCCTTTCTGCTCCTCTGTAGAAATTGCAAACAGCCTTTCGCCATCTGGTTTCTGTACAAATTGCAGACTGCCTTTCGCTCCCTGTATTTGATCGCTAACACTTTCAGAATTTGAGAGAGTATTCCAGTCAACATTGTCAAAAACTTTCCATAAGTCTACAAATGCTACAATCTATCTTCTAAGGTAACACATACGCTCAGTATTGCCTCACGTGGTCCAACATTTCTACGGAATTCAAACTGATCTTCCCTAAGGTCGGCTTCCACCAGCATTTCCATTCATCTGTAAAGAATTCGTGTTGGTATTTTGCAGCCATGAATATCACACTGATAGTTCGGTTATTTTCACACCTGTCAGCACTTGGTTTCTTTGGGATTGGAGCTATTATATTATTCTTGAAGTATGAGGGTATTCCGCCTGTCTCATACATCTTGCTCACCAGATGGTAGAGTTCTGTCAGGCTATCAGTAGTTCAAATGGAATGTTGTCTACTCCTGGGGCCTTGTTTCAACTTAGGTCTATCAGTGCTCTGTCAAACTGTTTATTCAGTATCATATCTCACATCACAGTACGGCTCACTAAAGCCAGATTGTAACAAAAGGACGTCTGTAACCCAGTTCCGCTGAAGAATGACAGCTGTCAGGTACTACATCGGCAGCGAATCGAGTTTGAAAGACCAGTTTCTCGCTGGGTAGAGGTATGTGGCACTAATGCTATGCACCCTCAGTGTGTCGGCAGATGATAGCACCCTGGACTGCTGACTACTCTACAGGGAAGACTCTCTCGGAAAGCCGCGCCGCCCGAAGTGAGCCCTCGGGGCACACCAGTAGCCGTGATGGTAATTTTGGAAATTTGTGGTAAGGTCTCATGAGACCATACTATCGAGGTCTTCGATTGCTAAGTTACTTAATCTAATTTAAATTACGCAAGGGACAACACACACACACACACACACACACACACACACACACACACACACACACACACACATGCCCGAGAGAGGACTCAAACCACGGAATAATGTGGATAGAGGGGTAAAAATTGACACACATGCTTGGAATGACATGAGGTTTTATTAGAACCAAAAACAAAACAAAGTAATGCTAGAGGCGTGAAAGATCTCTTGCGCACGTCGTATGACGACGATCGTGTGCTCAGCCGCCACTTTCGTCATGATTGGCCTCCCAGGTCCCCAGACCTCAGTCCGTGCGATTATTGGCTTTGCCGTAACCCGAAGTCACAAGTGTATCGTGATCAACCGACGTCTCTAGGGATGCTGAAAGACAACATCCGACGCCAATGCCTCACCATAACTCCGGACATGCTTTACAGTGCTGTTCACAACATTATTCCTCGACCACAGCTATTGTTGAGGAATGATGGTGGACATATTGAGCATTGCCTGTAAAGAACATCCTCTGTGCTTAGTCTTACTTTGTTATGCTAATTATTGCTATTCGGATCAAATGAAGCGCTATCTGTCGGATATTTTTTAAACTTCTGTATTTTTTTCCAATAAAGCCCCACATCATTCCAAGCATGTGTGTCAATTTGTACCTCTCCATCCAAATTATTCATTGATTTATTCAGTTTTCAAATTTATACTGACTTTTTGATCACCTGGTATATCAACGGGGACAGGTGAAAATGTGGTCATGGCCGGTATTGCCAGCCACCATATCCATTCTTCTTCTGTGGTGATGCACACATACTGCCCGAACTCTTACGGGTCTTAGTAAGAATGTCTTACATGAGTAATTAGTGTGTAGACATACAAGGTGAGAATGTGGGTCTTGCGGGAGGCGTGCGCGAGATAGTCCCTGCAGTCGCTATGCCCTCGGTGGCTCAAATGGATACAGCGTCTGCCATGTAGTCAGGAGATCCCGCGTTCGAGTCTCGGTCGGGGCACATGTTTTCACCTGTCCCCGTTGATATATATCAACAGCTATCAGCAGCTGAAGGTATTAATATATAATTCTAATTTCGATTTAGACGGCTGCAGGTCATCAACGTTGTCTGTCGGAAAGAACAGATACCATATCCATATAAGAACATATAAACAGGCTACTTACACAAGAAACTGGTAAAGCAAAGTGAGCGGCCCTGCAAAGTAAGGAGAAGAGAGCATTAAGGCACCGGCACAACACATATGCACAAAAAAGTCAGCGGCCATTAGTCACGGGGATTGTTTCTAAGACCTCGTCGCCAGTTGCGGGGATTTTCCCACTCGTCGCTAAAAGGGTGCCTACGAGGAGCAGCGTTCTCGGCATGCTGTATAACATTAATAGTTTTATTTCTATAAACAACTAGTTGTTCTTGTAGGATGCTCCGCAAGTACGTTCCACTAACGTCAGTACACTGAGGCGATCTGAGCCCCGAGGCTGGCAGGAGCGTCGTTTATATTCACTTCTTTCAGATGTCGCTCCTGGCACTGCGCGGTCCAATTCCGCGCACCATTGGCCGACGTTTCCTGAGAGCCGTCTCTGGTTTTCTGTTCGTCTTCGTTCCGTCGCTTGTGGTTACGCCGGAAGATATACCCTCACCCGTGTTGCCTACCCTGACTGTTTTATAACTGTTAGAATGATTCATTCACAGGACAGCAACGCAATTACTAGCCCAGTTAAGAGAGGCCATTAATTCAACAAGTTAACGCAATGATGACAGACAGCTCACACCGGAGTTTAACACATCGAGTTCATTTTAAATGAGGAAAGAGACATCCAGCTGTGGCACGAGGTCACATTAGAGATTCCAAACGCAAAGGTCGTACAAGGACAGACAATATATCAGAAATTCGTTGCACATGAAACATTACGCTCTCACCACAGTCACTGGAGAAAGGAAAACGCCGTTATCAACTGACGAGGTAAGAAAGTGTCGTCCAGTTGAACGCACTAGCCGGTAATTAGCGGGCATTCCCGGCTGCACACCCACAGCTTACAGTGTTAGCCTCGGCAATACGGCCACTTAAGAACACCACTCCGGCTGTGCTGTATGCGCTGCCAGCTTTTGATGAACTCATCCCAGACGTCGTAGTGGACAGGAGGGTCCGTTGTTAACCGCTGTCGGTTCGTAACTGCCTGTGTCTCGGAGCCACACGGCCAACGTACGCCGCTTTCTTGATGTAAGTAAGCACTCTTATTTAATAGTTATAGTCATAAAGTCTAAATCACATGCAGTGCTATCTGTACGTTAACAAACTGTGTCTTCAACTGCTTTTAAAACGGTATCATCTATGCGACTATAGTTTTGATTTCTGAATCATTTTTTTATTTTTTATTTTCATCCACGCCGTCATACACAACAGGTAGACCTGATCTCAGTGCTATTGGTTGTGATTTCATTTCTGGAGCTGGTCCTTCAATGGCTCAAGAACACAATGGTAGGACTACGCTGTCAAAACGACGCCTGTTTATTTGAGCGTCACTTCAACTTACCAGTCGTGCTACCCAACGCCTTTGGAAGAAAAAAGGCAGAAAACTTAACGATAAGGAACTTCCGAAAGACACTGCAGTGAAATAAGCATTACGATGTATAGGCAGAAAAGAAAGTACTTTAAAGGGAAATATGGATGTTCTGCGTGAAAACCTGTTTTCTAACAAATTGCTCAAGCTCGAACTAAATTACGTGGTAAAGCTCCTCAAATAAAACGCAGTAAGGAAGTAGACATCAATGGTTTTCAAGAAGACGATGGGGGTGAGGATTCCCTGTGTCTTAGGTATCTTAAACTATTTTCTGACAGCAATTCAGGTGATGAGGAGTGAGCCTAGAGCAGCCGCTGATGAGGTATCAGTGCAGCAGCAGTGCAGTAGCAAATCGCATATTTAGCTTCCATATTTGTTTTGTAGTTTGATTCTTAATTTCTTTCCGAGTGTTTGTGCGTTTGCATATTTAATTACATAAAATCCTTGCGTATTCTCGTATTTGAGAGGAGTAATATTGCTTATTGATAGCCGGAGAGTATAAATTCGCGGAGTCGTTAGATGTTAGCAGTAGGATGGGTAGGGTGTGTGGGTGCTGTGTGCGGGAGCAGGAGGAGCTGGCCGCGGTTCGCGAGCAGCTGAATGTGTCAGCCGCCTTCAGGCTGCTGCCACGAGCTGCAGGGACGGCGGAGGGTCTAGCGCGTCGCTTGAGACACCCCAGGTGTCGCTTGCTGCGTCTGTTGACTCAGCCGCCGAGGCACCTTCTAGTGTACCCGGCACGATGGGGCCGCCCTCGTCTCACATTGAGTGGCGGACTGCATCGCGTTCGCGTCGCTCGAGGCGGAGGGCCAATGTGGAGGCTGGCCGGCTGGCCTCGCCCGTTTATCCTGTCAGTGGGCAGGTGGCCGCTCCTTCAGCAGGGTCCGAGCAGGCACACGGGGGCAAAGGCTTGCTGGTTAATGGGAGCTCCAACTTTAGGCGGCTAATGGAGCCCCTTAGGGAAATATCGTGTAGGACTGGAAAGAAATCTAAGATGTGGCAGCGGCCTTGTCTGCGGCCATCGAGCGTATGGGGTGCAGTCGTCTGCAAGTAGTTGCTCACGTCGGCACCAATGATGCCTGTCGCTTGGGTTCTGAGGCTATCCTCAGTTCGTACAGGTGGCTGGCTGATTTTGTGAAGAGCGATGGCCTGGCACGCGTGGTGCAAGCACAGCTCTCTATTTACAGCATCGTTCCCAGAGTGGATCGGGGTCCTTTGGTTTTCATCCGAGTGAAGGGTCTCAACCAGAGGCTTCGTCGACTCTGTGACGGTCTTGGCTGCAGATTTCTAGACTTGCGCTATTGGGTGGGGAATTGCAGGACGCCCCTAGATAGGTCAGGGGTGCACTACACAAAGGAAGCGGCTAGTCGGGTAGCAGAGTACTTGTGGCGTGCACATGGTTTTTTTTTTTTTAGGCTAGGCAGTAATGCGATGTGTTCTGATGAACACTCACCAGTCGACGTGCAGGCAGGGAAATCAGGACGCACTCAGTATTTAAAAAATCAATTCTATAACATATACTAAGACAAAATTCAACAAAATTATTTATGTTATATAAGACACTTCAGCTGTCAATATATTAGCAGTAAATTTTCAGAGTGTTCGGAATAAAGTTCCTGAATTTACTGCCATTCAGGAAGCGTGTGGCGCACAAATTATTCTCGGAACTGAGACCTGGTTGAACCATGAGATAGGCAGTTCTGAAATATTTAGTGAGGGTTGGAACGTGTATCGGAAAGACAGATTGGACACCGTAGGAGATGGTGTCTTCATTGCAGTTGACCAAAGTATTGTGTCTACTGAGGTCGAAGTAGAGTGTGATTGTGAAGTTATTTGGACACGTTTAACAGGGCTAGAGGAAATAAAGTTGATTGCGGGATGTTATTACCGGCCACCAGGTTCCACCGTCACAGCTCTAGAATCATTCAAAGGGAGTCTACAGTCTGTATCGCAGAAGAACCCGGATCATGCTACATTATATGGAGGTGACTTCAACCTACCTAATATAGACTGGGATGTCTGTGGATTAATTGCAGGCGGTACAGCCAAGCCGCCGCTTGAATTACTTTTGAACACATTATCCGAAAACTGTCTTGAGCAGCTAAATCGACAGATAGCGATTTGGTAGCCACGAACAGACCAGACCTCACCGACGGTGTCAGTGTTGAGACAGGGATTAGTGATTATAATGTTGTCATTACTACTATGGTTACGAAAGTTAAAAAGTCGGTCAAGAAGGCTAGGAGAATATTCTTACTAGAAAGAGCAGATAAGCAGTTGTTAGCATCCCACTTAGTAAATGAATCAACTTCATTTACTTCAGGTATGATGGACGTAGAAGAATTGTGGGCAAATTTTAAACACATTGTAAATCACGCATTGGACAAATATGTGCCGAAAAAGTGGGTTACGGACGGAAAAGACCCACCGTGGTTTAACAGCGCAATTCGGAGACTGCTCAGGAAGCAAAGGCAGTTGCACTCGCGATACAAGAAAGATCGGGAGAGTGAGGACAGGCAAAAGTTTGTTGAGATCCGTGCTGCTGTAAAAAGAGCGATGAGCGAAGCATTCAACCACTACCCCGTCATACCTTAGCAAAAGATCTTGCTGAAAACCCAAGGAAATTCTGATCTTACGTAAAATCGGTAAGCGAGTCAAAGGCTTCCGTGCAGTCACTCACTGATCAGTCTGGCCTGGCAACGGAAGACAGCAAAACGAAAGCTGAAATTTTAAATTTAGCCGGCAGGAGGATCGTACAAACATATCGCCGTTTGAGTCTCGTACAGATTCCCGTATGGAGGACATTGTGATAGACATCCGTGGGGTTGTGAAGCAGCTGAATGGGTTTAAAATAAATAAATCGCCAGGTCCCGATGGGATTCCAGTTCGGTTTACAGAGAGTCCTCTACTGCTTTGGCTCCTTACTTAGCTTGCATTTATAGCGAATCTCTTGCCCAACGTAAAGTCCCGAGAGACTGGAAAAAAGCGCAGGTGACGCCTGTAAATAAGAAGGGTAGAAGGACGGATCCTCAAAATTACAGACCAATATCCTTAACATCGGTTTGCTGCAGGATTCTCGAACATATTCTCAGTTCGAATATAATGAGTTTCCTTGAGACACAGAAGTTTCTGTCCATGCATCAGCACGGCTTCAGAAAGCATCGCTCCTGCGGAATGCAACTCGCCCTTTTTTCACATGATATCTTGCGAACCATGGATGAAGGGTATCAGACGGATGCCATATTCCTTGACTTCCGGAAAGCGTTTAACGTGGTGCCCCACTGCAGACTCCTAAGGTTCGAGCTTATGGGATTGTTCCCAAGTATGTGAGTGGCTCGAAGACTTCTTAAGTAATAGAACACAGTACGTTGTCCTCGATGGTGAGAGTTCATCGGAGGTGAGGGTATCATCCGGAATGCCACAGGGAAGTGTGGTAAATCAGCTGTTGTTTTCTATCTACATAAATGATCTTTTGGAGAGGGTGGATAGCAATGTGGGGCTGTTTGCTGATGATGCTGTGGTGTACGGGAAGGTGCCATCGTTGAGTGACTGTAGGAGGATACAAGATGACTTGGACAGGATTTGTGATCAATGTAAAGAATGGCAGCCAATTCCAAATATAGATAAATGTAAATTAATGCAGATGAATAGGGAAAAGAATGCTGTAATGTTTGAATACTCCATTAGTAGTGTAGAATTTGACACAGTCACGTCGATTAAATATTTGGGCGTAACATTGCAGAGCGATATGAAGTGGGACAAGCATGTAATGGCAGTTGTGGGGAGAGCGGATAGTCGTTTCGATTCATTGTTAGAATTGTGGGAATATGTGGTTCATCTGTAAAGGAGACCGCTTATAAAACACTAATACAAACTATTCTTTAGTACTGCTCGAGCGTTTGGGATCCCTATCAGGTCAGATTGAGGAAGGACATAGAAGCAGTTCAGAGGCGGGCTGCTAGATTTGTTACTGGTAGGTTTGATCATCACGCGAGTGTTACGGAAATGCTTCAGGAACTCGGGTGGGAGTCTGTAGAGGAAAGTAGGAGGTCTTTTCGTGAATCGCTACTGAGGAAATTTAGAGAACCAGCATTTGAGGCTGACTGCAGTTCAGTTTTACTGCTGCCAACTTACATTTCGCGGGAAGGCCCCAAAGATAAGATGAGAGAGATTAGGACTCGTACAGAGGCATAAAGGCAGTCATTTTTCCCTCGTTCTGTTTGGGAGTGGAACAGGGAGAGAAGATACCACTTGTGTTACGACGTACCCTCCACCACGCACCGTATGCGGGATTGCGGAGTATGTATGTAGATGAAGATGTAGATGTAGATGTAAATGAAAAGATTCAATGTACAGTCGGCCGTGTCGGCCGAGTGGTTCTAGGTGATTCGTTCCGGAACCGCGTGACTGCTACGGTCGCAGGTTCGATTCCTTTCTCGGGCATGACTGTGTGTGATATCCTTAGGTTAGTTAGGTTTAAGTAGTTATAAGGCCTAGGGGACTGATGATTTCAGATGTTAAGTCCCATAGTGCTCAGAGCCATTTTTAATAATTTTTGAAGTGTGAAGATCCTACTGGGTATTCAGACGAAGCGTGGTAAAACTCGTAGGCACGCATTTCTGTCAATCTGGTACTGTAACATTGAAAGCAAAATATATGATTCTAGTTTTTGTCATAAAATCGTAGGAATTTATATGAAAATAAACCGTGAGTATTAAGTTGATATGTTTTCAATTAAATAACAGCTGTAAGAACTAATTTATAATAAAATCATATTGCCCCACTTACCCAATTACTGGAACAACTTGTGCCGGGGGAGGGGTAAATTGGCCCAAGTAGTAGTACTATGTTGATTTTTTTTAGTAGACAGTCAATGAGAAGCAATATTTACTTAGTTGTGAAGGTACTGAAACAACGTATCAACGTTTCCACATAAAAAGGATCAAAGGAAACATTTAAAATACAATGTGGAAAAATATCAAGGAAAAAAGGAACACTACTGGCTATCGAGGAAAAAGATTTGATGATCACTGATCCATGAGCAGTTGTAACTGTCTCAGGTGGTGTTCGTCGACAGATTCTATTGTTCAATCCTTTTATCTTGGCAGTTGGCGCAATCCCGCCCAGACTTGGGAGACTGCTGCGTTGCCAGTTGTATTCGCCAAGAAAAGCAGCGCCATGGTATTAGTTCGGAAACTTACGGTTAGCTGGGAGCACGCAGGTTATGAAGTAAAGAACTACGGCCGCATTAACCCCTTAGCTGCTACAGAGACGTGCTCCCCGCATTACGCGATGTGCACGATTTAGTCATCATTGCACTGCTCGGCTGTGGTGACACATGGTGTTTCGACTGCTTTGACACACTTTATCCTTCGCTTTCACATAAACTATTTGGCCCAAAAATTTGATTTGTACACATCTTCTTGACTGATACCGTCTCCCCGTAAATGACTTAATTTCGTTTCGATGTTCAACGCAGTTATTGTGCAGCATTAGATGTAGTAAACCACTGCACGAAATTTTGAAGAGTTTGCAGAGTTAAAAGTCCACAGCGTATACTTTTCATATGGTCAAAATTTCACTCAAACGAATAAAATTCATGATGTAAGACACTTCGCTATTGTTTTTAAATAAAGAAAATATTAAGCACCGATCAAGAATTGAACTCAGAACCTTTCGCTTAGCAGCCATAAACTTATTTTTTCTTTTTAATTTTTTTCGTTATTGATCGTTGTGTTTGGTCGTTGCGGACGTTGAAAGACACCCTGTTCAAGTTTGGTGGTCGATCCTTACACTCAGTTTTCTTATTACAGAGACCACTCTGTTCTCTGACCGAACACGCTGAGCTACGGTGCCGGCACTCACTTTAACCATTACACTAATGCAGCTCGTCTCTTAGAGGTCATTAAAATATCACGCAAAATACAGACAAACAGTGTTGGTATGATTATGGATTACTCACGTTTCGTCGAAGTACAATAGGAAATAAACAATTACCACTGTTCTTTATTGCGAAAAAGCGGTTGGTGAGAACGATACAAACACCTTTCCTTGCTATCGCCTGAATTAGGAGGCTTATTGCTTGTTTGGTTTAATCAATTAATAGAATATGAAGCAATTGGTATAAAGAATGCTTTCTGTAAAAGAAAGCCTGCTATCAAGACATTGTTTTTCTTCAGTTACTTTATTTATGACTGAACGTTTCCAAAACTGAAGCCACTCGTCTGTGCCTGCACTGCAGTCGGGCTCTGGCAACGTCGTTCTCTGTTCATTGGCTTACTGTGTTTTGTGACGTCAGATGCGCAGAACGATCCTAAACTCGGCCGCCGTCATAAATGACGCGCACTTTAGTCTCGAGATGTTTCTAAGGTAAATGTCGTCATTACTTGGGGGGGGAGGGGGCAGGAGGGGGCACGCGTGACGAGTATGGGCACCGGACTCCCGGCAGCAGCCGACAGAGTGTCGGCCAGCGGTCTGCGGCACCTTATCTGAGGGCCGGGAGCGGCGCCGGCTGACGTTTGCGGCGCCGCGACTCCACTGCGGGACGGCCCGGACGGCCGGCTCGCCGGAAGTAATGAAGGAAGTTGCAGCCGGCGGGGGCGGCGTGCCTGCGGCTGACAGCACAGATTAGAGCAGGCCAGGCCTAGCCCGAGTCCCCCGCCACTAGGTCGGCGCCACTGTGCTGGCGCAACTGTGTTGGCGGCTCCCACTGTGCGCCTGGCACGCAGTGACAGCCGGCCCCGCTCTGCTGGGATCCGGTTCGACGGAGCATGAGCACCGCCGCCGCCGCTATCTCGCTAATTACCCGCGCTCTCTTCCATCACCGCGGCTTCTGACGTCATCACACAGAGGTACTGGGAGTCAGAGGTCGCGCGCGTAGCGGCGCAGCCGCCAGTCTAGCAGAGAGTAATGACCCTGTCCTGCATGCGGGTCACCAAATAGACGCGCTGAAAGGCTGCTTCGCAGCGGGAGTGGCAGGCGGGTTAACAACAATTACTGGAGCAGCACTACACGGATATTACTTCGTAGAAATTTTAATTAAACCTTTATGGCCACTACCTGCAGCTAGCTACATTTGATGCACCAGTTTTAAGAATGTTTATTCCGTGGTCTCGTGAGCCTGTTACCAAAACGTTAATTGCGTAATTTCCTGCGCTCAGTAGAATGGGGTCAAACATGTTATACCAAATTACGGGAGTGCAATTATATCTAATAAGTTTCTTGTGTTGGCATTTTGGCTGAAAGCCCTCCAGTCGTCTCTTTTTATATGTTCCTATGCACATTGTGTGGTTCTTTAGTGGATACAGGAGCGAGGAACAGATGCCGTTCATGAGCAGAGAACTCAGAAATTAATTTATTCCGTATCTAATACCAAATAGTAAAAATAATACTTAACTTCGCTATTGTACGAGCAGCGCAAGTTTTCAACGATTTGAATGTAGAAATACATACAGATTGAGCGAGGTGGCGCAGTGGTTAGCACACTAGACTGGCATTTGAAAGGACGACGACGGTGCAATCCTGCGTCCGGCCATCCTGATTTAGGTTTTCCGTGATTTCCCTTAATCGCTCCAGGCAAATGTTGGGATGCTTCCTTTGAAAGGGCACGACCGACTTCCTTCCCCGTCCTTCCCTAATCCGATGAGACCGATGAACTCGCTGTTGGGTCTTTTCCCCTAAACAACCCAACCCAACAGACTAAGCCGCGCACGGCTCTCGTTTATCCCACTTATTGTTTGTCTTCTTCTATTACGGTACTGCCGCCTCATTTTCTTATTGCATTTACTGGCGTCACTAACTTCCTGCCTTACTTGCCCGTGGGCGGCAACAGCAGCGCCTATCGATAAGTGCACTGTCGGACGGAGCTCCGGTGGCGACACACATGAAGCGTCCGACGGAGGCAGATTAGAGCGGGACGATAGTTGGTAGGTCGGTCGGTCGGTCGGTCGTCTCATCGGTCGACGCATACTTGGTCCTTTCACCGTATCCGGGTGTGGCGGGTCGGTATTTCGAGTGGAGCAGCGAGGATTTCCCCGTGGGACGTAGTTTGGCCGTTGCCGGTGTCGGGCTCTAGCGGTGTCGGAGTGCGTGGGGCTGTTCCCATTGCTACGAGGTCCGTGCCTCACCCAACCTGGACACGGGAGTTGAGTTTTGATTTAATCTACCAGCAAGTCAAGACTGTTCACATTGTGTCGTTTGGAGTTCGTTGTCGGCTGTTGGGATATTCCGTTGAGTAACAACGTGGTTTTCAAGTTGGAAAATTCAAGCCATCCTCCGATGGAGTTTCACTGTATTTGGTTGTTTGAGTTGAAGTGCACCTGCGGAATCTTCTGCCTTGTGGCCGTTAACGTTCCGATTACCGGCCCTGTACGTTGGCTTAAATTTCAGGCTGTGTAGTTTCCTCATCTTGTTGTTCTTGTCCAACACGGTATGTAGCTTGACAGCTCTGTGTATGATTGGTTGTGGGTGCCAATATCTTCTACGTTGTTCCGTTCAACTCCCTGTTGTGCCCTGGTCGGGTGAAATGGAAGTTATCTTGTCGATTGGTCCGTTGACTGTCAGTAGGTTGAGTTGTCGTCGGATGGTGAATGGTTGGCCCGACGGCCTGTCTCACCTAAGCGAGCGTTATTGAATTCCAGGCCGACCCTCGTACATCTGAGCGCCCTTGTGTGTACTGCCTTTTTACTATTTGTTCTTGTTGTTTGTATTTGTATGGCTTCTAGCCCACTTTTTTTAAAAAAATTATCTTTGTTTTGCCCTTATGGCATAAGATTCTTTAAGCCTTGAGCCTAATTTAAAGAACTATTGCACGTAAGACCTTTGGCCATTTAAAAATTCTAATGTTGTTTTGGGCCTTCAGCCGATTTTAGGAAGTCCCAAAGATTAAAGCTGTGTGTAAAAAAATTTTTTTTTCGCTCTTGTAATGTTTCATCAAATAATAAAATTTTATGTTCGATTGTAACTGAAAACCCCTTATTTTCGCCCCTTTCCACAATTTAAACTATCTGTCCTGTCCTGCGGGTTTAGCAGGGCGTTACACAGATAAAAAAGATTTATAAGCCTGTCACTTTTCAACACGAAATCTATTAAGAAGATCTCGACCCCCGGCTACTGTGAATGTTTGCAACTGTTATTCAACTGGCAACCACACAAAATGAATTCGGTGCGTGGATGTTCGAACTTAAGTACTCTCGCCTCTGGAGTTCCGGATAGGGGATACTTGCATCTCATTCACAGCGGCGTAATCGTTCGTGACAGAGCCCGCGTGCGCGGTGATGGCTGGATAACAAACGTGTCGGCGTCAATGGTGGACGTGTATTTGAAAGTGCGGTGGCCAGATAGCCCCGATCCTGCAGTTTTAAACCAAGACTGTAGCCCTCCAGTCATCGGATTAAACAAATTTTAATGTTCTCATCTGGTGCGAACCTATAGCCGTTACGTACTTCAGTAAATTCATTTTAACCATCAGCTGTTTTATTTAACCTACACTCTGATAAGTGAAAATATTATGACTCCGGCTAAACTTGACACTGAAGGTCGCCTGTTGGCGTTGCGGGCTTTTCACGCGTTAACAATAGGACGCAAGCGGAGCAGACACGGACGGGATGTCATCCCACCGAAGATGTGAGCTGCAAATGGGGAAATGCATTGAGATAAACGACTTTCACTAAGGGCACATTATTATTACGCAGAACCTGTGGACGAGTATCTCTAAAATGGGGAAGAAGGTAGAATGTTGACGTGCTGCTGTCGTGAGCATTGACGGAAAGTGGTAGGACTTGCAGACAACCACTAGCAGCTAAATGGTTGGACTTCCATGACTCTTCACAGAATGTTTGGTTCGGGTGGTTGTCTGCTCTGTAAAGTAGGATAGAGGATGAATTGTGGCATCTACACCAAAAGAACACAGTGCTGGTTCACGCACAAGTGTTTCGGAACACACCTTTTCTCATACATAGTTGAACATGGAGCTCCGCATCAGACAAATCTTACGTCTTCACATGTTGACCCAACGATATTGTCAGTTGCGACTGTATTTGGCAGGAGGCTGTAAAGATTCCACCATCGATAAATGAAAACGTGTCGGCTCTTCGGGTAATTCACTTTTTTGCTACACTAGCCCATTGGTCGTCTCCATAATCACCATTATGTAGGTGAACGGTGGCTCGGAATGTGCTGCGCGCCACGGACACATAGTGGAAGCAGTATTATCCTATGGAAGACATTCTCCTGCGCTTTAGTAGGTCCTATGGTAGTAATAAACACTCGCTAACAGCTGTGAACCACATGCTTCCCTTCATGCTTGATGTCTTTCGCGACGACGATGTCATCTTTCAGCAGTTTGAATGTCAGGGCTCGGGAGCCGGAACCGTGGTCCAGTGGTTTGGGAAGCATTATAGTGAACCCACGTAGAGGTCTCGGCGACCAAATTTACCTGATGTAAATCTTGTGGAACCCATCTGGGGTGCTATCGGATGCCACCACCACGTACGTGAAATATCGCCCCGTTATTTAAGTGAATTACATGACATATGCGTAGACATCTAATGCCAAATACCTCCACAAAACTACCAACAAACTGTCGGATCCGTGATGCGCTGAATAAGTGACGTATTTCGTTTTAAAGATGGATGAACAGGCTATTAAGTAGGTGGTCATAATGTTCTGGCTTATCAGTGTATACCTTATCATGTATTTTAGGGACAACCGTTTGGGTGGTTTCGATGTGATAACCTTGAAGTTGTATCACTGTCAGATGAAAATGGTATATCTTTATGTTTTATCTTGCATCCTGTGATGATGCTCTAGAAATCGGTAGATTTCTAAAGTATTAAACAAGTGCCTCGCTGGCTCGGACTATGAAATCTGGAGAGAGGTTACAGTTTCTTACTTTCTACTCCTCAAGCACACACCCTTTCCTGATTACATAGAAATATAATTTACGGTCACTCCCATCCATATTTAACTACAGCTATCACCTAAAATTTACTAATAATAACAATATTGGTTCAGGACGTTCGTAAGAGTGACGTTTGACGGAGGGTTGTGGAAGTAAGGACTTTTAATTGGTTTCTATTTTATTAAACAACAATTCACAGTACCAGAATGCTGCGAATAGAGTCAAGCCTTGCAATCGATCTCTTACAACAATTAACGTCAGATAGTAAGTGACATAAGGAAGAAACAACAATTCACCCCGTAGTAATAACTCAATGAGATTAGCAAAGTGGACAACGACATTATACAGCAAAAACTGATCCGAAGATATAGACATACACTATAAAACTAAGAAAATAATAATTCTGCCCACAAACACCTACTTCACGAGAGGGCACCAAAATAGAAAAGCAACAAACCGTGTGGTCACTAAAGACTGGTCTGCAGTCAGCTTCTACCGACACCTCCAATGTATCTCAGACAGACAACAGACAAAATAATGTACACGGGTGTAAAATTTACTTCGCGTTCACAAGGAAACCGTGTAACAGTGAAAAGGCACCACAACTTATTGCTAATACACAGTTATCTCACAACCGATTCACCGTGTTTTCAAATTCAACAGAATAATGATACAGTCCGACAGCATCATGGCCACACTGTACAAAAAAAAATATAGTCATGGCCCAGTCTGATTACTGACAGCGTCCTTCACAATACCAAACTTTAGCATTCCGACTTCACCAAATCTGGTGCACACCACCTAACTCTATCCTTACCAATTACATTCGCCAACAGCAATGTACTTGAAATGTTGTTTTATTTTATTTTGACTACCAATTTCGGCATTCCACTACGATACCTTAAGATCCTATATACATATCTCAAAAATAAACGATACTGTCACAGAGTGCCATATATGATGGAATGCCGTGAATTTAAAACCGTATCACAAATGCTTCTTTCGAAGACTTGATTGACGAAATAACACGACATCTCAGTGACACGGCTGTTGGCGAATTTCATTAGGAATTAATTGACCAGCCGATGTCTCATGTCCACGATGAATCAACAGAGACCGACTGTATTTTGCCGGTCAAAACTTTGATAAATACCAGTGCCCTAAAAATGCAGTTATGACACACACAAAAGCATATATCACTTCACGGCCTGCTCTGTATCGTTATGGCTGGAATTCTCCCTGGTCCTTCCTGACTGTCTATGAGCTGTCATCTTTTTCTGGTCGCTGGATGAGAGGTGCTTTCAGTTCCCTCAGCTCTACAACGTCCACGTTAGAGTTTGCCATGCCCTGCACTGGCAATTACTAGTCCACTGCTACTGCCTCGACGCTCTTCTGAGCTCCACAGCACTCTCTTGAATAAAGTCCGTTTTTCTAGCTGGACTTCAACGAACTGGTAAATCGCTTTGAACTGCTGTGCACTGAGCGGACGACTATAGCCAACCCCGTCACCAGCCGCTCCAATAATCAAGACGAGCCGTCGAACGCTCCATCCATGTTTGGTGCCAAACCCAAAGCTTATCCATCGCTGTCGAAAACGGCTCTCGGCGCTAGCTTAGACAGGTGTGGCCACATCCACTTCGTACTCCCGAGTCCTGGCACTGCACGTCATGGGCAAAAAAGAACACCAGTTCCAAAGGAATTGTGCGGTCACAACAATGCTCCATAGCATTTTCAGGTGCTTCAACAGAGGCCCAAGTTCTGAATTCCTGATGATGTGGTTCATTCTGTGCAGTAGTGTCAGCTCTATCACAATACAGAAATGATGCAAAGTAAGCTGAAATTTACGAAAATCGTCGGGAAGAACATTTGAGCGAAGAAATGGCATACAGAAGTACTAAGCAATGAAACGATACATTCGAAATTGTGTGAGGCTGTAGGTACAGCGATAATGAACACTGCCTACTGCAGTTCAGTTGAAGCAATATGGACATCTCTAAAAAGGGCTATCACAGAAGTGGGAATGAAACATATGGACTCAAGGAAGGTAACTGCGGAAAAATCTTCGGTAGCAGAGGAAATAGTACAGTTGCTTGACGAAAGAAGGTTTTGCAAAATTGTTTTTGAGTATTCAAGTCACTTAGGAATGAAATAAACAGAAAGTGCGGAGGAGGAGCTGAGGCGAAATGGCTGCACGAAAAATATAAAGAAATTGAGAAGGAAATGATCGTCGGAAGGGCTGAATCTGCATAGAGAAAAGTCGAAACAACCTTCGATGAGAAACTTCCTGGCAGATTAAAACTGTGTGCTGGACCGAGACTGGAACCCGAGACCTTTGTCTTTCACGGGCAAGTGCTCTACCAACTGAGCTACCCAAGCACGACGTCCTTACAGCTTCAATTCTGCCAGTACCTCGTCTCCTACCTTACAAACTTCACAGAAGCCCTTCTGCGAACCTTACAGAATTAGCACTCCTGGAAGAAAGGATATTGCGGAGACATGGCTTAACCGTAGCCTGGGGGATGTTTCCAGAAAACCTTTGGTGAAATTTAAAGCAAGGGAGGTAAACTAATAGTGAAGTGGTAATTCCACTGTTAAATGTAGAACAGAGAACGAATAGGTGGGATGAGTTCAATGCAGATTTCTATGATTGGTAGGACTTGTATGAGGAACCGATAAACGAACAAACATTAGTAGATAGGGAAAGTATAGTTGCAACCAGTACATGAAGAAAGATTAGAGCTCTGGAAGACTTACGATCAAGTAAATCGTAAGGGATACACAAAACGTCATCGTAAAATCGAAAATGGCAATTAAATGACTATTCACGTTGGTGTGCAGAATGCATGAGATGTGATATACTATCTTTTCCAGAAAAATATCATGCACTCTATCCCAAAAATTGCAAGACCGGAAAATAGCGAGAATTATCATAGAATCAGCCTTACAGCTCATGCATGCAAGTTACTTAAAAACAGAAGAATGGAAGAGAAAACTGAAGATGTGTTAAATAAGGATGAGTTTTGTTTTAGGAGACGTAAGGGTACCTGAGATGCAGTTATGACGTGGTGGTTGATAATGGTAGTATAAGTCTGTAGAAAAACCATTCACAGGAAAAGTTTTCGATTGTGTAAAATGGTGCAAATTCTTCGAAATTCAGAGAGAAACAGGGGTAAGGTGTAGTGAAAGCCGTGTGATATGTACAAGTACCAAGGGTGAAAAATAAGAACGGAAGACCAAGTACAAGTGCTTGGATTGAGAAAAGCGTAAAAAAGGGATGATGTCTATCTTCTATACTTCAATGTATACATCGAAGAAGTAATGACGGAAATAAAGAACTGTTTAAAGGTGAGCTTAATATTGAAGAACGAAAGGATATCAGTGATAGGATTTGTTGATGACCTTGCTATCCTCGGTGAAAATTAAGAAGAATTAGATGATCCGTCGAATGCAATGAACAGTCTAATGAATACAGGATAAGGATTGAGAATAAAGTGAAGAAAGGCGGAATTAATGAGAAGTGGCAGAAATGATAACAACGAGAAACTGAAAATCTAAATTGGTGATCACGAAGTAGATAAAGTTAAGGAATTCTGCTACCTAGGCTGCAAAATAACCCATGACTGACGGAGCGAGAAGGATATATAAAGCAGACTAACAATGGCAAAAAGCAGTCTACTAGCATCAAACGTAAACTGCGGAAGAAATTTCTGAGGGTGTACGTTTGGAACACAGCATTGTGTTGTAGTGAAAAGTGGATTGTGGGAAAATGGAAAGGAAGAGAATCGATGAAGCTGAGATGCGGTGCTGCTGAATAATGTTGAACATTGGCAGGGACGATAACGTAACGAATGAGGAGTTTCTCTGCATACTCGGCGAGGAAAGTGTCGTATGGAAAACACTAACAAGGAGAAAGGAGACGATAACGGGAGGTGTGTTAAGATATCAGCAAATAACTTCCATAATATTAGAGAGAGCTGCAGAAGCTAAAAGCTGTGAAGAAGTACAAATATTGGAATACATCTAGCAAACAGATGGGGATGTAGGTTGCAACCGCTACTCTGAGATGAAAATTTTGGCACAGGAAAGTAATACGTGGCAAGCTGCTTCTAACCAGATTTCGCGCCACTTCAGGCAGGCTCGAATCTTGCTGCCTATGCCAGTCACCGACACAAGCGCCCTCTGGTCGGCCATGATTGTGTGACCAGAACTGGCGTGACCGACCGGGCGGCTAGGAAGACAAACGTGCCATGAAGAAACAGTTTCATAGCACACAGTGAATCATATCAAACTATATATCAAGATTGTGGCTGTTCTTGAAAGAACAGATACCACTGATGACCGTGCAGCTCCTCAAGAATAAATTATAATTTGTTGAAGCCCTCAGCTGACGATAGGTGTTAGTTAACAGTCGCGCTATTCGTCTGTGTCCTCGGTGGCTCAGATGTATAGAGCTTTTGCCGTGTAAGCAGGAGAACCAGGGTGCGAGTCCCGGTCGGGGCACACATTTTCAGTTGTCCTCATCAAGGTATGTCAACAACACCTGTTGGCAGCTGAGGGTTTCAAATAATTATCATTTATTTTTGAGAAGTTGCGCGGTCATCAATGCTATCTGTTCTTTCGAGGACAGTTACTATCTTCATATGTAGTTAAATGGCGACCCGGCCATTGACCTTAGCCTGTGCGAGTGCGCACAGGTTGCCCGAAATGTAACGGGAATCGTCAACTTAAGTGGGCGCGAGTAACGAGTGGATGGGCAAAGTATGTAGTAGAAGCATTACGTATGTAGATTGTGGACAGTTGGGAATGTGGTTCTCACAGGAAGCGTGCAAGGGGTAAGTCCCTGCAGTCGCACCATTCATCAGTGTGCTCGGTGGCTCAGATGGACAGAGCGTCTGCCATGTAAGTAGGAGATCTCGGATTTAGTCCCGGTCGGGGAACACATTTTCAGCTGTCTATATCAAGCCATGTCAGCAACATCTATCAGTTTCAATTAATTATCACATATGAAACTATTTTAACTACTTATAATGATTCTCTGACATTAACATTTAATAAAATGCTTTAGTGTGGCTTTTGTTCCGTTGTGGGTAGAGCACTATAATCCAGTCCGTGATGTCACGGGTTCAATACTGTATAGATGGCGTGGATTTGTCCTCATTTGAGTCCCTGCAGAATGGCTCAGGCGTACTTACCCTACTGTCAGGTGAGTATCGGGGTTGCCCGGGGGTTAGATGTGGCCGCACCGATGGGCCTGTCTCCTAGTGCCACAGCGAAGAAAGCCTGTACACTTCCTACATCGGGCCAATTGGACAGTCCTCGCCTTGCACCAAAGACACTGCTTTTAGTGTAACTTGCAGCAACAATAAACAGCACATGATTAAAATAGAGGTATGCACTCAACATTATTCGTGTTTCATGTAACATGACGACTGCGAACGCAGATGTAAGGGTTATGGCTATATGTTCATGGATATGAGAGGAAGGCTGTTTCTTTCAGTTGTGTCTTCCTACTATCAGAAATTCAATGTCACCGTGTTCCCTTACTCAACTTCCTGTGCACTGGTGATTCTGTCTGTGTACTCAAAAACTGCGTCATTTTTATTTTGCTGCAGCAAATATGGTCAGTCTTAAAATGGACTGCTCCACCGGGCTTCATCTCTCTCTCCTATCGCACAAGTTCGTCCATATGGACTTGTACTAAAGCAAGACATAGAAAGGCACCTTCTTTTAAGCAAAGCTTATAATTTTTTATTTTTCTGCATTTCCTTACCCTTTTACATTGTTTCCATGCTACTTTATCTTTCGAAAACTGTTAAAGAAATCTGGAGGGTAATTCAAGTTAAACTACTAAGTCTGATGTATGTAAAATTATTTTAGTGAAATGTTCTTCAAGGGGGACGGGGAGTTGGTGACGAGCACTAGGAGCTAGCCTCTTTGCTCGCGTTCATAGAATTTGTTGACCTGGAGAAAACGTTTGACTATGTAAAACGGTGCACGATGTTCGAAATACTGAGAAAAATACTGATAAGCTATACTGGGAGACAGGCAATATACAGTACAGACAAGAATCAAAAGGGAACAATAAGTGTGGAAGAACAAGAAGGAGTGCACATATTAAGGAGCTTGTAAGACAGGGATCTAGTCTTTCGACCCTGCTCATTAATCTGTACGTCGAAGTAGCAATGGCGCGAATAAAAGACAGGTTCAAGAATCGAATTAAAATTCAAGATGAAACGATATCAAGATTTTCTGATGACAATGCTATCCTCAATGAAAGCGAATAAGTGTTACAGGAAATGTTGAATGGAATGAACACTCCAATGAGTACAGAATATGGATTGAGAGTAAGTGGAAGTAAAACATAATTAATAAGACAGAATGATGAGATGCACCACAGAATCGGCGAAGAAAGGAATATATGAAAACCACTGACAAGAAGTAAGGGCAGGATGATAGGGCATCTGTTAAGACATCAGGGAATAACTTCCATGGTGCCAGAGGAGGCTGTTGAGGGTAAAAGCTGTAAAGGAAAACAGAAAATAGGGGCGCGTAGACGAAATAATTGAGGACGTCTCTGAGATGAAGAGGATGGCTCAAGAGAGCAATTCCTGGTGGGCCACATCAAATGAATCAGGAGACCGATAACTCTAAAAACAAAACTAAAAATAAAAGTTGCACATGTTTATATGGGTCACGGATCATCACAACTGACGAAGCATCAGTCTTACTACCTATACTTACAACAGGGCTTCACGGTTGTCAGCTGCAATCAGAGCATAGAAAGTTTATTGAAAACAGATGCTTCCCTGTAATTTTATATAGGAAGCAATGTGCTGTGATAGCTGTAAGCTGACATGGGGATAAATATAACTAATCTGTGACAATGCTGGTCTAGTATAAAAACCCCAACTATGCTGTACGTTATCA
Source organism: Schistocerca gregaria (assembly GCF_023897955.1). Classification (NCBI taxonomy): domain Eukaryota; kingdom Metazoa; phylum Arthropoda; class Insecta; order Orthoptera; family Acrididae; genus Schistocerca; species Schistocerca gregaria. The sequence continues at coordinate 204,226,872 of NC_064924.1, forward strand.
GTATAAATGAAACTGTTTTTTATTCTTCTTTCCCTGGCTTCGTCCCATATCTTCAAACTGTCGGCATCTTTATCTGGACTTGGCAAAGTTAGTGTTGAGGGCAGCCAGTGATACCCTTGCTGCCGGAAACTATACTGAGAAAGTGTACTAACAAAGTTTCTAGAACGACCTTTTAATGATAACTGCAGGAATATACTACAGAACTCCACGTATTGCTATAGTTTGGATATGAAATAAGTTTGAAAATCGGATCACATTCGGATATCTCATTTGACGATATTCACAAAGCCGGAGATGAAGAAGCCTCAATCCCTGTTGCAATTTTGACGTCGCCCGACAGCACTCTCGGCTCTTAAGAATACGTACTGCGTCATGTAGAACCCGAGAACACGTACTCGAAACATGTTCTTGCCCTGAAGGTGATCCGATCCTCAAACTGATTTTACATTCAAGCCGTACTTTTCATTATCAAAAAGTCATGTACGAAGACACATTACACCCCTTAGAAGCTTGTAACAGACATTATTGATATACTATATAAATTATTCTCTGATGTCTCAACGCAGGCCCCATCGTCATCTCCCTTCTTCTTGTCAGTGTTTTCCATATGTTCCTTTTTTCATTTATGCTGCGGAGAACACTCTCATTATTTATCTTATCACTTCACCTGATTTTCAATATCTTTTCTATAGTAACACTTTTATAACGCTTGTGTTGTCTTCTTTCCGGTTTTCACACCATTCGTGCTATAGTTCAAAAGTAAATTCTCATAAATTTCTTCCTCGAATTAAATCTTATGTTTGATAAAAGTTGAGTTCTTTTGATCTTTTCATATCCTTACATTCTCCGGCGTGGTTAGTTGGCTGCAAAGATAGCAAATTCATTAACATCGACCACTTCTTGGTCACCAATTTTGTTGTTAAGTTTATCGATAATGCATTAAAATAACAGCCAACCAGTTGCAAAATACAGGTTTATTAAATCTTCACCACGGTTTCCACGGTAAAATTGTATGATCTGTAGTCAAATTGAAAGTTGTTGAGTCAGTCTAGTAAATGTCATCCATTAATCACCATACAAATACGTTACACATACATTGTAACCGTCTGCTGTAGGGCTTTCTTTTAAAACTACAGGAGACCACTGCTAGTTTTATATAATTAATTTACACGTGATTAAGTACATGACATGCATTGGACAAGTTCAACAAATCACACTTGGACTGTATATAATGTGGTTTTATGCCCTACATGTTCTGAAGATGACGTCGAAACCATGGTCAAGGTTTAACAAACCTGTATTTTGTTACTAGTTAGTTATTATTTATAATGCACTGAAGCTCTTGTACCATAAGGTGCTGAAGCGCAGTCTGGAGGACAGCAGTGTCATCAACGAATGTCATCACTGTTATCCTCTACCTAAACTTCAATCCCACACTTGAATCTTTCTTTTATATCTGTAATTTTTTTTCCGAGGTATAGAGTCAACAATGGCGGTGAAAGGATAGATTCCAGTCTTACACCATTGTAAATTAAGTACTTCGTTTTTAGTCTTACATTCTTATTATTCTCTCTTGGATCGTGTGCATAATACGTACTACACGATTTTCCTTACAGCTTATTCCCACATTTCTCCGGAGTGGCCGTGCGGTTCTAGTCGCTAAAGTCTGGAACAGCGAGACCACTACGGTCGCAGGTTCGAATAATGCCTCGGGCATGGATGTGTGTGATGTCCTTGGGTTAGTTAGGTTTAAGTACTTCTAGGGGACTGATGACCTTAGAAGTTGAGTCCCAAAGTGCTCAGAGCCATTTGAACCATCTGAACCCACATTTCTCAGAATTTCGAAAATCTCGCTGCATTTACATACAACACCTTCTCTGCTTCGACGAATCTTTGAAGGTGTTTTTAATTTTGTTTAACCTTGATTCTATTATCAAGCATAAAATCAGGCCTGTTCTCCGGTGTATTACCACTCCCAGAGACAAAATTGTCGTCATCTAACAGATCTTCAATTTTCCTTTGCATACTTGTGTACGGTATATCATGCTTGTCATTGGCTTGGATACAATTCCTTTCAAAAATATTGTGAGATAATTCTAGCACTTATTTGTCCTAGCATTCTTGAGGATTGTATGAATGATATTTTGGAGAAAGGCTGATAGCATGTCTCCAGAGCTTACACACTAACTTGAACAGTAATCTGCTGGTCACTTCCAGCAGTGATTTTGGAAATATCCGAGAAATATCGATCTCCATTTGTTCTTGTGTCAAGTCATCAGAAAAACTCATTTCCCCTTCAGTGAACTCTTTCTACCTATATGCGCTCTTCCTACATTTGGTAGATTGTTTCCCATACCACTCGTCATGTTACCACCTTACTTTTAATTTCACCGAAGGCTGTTTTGACTATTCTACATTCTGTAACAGTCAGTCCGATAACTATTTTTTTCTCGTTTTTTCATATTTTTTCTGCAGCCATTTCGTCTTCACTTCTGATATTTCCTTTCGTTTTATTATAAAATGGCATCTATCAAAATATTTCTCTCTTTTCTGAACGTCTCTTTACTTCCTTCTTTCGTCGACTGATTGAAGTATTTCTTCTGTTACTAAATTTTTATTCGCAGTTACATTACTCGTACCAATGCTTGCGTGTCAAACATCTGTGCCAGCCCTTTTAAGAGATTTTTTGTCCTCTTCAGTTCAACTACTTACGGCAGTATTCAGTAGCGCAGCATGTACAGCCTCAGATGACATCAAACGCACGCCATTATTGCATAGCATTTCCGTGTCCTTTATTCCACGTTAAATCTTGCAAACGATTTCCTTAAAATCCAATCTTCACCTAATCACTACCAAATTGCTGGCGGAGTACACCTGAACACGCCCTACGATGCAATGAATTCGGAATATCTTTCTAACCACGATGATTAAATTATTTGATACTACTCGCAGTTGTCAGTTTTCTTTCTTCGTTGTACAGTGTTTCCGCTATTACTATCCGAAATTTGTTGCCAGACTATTAAGTCTTTCTCCTTCCTGGTTCCTACTACCTAAACCATTTTCTGGAACAAATTGACCTTGTGTCGTCCTCCTAGTACTGCGTTCCAACCACAGCATGATTGTTATATTATGATCTCCCTCTGCATAGTTAATTACCCGTTCAATAACCTCACACACTTCCTTCTTCTACTTGTGATTTCTGTATGTAAGCCCTAACTATTATTAATTACATTGGTTTCTGACGATTCTCATTAGAGCAACCTCATAACAGAACTGTTGAATGTAACTAACTGCCTCCACAACACTCTTATTCTTAGTGATTTCTGTATCCGTTATGTTACTTTCTGTTGGTGCTGATATTACTCGGTATTTATCTGACGGAAATCCTTTTCTTCGTTACATTTTACTTCATGGCCCCCTGCCAACTTTAGTTTTATTCTTCATATTTTTCTCAGATATTCACTATCAAACCTAAACTTCCTTTTCTTCGTTACATTTTACTTCATGGCCCCCTGCCAACTTTAGTTTTATTCTTCATATTTTTCTCAGATATTCACTATCAAACCTAAACTTTTATCTTCCCTCAATTTGACTTGTAGAATGTTACCCCGAAGGACCAACTTGTAGAACGTTTCCCCTTCATTGGTACGTAAGTCCTTTTCGTGGGCACTTACCACTTGACAAAAGATCCGAACAGGTGACTAATGCAGAATCATTTGCCACTCGAAAGGTCATCATGACACTTTTACAGTTACAAGTTACATCTGTTTCTGACACGCTTTCTGTGCCTTTAATGTATCGTCATGCCTTGATCATTACCGTGTCGCCCTAACCGCCGTCTGCTTCACATCTGCTGTGCAGCGAGCTACCTTAATTTAAGTATTATCTGTATTTTTCTTACTTGTCACTTCTTCTTCTGCTTGTTTTTGCTTTTAGGAAGCTTTAATAGTCGAGTGTTATTAAGTGTTCCATAGATCTCGTGTTTGTTTTGAATACAGTCAGAGAGAGTCCCTTTAGTCAGCCATAGTGCCAGTAGTGCTAGTGTTTGTTTTCAATACAGTCCAGAGACAGGTAGTGCTATTTTCCTTGTTTTCTACAAGAAGTGGTTAGCAATCACAGTTTAGTCAATAATCAACCGCCTTTAGTGAATTAGCAGTCTAGTTAAAAGTTGATTAACACTCTATAGTAAATTGATTTCTTAGGATGGATAGGATGTGTGGTGCTGTGTACGGCCGCAGGAGGAGCTGGCCACTCTTCGCGAACAGCTGAGCGTGTTGATGGCCGCGGTCAGCCGTCTTCAGGCTGCTGCCTCGGAGTGTAGCGGCAGTGGGGAGTCTGGTGCGTCGCAAGGTACACCCCAGGTGTTACATGCTTCACCCACTGTCCCTGCTGTCGAGACATCTTCGCGGGTACCGGGCGCGGTTGGGCCACCCTCTCCCCAAGGGGAGTGGCGGGTTCAGCGGCGTTCGCGGCGCACGAGGCGGAGAGTCAATGTGGAGGCTGGCCGTGTGGCATCGCCAGCTCTGCCTGTGAGTGGACATGTGGCCGCTCCTTCAACAAGGTCCGAACAGGCACACGGGGGGAGGGGTTTATTAGTTATTGGGAGCTCCAACGTTAGGCGGGTGATGGAGCCCCTTAGGGAAATAGTGGGAAGGTCGGGGAAGAAGGCCAGTGTTCACTCTGTCAGCTTGCCGGGGGTCTCATCCGAGATGTGGAGGAGGCCCTACCGGCGGCGATAGAGAGCACTGGGTGCACCCGACTGCAAATTGTTGCTCATGTCGGCACCAATGACTCCTGCCGTCTGGGTTCAGAGGTCATCCTCAGTTCGTACAGGCGGTTGGCGGAGTTGGTGAAGGCAGAAAGCCTCGCTCGCGGGGTGGAATCACAGCTAACTATTTGTAGTATCGTTCCCAGAACCGATCGCGGTCCTCTGGTTTGGATCCGAGTGGAAGGCTTAAACCAAAGGCTCAGACGATTCTGCGGAGAGCTGGGGTGCAAATTTCTCGACCTCCGCTATCGGGTGGAGAAATGTAGGGTCCCCCTGAATAGGTCAGGCGTGCACTATAAGCCGGAAGCGGCTACGAGGGTAGCGGAGTACGTGTGGAGTGCACATGGGGTTTTTTTTAGGTTAGAGAATTCCCTCCCTAGGCCCGACAAGACGCCTCCTGAGACGCGGCAAGGCAGGAGTAGGCAAAATGCAACAAGGAATAACAATATTAATGTGCTAATAGTAAACTGCAGGAGCGTCTATAGAAAGGTCCCAGAACTGCTTTCATTAATAAACGGTCACAACGCCCATATAGTACTAGGAACAGAAAGTTGGCTGAAACCAGACGTAAACAGTAATGAAATCCTAAACTCTGATTGGAATGTATACCGCAGAGATAGGCTGGACAGTGAAGGGGGAGGCGTGTTTATAGCGATAAGAAGTGCAATAGTATCGAAGGAAATTGACGGAGATTCGAATTGTGAAATGATTTGGGTGAAGGTCACGGTTAAAGCAGGCTCAGACATGGTAATTGGATGTCTCTATAGGCCCCCGGGCTCAGCAGCTGTTGTGGCTCAGCACCTGAAGAATAATTTGGAAAATATTTCGAGTAGATTTCCCCACCATGTTATAGTTCTGGGTGGAGATTTTAATTTGCCGGATATAGACTGGGAGACTCAAACGTTCATAACGGGTGGCAGGGACAAAGAATCCAGTGAAATATTTTTAAGTGCTTTATCTGAAAACTACCTTGAGCAGTTAAACAGAAAACCGACTCGTGGCGATAATATATTAGACCTTCTGGTGACAAACAGACCCGAACTATTTGAATCAGTTAATGCAGAACAGGGAATCAGCGATCATAAAGCGGTTACTGCGTCGATGATTTCAGCCGTAAATAGAAATATTAAAAAAGGTAGGAAGATTTTTCTGTTTAGCAAAAGTGACAAAAAGCAGATTACAGAGTACCTGACGGCTCAACACAAAAGTTTTGTCTCAAGTGCAGATAGTGTTGAGGATCAGTGGACAAAGTTCAAAACCATGGTACAATATGCGTTAGATGAGTATGTGCCAAGCAAGATCGTAAGAGATGGAAAAGAGCCACCGTGGTACAAGAACCGAGTTAGAAAACTGCTGCGGAAGCAAAGGGAACTTCACAGCAAACATAAACATAGCCAAAGCCTTGCAGACAAACAAAAATTACGCGAAGCGAAATGTAGTGTGAGGAGGGCTATGCGAGAGGCTTTCAATGAATTCGAAAGTAACGTTCTATGTACTGACTTGGCAGAAAATCCTAAGAAATTTTGGTCCTATGTCAAAGCGGTAGGTGGATCAAAACAAAATGTCCAGACACTCTGTGACCAAAATGGTACTGAAACAGAGGATGACAGACTAAAGGCCGAATTACTAAATGTCTTCTTCCAAAGCTGTTTCACAGAGGAAGACTGCACTGTGCTTCCTTCTCTAGATTGTCGCACAGTTGACAAAATGGTAGATATCGAAGTAGACGACAGAGGGATAGAGAAACAATTAAAATCGCTCAAAAGAGGAAAGGCCGCTGGTCCTGATGGAATACTAGTTCGATTTTACACAGAGTACGCGAAGGAACTTGCCCCCCTTCTTGCAGCCGTGTACCGTAGGTCTCTAGAAGAGCGAAGCGTTCCAAAGGATTGGAAAAGGGCACAGGTCATCCCCGTTCTCAAGAAGGGACGTCGAACAGATGTGCAGAACTATAGACCTATATCTCTAACGTCGATCAGTTGTAGAATTTTGGAAGACGTATTATGTTCGAGTATAATGTCTTTTCTGGAGACTAGGAATCTACTCTGTAGGAATCAGCATGGGTTTCGAAAAAGACGGTCGTGTGAAACCCAGCTCGCGCTGTTCGTCCACGAGACTCAGAGGGCCTCAGAAACGGGTTCACAGGTAGATGCCGTGTTTCTTGACTTCCGCAAGGCGTTTGACACAGTTCCCCACAGTCGTTTAATGAACAAAGGAAGAGCATACGGACTATCAGATCAATTGTATGATTCGATTGAGGAGTTCCTAGATAACAGAACGCAGCATGTCATTCTCAATGGAGAGAAGTGTTCCGAAGTAAGAGTGATTTCAGGTGTGCCGCAGGGGAGTGTCATAGGACCGTTGCTATTCACAATATACATAAATGACCTGGTGGATGACATCGGAAGTTCACTGAGGCTTTTTGCAGATGATGCTGTGGTGTATCGAGAGGTTGCAACAATGGAAAATTGTACTGAAATGCAGGAGGATCTGCAGCGAATTGAAGCATGGTGCACGGAATGGCAATTGAATCTCAATGTAGACAAGTGTAATGTGATGCGAATACATAGAAAGATAGGTCCCTTATCATTTAGCTACAAAATAGCAGGTCAGCAACTGGAAGCAGTTAATTCCATAAATTATCTGGGAGTACTCATTAGGAGTGATTTAAAATGGAATGATCATATAAAGTTGATCGTCGGTAAAGCAGATGCCAGACTGAGATTCATTGGAAGAATCCTAAGGAAATACAATCCGACAACAAAGGAAGTAGGTTACAGTACGCTTGTTCGCCCAATGCTTGAATACTGCTCAGCAGTGTGGGATCCGCACCAGGTAGGGTTGATAGAAGAGATATAGAAGATCCAACGGAGAGCAGCGCGCTTCGTTACAGGATCATTTAGTAATTGCAAAAGCGTTACGGAGATGATAGATAAACTCCAGTGGAAGACTCTGCAGGAGAGACGCTCAGTAGCTCGGTACGGGCTTTTGTTAAAGTTTCGAGAACATACCTTCACCGAAGAGTCAAGCAGTGTATTGCTCCCTCCTACGTATATCTCGCGAAGAGACCATGAGGATAAAATCAGAGAGATTAGAGCCCACACAGAAACATACCGACAATCCTTCTTTCCACGTACAATACGAGACTGGAATAGAAGGGAGAACCGATAGAGGTACTCAGGGTACCCTCCGCCACACACCGTCAGGTGGCTTGCGGAGTATGGATGTAGATGTAGATGTAGATTCTTCAGCGTTCTTTCGGCACCTCCTCCCCATCCCAAAGGAAATTGGTTGCTCGCAATCCCTCTGACAAAGTCGCTGCTGGAACAAGGATGACCCCATATACCAGAAATTTTTACCAAACTTTCTTGATGATTTATACTCAAAATTTAAGCACTAACAGTGATTGATCACATTACTCTAGATGTTCTGATTGCTACTCTAAGACGCAACTCATTTTCTTCTTCTTCTTCTTCTTCTTCTTCTTCTTCTCCTTCGTATACTTTCGTTTCACCCTCTTTGTTCCCAACAAATAAGTAGGATTCTCAGCCACATATGTAATAGCTCACTGAAACAGGGCATTTTTCAAGATGGACTGAAATACACTAAGGTTAAACCATTGCATCTGATGGTAACAACTACCAGCCAATCTCATTTCTGACAGCTTTATCCAAAATTCTTGAAAAAGTATTGTACTCAGGAGTAGCATCACATATTTGTAAAAATGAAGTACTAACAAAATGTCAATTTGGTTTTTCAAAAGATAAATGCTATATTTGCTGATCAAGTATTAAAAACAATGTACAATTGAACATCACCCACAGGGATAATTTGTGAACTCTCAAAGGCTTCTGATTATGTGAATCATGGAATTCCTCTACATAAGATTAAGTACTGTGGTATGAGAGGGACAGTGCACAAAATGGTTTAATTCATATTTAACAGGAAGAATGCAAGAAGGTTGACATTAACAGTAAATATTGTCTGGAAAAACCAGCAGACTCTAACTGGAGAGGTATCGAGAATGGTGTCCCACAGGGTTGAGTCTTGGGTCCCTTATTGCTCTTAATATACATTAACGACTTGCCACGATATATTCATGATGATGCTAAGTTAGTTCTCTTTGCTGACTATACAAGTATAGTAATCACACCAAGAAGCAAGGATCAGCAGAGGAAATTGCAAATAATGTCTTTCAGAAAATTATTAAGTTATTCTCTTAAATATGGACTCTCACTAAATTTTGGAACAACACAGTTTATACAATTTGTACAGTAAATGGCGTAACACCATTGATAGATGCAGACTATGAACGGAAGTCTGTTGCTAAGGTAGAACACTCAAAATTTCTGGGTGTATGCATTTATGAGAAATTGAAATGGAAGAAACACATCGATGATCTGCTGAAACGGTTACAGTCAGCTACTTATGCTGTTAGGGTTATTGAAAATTTTTTTGATAAATATATCAGTAAATTAGCCTACTATGCCTATTTTCATTCACTGCTTTCATATGGCATCATATTGTGGGGCAATTCGTCATTAAGAGAGAAAGTATTAACTGCACAAAAGCGTGCAGTCAGAATAATAGCTGGAGCCCACCAAATATCACCTTGCAGATATTTATTTAAGAGCTCTGGGTATTCACAGTACCTTTGCAATACGTACAGGCTGCTTCACTAAATGTGTTTGCTTCTGTAAGTTACGAAATAATAGGTGACGGAAATATTTATTTTGGTAGGTCACCATAAGAAATGTTACACTGTCTGCAGGGCTATAAACGTAGTTTATTGTTATTATCCAAGGAGTTACATAAAAAAATTCTGTCTTTTGGCGGTAACGATTTGGATAATGATTCAATAAACTATATTCATAGTTTCTCAGACAGTGTAACGTTCCTTATGGTGACCTACCGCAATAAATATTTCCGTTGCCTATGACTTCGTAACTTACAGAGGCAAACACATTTAGTGAAACACCCTGTATGTTCACCTACGAAATCTGTCATTAATAACTCATCCCAATTCAAAAATAACAGAGAAGTGTTTAGCTACATCACTAGAAGAAAGTATGATATTCATTCTTCTGGATTAAATCTCACTTTGGCACAGAAAGGGGTGAATTATACTGCCACAAGAATCTCAGCTCATTTGCCAAATAGTTTTAAAAGTCTGATAGGTAGCCAACCATCATTTAAAAGCAGATTAAAAGAATGTCTGAATGACAACTCCTTCTTCTCAATTGATGAATTCTTAGATATGGAGTAGTAACTGTACAAAGATAATTAATTAATTATTTCGCGTAAAGAAAACTTACGTTAAAATGACACATTCCACATCATTATGAAATCTCGTATTCACGATCTACGGAACAAGGATTAATGTAGCATGTATGTATGTACAATGCATAATTTTCGGTCCCAGATTTAGTTGTGTTACTGTAACAGATTCGTTTCCCTGACTGTAGTCAGATACCACCGAGCGTTCGATATTGATTCATGGACATTCAAATAACAAAACATTGCCTTATAGATCAGGTTTTTACTAAGTAGTTATGGGAGCCGAACAGTTTTTTAACACAGTACACAAATCTTACATAGTTTTGTCTTCGTCGGCGACCTTCTCCGTTATATCAGGGTGTGTATTGTCACCATTTTTGCTTTCAATTACCTTTTTACCTTTAGGAATAAGTTTAATAAAGAAAAGGAGCGATTCTTCGAGAAACGAATTGTAGCTAACATATTCTGATAAAATTAAAATCTTTCTTGTTAGTCTTATACTTTTGTCTTTGTACAATAAAATTACCCTTCTTCATACACAAATTATAATGCTTCTCTATTTCATTAAGACAAACAACTTCTACTATAACGGAAAAAATTAAATGAAAAGAAATCGTTTGGCACTACTCTGGACGAGTTAATCTTTATAACTAAATTTTCTGTTAGATATCTTAGGTCAATTCATTAAAACATTGGAAGATGAGAAGAATGGAAACTGTAAATGAAATACGATATGGAACTGGCGTTGAGTGGCAGGATGCTGGGCCATAATTTAATAAATTTAATAAAAAATGAACCACTTCATTTCCATCTCAAAGATCTAAAATTCTTAGCAACTAATACCACCACCTAATTTACAAATGACTTTTTCTTTTGGAAACAAGGCAACTAGTGGCAGAATTTACAAAACCTCTAAAGATATTTATGAAAAAAAAAAATTAAGAAAAGAATTTTAAAAATTCAGAAATATTGATATTAAATCCAAGCCTTAACAAAGAAGTTTAATAAGATCGCCAGTGTTAGCGTTTAACAATATATTACAAAATTATGTTTTAGAAACCTACATAAATGATTAACAGCGTAATAGCATCCGATATCAATTGGCAAGTAAAACAGATCGCATGTAATTAGAAAAAATAAGCAGTCAAAACAATAGTCTGATGATAAATTCACATAAAGTACAATCGGCTGGCAGAGACCATAAGGTTCCCATTGTTTATAAACAAAACATAACCTTATTGGCCTGCTGAAATTCAGGCTCTCGCCTTAGTACGTTTAAAAGAGAGTGCAATCACGTTAGAACTGAGCGTTGTTTCACTGAAGGTTTGACTTGTCTCCCCTTTAAATCTATGTTATATTATTACGACTGAGTAATATCCACTTACGTACATGAATGGAAACTTTTGGGGGACAGATGTCGTTCCCCCAATACTTTTAACACAAATATCTGCCACACTGCCATCTAAAAATTTGAATTGTCAATTCTATGAAACAAAGTGATAGGGTAGTCAGAGTTCGTAATCAGGCTGTTTCCGATTTCGAAGTGATCAGCTGGAATACAACCTCTGTAGCTCTGCAAAACTCCGGCGAACGTCGCCTCCGAAAAATCTTACAGAAGTCAGAGACACAATCGTACGCCGTGGAGAAGCCGTCTTAGGTGCTATGACGTACTCATTCTGCAGCATGGGAATCAGTGTTCAAGTTGTGTATTACTGTCGTTAACAGTCTAAAATCTAATCTCTGAAAATAGAACATAAACGAGTGTGGTACAGGTTTTTATGATTTCCTGATTACAAAGTTCTCTACGAGTTACTTCACACCAAATAATGTTCCGAGTCACGACAAGGAGGAAGTTAAGATAACCAAAAAATTCTACGTCGCTTTTCCATTTACGAAATTAGATTTTTCCATAAATCATATTCGTAGCAACGTTTCCGGATAGATCATCCTCGCGCATGAGATGAAATGTTATCATAATTAATCAAATTACATTTCGTATCCGAAATGGCAGCTTCGAACAATGCCTCTTATTACAGTTCTGCTGCAATCTCACACTCTGCAGTTGTTAAATAGGAAGTAAGTACTTTCACAGTACACGTAATGTTCCACATTATATTCACCGAGGTTTTAAATCAGGAGGCAGAGATAACCTCTGTCTCTGTCTCTGTCTCTCTCTCTCTCTCTCTCTGTCTCAGTCTAACTCCCTCCACCCCCCTCTCTTTCTCTCTCTCTCTCTCTCCCTCCCTCACCCCCCCCCCCCCTTTCTCTCTCTCTCTCTCTCTATCGCTCTCTCTCAGTCGTATTGAGTCTCCGATCCATATATATCACTAGCACAACTTACTTCTTGACCTGCGTTGAACAAGTAAGAGATATCTACGACTAAAGAAGATACTGGAGACAATTTGGACAAGGCGAACTGGGCGATGAAATCTCGTCATGTACTGCTTGATTTAGACAACAGCAGTTACTGCCCCAAGTAGCTAGAAATTGTCCTCTTGTGGTTCTTTGGAAGTAGCTGATGGTAAACCATCCTGGGGCCACAGAGGACACAGGCTTCTTCTTAGTGATCCAAATCCAAGTACTAGCAGGTGCACAGGCAGCTCACCGAAATAACTTCTACATTGGGCATGACACATGACGTCACGTAACTCGTTTAAACATTCCAAGTGTAACAGGGAGCTAAGGATCTTAACGGTCACGACACCACGGTCTTAAGTACCCGTCGCCCGCTGAAATGTGTGACTCTCGATACCTGAGAGGGCGCTACCGTCCCCGCGGTCACGCTTAAATCGACATAATCGCTATTTCCCCGCCCTCCTGAGGCGGAAAATTTGCTCTCACTCAAACACGGCACAGTAAATAATATCTCAGTCTTCTAGCGTACGTAAAAATCTCAATTTCCAATTTTTTGCGTATTTGTTCTTCACCTAAAATGCTACCTGCTGTTAGGTATATTAAACGCGAAACACTCCCATTTTAGAAATCAGCTAAAAAAAATTTTCTGTCAAACTTTATCATTGTCACTGATATATGTCTACTTTCAGGGTTCTGGATGACTGCAAACGTGTATGATTTATGTTTTGCTCCCAGTTCCCAATTTGTTAGTATCTTCCTCCTTTCTTTGCTTATGTGGTCCTGGAAAACTTTGAGCGTTGTTTCGCTATGCCATATTACGTGCGGTCTGTAATTAGAAATTAACCATGTCAGTGTTCTCAATTCGTGCATAGAAAGGCTCCATTGTCTATGCTGTCTGAGGCGCCTTGTCACGACCTACGCGGGTCTCCCCGTCGGAGGTTTGAGTCCTCCCTCGCACATGGGTATGTGTGTTGTCCTTAACGTAAGTTAGTTTAAGTTAGATTAAATAGCGTGTAAGGTTAGGGACCGATAAACTCAGCAGTTTGGTCCCATAAGACCTTAGCACAAATTTCCAATTTTTTTTCCATTATCTAAATAATTCAGCCTTTCTGATAGATAAGTCTTGTGATGCTCGTATAGCCTATTCCCATGTTGTTCATTTCCCAATGTGTATGGTTTTCGAACATCCAAACCATTCTGTGTATGAGGTCGTCTCTCATAAGGCAGAACTATCCGTATGGATTCTAATCTAGGTGGACGCTATGCCACCACTCTTCAGGGGGCTGGAGGGGGGGGGGGGGGTAGGTAGGCCGTCGTTGACGAATATTGAATATACTTTCGTCCAAGGCGTACATTCGAAGTCATACACCAGTCAGAGAGATTTTTCCATGCAGTCTTTGAGTGAAGATCTAGTCTTTTAAACGGAAGATCTAGTATTTTAAACTGAATGAGCGATGTTACTCGTTTACCTCAAGATAAAATTTCAGTAATTGGATACTTTGATTACCCCCTGTATTCATTTTCTCTGCACCTGGTGAATATATTTAATGGATGTGGACGTATCACTTAATAGTAGCCTGCGGTTTCAGTTTCTCCTGCAATGCCCCATACTTCCTAGCAGAGTTTATCCACAAGGCCGGTGAGTAGTATGTGAAGCTTGGTTTCATAGGGAGCTCTCTTGATTTGTATATATATATATTGTGGCAATAAATATGTTCTTCAGATGAAGTATCTGTGACTTGTGCAGCGTACAGCGTTTTGGGTAGCGTGTAGATGTTAACACATTCGACATGTAATTTTATGTTTGATTTATTTGGGATGATTTCTAAGGTCCTCTTACCTTGTAGTTAATTTCTTTTGCTTTCCCGTTCAAGAACTCATCGTTTCATATTATAAATGAAACGTTTGCTATTTTCATCATATTACTGGACGGATTGACTGCCTGGTGTAATAGATTCGGTGCCGTAAGAAGTTTACTTTTCCTGATATTAGCTAAGTTCACCATATGCCAACCCGTAAATATCAGAAACATGTGTCGCTCGCATCACTACAGGATTATTTTTTAACTATTAAGAATGTGTTTCAATTGGCTGCAAAGTTGGTGTTTCCAGTCTTTTGACCTTCGACATGGCAGTGCAATGAACGTATTAAAGACTGTAGCAATACAATAAAATCATGAACTACAGGAACCTTTATCTGACAGACCATTACATTGCAAGGCCTTTCTGTTAGGATAACATTTCACTTGGACCCATGAAATCATTTCTGAATTTTAATTCCGGGAAACTAAATGACTCATACTGGTCTTTGTCAAACGCACGGTCTAAATGAATACTGAGCAAGCCTGTACTATTTTTATGGACGTATAAAACGCAGTAGCGCAATATGATTCTATTAACGATGTTTCTAACAGGAAAGCTGCATCTCTGGAACGGCCAAATAATTCCCTACAGTGCTCTTTGTGTTCTCATTGTGGCAGTTTTTGCTATTGTCTTGCAATCTGTGCAACGTAATATGATTGGACGGATTGTGGTCGTGGTTGCGTGTTTCGAAAAATTTACTGTTATTCGTGTGTCTGTAGCCATGTATAGCTTCCCGTTTTCGGTCTTTGATCATGATTTTCAATTAAAATTCTGTGACAATAATTTCTACTTCGTTCGATTATCTTCCGCTCACAACTGTTTCAGAATGTAGCTACTTTCGTATTTTCTACTAGATGATAACAGTAGCGTGTCTTGAGATAGTTACTTATTGCTGGAAGATCCATGGAGTTGCACGTAGTTGCGTGATCACTGGCTGTTACATTCTACCCATTATCCTTTACTGTTCTCTCACTAAATGGTAGATACTCCACGTCTCATCAAGATGAGACGTGTTATCCTAGTACCTAACAATATTCTCTGTTAGTATACCTGCATTTAAACTGAGCATCTTCTTTTGAGCGGCGTCATATCCTCGGCCATCGCCATCGTCTATTTGCTTTCGTATTTCCTATGAGATACTGCAATAAAAAATTTACGGTATCTTTGTACATTCGACGTGAAGTAGTTGTTATATTTTTTAGTCTTATAATATCCAGCTGCACCACCTACCCGCTGGCTGCATTCACTGCGATTTGTGTAAAGTCCTTTATTTTTCTCCAGTTGGATAATTCGAACCTGGAATTTCTACCACACAAGCCTGTCCCAGGTAATTCTTTAATTTTAATGAGAACCATGATATGATAAGTCACACAGAGCAGTTTGAATTCATAGCCGTCTACGTCGATATTTTCCAAAATTTAATTCCTGCGCAGTCTGTATTTTTAGCTTACGTCGATAAGGTATGTTGTCCGAATGTTTCGGTTTTTAGCTACGTCTCCTTCATCGACAGCAGCTGTTAGATCTGGGAGGGAAAGACAGATTGGAAAGCTACTTACGGGAATTTCTTAAGTAAAGGGTGAGATGTATTCCGGAAATGAACTTAATGTAGCCCCTATCACCTTTTTCGATCCGGAGTGAACACAGTGTGTATGAGAGTAACATCGTTGATAGCTCCTTTTATCACCCGGGCCTCTCGCCAAAAGTCTAGTTCATCATTTTTCCAGATCTGTATTCAGCAATACAACCGCGTCCTTTCTCTCCCACGTTATTGTAGATGTGATATGCACGCGAAAGGAAAATGTCTTGACCACCTACTTCGTACAGCAATGCTACATCGATATCATTACTTTCTGAGGTCATTATACCATAATACCCGAGATACTGAATGTTAGGACGTTTGTATAAGAAGTATTCTGTCAGTCAGGGAAAAAATTTCCAGTTCAAGTTGCAATTGGTATCAGGATCAGTTTTGTATGTCTTTTTGTTACATGCGGTTTCCAAGCTGTCTACATCATTATTTCTTATTGCAAAGTCGAATAAATAGTTAATCCAGTGGATCACGCGGTTATTTGCCCAGGCTACTATATTCTGCCCCAAAGGACAGCTTTTTCTTCTTTTTATTCCAAATCCTTGAATTTCCTGATAATGAACAAAGAGATTGCCCGATTCAGTCGTCCACCTATTCCCTTTACGTACTTTAATATTCGAGGTTGGAGTTTGCATTTCATATCTCAGCTGCATTTTCAGAGCAGATATTTTCACTACCTTTCAATGGATCAGTATTTGCACTAACGCCTGTTGCCAACACATTCTCTTCGAATTCCTAAGCCACATTCTGATGTATTATATCCTGTGCATTATCAAAGACGCTGATAACATCTTCGTCGATTCATTTACTGTTGCTGACAGCTTCATGATACTCCATTCCGTTGCCCTGCTCTACACCGATAGCCGCTGCCATTCCCTTACTCAGATTTGTTCCACTTCCAGGCCGTGAAGAAACCACCGTGATGTCAGTCAAACTACTAATTAATTTGCCGTGCCTTAAGGTTTTACGTCACACTTCTTCTCTATCCTGGATAAACGGATGTATCTCTGGTCTTTTCAAGCGGAAATTTGTACGGTAATTTACAGACTGTCACAGATGCATGCGGAGACCTGCTTGTCATATTAATATTGTGCTGACAGATACCTCATTGTGTTTAAATGTAACGCTACCGTAAGTGTTCCTGGTTGTTAAATCATAAACTTCGCATTCATACATTTAGCATATACACAATACTCAACGTTCTTAATATGTGTACCTACCAATTCCTTATCAAGTAATTTTACATCATTAATTAGCCACTTCCGAAAAGGGAGGTGTACGCTTTTCGAAGTTCCTTTCAGAACTGAATTTCAAGGTTTCTCTCGTTGATAAAGACGTGGTGCTTGCAGTTCTGCTCACACTCTCCTTCAGCGCAAAGTACTCTCCACAGAGGGTAAACGGTCCGCTGCACATAGCGGCAGCGTGCTTCTGTACGCCGCGGTGGTCACCGGATCTTAGAGCCCTGTTTCTCTCACTTACAATGATAAGTCACGAAAATGAAGGAACTATAGACTCAGAAGCTATTAAAATTGGTTAAGGACGAATAATGGGTGATATGAGCTAGATACTGTAACCCTGATAGCGCAATATATTTTCTATAAATGAAACAGTGGATGGAACAGTGATACATAACTTCGCTTTAATGAAACTTCCATAATCACCTCATCAATCGTTGTCGCTCTGTAACATGTGACCTTTTCTTGTGCAGGTGGTGAAAGAAATTTTGATCGTCACTGCTAGCTATGAAAAAGAGATGGGTCTTCTGGAAAAGACAAGTGACTTTTCTGCCGTGTGTCAAAGAATAGATAATTATAGATGTGGATGCAGATATTAGATGGCATCTGTCGCGGAGGATAGTGTCACTGAAACCAGACGGGGGCTTCAGTCTTGGTTCATTTTTGTGATTGAAATATGTCCATGCTGATTTGTTAATCACTATTATGTTTTTGTAAAGAGATCGCACCAAACTTTTCTCTCCTACTCACGGAATTACAGAGCTGACCGAGCAAGAAGAGTTTTCGGTAAAATCGTTGCCACCAAGCAGTGAGTCATGTACTATGCGTCTTGATGTGGAAATATCTTTGGCAGTGTAATAACGCTAAATTTGCACCTACATGTCCATAAAAGCTTCAAAAACTACGGGACAGTGCGTGGCGGAGGGTAAAGGGGTGGGCTGAAATATCGTAAGACCAAAAGTACAGCATATTAGCAAGCCTAATACTATGCACAAAAGCTGTTGGCATAAAAAAGTCAATCGTCTCGGAATAGATCATGTATCAATCTTCCTACAAAATAGTGACAACATTAGGTAATGATGATGGAGGTGGATAGGGCGCACCACTCTTTTCTCCAACGTAAATCACAAAGGCTCGCCGGCCGCGATGGTCGAGCGGTTCTAGGCTCTTCCGTCCGGAATCGTGCTGCTGCCACGGTCGCAGGTTCGAATCCTGCCTCGGGCATGGATATCTGTGATGTCCTTCTGTTAATTAGGTTTACATAGTTCTAAGTTCTAGGGGACTGATGACCTCAGATGTCCCATAGTGTTCAGAGCCATTTGAACCATTTGAACCAAATGACTGTTCCACTGTTCCATGGCCCAGGTTTTATTGGTTCGGCACCACTTTTCCTGTTACGGGCATTTGCTCCACTCATATGTGATTTTGTAATTCCAGATCACACTGTAATTCCCTAATTATGGAGAGTCCTTCACGTTGTTTTGTTGCTGAAATGGATAGCAAATGCGAAGTTATGTTCTGCAGAGACTTTTCGTTCCTGTCGTCCTGCTATTTTTCGCCATAGTCACGACCTCTCAACAAACGTTTTCGTCCCCGCTGTATCTTAGTGTGTTCGGTATAAATCCTCGATATGGTGCTTCTTGAAACAGCAAACGCTTCTTCTATCTTGGTTGCGGAGTCACCCACTGCACGGGCGTCAAAAATTTGCTCAGGTTCGAATTCACTCAGCTCGTTCACAATACATCACAACTACAGAACCACGGTTCTCATCGTGACTGGCACTTGTGAAGTATTGAGGGCGCTGTACAGATACCGTTCATGGTCAGATACTACAGCGCATCCGAATTTATGTTCAAGCATGCGATGTTTCGATATTTTTGTCCAACTCCTGTACATGTCCTGTACGTGTTCCAATCTATTACCTTTTATTTGTGATCACTGCGTCTTCGAATGCTTATTCTCTAAATTTATTTGTCTGTCGCTTGAAGTATATCGTCCTACTTTCAAGGATCCGATTTATATTACTCGGGCATATCTGTTAAACATTCGTTGGCTTATGCCAACCTAACAGCTCCTCCTTGAATTAGTGTTGTCAGTTGTAATGAATAGTTGAAAAGGTCTCCAAAAACTATAACAGTATTCTAGCATTCGTCGGTCGAGCACTATGTATGCGATTTCCTTTACAGATTCACCACACTGTGGTATAACCCTTCCCACAAAGCTTCCATTCACATTCCCTAACCATTTTAGAAAACAAACTCAATGGCGGGAGTCTACACAGAAACTTGAAATTTGACACTCTCACGCCTTTATTTTCGTGCTTAAAAGGTCGTCATCTTTTCTTACAGGATTATTAGAAATAATCTATGGCTACAGTGTGGCGGTGTAATTATGTTTTGAGGAATAACTCCCTGTTTGGTTGAAAAAATAAGGACACACACCTATTAGTAGACTGTATTATGGGGTGTGTTCACTCATCGCCTTTACAACGACTTCAACTCTGCTGACGACAATTTCAGTGATACATCTGAATGTCTGTGGGGGAACAGCTGCCCATTCGTCGTCAAGAGCCGAAACCAGTGGACGAGGAGGTCTGGAGCGGTCAACATCCTCACTCTTCCCAAAGACGTCCTATTGGGTTCGGGAAGACCAGTCCATCAGTCCATTTGAGGAATGTCCACAAACCACTGCCCAACTGCTGCTGCTTTGTGACAGGATGCATTGTCATTCTGATGCAAACATTCATGTTCTGCTAACTCTTCCCTACCGTACATAGTACACAATGTTCACATCCTTCTGCATTACCGGTTTTTAAACGCAACGAAGGGGGCACACCCTAACCACGAAGAATATCCCCATATCGTAATAACAGTTCCTCTGTACTTCACGTTGGCATCACACATGATGAAAGGTAACGTTTTCCAGGAAATCGCTGCATGCAAACCCTTCGACCGACTACCACTTACTTTAGCGAGATTAATCACACCAAGTCAGTCGTTGGCAGTCATCTCCCATCCAGTGATGTCGCTCTGTGTACCACCTCAGTCTCTAGAGAAATATGTGGCTTATATGAAGCTGCTCACCCATTGTATGCCAACTTCCTACTCACAATCAGAGTGCTAACTTGGCATCTGTTAGTACTGTGGAACTCACGATGCTTCCTCTCTTTTATGCGAGTTTTTACCACTACCCTCGTCAATGTTGGGCTTTTCCTGTCCATCAGCACTTAAGGTCTGCCTAGTCTTGGTTTAGCTCTGGTTTTTCCTTCATGTTTCCATTTCACAGTCACATCATCGACTTGGGCAGCTATAAAATGGTTGAAATGTCGCTGGTGAGTTTATTACTCACGTGACATGCAACGACTAGTCCACGTTGGAAGTAACTGGACACTCCTGACACTCCTGACCAATCCAATCTGCAGTAGCAGCTTCTCTACTAACAACACAATACACCCCGTCTCCCCTTATAATGGCGGCTCTATCTCGCCACATCTAGCAGTCATTACCATGTTACGTAGAGGTGTCTGGCTGGCTCTGAGCACTATAGGACTTAAATTCTGAGGTCATCAGAACCCGAGAACATAGAGCTACTTAAACCTAACTCACCTAAGGACATCACACACACCCATGCCCGAGGCAGGATTCGAACCTGCGACCGTAGTGGTCGCGCAGTTCCAGACTGTAGCGCCTAGAACCGCTCGGCCACTCGGCCGGCCAGAGGTGTCTGGATACATTAGGTAGGGCATCGGTGTGTTTTTCAGTGTATTACGCACGTGCTTAAATAAATATATCAGTTACTTGATTGCACTATTTGTGGAAAGGTTTCGTTCAGCACTCCTTAATAAATTCCCAGCTGGTAGTTGACAGTGAAATGTAGTCTTTCCAAACTTCGTCATAAGCATCCATTGACACCGGCGGGGTCCTAGCAAACAACAAGCACCATTTCGCTCAGCCTCTGTTTCTGACACTTTTAACAACGAGTAGATACCGAAAAAGTTTCTCAAAGGAACAGACTAACATAATTAGGAAATACATTTTGCAAGTAATATCTACGAGTGAGTTACTGCAGGTTTTTACGAAGTTGTGTTCGTACATCTCGTAGGACGATTTCTGAGACCTGAGGAAGTAGTCGGACAGTTTCCGCCAGTTATGAATGCAACAGGAAACTGAAGTGGCATCTGCATCACGAATTATTATATTCCTACATAAATGAAGGATGAAATCTATCTTAGGAAACAAGCGCAGAAATAGTCATATGAAGATGGATTCCTGAAGTCCTGAAAAAAAATACGAGATACGCTCTTTTTGTTTGACAATTTTTCATTATTTCACTAGCAGAAGATAACACCACTACCACAACTTACGTTTTATCATGTTTATCACCACTGTAGTGCCTTCTGGTACAGATTTCCTAAGATGGCTCATTCCTGGGGAAACTGCGGAAGTTCTACCTGCGATGTGCAACGACAGCTCTACTAGGTTACAAACCAAGAAACGTGAGACGTCAAGTCTCAAATAGCATTTATGCAGTATGTATCGAAATTGCTCCTAACCAAATAAAAGGTTCATAATCAAGTTGTAGGCTATTTAACATTTGATAGACAGCCGGCCGGCGTGGCCGTGCGGTTCTAGGCGCTGCAGTCTGGAGCCGAGCAACCGCTACGGTCGCAGGTTCGAATGCTGCCTCGGACATGATGTGTGTGATGTCCTTGGGTTAGTCAGGTTTAATTAGTACTAACTCCTAGGCGACTGTTGACCTCAGACGTTAAGTCGCATAGTGCTCAGAGCCATTTGAACCATTTTTTTGTGATAGACAGTATGCACTGAAGTCACAAACAAATCGAAAAGGCCTAGTCGAACATTTCTATGCAATAATTGGCACACTGGACAGCTGCCTAGTAGCGGGACTCAACACAGTCTCAGTTAAGGTTACTCGCCTGTAAACATCTGGAAAATAGTAAAACTTTTCATAAAATTCACATAGCTCTAACCAAAACGTGAATTCTTAGTAGGCTTAAAATTGTAGGAAAATAGGAGTATTTCTTGCTGAACATCTTCATATAAAATTTATCATATTAGTTCCCTCGTTAATCTTATTTCTAATTTACTTACAATTTTACATATAGGTCCATATTTGTGAACTATGCAGTGACTGAGCGTCTTACGTAGGTGCTTGAAACTTTAATAACACATAAACAACAAGTCTATGTAAAAAGTAGACTATACTCAAGTCATTTAGATTTCGTGCCACAAATGTTGACATCTGGTAATCAAACCTAAGGTTACATTTTTACAGTTAATCAGTAAATGCTTTCGTTCCCTCTAATTCTTTACCTACCATTGCGCTTTGAAGGCCGCTCCGTGATGTTTAATATCTTCTCTATTAGTAACTACACATTTTAATTTATGAAATTTTATGAATTTTTGTTATTTGTGAAGTTAGTAATGATTTTGCAACAACAAAAAATATAAAAATTTACCTGTAGTTTTGTGTTAATGTATTGGTGCATGTTTCCTCCTGTACAGGAATGGCAGGCCTTTGCAGTTTCAAGCAATTTTTCAACAAACATATGTACGTTTCTGGAGAGTCTGTTACGTCATTTACCATTGTTGACCCGTGTTGTTATTCCTTCAGTGTTCAACTGTGATGTTTATTTTTCCTTTATTTCATAACAGTTGCCAGTTCTACAGACTTAAAAGGTTGCAGAGAAGGCGACTAACAGAGGAGATGAGGGAATTGTTGGAGCTGTCTTCCGATTGTGAAAACGATGATGATTATGAAGAGTCCCTTTGTGTAGATGGAGAACAACAGTTTAATGTAAATTCTTTTGAGTGTGACATATTGTTTTTCTCGTAATGGGAATGAAATATGGGTTATTCAAGCTAGAATGTCTGGTGGGCGGAGTTAGTGTGTGTTAGTGTTTTTTTTTAACGTCCCGTCGACAACGAGGTCATTAGAGACGGAACACAAGCTCGGGTTAGGGAAGGATGGGAAAGGCAATCGGCCGTGCCCTTTCAAAGGAACCATCCCGGCATTTGCCTGAAATGATTTAGGGAAATCACGGAAAACCTAAATCAGGATGGCTGGAGACGGGATTGAACCGTCGTCCTCCCGAATGCGAGTCCAGTGTGCTAACCACTGCGCCACCTCGCTCGGTAATGGGCGGAGTAAAAAGGGTATATTGTAAGAAGATATTCGATTAGGAACAGTGATAATAAAGAATATAGTTTTATGTTGTTCTTTCGTGTACCACCATTGACAGAGTGTACACCTAGACCAATATTGAACGTCGAATACTTTTACAGGAGTCGATGGACGTAGACATGCATGAAATGTTCATGTAATGACTGAAGTTTACAAGTCAAGAAATGAAGATATCAGTCAGCTTTGAAGTGTTGACAATGGCTGACCACTGTTCGACGAAATTATGCCTCGCAACCGCTTCGATGCTATTCAGAGGGCGTTGTGATTTGACAGCGCAGCAGCCCGAAATGAATATAGGTCAAGTGACAAATTGGAACTACTCAGAGATGTGGGAGATCATCCTTAGCGATGTCTATATTCGAGGGTGGTGCATGACGGTGGATGAAGAGTTGGTCACATTTCCAGGCCGCTGTCAGTTTCGACAGTACATCGCATCAAAACGTGGCGTATACGGAATAAAGCCATGGGCGATTTGTGACAGTGCAACAAGCTACTGCTGGAAGGTGAAACTCTATTTGGGCAAGGAGGAAGAAATTAGAACCTTGAGGCTTAAAGAGAATGTTGTGATAACCTGGTGCTTGAACTTGAAAAGGCTGGACGTCATACCACGTGTGATAATTTGTTTTACATCACTGGATTCAGCTTATTATCTACTGTCAAATGATTTGATACTAATCGGTACTATCCAAAAAACTAAACTGCCTGCCGATTTTATTATAGCTAAAGGACGTGAAGTATAATCTACGTTATTCGGTTTTCGACCAGATTGGATGATAGCCTCGTCGGGTCAGAAGAAAAACAAAGTAATTACCGTCCTCAGCTCTCTTCATGACCATCAGGTGGTGTCATTATTACAAGTGAAGAAGCCTGAAGTTATAATGTCATGCAATGCCTCAATGGGCAGCGTTGATACCTTGGACCATAAGGCGTAATGCTGTTGTGTGAATATAGAAACAAGACGCTGTCCATTGGTGGTTTTCTTCAACATGATCGATCTAAGTGTAATTAGTGCATAAATAATTTGGATGATGTTGGGTACCAATAAAAAATTAGGTCTCTGACATTCATTATCAGTGGGAGAAGCAAGAAGCAGGGTTAAAGAAGTCAACGAATTCATTAGTAGCAACGGATCCAGGAAGGGTGGTGAAACCATCAGCTGAGGAAGAGAGAAGATGTGAGCATTGTTTAGAGAAGAAAGATAGTAAAAGTCAAATTACGTGTTACAAATGCACCGACCCAATATACACAGAGAATTCAGCTATCGTCTGTGGACCTCTCGCAAATTTGCAATAAGAAAAAAAGTCACCAGTAAAAGTATAAAGATAGTGTTTTTTAAAATGTAGATTTTAAACAAATAAAATGTTTTCAAAAGCAAGTGCATCTTAAAAGTTGTTCACATCATAAGTAACCAAAATAGTGTCACTTTATGCCGATTTAAAAAATACAGACCCAAGAAGTCCGACTGGTAAGCATCGCTAAACAGATTTTCTGGTAAACGGAGGGTTAATAGTATGTTGCTGACTGTTCCTTTTCTCCAATTAGTACCTTACAACTTATCGATTGTTTTCAGACATACATCCACTCGCACTTTTCGTGTATAAAAGTAATGTTGTTAGAAAATTTAACTCTCTAGAAATTCAATACAGATTTACATTTCATCTATGACTTACATCAGTACATTCTAGTTGCATGACCTTCTCGGTTTATATGTTCCTCGTCTTCTCTCCATCTTTTCTTGTTTCTCCTTCGTATTCTGTCTCAAGGGCCCATTTTTTAACTTCGGCCACTCTTCATTAATTGGCTCCCAACAGTGATTGTCTCACATTAACCCTAGAATACATGAATAGCAACTCAAGAACTTCACACTTACACAGACCTACATTAAAATAAAGTACAGACACAATAACTTTGGAGAATGACAAAACAGAAGCAAATAAAACTACAGAAACGTTTATAAGAATAACAGCCCTCGAAAACCCAATATATACAATAGAAACATAAGAACATCCTTATGTGTAGCTTCTAATGGGGTTGTAAAAAAGAATAACTATTGTACAGCGTATGTTTCTCTAACAAGAATGTAATGACAACATTGACATGTCAAGGCAGCGGAAACGAGGGTGTGGATGCACGCCGACAGGTATTTAAACAACTTTATGACCTGCATCTGACCTCATAACGCTAAACAGATTCAAGATGAAAACAACAAGAATCATTTTCTGAAGAGGATTGACAGGCACGTTTCCTTAAATAATCCAACCTCATCACTGGGCGCCTTCCCAGATTCTCAGTTTTAGGACAGTTTAGGACAGCAACGCAGTTTGGCCTGTCCAGCTGTGAGGGGACACAGGGCTAACAAACATCAGTACTTCAGGATGGAGCAAACTAAATGATAAGTATTGCCATTCCAAATTAGGAACACCTCCAGCCGATAGCAAAAGCACAAATTGCCCTTGTACTCAGAAACAATGCGACTCCAAGTGTGAACCATATAGTCCGTCGTCGCTGGAATATCTCCTCAGGCAGAAGATGTTTATCCTCTCCGTCTCGCAGTTTCCTTTACGAGACGAGATTGTTCTTTTAGTATCCGAGCGTGATTCTCATTCTCCAGCCAACTTTTGTATCGATATGGAGGAAAAACTCAGAGATAACCGAGCTTGAAACGCAGCCACAACAAGCTCTCAGGGAGAGCGTCACCGCAGCGGCAGCAAATCACATGGATACATCCGCTGACGTGAGACGGCCTGTATATACCGCTACACTGCAGTTGTCGCTGTTTTCTGAACCTTCGATACGTTACACTCATAGCAGAGCCACTTATCCTGCCTGTGGTTACATTTGTCGATTCAGATCGCTTCCTGAACTGCACACGCTTTCGACGACTTCAGCCATACTCTGGACTTCGCTTCAGAGTAGTGACTCACTGTATGAACTCTACCGTCATCATCCACAGGAACAGTGTGTTTGTATCACCCATCTCTGATTCGCCTCCAGTGCAAGTGAAAATAAGCTGTTCTGTAGCCATGGAGAGCTGGAATACTCAGTTCACGTAAGTAAGGTGATTAGGGGGAGAAAGTCGATGATTATAGTAGTAGAGAAGAAAGAATCTCTAACCTAATCACAGCACGTAATCTCTTCGTTTGTAACAGCATTAAAACTGAGAGAAAGGTGGTTGAAATCGATTCCCATCCATTCACATTTTGATTCTCCTTGATTTCCCTAAACTGGTTTCCGCAAATTGTTATTATGAAAGTGTAACATCTTATATACTGGTCCCGGCTGTGTATTCCCCTGTGACTGTTTTCTAGGACAGGGTCAGTTTCTACTGAGGAAGTTGGCTTTCTTCAACCTGAAGTTGATGGAGCGGTCTTTCCCTAATCCTGCCAAACGGATAGTGGTCTCGGCTTTAGAGGCTACCTTAACAGCGAGTGATTTCCCCAGTACGGTCGATGCTTTCAAACCCATTTCAGTGACTCTGGCAGAAATCGTCGCAAAATCCCTACAGATGCACCGCAAGTGGAAGCACGAGCTGGCCAATGGAGATGCCTACATTCTGCTCCTCTTTCTGATTGTCTGAATAATCTCGATGTTAAATAACTTCTTGAAGCGCTATAATGCCGCCAGTAGCCCTCATTAGATGGGTGAGGCTAGCTTTGGGGTGGAGGTCCAGTGGCGGAGAGAATCATAGAAGTTTGCAGTCAGTAACGAAGAAGGTGGTTCTCCCATGCAAAATGTTTCGGAAGACTTTGCTTGTATATTCCTGTACGCAGATGTAGGTACTGGACTAGTTTTTGGCCTGTTTTGTAGGTGGGTGTTGCTGCCTAACCTACTACACAGGAAAAAGTCCATAGCAGAGTGTTGAAAGACTGAAACGAACATAGTGAGGGTTATTGGCAGGTAATAAATGGTGGAAGATTTTCAAATTTCTTAGGAAAATGAATGGTAAGCTATAGGGAGAGACGGGTAATGTACAACATGTACAAGAGCAAAGAGGGAATAATAAGAGTGCAAGATGAAGAACGAAGTGCTCGGATTAAAAAGGGTGTACGACAAGGACGTAGTCTTTCGCCTCTTCAATTCAATCTATTTATCAAACAAGAAATGATGAAAGGAAATGAAACTTTCAAGAGAGGAATTAAGGGTAAAGGGTGAAAGGATATCGACGATAATGTTCGCTGATGACATTGAAACGGCAGAAGAATTACAAGATCTGCTGAATGGAAGGAAGAGACTACTGAGTACAAAATACGAACCTCGAGTAAATCGAAGAAAGTAATGAGAAGTAACAGAAATGAGAATAGCAGGAAACTTAACATTAGATATGATTGCCACGAAGTGGATGACGTTAAGGAATTCTGCTATCCAGGCGGTAAAATAACCTATGACGGGCGGTTAAGGAGGAATCAGAAGCAGACTAGCACTAGCAAAAAGTGCATTCCTGGCCGAGAGGAGTCTGCAAGTATCAAAGATAGGCCTCAAATTGAGGAAGAAATTTCTGAGAATGTACGTTTGGAGCATACCATTGTATAGTAGTGAAATATGGACGGAGGGAAAATCAGAACAAAAGTACTTAAGATGTGGTGCTACAGACGAATGTTGAAAATTAGGTGGACTGATGAGCTAAGTGATGAAGCGGTACTGCGCAGGATCGGAGAGGAAAAATGGACGGATTTGTGGGACATCTGTTAAAATATCAGGGAATAACTTTCACGGTACTAAACGGACCTATAGAGGCCAAAAACTGTAGACAAAGGCAGACATTGGAATACATCCAGCCTACAATTGAGCAAATTGAGCACCATCTTCTCTGAGATGAAGAGGCTGCCACAGGAGAGGAATTCATACCGGGCAGCATCAAACCAGTCAGACAGATGATTATATATATTGAATGGAAATTTGAACTGTAGAGTTCTAGTGCTTGCCACTAAATATTTTTTTATAAACACTGTTCTGTTGTTGTTTATAGGGGAGGTGGTAGAAACTGGCTGGCGATGGCGTTGTGACCGTTGGCAGATCTCGTTTTCCAATATCGACGTCGGATATAAGAGTCCTTTTGGAGTAGTAGGATTGCTAGAAAACTTGTACATATAGACGTTGGTATACTGATATGTTTAACCTCTCGCGTCAAAGCGGATCTGGTTGCCGTCATTTAGATTAATCTTAGTTGTGTGGCAATGCGAAGAAATGATCAGCCTCCGCCAATAAACGTCTCATATTAAATCATCGACTAGCATATCGCGTAGTTTACCACACTGACTCACGCGTCACCCATCGCCACGAGTGCGTGGATTCAGGCACGACCGTCCGTGACACTTCCTGCGACGCCACAAAAGCAGCGCGGCTCACGTTCGGATGAAAGGAGCGTCTCAGAACGGCACATCTTTTCTCAGTCCGAGACTACACTCTGCCTCTAAAGACACCCTGATCTAGATCTACATGCATACACCGCGAGACATAAAGCTGTCTTTTGAAGGTACTTCGTGTACCATTATCACTTACAAGCTGTCCTGTTCCAGTCGCGAATGCTACCTCGTTAACCATCTGTGTGAAGTCACATTTCTCTCAATTTTACTTTCATGCACTTTTTGCAAAGTAGTAGTTTGTGTAGTGTAATGACATATACACGAGGTAGTGGCTTCGTCCCCGCCGTAGCCCTTCACAACCCTACAATAAGCCACAACAACAGTCCACAGTAGTCAACTCATTCCACCGCCACCCCATATCGAACCCAGAGTTACTGTGCGGTTCGGCCCCCAGTGCACCTCCCCCCCTCCCCTCCCCCCCCCCCCCTCACCACACACACCGGGGAGTGCCTCACATCAAACGAGAGTAACCCCAACTGTTTGCGTGGAATAATATTTATGGTACACGCGTACTTGGGTACAGTGTTTGCGCAGTAGTCGCTCACATAGTGTAACTGAGGTGGAATAAGGGTAACCAGCCCGTATTCGCCGTGGCAGATGGGAACCCGCGTTAGAAACCATCCACAGGCTGGCCGGCACACCGGATCTCGACACTAATCCGCCGGACGGATTCTTGCCGGGGACCGGCAAGCCTTCCCGCTCGGGAAACAGCGCATTAGACCTCGCGGCTAGCTATCCGGGCGGGCTTTCTGCAAGGTATATTCGTAACCGAAAGAAGCAACGTAATGACTCACTTCTCTAAGACCATGCACTCTTGGAATTTTAACAGTGAACCACGTAATGATGCACAACGCCTCTCTTGTAACGTCTGCCACTGGTGTTATCCTTAATGGACCATTTTTTTCCGTGGATGTCGAGTTAAATTTTCACTCGATGTCGCAAATGGAGCAGCTGGCAGTGGGTGGTTTACACTCGCAATTTTCCGCTGTGAGAACGCATCGTTACCTGGACTAGAATCTTTTGCCGACCGAGATGTCATCGCCTACAAGACTTGGCACTGTGGAAACGACCCGAAGACACACAGTAGACCTAGTTTCGTCTATAGTAATATGCCTTTTACTTTATATACTCGCTCATGTAGGAAAGTTTTTAATGATGAGAAAATACATGCAGGGATCGAAGGACTTGGTGAACATGCTGAGAATGTAACTGTAACTGGTGATATTACTTTGTATTATAATTATTACCTTGACTCCTGTAACCGGGGGCGTCAGCCGAGAACCGCTAGATGTACATCTGGTAATCGGGAGCTCAAGGATGCAACAAATTTAAAAAATTAACAAAGCATTGTGCCGCACTGCCCGCTGGGCGCTTACCCTGTTGGTTACGCAACCCGCATCGCTCAGCGCTAGGCCGGCACACAAGCAGAAGCGCGATTAAACGAATCTGTGAGATAAAGTGCTGTACCTCGGGATCTTTTCCGTTTTCTCCATCAATTCTATCTAGTACGCATCTCGCACGAAAGAGTAATATTCGAGCATTGGTGGAAAGAGTGTTTTGTAAGCTACCTACTTCGTGGGTGGACTGTGCTTCCTCTGGACTATACCAGAGGACCACAGTCTATCTACCTGAGCAGAGATTAATTTTACGTGGTCGTTCTGCTTTAAATTACTCCGTCTGCATACATCCATATATTTAATGAATTGTGCCTCAAAATGGGTATTTCTGCCAATTTATGAGCTTACTCTGAGAGTCTACTGTGGAACATTGCACCAAGCGTCGATGCTCTGCGACTCTTCCTGCATTTATCTACAATTTTCTAACATAGCACAATCTGTGTATATTTCAGCAACACCCAGCCACAAAACATCCAGTGGAACTTCCGACGCCTTCCACTCGCTTCAGTTACGCCCAAAGTAACTTTCACGCCAAAAGTATCTACGTTAATAATTACACTCTGTTCCGCAAGCTTTCTTTTTTCCTAGGGCAACAGTGTGGGAGTGGATCTGGCCCCTCTCGATAGTAACGGTAAACGACATTCACCTTCAACCCAGTACCTGATGTTCTGGGTCTCATAAACAAACAGCGAGACTGGAATCACACAATGATCGCTGCTTGCGGAATGTACATAGGAGCTTCCACAAAGAATTTCTTCCTGAGATAATTACGGTCTCCAGCAGTCCTTTTTCTCTCATCAGTCTTCTGACTGTTTCGATGCGACCCGCCATTACTTCCTATGTCTACAGCTTTTATTCTCTGCAGCTTCCTCTGTTACCATGGATGTTATTACCTATGTCTTGACAGATATCCTACTATCTTATCCTTTATTCTTGTCACTGTTTTCCATATTTTCCTGTGCTTGTCGAACTTAAAACGTGTTCCAGAATTCTGTGTGGCTCTACTATTAATAGTTTCCTACAGCGTCGTGGCGCAGCGGTAAGCGCTCGGGTTCTTAATGCGAAGGTGGCCGGATCGCATCTCGCGCCATGCAACATTTTTTTAATGTAATTTTTACTTTTTATTTTTTTTATTTTTTTTATTTTTTATTTTTTTTATTTTCTTTTTAGTAATTCAAATGTACACACACACTCTCATACACACATACACACCCGACAATCAGTTGCAACACATATGAATATAATAAGTTGTTGAAAGTCGTTTGTTGCGGAAAAATAAAACTTGAAATAAAACACAATATCACAAATAGTATTAAAGTGGATACAATTTATTGATAAGTTCGGTATACACTCGTACATAATTAACAATTAGTGACCAGAAGTAGCTGGAGTAACGCACGACCCAGAGTCATAGTTGTCATAGAAACATGGAATGCAAAAAACAGAACGACATCGAGCACATCTGATAAACGATGCGTTTTTACAGGAACAATTGTTTTTAAATTATCTGTTGAGAAACACACCTGATTGACATCCTGAAAAATTGTTCTATCGTTCGTCACGTTTGATGCATACCACGCGTATCGTATTTTATCGGCAAAAATCGGAGAAGACAATTGGTGGTGGACGACGGATTGGATTTATTTCCAGTATATATCTCTCTGTGTGTGTGTATACATTTGAAATACAAAAAAAATAATAATAATAGTTGCATGGCACGAGATTGGATCCGGCTACTTTCGGATTGCGAACCCGAGCGCTTACTGCTGCGCTACGACGCTGTAGAAAACTATTAATCGTAGAGAGTATTTCACCGCAACGGTTTCTTTTAAATGTCGATTTTCTCGACAACGGCTGAGAAGTGCATCTTGGTGCTTTGCCACATTACACCTCTGGCTATGAGCTTTTATTATGCGCAGTATGAATCGAATCTGAATTTCACAATTGGCGGCCTCCCCTTGTGAGTCTGTCCTCGAATGTGTTTAATTTCAGCTTGCTTAGTACGCAATATTCTAGTGAGACTTGTATGTGATGTGATGATTAACATTTACTAGGGTCTGTTGTGCTGATACATTCTGTTAGTATGTTGCCACTGTCAGTGTTTAACAGTCATGGAAAACAGTTTGGCTGGTCCTTGTCTACGTGCGCCTGGCTATTGTATTTGCATCACACGACGATGTTAAACTGGCCAACTTTTGTAGATATATACATGGATAAAATTTTCCCTGGATACGTTTTGCTGTGAATAGCAATAATATTACTGTCAAATTTCTATCTGAAGTGATACTGTGTCCGAGAGAGACGTGTTTAATTTTGAATGAGCAGTTTCATAAATTTAAAATAGTTTGAAACTGATTCTATGAATGAAAGTACAAGAATTCCTTCAATGACAGTATGTAGATATGATAATTAGTTCAGATTTAATCACAAAGTTAAGTGTGGCTATTTGCTGTAAGTCGCTTTGTGTTTTGCGTTGGGGTTGGTGGTGGCGGTGGGGGGGGGGGGATAGGCTGTTTCGATATACCGTTAGCCTGCACGCTAGTTACTTGCATTTGATTTCGTTTCATAGGGACTTTTACTGTTCCTCTTGGTAGCGGGCATGGGGTCCTGGGTTGCATCCTGCTTGTGCTTGTGTATTTTCCTACTCGCGCCCCGGCTGGCCGCATATCTAGTTTTCTTGTGGCTTAGTGTATAATTGGCCTTACGAACATAAGATAAAAGATTTGTCCTGCTTAGCCGATGCTCATTAATAGGTTGATTAATTGTTCAGAAGATGTGCTGTAATGAATTCTTGTGTTTCTAGTTACTTAAGGCAGATGTCAGTCTGTTGTAGATACTTAATAGTTCCAGTA
Organism: Schistocerca gregaria; assembly: GCF_023897955.1. Lineage (NCBI taxonomy): Eukaryota > Metazoa > Arthropoda > Insecta > Orthoptera > Acrididae > Schistocerca > Schistocerca gregaria. The sequence goes on from NC_064924.1 coordinate 204,259,773, forward strand.
TTCTTCGTGCCTATTCGTGACCGTTGCTGCTTCCGTTTGGGGTCCATGGCAACCCTGTATTGGAAACAGCTGAGTGGTCGGGCGTCCGCTTCTGGGCTGAGTTTGTTGAGTCCCACGAGTTTGCCTGGTCACATGAACTTTTATATTTTATATCCTACATTATAGGGTGCATGCCTTTTAAGTAACGTGGTTGTTTGCCATAGTATCTGATTTGTCCTTGCCTATACTCTGAATTACTTTGCTAATACCAATCACTGCAGTAACAAAAGACTACAGTTTATCGTTAAATTTTAGTAAATTGTTCTTCAGATTGGTCATAGTTTTTGTGTAAATAATTTTTAACTCATTTGACTAAATGTGTAATAGGCCATAAGTGCCGTGGTTATGAATGTTTAAATTTTGAAGTATCTTACCTAAATGGTAATTTTAAAAACGTGTTGATGATTTTACTTATTGTTTGTCTTGTTTAAATGTGCCAAAGAAATGTTCATTGCCACTGTCGATGGTGATTGCCTGTGTTACTTGGTCCAGTCCAACCACCCCACAGCCTATGGTGCTCAGCTTGTGTTGTTGTGTAAAAATTGAATTCAATGATGTGCTGACACGCCAATAACGTCCGTTCAGTGACCCATCTTCAAAACAAGAATAACTGCTCATTTTTCCGATGACTGGGATCACTTTGCGGATTCCGTGATCTGCGATACACTGCTGCGAGAAGGCGAGTGTCATTCTATTATTCGCAGAACTCTCTTTCGAAATATAGCAGATAAGCCAGTGACATTTTGCTCGTATCTGACGTACGCCATTTGCAAGACACAATCAATGCCTTCACTGGTCACGTTACAGTAAGTCTTACGGGACCTCACTCTGAGCAGTTTTTGGAATTAAGACCATAAAAGTTCACTTTATGGAATGGTTGCGCCGCTATGTTGTACCTCTTCCACCGGCGTGCTGCAGCGGTAATGCGTCGCGAGGATTATGTGTCTAGTAGGACTACAGACAAATAAGTGAAAAATAAAATAAAATTTAAAAAAGCGATTAGTTAGCTACTTTAGATTTTTCGAGGTGAAAATTACAACTTTTTGAATTTTTCTGGTATAACATCAAAATTAAATTCTTCATGGTACAAGTAGGCTGCCTGTGATGATACGTTCCTTTCTCATTTCCCATAGTTTCTAAAAGAGTACTGAATTGTGATACAAACACATGTGACAAATAATTATAAACTCGGGTAACAAGGCAGAGACTTTTAATTTTTCCCCGGAATTGTAAACAGCTTTCATATAAGAAACAGAAAGAATTACGTATTATAAAAACAGTTATACATTACACATTACGGTCCTGGAATTTCCAGAAGTTGAACGAATGTCAAATTGCGCAAAAAGCCATGCATCTCTCCAAGCGCAGTAGCCAGTGATTTCTCGAGAACGGTTTCCTATGCAGCGCTCGTCACAGAAGCTCCTCTCTTCTGTGACGTTAAACAATAGCGCTGCGTGACTGCAAAATGAAGTGGTCGAACAAAGGAACTGACTGCGTTTGATGTAGATGCAGTTCCAGCGTTATTTCCTCGAATGTTTGACCTCACTCTCCGAATGCCATATTGCCTGGTGCAGTATGACTGCATTTCGGAGTCCCAACCGAATCAGACGCGTTCGTGTCAATGACTTTTATTAGTGAGCGTAGAACTTAACTGATAACGAAACAGTGCACGAAGTATGTTCATTATATATGATAAACACCTTTTAAATATTACTAAATGTTCTCAACCATGTGTATCTATATGTGCTGTGTCATAGATATTCAGTCAGTGAGTCACTGCTGATAGTGTAGGAGTTTTTCCAGAACATTCCGCTCTTCTCTGGCTAGGTATTAGTGATCAGTACTTAGTATCACAGTTGTTGAGAAACAGCTGCAGTCGCTAACACTGAGTGACCTCCAATGTCTGAAGGATTCTCTATAAGTTACTATGTGAATCTTTGGCTGAGTTAGCCGGCCGGGTTGGTCTGGAACCACGCGACCGCTACGATCACCTGTTCGAATTGTACCTCGGACATGGATGTGTGTAATGTCCTTAGGTTAGTTAGGTTTAACTAGTTCCAAGTTCTAGGGGACTGATGACCTCAGATGTTAAGTCCCATAGCGCTCAGAGCTATTTGAACCTTTTTTTGGCTTAGTTATCCCTTCTTTTAACCCTATAGTAGGCTAGCTTAAATCCGTCGAACTAAAAACAGTAGACTCAGAAAGCAGCGATCCACGAAACACGAGGCAGACTTTTCTCCCATCAAATCCTGAAGAACATGTAGTGAGACCGTCAGGTAGTGCTCTACTTCCTCACTGCGCAGTTGCCTTTGCCTGAGTAGTCTCGTAGAGCAGTATTTACTGACTGCCTTTGTATCTGTACCACAGCTAAGCATACAGTCGACAAATGTAGAAGTAAACTCAAATATAACCAAGTAAACTGTTTTGGGATCCTTGCTGTTCATGTTGTGTATGAACGAGTTGCATATGATAATAATGTGAACCACAGAGTTTTCGCAGATGAAGCATTTATCTACAGAGGTGGAGTATTTGAAAAATTCTCCGCAGATTTTCTGACAAATCGTAATAAGGTTTGAAAGTGGTGAAAAGAGTTGCAGCCTAATTTAAAGTTTCAGAAATATAAAACTGTGCACTTGACAAAACGAAAAACTGTAGTATCGTAGGATTAGAATATCAATGGGTCAGATTTGGAATCGCTCAGCTCACACGAATACCTGGTATAACAATATGTAGGTGTCACACAGGCTCAGTCGTAAGCAAAGTACGTTGCTTGCTTCGATTCATTGCTCGAAAATACAACCAGTCTACCAACGAGCTTGCTTACAGAACAGTGACTCGACCCGTATTAGAATATTGTTTAAGTGTGTGGGGTCCGTATCATACAGGATAAAAGTGTGTATTGATGACAGCGCGAATGATCACAGGTTTGTGTGGAACAGGTATCAAATACGACTGATAGTGTGTTTAACTTGTACAAAGGAAGGACAGCACGAGCCGTCACATGTTTATTTAATCCACAGAAGAATGTCATTGAGATGCTAAAAAAAATCTGTACTGCCAAGTGGTTGATGATGGAGGTAAACTAATCTAACAAACCATAATTTTAAGAATGAACTTTAGGAGAGACTTCTACGAAATTAGTACAACGGTGAACGTGCTGCTTCTGTAGTTATCGTGATGACAAGTTTAGCCCAATTACTATGTGGACAGCAGCGTTCAAGTAACCATTCTTCCCATGTTCCGTATGTGAATGGAGCGTGAAGAAGTCCTTATAGCTGGTACAGTGGGGAGTGGCATGGATATAGATACAGACGGATGTAGATCAAAATGTCTTCCACAACTTTGACACAAACGTACTCAGAGTCGAAGGCGATGGTGCTGTTAGCGACGATAGTAGTAGAGGTGATGAAGAGTGTTACAAAAAAGTTTATACGTCCCAGTTGTGTATACTGATGTCAACACACATAAGTATTTTTTCCAGTCTGAGTTACTATAGAGAGCGTAACAGAATGTCGTTTTCAAGATTTTAGAGATTGTACAGGGAGAGATTTTGTACGTTTTGATATTAGGAACCATTAGTCGTAAATGTGAAATAAAGCAGCACTACGCACTTTATACTTATCCTGTTGACTAAATAAAACACGAAAATACTGCGGTTCAGAAAACCTTTATTGACAGTAGCACACAATGAAATACTACAAACTGAACCTGTGGCTTCACTACTGTAAAAATGCAATGTGGCGACCATCACCTTCTTTACATAATGTGCATCAACAAACCTTGTTTTGTCTTATCTCAGTAAGATTCTGCCCTCCCCTTGATGGTATTAAAGGGTGCAAAAATACGGTCATTTTCTGCTGGTGTTATGTACACCAGGGAGTTTACACAAGCATGGAAGGAAACGTCAGAGGAGATGAGGTCAGAGGAGTGCATTGGTCAAGGGACTGAGCATCCTCTTCCACTTGATCTATGAAGTAGACTGTGAGATATGAGCAGGCCAGATGATTAAAGTCTGCTGGAGCATCATCGTTTTGAAACCATTAACTAGAACACAGTTGCAAGGGAACGTACTCTTAAAGTACAGTCACGGCATTATACAGTTACTGTTCAAATACCATGCACCATTCGAAATATCTGGTAACACGTGTGTTCCAAGAAAGTTATCTCCAGGAACGTCACCTAAAATATTCACTGAGAATCTCACCTGGCAACTTCTCGTACAGATAACTAAACCATTTTCAACAGAGCAGTGGTGTTTGTAGACACTTTATTTCTCATTTCCGACTGTGGTTTTCTGACGTGCAAAAATTCCAAATTTGGACAGCCTGTGCGGTTCTATATTAGCACAGTATCATCAAGCAAGGTTTTCAGCAACATCGCACATCGCAAGGCATGACAAATCAATCTCTCCGCTTTATCTTATTACACGTTTGTTTCCGTTGTCTTTTGATATGGTAACTTGATTACTCTCTCCGTCAACCCAACGGAACAGTATCCTGTAACAATATATCTGAAAGGCTTCTAATGATTCAACTATTCTGTGCTATTTTCCAAGATTTTCACTTCAGAAGGTTTGGGTTCTAAACACTCTTTCTGGTATATTATCAGCTGTATTCTATTAATAACAAATGTTCATACTGTTCATAAACGTTGTAGCAGGAGGAACTCATTGGGTTATGGGAATTTAGAGGGTGTGAATTGTAGTACACGAAACTGACACTTCCAGAAGTAAGAATGGCACTAACATGGCTGGGAATGGAGTCGAAATGACTTAGGAATGCTTCTTTTCAAATGGCTCTGTGGACTATGGGACTTAACATCTGAGGTCATGTGTCCCATGGAACTAGAACTACTTGAATGTAACTAATTCAAGGACATAACACACCTCCATGTCCGAGGTAGAATTCCAACCTGCAACCGTAGCGGTCGCGCGGTTCCAGACTAAAGTGCCTAGAACCTCATGGCCCGTGGGCCGGCAATGCTTCTTGTCTAGTGTCAGATGGGTGGTGCCTTACCAGCCTCTCGGGACCCAATGACCAGGTGTTTTCTGTGGGTGAGACATCTGGAGACAGCGCTGGACAGGTAAATTGTCGATCAACATTCATACTGAGGTAGTTTAGAACAGCAGGGGACTACATGCGGTCTTGCGCTATCTTCTTGAAAGATGTCGTCACAAACATCTCGAAGATAGAGCACAGCCACTGGCATTAAAGCATTAGAAACGTTAAGGCTGATGTCAAAATTACAGCCTCCACAAACCAGTAGCGATCTTGCGTTGCCCTCAGACCATTGTGACAGTTATTGGACTCATTTGAGGATTGCAAAACCTGTCTAGCAAAGTTCGTTCTCTTGGGAGACTCCCCTGACTGAAAATCCAAAGCTGACCGTATGTAATGTTCACAAGCAGCAAGACAAATCCAATACCTTCACTGCCCGATACCAATGGTAATATTAACGATGGAAGAGCCACTGAAGCGGAATTATTGAAAACAGTTTTCGGAAATTCCTTCGCCAAAGAAAATAAAGCAACTATTCCAGAATTCAAATCGGGATCACTTGGAAACATCAGTAACTAAGGAGTAGATGTTCTCGGAGCAATGAAGCAGCATAAAGGATTGAATAAAGACAAGTCTTCCGATTCAGATGGCATAGCAATAGGTTTCCGTTTAGATCAGCTGTTGCAAAAGCCCCGTTGTTAGTAAATCATATACCAGTGCGCTCACTCGATGAAAGATCCTTATCAAAAGACTGGGAAGTCCCCCAGGTCACACGAACACGGAAGAACAAAGAAAGGACACTGAGACCATTAAAGACGAAGCACAATATCTGGTTGTTTCAAGGACGAGGAAGGAAATCGGCCGTCCCCTTTAAGAGCAACCATCCTGATATTTACCTTGAGCGATTTAGGGAAATCACGACAACTCTAAATGTGGATGGCCGGACGCGGGTTCAACAAGAAAGGAAATTGGCGTGAACCGCTGAATTTCAGATCCATATCACAAAGGTAGATTGTCAGTAGAATTTTGTCACATATACTGTGTTCCAACATTGTAAATTACCTCGAAGGTACCTTTTCTACTGACACATAGTCAGCATGGATTCAGAAAGTACCGTTGTCGTGAAACAGAAATAGCTGATTATTCACAGAATGTGAGTGCTATCGGCTGGGGGTCTCAAACTGAATTAATAATTTTAAATTTCCACAAGGCTTTCGACTGCCTACAGCACCAGAGGCTTCTAATTAAATTGTGTTTCTATAGAAAACTACTTCAGTAATGCGTCATGAATCGTGACATTTTGTCAGGCAGTTCACAGTTCTTAATAGTCTACGGAAAATTATCGAATAGGACAAAGTAATATCCAGCGTTTCCCAAGGAAATGGTATAGTCTCTCTGCTGTTTCAATTCTGTTTGAACGATTAGGGGAACAATCTGAGCACCCTCTTCAATTGTTTGCAGACGAAGCAGTCAGTTACTGTCTAGTAAACTCACTGCGAGATCAAACCCATTTGAAAAATAACTTAGATACGATATCTGTATCGCGCGCAAAGAAGCAATTGTCTTTCGATAAGGAAAAGTGTCAGGTTATTCATATGAGTACAAAAACAAATCTGTTAAGTTTCTGTTACACTATAAATCACAAATTTCTAGGCTGTAAATTCGATGAAATACCTCGTAATTAAAATTAAGAACAACATAAAATGGAAAGATGATGTGGATAAATCTGTGGAAAAGCCAACCAAAGACTGCTTTTTACCGGGAAAATACTATGAACATGTAACATGTATTCTAAAGAGGCTATCTATAATACGCTTGCTCGTCCTCTGCTAGACTACTTGTGTGCTGTGTGGGATCCTCACCAGATAGGACTGACGGAGGGAAACGTTAAAGTTCCAAGAAGACTGCTTGTTTTGTATTATATCGAAATAAGCGAGAGAGTGGGTGTTATAATATAAGAGAAACTGTAACAGGAAATACTGAGAAACCAGGACTCGTACAGAACGTGTCATGTATTCAATTTTTCGACGTATTCCTTGAGAGGAGAAAATGAAATAAATAGTCTAAAAGGTGATTTGCAAACACTATATCTGGTATTTAAGAGTGACTTTCAGAGTGGTCGTGTGGATGTATATACAGACATACAGGCACAAACATCATGATGCAGTACGCAGACCCGGCATTCATCTTAAAAGACGACGTAGTGTAACTCCAGTGTCCGTTCTTGCCATTTAGCGTATCACTGATCTCAAGCCTCTCTGCTGCCACTTTAGGTGAAGTCCTAACAATGGTCACGATCCTTAAAGCTGAACGAATATAATTTGTTTCACTGGCTGCCACTAACGTGGTGCCGTTGATTTCAAGCACAGCAATAAGTGTGGACCTCTTGAACCCCTCGAGTCTATGTACGTAAGAAAGCCGTGGATACCTAATAGATGAGATCTAAATGTCATAAAACTGTTGCAGTTGAATTTACACACGTGCTGGAAACGTTTCTCATTCTTACATGAGATATTCCGCTATCTTCCCAAAAAATTACCAACATTAAACTGCGATTTTCGAGTGAGAAACATCCTGTATAATCTTCCCATATACAGAGTGTAACGGGTATAAAAGTAGATATTTACATCGGTGACTAAGGACGATGTATTAAACAGCATTACATCAATATTTACGACATTTGCACACTAATAATTATAGCAATTGCCAGTCGAGTGGTTTTTTTCAGTATGTGTGGCCACGTAAGAAGGTCAGTCTGTATTGCCAGACCACTTGGTGGTGCGGCTACGTCCATGCAGAAAACATCAAGTCGTAAAGATTGTGACATGTCTGTAGGAAGACTGTTCAACATATTGAAAAACAACCAACACAGTAGTGTATGCACGTATTAAGGTACTGTATATAAAGATACCTGGAGTTACAACCTTTTCAACCTGTAAACAAAATGCAAATGTCTTTACTTCTACCTGCTTTTGTTGCGCTGATATGCTAGTTCGTTACATACCCAAGCAAGCTGTGTACTTTATATAAATCTGACGTTTGTAGCATGCCACCCTCATACCATTGCAGTTTTAATTACCGACCTTGGCACTGACCTTCTTTCATGTTGCTACGTTACAAGTTCTATTCCCAAAATAGCAGTAGCCATCCACTTTCGTGTCGAAGTTTTCATATTTTGCTATAGAGTGTGCTCAACAGCTTAACACACCGTTGTCGTAGTTTTCATTTTGTGGCTATTGTACCCGTCGGCTCACTCTGGATCTGATGAGCCCCAACCTCAGACTCTGTTCATTCTTAGCGACCACAGCTTTGTTGTGAACTAACTATGCTTGTTTTCTTTCAATGGCAAACAGTTCCCACATTAAGGCAGTTCGATATTTTCCTCAGTGTCTCGTCAAGAAGCGGATTAAATATTGATGTCGCAAATGAACAATCCTGTCTGCTTTACATAAAGGTAATGACATCTTCTTACATCCATATAGTTGGAACTACACTGCCAAACAACGATAACATTGTGACTTCTGAAATTACGATAACATTCATTCCATTCCTAATTACCAACAGTCTGCTTCAACACTAAGAGTACATTCTATCCTGTATTTAATAAATTTAATTTTCTTTTTATTTAGGTGGTAAGAATGCTTTTCGAATACCTTTACATCTCTTAAAATCTAAAAGTTCCTCAACTAATTTAAATTTTCCCGTCCTTTTTATTTATGAAGACACAGAATGCTTGATTTTCTGGCGTGTGGTACATAATTCCTCTTTCACTTTACGTAAAAGATTAAATGTTAATTATTTAATTACGAGCAAGAGGAGAAAGAGAATGTATCTTAATGAGGAGAGGTAAAGAATAAATCCGCACAATCAGTAACTGCCAATTCGCTGCTAATCGGTATATTAATCCCTCTTTGGGTTTTGCAATGCAATGATTCTTTATAAGACATCTAAATTCATTTAGAAATTTAAAATAAACACAGGTTCAGATTTGACCATGCAACGTGCATTTAAGGCTGCTGTAATGGTGGACAATCAGTGACATCATGGGATTAGCGTAAACCGTTGCTCACCGTCATAAACGCTGCAATACTATTGAAAAATCTGTGTTAGGATGAGGATGATGATAAATTTCTAAATAAAACATCATCTCTCTCAAGACTGTCGTGTTAAGCTAAAAAGAACAAAAACTAGAATATCACCACCTAACATTAGCCATTGTGACTGGAGGAACACACGTGTGTGTGTGTGTGTGTGTGTGTGTGTGTGTGTGTGTGTGTGTGTGTGTGTGTGTGTGCGTGTGTGTCTGTTTATATACTCATACATACATACACACACACACACACACATACACACACACATACACACACACACACACAAATGTGCCTCCAGTCACAATGGCTAATGTTAGGTGTTGACACTGTAGTTTCTGTAGTTCTTACGTTAATAGTACAGTCTTGAGAGAGATGGTGTTCTTGTTTTATGAAACCTGGTATCTGGCTTTTTAATCGTCGTACAGCGATTAATTGGGGCTTCTAAAAAACATTTGCAGTTACATACTACAAACACAGAAATGGAAGTGTAGTCGTTTTCATTGGTAAGATTTTAAAGAAACCTATTGCATGTCGTTAATTCGAATTATTTCGCTCCACAACACCTACTAGATTCAAAACCTGTGTTCTGTGTACCCTACCCTAAAGGTCTCATCGAAATTATTTGCAAAGCACATTGCCAGAACTACTGGTGACGTAAGGCACTAAATAAATATAATGGACCTGAATGTGCCAAGAATAATGGTTGGTATTAATCGCCAGGACCATTGGGGGAGGGTACACACAAAACAAGTTTGGAATCTAGTAGATGTAGGGGTGCGAAAAAATTCTCTTTCTTTAAAAGGTAACAAATGGAATCAATTGCATTTCCATTTCTGTGTTCATAGTATGTAACTGCAAATGTAATTGCTGTGTTGCAATTAAGACGCCAGATGCCGATTCACGCAGACTAATTTTATTAAATAAAAGCGAATAAGCCTCGACCGCTAATCGAACCCTTGACCTCCTGCATGCTAATCCAAAACGCTATCCACTGCAATTAACGCACTGCACTACTGCTACCACATGACAGAAGTTGTCACTGTCCATTTGATTACAGAGTTGCCAGACTGCCTACCTTTAACGTCCATTTACTGGCCGAATTATGCACAGGACGAAATTTCGTGACAGACATTTTCGTATTTTCAGGATTTGAGGAATCCTGCTGCAAATGAGGAGAACGCGATTGTGTTTGATTACTATATAACGTAGCAGGTTTCATAAATGTCATTCGCCACGTTCAGTCTCTTTTGCCTAAGGCTTTAAAGATCTGAGTTTGTGAATTATGTTCACAAATTCTTGAAAAGTTTTGACTCTCCTGAGTGAAGTATTGACTCTTCTGAGTGATCTGGCATGTGGTCCCCATTATCAGTTGGAATAGTTTTTCTTGGATCATAGTGCCTCGCTGAGCAAAAGTTGTACAAATCACACACTTGGCCAATAGCCCACTCATACGCTTCTGCTTTAAACTTTATTCATTTTATTAGACAAGAGACTTAGTTTCGTTTTTGCTTCCTTTACCTAAGAGGTCCAATCTGATCGCTGAATTCCATGAAGATGTTATATCATTATGCTGTGTGCAGCATTTACTTCATCCCATTCCAAGTAATTATCTCATTACATTTATCCGAAAGTGATTGGCAACAGCAAATTCAACCTGCCGGTTTGTTTATTTTATTGGAGGCTTATACTTTCATTTGTAGTTGTTTTTGTGTGAGAAGTACATATTTGATTAATCAAGAACATCAATCGCCTAGTACTAATAAGTGGCCTACGTTACAGGTAAATTTTATTCATGAGTATGCCATACATCGTTGAACGTTATGTACTTTTAGTGTTGATTAGACATCGCACAGGATCTCGTTTGTTAACTAGGACTGCTTATTTTCTGAATTTTTCAATATTAATATTATTTCTGCAGTATTTACTGTATGCACTATAAAATCATTTCAACACTTTGCAGCAATAGAAACTGATAATAGCGTTATTATTGTCTTTTGTACATTGGCTTCTGAGGTATTCTGGGTTTCCATTTCCTTCAATATGTCTAGATCCCTAGATTTCAGCTGCTTTCTCTTCGAGCTCTTAAATTCATCAACTGGTATTTGATTAGTACTTGATCATAGTCAGTATCTGTGTCACCTCCTGGTTCCCTTGCAGTCTTCGTGATGCACGACTATTTGCCACACAAAAATATCGTCACTCTTCTTTGATATCCTAGCGTCTTACTCGTACAACTCTCGCTCAAGAAATTCTTGGAAGGTGTAGTCGCAGATATTAAATTATGTTCAGCACAGAATTCTATTAATTGTTCTCTCTTATTACTTTTGCCAAGATCATGCTCTTCCATTCCTTGCAAGACGAGGCCGTTTGTTAAGTCTGTAGTAGACAGATGACCTTAATAGTAGGGCAAAGAGCGTCCAGGTGCAGTTTGTTCGTGCGGGTTCAACACATCATGCGAAGGCATGTATTCAGGGGCAAATTATGTACTCCGCTCCCCTTAACCTATTGTTCTGTTAAGTGGTTTATGACGACCTGAAATTTGAATTTATGAAGCACTGAGAATAATCCATCCTTTGAACAACCCATCAACCCTTTACTTCCTCCTCGTCCACTCCTCTCAGAAAACACACACTTTTTGTTACCTCTCCACATTTCAGTTTCGAATCGCTTTTCCTCCTCCTATGAAATCACCAGCCCTCCCCTCCCTTTCTCTATTCATTCACTCCTATCCTCCATCTGCAAATTGGGGGAAAAAGATTCAGTCTCTACTGAGCTGTTGCTGTGGTAGGCTCTCATGATGTCTAACTGAAGTCAGTTTCAATTGACATAATAATATATTAATGAATTTAATTTGCACATTACTTATTTCATCAGTTTGTGGGAGAAAGTGCTTCTCCAATCCCCACAGCACTATCCAAGATGGACTAACTGTAGGCAGCAAGGAAAGTGATGAAGTGCTACATATTAGCAGCGATGTTTGATCACCAACATATGTGTCAGCTGGTCAGGTACCAGGTACTATTGTCCACATCTGCAGGCTGAACACTGCTGGAACTGTGTAGAGTGCCAAACAGTGACAGCTCCATTCACTCTTGAAGCCTCTAGGCTTATGGCCCATTCCGAGATTGTGCACACCAGTGCAAGCCACCAGCATCGCCATGCCACGGCGGAGAAAGTACTCCAAGACTGTGCAAACATGAGGCACCAATCCTCTGTGCCACACAGAGAAACCCTGCTAGGCGCGAGGCCGCCTACCACAGAGAAACCACTAATAGAGGCTGCACAGTTCAACAACAGGAGATGCATTTGCTAATACCAGTTTAAGCACATGCATGTGTCGTAGAACAAAGCAGCAGAAGGTGGCATTCCTTTCACTAGGGCATTCCAGACTCGCTTTCTGTCTGTCTGTCTGTTTGTCTGTCTGTCTCTCTCTCTCATACACACCCAAGTGATTACTCCCTGTTTGTATGAACAACTGCATGAACCAAAGACTCCAAACACACAGACCAAGATTTTCTTCCCTCCTCAGAATATTGTTTTTCTGTTGGCTATTGCTGTGGGACAAAGGAGACCTGAAGCAGTTGTGATATAAAAGCTAATGGGAAATAATCTGTTTGCATTGCTCCACCAAATTAATTAACACTTTTCAACGTGACAGGGTAGGAAAAAAGCTGCAGAAGGTTTAGTGTAAACAGGTAACTCAGAACGCTCGACACCACCTTACAATTATTCTTATTCATAATCGGACATATTTTGAATATTGATAGTCACACATTTATATGTTGCCAATCAAGTAATTCAATTTCTGCCACAAATAGATCTTAGCACTAAATATATATGTTATCTTGTATCCGTTGACATTTGAGAACACAAGCACCTCCTCCACTAAAATGAATCCACCGTACACTAAACATATCTGGTGAGTAACCTTCTCAGAACACACACTTGCAATCACCACATGTGCTACGCATTGACAGCTGTAGTGCCAGGAGCTGTGGCCGCACTGGCCAGGAGGAAACCCGAGAACTCCATGCATGCTGCAAATTGCGTGACCTGATATCCACACACTGGCCAACCAATCAATTTAGAAGAGGTTGAACAATCGTCCAGCATAAACAGTCGCCGTACTGAATCTTCGTAAGCAGTTCAAGCAGCATTCTAGTGAGCTGGCTATTCAGGCCTGCTTATGTTTCTTTAAATTAGATTAAGTAGTATGTAAGCCTAGGGACCGATGACCTTAGCAGTTTTGTCCCGTAGGAACTTACCACAAATTTCCAATTTCCTCAGTTGGCGACACACGGCCGACTTGACATTGAGAACCCAAGTGAGATTGGAGTATTCTTTGTATCCAACTGTCATTCAATGCTAAGATGCTTCTTCCGATCAGCCAAAGCCTCAAGACCACCATGCCACTGGCCACAGCAGGACTAGCATGCGTGGCTTGGATGTATAGTTCTAACTGCATTTCCACAGCGACACAACTCGTCACGTTAAAAATCCACTTTACTCTATCCGGAATGGGGATGATGTTGTCCATTCTCTTCGAATTTCTCATGCAGAATATACATTACTTTTATGTGAGTTCTTTTTTGAGAAAGAAAACTGGAGCATACATGCGTTTCCACATTGCTACGGTGTTACTATTTGTTGTGCAAATCCTGTGCAACAGTATTGAGCCAAGGCGGCTCTAGTATTGGTGGCTTGGCTTTCCACTGGCGCCACTAGCTTCTTGGGTTCGCAATGTCATGTCGATCGTGTGTCGTCAACTAAGGAAACTGGAACTTTGTGGTAAGTCCCTATGGGACAAATCTGCTAAGGTCATCGGTCCCTAGGCTTACACACTACCTAATATAACTTAAACTAACTTAGGTTCAAATGGTTCAAATGGCTCTGAGCACTATGGGACTCAACTGCTGTGGTCATTAGTCCCCTAGAACTTAGAACTACTTAAACCTAATTAGCTTAGGGACATCACACACATCCATGCCCGAGGGAGGATTCGAACCTGCGACCATAGCAGTCGCACGGTTCCGGACTGCGCGCCTAGAACAAACAAACTTAGGCTTACGACAAACACACACACACACACACTCACACACACACACACACACACACACATGCCCAAGGTACGACTCGAATCTTCGACGGCGTCCGCAGCTCGTGGTCGTGCGATAGCGTTCTCGCTTCCCGCTCCCCGGTTCCCGGGTTCGATTCCTGGCGGGGTCAGGGATTTTATCTGTCTCGTGATGACGGGGTGTTGTGTGCCATGCTTAAGTTAGTTAGGTTTAAGTAGTTCTAAGTTCTAGGGGACTGATGACCACAGATGTTAAGTCCCATAGTGCTCAGAGTCATTTCAATCTTCGACGGGAGTAGCCGCGCGAGCCGTGGCAAGGCCCCTTAGACCGCACGCCTAACTGGCGCGGATGTCAACTAACGTCTTAGTGTGTGTTGTTGCTTTGGCGGGGTCTGTGGAGGCCATTTGGTTGAGGGTCATTGACTGGCAAGTTTCGGCTTTTCGGGGACTCTGGCTGTCTGGACAGGATCTGGAGGAACAGCGAATGGTTAAATCCATCAGGGGCAAAGCTGTCGAACTCGCTCAAGAATTGGTAGTGGCGGGCGGCGCGATGGGAGACGGACATCGCATGCAACTTGGTCGACAAATTCCCGACCTACTCTGCAAACTTACGGTGTACGCCACCTCTAAGATCGGTTGCGGCTCCCTCTCATGTAAGAGGAGTTAAGTGTTGCTTTCTTATTTTGATCACTTGATATTGTAGGGCATGCCTTTTTTATATGGAATGGGACCTGTTCTATTAAGGGACCTGCCAGTGTTTCGGCGCATGACTATCGGTCAGTGTTACTAATTCCAATCAGATTTCTAGGCCATATTTCGTGCAAGTGTGAGAATATACCCTGTGATAGGTGTAGTGAAGACAATACTGTGTGGCTCGGTGTGTGTGAGAGGCGAGGTGGTATATGGATATGTTTGTGTTATCGAACCAGCGGGGGCTGACATGATCGGTTGTGAATATTAGTAGATTTAAGGAGTTTTAAATTTAACCTATTGGTACTAGCTTGCAGTAATCTATATATTTCTTTCGTACTCCTCGGCCTTTCCTGTGTGTAACTTTTTTTCCACAGATTACTGTTCCCTTTTCATCTGTGTTCGCAGGGCCAAACGGCACGTCCTGTTCCCTGGTCCGGTAGTAGATACGCATCTGTTGTTGGCATGGAGGCAATATGATCGTCGCACGGGATGTGGGTTGGTCGGCATTCGGCTGCCCCTACTGGCCACTGCGGTGTTGCTCAATTTAGGATGATCCTTTAATGCGTGCCACGTCAGAGTATCGCCGTTCATGTGGGGACCAGTTGTAAGTAGGCTGTTTAGGTTTTTTTGTTGGTAACTCCGCCGCCACGTAGCGCTCATTATGAAAATCACTGGCTGTGCCGTGTGCAGTTTGTGGCTGGTTTGCATTGTTGTCTGCCATTGTAGTGTTGGGCAGCGGCAGCTGGATGCTAACAGCGTGTAGCGTTGTGCAGTTGGAGGTGAGCCGCCAGCAGTGGTGGATGTGGGGAGAGAGATGGCGGAGTTTTGAAATTTGTAAGACTGGATGTCATGAACTGATATTGACTATTAAGGTAAATACATTGTTTGTTCTCTATTAAAATCTTTCATTCGCTAACTATGCCTTTCAGCAGTTAGTGCCTTCCGTAGTTTGAATCTTTTATTTAGCTAGCAGTAGTGGTGCTCGCTGTATTGCAGTAGTTGGAGTAACGAAGATTTTTGGTGAGGTAAGTGATTTGTGAAAGGAATAGGTTAATGTTAGTCAGGGCCATTCTTTTATAGGGATTATTGAAAGTCAGATTGTGTTGCGCTAAAAATATTGTGTGTCAGTTTAAGCAGAGTCGTGTCTAATTTTTCTAATGGGACGTTTCATATGTTGACCCTTAGCCGAGGATACCTCACTGGAATCTTCTGATTTTTTTCTTGTAGTTTGTGTAGTTAGTGTAGCTTTTGTTTACTGCTAGCGCGCAATTGTAGAGAGAATTTCCTCTGTAGTTGTAGTATTTCATTGCTGTACAGTAAAACTGTTGTGGCATGCATGTAGATTTGCACCAAGTATTTTACAGCTGCGCTTGCAATTAACTAGATATTATTTTCAGTGCTAAGTTAATGTGTTCTCTTATTTTTTCTCTTCAAATTGTGCTTCTCTGTGTTATCGTGTGAAATATTGTGACAAAATGGCTTGTGAAAAACGTAACACTAGGCTCCAAAGTAAACTGAGAAATAATAGTGACGACGAGCGTAGCTTATCAGCACCTCTGTGTAATGAATTAATAGACATTCGAAGTAGTAATTTGGTAATTGTGCATAGGGAAATGGAGCGGGCGGCAGATAATGGTCTAGACAGTGAAACAAATAGTGAACAGGGAAGCATTATCGATCGATCGGTCGGCAGCAGCTCGCCTCATGAATCCGAAATGACAGAACACAATATTGCAAATACTGTAGACTCAGGTTTTCGGTCCACACCGTTTTCTCAAATGAGTCAAGACACATTTTCTGCTTGTAAAAATGTGAATGTTGCCGGTGAAAATGCACTGCCAAAAAGCATAGAGAAACAGATTCCAGACACTAATACATTATTATTGCAATTAATGCAACAAATGGAACAAAATTAGAGACCAACACAGCAAAAGCTTCAAAAGTTAGACACAATGAAACAAAATCTTCAAACGTTAGACACAACGGAACAACAGCAGAGACAAACACAGCAACAGTTAGACACAATGGAACAAAAGCTTCAAAAGTTAGACTCAGTGGAACATACGCTTGAACAAACACGTGAAGATTTAACTAATGAGTTACATAACATTGAATCGAAATGTCAAAAAGTCTGTAATGACGTAAAAACACAAATTTGTGAGCATTTTCAAACTATTTTTTCGCGGCATGAGAATGCATTACAGAATCACGAAGCAGCCATAAAAGAACTGCAAACTATTGTTCATGAAAATCATGAGACCTTGCAAGATAAAATTGACTCAGTTGCATCTACCGATTCGGTTACGAAACTTGCAAAAACTCAGGAAAACTTAAAGGACACAGTAGATACGATTTCAACACAAATGGACACTCTGAAACTAGGTTTAGAAAAACACACAGAGGAAATAATTTCACTATCGGATAAATTAGCCGAACTTTCAGATCAGTTCACTAACATATCTACAAAGGTAGATGATGACCTGAATGACACAAAACCTGTAGGCTTCACTGACACTGAAGAGTATGAACAAATTAGAAAATTCAAACAGAATCAAAATCAAATCAACACACAGTACAAAAGAGAAATGCGGGAAGTACAAGATCAGTTGGATCAAGTAATACTAGAATTACATATTTCAGAGGACACTCGCGCTCCAATACGTGAAGAGGGACATAGAAATACAGAACAACCACAAAATAATAACACAGGACACTTCGGAAATTATGAAAGAAATTGGCAAGGTACACCGAATTTTGAGATGGAACCTCCGAAACGACGTAACAATGACCGACATGCGACTCGCCGACATGATGATTTTGACTATAAGCTGTTCATTACTATACGTAAATTCAAAACATTTAAGAATTCTGACGACATTCATCCACATGCATGGCTCGATCAATTCTCTCATTGTTCCCCCCCCCCCCCCCCCCAACTGGTCATTAGAGCACAGATTAGAATTTATGTGTGGCTACTTAGAGAATGAACCAGCTATAAGAATGTGATCTGTCATTCACGATTTTCACAGTGAAGGAGAATTTTATCATGCCTTCCTCTAAGCATATTGGTCTCAAGCTACACAAGACCGAGTAAAACATAGCATCATTATGATGAAACATTTCGAACAATCTGAATTTTCCAGTCTTGTGAAATATTTTGAAGACATGTTACATAAGAATCAGTATCTTTCTAACCCATACAGCCGCTCAGAACTCATCCGCATTTGCTTAATCAAATTGCCTGAACATTTACGACGTATTATTTTGGCAGGACGTTGCAAAGAGGACATTGAAGCTTTTCAGGGACTGTTACAAGAATTGGAAATTGACACTGACAATCGCGGAACGCGAAAACAGGAACACAACAATTACCGGTCACATCCGACACAATTCCGCGTAGAAAGAAATAATAACTGTGCACGACAAGGCTATTCTCACAATAAAAATCGTGACCAAAACAAACACTGCCCGTATGACAACTGTTGGCAGAGTAGTAAATAAGTAGAGGGAAAGATCACCTCTCCGCGGTAGTGACTATCACAGAGACAATCAGAGAAACAGACAATACGGGAACCTAAAGAATTATTATCAAGGGAGACAGAATAATTTCAGACGCAAGGGTCCACCGCGCAGTGATAATTTTGGGAGAAATTCTCAACCACTTAACCGACAAGAAAGAATTTACAGAAATCACCGACATGACGACAGACGATATGATCGTAACGACAGACCTGAACTGCATCAGAACTGGCGAGATTCAAACAGAGCAGGGCCCTCTCGGCAAGGTGAATTTGTAGAAGTTAGGTCTCCTAATCCCAATAACGACGCACGCCAACAAAGAGGCAGACAATGACTCGCACCGCAGGCAGCCACGTGCGCCGGCTGGCTTAGCGGAAAATAACATAGACGCTAACCTTGAGAAAAGTTCCAGTATTCCTTACCGACGTATACCGCATGATAACTGAATTCAAGTTGAAGCTGAGTACTATAACGGATAACAGATTGCACCACATTTCACGTATAAAACCGTTTATTGAAAGATAATCTGCTTTTAAGTTTGTCTTTGCCATAAAACATTTCACTTCACATTTCTAGTATGCTTTCTCACACTGAGAAACTTTTAACATATAACAATGTTTTGAAGTTAACTATCCAGTCTAGAACCTAGGGAACATTTTTAAACAGAAATTACGAAGGAATTGTTATAGTGAACAGACGACACAGTGTTGTTATTTGTACATTCTTGCTTGTTAGTTGCACGATTACGTAACGACTATAAGACTTACATACTTAGAACATATACTGTTAATGAGATTTTAATGCAACATTCGGGTTTAATTGAAAAGACATTCTTTATGTGAAGTACTTTCTGTGAGATTAAAGATGACTTAGCATTTGGTTTCTTTGATAGCTACACGATTATATCACGACGCTACTAATGTGTGACAAAGTTTACATTGTGCTTTTGCGATGTATCTCTTTTATATCTGCACAGTTTTTCTGAATTATTCTGGAAAGTAAAACATGTTTTAGTTACAGCACAGTACTTTCTTCATCACGGCAATAAGCGTAATAACTAAGATATTTATACGCAAAGCAATTCACTTCGTTTATTACGAGGTAAGTACATTGACTTCAGCAGAACTTTGCTTACAGAGGACGATAACTACGACACTTCCACATAATTATCTTACAACAAGACGCACAGCGTAGCGCTACAGTACACGTATTTGAGTGATTAATTTTGTACTTGATCCATTTACTTTCAAGTTTTTTGAATTACAAAGGTTTTCCGTGATACATTTCATTCCATTGCTGTAATCTGTAACACCTGAGGGTATAATTACATTAATCCTCAGGGGGGTACACGCTTACTTTGTGTACCATGTGTTTGGCAAGCACAAGGAACCCTAGCTAATATGGTATTTGCTTATACAACTTTACACATCGGTACCATATTTCTTTAACACATAAATTGCACAGCTATCTGATCATTTAATTTAGAGACAAACATTTTTGTTGCTACGTCAGTGACAGATGTTTACGTCATTACACAGTTGGATAACTTCACACATATGAAATTGTATTTTGTCTGTACTTAGTGAAATGTTCATAATTTTTCGCAGCCATTGTGATACTATGAGAGCTTTGAATGATGTACACTCCTGGAAATTGAAATAAGAACACCGTGAATTCATTGTCCCAGGAAGGGGAAACTTTATTGACACATTCCTGGGGTCACATACATCACATGATCACACTGACAGAACCACAGGCACATAGACACAGGCAACAGAGCATGCACAATGTCGGCACTAGTAAAGTGTATATGCACCTACGCAGCAATGCAGGCTGCTATTCTCCCATGGAGACGATCGTACAGATGCTGGATGTAGTCCTGTGGAACGGCTTGCCATGCCATTTCCACCTGGCGCCTCAGTTGGACCAGCGTTCGTGCTGGACGTGCAGACCGCGTGAGACGACGCTTCATCCAGTCCCAAACATGCTCAATGGGGGACAGATCCGGAGATCTTGCTGGCCAGGGTAGTTGACTTACACCTTCTAGAGCACGTTGGGTGGCACGGGATACATGCGGACGTGCATTGTCCTGTTGGAACACCAAGTTCCCTTGCCGGTCTAGGAATGGTAGAACGATGGGTTCGATGACGGTTTGGATGTACCGTGCACTATTCAGTGTCCCCTCGACGATCACCAGAGGTGTACGGCCAGTGTAGGAGATCGCTCCCCACACCATGATGCCGGGTGTTGGCCCTGTGTGCCTCGGTCGTATGCAGTCCTGATTGTGGCGCTCACCTGCACGGCGCCAAACACGCATACGACCATCATTGGGACCAAGGCAGAAGCGACTCTCATCGCTGAAGATGACACGTCTCCATTCGTCCCTCCATTCACGCCTGTCGCGACACCACTGGAGGCGGGCTGCACGATGTTGGGGCGTGAGCGGAAGACGGCCTAACGGTGTGCGGGACCGTAGCCCAGCTTCATGGAGACGGTTGCGAATGGTCCTCGCTGATACCCCAGGAGCAACAGGGTCCCTAATTTGCTGGGAAGTGGCGGTGCGGTCCCCTACGGCACTGCGTAGGATCCTACGGTCTTGGCGTGCATCCGTGCGTCGCTGCGGTCCGGTCCCAGGTCGACGGGCATGTGCACCTTCCGCCGACCACTGGCGACAACATCGATGTACTGTGGAGACCTCACGCCCCACGTTTTGAGCAATTCGGCGGTACGTCCACCCTGCCTCTCGCATGCCCACTATACGCCCTCGCTCAAAGTCCGTCAACTGCACATACGGTTCACGTCCACGCTGTCGCGGCATGCTACCAGTGTTAAAGACAGCGATGGAGCTCCGTATGCCACGGCAAACTGGCTGACACTGACGGCGGCGGTGCACAAATGCTGCGCAGCTAGCGCCATTCGACGGCCAATACCGCGGTTCCTGGTGTGTCCGCTGTGCCGTGCGTGTGATCATTGCTTGTACAGCCCTCTCGCAGTGTCCGGAGCAAGTATGGTGGGTCTGACACACCGGTGTCAATGTGTTCTTTTTTCCATTTCCAAGAGTGTATTTGCTATGGGATCATGATTTTTAAAGTACGTTTGAGGCACAATGACACTTTTGACATGAGCAGAGAATTTTTTTTAGGTTTTGAAATTATTGGTGGCAGCTACAACGATTTTGAGAATTGACTGAGATGTTATGATATTATTACGACGACGATGTGTATTATGCTTTGCGGTATGTTTATGATCAAAAAGATGATGCTACCATATACGAGGAATTTGATTATGCTACGTATTTCTTATGATGAAATATTGAAGAAGTGTCGACGAATATGTATATGTATAATAAGGTAAGGAATAATAAGTAGTGGTTAGGGACTCTGATTTGTGGAAAAGGATGTTGGAAACCAAGAATCGTACTTTAAGAATTATGAAATGTGTGTACATGGGTGAATGTATTACAATGTTGTCGAAAACGGTTATATCAATAGGATTTTGTTTCTACAAATTTGTAACGCAAATTCTCAAACTGTGAATTTTTTTATATGAGACTGCTACTGTAGCGGAAACTGCTGTCGTAAATATTTCGGTAAGAAAGGTAAGTGACCTTGATGTAATGCGTTTTGGGCGCCCAGCTGAGAGATAGTCGTCTGACAAAAGAAAGCCATTAGGTGAAAAAAAAGAGGCCATTATCCTCGCTATTGACGTTCCTCTGTAGAAAGCATCGTAAAAACGACACGCTCATTAATTGGAAAGATACTTACATCTGCACACCCGATTATGACAAGCGTCTTTCTATGAGAGTCGAGAGAATTTCTACTAACTTATGAAATGTCACATGACTATTGAATGTTATTTTTATGCTTTGCTTTTCATAGTTGCTTATTTCATTTCATATGTGGCTTCCAGCTGTGTTGCAGCATAGGTTTTATAAATTAAAATTAAATGCATTTGCTAATGTGAACACTTTCCGTCAACAGATCTATTAAATAATCATTTTATGATCCACGTTCTTCGAGAAAGGAGCACTTGGAAAGGAAAGAACAATAAGAAGGGATTATTAACAGTTACTTCATACTTAATTTTCTTTTCAAGTGCTTGGTAATATCTTTTGTAGAATTAGTTTTGTGGAGCACCACTTTAATGGCATAGATATTAATATGTGAATAGACATTTCCCTTTTCTGTTTTGTTGTCTTTACTGTAATATTTTTTCTGCTTGAGCTTCGTCATGTTTAGTTATAAGTTATTGCATTTGCTGCTGCTGTGTGCCAGGCATAGTGCTACTAAATTGCACTTTGCATTACTCTGTTAAGCCAGTTTTACTACAGATTTATTTTTCTTGTTTGCTGCTCATTGCCTAATATTAGTTTTAATATTGCTGCTTGCTTTGCCAATTTGAATTTTTGTCATTGCTGTTTGTGTTAATTATTTTGTGCTGCTGCATTGCCTCGTCTCTTAGTTTAGCATCTCAGCTCAGTAGATTTAAGTTAGCTTAAGAAGGGGTAGGCCATATAAAAAACTAACTATGCTGAATTGGAAGAAAAGCATTGAGAAGCTATAAGAAAATGGTTTGGCCAAAAAAGTAGTGTACAGTGGAGAAAAACTATTTTTGAAAGAGGATGTGAACAGAATACAGAAAGCATGCTTGGATAGGTTTTTTTTTTCTGGAGCAAAATTGAATGAAGTTTTGGATTGGACTGCAGTACCAAATGTTACCCTGAAAACAAACCCTGTCCTTCCCTTTTGTGTTATCCCTCTAAGTGTTTGTGTACCCTTGTGTATTTATTTTCTTCCTGTCTCTGTGTACTGTTTAATTGAATTTTTTTCTCTTCTAATACTAAGCTACATTCACTATGATGAGGAATACTGTTATCCCCAAATATAATTTGCATTAATAACATGTTATTTACTTCGTAAGGATGTTTACATGTTTCTAATGCTGATGTGTGAAGCTGATGTTTCAAAAGTTATTCTGATCTCTTTTATGTATGTACTTGTCATAATTTTTGTAACACTGATGTATTTGTTATATCGATTCTTTTGTAAAGCCTGTATTACTGCAAATGTTATCTGTACTGTTATGTTCTTTCATGATATATTTTGTATCTTTCTTATTGTATTCTCATGTTATAAAATTGTAATTGACACCAGTTCATCAAATTAAGTAACTTGTAAATTACATTTCACTGCACACGTTTCTGTTGGTCATAGTATATGGACAATATGTGAGAAGTAGGGACTGATAGTGTTTGCACGTGTGTTAATAATTCAGCAAGGGACTGGATAACAGTATTGCTGGTTCTAAGCACATTTCAAACAAATTCTTTGTGAGTGGACAAGCGGTGGTTCATGGACTTGCTATATTCTCTGCAAGACTCTTCGATGGTGATTGTGCACCTGCACAGTTGCAATAGATGGCTGCTGGCCATCTCTACAAGGACTATGGTATGTCTGCACCTTTGATGACCCACCAGTACCATTATTTCTACAAGTACTGCAGTGGGTCAACACTTTTGATGACTCACCAATACCATTATCTCTACAAGGACTGAAGTGGGTCTACACCTTTGATGACTCAAAAATACCATTATTTCTACAAGGACTGCAGTGGATCTGCACCTCTAGTGGCCCACCAATACCGTAATCTCTACCAGGACTACAATGGGTCTACTCTGTGTTGACCTACGTACCAATATTCTTCAAAACTTCGACTGACTGCTGTGGGTTTGGTCTGTTGTGGCCCATTACCTGTCTGCATGTCGAGAGTCAGCACTGTCCTTCCATTGGAAGGACAACACTACTTCTTCAAGATTGCATGGAAATCCACTACTTCCTTGTGCATTCTCTTTTACTACTCATACTTTGAGAAAAACACTGCAATTTTACTTTGATGAATGATCAGGACTGACTTTATGGACTGTGAGAAAATTTTAGCTTTTGACCAACATTGTATCGATAAATGTCTGCATTTTATTTCTTTGTTATTGTAATTATGAAAAAAAATTTCAAATCTGTATTGGCCACTGCCCAAAACATTTTGTAAAATTTTTGTGGGGAGCATGGGCGCTATGTAAGTAGGCTGTTTATGTTTTTTTTGTTGGTAACGCCGCCGCCACGTAGCGCTCTGTATGAAAATCACTGGCTGTGCCATGTGCAGTCTGTGGCTGGCTTGCATTGTTGTTTGCCATTGTAGTGTTGGGCAGCGGCAGCTGGATACTAACAGCGCGTAGCGTTGCGCAGTTGGAGGTGAGCCGCCAGCAGTGCTGGACGTGGGGAGAGAGTGGGCGGAGTTTTGAAATTTGTAAGACTGGATGTCATGAACTGATATATATGTTATGACTATTAAGGTAAATACATTGTTTGTTGTCTATTAAAATCTTTCATTCGCTAACCATGCCTATCAGTAGTTAGTGCCTTCCGTAGTTTGAATCTTTCATTTAGCTGGCAGTACTGGCGCTCGCTGTATTGCAGTAGTTCGAGTAACGAAGGTTTTTGGTGAGGTAAGTGATTTGTGAAAGGAATAGGTTAATGTTAGTCAATGCCGTTCTTTTGTAGGGATTATTGAAAGTCAGATTGCGTTGCGCTAAAAATATTGTGTGTCACTTTAAGCAGAGTCGTGTATAATTTTTCTAAAGGGACGTTTCACAGTATTTAGTGAACTATACTTTAAAGTCGGCACCATTACCACTCCATTTCAATGTGTGCAATTTAAGACCAGTTTCTTACCAAGATAAACTGGTGAACCAGTTATTAGCTACTACACTTGCTGCGAAATTTGGCTGCGCGTTCATTGTTGACTGTCATAGTCGTCTGCTGTAGCTCTCAGCTTACTTTGAATTTTGGGCAGTCGTTCAGTTATTAAGGTTCAAAATGGTTCAAATGGCTCTGAGCACTATTTAACTTAACATCTGAAGTCATCAGTCCCCTAGAACTGAGAACTACTTAAACATAACTAACCACAGGACATCACACACATCCATGCCCGAGACAGGATTTGAACCTGCGACGTAGCAGTCGCGTGGTTCCGGACTGAAGTGCCTAGAACCGCTCGGCCACAACGGCCGGAGGTTATTAAGGATTGTGTCAAAGTTTCAGCCAATCTGTACCAGGTTCAGGTACAGATACTGAATACTGAACGTATTTCAACTTCTCTTTAAATATGAGCAACTCTATATTTATTATGTCTTGTTGTTAACGTCTGGTTGCGGTGTGTGGGTGACCATTTATGTTTCAACTTTATACCTTTGTTGTTGGTCTCTTTGATGGACTGGGTAGTTTATTGTGTAGGAGATTTTTTATTAAGGGTTATGTATTGCTGAGCGGCCTCCCAACAGCTTCAGTCAGTGGCGTGTGTTGTGAGCAACACAGGATTTGGGTGAATTTGGTTTAAGTTCGTAGCGTTCAGCTAGGCCTGAAATTTGTTAGTACATTTAACAGTTGTTATTCTCGTTCATTTGGTTGATAAATTTTTTTGTTGAAGCTGCCTGCGGCCACGATCAGTTGATGTGAATTTCGTTTTCGAAAATACTGTACTTTTGATTTTAATGTCCTATTCTTAACGATAGAGTTGTGAAAGCTTTTTTTTATATGAATTGAGCATTTGTTCGTACATTTAACTGCAATTCATCTGATTGATAAGACTGTTTGTGGAACCTGCTTGCAGCTACAATAAGTTAATATAATACTTTTGCTTTTGCGAACTCTATACTTCCGTTTTTCAAGCCCTAGTTTTAATGGTATAACTGATAAAGTGTTATTAAAAAAAATTTTACCGGTTCAACCTCTGCTCAGATTTTTGATGCCTTTCCTAGGTTTGTGGATTGCAATATTAATATTGTCATTAAGAAAAAAAATATAATACTCAAAACAACAAATGACAAATGTGTGCATCCACCTTCCATGTTTTTCTTTTAAGCTATCCCAAACCCGGTTGAGAGGCATCAAGTATGGCATAGGCTATATTTCCCCTATGTGCACTCCCATCCCGTAAAAAATTTTTTCTTGTCACCTTTGTATCTGTTATATCCTGCTTCTAAGGACTAGAATATTAAACTCACTTTTAGCTCATGACGGAGTGCTTAGATCATGCTCTACCACTGTCACAGGATGCCTTCTCACTTTTAAACTCACTTAAAGTAGCAAAACGCCTCATCACCTGCGAAGTCTCTAAAGGTAGCTGCACAGAGGCGGCTTAAATATCAGGTGATTACTGTTACTGCGTATCAATTTATAAATTCGTCAATATAGCTGATTCATTACAACAGTCATGTCTCCCTATGTGTATGAAGATGGCATCTGTTCTTTCGGACATGTCCGAAAGTACAGATACCATCTTCATATAGTTAAGGCTAATCTGCTTTTGACCTTCTTCTTCTGTGCGGCTGAAAATGCATTGCACGAACTCTTACGGGACTCGGTCAGATTGTCTGCCGCGAGTAATGAGTGTAATGGGCGGAGGCACTACCAATGCAATGTGTGGACATTAAATTGGGAATTAGGGTCTCACAGGGGGCGTGAAAGGGATAAATCACTACAGTCGCAGTACGGTCTGTGCTCTCGGTTCCTCAGAAAGGTAGAGCGTCTTCCATGTAAGCAGGAGATCCCAGGTTCGAGTCTTGGTCGAGGCACACATTTTCAACTGTTCCCGTTCATGTATATCAACGCCTGTGGGCAGCATAGGGTCTTGATTTAATTATCATTTCTTCCTATGTAGGTGGGATACCAAATTTCTTTCAAGATATCGCTGCAACGAAAAGACACCTGATTAGCAGTCTAAACAGCGGATAATGTTCGTGGTACTCTCGGCATCTAGTCTTCCCGAACGCGGGCACCTCATTCATACCAAACTGTCTAACTATTTAATTAAGTTGATGATGAGAATTCTTTTGGATAGCGAATAATTTTTTTTTCTGTAGTGGATTACACTCGACAGGTAACCACTACACAGGCGATTCTGTGACTTCTCTTGGGGCTTCCCACAGGCTAGGCAAAATGGGTGGCAGACGTCGTCAAATGGTAGAATTTATATAACGCTAATTATGTTCTATTTCTCGGTTGTCTTGTTATGCTGGTAGAAGTAATTCACTTAGAATTCCGTCATACTCCTTCCGAATAAATCCTGCTGAGACCTTCCCGACTATGGGGGCTGTAGGATACTTCCCTCCCTTCTCCACTCTCCAACACCCCTACTCCCGCCCCCGCCATAGCTAAAAGCCCGCATGCAAACAGCAGCAACCGCCGCCACCGCCAAACATGTACGAGTCTGCAGACCTTGGTTTCCCTCACAATACAACCTCCTAGAAGCATTCCTATTGTCACATATAAAATTACTTGTTGGATGCTTGGAAAACCCAAATGGGAATCCCTTGGGGGAGGAGATGTACTATTCGAGCAGCATTATTGATAAAATTTAGACAAGCGACATTTGAAACTGACTGCAGGATGATTCTACTGCCGTGAAAATACATTTCGCCTATGGACCACAAAAATAAAATTCCAGTAATTAGCGATCATATACACACAGTATGTTTACCGTCATTCTACTTGTGAGTGTAAGAGTAACGGGAATGGCTAATAGCGGTGCAGGGTACCCCCTGCCATTTATCGTATGATGACTTGCGAATTATGCATTTAGATGCAGAATCTAATTTAGTCTTCGTATTTGCCTTTATAGGCCTTTATAGGCACACAAAACTCCGAGAAGTATGTTGTTTCCCTGTTATCGAGAAAACATAACTTTTGCTGCTGATTATCCTTCGGTAAAGATCTTTATATTATTTCCTAATTCGTCTTTGCAGTCATTTTGTGAGGCATATACGAGAGGCTGTAATACGCTTTCCCACAACCTTTAGGAGAAGCGGTATAGAGCTCACCAAACAACACCTTTTCGTCAGCGTATCGCTTGAATGCCATATTCTCAAGTTCTCCAGCCTTCGATATATAACATCTGAATCCAATTGATTTTTACGTGTAAGAGATGTCCCCAGCCAAGTCACAGACTCATGCTATTTCTCTCTAAATCTCACCACAATCCGACAGCACTGTTCCATTAGTGAGAAGGCTGTCTCGTCCTTCACCCCTTACGGAGTAGTTAGAGAGCTGTCACAACGACAAAGTTAGAACAAAAACGTACAGGAGGAAAGTCACAACGATGCAGAGTAAACATAGACTGCACAATGAAATTCATTAGCACAACATTTACAGTTCATCGATATGGAATGATTGTCTATACATATCCCCCTGTACAATTATTAATCTCCTTTACCGTACCTCTATGATTTCTATGCTGTAAAGACGAAATATATTGTTGTCAGACTCTTAGTTCTCAGCACAGCGTCTCGTGATAAAGACATCACCTTCTTTTGAGATGGAGCAAACCTACATGGCACGAATTAAACAGTATCTCAGAACTTCCAATACATTATCTATGGAAACATTTACATTGGTACAACAGGCTCACACCTCTACACAAATTCAGAGCTATTGAATGAGTAAGGGGAGATAAGGAACATAGTCACAGCTTGATTCATTTATTTTCCGCCACATGCTGTTTGATGGTGTACCGACCTTGATACTGTATTCCGTCTAAATCAGAGTGTATCCACATGAATAGTAAGCATTTGCATGGTACTACTTATTTATTTAGAAGAAAACCCAATACTGCATGCTTATCCAACTGTCGTACAACGAGAGCAAATTAACCATCAAGTACGAGACAGACCTTACCAACGTCAGTGATTCCTCCAGCAACAGCTGTCATCTTACTATCTCTCATACCTCGATTCGATTTGTAGTATGTAGGCGACATAATGATATGATTTGTGGTCAGTCGCCTCCTACGTCGTCACATGTTAGTAGGCGAATCACATCCTTGTTACAAATCCCTCTTGGTCACCGGATGTGATGTTGCCGTATTTCTCTCTGTGGAGATACTGAAGAGATAAGGTACACCAGCAAATGTCAACAGGTCGCGAAGTCATGGTCGACCGTATGAGATACGCCTGTGCTGTTATTCCTGCGGAGATGCTTGTGTCCTGTGAACGGTCATTTGGAAAATGGATCAATAAGGAAAGGCATTGAAGTTGGTGGTACTACATTTGAATAATTACTGGAACTGGAAAAGTAAAATACCGTTCAGCTCGTGCCACTACAACAGTGGCGCGTCGTGTAGACCGCTGTTCGATATGTCGGAGGGTTATAACGTTGCTAATGGGGTTCCAAATTAGAAGATATGAAATATTGGCCTGTCCTACCATCGCAGCAGGGATGTAGGGTCCCACGTATGGATGTTCAAGCGCCACTGAGCAGCATATCGTAAAACTAAATTTAATATTCCTGGCAACCACAGCTGTTGAAAGGGATGATGTTAGGAAGAACTCCGAAATAAGCTTGTAAAATTGTTGTTTATTATAACACAACCTGTTTCCTGGTATAAAGCCGCAATATCAGGTGGCACCTATATGGTGAAACGCAAAGTACTGTGTTACAAAAATTTTTTGATAAAAAAGTCGTAAACGAATGTCCAAAATACGCTGTTGTCCAAAAGCAAAGCAACAAAAGGAAATTTTGCAAGTTTGCGTTTCTTTTGTCACAAAACAGTATAAACAGCTCATAATAAAGTAGAAACAATGTAAATAACACAGAACCTAAACAACTGCAACATGCAAAACGGTAGACAAAAATGTTCTCGTTTTTTTTTCACCTTAATGGATTTGACACATTCCGACAACAGGTTAATGTGCTCAGTAAGGTGTGTGATAACCTCCGGCAGCAATGCGGACTGAAAGCGACAGGGAATACTATGAATGATGTCATCAATCTCATGTTGAGGCAATAACGCCCATTCTTCCTGCAGAGGTGCTCGAAATTCTTCATGAGTGGTTGGTGGATGCTGACGTGATGCATCTCGTGCCTCTAGTACATCCCAGGCATGCTCTATGTGATTAAAATCGGGAGAGCGAGCACGTCACTCAAAGTTTTCAATATCTTCATTTCCAAGGAAACATCAGCAACACGTGCTCAATGAGGTCGATCATTATCGTTAACCAGTACGAAGTGTTGGCTCACAGCACCTCGCAACAACTAGATATAAGGTCCAAAGTTCTCTTCAGGATACCTTTCACTGGTTAGACTTTGCCGATTCATCTCTACAGTGTCATGAAGCGGTGTTGTAGTGATCCTTATTATCCCTGTCCATACCCTTATAGGTCCTCCTTGACCTCGTCCTCTTTCCACAGTGATTGGGTACCGAAATCGTGTCCCACGTTCCTTTCAGAAGCGAATCCGTCGACACGTACTCTCCATACCAAATCGGGACTTATCTTTGAAAGGACCGTCCAGATGGCATGTTAATTACTCCACTCTAGACGTCCCCTTCTATCGCTTCTGGGGTACACACACAACACGTTTCCGACGATAAAGGCCACTCTGCTAAATCCGTCCGAATAACGTTTGCCTTGATACAATACGTCCAGTGTTGCTGCCAGGTCGGATGCCCATTGTCGTGCAGAAAGAGACTCTGCCGCCTTGCCCTTACACTCAAATAACGATCCACTCTTTCTGACATCACAGGTGATCGGGCCCACCCTAGTCTTTGGGATACAGTTTCGGTCTCTGTAAGCTCTATCCACAACCGCGAAACAACAAAACGATTCACATTAAGCCATCGGGCCACAAGGTTTGAAAGTGTCCTGCTTTCATTCTTCCTATGGTCCTCCACCGAAGATGGTCTGTTTGGTTTCTTCTCTGTGCCATAAGCACCTTCTGTGACTGTGTACACAGCAACTGTGGAGGTGATACTATCCGGGAAACACTACCCAGTATATTTAGTGCCCTGACGTCATTATTGGCATAGTTGTCAGTTGACCGCAATGCCATTTTCCTGGCATAACTGATGGTATAAACATCTGTAGACAGTTTGTGTGATTATGTCGTGGATTAAACACAGGACGGGGAATTACCGGATTGTTGCTTTACCTTTGCCTGCATCTCAAAGGAAAAAAAATAAAAAGACGAAATTATTTTATAGTGAATGGATGGGTAAAAGTATTAAGAAAGGGATCGGACTGGTGATAAAAGATTGTCACTGTCAATGATTAGTCGCCGCACTATGCAAATTATTATGTGGGATTGTTGGTAGTGTCTTACCGGTTTGATGGCAGGACAACTCGGTGCAGGGCAAGGCAAAGTTGCCAGCGCCAACGACAGAGAGAGACCAGCTGGCTGGTGGAAAGGAAGTTATCCATGTCGACAGTGTGACGTCGTATACTCATGACAAGGAGCGCTGGGTCGCAACCTGAACAAACGAAAATGATACAGAATTTTATTACGCCCTGACGTCTCCTCATACGAACAATCAAAATTAGCCAGAATGCTAAGATACTTAAACCCCCATTTATTATTCAAGGATAACTGTGCTTTTTCGTTTTTACATCTAAAGATCTCTACTTTCTCTAATACATTTAAACCATGGTGCTTTTTTTCCTTTTAATGTGTTTTTCTTTCAAGA
This sequence comes from Schistocerca gregaria, assembly GCF_023897955.1. Lineage (NCBI taxonomy): Eukaryota > Metazoa > Arthropoda > Insecta > Orthoptera > Acrididae > Schistocerca > Schistocerca gregaria. Next base: position 204,291,695 of record NC_064924.1, read on the forward strand.
TTTTTTGAAAGGCTTATGGTGGTGTGCCCCTCTCCACGTAAGTACGCTGTTAATGCAGACTGAGGATTATTAAAGTGTTCCTCAAATATTATTCAAAATGACCTGCCGGTTTTTCCTATATAATTCTTACGGTAATCATCGCATGTAATGTGGTATACACCCGCTTCATTTACTTACCACGGCTTTTTCCCCTTGCCTGAGTTTCCTGCCTAGACTCGAGAATGTGAAGTACGCTGGAATAATGTTTTTAGATCTCACATATCTACCAGTTTTTTCGGATACTGCGCGCAGATATGGTATTCTACAAAAATAGAGCGTTCCTTTGTCTGCTCGGCTAGTCTAAGGCCCGTTTCACACTGACACACTGGTGACGGTCACCAACGACATCACCGACAGAGATGCATTCATTTGAACCGGAGAAATCACACTGAGACACTACATTGTCTGACCGGGCCACTGTGTTCACAGCAGTCACCGCCGGACATGCATTAGTCTGAATTGCATTGTTGACACTGCGAACCAGATCACAGACACAACGCTGCAGACAGCAGTCATTTCTGAGGCAGTGACGCTAAACATTCATTGTGCGTTATACTGTACACATTGCAGGCATGGGTTTAGATTTGTTTGACAGGTAAGATTTTGTAAGTGAAGTAGAAAATCGTTCTGCTATTTGGGATGTCCAAAGCGATAACTATAGCAACAAAGTGGTGAAAGAAAATGCGTGACAAGAAATTATAATGAAGTTTGTGCCTGGTTTCAATGAGAAAATCATGGATGAAAAAAACTTAATTGATACGTCTTTTCTAGAATATAATACCTTATTTATCGGACCATAAAAGGCTAGAGAAATTTAGTTGCTACCCCTGTACAAGGCTTGGAGGGTAGCTGTGGTGTCATCGCCAGGCACCACACATGCTAGGTGGTAGCCTTTAAATCGGCCGCCGTCCGTTAGTATACGTCGGACCCGCGTGTCGCCACTATGTGACCGAGCGCCGCCACACTGCAGGTCTAGTCTAGAGAGACTCCCTAGCACTCGCCCCAGTTGTACAGCCAACTTTGCTAGGGATGGGTCACTGTCTACACACGCTCTCATTTGCAGAGACGACAGTTTAGCATAGCCCTCAGCTACGTCATTTGCTACGACTTAGCAAAGGCGCCATATTCAGTTACTATGAATGTATTCTGAACAGATAATATTGTGAATCATGTACCGTCACGAGCGACGGTGCATGAAGTATATATCAAACTAGTTATGTCTGCTTTCTGAATTCTAATTCGCTGTCATGTTCCAGACCTCACGTCAGTATAGTTCTTCCCTCCTTCCCTCCTCATGCCAGCGTGCGTGAGCTAAAACGCGTGCATTTCGGCCTCCAGTAGTAACACGCTGTTGGCTCTTCTGCCAACACACCAGTAGCAACCTACAAACATATTTACATGCCTTACCCCTTTTTCTTTGCGTTTACTAGTATCAAGTGTACCGTTATGAAGTCTTAAAGCGATAAGAAGGTACAAAATGGATGAGTGTGGAAAACATGATCCCATCCCTACAGGGTGAATGAAGAGAAAATAAAAAAAAAGGTTATATTTCAAAACTCTCATAGCAAAATTAAGGGTGCGTCTTAACGTCGCCTTAAGGCGTTCCCCTTTCCCCTTTAAGGTCCGAAAAATGCAGTTAAAATATTATTTTAATTACAAACGTATATGTGACTACTACAGTAATGAATTTTATTTATTTACCAGAATATTATTGAGGCCGAAGTTCTGACCCTCGATAATTAGAAGTTCCATTTGATTCAATGAATGCAACAGTATGATTTATTACAGTTAACATAGTAAAAACGGCACATTGCACATCACAAAAACAATGCCAGTTGAACAATGAAGCCTAACCACATTAACGATACATAAAAGTTCTAGCAATTTGATTTTTTGCTGCTGCCAAAGCACTTCGCCTTCAGGACTAACGGAGTAATTTGCAGTGTCATCTCTGATACAGTTCGCAATATTCCGTCCACGGAATAAGCAAGGTGACATGTTCTGCAATCCCTAAATAGTTAACGTACACTCAAACTCTATTCCATGGCGAACAAGCGCGAAGTTACGGAGGAGGGAACAAGTCTTTAGATTAGACACTGCGAAATACAATTTACATCGAGGGATATATTTAAAATGCGCCACGTGTTAGGAAGAATTCCAAAACTACATTCGATGTACTTTCTTGCTCTGGACAGTCTACAGTTGAACACACGTTTTTTAACGTCTAACACTTTCCTCCAAAAGGGTGTAGAATAAATTTGCCAACCCGAAACCTTCCTCACCTAGTAACATGAATGGCATAGGCATTTCAAAAGTTAGTGACAGTGGTCTGGGTGCAGAGAAATCTAGCGAACCATTTTATTTAACACTGAATTACGAAACACAGTTGAGTCGGACAATGTCCCATACACTCCAACGTCTATAAACAAGAATTTGTACACCGAATCACGAACAGTCAACAAAAGAATAGAAAAATAGTTCTTATAATTATGGTAGAGTGAACCACTGGAAGTGAATTTTATAATTCTGATGTTCTTTGCGTCCACTGCACCAACATAATGAGGAAACTTGACTCTACCGGAACCCTTCAGCTGAGTTACGTCATAGCTCTTTCGAGAGGCGGGAAAAATAATTTGACTGCATTTGACGCCATATGGCAAAGCAAACGTCTAGTATAATATACGAGATGGTTCACGCACCAGCCAATTTGGTGCTGACAGTGTGAGTCCGTCATGGATGATCCGGCCCCCAAGTATGTGTAGCAAAAAGATAACGCGTATGAAGCAAAAGTACAAAAGTATACAGTTTACAGTCACGCATAACATGCAGGCATACGTACGCACTAAGGATAATATTAAAATACTATTGTGATTTTTATTTGTTGCAGGGAAAATCCATCAAAGGAAATGGAAGAGCTTAAGGGCCAGTTATACCAGAGAATTAATGCAAAAGAGCGAAAGGAGTGGTTCTGCAGCAACTGGTAGGAAGAAGTACATCTACTTCGATCAGCTGCGATTCTTAACAACTGGCCGTAAGCGCACTTCCTCTAGTATTAAGAATGATGATGATAGTGACAGATATGAGTTTGATGGAGGAGAAAATTTAGACTAGTAGGTAAGTGAAAAAACTGCTCTGCGACCGCAAAAAATGGCCATGTGAAAGGAAAATTCTTGAAGAAGAAGAAGATATACTGTATAAAATTTTGAAAAAAAACTACACTACAAAACACAATTCAATACTACAAGCAGACGAAGATAACTTGTTCATGCAGTCTTTAGTGCCTGAACTAAAAAAAAAAAAAAAAAAAATTCCCAGTCGTACAATACTGAAAGAGAAATCTGATTTGATGAATATCATTATTAATGTCCAACAATATTACAGCGTTACCTCTTCGTCCCAAATGGGATTTGTACAGGTACGAAGTTATGCTACTGGGGGTTCATATTACGACCGTGCACATCGTGGAACAGTTCATGGCTACACTGGAGGACAGTCTATGTTGTCCGATCAGTTACCAACTCCATGTTCGCGAACGTCCTATGATTACAGCGACGAACACTTAATATACTTTTCAACAGCACAGGCAGGGCGACAATGGAAGTAGCCCAGCCCGCATCTCGTGCTCGTGCGGTAGCGTTCTCGCTTCCCACGCCCGGGTTCCCGGGTTCGATTCCCGGCGGGGACAGGGATTTTCTCTGCCTCGTGATGACATGGTGTTGTGTGATGTCCTTAGGTTAGTTAGGTTTAAGTAGTTCTAAGTTCTAGGGACTGATAACCATAGATGTTAAGTCCCATAGTGCTCAGAGACATTTTTTGAAGTAGCCTATCTGTGAAACTTTCACAATAATTTGAAATGTATACTATCACCAGCTCAGATCTGTGAAATATGCTTTCAATAAAATAATTTAATATTAATGCACCTACCTTAATGCGAGAGCAAGTTTTTCCTCTGCTGGGATAGTAATATACTGCCATTATTGTGATTTCTTCTTTCACTTCTCCTTGCAGTTCATCAAATGATGTTTTCGAATTCGAAAATTCTGAAAAAACTTTTTCACGTTCTGCCTCAGACCATGTTAAAGAGTATAAAACAATCATTTCTCTAGCGGATCACGTAGCAGTTGATGTACGTGTAATGAACGTTGACTTCATTCTCCTTCTCCTCCACTTGCTTAGAAGTCCTAACAAAAGTTCCTCCTCGCTCGAGTCCATTTTACTAACTAATCAGTTGTCAATACCTGAGGTGTCGGACACTGGTGATCCAGGAATGTTCACTACAATTACCGGCGACTGTCACTGATGACCGTTACCAGTGTCCCAGTGTGAAAAGGTCCTAAATGCTACAAAATCTACATGAGATCGGCTGTGGGAATAAAGATAATTCATTTTCAGTATACGTCTATTAAGTGCGTTTACAGATTCTGGATCGCAGCCGGTCAGATACGCTATATATACTGTACAACCTCACATCCAGCCACTTAAGCTTCACCTGTAAGGGGCACTTCACACATACCATTTGACATGACTAGGAATGCTGCGAATTTATATTTAATTCATTGACTTGACTCTGCATGTGTAACAAGATCTGTCACTACTGGTTTGCGGTTACCTTGTTATGCAGAGGCAGCCATGTCACCGAATGAAATATAAATCCACAGCATGCCAAGACATGTCAAGAAGTATGTAGGAAGTGCCCATTGCTAATGAAGCTTAAGTGGCTGAATGTGAGGTTATACAATATATACAGCGTATCAAACCTGCTATGATCCAGAATAGAAGTATGTTAAAAAAGAAATATCGTCCTCCCGATAGACGATCAGAGCAAGATTATATAATGCTCTATATTTTGTAGAATACCTAGGTGCAATATCCGAAATGACTGGTAGACATATGAGATCTAAAAACATTATTCCAGGCTATTTTACGTTTTCGGATCAAGGCAGGAAACTCAGGCACAAGGAAAAAGCTCTGGTACATAAAAATAATGAAGCGGATGTATACTGCATTACATGCAATGATTGCTCTAAGAAGTATGGACAAACCAGTATGTCATTTCGAATGAGATTTGAGGAACTCCTTAACTTAAATAACCTGCAATATGAATTAATAGTGCACTTAGGTGAAGAGGGGCACAGCATCATGGGCACTTCCGAAAATTTAAAAATACTACAAAAAAATGCGTAAAATTTTGAATGTATTAGGGGATATGGAAATTTTTAATATAAAAAGAGAAACGCACAGTTCAAGAATAATACTCTGAAGCGCCAAAGAAATTTATGTAGGCATGCGTATTCAAATACAGAGATTTGTAATCAGGCAGAACATGGCACTGCGGTCGGCAACGCCTATTTAAGACAAAAGGTGCCTTGCTCAATTGTTAGATCGACTATTGCTGCTACACTGGAATTTTACCAAGATTAAAGTGAGTCTGAATGTGCTGTTATAGTCAGCGCACGGGAGATAGGACACAGCATCTCCGATGCAGCGATGAGGTGGCGATTTTTCCGTACGACCATTTCACGAGTATACCGTGAAAATCGGCAACCCGGAAAAACATCAAATACCCGACATCGCTGGGGCCGGAAGAAATCCTGCAAGAAGGGGACCAACGACGGCCGACAAGAATCATTCAACGTGATACAAGTGCAACAATTCAGCAAATTTCTAGAAGGGGACCAACGACGGCCGACAAGAATCATTCAACGTGATACAAGTGCAACAATTCAGCAAATTTCTACAGATTTCAAGGCTGCGCCATCAACAAGTGTCAGGGTGCGTACCATTCAACGGAACGTCATCTGTATGGGCTTTCGGAGCTGGAGGCTCAATTTTGTACCCCTGACGACTGCTCGACAAAAAGCTTTACGCCTCAACTGGTCCCTTCAGTACCTACATTGCACTCTTGACTGCAAACAGGCTCCCTGGTTGGACAAGTCCCATTTCATATTGTATTTAGTGCATGGACTTGTACCGGTTTGAAGACGATCTCATGAATCCAAGGATCCTGTTGTTAGCAGGGGACTTTTCAAGTTGATGGAGGCTCTGTAATGGTGTGGGGCGAGTGCAGTTCGAGTCATATGGGCATATCTGAGATCCCTTGGAACGTGCTGTTCAGAATAGATCTCTATCCCCTCGTGCTCTGATGGATTTATGAACAGTCCTGCAGAACGTCCAGCCCTTCCAGCACTAGTTCAGACATTAGTCGAGTACATGCCACGTCGTGTTTTGGCTCTTCTTCGCGGTCGCGGGAGCCCTACATGATATTAGGCTGTACCGTTTTCTTTTGCTCTTCAGTGTAAATTGGAATAAAGCACAATAACATTGTGGCCAATTTTGATGGTTTGTATGGATAGATGTTAGTGCGGAAGAAATTTCTGTATTAATCTCGCTTGTAAAGGTAGCGACCCAACCCCCATAGTCATAAGAATATGACGTCACACTGTTCACATGGATCTCTTCCGTTCCGCCAGCCACCTAGTCTCATTCATTCGTATGGACCGCCTTTGCCTTGCCGTGCTACGAGCTGCCCTGCCATAACAACGGTAAGACACAGCCGCCTGATAGTTTCCACACAGTAATCTGTATAATGCCATAGCGCTACGACTAATCATGTTTGCAGTGGCAATCTTTAACCGCCGATCTGGACGATTTTTTTCATAGTTTTTAGCGTTCTTTCACTTAAAAAATATTTTTCTCTTTTTCTTTTTTTCAGATGCAGGCAAAGAATTCAGTACGTCTTCTTTACCTTTCGCCCGTCATATTATCGACGATATTCACGGAATAGCAAATGTTGACTGGGAGCGATCGATACGCCTATGGTCTGTTGTTGTGAGAATGGTTTAGACATTCCTTTATTAATTTTAAAATTGCTTTTTACCATAAAGGTTGAACGTGATAATGGGGCTTTAGGCCAGGAAAACAGGTTGTGTTTTAATAAATAACAATTTTAGCATATGTTTGTGGAATTCTCCCTAATGTAATGCGATTATGTACCCATTTCTATTCCTTCGCTTAGAGCATCATCTGTGGTGAAACGAAGAAAATGTTTTAGACAAAATGTATGTAGGTTTCAGTAGAATCGTAATCTGCAATAAAAAACGAGGGCCCCCTTTGAAGATTTCACAGCTGCTCCCCTCCACCCACTCACTTGGTCGGGTGGGTGGTCATTTCTGGTATCACTGGATTTCCCCTGCGAAACAAGCAAACTGGAATTATAACGTATTTTTGATCTGATGTGCATTTTTCGAGATATTTCAGTGTTTTGAATTAATATGAAAACCACTATAATGAGAAATAGGCACGGGTTGCAAATTCATTCTGTTGATTAATATGTTTGAAATGGATACGTTCCTTATTCCCGTCAGTCTCCGTTTGTTCCAAAAACTTAACAGAGTTTCCGTAGGAGCAATGCGTACAGCCTTCGTATGTTAGTTACAATACGCTAGTGTTCAATCGAGTACAGTGCAAATACTATTCACTTTTGTGGATGTGTGTCTTTTTTTAAACCAATGTTGAAATTCCTGTCCCTCTGTCCAAGATAAAAAAACTCTCACAATCACTGCACTGAATTCTATAGACAGAAGGATTCAAATATTTATTACATTTGTCTCCTATGCTACCTTACGCGGAATTTTATAATGTTATTTATTTGAAAACCGCAGCTGACGGTTTCGTTTCTTAATTTCTTTACCGACTGTCCATAAATTAATCATAATTGTGTCATCGGGATAATTTCCTTCTGACTTGTTACTGTTTATTTTGAGCGACAAAGCTCTGAGTGTATCCGTTTCCCAAGAGTATTTTTTTCAGTATATTTAGATCCTTACGTATTTCTTGACTGTCTAACTGGAGGTGGGTAAGTCGGTAAACCATGGAAGTAAACTGGAATCTCTTGTACCGCATTAGGTGGCAAGATGTAGCGTGAATAATGTTGTCTATGTGAGTAGGGTTTCTATGAATGCCAAATATATATCTATTGTAGTTTTTAGAGATCATAAAGTCCATAATGTTAACAGAGCTACTTTCCTCCATTGCGGTGGTGAAGTTAATTTTTGGATGCATAAAACAAAACTGTTTTTACAAAGACGTCGACGTCTCTAGCACTTCCCTTTAACATCACTAAGACGTCATTGTTTTTAGTAGATGATTTGATCTTTAAAGTCTGGAACATTCTTAAAATATTAAATAAAAATCATTAATAAAAATGACAGTCAATGTGCCAGCCAGGCTACTTCTCAGTGTCTGACCTTGTTTTTGATAAAATATATTGTTATTAAGCACGAAGTAATTATTAGACAGCACAAGCTCCAAAATTTCAACGACCTGTATATTCCTGCTGTGCAAATTTTCTTCTGCTCAGGCTAGGTCTATTATTTCCAATGTTTCATTAATGAGAACACTGGCATATTGGTTAATGGTGTCAAGTGATGCCAAAGTTGCATGATGCATATATGATAGGTTGTCGTTGGTGTTATATTGGTGGAGATCTGATTCTCGCCCGGGCTCGTGATGCTCACGTTTCTTTGGTTAGGATTCGTCGAGTCTCCACCTTTTTTATCATGTTTTCATATACTGCTTTCAGTTTTCTTAACTGTGCACTGTATATGCCACATACAACCACTAGCCACAAGTTTTTCTAATTTCAACGTCAAATGACACGTCATCATGATACTTTTGTTTATGCCTTGCAGCTTTTATTAATCGTTTTTCTGATTCTGGCAGTTTGGTTTATGTCTTGGTCTCGCACTGCCCGTGGTTTCTTGAATCCGTTTCCTGTGCCAGTAACATCTTTATCTTTAGATATGCAGCTGTCAATTACCTTTTCTGTACTACATATTTCAAAGAAAGTTATTCGCGGTTACCTTTTACAATTTAAACAAATATTTATCCTTGGACTCACATTAAAACTGTAGCTTTTTCCTTAATTGTATTTTAATGAATTCGATTTAGTTTTATGCAGAATGTTCTGGCTTTGCATCACGCCTTTGCTACTTGCCTTTGTCCAGCCACACCTAGCGGCATCGCACCCTCAGCCGTTTGCACCTCAGTTGTAAGTAGAGTGCGCCAGTGAGGAACCGACGTTATGGGCCATGAGTGTTTAACATTTCCTCCTGATTGTACCCAATGTGACGGTGCTATGTATGGAATAATATTATATTTATTTACTATGTTAACTTCCTGAAGATAGGTATATTTGTTAATCTCCAAACTGTGTATATCAGGATACTGTTTGTAATAACCTATAGCCTAGAATTAATTACATTTTTTTCATCAGTGTGCACATTTTCTCTTTGTAGATCTATCTGAATATGATCATAATGGTAGAAACAGGTAATTTAATAAACAAATATTTGAGAACAGAGACTGTTGTGGTATTTACAAATATTAATAACATCGGATCTCAGTCAGCTCCACAGGACTTGCGGTCCCAGCTCCCCCTACCCTGCCCCCTACCCCTCCCCCCCCCCCCCCTCACGCGCTTTTACAGTCGTCAACACGTCAACCCATATTAGTAAACATCATAGAGGGTACTTCATACCAGTATTAGCAGTTTTTTATATTAATCTGTTCTTGTATTGAGTGAATGAGTGAAGGATCTGAGCACGATGGGACTTGACATCTGAAGTCATCAGTCCCCTAGAACTTAGAACTCCTGAAACCTAACTAACCTAAAGACATCACACACATCCATGCCCGAGGCAGGATTCGAACCTGCGACCGTAGCCGTCACACGGATCCAGACTGAAGCGCCTAGAACCGCTCGGCCACTACGGCCGGCGAAAGAGTGAAGGAAAAATATACGCAAACGTCTCTCTCTTATTACATTTTCATGGTCCATAAATGAGATATGTGATTACATCAGTGGAATAACTGCACAATCATCTAGGGAAAGCGACCCTCAGAATTAAGGTAAGAGGGTTTCTCGTGCCATACGTCGTTTTCCTTCCAAGAACTCACCTTCAAATATCTGGAACCTTACTGTAATGCTTTTGTGTGGTCTATAATATCGATCTAAGCACCACGTCTCTAAACTCGTTCGACATTTATGCACTTGATAATGAGTCCAATATTTCTGGAGGTCTCTACGGTATTATCGTGGTAACTGCTCGCTTTCCAGTACAATGTGTCACTTCTCTGAAAGCTCATCTTCCTCTTGTTATAGCTAGGAAGGTGGCGCGGTACTTACTCGTGTGAGGGCAGTGAGAGGGAAGGAATGAGGGAGGGAGGGTGCTACGGATCGGAGTTCTGGAGAAACGCAGGTTTACGTCTGGTGGGCAAGAGGAGGGAACTGTTTTCTCGGATACATCTCCTCGAGCCTCCTAATCGGATTTGGCGGTGCCGTAGTTGCATCATTAGAATTGCCGAAAGAGGGGAAGAATTTGAGAGCATTTTGCGTGGCACTGTATTTCAACACAACGCAAACTTCTCCCGCTACAAGACACTTGCGCGCCTGGAGTATTCAGCCCGATATTCCTAGCTCCCTAATGAACCATCGTAAATGTGAACATGTCATTTTATCAGTCTTACATTTAAAGTACAAAATGTATCATATTCATGTGCAAACGTACTTACAGCAACAAGATGTTTCTGAAAAAATTAAGATTTAGTGCAGTAGACGGATGTCACGTTGTTAAAACTACCAGTTTGGGGCTAACAACAGACAATCCTCAACTACAAAACGGATGCTCAACATGGTATAAAAAAGAGAGAATATGCCACCTCAAGCTGACCATATGCTTCACTCTGTTAACTCATTGCTTTGTAGATGAAGTGTATAGTTTCTACATTCCGTTATTTTCATGCATTTAGTGTATAATGTTCCTTTTCATGACATGATCACAGTAGCGTATACGAGGTACAGCTGCAAAATAACGGGACTGTGGCTTCGAAATATTTTATTTCAAAAACATGCGTGTTCAGTTACTGCCTTTGTCTGCGCGAATTTTCCATTGATGGAAACAATTCTGGAAGTCTCCTTCTGTGAGCTCCTTGATGACTACTTCAACAGGGTGAAATCTTATTCCTTTTATCTCAGATTTGACAATAGGGAATATATAAAGTCACTTGGTGCTAGGTCAGCCGAGTGTCGTGGGTGTTCTAATACAGGTACGGTGTACTTCGTTAGAAACGTCTTATGAGGAAACACTGCTGCAGATGTTTCAAAAAAGCATTTTGTATCGGCTTCAAAGATGCTTTGGCCTTTTAAAATATGAGACAGTATGATCCTTGGAAGAAAATATTCTGTGGAATTCCGAGCATCTCCTCTAACGCCGTGGATGACCCAAAACGACCTATCTGCTCCAACTCGATACCTCCTGTATTTTACGGGTGTAGTTAGAAGCATTTCTGAAAAGTAGTACGTTAGCTAGGGGTCAGTACGTGTACAAAAAGACAAATTATTTCGCATTTATTTTTGATTTTTGTGTGCACTATTGATTTTTGATAGTTTATTTGTGATCTTATTGTACTCACGCAAATCTGTGTACTGCGACAGAAAAGGTACGAAAACATCGTACTGAAATCGGCGTCGAAGCAGTATGCCATCAAAGCGCCCAAAGCATAGATATGACCTTGTGATCATTTCGGAAGGATTCAGTGCATCTGGTAAGAAATTGACAGTAAGCAGGGTCTTGATGTTAATTAGGATTGTGCTGTAGAGGTGTTCTCTTTCCATTTTATCTGTTATTTCTCAACACATGAAATGTAAAACGTGCAATGCTAACATCACATGAATTCTAAGAGGCCTAGACTTCGCAATAATTATTGTTTGTCCAAACTGCCCAAAAGATTTTATACCAAGTAGTAAGTTTATACGGAACACATATGAAATCAAGTGTCGAATCTTCCTAGCAGTGCGCTTGCTTGGTAAGAGGCTAGTTCTGTTCGTTCATGGAATTGCCCCGAACGATATTTCAATAGTTTTGTAATAAACTAGTAGATATGATTTCGATAGCAACAGAAACAGTAAGATAGGACAGTCCTGGGGTAGCAGATTAATAGTAAGATCTTTTTACAACTAGAACTTTTTCATTTTTTTACGTATCTAATACATTTCAAAATTTCGAAAGCGATTTTCTCTGAATATGACTTCACACAACGGCACTAGCGTAACTCCAACAATTTTTGATCTTCCCATTACAAAATTTGATCTCAACTTTGGAATAATATTTCAAATTGAAACACGTAGAGGACTTTCCATTAGTGAAATTAAATAATATTGATTGACAAATTATTGTACTTTTTGTGAAAATTGACTTTATTTTAACAATAGACAGTTATCACAAAAATATTACACTGACGCGCCAAAGAAACTGATACAGGTGTGGGTATTCAAATCCAGAGATATGAAAACAATCAGGATACAGCACAGCCGTCGGCAATGCGTGTGTGAGACAACACGTGCCTGGTGCAGTTGTTAAATCGGTTACTGCTGCTACAATGGCTCCTTATCAAGATTTCAGGGAGTTTTAACGTGGTGCTATAACCGGCTCACGAGCGATGGGACATAGCATCTCCGAGGTAGCGATGAGGAGAGAAATTTACCTCACAATTATTTGACGAGTGTACTATTAATATCAGGAATCTGGTAAAACATCAAAGCTCCGACATCGCTGCTGCAGAAAAGAGATCATGCAAGAATGTCCCACGACAACTGTAGAGAATCGTTCAAAGTGACAGAAGTGTAAGCCTTCCGCAAATTTTTGGAGGTTTCAGTGCTGGGCCATCAACAAGCGTCTGCGTGGGAACCATTCTATGAAAAGTCATCGATATGGGCTTTCGGAGCGGAGTGCCCACTCGTGTACCCTTCATGACAGCATGATACGGACTTACGCCTCGCCTGAGCCCGTTAACACCAACACTGGACGGTCGATGACTGCGAACATGTTGCCTGGTCGAACGAGTCTCGTTTCAGATTGTATCGAGCGGATGGATGTGTACGGGTAAGGAGACAACCTAATGAATCCATGGGCCCTGAGTGTCAGCAGTGGATTGTTCAAGCTGGTGGAGGCTCTGTAATGGTATTGAGAGTGTGCAGTCGGAATGATATGGGACCCATGATACGTCTAGATACGACTCTCATAGGTAATATGTATATAGGCATCCTGCCTGATCACCTGTATCCATTCATGTCCATTATGCCTTCCGGTGGATTTTGGCAGTTCAACCAGGACAATGCGACACTTCAGACGTCCGGAATTCTTACAGAGTGGCTCCAGGCGCTCTCTTCTAAGACTGAACACTTACGCTGGCAACCAAAATCCCCAGAAGAGATGTCATCCCCCCGTACTTTTACGGATTTATGGATAACCTTGCAGGATTCATGGTGTCAATTCCCTCCAGGCATTAGTCGAGTCCATGTCACGTTGTGTTGCAGCACTTCCGAGTGCACGCCGTGGCCCACACGATATTAGGCTGACGTAACAGTTCCTTTGCCTCTTAATTTTATTTCCCATATCATGTTCGTGGTTCACTAGCTGCACTCCTGTAGATTATGCTATGGAGCCGAGGGTCACCAGCCACAACACCTGAAAGTTATAACGTGTGAGCCATTGCAGCAACGCTCACGCTGTCTGTAGTAGCCATACGGAATTTACATGTGTGTCCTCAGACCGAGAACTATGGACCACGCTGTACCTCTCCAGGCAACAGCAAGATATCACTGGCCGCATCTCGAGACCAAACCTACATCGGGTCTCGAGTTACCAGGGGGCATTATGTCTCTTCCTGGTGAACAGCTGTTTAAGGAAACCCAGAAGTCACTTCTGACAGTTCAGTCGAATGCGCATTGCAGGGGAAGACGCACTACAGTGTGCGCGTGGTCGAGGCTGCAGGAGCTGTTCGATCGCCATCCAGCTGAGCTTGTCCCGTTGGCGGCCCCATCGGTCACTCTGTTTATAGCGACCCTGGCAATGGAGTAAGGATAATCGACCACTACGACGCAGGCAGTCGTGGCAGACAAGCGGGTATGACGACACTGCCCATGACCGAAGAACGACATAGTACGACGACCACTGCTTCGGACACGGCACCCTCTACGGACGTAAACAACATGGAGCCCAGGACCGACCGCGGCCGGTAACCCAGCACCCTCTAAGGCAAAGGTCGAGCTCTGTAACAAGGAACCATTTCGCGGGTGGGACCGTTGCATTAGAAACATACGCGTCTCCTTCTACCAACAATGGATCCAGAAATGTGGACCGTGATCAACCGATCACCAATGAAGACAGGCGAAGAGAGGACAAACGGGCACGAGACAGGGCCACCAGAGGCGGTCAGGTACCACGCTACGCAGGCAGCCCATTTGAGAAGAGGACAAAGCACAAGAATCGGTCTCGTAATCCAACTCGGATTTCAGCATCAGCCAGAACAGGAAGAAGAAGGTGACTTTCCACTCGTTCATCGCTAAACGAGCCAGCAGGGGAGGAATGAACTCTCAACAGCAAACCGACAACACCAAGAGACAACTACCAATCAGTACTTCGAACCAGGTCAACCCCCTCCAACCAGATGGTGAACGAATGCATGTCACACCAGCACCTGAAATTGAAGAAGCATGTCATGTCACTGCACCAAGCACTTTGCAGGACGTCATCACGCCACCGCTAAACCACTACACCTTACCATGCAATACACTGGAAAATATCTGTTACTGAACGCTGAACTCAAGAAACATGTGGCTGCCCCAATTACAGCTGTATATAAAGGCACGCAGATGGACTATGTGCTGCGTGCGGCTAATACCACGTTTATTTTATTAACGTGCCCAATCTTGAACTATTATGGCGGCGTGCAGTTTATATGTTTTTATGACGGATAGAGCACTTATCCCGTTTCTGTTGCTTCCATTTTTCATTTGATGTGGCCTTATGACGGATGGGTTGCACATCCACATACTTTAAAACAATCTGATGATGCCCTAAAAGGGTGAAACGCGTCATTGATATTAAATAATTTCCAAACGAAGACTGTTTTATCCTGAAATATTTCACTTTTGCGAATGACAGTGAGTGACCGCATCGAACAGTGTAGGCCGAGGAGTTCTTGCAACGAGAGGATATCCGTCGAATGGACTGAACTGCCCGTTCTAACTCAAATCCCATTCAGCTTGGATGCGTTGGGGAGACATATTATACCATTCTCACATGCATCACCGGCCAACCAGCAGGTGTCAACCGCTGTGAGGTGGATTGGAACGCTCTATCTCAAGAACATCTACCAATCCTGTGGCCAGCATAGGAACCAATTGCAGAGAATGCATTTCTGGCGATGAAACTCCCTATTAAGCATTTGACCCAGCGCTTTCAATGTCCAGGGAACATCACGAATCACTGTTAGATCACTGTAATTACTGTATTTGAATAAAACTGTCATTTCTGTTCGTCCTATTGCGTATTTCTTCCAGTTACTTTCCGTCCTACACAGCAACAGTTCTTTCTATGTGAGCTCCATGTTTCATCGAGCCATGTTACTTGCTTGTGACCCATAGTCCTTATATTTTGCACACCAGTGCATGTACAGGGTGCTTCCGTGATGACGTTACAAACTTTCAGGAACTATGGAGACGGGTAAATGCAGCGATTTGAGGTAAGGGACTCTGGGCCGGTAACGACCGAGTCGAAAACCGTAAGTTAAAATCGTTCTCATACCCCTGGCAATGGACGCATTCTACAGCAGAGTCTTTGCTTTCCTGATTTTGGAGGACTTATTATGGACCAAAACAAGAAGAAAAATGTCTAGTAAACAATGACCATAGTTGCATACTGTGAGGGCTATGAGGATTTACTCAGTAGATGAGAAGTGTCTCACTGTAGCAAAGATGAAAACGTGCTCTTAGAGTCCATGTTTCAGTCCGTACTACCTCTCTTCTAAATATGGAAGCATGAATAGAAGAGGTACACTAGAAGAGGTAACAGCGAATTTCGCTTATAACTACCGACTTGGCCATTTACGGACCACTATCCTTTAACTCAGTTTCATACATTTACCCCTCTTCACCATCACCGAAATTTGCTAACATAGTCACAGAATCTCAGTGTATATTGGTCACTTGGACGCGGTACATGAGATCATGGGGTGAAAATTCTGCGCTCCCGTCCGTTGTTACCTTCCCAGACTTTGGAGACACTACTTCTCAATCAAGCAGTTACTCCACTGGTCTGATGAGGCTGCGTGCACGCTGTTCCAGTCTTTCCGTCTAACCGAGCGGGGTAGCCGTGCGGATTAAGGCACCTTGTTGCAGTTTGCACGACTACCCTGTCCGAGGTTCGAGTCCTTCCTCGGGCATGGATGCGTGCGTTGCCTTAGCGTAAATCAGTTTTAGTTAGATTAAGTAGTGTGTAAGCCTCGGGACCGAGACCTTAGCAGTGTGGTCCCTTTGTTCTTACCACAAATTTTCAATTTCTTTTTTCTTTTCGCCTAAAAAAAATTGTGGCAGTAAGAGGAATTGAACTAGCGTCCACTGCATGGTTTTCCGTCACTGACTGTTTGTCTATGGAGGCTTGCAACACATGATACTAGCTCTAAGAAATTTTTTGTTTTTTGAAACAACAAATGTTTTAGCAAAATTCTTTACCTTTACAGGATATGCATATTGTACACTGTTTATTAATACAAAACGAGTAATTGTTCTTGCAGTGAATCCTTTTGAATATTTTGAAGCACTTCACAGGGTTTTTTTGATTTTTATTGTGGAAAATGTATCTAATTATCTATTAGACAGTTTTAATTCTGCTTGTCGGTGCTCAAATTAATCGAAACATTTCATGTGTAATCTTCGAGTTCTTCATTTGACACTATCCCTCGTCTTTCCATTATAAAATACTACCAAATAATCCCAGTAGCCAGCCTCTTGTAATATTTAAAAAGACTCCTTTCACACGTAAATGACAAACACATCTGCCAATCCATTCGAGAATTTGTAGTTTCATTGCACTACAAACCTTCTGCAGTATTCAATGGTTACTGATTGTTTTATAACATTGCATTATAAATGCAGACGGGGAGAATCAACCTTTGTACGGTATGATACTTTCATTACTTGGCTGCAAATTGCTCCATGGAAAGCTTTATCAATTCACCTTTCGAAAGCCGTATTTTACGAATAACTTTTCTGTGAGTCACACACGGTTGTGGATACAATTCTATGAAATCTCGTATCAAATAGTAACGACATTTTGATAGACTGACTAGATTTTCCTCATGGTACATCTACAACAACATTTCAGCCTTTCATAGGTCCCAGATATTACAACCAATCAGAATAATGAGCAATACAAACCTTTTGTTTGATTTTCATTCAGATTTGGTTCGTTACTTCACAATTTTCCTCGTAACGTACATATCAGTGTCTGTACTGTAAGCAGTCGGCTCGCTTCCAGTTGCTGGTTAAACGTATATGATGCCTCAGATCTGGTTTCTTTCACTATAACTTATAAAATAATAAATGAAAAGAATGTTTACTTAGACTGATAAAATTAAGAAACTTTACTCTTTCTGCACAGTTATTACCGCAAAATTTAAATTTTTAAATGGAACAATTCTTAGTGTAATGTTCTTGACTTATTGAAACAAATTGGGTACTAATAAGTTAGACAGTTGAATCAAGTATATAAGCATGTTAGTTAGGAAACTACAAACGCTCAAAGGCACAGAGCTGCAACATGTTGCAAAGAATTGGGGTGTTCGGATTAACATTCTGGATGAGGAACGTTAATTTAAGTCAAGTGTTCAAACGAGCGCCATTTTGTTGGATGCTCCACTTGATGCGCCTTCTAAAGATTTTTTGGGTGAGATGTAAGGTTGCTGGTGTCACAGAGTGAGAAGCTTCTTTGATGCACTATTTGGATTCTCCTGGGTTGTTGGGTTCAGAGGCTTAAACACAATTAGCAAGCGGAATGGAGAAAGTTTAGCTGAATAACTGACATAATTTTAGAAAGGTAGTAAATTTTAGTTACTGAGGAAAAAAATTGCAAAAGTTGTCCCATGGGGTTAAATTTTTGAACCACTCTAACACCTTCCATATGTAAATGATCTTCTACTTAATATTCAACAAGAGGAATTGGTACTTTCTGCAGATGATACTATTAATATGATACATCCCAGTAGATATAAAGTAGCAGAAGAGATTGTCAATCATATTTTGAAAAGAATTACTAAGTGATTCCCTGAGAACAGACAACATGTAAAGTTTGAGGAAACATTCGGTGTTTAGTTCTGCATTGCAACATTTAATGTAGCACACGACCAAGAGTCAGTAAACAGGGTAGAACGCTTCAAATTGTTGAGTATATATTCTGATGAAAACGTGAATTGAAAGATACATATTATTGATCTGTTCAGGCAGTTAACTTCAGCTACTTACGCCCTTCGCATGATTGCTATTCTTGGAAACAGACTGATCAACCTTCTGACACATTTTGTATATTTTCACCCAGTATCAAAGTACGGAATAATTTTCTGGGTAACCAATAATTTAGAAAGAAAATATAGATTGCACAAAAGTGAAGAGTACGGACAATAAGTCATGTTTACCAGTGGCTGTCATGCAGACAATTTTTCAATGAGTTGGTCATTTTAACAGTACCATCACAATACATTCATTTGCTAATGAAGAACTTCATAAATAACCCATCACAATTTGAGATGAATAGTGGCACCTGTACATAGAACACCAGAGGAAAAATTTATCTTTATTAGCCATTATTAAAGCTGTCAGTGGCTCAAAAAGGAGTTCAATATGCAGCTGCAATGGTTTTGATCATTTGCCCGATGTCATAAAGCGTGTGGTAGGAAATTTTAAATCTGGTGTAAAATCATGTCTCTTAGGCAACTCCTATTTCATGGACATGTTTTTATTTATAAAATGGTAGTCTGAATAAAAACAACTAGTTTATAACTATAGTGACACGAGTATGATTAAAAAACTTCGTTAATATTAACGCTTGCATGTGCCATCTATACCTGTAAACTGACTCGTACTACATCATTTTGTAGTAAGTAACCATTCCATAGAAATCGTACCTCTACAGCCTCTGATTCTGTGAGACGTAATGCGAAAAAAACTCGAGACCACGTAGTGTTCTCAACACAGATGAAAGATGCCAATGACCGCAGCAACTTGTTATATGCTCTCATGATGATCGTGGTACGTTGTGGCTAAAACAAAGGTTTCTGCATTCTCAGTAATTCCTTGTTTTCGCCTAACAGGGGTAGGCATTCAATCAATTCGACCCATATTTGGCAGGTCGCTTGTGTACAGTCTAGAATGGAAGGGTCTAAGCTATTTAGTCTCAACACCACACCGTTGTTGTGAAACTCACCCATAAAGTTTATGAAGCGTAACTGACTCAAAATTGATGGGACCGAGAGTTATTTGAAAACTGAGCGCTTTTCATCACCTGATGAGGGGTCGGAAAAACCACATTTTTGTAGAAATCGAGGAAACAAGCTGTAAGTAAGGTATACACTACTCGACGAAAATGCAGCTGCTGTAGCGACTGATGCATCAGGCTAGAGAGTAGAGAAACTGATGCATTCTGCAGTTTCTATTTCATCTTCTAACAAACTCCCCTGGTTTAGTATGATCTGGGCATACCACTTACCATGCTCTCGGACAGCTCTGACAAGTTTAAAGTGCCTGTGAACTCAGGCCCTGCTGGTAAGGAGATCCCAAACATAGTGAGAAGTAGACATCACAGTAATAGCCATTATACATGACCTAACTATTTTAATGAGGCAGGGGTAACGTCTACTGTAGATCAAACAAACTAACTGTCACATACACTAAATATTTTTGTTATAATAACCACTGACCACCGCTCCTGGTCTCGCCGTAGCGCTCTCGCTTCCCGAGCACGGGGTCCCGGTTTTGATTCCCGGCGGTGTCAGGGATTTTCACCTGCCCCGAGATGACTAGGTGTTGTTGTGTCGTCTTCATCATGATCATTCATTCCCATTATGGTTGGAGGAAGGCAACGGCATACCACCTCCTATTAGGACCTAGCATAGAACGGCGGTGCGGGTCTCCCGCATCGTTCCCCGATGCTCTATCAAGAAGCAGGGACTTCATTCCCATAATAATCACCATACACAGCGGGTTCAGGTTGCATATTTGGCGATGAAGAAATTAATGCAATAAAATCTTATTGCACCTAAGTTCTAGCAAGATAAACACATGAAAATTTACACAGGTAATTGGTAAACTAGTGGTATCTGAAGAGAAAAATAAATACCAACGTAACCTCAAGCACACTGAACACAAAAACTTTACCGCAAAAATATTATACTGATCGTGTTATGAAATCAGAATTGGCTGTGCACTGACTAGAGTTATTGATGCTTGACAATGTCTTCTATCTGCTGAACACCTTCGTCAAATTTAAGCCCAAGAACACACACACGTTACTTGGCTAACATGGACATGAGATAATGAGGAACTATGCATATCAACTCCAATCTAAACCAGATCTGAAGTGAACAAGCTCTGTTGACTGCCACGCTTAGCGTCTACGCAACGTGGTATTTACCTTGTGCACGCTGTGGCTATAAGGGCAGCCATGGTCGGCTGTGGCGTGTAACGGCGGCGGATACGTCGACGCCTTCCGAATTCCTTGAGTCTATATACAGTCATAAACTGCCCTACTTTTTTTTACGTGAGAAACTATAATTTTCCTTGGCTAAAACAAAAGAATGTGTCCACTTGCTAGGGCTTAGCGGCGTGTACACTGTTGGCCTCAAATGTTTTGCAGAACTAAACTACAATAGCTCGTAGCTTGTAATCTCCAATTAGGAGATATTGCAAGAAATCAGACCGTCGTGAACAAATACAAGGTGTTTACATCAAATTGTCTGTTCCATAGCCACGACAGAATCGGCTGCATTCTGTCTAGCACGACCGCTATAGGAAGAGAGCCCCAAATTACTTAATCGTAATTGTGTTTATTGTGGCAGGTTTTCCCCACTGTAAAGTATGTTCGCTTCTTGCCACTACTAGTGCCGGCCATTGCAAGCATTTGCTGTACTCTATGTCGTTTCTTGGCCCAGTGAGGTTTCAGCAACAAAGTGGGGTCTACGCCAGTTTTGCCCAATCCAGTGAGTACTGGCCATTCTTTCAGTTAGTAATAAGCTCTGCCCAAACAGAAGCTGTCCACATGGACTTCAAGCGTTTTTAAATGCTCTATCACGTGATATTTGAATGTTCAGAAAAATCCCGGTGACTCACTCTGATGAGCTCCTTTCTGCATCACAAAAGTGGCCTCTTTCTGCGTTCCTGAGTGCTTTCTTAAGCTAAAAGGCTTTCGCAGATTATTTGTGGGTGTCACGCCCTATGTATGTGAGTGTACGTGAATTTTGTTTCGTGTGAAGCTGATGATGCACTTTCTGCGTTCTTATGTTTCTACATTAATGGAGGGGCTGTGTTCACCTCTGAGACCACCCAAATGAATTGCTTGCTGCGATAAGATGTTCACTTCAGTACATGTGTGAGTCAGAAGACTTACCAAATGGTGACTTCTTGTCGTGCGGTTATTATCGCCAAAAATGCAAGGTGCAGTCCCCGCGTCACGTCCCTAGTTGATCTACAGTGAGGGGTTGCTTGTTTACTGCGTTCCTAAGTTTAGTTCTGTTATGCTGTGCCCAGGTCGCCTGGGAAAGCTCGCTTACACTTCATCCTACTGCTACAGAAATACTACTTTCAACATGAAAATTAGGTGGCCTTTGTTAGTAACGTATTACGTGAGCCACGCATGAATTAATTAATTACTCTCTGTACTATGCCAATAAGAGGAATCTAGTAAAATGTGGCTTGTGGGGTATCAAATTCAACTACTTGATTGGCAGAACCGATTTGCCGATAAAAAACTATTTTACGTGGTACAATTATCCTGCCGTCTTACAATCTCTAATATACACTCCGGGAAATGGAAAAAAGAACACATTGACACCGGTGTGTCAGACCCACCATACTTGCTCCGGACACTGCGAGAGGGCTGTACAAGCAATGATCACACGCACGGCACAGCGGACACACCAGGAACCGCCGTGTTGGCCGTCGAATGGCGCTAGCTGCGCAGGATTTGTGCACCGCCGCCGTCAGTGTCAGCCAGTTTGCCGTGGCATACGGAGCTCCATCGCAGTCTTTAACACTGGTAGCATGCCACAACAGCGTGGACGTGAACCGTATGTGCAGTTGACGGACTTTGAGCGAGGGCGTATAGTGGGCCTGCGGGAGGCCGGGTGGACGTAGCGCCGAATTGCTCAACACGTGGGGCGTGAGGTCTCCACAGTACATCGATGTTGTCGCCAGTGGTCGGCGGAAGGTGCACGTGCCCGTCGACCTGGGACCGGACCGCAGCGACGCACGGATGCACGCCAAGACCGTAGGATCCTACGCAGTGCCGTAGGGGACCGCACCGCCACTTCCCAGCAAATTAGGAACACTGTTGCTCCTGGGGTATCGGCGAGGACCATTCGCAACCGTCTCCATGAAGCTGGGCTACGGTCCCGCACACCGTTAGGCCGTCTTCCACTCACGCCCCAACATCGTGCAGCCCGCCTCCAGTAGTGTCGCGACAGGCGTGAATGGAGGGACGAATGGAGACGTGTCGTCTTCAGCGATGAGAGTCGCTTCTGCCTTGGTGCCAATGATGGTCGTATGCGTGTTTGGCGCCGTGCAGGTGAGCGCCACAATCAGGACTGCATACGACTGAGGCACACAGGGCCAACACCCGGCATCATGGTGTGGGGAGCGATCTCCTACACTGGCCGTACACCTCTGGTGATCGTCGAGGGGACACTGAATAGTGCACGGTACATCCAAACCGTCATCGAACCCATCGTTCTACCATTCCTAGACCGGCAAGGGAACTTGCTGTTCCAACAGGACAATGCACGTCCGCATGTATCCCGTGCCAACCAACGTGCTCTAGAAGGTGTAAGTCAACTACCCTGGCCAGCAAGATCTCCGGATCTGTCCCCCATTGAGAATGTTTGGGACTGGATGAAGCGTCGTCTCACGCGGTCTGCACGTCCAGCACGAACGCTGGTCCAGCTGAGGCGCCAGGTGGAAATGGCATGGCAAGCCGTTCCACAGGACTACATCCAGCATCTCTACGATCGTCTCCATGGGAGAATAGCAGCGTGCATTGCTGCGAAAGGTGGATATACACTGTACTAGTGCCGACATTGTGCATGCTCTGTTGCCTGTGTCTATGTGCCTGTGGTTCTGTCAGTGTGATCATGTGATGTATCTGACTCCAGGAATGTGTCAATAAAGTTTCCCCTTCCTGGGACAATGAATTCACGGTGTTCTTATTTCAATTTCCAATAGTGTATTAAGAATATAAGTTGCTAGAGTAGCATCATTATTTACGTAATCAGTAAGGAACAATAAGAAGTGAAACGATATATTGGTGAGACAACTTGTATTCGTAAGGAATTAACATTTTAATATTGGTTGCTTACAAATGGCTCTTTCAATCACTCCGTTTCATGCCGTCACTTTCTTTTGAACAACTTAATGGTTGCTACCCATTATATAAATATTCGAAGCAAATATATTCGTGCTACCAACATCTTATGATTGCAAGTGTTTCTACCGAATTACTACACACATTCTGTCTGTCATGGACACATTCGAAGTAAATATATTCAGAGCATTTCAAATATCTCATGAATGCAAGACTGTTGACCAAAAATATCTACCAAGTGGGGTGGTGCAGTGACTAGCACACTATACTCATATCCGGGAGGACGAAGGTGCAAACCCACATCCAACCACAATGAGTTAAGTTTGGTGTGATGTCCCTAAATCGCTTTAGGTAAATGCCAGACTGGTCCCTTTGAATGGGCAACTTTCTTCTCCATCCTCCCACAATTCCATGGTACTAATGACGTCACTGGTTGGTCCCCCCTTCTGAATCAACAAACCAACGAAAATATCTTACAGTCACTTGGTTTAGATTTTACACAAACGACCAGGCAAATTGAAACTGAATCATTTTGTGCTGGCGTAAGCTGACGCCAGCACTCCAAGCAGCAAAGCGGTTGCAAAAAGATCGATAACTACATAAGACAAAAACAGAGTCCCAGGGACTGTGGCTTCCAACGCCCTCGCGACTGCCAGTATTCAGTTCGCCGCGGCCGACCGGATCGCCCAGCCAGTCATCCAGTTTCCATAAATCGAGTCATCAGTCACAGACCGGGTTAGAACCGCATTCGCAGTCAGCTCATCCTTTAGCTCAGCGTCAGTCAGTACCCAGCGACCAGAGTAGTATACATAGAAAACTTGTAGTTCACCAGCAGTAAGGCTAACGTAGACTATTACGGAAGAGCTTGTACTACAACAGCTGGACACCTCTTCTTTTATGAATAAAGAACACTGTTTATAAGTACGTGCTGTTTGAGTTATAGAATTAGGATATTGGCCACCAAACAACATCCTGCCCTTTCTTCCCATGGTACAGGAATATATGACAACAAGATGACACAAATCTGTTGGCCGTGTCTAAGGCCTTCCAGTCTTAAGTTGTTGTTCAACGTTAAGGATGTAATGGCCCAAGGAGTTCCGTCCAGGATATCATACGGCATAAGCCATGGCGGCTTCATTGACATGATGTCGGCATTCGCTGAGCGTCAGTAACATATCATCGTACTCATTGGAAATGTATGTGATGTTTATTCCATGTCGATACCCGTGGCACGTTGAACCTCATTTGCTCGTGCATTCTGACCTGTCAGGAAGCAGTGTCAAATTAACCATGTAGCAAGAGTTGTCAAATGCTATAGGCCTCCGCATGGGGGTGCTCCATGCCTGGGTGTAAAAAAATTATCAAGATGGATATGAATGATATGTAATCTACCATCCAATGGAAAGATGATGGTCCCCAAATGTTTAATGAGGAGAACAAATTTTAAGTAACTTCTAAAAGTGAATTCTGGCCACGCCGTATATGAAATGTCGTAATTTGTCGACACTGAAAGACTAGCAGGGGAATTCCCTAACGTTGTCCGAGCTAGGCGTAATAACACAAACAATAAGGATAAGATTCTGCTGATTACCTGTGAGAGAGTCATTAGTTGCTACCATATTTGTTTTGCAAGTCTACTCTCATAGTCGTTAATTCCTTGTATGGCGTATTTACTTTTCTTGCAGTATTTTTGATATGAGCCATCAAGAGTGAAGGTTGCTTTCTTCTTGATGGACTATTGTCATTTAACATTTTGTCGTTTTGGTTTTCCCGGAGTTATTTTGTATTGTTTCTTTGCCAGTTATAGACGAAAAGGATACAATTAAGTAGAAGATATTAGAGAGTGAAACATAATTTTAACTATTGACTGTGTATCTTGCCAGCAGCAAAACGAGTAGGCAAACTTATTTGTTTTGTTTGCATATGCTACCAAGTTAAGAGATTTAGCTAAATTCTGTGAGAAACGTATGTAATACTCTAGGTAACAACTATCGGTCTTTGATCTAATGGTAAAATGTTATCGTCATAATTGATCTATTTATGTACACAGTACAGATTTACTGTCAATGGAACACCACAGTAGGGACTGACTTTTTGAAACCGTCTGCACAGTGGTATAGGACTGGATGCCAGGTTTCACACCATTCATTTATCCACCCTGGTTGACCCTCGTTTGCGATAATGTCTCGAAAATAATTTCTCAGACACACTATACCATTAAGAACAACGTGAATTTATCCAGTAACTCTGAAGCATGTGGCAAAGGCTCTACACTCATAAGGTAGATGTTGCTTGTTCCAATTTTTACCGACTGTTGCTCGTCTTTTAATTTGTTTGATTTGGCTTCAGATATAATTATTTAGTCAAACATAATTATTACTCATCCTTCAATGCCTCACAGTGATGATTGTACTAACTTCATTGTTTCACAAAAATTTAATGACATTAATTTGTACTAAAAATGTGATTGGAGTAAAGTAGAATTTATATTTTCTCTTTTTTCCAACATTTACTTTACACACAGTGCTCAGCCTTTTGTGTATTTAACTATGACATGGTTTGGAGCATTCTTTTAGGAATGAGTATGAAGATATTTTTCCACTGCCATAATATTTCATGTATAAAAACATTAAGCAGAATAAGAAAACTGATTTTAACGAATATAAAAATGTTTCTGTAGGGTTAAACAGGACAACAGGTTAAGCTGTAATGTTACCAGTACTAATAATTTTTTGAACATTATTACAGAGACTTCCAAAACAAGAGTTTTGATAACTGAAGCGTGATGAAACAGATGCTGTATATAATGAACCATATAGTCAACCTAATAAATATTGAAAGTATGATGATAACTGTTTAGTAGTCTATGAATATGCAATAATTACTAACAGTGTGGAACACACTAGTGTATCCATTATCAGTAAAAAGTGAAATGATGAAATGTAGTACTTGCACTTATTATTCCAAAGGCTAACTGTTTACTAGTATGACAGATTACAGTGACCACAGCAAGAGTATAAGAAAGAATTGTTTTTCATTATAATTTCAATTACTATTGAAATTAAACCACCTACTTGAAGATAATGGTTCTGTTATATCCTGCTAGCATTCTTTCCTTTGCTGTTAGGTGCAGATTTGTTGGGACCAAAAAAAAAAAGGTGTGGGAGTAGTTCTTCGTAATATGATGTACATTACAACAGAATAATGTCTATTAATAAGTCATCATTGTATAGCGAAACTCTAACAGTTCACGTTCTAGGATATTACTTAATACAGTAATGGACATGCTTGAATTCACATTTAGACCAGTGGTAGTACACTAAATAAATAATTGTTTCTATGTAGTAAAAGTAATTAATTTCCTTGTTTTCTTAGGGAGACTTAACTGCCTCTTTGAACTTTCAAATTTGGGCTAATAAGATATTTATCTCAATGAAACTGCGTTTCACAGCTCTCAGGTTTGTTCTTTCGTGGAATGATAAACGTATTAATGGACCTCACCTCCAAAACTAGGTGAACACTTCATTGGTTTTTGTTCCAATAAGGTGGCATGGAAGGCCCAATTATTCTCCATTCAAGTATTTGCTTCTGTTCGGTTGTGACTGCTGCTCTTTTAGGCCATGCACAGAATACATGTGGGGGCAAACTTCTGTTTCATGCTGGTGTGTGTTGATGATACCTGGCTTACTTCCAAGCACATGTACCTAATTTAATAGTTATTCTTTTAATTCTTCTTATTGTAGTGAGTAAATAGTAGTGGACTTTATGATCTTACCATTAATTATATCTTAAGTGTTTTCAGCCTGCCTACTATGTGAGGGTGTGTTACTGGGGTCTGTTGTCCTTGCCTTAAGTAATTTGACTCCTGATCTGAAGAGCAGTCAGTTATTACGTTCTTCTGATGTAGGGAATCAGTACCAAGAACGCACCCGACTACCAATTAGGAATGGGTAGTTTCTCGCTCCACTTTATTTTAACTTCCACTTGAGTTTGCAACTTGATGTTGTGTGGCTTAAAACCAATAGCTTTGACAATTTTACAGTTTAGTGCAGAATATGCGGATACTTTTATGACTTCACGAATTTTACTAGAAAAATTTTGCTGCATAGTACCTACCTGTGTCTATTACAGCCATAGTCAGGTGTTCTCCCATTACAGCGTGTATCGTGGCTTGTACAATATCTCCATTCTAAACATGGCATCTAAAACCGTCTCTTCTGTTATGTTTACAGTGGGGTTCTTCAACTGTTCTATTTCATACTGGAATGTCATACATGTTATCATTGTTACCGATAGGTGGTTGGTTGTTATTTCTCCACTGGGAATTTCACCTATTGTTGCTGTTGTGGCTCTTATTATGACCTCACCAATGTTCTATATCATTATCATAATAACTTGAATGATAGTGGTTGGCATTCTATTGCTTTTGATGTGAGTTTGTTGGTCTGTGATATACTTATTGTGCATTGTGCATGAGAGTCGTACCTCATTCCCTCAAGCAATTTGCTTTATTCTCTGCTATCCTGCCTATGGTACGGCACAAGGCATAAAAAAAATTTTATTATTCATTTTGGCATTTCCCTGTATGAGGTCATGTGAATTCAGCACAGACATAATATGATCAATGCCAGTTTCAGCTACATGGACAAAAATTGGCTCTGAGCACTATGGGACTTAACATCTGAGGTCATTACTCCCCTAGAACTACTTAAACCTAACTAACCTAAGGACATCACACCCACCCATGCCAGAGACAGGACTCGAACCTGCGACCGTAGCGGTCGCGCAGTTCCAAACTGAAGCGCCTAGAACAGCTCAGCCACATCAGCCGGCTACATGGACAATTTGTCCGATATCCAGTTTCAGTTTAGCATGTAATGTCCTAAGAAGGTCCCAGTTAGATGTGGGTTCACTCCAGTGTGTTCTTCCATTTGGGTTCTTTTCGAAGTATCTGCAGAGGCTATCGTGCATACTGTTGAAGGGTACCAATTTAAAAAAAAAAGATCGTTCCAGATACTTTCCTGTATACACTGTGGCTAAGACGTAGCTACGATTGTGCGTAATCTGGACAATTCTTTGCATTCTCAGGAACCCAGAGGGCGGCCTCTCCTGGTACGAAACTGGTGATCAAGAGAATTCTTTGTTGCTCAGTCCATGACCTCGGCACTAAGCCCTTAAATTACATAATGGAAACAACTTAATGTATAGATTTTTTCCAATGTGAACACTTGACATTGTCCCTGATTTAATACACCTTCGTCCAACAGGACAGATGACATCTGAGGTGCTACCCCGATCCCATAAAATGCTGACATCCCTATGTTATTTAAATCATTGCCATAGCTTCCCTCATATACCATAGGACTAATGTGATAGTCTTTTCCTCTAAGGACAGAATGGGTTAACTTAGTTCCTCTCTGTCTATGAAATATTAGTTCTACTGCTATCAAGTTTCCAAATAAAGCACTATTGTAACGGTTAAATTCATGACATCCAAAGATGTATAGCCATATATGACATTATCGTTTATTTTGAGAGATGCATGTGGGGTTTGAAGATGACATACTGTGGTGTGCATACTGTAAGACTTTCAGTACACACACCATCAGATTATTTGACTTGTCGCTCTAACATAGTAGGCAAGTGTCAGCAATCTGTCTCGTGGTCTTAGTGTGGCGTGTTTATCTTCTGCCATTAGGTCAGACGATAGAAATGCCACTTGCACGCTTAGAGTACCAGATAGACGGTGACCAACTTTAAACAGAACTTGATTAATTTACACACACATTTATTAAGGTAACAACAAGCATAAAAATTACTTAACTTGGTTCTGGATGCTATTTACGACTGACAATCTGAAGTTCCTTTGGTATTGGTGAAACATCCCCTTAGAAGAATTATGCAAGACTGTGCTTAAACTGACACACAATATTTTTAGCGCAACGCAATCTGACTTCCAAAAATCCCTACGGAAGAATTGCCCTGACTAACGTTAACCTATCATTTCACAAATCCCTTATTACACAAAAATCATTGTTACTCAATCTACTGCAATACAGCGAGCGCCACTACTGCCAGCTAAATGAAAGATTCACACTACTGAAGGCACTAACTACTGATAGGTATAGTTCGCAAATGAAAGAATTTGATAGACAACAAACAATGTATTTACCTTAATAGTCATAATATATATATATATCAGTTCATGACATCAATTCTTACAAATTTCAAAACTCCGCCATCTCTCTCCCCACGTCCACCACTGCTGGCGGCTCACCTCCAACTGCGCAACGCTACGCGCTGTTAGCATCCAGCTGCCGCTGCCCAACACTACAATGGCAGACAACAATGCAAATCAGCCACAGACTGCACACGGCACAGCCAGTGATTTTCATACAGAGCGCTACGTGGCGGCGGCGTTACCAATAAAAAAAACCTAAACAGCCTACTTACATAGCCCCCATGCTCCCCACAAAAAAATTAACAAATTATTTTGGGCAGTGGCCAATACAGAATTGAAAAATTTTTTTCATAATTACAATAACAAAGAAATGAAATGCACACACTTATTGATACAATGTTGGTCAAAAGCTAAAATTTTCTCACAGTCCATAAAGACAGTCCTGATCATTCATCAAAGTAAAATCCAGTGTTTTTCTCAAAGTCTGAGTAGTAAAAAAGAATGCACAAGGAAGTAGTGGATTTCCATTCAGTCTTGAAGAAGTAGCGTTGTCCTTCCGTGGAAAGACAGTGCTGACTCTTGACATGCAGACAGGTAATGGGTCAAAACAGAGCAAATCCACAGCAGAGTCAGTCGAAGTTTTAAAGAATATTGGTGGGTAGGTCGTCACAAAGTAGACCCATTGTAGTCCTGGTACTGATTACGGCATTGGTGGGCCACCAGAGGTGCAGACCCACGGCAGTCCTTGTTGAAATAATGGTATTGGTGGGTCATCAAAGGTGTAGACCCACAGCAGTCCTTGTAGAGATGGCTAGCAGCCAACTGTTGCGAATGTGCAGGTGCACAATCACCATCGAAGAGTCTTGTGGACAATATAGCAAGTCCATAAACCACCACTTGTCCACTCACAAATTTTTGGAATTATCCTTAGAACCAGTAATGCTGTTAACCAGTCCCTTGCTGAATTGTCAACACACGTGCAAACACTATCAGTCCCTACTTCTCACATATTGTTCATATACTATGACCAACAGAAATGTGTGCAGTGAAATGTAATTTACAAGTTACTTAATTTGATGAACTGGTGTCAATTACAATTTTATAACATGAGAATATAATAACAAAGGTACAAAATACATCTTTAAAGAACATAACTATACCGATAACATTTGTTAGAAGCTTTACAAAAGAATAGAAATAAACATATACATCAGTGTTACAAGAATTATGACATAAGTACATACTTTAAAGATCAGAATAACTTTTGAAACATCAACTTCACACACAAGCATTAAAATAAAACAGAATAAATAATGTCTAATCATCTTTACAAGGTAAATAACATGTTATCAGAAAAATTCTACAACATAACTTTCTTACCGAAATATTTACGACACCAGTTTCCACTACAGTGGCAGTCTCATATAAAAAATTTAACAGGTCAAGAATTTGCGTTACAAATGTGTAGAAAATAAAATCCTATAAATACAATAGTGTCCAAAAGATTTTCGTCGGCACTGTAAAACATTCACGCATTTACATACATTTCATAAATCTTAAAGTACGATTCTCGGTTTCCAACATCCTTTTTCACAAACCAGAGTCCCTACCCACTACTCATTATTCCTGACCTTATTTGTCGACACTTCTTCAATATTTCATCGTAACAGATATGTAGCATAATCAAATTCATCATATAGCATCACCTTATTGATCATAAACATACCTCAGCAGCATAATACACATAGTCATCGTAATAATAACATCATAACACCTCAGTCAACTCTCAAAATCGTCGTAGCTTCCTCCAATAACTTCAAAACCTAAAAAAAATTCTCTGCTCATGTCAAAAGTGCCATCTGCCTCAAACGTACTTTAAAAAACATGATCCCAGACCAAATACATCATTAAAAGCTCTCATAGTGTCACAATGGTTCTGAAAAGTACACCCCTGGAAACTGAAATAAGAACACCGTGAATTCATTGTCCCAGGAAGGGGAAACTTTATTGACACATTCCTGGGGTCAGATACATCACATGATCACAATGACAGAACCACAGGCACATAGACACAGGCAACAGAGCATGCACAATGTCGGCACTAGTACAGTGTATATCCACCTTTCGCGGCAATGCTGGCTGCTATTCTCCCATGGAGACGATCGTAGAGATGCTAGATGTAGTCCTGTGGAACGGCTTGCCATGCCATTTTCACCTGGCGCCTCAGTTGGACCAGCGTTCGTGCTGGACGTGCAGACCGCGTGAGACGACGCTTCATCCAGTCCCAAACATTCTCAATGGGGGACAGATCCGGAGAACTTGCTGGCCAGGGTAGTTGACTTACACCTTCTAGAGCACGTTGGGTGGCATGGGATACATGCGGACGTGCATTGTCCTGTTGGAACAGCAAGTTCCCTTGCCGGTCTAGGAATGGTAGAACGATGGGTTCGATGACGGTTTGGATGTACCGTGCACTATTCAGCGTCCACTCGACGATCACCAGAGGTGTACGGCCAGTGTAGGAGATCGCTCCCCACACCATGATGCCGGGTGTTGGCCCTGTGTGCCTCGGTCGTATGAAGTCCTGATTGTGGCGCTCAACTGCATGGCGCCAAACACGCATACGACCATCATTGGCACCAAGGCAGAAGCGACTCTCATCGCTGAAGACGACACGTCTCCATTCGTCCCTCCATTCACGCCTGTCGCGACACCACTGGAGGCGGGCTGCACGATGTTGGGGCGTGAGCGGAAGACGGCCTAACGGTGTGCGGGACCGTAGCCCAGCTTCATGGAGACGGTTGCGAATGGTCCTCGCCGATACCCCAGGAGCGACAGTGTCCCTAATTTGCTGGGAAGTGGCGGTGCGGTCCCCTACGGCACTGCGTAGGATCCTACGGTCATGGCGTGCATCCGTGCGTCGCTGCGGTCCGGTCCCAGGTCGACGGGCACGTGCACCTTCCGCCGACCACTGGCGACAACATCGATGTACTGTGGAGACCTCACGCCCCACGTGTTGAGCAATTCGGCAGTACGTCCACCCGGCCTCCCGCAAGCCCACTATACGCCATCGCTCAAAGTCCGTCAACTGCACATACGGTTCACGTCCACGCTGTCGCGGCATGCTACCTGTGTTAAAGACTGCGATGGAGCTCCGTATGCCACGGCAAACTGGCTGACACTGACGGCGGCGGTGCACAAACGCTGCGCAGTTAGCGCCATTCGACGGCCAACACCGCTGTTCCTGGTGTGTCCGCTGTGCCGTGCGTGTGATCATTGCTTGTACAGCCCTCTCGCAGTGTCCGGAGCAAGTATGTTGGGTCTGACACACCGGTGTCAATGTGTTCTTTTTTCCATTACCAGGAGTGTATGAAGGGTTCAAACAGTACAGACAAAAAACAATTTCATAAGTGTGAAGTTATCCAGCTGTGTAATTGCGTAAACATCTGTCACTGACGTAGTAAAGAAAAAAAAAGTTTGTCTCTCTCAGTTAAATGATCAGATAGCTGTGTAATTTATGTGTTAGAGAAATATGGTACCGATGTGTACAGTTGTATAAGCAAATACCATATTAATTAGGGCTCCTTGTGATTGCCATAAACATGGTACACAAAGTAAGCGTGTACCCCCCTGAGGATTAATGTAATAATATCCTCAGGTGTTATAGATTACAGCAATGGAATGAAATGTATCATGGAAAACCTTTGGATCATTGTACTTCAAATATCTTTAAAAATTAATGTTTTAAGTACAAAATTTATCACTCAAATACGTGTACTGTAGCGCTAAACTGTCCGTCTTGTTGTAAGATAATCTCTGTGGAAGTGTCGTAGTTATCGTCCTCTGTAAGCAAAGTTCTGCTGAAGTCAATGTACTTCCCTTGTAATAAACAAAAGTGAAATGCTTTGCGTATAAATATCTTAGTTATTACATTTATTGCCGTGATGAAGGAAGTGCTGTGCTGTAACGTATTGTTGTGCTACAGAAAAGGCTGTCTCATTGTAGCTATACCACAAAAGTTACTACTAAAACATATTTTACTTTCCAGAATAATTCAGAAAAACTGTGTAGATATAAAACAGATACACCGCAAAAGCAACAATGTAAATTGTCACACATTAGTAGCGTTGTGAAATAATCGTGTAGCTGTCAAAGAAACCAAATACTAAGTCATCTTTAATCTCACATAAAGTACTTTAAATCTAGAATGTGTTCTCAGGTAAACCAAAATATTGCATTAAAATCTCGTTAGCAGTACCAGTATATGTTCTAAGTATGTAAGCCTGATAGTCGTTACGTAATCGTGCAACTAACAAGCAAGAATGTACAAATACAACACTGTGTCGTCTGTTCACTATAACAATGCATTCGTAATTTCTGTTTAAAAATGTTCCCTAGGTTCTAGACTGTATATTTAACTTCAAACATTGTTGAATAGTAACAGTTTCTTAAGTCTGACAAAGCATACTAGTAACGTGAAGTGAAAAATTTTATGGCAGTGACTATGTTATAAAGCAGATTATATTTCAATAAACGGTATTATACGTGAAATGTGGTGCAATCTTTTACCCTTTATAGAACTCAGTTTCAACTTGAACGCAATTATCATTCGGTATACGTCGGTAAAGAATGCAGGAAGTTTTCTCAAGGTTAGCGTCTATGTTATTTTTCGCTGAGCCAGCCGGCGCTGGTAGCTGCCTGCGGTGCGAGTCATTGTCTGCCTTTTTTGTCGGCGTGCGTCGTTATGAGGATTAGGAGCCCTAACTTCTACAAATTCACCTTACCGAGAGGGCCCAGCTCTGTTTGAATCCCGCCAGTTCTGATGCAATTCAGGTCTGTCGTTACGATCATATCGTCTGTCGTCATGTCGGTAGATTCCATAGTTTCTTGCTTGTCGGTCAGGGGGTGGATAATTTCCCCCAGAATCGTAACTGCGCGCTGGAGCATTGCGTCTTAAATTATTCTGTCTCCCGTGATAATAATTATTTTGGTTTCCATATTCTCTGTTTCTCTGATTGTCCCTGTGTTAGTCATTACCGCGGAGAGGTGATCTTTCCCTGTAATTATTACTGCTCTGCCAACGGTTGTCATACAGGTGGTGTCTGTTTTGGTCACCATTTGCGTTGTAAGAATAGACTTGTCGTGTCCAGTTATTGTTTCTGTTGTCACGGAATAGTGACGGATGTGACCTGTAGTGATTGTTTTCCTGTTTTCGTATCCGGCTACGGTCTGTTTCAATTTCTAATTCTTGTAAGAATCCCTGAAAAGCTTCAATGTCCTCCCAAAATTATATTTCTTAAGTGTTCAGGCAATTTGATTAAGTAAATGCGGATGAGTTCTGAGGGGCTGTACGGGTTTGAAAGATACTGATTCTTATGTAACATGTCTTCAAAATATTTCACAAGACTGGAAAATTCAGATTGTTCGAAATGTTTCATCATAATGATGCTATGTTTTACTCGGTCTTGTGTAGCTTGAGACCAATATGCTGAGAGGAAGGCATGATAAAATTCTCCTTCACTGTGACAATCGTGAATGACCGATCGCATTCTTACAGCTGGTTCATTCTCCAAGTAGCCACACACAAATTCTAATCTATGCTCTAATGACCAGTTGGGAGGAAAAAAATGAGAGAATTGCCAGAATTCTTAAATGTTTTGAATTTACGTATAGTAATGAACAGCTTATAGTCAAAATCATCAGGTCGGCGAGTCGCATGTCGGACATTGTTACATCGTTTCGGCGGTTCCATCTCAAAATTCAGTGTACCTTGCCAATTTCTTTCATGATTTCCGAAATGTCCTGTGTTATTATTTTGTGATTGTTCTGTATTTCTATGTCCCTCTTCCTGTACTGGGGCGCGAGTGTCCTCTGAAATATGTAATTCTTGTATTACTTGAGCCAACTGATCTTGTACTTCCCGCATTTCTCTTTTGTACTGAGTGTTGATTTGATTTTGATTCTGTTTGAATTTTCTAATTTGTTCATACTCTTCAGTGTCAGTTAAGGCTACTGGTTTTGTGTCATTCAGATCATCATCTACCTTTGTAGATAAGTTAGTGAACTGATCTGAAAGTTCGGCTACTTTATCAGATAGTGAAATTATTTCCTCTGTGTGTTTTTCTGAACCAAGTTTCAGAGTGTCCATTTGTGTTGAAATCGGATCTACTGTGTCCTTTAAGTTTTCCTGAGTTTTTGCAAGTTGCGTAACCGAATCGGTAGATGCAACTGAATCAATTTTAGCTTGCAAGGTCTCCTGATTTTCATGATCAACAGTTTGCACCTTTATTTGCAGCCCGCTCCAGTTTCCTATGCACTATTACCAAATTACTACTTTGAACATTAGATAATTCATTACATGGCGGCTCTAACACACTGCTTTCGTCTTCACTGTCATTTCTCAGTTTACTTTGGAGCCTAGTATTACGTTTTTCACACGCCATTATTGTCACAATATTTCACACGATAACACAGAAAAGCACAATTTGAAGAGCAAAAATAAGAGAACACATTAACATAGCAAATAATATCTAGTTAATTGCAAGCGCAGCTGCGAAATACTTGGTGCAAATCTACATGCTGAAATTGGTAGCCTTCAAAATAGAAGAAAATACCTCAATTTACACGGCTGCAGTTGAATTTCAATGACATTGACGATATTATTTCCTGTTTATTGCCACTGATTTGTGAAGTGACGTTTCCTTGACACTTCAGTAAGTCATTGTCTAGCACTGTTTTAACTCGATTCAACTCCTTGTTAACTGTTCTCCTGACATTCTCCCTCTGTTAACATCTCATTAATCATTTTTAGAACAAAACACAACTATAATGAATTCAGTCTTTAGTTAATACCGTTTCCGTTTTTGAAATCCATTTAGAGTAATATTTCTTAAAAGTTTCCCTTTGTTTATCTAATTGAAGCTTAATTTTTGCGTAGCACTCGGGAGGGAAATTCTTTACTTTTGAATCTAATTTTAACACCCAGGTACTTAGTTGAATTGACAGCCTTGAGAATTGTACTATTTATCGAGTAATCAAATTCCAACGGATTTATTTTGGAATTCATGTGGATCACCTCACACTTTTCGTTATTTAGCGTTAACTGCCACCTGCCACACCATACAGCAATCTTTTCTAAATCGCTTTGCAACTGATACTGGTCTTCGGATGACCTTACTAGACGGTAAATTACAGCATCATCTGCGAACAACCTAAGAAAACTGCTCAGATTGTCACCCAGGTCATTTATATAGATCAGGAACAGCAGAGATCCCAGGACGCTTCCCTGGGGAACACCTGATATCACTTCAGTTTTACTCGATGATTTGCCGTCTATTACTACGAACTGCGAGCTTCCCGACATGAAATCACGAATCCAGTCACACAACTGAGACGATACCCCATAGGAACGCAGCTTGATTAGAAGTCGCTTGTGAAGAACGGTGTCAAAGGCTTTCCGGAAATCTACAAATACGGAATCAACTTGAGATCCCCTGTCGATAGCGGCAATTACTTCATGCGAATAAAGAGCTAGCTGCGTTGCACAAGATCGATGTTTTCTGAAACCATGCTGATTACGTATCAATAGATCGTTTCCTTCGAGGTGATTCATAATGTTTGAATACAAAAAAATGGTTCAAATGGCTTTGAGCACTATGGGACTTAACTTCTGTGGTCATCAGTCCCCTAGAACTTAGAACTACTTAAACCTAACTAACCTAAGGACGTCACACACATCCATGCCCGAGGCAGGATTCGAACCTGCGACGTAGCGGTCGTTCGGTTCCAGACTGAAGCGCCTATACCGGCTCGGCCAACCGTTTGAATACAGTATATGCTCCAAAACCCTACTGCAGACCGACGTTAATGATATAGGTCTGTAGTTAGATGGATTACTCCTACTAACCTTCTTAAACACTGGTGTGACCTGTGCAATTTTCCAATCTGTAGGTACAGATCTATCGGTGAGCGAGCGGTTGTATGTGAGTGCTAAGTAGGGAGCTATTGTATCAGCGTAATCTGAAAGGAACCTAATCGGTATACAATCTGGACCTGAAGACTTGCCCGTATCAAACGATTTGAGTTGCTTCGCAACCCCTAAGGTATCTACTTCTAAGAAACTCATGCTAGCACCTGTTCGTGTTTCAAATCCTGGAATATTCCATTCGTCTTCCTTGGTGAAGGAATTTCGGAAAACTGCGTGCAGTAACTCCGCTTTAGCGGCACAGTCTTCGGTAACAGTACCATCGGCACTGCGCAGCGAAGGTGTTGACTGCGTCTTGCCGCTTGTGTGCTTTACATACGACCAGAATTTCTTCGGATTTTCTACCAAATTTCGAGACAATGTTTCGTTGTGGAACCTATTAAAGGCATCTCGTATTGAAGTGCGTGCCAAATTTCGCGCGTCTGTAAATTTTAGCCAATTTTCGGGATTTCGCGTTCTTCTGAACTTCACATGCTTTTTCCGTTGCCTCTGCAACAGCGTTCGCATCTGTTTTGTGTACAACGGGGGATCCGTTCCATCTCTTACCAGTTTATGAGGTATGAATCTCTCAATTGCTGTTGCTACTATATCTTTGAATTTGAGCCACATCTCGTCTACATTTGCATAGTCAGTTCGGAAGGAATGGAGATTGTCTCTTAGGAAGGCTTCTAGTGACACTTTATCCGCTTTTTAAAATAAAATTATTTTGCGTTTGTTTCTGGTGGATTTGGAAGAAACGGTATTGAGCCTAGGTACAACGATCTTGTGATCACTAATCCCTGTATCAGTCATGATGCCCTCTATCAGCTCTGGATTGTTTGTGGCTAAGAGGTCAAGTATGTTATCGCAACCATTTACAATTCGCGTCGGTTCGTGGTCTAACTGCTCGAAATAATTTTCGGAGAAAGGATTTAGGACATTCTCGGAAGATGTTTTCTACCTACCACCGGTTATGAACAAGTATTTTTGCCAACATATCGAGGGAAGGTTGAAGTCCCCAGCAACTATAACCGTGTGAGTGGGGTATTTGTTTGTTAGGAGACTCAAATTTTCTCTGAACTGTTCCGCAACTATATCATCGGAGTCTGGGGGTCGGTAGAAGGAGCCAATTATTAACTTAGTTCGGCTGTTAAGTATAACCTCAACCCATACCAATTCGCACGGAGTATCTACTTCTACTTCACTACAAGATAAACCACTACTGACAGACACAAACACTCCACCACCAATTCTTCCGAATCTATCTTTCCTGAACAGCGTCTGAGACTTCGTAAAAATTTCTGCAGAACTTATTTCAGGCCGTAGCCAGCTTCCTGTACCTATAACGATTTCAGCTTCTGTGCTTTCTATTAGCGCTTGAAGCCCAGGGACTTCCCCAGACCAACTACAACAATTTATCATCTTTTGAGCTTACGACTGTTTGCAGTCATATTAATACATTTATATCCTCGTAAAGATGGGTGATAGCTACTGTCGAAGTAAGATACAGTTAGAAACTGAAAGAAATAAAATTAGGTTAACAGCATTGGAAATGAGGCTCCTAAA
Organism: Schistocerca gregaria; assembly: GCF_023897955.1. Taxonomy (NCBI): domain Eukaryota; kingdom Metazoa; phylum Arthropoda; class Insecta; order Orthoptera; family Acrididae; genus Schistocerca; species Schistocerca gregaria. The sequence continues at coordinate 204,330,909 of NC_064924.1, forward strand.
GAGAACAACAAGATATACAAAAAGAGGGAGGAGTGAACATTAGGGATCGAGATGCAGTGAGAAGTGACAGGCTACAGAACAGGAGGTAGCTTTAATGAAACGGCCGTCAGGAAGGTATATAACAAGAGATGCAATGCGGAAATAAAGATAAACTATGAATGGTTGCCTAAGTTTTAGTATATCTGAGATACAATCAGTTAAGGATCAATACTACAAAGCTAATGTCATGCAAGAAGTTTCAAAGAAACAAATGGAAAATGTAATTAATACAGATTCAGACCTGCATGTGAGATTATATTGTTAGGTCGGAAATTTTTTCAGTGTTAATGAGGGACCCTTTATGTTTAGAATAATCGGATATTCGAATACAATTTACTTGTATTTTAATTTTAATTTTCAAATGAAACATTTCTTAGGTTATATGGAGCAGCCTCGTTGCGGCTAAAGCTCCACGCTATGTATTTTGCATAAATTGCATTAGGATAAAAGAAAGAATAAGAAAGAGCAGCTGAGTATAGAAATGGATCCCGGGAGTACCGCAGACAAAGTGTTGTAAGATGGGGAGAGCAAGGACCGCGCACACGGTAAACGGAGTATTGCAGATCCGTCGGTGATAAATCGGCAGTTATAAGTCTCCTGGGACGCCAACAGGGAGCACATTCAAAACACCGGGCGGCCATTCTCTCAGGTGACATTAATCTTCCTTTACACCGCATACACGCATCTGCTCAACGAGCTAGGTCCTCGGCGCACCGTAGACAGAAGCCATTAGCCTGATACCATCGCCTCTGCCCTCTGGTTCATTTTAGTCCGGGCACTGGGATAATACTCGACTCGCAGTCTGGAATTAAAATAGGAGACGATAGTTTCCTGTGAACAGAAAATATATGTGTTGTTGCACAAAAAATTAACTTCACAGTAAGAAGAATGACCAGAAAGTTTCATCGCACCTATCCACATATATGCGGACTCATTACATGAGACATTTGTGTGCGCTTTTTCGGGGTGTAGTTCATGCGGCTGAGAAAGACTGCAAATCCACAGAAGGGAAAACGTTGCGACACCAGAATGGTATTATTTTAGAGTAATGAAATCTGAGGAAGACTTGTGTGTAGGTAACAAATGTAAATGATTAACATTGTACGATCGCTGGTTAATGTAAGTGCGAGATAAGCAACTGCAAACATGAAATGCTGATATACTATTTATCAGTGTAACCGCCAGAATGTTGAGTATAATCATGCAAACATGGGTTTATTGTGTCGGACAGATTCCAGATGTCAGTTTCTGTGATGGAGTGTCATGTCTGTTGATCTCTGTCGGTCAATACTGAGACAGTTAATGCTGTTTGTTGATGGCGCTGGAGTTGTTATCCTCTGAAGTCCCATATGTGCTCCATTGGAGAAAGATCTGGTGATCGAGTAAGTCAAGGCTAAATGTCGACACTCTGTGGAGCATGTTCGGTTACAAAAGTCATCAGTGCTATGGCTGGTTTGAAGCGGCCTGCCACGAATTTCTCTCCTGTGCTGATCTTTTCACCTAAGGGTAGCAATTGCATCCTACGTCCTGAATTATTTCCTGTATGTATTCCATTCTCTATCTTCCTCCAGAGTCTTTGTCCTTTACGTTTCCCTATAGTAACATGGAAGTCATTCCCTGATGTTTTAACAGATGTCCTATCATCCTACGCCTTCTCCTTGTCAATAATTTCCAAATATTTATTTTCTCTCCGATTCTGCAAAGAACCTCTTCATTCCCTACCTTATCAGTCCACCTAATTTTCAATATCCGTCGGTAGGACCACATCTCAAATGCTTCGATTCTCTTCTGTTCCGGTTTTCCCGCAGTACATACCATACAATGCTGTGCTGCAAACGTACACTCTCGGAAATTTCTCCTCGAATTAAGGGCTACGTTTGATTCTAGTAGACCACACTCGGTCGGCAATGCAGTGTCTGCAAGTGATAGTCTGCTTTTGATGGTCTCCTTGCTCCGTCCGTCATTTGTTATTTTGCGACCTAGGAGGTAGAATTCTTTAATTTCATTCGAGTCGTGACCATCAATCGTGATGTTAAATTTCTCGCTGTCCTGATTTCTGCTACATCTCATTACTCTTTTCACGATTTACTCCCAGTCCATTGCCGGCCGCGGTGGTCTCGCGGTTCTAGGCGCGCGGTCCGGAACCGTGCGACTGCTACGGTCGCAGGTTCGAATCGTGCCTCGGGCATGGATGGGTGTCCTAAGGTTAGTTAGGTTTAAGTAGTTCTAAGTTCTAGGGGACTGGTGACCACAGCAGTTGAGTCCCGTAGTGCTCAGAGCCATTTGAGCCCAGTTCATTTTCTGTACTCATTATAATGTTCATTCCATTAATCAGATAATGTATTTCTTCTTCTTTTCGCTCAGAATAGTAATGTCATCAGCGAATCGTATGGTTGATTTCTTTTCTCCTAGAACTGTAATTCCACTCCTGAAACTTTATTTGATTTTCATCATTGAATTTAGATGTACAGATTGAACAGTAGTGGCGAAAGACTACGTCCTTGTCTTATACGCTTTTCGGAACGAGCAGCTCGTTCTTGGTCGTCCAGTTTTATAGTTCCCTCTTGGCTCTCGTACATATTGTATATTATCCGTTTCTCCCTGTAGCTTAACCCAATTTTTTTACTTTGTCGAACGCTTCTTCCAAATCGAAAAATCTTATGACAGTGATTTTTCTTTAGTCTTGCTTACATTATCAACCCCTACGACAGAATTACTTCTCTACTGCGTTTACCTTTCCTAAAGTGAAACTGATCGTTATCTGACACATAATCAATTTTCTTTTCCATCCTTCTGTATATTATCCCTCTTAGCAACTTGGATGCATGGATTCTTAAGCTGATTGTGCGATAATTCTGGCACTTTGAAACGTCCCCTTGGAAAAATTGTGAATGACTATGCCGGTAAACTTCTACGTTATTTGATTTTCAAACAGCGAGCAAAATTCAACGTACTCAAACACTTTCCTCTTTACTCATTCTGATCGTTACTAAACTGACAGACAATACTTTTAGCGCAACGCAATCTGACTTTCAAAAGTACCTACAAAAGAATGGCTCTAACAATAACCTATACCTTTCATGAATCACTTACCTCACAAAAATCTTCGTTACTCGAACTACTGCAATACAGCGAGCACCAATACTGCCAGCTAAATAAGGCACTAACTACGGATAGGCATAGTTAGCAAATGAAAGAATTTTATAGAGAACAAACAATGTATTTACCTTATTAGTGTTCAAAGGTCATCATATATATATATCTATCCATCTTTACAAATTTCCTTTTTCTGGCGGGCACACTTCCATATCGTCCGCTTAGAGTAACCTGTCAAAACTCTGGCATCTCTCTCTCCACATCGACCACTGCTGGCGGCTCACCTCCAACTGCGCAACGCTACGCGCTGTTCCCATCCAACTGTCCAACACTACACAAGCGAATATTCCAACAATGAGTCCAACCACCCATAGACTGCACACAGCACAGTCAGTGATTTTCATACAGAGGGCTACGTGGCGATACCAACATAAAAACCTAAACAGCCTACTTACAACCTGTCAGGTCTTGTATTCTGTGGAAGTGTGCTGACGAAAGTTTATCGAAAGTCTGGGGGTATGTCACCAGACTCATACATTCTACACACCAAAGTGAATAGTCATTTTGTTGCCACTTCCCACAATGATTTTAGAAAATCTAAAGGAATGTTATGTCTCCCTTCTGCATTATTTGATCTTAGGTCCTACAAAGCTCCGGTTCCACTACTGGATCCCCTATCCGACCTAATCGAATCCCGTTTCTTCTTCTTTCACATCAGAAATATCTTACCACTCATAAAGAATTTCAAAGTATTCTTTTCACATATCCTCTCTTCCTGTGCATTTGAAAGTGGAATTTCTGTTGCACTCTTAACGTTACCATCCTTGCTTTTAATTTCACCAACGGCTGTTTTGATTTTCCTATACGCTGAGCCAGTGCTTCCGACAATCATTTCCTTTTAGATTTCTTCACATTTTTCATGCAGGCATTTCGTCTTAGCTGCCCTGCACTCCCTATTTGTTTCATTCTTCAGCGACTTGTATTTCCGTATTTCTGAATTTCCCTGAAAATTTTAGTACTTCCTCCTTTCATCGATCAGCTGAAATGTTTCTTCTGTTCTTTGTACTTATGTTTTTCTACTAACCTGTGCCATTGCTTTTTTAGAGATGCGCATTCCTCTTCACCTGTACTGACAACTGCACTATTCCTTACTGCTGCATCTATAGCCTTAGATAACTGAAGGCATATCTCGTCATTCCTTAGTATTTCTGTAGGCCACTCCTGATGCTTCTTGACTAATCTCTACTCTGACGCCTACTGTATCTAGACTGAGCCTTTGCAATTTCCTTTTTAGATTTTTTAGCTTCTCTAACAAGTTCAAGCTTCTCATATTCCAGAATGGCAGAATGAGGGTGACCTCTTATGCCGTAAGTCTACGGTCGCCAACTCTTATTATTAAGTAAAAATTCATCGGTGGTAGTTTTCGAACCTGGGACCGTGGACATTTTGATTATGGCCAGCCATATCCTGTTGTAAAACACCCAGTGCAATGCTGTTCATGAAAGGTAACATGACCGATCGAATCATCAGACTGATGTATAAATTAGCATTGTCGGAAACAACACATCGCATCGAATTCTTTTCTTAACAATTCTTTTTCAGCTCAACCTCCCCTGCAAGGCTCTTGTAAGGTTTTGAGACTGAATGACCACCCTGCATAAGCCTGTCTCTTTTGTGTGTACCGTTTTCAACGTCTGCGGCTCCCTCTGGTACCAGGGAGTGTTGCGTCATTTGTCTCAACATACATAGTATCATCCTGTCCCGTTTTGTATTTAGTGTTTGCCCTAAATCCATTCCTCGTCGATTCTCCGTAGACCTCCTCATTTCTCATGTGCACTTACTTTTCAGTATTCTCCTGTAAAACCACATCTGAAATCTTTCAATTCTTTCCCAGTTTTCCAACAGTACGTGTTCCGGACCGATATTTTCAGAAATGTCTATCTCATGTGGAGACACAAGTACGCAGGGACTTTGGAACCTACGTTATACATGTCGCCCCACCCTAAGAGCATTGTAGTAATATGAGTGGTGCATTTCCTGCAGGCATAGTTCTGCTGCGGTACGAATAATATGTGCACCACACGGTGCGAATAAAATGGAGCGGTAAGCTGAAATAGCCTCCAGTGGAGAAGCACACGGGGCAGTACGATTCTTGCGGTCAAAACGTTTGAGTTGTACGCATATTTATCCTGATATTCTGGCTGTATATGGGCCAATGCAATGTCGCATCCAGCCGTAGAGAAACGATGCCAGTAATTTGACCTAGGTAGCAGAGACGTTAGTGATGCTGACCAAGATAGAAGGCCGTTGACATCTCTCATAGAGGACAATGTACATGGTAAAGAACATCTGGTGAAGAAGGTGAGGGGAAGGATTGGGGGCAGAACATTTTCCATCGCTGAAGATGTTCACAAAGCTGTTCTCGAATGGATTCGTGATCAAGAAACGGATTTTTGTTGGTGAAGAATTGCACGATTCGTCGTACATACCAAATGTCATTTACAGAGAAGTGATGACATGGTGTTGAAAAATGGTGTCATGTGTCTATTTCTCTTTGAAATGTACTGAAGCATTCATTGAAAGCCTTGTGCTCTGGCAATACAATGTGCAATGTTCGTTGTCAAGTCCCTCTGTATTACACTAGAAGAATTCTGTTGGTATGGAGTACTCTGCTATCCCGTGCTGGTCTTATACATGAACCCCCCCCTTGTTTCGTCCGTTATACTTAATTTTGTTTCCAGTGTAGCACTACTTCTACACTCCGCGTACTTCGTGGTCCTGATGATTGATTTAAAGGTCTGCTGCTCCTTATTGTTTTCGTCTTTCTTCAGTTTACTCTAAATCCATATACTTTTCCGAGTAGAATGTTCATTCAATTCAGATGATTCGTAATTCCTTATCTCACCATTGTTGTACTGTTGCCGTTAATTTTTATCCACTCCTGAACATACATTTTAATTCCTTTATTTTCTCCTCTACATTGAAGTTAAGCAGTAAGTGAGCCGGGCTGCTCTCTTCTGTACGCCCTTTCTAATCCGAGCAGATCTCTCATGGTATATCATTCTTATAGTTAACTGTTCATCCTAGTAGATATTAATATTCTAAACTAGCCATCGTTCTCTTTAGCTCATACCTACTCCTTTATGAATTCATAACTTCTTGAACTTTGCTGAAGTGTGACATAATTACTATAAAGTATAAAGCAATACATTTTTGTACTATCCTGCTAAAACTTCTGACGGTGCCTTGTTCCGTTAATAACTTTTTTTCTTCTTTTGTGTAGTACTTTAGGAAGACAGATCTGTCTGATGATGACTTCATAACTTGAAAGAAAAAAATTTGCGTTCAAAGAATTTTTTGAACTCCTCGCGCAGTACATTTTTCCGCTATCAACCGGTTTATGTAAACCGACCAATACTTTGAAGAAGTTATAATTTTTTTCACATCTTGCTTTCATTGTTAAAAGTAACGTCATATATCTGTCTCTTCAGCTCTGTCATGGCTAACGCTAAACTGATTGTCTCCCACTAGAGAATCACCTTTATTTTCCAATATTCCGTGTATCATTTTTCTCAAGAAGTTCGATGCATGAGCTCTTAAGCCAAGAATCCGATAGTCCTTTGACGAGTGTGGAATGTCTTCAATAGGCCTTAAATGTCTTATTAAAGGGATGCATCGTATTATTTGAATAAAATGGGGTGGGACATTCATGGCAAGATCTACAACCCTCATATCTTGATTGTACTAAGAACGAATTTCGAAGACGCTTTCTAAGCTTTGCGCTATGTCTGTTAGTAAAGTATTGGGACTAGTCTTCAAATCACTCCTTGAATTCACCTATAAGATAGTTATTTTCCCGGTGGGGCCCCTCATTAAAATGTCTACCATCTTTTCCTTTGAGGAAATCATTACCGTTGACACAAAAATTCCTCTGACACTCAACAAACAAGTAACAATAATGAACTGTCCCTCTCAGAGCACTAACAGCATGAATCTGGCGTTTGCCCGTAAGACCAATCGGCCTCAAGGATATTAAAAAAGGGGTTTACACTTTCCTTGATGAATCTATTATCAATGGAAAGCGAAGACGCAGTAAGTCTTAGTATAGACAAGATACCTCTGTGTGAAATATTAAATGATTGAACCAGGCCATTCTTGAGGTTCAACAGAGAATAGGTGCAGGAGCCATTCTTCTCATCAAGACGGAAACACAAATGTCGCACTTCGTCTTATCTATGGCCAATATTATTTAGATACCCTATAATTAAATAATTAATAACCTATCTCCCATGTTAGTACAAAATACAGGTTATCTCCTGCTTCTTCTTCTAACTGCCTCCCAGAGAAGCATTTCAGTACGAAACAGCTTTTATAAGTCTAGAATACTGCCTTGTTGCCTATTATAGGCATTCTTATTTTTCTGATATGGATTACAAGGTTTTAATAGTGTCTGGTCTCTCACATGTATCTCCCGTATGTTCTCCTTCCGGTGTTAGCTCCCTACGAGAAGCAACACGCAAAATTTATATTCTGTAGTGAAGTTCAGCAGTGAATGTAATGTTGGCCGTATCATACAAGGGCTTCGTGTGGATAACACAATACGAGCCCACAATACCAAGAATGCCACTTTGTAAACAAAAAATTATCAACATGTAGCGCTAAGCTCAAAGTGCAATATTAATACTGGAATATAGTTGTTGATAGGTGTACGAGTCAAAGAAAATAACAACATACGCGTAACTGTAGAAATGTTGCAAATCATCCTTACATCTCAAACTGTTTATCCGGATTTAAAAAAAAAATAAAAAAGGAAACCTCACTTCTCACTGTTAAAGGAAAGAAATGCGTCACAGTGCTCTAAAGGTATAACTAGGAAATAAGACTTGTGACTGACCCACTCACCACCAGAACGGGTGGGTTTAATTAATAGATACTCCTCTCAACATGATGTTATTTGTTTTGTCGCTCGAGCCACTCTTACGCTCCAATGATGACAAACTTGCAGGCCTGTCGATCGCTAGGACGTCCTTCGTAGTTCGTGCTTACGCCGACGACGTCGGAGTGCTACTGCGTAACCCTCAAGAGCGTGGTAGACGAGTACTGTCGTGCTTCCGGTGCTAAAATCAACGCCGATAAATGCACCCTTGTCAACATTCGGGGATTCGACGCAGTTATGATTCTGAAAGTATTTGTATGGAGTGTAGCCATGTATGGAAGTGAAACATGGACGATAAATAGTTTGGACAAGAAGAGAAAACCAGGATTCGAAATGTGGTGCTACAGAAGGATGCTGAAGATTAGATGGGTAGATCACATAACTAATGAGGAGGTACTGAATAGGATTGGGGAAAACAGAAGTTTGAGGCACAACTTGACCAGAAGTAGGGATCGGTTGGTAGGACATGTTCTGAGGCATCAAGGGATCACCTATTTAGTATTAGAGGGCACCGTGGAGGGTAAAAATCGTAGAGGGAGACCAAGAGAGGGATGTAGGTTGCAGTAGGTACTGGGAGATGAAGAAGCTTCCACAGGATAGAGTAGCATGGAGAGCTGCATCAAACCACTCTCAGGACTGAAGACCACAACAACAACAACATGATACCATGGGCGAAGCATGTCAAAGCCCACAACACTCTGAGGATCATTATCGACAATCGCCCGTTTAAAATGAATGCAAAAAATTTGGAAGCAGGTCACCAATAAAATGCAAGGTGCCATCTATGAAAACAATTGGCCCAAATATTTCCAGTCCCCAAGATGCAGGCTAAACACGTGATGAAACTCTCTAACAGATTTATCTGGCAACGGCATCTGTTCAAAGTGAAAGACACCACGCTGACGTCTTCCAGACATCCCGGCGGACTCAACATGCCTGACATTAACCGAAAGTACACTGGGTCATATATTAAACGAATCACCCACTTATTGGACAAGGAACCACTCAGCGTAACCAGTTGGCTCTTCCGAACCTTACAACCCACCGATATGCACCCAACATTGATGTAGGTACAATGCATTAGAAGCTACGACATGTCAAGCAGTTTTTCTTAAGTAAGCTATATAGATGACTCACGCGGGATTTACCGAAGGCGCACCTGTTATTAAAAAGATTCACATCTCCAATAGTCCAGAATCCTATTGAATTAAAATGCCCGAGGCTTCATTGGAAGGTAGTTTGAGACAACGTAAGTTTAACCGTCCACACTGCTGAGGTGGGGTCGACATGGTATAATGTGGTAAATGATGTAATATCCACTAATGAAAGGTTGCATAGAATCGGATTATGTGACAGTGATAATTGCGCCCGCTATGGTCTGGCCGACACCTTACGCCATCGCTTCACTTGAGGCGGTCATCTCATTAACTGGAAATGGGTGCAGCAGAGGCTGGGCCCGATTACCCGCAGCCCCCCAGCCAGCCACTGGACCTACATCTTGGTCTGGCCGGATCATTTTCCCGCTACCAAGAACAACACCGTGATGTGGCTGTTATAGCAGTGTGTGACGTATACTATCATCCACAATAGTGAAGATAATCTCATTAGTTTCGAGACTTGTATGAAAACGGCACGTTGGAAGATGAAACATTACCCAAATGTCAGGACGATGTTTGGTAACATGTTAGACATAATTTTTGAAAAACAAGGAATAGGGTAATTCTCGACGCCGGTAAGGACACAAATCACATGCACGACGATGTAGGGGACAGAATACACAATGAATAGGGGGCTACACCTGTTCCCACGACTGCTCCCAACTTTTGACGGTGTTTATTAACTTCATTTCACGTTTTCATTAATTTATGTTGCCTGTGCATGTCTTTGTTATTTGTTTATATGCTCCAAATGACGTTCTATGAAAAGTTTGGACTGTTGTGAATCAATTGACAGAACTGCAATTCTAGTGAGACAGTCAATTTTATTTTTTTGTAATTCCCTTTGATATGTTTGCGTTTTACTTCTATGTCTCTGTCTCGACTGAAGATTCTATTGCCAGTTTAAATTTTTTTTATCTTTTGTAAGATTAAAATGGCACTTACAGTAAATTGAAATGTGTTCTTCAGTCTACTGTATGACAAAATTTGTATTGCAACCGTCGCAGTACTTCATTATTTGGTCTTTGTGCTTATGTGCTCCTATGATTGCTTAATATTAAAAATGAATGTGGTCCCGGTTTCGATTCTCGGCTGGATCGGATATTTTCTCCGCTCAGGGACTGGGTGTTGTGTTTTCTTCATCATAATTTCATTCCCATCCGGCCCGCAGGTCCCCCAACGTGGCGTCGAATGTAATAAGACCTGCACCAAGGCGGCCGGACCTGCCCCGGGAGGGGCCTCCTGGCCAATGACGCCAAACGCTCATTTCATTTCAACTCCACGAAACCCATCAAATTCTTGTCAGCGTGGGAACATAACTACCTGCTCAATACCCAGGGCTATGAGTACAACGCAAAGGCACTTCTCGCTTAGTGCCGACAGCCATAATGTGGTTTCAGTTTGTGTACCTAATAGGATTGCCCATCATAAATTTGCCACTTACCACATACCTGTCCACTGACAAACAGATGACGCCTTCTCTCACAAATCTGTGATTACATGTACGTCATTTTGAAATCTCAGGATTCACTCCCATATCTATAATATCAAAATTTATTTTCAGCGACATTTAAGTGTTCCCTCGATCATGGCTCTAATTTTTTTGTTAATGTAAGCTTTAGCCAAAGAAAAGAATTCTTTGTATGAATAAATAAGGCATACGGCCATTTTATCTATAGTTTTGCTTTATGCAAGGACGTGTTTCGAGATTTCACCCATTTTCAACACTCTTTACACATTTAGTTCTCTATGAGTGTTCTGTTTTTATCAACATCATTTTATCGATACAGCTGACTTTTATTCATAACTTGTGACTCCTTTTTCTCCTTTATCCATGACATACAATGTTTGATGAGTGAGTTTACGAGTATCAAAGTATGTGACACAAATAAATGCATCTTTTGATTGCTCTGACGTAGAAGCTTAAGATTTTTACACTGCCAAGCGACTGTGGACCCTAATATTTGACATAAATTTCACCTTCGAACTGAGAAAAAGGGTTCTTAAGAGACGGACAGACATACGGACAACGAAGTGATCTCATAAAAGTTCCGTTTTTACCAGCTGACACAAGGAACCTTAAACAATGTTAAACACTTCATCATTACTGCATTGTTATCAGAAGTAGATGACAGTTGCCAATACAGTCCAAGAGTTGCCTTATCATTAGCTAACTGAATGCACTCTTACAAATTGTTACGTACGAACGCTCCATTCCCAGGAACAGGATATACTCACGGGTCCATAATCACGACTGAGAACCTACTACCTATTACAGATTCGAATGATATGACGCTACCTCTAGCAGAAGATTCTTCCAGGTTTATATTTCCAAGATCAATAGGTTACTACAGGAATCTTATCAAATTTCAAGCACTACTTATTTTAAAAGACCCATCGGTTCTACCCTTTTCCGTTGTGCTCCCTACCTAAGGACAAGGTCTTCAGACAACGTAAAATATTAATCCGACTTTTTTAACATAAGGTATTCTACAATCCCTACTACAAATTTAAACATGGAAAATTTATAATTCAAACTCCACTACCTTCAATTCCTTGTTACTGTTACCATTTGTGATGGTCGCTTACTGAAAACGTCATTATAATATTATCTTCATAAGGCATAGAAGAAGAAATTTAAAAATTATTTCCATTTCGATACGTGTGACTACCAAAGGAATAAATAGGTGAATAAATAGGAGGTGAGAGGAGTATTTATATTGCACTGCATGTATACAAACAAATATCATCCTAAGTGAAGGAAGTATTGCACCAGATGTTGATACTCTAGCATTCTTAGTAGTTTCCCTTAAATAACGACTTCAGTAACGTCATTAGGGAAACCAATAATAATTTTCACAATAAAATTCCGCCTAAAGATCTGTCAGGGGTCTACGAAGACATAAACAGGAAGCTGAAATGTAAGTCAATTACGTAGATATCTCTTTCATCCTGATTGAAATCCTTCTTATATATTGCTGCGTCATCTTATAAAATACTTAAAATTTAAAGAAAACAGTCTCTTCGACCGAGTTGCAGTTACCTTAACAGGGCAATGTACAGGGTGATAATAATTAAAGTTAAACTTTCAAATCGCTGTAGAATTAACACCATGGTCAGGATGACGTCAAAATGCAACGGAATATTATCGAAGAAGGATGAAAACGTATGGCAGAAGAAAAATAAATAGTTACGAAATGTAGCAATAGATGGCACTTTGAGCATCATAATGTAATAGTTGTCGACTGCAAATGACAAATGAATCCTACACAAATGCCTAAGGTGTACGTTTGACTTTAAACAAACTATAATACGCTGTGTGCATGGATGTACAGATGTGATACTGTTAGTTACGGAAGCCCATCCACCACAGCATCGGATGGGAAAAATCACACATCGGCTTTTAATTGTCGTGAGGCCAAAGTCAGCATAAACACCATCAACAAAATCGGTTTTAATTATCCTGAGGCAAAAAAACCGCATAAAAAGCATCAATCGAGATCAAATAGGATTATTAATTTCCGTGTGACTGGCGCAAAACACGTTCAACAAGCTGCCCACCGTTTTCTGCAACAAGTTGAAATCGATAAACAGCATGTTCCACAACTGATCGAAGTGTATATGATGTCAGGTTCAGAATGTGTTACGTAATGTGTGCCTCCAATGCAGCTATGTTTGCTATCGGAACACTGAAAACAACATCTTTCAGACAGCCCCACAGCCAGAACTCACACGGATTAAGTTCAGGTGATTTAGATGGCCAGGCTGTAGGGAAATGGCGGCTGATCATTCTAGCATTTCCGAAATCGGGCATCAGTAGTTGCTCAACTGGATTTGCAATTTGCGGAGGTGAACCATCTTCCATAACAGTCATCCCATCCACACATCGACGCTGTTGGAGAGCTGAAATGACGTGGTTGCGCAAAAGACACTCATTGCGCTTACCAGTGACGGTATAGGTAACAGAACCGTAAGCACCTGCCTCTTCGAAAAAATATGGCCCTATGATAAATGATGCCATTAACCCGCAACACACAGTGACCTTTCCAGAATGAAGTTGTTGACTGGGTGTGGCCATATTCCACAATTCTGTGAATTGATATATCCTGTCACATGCATGTAGAATTCGTTTGTCGACAAAAGCTGCCACAGCCAATCATGGTTCACTTCCATGCCAGCAAGAAATTCTAAAGCAAAGGTGTCTCTAGCTGAGAGGCCAACAGGAAGCAACCCGAGCACATGGGCAATTTTTAATGGACAGCAAAGAAGGATGTTTCGTAGGATTTTACGCACCGTGCCCACAGGTTTGTCCGATCTTCGGGCAATTCTCCGTGCACTACACGTTTTCCACCACCACTCGTCTCCTCCTGCATTACTGTGGCCACTGCTTCCACTGACGACTAATCAATTAATTTCTTCCCTCTACCAGGCTGCACACCAAAAGAAACAATCTTTTCAAAGTTCCGTATTATTTTCTCCAGGTCCCTGACAGTCATCGGGTGAAAGCCCCTTTTCAAACCGTTCAGTGTTTGGAACTTTTGCAGAGCGACGTGTGCACAGTCATTATTCTTACAAACAGAGCGGTATCCTGCATTGAGGCAGTCATCAATGACGTCGCAGACGTGAAAGGAGGAAAAGCTGTGTACCCGGCGTGTTTATACCAACATCAACCGGTCGTACGCATGACAGATACTTTCATTTACGTATTCTGACACATACAGCGCCATCTGTTGACCAGTTTTCGCTATACTTTTTTCTTCTTCTGACATACGTATTCCCCATTCTCCGATAATATTCAGTCGAAATTTGACGTCATTTTGACCAATGGTGTTGTTTCTACAGCGTTTTGAAAGTTTAATTTTAATTATAATCACGCTATATATAAGGGGCATCACACATTTCCGTTTTAGGGCGTTGCTGTAGCTTATATGGAACGAAGCGCCTCTCTGAAGGGGGGATATAAGCACTGACGTATAGGCAATGGATTAGTGTGGCATTCGTGCCTTCCTGAGGTCCATCGGTAAATGCGAGAACGTAAACTATGGCTTCCAAGAAGGACCAACGCGTTCTTATTCTCCTCTTGGCTGGCGAAAGTCAAACACCGATAGACGTCCATCGGAGAGTGAATAATCTTTATGGGGCCGGACGTTTTTCGAAATCTTTGTGGAATGTTGTGTCAAGGGGTGCTGCTGCTTCGTGATGACGCACGTCCTGAAATGTTGTAACGAAGAAGTTACGTCAGCTCAAGACAGAGATACTCTAGCACGCGCCATAAGACCCTGATCTCCCTCCATGCAATTATCTCTTAAAAAATGCCTTGAGAGTCGACGATTTCTGTCGAACGTGGATGTGCAGCAGGAAGTTACGGACTTCCTTACGCAGCAGGACACGGTGTTGTACCAGGGGTTTCTAGAACCTCGTGCCGCGGTGGATAATTGCCTCATTGCTCACCGCGAATTTACCTGATTCGCTTACGGGGTCTGTGCTGTACAGTATTCGAACGGAAACTTTTCCATCAGCCCTTATGTTGTAACATCAGCTGTCAGTGCAACCACAAGGATTTTAATGAAAAAGCCTATATATTTAATTCCACATTTTAGAAATTTATATTCACATATGGGGATACCATCACACCGATCTTCAATCCCGGCACAAACTCAAGAAAGGCAGACACCGGTGTTGGCAGCAACGAACAAACCACCAGGTCGTTACGCCGCGGAATTAGCTTCTTCCTTAGCTCATATTTATTGCTAATCTAGTACTGCTCCGTTTGACTGCAACAGCTGGATCTAGTTTACAAAAAGAGAAACTAACGGATGCACAGAACTATAGATCATTAGGACTCAAGATAATCTACTTCGAGATGCTAGAACATTTTTTAAGCTAAAACGTTATCTGGTGTCTTCAGAAAGAAGTGCTCCTCCCGAAGATTCAGCGCAGGTTGAGGAAAATACACCCCTGTGAAACACAGCTCTCTTTATTCTTACAAGAAGTCTTGCTAACATTTGACGTAACTGATGAAATCTATTCCGTCTATAAGTATTTTGGAAAGACGTTCGACGCAAACGGAGCACCTCGGGAAAAATGGGGGTGGCACGACGAATACGTTACACTGGACAGAGAATGGCCCACATAAGCAAACGTATGGTCGGCTGTGACATATGAAGCTGTTGTATGACCTCTCGTGGTTTTAGCACATAAATGCAAGAAACGTTCTGAATTTGGGAGAGATCTAGTGACTGTGCTGGCCGAGGTATCGTTTGCCAAGCACATATACAAGAGGTAAAAGCTTACTCTGTAGGTGGGCGGGCATTACTTTCTCAAATGTAATACCAGGATGGCTTCACATGAAGGTCAACAAAATTGGGCTTAGAATGTCGCCGGCGAACAGATATGCTTTAAGGGTTTAGCGGATGACAACCAAAGGGGTCTTGGTATGAAAAGAAATGGCACCCCGGACCATCATTCCTGGTTGGTATACCATCGCTGTCCAGACCACCTCTTGACACGTCTTCGCTGGCTTTCGGGGCCCGTTTCGAAACCGAACTCATCACTGAAGACAGTTCTACTCCAGTCAATGGGGTTCTGGAGACGCCCCACGTAGTGGTGGACTACCAACGTCACTGTCGTCCGCCACACGGCACCGATGATGGACTTGCTTGCAATTTCTTTTCATAGCAGGAAACCCCTTTGGTTGTCATCGCGGCACTGTTACAACACAATGGTTCGTCGACGATATTCTGCGACCCGTTTTGTTGCCCTTAATGCAAGCCATCTAACGCACCATTTCCTCATCATAATGCCCGCCGGCACAAGAGAACTGTTTCTACTGCTTGTCTTCATGATGCTAAGGTCTCCAGTCTCTCCCCAGTGGAGAACATTTGAAGCATTACAGGCAGGAGTTTCCAATCATCTCGTGATTTGGACAATCCAACGCTCCAGTTGGAGAGAATTTGGAACGATATTTCTCAGGATGATATCCAACAGCTCTGTGAATCAGTGCCAAGCTGAATAGCTGCTTTTGTGATGGCCAGAGGTAGACCAGCGCATTATTGACTTGCTCAATTTGTGGAGTTTTTTTATCTTGAATCTGTCAGCCAATTTTTTTCTGTTGTTTGTCTGCACACGTACATCACAACTGTCAAGCTCCGTCCCATTCGGAAAATTCCTTTGTAGTGCTTGCTTTGTGTTAGAATATATTTGGGGATAATATTAAGAACCAATATGAAATGGGACGATCATATAATATTAGTATTAGGGGAGGTCAATGGAAGGCAAGAGAATGGAAAAATGAAATGCATTTGTAACGGAACTCATATACAAGACGTATTAAGCTAGTTTCTGCGCCTGATTGTTTGTCAGTGGAAGGGCTGGATAAATGTGGAGTTGAACATCACCCAAAACACGTTCCAGAGGGATATTCATTGACATCGAAATAATATATGGTGAAACACAGATACCAAAGTTAATTCTCAGGGTATGAGAGTTGAACAGAACAGTTAAAGATTTACCCATACTGATAAGTAAATGTATTTTAATTAAACCGTTGAAGTTACTTCATATGAAAAGGAAACATTTGATTACTTATTTAAATATGAGACTGGTTTACCAAATTTAATAATGTCAAACCTGAGGTCCTAGAAGTTCACTACAGACTCCAAACGACCTTCACTAACATTAAAACCTGGAACTTAATAACATCAATACCAAAGCCATAAATCAGAATAGAAAGGTCGCCAGAGCGCAGTTTAACCCAACGCCGATCAATAGAAATTTATAAATTCCTGTTCAAATAACAATATAAAGACAGTTGATCGACAGTGCTCGCCGCCTCTGGACCAAACTCTGGACAGGTAAGAAATCGAACGGCTCAAAACTCTGGCTCTCGCCTTCTAGAATACACGTACGGGACACACGTGACTATTAGCAGGTCCTAGTCCGCAGCTCATGGTCCCGCGGTCGCATTCTCGCTTCCCGAGCACAGGGTCCAAGGTTCGATTCTCGGAAGGGTCAGATACTTTCACCTGCCTCGAGATGACTGGGTGTTTATGTTGTCCTCATTATTTCATCATCATCCCAACAGTTGGGAGTTTGTGCAGACGCTGATAATCGCGCAGTTGAGCGCCCCACAAGCCAGACATCATCATCAGCAGGTCCTAATATAATTAACAATTAGACAAGTACAAATGAGGGGGACGATAGGAGAAACCTCTTCAGGCAGCAGTGCACTGTTCATGACAATTATATCGAGGGACTGACTTATTAACTGTAAAATTCGCGTACCAATCCTAACACCACTACAAGAAACTACTCGTGGACTGCACCGTCGGGTAACCACCACCAAAAGAGTAATAATTAACTGACAACAATGCACTTAGTATTCCTAATAAGAAAATCTCTTCAATCGAAGTAAGAAATTTAGCGGATTACGATGGACACTGCGCTAGTCCTTGTAGATCGTAGTAAGTTCTAACAGCAACCATTAATCAAACGGAAATATTACGCCATAGGCGCGAAACCAAAATGAATCCACATGTCATTACGCGGGACAGAACTCAGCTCATGTGTTTAATTACCACCGGAGAACTGACTAGAGAACTTCCTCCAGGCTGGGCCAGAAAGCTATTGTTCGCTGGCGATAGTAATAAATGCTTCGTGAAAATTACTGTAGAACCACAGAGGACTTTAGTTTCAAGGCACATGTCATTACCGGCTGGGAATCAGTACAACACATCAATAACAATACATGAAACATAAATAAACAGGAAAAGAGTAAAGTTTAACAAACTTCAACACAATAACATAGCCAGCTAAAAAGATAGGGCTACACCGGTGTGACCCAGCGGCAGGTATTTAGAAGCTGCATGCGGGGCAACACCGGCAGTTACCTTTAAATTTGGAGACGGGAAGTGGATGTCTGCCTTGAAATTCTAAATCTAGACTCTCAGCTTAAGCATGGACCGGGAGCCAACGCACCTCGCAAAGTTAAGTCAGAGTAATGATCAAAACAATGGCTCCTACCGCAACAACAGAGACAATAGGAACACCGAAGGCTGAGACGCTATTACTGCTCAGAAATGACCTATCATCGGTTAAAATTAGCCACGAGAAATATGAGAGTTTCCAAACGTGCTCACGGGGAAGGTCGTTTGAGGTATCAGCTAACGAATAACTCACGGTTTTGTCCCAAGTTCGGGCAGTGCAGTGAGCGTCTTCCACCCATTTTCTACCTACAGAGTGTGCCCGCGACTATCCGCTAAGTTGACTTTCCCCACGTCCTCCTCTAAAATTCTCCGAGCACGTTCAGGAGGAAAATCTGCAACGGTGTCGGATCTAAAACACAGGTACGCAGGGCCAGCACGCACGCCAAACTCAAACTGACCCTTCCCGCTCGTGTCACCGCGACCGCTGTCCTAGCCACAGCTCACGTCGGCCACCCGATACAAAGACCCCGCGTCGTCTTTTCTCAAGCCACGCGGCTCTCGCTCCAAAGATAAGCTTTTACGGGGCGTGGCGCGGCCTATCGATTGGCTCAATGTCTCAACCGCTAGTGCGACCACCACAACAGTACTGTACTAGTGTTTGGAGTACTTGTCCAGTAGGCATGACGAAAGACACTGAACGTTGCTAGGATCGTAAATAATTGTTGTCCATATGAAAGTGAAACATAAATGCTCACGGAACTTAAATGGAATTTCTGGGTGATAGAAACACAGTTATAGTAAACTCTATTGGTTCCATTTACGGAAACTGTATTCGAAGAATGCGCGGCCATCACGTAGTCAACATTATCTCTCTCTTCTAGGTATCATGAGCAAAAGATAAGTGAGAGGAGGAAACGTACGGATTCATAACGAAGATCATTTTTCCCTCACTGCTTACGTGAAGGTATTAGGAAGTAAAATGGATTAAATTGTCATTCAATGCACAGTGGCCTATAGACTGTATGTAGACGACTAGGCCAAAGAAAATAACGAAGCACCATTACCTTTGCCACTTAGGAATAGTGGAACTTCGATGTTGTTCTGGTGGTCTTTAGTCCAAAGACTGGTTTGATGTACCTTTCCATGCTACTCTATCCTCTGCATGTCTCATCATCTCCGAATAATTACTACAACTTGCACACTTCTGAATATGGTTACTGCATTCATCTCTCGGTCTCCCTGTAGGAGAGATGAATGCAGTAACCATCAAGGATATTTATCCCCCACATTTCCATCGAATACAAAGTAACTGCTTCCTTGACGTCTAAGAATGGGTCCTATCAACCGATGCTTTCTTTTACTCAAGTTATGCCACAAATTTCTTTTCTCCGAGATTCAGTTCATTATCGCCTCATTAGTTAGGCGATCTACCATCCAATCTTCAGCATTCTTCTGTGTCACCACATTTCATAAGCTTCTACCCTCTTCTTGTCTAAACTATTTACTGGCCATATTCTCTTCACTTGAATGTATATTCGTTGTTAACAAATTTATCTTCTTCATAAATTTTTTTCTTGATTTTGCCAGTCTACATTTTATATATTTTCTACTTCAGCCAAAAGCATGTATTTTGCTGTCCAGATAGCAAAACTCATCCACTACTTCAAGTGCATTGTTCCTCAATTTACTCCTCTCAGCATCGCCTCATTTAATTCGACTACATTCCATCATCCTTGTTTTCCTTTTGTTGAGATTGGTATTATATCATCCTTTCGAGACACCGCCCATTCCCATCAACTGCCCTTGCAAGTCCTTTGCTGTCTCTGAGAGAATGGATATGTCATTGGCAAACCTCAGAGTTATTATATCTTATATCTGAATTATAATTCGTAGTCCTGTTTTACTTAGGTCCCCTTAGTGCTTGCTCAGAGTACACACTAAATAACTTCGGCAAAAGGCCGCAACGCTGCTTCACTGCCTTCTCAACCACTGCTTCGCTTTATGCCCCTCGACTCTTGTAACTGCCACTGGGTTTCCGTACAAGTTGCATTGTTCCTCAATTTACTCCTCTCAGCATCGCCTCATTTAATTCGACTACATTCCATCATCCTTGTTTTCCTTTTGTTGAGATTGGTATTATATCATCCTTTCGAGACACCGCCCATTCCCATCAACTGCCCTTGCAAGTCCTTTGCTGTCTCTGAGAGAATGGATATGTCATTGGCAAACCTCAGAGTTATTATATCTTATATCTGAATTATAATTCGTAGTCCTGTTTTACTTAGGTCCCCTTAGTGCTTGCTCAGAGTACACACTAAATAACTTCGGCAAAAGGCCGCAACGCTGCTTCACTGCCTTCTCAACCACTGCTTCGCTTTATGCCCCTCGACTCTTGTAACTGCCACTGGGTTTCCGTACAAGTTGTAAACAGCCTTTTACTCCCTGTATTTTAATCGTTCTGACTTCAGAATTTCGAAGAGATTGCTCCAGTCAACATTATTACAAGCTTTCTCTAAGTCTAAAAATACTGCATAATTGTCTTCCATAACCTAACTTCTAAGGTAAGTTTTAAGATCAGTATTGCCTCGCGTGTTCCTACGTTTCTCCGGAATCCGAAGTGATTTTCCCCGAAGTTGGCTTCTACCAGTTTCTCATTTTCCTGTGAAGAATTCGTGTTATTATTTTGCATCAATGACTTATTGAACTGAAACCGTGAAGACGTTTCTTGCAACAGCTGTCAATGCATCTCAGAGACACGATTGTGGTTCTGAAGCATCTTAAGCAACGGTACTTGAACAAGTGAGGTATATTAGTAAATAAGAGCAAATTTGTGGACAACCTTGTCTTTTACTTCGGGAAGATTTATCTCTTTCTCTGTCCTACGTTTCTTAGAATGAAATTTTAAGTTACTGTAGGAAATCGAAAGCTGTGTTTCGAAATGAATAATTTCTAAACCGCATGAGAGCTACTTAGCCAAAAGTATACTATTTTGCTTCCGTTAGTGCCGGACTGTGTCTTTATCCAAAAGATTAAACTGGTATCGATGGTGGAATAATATTGACATTTCCTGCATGTTGTACGTAACCGGATGATTACTTTTTATTCTGTTCTTCAGGAGACAATCACTGATCATGAAGGAAGGAAGGAAGATTAGGGTCTGACGTCCCGTTGATATCGATGTCATTAGAGACAAAGCACAGGCTACGGCTGATTCAGCTGTGAGGTAGAAAATCAGACATGCTCTTCCAAAGGAATAAATCTGGCAGTTGCCTTGAACGGTTTAGGAAAATCACGGATAAAATAAATCAGTATGAGCGGACGGGGATTTGAATCATCATTGTGATGGGTACTGAAGGATAGCGAAAACTTTAATTTTCGTTTGTTGGTGGCAATAAGAGAACAGCAAGTACATTCGCATCCATCTTTGTTTAGGGAAGCATTGGTTTGTGCAAGCCTAAAGTTTCTGAATTGGGAGAGAAACACTGCTAAAATACAGTATGACTAGCGTCTCAGGTAATGCGTACCGAGAGCACACGGACGCCAGCCTGTGAAGATATTTGCTTCTGATGATTTGAGATTTTTTCTGATAAAATTCCACAGCATATGCGGATGACTTAGTTGTGATGGCAGATTCGATTGAAAGTTTGCAATGTAATATTTCAGAGTTTTATCAGAAATGTAAGGACTATGGTATGAGAATAGCATCTCCAAAACGAAAGTAATGTCAGTAGGAAATAAATATAAACGGACTGATTGCCAAATAGGAGGAACAAAGTTAGAACAGGTGGATGTTTTCAAGTACTTAGGATGCATATTCTCACAGGATGGCAACATACTGAAAGAACTGGAAGCGAGGTGTAGCAAAGCTAATGCAGTGAGCGCTCAGCTACGATCTACTCTCTTCTGCAAGAAGGAAGTCAGTACCAAGACTAAGTTATCTGTGCACCGTTCAATCTTTCGACCAAATTTGTTGCATGGGAGCGAAAGCTAGGTGGATTCAGGTTACCTTATCAACAAGGTTGGGGTTACGGATATGAAAGTAGCTAGGATGATTGCAGGTACTAGTAGATGGGAACGATGGCAGGAGAGTGTCCACAATGAGGAAATCAAAGAAAAACTGGGAATGAACTCTATAGATGTAGCAGTCAGGAAGAACAGGCTTAGATGGTGGGGTCATGTCACACGCATGGGAGAAGCAAGGTTACCCAAGAGACTCATGGGTTCAGCAGTAGAGGGTATGAAGAGTCGGGGCAGACCCAGGAGAAGGTAACTGTATTCGGTTAAGAATGATTTTGAATTAATATGTTTAACATCAGAAGAGACACCAATGTTAGCACTGAATAGGGGATCATGGAGGAATTTTATAAGGGGGCTATGCTCCAGACTGAACGCTGAAAGGCATAATCAGTCTTAAATGATGATGATGATGATGATTAATTCCACAGCATATGATAAGGGATTGTGTTCAGTCTATATTTCAATGAGGAACACAGTCCCGATATCTTCGAAAAATATCGACGAACCAAAACGTTATAACCACTGCCCACTGCGAGGTGGGTGACGCTGAGGGCACATGACGCGGAGCAGAGATGAATGGGGCATCATTCCAGTGACTGCAACTGGCGCAAATGCGGAAATCCTCCGACTTAAACGACTTTCGCAAAATCCAGATTGTTGTGACCCTTTGACTGGGAACAATAATCTCGTCAACAGCGAAGGTAGCGACTACAATCCTGGACATCTATGGAAAGAGGCTGACGATTGCTGAAACCATGAGTAGGTGACAAGAAGCAGGACGTCCATACTACATCACACGACATAGGGATCCCAGGCTTTGTCGCTCTCTTAAGCAGGATCGACGACGATCCGTGGTAGATCTGACGACAGAGTACAGTGCTGGTGCAGGCAAACTGTTTTGGAGCACACCGTTCAACGTACAGTGTTGAACATGGTGTTCCGCAGCAGAGGACCCCTACGTGTTCCAATATTGACCCACCAACATCTTCAGTTATAAATACAGTGGGCAAGGGATCATTGATGTTTGATCGCGGATCAATGGAATCGTGTCGCATGGTCAGGCTAAACCCGTATAAGGTCGATAGTCGTGTCCAGATACGTCGTCACTCAGGCGAAAGACTGTTTGAAACATGCAGTGTGCCAAGGACGGAAGCCGGTCGGAGCAGTATTATGTTATGGAGCACATTTACCTGTCCTTCTATGGACCTGCGGTAGTAGTCGAGGGCACTGTGACAGCTGTGAACTGCGTGAACTTTATTAGGCGCGACCTGTAACCTCATACAATGCTGGCCATTAAAATTGCTACACGAACAAGAAATGCAGATGATAAACGGGTATTGATTGGACAAATATATTATGCTAGAACTGACATGTGATTACATTTGCACGCAATGTGGGTGCATAGATCCTGAGAAACAGTACCCAGAACAACCACCTCTGGCCGTAATTACGGCCTTGATACGCCCAGGCATTGAGTCCAACAGAGCTTTGATGGCGTGTACAGGTACAGCTGCCCATGCAGTTTTAAAACGATACCACAGTTCACTTAGAGGACTGACGGCGTATTGTGACGAGACAGTTACTCGGCCACCATCGACCAGACGTTTTCAATTGGTGAGAGATCTGGAGAATGTGCTGGCCAGGGCAGCAGTTGAACATTTTCTGTATCCAGAAAGGCTCGTACAGGACCTGCAACATGCGGTCGTGCATTATCCTGCTGAAATTTAGGGTTTCGGAGGGATCGAATGAAGGGTAGAACCACAAGTCGTAACACCTCTGAACTGTAACGTCCATTGTCAACAAGAGGTGACCGAGACGTGAAACCAATGGCAGCGCATACCGTCGGGCCGGGTGATACGACAGTATGGCGATGACGAACACACGCTTCCAATGTGCGTTCACCGCGATGTCGCCTAAAACGGATGCGACCATCATGATACTGTAAGTAGAACCTCAGAACCTAGATTCATCCGAAAAAATAACGTTTCGCTATTCGTGCACCCAAGTTCGTCCTTGCGTACACCATCGCAGGCGTTCCTGTCTGTGATGTAGCGTCAAGGGTAACCGCAGCCATAGTCTCCGAGCTGATAGTCCATGTTGCTGCAAACGTCGTCGAACTGTTCGTGCAGATGGTTGTTGTCTTGAAACGTCCCCATCTGTTGACTCAGGGATCGAGAAGTGGCTCCAAGATCCGTTACAGCCATGCGGATAAGATGCTAGTGATACGATGACGTTGGGATCCAGCTCGGCGAACCGTATTCCCCTCCTGGACCCATCGATGACATATTCTGCTAACAGTCATGGGATCTCGACCAACGCGAACAGCAATGTCGCGATACTTTAAACCGCAATCGCGATGGGCTACAATCCGACCTTTAACAAAGTAGGAAACGTGATGGTATGCATTTCTGTTCCTTCCACGGTGCATCACAACAACATCTCACCATGCAAGGCCGGTCAACTGCTGTTGGTGTATGGGAAATCGGTAGGAAACTTTCCTCATGTTAGCAAGTTGTAGGTGTCGCCACCGGCGCCAACCTTGTGTGAATGCTCTGAAAAGCTAATCTTTTGCATATCACAGCATCTTCTTCCTGTCGGTTAAATTTCGTGTCTGTAGCACGTCATCTTCGTGGTGTACCAATTCTAATGGCCAGTAGTGTATGTTTGTTGTCTTCTTCAGCATTGATGGTATCTTTCAGCAGGATAACTGCCAGAATCGTGCAACAATGGTTTGAGGAACATAATAGTGAACCCATGTTGACGTGTTGCTCACCATATTCGGCTTATCTGAATCTGATGAAACCCAAATGGGACACTTATCGGACGCAAGCTCTTGGCCGAGGAACCAACGGCCCGTAAATTACGGGTAATGTGTGACCTATGCGCAGCCGTCTGCTGTTACAGACCTCTAAAAACCTGCCAAATACTTGTCCAAACCATGGCACGCAGAATCACTGCTGAACTGCGTTCCAGAAGTGGACTAACACGCTTTTCAGCAGATGGTGATAATATTTTGGCTCATCAGTGCATTTTTTATGACGTTTTCATGCGGAATCTGCAGTTGCTTACTTTAGGATTTCGCAGACATACATGCAAGTCCGAAGAAACATTGCATCGTTCACAACGCACGCACTGTATAAACCCGCCGGTGCTTGGAAGCGACTTCCAATTAAAATGCAACCTGTACGGGAATTATGTAATATTTGTACAAGTACATGTTGTGTCGCAGGAAAGAAATCATATGGATGTTTGGGTCTGACTGTGAGTCGTGCATGGGTAGCCAAAGTGGTTAAGGCGACACCTTGAGTCAAGCCTAAAATCCTTATTTGAGTCACGGTCCGGCGCGAATTTTCATCGCCGTCATTCTCTTGCACAGGTGATGGTTGATCGTTTTCGGAACTGCGAATTCATTACATACATTGAAGCACGTCGAGCGAATTCGTTCATCGTCACCAGAAGGGCAGACATTGCCATGGATACCAAAGGGTCAAAGAGGGCTAAGTGATTTATTGGTATTTGACAAGGCGGCGTAATACTAAGTCACGAAACTGAAGGAAAGCACACTTAGTCACGGTCAAATTTTGACAGTTTGAAAGAGCTGTATAAATATAGTCCAGTCATCTGTTCAACTCTTCAGCCGAGCCTCATTACTAAGTGTGGTATGTTTAATGCCTTTTCTCTTTTTTTCTGTTTTTGCTGCTCACCGGATTTTTGTGCCAACGGAATTTCAGAGATATTAGTCAGCTCCTATGACCAGGTAGCAATATGGTGAAGTCTGCAAGAAAAAGGAGGGGGAGGGACTCTGATAACCGATATCTTGTAAATATCAACAACGAAAAGCTGCTGTCACAAGTAGTATGTCCAACTGCCTTCAAGAATTAGAATAAAATGGTCCTCTACTGGTTTATTTTAAGGATGCACTCTGTTAGCACTTGCTGTCTTCGTAAGCGTTAAGAGTTTGAGGCGTCCTGTTGGTCTACTGTAAGTATGTTAAACGGGAGCGGTGACAATACTGACCCGTTTACTCGTTCTCCTTATACTTCACTGTTTAGTTGTTTAGTATCAAGGGCCTATCACGAAGTACCTATGCAAGAGGGTTCACAGAACTCTGGAATATGTACATAAATAGAGCCCTGTGGATAAAAACGCACACCACTTTCTCCTAGTGTTTGCCTAGTTATTTTGAATTTTTATTTAACAGTCATCTTTCAGACTGAATTTGCAGCGGCTTGTTCATTAAGACGACTGGAATTTAGAGCTATCACTGTAGTGAGGCAACTTAAATCACTTAATAAAAGCAAGGCTTCTGGTCAAGACTGTGTACACAATTAGGTTCATTTCGGCGTATGCTTATGCATTAGCTCCATACTTAACAATCATTCGGTTTGGTAGATCCGTACCCAAAGACTGGAAAATTGCACAGGTCACACAAATATTCAAGAACGTAGTAGGAGTAATCCACTAAATTACAGGCCAATATCGTTAACGTCGATGTGCAGCAGGATTTTGGAACATATATTGCGTACGAACGTTATGATTTACCTCGAAGAAAACGGTCTACTGACACAGAGTCTACATTGGTTTAGAAAACATCGTTCCTGTGAAACACAACTGCCTCTTTATTCACACGAAGTGTTGAGTGCTATGGTCAAGGGATTTCAGATCGATTCCGTATATCTAAGTTTCCGGAAGGATTTTGACACTGTACCACACAAGCGACTGGTAGTGAAATTTTGTGCTTATGGAATATCGTCTACGTTATGTCACTGGATCTGTGATTTCCTATCAGAGAAGTCACAGTTCGTAGTGTTTGACGGAAAGTCATTAGTAAAACAGAAGTAATTTCTGGCGTTCCCCAAGGTAGTGTTATAGGCCTTTTGTTGTTCCTTATCTACATAAACGTTTTGGGAGACACTCTGAGCAGCCGTCTTCGATTGTTTTGCACATCACGCTTCGTTTATCGACTAATAAAGTAATCAGATGATCAAAACAAACTGCAAAACGATTTAGAAAAGATATCTGAATGGTGCGAAAAGTGGCAGTTGACCGTAAATAACGAAAAGTATAAGGTCATCCACATGAATCCTTAAAGGAATTCCTCAAACTTCGGTTACATGATAAATCAGTCTAATCTCAAAGCCGTAAGTTCTACTAAATACTTAGGTATTAAAATTCCGAACCACTTAAACTGGAAGGAACACATAGAGAATGTTGTGGGAAAGGCAAACCAAATAGTGCGTTTTATTGGCAGGACACTTAGAAAATGTAACAGACCTACTAAGGAGACTGCCTATACTACACTTGTCCGTCCTCTTTTAGAATAGTGCTGCACGGTGTGGTATCCTTACCAGATAGGACTGACGGACTACATCGGAAAAGTTCAACGAAAGGCAGCTCGTTTTGTATTATCGCGAAATATGGGCGAGTGTGTCACAGAAATGATACTGGATTTGGACTGGAAATCATTAACAGAAAGGCGTTTTTCGTTGCGACGGAATCTTCGCACGACATTCCAATCACCAACTTTCTGCTCCAAGTACGAAAATATTTTGTTGACACCGACCTACATAGGAAGGAACGATCGCCACGATAAAAGTAGGGAAATATGAGCTCGTACGGGATAATATAGATATTCATCCACGAGCTATACGAGATTGAAATAATAGAGAAGTGTTAAGGCGGTTTGATGAACCCTCTGCCAGGCACTTAAATGTGATTTGCAGAGAATCGATGTAGATGTATTTTCTAAGATAGGAAAATAGGAGAGGTATACAATAAGTAATGTGACACTTTTTCCCCTGAAAGTAGTTTTATTCTCAAGATACCAATTCACCATACGATTCCCCACTTTTGTGATTAGGAAACCCTATTTTTGAACATAATGTCAGTTCAATGTGACAGCCTGACGCCTCTTTACTGGGAGGACCAGTACGTCCGCGTTGTACTACGCCAATTATCGACGTCGGAATCACCATCCTGCTGCATCAGTAACCTCCACACATCTGCGTACAGCTTCCTGTAGAGTGCATCCTTCATTGGGTCAAACAAATGGATGAGGGAAGGTGTGAGATCTGAGACATAGGGTGGATGAGGCAGAACCATCGAATGAAGTTCTGTTAAGTCCTCTCAGGTGCGCTGTTCACTGTGACACCTTCCGTTTTCTTAGAGAAGGAGAAGATCGTTTGTATTTTATCGATCATCCTGAACTAGAGTGTCCACACGTTCCAATACTGCAAAAGTTACGTCTGTTTCCGGAGGGGTGGCACGTATGGGATCCTACAGGTTTGTGCGACCTAGCGATGATGGCAAACGCCTAGATCGGCGTGTCACCCTACGTTTGTTCACTGCCAGGTCCCGTATTTATTCTGCAAAAGCCTTTGGATGTCTAAAATACTTTGATTATCCACCATAAGAAAGTCTTTGACATATCAGTGCTTCTAACGCACCTCCGTTACAGACGCCATTTTGAAGGCTACGTGTAACGGCACTAGCTATCGGGACTTCATGAAGCTATAGGGGCAGAAGTGGGAATATTTCACGATGTCCCACAAAAAACATCGCTTTTTATCCGACCGAAATTGGCCGAGAAAAATAATGTCTTACTTTATTTACTGAATGTTGTTGAATGCATCGCATGTCACTAATCGCTGTTGCACGACATACATTTGACTCGTTGTGTGCGCAAGCTCTTACCTTTTATTGGGAAGACTTTAAGACATGTCTCAAGTTTACAGTTCTCATAATTAAGTTTTAAATATTAATAGGATATCGGTGGTTGCCTTTCAATTTCAGCGAGCGTCGCCGCCGATAAGATGTAAGAATATCATTTCTAGCCTTCCGAATACTGAAGTCATCCTGGTTAATAGGCTGTGGTGCTACTACTATCGTATCCATTTGTGTTTTATTATACTTTGTGTCTTAGGGCCGGCCGCTGTGGCCGAGCTGTTCTAAGTGCTTCAGTCCGGAACCACGGTGCTGCTACGTTCGCAGGTGGGAATCCTACCCCGGGCATTGATATGTGTGATGTCCTTAGGTTAGTCAGGTTTAAGTAGTTCTAAGTGTAGAGGCCTGATGACCTTAGATTTAAAGTCCCATAGTGCTTAGAGCCATTTGAACAACGTTTTTGTGTTTTAGGTTGGAAATTACATAACGACAAATAAGATAATGTCATGACGTCAGTGGGCGTTTCCGAGGAAATGGCTTTCGTATTGTTGAGAAGCTATAAATCAATGTGGCCTAGCAAAATTTCGGTTTGTCAACTCACTTCACAGCGGCTGAGGTTGTGTTGCGGTTGCGGAGGAGGAAGGACCTGCTAGTCGCGCCAAACCGTCCGCCAACGCCGGTGACGATGCCGCTGTCAACTAAGAGCTCCGAGTCGCGGGGCCGACGCCGCCGCCTGCTCTCCCGGGTTCAGGACGCTCTCATGGACGTAGCGTCCACGAGTCGTGGGGTGTCGTTCAAGCAGATACTCGGCCGTCTAGAAAACGATGCCACCCCAGACGGAAAGGTTAGTGGCAAGACCGCACAAACCATTTTGATATTACATATAATGTTTTTTTTGTGGGTAACGGTTCAAGATGTTTTCACACAGGTTAGCAGGGCGCGGTTGGCGTTCACGCTGAAGAAAGGTGTCCAGACTGGAGTGCTGTCGAAGAGGGGTAGTCGGTTCAGATTAACAGCTGGCAATCGAGAGCTGTGCTGCAGAACAAGACGCCGCCGTAGCTGCAGGAGGCGGCGTCGTAGCTGCAGGAGGCGGCGTCGTAGCTGCAGGAGGCGGCGTCGTAGCTGCAGGAGGCGGCGTCGCAGCTGCAGGAGGCGGCGTCGCAGTTGCAGGAGGCGGCGCCGCAGCTGCATGAGACGTCGACGCAGCTGCAGAAGAAGACGCAGGTACTGATCGTTCTCCTCCACTCACAAAAGTAACCAGGGGATGTGTTGGTAAGTGTGTTGTCAGTACCGTCCGTGCTGCAGATCGCGCTGTCGCCGCCGCCGCCGCCGCAGTGTGTGCCGCCGCCGCCGACGGTCTCGCAGGAGACGCACGCGCCGCTGTAGCAGCGATGAGGGCGAGCCACAGCTGCACCACTCTCAACAAGGCTAGCGCGCCGAGAGTTGCTCCTGCCGCAACCAAGGCTTAGTCAAAATTTTTATTATGTGTTCAGAGTCTCAATAAATAGTGTTCACGTAAGCGAACACGTATTTCTCTCTATGTTAAAGGAAGACAAAATGTGACGCAGAGTTTGGTAAAAAAAAAAAAATACATGAATCAATGATGTGCTAACGTCGTAAAGTGATTAGTAGAGTAAACAGCTGTTTAAACTTATGTTTATGACTTTATGACTGGTGGTCTGATGTCAAATAACAAGACAAGCAGGAGCCAAAGCGGTTAAAACCAATGTCACTGAGCTGTTTACTAATGTCCAATAGTGCAATATGTACCCGCCAGAAGAGTTGCTCGGAATCGTGCAACCCGTTTTGTCTGTTCTCGTATTCAAAAATGATCAAATGTGTGTGAAATATTTTGGGACTTAACTGCTAAGGTCATCAGTCCCTAAGCTTACATACACACTACTTAACCTAAATTATCCTAAGGACAAACACACACACCCATGCCCGAGGGAGGACTCGAACCTCCGCCGGGACCAGCCGCACAGCCCTTGACTGCAGCGCATTAGACCGCATCGGCGTTCTTGTATTCACTTCGATGTGCATATACGGACATGCTCCTGGGACGAGCTGCCAAGGCCTGAGGTGGGTACCAACGTAGAGAGAGACTGCTCGATCATTAACACTGTCAAGGCCAAGCTGCCGCGTTCTTTAGGAAGAGTGTGGGGTCTTGTAGAAGGTGCATACCAACGCATAGAGACGTTATGCGACCTTTACCATTGTGAAGGGCAAGTCTGCCGCGTTATTTAGGAATAGTAAGGGGTCGAATAGAGCCTTTCATTGTAGCGTTGAACTGAATGCCACCAGGAGACTCCTATATATATATATATATATATATATATATATATATATATATATATATATATATATATATATATATATATATATATGTGTGTGTATATGCACTGATAGCGATGTGCTACATGAAGAATTCGTAATGCCTGATATACATTAATAAATTAGGTCCGTTGATGAAAGTCCGAAGCACGGAGACGATGATTCACAATTCCAGCACGGATGTGTTGTAATAGGCTCCGATAACTAAGCATCGTCGTGCATGAGATGTCATCCGTGAAGTCGACACTAAGTTAACGTGTTTTATCGCAGTCTCAGTGGGGCAACTCTGCAGGCGTCATCATAGTGTCAATGTTCAAGGCCTTAGATTTAAGTACATGTATACGAATCCCCGAAGTCTCACTCTTAGTAGTTAACGAAACATGGGCTCTGCAGAAACACGTTCGTAATGAAGAGTTAACAGCAAATCATCAGCATACGCTGTGCACCTAGATAAGACTCCACCAAAAGACAATCCTTTGAGGCAGTGTTGCAGACAGCACGACAACGGTTCTAATTCTACAGCATACAGTATCGTCGACAGGAGGCATCCCTGTCTGTCGGAGCGACGAATCAGAAAGGTGTTCGCTCGTCTAACGCTGACCAGCACTTTCGATGTCGCGCCACGTAGGAGATGTCCAGCTCGGCGAAAGCGCCAGGATAATGTATATTCTGAACGGTAGCAGTTAAGTACATATCACTGACGCGGTTAAATGCTTGACTACAGTCTATGGTAACAAGCGCTCCCGCTACAAGACGGACCTTAGGGAGGGCAGTCAGGTCTCTTAGAGATATAGAGTACATTATGCGTCCTACGCATCGGTGGCCGATCCATTGATAGGAAAACGAGAACTCATACTCTGCATTCGAGCTGCTAATAGTAACATGAAAATTTGAATCTCACATTTCAACAAGGTAAAGGCTGGTAGACCGAAATACGCGATCCTCTGCGAAGTTTATGGATTGCGATGATAACACCTTCCACAAAGGCAGCTTGAAGTTGTACATCTGGCGTCATGAGCTGTTGACCTATAGCAACACTAGAAGGTACCAACAACCTCTCGAACGTCCTTTAAAATTCCAGAGGTGGCCCATCAGGTCCTGGTGTATTATTGGATGTCCTTTTCCCTTGGTACCCTACACTTCTTCGGTCACCGGTTCTAGCTGTTTTCGTTGGAGTTCCGGAGTAACGGTGCCGTCGTCAAACCAGCGAGAGCAGCAATGATCTCTGGGTCAGATCCCTTCTCTATATACAATTGAGAACAAGAGGTAAAGTATGCATTGCTCTGTCCCTTTGTGTGACGTACGTACACCATGCTTTTCGCCACCTTAAATATTGAAGTCCTGTGTCTGTGCTACTTTCCATGCTATATGGTACAGGGAGGACCGTTCGTTGGCGATTCCGACCGTATGACGTAACGAATGATAGTCCTTACAAAGTCTTAACGCCTCAAAGTCACAATTTTCGCAATTCCACGGATTATTGTTATTTGGTGGCCCGGTTACTGGGCGTAAGGGAACGCTGTCTAACGATGGCGTAGTACACTGAAGCGCCAAAGAAACTGTTAGAGGCATACGTATTAAATACAGAGGCATGTTAACAGGAAGAATACGGCGCTACGGTCAGCAACGCCTGTATAAGATAAGTGTCTGCCATAGCTGTGAGATCGGTAGCTGTTGCTACAATGGCAGATTATAAAGAATTGTGTGAGATGGAAGGGATGGGGCTTTTTCGTGCGACCACTTCACGATTGTACCGTGAATATCGGGAATCCGGTCAAACATCAAACCTCCGAGATCGCTGCGGCCGGAATAAGGTCCTGCAAGAACGGGACCAAAAACGATTGAAGAGAATCATTCAACGTGATAGAAGTGCGACCCATCCACAAATTGCTGCAGATTTAAATGCTGGGCCATCAACAAGTGTCAGCATGTGAACCATTCAACGAAACATCATGGATATAGGCTTTCGGAGCCAAAGGCCCACTTGTGCTCCCCTGATGACTGCACAACAGAAAGCTTTACACTTAGTCTTGACCCGTCAACACTGACATTGGACTGTTGACGACTGGAAACTTGTTGCCTGGTCGGACGATTCAAATTGCGTCGAGCGGATGGACTTGTACGGGTATGGAGACAACCTGAAGAAACCATGGAGCCTGCATGATACCAGGAGACGGTTCAAGATGTTGGAGGCTCTGTAATGGTGTGGGGCGTATGCAGTTGGAATGATATAGGCTCCCTGATACGTCTACATACGACTCTGACAGGTAACACGTACGTAAGCGTCCTGTCTCATCACCTGCATACATCATATCCATTGAGCATTCCTACTGATTTGGGAAATTCCAGCATGACAATGCAACAACCCACACATCCAGAATTGCTACAGAGTGTCTCCAGGAACACTCTTCTGAGTTTAAACACTTCCGCTGGACACCCAAGTTACCAGACATGATTGCTATTGAGAATATCTGGGAAGCCTTTCAACGTACTGTTCAGAAGGGTCTCCACCCACTCGTCGTACTCTTATGGATTTATTGACAGTCCTGCAAGATTCATGGTGTCAGTTCCATCCAGCACTACTTCAGGCATTAGTCGAGTCCATACCACGTCGTGCTGCGGCACTTGTGCTGTGCTCTCGCGTTGCGCTACATGGTATTAGGCAGGTATACTTGTCTCTTTGGTTCTTCAGTGTAGAAATCGGAGGTGCTACATCGCTACGCCACAGTTTCCCTTCTAAACGTCTTCAAGGTGGCGTCGAAGGCTCGGCTCGACACAATTCAGCCATCACAGCAAAGCAGACTTGTACGCTCCTCGTCGTCAAAGGCACAGTCTGCACGTGTCGCGCACCTCCACTGACATTCTGGTGAAGCCAGTTGAGCGGTGTTACATTTCTATGGACTATGGCTGCTCCATACTCGGTGGCGTCGAAGCGTGATGGTACAGATGTGAGCACTGTGGTCAGTAAATACTGCTGGGCAGAACTTGGCCGCCATCCCTAAGAGAGCCGAGATATGTATCCAATCAATTATGCTAGATGAATTTTCATGAGAGCCAGTCTATCAGCACACGTAGATTAAATCCCAAGTGTGTACCACACCGAGGTCGCAAATGACAGAACCGTGTTCTGGGCATGGAGAATGGTGAGGAATTTGGTCATTGGGAGAGATAATGTCAAATTACAATGGCCGCCAGTCACCACATCATCTATCCTGCATCGGCAGAGTTCCGTTCATTCCTCAGCGAACGGAAATGGAAAGGCCGTGTGGCTAGGGCCTACCGTCGCATAGACCAGTCGCCTGGTACAAGTCTTTCGAGTTGACGCGTCTTCGGCGACTTGCGTGTCAATGGGGATGAAATAATGATGATAAGGACAACATAACACCAAGTTCCTGAGCAGAGAAAATCTCCGACCCAGCCGGGAATCGAACCGGGGCCGTTAGGCATAACATTCCGTCGTGCTACCAGGGGCGGACTCCTCAGCGGAGGAAAGCAAACACTCAAACCTCTTACTAACACCCGACGGTGCGTACACATTGACGAGGTGTATCACTTGGACCCTAAGCATCATGCTCTTGGCATACACTAGGTAACTTACGTCGGTGGCTACTAAATCTTGTTTGAGAACAGTTACGACGCAACCACCCATATCCGACGCATGTGATATGCATGTCGTGTATCCAGAGACTTTCAGGAAGCCAGGAACGTATATAGCTTGCAATAGGGTAACGCCAGTGTCAGCCACACAAATTGTGCCGCGTAACAACAATAGTTTCGCACCCGACTACGTCTTGTTGATATTCGTTCGCCCTCTTAGGCAGTGACAGTCGTCAGTGTTAGCAGTGGCAACAAGTTTTGTCAACCCAACACCACTCGGTCATTTCTGTCATCATACCCTCTGCAAGAGAAAAGGGGGGGGGGGGGGGAGAGGCGCAGGATATAACTCGCTCACATGTGTTGTGCGCGCCCAACAGTCGTCTGCCACGTCGTCAGCCCACGAGTCGCTGGAGTGAGGCAGCCGATGTGCTACAGTGGCTATGAAAGAGGCTTTTGTCGTGCTTCCTCGCGGTTGGGACGGTGCTCCATCACCACCTCCATCTGCGAACGGATCTCCGAGAGAAGAATCCAAAGTCTCAGTTCAGTCAGGGGCAGCAGCGCATCCACGACACGGTCGATGTTGGTGCGAACGCGTGTTGGCACGAGAAAGTAGTCAGGCGGCGACTTTCGGCGTTTCATGTGGTTACAATGTGAGTATAGATCCGACTACTCTGCGCCTTCCGAGAGAAAATCTTCAGTTGTCATGACTCGTGGATCAACATCCATCTGCTCGTTGTGCGGTGGGATTGCTGTTCGCGGCTGCTCGTCGACTCCCTCTGCAGCGAGCGGGTGAATGTGCCTCGTCAATAACTTGTCCATCTGTCTGTGGCAGTAACCTATACCCATCCCCAACGCCACGTAATAGGTGTCATAATTTGTGCATAAGTAATTGCTAGAATCGCAGGAGGAACATGTAGTGCCGCTTGCCTGATCGAATCTGGGCGCTGCGCCACTGCAAACAGTCGGAGCGAAAATGACCGCTCTGTCCATATCCTCAGAACGTGTGTCGTCTCCTATAGTGCATGATAATTGCACGACAACTAGCAATGTTAAAAGTATGAAGGAAGAAGCCTCGTGAGTTCGAGTTCGAAATGTCTTACTACTTTGAGTACGAGATACGTTGTAAAAGTCTACCACTTTTCAGCCACATAGCTAGTAACAGTCCCATACGGTTGGTACCTCAAAAGGTAGATCGAAAACCTGGAGGGATCGTATGTCCAGAGCTATATGTTCAACAGTAACGGCGCCGACAGGTCTACCTGATAATCTAAACTGTAGTTTGTTGGCAGCGCCGGTAACCATCTTTTAGTACGATTTTTCGTTCATTGTCTTAATACTAGACGTGATTGGAAAGTGAATAACAGTGATGTTCTCTGGAGGTAGGTGTAGTTCATCATGCAAGAAGTTTTCCACTTCATACGTTCGTGGTCATGGATATTCGGCTTGGGATGTAATGTCGATAGTGTTTTTAGATAGGAGTTCGCCATGTTACTTGAATGAACTTACAGCTTGCTACTTGCACTCGTGGGGAATAGGCAACTCGCACACGCTACTAGACAGGTGTTACGCTAAACAAACGTCCTCCCCGCTCCGCCGCCGACGGCCGACTGTGGCCCTAGTAAACGGGTGCAATCCAGAGCCCCCATGTACTGGTCATTTTTGTTTTCTGTGTCCATACTACTCCAAACAGAAATATGGAAACCAAAGACCTTATGTAGAGAAGATGTATTTCAAAGCATCGAATATGAGCTATGTCTCGTAGCTCCTTTTAGAGCCTGTTTTCATTCGATATATTTTACATCCTGTGAAAGAAGCCTACCCTATATTATTAGCAACAACACTACCGGTACATGTATTCCGCTATTAGAGGAATCAGAATGACTTCCACTTATAACTGTCCACTGGGGGTTTTCCTGTAACAAATGCAGATATCAAATGTCTCAAAATAGATATGCCTCTCGCGAATATAGACGTGTAGAGGAAAGTGCCCGAAACAGAGGCACCATTTGGTTTTGACACATAAAAAGCAGAAAATTTTGAAACTAAGTGTTTGAAAAATAATTGTCTAGACTGAGTACCTCGTAAAAACCATAAAATACAATTAAAATAGTTATAAAAGGGGTTAAATCAGAAAAAATATCTATGTCACTTTTATAGAATTACTCTGGGTCTCTTTGCTAAGCCCAAAAGCCCTGGCATGCGATGTTCCTGTTGGCTTTATTTCTTACAATCTGGCTTTGTGCCATTTAGCCTGCCGGTGTGGCCAAGCGGTTAAAGGCGATACAGTCTGGAAGCGCGTTACCGCTACGGTCGCAGGTTCGAATCCTGCCTGGGGCATGGATGTGCGTGATGTCCTTAGGTTAGTTAGGTTTAAGTAGTTCTAAGTTCTAGGGGACTGATGACCTTAGAAGTTAAGTCCCATAGTGCTCAGAGCCATTTTGTGTCATTTGAAAACAAAAATTAACCCATTTTTTCGTAGCTATTACGTCTCTGAAAGCACGTTTAATGTCACTCTTCCAGTTATAATGCCACTCTTCACAAGTCATTACGAGTATGCCCAAAGAAATAAGGTTCCTTCATTAGACAATTACAAAGAAGGTCTTCTTCAAGACCTTTACCGGTAATTGTTGATCTGCCTCTTTTTGATTATACTGCTCCCTCACATGTAATGTATTTATGTGGGGCAATCTCACAAACAGGAACATAAAACTGTTCACTGGCTTCCTTCTAATCTACGTTCTGATTCTGTACTGCATCAGTAGCTTTATTCACTTTATACGAAAAACATTTTGTTTCATGAAAACTTCCCATTAGACTCTTGGCATCTGTAAAATTGTTCCAGGATATTAAGAGTGTTTACTAATTCAAGCAGATATAACAGGTAGAACAAGGGAGTTAGGTTTAAGCAATTGAAGGGGATCCCATTTACACGACTAATGAATACGCTTCGTGACCAGAATAAATGTTTAATTAAACATTTAAAACATACAGTTTAATCATAAACATTGGCATTAAACCTTAGTATACAAGGACAGATAGAGGTTCGAAGTCTTACCTGCGAAAATACGTAGTTGTGAAACAGCGAAAAATACAGCACAGTGTAAAATCTTTTTTCGTTGTCGCAGCATGTAACGACGGATACAGGTATAAGAGTGGTAGAAGCCTAAAGTGTGCCGGCCGCAGTGGCCGATCGGTTCTAGGCGCTACAGTCTGGAACCGCGCGACCACTACGGTCGCTGGTTCGAATACTGCCTCGGGCATGGATGTGTGCTATGTCCTTAGGTTAGTAAGGTTTAACTAGTTCTAAGTTCTAGGGTACTGATGACCTCAGAAGATAAGTCCCATAGTGCTCAGAGCTATTTCAGCCATTTGAACCTAAAGGGTTATTTATACTTTGTGCCACTAAGGTTCAGGAGAATAAAGAGGCAAGACATCAGGAAGTCTGCTTTTGTGTTAGGGTGAGCTTGGAGGGGAGGGGATGAATAATTGGGCTCTTTCATCTATTAATGAACAAAGAGAGGATATCACTCTGCATACGAAACTTCGACCTCTACCTAGTGTAGGTACAGTACTGATGGCAACACAATGGAAACTGCTTGCAACATGAGCATATAGGTTTGGCTGTAGTCAGATAGCCAATAGACAGATTTTATAGATACTATAATTGTTCTTTGATTCTTAATTTTATCTGCTGACCGTCTGACAACTGTCGGATCAGAACCTGGAACTTCAGTGTAAAATGCTCGTGCAAACGTGTCATAAAAGAATAAAACGAAAAGCAGTGTAATTAGTCACTTGAGCCGCATTTCTTTTCGTTTTTAATAAACAGAAAAAAACTGCCTATGCGCATAAAATTGCCTCATTTTTGTACAACCAAGGGATGGGGCGCTCAATACGGTACGAACAACTGGTAATATAAATAGCGGCAGCGGCCAGCGTGGTGGAAAACGCGGTCCGCCAGTGGCTGGGAAGTTGTCTGTTTTGGCGTCGGTACGTACAGTGGCGTGCGACGTCAGCCGGCGAGCAATCACCGCGGCGCTTCGTACTGTCCGCTCCGGCAGAGCGCCCCGCGCCACGCTACGCCGCTGTGGCAGCGATTTTCGTTCTCTGTGGGCAGCAAAAGCAGCGCCAGCATTCCGCCCTCTTTCCACGCGCGGCCATCAATAATGGGACGTTAACAGCAAACACATATTGTGAGCGCCGCGCCGATGCGAATTCTGCAACCGCACAGACACGGCCGCCAAAGCTGCGGATGAATTTGATCGCGGCAGAACAGGCCGTGTTCCCGCTGGCACGGGCGGCTAATGCATTTTTAAATAACACGGCCACAGTAATTAACCCGCGCCGCCCCCGCAGCTGCCTCCACAGTCAAAGCCCTTTGACGCCGGGTGGAAAGCGATTCTAAACAAAACAACGGCAAGCCACGTACGTGGAATACTGCATGTTGCAATAGAGCCACGGGATAAAAATAGAGTTGCGATCTAGTGAAGTGCGAATGATTCTAACTACACTCGTGAGCTTTAAAACGATGAGTCTCCAAAGCTAGTAAGTTAAAATGATTCCAGAAGTGTTAATGACAATGCAAAAGCCTTTTTAAAAAAAAATCCTGTGACTACTCAGAAAGGTGGGTAGTTTGTTCAGCAGTATACTTTTTTCACCTGGAAAGGTGAACAAATATCTTATCTCGTAAGCTATTTACCTTACAAGGAAATATGGAACGCGTATGAACGTGGATAATAGTGTTATGATTCAGCAGTACAGTATTTGAAAGGAAACGCAGAATTTATGACTCATGTGCAGTCTGGGTCCCACATTGAAAATCCAAACATCTAGTCTTCGAAACATAAGCAAGTTGAAAGAAAAAGTAAACTGAAACAGAACATCAGCAATATTCATACCTACAACACACGAAATACTAGCCTTTATTACTCATTACCAGATCCGTCAATGGCTAAGAAAGAAGGTCGATAAGTATCAAAACAAATTATTGAGCTCCAGAATGAGATTTTCACTCTGCAGCGGAGTGTGCGCTGATACGTAACTTCCTGGCACATTAAAACTGTGTGCCCGACCGAGACTCGAACTGGGGACCTTTAGCTTTCACGGGCAAGTGCTCTACCATCTGAGCTACCGAAGCACAACTCACGCAGGGTCCTCACAGCTTTACTTCTGCCAGTATCTCGTCTCCTACCTTCCAAACTTTACAGAAGCTCTCGTGCCATCCTTGCTGTTGTGGTTGGCAGGAGTGCTAACCGTGTTCCTAAAGGAGGCCGAAATGCACGCGTCTCAGGTCACGCAGGCTGGCGTGAGGTCTGGAACATGAAAAGGGAATTAGAAAACAGACGAAGCTGGTGGAATACTTAACTTTTATCCATTCATGGAGAACGTCGCTCTTTATGGTACATGATTCAAAATATCAATAATACGGATACTGCCGCCTTGCTAGGTCGTAGCAAATAATGTAGCTGAATGCTATGCTAACTATCGTCTCGGCAAATGAGAGCTTAGAATTCAGTGAACCATCGCTATCAAAGTCGGCTGTACAACTGGGGCGAGTGCTAGGAAGTCTCGCTAGACTTGCCGTGTGGCGGCGCTCGGTCTGCAATTACTGATAGTGGCGACACGTGGGTCCGACCTTTACTACTGGACCGCGGCCGATTTAAAAGCTACCACCTAGCAAGTGTGGTGTATGGCGGTGACACCACGCTTGCAGAACTAGCACTCCTGATAGGCTGTGAGCACAGGGCGTGAGTCGTGCTTCGGAAGCTCTGATGGTACTCTCCGCCACAGAGTGAAAAATCTCATTCAGGAATTAGAAGGTTGCTGATGCAGAATTTTTTTAAAAATCGTCGCCGGCACGGTAGCTCAGCGTGTTCGGTCAGAGCTCTATGCAACAAAAAAAAAAACACAGATCTAATCGATCAACAACGAACTAAAAACGGACGTCTTACGACGTCCTCCCAGAGCAGATGCAACGAACAAAAGCGAACAAAATGAGATTAAAAAAAAAAGATGGTAGAGCACTTGCCCGCGAAAGGCAAAGGTCCTGAGTTAGATTCTCGGTCGGAGACATAGTTTTAATCTGCCAGGAAGTTTCATATCAGCGCACACTTCTCTGCAGAGTGATAATCTCATTCTGGAAACATCCCCTTGGCTGTGGCTAAGCCATGTCTCCGTAGTATCCTTTCTTTCAGGAGTGCTAGTTCTGCAGGGTTCGCAGGAGAGCTTCTGGAAAATTTGGAAGGTAGAAGACGAGATACAGGCAGAAGTAAAGCTGTGAGGACCGGGCGTTAGTCGTTCTTCGGTAGTTCAGATGGTAGAGCAGTTGCCCGCGAAAGACAAAGGTCCCCAGTTCAAGTCTCGATCGGGCACACAGTTTTAATCTGCCAGGACGTTTCAAATTATTGAGCTATTTTCCGATAACACTATTTACTTGCTATTGTCTTTTAGTCTGTTATCTAGAAAAAACAAAAGACCGAAAGTTGAATTTGAATT
Source organism: Schistocerca gregaria (assembly GCF_023897955.1). Lineage (NCBI taxonomy): Eukaryota > Metazoa > Arthropoda > Insecta > Orthoptera > Acrididae > Schistocerca > Schistocerca gregaria. The sequence continues at coordinate 204,372,167 of NC_064924.1, forward strand.
GTCATGAATATAATACACAATATTTAACATAATTTCAAATGTATTAGTAATAACTAAGCATTATGCTGCCTAAGGGAAATGTTTATATAGAATAACCAAATAAGCAATATCTACTTATTACCATTCGGACATCTGGTGCTCAGATATATGGTCATCCCTAATCCACGGGGCACACTCTACTGGACTGTTACTCTATGTACCATTGGTAGATCATAAATTTTGTAAACTATAATTCTGGACTACCCTACTACAACACTACACAGAACTGTACTATGCAACACTGCACTACTGTACATCTGAACCAAGCTGGATATCGCGTTTGTCGGGATGTTTACCCGCCGGAGAGCTGAGATGCAGCTCAGGGTTCACACAGGCTGCACTGCTCTTCCACCCAAGTTGTGGAGATTGGTTCAAATGGTTCAAAAGGCTCTGAGCACTATGAGACTTAACATCTGTGGTCATCAGTCCCCTAGAACTTAGAACTACTTAAACCTAACTAACCTAAGGACATCACACGCATCCATGCCCGAGGCAGGATTCGAACCTGCAACTGTAGAAGTCGTGCGGTTCCGGGCTGAGCGCCTAGAACCGCGAGACCACCGCGGCCGGCTGTGGAGATTGGGAAATGGCTGTAAGGGTCTCAGGAAATCCCTTCTCGCCCTCCCCGATGCTCATCTCTTAATTTCTTCCGGAAGACTGTTGTAGGTGAATGCTTTTCCGTGGCACAATTCGCTATTATGATGTATGTATGGCCTCTTCTCAGTTGTCTCTCAGGAATGCAGTTCATAAACATTTTTGCTGTCAGAGAGTTCTTCAGCCCTTATTATAGTATGAAATTTTGATTACCAAATGCGTTCCTGTCCTGGCCTGTAACATCTTGTCTAGTTGCACGTTCGAAAACAGAGTGATTGGGGGTACCGTTTGCTACAAATTCACCAGTGTCTGTGGTGCGGTGTTTTATTTTCAGTAATTAGTTGGCATATGCACCATGTCTTATAGCAAAAAGCCACAATGAAGAGCATGTTTTAAATGTACCCTAAAATCATGTCCTTAAACGAATTATTATTTAAACTTTGGCAGCTGAAATCAGATATTGCATTGTAAGGCCTACCAGGGGCAGATATACCCACAGGTCACAATTTAGTAGTTATGAAGTTTAGACTGAAGCTTAAGACAATAGCCCGAAAGCATCAGTGAAGTAGGATACTGTAGTACTGTGGAAGAATGAGATCCGTTTGAGGATCTCAAAGAATTTAGTACAAATGGCGATAATGAATACCACGGTAGGCAATTCAATTGGCAATTAAGAGATACTGCTAAAAATGGGGAATCACAGAAGTTGAACAAACGCAGCTACAGGGAGGCTAATTGTGATGAAATCTTAGATAACAGGAGAAATGCTTCTACTAGCGATTAAACAAGGAGGTACAGTGCAGTAGGCGTGGTGAAAGGGGTGCGGGGGAAATGTGGAGAAACAGAAAAACAAATATTTAAATGTGCAGGCTTTCGTGACCATTGTCACCGAAGTTGAAATCTTCTGGGTTATTACGCCGAATCATTTTTGTACTAAAATGATCGAAGTTTCGTCCCCTCTGATGTGGTCTTCCTCAGGATCTTCTAGTGTCCACTACTGCTAGAACACTGACAGAGACGAGTGTCGCGTCCTTTTATAAAGGAGAGTATTCACGCGTTCGTGCTGGAGAAGTGATAGCATTGGTTAAAATTCGTATGGATACCATTGGTAGGCCATACTCATAGGCTAATATTCCTGCTGTGATGCAGACGAAGGGGCGTGGTTCGCTAATCTCTTGTGAATACCGTTGGTGGCCCATCGTAATTGGATAAAAAGGCAATATTCCACACTTACACTGGAAAAGGGGTATTAGTTGATATTCCTGTTACTACTATTGGTTGGTCATCATCATTAGCTAGATTCGAAACGGACAGAGCAAGAGAGGGGGAATGTTTACCCAAAATATTATTGTCCGCCAAGGTGACTTTCAGAGCGTTGTTTATGCCGCTACCACACCGCGGCCGCGTATTTACTTCCTCGATGGCTGGGACCCACAATGCCGGAAGCCTATAGCCGTCCTCTCTATTGAAATTACATACATTCTTGGATATTTCAACCGCTTCTCGGTCTTTCCTCCTCAAATGTTTGTTTCCTTAACCAGTACATCTAAGTTATTAAAATGGATGTCAGAGCCTCAATTCTGATGATGTTCGCTACTGCCGATTTTGCGCTTTGTTTTAGTCGCATGTGCCATTCGCGTTCCTTACTGCGTTCTTTAACAGTTCTTCCTGTTTCGTCTGTATACACGTTGTCGCAGCCATATTTCTCTTGATAGACGCCTGCAGGTGCATCCGTTTTCCGTCGGAAAAAATCTTTTATTTTGTTTTGACTAAAGAAAAATCTCTGAATACCATTTTTCTTTAGAATTCTGCTTATGCAGTCAGTGACCCCAGAAACGAACGGTAAACTAACGGAGTTAGATGGCGGTTCCTCGTCATTCTTATTAGCGTTATAAATATTTCGCCTAAATGCTCTGTCGATTGAATAACTATCATACCCATTTGCCTTCAATGTCCTCTTTAAAACAAAGCGCCTGATTGCCTCCACAATGAAAAATTCGCACACACAACAAATATTGTTCAGGCTATAACTTCCATGAAATATAGCTTATGAAAGCTACGTCATAGAATAACTTTAAAAAGATCGCCTGATGATGGAAATAGTGCTGAAACAGGTCAGTCGTGATTAAATAAACATCTCAAAAGTAGAAGCAGCTTTTTGGACTTAATTCATAATGTCTTTACACGACTTATATCGAGCCGCGGGCCCACTGGAAACAAAATTAATATAATACTTTCGTAGGTCTTGCACGACGTTGTACATTGAAAAAGAAAATAGTTTTGTTTCCATAGAACATGTGATTCTTGCAAATGCACTGAGTTCCTTTAATGTTTGCTCAGTTTTACCTTTCTTCCAAATGGATATATCTGTTGGTTTCCTACAGCTTTAGTTTGAAATGGTGTTTACTTTGTAACTGTTTTCTAATAGCACTTCTGTTTATTTTGATTTCACTTATTTATTAGTGGTGTGTAGCAAATAGTTAAACAGATAGTTTGTTAAATACAAAATTGACAAGATTTTCTCGGTATCAGAGCTTTTAAATATCCTTGTGCCATAGGTACATCACCGTGTTGTACTTCGGAACACTTTTCAGCGTTTTGATAGATAATTCTTTCCACAACAGTTTTGTAATTTCGGAAAATGTTCGCAGCACGTTAAGTTGAATGCCATCATTATAAATCTAATAAAAATGTCTGAAGAGTTGAGCCGTGGCTGCTTTTGTGAGGGCGCGGGCGATCCTACTGGCACCACGTGTCCGCATTTTCTATCGATTCTGGCCCTCGTCGTATCATCTTTGCTTGCTTATGTGCTCCGTCTGGGGCTATGTGGTAGTGTGTGGTGTGTGCGACACGGAAGTGAATTGGTGAGCCTGAATGCTCGGCGCCCTGCTGATTGCATCGAGATGAAACCGTTGACCGTAGGGCTGTAGGCGCCGGCGTTTTCCTGAGGCATTGACCTTTACTAAGAGCCCGTTTATCACTCTAGGAGTGGCTCTCGTCCCGTGCAAACTAGTTACGAAGTGCGTCAGTCAATTGTAGCGTGCTAAGTACACCGACACGTAATGGACGACTTGTTAGCAGCTACGAGCAGGAGGGCAGCATTATCCCGTGCCTACCTGGAGTCTTGAAGCTACTGGAGTCATTGACATTTACTTGAAATTATCTGCGATCAGTGTTCAGTAAGTACTGTAATTAATGGTTGTCAGTTTTGCCGCGGCGTAAGCTGTCCAAGAATCCAGTTCCTTTATGCTTTTCAGTGATTCCTTTTGGGGCTGTGTGCGTCAATCTGGAGGTTTCTGTAAGCGCCAAGTGTGGTGTACTTTGTGAGGCCAGTACTACGTGTTTATATAATAGTTTGATACATCAGGTTAATAGTATGACGATAGCAACCAGTTCGAGTTTTTCTTTTGTAAGTTGAGTTTCTATGTAATTTGTTTTAGTTGTGAAAATTATTGTGGAGTTACACTCTTTGTGTAAACCTAGTTCACCGCGTGACGCATGTGGTGTAACCATCAAAGTAGCCCTCAGGTATTCTTCTCGAGAAGATTTCACAGACAATTAGTATGAATTTAGTATGCCTGTGTGTGGTAATTTCATGACGGACAGGATTGCGATACGACTGTAACTTCTTTGGGTGAAAACTGAATAGGTTGGTTGTGGTTAATTTCATCCTGCATATGTTTCAACGTTCTTCACGTGTTATTTTATGAATGCAGTGTTTTATGCAGTCTCCCAATCATGGCTCCATATTTGATATGTTTCGTAAGATTACAAACTCACATTTTCACAATGCTAAATAAGGCACCAGTTTAGTTATGAATCAAATTTAATATGCTGAAGTTTTAACGGTACAATGATCAATGTTAAAATAAATGTCCAAATATACACTCATTTGTTTCTTTTTATTTAAATTATATATATATATATATATATATATATATATATATATATATATATATATATAAAAGAAAGCGGATGTAGGTCCCATATGAGGCTGTGTGACATGAAATACATAAACTGTGTGACAGACTGTTGTTGTTTATGTGTAAAAGTAACACGTTCCACTGCTCAGTCTCCTCCCAGATAGAGTCAGAAGCACCACAGTAAATTTAGAAGTGGAATGTATGCCGTAAATGACAACAGATATAAAAAATTAACATGAAAGGGATCCAATACAGACGTTTCATAGTTTATTGTCATTCTTTTGGTATCGTGGCACGACGAGGTTGTCGCCTAATTAGTAAGTAATTCACTCAGTGTTTCTATTACTGTAAGGTCCTTGTTGAAGTGTGATGAAAGCCTATGGGCAAACTGAGCACGGAGTTTATTGAATTCTACTAAAAACTACTAAAAACAAAAAAGGGGGAGGAAGTTTTAGTGTCACGGTCGTTTTAATAATCTTTTAGTTGTCCGTTAGTTTATTTAGGAAATGAACTTGATTTATGTCTAACAGGCTTTGTGAACAATGAGTGAAGTACCAACTGTTTGCTTCCGTTTTACTCGTGGGTAGCCTTCAGGCTGCTTGGCCGTATCTCGTCTACATGAGAGCAGAATAACCGGTGGAGTGTGTGCATTTTTTTTAACCTTTGTTAAACTTACAAAGAAGTCCTGTTGCGGGACTAGCGCACAGTTTTGGTGCTGCTCGTGCGGACAGAGTGCCGCCGCAGGTTTATTTAATCAGTTAACGGTTTGGAATCTGACCACCACTATACTGCACAACTGACATCTTCTTCGAGTACGGTTCGTAATTTTATGTTTAATGATAATGTCCTTATGCATTTTCATTTTCATTTACAAACATTGACTACTTGTATCTATTTCTCAAGAATCTTGATAACTGTCGGTTGGTTTATGACAGAATTGCACAATATTTCTGGCTAAGTCAGCCACCATATTAGGCTCCTAGAAGCTGATCCCAGAGCAGTGGAGATGGAAGAAGTATATAGATGACGAAATGTGGTGTGAGGTACCTGTGACAGATGTTAGATTCGGTACCATTCCCGTGAGAGAGACCGCCTACATAATGCAACTGCTCTGTGATTGGCCTTGTTTCGACTCAGGTCTTTCAGTGCTGACCTGAGTCGAAACAAGGCCACGGGAGTAGACAACATTCCATTAGAACTACTGACGGCATTGGGGGAGCCAGTTCTGACAAAATTCTACCATCTGGTGAGCAAGATGTATGAGACAGGCGAAATACCCTCAGACTTCAAGAAGAATATAATAATTCCAATCCCAAAGAAAGCAGGTGTTGACAGATGTGAAAATTACCGAACTATCAATTTAACAAGTCACGGCTGTAAAATACTAACGCGAATTCTTTACAGACGAATGGAATAACTAGTAGAAGCCGACCTAGGGGAAGATCAGTTTGGATTCCGTAGAAATATGGGAACACGTAAGGCAATACTCACCCTACGACTTATCGTAGAAGCTAGATTAAGGACAGGCAAACATACGTTTCTAGCATTTGTAGACTTAGAGAAAGATTTTGACAATGTTGACTGGAACACTCTCTTTCAAATTCTGAAGGAGGCAGGGGTAAAATATAGGGAGCGAAAGGCTATTTACAATTTGTATAGAAACCAAATGGCAGTTACAATAGTCGATGGCCATGAAAGGGCAGCAATGATTGGGAAGGGAGTGAGACAGGATTGTAGCCTCTCCCCGATCTTATTCAATCTGTATATTGAGCAAGCAGTGAAGGAAACAAAAGAAAAATTCGGAGTAGGTATTAAAATCCATGGAGAATAAATAAAAACTTTGAGGTTCGTCGATGACATTGTAATTCTGTCAGAGACAGCAAAAGACTTGGACAAGCAGTTGAATGGAATGGAGAGTGTATTGAAAGGAGGATATAAGATGAACATCAACAAAAGCAAAACGAGGATAATGGACTGTAGTCGAATTAAGTCGGGTGATGCTGAGTGTATTTGTATGTAGCGTAGCCATGTACGGAAGGGAAACATGGACAATAACTAGTTTTGTACAAGAGGAGAATAGAAGCTTTCGAAATGTGGTGCTACAGAAGAATGTTGAAGATTAGATGGGTAGATCACATAACTAATGAGGTGGTGTTGAAGAGGATTGGGGAGAAGAGAGGTTTGTGGCAAAACTTGACTAGAAGAAGGGATCGGTTGGTAGGACATGTTCTGAGGCATCAAGGGATCACAAATTTAGCATTGGAGGGCAGCGTGGAGTGTAAAAATCGTAGAGGGATACCAAGAGATGAATACACAAAGCAGATTCAGAAGGATGTAGGTGGCAGTAGGTACTAGGAGATGAAGAAGCTTGCACAGGATAGAGTAGCATGGAGAGCTGCATTAAACCAGTCTCAGGACTGAAGACCACAAGAACAACAACTGTGATTGGCCGCTGTGTTCGGACCAAGGGCGCCAAAACATTAAAGTATAGTTATTATTATTGGTTAAACTACTCATTGGAATGACTTAACTTTTTAATATAAATATTTCTCAACAGATGACTATCAAGCAGTCTTTATAGAATAATTAAAAACAATTTAAATCAAAAACAAAAGACTGACGAAATTGCAGACGAAGCACTTCGGAAGCGTACGGGTCACGCCTTATCTGTTATGGTGTGCGAGGTATTTGAGGCTGTTCGTCACTCTGGATTAGGCAGTCGAGATGTACAGTCATGCTGTCTGTGGCAGGATGTGTTTGCCTGTTTTCAGTATTAAAAGATTCACTCCGTTAGTCATGACGCAGAGACATTTGCCACGATACATTTTCCTAAACATTGTGTTTGGTCATGTACTTTGCTGTATTAAGATCATGTAGTCTTCTCGTGTGGCTATATTAACATACGCGAGTGATATCCCAAAGAGCTGTTATATTATTTCAGAACAGAACTTCGGTAAAAGTTAGTTTCAGCCTCAAGATACAGAACCTACGACCTGCGTGCTGTTTTCTGCGCAGGGGACATCAACTTGAAGACAGCAGCTTGGTGAACTGTAACAAAACCTTCGCATTCCACACAGTGCAGTGGAAAAACTAGGCGGCTCACGTGTGCTGCATGCACAGAACAAATGTGCTCAGTGACACGTCATCTGCAAGTAATGCAGAACAGGTAAAGGGGGATGATCGTCATTAACACCAACAATCAATTCATTTTTCCTTTCTTGTTATTAAATAAAAATATTTGTTTGCGAGTGATAAATGATATATCAAGTTGGGCTACTCTTTCACGAGTTTTCCTTACCTCTTCGCCTAAGTCTCAGAATAAACCTAGGTAAACACACGCTTCCAGTATAAATTAACTACAAACCCCCCTTTATACTCAACTTTATTTATGCTTATAATGATTAATTTAGGATTCGCTATTGCGTTGCCCTCTTTCTTTCCATGGCTTCTCCTTCCACGCAAGAACTCACTACTCCGGCAGTTCGGAAAGGGGGTGGGAGTGACGTCATAACCGTAATGGTTTCTTCGGGGGGAAAAACTCGTTAGTGGATTGTATCTGCCTAGGAATTCACCTTTCTATAGGTGGACAGATGCCCTTCCTTCCTCCTCCGCGCAGGCACAAGGCTGCCTTGTCTCCTCAGAGAACATCTGAGGAGTCGAATTTTATTGTCAGTTGTCGCCATCGCGTTTCCTTATACCAGTGCCAGACGTCTCGTATTACATGGAAGCGAGTACTTCCACCGAGACCTTCGTCTGTGCAGCTAGTTTTATCATTGTCTCACGTTGGTGTGAGTTTAACTTCACTCACAAAGCGACGCCTGCAGCGGACTGTGCGCTTTGAATCTGCCGACGTGTTGGCGACGCGCCTGCAGACAGCACGACGCCGTCGCCTCGCTGGAGGCGGTCCCTGGGGGCGCCGGCAGTGACCGACGCCCCCACCACCACTCCTGCCGCCCTCGCCGCCTCTCTCGTGGCTTAATTGATCCCCCTCGCAGCGGCCGCGTCCTCTTGTCTGAGCACCATTTTCCGGGCCGCCGACGCCACGGCGAGATGAAGCCGTGAGCCGGGCAGGGGCGGCGCGGTCCGCTGGCGGTCGGCCGCCCCGAAACCGCCTCACTGTGTGGGAGGGGGGGGGGGGGGGGGGCGACCGCGCCTTTGGAGACTTCTCTCTTTGAAGCGGGCAAACAACTTTCTCTCTCCTGCGTCCGGGCCACCGGGCAGAGCAGCGTCCCTTGCTCAAGAGACGAGGCCTCATTTCGACTATGAAGTATATGCACGGGAACATCAACTTCGTGACAAAACTTTAAGATGTCGACTTTCAGCCACAACAATTATCTTGTCACTCTACGCCTGTAAGTACGTAATCTTGGATAACTCAGGACGGTTATCTTTCTTTGTGCCAATTCGCACATTACAGTACTGCGAAGTGTGCAAGCTGTACAAAGGCGATATAAAAATTTCAACCAAACATAAATTTTATGACATACACTTTCGCTAGTGGGAAACTGTTGTGTGAAATTTTCATGATATAAAATACCGCTGTTGTTGTTGTCGTGGTTTTCAGTCCTGAGACTAGTTTGATGCAGCTCTCCATGCTACTATACCTTGTGCAACCTGCTTCATTTTCTAGTACCTACTGCATCCTACATCCTAATCTCTTTAGTGTATTCATCTCTTGGTCTCCCTCTACGATTTTTACCCTCCACGCAACCCTACAATACTAAATTTGTGATCCCTTGATGCCTCAGAACAGTCCTACCAACCGATCCCTTCTTCTAGTTAAGTTGTGCCACAAACTCCTCTTCTCCCCAATTCTATTCACTACATTCTCATTAGTTACGTGATCTACCCATCTAATCTTCAGCATTCTTCTGTAGCACCACATTTCGAAAGCTTCTATTGTCATCTTGTCCAAACTATTTATCGTCCATGTTTCACTTCGATACATGGCTACACTCCATACAAATACTTTCAGAAACGACTTCCTGACATTAAAATCTACACTCGATGTTAACAAATTTCTCTTCTTCAGAAACGCATTCCTAGCCATTGGCAGTCTACATTTCACATCCTGACTACTTCGACCATCATCAGTTATTTTGCTCCCCAAATAGCAAAGCTCCTTTACTACTGTAAGTGTCTCATTTCCTGATCTAATTCCCTCAGCATCACCCGACTTAATTCGACTACGAACTGATAGTTCGGTAATCTTGACATCTGTCAACACCTGCTTTCTTTGGGATTGGTATTATTATATTCTTCTTGAAATCTGACGGTATTTCTCCTGTCTCATACATCTTGCTCACCAGATGGTAGAATTTTGTCAGGACTGGCTCTCTCTAGAGGTTTTCTAGAAAAGAGAACCACTTGTATGAATATCAAGAATTCAGATGGAAACCCAGTTCTAAGCAAAGAAGGGAAAGCAGAAAGGTGGAAGGAGCATATAAAGGGCCTATACAAGGGCGATGTACTTGAGGACAATATTATGGAAAATGGAAGAGGATGTAGATGAAGATGAAATGGGAGATATGATACTGCGTGATGAGTTTGACAGAGCACTGAAAGACCTGAGTCGAAACAAGGCTCTGGAAGTAGACAACATTCCAAAATACAGTTGCATTAGTTTTCATTTTTCTAAAGCTTTTTCTTCCATTCTTTGTTTCGGTGCTTCAGCCTTATCTTTAGGTGTCACTGTAAATTAAAATGAAATCAATTGTTGGAGCAATAAGATGCAATAAGATGCCTAAAGGCGCTACCATTGGTGAAAACAAGTAAGGCCAAAACAACATTAAACGTACCCAAAATGTAAATATCAAGGCTGAGTCAAAAGACAGGGCATCCGGCGCACGTGGTTCATCGGAGGGGGTATGGAAAAGTGGTCGTTCTGAAACCACATTTGAAACGAGTCTGACGTATGCCCACTCAAATCTGGTTTCGCAGGACAGAGCGGATCATGTTCTGAGAAGGGGTCAAGGTAAATTACTGTTAGTTATATAAGAAAACATACAAATTTATTCCTCAAACAATTGCACAGTTTTCTCTTTGAAACAACAAAGATAAATTCACGGCTGAGGGCCCAAGTAATTTCTCCAGAATAAGTTTAAATGATTGCTTTTATAACACCAGGATTTAGAGTAAAGGCTTAAGGTCTTAACTTAGGTAAAATTATAATATCTTCTCGGCCAAAGACCGAAATAATATTTCAGATCAGCTAAGGAAATTCTTTAAAAGAAAAGCATTTACAAATTCCGGCTAAGGCCATATCAAGGAAAATTCAAATTAACCCTTCGGCTGACAGCCCAATTTAAAAAAAAAATTCTTTCCATAATAAAGGACAGACTTTAAAGATAAGCTTTTACACAGTACAACAGAAAAATATTTTAAGAAAAGTTGAACATTCTTGTCGACTGAAGGCCCAAACAATTACTCTAGAATAATTAAAGACAACCTTAAGATAAACGTTTACAGAATACGTCTGAAAGCCGTTTTAAAAATTCAAGATAATTAAAGATAAACCATACAGACATGGGTATACATGAAACACGGCTGAAGGCCTAGTCTTAAAGTTGTTATGAAGTTCAGTTGAAGGCCACATACTAAACATAAAACAGAGAATATTAATACACAACTCACGGCCTGATTTCAATCGATTAAAACAGCATTATTACACTAGAGAAGGGTAAGCACACTACTTACAAAATTAAAAAAAGGGGAAAACACAAATTAACATTGACTAGTGGTGTTCAGAAAAATACTCCTGGATCTGCCTGAGAAGGTCCCTTAAGGGTGTAGTGGGTGTGACAGTAAGCCAAGGCTTAAGGTCAGATAAAAGAAGGCAATACAACCGAGAGACGGTTCACGATAGACCGACAATCAGACCGCCTTCCAACCGTCATGTCCAATTGCACAAATAACAGAAAATATCGGCCGACGACGAGTAAACCAAAATACCTATAACTTCGTACACGGGCTCTCCAAGATCAAGGCATCAAACAGCACTCAAAACAAGTTTAAAAGAATACAGAAAACACAAGTAACAACTGTCGATCACTACGGAAGAAGGCTGCGGGTTCTAGGCACTACAGAAGAAGGCTGCCGGTTCTAGGCAACAGCACACACCACTTACTATCGCACGCGTCAGCGGCTGAGGAAAGAAAGAACAATCCACAGAAACGAAGAAATCGTAACAGGCAACTAATTACTCAACTTGAGGATCCTGCTTCGGAGGAAAGCGAAAAGTCGCTCTCACAGCTAGCGCCTCCAAATGCTACAGCGCGTGCCCTCCGCCAAAAGCCCCAGCCTGACTTTGCGCTGTGCAGACTACGTCGCTGCTCAGTACCAACGAACCAACAAGGTCCAACCACATCCAGATTCGGAAAATGGTGTTCGTCCTGAGGATCCAAGACGTCGTCGAGAGAGACGACAGGCCGAGCAAACGACCAACGCCTGCCCACTTTCGCTAACAGCGGTCCCGGCGAATGCTAATACCATACGGACCGACCTTTGCTGGTTGCCATCTCTTCCCTGACTGATACTGGTGTCAGTGCTCAGCAGACCACATGTCGCCATCGGACGACCAGCCGACCGACCGACCAACAGCCTTCCGTCTGCGTCGACCACGGTCCCGGCGCGTGTTTGCATCGTGCGGACCTTCCTTCTACTGACTGCCAACCCGTCCAACAGCCTAATAAACTACGAACCTGACTCAGTCCACTACCCAAAGGGCATTGAGACTCAGAGTCGACTGACTAACATGCGACTGTCTGCCATCCGAGTGACTCTGCCGACTCACTGCCCCGACTCACTCCACCGCCTCCGTCACATACCTTCGTGCCTGTCAGATCTCGAACCCGTAAATAATCGGGGTTGCTCCACAGATAGTAACACGAACCTACTATCGATAACGCTGGTGCTGCCAGTCACGGACAGCGAATGTAAGCAAGGATAGTGGCGCCGGAAGACATTAACAGAAAAATTTAAACAAATATTTTCGCCGTTTCAGAATTGCAGGGAGGACAGGTCACAACCGTGACCGACGCACGTCTCACCCACCAACAGTTGTAATAGGAGGCGAAGACCAGAAGTCTTAGAAAACCCAAATCAAGCCGGATTAAAAACAACAAATAAGACCAAAAGCTGACAAACAAGGCGAGAAACTATGCAGCTACTCTTACGAAAGTCCAAACCAATGCCAAGTTTGTACAGCGCTGTCAATGAACGACGGCTTGCCAATTGACATAACTCTAAGAGACGAATACTCTATTCAAAAACCGAAAATGTAGTAACTGACCGGACGGTCTGAGGCGGCTAGTCCCGGGGGAGGTTCGCGTCCTCCCTATGTGTGTGTGTGTTTGTCCTTAGGATAGTTTAGGTTAAGTAGTGTGTAAGCTTAGGGACTGATGACCTTAGCAGCTAAGTCCCATAAGATTTCACACATTTTTTGAACATTTTGTAGTATCTGAGCACCCAAAAACGACGCCGCCGTGTATGTCTACCGTGTACCATTTACTCACATGAAGCGCCGACGTGCCCAGACTACCAACGGAACGAAGACTTAGTAATGTAACCACGAGCTGCACTCAAACACAGTGCAAGGTGCGCACCACACGAATCAAATAGGTATCAAGATAAAGGTGAAAGCGGCAAAAATAGTAATCCGTATAAGGTAACGGAACATGTACGAGAGATGCACGCTCCATTAAAGCATAGTGGGCAAAATGGAAGGTAGCTAATGGTTCAAATGGCTCTCAGCACAATGGGACTTAACTTCTGAGGTCATCAGTCACCTAGAACTTAGAACTACTTACACCTAACCTAAGGACATCACACAAACCTACGCCCAAGGCAGGACTCCAACCTGCGACCTTAGTGGTCGCGCGGTTCCAGACTGTAGCGCTAACAACCACTCGGCCACCTCGTCCGGCGAAGGTAGCTAACAAATATATAAAACCGAAGGTAAACTAGTAACTTCAATGAACACACAAACATATACAGAGCAAAGCTAATGTGAAAAGAGCGTTCTATGCAATACGCATCGGGAAACATAAAACGCCAAGTTGAAACTAGTAAAATCAACGAACACAAGAACCTTTTACAGATGAAAACGTTGGTTAAGTCGTTGTGCTACTCTAGACGCAGCTAGGAAGCATTAATTTGAAATATAAACAGCGTCAGAAGTAGGTATGGTGCTGCGTAACCACTGCGTCATCTATTAAAAGACAGAGATACAGATGGAAGATGCTGCATGAAACACAAGGTCATTTAATTAAAAAGTAAATCCAAATAAATAACGGTAAGAAACAGCCGTAAACGTACTAGTGATCTAGAGTAAAACCAGTAAAAGCAAAATCAAAGCCGTAAAAATTGCCATGAACAGCAAAAGCCCAATTTCCTCTTACTTATCGTAGTATTTTTATGGGTCATATTGTTCCAACAGTTGGTTTTATTGAAAGTTAGAATGGCACATGAAGATGGGGCTGAGACTCTGAAACGGGTTTATGTAAAGAAACTTCAGCAATACAAATTAATACTAATGATGTGGTACTTTCAATCATGAACAGTTTACCAAACAAATGGCATCAACTGTTTGCACCGCAACCGACTGTCATGGGGTCTTTATTGTTTACACTGCACTCTTACGGAGAGTGAATATGTTACTCGACGTAGCAACAATTCAACAGTTATCGTATTCTTCGAAATGTTTACCACTTAACAAGAATTAAATGACTGAAATTTCTTTGTATTCGGAACTGATGACAATCATCAACATCAGTACGATGTATTACCCTCACAGAAACAAATACAATTTGGCATTCGTTGTAGCGTGGCAGCAAACGGCCTCCGAATTTCATCTTGAAGAATTTGTTACTGCGCCTCGAACACACACTGTTGGTTCAAATGGCTTTGAGCACTATGGGACTTAACTTCTGAGGTCATCAGTCCACTAGAACCTAGAACCACTTAAACATAACCAACCTAAGGACATCACACACATCCATGCCCGAGGCAGGATTCGAACCTGCGACCGTAGCGGGCGCGCAGTTCCAGACTGAAGCGCCTAGAACCGCTCGGACACACAGGCCGGCGAACACACACTGTACTAATTCATGATGATTGATGGCTAGAGGCCACTGACATTGTATGCCACTTCACATCCCATCACTGACATGCACTGTAAATAATTCAGTGTGGAGTGATTGCACTTTTCACAAAGCCTGAAACATCTGAATACGCTGCAGTAAACGTCCTCTGGGCATGCTGTGTTGTGGTCGTAACCTGAAAGTTTTAGTAACTTTAGACACATCTAGAAGCCAAACACCAACATCATTCAGCAAGTTCAAATGGTTCAAATGGCTCTGAGCACTATGGGACTCAACTGCTGTGGTCATTAGTCCCCTAGAACTTAGAACTACTTAAACCTAACTAACCTAAGGACATCACAAACATCCATGCCCGAGGCAGGATTCGAACCTGCGACCGTAGCAGTTGCACGGTTCCGGACTGCGCGCCTAGAACCGCGAGACCACCGCGGCCGGCATTCAGCAAGTGTAGCAACAACTGTGCTTACTAGTGAAAATAAACTCTCACAACGGCAAATTTTAAATCATTACATCACAAAAGCATGGAAACATTACAGAGTAACATTCTGGTTAAATCTGATCAAAGTGTTCACGTTGCTGCATTTTCTATTTAGGTCAGTGCGTACGAATGATCAAGTGGAGATCGTTGAAGACCTTGTGAGGCTATTCACGGATGAAACTTGAGCTCTGTACGAAGACTGAAACACGTGAAGACTGTAGCGAAATACAGGGAGATCTGCAATGGATTGAAGTTTGCTGCAGGGCGTCGATGTTTGCCGTGAACCTAATTGAAAATATTGTCAGTAAATAGCTCAAGAGAACCATTACATATATTACACTACGGATGACAAGACACTACATATACACTGACGTAAAAATATAACAGCACCACGAAGGTGTCGCGCGACATAAATGAAAGTTGGTACACATGTTAGTATATCAGAAAGGTGATGCCGAAACAAATTTCACGTCTGTAGCACTACTATGAGGATGCAGATCAGATTTGCTTGAAAAATATGGAAGTCAGTTGAGGCCTGTAAGCAACCTGTCGGTGTGCTAGACACACTGGATCCACACTTGGAGTTATGGTCTGAGGTGGGATTCTGCAGGACCGCAGGGGAGTTCTCGCGGTTATGCCATGCACACTGACTGCAGATTTGTACGACAGTCTGATGATTCGATCTGTTGTGCTGTCATTCATGAACAGCATTGCAGGGGGTGTTTCCAACAAGATAACTCTCGCCCACATACCGCTCCTGTAAACCTACATGTTCTACAGCATGTCGACGTGTTGTCTTGGCCTGCTCGATCACCAGATCTGTCGTTCGTCGAGCACATATGGGTTATCATCGAACGACAACTCCATCGTCGTTCACAAACAGCATCCCTGTATTGACCAGCCAAGTGCCACAGTCACGGAACCATCCTAAAAACTGACGTCCGCCACCTGTACAATACAGTGCTCGTTTCCATGCCTGACTTGAATTCAACAGCCTGGCGATTGCATTTCTTATTAGTGTAACAGCATTTCACATTTGTAATGGTTCATCTTGCACTTAATTATCCTGTGATCTTGCAATGTTAATCACTTAAATGTCCTACCTAGACAAACGTATTCCAGAAGTTTTAAAACCCTTCATTATTTTTTTTAGGTGCTCCGACTTTTTTTCCTCTCAGTGTAGTAACTATCGTAAACTACCTGGTAAAACGAAGTAAAGTGGTATGACTACCTAAAACAAGTAATTTGTCAGCAAACTAGATGACACACAGATTCATTTGGAAGAATCCTACAGAAATGTAGTGCATCCATGAAAGAATTTACTCAATGAAGATTTGTTCGATCGATTATTGAGTATTCCTTGAGGTGGTTGTTAACATGTTGAATCATAGTATAGGACATACAGAAGTCCCACAAAGAGTTGTACGTTTGTAACGTAATTTGTTAGTAAAGTCAACAAATTTCTGTGGTGGGTGCTACTGAAGACGAGTTACGCATCACGAAAAGGTTTACTGATGAAATTCCGAGAGCGTAGTATCGAGAGAGAATCGGACAATATGCAGAGCGTCTCAGAAAGTACGGTATGACAATGTGTTGTAGCATCCAAACTAAGATTCTCAAATAACGTTTGGTTTATGTGACACACTATCTCACGTATCGTTTATGCCATTCAGTCAGTTTCAACACGTGCGCCACTGATGACACGCACAACAGTCTGTCTGTATTCACAAGCTCTGTCCGAACTTGGCGGGACATTTCCGCATCAAATGTAGCAACGCCATCAACGATTCAGTTCTGTAAATTGTTGATGTTTTTCACAGGTTTATGGTAGTCTCTGTCCTTGGCATACACCCAGAGAGAGAAGTCCGTAGGTGTACTATCACGGAACGAACGACGCCAGGGAATTGGGCCAGTCCTGCCAATCAAGAAATCTAGAATCATCTTGTCTAGAACATCTCTCACAGTCTGAGCCCACTGTGGCTATCAGTGACCGCTCGTGAGTTTACATTCTGAGTGTTCACAAATTTTTATATTCAGATAAATCTGAGAGTGTGAAATTAACAGCATCTGCTGTATAACAGTTATGCTTATCAACAAGTTTATTCAACTACAGCCACTGTCAATAACAATAACAAGAGCAATAATAACAATAATATTCATAATAATGAAAATATGCATGACATATCTGACAATATAAATATATGTTTTTGTGGAATTTAGTTGCTTTGTTCACAGTAAGGTATAGTTTAGGGCAATAACGAAATAATGTTTAATCTTGCGCAACTCTTACGGAAGAGGTAGTTTTCGTGCTTTCAATTTTTTTGGACAAGTGTAAAAGATCCCTAAGACAATTATTAGTTCAGGCATTTACTTCCGGGCTGAAAGTCAGATATTCTTACGCTGCTCCCACACAACAACTTGTGCTAAGTGTTGATTCAGATGTTGTAGAAATTCAGGAAAACGGCTGCTAAGTGCATTACACCACTGTAATATACATCATTCGAAGCCTAGGCTGGCAGCAGTTGCACTGTGTGAGAGTATCCATGAAATAATATCTCTATTTTAAATATTAATATCACAATTTATCTGATTTCTGAAATGTCACTAATACTTTATGTGTAATTTGTCTTTGTTGGAACTGTAAGTTGAAACATGGCTAAAGCGCCTGGGCAGCCACATCTCACACTTGAGTCAAGACATGACAGACACGATGTAGCAGTTTCATATACGAGGAGTTTACATTAAGTAATGCTACAGAATTTTTTGTCTGAAGGCAGGCTGATTTTATTGAGAATTCCAAAAGACCATATTATTCCCCACTCTTTAGGCTACAAGACCCTATTTTTCAAAAATAATCCCCCTTGCATAAGACAGTATTATGTACCATACTGGAGGGACTATGGGCACTCAAGGCACCGCTCTCCTGGTCCACTTCTAACCCATTGTCTTGCTAAAACAGTATCCTCCCTATCATTCATTTACTGCTTCTATCATTGGGCCAAGCAGTTGGAAGTTGGAAAGTGCGAGATCCAGGCACAAACATTAGAGCACCCCGTCTGGTGGGCAACTGTGCCAGCACTGCCAACAGAGACATCCAGTTGAGTAGTGAGGTGCTTAATGTGGTCCTTCGACCACCCCGAATGAGAGTGTCCACACGTTCCAACACGGCATGAGTCACAGCTATGAGCGGACAGCCGCCAGGCTGGATATCGGACAGGTTCGCGCGACCTTTCTGCGATGATGGCAGACGCTTCGCCAACGACTACTCATTCTTTTGTTCACTGACACGTATCCGTCGACACTCAGTCGTCACCTACGAATATGTGCGATACTGTGGCTTTCCGAACAATGGCAGCACTCCTCTGCTTGGAACGCGCCTCTGTGACAGAGAGCTTGAAGGCTACATTTAGAGCACAGACCAGTTGGAACATCATAAAACCATAGGGGCTGAACCGGGGATATTCCATGATGTCGCTCAACACAATCTGGATTTTTTTTAGTGTAATTCGTCGAGAAAAGATAGTCTTGCATTACTTACCGGACACCCCACCTAGAATCGTAAGGTCGGCTATAGCAGTTGCTGCAGAGGCAGTGCTAGCCATTTATGCTAGCACTATCTTTATTTTGATTCTGTAACTAGAGATGTAAAAGCCGGACACTATATAGGCCATTCATGGCAGACTACAACGAGGCAGTAAAGGTCCCATGCAATACTGACTCCCTTGGGGGGCCGTCAGCAGAGTACTTTCAGAGCTAGGCCGTGAACACACAACAGGGAAAAAGCGGGAGATCGGGCTCTTTTGTGGGCGGATGTAGCGGTGCCGGACACCGGCTCATCCCGACACAGCACAGTGCGGCGCTGAAAATACGAACGTCCGACTGTCTCCGCCATCCCAACCCTCAGACAACATAAACCGTTCGCAGGTAGATGGGATAAAACACGCCGGTGGCGTGAAGGAATTCGGACAAACGTGTTTCCGGAGGAAACATCTTAGAAAGATGACCAAATATGCACCACGAGTTGTGCGCGGTTGTACCGGTGCACACTCTCCCAGGCGATACTGAAAGAACCGATTTTTTCATTTTGTATTCTCACGTGCAAGTGAAAATAACATACCTTGTCATTGGAGGACAGGCTGTGAAATGCATCTTACGTCCCACTTTTTGAGCAGAGAAATAAATGAATTAGATGAGGAATTAATATGAAACCGATGGAGGGAGTAACACAGACCTTCTAAATTTATACTGTTGGCCACTGTTGGCAGTAGTGCAGGAAACTGGATAGAAGTATGAAGAGACGTAGAGAAGAGGCGTGGGCAGGCAGAAGAGTTCACTGTTTAAGACGGATTAAGGGAGTCGGTCAGAGAACGTGGATGAGACTAGATTTGGCAGGCGGTCGCCGGAGACAGAGGTTCGATAAACTTGGATGGACAGAAGGACAAACTCTTGGCAAGATAAGATCGCGACATACTCATAAACAGCTGGAGATCTGTACTCGTTTCCAAACCTCACCAACATAAAATGCTGATCGTCAATGTGAATCGTTTTGTACTGAATAAGATGAGATTGTGAATCATAATTATCCACCTTTGCCAGCGTTATTTACGGAATAAACTCTAGATTTTCTAGTTGATGGCTTTAACTTCACATATATTAAACCCCATGTCACAGTAAAGAGTTGGAGAAGATTTACAGAGAACACATTCAGGATACTTCGTTTGGATCTGGTTACCCAGCATACGTTGTGTAACTTCATTAATTAGTACTGTGTCCAGCGGAGAGATATGCTACTGGAGCCAGACCTGCCATGACCGAGTCAGAGGCACAACTACTATCGACGTTTACTAGAAATTCCAGAAGTCTTGCCAATTCAGTATATACATTGCCTGACGTGTAGAAAGACCTGGTAGGGTAATTACAGGAAGCGAACATCGTCAGATATTGAGTGATCAGTGTGAATGGAGATACTGCATACTACTCTGAAACGGTGTTCTCATCATCACACAGAGTTTCAAAATGGCGTCATTTTGGGTCTCTGTTTGACAGGCTGGTTGAATGGTGCAACATGTGTATGTGTGGGTATTTGGGTGTGACCATAGACCGATGTTGGACAGCAACTGAACTGGGGAGAGGGGGAGGTGGGGGTGGCAGGCATATACTACGTAAAGGTTCCTGTAGAACACTCCTGACAAACCGAAAGGAGTATCCCTGACTGTGTTTGGAGTGATCCCATGTCGGAGAAGCCTGGACTGTTGATGAATTGTGTTACCCCTGTGTTCATTGATGAAGGGCGGGTCTGTATTGCTCCACGTGTTGTCGGGGAGGATGGTGATAGCCTTTCGGGAGGTTCTGGTCTTTCAATGTTTTGATTAGGCAGAGCAGTGTTACTGCTGGCTTCATGGTATGAAGAGCCGTCAGGTGTCACCTCAGGTCACGACTGGGAGTGACTGAGGGAGCTCTGACAGAAGTATAGTATACCACCCCTCTTCTCCATTAAATGTGTCGTTAATTGTCTATATGGGGCTTCGTAAGTTCGCGGAGACTTTTAGTTCCATATGTTGTAAGCAGTTGAATACGTTACACATGCAATAACAAATTAAATTAGTTTGTTGCGGAAGTCCGCTCCACAAATTAACTATGCTCCCAGCATGTACCACACATGTTTCTTGTTAAAAAATTTCATTAGTATTTCCCGGCACAAACCAGTGCTAAGGAGAGAGACGATACGACCGACTACGTAGTTACATTATGACAACGATGATTACATCCTATTATGACCTGATTTCGACGCTGAAATGCTTCCAACTATTTGATAGAAAGTAATTTCCATTTTCTAATGAAACTTGTTATTTTACCGTTACTGACAAAGATTTTATTACTGATACAGGCTAGTGCATTGAAATGTATTCTCGTTTAAATTCATATTGTAGTCAGTCTGACTTTAATGAGCCTCAAATATTAGAAAAATCTGGTTGAAACCATTGTCTACGCTTATCGTGTCCGGTGAAGCCCGTAAATAAATTTTCAAATTTAACGTAATGGCTGTTTGTGCGCCACTACGACAAATGAAAAGCAAATGGCCAAAAGAATCTTCCTACCAGATTCTTACGTTATTATTTTCTTGATAGTTTCACATGGAGGGAGATGAAATGAAGGAACACACGACTACGTTTAATGCGTATATTATGTAATAGCACATACGTCCACTGTCCTCTAAAAGAAAATACGTCCGTAGCTTTTCGCTTATGAAACAAAAGTAAAATCATACATCCCTAAATCCCAAACATCAGAGATACAGTTCCTTATAAAGGACATTAAATAATATGGCAAATTTGGAATATATATACACTCCTGGAAATGGAAAAAAGAACACATTGACACCGGTGTGTCAGACCCACCATACTTGCGCCGGACACTGCGAGAGGGCTGTACAAGCAATGATCACACGCACGGCACAGCGGACACACCAGGAACCGCGGTGTTGACCGTCGAATGGCGCTAGCTGCGCAGCATTTGTGCACCGTCGCCGTCAGTGTTTGCCAGTTTGCCGTGGCATACGAAGCTCCGTCGCAGTCTTTAACACTGGCAGCATGCCGCGACAGCGTGGACGTGAACCGTATGTGCAGTTGATGGACTTTGAGCGAGGGCGTATAGTGGGCATGCGGGAGGACGGGTGGACGTACCGCCGAACTGCTCAACACGTTTGGCGAGAGATCTCCACAGTACATCATGTTGTCGCCAGTGGTCGGCGGAAGGTGCACGTGCCCGTCGACCTGGGACCGGACCGCAGCGACGCACGGATGCACGCCAAGACCGTAGGATCCTACGCAGTGCCGTAGGGGACCGCACCGCCACATCCCAGCAAATTAGGGACACTGTTGCTCCTGGGGTATCGGCGAGGACCATTCGCAACCGTCTCCATGAAGCTGGGCTACGGTCCCGCACACCGTTAGGCCGTCTTCCGCTCACGCCCCAACATCGCTCAGCCCGTCTCCAGTGGTGTCGCGACAGGCGTGAATGGAGGGACGAATGGAGACGAGTCGCTTCTGCCTTGGTGCCAATGATGGTCGTATGCGTGTTTGGCGCCGTGCAGGTGAGCGCCACAATCAGGACTGCATACGACGAGGCACACAGGGCCAACACCCGGCATCATGGTGTGGGAAGAGATATCCTACACTGGCCGTACACCTCTGGTGATCGTCGAGGGGATACTGAATAGTGCACGGTACATCCAAACCGTCATCGAACCCATCGTTGTACCATTCCTAGACCGGCAAGGGAACTTGCTGTTCCAACAGGACAATGCACGTCCGCATGTATCCCGTGCCACCCAACGTGCTCTAGAAGGTGTAAGTCACCTACCCTGGCCAGCAAGATCTCCAGATCTGTCCCCCATCGAGCATGTTTGGGACTGGATGAAGCGTCGTCTCCCGCGGTCTGCACGTCCAGCACGAACGCTGGTCCAACTGAGGCGCCAGGTGGATATGGCATGGCAAGCCGTTCCACAGGACTACATCCAGCATCTCTACGATCGTCTCCATGGGAGAATAGCAGCCTGCATTGCTGCAAAATGTGGATATACACTGTACTAGTGCCGACATTGTGCATGCTCTGTTGCCTGTGTCTATGTGCCTGTGGTTCTGTCAGTGTGATCATTGTGATGTATCTGACCCCAGGAATGTGTCAATAAAGTTTCCCCTTCCTGGGACAATGAATTCACGGTGTTCTTATTTCAATTTCCAGGAGTGTATATTGCTGGGTGGTATATTACTTCAAATGTAAGGGTGTTTTTGAAAGATCTATATCAAACATATAGTTAGTTTTATTTTTCTTCACACAACATTAATTAGGTTTCAGAGTTCTTTCTGTTTCTGCACTTCCACATTTACACTACTGGCCATTAAAATTGCTACACCACAAAGATAACGTGCTACAGGAGTGAAATTTAACCGACAGGAAGAAGATGCTGTTATATGTAAATGATTAGCTTTCCCGAGCACTCACACAAGGTTGGCGCCGGTGGTGACACCTACAACCTGCTGACATGAGGAAAGTTTCCAACCGATTTCTCATATACAAACAACAGTTAACCGGCGTTCCCTGATGAAACGTTGTTGTGACGCCTCGTGTAAGGAGGAGAAATGCGTACCATCACGTTTGCGACTTTGATAAACGACGGATTGTAGCCTATCGCGATTGCGGTTTATCGTATGCGACATTGCTGCTCGCGTTGGTAGAGATCCAATGACTGTTAGCAGAATATGGAATCGGTGGGTTCAGGAGGGTAATACGGAACGCCGTGCTGGATCTCAACGGCCTCGTATCCCTAGTAGTCGAGATGACAGGCATCTTATTCGCATGGCTTTAACGGATCGTGCAGCCCCGTCTCGATCCCTGAGTCAACAGATGGAGACGTTTGCAAGACAACAACCATCTGCCCGAACAGTTCGACGACGTCTGCAGCAGCATGGACTATCAGCTCGGAGACCATGGCTGCGGTTACCCTTGACGCTGCATCACAGACAGGAGCGCCTGCGATGGTGCACTTAACGACGAACGTGGGTGCACAAATATCAAAAGGTAATTTTTTCGGATGAATCCAGGTTCTGTTTATGGCATCATGATGGTCGCATCCGTGTTTGGCGACATCGCGGTGAACGCACTTTGGTAGCGTGTATTCGTCATCGCCATACTGGTGTAGGCCTATCATCCGGCGTGATGGTATGGGATGCCACTGGTTACACGTCTCGGTCACCTCTTGTTTGCATTGACGGCACTTTGAACAGTGGACGTTTCATTTCAGATGTGTTACTACCCGTGGCTCTACCCTTCATTAGATCCCTGCGAAACGCTACGTTTGAGTAGGATAATGCACTACCGCATGCTGCAAGCCCTGGCCAGCACATTCTCCAGATCTCTCACCAATTGAAAACGTCTGGTCAATGGTGACAGCGCAACTGGATCGTCACAATACGCCAGTCACTACTCACTTACGAAATCTTTCTAGACATTATACAGACGGTAGACATCTGCTGTTCTCATAGACATTTTAGAGAAATTACACGATCTCAAATTTTTGTTCGGAATGACAAACATTGATTGAGAATAACACATCAGATTTGAGAAGCTTCTACCCCTATTATAAACAGTAATCTCTATAACCGTTATGAGGTAGATTTTCGTAAATATCATAGAAAATGTTGAAAGGAGGCGTTTGCCACGCGGTTTAAAGCCAAAAACGCTCTGTTACAATAGAAGTATATGGTATTTTTACCACCAATTTTCTAGTTAACTAACACAATTTTCCGCTGAATCACAGGCAATATTTCACTAAGCTCACTCGACACACATACTCTAAAAATGTGTGTGAAATCTTATGGGAATTAACTGCTGAGGTCATCAGTCCCTAACCTTACACACTACTTAACCTAAATTAACCTAAGGACAAACACACACACCCATACCGGAGGGAGGACTCGAATCTCCTCCGGCATCAGCCGCACATTCCATGACTGCAGCGCCCAGACCGCTCGGCTAATCCCGCGCGGTGACCCACATATTCATCACAATATTGCGTTGACCCAGTTTTCCCCTTTAATTCCGAATGCAGCACGTCCATTAACAAAAAATCGAAAATAAATCATAAGCAGATGGAACATTCCATGTACTGCAATACAGACTTACTGATAGAGTACTATCGGTCAAAAATAGAATAATACGGAGTACCTTTTCCTTAAGAGAGCCCGTGTTTCGAACATACAATTTTTCTGTAGTGAGCTTAATAGTCAACTAACTTTGAATCGTATGATATATAATTCGCCAACAGGCGACTGTTACAAACTTAGTTCTATTCTGAACATACGCTCATGGGAATCTATAGGCAGCAGTCATCTACCCTTCTATCGCTCAACTCTTTCCTGTACGCTACAAACACCCTATTTAAGGAGAAGAAATGTTTTTCAGGTTTTGACCTTGTTTGAGAGCTCAATTATTGCTATGAAAAAAAATACGACACTTTCATGAGATCGATCCACCTAGAAAAAGCATTCGACACCGTAAAGTAGTGCAAAATGTTTCAAATCCTCAGTAATATAGTTACACACGCCATGGTAAGGCAAGTAATATACAACACGTACAAGAACCAATGACGAACAGTAGGAATGAAAGACAGAAACAGAAGTACTTTAAGTGAAAATGATGAAATGAAGGAACCTTTTCTGTCTCCCCTGCTGTTTAATCTGTGTATGTATGTGGGAAAGGAAGAATGGAAAATTCGGGGCTGAGATTCAAATTTATGGTGAGGAGTCGCTAATGAGCGTATTCGTTAATGACGTTGCATTATGTGTGAAAGTGAGAAAAAAATACGGAATTTGCTGTAATTAATGGCATACAGAACTTTCAATACAGATTGAGAGTGAATCGAAGAGAGACAAACTTATTAGGAAGTATGAGAAATAATATCAGTTACGCACATATCACTAAAACCGTGGACCACGTTGCAGACGAAGAGAATGACTATTGGTACCTTGGAAGCAAACAGAATGACCAACGAGGCAAGGAAGTAAGCAGCAGACTAGACATTGCGAAGCGAGCATTCTGGCGTAATTAAAAAAAAAAAATCTTACGACTATGTCAGGCGCGTAGCAATGAACTGAAGTGAGTCTTGGACCATGGGAACAGCGGAGCAGAAGATGACAGAGGCGTTTCACATACGGAGTTACGGCAGTGTGCGAAAAACTAAGTAATCTGATATGGTAAGAAAGATGGCAGGGAAAGTAACATTTAGAAAATGTGAAATAGAAACAGCAAACTGGAAAAGAGTTAATATATCAGGCGATAACCTACATGCAAGTAGTACTATCGTGGAGGGCCAGAACTGTAGAGGGAGTCCGAGGCTGAAACTTTACAAGAAGTAATTAATAACGCTCGGTGCATCCTTCACTTTGAGACGAGGAAGTTGACATAGAACAGGAAAATGAGGACGCTCATCGCATCACACTACCACGGAACCTCATGAATGAAAAGCGGGAACGTTATTTATGGCAGGTATTTGGTCTGCAGTGAACATGCAGCAGTTAACAACGCTTCCCATTCCTTATTTTCTAAACAAAACTTTAGGTAACACGACGGCAGTCTTCTAATTGCCGAACGTTAGATATCGTGAAAATTCTTTTATGAAGTAATTGGCATATAAGTTTTGTGTATGTTTGTGTCTTGTGTGTGTGTGTGTGTGTGTGTGTGTGTGTGTGTTTGTCGGAGGTTGGGTGGGTAATGGGGGAGGGGGGTTCTCAATTGTGGACATGATTGTGAGACACAATGGAAATTAAAATCGTCAAATAGACAGACAGTCTGGAAGCATACCTTCACTGCATAGTGCTTTGCCCGTTGTTTGCTTTGAGAAGTCAGTCGTACTTCAGTAATTAAGGTTACTTAGTTCTCCCTGATGTACTCATTTCACATTAATTCATTTTACTTCCTTATAAGTATGTTTAGATCCAGGTGGATATATTAAGTTGGGAAATAAGACGAGCAAGAGCATTCGTTAGTATCTAAAGCTGTCATCAACCCGAAGTTCGGTTAGAACATCTCTGTGTTTTATCAGGCATGGTTCTATTAGAGATGATATACCGTTGTCGCTCTCCTACCTCAGAAATTAAATATCCAGCCAGTTACAGAGGGAGTTACTGTTCAACTTGGTTTCAGAATCAGGGCATTACTTGGCATTAAAAAATATTGCCCGAGGATAAAGACATACAATGAGACAGATAAAAGTCGTATGACTGACCAGTGACGGATACCGAGCCATCTGGATCCGTAGGCTGGTATTCTACCACTGAGTCACGGATGTAAGAAAATTAAAATATGACCTTTTTAGAGGTGCTACGCAGAAACCCTCTCATTGGAAACAAGAATAACAGATTTTCTTACAAATGCCGGAATAGGATATACATATTGTTCATGAAAACTCTAAGTGTAACCAGCCCCATTTAACCAAACGTGATTTTTATCTGTTGTCTCTCACGTAATTAACGTAGCGATGCCACGATGAGAAATGTATTCTGGCCTCTAACCTTTGTTTCAGTGCGGTTGTTTTTTTGCTGTAGGACAGGCTGATTTGTCTTTCGAATGAAGTGCCGACCACGAAGAATGTGAAGTGATATGTACGTCAGTGTTGGTCCAGTGGACCAGAGAAGATGCATACGATCACCCTTCGAGTTATGAATGGCTCTTGTTTTCTGATTCACTTCACCTCTCCATTAGTCGAGCAAACATTACGTATCGTACGAGAACCGGTAAATTACGCACATACCTTGATCAATAATCGCTTATCTAAGTTCTTACTTCAAGCATTATAGTGACAGCATAAACGTTTCACCCATTAAGGAGATAACACAGTGAAACCGGAGCAGTCAATACAGTATGTGCAAGTAACCGCCGTGTACATTGCTTGGAGTGCTACAATTTTGAAACATTCAGTTAGCGATAGTCATTTGCTAGTTTTGCGGCGCCCTGAGGACTTAAATCAATGGAGCGCTCTGCCACACAGGCCGAATCTGCACATCGTGCCACTTGTATCCACACAGTAAAGTGACCGCAATTTTTTCTTATTGTTTAGGGATCTCTAAAACTAGCCCGAAAATCTTATAATCCATTTCTGTTCTCTTTCTACAGCGTCAAACACATGAAAGCTTTTAGTGGGATAATACCTATTCACAATCAGCAGTTGTAGCCGAACGTGTTCTCTAAATGTCGATTAAGCGGATAGTCAGTACCATCCTTCTTATATACTAATATAATGTTGTTCAGTACACTGTCCTCAGTCAACAATGGAAATACCTGCATTTATACTCATTACACGCTATATTTTCCATTCTGCACATCCATAGTGAGGAGGCATTTTTTACAAAGAAGACATATGCTAAAGTTCCTTCAACAAATTTTAATTAAAATCTTTCTTAAGTAAGTAGAAGATCATAATCTCAAATATCTTTTGCCGAGTAGCACCAGTCACTATAAACAATTAAACTGAACGGATGACTACACACAGTAAGCGGAATTTTTACAATATACTATCAAACTGCACTTGAAGGCGGTATCTGCTTATTAGCTCAAGGAATCGCAATTTCTTACTTTGCCTAAACTGTGGTTCTGTCATGTAAAATATAAATGAATCACAATTGAGTGTGGAATTTTTAGATTATATGAAAGGATTAGGAATGCCAACGAGAAGAACGCAAAGTGATGATTCATAACAAACGATTATACTTACGACAAAATTGCCTAAGGATGATGGTTTTTCAGTTACAGTTTTCGAATTACATTTCCTATTGAAAGGGAAAGTGGGTTGGCCCGTGCTTGGGAGCGAGGTGGCCAGTCCGCTGTCGTCAGATGTATTGTAAGGGTTTAGCTGCGAGATAGTGGTAGATGCGAACATTTAGTTATGAATCACCCAGGTTTCAGAACTTGTATATGTGGGGAACATGTAATAACCCGAGATACCGTCAACATAGTAGCAGGTTTAGATTTGTATTGTAACAACATTAACAGTAATTTGATCCATATAAAGGAAATTATAGTTCAGTTTTATATGCCGACCACACAGGCTGAAGATGAAGAGATATAAAAAGTATAAGAGGCTATGGAAACGGTAGTACAGTATGTAAAGAGACACGAAAACCTCATAGTCATGGGAGAATGGAATGCAGATTTAGGGAAAGGGGAGTAGAAGAAAAGGTTACAGGAGAATATGGGTTTGGGACAAGAAATGAGAGAGGAGAAAGACAAATCCAATTCTGTGAAAACAGCGAATACTCTGTTCAAGAATCACAAGAAAAGGAGGTATACTTGACAAAGATACAGGAAGATTTCAGTTGGCTTACGTCATGGTCAGATAGGGGTTCCGAGGCTATAGATACAGCAATAAGGAATAGCTCAGTAGGCTGTGCAGTTGAAGAGGTATGGTCATCTCTAAAAAGGGTCATCAAAGAAGTTGGAAAGAAAGAATGGGTACAATAAGGGTAACTGCGAAGAAACCATGGGTAGCTGAAGAAATGCTTCATTTGATCGATGAAAGGAGGGAGTACTAAAATTTTCCGGGAAACTCTTGAATACCGAAATACATGCCCCTGAGGAATGAAATAAATAGGAAATTCAGGGAAGCTAAGGTGAAATGGCTGCATGAAAGATGTGAAGAAGTCCAAAAAGAAATGATTCTCGGAAGGACAGACTCAGCATAAAGGAAAGTCAAAACATCCTTTGTCGGCATTGAAAGGAAGTGTGGTAACATTAAGAGTGCAACGGGAATTTCACTGCTAAATGCAGAGGATACAGCGGATAGGTGGAAAGAATACATTGAAAGCCTGTGTGCGGGGGAATATGTGTATGATGTGATAGAAGAGGAAACAGTAGTCGATTTAGAACAGATAGGGCATCCAGCATTAGAATAAGAATTTGAAAGAGATTTGGAGGACTTAAGATCAAATAAGACAGAAGGGATAGATGACATTTCATCAGAATTTCTAAAATCATTGGGGGAAGTGGCAACAAAACGACTATTCAAGTCTGGCCGGGGTGGCCGACCGGTTCTAGGCGCTACAATCTAGAAACGCGCGACCGCTACGGTCGCAGGTTCGAATCCTTGCCTCGGGTATGGATGTATGTGATGTCCTTAGGTTTAAGTAGTTACAAGATCTGGGGGACTGATGACCTCAGAAGTTAAGCCCCATAGTGCTCAGAGCCATTTGAACCACTGTGACTATTCACGTTGGTGTGTAGAATGTATGAGTCTGGCGACATACTATTTTACTTTCGGAAAAATATCATCCACACAATTCCGAAGATTGCAAGAGCTGACAAGTACAAGAATTATAGCACAATCAGCTTAACAGCTAATGCATGCCAGTTGCTGACTAGAATATTATGCAGAGGAATGGAAAAGAAAATTGAGGATGCGCTTGTTGTTGATCAGTTTGGGTTTACGAAAAGTAAATGCAAGAGGGAGGCAATTCTCACGGTGTGGTTGATAATGGAAGCAAGACGAAAGAAAAATCAGGACGTATTCATAGGATTTGCCGATCTGGAGAAAGCCTTCGACGATGTAAAGTGATACAAGATGTTAAAAATTCTGAGAAACATAGGGGTAAGCTCTAGAGACAGACCGGTAATATACAATATGTAAAAGAGCCAAATGGGAATATTAAGAGTGGAAGACCAAGAAAGACGTGCTCGGATCAAAAAGGATGTAAGATAGGGTTGTGGTCTTTCCCCCTGCAGTGTTACGAGGCTTTATGCTTAATTACAGACATACTATTTTATCAGCTGATTTGTTTTCACCACGTAACGCCCACTGTTTACATCCTTATTCGTTGTTGAGCGATGTATCACTTTTCGTTCTGACACCGCAACTCTTCCTTTCCTATATCTTTACTACTTTTTATCTATATACATGATGAACTATTGGTTTCGTCTTTTAACAACTTATTAATAACTGTGGAAGTATAACAGGCATCGCGTCCCACCTAATGTGTCACCCGCCTATACGTTTTACATGGACCTTTCAAGACTCGATAAATCTGTTTACAAAGAGAAAGCAGAATATCTCTTCCTTTGACGCTGTCCCACAACGACCTAGGAAGCTCCACGCCCTCGCGGCCCAGGCTCTTGCATGGGTCGCGGTAGTTTGCAGCATTCGTTTTATCCCTTGCCCACTTGCCGCTGCGTCGATCATTCGTGGTGATTGTTGGGCAACGTCTTCCATGTTATCTGCAACATAAATAAACTTTCTTCCCATAGTATTTCTGAAAACCCAAAAACAAACTTAAAGAACATAATGATTTAATGAGGGGTGGGACAGGCCTAAGACTAGTGACACGATACCCCGTACTGTTGAATCTGTGCATCGAAGAAGCAATGATGGAAATAAAAGAAGGGTTCGGAAGTGGAATTAAAATTCAAGGTGAAAGGACGTTAATGAAACGATTCACCGATGACATTGCTATTCTGAGTGAAAGTGAAGAAGAATTACATGATCTGCTGAACGGATTGAACAGTCTTATGAGTACAGAATATGGACTGATGGTAAATCGAAGAAAGACGAAAGTAATGAGATGCAGCAGAATTGAGAATAGCGAGAAACTTAATATCGGAATTGATGGTCCCGAAGTACATGAAGTTAACGGATTCTTCTACCTAGTCAGTGGGCTAACCAATGACGGACGGAGCAAGGAGGACATCAAAAGCAGACTAGCAATGACAAAAACGGCATTCCTGGCCAAGAGAAGTCTACTAGTATCAAACAAGGGCCTTAAGTTGAAGAAGAAATTTCTAAGAATGTACGTCGGGAATACAGTATTCTATGGCAGTGAAACATAGACTGTAGCAAAATGAGAACAGAAGAGAATCTAAGAATTTGGGATGTGGTGCTACAGACGTATGTTGAAAATTAGGTGGACTGATAAGGTAAGGGATGAGGAGTTTCTGCGCAGAATAGGAGGGAAAAGGAATCTGAGGAAAACACTGATAAGGAGGGCACAAGATGATAAGACATCTGTTACGACATGAGGGAATGACTTCCATGGTACTGGAGGGAACTGCAGAGGAAGATACAGATTGGAATACATCCAGCAAATAACTGAGGACGTAGGATGCAAGTGCTACTCTGAGTTGAAGAGACTGGCAAGGGAGAGGAATTCGTGGCGGGCCGCATCAAACCAGGAAGAAGACCGTTGAGCCCCGCCCCCCCCCCCCCCCCCAAAAAAAATGAACTATCGAGTTAGTGGTTAGTGAGAATTAAGAGTAAGTAGGAATATAACCTATACGCATCTATACACAATAACGGCAGAAAATGGCAGAACTAAATAGAAGTAAATTGTAGGTAGCTTGTTTCTCCATTAGAAAGATTGCGTCTATTCTAATTTTGCGGCAGTTGCATGAGGATGCAAATTATGATTACTTTTATACACGCTGTAAAAGTTACAAGCGTCAGTTATCTTTGACATTGTACGTGGTGAGCTGATATTAGTCAAGAATGTTTTTAAGGTGACTAAGACCCCAGTATCAATAACTCACTGAGTTGGAACGAGGTCATGTGAGAGGACTACGAGAAACTGGATGTTCCTCCCGCAATAATGCAGAAAAACTTCGCTGTAATTGAGCCACTGCACGTGATTTCTGGCAGTGGTGGTACGAGAATGTACGATCGCAAGAATACTGCGCTCTGGACGACCACGTGGCACTACTGAGAGGGAAGACCATCGTTTTTGCGTATAGCTCTGCTACGTCATATTGCATCTGCAGCAAGAGCTTCAGGAGCATTTGGCACTATAGTGACACAACGAACCGCTACGAATATCGATTACTTAAAGGACATCTCCGAGCCAGAAGCCCTGTAGCTAGCATTCCACTGACCCCAAACACCGCCATTTTCGACGTCAGTGGGGTCAAGCGGCAGCTCATTGGAGGGCAGGTTGCAGCTCTGTTGTGTTTTCTGATTAGAGCTTGTTCTGCCTTGATGCCAGTTATGGCCGTGTGTTGGTTATAATGAGCCATTTTCAGAGCCTGCTACCAACTTTCCCTCCGCTTTCGACACAGTGGACCTACACTTGGAGTTATGGTCTGTGGCAGATTTCGTATGATAGCAGGAGTACTCTTGACATTTTCCCAAGTATGCTGACTGCAAATATATAAATTGGTCTGGTGATTCGACCTGTTGAGCTGAAATTCACGAACAGCAATTCAAGCGGTGTTTACCAACTTGGTAATTGTGTCCGCAGCTCTTTGTCTAGGGGCTAGCGTTGCTGTCTCTGAATCACAGCGTCTGGGGTTCTATACCCGGTAGGGTTGGGGATTTTCTCTGCCCAGGCACTGGGTGTTTGAGTTGTTCTCTTCTTTTTATCATCATCACAATTTGTGAGAGAGACGGTCGTAGGTTCGAATCCTGCCTCGGGCTTGGATGTGGGTAATGTCCTTAGGTTAGTTAGGTTTAATTTGTTCTAAGTTCTAGGCGACTGATGACCCCACATCATCGTCATCACCAACAGCTGACAAACCGCTGTTTTATCCCAGCAGGCTCTACGGAGTGTCTCCAATCGAGAACAAATGGAACATCGAGTAACAACTCCATCGTCATGTACAAACAGCATTAACCGTCCCTGAATTGACCGACCAAGTGTAAAAGGCATGTAACTCCCTTTACACAACCTGACATCCGTCACCTGGACAACACAATGCATGTACGTTTGCATGATTTCTGTTGGCTAAACCGGTTATTGATGCATAAGCATTTCAATTTTGCTATAGCTTACCTCCGTCTTACTATAACTTGTGATCTTGCAGTGTTAATCACTTAAAAATTACCTACACAAATGTATTCCCGAGATTTAATTACTGTATATTAATTGTAGTTTGGTGTTAGGAATGGATCCATTAGTGTAATTCGAATCTCATATACAAGACGAAGCAAGGTTCCACAGTGGTAAGACGATGGAACTACATTCAGGAAGATGGCGTTTCAAATACGCGTCAGCCCTTCCAGAGTTAGCGCTTCTGTGGATTTTCATAAATCACGACAACAGTCTCCATGATGATTCCTTCCGTATCCTTCCAACATCTGAATTTGTGTTCCGTCTCTAATGACTTCAATACCAACAGGATGTCAAACCCGAATCTTTCCGTACGTCAGCATTTTAATCTGTCGAAGCTTCTCCTTTTGACCTGTAGTAAGAATGATTAGTTTCTGTTGTGGTGTAACACTTGGGATGTGATTTTCTTTCCGAAGAGGGCATGATTTGTTACCCACAGGAATGGAATTTTCTTGAAAAGTAACTGTTTGAAATTTTCTTCGCGTGGAACTGTAAAGGTGACTAACTCCATGAAATACTTAATGTTGAATAAACGCTCACACCAGGTATTGCTTAGTAATGCTGTGTTTTTCAGGAAGTGTTATCAGTCATTACCACTAAACAGGATTGTGTGTGTAGGATGCGGGTACTTCAGCACACTCGTGTGTACAGCTTCCATTTTGTGACGGGGTGGAAACACAATTATTTGCAGTAAAGGTGATGAGTGTGGAGAAGTCGAGAAGGTCCTCATAATCCAGTCGTTTCGGTAGTAGTTGCTAACGGATGCTCGAGGTGCTGTAAAGACCAACACCACTGAACAGTGGACGAATGGAATCGAGTGCGTTGCAGTGACAAATCACGCTGTACCCTGTGGCCGTGAATCGGTTCGCGTCTGACAAACGCCTGGCGGAAGTTACCTTGCATGACTTACAATGCCGACGACGAAGTACCGAGAAGGCGGTGTTATAGTATGGCTACGATTCTCGTCGTTGGCGTGTGTTCTCCATTAGCGCTTCAGAGACGCTAAATGCAGAAGAATTTTAACATATTTTGCAGCATTGTGTACTGTGTACAGTGAAGGAGCATTTCGGAGACGATGATAGTATGAAAATGAACATTCACCGTAGCATAAAGCAGCATCCGTGAGGCAATATTTGTCCACAGTAACATTTCTGAAATGGACTCTCCTGCTTACATTCTCGACCAGAAACCACTGGAGCATCTTTGGGATGATTTAAACGTAGACATCCCTTCAGATCCTTACGTCAAACTACTTTCTACGGTTTCGAGCCATATTAAGGACCGCTAATAGGTGGCCTGACTGTTTTGACCACATAGTGTGTGTGATTCCTCTTGACATAACACTATATCTGGTAAGCGAGGCGCCGTTATAATGTTAGATGGGCAGTAACGTCCACTATGAATCAACTTAAAACTTGTAACATTGGTTCACAATTTTTTTGTTCTTATCGACCCTCGTTTCTGCTGCCTCGAAGTAAAGAACAGCGTAACCATCATATCTGACATTCCTTTCCAGTAAAACAGAGTTGTTACGAACGAATTAAATAGCATAGCTATGTAATCCAGAATGGATGTTGTTGCTAGACCCTGGCATTCGAATCAGTTTCTACAACAAGGACGAGTTGAAACGTAAACTATCGTTAATCTAATCTTCCTTCCACGTCCCATCCCAACCACTTTCTTTTTTACTGCCATAATTTCATTTTACGAGAGGTGCCATTGCGAACAAGATGAAACGGCGCCGCATTACGACTCCAGAAGATTGAGGACGACTTTAGCTCCAAGAATATTGCTATCCGGCCGTATACTTTTACTTTACAGCATTCCGGAGGATAACACTCCCAATTAAACGAAATTATTCTTCTATAATCGTCAGAAGTACAGAAAAATTTGGAAATATACGAATGTCACATAATTTTTTTAGCATCTATTAAAGCTTAAACAATTGGAAATTGGCTAGATAGTCCGGTCGGGTAAACCTTCCGCCAGGAGCAAGTGTTTCGAGTTGACACCACTTCGGCCACTTGGGTGTGGATGGGGCTGAAATGACGATGATACGGACCACACCACACACAGTCCCTGAGCGGAGAAAAGTCTCCGACCAAACCGAAAATCGAACCCGGGACGTTAGGTATGACATTCCGTCGCGCTGACCTTTCAGCTACCAGGGGCGGACTCTAAACAAGTTATGCTCTGCCGCCTTATGTTTGAGAAAGTAGTCAACCTACTTATGTTGAGTAACGACTGGGGAAGTGGAAGCATAATATATGTACTCGTCTGATTGTAGAACGAACATAAAGTACGCCGGCCGCGGTGGTCTAGCGGTTCAGGCGCTCAGTCCGGAACCGAACGACTGCTACGGTCGCAGGTTCGAATCCTGCCTCGGGCATGGATGTGTGTGATGTCCTTAGGTTAGTTAGGTTTAAGTAGTTCTAAGTTCTAGGGGACTGATGACCACAGATGTTAAGTCCTATAGTGCTCAGGGCCATTTGAACCATTTGAACATAAAGTACGTGAAAGTAGTTCTCAGTTTCTGCTTTCCTACTTTTCATTCAGTCATATTTTCAGTTGCGTAGCTAGTATTTCAGTTGCGTAAAAAGAACTAAACGGAAAGTTCAGACTCATCGTAAACGAATGTTATATTGTAAATTACAATAATCTGCTGCACTTAGTTTGTGAAGGTGTAGTGCTTAACGGAATACTTGTCCAGTTGCCGTTGATTTTGTTATTTTTGTCAAGCTAATCAAAACACATAAACAGATTCAGAGTCGACTCCCGACATCAAAATGCCTAAACGACAGCGAGACCACTTTAACTTATTTATTACTCAGTATTCAATGAATTTAATTATTCATCGCTCTCTGATTTTGCTATACATATTCAATTATTCTGGCGGGTGTCATGAATACCACAACTGAAGAAAAAATGCCAAAGATACATTAGAAGATTGCGAGACATATTAATTATTAATGTTTGTGATAACGGCAGCATGCAGAATGAGTGATCCAATTTGGAATTTACAAGACTTATGCAGACGTTAACACAGCAGACGTTCCTCGTTCATATCCAGAAAGGTGAGTGTTAGAGCAAACTCACTCCGTGAAGAGCTGCCAGATGTATTTGGAACATATAAACATGTGTGTATGACGTCTAATTAAAAGGTAGAATACGGAAGTGTGGATTCCAAGAGGGAATGTCGATTATTTCACACTGTCACGGAGCGGGCTTTCTCTTTCCATGGCACCTGGCTCGTGCAAGATCTGACGCTATGACAGTAGTTTATGTATGGGACCAGAGGGCAGCAGACAGTGAAAGGGTGCTAGACATCAATGTGATCACATCTCCTCTATATTCTCCACTTCCCAGTGGAAGACATTACAGCAGGCCCGTCCACGATGTGCCTAGCTAAAGACGGGACGAGTATGTTGACCTAATGCGGCTTAGATAAGGTTTGGCTGAGATTTGGTCGTTACTTCTTGGTAGCACTTGATAAAGGGAGATATTTTATTTTCTATTGAGGAGTGACAAGTATCTATCGGGGCATATCTCCTCAGTTCGGCAGAATCGTGGTGTCAGCTCTGTTTGCCATTCGCCGTTTGTTTGTGGTATGAAGAACGTTCTTAGGTCAAGTGGCTGTTTGCACACAAGGGCATTCTAGCGATCTGTCATTACAAGCTTTTAAAAATGATTGGCAATGGCAGAACAGAGGCATTTCAACTCTCAATATACAGGGTGTTACAAAAAAGTACGGCCAAACTTTTAGGAAACATTCCTCACACACAAAGAAAGACATGTGGCCGGAAACGCTTACTTTCCATGTTAGAGCTCATGTTATTACTTCTCTTCAAATCACATTAATCATGGAATGGAAATACACAGCAACAGAACCTACCAGCGTCACGTCAAACACTTTGTTCCAGGAAATGGTCAAAATGTCCTCCGTTAGCGAGGATACATGGATCCACCCTCCGTCGCATGGAATCCCTGATGCGCTGATGCAGCCCTGGAGAATGGCGTATTGTATCACAGCCGTCCACAATACGAGCACGAAGAGTCTCTACATTTGGTACCGGGGTTGCGTAGACAAGAGCTTTCAAATGCCCCCATAAATGAAAGTCAAGAGGGTTGAGGTCAGGAGAGCGTGGAGGCCACGGAATTGGTCCGCCTCTACCAATTCAAGGGTCACCGAATCTGTTGTTGAGAAGCGTACGAACACTTCGACTGAAATGTGCAGGAGCTCCATCGTGCATGAACCATATGTTGTGTCGTACTTGTAAAGGCACATGTTCTAGCAGCACAGGTAGAGTATCCCGTATGAAATCATGATAACGTGCTCCATTGAGCGTAGGTGGAAGAACATAGAGCCCAATCAAGACACCACCAACAATCCCTGCCCAAACGTTCACAGAAAATCTGTGTTGATAACGTGATTGCACAGTTGCGGGCGGATTCTCGTCAGCCCACACATGTTGGTTGTGAAAATTTACAATCTGATCACGTTGGAATAAAGCATCATCCGTAAAGACACATTTGTACCCGTGGAGGCCAATCAGCTGCTGATAGTGCCTGCACACGCTGTACATGGTACGGAAACAACTGGTTCTCCCATAGTACTCTCCATACAGTGACGTGGTCTACGTTACCTTGTACAGCAGCAACTTCTCTGACGCTGACATCAGGGTTATCGTCAACTGCACGAAGAATTGCCTCGTCCATTGCAGGTGTCCTCGTCGTTCTATGTCTTCCCCAGTCGCCAGTCATAGGCTGGAATGTTCCGTGCTCACTAAGACGCCGATCAATTGCTTCGAACGTCTTCGTGTAGGGACACCTTCGTTCCGGAAGTGTGTCTCGATACAAACGTACCGCGCCACAGCTATTTCCCCGTGCTAATCCATACATCAAATGGGCATCTGCCAACTCCGCATTTGTAAACATTGCACTGACTGCAAAACCACGTTCGTGATAAACACTGACCTGTTGATGCTACGTACTGACGTGCTTGATGCTAGTACTGTAGAGCTTGAGTCGCATGTCAACACAAGCACCAAAGTCAACAATAACTCCCTTCAATTGGGCGAACTGGCGGTGAATCGAGGAAGTACAGTACATACTAACGAAACTAAAATGAGCTCTAACATGGAAATCAAGCGTTTCCGTACACATCTCCACATAACATCATTTCTTTATTTGTGTGTGAGGAATATTTCCTGAAAGTTTGGCCGTACTTTTTTGTAACACCCTGTATATTACGCGGTTGCATAAGCGAAGGGTACAGCATATTTGCTATCAACCGTAATTACTGCACCAAGCTGAAAAAGTTTACTCAGATACTTGACAATGAAAGAGCAAGATATTGCTTTTGTGTTAGTAGAAGAGCCCACACCGTGTTACGAGAGGAGGCCGAAATGCACACGTCTTTGCCCACGCAGGCCGGCGAGGGGAGGGAAAAACTATACTGACGTGAAGTCTGGAACATGACAAGGAATGAGAATTCAGAAAGCGGACATAATTAGTTTGATACTTTACTTTGATCCACTAATGTTGAACGTAGCTCTTGACGGTACATAATTCACAAAATTATCTGTTCAGAATACATTCTTAGATAGTAATTATAGTAACTCAATATAGCGCCTTGCTAGGTCGTAGCAAATGACGTAGCTGAAGGCTATGCTAAACTGTCGTCTCTACAAATGAGAGCGTCTGTAGACTGTGAACAATCGCTAGCAAAGTCGGCTGTACAACTGGGGCGAGTGCTAGGGAGTCTCTCTAGACTAGACCAGCCTTGTGGCGGCGCTCGGTCTGCAATCACTGACAGTGGCGGCACGCGGGTCTGACGTATACTAACGGACCGCGGCCGATTTAATACTACCACCTAGCAAGTGTGGTGTCTGGCGGTGACACCACAATTGCAACTATTGACAATGGGATTCATGGTTCTGTACACTGGGAAGCACTTCCTGCTGTATTTGCAAGGATGGACCACATGAAGAAATCGAGGTACGAACAGTAAAATTTCCGAATTCGTATGCACTATCCCACTGACAGTTGAATCAGTTTCCGATGGAACTGACCGAAGAATGTGGAGATGTTATATATTACTGCAAAAACGTTGGTTAAGGCAGTGGGCCTCGCCTGGAATGATTTTTCGATTGAAAACTCGCTGTTGTTGAACTTCTGAAGGAGAATGGCGTGCAGGGACGAGAAGTAGAGCATCCAGAATGGATTGCAGAACCCACATTTTAAGTGGACTTGACGACACACTCCCTAGAGTAAGTCATTTCAAGGTGAGAAACAACTTCTTCATTACTTGATTGGGATGTATTTAAAAAGACAGCCGCGATATATAAGGGACACATTCTATGAAACACAGTTCAGTTCCCTAAGCTCACTGCCGTTAAAGGAAATGCGAGGTTTAAAGAGTTCTTGGTGGCCTTGAAAGAACTGCGAAAGTAGGTTCTTAAACGGTTTGAGGTCGTTGCCAGTCTTAGATCTATTTTCGAGCTGTTTTCGAGACGGTTTGCTGTTTTAGTTGAAAGCGCCCCCGTGCATCTGAAGATATAAATGACTGACCGGCAAGGTAATTGTCGTAGAATTTCCACATCTCCGTAATGGGGATGAAAACGTGCTCCAATATTTCTGTCAACATCTTTCAGTGAAAGGCCTTTTTCCGATTATGAAACTAAAGGAGTCATGATGAAGTAGCAATATGAGGCGAAAATCTGTAAAGTTGTTTGCGTCTGTCGTTTTCTACCAGGTAAATATTATGTAGCATCTTCAGCCCGCTAGAAATAAGTAATACTGAAAATATATATTTGTGATTTCTACAAAATGTTAAATATAAAAACAAGTCGTATGCAGGTGACTACGCCGCCATTTAAACGCGACGCGTTCGCAGCTCCTCAACTTCGCCCGTCTCATGCTCAGACAGCGTGCAACGGCAGTGGGTAAATGTGCAGCACTACGGTACTCGTGTCTATGCACGGTTCACGAGCCGAATACTCTGCCCTCCACTCCTCCCTCTCGCTCCCTACCTCACAGCCTCAATTGCAACGAGTTTAAGAGTTGATGATAACTTTTTGGGAGTCGTTAGGATGCATCATATTCATATTAAAACTACTTCTATAGTCGATGTTTCGATCCCTCTGTTGTGAATTTCTTCAGGATGCCCATGGTGTCCTTGGATGA
This sequence comes from Schistocerca gregaria, assembly GCF_023897955.1. Lineage (NCBI taxonomy): Eukaryota > Metazoa > Arthropoda > Insecta > Orthoptera > Acrididae > Schistocerca > Schistocerca gregaria. Next base: position 204,412,845 of record NC_064924.1, read on the forward strand.
CTGAACATTGTCGAACGACAATGCTGCATCACTTATAAAAGGCTCTTTTCCCCGTCATGTTTCGGAGAAGTGGATTTCCTGGGTAAAACGCTTTAGGCTGCCATTGATGGGCTGTCCCGATTTGGTGGTCATGGACTTCCATTCAACAGGTACTATCTTCTCGGGTTGGCATTCGCATTTCCTTAAAATCCGTATCCTAATCAACTTTCTGTAGGTGCTCCGCTAACGCTGATTTTATATTTAGTTTCAAACGCTCTTTAACTAGTTTGTATGGTCCTTCCATTTTGGCCCATATATACTAAAAAATTTTGTGGCACTCCAGGACTGCCGTATGGGTCAGATATCGGTAGTTGCGGTGCACATGTACAGCAAACAAATTATTACTCTGCTACCACGGGCCGCGGAATTTGAATCGCCGCCAGACGTCATGGACGTCGAAGACCCCTAGAGGTCTCTGCATAATCGCGCCGTAAGCTGTGGCGGTGCGCGCGTCCTGGCCCACATGTAGTGTGAGGGCGCCACAGAGGAACACGTGGTTCCAGCGGCCAATAGCGGCGCCCCCGATAGAGTATTTAAGAGGCGGCCACTTATTCAGCCAGCGACTCCCCTCCTTTTCCATCCTCTCTGACCTTTCCCTTGGCAGGTCCCACCTGGCAGTGTTATTCTTCGTTGTGTGTGCTGCAAGTGGGTTTTAGGTGTGTTGTTCCAGAGTGTTTTTAATACTGTGACCTACTTAGAACCCGTGCATGCGCACTCGGTGTCTTCTCTGTGTTTTAAGAATCGCCAACTGTGTTTTTTTTTCACTTTCTGATGACTTTTTTAACTGTTCCCCATGAACGTCTTCATGTCAGTGTATTTTTACCTCCATTTTCTCCCCTTACTCTGTTTTATGTTCCCCTTTTTATCGCCTTATGTATGTATCATTTATTCTTGTTTTGGTTGTCATGTCACTCGGCTGAAGAGCGGCGGATTGTGCCGCTGACAGCCCTCCCCTCCCCAGGGGACTGAGATCACAATAAAGGAAAAAAAAAACTCAGCCAGCGAGTCTAATCGTTCCGTGAACCTCGACACATCGCCTCCACGAGACAGTGTGTATATCGTTCTTTATTTTCGTTGATAGTGGACGCCTTGGATTGGTTTGGTTGTGTCCGTCACTCCGTTGCTTCTTGCGTGTTGTTGTCGTAAGGTCTCTCTCCATCGTACGTCGTTGTTTCGTGTCTGTCCTTTCCGTTCGTTTGTTTGTGTGCGTGCCACTCTCCATTTGGTCCTGCCGCACTTTCTCGGCCACCACGCGACCCTTCCGGTCACGGTCACAACAGGTCACAACAATTACAATTTTAGAATAATTCAATGATTCATTCAAAAGAGAGAGCTTTGCAAACTGAGCAGGTCGGCTCACCTCTGGTCCATATGCAAGTCGTTATTCCAATTGATATTGGTTAATAGTGATGTTGAATACAGTGCCAAATTTCGTCCAATTGACAAGTTGCGTAGTTAAAATCCCCAGCTGACTGTAGGGCTCTGTATATAACCCTCCAAACGTTCTCAACTGGGAAGAGATCCGGCCATCTCGCTGGGTGTCATGGATGACGACCAAAGGCGTTCTGCTGTGGCACGTTGGCCATCAGGAGGCAGTTCGAAATCACATTCATGACCGAAGAAAATTCTAGTTCATAGAAAAGTATTCTCGGCTGAAGGCTTGTCTGGAAACGCCTCAGGCAGTGGTGGCATTCAAGCTTGACTATCGCCCCCCATACAACCCAATAACCGCGAGTGATGGATTCGATGTCATTTCTTTTCATGGCAGGAAGGTTTTGCTTTCCATACAAGGCACCCTTACAGCACAACGGTATGACGGCCATATTATTCGCCCACTTTTGTTATCCTTAATGGGAATCCATCATGGGCTTACACTTCAACAAGATAACGGCTGCCCACATTAAGGGACATCGTATGCTGCTTATGTTCGTGTTGTCAAACCCTACCTTGGCTAGCAACATCGCTGGATCCCTCCCTAATTGAGAATGGTCACTGCATTTTGGGCGATCCTTTCTACCAGATTTTTATCACCTAACGAGCCAATCGGACAGAATTTGGCACTAAATCCGTCAGGAGCACATCCAACAACTCAATCAATGAAGGCAAATAACTGCACCGTACCGTAGTCTCTCTCTCTCTCTCTCTCTCTCTCTCTGTCTCTCTCTCTCTCTCTCTCTATCTATCTCTCTCTCTCTCTCTTTCTCTCTCTTTTTTTTAAGCCTAGTGTTGGTACGATGAGGCATCGAGATACCTTTTTGCCCTTGTTGAATTCATAGGCTTCCTATTATATTGTCTAGTTTTCTATGGATTAAAATACCTAAAGAAGTAAGGTCGACCATACGACTGCATCTCACAGTTGTCATTAACTCATCTCCCGCCTTACAAGCCACACTAAAGTTCTCCAGCCTACTTGCAGGCCTATACAGTTAGGAAGACTTGTGTGAGAATAAATTGAGCTCACATATTGTTCATAAAAGTTTCCTTTATATTTAAAATGTCTCGATCGTAAGTATATTTCCTTCAGCTAACAAGGATACGAGAAATTTTATCCCCATTGATCTTCAAAGTGTTTATTGCTGGGATTTTAGTAAACAAACATTTCACATTGAAGTTCCTCAGAGTCAAGTCAAGAAGTCAACTCAACACTGTTTTTGGACAGTTGACTGACATACAGGGACACGAGTAGAACTCCCAGGAAGAAGCGAGCATAACAATTGAATCGTCGAGAGTAGAGGTTTGAAGAGGAATATGGCACCGCCTGACAACTCGGAATATTTTACCGTTAAGTAAAACAGTGACGAAAGCCAGACACTAACATCATACTCCGTGTCTTTCGCATCGACCTCATATACTGTCAGCTGCCCACGAGTTGAACTCTTCCTTGTTGACCACGACTTCGCATTCTGCAGTACTGATTGGTATAACGTTTGCTGAAAGAGGGTAATATGAATAGGAATCACTACCTCAGGGACGTCTTAGAACCCGAAGTGATGAAATAAGTCTGTAGAAGTCTAAATGCCATGTTTCAGCATGATACTGTCACATTTGACTCTCCTTCAAATTGTGAAGGATACCATTTCCTCGGTGCATAACACGACAGGCTACTATGTCATCCACCTAACAACGCTCGTAGCTGGTTGACTGACACCTTCTTCGACCACTAACAATGTATTGTGGATAGAAAAAGACTGACACCAAAGGAGTTTCACCTGGTTTACAACCAGGTCTTCTTTGATCCCATTGCATAATGTGAAGGCTGCGACTGGAGAATGCCGTGCGTTAAAATAACACTCAGAACATGTACAATTCTGAATCTTAATGTTTTTCAGAGAGGTAACTTGTTACGATTATTAATAAGGGAACTAGTTACGATTATCAACTGTTGAGTATCAATTATTTCCATAAATTTCTCACAGATTTATTACATTTCTAAAGTGTGATCTGTTGCGAACAACTGATAGCGTAAAACAATAATAAATCGATACAACCCAGATATAATTCTCACGGAACAAATAATTCTCATGGAACAACGTACAACCTACAGTGAATTCCGTAAAAATTGCTTTGTGTCGTAGCATACAGGTGATGTATATATACATACTAATAGAGCGGTAATTTCCAGCACAGGTCTTTAATTTCAACATTGCAAGATTAACTGCCGTAAGAGAGCATCAGAGAAGAAAGTCTAAACGTTAACTCTTTTTCCATGTGCATTTTAATTTATATAAACTAAAACAAAACTATCGAAACACCAAAAAGTTATTAATGTAGAGTCATAAAATTTCGGGAACACATTTGTCTACGTAGCATATTTAACTGATCAACGTAACAAGCTCACAGGATAATATAAGCGAGAGCTAAGCCATTGCAAATGTGGAATTCTGGTACATTAATAACCGGTGTAAACACCAGAATGTTGAATGCAAGCATACAAACGTGCATGCATTGTTTAGTACAGGCTCCAGGTTTGTTTTAGAGATGGAGTTCCATACCTGCTGCACTTTGCTGGTCAATACATGAACAGTTAATACTAGTTCTGGATGATGCTGTTGTTATCGTCCGATAATGTTCCGTATGTGCTCAATTGAAGACAGATCTGGTGATCGAGCATGCCCAGGCTGTCAGTCGCCACTCTGTAGAGCATATTAGGTACGTGGGTGAGGGTTGTACTGGTGGGAAACGCCCCCTGGAATGCTGTTCAGTAGTGGCAGCACAACAGGTCGAATCACCAATCTGACGCACGATTCTGCAGTGAAGGTTTGTGTCGGGTAACCACAAGAGTGCTCCTGCCGTCATCATAACTCACAACATAGACCATAATTCAATGTGCAGATCCAATGAACTTGACATGCAGACAGGTTGGTTTCAGGCTGCAACTGGTCTCTCCCTAATCAACACGGCCATCAGGAGCAGTGAGACAGAACCAGCTTTCATCGCAAAACACCAGACCTCCACTCTGTCCTCCAATGAGCTATCACTTGACAACACCGAAGTCGCAAATTATGGTGGTGTTGGGTCACTGGAATGCATGCTGCAGGTGTATGGTTCCAGACTGTTCTCGAAGTAAACGATTTGCAAGAGTTCGTTCTGTCAAAGCTTCTTGCAGAAAATTGCGGCGCTGGCAATAGGAAGTTTGTGTCAGAGTGGTCCAAGAGTTTAACCTTGATGTCATGTGCATTCAATGTGTCACAGCACTCAGAAAGGCTATGGCTGCTATAGTGACAATTGACACCAAGTGCCAGCCTACAATTATCTAACACACTTACGCAAAAGACACGTTGTAACAGTAGAGGTCACCAAGGGTACAGATACAACGGTATTGGCGTCATTATATGCCCAGTAGTCCCATACAATTCAAACATACACAGACATGATTCAACAGCTAGCACTTTACTCTAGAGGAATGAAGACGTTCATTGCAAGCAGACATCAACGCCAGACCCATCTTGTGGCCTTGTGGTCGGACTGATGAGCGAGGTCACATCATCAAAGGCAGTATAAGTGGGAACAACCTGCACAATGTCAACAAAAGTCAACCACTTACATATACAGGACATGCTGGTGGCAGTAAATACAGATATTCATTGGCGTGTGTATCTGAATCTAACGGCAAGTGATCACAATACAGTCATCACTGTCACAAAGACTACGGCACATCAAATACCTTCATCAAACAAATGCATGTTAAGGAGGGCAGACTAGAGGGTAATTGAAAACCATGTAAGAATTAAACGGGTGGAAAACGTAGATCAAAGCATAAACCTAAGGAAATATGGACTTCAGTAAATATTACAAACTGCCCAACGAAAATACAGACTTTCATCAACCAGCGTATAAAAGTTGATACTTCGAACTCCAAGCTGTGTAGACAAAGACACTATACGAGACGCAAAAGAAGGCTTTACCGGAAGGCAGTTACCACTCGGGACAGACAGATTTACCTACTAGAATACAGGGACGCAAAAACTACATTTAAAATCACACTAATCACGACCAGGCAAGAACAATGGGAATACTACTGCACAGCACAAATTCAGCAGAACACATGGGGAATGACTTATAACTGAAAATATTAAGTCCCCTAATGTCCTGGCTCAAGCAAAGCAAGATGACGGTACTATGACACGGGGATGGAGAGAAACTGCAGTTTCTGCTCGACAAACTTCTCCCCGATTACGATCCACAAACAGATCAAAAGCACACACACACCCTAGGGATACAATGTTCAGCGATTACCCTACAGAAAGCGTCACCTGCCGTTTACGCAAGAGGAGATCGAGCTAGCAACTGCTGGGCTGAAATGCAAGAAAACACCGAGACCAGACCATAACCACTCGGAAACATTGCACCAGTTCTCACAGCAGATAAACGCATTTCTAACAAACCTTATAAATTATGCCCTGAGACAGTGACGGGTCCCTCTAGTCTTGAAGACAGCCAACTCTGTAATTATTTAAAAAGTCGCAAATAGGGATGCACCAAAACCAAAATCGCATCTACCAATTCGTTAAATACATTGACACGTTTCTATATCACCGCCTGCTCAAAGGTAATTCACTGGTCTTAGTCAGCACCTGTTTGGCATTAGACCGGGAAAATCTATTGACGACGCGATTAATAGAGCTATCCAAATAGTTGAACAGACATTACAGAAGTACACAGTGGCGATTCTTATTGACATTGCTGCCGCCTTTGGTAATCTTCGGAAGCACCAATATTTAAACGACTTCGATTACTACAGCTACCAAGATCCTTGTATAATAATATTTGAGACTTTTGTAGGAACAGAGTGGCTGAGTGACAAGAGGGCTACCGCCATGTTGTCAAAAGGATTACCAGAGGATGTCCACAAGACTATTTCTGCGGATCCACCTTCTGGGATATCACAATTATACATGAGTAAATAGACTACTCTTGTCATGAACAGGATCACTGTTAGGCGAGGGTAGAGGACCGTGCTACTTGGCCTGTCTCGGTCATTCGGCATAACGGCAGTCGATTCGCTATATGTGATGCTTGGAATGTAATGCTTGGAATACACCCGATAACCGTCGAATATTGAGCTGCAGGACACTCGCTGAAGACGGGAAAACCTGAAAGTGTTGCAGATCACTGGGCAGCACACAGAACTTAGCAAAGCTGTATCGGTACTGCTTCATTGTATTATAGTGTTCGTCTCTGAATAGCACTACGTCTGTCGTTGATTGATAGCACATTCTGTCAAGGGACAATGTAAATACGGCACAACAGAGCCACCTTACAGACAATAAAGTAAAGGAAACCTACTTCATGTCTTCCGAGTATTCATGCTCGTCCTCTTTGTTTCCTTGCAGGGAATAAAGAATGTACATGTAAATAAACAGCACAATACATGTAAACATGTACGTATGTTAGTTGTAAATAAGCTGGTAAATAGTAACGCTAGACAAAGCGGTAGAGAATGTTACTTCACTATCTCATTAAGGTTCCTTCTCCGATCCCAGGTTCCTTACCTCAAATTGTTCAGTGGAGCGTTCTCTAAGTCCTGTCACATTTTTGAACACAATTATGGGAACACCATGTATCTCCTACAGCTAAGTAGGAGCAATATACAGCTTAATTAGATTATACTGTGACACTATATCGTTCCAAAGCCGTGCAGATGTTTGTTTACTAACTAACCTAGTGGTAGTAGTTGTTGTATAGTCTATCAAACATTTACTGACGCAGCACTCTTACAAACAGCACTAACATAAATTAGATCCGCATGGGCCAAACAAATCGAGTTTTCCCGAAGAGGGATGTTCAAGAGGATAATACTAAAATGGGTAGCAACATATACTGACGCCGGACTTAAAGTTCAATACCAAATCTCCTCCTCCGGTCGTGTTGCTGAACGGATATCTATATCTACTCATTGCTGTCTCCTTTTAGTCTCTTCTTAAATTATACAACAAATTTATAATTTCTTACTTCGAAAGTGCTGTATTTTCCTTTAAAGAAATGAGTGTAACTGGTGTAAGTAAATAAAGGATAACATCGTGCAGAAAAGACAACTCGACCCCCCCCCCCCCCAATCCACTTGGTGCCGCATGGGCAACAGTGCCCAAGGCCTCAACTGCGTAGCAGATTTCTGCTGTGCGGTGGTGGCCTTGGGGACTCGGTAAGAGGCCAGTGTGGAGCACTACGGACTGCATAAATTAATAAGATGCCACGCCCTATCAGTAATAATGCACCTTAAAAAATCAGATTGTTACTGCGGTGCCAACGGATGCTCAAATTCCTGCTGCGGATGCAATATGATGCGCCGAAGCCACACGCCGGAACTACGACCTTTTTTCTTGGTATTGGTCGTAAGAAGCCCTGTCTATTTGCTACCATACATTCTCGTGACCACCGCTGTCAGCATTCTTGAAAATAGATTACAAACAAACGTAGTGTAATGGTCGACTAGGTGAAGCTCAGCATAATGAAGTGGCATGACCAGATAATTCTGTTTTAAATAAAGTCTAATAGAGTAACTCGTGTAATGATGGAAATGGAAAACGCTGTACCATGAACATCCTGAAAAATGGCTCTGAGCTCTGAGCACTATGGGACTCAACTGCTGTGGTCGTCAGTCCCCTAGAACTTAGAACTACTTAAACCTAACTAACCTAAGGACATCACACACATCCATGCCCGAGGCAGAATTCGAACCTGCGACCGTAGCAGCCGCACGGCTCCAGACTACGCGCCTAGAACCGCGAGACCACCGCGGCCGGCATGAACATCCGGACTGATTGCTACCAAATTAACACTACCATGTTGCGAAATCTTATTACTAACATTTTTTCACAATGCGAGTTTATTTTCATTAATTCTGTTACCAAAAAAAAAAAAAGAAATACCTAAGGATGATGGGGGTAACGGCCTTGCCGCAGTGGATACACCGGTTCCCGTCAGATAGCCGAAGTTAAGCGGTGTCGGACGTGGGCGGCACTTGGATGGATGATCATCCCGGCCGCCATGTGCTGTTGCCATTTTTCGGGGTGCACTCAGCCTCGTGGTGCCAATTGAGGAGTTACTCGACCGAATAGTAGCGGCTCCGGTCAAAGAAAACCATCATAACGACTGGGAGAACGGTGTGCTGACCACACACCTCTCCTATCTGCATCCTCAACTGTGGATGACACGGTGGTCGGACGGCCCCGATGGGTCACTTGTGGCCTGAAGACGGAGTGCTTTAAGGGTGATGAATGGTGAGGGTATCTGATGGTTGTTGTGAGGGTCTAACGTCAGTGTTCGTTTTCAGGTGGAGATCGCTTCCCCAGAGGACGTTCACATGCTGCTCATCACCAACTTTCCGACTCTGAGGAGGGTCAAATCATGGCATGAAGGACATGGGAGCATTATGCCTGACACATAGTACAGGCAAGTGCTTCTACTGGCGTGACAGCACAATGAATGGTGACGAAGTCATGGCAGCTGCTGGGTATGGCGTCAAGACTGATTTAATGATAGATGATTAGATGCTGAACACTCACCAGTATGAGACTTGAATGATACCTCTTGCTACGATACACTTCAAAATATTGCACACTGCAGTTCACATCACAAACGCCTTGAGGGATGTACGGATCCTTGATTATTCCAATGTTGTGACGCGCACAGAGCATCTCCGTGATGCAGTAGACAGGTGTATGCCTTCAACGCCTTTCATTTTCGTGAGTGTACAAAAATAAATCTGCCTGTGGCGTTAAATTTTGGAGGTACTGTCTCTCGAAAGGTACATGCCATTTTCATTATATTACTGTACTAAATCTAAGTAGCTTGCGACACCGTTTATTATGTCGTTTGCAATAAAAATACTCAAACAATTATTACACTTTATTTCAATGTCTGCACCTTTACATTGATTTCAGTTCATTAACAGTTTCCGTAATATGTCTGAATTAAGTTACAGGTGATACCGGCTATTTCCTTTTAGCTGTACTCCATTCTTAAGGTAGTGTCTCACTGGTTGTTTCGATAGAGCCATGTTCAAACACGTACCAGACACTCCCGCTAAATGTTTTATTTGTTAGTTCGCTGAGAAACAAATCTAAAAGTTAGAATCCCATGAGCTTCCTAGAGCGGAGTTGCTTAACAGCTCTTTTGTTTAACTCTTAAATTAAAAGGGGGTGGAAGGGCTGACGCAATAAAACGAATATTTCAATTACAATGGGTTTATTTATGAACCAAAACAGTCTCACTTAAAATTAGGCAAGCGCCACTCGGACAAGATTATTTAAGAGACATTAATTACATAAATCATGAACAAGTTAACAAATAACTTTCACAAAAAACTCGTTGTTGTTGTGGTCTTCAGTCCTGAGACTGGTTGATGCAGCTCTCCATGCTACTCTATCCTGTGCAAGCTTCTTCGTCTCCCAGTACCTACTGCAACCTACATCCTTGTGAATCTGTTTAGTGCATTCATCTATTGGCCTCCCTCTACGATTTTTACCGTCCATGCTACCCTCCAGTACCAAATTCGTGATCCCTTGATACCTCAGAACATGCTCTACCAACCGATCCCTTCTTCTAGTCAAGTTGTGCCACAAACTTCTCTTCTCCCCAATCTTATTCAGTACCTCTTCATTAGTTATATGATCCACCCATCTAAGCTTCAGCATTCTTATGTAGAACCACATTTCGAAAGCTTCTGTTCTCTTCTTGTCAAAACTAGTTATTGTCCATGCTTCCCTTCCATACATGGCTACTCTACATACAAATACTTTCAGAAACGACTTCCTGACACTTAAATCTATACTCGATGTTAACAAATTTCTCTTCTTCAGAACGCTTTCCTTGCCATTGCCAGTCTACTTTTGATATCCTCTCTACTTCGACCATCATCAGTTATTTTGCTCCCAAAATAGCAAAACTCCTTTGCTGCTTTAAGTGTCTCATTTCTAAATCCAATTCCCTCAGCATCACCCGACTTAATTCGACTACATTCCATTAGCCTCGTTTTGCTTTTGTTGATGTTCATCTTATATCCTCTTTTCAAGACACTGTCCATTCCGTTCAACTGCTCGTCCACGTCCTTTGCTGTCTCTGACAGAATTACAATGTAATCTGCGAACCTCAAAGTTTTTATTTCTTCTCCCTGGATTTTAATACCAACTGCAAATTTTTCTTTTGTTTCCTTTACTGCTTGCTCAATATACAGATTGAATGACATCGGGGAGAGGCTACAACCCTGTCTCACTCACTTCTCAACCACTGCTTCCCTTTCATGCCCCTCGACTCTTACAACTGCCATCTGCTGTTTGTACAAATTGTAAATAGCCATTCGCTCCCTGTATTTTACCCCTGCCACCTTCAGAATTTGAATGAGAGTATTCCAGTCAACATTGCCAAAAGCTTACTCTAAGTCTACAATGCTAGAAACGTAGGTTTGCCTTTCCTTAATGTAGCTTGTGAGACAAGTCGTAAGGTCAGTATTGCCTCACGTGTTCCAACATTTCTACGGAATCCAAACTGATCTTCCCCAAGGTCGGCTTCTACCAGTTTACAGCTCTAGTTAAGACACATTGTTTAAGACCCTTTAAATTAACATTATACGTAGCCCACGACTTCCCACGAAAATTGACAGAAGCCACTGAGGCTGAGTTTAACGATTACTTTTACAAACAACTCGACTTAAGACACATTACTTAAGACCTTGAGAATTAAAACCTCACATTACAAGTAAAATAACCCTTGACACACAGCCTCAAATTCAACACGAATACTTAAAACATATTTATAGCTTGGTCAACCTTACAGAGCGACCCCGTAATTATTCAAATGCCCATTGACCTGTAAGATGGACTTTTAGGGCATAGAAAGTTACCACCTTGTACAATGATAAATGTGTAACGACAGAAGGAAGTTACAATCTTCTAAGGCCTAAGTTTAACGAGGAACGGTGGAACCGACTGACAGACGTAGTACTTAACATCCAACCATGACGTCATGGCGTGGTTCCGTTCACAGCCCCACGTCGAGTAGGACACCAAAATGTGAACCAAGCAAACGCTACCGAATAGGAACTCAGGAACTCAGGTGAAGTCCACCGCTCGTAAGCCAAACTTGTAACATAAAGGGAACCCCTGCGTTTCGGTTCTCCGCTGCCTCCGCCCACTGAAACACAGACTACATCTGACAATAGAAAGGAGGAAAATCTTTCTTAACCTTAACATTTAAAACTGACCAGTAAATGAACTCTATAAAATGAAGGCTAAAAACAATTAATTTGACTCGGAAGTGCTTCCTTTAACTGAAACAGTGCTTGATAAACAAACCCTAAGAATGGGAAATGAACTGGTTCACGGGAACCGGCACTGACTAGGACTTAATGACGCACATCTGCAAATACAACAATATTATTCGGAAGCAGAGCATACGCTTAGCGAGAGGCCACAAATGAAATGGAACAAACATCACACCTCGCGCAACGTCTTATATTACCAGGAGCTATCACAATCTCAAGCCCTCTTAATAATTAGCGTACTTCACTTGGTGTCTTGATGCTGGGGCGATTTTGCGAAGATGCCAGACGATCACTTCGCGAGACCATAACAGTGGGTCCCTCCAAGGAAGCGGGCACATACACAGCTCGTGAGGTTGCCGGAGAATGCACAGCGCCGGCCAGCTCCCACCGGGTCCAGTACAAACACGTGTCAACCGCCGCCCGGCCTCAGGCACGCCGTCTTCGCTTCTGTCCGCCAGCCAATGGCCGACTCGCGCACCGCCCTGTTCCGTTCTCACAGCGTTGTCCTCTCCCCGTTACTCGCGGTCGGCCCAAGGCCAAAAACACCCCGATGACACCTCTGGACGATCCAAGCCAAGGCACGCTTCTGACTCCTCAAGCTCCTTTCTGGCCGTACATGGGTCTGGGCCCCTCCACCATCCTCCATACCTACAAATTCCTCAATCGCCCTATCGTTTGCTACGCCCACCCTGCCTGGATCTCCGCTCCCCCTGCGTTTTAAAAGTCGCTTCAGATCCTAGAACACCATGCTCTTCACCTCGTCTATCACATCCGTGTCCCCTCCCCCACGCGGATCCTGTACGAACTTATTACATGCCCCCACCTCCTGCTTCTACTTGAACGCATACGGATCCTCTACACCTCCTGTAAACTCGATCCTCCTCACCTGCTGGTCTCTCCCATCCCCTCCCGCCCCCGTACGCTGCCGCGCCTGTATTTCCACGTCCAACCTGCTCCCCATCTCTCCACTCTCCATACCCTCACCCAAGGTGGCTTCCGCCAGCTACCCCTCCCTGATGTTGCCCTCCTCCCCTCCATCTACCCCTCCTATCAACTTTGATCCTCCCTCCCTCTTCCTGTGTTTGTTCCTATGGGCACCCCCTCTCCCTTCTCTTCCCCTTCCTTCCCTCCTCCCTTTCTCCCCACTCCCCCCGGGCTTCCCCAACCCCCATACCTCCATTCCTCTTACCATCTCCTCTGTTACTGGCCTCTTTACTCTCCCCTCCCCCTCCCCCCTCTTCCCCTCTTGGCAGGTCCCCGGACTCGCACACGCATTGTGTTTGTGTTTAGTGTTTGCCGTCAAGCTCCTACATTCACCTGTGCCGTCGAAGTCGTCAGTGTTTGTGCTCTGTGCCAACATTTTTTAGTGTGTTTTACGTCGAGTGTGAACGGCTTCGTGTTTTTTGACCGCCAGTTTGTTCAATCTTTTATATGACTTCTTTCTGTTTTCTCATTGTCACTCTGAGGCTGAAGAGCAGCGTAGGATGCTGCTGCCAGCCCGCCTGATGTACAGGTGTTTAAAATAATAATAAAGAGGAAAAAAAGGAAGGCCATAGGCAAACCCCTGCACTAAAAAATCAATCGTACTCATGTCAGAGATACTACTGGCGCGTGTCCCGCCACAGCGCACTTCCTTCTTCATGCTCATTGAGTAGTACATTCACTAACCATACTCTTTCAGCAGAATTAGTTAACGAGTGCATAGAGGATTTCACACCAAATAAATCAGGAATCTCAAAACGTGAATATTAATAGCCACAATCACATTCTCTACTTTATTCAACATAGATGACCATAATTAAAAATAAATGCTCTCTATGTGCTTTCACGTTTATGAATTAGATAATGCATCACAGATCTTGGTGTTTGTGTCGACTGACTGCCCTTTCAGAAACAATTACAGTTTTGGACATTAGTACAACTTCTGTCATGACTGGAGTGTTCAGATGAATGTAATGTTACTAGTCTTTGATAAAAGTTCGACGACAGAATCTCTTCCCGGTTAAGATTGTTACTGTACTTTGGCTACAGCTGGCTGATAAATTTGGGTTATGCCTTTCGGTAGCGCAGTGAAGGGCCCCCTTAACTGCCAGTATTGGGGTAACGGCTATCTGAAGTTGTTAATCTCTACAATGCTGCAATTGTACAGCAGCTATCTCATAACCCTTTCAGTTAACACGGAGTAACTTGAAGGAGAATACTTACTGCACTGTCTTGCAGTTATGATTTGTGTGGCTTCGAGACATTCTAATCTGTGGTGAGTTCTCACGTGATAAATGTTAAAAACTAATAAGCAAGACAAGGATCCGATCTGGAAAGACATCAAGCGCAATTGCGCGACAAAACCAATCCTTCTATCAGACTTTCCTAACTCGTTCACAACATCTTGTTTAAACAGTTGACAACTGACAGATCTACCTGGCTTGTCTGCATTCCCGAGCATTCTGTTAACAAACTTATACGGTACATACATCTCAGTTACGTTCATTATGGAGCCCGCAAATGCTTTATCATTCTTCGTCAAACGGGTCATTTCTTGTTCTTACCGAGCGAGGTGGCGCAGTGGTTGGACGCTGGACTAGCATCGGTCGAATCCCGCGTCCGGCCATCCTGATTTAGGATTTCCGTGATTTCCGTAAATCGCTCCAGGCTAATGCCAGGATGGTTCCTTTGAAAGGGCATGGCCGACTTACTTCCCTAATCCGATGAGACTGATGACCTCGCTGTCTGGTCTCCTTCCCCAGAGAGCCCCACCCTCTTGTTCTTATGAAGAGCAAATTATGCCAGAAAGCCAAGACAACGCCACCTTCCTTTTATGGTCAGTTGTATGCGATCATTCCAGTGAAACTATGTCATCTAGCAGCCGTTGACTTATTCGGCCCTCTTGTTACCAGCAGACAAGGTGTGGTACCGAGCGCCTTGGGTTTCGAATCCGCACCAGACGGCATGGAAATCGGTGACCACTAGAGGTCTCTGCAGCAGTCGTGCCGTACATGTTTATTGAACAAAATGATAAAATGAGACATTAAATCTGAACACAATATTGTCATAGCTTCAACACTGCTTAACTTTATCAGCTAAACTCTAACGCAGTTGAACTTCGACTGCTCTCTCTAACCAAGGTAAACATTGTCTGCCCCACTGAGCCCTCGCACAGCACAAAGATCTCACTTTAGTCCTGCGATACAGCCTACGACTGCTGCTCGGTCTCAATCTATTCAGGTACCAAAAGATCGTATACTAAAATTATACATGACACCTATCACGATGAGTGCGAGATCACTGACGGGGACGAAAATAACTATTTGCGCGAGAACAGAGCTGCACATTTATTAACCACTTTAGTTTACGTTTCCTAAGCAGTATTAAAACTTTTTTAAAATAAAATATAATTATTTTGCATAATTAATTTTTTGCTATCGACGTGTAATTTATTCTGTAAATAAGTTCTCTTTTCTCTCAGCAGACGTTTTGAAAACTAGTTTAGACGTTTTAGCTATTTTGCCATTATGTCCTAACAAGCTGGGTTTTAGATTATTTAGATACTTTTCTTTTATCAAAAGGGAATTAATCAGATAGGGCAGGTGGAACGGTAGACTGAATCTACAATCTGTGATTTTGGAGTTTCTACATCGATTACAGCTTACCTCAAGAAAGTTGCCGACATTATGGCGGCTGTTATGGTCAGCCCTTCCTTATGTGTCTGTAAATTGGCAACGGCAATTACTTTTGTTTCGATTTAGTATTTGTTTGTACGTACCACATTACGTAAAAGCTAACTGCAGAATTAGTTTGAATGTATTTTATTGAAGGGACAGATAATAAGAATATTTAAGCTGTTTCTTTCGTTTATCTTTCAGACTAAGAGCGAACACGATCCGTTTCAGACAGACAGAAATGTCCTCTAGAGCTACACTACTAGCCATTAAAAGTGCTACACCAAGCATAAATGTAGATGATAAACGGATATTCATTGGACAAATATGTTACAATAGAACTAACATGTGATTACCTTTTTATGCAATTTGGGTGCATACATGCAGAGAAATCAGTACCCAGAACAACCACCTCGTAATAACGGCCTTGATACGCCTGGGCATTTAGTCAAACAGTGCTTGGATGGCGTTTACAGGTACAGCTGCCCATGCAGCTTCAACACGATACCACAGTCTATCATGAGTAGTGACTGGCATATTGTGACGAGCGAGTTGCTCGGTCACCATTGACCAAACGTTTTCTGTTAGATCTGGAGAAAGAGCTAGCCAGGGCAGCAGTCGAGCATTTTCTGTATACAGAAATCCCCGTAGAGGACCTGCAACATAATGTCGTGCATTATCCTGCTGAAATGTAGGATTTCGCAAGGATCGAATGAAGGGTAGAAAAAATGATTCAAATGGCTCTGAGCACTTCTGAGGTCATCAGTCGCCTAGAACTTAGAACTAAGTAAACCTAACTAACCTAAGGACATCACACACATCCTTGCCCGAGACAGGATAAGAACCTGCGACCGTAGCGGTCGCTCGGCCGCACGGCCGCACGGCGACTCCAGCCGGCGAATGAAGGGTAGAGCCACGGATAGTAACACATCTGAAATATAACGTCCACTGTTCAAAGTGACGTCAATGCGAGCAAGAGGTGACCGAGACGTGTAATCAACGGCACCCCATACCATCACGCCGGGAGATACGCCAGTATGTCGATGACGAATACACGCTTCGAATGCTCGTTCACCGCGATGTCGCCAAACACGGATGCCACCATAATGATGCTGTAACCAGAACCTGGATTCATCCGAACAATTACTTTTTGCCATTCGTGCACCCAGGTTCGTCGCAGAGTACACCATCGCAGGCGCTCCTGTCTGAGATGCAGCGTCAAGGATAACCGCAGCTATGGTCTCCGAGCTGATATTCCGTGCTGTTGCAAACGTGATCGAACTGTTCGTGCAGATGGTTGTTGTCTTGCAAATGTCCCCATCTGTTGACTCAGGGATCGAACCGTGGCTGCATGATCCATTACAGCCATGCGGATAAGATGCCTGTCATCTCGACCTCTAGTGATACGAGGCCGTTGGGATCCGGCACGGGGTTCCGTTTTACCCTCCTGAACCCACCGATTCTATATACTGGTAACCAACGCGAGCACCAACGTCACGATACGATAAATGGCAATCGCGATAGGCTATAATACGACCTTTATCAAAGTCTGAAACGTGATGGTACGCATTTCTCCCCCTCACAGAAGGCATCACAACAACGTTTCACCAGACAACGCCTTCAACTGCTGTTTTTGTATGAGAAATCGGTTAGAAACTTTCGTCATGTCAGCATGCTGTAGGCGTCGCCACCGGCGCCAACCTTGTGTGAATGCTCTGAAAAGCTAATCATTTGCATATCACAGCATCTTCTTCCTGTTGATGAAATTTTTCGTCTGTAGCACGTCATCTTCGTGCTGTAGCAATTTTAATGGTCAGTAGGGTAGAATCCAGGCATCGCTCGGCAGTCAGTTCCACGTCGTCACACTAGGGCCTCCCGATAGCAGTCAAGTTCCGTATGCTATGTGGCACGAGTAATAAAGCATGATGAATGATAGTTAGTGGCTTCTATCTACAGAGCGCCAATTGTTTTAAGTTGTTCAGCTCTAACATAATATTTAATTCTATTGCACGTACTGTAAACCACTTTGTCCATTAAATTCAGCGAGCAAATAATTGTAACTATCGTACTATATGCAACCCAGTATTTGCATTCTGCTGTGAACTGCCTTCAAAAGCTTTTCGGAAATTTACATGGAAAAGCTAATTTGATTTTAGGTGATTTAATGATGTAAAAGGTGGTAATGTGGCCGTATTGGGAGTTCGTACTACATCATTTTACCAGTGAATGGTATATTCTGTATATGTATGTGTTTAGAGAAATTCGGTAACCGATACGAACCATGTTTTTCTACTAATTCCGACCTGCAAACATTCTTTACTGACTGACTACGATGGCCGAACATCAGTTAACGCGCTTTTCGTGACAAAAATAGTTGTTGAACAAGGTCTTTTCCATTTATGACTGTCAAAAATTAATATTTTGTAATTTAGAATAGAAATAAATAAAATATAACAATGAACTTATAAAAATATAAAGTACATAAAAATAATGTTAAACATAGTAAGAACAAAACTGAATAAATTTATAATATTATAAAGAACTAAAACTGACATTCGTAGATGGACACTAGAAAATTTAACAATTATATGAAGGCTGTGGATCCGTGTCATGTCATACTACTTTGATACAACTGGTCTGTTCTCCAAATTTTCAGGAGCAAGTGTTTGGTTTCCATCCCTACCGCAGCCCTTTGGTTTAAATAAATGTCTGTCGTGCCCATTGCAGTGTCACATGCAAATGTGGTGTCCCTCTGACATGTAGTTAAAGGTGTTTGTTTTCCATTTCGGTTACTATTATTTTTGGTCTACTGCATATTTAACATTTATCGCAGTTCTCTCCGCCACAAGCGTTTCAAACATTATTTATTGACGTGGAGTGCGTCGCGTGGGTTGCAGTTTCATGATACACCGTATCATAATGAAGAAAGCTAAACATCATGCTACGTTAAAGCATGGTAACAAGGTTACTTTTAGCTTTTAAAACCAACGATGCATTGTGACGTTTTCTGTAAATTTCACTGTTGGCTCCTGCATGTAGTCTCGTTATAAAGCATGGTACTAGAAAACTAGGTGCACACAAGCGACGTTGGTAAACAGTTACATTAATTTACTGTAATATTCTGTTTGAAATTCTCTGTGAGTTTCGCATCATATGCGCTCGTTAAATTTTGTCCTGCGAATCAGATGATCTGTGGTGATGACGTGTGTGAAACGTTTTCGATATCCGCTATCTACCCTTCAATGTTTCTTTTCTATAAAGAATGTATATTATGTAGGACTAGGAAACATGATATCTTTCGGTCGGTCTGTTCGTATTTATAAATCGCACAAGTCTAAGGGCTGTCAATTCTCTTCTGAATGCGAAAATATTTGGTTGACACCCTCCTTCGCAATGAGAAATGATTATCATAATAAAATCAGAGAAGTCAGAGCTCGAACGGGAAGATTTAGGTGTTCCTTTTTCCCACGCGCTATTCGAGAGTGGAATGGTAGAGATGTAGTATGAAAATGATTCGATGAACCCGCTGTTAGGCACTTAAGTGTGAATTGCAAAGTAACCGTATGTTGATGTAGATTGACCGGACACTGATATAGGATATAATTGAGAATGCAAGGAACAACCTTCATATGCTATTGCCGTACAAAGTTAATGCTGAAAATTAAATACCAGGCTATACAGTGATACACATACGAAAAGCACAGAACGCTACGTTATGTAACGGCGCAGTTATGCCAGGTAACATGTTGGCTCGAACGATTTATGAGATCAGCTTCGAGGACCTTTAGATGAGATTATTTATTTTTTTGATATTTTCAGTGTTTTCAATTCAATTTTAACTCATATTGCGTAGTAAAAAGTCATACTCCAGACTCACGTGCACTTTTCCTGACCGTAAATACACGGCACCACAAACGAAGCCCGACAGAGACGTGATAATCTGTTACAACGTAATTATGAAAATATTTATTAATTGACTGAATAGTTATTCCGTCAAAAATTATGAGACCTTCACTTCTGCTGTGTGCCCTATTTCTTTCTTCTCCCGACGTCACCAGAGCAACGTAGATATGACGTGTTCTAATGTAGAAAGTGGTAGATGCAGGCATCTTTGTGCAGCAGAATCAGAGTCTCAGCAGCGTGCATTCTCTGAACTGCATTCTCCATCGTCTCCTGACGTATCTCACCGGCCTTTACCAACATTAATATAACAAGCCATAAATCCCTGGACCCTAGCAGTACACCTCCGGGGTAAGCTCGCGGTCGTGTTGGGTGGGTCATGGACCTCTAGGGCATATATGTTGGTTCTAATTCATGATTGCCGTCACTTGCCAACTATGCTTCTTCCAGATCACTACACGCTATAACAGTCAGCTTCACATATCTCGCAAACTTATCATACACACGTTAACGTAGTAAACTCAGAATACCGCTCGTACAAAGTCACAATGAAGCTCAGTTAGTGGAGAACGGAACTAAAATTCCTCTCAGAAAAACGTCAGTATTGTCAAATATCTTTTTTCTCTCATATGATTAAGACGCGTAACTCTCCTACGCAAGACACAGTGGAAATTCAGATAAGGAACAACACTGGTGTGCCCCCTTTTTCCTTCTCGTCTTCTTTTTTGTATTTTAGTCATAGTCATTAATCCTCTGACAGGTTTGAGGTGCCCAGCCACCAATTGCAACCTATATCCTCAATTATCAGCTGTTATCTCTGTTATCTCTGTTTTCCTCTACAATTTTTACATTCTACATCGTCCTCTATTACCGTTGAAATTATTCCCTGATGTCTTCGAACATGTTCTGTAATTCTATTCCTTCTGCTCGTCAGTGTTTTCAGTATATTCCTCTGCTATAGGTTCTGCGGAGCCCTTCCTCATTCCATCTACATCACTCTACCTAATTTTCAACATTCGTCTGTAGCACAACATCTGAAATGTTTCGGTTCTCTTTAGCCCCTGTTTTTTATACCCCATGTTTCACTGCCACCAAAACCTGTGCTCCAAACGTAAAATCGCATAAATTTCTTCGTCAACGTAAAACATATGTTTGATACTAGTAGACTTATATTGGCCAGGAATACCATTTTTGCGAGTGCTGGTCAATGCTCCGTCCGTCATGGGTTATTTTCCCCAGTTCTGATGGTAAGCTGCTCGCATGTCTGATTTCTGCTGCTTCTCATTACTTTCGTCACTCTCAGATTTATTCCAAATTAGAACTATGTACTCAGCTGATTTTTCTTTCCATTCAACAGACCCGACAACTCTTCTTCACTTTCACTGAGGACAGCAATGTCATCAGCGAATCTTATGATTGATATCACTTCAGCTGAATTTTAATCCCAATTTTGAAACTTACCTTTATTTCCATAATTGCTTGTTTGATGCACAGATTGAACAGCGGGGAAGAAATACCACATTTCCGTCTTCTCTTGGATCCATACTTGTTCTTCCAATATCATTATTCTCTCTTGTTTCTTGTAAGTATTATATATTACCCGTCTTACCATTACCTTACACCATTCTCTTGTACCAGAATTTCGAACATCTTGTACCATTTTGTACTGCATAAAGCTTTTTACAGTGTGACAAATCCTACGAACGTATCCTGAATTTTCTTGAGTCTGGCTTCCACAATCAACCGTAACATCAGAACTGCCTCTCTGGTGCCTTTGCCTTTCCTAATGCCAAACTGATCGTCATTTGAAAATTCTCAGTTTTCTTTTCCATTCTTCTATATATTCTTCTTGTCAGCAACTTGGGAGCTTGAGCTGTCAAGTTGACTGTGGGATAATTCTCGCACTGGTCGCCTCTTGCTGTCTTCGGAGATGTGTGGATGATGCTTTTTCCGAAATACTTGAGGTGTGTTACAAGTCTCAAAATCATTCTACATACCAGCATAAGTAGACGTTTTGTTGCCACTTCGCTCGAGGATTTTAAGAATTATAATGGTGTATTATCAATCAGATAGTAAAGGGTGATGAAAATTTAATAGTCATGGGTGACTGGAATTCGGCAGTAGGAAAAGGGACAGAAGGAAACGTAGTAGGTGAATATGGATTGGGGCTAAGAAATGAAAGAGGAACGCTTCTGGTAGAATTTTGCACAGAGCACAACTTAATAATAGCTAATACTTGGTTTAAGAATCATGAAAGAAAGTTGCATACATGGAAGAACCCTGGAGATACTAAAAGGTATCAGATAGATTATATAATGGTAAGAGAGACATTTAGGAAAAAGGTTTTAAATTGTAAGACATTTCCAGGGGCAGATGTGGACTCTGACCACAATCTATTGGTTATGACCTGTAGATTAAAACTGAAGAAACTGCCAAAAGGAGGGAACTTAAGGAGATATGACCTGGATAAACTGAAAGAACCAGAGGTTGTACAGAGTTTCAGGGAGAGAGTAAGGGAACAATTGACAGGAATGGGGGAAACAAATACAGTAGAAGAAGAATGGGTAGCTTTGAGGGATGAAGTAGTGAAGGCAGCAGATAATCAAGTGGGTAAAAAGACGAGGGCTAGTAGAAATCCTTGGGTAACAGAAGAAATATTGAATTTAATTGATGAAAGGAGAAAATATAAAAATGCAAAAAGGAATACAAACGTCTCAAAAACGAGATCGACAGGAAGTGCAAAATGGCTAAGCAGGGATGGCTAGAGGACAAATGTACGGGTGTAGAGGCTTATCTCACTAGGGGTAAGATAGATACTGCCTACAGGAAAATTAAAGTGACCTTTGGAGATAAGAGAACCACTTGTATGAACATCAAGAGCTCAGATGAAAACCCAGTTCTAAGCAAAGAAGGGAAAGCACAAAGGTGGAAGGAGTATATAGAGGATCTATACAAGGGCGATGTACTTGAGGACAATATTATGGAAATGGAAGAGGATGTCGATGAAGATGAAATGGGAGATACGATACTGCGTGAAGAGTTTGACAGAGCACTGAAAGACCTGAGCCGAAACAAGGCCCCCGGAGTAGACAACAATCCATTGGAACTACTGACGGCCTTGGGAGAGCCAGTCCTGACAAAACTCTACCTTCTGGTGAACAAGACATATGAAACAGGCGATATACCAGCAGACTTCAAGAAGAATATAATAATTCCAATCCCAAAGAAAAAAAATGTTGACAGATGTGAAAATTACCGAACAATCAGTTTAATAAGCCACAGCTGCAAAATACTGACACGAATTCTTTACAGACGAATGGAAAAACTAGTAGAAGCCGACCTCGGGGAAGATCAGTTTGGATTCCGTAGAAATGTTGGAACACGTGAGGCAGTACTGACCTTACGACTTATCTTAGAAGAAAGATTAAGGAAAGGCAAACCTACGTTTCTAGCATTCGTAGACTTAGAGAAAGCTTTTGACAATGTTGACTGGAATACTCTCTTCCAAATTCTGAAGGCGGCAGGGGTAAAATACAGGGAGCGAAAGGCTATTTACAATTTGTACAGAAACCAGATGGCAGTTATAAGAGTCGAGGCACATGAAAGGGAAGCAGTTGTTGGGAAGGGAGTAAGACAGGGTTGTATCCTCTCCCCGATGTTATTCAATCTCTATAAAGAGCAAGCAGTAAAGTAAACAAAAGAAAAATTCGGGGTAGGTATTAAAATCCATGGAGAAGAAATAAAAACTTTGAGGTTCGCCGATGACTTCGTAATTCTGTCAGAGAGAGCAAAGGACTTGGAAGAGCAGTTGAATGGAATAGATAGTGTCTTGAAAGGAGGATATAAGATGAACATCAACAAAAGCAAAACGAGGATAATGGAATGTAGTCGAATTAAGTCGGGTGCTGCTGAGGGAATTAGATTAGGAAATGAGACACTTGAAGTAGTAAAGGAGTTTTGCTATTTGGGGAGAAAAATAACTGTGATGGTCGAAGTAGAGAGGATATCAAAAGTAGACTGGCAATGGCCAGAAAAGCGTTTCTGAAGAAGAGAAATTTGTTACATCGAGTATAGATTTAAGTGTTAGGAAGTCATTTCTGAAAGTATTTGTATGGAGTGTACCCTTGTATGGAAGTGAAACATGGATGATAAATAGTTTGGACAAGAAGAGAATAGAAGATTTCGAAATGTGGTGCTACAGAAGAATGCTGATGATTAGATGGGTAGATCACATAACTAATGAGGAGGTATTGAATAGGATTAGGGAGAAGAGACGTTTGTGGCACAACTTGACCAGAAGAAGGGATCGGTTGGTAGGACATGTTCTGAGGCATCAAGGGATCACCAATTTAGTATTGGAGGGCAGTGTGGAGGCTAAAAATCGTAGAGGGAGACCAAGAGATGAATACACAAAGCAGATTCAGAAGGATGTAGGTTACACTAGGTACTGGGAGATGAAGTAGCTTGCACAGGATAGAGTAGCATGGAGAGCTGCATCAAAGCAGTCTCAGGACTGAAGACCACAACAACAACAACAACAACAACATCAACAACATTATCAATCCCTTCTGCCTTGTACGATATTAAGTCATCCAAAGTACTTTTAAATTCTGATTACAATAATGTAGCCTATATCTCTTCCTAATTGACTCCTATTTCTTCTTCTATCACGTCGCCACTCTTGGGGGCTAACTCTTTCATTGGTCACCTCTTGCTTTCTTCGGAGATGTATGGATGATGTTTTTTCCGAAGTACTTGAGGCATATCGATAATGTCAAATACATTCTACATAGCAGCGTAAATAGTCCCTCTAATAGAGAGAGAGTTTCAGGGTGCTCTTTCGACGTCTCGATTCCCTCCTCTGTATTTAAAAGTGGATTCCAGTTTCATCTTCAATTTCACAGATTATTGTTTTGAGTTATGTACGATCTGCCAGTTCTTTCAACAGTCATTTATTTTTCGATTTCTTCACATTTGTACTGTAGGCACTACCACTTAACTCCTGTGCACTTCCGATTTATTTCGTTACTAACTAACTTGTTTTCCTGTATGCCTGATTTTCCTTTGTACTTCCTTCTGTCGTAGATCAACTGATTTATATCTTCAATTATGCATGATATCTTGTACTTATATTTTTCTTTCTATTTTCTGTAACTGGTGATTTTAGAGATCCCATTCTTCTTCAACTGATCTGCCTGCTGAGGTAATCATTATCGTAGTATATGTAGCCTCAGAGAATTACAAGCGTATATCTCCACGCCTTAGCACTACAATATCCCACGTTATTTCGCAGTGACACTTACTAAGTAGTCCCCTTAAAATTCAATCCTATCTTCATCGTTACTAAATTGTGGTCTAAGCCTATATCAGCTCGTGGGTACGGCTTACAATCCAATATCGGACTTTAAACATCTGTCTGACCATGATGTAATGTAATTGAAATCATCCAGTATTTGTCTGCCTTCTGATTCTTGAACAGAGTAATCGATATTACTAGCTGAAATGTGCTGCAGAAGTCTTTCTCCTCTCTCACTGTTAGTATCAAGTCGATATTCTCCCGTAAACCTTTCTTCTGCTGCCACCCCTACAAATGCATTCAAATTTCCCATGACTACTAGATTTTCATCTTCCTTTACCTACAACAAAAAATGGTTCAAATGGCTCTGAGTACTATGGGACTCAACATCGACGGTCATCAGTCCCCTAGAACTTAGAACTACTTAAACCTGACTAACCTCAGGACATCACACAACACCCAGCCATCACGAGGTCGAGAAAATCCCTGACCCCTCCGGGAATCGAACCCGGGAACCCGGGCGTGGGAAGCGAGAACGCTACCTACAACATCTCCCGCTCAGTGTCCTCATATAGTTTCTCTCTCTGTTTATACTCTGCTTGCGACGTCGACATGTACACCTAAACTACTGTTGTTGGTGCTGGTTTACTGTCGAATCACTGAATTGTAGCTCACTCTCTGACCAACCTTCCTATTCATAACGAATCCTACTCCAGTTATACCAGTTTCTGCTGCTGTTGGTATTACCCTATAATCGTCTCACCAGATATCGTTGTCTTCCTTTCGTTTCACTTGACCGATCCCCACAATATTTAGATCGAAGGTTTGCTTTCGTGTTTTCAGATTGTCGATCTTACATACAAAACCCCCGTCATTCACGCCTCGCTCCCTAGAAGGTTAGCCTATCATTGGTTATTTCATGTTTTTCCCCTGGTCCCCTCCACACTGGTATCCCCTCCCACAGATCCGGATGGGGTACTAATCTGGGACATTTTGCCCATGGACAGATCATAATGTATTTTCTAAACTGCAGGCCACATGTCCCGTGGATACATATTATGTGTCTTTAACGCAGTGGTTTCCATTGCCTTCTGTACCTTCATGTCATTGATCACAGCTGAGTGTTCCGCCTTTTAAGGACATTTCCCAACCCAACAGCAAGAGAGTGCTATGAACCTCTGTCTGCTCCTCCGTCCCGTTCGACAAGGTCATGTGCCCTGTAGTTCCCCTGTTTGCTCTTAATAAAATTATAAAAAACAATGTTGTTAACTACAACTTATTGAGCTATTCTGACTTTTTTCAGGCCCCAGCTGTTAAAAACAACACAAAATTTTACTACTATTAGTTGCAAATTCTACAAATATTGAATTTATGTATTATGTACAATGTTCCCACTGATATGAATTTTTAATGGTACTAAGCTTTTTGGAATCTGTTACCTAAGTGGGCAGGTGCTACCGAAGAGCGTAAAACTTGCACAGTAACAGTGAAAACCAGTTCAGTATTCATGGCTGTTAACTCTAATCTCGTGTAAAGTGGCTCTATCAAAAAAGGTAATTAAATAAACATGAATTTTTAATAAATCACGCTTTTAAACTGGACTAAACTATGTCAAATGATTTTTGCTAGAGTCTTACAAGTTCATCGTTCCATACAGATAATCCTGAAAAATTGTGGTGTTGAATTTCTAATAGCACTGAAAATATTGGTAAGATTTAAAACGAAAAATTTGGACTGCACGAGTTAGATAAAACACTGTGCAACACGACTGAAGAACCATTTTTTGAAAGCCCCTATCTGTCTCCCATTTCCAGGCACCTGTGTGGCAGGTAACTGTTTGCAGAGCTCTGAACTGAGCGGTGCTACATTGATAATTGGTGACTGATGGCTGTATACGAGATCTAAGGGATGTCGAAATAGATGCCTGTCTCGCAGGAGCCTAGGTATCGTAGACGGAGCACCTGCCATTTCGTTCATGCCGTTTGACAATGCCGCTCCACCTCGAATGACGCTACGGGAGGGTGCGAAACACAAGAGCTGTAAAAGCACAAACATACTGGAAAGAACACATAGATAATATTGTGGGGAACGTGAAACAAATACTGCGCTTTCTTGGCAGAACTCTTAGAAGATGTGACAAAGCCACTAAAGAGACAGCCTACATTACACTTGTCCGTCTTCTGCTGGAATATTGCTGCGCAGTATGGGATCCTTAGGAGGTAGGATTGACGGAGAACACCGAAAAAGTGCGAAGAAGGGCAGCTCCTTTCGTGTTATCACACAATAGGGCTTAGAGTGCTAGTGATATGATACGTGAACTGGGATGGAAGTCACTGAAACAAAGGCGGTTTTCATTGAGGTGAGATCTATTTACGAAATTTCGATCACCAACTTTGTCTTTCGAATGCGAAAATATTTTGTTGACACACATATCCGTAGGGATAAATGATCATCACAATAAAATCAGAGAAATCATAGTTCGAACGGAAAGATTCAGATGTTCCATTTTCCGATGTGACATTCGAGAGTGGAATGGTAGAGAAGTAGTATGAAACTGGTTCGATGAACCCTCAGCCAGGCACTTAAGAGTGAATTGCGTAGTAACCATGTAGATGTAGATGCTGCTTTGAAGAGCGTTCAAATTTCACAGAATGTTTCCGAATAGTTAACGTGGCTCCACCCTGTACAGCAGAGCAAAAATTTCTGTTGCTCTCCATTCCTCAAGGGGTGGGATCAAGTTCAATATGGTTCCAGGTCCACATTGTCTGTAGAGGAGGATTGCATCGTGCGGAGGTATCAGCAGTGTCCACGTTTGTCCAGAGCGTCGTCTTGTTTCTCCTCGCACTACGACCTTGAAAGGAAAGAAAGGGGTGATTCTATTGGTGCCCTTTATGCAACCTTCCGATGCCTTTTCGTATCAATACTCAGTGGCGGAGTGACTGAAACGTTTTTGTGGGCCACTCTTAAGAGAACAGCCTGATTTCAACGCTGGGTTTCGCTGTTCTAACCTCCTTCGCCCAGGCATCGAAGGAATGTGGGTAAGAGGGGCTGTGATTACTTTCACACCCTGTGACACTTTCCCGATGGCGGTGGACAAAATTGTGGCGAAATGTGGTGCTAATGCGACTCCACTAACGCAGCTTACATCGCACATGATCTCTGACATTTGGCTTTTGTTTTACATGTTAGCACCTGGCCGAGAATGACGCTGCAGCACGCAAAATAGAGCAGTGCTGTACACCGTATAGCGTTTGGGTAGAACGTGCAGGAGGTCGAGGGTTCGATCCTGGCTCGAGGCTTACTTCTTTAATTTGGTAAAAGTATTCTTCTTGATACGGTGTCCGGCGTCTTAATCGTCACATAGCGATTACAGTGGGTCCCGTACCAAACATTAGGAGATACTAACTACGAACACAGAAATGGAAGTACAATCCTTTTCATTGGTCCGCTTTTAAAGAAGCCTTTTTACCAGTAGTGACCGCGAATTGTTTCGCTTCATTGCATCTGCTACATTCCAAACCTATTTTCTGCGTACACTCCACCAGTGGTGCCATCAAAATTATTTCCAAAGTACTCGTCTAGCCCTGTTGGTAACGTAAGGCTCTAATGAAGTGTAATGGACCCGAAAATGGCAAGAATATCAGTATCAATAGATGGGAACGTTGGGGGGAGGGTACACACAAAATAAGTTTGGAATCTGGTAGATGTAGTGGTGCCAAACAATTAGCGTCCAGGACATGCAAAATGTTTTTTTTCAAAGCTGACCAGTGAAAACGATGGTGTTTCCAGTTCTGTGTCTGTATTACATAACTACGAGAGTTTTGTAGAGAATCCACTGTACTCGCTACTTAACAATTAAGAAGCCAGATATCGTACACGCAGACTACTTTCAGCAAATAAAAAGGAAATAAGCCTCAAGCTAGAGTTGAACCCTCGACCTCCTGCATGCTAATCCAAAGCGCTACGCCCTGCACCAACTGGAGAGGGCATTTGGTGTATAATGACACAGGTTGATACCGTACACGTGATTGCAGTGTTGCCATATTGCCACATTTTATCATCGATTTACTGTCCAAACTATGCGCAGGATGTAATTTTGGGGAAGCCTTTTTTTATTGCTAGTATGTGAGAAATCACACTTCAGAGAGTAAATGCGCGAATGTTTGGTTGTTTAGGTTGGGTAATTGTGGGTCGAGAGCAAACAGCAAGGCCATCATTCCCATCGGATTACGGAAGAGAGTTGGCCGTGCCCTGTCAACGAAGAATGAGAAATCACAGAAAACCTAAACAAGCATGGCCGGACGGGGAGTCTGAACCGTCGTCCTTCCGAATGCGAGCTCAGTGTGCGAACCACTGCGCCACCTTGTTGGGTCACGAACGTTTTTCACCCTGTATGATAGTAAGGAGGTGAAATATTCATGCATGAAATATATATCGCGAATCCCTAGTTTTTTCTTATTAAACACAGCAAGTACTTTCATAGCTGTTAAAAGTAACAAACACTAAGTTTCAGGGGTATATAAATTGACTAGGAATCTATATGAGACTGGGAGAAATTATTTCACACACACTAGTCCGATGTAGAAAGGTTGAATATTGAAAATTCATTGTTATTTACCAGTTATTATCTGCTTTTAGAGATATGTGTGTGTTATTTTTTGAGAGATTTCAAATATTTTAATGAGACTACAACAAAGACGCGAAATTACTTTAAAGGTAAAAGAAAGCTTCTAACTTACACAGAGGCTCACCAGCTTCGCTCTTCCCGGAATTCATTCATTGCTGGAACCGAACAGTGGAGGGCGGTAGTGGTAAGAAAAGTACCTTCCAGCACACATCACACAAAAAAAGAGTTAACACTGCGTTGTCGTCCAAGTTTGAGCTACGGTTGAAAAAAGTTCATCGGGAAGCTAGTTTCTGTGTGACATTTTTAGTAACAGACAGACAGACAAGGAATCGACTCAATAAAAGCACGGTAACATGAAATCACTCAACAAAATACTACACTTTATAACACTTCCACTGGATTTACGTAGCTTGTACACTCAAATACTAAGTTTGGCTTATTACGTACTATGCCCCAACAGAACAAAGTAGTCCTGTCACGGAAGAGCCACGTATAACACTACTGTTCGCTTCTGCTATACCATAACCTTAAAGTTGGAGGGAATTGGGAAAATAAAACTATCTTGTTAAAGCAATTATGGTACAACGCAACAGAGCAGTGTTACCCTATGAGAGGAATTTTGTTATGTTGACAGTGTTGTACCTAACGGAGGTGGCTTATCGGAAGTGAAAGTCAAAATTACGTAAATATTTAATCAGTAAGAAACAATATTTTATCTATCTACATTGTTCAAAGAATAAAGAAAACGGTCGCCAGCCTAATTAGGCATAAGAATGAGTCCAGAATGAGATTTTCACTCTGCAGCGGAAGTGTGCGCTGATATGAAACTTCCTGGCTTCTGCAAAGTTTGGAAGGTAGGAGACGAGGTACTGGCAGAAGTAAAGCTGTGAGTATCGGGCGTGAGTCGTGCTTCGGTAGCTCAGATGGTAGAGCACTTGCCGGCGAAAGGCAAAGGTCCCGAGTTCGAGATTCGGTCGGATACACAGCTTTAATCTGTCTGGAAGTTTCATAAGAATGAGTAACATTCTTATTCAAAAAAATAGATGTAAGTAACTTAAATGGACAAACACTCCCTACAATTTTGTCACTCGAGAGTGCAACGAACTCTGACATCTGCATATGTTCACGTTAAGGTTGGAGCTGACAGAGTAGAAATAACTATTTGCATAAATATAACAGATAACAATACACACTATTACTTTCAGGGCTTATTCAAACTGAATGGTCTTTATAACATTACTATTAATATCCACTGTAGAATCCTAAATTGGACTAGGTTCAATAGTACTTTTCAATATTTACCTGTCTGAGAAAAAATTGAAAAAGTTGCTCACTGCAAAATTATGAATTGGTTATATGCTAAGTCTCTCTCACCTAAATAATTTTCTATTTAGAATGAAATTTAAATGGAATTCACTAACAGGTTACTTCTCACTGTCTATTGAATAAAGGAAGTATTGTTTTCATAAATAGTGGTCTTTGTATTAATCGTTACCTAGCATGAGCACAATAGACGTACTATAGGTCCTGTTAAGCTATTAATATGAACTTTTAATTCACTAGAGGAGCCCAATATTGTACAGAATTTCACTTGAATAGGAAGAGTAACTGAAACTTGCTACAATTAAGTATCTTTGCGCATTTTAACTACACTCCTGGAAATTCATTGTCCCAGGAAGGGGAAACTTTATTGACACATTCCTGGGGTCAGATGCATCACATGCTCACACTGACAGAACCACAGGCACATAGACACAGGCAACAGAGCATGCACAATATCGGCACTAGTACAGTGTATATCCACGTTTCGCAGCAATGCAGGCTGCTATTCTCCCATGAAGACGATCGTAGAGATGCTGGATGTAGTCCTGTGGAACGGCTTGCCGTGCCATTTCCACCTGGCGCCTCAGTTGGACCAGCGTTTGTGCTGGATGTGCAGACCGCGTGAAACGACGCTTCATCCAGTTCCAAACATGCTCAATGGGGGACAGATCCGGAGATCTTGCTGGCCAGGGTAGTTGACTTACACCTTCTAGAGCACGTTGGGTGGCACGGGATACATGCGGACGTGCATTGTCCTGTTGGAACAGCAAGTTCCCTTGCCGGTCTAGGAATGGTACAACGATGGGTTCGATGACGGTTTGGATGTACCGTGCACTATTCAGTGTCCCCTCGACGATCACCAGAGGAGTACGGCCAGTGTAGGAGATCGCTCCCCACACCATGATGCCGGGTGATGGCCCTGTGTGCCTCGGTCGTATGCAGTCCTGATTGTGGCACTCACCTGCACGGCGCCAAACACGCATACGACCATCATTGGCACCTAGGCAGAAGCGACTCTCATCGCTGAAGACGACACGTCTCCATTCGTCCCTCCATTCACGCCTGTCGCGACACCACTGGAGGCGGGCTGCACGATGTTGGGGCGTGAGCGGAAGACGGCCTAACGGTGTGCGGGACCGTAGCCCAGCTTCATGGAGACGGTTGCGAATGGTCCTCGCCGATACCCCAGGAGCAACAGTGTCCCTAATTTGCTGGGAAGTGGCGGTGCGGTCCCCTACGGCACTGCGTAGGATCCTACGGTCTTGGCGTGCATCCGTGCGTCGCTGCGGTCCGGTCCCAGGTCGACGGGCACGTGCACTTTCCGCCGACCACTGGCGACAACATCGATGTACTGTGGAGACCTCACGCCCCACGTGTTGAGCAATTCGGCGGTACGTCCACCCGGCCTCCCGCAGGCCCACTATACGCCCTTGCTCAACGTCCGTCAACTGCACATACGGATCACGTCCACGCTGTCGCGGCATGCTACCAGTGTTAAAGACTGCGATGGAACTCCGTATGCCACGGCAAACTGGCTGACACTGACGGCGGCGGTGCACAAATGCTGCGCAGCTAGCGCCATTCGACGGCCAACACCGCGGTTCCTGGTGTGTCCGCTGTGCCGTGCGTGTGATCATTGCTTGTACAGCCCTCTCGCAGTGTCCGGAGCAAGTATGGTGGGTCTGACACACCGGTGTCAATGTGTTCTTTTTTCCGGGATTGTACTTCCAATGGAGGGGGGCCCTTAATCTTGACTACTGTAGCAGAGCAAACTAAACACACTTTCAATACACTAAAGAAACAAGTACTTAGTAAACATGAACATATTACTCTCAGCAGGTGCAGATCTGAACTTTTACTGCAGTAAAACACAAATTTGAGATATTTCTAAGTTCCTTTCAACAAACAGTATTAATTTTAGCACACTCTAATGCCATATTAATTTTTATATGCCTTCAATAAAGAACACTCGGTAAACACTTTAAGAGGGCGGGACCCTAAGTGGATATGTGACTGAGGATAAATCACGGTAGGTACAAGAGTTCAGTCAAATTTTACCTTATATTTGCGCACACTAAAGCATCCGATGAGTTGACCATTCACTGTACGTTACTGTAGTGTTCCATTACAGTGATTGCTCAATGTTGTGGCGATTGCATGTTGGTAGCTGGATTTGCAGGTAGAATTGCTGGACTCTGTCATTTCTTGATGGCGATGATAGATACTAATTCCAGAATAGTTCCAGCTCTTTACCCATCCATCTGAGGCATTGGAAAGCGTGAGGAAAGCCTCTCTCGGAACCAGCACTACACGCAACTTTTACATGAGCAGTTGATAGTTTGGTAGCTCGTCCCCGACTGACTCTTGGTTCCACGTTTTCTACCTAGGCCAACCACTATTGGCTCGGTCTTACACAGTTTCGTTCCCGAGGGGAACCACAACACCTTTTACATACAAAATAGGTAAGAACCCTAAGTGAGGATCAGCAATTACATGACAACAGCCAAACATATTAATTAAAACAGAACATTTGCACATATAGGTATTTCTACAAAAAATTATTTAAAAAAATACAATTATATAGATTAAGTTTTCTTCCCTCCAAATGAGGCAAAGAATTTAAATGATAGATTCACTACATAGCATAGAATCAAACCATGACATCAAAGTTTTTAACGGAGAAAAGAATAAACACTCTCATGGTATCGATTCATTCTTACAAATCTTACAGAAACTCAACTTTATGACATTAAACGAAACAAAAGGCAAATTAAATCAGTACAGTATTAGAGCTATGGTGTTACAACTTCCCAAAATTCATATCATATGTTCATTTCGTAAGCAAGAAGTCATTAAGTGCGAGATACTAAGTCACTTTAAACCCTGAATTCCAAATGTTATTACATAGTTCAGTCATTAATAAGCCTCCACCTGAGTTCGACGTCAATGTGCAATAACCTCTCACAGATGACAGGTGGCAGCACTGGTAATGGAGAGTACATACAGCATACCGGGTTGAAGGGGATTGGGGGGGGGGGGGGTGGTTTGATCATTGGCTTTTGGGCCAACGGTGTAAGCATTCCCGAAACGACTAACTTTGTAAACTGATCGCGTGTCATAAACTACACCCTCAAGGCAAAATGGCGCTACCCAGAACCGGCCCAGAGGCAACTGTACTGCTACAATCCAGAGAGGGCAGGGGTGAAAGACGGCTACAGAAATGAGTGCGGGCGATTCGACGTGGAAATGAGAAACTGGCCGCCCAGATGAACCAATCGCCTACCAACAGTGTCACCTCAACGACTGTTCTGCGAACTTTGCTGCATACGGGTCGCCGCAGCAGGCACCTGACACCTGATACATGCGCCAATGCTTTCTGCTGTTCATCGATTCGAAGGCTTACGAGAACTTAGAGGCGACAGGTAGCCTTTTCAAATGAATCACGTTTTAGGCACCACTGGACAAATGACCGATGTCGCGTACGGTGTGAAACGTCTGGAACCACCAACCTGCAAGAATCGATGCTAAACTAACTCCACTCGCAGACGTTACAAGAGAGGCGTTGTGCATAACGGAGAGATTTGGTACTACAATTTCGGGACAGTACTTCTCAGGAGAAGTCGGACAACATATTGCTTCCATCCATATACAGTTCGTATATCGACCACTAGGAGAAAATTCGAGAAATTAGAGCCAATACCGAGGATTACATTCTTTCGCAGCACTATTCGCCAGTGGAACACGGTTGGAGCGATCAGATAGTGGTACCGAAGGCGCCCTTTGACACACACCACTAGGTGACGTAGACGTACATGAATCATCGGGAAGGTCCAGCGTGTATGGTATTCGACTTGTGATCTCTTCTTGGGAAACATTCCTTCGCAACATGCAGTTTGTTTATCATCGACAAGGAGGCATCAACCAGGAGGGCAATGCAAACTGTCACACAGCTCTCGGTGCACATACGTGACAGAAGGGCCGTATTTCCCTGATCGCCAAACTTGCAGCATTTCGCGTAGTGGATTCTCAACCGAGAATCGTAGCGCAGCCGGATAAGGCACTGGAGTCAGCACGTCTCCACGTCCCTCTCGGTATCTTCCAGAATCTTACTGATACTTTCCTGCGCATCACACAGCGTTCAACTGCGAAAGTTAGCTATTCACGCTTTCTAGAGGTGGTCCCATTAATGTGAATTGTCAGTCTATAACTATCATCGTTCAGAAACTAAATCGCATTTCAGAATCAACACATTTTATAAGTGATGTACCATACAAGGAGAGTTTTTGTACCATCCGACAATCCTATTCTAGTTTTATATCTACGTAGTGCTCACACCGTTACCTCACTGAAACCTACCTGCAACCAGAACTTCGTTCCGCAATGCCTTAGTGCTGTTCTGTAACTTTCTCTCCACGAAAATTTAGAAATAACGGCATTCTGTACGGAGATGACATGAGCTATGTAGATACACTACTGGCCATTTAAATTGCTACACCAACAAGAAATGCAGATCATAAACGGGTGTTCATTGGAGAAATACATTGTACTTGAACTGACATGTGATTACATTTTCACGCATTTTGGATGCATAGATCCCGAGAAATCAGTACCCACAACAACCACCTCTGGTCGTAATAACGGCCTTGATACGCCTGGACATTGAGTCAAACAGAACTTGGATGGCGTGTAAAGCTTCAGCTGCCCATGCAGCTTCAACACGATACTACAGTTCATCAAGAGTAGCGACTGGCGTATTTTGACGATCCAGTTGCTCGGCCACCATTGACCAGACGTTTTCAGTTAGATCTGGAGAATGTGCTGGCCAGGGCAGCAGTCGAACATTTTCTGTATCCAATATGGCCCGTGCAGGACCTGAAACATGCAGTCGTGCATTATCCAGCTGAAATGTAGGGTTTCGCAGGGATCGAATAAAGGGTGGAGCCACAGGTGGTATCACAACTGAAATGTAACGTCCATTATTCAAAGTGCCGTTAGTGCGAACAAAAGGGGACCGAGACGTGTAAGCAATGGCACCCCATACCATCACTCCGGGTCATACGCCAGTATGGCGATGACGAATACACGCTTCCAATGCGCGTTCACCACGATGTCGCCAAACACGGATGCGACCATTACAATGCTGTAAAAAGAAACCTGAACTCATCCGAAAAAATGACGTTTCAGCATTCGTGCATCCAGGTACGTCGTTGAGTACAACATCGCAGGGACTTGTGTCTGTGATGCACCCATGGTCTCAGAGCTGATAGTCCATGCTGTTGCAACCGTCGTCGAACTGTTCGTGCAGATGGTCGTAGTGTTGCAAACGTCCCTATCTGTTGACTCAGGGTTCGAGACGTGGCTGCACGATCCGTTACAGGCATCCGGATAAGATGCCTGTCTTCTCACCTGCTAGTTTTACGAGGCCGTTGGCATCCATCACGGCGTTCCGTATTGTCCTCCTGAACCCACCGATTCCATATCCTGCTAACAGTCATTGGATCTCGACCAACGCGAGCTGCAATGTATTGATACATTAAACCGCAATCGCGATAGGCTACAATCCGACCTTTATCTAAGTCGGAAACGTGATGGTACGCATTCCTCCTCCTTAGACGAGGCATCACAACAACGGTTTACCAGGCAACGCCGGTCAACTGCTGTTTGTGTATCGGTTGGAAAGTTTCCTCGAGTCAGCATGTAGAAGGTGTCGCCACCGGCGCCAACCTTGTGTGAATGCTCAGAAAAGTTAACCGTTTACGTATCACAGCATCTTCTTCCTGTCGGTTAAATTTCACGTCTGTAGCACGTTATCTTCGTGGAGTATCACTTTTAATGGCCAGAAGTGTATATAAACAAATGTGTTGTAACCATCACATGTACCTCTCACGCAGTATGGTGTTCGCTGCTTGGTATGTACTTCCAAACCTAACAGAAAAAAATTGTATTCAGATGTGATGAAGGGCGTCGACATACAGTGACCTCAAGGCTAGGCAAGAGGCGAAGGCGTGATGGTCGGTTAGCATGTGGCCACGTCTAAAGGTAGTGGACATACTTCTAGCGCTGCTATGTGTAACTGCTTGTTTTTTGCATTTGCATAACTAGTAAAAACACACAACTTACGGATTAATTGTTACGACCTTTCCCAAAGCTACCTGCGCCTTAAAGATACTATGGCGACTGATATTGTGTCGTGGGACACGTGCTCGGCGTGTCGTTTCGTCGCCACCCCCCCCCCCCCCCCCTCGCCGCCCCCACCACGCCACCCAACAAAATTCTTGCAGGCACCGAGAACCAAACTAAGGTCTTCCGCACGGAAGCCAGCGACGCTAAGGAATCGTCTACAGAGGTGGTCCGGCTAACTAATTTCTTTATATTTTACTTACTGTTTCGATACAAACCATGTTTAATCTCTACTAGTTCCTTCTTGATAACGCTCTTGTGGCGTAAGCAGCTAGACTTGCTCACTAGAGCTACTGTCATTGTCCCGCACCGCAGTTGGTTTTACTTCGTCACGGTAAGGCTTCCTGCGTGCAGCTATGTTCCGTTATTTGTCATGACTGTCGATATATAGTGGCTGACTGTCGATGGCTTCTGTCTGAGGCGTGCTTTTTATGTAACACTCCCACATCACTTTGGCTTCTAATGGGGAGTCTGCAAACCACTTTCTTCTCGTAGCAAATAACTATTGCATTTTCCCACTTTACTCAGAGATTTTTTTTTTTCTTTGTGAGATTGAGGACATCATCAATGTGTCTCTGCGTTGAAAGAAGCTGGACTGTATGTAGCACTAGGGACGCTGTTGTTTCGCGATGATGGCGACTCGTACTGACTGGCACATTGGCCGGACGTTTGTGAGAAAACATAGGCAGCGAATGGTAGCATCAAACAAAGGTTGCCCATAACGCTAAATCAGGCGATTCAAATACGATCATCTGTCAGTATCTGTAAATTCAGCAACACTTCCCGCATTCGGACTTGCATATCGGAATTCCGACACAATGCTACATGTTCATCATACGTGGTGTAACATTTCATTCGCGATCTCACTGCACATTAGACATTACAGACGTTCGCCGCTTGAAATGTTCAGCTGTTTACGTTAAATTTTACGTGGCCGAGAAATCCCTAACCATTCCTGAGTAGCCGGCCGCGGTGGCCGAGCGGTTCTGGGCGCTTCAGTCTGCAACCGCGTGACTGCTACGGTCGCAGGTTCGAATCCTGCCTCGGGCATTGATGTGTGTGATGTCGTTAGGTTAGTTAGGCTCAAGTAGCTCTAGGGGACTAATGACCTCATATGTTCAGTCCCATAGTGCTCAGAGCCCTTTAAACCATCTCTGAGTAGCAGACTAAGTAAAATTAAATCTTTAAAAGTTTAAAGAATGTCAATATTAAAGGGAAGAAGAGACAGTAATTCATTGAAAGTACTGCCTTTCGCCATGACTGCCCTCCATATCTCAAAATTGCTGAGGTGATTAACTGTACTCACCGCTGCCTGAAATATGTTCATGCAGGTGCTGTAAATCCCTAACATTCACACTGTTCAGCCGATTCTTGTTGTGACCCCAGGGAAAGAAGTCAAAGGGACTTAGATTAAACGAGTGTGCTGTCCAGAATCGCGATGAACATCACCTAATCCCGCGTCTTGAGAAATGCTCGTTGAAGTAGTTACGCATAATGTGCACTACTTGCGGTGGGACACCATCCTGCCGAAACACCAGATAAATAACTGTGGTTTCAGGCTGCATGGAGAGCTGCATCAGACCAGTCTCAGGACTGAAGACAACAACAGGTAGTGCTAAGGCATGTAGGGAGACGATGTTGCCGTTATTTTTGCTTCAGATATACAGAATGGACCTTAAATGCACTGTTGGGGAAGGCCCATCCACAGATTTACCTTTGGAGTGTTAGGTTCCAATTCCATGGCGATTTGTGCTTGTTCATAAGCCCATATCCTGCGGTTGTCGCATCTGATGGGCTACAGGTACGACAGGTAGCCTCATCATTAAACAGCACGTGTAAGGACACGGTATCGATTGAAAAGTATCGATACTGTATGCACGGGCAGTATCGGTCAAATAGTATCGTACTCATAAAAGTATCGACGCAAAAGTATTGATACTCCAAGGTGTCGATACTTTTGGTACTTATCGATTTGTCGAACAAAATACGAACGTTTACAAAATATCATCTTAGAAAAATGGAAAGTATCATTACTTCGTGGTATGTTTTCAAATTTTCTATGAACTTTTTTGTAAAATTTGTACCTCATCTCATATAAATTCCACATCTATCGATATTTTGAGATTTCAGGAATTTAAATGAACTTAAAAACTACAGGTCTAGTCGTAAGATACAGTTGGTAATCAATAATCTAATGCACAAGAGAAAATAATAAGCAATATTTCATGAGACCAAGCACTTCATTTAGTGTAAATATTTCACAATATGACATCCATCAATTACGGTTATATATTTCAAACCTTCCATTCTTCCTCTGTACAATCACTTAAAAATATAAGTTTGTCCAACCGTTTTGATGATAGCCTATTTCGCGTTTTAGACATGTACTGCCTGTCTTCTAAAACAATCTTTCTGAAGGCATGGACGTAGCTAGGCTTGCCAGGTATTCTTCAGGCAGCTCATATAATTGTGTAAACACACTTTCCACATCTGCCCACTGTTCAAATGGGTTCGTAAATAGTGGCGACACGGATGTTGCTAAATAAAGCGTAATTTCATCCTTCAGATTTACTGAAGATTGGTGGTTCATGAAAGAGGCTTCGCTTTTTTTTGTTCGGGTCAACGTTTTGTGATTGCTCAAAAAGTCGTAAGATGTGTCAGCCGACGAATCACTATCTGCCTCGCTGCCAGTCTTAGTGGTGACAGGATTTGTTACCACCAATCGCCTTATCATAGATATTGTTCGGGCACAAACTCTGGCGTCTTGGAAAACAGATGTTTCTGTATGTGCGATCGATTAAGCTGGACATGGATACTAAAAGATTATCTTCCACTTGTCCAAACCTGCGCAGAATCTGTTTCATGACTTCGCTTCTAAGGCTTCCTGTCACGCTGTCACTAGACAGATTCAAAGCATCTATTTGTGCATTTAAAAAGTTGACCACAGGTATAATTTTACTTACGGTCACATACTGCTCTCCAGATATTCCTTTAGAATCGTATTCCAATGGCTTCAAACGGTGAAGCAGATCTTCATTGTTCTGAATTTCTATGGCCGATGGAATACGGGGTGCTTTCGCATTAAGCATCAAAATTTGAGTCACGAAAGGAGCCAGTTCGATATACCTCTCAAGCGTATAATATACAGAATTCCAACGAGTCTTTACATCTATGATCAACTTCAAAGTAGTTTCAGTTTGTTTTTGCCTTAATAAATAACTCTGAATCACGATTGACTTGAAATATTTTACAACATCCCTTACTTTATTACACAATAAATTAAAATCGTTCATCGACATAGTCGATACAGCAATAAGATTAATGTCATGGGCAAAACAAGATAAAGGTTTCCCTCTACCTAGGATTTTCGTAATACCGGCTACCATATTTGCACCACTATCAGTAATAATAGCCGTGATTTTCTCAGATTTGATATTCATTCATCGAAAAATATCTAGCATCTGTTCAGAAATGTATTCACCAGTATGCCGTTGATCCAGCGCAACAGCAACAATGCAGTGAGAAGTAAGTTTATTGCTATCGCAATAATGGGCAGTGACACCTAAATACCTTGTGGTAGTCATTATCTAGGTCCATACATAACGGGTTAGCGTGATATGATGTAAGGTCTCGAATTTCAGTTCAATTATCGACGGCATAACGCTGTAGAAACTGTCTATATTTTCTTTAAGACTGTCTACGCTCGCAAAATTAAAAGATGCAGAAAGCTGACGCATCAGTTTCCAAAACCCACAACTTTTAACAATGTCGAATGGTCGATAGTCCACACAAATAAAATAAAGCAACAAATTGCATAACAGAGAGTTCGCTCTCCCTCCCTCAGCATGTGATAGCTTTCTCTATAGTGTTTCTCCGATGAAAAAGTTGCTTCTTTTTGTTAGAAGGTATGTTTTCTTCGTCCGGTGAATTCTCTGATGACTGCACAGAGATGAAGGAAGACCTTATTCCCAGCAGTGACTTCGATGTCGATAGGCTCACTGGGCGATGGCGACGATTAATGTCACTCTTTTACCTTCGGCCATTTGTCCATGTGTCAGATCTACTTTTTCACTGAAAAATACAGAATAGTGTAGAAAACCTCAGACGTGTGCTTTTTCCTGTATCCTCAGATAGACGATAAATTTTTTTTCTAAATACACTAAGGTCCATTAAAATTGCTACACCACGAAAATAACGTGCTACAGACGTGAAATTTAACCGACAGGAATAAGATGCTGAGATATGCAAATTATTAGCTTTTCAGAGCATTTGCATAAGGCTGGCACCGGTGGCGACGCCTACAACGTGCTGACATAAGGGAAGTTTCCAGCCGATTTCTCATACACAAACAGCAGTTGACCGGCGTTGCTTGGTAAAACGTCGTCGTGATGCCTCGTGTAAGGAGGAGAAATGCGTACCATCACGTTTACGACTTGGATAAAGGTCGGATTGTAGCCTATGGCGATTGCGGTTTATCGTATCGCTACATTACTGCTTGCGTTGGTCGAGATCCAATGACTGAAAGCAGAATATGGAATCTGTGGGTTCAGGAGGGTAATACGGAATGCCGTGCTGGATGCCAACGGCCTCCTATCACTAATATCTTATCCGGATGGCTGTAACGGATCGTGCACCCACGTCTCGATACCTGAGTCAACAGATGGGTACGTTTGCAAGACAACAACCATCTGCACGAACAGTTCGACGACGTTTGCATCAGCATGGACTATCGGCTCAGAGACCATGGCTGCGGTTACCCTTGACGGTGCATCACAGACAGGAGCGCCTGCGACGGTGTACTCAACGATGAACCTGGGTGTACGAATGGCAAAACGTCATTTTTTCGGATGAATCCAGTTTCTGTTTACAGCATTATGATGGTCGCATCCGTGTTTGTCGAAATCGCAGTGAATGCACATTGGAAGCGTGTATTCGTCATCGCCGTACTGGCGTATCACCGGACGTGATGGTATGGGGTGTCATTGGTTACACGTCTCGGTCACCTCTTGTTCGCATTGACGTCACTTGCAACTGTGGACGTTCCATTTCAGATGTGTTACGACCCATGGCTCTACCCTTCATTCGATCCCTGTGAAACCGTACATTTCAGCAGGATAATGCACGACCGCATGTTGCAGGTCCTGTACAAGATTTTCTGGTTACAGGAAATGTTCGGCTGCTGCCCTAGCCAGCACATTCTCCAGATCTCTTACCTATTGAAAATGTCTGGTCAATGGTGGCCGAGCAACTGGGTCGTCACAATACTCCAGTCACTACTCTTGATGAACTGTGGTATCGTGTTGAAGCTGCATAGGCAGTTGTACCTGTACATGCTATCCAAGCTCTGTTCGACTCAATGTCCGGTCGTATCAAGGCCGTTATTATGGCCAGAGGTGGTTGTGTGGGTACTGATTTCTCAGTATCTATGCACCCGAATTGCGTGAAAATGTAATCACATGTCAGTTCTAGTATTATATATTTGTACAATGAATACCCGTTTATCACCTGCATTTCTTTTTGGAGTAGCAGTTTTAATGGCCATGTAGTACTTTTTGAGTAAAAAAATTGATTGCAATGTATCGAGTAGAAAATCATTGGTAACGGTATAATTGTACTAGATACACTAAAGTATCGATACTTCCTCAGTTTAAGTAGTGGCAAACTGTCGGGCTTGTCACATATCCTGAGGTTCAACATTATGGATCATCTGGATGTGGTAAGCCTATTTCTTCAGAACGAAATGCAAGATTTGGCAGGCATAGGACTTTCAGATGTCGTGTTCCCGCGTCGACGCTTTTGAAATCTGTTCGACAGTCTTCGTTAGGGCTCCATACTTTTCTATGGCATCGATGGCCTCCCACGACGGTGGTCGTAAAGCAACCGCAACGCAAGCTCACTGAAACTTGTTGAGCATACGTTTAAGTGTTGTTAGCGTTGGGGCTTCTATTCGGAAAAGCCAACGAAACCGTCTTTCTGTGAAAGAGGAAAAAAATTGTTCAAATGGCTCTGAGCACTGTGGGACATACCTTCTGAGGTCATCAGTCCCCTAGAACTTAGAACTACTTAAACCTAACTAACCCAAGGACATCACACACGTCCATGCCCGAGGCAGGATTCGAACCTGCGACCGTAGCAGTCACGCGATTCCGGACTGAAGCGCCTAGAACCGCTCGGCAACTGCGGCCGGCTTCTGCAAAGCACTCTATTGTATTTCTAATATATAACATTGACACATTGGTCCGTAGCCACATCTTTAAGATCACCTGCAATGAAGAGACAAAATTTATCACTCATCTAAAGTTGTTCGGGATTGTATTCAAGAAAAAAGGTCGATGTTGATACTTATTGGGTGAAAGCAGACTTTTGTATAATAACATGTGCAATATTTTCGTTAGTTTTTAATTTTTTGAAAACTACACTCACCCCAAAAAAAGATTAATAGATCAAAATGTATGCCATAAACACATGAAATTTTCCTGTGAGAGACATGTTTCGGAAGTAAATTAT
The DNA here is from genome assembly GCF_023897955.1 of Schistocerca gregaria. Lineage (NCBI taxonomy): Eukaryota > Metazoa > Arthropoda > Insecta > Orthoptera > Acrididae > Schistocerca > Schistocerca gregaria. Next base: position 204,456,134 of record NC_064924.1, read on the forward strand.
CGATTCTGAGTTGCAGCTACTTGACGTTCATGAGTAGTTTGTAAACATAACACTGTCTTTAGAGGAATATTTATGCTTTTGTCAAAGATCAGTGTGGTTACGCTGCGGCTTGCGCTTGATAGTGAAATAAGAAGTCCCCCAGCACAGCTACATACCTTCTAATACTACTCATCCAAAAATTCTTCCTTAGAGTAGACGTTACTACGTATAAATGATTTCAGTTTGTTTTTAAGTTAATTTTATTATAGGGCAGACTTGACGAAACTGAGTGAATGGCCAAACATTTTTATTTTCTTCCTTTAATCAGTATGGTTCTAAGCTTATGTTGAAGGCACTGGGTTCCAACATTATTCCTACATTACCAAGTTCACGTACACCACCTAAACCTACGTTGTTTTAACATGATGTCCTTTAGAGCTGGCTCCCTTTCTAATAAAAACAATATTGTCTTTCTTAACAAATAAGTCATAGACGTTGCTTGAAGTATAATTTTTGAATCATCTGATTTCGTTCAAAATTTGAGCACTCATATATATATATATATACAGAATTAAAATCTAAGTGTAAATGGATGATTAACTCAAATCTCGCTTCTTCCAATGATCTTCCTTATCCCACTTTCACTGGTTGTTTGAACTGGCTGACATCGTAGCTAAGGGTAGTAAATATTAACTTCCATGCTCCAGAAAACATAATTACGACCTCGAGCTACGGTTGCGACGAGACTGTTTACATTTACTACACACTGTATCAGTGAAAAGAATAGCAAATTATTAACCGTGATTCTTTAGCTTCCACTCGCGTACTTCATGACTAAATAGTTCGTGGATAAATGTCCGGGCGCAGTATTTTGGCAAACGATCACGCTGTCATGAGTCGATGAACTGACCCCTCGGGGTTGCCAGAGCGCTCATATCTATCACTCCCTCACTCTATCCCTCTCTAACCCAGATCCGTCATTCTATTCGCCGTCGACCTCAGAATCGCCTTCAGCATCCTCCCACCAAAACATTTCTCCATCCTAGGTTCCCTTTCTAGAAAACATGCTGGCAGCATGTTTGTGGCTTCTCCGCCTGCGCCCTAAGTCAGTTCTTCGTGGGGTACCTCCTTCATCTTATCAGTCACTTTAATTTCGTGCTCCCAGGCCTTACCAAGGATTTATCCGCTATCAGGTTGATCAGCGGTTCCGTGGTAAAACCGCGAAGCTTCTTTAATGTCACAGACACAGACGATAGGCCCTCGGTATCAGTACTTTAGTATGGTCGTAATGTACTTGCCGACTGCCAAAATCTAGTGTACTATTGGTGATGTCGTCAAATTTCTTTGACAGCAAACGTGATCTGACCTTTATAGGGTATCTCCGGACGAATAGTCAACATCCAGGATGTTCAAAATGTTCAGATGTGTGTTAATTCCTAAGGGACCAAACTGCGGAGGTCATCGGTCCCTAGACGTACATACTACTTAAGCTAGCTTGAACTAACTCATGCTACGAACAACACATACATCAGTGAACGAGGGAGGACCCGAATCTCCGGCTGGAGAGCCGCGCAATCCGTGACACCCACGAATATGAAAGGAACAATCATTCAAAGCAAAAATGTCTCCTAAATATGGGCTCTAAAATCTCTACCTTAAGAATTACCAGCTATAAGCTTGCAGTTGAAGGGATTTGTGGCACAGTTTCGAAGATGAAGAAGTACTTATGGCTCCTAAGTCATGCATTTTAGAGTCCATGTTTAATGTACTTTTTCTCCTTTCGAATGATCTTTTATGCCGTAGCCCTGAATACCTGCCATTCCTACTGTAACATGCTGTGCATGTCTTGCCACACAGGCACTGTATCTGATAGTCCCCGCATTTTCACAGTGGTAGAAGGTGGCCCATGTAACTACAGATTGCTATGCTACTTCTTCCGTTACTCACTGTGGCCCAACATGCCGTCCGCACTTCCTCCTACAAGTACACCCACAAAGTGTAGCACTCCATCTACTTTGACTGCCATGATAAAACTGATGTTGTGTGGTATAGAGTCAAGATGTACGAGAAAATAATTCGGTGTCTCTTCCCTGCTTTTTATACGTTGGTGTGCTCTGTATACTGGAAGAAACGAGTAGGTTTTCATTTGGCTGAATCCAGGAAGTCCGCGTCGAAATGTTCCTAATACATGTTGGCGAGAAGTGGTGAGCTGGCCGGGGTTGGCGAGCGGTTCTAGGTGATACAGTCTGGAACCGCGCGTCCGGTACGGTCGCAAGTTCGAATCCCGCCTCGGGAATGGATGTGTGTGATGTCCTTAGGTTAGTTAGGTTTAAGTAGTTCTAGGTTCTAGGGGACTGGTGGCCTCAGTAGTAAAGTCCCATAGTGCTCAGAGCCATTTGACAACTGGTTAAAGTGGTCTCTTCCATTACAGAGTTTGGGCTAACGTGTCGTCCGCTCTTTGTTTTACTAGTACGTTTATCTACTTCGATCGTTATGGTAAAAGTGAAGTTCTGGTATGTGGAATACAAAGGTACGCGGAAGTGATTCAGCTTATATCTTTCATGTGGCCGTATTATGATGGTGTAACCTACATACTGGAAAAAAGAAGGAAGATCTCCGTCGCGCTGATTCCAAGACCTCCTCGCAAAAATGTTCCACATGCATATAGCCGACATCTGCTAAAAGTGGACTCGAGTAAGAGAACCACGGAACGTCGTGACAGATGCTACATACTCGTAATTAGTAAGACCGGAGAACCCGCCGTTTGTGTGATTAAGAAGAGATAGGAGATGCCCCACGATAAAATGACTTTGGGTCGAGCGTAGAAACAACAGAGGTGCCACCAGAATGTGTATCTAGCTGCGAAACTAAGACGGAACAATGTGTTGGCGAAAGGAACTGGGGAGAAATTGTTGGCCGCGAGCGGCAGACAGAACGTCAGATCAGAGGAAGAAGGGAAGAGGTAAAATCGCCACGCCGGCCACGGAGCATTCAGTTCGTGGGATCATTTGCCAAACTATGGTGCCTCTTGGATAGTGACAACCGGCCTTTCACCAGTGGACTATTTCACCGAAATATTAACCGTTTACAGGTTTGTCTCTTACATAAGTCTGAAAACAGCTTTAATCTTCTTCGTTTATTTTCAGTCTCTCTCTCTCTCCCTCCTTCTCTCTCTCTCTCTCTCTCTCTCTCTCTCTCTCCACAAACACAAACACACACACACACACACACACACACACATACACACACACACACACACACACACACAAATATGTGTTTTGTATTACTATCGTACGTTAAAAAATTCCCGTTAGATTAAAAGCACTGGTTGTCAAGCATATATGATTTCAGTTTGTGTTTCAAGCTATACTTGACAAAACTCTGTAAGTAGTCTAAGATTTTTGTGGATTTATACGTCATTAGTTTCGGTGAAACATTATGACTGAATGAAGGAAGTATAAATCACGTCTTCCAGTATTCTTTAAATGACATTGCTTCGCCACTGACTGTAGAAATTATTTATTTTACAATTGCAATTTCGCCCATTCGACCACTTTCACATTATACTGCAAACGGTTTTTCTTCAGCATTTGGCAGATTTTAAAATCCTCCGACACCGATACTTCTCATCATAACAAAGAAGCTTTTTCACTATAAGAATACGGTAACATCAAACGAGTGCGATCCTCTGTACATGTTAAGTGATGTAAATTTTCCAAGTGTTCTATTTATTGGTATTCTTAACGTCTCTGAAGTGTAGTTAATTGTTGACAACAGCCGCCGTAAAGGAATAAATTTACAATGAGCTGGTTGCCATCGAATGACTACCTGTTTAATTATCTACATGAAGTCCTAAAGTGATCAGCGCATAATGTGATCAGTTCTGGTTTCTGGGTGATCAGAACTTGCTTCTCCCATAGAATCTAATGCTATAAGACGTTAGTGTGTCGCTTTATACTATCGTGGTTGGAAACTGTGGATGTTGTTGATGGTGTACAGCAACTAGTCAAATTGGTTTTAGGTTATTTTATCCATTCGAAGAGTAGTTGAGCAACACCTTACTGCCTCCGGCATTGTCTCGTGAGATGTATACGAAGAAAGAAATAAAACAAATAGGGGCACATACAGCAGTTTACCGCCATCCGGTCATCGCACGCACATTTCGTAAACGGAAGGAGAAGGTGGGAAAATTAATGTGATGCTAGAGGTACTCGCCACCACACACCCTAAGATAGACCGCGGAGTATAAATGTTGATATAGAGGAAGCAAGAGCGTTTTCTTTTAATACTGTCAGATCACTCTAACGAAATCAAAATTCTACATGTCTCCATGGTAGTGAGGTCTTATAATTTGGCACCATACGTCATTTGCAGTCTCGTAAAATTTTATTCCTCTTTTCCTCTTCTCATTCTTCTTCATGGATCCAATAATGCTTTTCTGTATTTTCTGATAACGTTTTAGATTTTTGTTTGACACGCCCGACTGCTGCAGTCGCAGGTTCGACTTCTGCCTCCGTCATGAATGTGTGTGATGTCCTCAGGTCAATTACTTTTAAGGGGGGACTGATGACCTTAGAAGTAAAGTCCCATAGTGCTCAGAGCCATTTGAACCATTTTGTTTAACACCAATTTTTTCAGTAGTGAATGTGTATAGTACGGTAAGGTAAGCTTTACCACTTGCTTAATAGAGTTTTGAGTGTAATCAATTAGCAACGGAGTGACCATATGCTATAAAAAGCCATGTACACTATTTCTCCTAACGAGATATAAAAATAATATTATACTAACACTCGGTGTGTCTCAAATACGGCTTTAATTTAGTCTTTTCTTCCTATAATATGTGAGGCCAAGGAGAAAATCTAATACTGAGAAGAAGAGACGGAATTTAAATGAAGTATTATTTTTGTTAGGTTGATACAAACCGCTCATGAACAGCAGCGAAGTGCCAGTCTCATTTCTCTCACCGTTTTATTGTTTATCGATCACATTAAATTGGTAGTGTTGCACACTTTCGTTAAAATGTACTCATGTTAAGTGGTACACACTGTCATTACAAAATTCCATGACGGATGGAGGAAATCCATCAAAGCTAGCAAATGTTGTATGTAGGGAGTTTGCTCCTTTATTTCAACAGCTAAGAAATGAGTGACCGAGTCCAAACGTTGCTATACTTCTCGTAAAATTTGTTCACTTGAGGGGCTCTGAGAAAGTAACCACAAATTAAACTTGCAAGAAAGTGTAGAATGCGGTATTAATAGATTGTTGATAATAATTATTTGATGTACCTGCGTCATAGATGTATTGAATATTGTACACCTCACATGAATTTATTACGAGAGTGCATCGTGCTGGTTTGATGCCACGTTCGTTGGAACCTGAATAAAAGCAAAGGCAGAAACGCATTTCTCTGTAATGTTTGATCTATTTCAAAGAGAACCTAACTGAATATTAATGCGAATTCATTGTGCGGAAACGTGGGACAATCACATGATGCTACAAACGAAACGGCAGTCAAAGCAATGACGGGGGTCGGGGATCCCTCATCAGTAAAACGCAAAGTCTATGCTGTGAGACTACAGACTGAACTTTTGTGGATGGGAAACTGACTCAATAATTGCCTTACAAAGATTCAAACAGCGGCCGACGTATCCTACGCAAGTCTTACGAACCAAAATGATGAAAAAGTGGATTTAATAGAGGAATAAATATAATATTTAATGACAACCAGACAAGTGTCAACAAAAACGTGCTTTTGTAACAAGAAGCCGCAGAATTCAAAGTGAGAACTGGAGGTACATCCACATCACTTCCATTTCACGGATAGAATATACTCACCGGAAGAACTTTTCAAGATTCTCTTTAGCAAAAGGGCTCATCTCGACAAATGTGGAACAACACTTCACAGTCCCTAAAATTATTATACTGTAAATCTGATCCCTAGCTATTTCGGTTAATTTAGAGTTATATTGACAACAACAACAAAAAATGCTACAAATGGCTCTGAGCACTATGGGACTTAACAGCTGAGGTCATCAATCTCCTAGAACTTAGAACTACTTAAACCTAACTAACCTAAAGACATCACACACATTCATGCCCCAGGGAGGATGCGAACCTGCGAGCGCCGCTTTCGCGCAGTTCCAGATTGAAGCACCTAGAACCGCTCGGCCACTCAGGCCTGCTATTGACAACATGGTGATGAGCACGTCATAAAGATGTACATTTACTCGGGATGCTCTGACAGTGGTCCCGGTGATGACCTTATTCGCTCCATCCGTCGTTTATTGCTCGGCCACAGTCTGATACCTCAGGTATGATACTCAATTATTCTGAGGAAACCTGTTTTAACTCATCATGCGTCACCTTCTTCATGTGGCCAACGTAGTGACAAACGATTTTAAGGTACCTGCTGAATTCTATCAGTTACCACCTCCATTCTATGGGGAATTACGCCACTTAGCAGGCAATGTTGGTGGTGGAGCTGCTTCTTAGTTCTCCTTTGTTGCGTCCTTGTTCTACGTTTCCCTGGCATTGGCTCCGAAGTACTTGTGCATATTATTTCCCTACATAATAAACTGTTTTTTTTCATTTCTACACATCCTTTCCTTTTATTTTAACGCGAGAACAATTTCAGCAAATAAATCAAGCATTATGTTTTATTTTCAGAAATTTTCTACATCTACCTCTACAGTCGGCGAGTCACCTTATGGCATACCGCGAAGGGTACCTTTCGCATCACAATCATTTCCTTCTTCTCTGTTCCAGTCGCAAGGGTAGGTCTTTAAACTTCAGTATGAGCTCTAAAATCTCATTTTCTAGTCGCTGCCATTCCGCGAGACGTATGTGATAGCAACTCTCTCTTTGATACGCTACGTCTGCCACCGGAGAACGTTGAGCAACTGCGGAACGCTCTCTCGTCGACGAAACGATCCAGTAATGAAACGTACCACTCGTCGTTCTCTTTTCTCTACCTCTTTTGATTCTAAGCTTTTAAATAAAATGCCTCTAGTCATTTTGATCGATAATCCACAATGGAAATCTCCATCTGTGCTCTAAAGTTCATCATTTCTATTTCGTAAAAATATAAAGATATTAACAACTGTTAACTGGTCACCAGAAAATTAAACATGTGTGTATAATTTTAACTCTCAACATCTATAAATCAGTGAATTTTATAGAAAATGTTTGCATGACATACAGAAAAGATTACATATTATGAATCATACTATCTGGATATAAAAGCTCCTCACCTGACTGTTGCCAAATGACAGTAAATAATAGTAAGATATCTACTTAACAGCAGGTAAATATTCCTGTAATAGTGTGGATAGCACCAGAGCAGATCCTAGACATAGACAGCTATTTAGTTATTTAACAATATTAAATAATGTAAAACAGAGGAATGGGAAGGAAAGGCAAGCTAGTGACTCCCAGCCGAACGGTGCATCGTGGAAATGCAAGGGCAGAAACTGAAATTTTGTGCCGGACTGGGAGTCGAAACTGGATTTACCCCGTCTCGTGAGCGGTTGTCTTAACCGCTTCGGCCATCCGGACACGGTCCCTGACCAACCCAAGTTTCCAACGCACGCAGCATCCCTCGTCCATTAACCCACTCTTCGGAAATAACTGATTCCCGTAGGAGTTCGGACGATATTAGTGCATCCTAACTGAAGGAAATGTCATGGGGCCGTCACGCTAACACAGAAACGTATATCCATAAGAGGAGTGTCTCTTCCATCAGACATATACGTAAATGTCAATTTTACTGTTGACTGTATGAATGAAATAAATTTTCACGGTAGAGTCAGCGACGCAATAGTTTTTTAGCTTTTCGTCACCACAGTGAGAATGTACCATATGATGATGATGGGGTGATAGATACTGGCAGTGGATGGTGGTCTATATCATCAGTGGCTGTTGATGGTTCTTCAGTATAACCTAAACAACATCCACAGTCCCTGGCGGACCCATCGGTACCGACCGAACGCCGCATTATACTCAACCAATAGCGTCATTGGATGCATTATGGAGCCGCGTGGAGACAGCACAGCGCTCAGTTTTCGTGACCTGCATCCAATACCACAAGGACAAAAAGCTCCTCAGTTGTCATATTAGGGCTAAGTGGACCTCCTTCCAGTCTCCCAGCAAGGAAATGTCCCTGGCAGTTCCGGGAAACGAATCCGGATACTCCACATGGCCGACAGTCATGGTGACCACTCAACTATGAAGAGGCACGGTAAATTACACCACATACCAAGCATCGCAGTTCAAAATATAGTAATAGAACAAGTACACAACTTGATTTGAAAACAACGTAGCTTCCAATCATGCCGAGAGTTTATAACGGTACTTTGCGGGCAGGCATGTCAATTAGCATCATATTCATTAAAATCGGGGAAGAGTTACAAAGGGGAAAGTAATACGAAACTTTAATAGCTGCACAGTATTACTAAGAGGCAATATAATGAAAAGTAATAAAAAGCAAAGTAGCAAATACCAAGCGGGACAGAAAGATATAGGGGCACGTTTGTTTTTTAATACATACAAACGAACATGTGACACATTATTGAGCTCTCTACCTTCAGTTATCGCGATCGGGCTAGTCGATGAAAGAGTGGTACGCGACTGCGAAATTCGTTAAGGAGATCATTTAAAGACTCTTCAAGCACGTTTAACATACATTACGTGTGACGAAGTGATCAGAGGCGTTTATTGTCGGGTCAAGTGAAAATGATTCCGACAACGTAATTCGAACTTTGTGTTATCTGGTAAAAATACTCTTGGGAAAATATTATGGTTGTGGAACCCACGAAAGTTGTACGAAACGGAAAGCTATAGTTTACGTAATTCTGCATTTTTTGAAATTGTGAAACGCGTGTGCGCGGAACATTAAGAGAATCATATCCTAGGACGGTTGCGGGGGTAACTGACACAAACAACGCGCTAGCACAAAAACACTAATTAACCGGGACCTAAAATACTAAAAACATTGCATACACCGTTATATTGAACCCTGCGTGTGAAAGACAATCACATCGAACATTTCGACAGCTAAGAATAGACATTTAAGTGCCGAATTGATAGCCTGTGTCGGGTAGATATTTGGACTTTATATGACACGCGTTCTTCAGAACACGATATCGACCATTTTAATACTGGAAAGAAGGATAGGATCATGACCCCCATCCCGATTCATATTTCATATTTAGTTAGTGAGAAGAAAAGTAATAATAAACAATCCACGATTTTGGCTTCATTACGTAGTCTTGACTAAATGATAAACAATATCTGTGGAAGTTGTATACAACGTATCGTGATAACATTTTGCCAACCAACACTGTGGGACACCAAAAATGTAACTGCATGATATTGTTCTTACAGTGGATGTATAAAGTGTGAGTGCGACGAACTATATTGCGAAACTGAACATCCATTACGTAATTGCATCTTTATCTGCGAAAATGGTCCTTGACGGTACATCAGCAAAGAGTTCGAATAGAATCGCTGGAACATTGCAAAGCATTCAGATTATTCGAACATCTAAATACGCATAATTCTGGTATCATAAGAATGTGTTCTTTCTCCTCACCGCCGTGGCACTCATTGAATTAAGAGTCAGCCGGGAATAACATTTAAATCAGTTGACGACCATTGAGCTAGCGTCACGAGTTTTCAAACGTCCACTGCCATGTATGAAGGCGAGTGAAACCACGGGTGTTAACTTCGATCGATGGGTGTCGTCTTGATCGTATTGGATGACACTGAGCCGGCCGCGGTGGTCTCGCGGTTCTAGGCGCGCAGTCCGGAACTGTGCGACTGCTACGGTCGCTGGTTCGAATCCTGCCTCGGGCATGGATGTGTGTGCCGTCCTTAGGTTAGTTAGGTTTAGGTAGTTCTAAGTTCTAGGGGACCAATAACCACAGCAGTTGAGTCCCATAGTGCTCAGAGCCATTTGAACCATTTTTTGGATGACACTGAGCGGTCAAAAGGTGGAGTACTACAATGTATCTCTATTTTACATCTTCAGTGAGCGCCTTTCATGAGACTGATGAAACGAAATAATTGATCTTACCCTATGAAGTGTGCATCCAGTAACAGATGGAGTGGATAGCCAGTCGTCAGACTGGGAACTGGGACAAGCCTACAGGGGAAGATGTAATCCTTCCCCTCGGTCCTACTGTCGACCAAACTCGGCTGCCTCAGCTGCGGTTCGTAATCTGTCAGAAACTGGACGGCGCGGAGTAATTTCCCGGAACAATTAATGTGGCCGGTGCAGGTCACGTGGACGGCGCCAGATAGGGTCGCGATAATAGCCTCGTCGCTAATGTCTGCGAATAAATCACCGTCACCTAGCGGGGCGGCGCACCCCACCGTCTTGCGTGGTCTACGCCTTCCGGACTGTGCGTGCAACGAAATCTTGTTACCCGGGAACCTCGTGTACCGTATGCGAGTTTCCTTCCCCTGTCTGATGTACTCCTAATATGGTTCTTCCTCTACAAAACCTAACACTACGTAAACTAGTGAAATGTAACTGTGAATGTGTCAAAATAATTAATTCAGAACCTTGTTGAAGTAATATTTAGTCTCTTGAGACCTGGGAAAGCCTGTTTGATACCAGGAATACCGTAAAACAAAACCCTGCAATGTAAATTGATTTCCAACAATCCATTGTAAAAATAAATGAAACAAATTGTTACACTGCCCAAAGATACGTGAAAAAATAAATAAGATGACACAAAGCTATGGTATTATTAAGATATAAAGCGTACCAGAAGGTATACATAGGCTCCTCTCTGTTTAGAACGTGTACCAACAAGAAATAGGTTCATCATTCCGAATGGCCAGAGCCAGAACCAATATAGCAGACTCCATAGCTCACGCACTCACAAAAACGATCCATATACAGGGTGTTACAAAAAGGTACGGCCAGACTTTCAGGAAACATTCCTCACACACAAATAAAGAAAAGGTGTTATGTGGACATGAGTTCGGAGATGCTTAATTTCCATGTTAGAGCTCATTTTAGTTTTGTCAGTATGTACTTACTGTACTTCCTCGATTCACCGCCAGTTGGCCCAATTGAAGGAAGGTAATGTTGACTTCGGTGCTTGTTTTGACATGCGACTCATTGGCAGGCATTGTTGGTGATGTCTTGATTGGGCCCCCATGTTCGTCCACCTACGCTCAATGGAGCAACATATCATGATTTCATGCGGGATACTCTACCTGTGCTGCTAGAACATGTGCCTTTACAAGTACGACACAACATGTGGTTCATGCACGATGGAGGTCCTGCACATTTCAGTCGAACTGTTCGTACGCTTCTCAACAAAAGATTCGACGGACCAATTCCATGGCCTCCATGCTCTCCTGACCTCAACCCTCTTGACTTTCATTTATGGGGGCATTTGAAAGCTCTTGTCTACGCAACCCTGGTACCAAATGTTGAGACTCTTCGTGCTCGTATTGTGGACGGCTGTGATACAATACGTCATTCTCCAGGGCTGCATCAGTGCATCAGGGACTCCATGCGACGGAGGGTGGATGCAGGTATCCTAGCTAACGGAGGACATTTTGAACATTTCATGCAACAAAGTGTTTGAAGTCACGCTGGTACGTTCTGTTGCTGTGTGTTTCCATTCCATGATTAATTTGATTTGAAGGGGAGTAATATAATGAGCTCAAACATGGAAAATAAGCGTTTCCGCAGACTTGTCCACAACATATTTTCTTTCTTTGTGTGTGAGGAATGTTTCCTGAAAGTTTGGGCGCACCTTTTTGTAACACCCTTTATACACGCAAATTTGCCTGCCGCGGTGGTCTAGCGGTTCTAGGCGCTGAGTCTGGAACCGCGCGACTGCTACCGTCGCAGGTTCGAATCCTGCCTCGGGCATGGATGTGTGTGATGCCCTTAGGTTAGTAAGATTTAAGTAGTTCTATGTTTTAGGGGACAGATGACCACAGATGTTAAGTCCCTTAGTGCTCAGAGCCATTTGAACCATTAGAACACGTAAATTTCCCTCATAACATCACTGAAAGCCCATTCCCTAAAAGACACATAAATATTCATACCTGCGAAAAAATGCTATCGTATCACGAAGAAGGCGAATATGCTACTATAGGAAATCGCGGTATCTGTTCTTTCGGACAAGTTCGAAAGAGCAGCCCCACTCATTCACATAAACGAATCGCCTCGATGGTTGAAGGATCCGCCACATTCAGTGCGTATGCAGGATTACGTCCGACCTCCTGCGACTATCTCCAAGTATCGAGCACGGAGGACAACGACAGCGTCTGCGGTAAGGTGGCACTAGGTGGAAATGTGGATCGACAAAGAGTCGTGTTGAGATTGCCCGCGCAGTTGCGGTGAGCACTGTGTCCAGGTGGCGCAGTGGTTAGTGCAACTGCCTAGTATGCTGGAGATACCACGCTAAAATTCTTTTACGACACACATTTCCACTCGTCGCCACTGATACCGCACAAAGCCCTCCTGCAGCTGATATACGTAAATAGTTTATTTCCTTTCTCGCCCTTCCTCCTTCAACATACTGAATAGGCTACTGTTTTAAATACTATGACTGAAAAGGGGACCACCAGCTGCCTCATTCTACCTTCACCAGCATTTTTAACAGTAACTTGTCCACAAACACTAGTCCATCGCTGTAATTCACTCAAATCCATACATTCACACTTGATCATTGTCACTCACAGTTTGAGCTCAGCTCCTTATCATTGTCTCGTTGCGTCTCTCTTACACCATCTCATAGCCACAGTCACCTTCGCCTTGTCCCACTACTAGTGTCTCAACTCAGTGTCACTATCTCCCTCTCACTCTCTCATACTGCTGCTATCTCATTCCTTCGTTCCCACTGTTGTGGTCTCTCCTCACTGCCACTATCTTCCAGTGGCGTAGCGTGGTTGTTATGGTTGGGGAGACTCTGCAGTTATTATAGAGACACAAATAAACAATAATTTAAACAGATGAAACAAAATGCATCAAATAAAACAACAACAACAACTACTACTACTACTACTATTACTATTACTACTACTACCACTACCACCTCCACTAATAATAATAATAACTAACTAACTTTGTTCAACAAACGATGACAAATTTGTAGAACTCCAGCAGCAAGAAAAGAAGCACTTATATTTTCCTGTCGATAAGTGCCATGCGCCTGTCTTTTCTTTCCACAAATAAGTCTATAACTCGGTCTACAAAGATCTGATCACTGGATAGCTCTCCAAGTAGTGTCTTTTCTATTGCTAACGTGCTCAAATACGTCAGTCGGATGATGTTGGACACTGAATTCCTTAAATAATTCTTCACTCGTTTAAGGGTACTCATGCTTCGTTCACTGTTTGCTGTAGTTGCGGGTAGGGTCAAAACCAAACGCTGGAACTTCGTTGTTTCTTCCTAAACGGAGTCTAAATCATTGTTGACAGTGTACTTTAAGAGGATTCTTGGAGATAAGTGTTTTTTCTCATCAGCGTATATGTTACACAGTTCATTTTCAAGTTGTTCTTGTTTGAAAAAAGTATACTGTTCTAATAATTGAAGCAGTTTCAACTTTGGGAGTTCTTTTTGATAGTTTGGGAAGCACTTTTCGTTCAAAAGTTCAACAAACTGAATCTGGGGAAAGTCTTGAAACCTCCTTTCCATCTGAATAGTTTGCAAATCCAGTATCTCTTACGTCAGTGCCCTGAGAGGTGTCTTTTGACTGTCACAGAATGATAAATTGCGCTTCAAACACAATCTGAATTTAATGCATTCATCAACGATTGTTTCTGTTCTTAATTGTCGTACGTTTCTAAAAACAGTTTCTATTTCGTCGTGGCCGACAATTATACTGACAGATTTTGACTGAAGAACATTAAAGAGATGATCAACATAAACAAAGCACCCTCGGTAGAAGCAAAGCAAGTAGCCAAACGTAGGATCATCCATCCATCGATTCATACCCACAGCACAGATCAAAGATTCTGCGTCCCACTGAGAGCCTATATAATCAAATATATAATTAAAACCACTATATGGCCTTGAGAAATGAGTAGATGTTGTTGAAAATGCCCTGGAACGAAAGTTCCAGTGAGTGTGGCTCGCATGTGGCAGTTTAAATCCTTTCTCAGTTAGCGATACAGTTTGTTTTGATGATATGCTAAAAAACGAATGGGGTACAGTAAGATCACTTACAGTCATGCGTACTTGTCGTATGATTTTGGAGGCATGTAACAGTACCAAATTCAGTTGCTGTGCATAACAATGAATAAACAGCGCATAGGAACAGAACTGCTTCACCAATTGTTGTAGTCCTCTTTCTCTGCCCGCCGTTATTGAAGCGACATCATATGTTTGAATAACCACTTTTCCTTCCACACTCCTTTCTTTCAATATTGCATGAACAATGGTTGACAAACCTTCAGCAGTTTTAGCTCCAGAAACATCCTAAAAACTAAAGAATCTTTCCTGAATTTTGTCTGCAATACAAAAAATGGCTCAAATGGCTCTGAGCACTGTGGGACTTAACTTCTGAGGTCATCATTCCCCTAGAACTTAGAACTATTTAAACCTAACTAACCTAAGGACATCACACACATCCATGCCCGAGGCAGGATTCGAACCTGCGACCAAAGCGGTCGCCCAGCTCCAGACTGCAGCGCCTAGAACCGCTCGGTCACTCCGGCCGGCTGTCTGCAATACAGTACCTGAATATTATATTCATTTGACTCTTGCATGACACGTCTAATGTTCCATCAGCCTGAATCGAAATGAAACTGCAGTTCTAAATTTCAGATTTTATTTTCTCATTAACTGCCAGAGTTATCATTTCTATTACATCATTCTGTGTATCTGGAGAAGTTCCTTTAAAGGTTCAAGATGATGACAGATGGTCTCGGATTAACTGCTCTCCTTGAGCTAGAAAATCCAACAATTGCAGGTAGTTACCTTTGTTGCTGGAGGATTCGTCTTCACGATGGCCGCGAAAGGCTAGTTCTTGATTACAAAGTAATACAGTTGCCTGAATAAGACGAGCCAATACTCTCCTGCTGGGTGCATCTTTGTTGTATTTTATCGCTATAAGACCAGCGGCTTCAGAAAGGGCGCTCTCATTCTACTTTTACTCAGTAACTGAAATGTTTCCTTGTTCTGCAGGTGACGTTTTGATATCTGATGCTTTTGTGCTTTCCTGTCAAAGTTCTTTATTCTACATCATTCCTTTTCACCACCAAACAGAAGACGTATATAACAAACAATATAATGTTACGTACTGCATTCGCAGTCTGCCAAGCTTACTTTTCGTACCAGTCTGTCTGAAAAGTGCGTTTTTGTTTGGCTTCACTTAAAACTATATTGTTTATGGAAACCAGTTGTTGGTCCTTCAATTCGCACTTTTTATCGTACGTTTAATAAAAATTCTATACGGTGTTCAGTTGCTGGCTCACTCATGTTGGCGACACAACGAAAATACGCACTAAAATCATACAAGAATGACTATGAACACAAATCGCGTGACTGTTCACTTCCGTGTTAAAAGCCAGCATAGAAGCAGCAGAGACAAGTCTCGATACCTGCTAGCAAGTGCAGCGCACCGGCCTTCGTGGGAGAGGGGAAATGGAGGGGAGCCG
Source organism: Schistocerca gregaria (assembly GCF_023897955.1). Lineage (NCBI taxonomy): Eukaryota > Metazoa > Arthropoda > Insecta > Orthoptera > Acrididae > Schistocerca > Schistocerca gregaria. Next base: position 204,471,743 of record NC_064924.1, read on the forward strand.
AGATCGCTAAGGCCCACACAGCCAGGTAAGGCAAGGGAGGCAGAGACTGAGAGCAGTCGAGTCTCAAGCAGGCAGATACACCAATACTCTGGGTGCGGCGGCGCGGGCTACAAAACTGATGTCTTCAAACATTTAGTGCTCTTAGTAGAAAGTTGTTTATATTTTTGTTATGAATTACTATTGCAACTTTTTTAAGCATAAATACAGGGGAGACTAAGTCTCAAAGTCTCCCCTCACGCTACGCGACTGCTATCTTCTCTCCGTCGTTGTCATGCCATAGACTGTCTCTCATGATCACTGGCTCTCAGCCACTTCCACATTCTCCGGTTATTACTCTCCCACTGCCATTGTCTCCTTTACTGTCTTTCTAGCACAATACTGTCACTGTCCACTATGTTCCACTACCACAGTGTTCCTCTCTTCCTTTCAGACGGCCGTTGACTTCTTCGCTTTTTCTGTGCTGCACCTGGTGTCCACTATCCTACACTATTTATTACTCCCACTTTCTCCTCCTATCACAGCACAAGGACTGTTCGGATGCTAAATTTTTGGGGAATATATTTAAAGTTGCTGAGGAAGGTAGAAATAGGTAGTTGTTATTCCAAATTTCACGCAGTCTTGTAAACGGGAAGATATTCATCTTTTTTGTATTCCAACAGGACTTGTGCGCAAAGAATTGGGATACGGAAATACTAATGAATGAAGAGATACGATTGAAGTTCTGTGAGGCTGCAGGTACTGCGATATTGAAGGGCCATCACAGAGGACAAGGTAGGTAACTGTGAAGAAACCGTGGGTAACAGGAGAAATACTTCAGATGATCGACAAAAGAAGGAGGTACACAAATATTCAGGGAACTTCAGGAACAGAGAAATAAAAACCGTACAGAAATGAAATAAATAGGGAGTGCAACGAAGCTGAGGTAAAATTGCTACATGGAAGACATGACCTAATCGAAAAACAGATCATTGTTGGAAGGACTGACTGAGCATATATTAAAGTCAGTAAACCTTCATTGAAGTTAAAAGTAAGGCTGGTAACAATAAGAGCATATTGCGAGTCCCACTGTTAAATGCTGAGGAGAGAGTGGGTAGGTGCAAAGATTACATTAAAGACCTCTATGCGGGGTAAGACTGCTCTGATGACGTGATAGTACAAGAAACAGGAGCAGACAGGGAAGAGAGAGCGGATGCACTATTACAATGAGAATTTAAAAGAGATTTGGAACGGTTATGACCAAAGAAGACGGAAGGGAAAGGTAACGTTACATTGGATTTTACAGAATGATTAGGAGAAGTGGAAATAAAACCTTCGCTTTCACCTTGGTGTGTAGAATGTACGAAACCGACAATATACCATCAGATTTTCGGAAAAGCATCATACACAGAATTCCGAAGGTAGTAAGATCAGCCAAATGAGAGAATTATTGCACAGTCGCCCTGACAGCAAACGCATCCAAGTTGGCGACAAGAATAACATACAGAAACATGGAAAAGGAAATTCAGGATGTGTTAGGTGACGATCAGTTTGGCTTTGGGGAAAGTAATGACAGCAGAGAGCAATATTTGACTTTGTAGTTGACAATGGGAGCAAGACTGAAGAAAAATCAAGGCAAGTTAATAGCATTTGTCGACCTGGAAAAAGCGTTTGACAACGTAAAATGGTGCGAGATGTTAGAAATTACAAGAACAATGGGGCCAACCTATAGGGAAGAACTGGTAATATGCAATATGTGCACAAGAGTTGAGAGTGAACAGTACACTGGAAGACCAAGAACCAAGTGCTCGGATAAAAAGGGTGTAAGACAGGAATGTACTGTTTAATCTATACAGAGAAGAAACAATACCGGAATAAAACAAAGCGTCAACAGTGGGGTTAAATTTCAGAATGAAATGAGGTCAATGATAAGATTCGCTGATGCTGGGATATCATCAGTGAAAGAGAAGAATAATTACGAGGTTTGTTGAATGGAGTCAACGGTCTAATGAGTACAGAATGCGAATTGAGAGTAAATCCCAGGAAGGCGAAAGTAATGAGAAGCAGCAGAAATAAGGATAACGAGAAACTTCACGTCAGAATGGGTGCTCACGTAGTCGCCAGTGTTTAGGAATTCTGTTCGCGAGGAAGTAAGATAATGCATGTCTGAAGGAGCAATCCAGACTTGCGCGGAAATGGATTACTGCCCAAAAAGTCTTCTAGTATCGAACATTGGCTATAATTTGAGGAAGAAACTTTTGAGAATGTACGTTCAAGCAGAGTATTGTATGCTAGTGGAAACATGGAACGCAGGAAATCTGAACGAAAGAGAATTGAAACATTTGAGGTGTGATGTTACAGAAGAATATCGAAAATCTGGTTCACTGATAAGGTCAGGAATGAGTGAGGTGCTCTTACGTTAAATCAGCGAAGATGGGAATACAAGGAAAACATTGACAAGAAGAAGGGGCAGGATGAAAGACATCTGTTAACACATAAGGGAATAATCATCATGATAATAAAAGGAGCTGCGATTCACATTGTCTTACTGGTATCATACATGACTCGAGATCTATGTATGACGTCGATTAATCTGACGACGTATACTTCGGAGCTCATCACTGAAAAGAATAGACACCACACAACCTGTGCCTTTTATGAATTTCTTAAGGCGTCCATTATGGCACAACCTTCAAAGTTCTGCTCTTGTATTGATCCACACGAAGGATACTCAAAATTTAAACAATCGTTAGAAAGTACGAGAAAATTCATAAAACATTACTGTAAAAGCAGCGCTCCGAAGTGTATTTTGTAAATGAAATCATAGATAATAAGCAGAGAAATTATTTATATTTTCATCAAAAATTACCTTTGTGATAGTGGTGTGAAAGTCCTGACTTCCGAGTGAAAATATGTATAATGTCGAATCTCCCAGTTATCTCGGACAGCTTCAATAGTGAATCTAATTCATGCTCTCTTTTATTTGAGTGGATGGATAGTAAGAACACTACATTTGTATCATCACATTTCTTCTCCGTGGAAGCAAACAGACCTTCCTCAAGTGCGTCTTCAATTCTTTATATTCTTCCGTTTCTTACTCTTGTCAGCACTTTCGTAGCGTGACTTGTCGGACATATTGTCAGATATTTTTCACAGTTCCGCTCCATCTTTAGCAACACAACACGTAGAAAAAGGCAAAGGTCGAAAATAATGCTGTGCTGCAGATCACTCTTTAATTGGCATGCTACTACGCTAGACGCCTTTTTTTCCATTCTGACTACGTTTCAGTCTGACCAAAGAAATTACAAAAATCTGAAATTTTCTATTGAGTAGCAAATGGTGTAATAATGACGTGTTAACCCCCTCTACTCCGGGATATGTGGGATTTACGACATAATTTACTTATATTGATTCTACTCGTATATGAATTTGGGAGCTAGAGACGGCAATGTCGTAGGCCTAATGAAATTGCCAGAACTTTAATTCTTTTCTCATGGTGGTTTCCAGTACTATGTTTGTGTCAAGACAGCCTACTATATCCTGAATACTTCAGAAGTATAGAAGGGGATTATTGGAAATGGTATCATGTGTGATGTAATAATTGGTCTTCGTAATTCAAGAAGCTTTCACGAAACTATAAGCATATAGTTCTATGCTGCTGCATATTTAGAGTTGAAATTTGTTGTTAGTATTGTGATGAGATTACGAATTTCAGCACCTACATGCAGCTTAAATCGTAAAGGAAAGAAAGCGTTCAAATTACAGCCGAGTGTGTTCTGATATCACCTTTCCATGTCATAAACAGTGGCACGCAGAACAAAGGAAGCCTGAAATCCATTGTTTACAGTGTGGAAAAAATTTGAAAGTAAACCGCACGGTGTGTGTTACAGCGGCGGAGTACAGTGATGAGTACAACATGCGCTGTGGCGGCATCCCTGATTCTATTGCAGCTTCCAGGGAGCTTGCTGCAGTAACAGATAGAATGACGTATTGAAACGCTGTATAATTAATAATATTTCACCGGGGAATTTACTTAAATTTCGCTGCCAGATGCTCGACCGGCAATGACGTTTGATTTCAAGTAACGATCTACAGCTTCACATGTAAAAACCAAAGCTGGCAGAATTAATAATGAATTTCTGTTGCACATACTCCACGCTGTTTCGACTACAGCCTTTGTATGGGATGACAGCTGCCACTTTCGATAACAAATAACTGAACGTTTCAGTGGTTAAATATACGGTAGCACGTCGAACACGACTTTTCACCGCCATGTTAGCTACGTATTTTTGGGGTGGGGGTGGGGAAGGGGTGCATGCTTTTGAAATAGATTTGTCTTTTCTGTTACACGAACCAGTGAAAACTTTGCATTTTCACAACCTTTTTTGGTGCCTGTTATGAGCAGTTAAAGAAAACCTTTTCGAATTCAGTGTGCGCGTTAATATTTTAATATACACATCCCTTCATTATCGCCAAGCGTTCAATATTTTCAGTTTTGCTGTAAGATATGCTTGAGATATGTTTCGACAAGGTGTTGCGTAATAAGCAATAGACACATATAGTACACTAAGAACCTGAGGATCATACACAACTGTCATTATTTCTTACGTAAATCTTTATAGTTCTCTCGCCTTAGACCGCTCCTCTCAGTTCTGTGACAGGAAAGTACCAGACAGAATCTATCACTCTGTAGTGGAGTTTGCATTATTTTGAAACATCCGGAGAGTCTAAAATTTTGTGCCGGACCGGCAACTTGAACACACTTTTAATGCTTCATGAAGCCTTAAGGGCACAAACTCGTTTAGCGTATTATCGATGTTAGACGACTATTAAAAAATCAAAGGAAGAGAGTCGAAGAAAACTTCATTCTAAACAGCTCAAAAAAAATTTCTATGCCCTTATGACCTAGATTGTTCGAATTTTCTCCAGTAAGTTTTTGCCATAGAATTTTCTAGCTGTTGATAAATGGAGCTTGTAATTTTGCGCAATTCAGTAGGTTACCCTGTTGCACCGTGCCTGTACTGGAGAAAGTTAGCCTATACTGTTCAATCATGTAGCATGCTTTGAAAGGTCGTTTTAAAATTGAGCCAGCCGGATTGTGGCCGATCGGTTCTAGCCGCTACAGTGTGGAGCCGCACGATCGCTACGGTCGCAGGTTCGAATCCTGCCTCGGGCATGGATGTGTGTATTGTCCTTAGGTTAGTTAGGTTTAAGTAGTTCTAAGTTCTAGGCGACTGATGACCTCAGCAGTTAAATCCCATAGTGCTCAGAGCCATTTGAACCATTTTTTAAAAAAATTGAATTATGAGTGCAAGTGTCAACTGCCGTACTAACGGAAACATCGGCGATCAGTCTCGTGGTGGTGATCCACAATCTACAACATCAGCTGAAACCTGCTACTAGAAATTAAGGTTATAGGTACCCCGTAGAGAACACCACAGAATACGCTGCCTTTTGTTGGAGACTTAGGGGCTTGCTTACCCTTAAACTATGTAAGCATCTCTACGCAACTGGTTTGACCTATGGTATCTCCGCCGAAGAGTATTGCAAAGACTCGCCACCATGGTTTGCTAAAAAGTAGATAAACTTTACGTTTGGTATGGAACCTGGACCAATGACAAAGCTAACGTGTCAGATATATCTGACGCCTTATTATCGTCGCAGTAGACCGTGTTGTACAGGTCTAACACATGTAGTGCCATAGGTTCAGCAACGATGTGTATTATGTTTTTGGCCGGTATAATGACAGGCACCTCCAACCCTACAGTAACATTCAGAGATACGTTCATTTTCCGAGACGATAATGCACGTGCACTTTGCCAACACCTTCAGGCAGAAGCAGTAATTAAACGTGCGGATTAGCCTAATCAGCTCACGCCTGGACTATTTGAAACACATCACAGGAAGCGTCCTTAACACTGGATTATCTCAGACTGGTCGTTGTAGTAGAGTGGGGCAGGCCCAAAGCAGCAAAGCTTCGACAGCCTTGTGGACAGAATGCCCAGAAGCACCTAAAATTTGTAATGCCCTGGGATAGGCAATAAGGTACTGAATATTAACCTTCAGCAGAAATTGTTTTCAAGGTGTGAAAACATTTGCACCTTCGAATAGACTGCCTTTGCTTTTGGTTTTATTTCACAGTATATCTTTTTTTATTATTCTTCTAAAGTTTACTATTTCATTCCCCATTCTGCTTCAGTATCAACTCACAGAGACTCTCAGATACGCCTAGAGCTTGTTGTTGTTTTTGGGGAAGGAGACCAGGTAGCGAGGTCATCGGTCTCATCGGATTAGGGAAGGATGGGGAAGGAAGTCTACGGTGCCCTTTCAGAGGAACCATCCTAGCATTGGCCTGGAGTGATTTAGGGAAATCACGGAAAACTTAAATCAGGATGGCCGGACGCGGGATTGAACCGTCGTCTTCCCGAATGCGAGTCCAGTGTCTAACCACTGTGCCACCTTGCCCGGTTGCCCAGAGCTGCTAAACAAATTTTCGAGCTGTTTATGTTTGCGATTTTCTTAGTATGTGCGTATGAAAACAAGGGTCATACTTGTTACTTATCCTCTTCACTAAGTAACAAAAGTGTGCGTACAAAACGCAGAATCGCCGTCTGAATTTAAAGCAATCCCCAAACCGTTGCAGCAGAAACAGCGTCGAAGAAGACGTCATCTTGTAATGAGACCTATTTTTGTATCTCGTCGTTTATCATAATTTTGACAACGGTGAACCGTTACATATAAAGGGGGATTTCGTGATGATGTCACAGACTTTAAAGGATGGTGGAGAAGGATAAATATATCAATTTGAGATAAGGTATCGTGGTCTGGAATCGACCTAGTCTAAAGCTACAAGTGAAAACCGATCGACCTCTGACAGTGGAATACACGTACCGGTGCTGTATCTGTTAAGACTGTGGGGTAGGTGACTTGTATAGACCAAAAGAATAGATCCGTAACCTAAGAGCTGTCAAAATTTGCTCATCTACTGTACTCTGAAACACATATCTTATATTGCAAGATCTTTGGTTTTCATATTTTTGAAGGGGTAATACGGATCCAAAGAAGAAAAATATGTCTATTGTAAATGTGCTTTAAGTTTCATACCTTAAGAGCTATGGACACATGTTTAGTATAAGACATGCGTTTCGCAGTGTCGAAAATGAGCCAGTGCTCATAGCTCTTCAGATACTTATTCAAAAAGTGGTTCAACTACGCTGAGCACTATGGGACTTAACTTCTGAGCTCATCAGTCCGCTAGAACTTAGAACTACTTATACCTAACTAACCTAAGGACATCACATACATCCATGCCCGAGGCAGGATTCGAACCTGTGACCATAGAGGTCGCACGGTTCCAGACTGTAGCGCCTAGAACTGCTCGGCCACTCCAGCCGGCAATACGCATTCTAGAGCCCATTTTTAACTAGCATTTTCTCTAGTTTTGGCACATTCTACCTCACTATAGCAAAAACATAACTGGTACTTGTATTACGCTGTTATGGGTATCAGAACCATTTTTAACTATAACTCTCAACTCGGTCGTTTCTTACCGTCATCACGAACTCACCCTGCAGGATTATATTTAAGTGCACTTTCATTGTATTCTACTCATTTCCCTATCTTTTCTTCAGTTCTGAACACTGAGCTAAATTTTTTGTCCTTATTATTCCTTTTTTTCTCTTTCTATTTTCTTTTTCTACTGTTACCACTCTGGTAAGACTTAAGCTACATAACTCTAGATACTTTCCTCTTGTGGCATTCATTTCCAATCCCAGTCTGGGGTTTCTTAACTGTGACAGAAAAAGAACTCTGGATTTTCTTTACTTCAAACTATCTTGGTTAACTTTGCAGTTATCTCCACACCGGTTTTTGTTCAAAGTGTCAGATAGTGATTTTAAAAATATCAGGAAGAAAAATTTGATATTAAATGCAGTACTGAATGAACTCGTAGGAAAGAAAGTGAGGAGATTGTCGGTTTCAAAATTTTTTGTTCACTAACCAAATAACATAAAACATCTGACAGATAGCATATTAGATTTTACATCATAACTAATTGTTTTTTTTCTGTGCAAATCACTCTATTGTATAGATAAAGCCTTAAATAAACTCAGTAGCACATTCAGTATCTCTGTTCTTGAATTCAAAAACATTCTTCGGTAGCATCTCTTGTAGAAAAAGGTCAAAATATTAACTTTTCCTAACTGAATACAGGTATGAATAGTGTAAGCGATTACTATTCCCATTTTTAGCCCTTACAGTGTTTGGAACTTTGTAGATGATAAAAAAGAATTATCTGGTACCTGTAAACCATCTCGACTCACGTCATTTAGATAAGAATCCTACACGTTACTAATAGTGTCTGGAAGCCACAAACTTATGGTTTTCATTCTAAAATATATAAAAATATACTTCCGGTTGCAAGCTAATAGCACAGGATAACAATGAAATTAATGGAAGGATAGTTATACACAAACATGAATAAATAAATGGTTTAAACAATAAGCACTTACAGAACTAATTCACACAATTTTCCCTTGTGTCAGATACGTTGTAGCCCGAAGCATATCGTCACTTAGGTTTCTCAAGAGTTGTTCTCGCTGTGGAGGATTAATGATTCTGAAAATGTGTCATCTCAGATTCTGGCCTTAATAACTTGATCAAGGTAGTGCTATCATTGTAAACTGAATTGGAGGAAGATAATATGGCGGACATTTACTCACCAGATAATGTAGAAGAACTCTATGAGCTTACTTCACCTTAGTTATTGGATGTGGCTTTAGTATTGAGTTCATTTGTATGTTTTGCTAATTTTCACGATATAAATACCCAATCTGAATATACAGGGTGCGTCAAAAAATGTATACACACTTTGAAGTGTCATAGACAATTTATTTCCCGTTCTACAAGGATAAATATCTTTGAGAATGAAATATTATGTTTCTTCAACAGGTGGCAGCAATGGCAAGGACGTAATTGCAACATGGCGGACGTGCTTTTGAGCTTTGAAGCGCGGAAGCAGATAATTAAGTGCTGCTAGAAGTTTGAGAATGTAGCTGCGGTTCGAACACAGTGGAGAAGTTAGTATGGTACAGAACCACGTTCAAGATTAACAATTACACGTCTACGAGACAAATTCGAAATTCATGGGAAAGTGTGTGATGTGTATAAAGGTCGATCAGGGTGACCTCGTACAGCTACAAGTGACTATTCCACAACTGCGGTCTTCGAACTGTTTGAGCGTTCGCCTCAAAAATCTTCAGGGCAAGAGGCACGTGGGAGTAATGTAAGTGCTAGTAGTGTTCTACGCATTCTGAAGAAAGACAAGTTTCGTGTGTACATTCCAAGGCTGGTACAACAGCAAAGTGACGAAGATCCAGATCGAAGGTTAGAATTTTATGAATGGGTTCAGGAAATGGTGAGTCGTGAACCGGAATTTATGGGTAGCACAATTTGGTCGGATGAAGCCCAATTCAAACTCAATGGAACTGTCAATAGGCACAATTGTGTTTACTGGTCTGAAGATATTCCTCACATTACAGTTGAAAAGGTTGTGAATTTGCCTGGTGTAAATGTGTGGTGTGGTTTGTTGGCAAGTGGACTCATTGGGCCTTTCCGCTTTGAATGTACTGTTACTGGAGAAACTTACCTAACAATGCTTGCTGACTCCATATTCCCTGCCATTCGTGCATTATACGGTAATGATGAGTTTCATTTCAAACAAGATGGCGCCCCGCCCCACTATCATAGGGACGTACGAGGATACCTGGATCACAATGTGCCAGGCCAGTGGATAGGACGATGGGGACTTACGGAGTTTCCCGCACGCTCTCCAGACTTACGCCGCTGGATTTCTTCTTATGGGGCACAGTAAAAGATAAGGTGTACAAGAGTAAACCACGTAACCTGGACACACTCCGGAATGAGATTCAGGAGGTGTGCGCAGAAATCTCATTGGACTCTTTGGTACCGTGTACGGAATCAGTGGGGACTCGTACTCAGAAATGTATTGATGCTGAAGGCCACCAGTTTGAACATTAATCACATTTGCAAAGTACATTTATTTTTGCAATTGGACTTTAAGCTTTCCATTTCGATAAATTTAACATTGTAGAACGGGAAATCAATTTTCTATGACGCTTCAAAGTGTGTATACATTATTTTGACGCACCCTGTATATACATGCAACTGTCGGCATTTATGTAAAGAAAGTACTATACCCCTTAGGAAAAATATTATTATCTGTATCATTAAAAAAGCACAAAAATCGTTTGGTGTGGAAAGGCTTCGAGAGTCATGCCATAGCATTATGTTAAGGGGAAACAGTTATATGCTGAGGAGAAAACAAGTATTTCGAGACAAGGATTACAATGTGATGGGTGGAGCGGAAGAGGAAAGAGGTACTGTGACAGGAAGTTATGGTTAAGGATTTTTCGAGAAATTGATTCCCACCTGTCGGCCGAACTCCAAGACCTTAGGATCACAGAAAATGTCAGCAATGGCTTTCACTCCACCATGTTGTCGCCAACGGTTTTCCCGGACCTCCATATCCATCGAGTGGTCGAGAAAACACTACCGACTCATTAGTGGCCGTAACAGTGCTATCGTTATCCATAGTCAGAATCGGAGTCTTCAAGGGTGGTGTGAGAACAGGGTGTCGATGACAGAGCATGAGAGGCATTGTGCCAATGTATTGTAAGCCATCGACCGTGTCACGGAGTGGGTTTGCTTTGGCGTAGAGAGAGACGCCTTGCCTTCTCTCAGCTGTCCGTTTACTCGTGAAGGGAGGGGCATGCAGACTCCACCGTAGCTTCTGAGCTATCCAAGCACGACTCACGACCCATCCTCACTGCTTCAGTTCCCCCACTACCTCCTCTCCTACCTTCCAAACTTCACAGAAGCTTTTCTGCGAACCTTACAGAACCAGCACTTCTGGAAGAAAGGATAATGTGGAGACATTGCTCAGCCACAGCCTGGGGGATGTTCCAGAATGAGATTTTCACTCTGCTGCGGAGTGTGCGCTGATATGAAACTTTCTGGCAGATTAAAATTGTGTACCGGACCAAGACTCGAACTCGGGACCTTTGCCTTGCGCGGGCAAGTGCTCTACCATTAGAACTACCCTGGCACGTCTCCTACCTTCCAAACTTCACATAAGTTCTTCTGGTTCGCAGAAGAGCTTCTGTGGTGTATGGAAAGTAGACGAGCTACTGGCGGAATTGAAGATGTCAGGACGGGTCGTGAGTCGTGCTTGGATACCTCAGATGGTAGAGCACTTACCTGCATAAGGCCAAGGTCCCGAGTTAGAGTCTCAGTGAGACTTACAGTTTTAATCCGTCAGGAAGTTTCATACCATCGTACACTCCGCTGCGGAGTGAAAATCTCATTCTGGATCCACCGAAGCACCTTATTCTGCAGGAGCTGGAGGTTCAGCATCCGGGAGCCACCTAGTCGTAGCCCACGCGGTGGAGCCTTAGGTGATGGAAGGGTGGGCAACCATCTTGTACAGCCGGAGCTTGGTGTTGAGGTTCAGTTCCCTGCTGGTAAACATTTGATACATCGCTTTTATTAGACGGAGTCCTTCTTGTGTTACATATCATACATGGCGATGGAAGAGCAGTTTTTATCCATCCGGACACATAGGCATTTGGGATCAGGGTGCCATGGGACCTGCACGCCTGCAATAGTGAACTTGCCGCGGAGGATGGGGCGCCGTTTAGCGCCGCAGACTGCCGTATGACAAGATCAGGAAGGACAATCTTGTGTACAAAATGCTCACACCGACAACCATCACCGACATCTATGTGAAGATCGTGGATAATTTCCTCCAACATATAAGATTTTCTTGATTACTCAGCAAGGTCAACGCTCCAGCTAACATCAAGTGTCGGTTGGTACGCCACAGGGCTCTGTGTTGTTTCCCATCATTTGTGATATTTATGTTAACGGTGTGCTATTTACCACGGAGGACGCAGTGTATGACTAGTTTGCATCCTACGCAGGTGATGGCAGCTAGCGACTTATAAGAAATTAAATAGTAAAATGTTGTGTCAATGGAAACAGAAGACAGTGATAGTAGTCCCAACAAATCTACAGCGGGCGTGTTTAAAGTCGTGCAAACAAAACTATCGACCATCTTCAACCACCATACGTAATGTAGTTAGTTGTTAGTTAGTACATCACTGGCCATTAAAATTGCTACACCACGAAGATGACGTGCTACAGACACGAAATTTAACCGACAGTAAGAAGATGCTGTGATATGCAAAAAATCAGCTTCTTAGAGCATTCACACAAGGTTGGCGCCGGTGGCGACACCTACAACGTGCTGACATGAGGAAAGTTTCCAACCGATTTCCCATTCACAAACAGCAGTTGACAGGCGTTGCCTGGTGAAACGTTGTTGTGATGGCTCGTATTAGGGGACGAAATGCCTTCCATCACGTTTCCGACTTTTATAAAGGTCGGATTGTAGCCTATAGCGATTGCGGTTTATCGAATCGCGACAGTGCTGCTCGCGTTGTTCGAGATCGAATGACTGTTAGAAGAATACGGAATCGGTGGCTTCTGGAGGGTAATAGGGAACGCCGTGCTGGATCCCAACGGCCTCGTATCACTAGCACTCGAGATGACAGGCATCTTATCCGCGTGGTTGTAACGGATCGTGCAGCCACGTCTCGATCCCTTAGTCAATATATGGGAACGTTTTGCAAGTCAACAACCACATGCACCAACAGTTTGTCGACGTTTGCAGCAGCATGGACTATCATCTCGGAGACCATGACTGCTGTTAACCTTGACGCTGCATCACAGACACGAGCGCCTGCGATGGTGTATTCAACGACGAACCTGGATGCACGAATGGAAAAACATCATTTTTTCGGATGAATCCAGGTTCTGTTTACAGCATCATGATGGTCGCATCCATATTTGGCGACATCACGGTGAACGCACATTGGAAGCGTGTATCCGTCATCGCCATACTGGCGTAACCCCCGGCGTGATGGTACGGGGTGCCATTGGTTACACGTGTCGGTCACCTCTTGCTCGCATTGACGGCACTTTGAACAGTGGAGGTTACATTACAGATGTGTTACGACCCGTGGCTCTACCCTTCATTCGATCCCTGCGAAACACTGCATTTCAGCAGGATAGTGCACGATCGCATGTTGCAGGTCCTGTACGGGCCTTTCTGGATACAGAAAATGTTCGAATGCTGCCCTGGCCAGCACATTCTTCAGATAGTTCACCAATTTAAAACGTCTGGTCAATGGTGGCCGAGCAACTAGTTCGTCACTATACGCCAATCACTACTCTTGATAAACTGTAGTATTGCGTTGAAGCTGCACGGGCAGTTGTACCTGTACACGTCATCCAAGCTCTGTTTGACTCAACGCCCAGGCGTCTCAAGGCCGGTATTACGGCCAGAGGTGGTTGTTCTAGGTACTGTATTCTCAGGATCTATGCACCCAGACTGCGTGAAAATGTAATCACATGTCATTTCTAGTATAATATATTTGTCCAATGAATACCCGTTTATCATCTGCATTTGTTTTCAGTGTATTAATTTTAATGGTCAGTAGTGTATTGGTCTGCGACCTGAACTTTCACCTTCGGGGTTTGGTGTGGGACTTCAAGCTCCAGTGCCACACCTTCAATGTGAACTCCCGTGATGTTTTGGAATGACACCATTGTTGAATGGAATAGTTCTACTATCCACCAAGACAATAAGGCCGTGAGCCACCGGTGAAGCTTTATTTCAAACTCCCACAAAAAAAGACATCAATAGTCGTTAAGTGGTCTGTGTCACGTACAACACTGGATCTACAGGTCAGGAACTGGGCCTGAACATGATTGAGCTATGGGTGAGAGAAGAGCTTAACACGGCTGTTCAGAAATTAAAACATTTTATATCACTGTGCGGTTTGGATCATACATGTACGATAATTTAATAGGGCACATGAATATACGATCCACACTTCGGATCGCTCGTCTATTGTACGTCATGTAAACGCTTGATACTTCTAACATTTCATCTTTTTTATTATTTTCATTTTTATGGTTTATTTAATTTCTGAAACTTTATTTAACCAACAGGTCTATCTGTCAAGCCGTGTGATTTCACAACGTCTTTGCGCTGCAGGTGAATAAGTCAACTTAAGTTGTTCCTCGAGATAAATCCCCTAAGGAAGCCATTATATGACTGCTTTCCGTCCTGCGAGGTGCTCATACGTAAGTCAAAGTGATTAAAGATAACTTGTAGGCTTAATTGAGGGCAGCAAGCAACTTTTAAGTTATTAAGTAGTGCAATAATGTGTCAATTGAAACAGGAGACTGTGATAGCGATCCTAGTACTTCTAAGAAATCTACAGCTGGCGTGGTTAAATGTAAGAGGTCAAAACTAAAATATAGAAAAGTCTGGGAAACTAACCCTGAATTAGGAGGCTGGCTGTCAGCAAATGACTCGAACTTTGAAAGGACTAGATGTAGAACCTGTAACGTAACTTTTGTGTTTGAATTGGGATGCATTACAAAAACATTATAAAATGAAAATAATGTCAAAAAAGTGAAGTTGTTGTCCTCTAAAGGCAGACAATTTTGAGTACATTTCTGAAACCAGTTACAACTGATACATCTTTAAATAATCAGGCTCACGCTGCTAAAATTAAATGGATAAGATTCGTAGCAGAACACAACCTTCTTCTCACTGTTGTAGATCACCTGGAGGGCATAGTTTAGAGTCGTTTTCCTGATTCTAAAATGGCCGTAGTTATACATTTTCGTAGCCCTAAATGATGCAAGATGGTAAAGATAGTGATAGGAGAGAGCCAAGGAACGAACTGCAGATAACTGAGACATATAAAATTAAGTGTTCTTACTAATTAGTCAACAGACAAAGCATCTGTTGAAAAGTATTATGTCGTGGATAGTTATTTTGATAAAGACATAAATAAAATAGAAAGTAAATTTTGGAGTCAGTGAGAAATTTTCAAGATGAGTGACTACGATAAGGCAAAGGAAGGGGATAAAAGTAAAAATATTTATTCTCATTTAATGCTTTCATTTTCTGAGTATAATGTTTCTGAAAACAATGTTAAATAATTTGCTTTTGATGGATGTAATTCTGTGACGGGGCCAACTCGGTTAACTGTAAAATTTCCTGGACTAATGGCTCTCAAAGTATACGTCACTTGACTCATACATCTGTCAGTAAAACTTGTAAATGACTCCCCAGGGGTTGAAAAGACTCAAGTAGGGACATTTGTTACCATTCAACAGCTAGTGCCAGGAGACAGACATAATTGCATGGATTACCAAATCATATAGGTATCAAAAATCATAGAATTTTGTATCAATCACAAACAAGATGAGTATTTTTGCGGACCATTATGATGAGACTTTTAGATGAATGAAATGCATTATGCCTCTATTTTGATTCTAAATACCTAGAGGTTGCAGAGAAGAAATTCGCCGATCCCTCGCTGACAATTTTTTAAATTATTTTATTTAATTTTTGGGGCATATTTTATCAAAATTCCCATTTTTAAAGGAGTATTTCTAGAGTGGTTAAGCTGTTATTATTAACTTACGTGAAAAGACGGTAGAAGGGTACACGGAACTGTTGCTTTGGTACATGGACCGGTAGAATGTCATAGCCAATAAATTGACTGGCATGGCCCCAACAACATGTCAATGTTTCTTCCTGACAGTCTAATGTTTTTAGGGATTAAAGTTCTGAAGGCAGATCAGAAATCATCAATATACACAGAAGAGCCAAAGAAACTGGTACACCAGCCTAATATAATGTAAAGTCCCCGTAAGCTCACAGAAAAGTAGCAACACGTCGTGGCATGGACTCCAATAGTGTCTGAAGTAGTGCTGGAGGGAACTGACACCATGAATCCTGTATGGCTGTCTCTAAGTCCGTAAGAGTACGAGAGGCTGGAGATCTCTTCTGAACCGCACTTTGCATAGCATCCCAGATATGTTCCATATGTTCATGTCTGCAGATTTTGGTGATCAGCGGAAGTGTTTAAACTCAGAAGAGTGTTCCTAAAGCCACTATTTAGCAATAATTGACGTATGGGTTATCGCATTGTCATGCTGGAATTGCCCACGACCGTCGAAACGCACAATGGACAGGAATGGATGCAGGTAATCAGACCGGATGCTTACGTATGTATCACCTGTGAGACATGTGTCTAGACGTACAGGGGGTACTATATCACTGCAACTGAGCATTCTCCATACCATCACAATCACCTTAAACGGTCCCCTGCTAGCATGAAGGGTCCATGGATTCATGAGGTTGTCTCCATACCCGTACACGTCAATCCGCTCGATGCAATATTAAATGAGACTCGTCCGACTAGGCAACATGTTTCCAGTCATTAACAATAGAATGTCAGTGTTGACGGACCCAGGCGAGGCGTAAAGCTTTGTGTCGTGCAGTCATCAAGCGTACACGAGTGGGCCTTTGGCTCCCAAAGCCTATGTCAATGATATTTCGTTGAATGGTTCGCACGCTGACATTTGTTGATGACCCAGCACTCAAATCTGCAGCAACTTGCAGAAGGATTGCATTTCTGTCTCGTTGACCGATCCCGTTCTTGCAGAATCTTTTTCCGGCTACAGCGAAGTCGGAGATTTGATGTTTTATCGGATTCCTGAAATTTACAGTATACTCATGAATGACTATATTGGAATATCGGAAAATCCCAGCTTGATCGCTACCTCGGGGATGCTGTTTCCCATCACTGGTGCGCCGGCCATAATACCAGGTTCAAACTCACTTAAATCTTGTTAACCTGCCATTGTAGCAGCTGTAACCGACCTAATAGTTGTGCAATACACTTGTTGTCTTATACAGGCCTTTGCCGACTGCAGTGCCGTATTCTGCCTGTTTACATACGTCTGTATTTGAATACGCATGCCTATACCAGTTCCTTTGACGCTTCAGTATATAATGAACTGGATGCCGTGAAAGTCTTTTACCGCAGATGTAGGGATTTCAAGCAGACGGGATACTCAAAACTGAAAAATTGTGTAACTCTGACGATGATTTATTGCCATTGCTTGCAGTTTTGATGCCCAAAAGGGTTCTTTCAAACTAAGAACTTTCCTCTCAGGTACCTCTTATGGCAACACTGCAAACAATATTCTCCCTAGATTATAATCATCTACAAGAAATCGATGAATTGATGAAACTACCTGTCGTAAAATATTAAGAAGTGTCCAGAAATGGGACTACATAACTACTTTATTCAACGAGAGAGAACTTCTGTATCAACCAGAGTTTGCACTCTCTTCCCCTCTCTTCCCTGTTCAAGTAGTAACTGCGGAAAAAAAATGTTCAAATGGCTCTAAGCACTATGGAACATAACATCGGAGGTCATCAGTCAACCGCGAAAGAGTTTTTAGTAAGACTAAGCTCATCAAAGTGAAGAATAGGAATAGGTTCGTTACTTCCTCAGTCTAAGGAAATTTGCATGCCAGCCAGTGTGTGAGGAGCAGCAGCTCATAGAAAAATTGTGATCCCACTGAAAATAAGCTCAGTAGAATGAAGAAAACACAGCTATATTCGCGGTCGTCCAGTTCCATTTTTTCTGTTCCCGACCTTCAAGAGGAGAAAGATAATGATGGTGATGGGATTCATTTTTATGTCTTCTTACAAGGTAAGCCAATAACAAACTAATTTTCTTACATAATTAATTTTTATAACTCGATTCTAGAAAAAAAAGATTAAAATCCTGCAGCACTGAGACATTTACTTGAAATAATCGGATGAGCATGTTTTTATGTGGTACCAGTATAAAATCCTGACCGAGGCCCCTCATGAGTTCTTCGCAACGCACTACAACTACCATAATAGCGCTCTAATTCCGTTATTCTTGCTGATAAACATGTAAGTGAGAAAAATTTAAAAAAATGATTGAAATTAAGCTTAAAGTTTGTTGGAAGTCTCTAAGTGCTTTCATTATGAAGTACTGGATAATTTTAGAATAATAATTTGGGCTCTTTTTTAAGAAGAGGTGCGACTTTGATACATCTCATTATTACTGACGTCATATCTCCTGAACTGTCTAGTGTACAGGGACATTATGCTTCAATAAAGAAGTGATATATGAGAACGTCACGCATGATGCTGCAGTTTTACTGCACGCCATTTTAAGCAAAAGCTGGATTTTGATATTTCTAAGTGAGTATCGCGTCATATGCTCAGAACTCTATGACGTACAGTGATGTAAGTTTGCAGCTGCATTTAGTGATACATTTAAATACTGTCTACAAAGTGAGTTGCGAATAGATTTAGTAGTATGGAAGTAAAACATTAAAACGTCATGGCAGACGCTGAAGTCTGACCACATCAACAACGAAACTGTAGTAAGCGATAAAAAAATTTCGTCACATCGTTTTCTGAAGGCTATCATCGATAACTTTCGTAAGAGTTTGAAGTTATATGAGAAATTTGTTAGAAATCGCTAAGCGTTATCATTTTCGAGTAATGAATGAGTAAATTTGAAATATTTGAACGCCATTATCACCCATTTGTCCATTTCCCACTGTTAGTCTGGCTATAAAAAATCGAACAAGAAACTCGTGTGTGATTTATAGTGAGACTTTTTCTAGTTCCGCCCAAACATTTGAACATTTGAAACCGTGAACACTGACTTCACTTTCTCCAGTTATTGAACGCTAAAATTTTATTATTACAACAAATAGTCAAGCTAATGTTATACACTACTGGCCATTAAAACTGCTACACCAAGAAGAAATGTAGATGATAAATGGACATTCATTGGACAAATATATTATACTATAACTGACATGTGATTACATTTTCACGCAATCTGGGTGCTTAGAGCCTGTGAAATCAGTACCCAGAACAACTACCTATGGGAGTAATACGCCAGGACATTGAGTCAAACAGAGCTTGGATGTCGTGTACAGATACAGCTGCCCATGCAGCTTCAACACGATGCCACACAGTCCACCAAGAATAGCGACTGGCATATTGTGACGAGCCAGTTGCTCGGCCACCATTGACCAGACGGCTTCAATTGGTGAGAGATCTGGAGAATGTGCTGGCCAGGGCAGCAGTCGAACATTTTATGTATCCAGAAAGGCCCGCACAGGACCTACAACATGCGGTCGTGAACTATCCTA
Source organism: Schistocerca gregaria (assembly GCF_023897955.1). Taxonomy (NCBI): domain Eukaryota; kingdom Metazoa; phylum Arthropoda; class Insecta; order Orthoptera; family Acrididae; genus Schistocerca; species Schistocerca gregaria. The sequence continues at coordinate 204,490,883 of NC_064924.1, forward strand.
CTGAAATGTAGGGTTTTGCAGGGATCGAATGAAGGGTAGAGCCGCGGGTCGTAACACATCTGAAATGTAACGTCCACTGTTCAAAGTGCCGTCAATTCGAACAAGAGGTGACCGGGACGTGTAAGCAATGGCATCCCATACCATCACGCCGGCTGATACGCTAGTATGGCGATGACGAATACACGCTTCCAAAGTGCGTTCACCGCGATGTCATCAAACACGGATGCGACCATCATGATGCTGTAAACAGAATCTGGATTCAACCGAAAAAAATGACGTAGTGCCATTCGTGCACCAAGGTTCGTCGTTGAGTACACCATCACAAGCACTCCTTCCTGTGATGCAGCGTCAAAGGTAACCGCAGCCGCGGTCTCCGAGCTGATAGTCGATGCTGCTAAGAACGTCGTCAAACTGTTTGTGCAGATGATTGTTGTCTTGGTAACGTCCCATTCTGTTGACTCAGAGATCGAGACGTGGCTGCACGATGCGTTAAAGCCATGCAGATACGATGCCTGTCATCTCGACTACTAGGGATACGAGGCCGTTGAGATCCAGCACGGCGTTCCGTATTACCCTCCTGAACCCACCGATTCCATATTCTGATAACAGTCATTGGATCTCGACCAACGTGAACAGCAATGTCGCAATACGATAAACCTCAATCCCGATAGGCTACAATCCGACCTTTATCAAAGCCGGAAACGTGATGCTACGCATTTCTCTTCCGAACACGAGGCATCACAACAACGTTTCAGCAGGCAACGCCGGTCAACTGCTGTTTGTGTATGAGAAATCGGTTGGAAACTCTCCTCATGTCAGCATGTTGTAGGTGTCGCCACCGGCGCCAACCTTGTGTGAATGCTTTATAAAGCTAATAATTTGCATATCACAGTGTATTCCTCCTGTTATTTAAACTTGGCGTCTGTAGCACGTCATCTTCGTGGTACAGCAATTTTAATGGCCAATAGTGTAATGTATGTAACTCGTAATTGTTTGTAACTCGTAACTATGTGAATTTTTTTGGAAGGCTGCTGAATTTCAGTTAACTAACGCGAACTCGCATATCTCAATAATTCTGAGTTACAGTGAATTAACTTACATGAATATTTGCTTCATTTCCTTGCTTCTTCGGCACGTATTTATACCGTCTCCCCTCCTCATATCGAACACAAAAATACCAACGATGATCCTGTCTGTCTTATCGAATCAATCAACGTTCGTTTAACGTCATCTTTTGTCGAGAACCATCATGTAGAATACGACCCTACAGCTCTACGTTAGTAACAATTTTTGGTATCAGCAAGACGTCACCGACTGTATTTGAGGGACTTAATGCACACATTGTTCCACCATCCGAAGAACAAGGACTATAATTACTGGCGTAGTGTTGTTAAGTTTTACCAAAAGTACTACACCTCATAAGTCATGGTGAGAGTCTGTGTAGTTTTGTGTGAAAAAGTCTGTCAGACAAACTGGAGGAATATCGATTGCGTATTCTGAGAGTGGGGTCCTGTCCACTCGTCTCTTATAGGGTGCCTAAAGGATGGTTCTTTCTCATAGAGCCATACAACAGTTGAAGCAAATCCCATTAATAGTTTTTTATTACAATGAAGTAGATTGAAAATACTTAATATTGGTTTACAATGATGTCTCAGGCGATGGGCGACACACAAATAATCAATGTCTTTCGCTGTATACAATGCCCATGCACGTAATGGATGTGGTTCACTAACAACAGCTTCACAAGTCACCGTCTTCTACCCCGGGTCCACAGTGCTGGTCTGCTACTCTCCACCCGCTGGCTGGAGCGACAGGAGCGGCGCTTATATTCTCTTCGGGTAGAGGCCGCTCTTGTCGTGGTGACGTCCGAGTCCGCGTGCTATGGGGTGACACTGTCTCACAGCCCTCTCTGCTCTGGCTTCTTCACCTTCGTGCCGGCGCTTGTTGATATGTCGGAACACTGAGAGACACAAAACGAATTATTTTAGAATGTAACAATATTATGGAAGGGGTAGTTGCTACGTTGTCAGAGACTGCAGTCGTGTATGTGAGTAGCACGCGCGAGCGCGCGCGCGCTTGTGTGTGTGTCTCGTCTCTTTTTGACAAAGGCCTAGTTAACCGAAAGCTTATTTAGTGACAGTCTTTTTGTTGTGCCTATTGCGACTCAGCATCTGCGCTGTATGGTGAGTAGCAACCATCCTTTTCATGTTATTATCACATCGCTTCCTCGATTTTCTTTTGTTCTATTTTACAGCGTAGCCATTCGAAGTAAAGGATTTAAATCTTTGTCTCGTTTGTGTTGACGTCAGCACGTGCAGTCCTACCTCACCTGGGAAGGGGTGGACGGAATAGCTCTATCGGTCTGCAGTGAAACTTTCTTGATATCACCTTAATTTAAGGAACAAGAAAAATTTGAATATTATTTTTGGGCGGAAATTACAAAATCTGTTGCACAGAAACTGTAACCATTGCGATAACGGGCTTTGGAAAAACACATAGCGTGAGATACGAATTCCAGTAATGAGACTAATCGATCTGTTAACAAAACAGGTTCAACAATTTTTACCTCGATTATATCCGATTTTCTAAAAGCGCAGTCTGCCAGTAAAATAATATCTAAAAAATACACTAATATTGAAATTTGTGTTTACATGTAAAAAATTCTTCGAAGTAATTGCGATGTCATGTTACAGAAGAAGGCTATAAATGAAACGGCCTGCTAAGTAATAAATACGGAGGGTCTCCGAAAGGGTTGGCAAGAAAATACACATGTGGACAAAAGTAAGGAGGAGAAGGAATACGATGATACTCTATTTGTAAAGACATCAAGAAAACTTCCATCATGCTCCAGGGAGCTCTAGGTAACAAATACTACTGTTGAAAGCGAACATCAGATTATGACCAATAAGTGATTACCGGCATTATGTGTAGGTGCTTCTTTGAGATGAGAAGTATGTCACTAGAGAGCAGTAAGAAACTGTGCTATCACAAAAGTAAGCACTCCGTCATCAGGCCACAACTGGCCCATCGGGACCATCCGACCGCCGTGGCGTCCTCAGTCGACGATGTGGATAGGAGGGGCGTGTGGTCAGCACACCGCTCTCCCGGTCGTTACGATGGTTTTCTTAGACCGGAGCCCCTACTGTTCGGTCGAGTAGCTCCTCAGTTGGAATCACGAGGCTGAGTGCACCCCGAAAAACAACAGCACATGGCGGCCCGGATGGTCACCCATCCAAGTGCCGGCCACGCCCGGTGATCTGACGGGAACTGGTGTATCCACTGCGGCAAGGCCGTTGCCTTATCTGAAAAGAAATGTAGCAATAACAACATACTACACAGTCCACTCTCGTTGATGTGACCGCTAGCTATCCTGGATGTCAAAGTGCGATCACCGCTCGCAGATGGCAGGTGAACCCACTAGGAAAGGAGGCTATACACGGGGCGTCGGGCGGACGCGGAACACAGTGCAGTTTTTGTCGTAATGCGGAGACGAAGCGTTTAATCTGACGTCCGTAAGGACAGAGATGGAAGCATTTCGGGAATGGCTAAGTTTGTAAACTGTTCCCGTGTCGGCGTGCTTAAAGTGTAGCATACACAGTAAAATGGCTCTATCAAAATCCAGCGCCAAGGCAAGTCGGGTGCACAACTGGTCCTGGATGACAAGGGAGAACGATGGCTGTGTAGGTATGTGCAGATGAGTAGACGTTACCACTGTTCAGCAATTGATCGCCCAGTTGAACCCAGGGGCTTCCAATTGTGCCTGCTGGCGTTCAGCGATCGTTACTGCGTATGAGCCTCATCATCAGGTGCCTGGTCCATGCACCCATACTGACTGCTGTTCATTGACAGCGAAGACTGGAATTTGCACTCCAGTACCACATCAGGACGTCCACTGAGTGGCGACAAGTGACCTTTTGCCTTTCCAGGTGAATCACGATCTATGCTCCAACGGACTGAAAGCACACTCTGAACGAACATGGGAAGTATCCAGGACGGGGGAAGAAGCGAAATGGCCTTTAGAATGATTTCGTGACGTTCTCAGGGTGATCTCGTGATTCTGGAAGGCACAATGGATCAACAGAAGTATGCAGCTATCCTTGAGGGCAATCTACATCTACATGGTTACTCTTCAATTCACACTTAAGTGCCTGGCAGAGGGTTCAATGAACCATTTTCATATTACTTCCCTACAATTCCACTCTCGAATGGGCGTGGGAAAAAGGAATACCTAAATCTTTCGGTCCGCGCTCTGATTTCTCGTGTTTTATTATTATGATAATTACTCCCTATGTACGTGGGTTTGTTTCAGTGACTGCCACGCCAATACGCGTATCATATCAGTGACACTCTCACCCCTATTGTGTGATAACACGAAACGAGCTGCATTACTTTGAACTTTTTCGATGTCCTCCGTCTTCCTACCTGGTAAGGATCCCATACTGTGCAGCAATATTCTAGCACAGGACGGATAAGTGTAATGTAGGCTGTCTCTTTAGTGGGTTTGTCGCATCTTTTAAGTGTCTTTTTTTCGCCTTCCCCACTATATTACCTATGTGGTCTTTCGAATTTAAGTTGCCCGTAATTGTAATTCTTAGGTATTTAGTCCTATTGACAGCCCTTATATTTGTGACATTTATCGTAACCAAAATTTATCGTATTTCTTTTTGTAGCCATGTGGATGACGTCGCACATTTCTTTGTTTAATGCTAATTGCCACTTTTCTCACCATTCAGAAATTCTCTCTACATCATTTTGTAATTGGAATTGATCGTCTGATGATTTAACTAGACGGTAAATTACAGCGTCATCTCCAACCAATCTAAGGGGTCTGCTCAGATTGTCATCTAGATCATTTGCCTAGATTAGAAACAGCTGAGGGCCTGTGACATTACCTTGCGGAACGCCAGATATCACTTCTATTCTACCTGATGATTTACCGACTATCACTACTAGCTGTTGCCTCTGTGATAGGAGACCACGAATCCAGTCACACAATTGAGACGATATTCCATATTCACACAATGTGATTAATAGTCGCTTGTGAGGAACGGTATCAAAAGCCTTCTGGAAATCTAGGAATATGAATCGATCTGAGATCCCTTGTCGACAGCAATCATTACTTCATGGGAATGAAGAGCTAGCTGCGCTGCACAAGAACAATACTTTCTGAACCCGTGTTGGTTATGTATTAATAAATCATTTTCTTCAAGGTGATTCATAGTGCTTGAGTACAGTATATGCTCCAAAATCCTACTGCAAATTCAGGTCAATGATAGGGGTCTGTATTTCAGTGGGGTACTCCCATTTCCTTTCTTGAATATTGGTGTGACCTGTGCTACTTTCCAGTCTTTAGAAACAGACCTTTCATCAAGTGAGTAGTTGTATATGATTGCTAAGAAGGGTGCTATTGTGTCTGCATACTCCGAGAAGAGCCTGATTGGTATACCATCTGGAGCGGAAGGCTTGCAATTCCTAAGTGATATGAGTTGTTTCGCATCACCTAAAATATCTTCTTTTATGTCACTCGTGTTATCAGCTGTTCTGGTTTCGAATTCTGGAATATTTAAATCGTCTTCTATCGTGAAGGAATTACGGAAATGTGTATTTAGTAACTCCGCTTTAGTGGCACCATCATCGGCAACATTTGCAACGCTATGGCGCAGTGGCGGTATTGACTGTGTTTTGCCACTGGCGTACTTTACATACGACCAGCATCTCCGGTTTTTCTACCATATTTTTAGGCAATGTTTCATTGTGGAAACTATTACAAGCATCTCACATTGACGTCTGCACTCAGTTCCGAGCTTCCGTGAAACTTAGACAGTCTTGGGTATGTTGCGTTCTTCTGAATTTGGCATTCTTTTTTCGTCGCTTTTGCAACAGTGTTCTGACGTGCTTTCTGTACCATGGTGGATCAGTCCCGTCTCTTATTAACTATTGCGTTATAAATTTGAGCCACATCTGGTCTACACTTACATAATTACATCCCCTACATGCAGTTTGTCTTTAGCGGGTAAGGAGTTTTGTACCGGCAGGACAATGCAACGTGTCACGTAGGTCGCAGTGTACGTGCGTTGTTGGAAGAGCACCAGGATGAGTTTCTGTACTGTCTCTGGATTTAAATCAATTCCAGGATCTGTGTGGCAACCTCGACCGGGATCTTCGTGCCATGGATCCTCATCCAAGAACCTCTGCGCAGCTGGCCACGGCATTGGAGTAGGCATGACTCCAGATCCCTACTGGTACCTTCCACAACCTCATTGACTCTCTTCCTACACGTCTCGCAGCAGTCTGCGCTGCAAAACGTCGATATTTAGGCTTCTGGCACGTGGTCACGTTAATCCTCACAATACCACGGGGTTGTTTTATGCCTACCTTTTGAAAACATTGGAACCTAGTAAACTACTTTCTATTTTCAAATTAAAATTTTTTTTAAAGAATTCTTCTATTATAATCCATATTTTTTTTATATTTTTCACTTACTCTGAACCCAAAAATTTAAGTCTTTCAAGTAGATGTACTGTCCTACTGAACATCGTATTCAGTGTTCTCAGGTTTAGGGCTTTACTTACCTTTCTGAAAAATATGGAATGTGAAGAACAACTGACGAAATTTGCGTTTCGTACATGTTTTTTTACGGAGAGCGTAAAGTAGCCTCTCCCCCCGCCACTGAAGCCATTGGTGGCCATGTTAGTGATAGTGCGTTGATACTGCTAAGAGTGTGCTACGAGATATTTTCATGTTCTAGACGAAAATTATACATCAGTATCGCTTTTGAAAGTGTGTTCTAAAAAGAAGCCGACGACAACTACAGAATTTTGTCTTTTTTAAATTTTTTTCGCTTGGTCGTAAAGTACACACTCCCAACTGGAAATGGGCGTTACGGAAAATGCGTTGGGTTTACTAGCTTTAATGTCACTGGACAATGTATATGAAGACCGTTGCTACTTAATGCGTAGTATTCAACTACAGCAGCAAATAACAATGCCTTTAAATACACAGTACGAAATACAGAATAATTTTAAAAATCTGCATTGTAATGTTTTAATGTTCAAAATATACTGATCTGTGGTCCAAAAAGCTCGGTCACGCAACTGATGAACGAAAAGAGAAAATTACGTATTAAGACTGCTGGATGAAAAGTGTTATCTCCACGTAGCTGGCTGGCATGACCTCTCTCGTCACGGTACTGCAGCCAACGCAATGTGCTCCGGCAGCGTGTACGGCGCCTCTTCACGGCTATCTTTTCACCTCCTCTCCGCCCTTTTCTCTCTCCGCGTTTGCGAGCGACGTCCTCACTGTTGTGTGTAGTTGCACGGAGCAAGCCCTGGGCGTGGCCGTCGCTATGGAGAGCGGCGATAACGGAGCGCGGGTCAGCTGCGGGGCGTGCCTCCGGCCGCCATCCAGCAGCTGGCGAGCCCCTCGCCGCGCGTGTTGCCGTGTTCCGCCGCTGATGACGGCGAGAGGCAGTCGTCGACGCGCTGTCCGCTCGGCCCATTCGGCTCACCGCGCCATCAGCCGCTCGCTATTCACGTGTTTGCCGCTGCCGAAAGCGGGGCGCGGGCCGTACAGTACCTCCCGGCGCCGTTCATCCGGACACGCTGCCCGTACTACACTGACGTCACGCCACGTCGTAAAACGCGGAGGCTGACGACCCTCCCCTCAACGCTATCTCCTGCGATGTTTTATGTGACCCCTGGAGACAGCTGCAGGCGGTTGTAAGCGATCCGTCGCTCTTCCGTTGCAGCTTCTCTGTGTTCCAGCGGTTGCGTATCATCGAGGACAGCTCCACCTCCGTATGTGAATATAGTCATACACAGCAGATTACAGTGACAAAAGTCATGGGATAGCGATATGCACATATACAGAAGGCGATAGTATGACGTACACAAGGCATCTCATTGGTGGAGCTCTTATAGTCATGTGATTCACGTGTAAATGTTTTGGACTTGAGTGTGGCCACACGACAGGAATTAACAAATTTTGAAGGCGGAATGGTAGCGAAGCTACATGCATAGTTACAATGAAAAGAACACCCTTAGCGGCTTATAGGCGTTGATATGTCAACGGGTACAGATGAAAATGTGTGCCCCGACCGGGACTCGAACCCGGGATCTCCTGCTAACATGGCAGACGCTCTATCCATCTAAGCCACCGAGGACATAGAGGATAGCGCGACTGCAGGGATTTATGTCTGTCACGCCTCCCGCGAAACCCACATTCTCAACGTATTGTCCCGCACTAGATTCGTAGTGCCTCCGACCATTATACTCATAACTCGCGGCGCGTTGCCGATTCTCGTAAGAGTTCGGGCATTGTTTGTGCATTCGCGCAGAAGAAGAAGATGGTCAAGTGTCCGGTGAACCTTAACTGTAGTGCGGGAGAATACGTTGAGAATGTGGAATTCACGGGAGGCGTGCCAGAGATAAATCCCTGCAGTCGCGCTGTCCTCTGTGTCCTCGGTGGCTCAGATGGATAGAGCGTCTGCCATGTAAGCAGGTGGTCCGGGTTGGGGCACAAATTTTCATCTGTCCCCGTTGACGTATGTCAACGCCTGTACGCAGCTAAGGGTGTTATTTTCATTGAAATTTTTATTCTAACGAGTTGCATGGTCACCGATGGTATCAACCATTTTAGTATATCTACATACATAGCACATTCCATTTCGGAAATAGTTAGAGATTCAGTATTTCGAGATCCACAGTGTCAAGAGCGTACTGAGAATATAAAATTTAATTTTACATGTTGATAATAAATTTAGCCAGTTGTCGGAGTCATGTGGCGAGGACCAGGTAATAAGCAACCGAATGCTGGAAAATGAAGAGGATTCTGCTGCTATATTGGTGTCATGGAATATTGGGTCAGGAAACATTAAGGTAAGGAGTAGTAAGTCGTCAGCACTTTTTAAGCAGATACTGGGCGAAAGAAGATGTAAGAAGTTTAATAAAGAGGATCAGTAATAGCGAAAATATTATGACTTTAGCCGCCTCCAGGCATTAAAATAAACTTTGTGCCAGACCGGGACTTGGACCTGGCTGCTCCACTTCTCTACAACGGTTGCCTTAGCCACATTTTTTTTCTTGCTTTTCCTTAAGTCTGTTCATTATTATTCTTGGCATCTGTTCTGACTGGACATCTCATGAAACCTATTTCACGCACAGCCAAATCCGTGTGTATTTCAAAACATCACCCTAGTTCTAACCCATCAGGATGCACAATGAAAGATCTAAGGGTCTTATGCCATATGTAATAAAACAAAAGACGCAACACTTGGGATATCCCTTTACGGGACTTCCAAGACATGACAAAGGAATTGCCTCATAACAAAACTCAGCTACAAACCATAACTATTCTAAAAATGAGTAACTACCATACAAAATAAGAGAAATAATAAATTTCCCATCAAGCCTGTGGCAACAACATAGACATGACATAGTACAAGTAATACATAATATTCACTGTGTGGGCATGAACCGAAAAAAAAACAGTCAGAAATACAAGTACACGATAATTTAAAATGGGCCAGAAAGTGCTAGTCAAAAAACATTGTCCGTCGAATAAGCAAAAACAAGAGTGTCACAGATTCTTTCATGCACTACAACTTGTCGACACCAAAACACAAAAGTCATTGGGAGTGCATCACATAAGCACTCAGGTGCACCAATAGCAGTTATTTGAGATGTGATTAGCGAGGTTAATATAGAACAAATTCTGGTGAAAGAGCAAATGATTGGTTTGAGATTAAGGTAAAATGTTCCATAATGTATCATAGATGCGAGCAAAAATTCAACTGTCGACCATTAGAAAAACCGGCAGTACGTAGTATTTTGAAACAGTCGTGTAAGAATAACGTGGAAAAAAGGGCGACAGACTGTTGTAACAGCATAATGGGCTGAAGTAACTTGGAAACTGACATATTTGTCAACTAGTATGGTCATAAAGATAGTAATGTGTCTTAAATGATATTTATGTATATACACAGAGTGGAGAATTTATGTGAATAACAAACTATCATACCTTTAGATTATCATCAATGGTTTAATGGATGTGGAATTAAATGAGGGTTAAAAGACCAAACTGTTGAGCTCAGTAAATGGAAAGGTACTAAGGGTTTTTCTAATAATATAAAAGAAGGTTGGTGAACCCAAGGGCCACAAGTATTAATATGTGATGTCTATTTTGTATGCTGATGACGATGGAAGATGTAAGAGACTTATTGGCTTATAACGAACAATATGAGATCCCAGTACTTAATAGGTCTCTACCTTAATTATTATTAATATGTTGAGTGCAAAGGACTGCAAATTAAATTTTGTGCTTAGGGGAAAATAAATTAGTGTTAATACGATGGAAAAACTGTCTTACGTAATGGGAGTTTAAGACTAAGGACTGTTCGGTCAGGAAGAGCAGCTGAAAAAGGAAATCAGTGACAACATATGATGCCGCAGCTGCCTATGTGAATAAACATATGTAATGTTTGAAAATTTAATCCATTTGTCAAGTTGTGGTATTTAGGTGGACATGACCCAAGCAGAGAATGGAGAAAAACGGACGGATGTTTTATATATATATATATATATATATATATATATATATATATATATATATATATATATATATATATATATGAGAAGGAGGTAACTAAATAATTGATAAAATCAATGCATTAAGTAAAAATACACGTATGTCAATCAGTTGGAAGATTACACTGAAGGAAGGGAAAAACGATCAGTTCTACTAATATGCCAGCAAGAGGTGACACAAACACTGTGTTGCAGATAAAAAAGATACAAATGGTGAGAAGATGGATTATCAACGAAGACGGTGGAGAGAAGAAACGTTCAAAGAGTAACTGAGAATTTATAGAGCAGTCACACTAATAATTAAATACAAACGCTACCTGCATGCAAATTATAACGATAAACCCAAGCATCTAGAACACCTTTCAGTCATAAACTATGAACTAGGAAGATGAGGAAACGTGAAAGGATTAAACAGTATACAAAACTTGAAGAATCAACCACCCTATGTATAAAACCTAGCATGATGGGCAAAGGGAGTAACACAGTTAAGTTGTAAGAATTTTAGATACAACCTGTTACGAAAGTGTTTCATTTTCAGAGCGACATATAAATCACAAGTAGATTATCACATAGATTAAGTATAAGTTTCGTATACAACATGAGAATCAGACACAAGCAGGAGGTCAATGCTATAGGAACGTCAAGCCAAGAGCACAACGATCATGGGACAACAAAACGGAACATCAAAGAGATAGCACAGGTGGAAGGGGGATCATCGATGGTTCGAGTTGCGTAGTTAATGGCATGGTAATTTTTTTGCTGTCATCAGATTTCTGACTGGTTTTATGCGGCCTTGCCACGAATTCCTGTCGTTTGCTAATCTCTTCATCTCAGAGTAGCATTTCCAGCATACGTCCCCAATTATCTGATGGATGTATTCCAATCTCTGTCTTCCTCTACAGTTTTCGCGCTCTACAGCTCCCTCTAGTACCATGGAAGTCATTCCCTCTTATCTCAACAGATGTCCGATCATCCTGGCCCTTCTCCTTATCAGTGTTTTCCATACATTCCTTTTCTCTCCAGTTCTGCACAAAACGCCCTTTTCCTTACCTGATCACCTAATTTTCAACATCCGTCTATAGCACCACATCTGAAATGCTTCCATTCTCTTCGGTTCCGATTTTCCCACAGTCCATGTTTCACTACCATACAATTCTGTACTCCAGACGTAGATTCACTGAAATTCCTTCCTCAAATTAAGGCCGATGTTTAGCCAGTTGACTTTTCTTGGCTAGGAATGCCCTTTTTGCTATTGCTAGTCTGCTTTTGATGTCCTCCTTGCTCCGTCCGTCACTCGTTATTCTACTGCCGAGGTAGCAGAAATCCTTAACTTCGTCTACATCGTGACCATCGATCCTGATAGTAGGTTTCTCGGTATTCTAATTTCCGCTACTTTTCATTACCTTCGTCTTTCTTCGCTTTACTGTCAATCCATACCCTGTACTCAATACACTAATCATTCCGTTCAGCAAATCATGTAATTCTTCTACACTTTCACTCAGGATAGCAATGTCATCAGCGAATCATATCATTTATATCCTGTCACCTTGAAATTATTCCACTCCTGAATCTTTCTTTTATTGTCACCATTGCTTCCTCGATGTACAGATTGAACAGTAGGGGCGAAAGACTACATCGTTTTCTTACACCCTTTTTAATACGAGCAGTTCGTTCTTGGTAGTCCACTCTTAGTATTTCCTTTTGGCTGTTGTACATGCTGTATACGACCCGCCTCTCCCTATAGCTTACCACTATTTTTTTTAGATTTTCGAACTTCTTGCAACCTTTTACATTGTCAAACGCTTTTTCCAGATCGACAAATCCTACGAACGCGTCCTGACATTTTTCTTTAGTCTTGATTCCATTATTAACCCCTAGGTCAGAATTGCCTCTCTCTGGCATTTACCATTCTTTAACACAAACTGATCGTCATCTACTACATCCTCAATTTTCTTTTTCATTCTTATGTATATTATTGTTTTAAGCAACTTGGATGCATGAGCTGTTAAGCTGATTATGCGATAATTCTAGTACTTGACAGCTCTTGCAATCTTCGGAATTGTGGGGATGATATTTTTCCGAGAGTCAGATGAGATGTCGCCAGACTCATACATTCTACACATCATCGTAAATAGTCGTTTGGTTTCCACTTCCCCAATCATTTCAGAAATTCTGATGCAATGTTATCTATCCCTTCTGCCTTCTTTGCTCTTAAGGCCTGCAAAGATCTTTTAAATTCTAATTCTAATACTGGTACCCCTATGTCTTCTAAATCGACTCCTGTTTCCTCTTCTATCACATCAGACAAATCTTCCCCCTCATAAAGGCTTTCAATGTATTCTGTCTACCTACCCACACTCTCGTCTGCATTTAACAGTGAATTACCGTTGCACCCTTACTGTTATCACCCTTGCTTTTAATGTCACCGAAGGTTGTTTACACTTTCCTGTATGCTAAATCAATCCCATCAACAATAATTTCTTTTTCGCTTTCTTCACATTTTTCATGCAACCGTTTCGTCTTAGCTTCCCTGCAGTTCCTATTTATTTCATTCCTCTCCGACTTGTATTTCTGTATTTCTGAGTCTCCCAGACGATTTTAGTACTTTCTCCTTTCATCGATCAGTTGAAACATTTCTTCTGTTACCCATGGTTGCTTCCCAGTTACTTTCTGTGTAGCCATGTTTTGCTTCCCAAATTCTCTCATCGCCCCTTTTAAGAATGTCCATTCCTCTTCAGCTGTACTGCATACAGAGCTATGCCTTATTGCTGCCTCTATAGCCTTAGAGAAACTCAAGCGTATCCCGTCATTTCTTAGTGCTTTCGTATCCCACTTCTTTGCGCATTGATTCTTCCTGACTAATGCCATAAACTTCAGCCTACAGTTCTTCACCAACATCTTGTGATCTGAGTTTATATCTGCTCCTGGGTACGCCTTACAATCCAGTAACTTATTTCGGAATGTCTGTCTGACCATGATGTAATCTAACTGAAATCTTCCCATATCACCCGTATTTTTCCAAGTATATCTCCTGAACAAAGCATTCGCTATTACTAGCTGAAGTTTCTTACAGACGTCAAGCAACCTTTCTTTTCTCTGATTCCTTGTCCCAAGCCCATATTCACCTGTAACCTTTTCTTCTACTCCTTCCCCTACAACTGCATTCCTGTCCCCCATGACTATTAGATTTTCATCTCCCTTTACATACTGCATTAACCTTTCAATATTCTCATACACTTTCTCTATCTGTTCATCTTCAGCTTGCGACGTCGGCATGTATACGTGAACTATCGTTTTCAGTGTTTGTTTATTGTCGATTCTGATAAGAATAACACTATCACTGAACTTTTCAAAGTAACACACTCTCTGACATACTTTGCTATTCATAAGGAATCCTACTCCCGTCATACCATTTTCTGCTGCTGTTGGTATTACCCTATACTCATCTGAAGAGGTATCCTTGCCTTCTTTCCACTTCACTTCACTGACCCCTACTATACCTGGATTGAGCCTTTGCATTTCCCATTTCAGATTCTCTAGTTGCCGTACCACATTGAAGCTTCTGACATTCCACGCCCCGACTCGTAGAATGGTATTATTTCGTTCATTATTCAATTTTTTTCTCGTGGTAACCCCATTAGCAGTCCTCTCCCGGAGATCCGAGTGTGGGACAGTTCCGGAACCTTTTGCTAAAGGAGAGATCAGCACGACACTTCTTCAGTTACAGGCCATATGACGTGTGGATACATATTACGTGTTTTTAATGCAGTGGTTTGCATTGCGTTCTACATCCTCATGCCGTTGATCTTTGTTGATTCTTCCGCCGTCATGGGCAGTTTCCCACACCTAAGACAAGGGAGTGCCCTGAACCTCTGTCGGCTCCTCCACCCTCCTTGATAAGGCCGTTGGCAGAATGAGGGATAACTTCTTACGCCCTCCACCAATGCTGATTACTAATCAAAATTTAAGCAGCGGCGGTATTCGAATCCGGGGTCGAACAAATTTTGATTATGTATCAAAGACTCTAACCCAAACCACGGGTGCGGGTAATTTATGAGCAGAAAAATGAGAGCAGGGAATCGAAACGTGATAGTATGAAGGCGAATGAATCAAGAAGGAGCAGCGTGGAACCTTATTTCATATGGGAACCACACCTGTGGGCAACAGCCAGCCTTCGTCAGCCGATAAAAACCGTCTGATTCTTGGAACAGCATACTGAGTAACAGAAGCGCTGCACGTCGCGCAAAGTGTCCCCAAAATCACTATGAACATCTTTTCAGTCTCGTCTAAATCCCATATAAAACCTGGCAAAGTTGTCCAATGTCGTCATATCACATATTACGACGTAACATCTTATTCCAGCCCAAGAAAAATGGAAATACAATTAGGTAGAGAAGAAGTTGCTGCAACAAAAGGAGAGAAGACTATCCCTAGAAGAATGAAGATTCATCGTCCGCAATCCTCCTTCAAGATTTCTGAATTCAAATATGTCAAGTATCATGCAAGAGCTTCATAACGCTTCAGCTTAAGGCTGAACCAATCTGCCCGTCAAATAGTAAACATCAACAGAGAACTGCAGCTGGTCTTAATACAACGGGAAAGGGAAACTATTAAGAACTAGGGCCCACCATCTCCAGAATAACCATGTTTTGTTACATCAACAAAATAATAATCTTGGTAATAGGACAATAATACTATAGAAGTAATGCTCATGTCTGTGGCCGGCCGATGTGGCTGAGCGGTTCTAGACGCTACAGTCTGGAACCGCGCCACCGCTCGGGTCGCAGGGTCTTATCCTGCCTCGGATATGGATGTGTGTGATGTCCTTAGGTTAGTTAGGTTTAAGTAGTTCTAAGTTCTAGGGGACTGATGACCTCAGAAGTTAAGTCCCATAGCGATCAGAGCCATTTGAACCATTTTTTTATGTCTGTGCAGACAAAACATTTAACTGATTGTATACCACAAAAAACTGCCAGAAAATTTCGCACCATGATCTCCAGCCACTCTGCAGCTAGTACCATCATCATGTGTCATTACATGTGGCTCAACCACATGCAAACAAGACGCTACGAGCTGTGACAGTGGACTGCCACACACGGCCACTCAGTCAAAAGGAATGTATACCGCAGTCCACAAATAGATGCACGCACGAAAGGGGAACTGTACGGAGCAGTCCACAAGTACGATGGAAATTGTTTATTGCAGTACAAAAGTATGTGTAAGAGTAGAACTGTGGTACTGGAAAAAAGTGTATTTCAGTGACAAGTCACCTAAGGAAAAATCTGTCCTCTACAAGTATGAAGAAACATTACCTGCATGTCAATGTATAATGTATTGTCTGATGTCTGATTGCAAACATTAGTTATTTTATGTACATGTATACTTCTGAGTACCTCAGTTATTTTATGTAAATGGATACTTTTGTAACTTAATCTATTTTCTGTACAGATATACCCTTGTAGTCCTCTATTACTTTGAAGCTGTATGTTGTCTTTAGCATCAACATGTAAGTATAGAGGGACAAATATTTTGAATGTAAATTTAATTAATAGGGTAGAGAGTAAATAATATGATGTATCAGAGAAATCTTTCCTCAACTTCAACCATACAAATTATAATTAATATTAAGTGGAATGATTGTAGGCTTTTATTTCACAAATGTGAAACTTAATTACATTAGGTAAAGAATGAATGAGATACTGATCGCAGTGTGAAAGACGAATTGTAGTGTAATTACTTACAAAGTGTAATGAAAAAGATAAACGATATTTTTGGGCACTTCCTCCACAAACGTATAGTATATCAGTATCATAACATTAAGATACACGAATGGATCTCGCCAATGACTTCTTTCAACTTTTATATGTTACAGATAGATAATATTGTAATATTACGCACCTTAACTTAAGAGAAAGTACTTGGACAAAGTGTATCTCAGCACAGTAATAAAACTGAGACACTTACCTCATTTGGTGTTGCGTTAGTCAATGCCTCAACCCTTACTAAACCCAACGCCAAATTAAGCAGGAAAAGGAATGTTACGTAAAGTGGCAGTCCTTTTTTATCATTTTCCATAGGCAGCAGGCGTTTTACCACCTTCGATAGGCAACTCTTCGATGCGACAAAGCGAATAAAATGTCACTGGCAATACTTTGGGTGTAGAAGACTTAATTTGTACATCAGATGGTAATGACTCGAGCAACACGGATCTGGAACGGAGAGGATGAGCCATGACACAAATATTTCCTTTAAAAGCCACTTGGCAAACCCATGTCGAAGGATAGGGTTGGATCACAAAAATCAAGGCCAAAGGGGATACAGTGTTGGCTTCAAGAGAGTTGCATAACATTTTTTGCCACAGGAGACAAACGGAGCATTTACTGCCTCAGGTGTCCCAAGGGAGCAGTCCCTCAGATTGCTTTTATAACGACAGTATCTTTAGAAAATGTAATTTTCTTTCTCTTGTGTGTGAGGCACTACTAGAACTAGGAGACACGTTGTGGAAAGTAGGTACTGTCTCAGAGTTAACAAAAGCATTTCACTGAATGACCTATATATCGCTTCTGCATAAGATGGAACATTATGGAATTAAAAAAATAGTCAACAGTGACTTGTTTCATATTTTGGAAGTAGGAAGCAAAATGGAGTCATTCTCCAGTCTCTAGAAATAGGGAAGAAGTTTAAATGTGACTGAGATTAGGTAAAGTGCAGGGTGCATTGGTTCTGGGCCCATTGCTTTTCTTGATGTTCATCAATGATCTTCCGCTAAACAAGAGAGAAAACATAAAAATTATTCTCTTTGTTGAGATATATTATTTGGAGAGAGATAGCTCGCAAAATGAGTCGATTGTCAGAAACAACAGCACATGACTTGCAGATAACATTGACGCTGATCCTCAAGAACATGAATACTTTTTCTGACACGGATTATTCTAAAAGTGAAATTTGACTGTACGGAAGTGGTCAAATAGTCGTTAACGTCGATCATTGTAAATACGTAGAACTGGACGCAGTTAGAAGGTTTTTCTGGACGTACTGCGTTCAAGATCGTGTACAGGAAATGAATGGTGCTATCTCAAATACAACAATAATCTTCACTGCATCCTTACTGAAATGTGAGTGCTTATCTACGTTGGAAGCTTCCTCTTGATTATCTCATACGTTATAATTTTGGCGCAATTGCCGAGAATATTCTTCTCCGAGACAGGGACGGTTTGAGTAACTAACAATGTCAGTTCTCGTATATCATGTGAGCCGAAGGTCTCGAGTCTCGATATTCTCATTCTGACGTCTCTGTACATAGTTTACAACATCAACGTATTTGTTGTTGACAGTATTAGCTCCTGACAGTTTTATCTCACTCGGAAGAAACAGTTCTGTGCTTGCAGTGGATGGCGAATCACGTTCAAAAGTGGTAAAAATGAATAAAGTCCACATATATTTCCAGGAACTTCGCTTGTCGTCTGATAACTGCGTCTCAAGTCTTACTGCCATCTGTCGTTGAGCAGTGCACTATCTTATAGTGTGCTATGTACATGAATGTTGACCTTGAGCAGTGAATAGCGTGTGGAGTCCGACCGTCCTGACATGGCACTTTCTTCCATGCGTTCAGTACGGTTGGCAGTGTGTATAATGAGTCAGTTTCGAGGGCTCGTGTCGCTTTCATTCAGTCCTGGAGGCTTATGAAGAACAAACACTACCAAGAGCAAATTTTATAGTAACTTGACATCCGGAACACAACTAATCAGCGATGAACATCAAGATGAAGAGTACGTTCACGAACATGCTGAAAATGCAGAACCGGGTAAGTTTTTTTTGTTTTTTCCTTAGTTTAGCACCTGTTCTATTTTCAGTACGTAACTTCCTACCTACCTACATATCTCGATATACCTGTCGCAGCAGAGATTAACTGAGCGTGAAGGCGAACAATGAGTGGAGACTGTGCATCATGTTTCAAGCGATAAGACTTTCCATTATCTGTTTTCAAAATAAACAATGTGAGTAATAGTGTTTGCAAGAACAAATTAAGAAATAATTCTTTTTTCTAGTAAGTAAAGAACTGATTGTGTTTTGTTTCATGACTTAGCACATGCAGTATGGTGCCGACCGCAGATAAATGCTGATACGACACCTTGTTGCTGGTGGTGGTACCTCGATAACATCGAAGGAAAGTAATCGGCTACGTAATCCTATCATCAGCGAATCTGAAGGTTAGTGATGACTTATGGAAAATGTGACTTTCAGGAAGATAGGACTGAAGGAGGAAATACGGCAGACAAGGGATCTACATAGCAATCTTTGAAGTTTTGGGCTGCAAAATGAGATGAAAACAAAACGTACACCAAGAGACAATCGAAAACTTTACGTCCATGCAGGAAGAAGTGTTCAGAAAAATTAACAGATAAAAGACGTGAAATACTGTTAAAGGAATACTCGGTTCGGGAATTTCAACTGACGTCTGTTGCACATATTGAGCCTCACAGAACTGAGAGACCGATAAAGAACATGATTCAGGACAGGGGAACGCAGATGAGAAGCAGTTACAGTCTCGAATTACGTACTGTTTGACTATGAAAGAATATTGCTGTGCAGATTATATTTATTGTGTAACTCCGCGAAACCAGGATATTTGTGGCAACAATTATAAAAAAATAGCAGTGCCGTCTGGACTAATTGAAACAGATCAGCAATGTAATGATCGGTTCAAAAGTGAAAAACGTGGAGCTGTTATAGTCGGTGTCAAAGAATTTCTCAGGTAATTTACAACCAAAGACGGATTTTTGTCAGGAGCTCTGGAAGATGAGACAAAGTACAAAAAACAAACACAGTGTGAACAAATGTGTGATTTGTGAAAAAAATGAGAATGCAGCTCAAAATTCCTCCATAAAGTGAATAATCTAAGTTAGTGAAACCCACGAAACAAGATTAATAAGCTTATATAACTATGGCTTTTGATAAAGAAATTGTAAAGCAGAGTAACGAAACATAGGTCATTATGTTTGATTTGTAGCGATGTCGCCGAACTCATTGCTCAAAAATTCAATATTATTTTACAAACGGACGCTATGGGCTTAACATGTAACACCATTCGACTATAGTTAGGAACTGACACACTGTTATACATGCCATGAGGCTGCAGCTACAGAGGATCTAAGGCAGTGGGACCTGTGCCTGTACAAATTAATTCAAGAGATCAAACCAGAAGCAAACACATTTATAATGTATTCGAACATCTGTCAAGGCCAAAATAGGAAAAGCCATACTGCAGTGATGAGCATGTTTGCCCTTCAAACTTCCCCAACCTTGGAAATAATCGATTATAAGTTTCTCATTCCTCGGCACATATACATGGAATTGGATTCATTGCGTTATTTCATGGAGCGAAAGCGGAAAACTTTTAACGGACGTACAGAACTGCTAGACAGAACTGACAACTGAAAAAAGGAAAAAATATTTCACTGCCGTCGAAATGTAGTAAAACGATTTTATTGACTACGCTTGCCTCTTGAAAAACCAGTTGCGAAATCACACCATAGACGGTAAGCCATTCTAATAGAGACAAGTCATATAGCTTCAATGCAAAAATATCAGCTATGGATTCTTCTTTCTAAATCATTACTGAAAAAAGAAGAACAGTTTGAAACTGGGAGCTTCAGCAAGCGGGGAAACAGCTAACATTGAAACCTCTGAAGTATTCTGAACCGAGCAA
Source organism: Schistocerca gregaria (assembly GCF_023897955.1). Taxonomy (NCBI): domain Eukaryota; kingdom Metazoa; phylum Arthropoda; class Insecta; order Orthoptera; family Acrididae; genus Schistocerca; species Schistocerca gregaria. The sequence continues at coordinate 204,511,175 of NC_064924.1, forward strand.
TATTTCGTCTGAGAAAATTTAAGATTTGATATTCGAATTACGTTTTATTTCTCCAGTGTTTCACCACTTTTATCAAAAATTACCAGCATGGAACAGAGCTGTGATTCGGACCCTGGTGCAAACGATGGACATGTAGAGACATGATTTTTTTGTATATATCTACAATTTCGTCTTCTTGTTTCAGTAACTGCATAAAGTAAATAATTATATTCCTGAATACCAACGCTTCATCTAAAAATTCATTAATCGCTCATAAGAGTCTGCAGAACAACATTTACCTCAGATAACATCGGAGCTCAGACCCAGAATGGACAATTCAATGAGCGTACAATGTGTCGTCAAGTCCACAATTTTTAATGCGCAGTTGTTTTAATGTCGAACATCAATGACTAAAATTCATTTTAAAAAGAAAACAAATTTATACTGATGAGACAGTTAGTTTGCGAATACTGTAAGCAACAAAACAATTTTTTGCCACCTGTACAGTATTTTGCATTAATTATCGAACTCTGAGTTGCGATTTTTGGACTTGACACCATCCCTTGCAAGCACAGAGATATACACTGAGCAAACTGGTACACCTGCCTATTATTGTGTAGGGCCCCCGCAAGCACACAGATATGTCGTGGCATGCATCGACTAGTGTCTGAACTAGTGCTGGAGGGTATTGATACCATGAATCCTGCAGAGCTGTCCATAAATCCGTAAGATCAGGATGGGGTGCAGATCTCTTCTGAACAGCACGTTGCAAGGCAGCCCAGGTGTGTTCAATGATGTTCATTTCTCGGTAGTCTAGAAGCCAGCGGAAGAGTTTAAACTCTGAAAGTGTTGTAGGAGCCACTCAGTAGCAATTCTGGAAGTGTGGAGTGTCGCATTGTCCAGCCGGACTTGTCCAAGTCCGTCGGAATGCACAATGGGTATGAATGGATGCAGTTTACGTACGTGTCACCTGGCAGAGCGGTATCAGGGGGTCCCAATCACTCCAACTGCACCCGTCTCACACCATTACAGAGCCTCCAAATGCTTAAAAGGGCTCTGAGCACTATGGGATTTAACATTGAGATCATCAGTCCCCCAAGACTCAGAACTAATTAAACTAACCTAAGGACATCACACATGTCCATGCCCAGGGCAGGAGTCGAACCTGCGACCTTAGCGCTCGTGCGGTTCCACACTGAAGCGCTCAGAACCGCTCGGCCCCACCAGCCGGCTACAGAGCCTCCACCATTTTGAACAGTCCCCTGCTGACATGCGTGGTCCATGGATCCATGAGGTTGACTACACATCCATGTACGTCCAACAGCTCGATACACTTTGAAACGAGACTTGTCCGACCAGGCAACGTGTTCCCTGTATCAGCAGCCCAATTTCGCCGTTGACAGCCTCAGGCGAGGCGTAAGGGTTTGTGTCGTGCAGTCACCAGTTTTATACGAGTGAGCTTTCGGCGACGAAAGCCCGTATCGATGATGTTTCGTTGAATGATTCCCACTCTAACTCTTGTTGATGGCCCAACGTTGAAATGTGCTCAGAGCTAAAGCGAATAAGATACGAGATATAATGGCCCGTGTAAAAGTGTACAGGCAATTACTTTTCCTTCAGTCGATACGTAAATGGTAAAAGAAAAATGGCTGGAAGATCATAATATTGCAGTGGCCTGCAAACAAATGTCCTAAAAGCTTCTTTCCATATCCCATCTACCTTCCTGAGCCCTGATTCAAACTAATTCCTACAGAGAGAAACGAAGATAGTAGCAAGTTATGCCTCTATTTTCAAAATCGTTACTCCCACAAACTGTTATCTCGCTAAAGGTAGATGGATGCAAGACTGATGACATCGTACTGAGGCTTTGACATACTTAGCACCAAGGGGAAGAAATTACATCACATTATCGGATACGAGATCAAAGGTTACTCCCCTAAAGCATTCACGTACAGACATAAGTAAACATAAATTAGTTAATATAACATTATTGTCGAACAGTCATGTGATCGCCTGTTTACGCAGTGTGAAGACACAGTTCGACACCCATAGTTTTGTTAAGGGTGTCATTCAATGTGAAGAAACTGGTCGTCGCTGAACACCGACCTTCAGTTTTGTACGAAACCTTTGACATTCGGTGTGGGATGTATGACAGAAAGAATGTCAGCAGTCCACCCAAAGAGTATAAAAGTATCCAGCGTATCAACGATCTAACATCGGTGTTGACAGGCCCAGGCGAGGGGAAAAGCTTAGTGTCGTGCAGTCATCAAGGGCAGGCGAGTCTGTACGTAGGCTGTTTAGGTTTTCTTATTGGTAACGCCACGTAGCGCTCTGTATGAAAAATCACTGGCTGTGCTGTGTGCAGTCTCTGGCTGGTTTGCATTGTTGTCTGCCATTGTAGTGTTGGGCAGCGGCAGCTGGATGCTAACAGCGCGTAGCGTTACGCAGTTGGAGGTGAGCCGCCAGCAGTGGTGGACGTGGGGAGAGAGATGGCGGAGTTTTGAAAATTTCTAAGAATTGGTGTCATGAAATGATATATATATATATATATATATATATATATATATATATATATATATATATATATATATAGACTATTAAGATCTATTAAATAATTATTTTATGATCCACATTCTTCGAAAATGGAGCTCTTGGAATGGAAAGAGCAATAAGAAGCGACTAATAACAGTAACTGTATATATAATTTTCTTTTCAAGTACTTGGTAATTTGTTGTAGCATTAGTTTTTGTGGTGCACCACTTTAATTATATAGACATTAAGATTTGAATCGACATCTCCCTTTTGTGCATTGTTGTCTTTACTGTAATATCTTTTCTGCTTCAGGTTTGTCATGTTTAGTTATAAGCTGTTGCACTTGCTTCTGCTGTGTGCCAGGCATAGTGCTACTGAATTTCACTTTGTATTACTCTGTTAAGCCAGTTTTATTACGGATTTATTTTTCTTGTTTGCTGTGCATTGCCTTATATTAGTATTAATATTGCTGCTTCTTTGACAACTTCCATTTTATTTCATTGTTGTTTGTATTAATTATTTTGTGCTGCTGCATTGCCTCGTCCCTTAGTTTAGCATCTGAGCTCAGTAGCTTTAAGTTAGCTTAAGAGGGGTAGACTATATAAGAAACTAACTATGATGAATTGGAAGAAAAGCATTGAGCAGCTATAAGAAAATGGTTTGGCCAAAAAAGTAGTGTACAGCGGAGGAAAACTATTTTTGATAGAGGATGAGAACAGAATACAGAAAGCAGGTATAGATAGGACTTTTTGGAAATAATGAAGAACAAAGGCAGATCTCCGAGAAGTAAAGAAAGTTTTGTTTGCAAAATACTGCAGTAAAACAAACCCTGCCCTTTCCTTGTGTTATCCCAGTATGTGTCTGTGTACCCTTGTGTATTTATGTTCTTCCTATCTTTATATGTTCATCTGATAAGACTTATGTTGTAGAATTTTCTAATATTCAGCTACATTCACTATGATGAGGAATACTGTTATCCTCAAATATAATTTGCATTAATAATATGTCGTTTTCTTTGTAAATATGTTTAGAAATTATTTATTCTGTTCTGTCTTAATGCTCAGGTGTGAAGTTGATGTTTCAAAAGTTATTTTTATCTTTTTTGTATGTACTTATGTCATAATTTTTGTAACACTGATGTATTTGTTATTTCGATTCTTTTGTAAAGCCTGTATTACTGCAAATGTTATCTGTATTGTAATGTTCTTTAATGATGTATTTTGTACCTTTGTTATTGTATTCTCATATTATAAAATTGTAATTGACACCAGTTCATCAAATTAAGTAACTTGTAAATTACATTTCACTGCACATGTTTCTGTTGGTCATAATATATGAACAATATGTGAGAAGTAGGGACTGATAGTGTTTGCATGTGTGTTAATAATTCAGCAAGGGACTGGACAAATGCATTGCTGGTTCTAAGGACATTTCAAACAAATTCTTTGTTAGTGGACAAGTGGTGGTTTATGAACTTGCTATATTATCCGCCAGACTCTTCAATGGTGATTGTGCGCCTGCACAGTCAAATAGATGGATGCTGGCCATCTCTACAAGGACTACAGTGGGTCAACACATTTGATGACCCACCAATACCATTATTTCTACAAGAACTGCAGTGGGTCAGCACCTCTGGTGGTCCACCAATACAATAATCTCTACTAGGACTACAGTGGGTCTGCTCTGTGATGACCTACCTACCAATAGTCTTCACCTTCGACTGACTCTACAGTGGGTTTGCTCTGTTGTGGCCCATTACCTATCTGCATGTCAAGAGTCAGCACTGTCTTTCCGTTGGAAGGACAGCAGTACTTCTTCAAGACTCCTTAGAAATCCACTACTTCCAAGTGCAATTTCTTTTATTGCTCAGAATTTGAGGAAAACACTGCAATTTTACTGTAATGAACGATCAGGACTGTCTTTATGGACTGTGAGAAAATTTTAGCTTTTGCCCAACATTGTATCAATAAGTGTGTGCATTTGATTTCTTTGCTATTGTAATCATAATTATGAAAAAAAAATTCAAATCTGTATTGGCCACTGCCCAAAACAACTTGTACATTTTTTTGTGGGGAGCATGGGGGCTATGTACGTAGGCTGTTTAGGTTTTCTTATTGGTAACGACACGTAGCGCTCTGTATGAAAAATCACTGGCTGTGCTGTGTGCAGTCTGTGGCTGGTTTGCATTGTTGTCTGCCATTGTAGTGTTGGGCAGCGGCAGCTGGATGCTAACAGCGCGTAGCGTTACGCAGTTGGGGTGAGCCGCCAGCAGTGGTGGACGTGGGGAGAGAGATGGCGGAGTTATGAAATTTGTAAGAATTGGTGTCATGAAATGATATACACTCCTGGAAATGGAAAAAAGAACACATTGACACCGGTGTGTCAGACCCACCATACTTGCTCCGGACACTGTGGGAGGGCTGTACAAGCAATGATCACACGCACGGCACAGCGGACACACCAGGAACCGTGGTGTTGGCCGTCGAATGGCGCTAGCTGCGCAGCATTTGTGCACCGCCGCCGTCAGTGTCAGCGTTTGCCGTGGCATACGGAGCTCCATCGCAGTCTTTAACACTGGTAGCATGCCGCGACACCATGGACGTGAACCGTATGTGCAGTTGACGGACTTTGAGCGAGGGCGTATAGTGGGCATGTGGGAGGCCGGGTGGACGTACCGCCGAATTGCTCAACACGTGGGACGTGAGGTGTCCACAGTACATCGATGCTGTCGCCAGTGGTCGGCGGAAGGTGCACGTGCCCGTCGACCTGGGACCGAACCGCAGCGACGCACGGATGCACGCCAAGACCGTAGGATCCTACGCAGTGCCGTAGGGGACACTTCCCAGCAAATTAGGGACACTGTTGCTCCTGGGGTATCGGCGAGGACCATTCGCAACCGTCTCCATGAAGCTGGGCTATGGTCCCGCACACCGTTAGGCCGTCTTCCGCTCACGCCCCAACATCGTGCAGCCCGCCTCCAGTGGTGTCGCGATAGGCATGAATGGAGGGACAAATGGAGACGTGTCGTCTTCAGCGATGAGAGTCGCTTCTGCCTTGGTGCCAATGATGGTCGTATGCGTGTTTGGCGCCGTGCAGGTGAGCGCCACAGTCAGGACTGCATACGACCGAGGCACACAGGGCCAACACCCGGCATCATGGTGTGGGCAGCGATCTCCTACACTAGCCGTACACCTCTGGTGATCGTCGAGGGACACTGAATAGTGCACGGTACATCCAAACCGTCATCGTACCCATCTTTCTACCATTCCTAGACCGGCAAGGGAACTTGCTGTTCCAACAGGACAATGCACGTCCGCATGTATCCCGTGCCACCCAACGTGCTCTAGAAGGTGTAAGTCAACTACCCTGGCCAGCAAGATCTCCGGATCTGTCCCCCATTGAGCATGTTTGGGACTGGATGAAGCGTCGTCTCACGCGGTCTGCACGTCCAGCACGCCCTTGGTCCAACTGAGGCGCCAGGTGGAAATGGCATGGTAAGCCGTTCCACAGGACTACATCCAGCATCTCTACGATCGTCTCCATGGGAGAATAGCAGCCTGCATTGCTGCGAAAGGTGGATATACACTGTACTAGTGCCGACATTGTGCATGCTCTGTTGCCTGTGTCTATGTGCCTGTGGTTCTGTCAGTGTGATCATGTGATGTATCTGACCCCAGGAATGTGTCAATAAAGTTCCCCTTCCTGGGACAATGAATTCACGGTGTTCTTATTTCAATTTCCAGGAGTATATATTGACTATTAAGGTAAATACATTGTTTGTTCTCTATTAAAATCTTTCATTTGCTAACTGTGCCTCAGTAGTTAGTGACTTCCGTAGTTTGAATCTCTTAGTTAGCTGGCGGTAGTGGCGCTCGCTGTATTGCAGTAGTTCGAGTAACGAAGATTTTTGGTGAGGTAAGTGATTTGTGAAAGGTATAGGTTAATGTTAGTCAGGGCCATTCTTTTGTAGGGATTATTGAAAGTCAGATTGCGTTGCGCTAAAAACTATTGTGTGTCAGTTTTTTCTAAGGAGATGTTCCAAGTCCACTTCATCTCCGAAAGGCCGTATGACGTTTCGTTTAATAGTTTGCAGGCTAACACTTACTGATGCACCAGCATTGAAATCTGCAGAGACTTGCAAAAGAATTACACTTCTGTCACGTTGAACGATTCCATTCAGTCGTCGTTGGTCACTTTCTTGATGGATCTTTTTCCGGCCGCAGGTATGTCGGAGATCTGATGTTTTACCGGGTTCCTAATATTCACGTGAATTGGTTGTACGGTCGGTCTGAGGCGTCTTCTTGTCACGGTTCCTCTTGGCGGAGGTTAGAGTCCTCCCTCGGTCATCAGTGTGTGTGTAGTCCTTAGCGTAAGTTACTATAAGTCAGATTAAGTAATGCGTAAGCTTAGGTACCGGTGATCTCCACAGTTTGGTCCCATAAGACCTTACCACAAATTTCCTATGGTCGCACGGGAAAATCCCCACTTCATCGCTACCTCGGAGGTGCTGTCGTAATCAGGCGTTCTGGAGCTCAATCAACTTCTCAATCTGCACTACACAGATTTTAGTATTACGTCTCACACCATCGATTTCGAGACATTGTTTCTCATCGATCGAAAACGGGTATTCATCACTACAAAATAAGTGTGGAGGGAGGGGGGCGAAGACTCATTCAGTAGATGTTGCCACCTCAGAGTCATTTGATTCTACTTGGAGTTGTCGAAATTGGACCTTGTATTTGGCATATGTTAGTTAAACACCTTTCAGAATAATGATTAGGAAGTAAATGACTGCTAAATGAAACAAGATACTTATTTAAGTCTTTTTATTTCCTTACAGAAAACAACGGCAAAAAATGATAATCTTATTCTGCTAAAGCATTTGCGCGTCTAATTAAAAGGTCTGAAGTATAATACTAACCAACCCACAGATTAAAGAACTGTGATGACAATGTTGTAGCACGACCGTCGCGACATTAAAAGACAGATAATACTACAGAAAGGAATGCATTGTACGTGTTGTCGAACTTTAAAGCACGCTTGTCATTGAATCTGAGAGCAAACCTTCGGAGTAATGTTTGAAGCTGCGAAATTCTATATAATAAATTCGATGTCCCTACGTACGCTCTCACGAATGCTGCTCGATTTCACCATAATAAATTGTAGGTGTAGACTTATGTGGCTACAGAATCAATCATTTGTGGCACATCAAAGGCTAAGTGTAGATCAGCCCAAAATCGACGTTAGTTGACACATCTGCTGTGGTGGCGGACCCTAGCGGTCACGACTCTCAGACGATGGCTCGCTACCAACATGAAAAAGACAAATCATTAACCGATTTCTGTGTGATTTGTGGCGAGTATTCGATAAAAGGAAAACTCGCTCTTCCACATTTTCGCTTTTTATTTTGGTTCTATTGGCTACGGATATTCTGAGCACCAACGGGTAAAATGTTCCTTACAACACGCCCCCTCCCCCCTACCTCTCCCTGCATTATTCCTTACTCAGCTAACCAGTAATGTGCATTCGACCTTTAGCTCTGAAAAAAGGCATCTCATTCCGTCCTTGTCACCAGTGAGGGGGGACCACGTCGGCATAATCGAGTTTTGTCTGTCTAGTTTATTCATATTAGCCAATCCCGGGAGTCCTTATGATGCATAAAAATTTACTTTTTGTAAAGTCAGTGTTCAGTGGCGTCGCATTTCTACAGAGCATGCCAAAACTATGGGTCCCCACTCCATTTTCAAGATAGAATCTGAGCATTCGGCTCTTTGTGAAGAAAATACAGTTTTCTACGTTTTGTGTACAATGGTGCCTTTTTGGACTTCGAACGAGATCAGATCGTTGGTGCTTGTAAGGTGCACGCTTCCATAGTCAAGGCAACTGAAGTCTTTGGTGTTTCAAGCTGCTTGGTATCAAAGATTTATACCGAAAATAGAAGCAGGGAAGTTCAGGGAGTACTAGAATTCCAAAACAGCTCAGCAGTGATACAAATGCCCGTATCAAAGAGCGAGGTGGCAAAGACAGGAAACCAGGACTATGGGGCATTGGAAGAATGTAATTTTGACGGAGGGGTCCTGTGCTACATTGTTTCCGACTTCTGCCCGAGTTAATGTCCCAAGATTGAGAAATAGCGGGCTTTAGGTGATGACTGGGTTACCCATATCGTGGTGTCCCATGGGCTCCAAAGTGGTCGCAAATTCACATTCTTACCATGAATTAGGTTGTTATTTTGGTTGATGAGGTCCACCCCATTGTATAATGTTTGTTCCCCAGTGGCGAATAAAAGTATTACCCATAAATTTAATAACTGAAGGAACAATCACCAATCAACAATGTTCATCATGCTCTTAAAAACCCCAGGCGCAGTATTAACATTGTCTTGCGTAGTGAGCAAATCATTTTTGGTAACAGCGTCATGCCGCAATTTCAGTTTGTGTTGAGAATTGCGTTGTACTCTACAATTTTATCTAGGTTGTTAGCTTCGACTTTCTGGAGTAAAAGCAACATCGATTAAGGCTGTGTGTAAAGACCGTCAGAGACACCTCTTATTTGAAATTCTATTCATATTTTATATCCTATGTGAGATCTGCATCAAAGGCATTAGGCCGCGGTCCATGGCATATTTCTGAGAATACCGCTTCGTCTATACATAAAACAGTTTTGTCTGATGAGTTTTCTAAGGCTGAAACTAATTGAATGTCATAATTCTCCAGAATTAGAAGACGTTATTCGTGGAAATACTCCTTGAACCATTGCGCAATTTGCAAAACAAATTTTATCAAAGACCAATGGATTACCGTTGGAATTCTATAATCACATGTGAAAGCCTGCGTTGCGTTATATACAAACTAAATTTTATAAATTTGTTACATTATTCTCGTCATTGTTGATCATGAAATCCTGCTTTTCAGTTCTGGTATCTATACTTGCAGTTCCTGTGTTGGTGTGGAGAACGGATTGGGATTAGTCTTCGTGTTTCCGATTGCTTTACTTGTCCCTGCAACCACTATTATCAGAACTTTCTTCCCCCTTTACGATTATCCACTGATAATTTGTGCTTGTCGTAGGAAGTTAATTAATGGAAGTCCCTTATAATAGCATTGATATGGTGAAACAAAATTTACCATCAACATGTGATGGAGTTTTTAATTTAGTGGTCTGGCCATTTGAACTAAACCTAAATGTGATGTTCAGTGAAGAACTGTGATTATATCCACGAAAATTCCTCATAGGAGCCATCCATTTCGTCGTTCGTAGCCTTCGTCGTAACCTCTATTAAGATTGCCTGCTCTCTATGTCAGTCACGTTAATTGTTCGCTAGTTTTTGATATATTGTTCATATGTCTGTTATGCCTGTTTTAAGAAAGGTGACTAAATGGCTTAAGACAAATGCATGGATGTTTCACTCCGAAATGTCACTACTAGTTTCCATTATCATCATGGCTTGTGCCTCGTCACTAATGACCTCGTCATCGACGGAATGTTAAACCCTGAACCTTTTTGTTTTGTTTTGCTCGTCATATAGGCGCTGAGAAAAATTCAGTCGACAGATAAAGAAGCATGCTGGTTAGCTAGAACACTCAGTCTTATGACTTGCTGCTTGACTTTCGAGCTCGGCATCAGGAGTTATTGACAGATGCTGCCCTAATGGGCAACTATATATTACTGATACCATCATAGTAACAATAGTGTAAAACGTAAGGCAAATCATCGCTTTGCAATTCTCCGTTACATTAAATCGTCTCGTGACGGCCAAAGAACTCCATATTATTGTATTTTATGATGTGCGCGGATAGTGTTATCCATATATATTTTTATTGCTCGAGATATAAATAACAAGTTTTCTTTTTGAATTTAATATAATAAACGTGCGCTGAGTCAACGTTAATGGAAGTATTCCCTTCGGTTCTTCATATGTGAATCCACAGTCTCGGCGTAAATTCTAAATGCTAAAACCACTCTAAATGTGGACAGTAGGTAGGTAAAATTTTATTTTTTGCACTTGAATTACATTACTGGTCAGTTCCAGCCTGTGACCATTTTCTAAGGCAGTTGAGTCGGTGAAATCCTTGGCATATTGGAAAACTACTTAGCGCTACAAGGAAACAGAGATCTCGTGCAATTCGAAAATGTGTATATATATTCTTGAACATCAAATACAGGACACAGGAACCGATTGTCCCGCACGTGAAAAAAATTGTCGTATGACTTTCAACACACTGCTTTCCTGTGTGAAAATCAACAACTTGTATGCAGATTTTAGATATGCGTGTGCAATAACACGTCTCTGTTGTCATGTTCAATAAATAGTTTTAAACGTGGCACACATTTCACCGACGCAGCTGTATTCGAAACTGGCCTCTAATGTAGCAGATCGTATAATGAAAATCATATACAGAAAAAATAAAGTTGACAGCTTACAGTGGACACTGAAAACCGTTTCAGGCCTTAGAAGGTATCTGGTGTTACTTTGTATTGCATTAATAAGCATCCTATTTCCATTCACAATACTTCCTCATATCCACCCGCTTCAAAGTAAACATTTCACTGACATAAATGTATGAAGCCATGCTTCTCATTTAAGTCCGTGACACTGTTTTCTACACTCTCAGAAGTAGGTAAACATTTCCCTCACAAGACAAATGACATAGGAGAACAAGCTGGTGCAACTTTTTAAACTGTCTTCTCATATAAAACAATACGCCACGTTACTGAGGCACCCAACAAAATCAATGCACTTATGTCAACTTAGTAGCCTATAATAAATGACGTGGGATAGTTTGAAACAAGTAGACCGTAACTCACGGTTTATATAGCTTTCAAAACTAACACTTGTTCTCTCACCATTCATTTACTAAGTGTAAGTTTGCTTCAGCGATTAACGGCTTCATGCTGACTGTAGATTTAATATTCACGACACGTTCCAATTCCATTTCAGGACCGACGGTCTCATACAGAAACGGTCTGCAGTGACATATTGCTGTGCAGAAGCAACAGATAACCTCGAAAACAGAAATTCGTCACGCACAGGGCACCAATGTATGAATATATTCATTTATTCGATGAAATATTCTCTTTTAAAACTTCAGCTATGGGTAAAAAGAAATTAAACATCAGACCTTCGATCTGACTAAATTATTTAAAAGTGCTTGAAGGCTTCTTCGATTCTCGGCGACGTTTACCAGAAACGCCAGCCGAGATTCCGTGCCAAGGGAAAGGGAGCCGTAATCTATTTCCTCATTCGATCGTCCCGGGACCGGCCTGCAGTCAACTCTTCCGGAAGGACGCGTGGCGCTTTCTATCGCGCGTATTACGTATGCGTAATTGTACGCGGTATTTCCGCAGCGGACGTTGAAACATTTCTGGCGGCGTATGTTTTATTCAGCAGCCGGTGCGGCAGCGGAGCGGCTCTGTGGGAATAAAGCCGGTGGCGCACCAGGGCCAGCGCGATCCGAATACATTTCCCGCCGGCGGAACACGGCGCGTCATCCCGCGACGCCTCCTCCAGCATCCAGGGGAAGGAAGGTCTCTTGATTACTGCGTCTTTGGCCGCAACCAGCCGCACACTGGCGCGCATTCAGCGTAACGGCTGGGTGTTTGTAAATGCGAGAACCTGTTTGCGGCCGGGGGAGGGGGGGGGGGGGGGGGGGGGGAATCAGACACGGAGTGTCTGCGTCTCGTTGACTGAATATGGAGGTGGAGCAAGATGCTAAATCAGCACGTCGGTCGCGAAAGGATACCGACGTCTGCCAGATGAGTGAGCAGGCATCAAAATAGCATACAGTATGCAGCGCGTTTCCGGAGAAATGGAATATATTTTAGCAGACGGTGGTATACAGTAATGCAAATTAAACACTGTGTCCAGCCTTTAGTCATTCCTCAGATGTATCTGTTACAATATAATACTCGCAGAGCGTGTTCAGAAAGAGAAATGATCAAGGACATTGCCTTTCAAGCTTTAAGCAAAAATAGAAATGTATAAAGAGCGGGACACTCGAGTATTTCTGCCAGTACTGATATAGATATGTTTAGGCTTTTACCCGTGCCTTTAGATGGAACTAAACTTTCACCTATACCTAGTCTTGTGCACCTCTGGTGGTCCATCTTCTCCTGCCCCGTCCCTCAGTCCATCACGGCTTCTCCTTTCTCTGTCCATTTCTTCCACCCCCTCTCTTTCTATCCATCTCCCATCCCCTCTCTCTCTCTGTATAATCTCTCCTTCTCTCTTTCTCGCTACTCATACCCTCCTTACCATTTCTCTATTTATCCATCCCATCCTACCCCCTCCTGTTGCTGTCTCGTTCTCTGTGTGTCTCAACCCTTCCCCAGGCATGTCCGTTTGCTCTTATATCCCCAACAAAAGAGATCGCTAAAACAGGCTGCAACCAGTCCAATACAACACGTCTGTTGCGCCAGGCACCATACACTTCAGGGATTGAAAAACTTTTTTTTTCCCCACTGAGGTGTAGTTTGTCTTGAAGAGGAGATCAATAAGGCTTGTCAAAACTACTCCCACACAACACACCGGTCATAAGGACGGCATGTGTGTATGTGTTAATTGTTAGAATATGGTATGCAGTGAAACTATAACAATGGAAGAACAAGCCCATTCCTGTTATCAAAGCAACCTGGTTTTAAGAAAGTCTAAATAACAGAGACCTATAACACGGTACAGAAACGATAGTGTAGAGATGACCAACGACATCGGCCGTTGTGGCCAAGTGGTTTTAGGCGCTTCACTCTGGAACCGCGCGACTACTACGGTCGCAGGTTAGAATCCTGATGCGTGTGATGTCCTTAGGATTGCTTGATTTAAGTAGTTCAAAGTTCTATTGGATTGATGACCTCAGATGTTGAGTCCCATAGTGCTCAGAGCCATTTGAAACATTTGACCAACGAATCACCGTCACAATAACAGTTAAAACTTTCAGTGACGTAAATTCAAGCACAACTTTACAAGTTGAAGTGCAGAACTAAAATTATAATCAGTTAATAAGAGAGTACACCCACGACTAAAAACAAACGAAATGACAACATGTTTCTGTAGCTAACGTTATCTTGTAGCAGACAGAAATTGTTATACGGAATGGGCTTTTATATTTCCTGGCGTAATCTAAACTTTTATGAGTGACAATATTATTAGACTCGACGCAGATTACATAGTTCATCTTACGGGTACGCATCAGAAATACACTCATGAGCCACAATACTTTTATTAACGTCCAGTGCGAGATTGAGTGGGCCGTGGTAGCGTTCTGGACACGTGACGCAATGAGAAAGATATTCAGGGTAAACCAAAATCCCACCGACAGACTTCTATGGATTAAAGTATCGACGGAAACAAGGAAGTGCATAGAAAACATGGGCTCTAAAATGTATATATGAGATATGAGAACTTGTTCATCTTCAGTGCTGGGAAACTGAAAGTACTTTGCTTACCGAATTTTGGGACGATGTACTACAGAGGAAATGACGATAAGATTTATAGCAAATATGGGTTCTAAAATGCAATCTTAAGACCTCTAAACACTTCTTCACCTTCGCTACTGTGAAACATATCGCTTTCAGTGAAGAACTATTCATCTGCCTTTGGCCTAGTTGACGCACGTTTGCACCGTGCTTCCGGATGGGTGACTGTGACTGGCGCACAGACGTCAACTGTGAGGTGAGCAGCTACGAGTCGTCAACCTTCACGGCAAGGAAAGTTCTCACGCTACTCAGGCAGAGGGTTTCAAGTTATCTGACATCGGTATTCATGCTTCCGGTTACACTGATGCTCAAATGCCAGTACAAGCACCAAGCGACGATCCTCTTCATGTCTTTCTGCATTTCTGCATAATTTCAAGCCTTACGACTTCTCTATGTACGACAGCATTATCAGTAAAAATCGTAATCAAACTTCCGAGTTTATCCACTAGCACGTTAATGTACGTAGTGTGAAAAACAACAGTCTCTTTGGGGTCACTAACTTTTCACGTGTGACAATTTCTCTTCGTTGACAGTCACCTGCTATATTCTGCCTTCTACAAACTTTTCAATCCAGCTGGATAAATAGCATGCTATTGCATACGCTGTCATTTTATACATTAAACGCCTTTGCAGAACTTTATTCAACGTCTCTGGAAGTCACGGAACATGACATGAACCTGAACGCAGGTAATTACTGCTTCCTTGATTTCGTGGACACACGGAGCGAGCAGGGTCCTACTTGATAGTTGTTTTCGTAACCAAATTGGTATCTACAGACTGAGATATTTTCGGTCTCCAGATAATTATTCTACAGAGTGACGTCAGAGATGTAGCCCTACTTCCTTGGCCGGCCGGGGTGGCCGAGCGGTTCTAGGCGCTACAGTCTGGAACCGTGTGACAACTGCGGCCGCAGGTTCGAATCTTGCCTCGAGCATGGATGTGTGTGATGTCCTTAGGTTAGTTAGGTTTAAGTAGTTCTAAGTTCTAGGGGACTGATGACCTCAGAAGTTAAGTCCCACAGTGCTCAGAGTCATTTGAACCTATTTTCTTGTGCGTCAACTCGACGATCCTTTTTGAAAGAATGAATGTAGAGTCGGTCTGGGATCCTAGATCCCATCGGGATTATTGGCCTTTCCGCTGGTGGGTGGTTTCAATGCGTTTGTACCCCTCGGTTCCTTACTTCAGTATATGTATTTGTCCAGGCCGTTTGACGTTTGAAACAGTAACTACAGTGCAATCTTCCCCTGTTAACTAGTTCCTTAACCCTAACATTGCGAAAGTAAATTCTGTTACATTTAATAACTTTTGAACCTCAGAGGCCCAGAAAGAAAGTGGCAATTTAAAATGTCATAACGCTAGTTTATTGACTTCTGAGACCACTGAGAGCACTTGGGAATATTCAGATATTATTTCTGTACATCGGATAATAAGAAATTAAATTATAACACAAACAAAATCAGCAAAATATAAAATTCAAAATGTACAATTTCTTCCAGTAACGTTCATAATTGAAATTCGTTAAATGTCAGTCCGCCCTATGAAGCAAACCGAATTCACTGTCTCATTCTAAAACACATTTTTCACACAACACTGTATTCTGTTCTCCACAGACGTGATAGTGACACTGAGAGCTGGTAACAGCTGATTTTCCAAACTTGTTGTACTTCATCATACTAGATGCAGCTTCTTGGTAGCATGGGTGACACCGTGAACGTTTTCCTGACTGTGCTGTTGATGGTGAAGATTCCATAAAAAGCTAAGCTTCCGTAGTGTGATGCTTTGCAATGCCATTGTTACTGGCTTCTGAAACCCGTACAGATTTCGGGCCCTTTTATCTAGACGAGGCTTTATTAGTTCAAGACCTAAGATTGTGAGGAAAACCTCTTCTGCGATGTAGCAAATTCTCCTTTCCACTATGGAAAGCTGAGGAGGAACACTGAATATGCATTAATTGCTGCTGAATCGATGAGTGTGTAGAAGAGGGACAGAGGCCGTCGTGTTCCTGTCTTCGTGCTGTAATGGGTTGCCGTCTGATCTATGACGTCCACGCCTCCCTTTGGATAATTATAAAACAGAGTTGATATGAGAGTAACTGGTGGCTTCTATGTTTGAAGGTCAGTATATGCAAAGGTGGATGGGCATACAATGCGGCCAGTTGTAGTCTTCAGCTGTTCAGGTATGTGTCGACTGTTCGACCGCTGAGTCCAAAACAGGTGCGAAGTGAAATTTATTCTATAGTCTCAGCAAGCTCCAGTGAAGTGTAGTGCCAATCCATGGTAACACTGCGGTCTCCAGCAAATACACGGGCAATATGAATGTTCCAAAATACGTCTACAGACTGACGCCAGAGACGTAGGACTATTGTTAAGTGCGTGTACACGACGATATTTTTTGAAAGCATGGTGGTGTTTTAGTAGTATGTTTACAAGATCCACTGGCCCATTTACTCGCAGTGCATTTCCAGACTTTCCTCTTAGACGACCATGCTAATCACATATCTAGTCTCAGAATCAGACAGCATTCTTATTAGAAAACCGAATTATCCAGGTTTTTCTTTTAGAAATAACTTGAGTGGGTAGCTACCGTGCAAGAAAGACAGCATCTCAACCACTGTCGTGTGCATACCAGGAATAAAATACAGTGGAAAAGAAGAATTCAAGCTTTCAGAAATGTCCCCCATTGGAGCAAGCTTCTCAGTCTGGCGACGAATTTCTCATGTATTTCTTTTATTAAAAATATTTATCCAGCTCGAGGAATTGGGTCCGACTCATTGGTCCATACCACACTTGTCGGCTCTGAAGCATAGATGACAAATCTTGGACAGGTATTTTACTACCATGACTTGAACCCATGATTAGTAAATGTCCTATACAATAAAATAACTCCGGAGTGCAGAATACCTAGGCAAGAAGTCTCTTCATTTATGTGTAGTTTTATTAGATTCCTAACATTAGGTGTAAGATGGTACTCTATATCCTCTTTCGGAGGCTCCATTTCTCTTTCTTGAATTAGCCCCATACATTCGCGGACTATATGTTGGACAGAACGCCGATATTCTCGAGATGACTCCGCAACATACTCGCGTCCACCTTTGGCAAAGAATCACAGCCGGTACCGTTATTATCTGGTGGGTTGGACTGAACGTAAACTTCATTCTCAGACAGTGAATCAGTTCCAATACCTTCCACATCATCATCCACTTCACTTTCATCTAAATCTCACTCGTTCTAGACTTCTTCAAGAACTCTTTCAATACAATAATGAAGTAAATGTTTTCTATTCATTTTACTTATTAAAACAGCAGCAAAATCAATGAAAATAAAATCGATCGACTTCATAAAAGTGGGAGGACTTCTTAGGCCCATTGAGTTTAAAATCAAATAAATTTTAACGATTTTTAATCAACAAATTCTATGATCACTCAATTGTAAATGCAGTAATGAACAATTAGCTTTGATTTCAAGTTCATATATCAAAGTACATGAATACAACTTATAATTATTAAGTCAGTGATCCTACGAAGCCCGCCTGTTGGTAAAGCTAGGGTTAAAAATGCAATTAGTTCTGTCTTTCTGCCTTCTCTTTGTATTCCTTTACTGTGGCATTATGGTCAAAGAATGTCTGAATTGTAGGCTTCGATCCGTTAAATGATTTAAGGTATGACCAAAACTTCTGTAAAATTTCTGTCAATTTAGGTGATAGAATTTTAATTTCGAATTTGTTGAATGATGCATGCATGATATTCATTACACTTATTTTTATTTCGTTGAGTTTTAGTTTGCCTGTGATGCTTTGAATACTTCTAAATTAACAGTGAAACGGTCTGTGATTTCATAGCAATTTTCTAACGTGATTGTCTTTCCCATCGCTCACAAATCTGCTCGACACATGCCTGTCTACTGCGTGTTGTACAATACTTTTGAAATGAGTCCATTGATGCTCAACATTTTTGAAGTGAATCTTTCTTATTGACCAATCGAATAATTGAAATCAGAAATGTTTTTAGAGTTCGCTTTATATTCCTGCTTGGAGTAGATTTCAGTGAAATTATAACGATATTATGATCCTAATTCGCTGTTCTGGGCTGAGTCAAAAAGTGTGGGATTGTTCTCGACCAGGAAACACGTCACCATCACGAGTAGGTTCTCTAAATACTTACTGAACGAGATTTTCAGGGAAGGCATCTATGACAACAATTTCACATAATTCCTTTTCCCGCCGTAATCGCTTAAGACTAGCATCTATTTGGAAGACTGGAAATGATTGACGAGAGGCTGACTAACCCTGCTTATACACACACACACACACACACTGTAAAAATTTTTGTACAGCTCACTTGTCTTGTTTGCTTTCAGTAATTGATCCTGTGACAGGCATCTGCTAGCCCGAAAGTCGTCGTGAGTTAAAACATTAATGCCTGACACCTGAAGCGTTGATTTTTATATGTATTACTGCTTTATAGTGTAAAGGAATATCCCTGTGACACCTAGTCGTGTGGTCTTCTCCAAAACTAAACAAAATTATGCCCACCCAAAAAAGCAGGTAAAAATTTACTTGACACCTTCCTGAAACACAATCTCCACTCCTTCCAAATTAAAAATGTAAGTGTAGACGAGATATGGCTCGAATTCGAAGAAATAGTACCAGCAGAAATTGAGAGATTTATTTATAAACTAATAAACGACGGAGTTGATCCTCATTGTTACACGAAACGGGTCAGAGCACTGTTGAACAAACAACGAAACAAGCAATCCAACATTGGTGATCCTTTACAGAAGCTCGAAATTTAGGGCGGACTTGGATGCGAGATGCTTATGATAGTCGCCACAACGAAACGTTATGCCAAAACCCGATAGAAAATCCTAAGAGATTCCGCTCTTATGTAAATTTATTGCTAGTGACATGTCACAATCAATGCCTTCTCAGTGTTATAGCAGTGGAAATACTATCGACGACAGTGCTGCCAAATCAGGTTACTAAACACAGCACTCCGAAATTTCTTCACCGGAGAACAAGAAGTATATATTCCAGAATTCTGATCAAGAACAACTCCCGACATGAGTAACGTAGAAGTAGATATCCTCAGTTAACAAAAGCAGTCTTCGAGTCCAGACTGTACACCCGTTAGATTCTTTTCAGAGTATGCTGATACAATAGCTCCATACTTAACAATCATTTACAACCCTTCGCTCTACGAAACCTTGAAAGTCGCACAGGTCACACCATTATCCAAGAAAGGTAGTAAAAGTAATGCACTAAGTTATAGGCCGATGTTATTGAAGACTATATGCAGCAGGATTTTTGAGCATATATTGTGTTCGAACATTATGTATTACCTCGAAGGAAACGGTCAATTGGATTTAGAAAACAACGTCCTTGTGAAACACAAGTCTCTTTACTCACACGAAGTGTTGGGTAGAGCTCTGCATTTCGAGGAAAACAACCCCTCGAGCATTTCCCATTTCGTGCTGCTGCTGGACGGCTGGGAAAGGCCCACGCTGCGATACGGCTGTGGTCTTCTAATGCACCATGTGGCCGGTTGTCCTCCACCTGTCGGTTATCGGTTGGACTGTCGGGCACTGCCGGACGCTCAAGCGTACTCACAATCTCGCCCGGTGACAGTACAATCGCCGCACGCTCTACAGTGCCGAATCGCATTAGAAACCGTGTGTGAACACAGTTGACGACCAGGCTTTGAGCAGAGCAGACAGCGTTATAGATAAACCAAGTATAGGTCGTAAACGTTCCATTCACAAACGAAGAGAAGTTTTATGGAGAGAATTAGGAGCGGCTCATTAGTCCTGAAGAAGAAAGACATGTCGGAAGAGGAGGCGAAAAGTGAAGCTTGGAAATCGTTTGCACTTGTAGTGGATCCTATCACGCAGGCTTCTGCTGGTTTTGTGCAATGTACCACATGTGATACCAGTCAAGCACAACGGGTATGATATTCGGCACTGCAAAAGTAAATGCGGAGCAGAAGTCCACCGGCCACTTGCAGTAGCAAGTAGCATAAAGAAAGTTGTTGTTGATAGGTTGGTAGATATGAGTGGAATAGATTTGCTACTGTAGAATACTTGTAGTAAGATTGGCATCAAGAATTATTCGCATGAGCTCATCAATGTTGGCGCCACTTACGGCAAAGTCAGCATAGAAGATGTTTTTCCGCATCCTACCACTGTATCGTGGCATATTAAAGAAAAGGCAGACAAAATACGGGTGACAATGGTGCCCAATCTAATATGTGCCTTAAAGAACAAAAGGTGCGATTTAGACTCTGATCGGTGGTCCGATAACTACAAGAAGAGAAATCTTTTGACTGTGACGTCATATTACGTGAATTATGAGTGGCAGTTAGAAACGCTTGTTTTCATAACAACCGAGTTTCCGGGCGTACCTAAGACAGGAGAGAATATACGTCACGAAATCGAAGAGCGGATGCTTAAGTTAGGAATTAACAAGAATGATCTTACGAAATGTTACTTTGTCGCCGAGCAAGGAGCTAATATGAAGAAAGCACTTGAATCTTATGACCGTTTGCCTTACGTTGATCACTACTTCATGACTGCGCTTCGTCACACATTTCTAGACACGTTTTTAGAAGACGAAGCCCCTGAAATCCTGTCGTGTCTACTATCAGCAAGAGCTATAGTAGGCTATTGGAAGAGATCGGGTCACTCGGGGCGTCTGAGGCACTCTGTGAAGCAAGAAGCTGAAACTCGGTGGAATAGTATACTGTTAATGCTCAATTCCGTCATAGATCAAATCGACGAAATTCGAGATCTGCTAGAATCCCGGGGACAATCGACACTCTTAGAAAAATTCCAAGAAGGGTGCGTACGAGACGTTGTCGCTTTTCTAACCCACTTTAAAGAAGCGAGGTTGGATTTGGAAACTGCAAAGATAACAACGCTGGAACGTGTGCTGCCGTGGTACAAGAGTCTGTTACATCATTGTGAACCAATAGACAGTGAAAACGAGGTGAGAACACTTTCTATAGGATACGATCCTTTATACAGCTGTTGAATTATCAGAGTGCAGTTGTGTATATTGCGTTCCCTTTTTAGCTCATGGCGAAAATAAAAAGGAGAGCATCAAACTTCATCACAGAGAAGTGCAAAATTGAGGCCAACCATTACGTTGCCACGGTTCTATGGTCATCACGGCGTCATTTGAAGAAACTCACAGCAGACGAAAAGCAAGCCGCGTATGCTGAAGTTCGACGATTTTACTCGGAACTGCCCGTAAATGGTAAGGTTCATTCACTGAAACCAATTAGTAAACGAATGTTTGTATGTCTAATCAGCGATCTTTCTTTAGATCAACATTTATTACGTCTACAATGTGATATTTGGAAAAGTTTTCGCAGCTTAAACATTCCACAATGCGTTTTGATGTAATTTGTGCGATATATACAAAATGTCACCGTAAATATAGTGGTTTAGTAGCCAGTAATTCTAACTACGGTGTATACACATTTGAAGGTGACAGGAATATCTTACAGATGTTTTCATTCATGTTTAGAGTCCATTCAAGCAAACAGTGACCAAGTTCTTCCCAGTCCAGGATGGACTGTTTGGATGAGGACGACGAAGATGGACACACAGTTACTACCAATGAATTCGACAGGTACCTTTCGCTCTCCAAATCCAACTGTAGCTGTGCCGAAGGACAAATTTTGCACTGGTGGAAAACGCACGCGGGGTTATTCCCAAGGCTGTCGGTAGTATCCAGAAGAGTGCCCTGTATTCCTGCCACTAGTGCTGCCAGCGAGAGAAATTTTAGCCAGGCCTGTCACCTGCTGTCCAGCAAAAGATCGGGCCTGGTATCCGACAAGGTGGATGATCTCTTATTGATCCATCACAATTGCGTAAAGATTCACAACATACCACGTAATCACAAAGAAGGAAAGTTTCCTCAAACTCTATAAATGTATGATTTCACTTTCATTGACTTCAGAGGGAGAAGTTCAAACCGCCAGCTGTAGTAATAGCTCCATGAACGCAAATGACGCCAGTGTATCAGGGAGTACCAATAACGAAAAACGAATTGTATGGTCATGATTCACTTGCTACGTTATTTAAATGTCATAATTTGTTCAGAAATTAACGTTTGTGCAACAAAATTTCTTGAGTATTACTTTTAACTCCGTAAATCTTTCCCGATCCTGCATTCAATATTAGTACAACGTATACGTGGCCGAGTTTGGAGATAGGCTACATATAGTCCATGGTTAGACTACTTTGTTCCCGTTTGTCTACCTAACGGAACAAAATACTAAATACAGACATTACAGTTTTTAACGTTACAGTTACTGGAATACATGATAACCTCAAAGGTGAAACTCCAGTAGTCTGCAACATATTAACAAACATCAAATGTAACATATACAAGTGTATAATTTAGGTCATAGAAATGGTAGTAAACAACGAAACACATTTGTAAAAGAAATAAGTGAGTGGTTAATGGGAAGCGGTGGCCTCTGATCTCAAGGAGTGTGACGAACCGCCGCTCACTGGCATCGAGTCCACCGGTTACTGGCGACCGCCAGAGAGTTTAACGCACTAGGCCAAGCGCTGGCGATCGGCTGCTCACAGCCGGCGGAAGACGACGCTCGGCCGCATATATCCGAGAGCCAGAGGGGCGAGCGGGACTCGACGGTAAAAATCGAAGATAATGCAGACCTCTAGTGTAGGGTGCTATTTACAAGGGATTTACAATTGAATCCATATTTCTAGATTTGCAGAAGGCTCTTGACACTGTACCACACAAGCAGCTTTCAGTGTATTAGCGTGCTTTTGGAACACCGTCTCAGTTATGTGACTGGATTCGTGATTTTCTGTCAGAGAGATCACAGTTCGTAGTAACTGACGGAAAGTCATCGAGTACGACAGAAGTGATTTCTGGCCTTCCCCAAGACTGTGTTATAGGTCCTTTGCTGTTTCTCATCTATGTAGACGATTTAGGAGACAATCTGAGCAGCCATCTTAGTTTTTTTGCAGATTAACTTTTTCAAGGAATTCGTGTGAATTCAATGTCCTGCAAATATATGCTCATCTTCCCAAGCTATCATGATAAAGTTTGGCTCTCATAACAATTCGTAACGCACGGAGTTCTGTCCTTACTTCTGTAGGTCTGTCAAATACAAAATATAGGAATTTCGTAAAATCCCAAACGACAGCTAATGCCTAAAGTTCTGTGACAGAATTCGTAGAAAGAACGTGGCAAGCAAATGCAACGATCTCAGTAACAATAACACCATCGCCCTCTATATCTTGAGATATGAAACCAAGGGCTGTCTTGGAGCTGTAAGTCAGTAAGTCACGATGTAAGAAATCACGGAAAGCTTGTTCCATTTTATAAAACTCCTTTTATGTCGCATTCGTCATAAAACCAGTTCGAATTTTAACCACTGAAATGACATAATTTTGGAGTGTCCAGATCTTTGTATTGAATAAACGGCGGAAAAAATTGAGCAGGCGTAAAAAAAATTATTTGGCGTTTAGTAGAAGTAACTGTAATGTCACGTATGACCTGAACTTTAACTGGGTCGGGTTCAATAACAGTAGCTGAAATGATATGATCTAAAGATTTAGTAGACGATTTTCCAAACTCAGATTTGCTTAAGTATACAGTGATTCAATGACTACAAAATGTTTCCTATAATCAATTCAAGACGCTGTTATCTTGGTACCAGATTTACTCAGCAACAAGTGTGTCGTCAACATGAGCTGTGATTCTGTCCTGCTGCAAATGAAATATTTCAGTTACTATGTCATTAATTAGTCTTGAAACTAAAACAAATCTCAGGGAACCATCCTTTTTTGGGACAACCTTTAAAGGACTGCCATAAGGGCTAGATGCCGTTCTAATTATGACTTGCGGGAACATAGATTCAATTTCATACTTTGTCTCTATAAATAAACGGTATGTTATAAGGTCGAGAAACAAGAGTAATGTGGGGTGTAAGCTGAAATTCGTAAACATATCCGCGCATAGTTCCGGGAGCGTTAACAAACATGAGACTGAATCTGTACAACTACCTGTGATTGTTTCCTATACCTGTCTGTATTAGTTGAGGAATGTCTATATTTGATTCTTCATTTTCATTAATAATAGGGAATCCGAGTCAGTGGTTGACGTGAAAAACCGTAACCTGTTGATCTCCTGCTTCTCCACTGGAAAACACTTCTCAAAATGGAATTTAACGTGCGTATCATAGTTTCGTAGCGAACTACATGAATTTTCAAAGTCCAGTACTACAGTCTGTCTGTTAAATGAATCGATGGCAAGCATAATTGCTAGCAACAGAACGATCCAGAAGTTTGAAAATCGTGTGTGAGCCCTTGTCCAATAAATTGTAAACGTGTTAGTGATGTTGCATTTACACCTCTCGCTGAAAGAGTTCCTTTAGCTTTTGTTCTGTGTAATGATGACGATCGGCAAGTTTCATCTGAATTACATCTACTGAATGTTGCATAAGTAAATACTGAAACTGTAGAGCGTGAATATGAAACTAGCGGTACATTTAAGGAGTGTTTGCCTACCTGCATGCTGATGACTGGTTGATAAGTTTGTTTATGAGGTTTTTCTTCCTCTCGTAACAACAAGTGCCTGATATTTTCCAAAAAATGATATTTCCAGTAATTTCGGTAGGATTGGTAGTAAATTGTGTTCTGTGTGTGAACCTTCTGTAGTCTCCTCTAGTCACGTCCACCACTGTCGCGTCGCTATAAAATAGTTTGCATTACTACAATTAAACCGTCGTGGGTGAAAACAAGTATCCGAATCATTTATAATGAAATTGTGCTGTTTTCTCTAATTTTCTCTTATTACCACCTCAACAGTTTTCTCGGATCTCGTGTTATTGTTTGTTGTCATGATTGTTGTGATTTTATGGTTGCTGCCTATGCGTACGCAAACTGTTATTCATTTATCCGTATTTTTTTTGCAAAGTAGTATGTTGCTGTTGAGGACTGTCCATGCTGGCCCTTGAGTTATGAAAAAATATGATAAAAGTTAACGTTTTGTTGCTGGTCGTTCTATGATGGTCTATTGAACATACGCTCCTGATAGTGTTTTTGGTACTGTTAGTTATTTTCGTATCATCCGGTTCTGTTGTTATTCCACAATCTAAATTGTTTTCTATCTCTATTGTGATTGTAATTGCTGTTGTTGTGATAAGAGTTGCTCTTTTTGTAAATATAGTTGGATTCTTGAAAATCGGGCAGTTGTAAACCATCACAGAATAAATTGCTTCCTTTCTGATGTCCTGTCAGCAAAGGAACATATAACGATCCTGAAAACTGAGAACGCTGAGTTTAAGGTATATTAGAAGTCCGGTTTGGTCCAATGTTGGTTGTGTTGTCCTAACCGCTCGAAGAACTGCGTTAAGGTCGCAAATTGTGTATTTTCAAAATGTTGCGTAGTCTCTGAGCGGTATGTTGTGAGAAATGAATCTTGAAATTCATCTAAAGAAAAGTGTTGCCTGGCTATGAGTCGCATTCACATAGCTGGTTCACTTTTCAAATTACTGAAAATTCCAACTTCACGTGCCAGAGGCAAAACTGGTGGTAGCCTAGATTGTTGAATCCAGTCTAAGGAATGTAAATCATTGACGCCATTGCCAAAAACTTCAAACTTTCTAATCGATAAAAATGTCTGTAGTCAAATCCGTCGTGACTTTTCAAGTTATTAAAAGTTTGTCGTTTGAAATACATATGCGAATGTTCGAATTAAGTTTCAAAATCTCTTTCACCTCTATATCAGTCAAAATGTTATACTTGCACGAATCTTTTTCTCGTCGTCAATAGCTCTCATAACAATCACGTGTATCTTGTTCTTGTGTCAAGCTAGATGCGTGCGTAACCTACTGGTTTCTTGGTTGTGGTGTTCGTTTGCCTTCATCTGACCTTCAAAATACTGTAAAAATTGAAATTTTTGGGTCTCTTAAAACTGTGCTTGTGTACCTTGGTACGGCTGACAAAAAACAATAGCGAGAATGAATATAGAAGTGTAACTGCGAGACTTCTAAGAAATTCTGTTTTCTACACAATTTTGCCTACATGGGTTGCCTGGGATAATCGTAACAGAGCTGCAAATCTATTTACTCGGATATGCGAAGGCACAATGCATTCTCTAAAAGCGTTGCTATCACTGGTTCATAATTTTTGATGATGTTTTTAAATAAATTGAAAATTAATTGATCTTGGCATGTGAGAAATGGCCGTGGCTTAAAAAACTCAATATTAATATTAATATTGGCTTAAAAAGTCAATATTAGTCTCCTGTCATGTGACGTAATAACATTTGGCGAGATTTCAGTAATAGTTTAGCTTTCAGTGTAAGTAATTACTAACTATACTCCAAGAATTATAAAATTTCTTCTTCACATAAATAATCTTTCCCTAAACAAAATTGGTATAGCCATTTCTATCCTTTGCTGACCTCTTTATCTCGGAGTAGCACTTGCAACCTACTTCCTCAATTATTTGCTGGACGTATTCCAATCTCTGTCCTCCTCTACAGATTTTGCCCTCTGCAGCTCCCTCTAGTACCATGGAAGTCATCCCCTTATGTCTTAATAGATGCCGTGTCATCCTGCCCCTTCTCCATATCAGTGTTTTCCAAATGTTCCTTTCATCTCCGATTCTGCAGAGAGTCTCCTAATCCCTTACCTTATCAGTCGACCTAATTTTCAACATTCGTCTGTAGCACCACATTTCATATATCCGGTTTTTCCACAGTCCATGCTTCACTACCATACAATGCATTGCTGCAGACGTACAATCTCAGAAATTTCTTCCTCAAATTAAGGCTGATGTTTAATATTAGTAGACTTCTCTTGGCGAGGAATGCCCTTATTGCCATTGGTAGTTTGCCTTTGATGTCCTTGCTCCATCCGTCATTGGTTATTTTACGGCCTAGGTAGCAGAATTTCTTAATTTCATCTACTAACTGACCATCAACGCTGCTATTCCGTTTCTCGCTGTTCTCATTTCTACTACTTTTCATTACCTTCGTCTTTCTTCACTTTACTGTCAATCCATACTTTGTAGTCATTTATTCATTCCGTTCAGCAGATCTTGTAATTCTTCTTCACTTTCACTCGGGAAAGCACTGTCATCAGCGAATCGTATCATTGATATCTTTCCACCTTGAATTTTAGTTTCACTCCTGAACATTTCTTTTACTTCTATCATAGATTCCTATATACACACATTGAACAATAGCGGCGAAAGACAAGATTCTTGTTTTTAATAGGAGCATTTCGTTCTTGTTATTCTCTCCTGGCGGTTGTACATATTGTACATAACCCGTCTCTCCCTATAGATTACTCCCAACTTTTTTCACAATCTCGAACATCTTGCTACGTTTTATATTGTAGAACTTTTTTTAAGTTGACAAATTCTATGAACATGTCTTTATTTTTCTTTAGTCTTTCTTCAAGTTGTAACAGCAACGTTCGAATTGCCTCTATCGAGCCGTTATCTTTCCTAAACCCAAACTGATCGCCATGTAGAACATCATCAATTTTCTTTCCCATTCTTCCGTATGCTATTCCTGTAAGCAACTTGGATATATGGCCTATTAAGCTGACTGTGCGATAGCTGTCGCTCTTGTCATCTGTTGCCGTCTTCGGAATTGTGTGGATGATGCATTTCCGGAAGTCAGATGGTACATCGCCAGACTCATATATTTTACACAACAATGTCAATAGTCGTTTTGTTGCCACTCCCCCCCATGACTTTAGAAATTCTGATGGAATGTTATCTATCCCCTCCACCTTATTTGATCCCAAGTCCTCCGAAGCTCTTTTAAATTCTCCTATCTCCTCTAAATCGACTCGTGTTCCTCTTTCTATCACATCAAACAAATCTTCCCCTTGTAGAGGCTTTCAGTATATTATTGCCACCTATCCCCTCTCTCGTCTGGATTCAACAGTAGAATTCCCGTTGCACTGTTGCACTCCTAATGTCACTGAAAGATTTTTTGACGTTCCTGTATGCGGAGTCTGCCCTTCCGACAATCCTTTCTTTTTCGATGTCTTCCTTTTTTTCCGGCAGCTATTTCGTCTTTGCTTTTTATGCAACAATAATTTTTTCATTGAGACGTATGATTCTGTATTCCTGAGTTTCAAGGAACATTTTTGTACATCTTTCTTTCATCGATTAATTGAAGTATCTCTTCTGTTATCCATCGTTTCTTCTTTGTACCTACGTTTTTCTTCCCAACATCTGCGTTGGCCCTTTTTACAGTGTCCATTCCTCTTCAACTCCACTGTCTACTGGGTAATTACTTACTGCTGTACCTATAGCCTTAGAGAATTTCAAGTGTGTCTCATCATTCCTTAGTACTTCCGTATCCTACTACTTTGTGTGTTGATTCTTCCTGAGTGATGTCTCAAACATCAACCCACTCTTCTTCAGTATTATATTGTCATCTGTGTGTGTATCTGCTCCTGGGTGTGCCTTACATCCAGTAACTGATATCGGAATCTCTGTCTGACCATGATGTGATCTAACTGAAATCTTCCTGTATCACCCGGCCTTTTCCAAGCATACCTCCTCTTCCTCTTGTGATTCTTGAACAGAGTATTCGCTATTAGTAGCTGAAACTTATTACAGGACTCAGTCTTTCTCCTCTCCGCCGGCCGCGGTGGTCTCGCGGTTCTAGGCGCGCAGTCCGGAACCGTGCGACTGCTACGGTCGCAGGTTCGAATCCTGCCTCGGGCATGGATGTGTGTGATGTCCTTAGGTTAGTTAGGTTTAAGTAGTTCTAAGTTCTAGGGGACTAATGACCACAGCAGTTGAGTCCCATAGTGCTTAGAGCCATTTGAACCATTTTTTTTTCTCCTCTCCCATTCCTTGTCCCAAGCCCATACTCTCCTGTAAGCTTTTCTTATATTCCTTCCTATATAACTGCAGTCCAGTCGCCCATGATTATTAGATTTTCATCCCCCTTTACATACTGTATTACCCTTTCTATATCGTCATGCATTTTCTCTATCTCTTCATCTTCAGCTTGCGGCGTCGGTACGTATACCTAAACTATCATTCCCGGTATTTTTTTTTTTTTTTTTTTTTTTTTTTTTTTTTTTTTTTTTTTTTTTTGCTGTCCATTCTTATAAGAACCATCCTGTCACTGAACTGTTCACAGTAACACACTCTCTGCCCTACCTTTGTATTCATAACGAATCCTACTCCCCTTACACAATTTTCTGAAGCTGTTGATATTACCCTATACTCATATGACCAGAAGTCCTTGTCTTATTTCTACTTCACTTCGCTGACCCCCACAATATCGAGATTCCGCCTTTCCATTTTTCTTTTCAGATTTTCTAGTTTCCTCACCCACGTTCAAACTTTTGACATTCCACGCGCCGACTCGTAGAATGTTATCGTTTCGTTGATTATTCAATCTTTTTCTCATGGTAACCTCACCCCTCGGCAATTCCCTTCCGGAGCGGATCTCCGGAAGGGGGACTATTACGGAATCTTTTGCCAATGGAGACAGTATCATGACATTTGTTCGATTACAGGCCACATGTCCTGTGGCTACACGTTACGTGTCTTTAATACAGTTGTTTCCATTGCCTTCTGCATGTTCATGCGGTTGATCATTGCTGATTCTTCCGCCTTTAGGGGCAGTTTCCCACCCCCAGGGCAAGAGAGTGCCCTGAACCTCTGCCCGCTCCTCCCCTCTCTTGACAAGGCCGTTGGCAGAATGAGGGTGACTTCTTCCGCTGGAAGTTTTAGGCCGCCAATGCTGATTATTAATCAAAATTTAAACATCGGGGGATTCTAACCCGAAGCCGAAGACGTTTTGATTATGAGTCAAAGACGCTACCCCTAGACCACGGGATAGTGAAACCGCAAAAAATAAAAAATAAAATGAAAATCAAAGAAATTCTTGTGCTGGATACCTGACGAATGAAGAATGCTGCTTTATCAAAGCTTTTCCACATGCGATAGAAACTTAATCATGAACTGTAATCCATTCTTCACAAAGATTATAATCAAACCAACATGAAAATAAAATACTATTCTCTCCACAATATCTTTCATTAATCCGTGTAATTCTCAAAAATCTCCATTTCTTGCTGCTTAATGCTACTGACATTTATTTCTGGGAGAAAATGATGCAGTTAAGGCATAGAAAGGTTAGTATATTAAGTGCAGTCACATAGTCGAGGGGGCATGTCAGGACGAGCAGCAAGTTGTTCATAGACAATGTTTAGTTTTTGTTCTCACGTAAGTAGATTGCAACTAGCAACTGTATGGGTTACTGTTACGTTTCTTGTGGAAGAGATGAGTATTGAATAAGGATGGACATTGACTATGCCTTTATGTACGGATGCAGGGGAAATTATCCATTGTACATAAAAATCTGGATGCCGTGTTGGCCACAGTCGACTTGTTTCAGGCTGCAATATTTCGGAACCAGGGACGATTACTTTTATACTTGGTGAGCCTATAGCGTCTCCTGGGATCACTGATGTCACAGAAGTTTCCCATTCGCTCATCCTGGCCGGTCGACACCTCCAGGTGTAGGTTCAAATGGCTCTGAGCACTATGGGACTTAACATCTATTGTCATCAGTCCCCTAGAACTTAGAACTACTTAAACCTAACTAACCTAAGGACATCACACAACACCCAGCCATCACGAGGCAGAGAAAATCCCTGACCCCGCCGGGAATCGAACCCGAGAACCCGGGCGTGGGAAGCGATAACGCTAACGCGCGACCACGAGTTGCGGGCCCAGGTGTTGGCCTAGTGCATCCAGCACTCAGGCAGTTTGGCCTGCCGGCCCTCAGCTGACCTCCGTCTAACCAACACGCGGCCATCACCGGCATAGAGGCAGAAATAACTTTCACCAGAAAACACAACAATGTGCTCTCGCTTGACACCACTGAAGTCGCAAAAACGGTGATGTGGGATCAGTGAAATGTACGCTGTACGGGGCGTCTAGATTTTTAGTGACAGATTCGTAGCAATTCGTTATCACTATGTCAGGAGATGCTCAGTTTGTTGTTACAGGTGCATTAAGATGCAATACTCAACTCGATGGTCTTCCCATTCGGTAGTGCCTGGTGGTCCTTGCTAACCCGGTCTTTTTCCTACCTTACAATGTCGTCACCACCACTGCCAGCAATCATCCACAGTACCTACATTCCCAAGTCTTTCTGCCATATCGCGGAAGGAACATAAAGCTTCGAGTAACATTTTTACACGACTTCGTTCAGTCAGTGAGGTGTTCATTACGATGGCCTTGTCGTCGTAATGGTACTCTTCACTAACATCTTCACATCCACTCTCAAAGGTAACTAAATCTCAGGACCGTTACAGCGTGTTTTTAAAGCAAACCTGATTTACATCTTCACGGCCCCTTATCCGACTGGCGTGAAATCTAGACACCATCTTCCAGATGTAGAAACACGCCTACAAATGTTCTCTTATGTCGCGTAACTCCTCCTTCGTGGAGTTTTTTTTTCTTTTTTTTGTGCGTCAGGTATCTTAAAACAAGACGAAATGGGCCTCGCATTTTCCCGTATAGCATTAAATATTTCAATTCTGTCTAAATTCAAAATCAGTGTAATAATGCTTGGTCTAGTCCTACTTACAATTTTTCCCAATTAATCATTTGTGCAGTGTGATTGACTAGAAAAATGTTAGTTTCCTGACACCAGCCTTGGAGTCCTGATGCTTCAGAATGGTCAGGATATTAGCGACCGTTTGTTATCGTACACACTGTAAAGGCTGAGTGGTATCTCCAACAGCGCTTCGGTATACTGAGTGGCATAGCAGTAACTCCTTCTGTAACATTCTTTTACTCACTCGATAAACCCCATAGTTGGAACTTCAGCCGGCCCTTCGGCAATGTTATCAATACATTCTCCTAACTTTACTGATCCTGAGAGCAGGATAATTAATGTACTGGTGGTCGGCACAGGCGAACTGTTACATACGTTTCTACTAAGATGAAAATATTTCATGCGAAAGGCCGAGTCAACCAAACAGGGCACTAGTTGCATCGTTGTAAATTGACCATTTTAATCTCAACATCTTACACCGATAAAAAATATCCTTTTTCCGCGGTGTTATGATATAACTGGACCACTGTGGGTCACTGCTAGTACGTATGTATATATCACACAATCTTAATATTATTAATTGCACTCAGCACAATGTATATTCTATTAGCGTAAAGGTGGGTGTAATGATTCTTTAACAACTGAGCACCTATATATGACTCTGTAATACCTTTCATTAACGTCAGTGGTCATTAATAATACACTCCTGGAAACTGAAATAAGAACACCGTGAATTCATTGTCCCAGGAAGGGGAAACTTTATTGACACATTCCTGGGGTCAGATACATCACATGATCACACTGACAGAACCACAGGCACATAGACACAGGCAACAGAGCATGCACAATGTCAGCACTAGTACAGTGTATATCCACCTTTCGCAGCAATGCAGGCTGCTATTCTCCCACGGAGACGATCGTAGAGATGCTGGATGTAGTCCTGTGGAACGGCTTGCCATGCCATTTCCACCTGGCGCCTCAGTTGGACCAGCGTTCGTGCTGGACGTGCAGACCGCGTGAGACGACGCTTCATCCAGTCCCAAACATGCTCAATGGGGGACAGATCCGGAGATCTTGCTGGCCAGGGTAGCTGACTTACACCTTCTAGAGCACGTTGGGCGGCACGGGATACATGCGGACGTGCATTGTCCTGTTGGAACAGCAAGTTCCCTTGCCGGTCTAGGAATGGTAGAACGATGGGTTCGATGACGGTTTGGATGTACCGTGCACTATTCAGTGTCCCCTCGACGATCACCAGAGGTGTACGGCCAGTGTAGGAGATCGCTCCCCACACCATGATGCCGGGTGTTGGTCCTGTGTGCCTCGGTCGTATGCAGTCCTGATTGTGGCGCTCACCTGCACGGCGCCAAACACGCATACGACCATCATTGGCACCAAGGCAGAAGCGACTCTCATCGCTGAAGACGACACGTCTCCATTCGTCCCTCCATTCACGCCTGTCGCGACACCACTGGAGGCGGGCTGCACGATGTTGGGGCGTGAGCGGAAGACGGGCTATCGGTGTGCGGGACCGTAGCCCAGCTTCATGGAGACGGTTGCGAATGGTCCTCGCCCATACCCCAGGAGCAACAGTGTCCCTAATTTGCCGGGAAGTGGCGGTGCGGACCCCTACGGCACTGCGTAGGATCCTACGGTCCTGGCGTGGATCCATGCGTCGCTGCGGTCCGGTCCCAGGTCGACGGGCACGTGCACCTTCCGCCGACCACTGGCGACAACATCGATGCACTGTGGAGACCTCACGCCCCACGTGTTGAGCAATTCGGCGGTACGTCCACCCGGCCTCCCGCATGCCCACTATACGCCCTCGCTCAAAGTCCGTCAACTGCACATACGGTTCACGTCCACGCTGTCGCGGCATGCTACCAGTGTTAAAGACTGCGATGGAGCTCCGTATGCCACAGCAAACTGGCTGACACTGACGGCGGCGGTGCACAAATGCTGCGCAGCTAGCGCCATTCGACGGCGAACACCGCGGTTCCTGGTGTGTCCGCTGTGCCGTGCGTGTGATCATTGCTTGTACAGCCCTCTCGCAATGTACGGAGTAAGTATGGTGGGTCTGACACACCGGTGTCAATGTGTTCTTTTTTCCATTTCCAGGAGTGTAGATTCTAATCCCCATCTCCAATACTTTCTTCTGTACATAAATATTTTACTTTTCATTAACCCTTTTCATCCGTTGTTCCTTAAATACAATAAATAAAAAAATTCATCCAGAACAGTGACAGCAGCCAGCTGGTGTGGCCGAGCGGTCCTAGGCACTACTGTCTGGAACCGCACCACCGCTACGGTCGCAGGTTCGAATCCTGCCTCGGGCATGGTTGTGTGTGATGTCCTTAGTTTAGTTAGGTTTAAGTGATTCTAAGTTCTAGGCGACTGATGACCTTATAAGTTAAGTCCCATAGTGTTCAGAGCCATTTGAACCATTTTGAATAGTGACAGCAGGTCTTATCTAACAGGTCCACTCGTGTGTCTGCAACATAGTTTAACAGCTGCACCTGGAAACTCCAATATTCATCTTCTTTGCTCATCGAGCGTGGCTCCAGTATAAATGTTTATCTCATTTCCCCGGTAACTACAGCATCTGTTTGACCCATCGACAAACTTGGCTGCCATAAGGTTGCATAGAAAACTGTTCCCTCGCCCTAGCCCCCACTACACAAATATCCTGTTCATTTAAAAAAAATGTACAAAAGCTTCTCCATTTTATACACAACTATTATCAATGCGCTTGACTTTCTCATATGATTTCGATAGCTGATGGTGCTTGCCGTACAGCTGCCTCAGACTAATTTTAATCGCCAACAGGCTGTAGTTATTTAATGTAAATATTATATGTCGTCAACCAATCGGCACCACAGTACAAAATTATTATCATAACTGGAAGCAGAGCACCAATGTCGCTTTCACATTTAGTCTTACCTACATTAGCAAACGTAATATCAGAACAGAGAGACCATGACCAGGCCACTGTGCTATAGAGCTTGTGGCCATTGTCAAAATAATTTCCATATTTTAAATTGTAATGCCTGAAGATACGACAGATCACGTGCTGTACAATGTCGACAGGAATTTTTGTATACATATTTTTATTATAATTATGCCTGGCGCGGGCCCTTTCGAATATTCAAACATGGCAGATTATTAATTAACTTTTCTTTATTTCTAACACTGAAGTTACTTAGGTGTGAATAACGCCAGTTTAAATATTTCACTAGATCTTGCTTAGTCTGAACCCCGCAACACCCCCCTCCCCTCCCTATCCTCATTTCCCATTAACAACAGGGCTAAGTGGAGCCCGTTCTTACATATCTCACGTGATCCTCAACCTAAAGACTCTAGGATTCAATGGACCTAAATTCTTAATTTTAAACTTTCCAGGGAAGACATTGATACCCTTCAAAGCAAATTTTAATATATGATGAGCCAAAACATTATGACCACCTGCTTAATAGCTTGCTTGTCCGTCTTTGGAACGAAATACATCACTGATTCTAATCACCAGGGATCCGACAGTTTGTTGGTAGGCTTGTTGTGGTACGTGGCATTAGATGTCTACGAACAGATCATATAATTCACGTAAACAACGGGCCGCTGATGTGCGTTCGGCGTTATGGCATCCAATATCGACACGGACGGGGTCCATTGGAGTTACATAAGGCGAATTAGCTCGCACATACGTTAACGTGCCTTCACTATAATGCTCCTCAAAACACTAGCCCGGTTCTGCTACAGAGAGACAGACAAGTATACTGCTATAGATGACATCGACGTCGGGGAAGACAAGCACGTCAGCCCGGGTGGCCGAGCGGTTCTAGGATATACAGTCTGAAACCGCGTGACTGCTACGGTCGCAGGTTCGAATCCTATCTCGGGCATGAATGTGTGTGATGTCCTTAGGTTAGTTAGGTTTAAGTAGTTCTACGTTCTAGGGAACTGATGACCTTAGAAATTTAGTCCCATACTGCTCAGAACCAATTTAAACTATTTTGAAAACAAGCACGAAGGGATATAGGAGGTGTGCACCTGTCAGCGTGTCTAGGAGCCACGCGAGTGCAGGTGAATGTCTCCCTCCACCATCCAGTTTTTGATCTGCCAGGAAGTTTCAAGTACAACGGTGCAACTGTTGGCGTCGTAGTCTGAGGAACCATTGGTATGGCTTCAGGTCACGTCTGGTAGTGATAAATGGAACACGGACAGCACACCAGTACATCAGACGTCCTGCACGCACATCTGTTATGCCTGACGCGACTATCCCGTGTCCCATTTTTAATCAGGACAATGTTCGTTCACACATGGTGTGTGTGTCTCTATGAAATTTGTGCGTGATGCTGATATAGGGACGTGATCAGCAAGACACCAGATTTGTCCCCAACAAAACATATAAAGGACCAGCACGATAGAAGTCAGCAGCCTCTCGGTGACAATGTCCAGAATATAAAGGACCAGTTACAACAGCTGTGAGCCACTTTGCCTCAGGAGAGGATACAAGGGACTTATGGCACACTTCTCAACTGAAGCAATGCAAGCTTCCAGGTTGGAGGGTGTACAACGTCAGTTCATACTCCCGAGTTCTTTGCAATTTTGGCATGATTTTGTGATAGTGAAGTAATTCAGACACCCTGTGATACGGTGCAGCTGGATTTCGTTTCTTCCTCCATCTCCTGGAATTTCACTTCGTCAGGCAGGACACATTTTCAAAAGCGTAACTTAATGCTTAGCATTGTGGTGTCACCGCCAGACACCACACTTGCTAGGTGGTAGCTTTTAAATCGGGCGCGGTCCGGTAGTATACGTCGGACACGCGTGTCGCCACTATCAGTGATGGCAGGCCGAGCGCCGCCACACGGCAGATCTAGAGAGACTTCCTATCACTCGCCCCAGTTGTACAGCCGACTTTGCTAGCGATGGTTCACTGACTTCTACGCTCTCATTTGCTGAGACGATAGCTAGCATAGCCTTCAGCTACTTTATTTGCTACGATCTAACAAGGCGCCATGATCAGTTTCTATTGATATTGTAAACCACGTACCATCAAGAGCGACGTTCGTCATTAATGGATTAAAGATAAGTATTCCACCAGCTACGTCCGTTTTTCTCAATTCTAATTCCCTTGTCATGTTCCAGACCTCACGCCAGCCTGCGTGAGCTAAAACGCGTGCATTTCGGCCTCCTTTATGAACACGGTTGGCTCTCCTGCCAACCACAACATTGGCGACGAGAGTAAAAGTGTTCTTATCTAAATTGCCCAGATTTACTTCTGTAATGGCTTCGCCACAATCTCCAGAAGTACTGTCCGAATTTTATCGCTTTCAGAATCAGCAAACGCAGGCCTTACTGGATGCCCTTGGACAGCTCGTCCAGGGTCAACGTGCGATGCAAAACGCTGCGGCAGCAGCCGCTTCACCGCTAACGCAGCCACAACAAGCTGTTGCACCCTCTTTTCGACCTTTTGATGCTGCACTGGAAAGCGGGACGGAGTCGTCAAGCCAATTTGGATTCCATCTCGCCACCTACAGAATTCAAGGTATCGAGCGGCAGCCTTTTTTGTTATCGTTCGTAGGGGTGACCACGTACCGTGTGATAGTCAAATTATTTCCCCGACGTGACGTAGCAACTCTGTCCTACGAAGAAATTTTGTCTGCGTTAGATGCATATTTCAAAGAATCAGTCAATGTAGTTGCCAAACGGTATACCTTCTTTCGTACAAAACGTACGGCAGGTCAGACTAATCGGGAGTGGGTTGCAACCTTGCAACGCCTTACGAGGGATTGTACTTTTGAGTGTCAATGTGGACTCCCTTATTCAGATACTATGGTACGTGATGCAATTGCACAGAACGTTTCTGATGTTCGTATAAAAAAATGGTTCAAATGGCTCTGAGCACTATGGGACTCAACATCTTAGGTCAGAAGTCCCCTAGAACTTAGAACTACTTAAACCTAACTAACCTAAGGACATCACACACACCCATGCGCGAGGCAGGATTCGAACCTGCGACCGTAGCAGCCCCGCGGTTCCGGACTGCAGCGCCAGAACCGCACGGTCACCGCGGCCATCGTTCGTATAAGGGAACAGATTTTGAAACTAGTAAATCCCTCCCTTCAACAAGTGATGGACATATTGGATCGGCAGGACACACTTGACTATGCTCAGGAATCATTTGAAATTTCGCCAGCAGAGTGTCAGGTTAACCGGCCCGCCGGGCGAGCTGCACGGTGCAGGCCAGCAAATGCAGTGATCAAATCACGGCCGCGGTGTGCTACTAACAATTGCATGAGCATTGCCCGTCACGCCAAGCTATTTGCCTTTATTGTAATAAAAAAGGACACGTTCCGAGTGTTGGCCAGAAAAATCTGTGATCGGAAGCTCAAACCCATTCCAGGCACTTTGCTTCGCGCCGTAATCGGAATCGAACCAAGGATACTGAGGCTCGCGAAACTTCGCCCATGGAAATTCATGTCGTTCATTCCACTCCACGCAGTGCCACTCACTCTCTAACGGTGACTGTGTTCGTCCCAAAAATAGTGTGCGCCGACGTCGCCGGAACTCCCGTCAAGTCGCAAGTGATTTTGTACCAGTATCAGTTCACGTTGCACGAGACAGTCGCTCTTGTCGTCAGCAGGACAATAAACTTTTTGTAGACTTGGACATTAACGGCAAAGTGATACCATTCCAGCTCGATACCGGAGCTGCAGTTTCACTGATCAATAAAGACACTTACAAACTGCTGGGCACACCTCCGTTGCTTGCCGCAAATTTTAAATTAAGTAGTTATTCCGGTCAAGGTATCCCTGTATTAGGACAGTGCAGCCTTCTTGCCACATACAAAGGACAAACAAAACTTGTGTCATTTTATGTCCTTCGTTCTTCTTCTGCAGTGAAGTTGTTTGGTTTCGATCTATTTCAGTTGTTTTACTTGTCTATAGTAAATCAGGTCCTATCAGTGAACCAGACTGTGCCTTCAGACAGTGTGTCTCGTCTATGTGCAGAATTTGCAGACATTTTTGCACCGGGCCTCGGTTGCGCGAAGAACTATAGAGCGCATTTGGAACTGCAAGTAAACGCGCAACCGAAATTTTTCAGAGCGCGCAATGTTCCCCACGCATTGCGTGATGAGGTCGCAAACACATTACACGATTTTTCGAAGTTGGACCTAGCAGATGCGCACTTGCAAGTACCGGTTGACGAAGAATCCCAGCGCGTTTTGGTGGTTAACACGCATCTTGGTTTGTATCGATTCAAACGACTGCCATTCGGGTGTGCATCCGCTCCTGCATTGTTCCAGCAATATCTAGAAGCTGTTTGTGCGTCGGTCCCTACTGCAGCAAATTATCTGGACGATATTGTGATCTCCGGAAAGACGGAAGAAGAACATTTGGCCAATCTCCGAACATTATTTCAGGTCTTGAGACAAAATAGTCTTCGCTTGTGGAAGGATAAATGTGTGTTTTTTGCTCGGGACTTGCCGTACTTGGGACATGTACTCAGTGCCCAAGGCATACATCCCAGGCCCACGCACCTTCGTGCCATACAAGACTTTCCTTCGCCGCAGAATTTGAAGCAGCTACAGAGTGTGCTGGGAAAAATAAATTACTATAACAAATATATTCCGTATGCCTCTCCCATTTCAGCTCCGCTTCATCGCTTTCGCCGTAAAGGTGTTCCGTTCGTCTGGACGACGGAATGCGAACGCGCCTTTCGCCGGTTGAAATCGGCGTTGCTTTCCAATACTTGCCTTACGCCATTCGATCTCTGGAAGCCTCTTTTGTTGATGGTGGATGCATCGGATTTCGGGATCGGTGCTGTGCTTGCGCACAAAGATGGATCGCACGATCGCCCTATTGCCTTTGCGTCCAAATTGCTCTCGTTGCTCAAAGAAATTATTCACAGATCGAGAAAGAATCATTGGCTCTCGTATTTGGTGTTACAAAGTTTCATGATTTCTTGTATGGTCGGCACTTTACCGTAATCACAGACCACAAACCTTTGACATCGCTTTTTCATCCGACCAAGCCTGTACCTCCGCGTACAGCGCAGAAATTCATTCGCTGGTCTATTTTCCTCTCGCAGTACCGCTACGATATCTTGAATCGGTCCACTGCTAAGCACGGAAACGCCGATGCGTTGTCCGGCTTGCCTGTTGCTGATGATAGGGCATTCGATTCCTCCGCACGTGCTTGCATGTTCATTGATGCGGAAACCGATGACGTGGTCGAATCGTTTCCGATTGATTTTCGTCGTATAGCTACAGCCACAGCTGCTGACCCTGTCCTTGCTCCCTTCTGCGTTTTGTTGCTACGCAATGGCCCTTGTCAAAGTCACGGATCGGGGACCCGTCGGTTCGCCGATTTTTTGCTCACAAGGAGAGACTTTTTGTACGACGTGGTGTTTTGCTGTTGCGTTCTGATAATGATCAGTCCATGGTCGTGGCATCATGTTCGTTACAGTCGTCTGTCTTAAAGCTTCTCCACCAAGGACTTTCTGGTATAGTGAGAATGAAACAAATTGCTCGTCAGCACTGTACTTGGTTCGGAATCGATGCCGCGATTACGAATATGTGCTCTTCTTGCAGGGTGTGTGCCGAACAATAATCAGCGCCACCGTGGAAATTCTTTGCATGGCCAAAAGCCACTTCCCCTTGGCAACGCTTACACATCGATTTTGGTGGTCCACTCTGGAATAATCGATGGTTGGTTGTGGTAGATTCATTCAGTAATTTTCGTTTTGTGGTCCGGAGATCTTCCACGACGTCTTCTGCCACCATCCAAGCGTTATCCGCTATCTTTTGCATTGAAGGTCTTCCACAGACTATGTTTCCGACAATGGCCCACAATTCATGTCCGCAGAATTTCAGTCATTTTGCAAGGTCAATGCTATTCAACATCTGACGTCCGCACCGTTTTTTCCACAGTCAAACGGTGCCGCTGAACGATTGGTTAGGACTTTCAAGTCACAGATGTTTGAAGTTGAAAGAGTCACATTCTCGGGAGGACGCGTTATTGCTCTTTTTGTCCTCGTATCTCAGCCCCGAGATGGTGTCTCGCCGGCTGAGTTGCTCCACGGTTGTCATCATCGAACCTTGATGTCTTTGCTACATCCGCCGCATCAGGTTCCTGTGCAGCGACAGACACCTGCTTTTGCTCCAGGCGACGTTGTCTACTATCGCCACTATCGAGGTTCACGGTGTTGGCTCGAAGGGCGCATTCTTCGCTGCCTCGGACGCACTATGTATCTGGTTTTGGGGGCCTCTGGTGAGGTGCGTCGGCATCTCACACAGATGCGCCTCTGTCATCGCACGGGATCTGCCGCTCGCCGTCTGCTTTGAGCGACGGTGCCGTCCGGTCAGCGCCCCGGGGACCCATCTACTGGCTCGCCTCAGGCCCAGGTGTTACCGACGCTGCCATCCATTCTGCCCCATGGCGACGCGCAGCCGCCGCCGCTGCCGCCCCCGCCGCCGCCGCCGCCACCACCACCGCCAACGCCGCCGCCGCCAGTTCTCTCGCGGGCGACGCCCGCAGTGGACGCGTCGCTGCCACCGCCGGGCGCCTCCCTGGGTCACGCGCCGCCGATCGCTTCCCGTGACAAGTTGTACTCCGACATGGAACTCTTGCCCGCTCCGGACCATGTGTCGTCTTCGCCCGTCGGGTGCCCCGGCCCGATGGAGGTCGACCCTTCGGCCCCTCCTGTCTCTCTACGGGCGCATACACCGCATGTTGGCGTGCACCCTGGAGTAAGTTTGCAGGCGTTTCCTAGCTCCCCGCGGTCCGAATGACAGGGTGCGGGTGGCACAGCCTCGCATGTTGTTAGGCTCCCCACATCGTCACTTACGTCAACATGGGGTCCTCCCCACGGCTGGCGGAAGCCTTACGCCACATCCGTTCGCCGATTTGCGGGGGAGGAATGAGGTGTCACCGCCAGACACCACAGCTTGCTAGGTGGTAGCTTTTCAATCGGGCGCGGTCCGGTAGTATACGTCGGACCCGCGTGTCGCCACTATCAGTGATTGCAGGCCGAGCTCCGCCACACGGCAGATCTAGAGAGACTTCCTAGCACTCGCCCCAGTCGTACAGCCGACTTTGCTAGCGATAGTTCACTGACTTGTACGCTCTCATTTGCCGAGACGATAGCTAGCATAGCTTTCAGCTACGTTATTTGCTACGACCTAGCAAGGCGCCATGATCAGTTTCTATTGCTATTGTAAATCATGTACCATCAAGAGCGACGTTCCTCATTAATGGATTAAAGGTAAGTATTCCACCAGCTACTTCCGTTTTTCTCAATTCTAATTCCCTTGTCTTGTTCCAGACCTCACGCCAGCCTGCGTGAGCTAAAACGCGTGCGTTTCGGCCTCATTTAGGAACACGGTTGGCTCTGCTGCCAACTACAACAAGCTTTATATCATGAGTTTTCAGATTTAGTACCAGACGGGTCAGAAGACATTCAATGAATATGCACCAGAAACTGAAGGACTAATATTCGGTGTCGGCGGATCCAACACATGCCCGTTTACTGTGGGATTCGCATATTACGTTCAAAACGAATAACGATTTCAGAAGTACATTTCAGTAATTGCAATTTCTCTCCATTGGAAATTAACTGCTGTCTACTAACTGAATGCACTTGAATTCCGTACTAAATTAAATGCTTGTTGAACAGTGGTCTCATTACAATTATTTATAAAGGTATTTGTGTGCCGAATATATTTGTTTTGAGTGAGTGAGTTGAAAGGATACGTTCATTTTGATGCCAACACTATAGGGAGAGAGTGTGTGTACCTTTTCATTTCAGTCTCACGTGTTTAAATGATACACGGGCTGCCGTACAATCAGCGTTGATTAGAACTGCGTCGCTGTTGTTATCTGTCTTGTGTTGTCTGGGGAATAATAATTATTAGTAATGTCAACACATATAGATTTGTTCGAACTAACCAGTATTAGTTCCGGGGGGGGGGGGGGAGCGGCGTTGTTTGTTTATTGCCATTGTGGCGAGTGGAATGTCCAACGGAGCAGTTGTTTGATGTCACTGTAATTAATGCGAAATCCGCTAACCCACTGTTGCCATATAGAGAAGTTTTATTTGATACATGCCCTGAACTTTCATTCCGCCATTTATTGAAGCGTTGCATATCCGTGGCGGCATGGAATAGGCTTACTTTATTGTGGCATATTTAAAAAGGTTTGGCATATTTCAATCGTAATAATAGTGTCTGGGTTGGTGTGGGAGTTCTCTGGTGTGATAACTGTGAAGCAGTAGTGAATAAAGAAGCAGAAGCGAAGGTAACACCCCTTGAACGTTCAGTTATACTGCTGACACGACGAAACGTTCCTTTCATCCCCTTTCGTCCTCTTGCAAAGTCACAGTCAAGGTCCGAGTCCACGTGTTGTGTGGTGCGTGAGACAAATACACACATCAAAAAAAGTTTTGCATCACCTCGGTTCCGAGAGTTCCGGAACCTGTACAGAAAATTGGAATAGAGGTCAACACAAACATCATTTCCGCTCTTTTTATTGTTCATGAAAGCCACACATTGCATGTTGTACCACCATACAGCGAGACCTACAGAGGTGTTGGCCCACATTGCTGTACACACTAGTACCTCCTATACCCAGTAGCGCGTCCTTTTGATTCATGCATGCCAGTATTCGTCGTGACATACTATACACAAGTTCGTCAAGGCACTGTTTGTCCAGATACTCCCACTTGTCAGCGGCGATTCTACGTAGATAGCTCAGAGTCCTTGGTGGGTCACGTCGTTCGTAAACAGCCCTTTTCAATCTATCCCAGGCATGTTCGATAGAGTTCATATCAGAAGATCGTGCTGATCACTCTAGTCGAGGGATGTCGTTATCCTGAAGGAGTCATTCACAAATGTGCACGATAGGGGCTCGAATTGTCGTCGATGAAGACGATCTCCTCGCCAGTACAGCGCCGATATGGTACAACTATCGATCGGAGGATGGCATTCACGTATCGTACAGCCGTTACAGCGCTTTCAACGACCGCCAGCGGCGTACGTCGGCCCCACGTAGTGGCATCCCAAAAATGCGGGGTACCTTCATCTTGCTGCACTCCCTGGGCAGTGTGTCTAAGGCGTTCAGCCTCCCCGATTTGCCTCCAAACACATCTCTGACGGTTGTCTGCTTAAAGGCATATGCGACACTCATTGGTGAAGAGAAAGTGATACCAAACCTGAGCGGTCCATTCGGTATGTTGTTGGGCTCATCTGTACCGCGCTGCATGGTGTCGTGGTTGCGGAGATGATCTTCGCCGTTGACGTCGGCAGTGAAATGGTTCAAATGGCTCTGAGCGCTATGGGACTTAACTGCTGAGGTCATCAGTCCCCTAGAACTCAGAACTACTTAATCCTAACTAACCTAAGGACATCACACAAATCCATGCCCGAGGCAGGACTGGAACCTGCGACCGTAGCGGTCGAGACTGAAGCGCCTAGAACCGCTCGGCCTCTCCGGTCGGCCGTCGTCAGCGAAGTTGTGCATCATGCAGCCTAGCGTGCACGGTTTGAATCATAACACGACGTCACGCGGCTGCACAAAGAGCATTATTCAACACGGTGGCGTTGCTGTCAGGGGTCACCCAGCCATAATCCGTATGTACTGGTCATCCCTTGGGCGGCATGTCACTGATAGTTCCTGTCTCTTTGTATCTCCTCCGTGCCCGGACAACATCGCTTTCCTTCACTCCGAGACGCATGGACGCTTCCCTTGTTGAGAACCGTTCCTGGCACAAAGTAACTATATGGACGAGATCAAACCGCGGTATTGACCGTCTAGGCATGGTTGAACTACAGGCAACACGATCCGTGTACTTCTTCTCTGGTGGAATGAC
Source organism: Schistocerca gregaria (assembly GCF_023897955.1). NCBI lineage: Eukaryota > Metazoa > Arthropoda > Insecta > Orthoptera > Acrididae > Schistocerca > Schistocerca gregaria. Next base: position 204,555,617 of record NC_064924.1, read on the forward strand.
TGGAACTGATCGGCTGTCGGACCTCCTCCGTCTAATAGGCGCTGCTCGTGCATAGTTGTTTACATCTTTGGCCGGGTTTAGTGACATCTCTGAACAGTTAAAGGGTCTGTGTCTGTGATACAATATCCTCAGCCAAATGTCTATCTTCAGGAGTTCTGGGAACTGGGGTGATGTAAAACTTTTTTTGGTGTGTGTATTACCCCGACGTGCTGCTCCGCATGTTTACATCGAAACTTTCATTGGCGGATGCGGATTAAGGCTTCCACTACTGCACTTAAACTGTGAAAATGTGGGTAGCTAGTCTGCCTTGACCCGCGAGACACACTTATATTATCGATTATCGAAGCGATGTTGCTAGCTACCCGTTCTAAAGACCCTGCCAGGATGCGAAGACTTGACTTAAACAAGTGTGTCGCAAACCGTTCAAACATCCCGTCCAGCAATCTTATAAAAATTACACAAAGATAAAACGTGATAAAATTTTAAGCCAGTACGGGAAACGTCACATAAAAATAACACACAAATTTACATCCAATAAACGGAATTGGTCATCTCTTAAATCTTGTCCAATACGCTTCGCTAGTCGAAAATAACATCCAGTGCTGGAATCACGATGTGACACAAAGCATCTACCAGCATAACACTTGTGCTCTCAAAGAAGCATAACACTTTCCTACATGACCAGAAATGAATCAGGGTTCTACATCTGCACAAGTGAACCCACTTGACAACACTTTCAATGTCCCCGATAATAGAAGAATATTCAACGAACTCCAACACCCGGGATGGATATCGATCGACGTCTTCGATATTATGAGCCATAAACAACTGCACGAAAGTTATTTAAAGTGTCTTTTGGCCGAACACATCTATTTACCACATTTTTATGATAACTTTTGTAATTGGCCTGACGCGGTTCGTCACGAATTCCTCTCCTGTGGTCCTCATTTATTTGCTGAATACATTCCAGTCTCAGTCTTTCCCTACAGTTTTTACTGTCTATAACTCTCTCAAGTACTATGAAACTCTTTCCTTGTTGCTTTAACATTGATTTAATTGTAGTGTACTTCCTTCAGTAAATGTTTTCCACAAGATCTCTCCTCACCGATTCTGCGGAGAGCTTCCTAATTTCTTATGAGTCCACGCAGTTTTCAACATCCTTCAAATGTATGCCATCGCAAACGCTTTTAATACCTTTCACCGTTTCCCAACCGTCCACGGTGCACTTATGTAAAATTTCATGCTCCATACTCACATTATCAGATATTTATTCCCCAAATGAGGTCCAATCTTTGATTGTGGTACATCTGATTCCTATTACAAAGAATTCCCTGCTTGGCTGTGCTTGTCAGCTTCATGCTTGTCCCTCCCTTTGTCAGTCATGCGTTGCTTAACTTTCGTCACGATTTTTGCTTCTGCAACTCCTCATTACTCTTAGCTTCCTTCGCTTTATTCTTAGTTCACACTGTGATCACATTACACTACACATTCTGTTTAATAGGTCATGTAGGATCTGATACCATAAGAGGTTTGGAAAAATACCATCCACACAATTCCGAAGGTAAGAAGGCCAGTTGTGTGCGAGAACTATGGCCAATCAAGCCTTTTGCGTCCAAAAACATTCAAAAGAACACCAGAGGAAATAGATGATCAAATTGGCTTTAGGAAAGATAAAGGCGCCATAGAGGCAGTTCTGACACAGCAGTTCATAATGGAAGCAATTATTAAGAAAAGTGTAGATGCGAAGTTACATCGTAAGCACTACTAAACTGTAATACTGCATCCCCTACGGGCACGTGTAGGACATTTCCTTCTCATAATAATATAACTCAATCGCCCTTTCACTGAGAATAGCAATGTCATCAACGAATCTTTTCGTTTATATCCTTTCATCCAGAATATTAAACCCACACCCCAAACTCTCTTTCATTTCCGTCATTGCTTCTTCGATGTATAGATAAAGAGCAATGGAGAAAAATTACGTTCTTGTCCTATATCCTTTCTGGTCCGAGGGCTTCATTCATGGACTTCCATTTTTATTTTTCCCTCTTGGTTCTTGTACGTGTATTATCAGTGACTTACTATAGTTTACACTATTTACCCGGCTAATTTTGAACATTTAGCCTCATTTTACGTTGTCTAACACCGACTAAACCCATCAAGGTGCCCTATTTTTCTTATTTGTAGCATCCATTACCATTTGAAACTTCAGATATGCTTCTTCTGCGTCTGTACATATCCTAAAGTCGAAATGATCCTTTATTTCATTTTTATCATCATATACATTATTTCTGACGTGAACATCCCTTTTTCTCAATCCATAATAATCGTAGAGCGATCAGTAGGGTATCGTTAGAAAGGTAGTTTAATCGGCATCTGATACCCGTACCGATTTTTCACTGAAACGTAGTATTTGTGAAAACTGTTAACATAAAAGAGACTTTTAATTGTCAATAAGCAGAATGTCATCATGGATGGGTAGCTTCATCCCTAAATTGTACGAAGCTAAGTTACTAATCACGGAAATGAGTCTGCCTTTTAATCTCATCTTATAACAAACAATTATTTTTAAAGTACTTATTAACTCGAAATTTATGTACAGTATTATCGTAGATAATAACCGTGACCACTGCAGTAGTCCATTCTCTCAGCCTCTACGCCTTAAAGGAAATGAAACACAAAAAATACAAGAAGATTACATTATTACGTGAAATGTCGTTTACTGCGTGGTATTGCAATATGGAGTCAAAAATTTTGTTCAAAATTATGTGGATGGAAATGTATAGACAACGATATATCATAATTGATTATTATTTCACCTCGTTCGGTTCACCTTTAAAGAATTTCTGTCTTCATTCCCATAGTTACTCTTATCCGAATGACTACGCTTAGCCGAGCGGTTCTAGGCACTTCAGTCCGGAACCGCGAGACTGCTACAGTCGCAGGTTCGAATCCTGTCTTGGGCATGGATGTGTGTGATGTCCTTACGTTAGTTAGGTTTAAGTAGTTGTAAGTTCTATGGTACTGATGACCTCAGATGTTAAGTTCCATAGTGGACAGAACCATTTGAACCATTTTTGACTACGCTTATTTTAAATATGTTATTATTTAAAACTATAAAAGTGTGAAAGTTTCGCATGGGTCCCCTGGTTCTTTTCTATATTGTTGGATAAAAGGTCTCTTACGTTGGTTGTGCTATAGTTCCCTAACTTGTCTGGCATTGCTGTCTTCGGAAATGTGCGGATATTTTACGAAACACTGATAGTTTCTCTGCAGACTCATAGACCTATGAGTATGAACAGTCATTTGATAGCCACTTTCCTTACGATTAAAGAAATTCCGCAGGAATGTTGACTGTTCTGTCTGCACAATCGGATCGCAAGGCTTCACCATCACTGCTACGCTTTGTACCGGCTCTCCAAGGACACAAACAAGACGCAAATGCTGACCCCTTCCAGAGGTTTTCTAAGGTTTGTTTCTAACAGGTGCTGGGAAACACTTGCTTTAGGAGTATTAGGAAATGACGGAACCTTCACCTCTAGACTGAGGTAATCCCCCTTCCCCCAGAAGCTCGAATCAGGTTCTAGCGCACACCACAACCACGTGAAGAATACAAGGGTGCTTTGAGGAAACGTTATGTTACAACTATCCCGCGTTATCTGTTGTAGATTCTCCGAAGGGAACGTTCCATTCCAGACACTCACACTGCTAGAATACTAATGTTTGCTGGTAGTTCACGTAGTGTAGTGGCTTTACGTTACACAAGATTCAGTACAGGCTACGACGGCGCGGCGGAAAGGATGCACGGAGATACCAGCAGACACACGGAGAGAGCCCAGTAAGCGTTGTGAACGTTTAGGCAGCTTAGCTGCTCGCGACGCCAGAACGGTGCCTGCAGCCTGGGGCGTCGGCAGAGCAAACACTTGGCGCCCGGCGGACCGGCTCGGCAGACTGTCTGGTGTTGCTATTTGCTCTGCAGGCGCCGCGAGGCAGCCGTGGTGCTGCCTTCGAGGCGCAGAAGCACGGCTCCTGCTAGGCCGTTCCCATATCCGCCACTGTACAGCTGATATGCCGGGAGGAAATATTATTACCCATGTTTCTTTTAAACGTGACACAATAATTGCTGCTCTGACTTGCAGCAAACAAAATTATTTCTTTTTTAATTGCCAGGAAATACGTGCGAAACATGCGCACTTTTATAGTTTTAAATAATGAAACTGTTAGTAATAAGTGTAATTATTCAGACAAGGGAACTTGGGATAGTGAAAACATCACGAGAAACGATCCAAACGACCTGAAATAGTGGTTATTAATTTAAGATACATCGTTGTATATACACTGAGGTGACAAAAGCAAGGGGACAGCGATATGCACATACGCAGGTTGCAGCAGTAGCGAGTACAAAAGGTATTAAAGGGCAACGCATTGCCGGAGTTGTTATTTGTACTCTGGTGACTCGTATTAAAATATTGCCGATATGACTATGGCCGCACGACGGGAATTAACGAACGTTGGAGTCATAATGGTGGTGGAAGCTAGACGCATGAAATATTTCAGTTTGGAAACTTTTAGGGAAATCAGTGAGCCGGGCGGTGTGCCCGGCGGTTCTAGGCGCTTCAGTCTGGAACAGCGCGACCGCCTCGGTCGCAAGTTCTAATCCTGCCTGGGGCATGGATGTGTGTGATGTCCTTAGATTAGTTAGGTTTAAGTAGTTTTAAGTTCTAGGGGCCTGATGACCTCAGATGTTAAGTCCCAGAGAGTGCTCAGAGCCATTTTAATATATATATCTGGCATTACCTCTCACCACGGTCATCGACCGAACTCCTATCAAACAGGCCATGAAGGCCAAACGGTACTGACCGGCCGCCGTGTCAGCCTCAGCTCATAGGCGTCACTTGATGCTTATATGGAGGGGCACGTGGTCAGCACACCGCTCCCCCCAGCCGTATGTCAGTTTCCGAGACCAGAGCCGTTACTTCTCAAGCAAGTCGCTCTTTAGTTTGCCTCACAAGGGCTGAGTGCACCCCGCTTGCCAACAGCGCTCGGCAGACCGTACGGTCACCCAACCAAGTGCTAGCCCAGCCTGACAGCTCTTAACTTCGGTGATCTGACGGGAACCGGTGTTACCACTGCGGCAAGACCCTTTCCGACCACGACCGAGAGGAGCTGTATTTGGGTAGAGTTGTCTGTGCTAACAGATAAGCGACACTGCGTGAAATAACCACAGAAATCAATGTGGGACGTACTGCGAATGCATCTGTTAGGTAAAATTTGATGTTAATGGGCTATGGCAGCAGTAGACAGACGCAAGTGCCCTTGCCAACACCATGGAATCGTCTGCAACGCCTCGCGAAGGCTCGTGACAATATCCGTTGGCTCCTAGTAGAAGGGAAAATCGTGGCCTGGTCTGATTAGTACCAAATTTAGTTGGTAAGAACTAATGGTTGGCTTCGAGTGTGGCGCAGCCCCTGCGAAGCCATGGAACCAAGTTGTCAACAAGGCACTGTGCAAGCTGCTACTGGCTCCATATGGCGTGCGCCGTGTTTACATAGAACGCACTGGAACATTTGATCCAACTGAAGCGATCACTGACTGGGAATGGTTATGTTCGGCAACCTGGAGTTCATTTGCAGTTAATCGTAATACTTCACGTTCCCATACAACGATGGAATTTTTATGGACAAGAATGCACCATGTCACCGGGCCAAAATTGTTCGCGACTCGGTTAAAAACAAATTCTGGACAGCACGAGCGAATGATTTGGCCACCCAGTCACCAGATATGAATCATACCGAACATATTCCGGACATAATCCCGAGATCAGTTTGTGTACAAAACCCTGCACCGGCAATGCTTTCTCTACTACGGACGGCTGTAGATGTAGCATGGCTGAATATTTCTGCAGGGGTCTTCAAACGACTTAATGAACTCATGTCACGGAGGATTGCGGCACTATACTGAGCAAAAGGAAGTCCGGCACAGTATTAGTAGGTATGGCTATTGTCAGCTAACTGCACATCCATGTTCACATTAATTTCAACAGAATTCATTACAGAGCATAACAATAGTTCGCTGTCAATGACATTTGATGTAAGAAAGCAATCTTCCTCAATTTTTAATTTTAATTTTCTCCAAGACATTGTAAACTGTTGAATAGTTATCCTTGAAAACGCTGCATACAATTGTCTATGACTAGTGACGTCATTTTGTAAACGCAATCCTCCTCTTTGAAGAGTTTACACCTGAGATTTGCTTTTAGTAATCGCAAATGTAATTTTAGTAGGCAACTGTCTTCTTCTCAGCTGAAAAAGCACGCTTGGAGTTAAGTTTATTCGTCGTAAGAAGAGTTTCCTTGGTGTCAGTCATCTAAGTATTAATTGAAAATTCATTGACTTTTGTTACAACCATGCGTCGTCCATACACTAAGCGCTGCTTAACGTTCAGGATTGTTATCAACATCTCGATACTGTTTTTGAATAGCATAAGTCTATGTGGCGGTAATCCTGACGTAACTCATGAATGTAAGAATTCTACAGCATGTTTGTCGTTTCGGAACGTAAAGCTCAGGAAATTAACCTTGTATGTGGACAGAGATAATGGACTACTTCCCTGGTCACGGTCATTATCTATGACAGTGTTCTATAGGAATTACCCACTTAATAAGTTCTATAAAACAATTAAAATGGCATTTATAATAAGATAATATGAAAAGGAAGTTTCTTAGACCCGATAATAACCAATGATGTCCATTGGCAATGATGGAAGCCTCTTTTATGCTAAAACTATTTACAGACAATTTAGTACAAAATGAGTATGCAGTGTCAGAATCCGGTTAAAAACCCGTTTCTAACGATACCTCATTCATCGCAGTACGACTATTACGTGTTGAGAAGAAGCGATGTTGACCTGAGGAATAATAATACACACGGATTAGCCAGAAAATTATAAGTACCTACCTAATAGCCCGTATGCCTACATGTGGCACGGATAACAGCGGCGATGCGAGGCCTTGGCAGTTTTCTGGAAGGAGCTAGAACAATATCTACACGCAGAAGTCACTTAATCCCCTAAATTGCCATGGGGAGGGTGGGAGAGGGGGGGGGGGTGCGATGGGCTCTGATGTCACGCTCAGTAACATGCCACATGTGTTCGATCGTGTTCAGATCTAGCCACTGTGTGCCTCCAACAGTTCCATCACACTCTTTGTGACATGGCACATTATCTTGCTGAAATATGCCATTCTCGTCGGGAAAAATGATCGTTATGAAGACACGTACGTGGTTTGCAATCAGTGTACGATATTCGTTGGCGGTCGTCGTACCTTGCATTAGCTCCACTGGACCCATGGAGTGTCATGTGAATGTTCTCCAGAGCTTGTCTATCTCCCGCAGCTGTTCCACTGTAAGAAAAAGGATGCTCCGCCTCCCATTGGCATGATGACGAAGGTATTGTGATTCATCATGTAAATAGGCTGTTCAGGTTTTTCTGTTGGTAACGCCACGTTGCGCTCTGTATGAAAATCACTGACTGTGCTGTGTGCAGTCTGTGGCTGGCTTGTATTTTTGGAATATTTAATATTGTAGAGTTGGGCAGTTGGATGTCAACAGCGCCACAGAAGAGCCACAGAAACAGTTTCACCTGTCTAATATAATTTAGAGCCACCGCGAGCACGCAGAAGTGCCGAAAAACGACGTGGCATGGACTCCACTTATGTCTGAAGTAGAGACAACTGACAGTACGAATCCTGCAGGGCTGTCCATAAATCCGTAAGAGTAAGCGAAGATCTCTTCTGAAGTGCGTTGCAAGGCATCCGAGATATGCTCAATAATGTTCATGTTTTGGGAGTTTGGTGAGAAGCATATGTGTTTGTATTCAGAAGAGTCTTCAGAGAGAACTCTGTAGCAATTCTGAACGTGTGGGGTGTCGCATTGTCCTGCTAGAATAGCCCGCAGAATGCACAATGGAGATGAATGGATGCAGGTGATCAGACAGGATTCTTACATACATGTTACCTGTCAGTGTCGTACATAGACGTATCAGGAGTCCCATGTCACTCCAACTGCACTCACCCCAAACCTTACAGATCCTGCACCAACTTGAACAGCCCCCGCTGACATGCTGGGCCCATTGATTCATGAGGTTGTCTCCGTACCCGTACACGTCCATCCGGTCGATACAATTTGAAAGGAGACTCGTCCGTCCAGGTAACATGTTTACGATCATCATCAGGCCAATGTCGGTTTGACGGGCCCAGGCGAGGCGTAAAGCTGGATGTCTTGCAATCATCAAGGGTACATGAGTGGGCCTTCAGTTCCGAAAGCCCATATCAATGATGTTTCGTTGAATGGTTCGCCCGCTTGTCGATGGCCCAGCATTGAAACCTGGGAAGGGTTGCTCTTCTGTCACGTTGAACGTTTCTCTTCAGTCGTCGATGGTCTCATTCTTGCAGGATCCTTATACGGCCGCAGCTATATCAGAGATTTGATGTTTTACCCCATTTTCGATATGCACGGCACACTCGTGATATGGTTGTACGGGGAAACCCCCACCTCATCGCTGCCTCGGAGATGCTGTGTCTCAACGTTCCTGCAAGTCTCAATAACTTGCTACTGTAGCAGAAGTAACCGATCTAAACACTGCTCCAAACTCTTGTTTCTTACATAGGCGTTGCCGACCGTAGCGCCCTATTCTGCCTGTCTGAGTATCTTTGTATTAGAATACATATACCTATACCAGTTTCTTTGGCGCTTCATTCTAGGTAGGTACAATTAGGGTCAGTGAAGCACGAAGAGTCACCAGCAGTCGTGCAGCAACAGCATAGCCCTGGCTCACGCTGACTGGTACCACCATGCAGAAAAACTGCTCAGTGCCTACTGGAGTACTGGTTATTCTTAAGGTACGTAATGAACAGTGTTTGTTTGGACAGACTCCATATACATATAGCAAAACTGAAACACCGGAGAAAATACGACAGACGACAGTTACGGTAAACACATATACTGACTGAAAAACAATCGAAATACCAAAAAATAATTAACACAGAGCAATGAATATTCGGGAATACATTTGTCTAGTAGATGTAGTTAAGTGATCATCTTTGCAAGATCACAGGTTTGGGTAAATGCGAGGTAAGCCATTACAGTTGTGAAATGCTGGTACATTAATAGCAGGCGTAACCCCCAGAATCTAGAATTGACGGAGGAGTAGTATTTTTTGTAACCGTTTTGATTTTTTTCGAAAAAGTTGTAGTTAGTTTTCTAACACTACATAGGTATGTACAGTGACAAAATTTAATTGAAATATAAATTTTATGTGAATGTGCCTGTACATGTGCATAAACTGTATGTTCATCCGTAATTGTAAATGTATATAAGTCTAATGCTACTCGTCCGTCTATTTTGAACAATTTTGGCTTGCTTTTTTATCAATATATTCCGTAATTACCAACAACTCCACGTATGGGTTAAAAAAAGATATTTTTCATAACTCAAACATTCGGATGTGATGTAAAAAATTTTGTTTAGAAAATTGGATTTACCCACTGCATTCAGCATTCGTACGACCAGATTGAAATTTCACCAGTACTTCCTATTGGTTGGTTCGTTGTTTGTGGCAAGAGACCAAACAGCGAGATCATCGGTCTCATCGGATTAGGGAAGGATGGGGAAGGAAGTCGGCCGTGCCCTTTCAAAGGAACCATCCCATCATTTACCTGGAGCGATTTAGGGAATTCACGGAAAACCTAAATCAGGATGGCTGGACGCGGGATTGAACCGTCGTCCTCCCGAGTCCAGTGCTACCACTGCGCCACCTCGCTCGGTCGTACTTCCTATTAACCAATCCTTTAGTGACCAGCGAAGTACCAAATGAGTGGAGGAATGTTCCCCGTACTGACATCCGGCACCTGTGCAATACAGTGCATGCACGTTTGCATGCTTGCATTTGACATTCTGTCTGTTACACCGGTTGTTAACGTACCAGCATTTCACGTTTTTCAATGGGTTGCCTCGCGCTTACTGTAAAATGTGATCTTGCAATACTTATCATTTAAATACATCGCCTAGGCCAATAGATCTCCTAAATTTCATTACTCCGCATTAATTATTTTTTGGTAATACGATTGTTTTTCAGTCAGTGTAGGTGTCTACGCTAACTGCCGTCTGGCGCTTTTTCTTCGGTGTTTCGACAGGCATTGGAATTTTCGGTTTTTCTATCTGGAGACATAGTCTGTCTAAACAGATACTGTTCATTACGTACTCTGTGAACAACCAGTACTCTAGTAACGTCTGAGCAGTTCTTCTTCATGGCGGCAGTACTCAACGTTAGCGAGGGCTACGTTGTCGCTGCTGGAGCCTCGTTACTCTCCCTGTTTCACTGACCCAGTTTGTACCTGTTGATAAAAAGAATATAACTGGCCTAATGTCGGGCCGTTGATGTTAGTTAAGCCCTGATACCACAGACTCCAAAAGGTTTGCGTACGAAGAGCAGTAAAGGGGACTCAACACCAATAGAGAGGAGACACTGTTAAACGTAAGGCCAGCGTCTTAAAACAAACAACTTACAGGTATAACTTGTCCCACAGCTCGTCACTACAAAACTTTATTGCTGTAGAGTGGGTTTCGGGTTCGATTCCTTGGCTCGAGAAGGTGTCTGTATTGAAGAAACTTGCTAGAAAACATTATTGTTGTAGAAAGGGTTCCGGGTTCGATTCCTAAGCTCGACAAAGGTGTCGATATAGAAGAATGATTGTCACTGACCAAAATATTACGCACGAGGAGTAAATCATATTAATTATCTAGCCCTATTGGTATATGATAGCCAATTTATCAACAAGATACAATGCATCAATTTGTCCTTCATATTGGCATTATTACATAAATACTATCATATCTTCTACTGCAATAAAGGATTTTGGATTATGAATATCATAAGAGATGTTCCTTTAAATCAGTGTTATTGACTGACAGAGCTTAATAACTGCATTACTTATAATACACATTTTCAGGTGCATGTACACCATTTTGGATGTATGATGTAAGCGCCTCTCGGTATTACCATGGATACCTCATAACATTTCTGCAGGTACTGAGGCGCAGACATGAAGTTTTCCCTGTTTTTAACATATTGGATTTTTCAGTTCCGTTTCGTAAACCATTACTTTGATATAACACCATAAGGTATAATCTAATAGCTTTAAAGCAGACGGTCACACTGGCCATCGATTGCAACCACTACGGCGTACCCATCGATTGGGGTACATATTGTTGAGATACTCCCTAACACCTCTACAATAATGGGATGGGGCACAGTCGTGCTGAAACCAGCGTCTCTCAGCTTCAGTTAGTGGGATGTCTTTTAGAAGACGCCCAAGATGCAGGTCATTATGTATGAATCGAAAATACAGCCGGATAGTTAGCCGGCGAAGCCAAGAAAACTGGTTCAATGATTGATCTCCTAGAGCGCCGTACCATACATTAAAACGCCAGTGCACTTGACTATGATGTAACCAGTGATGATTTGAAGGAGCTTGGTACTGTAGATTGTGTGTACTGACAGCGGCGTCATTGGAAATATAAAAACAGTCACAGTACGTGTTGAAAATGATTCCCATGTCCCGCAACGTTGTGTGTACGCGCCTTAGCATTTTCTGTTTCATACATTTACATCGGCATGGCTGCATCCGAAAAGCGTCAAAGGCAGAATGCATACACTACTCTAGTGTCTCCGCATCTGTAATGGGTTTTGCATACACGGTACCTTGGAGATGGCCATGTAACCGGAAATCGCACCAATTGAAATCCGGTGAAGGAGCAGACCATGCTACTGACCTCCTTGCCCCATCCATCGTCCAGAGAAGACACGATTGAGATGCGTCCGGTCGTTAACGGTGAAGTGGGCTGGAGCACCATCATATAGCAGCTACATAATACTTCGAACCATCACTGGCACTCCTGCCAAGAAACTCTCACGCAAGAAACGCCGTTAGTTGCGCCCTGTTAGGCTCACGTGGAAGGAAGACTGATCTCAAAATACGGTCGCCAATTATCCCAGCCCACACATTCCGGCTGCAACGATGCTGATGATACACTGTCCGCACACCATGGGGCTTCTGCATACTTCCCAGAAATGACTTATGAAAGTTGAAGATACAATTCCACGTGTAAGTGGCCTCATCTGGAAATAGGATGCATGACACAAATCTCAAAATCCTGGTGGAAGGTCTAAGCTAGTTAGACCTGCACACCTATAAGTGCTGTGTTGGTACTGCGAACGGGAAACTACGGCCGTAATTTTTCCCGAGGGCATGCAGCTTTACTGTATGATTAACAAATGTCATGGAGAATGTTTCACGCCGTCGTCTGACATGACTGAATAAATGGTCTCTAGCATATACCATGAATTTCCGGACGTAGGTGCATTAGAACTTTTGTGTTTCGTAAGTCCCCCCCCCCCCCCCCCCCCCCATGAACCATGGACCTTGCCGTTGGTGGGGTGGCTTGCGTGCCTCAGCGATACAGATAGCCGTACCGTAGGTACAACCACAACGGAGGGGTATCTGTTGAGAGGCCAGACAAACGTGTGGTTCCTAAAGAGGGGCAGCAGCCTGTTCAGTAGTTGCAAGGGAAACAGTCTGGATGATTGACTGATCTGGCCTTGTAACAATAACCAAAACGGCCTTGCTGTGTTGGTACTGCGAAAGGCTGAAAGCAAGGGGAAACTACGGCCGTAATTTTTCCCGAGGGCATGCAGCTTTACTGTATGATTAAATGATGGCGTCCTCTTGGGCAAAATATTGTGGAGGTAAAATAGTCCCCCATTCGGATCTCCGGGCGGGGACTACTCAGGAGGATGTCGTTATCAGCAGAAAGAAAACTGGCATTCTACGGATCGGAGCTTGGAATGTCATATCCCTTAATCGGGAAGGTAGGTTAGAAAATTTAAAAAGGGAAATGGATAGGTTAAAGTTAGATATAGTGGGAATTAGTAAAGTTCGGTGGCAGGAGGAACAAGACTTTTGGTCAGGTGAATACAGGGTTATAAACACAAAATCAAATAGGGGTAATGCCGGAGTAGGTTTAATAATGAATAGGAAAATAGGAATGCGGGTAAGCTACTACAAACAGCATAGTGAACGCATTATTGTGGCCCAGATCAATACGAAGCCCACACCTACTACAGTAGTACAAGTTGATATGCCAACTAGCTCTGCAGATGACGAAGAAATTGAAGAAATTTATGATGAAATAAAAGAAATTATTCAGGTAGTGAAGGGAGACGAAAATTTAATAGTCATGGGCGACTGGAACTCGAGTGTACGAAAAGGGAGAGAAGCAAACGAAGTAGGTGAATATGGATTGGGGCTAAGAAATGACAGAGGAAGCCACCTCGTAGAATTTTGCACAGAGCACAACTTAGTCATAGCTAACACTTGGTTTGAGAACCATGAAAGAAGGTTGTATACATGGAAGATCCCTGGAGATACTAAAAGGTATCAGATAGATTATATAATGGTAAGACAGAGATTTAGGAACCAGGTTTTAAATTGTAAGACATTTCCAGTGCCAGATGTGGACTCTGACCACAATCTATTGGTTATGGCCCGTAGATTAAAACTGAAGGAACTGCAAAAAGGTGGGAATTTAAGGAGATGGGACCTGGACAAACTGAAACAACTAGTGGTAGTACAGAGTTTCAGGGAGAGCATAAGGGAACAATTGACAGGAATAGGGGAAAGAAATACAGTAGAAGAAGAATGGGTAGCTCTGAGGGATGAAGTAGTGAAAGCAGCAGAGGATCAAGTAGGTAAAAAGACGAGGGCTAGTAGAAATCCTTGGGCAACAGAAGAAATATTGAATTTAATTGTTGAATGGAGAAAATATAAACATGCAGTAAATGAAGCACGCGAAAAGGAATACAAACGTCTCAAAAACGAGATCGACAGTAAATGCAAAATGGCTAAACAGGGATGGCTAGAGGACAAATGTAAGGATGTAGAGGCTTATCTCACTAAGGGTAAGATAGATACTGCGTACAGGAAAATTAGAGAGACCTTTGGAGATAAGAGAACCACTTGTATGAACATCAAGAGCTCAGATTGAAACCCAGTTCTAAGCAAAGAAGGGAAAGCATAAAAGTGGAAGGAGTATATAGAGGGTCTATACAAGGGTGATGTACTTGAGGACAATATTATGGGAATGGAAGAGGATGTAGATGAAGACGAAATGGAAGACAGGATATTGCATGAAGAGTTTGACAGAGCACTGAAAGACCTAAGTCGAAACAAGGCCCCGGGAGTAGACAACATTCCATTAGAACTACTGACAGCCTTGGGAGAGATAGTCCTAACAAAACTGTACCATCTGGTGAGCAAGATGTATGAGACAGGCGAAATACCCTCAGACTTCAAGAAGAATATAATAATTCCAATCCCAAAGAAAGCAGGTGTTGACAGATGTGAAAATTACCGAACTATCAGTTTAATAAGTCACAGCTGCAAAATACTAACACGAATTCTTTACAGACGAATGGAAAAACTAGTAGAAGCCGACCTCGGGGAAGATCAGTTTGGATTCCGTAGAAATACTGGAACACGTGAGGCAATACTGACCTTACGACTTATCTTAGAGGAAAGATTAAGGAAAGGCAAACCTACGTTCCTAGCATTTGTAGACTTAGAGAAAGCTTTTGAAAATGTTGACTGGAATACTCTCTTTCAAATTCTAAAGGTGGCAGGGGTAAAATACAGGGATCGAAAGGCTATTTACAATTTGTACAGAAACCAGATGGCAGTTATAAGAGTCGAGGGACATGAAAGGGAAGCAGTGGTTGGGAAGGGAGTGAGACAGGGTTGTAGCCTCTCCCCGATGTTATTCAATCTGTATATTGAGCAAGCGGTAAAGGAAACAAAAGAAAAATTCGGAGTAGGTATTAAAATCCATGGAGAAGAAATAAAAACTTTGAGGTTCGCCGATGACATTGTAAATCTGTCAGAGACTGCAAAGGACTTGGAAGAGCAGTTGAATGGAATGGACAGTGTCTTGAAAGGAGGATATAACATGAACATCAAGAAAAGGAAAACGAGGATAATGGAATGTAGTCGAATTAAGTCGGGTGATGCTGAGGGAATTACATTAGGAAATGAGACAAAGTAGTAAAGGAGTTTTGCTATTTAGGGAGGATATAAAATGTAGACTGGCAATGGCAAGGAAAGCGTTTCTGAAGAAGAGAAATTTGTTAACATCGAGTATAGATTTAAGTGTCAGGAAGTCATTTCTGAAAGTATTTGTATGGAGTGTAGCCATGTATGGATGTGAAACGTGGACGATAAATAGTTTGCACAAGAAGAGAATAGAAGCTTTTGAAATGTGGTGCTATAGAAGAATGCTGAAGATTAGATGGGTAGATCACATAACTAATGAGGAAGTATTGAATAGGATTGGGGAGAAGAGAGGTTTGTGGCACAACTTGACCAGAAGAAGGGTTCGTTTGGTAGGACATGTTCTGAGGCATCAAGGGATCACCAATTTAGTATTGGAGGGCAGTGTCGAGGGCAAAAATCGTAGATGGAGACCAAGAGATGAACACACTAAGCAGATTCAGAAGGATGTAGGTTGGGAGATGAAGAGGCTTGCACAGGATAGAGTAGCATGGAGAGCTGCATCAAACCAGTCTCTGGACTGAAAACTACAACAACAACAACATCCTTGTAAGTAGGTTCTATATGAAAATCAATGACTGTGCTGTGTGAAGGCTGTGATTGGTTTGCATTTTTGGAGTAATATTCACCATTGTAGTGTTGGGCAGTTGGCTGTTAACAGCACGTAGTGTTGCGCAGTTGGAGGTGAGCTGCCAGCTGTGGTGGATGTGAGGAGAGACATGGCAGAGTTCTGAGAGCGGACGATCTGGAAATTTGTAAGGCTGCATGTCATGAACTGAAATATATATTATGACTTTTGAACACTTTTAAAGTAAATACATTGTTTATTCTCTACCAAAACCCTTCATTTGCTAACTATGCCTATCAGTAGTTAGTGCTTTCAGTAGCTAGACTCTTTTATTTAGCTGGCAGGATTGGCGCTCGCTGTATTGCAGTAGTTCGAGGAACGAAGGTTTTTGTGAGGTTAAGTGATTTGTGAAAGGTATAGGTTAATGTTTGTCAGGGTCATTATTTGTAGGGATTATTGAAAGTCATATTGCGTTGCGCTAAAAGTATTGTGTATCAGTTTAGTGTTGATCAGAATAGGTAAAGAGTGAAATGTCTGAGTACGTTCAGTTCTGCTCAGCTGTTTGAAAATCATATAATGTAAGAGGTTTATCTGCATAGTAATTCATTAAGTTTTCTAAGGGGACGTTTCATATGTCGACACTTAGCCGAGGATACCTCCCTGGAATCTTCTGATTTTTTTCTTGTAGTTTCTGTAACTAGTGTAGCTGTTGTTTACGGATAGCGCGTAATTATAAAGAGAATTTCCTTTGTAGTTATAGTTTTTCATTGTAAATCAGTTGTGGCATGCATGTAGATTTGCACAACGTATTTCGCAGCAGCGCTTGCAATTAACTACATATTATTTTCAGTGCTGTGTTGATGTGTTTTCTTATTTTGCTGTTCAAATTGAGCTTTTCTGTGTGAAATATTGTGACAATAATGGTGTGTGAAAAACGGAACACTAGGTTCCAAAGTAAACTGAGAAATAATAGCGACGACGAGCGTAGCTTATAAGCACCACTGTGTAATGAATTAAGAGACATTCGAAGTGGTAATTTGGTAATTGTGCATAGGGAAATGGAGCGGGCGGCAAATAATGGCGTAGACAGTGAAGCAATTAGTGAACAGGGAAGCATTATTGATGGATCGGTCGGCAACAGCTCGCCTCAGGAATCTGAAATGACACGACACAATCTCGCAAATACTGTAGATTCAGGTTTTGGGTCCTCACCGTTTTCTCAAATAAGTCAAGACACATTTCCTGCTTGTCAAAATGTGAATGTTGGCGATGCAAATGCACTGCCGAAAAGCACAGAGGAACAGATTCCAGATACAAATACATTATTATAGCAATTAATGCAACAAATATAACCAAATCAGAGACAAACACAGCAACAGTTAGACACAATGAAACAAAATCATAAGACGTTAGACACAATGGAACAAAATCTTAAAAAGTTAGACACAATGGAACAAAATCTTCAAAGGTTAGACACCACGCTTGAATAAACACGTGAAGATTTAACTACTGAGTTACATAACATCGAATCGAAATGTTAAAAAGTCTTTAATGACGTAAGAACACAAATTTGTGAGCATTTCCAAACTATTTTTTCAGGCATGAAAATGCGTTACAGAATAACGAAGCAGCCATAAAAGAACTGCAAACTATTATTCGTGAACATCACGAGACCTTGCGAGCTAAAATTGACTCAGTTGCATCTACCGTTTCCGTTACGCTAATTGCAAAAATGCAGGAAAACTTAAAGGACATAGTAGATATTCTGAAAATTGGTTCAGAAAGACACATGGAGGAAATTAACTCATTATCAGAGAAAGTAGTCGAACTTTCGGATCAGCTAATTAATTTATCTACAAATTTAAATGATAATCTGAATGACACATGACCGGTAGTCTTTAATGATACAGAAGAGTACGAACAAATTAGGAAATTAAAACAAAATCAGAATCAAATTAATACGCAACACCAAAGAGAAATCCGGGAAGTAGAAGAACAATTGACACAGGTAATACAAGAATTACATATTTCAGAGGAGACTCGCGCTCCAATTCGAGAAGAGGGACATAGAAATACGGAACAGCCACAAAATGATAACACAAGGCATTTCGGAAATTATGAAAGAAATTGACAAGGCGCACTGAATTTTGAAATGGAACCGCCAAAACAAATTAGAAGCTTTAGCTATGGTTTGGGCATTTAACAAATTTCGTTTCTTTCTGGTAAGCACGTAAAAATATACATTGATGATAGTGCATTACCATTTCTTATGTCTTCAAAATTAAATCATGACAGGTTAAAACGTTTGGCATTGCTTCTGCAAGAATTCCACTTCGCAATAGTCAACATTCCCGGCAAGCAGAACATTGTTGCGGACGAACTGTCACGCTCACCGGCTGGGCTTAAGAAAAGTAACACAGAATTCAACCTCGAGAAATATATCAGTATACTGTTTCTATTGTTTCTAACCAGATAATAATGCCGAATCTGACTGTGTGTCTTTTCATGCCATTTACTTTTGATGTCTTTCCAAATCGGATCTTTATCTTGTTAATGAGCAATGTTCTTTAGAGATGTGGTGATGAAGTCTTCAAAAGCGACTTTCTGAATGAATATGAATAGAATACAGAAAGGAGGTAAAGATAGGACGTTTTGGGAATAATGATGAATGAAGAGAGATCGCCAAGAAGTAAAGAAAATTTTGTTTGCAAAATACTGGAGTAAAACGAACCCTGTCCTTTCCTTTTGTATTATTCCGCTATATGTTTGTGTACCCTTGGGTATTTGTGTTCTTCCTGTATTTATGTGTTTATCTGATACGATTTATGTTGTAGAATTTTTCTAATACTCAGCTACACTCACTATGACGAGGAATACTGTTATCCTCAAATATAATTTGCATTTATAACATGTTATTTACATTTGCAAAGATGTTTGGACATTATTTATTCTGTTTTGTTTTAATACTCATGTGTGAAATTAAAGTTTCAAAACCCAATTTCATTAATTTGTATATTTACTTCTGTCATAATTCCTGTGACACTGATGTATATGTCTATTTCTATTCTTTTGTTAAGCCTGTACTACTACAAATATTATCTGTATTGTTATGTACCTTAGTGATGTATTTTGCACCATTGTAATTGTATTCTCATGTTATAAAATTGTAATTGACACCAGTTCATCACATTAAGTAACTTGTAAGCATTCATTCTACTGCACACATTTCTGTTCGTCATAGCATATGCACAATATGTGAAAAAAATAGGACTGTTAGTGCACGCACGTGTTTTAATAATTCAGCAAGGGACTGATTAACAGCATTGCTGGTTCTAAGGACAATTCCAAAAGCTCTGTGAGTGCACAAATAGTGGTTTATGGACTTACTATATTGTCCGCAAGACTCTTCGATGTTGATTGTGCTCCTGCACAGCCGCAACAGATGGCTGCTGGCCGTCTCTACAAGGACTACAGTGGGTCTGAACCTTTGATGGCCAACCAATACCATTATTTCTACAAGGATTGCAGTGGTCCTGCACCTCTGGTGGCTCACCAATACCATAATCTCTACCAGCACTACAGTGGGTCTGCTCTGTGATGACCTACCTACCTATATTCTTCAAAACTTCGACTGACTCTGCGGTGGCTTTGCCCGGTTGTGGCCCAATACCTGTCTGCATGTCTTTCCGTTGGAAGGACAACTGTACCTCTTGAAGACTGCATGGAAATCCACTACTTCCGTGTGCATTTTTTTTACTGCTCATACTTTGAGAAAAACACTGCAATTTTACTGTGATGGATGATCAGGACTGTCTTTATGGACTGTGAGAAAATTTTAGCTTTTGACCAACATTGTATCAATAAGTGTGTGCATTTGATTTCTTTGTTATTGTAATTATGAAATTTTTTTTCACATCTGTATTGTCCACTGCCCACAACAATTTGTAAAATTTTTGTGGGGAGCATGGGGGCTATGTAAGTAGGCTGTTTAGGTTTTTATGTTGGTAACGCCATGTAGCGCACTACGTGAAAATCACTGACTGTGCTGTGTGAAGGCTGTGGTTGATTTGCATTGTTGGAGTAATATTCGCCACTGTAGTGTTGAGAAGTTGGCTGCTAACCGCGAGTAGTATTGTGCAGTTGGAGGTGAGCCGCCAGCAGTGGTGGATCTGGGGAGAGACATGGCAGAGTTCTGAGAGTCGATCTGGAAATTTGAAAGACTGGATTCTCTACCAAAATCCTTCATTTGCTAACTATGCCTATCAGTAGTTAGTGCTTTCAGTAGTTAGACTCTTTTATTTCGATGGCAGTATTGGCGCTCGGTGTATTGCAGTAGTTCGAGTAACGAAGATTTTTGTAAGTGATTTGTGAAAGGTATAGGTTAATGTTAGTCAGGGCCTTTATTTGTAGGGATTATTGAAAGTCAGACTGCGTTGCGCTAAAAGTATTGTGTGTCAGTTTAGTGTTCATCAGAATAGGTAAAGAGCGAAATGTTTGAGTACGTTCAGTTCTGCTCATCTGTTTGAAACTCAAATAATGTAAGAGGTTTATCTGCATAGTAATTCATTAATTTTTCTAAGGGGACATTTCATTCTCTCACCGATCAATCCCTAGATTTTTACACTGTGGAAAATATCACCCTGTGTATATAATCGTTCACTTAACTTGAGACAACTCAACATCCTACAAACGGCACAACATACGTAAAACGCTTTACTTGAATATTTAATATTAATAAAGCACACATCTGCCTTTGAAACAACTGACCATCTCCTAAACACCACCCCTTCATGGGCCACATCAGTTTCGTATTTCTAAATGGGAACTCACAATCTTGTTGCGAATTCGGTTTCTACGCCAAAAATAGATCTTGTTAACTCAGACCATTTTCTTACGTTCGTCTCAAATGACGTAGTAAACAACAAAGATCATGTGCGCTTTTTCTCAATTAAGTACCATCGGTTTTGAGTCGGTGTTTCATGTACGATGTAAATGTGTTTATCTTCCAGCGGGTGACACACGTTCGAAATTCTCGTTAGTGCTGCAAATCTGATATTACAGTGAAGGATGGTAAGCTCCTGCAGTTGCTGGTTGCTAACTACGTTTAACATGATCCAGGAACCACGGCGTAAGTGTAATTGTTTTCGGTTGCCATTGGGGTGCTTGGTTTCGGAGAGTCACCTTCTCCTTAAGCCTTGGGGTGCTTGGTTTTAGTAAGTATCTGTGGCAGATAAGCCTGACACCATCACTTCACGGACGTTTTACATTATAAGAACGGTCGTGGGTTGTATTCCGCCGGTAGCCACGTAGCGGCCAGCATGTAAGTTACGATGGTTGGAAGGAAACACACGCCAGCACCATTATCACTGAATGGGGAGGGTCGAGGACGGCCACTGAAGTTAAGCATCCCCATGGTTTGAGAATGTACCACAATCAACTCCAAAGGAAACAGAAAACTTCGTTACCGCGCATGTAGCTAGTTTCCCACAAATGTCAGTGGGTAGCCACTTTGTTTGTTCTTAACAATCAGACTTGCAACACTCAAGCGCCGTTTGAACATCACGAACAGTCGCTAGACCTCTACGGTTTACATTTACATCAAAAATGAAGCATATAATTAAATACGTCGGTTCTTCGTTGCAAAAGCAGGCATACTTGATATTTGTGGATTATAGTTCCATCTACCACGAACCGAATACAACGGTCTGTATAACCTTACTTCTTTTTTTGGTGTATAATTTCAATATGCACTAAAAACTGGTTCCGCGTGAGTGTGGGGCGTGGGATGGGATGAGATGGGGGTGGGGGCTACCATTTAAAACAGAAAGTTGACCGCATCACGTGTGGTAGAGGTTAGGAGATATATATATGTGTGTGTGTTTATGCATGCGTGTTTCGGGATGTGTGTTCCTCTTACATATTACTAGCTTAGTGCCCACTGCTGAAGAACGGCCCTTTCCAAATGAACGTCTCACAATAGGAGAGTCTGGAAGCTGGAGTAAGAGATCTTTGTTTATCTTGCCTTTTTATTTCTTATGTTGATATTTCCCTAAAAACTTTTAACACATATTTCCTTAGAAGTCAGTGGGAGTTTTCATAGATTTATTTTAGACATTTCTTTATGTTGTTGTTGTTGTTGTTGTTGTTGTCTTCAGTCCTGAGACTGGTTTGATGCAGCTCTCCATGCTACTCTATCCTGTGCAAGCTGCTTCATCTCCCAGTAACTACTGCAACCTACATCCTTCTGAATCTGCTTAGTGTACACATCTCTCGGTCTCCCTCTACGATTTTTACCCTCCACGCTGCCCTCCAATGCTAAATTTGTGATCCCTTGATGCCTCAAAACATGTCCTACCAACCGATCCCTTCTTCTAGTCAAGTTGTGCCACAAACTTCTCTTCTCCCCAATCCTATTCAATACCTCCTCATTAGTTACGTGATCTATCCACCTTATCTTCAGTATTCTTCTGTAGCACCACATTTCGAAAGCTTCTATTCTCTTCTTGTCCAAACTAGTTATCATCCATGTTTCACTTCCATACATGGCTACACTCCAAACAAATACTTTCAGAAACGACTTCCTGATACATAAATCTATATTCGATGTTAACAAATTTCTCTTCTTCAGAAACGCTTTCCTTGCCATTGCCAGTCTACATTTTATATCCTCTCTACTTCGACTATCATCAGTTATTTTACTTCCTAAATAGCAAAACTCCTTTACTACTTGAAGTGTCTCATTTCCTAATCTAATTCCCTCAGCATCACCCGATTTAATTTGACTACATTCCATTATCCTCGTTTTGCTTTTGTTAATGTTCATCTTATATCCTCCTTTCAAGACACTGTCCATTCCGTTCAACTGCTCTTCCAAGTCCTTTGCTGTCTCTGACAGAATTACAATGTCATCGACGAACCTCAAAGTTTTTACTTCGTCTCCATGAATTTTAATACCTACTCCAAATTTTTCTTTTGTTTCCTTTACTGCTTGCTCAATATACAGATTGAATAACATCGGGGAGAGGCTACAACCCTGTCTCACTCCTTTCCCAACCACTGCTTCCCTTTCATGCCCCTCGACTCTTATTACTGCCATCTGGTTTCTGTACAAATTATAAATAGCCTTTCGCTCCCTGTATTTTACCCCTGCCACCTTTAGAATTTGAAAAAGAGTATTCCAGTCAACATTTTCAAAAGCTTTCTCTAAGTCTACAAATGCTAGAAACGTAGGTTTGCCTTTTCTTAATCTTTCTTCTAAGATAAGTCGTAAGGTCAGTATTGCCTCACGTGTTCCAACATTTCGACGGAATCCAAACTGATCCTCCCCGAGGTCTGCATCTACCAGTTTTTCCATTCGTCTGTAAAGAATTCGCGTTAGAATTTTCAGCCGTGGCTTATTAAACTGATAGTTCGGTAATTTTCACATCTGTCAACACCTGCTTTCTTTGGGATTGGAATTATTATATTCTTCTTGAAGTCTGAGGGTATTTCGCCTGTCTCATACATCTTGCTCACCAGCTGGTAGAGTTTTGTCATGACTGGCTCTCCCAAGGCCGTCAGTAGTTCTAATGGAATGTTGTCTGCTCCGGGGGCCTTGTTTCGACTCAGGTCTTTCAGTGCTCTGTCAAACTCTTCACGCAGTATCGTATCTCCCATTTCGTCTTCATCTACATCCTCTTCTATTTCCATAATATTGTCCTCAAGTACATCGCCCTTGTATAAGCCTTCTATATACTCCTTCCACCTTTCTGCCTTCCCTTCTTTGCTTAGAACTGGGCTGCCATCTGAGCTCTTGATATTCATACACGTGGTTCTCTTCTCTCCAAAGGTCTCTTTAATTTTCCTGTAGGCAGTATCTATCTTCCCCCTAGTGAGATAGGCTTCTACATCTTTACATTTGTCCTCTAGCCATCCCTGTGTAGCCATTTTGCACTTCCTGTCGATCTCATTTTTGAGACGTTTGTATTCCTTTTTGCCTGCTTCATTTACTGCATTTTTATATTTTCTCCTTTCATCAATTAAATTCAATATTTCTTCTGTTACCCAAGGATTTCTAGCAGCCCTCGTCTTTGTACCTACTTTATCCTCTGCTGCCTTCACTACTACATCCCTCAGAGCTACCCATTCTTCTTCTACTGTATTTCTTTCCCCTATTCCTGTCAATTGTTCCCTTATGCTCTCTCTGAAACTCTGTACAACCTCTGGTTCTTTCAGTTTATCCAGGTCCCATCTCCTTAATTTCTCACATTTTTGCAGTTTCTTCAGTTTTAATCTACAGGTCATAACCAATAGATTGTGGTCAGAGTCCACATCTGCCCCTGGAAATGTCTTACAACTTAAAACCTGGTTCCTAAATCTCTGTCTTACCATTATATAATCTATCTGATACCTTTTAGTATCTCCAGGGTTCTTCCACGTATACAACCTTCTTTCATGATTCTTAAACCAAGTGTTAGCTATGATTAAGTTGTGCTCTGTGCAAAATTCTACTAGGCGGCTTCCTCTTTCATTTCTTAGCCCCAATCCATATTCACCTACTATGTTTCCTTCTCTCCGTTTTCCTACACTCGAATTCCAGTCACCCATTACTATTAAATTTTCGTCTCCCTTCACTATCTGAATAATTTCTTTTATTTCATCGTACATTTCTTCAATTTCTTCATCATTTGCAGAGCTAGTTGGCATATCAACTTGTACTACTGTAGTAGGTGTGGGCTTCGTATCTATCTTGGCCACAATAATGCGTTCACTATGCTGTTTGTAGTAGCTTACCCGCATTCCTATTTTCCTATTCATTATTAAACCTACTCCTGCATTACCCCTATTTGGTTTTGTGTTTATAACCCTGTAGTCACCTGACCAGAAGTCTTGTTCCTCCTGCCACCGAACCTCACTAATTCCCACTATATCTAACTTTAACCTATCCATTTCCCTTTTTAAATTTTCTAACCTACCTTCCCGATTAAGGGATATGACATTCCACGCTCCGATCCGTAGAATGCCAGTTTTCTTTCTCCTGATAACGACATCCTCCTGAGTAGTCCCCGCCCGGAGATCCGAATGGGGGACTATTTTACCTCCGGAATATTTTACCCAAGAGGATGCCATCATCATTTAATCATACAGTAAAGCTGCATGTCCTCGGGAAAAATTACGGCTGTAGTTTCCCCTTGCTTTCAGCCGTTCGCAGTACCAGCACAGCAAGGCCGTTTTGGTTAATGTTGCAAGGCCAGATCAGTCAATCATCCAGACTGTTGCCCCTACAACTACTGAAAAGGCTGCTGCCCCTCTTCAGGAACCACACGTTTGTCTGGCCTCTCAACAGATACCCCTCCGTTGTGGTTGCACCTACGGTACGGCCATCTGTATCGCTGAGGCACGCAAGCCTCCCCACCAACGGCAAGGTCCATGGTTCATGGGGGGAGGATGTCTTTATATAGCAAAATATTTCCTAAAATTTTCGGAAATTTTGTCCCTACGAGGTCGAATAGGAGATGAAAATTTTAGGAAATATCTCTTTATATAGCAAAATATTTCCTAAAATTTTCATCTCCTATTCGACCTCGTAGGGACTAAATTTCCGAAAATGCTATAAAATGTATTTCTTTATTTCTGACCGAGAAACCTAATACCATTTTTCGTGTTTCTAGCTTCAAAATACACTTAATAACGATATTTTTCCTAAACACCCCTCATCGCCTATTTCAGGGGTGGTACTTCGAAAAAATCCACTCGTTTGCTTACAGTATAAGATCAACGACCTCTCCAAATTTCAATTTCCTTCTTTTTTTGCGATATCGGGTGGCAGGTGATGAATCAAACGGTCAGGACATAACGTTCTGTGTACAGAGGCTGCCGCCCATTATGAGTAATTACTATTATCTTGAAACGTCCCCTTTGAACAATTATACATAACTGTGCTTAAACTAACACACAATACTTTTTTAACGCAACGCAGTCTTACTTTCAGTAACCCCTACAAGAGAATCGCCCTGACTAACATTAACCTATACCTTTCACAAATCACTTACCTCACAAAAATCTTCGTTACTCCAACTACTGCAATACAGCGAGCGCCACTACTGCCATCTAACTACGGAAGGCACCAACTACTGATAGGCATAGTTCGCAAATGAAAGACTTTAATAGAGAACAAACAATGTATTTACCTTAACAGCCATAATATATATAGCAGTTCATGACATCCAGTCTTACAAATTTCAAAACTCCGCCATCTCTCTCCCCACATCCACCACTGCTGGCGGCTCACCTCCAACTGAGCAACGCTACGCGCTGTTAACATCCAGCTGCCCAACACTACAATGGCAGACAACAATGCAAACTACCCACAGATTGCGCACAGCACAGCCAGTGATTTTTCATACAGAGCGCTACGTGGCGTTACCAATAAGAAAACCTAAACAGCCTACTTACAATATCTTCAACTGGGTGGAATAACCAATATTTCTGGCATCAGAGGTTTGTTTCGATATTATTTGGCATATCAAGTGCAAAGCTTATGCGCTAGATATCATATTACTCACTGAACATAAGCTTTCCGTGGATTAGGTGTTAGGCCTATACCGGCTATTCCTACAAGAGAGTACGAGGAGCGATCCGTTATGATAGGTTATCTGATCAGCGTGTCGCCAATTCCTCCAGCTCTTTAACCAATGACTCTCCTGTTGCTGGCTGTGGCTGAGTGAAAGCGTATCAGATCTTCATATACCAGAAAAAATCTAAGGAGATACCAATTAACAAAACCGAGGTCTTCCTCGTCCAAGTCAGTGGACGCTAACCGTTTGGCTACAATGGCGGTGTAATGTTTACTAAAAGGATATTTAATATAAGCCCAACCTGCACATCTCAAAGCCGAACAGCAGAATATCAGAAGGATACATTACTTTCGCTATTGAAATGGTTATTGAGCTCAACGTAAATTCGTAATCTCTCCAGAACTCACATGTTTCACGCAATTACTGTTCCATTGTTTCCTCATCTGAGACGATATTTCTGACTCTTGTACACTTTATGAAAGTAAAAGTCAGGTCACAATACACTGAACTTCAAATATACTTACGTCGAGTGTACGCTTAGCTGTATCTAGGACCTTGGACATTATGTTGACTAATTTATTAATCGAAGAAGTAGCTAAAACTCTTTGCAAGGCTGCCAAGTGACACAAAAGTTTCTATTCCCTGCATTAGGGGGCGCCTTTACTATTTACATTCGTATGTTTAGTTATTGTCTGATCCTGGAAAAATAAATTTGTTCGTAACTTGTTAAACGATCGATGTTGAACATGTGTGTTTTTTACAAAATGTCTAGGCAATCCATGGCCGCATATCAACGTTGATTACCTTGCTGCGCTAACGTGTACTCACAGCGTTCCCATTACTGCGTTCCTTTGATCTCTACTCCAAGACGTTCGGTTAGCTCTTTGCGACGAGATTTGGCTCCTTCATAATTTCAAAGGACAGCAGCAAAGAGAAAGCATCAACAGCGAGTTTCCAAGTAATCGGCACCAAACTCTGCGGGAATACGACGTGTTCCTTGAGAACAGAAGGGAGGGAAAATTATTTGAGGTATGTGTAAAACACCACCTCAGTTTATGTACGGAAATGTTTTAATTTCCATTATCGCTTGCAGTATTTAAACATTATCATATGGCAGATGCCTAAGACCTTGCAAAGTGTTTGGGTCTGCACGGAATTAATACAATTCCTGAAGTCAATCGAGGTGATGTCTTAGATATACCACTTTACTGCTACTGCACTTCAGGGATGTGAAGTTTTTACTGTAATTCCTGTATAATTAATAACCGGATCTATTTCGAATGATTATTCTCTGATATAAGAACTGGATGATTGAGGCCCTCTAAATGTCACATTTGCTTTTTATTTGTAGAACGGTTTTATTTTCGTCTGATATAATCTGACTGCAAAAGAAAATGTTAGTGAAAGAATCTGCTAGATGTAATAACTATTCCTGATTTCTGAATCTCATGTTGTTAATGGTGAAGAGTGACTTGATCTATGTTTCTAATGATGGATTCTAAAGCATGCTAATAATGTGCTTTGTTTTATCTGCACCATGACAGCGAACGCTGGTTGAGAGCAACACTTGTAAGGTGCCACCGGTTTTTTACTAAACCTCCAGGTGTCGCAGATTACTTAGTAATCTGTAGAGCATGTCATAAGAGTGGTTTTCCGCCCGGTACTTACAGAGATTACGACAACACGTTCAAAAATGGCTCAAAGGACTATGGAACTTAACTACTGAGGTCATCAGTAGACTTAGAACTACTTAAACCTAAGTAACCTCAGGACATCACACACATCCACGCCAGAGATAGGAATCGAACCTGCGAGCGTAGCAGCAGCGCAGTTCCAGAAAGAAACGCCTAGAACCGCTCGGTTACAGCGGCTGGCATCACAACCCGTCCTCAGATTATTTTAGTGAATCCTCGTACAGGAATTCTTCAGGCCTGTTTTGTCGGAAAGCCCTCTTAACTGATCGAGAATCAAATTTTCACTCTGCAGCGGAGTGTGCCCTGATATGAAACTTCGTGGCATATTAAAACTGTGTGCCGGGCAGAGATTCGAAATAGGGACCTTTGTCTTTCGCGGGCAAGTGCTCTACTGACTGAGCTACCCAAGCACGACTCACGCCCTGTCCTCACAGCTTTATTTCTGCCAGTGTTTCGTCTCTCACAGTTTTAATCTGCCAGGAAGTGTCATCCTAACTGATGTTCCTCGCAGAGGCAATAGCAGCGTCATTGGATTCACTGGAGAATGCACTTCTCTGCACTGTAATTTCAAATTGATGAAAGCAGGAAGGTACAGGGCAACAATTATTGAACTATACGAAATCAGATCGCCATAACGTCTGAACGTTTTGCGTTGGGACGTTCAAAATGCTTGGTAGGTTGTAGGGCATGATGGGAAATACTATTCGCGTGTATAATTTGGTTCAGCGACGAAGCCCACTTTCTCCCGCATGGGAGATGTATTTGGGGGACTGAGAATCCGCATTTCTCGATCGAGAAATCTGTTCACCCTCAACGGATGTCTGTGTGGAGTGTTATGTCCAGTTACCAAATAATCGGTGCGATATCCCTTGACGGCATGGTGACTACCGAACGTTACGTGAAGTTTTTTGGAAAATGATTTCATCCCCATTATCCAAAGTGACCCTGATTTCGACAAGATGTGGTTCATGCAAGACGAAGCTCAACCCCATAGAAGGAGTGTTTGGTGTTGTAACATTACAGGACATATTGGGACATACTGAAGTATTCGATACTGTAGACTTTTAGGGGATGTCGATACAGATATGCAAAATGTAAAGGGAAACTTTGGTGATGTTTAAATATTGTACTGTGTCAATATTAGGACATTTTGCACAGAAAGAACAAAAATAGAATTAATGTAAATATATATTAGTGTTAGTAACCTATTTTCATTCAATTTTGTAATTATGTTTCATTTTGTAAAAGAAAGACTCACTGTTTGCTGTAGTTCTGATTAATTGTATAAATTATCAGTTTTGAGCTAAATTATTTCGTATAATATGGACAAGATACTTTTAAAAACGCACCAGATAAAGAGAAAGTCTGTGAATGATCGTTTAATGCACACTTCTGGAACTTTCTATGGAGAAATTCTACATTATGATCGCAAAAATACGAAAACTTGTGAAAACTGTTTCATAATCTAATTTCGAAAGACGATTTGTATCAAGAAATACTGCTAAAAAGATTTGTTTGCGTTTTGAAACACGATTTAAATCATTTTACATATAGATAGTTGTTCTAAATCACTCAAGAAATATCCAGAATAAAATGTCAAGATATGTCTGGAAACATAGGTACAAATCTGGTGAAGGTTATCCAGAAGCTGGTAGAGAAATGTTATAAAATCTATTTGGAAATTATGCTTGTAAGAATTTATATGTACTGATCGCTTTACTTACTTTAATCTGTACTAAAATTCTGTAATGTCTAATTTAGTTTTAAGTCGTGAATTGCTATCGTATTGTAAACAAAACATTGTGAAAGACTCTCATTGTTTGGAAAGGTATTAATACACCTAGGAGTTGTCAGTTGCCAGTTCGGGAGTGCAGTGCGGTTAGCTCGGAGAGTCAGTTGTTGAGTCTGTGAAGTCTGTCAGTTCTGTTTGTAAATAAACGTCTGTAATAAAGAATTACTTGTTGTCGTCAATATGAACTCAAGACCTTTTGCACCAAGCAGACACCTCCTAATGCAACGTTTTAATTTGGTGTTGAGGAGCTGAAATGTTATAATTTGGTGCAGAAAGTCCAGGGACGTTATAATTTGGTTGAGGAAGCTGGGATGTTATAGTGTCCTGTAGGAGCACATTGGTGAGCCCATTCTAGCTCTGCGTACCTAGAGGCCACTGGGTTGGGCTTCGACTGGCCGCCATATTCTCCAGATGTGAACACATGTGAAACCCTTTTGTGTGGCTATATTGCAGACATGGTGTACAGCAAATTCCACAAAACCATTGCTGACATGAAAACAGCCATTTAGAACGTCATCGACAGCATCGATATTCCGAATCTTCGGCTGGTGAGCAGAATTCCGCTATTCCTCTGCGCCATATCATCGCCAATGGTGGCAGGCATATCGAATATGTCCTAACCTAAATCGGAATATCTGTAGTGACGTTTACATGTTGAATTAAGTGTGTGCACGCCGTGGTTTGTAACTTATTTACGTTTCTTTTTTTCGTACAGTTCAATAATTGTCACCGTGTATATTAGCTGAAATATAAAGTTCGTGGATGCCCTTATGACACGCTTATTTAGTAAAACACCGTAATCACGTAATAATGAAACAACATATATCCTAACAACTCAATACTAACAGTTTCTTGAGAATACAGTTCTTACGACAGAACTAGATCTAAAGGCATCCTCTCGGTGAATGCCGAGTGTTGCGCGCAGGCTACATCTTTTCAATTACATTCGCGAAACATCGTAGCTGTTCACATAACTTCGTTATCATAAACATTATTCATCTGTTTATCGAAATTACTGCTTTCTCGCATGGTAATATTGTTGTGAGAAATTGATTATGACCAGTAAGCTTCTCATTGTGTCTCTAGTGGAAAAAGTAGATTTCTATTAGTAAATATTTATTGTAGAGAATTAGTTACTTCGAGTCAGAATGGCTGTGGTTTCGCTACGTATCGTGCGCTGGTGTAACTGCCTTCCTCACAGCAAGCCTCAGAATCTCACCGAACCGTTCTCCGGCAATACCAAATGGTACAATGTCTACTTCAGCCAATGTGGGAACTGAAATTTTATTCCCGGCTATTCGTTCTCCTCAGTGTCTCCTCAGATTACTGAATGCTACTGATACCTGAAGACACGAAATAAAACGTAAATTCTGAAAATAAGAAAATAAAATGTGATCTAAAAATTAGTGGCACCTTATCCTCTCCTTTTAGGGCCAAATCAGTATACATTTTCGTTAAAATAAATTTTGTGACAAGGTGATTGAGAAAGCAGCAATTCACAGTTGGGCGGCTTTTTTCAGTTATACATTACGATTGTTGAAAATTTTAGAAAAGCATTCATTGACTGGAGGTTTAACGACGATCAGTGTAAAATATTAAAATTTGATAAAACAGATTGAGTCGCAACATATCTTTACTATAGTTGACATCCGATTTCGATCTATAGTATAGACTGTCTCCAGGCTGTAAGCGCCATAACTGCTAAGCAGGTGACATCAGTGTTCTTACTGATCTTGCTGCGTCCCCTACCACCAGCCTCCATCGTGATGCTTACGGGCTGTCGATGGTCTACGTTGTAGATTGGAACCGGTTGCCAGCTTCATTAAACACCTGTTGTGATCGAAACTGTCTTATTGAATTTTGATACTATTGCTCACTTTTATTCTTCGAACCAAACGGTAATCTACAAAGCCGGTAGAGATTGCTCAACGTCACTCAGCCATGTTAGCCACTTCACGGATCACTGAAATAAGGCTGTACTTGTTTCATTGTTTTACTTGTAATGCTCGTTCTATTGTTGCACCTTCGACGTCTAATCCGAATACTAATTTTATCAAATCCTTACTCGCGCTCCCACGACAATCATACCCAATTCCCTCCTCTTACTGCTTCAGGAGGACTTCCGTTAATGTGGCATCCCTTCAGCCCGATGTTTCTAGCTACTTTCCACATTTTGATTACGAGAACACTACACTGGGGTGTACAGAAACGGAACAGGTGCATTTCACGTGACTGTGTCAGACGCGCATTCTGCTCTTCTGAACGATTAATTTCCTTTAGCGTACTTTTATAATCAAGCAGATACATGAAAGTGGCACTGAGTACACGGAAAAATTCAGACACACTTAAAGATAACTAGGAGGACATAGTTACCTTACACCATAAAACGTTAATACGGAGTGTTGAAAAACTCTGTCCGCAGTTCCGTATGAATGTCAGCCGTGCGTGCCATAATTAGGACTGTTCGGCTGCCTGGGATACCTCCCTTCAATTGGACTCTCCCAACATTCCACTGTTTCGTATATCTCAGCCAGCATCAGTAGTATAGTTGGTGTGTGTCGTCAATTGTTAACGTGAATGTTTAAGCATAGTTCTTTTCTTCGTTTGTTTCGTTTTTGTCACTGTTAAAATGCTAAGTACTGAAGGAGTTCTTTTTAGTCGATAAAGTGTAAATACACAGTTTCAGTTCGTGAAACATTTAATTCCGTGTTCCCTGGAGAAAACACTCACACATCGCGATACTGTGCGGGATTTGATTAACAAATTTCGAAGTACGGGTTCAGTGACAAATACACCGAGAAGTGGTCATCCTAGTGTTTTGTCTGAGGATAAACTACTCGATATTTCCCTAAAATGTCCATGAGTCCGAACAACTCAATAACAAAACTCGCCCAGGAAATCCATGTTAGTGTCGGAACGGCCCAAAGAGCTGTAACGAAAAAATTTTAACTTTTCCCATACAGAGTGACAGTCGAGCAAAAACTGAAAAATACTGATCATGGCAAGAGACTGCATTATTTTCAATGGTTCAAAAATTTCGTTCAACAAAACGGAAGGGATATTGTCAATTAAACGTTTTTCACTGATGAGGCGTGGTTTCATTTATCCGGGTACATGAACTCGCAAAATTCTCGTATGAGGAGTACTGAATATCCATTGTGTATTCATGAGGAACCACTTCATTCTCTGAAAACAGGAATTAGGATTGCGATTTCTAGACGTCGGATGTGGGTCCCATATTTTTCAACGAAACAATAAACGCAAAACGTTGCTGCAGTGATATTCTGTACCCTTTCATAGGACAACATGTGTTAAGTGAAATACTGAACGGTTATTTTCAGCAAGTTGGTGCAACGGCGCATACAGCTCGCGTTTTAATGTTACTGCTTGCTGCTGCTTTTGGTGATCTCATAATTTCACAGGGACTTTGGCTTCCACCATCGCCTGACGTAACACCACCTGCCCTTTTCTACTGGGGTGCAGCGAAAGGCCGGCCGGTGTGGCCAAGCAATTCTAGGCGCCTCAGTCTGGAAATGCGCGACCGCTACGGTCGCAGGTTCGAATCCTGCCTCGCTCATGGATGTGTGTGATGTCCTTAGGTTAGTTCGTTTTAAGTAGTTCTAAATTCTAGGGGACTGATGACCTCAGATGTTAAGTCCGATAGTGCTCAGAGCCATTTGAACCATTTGAGCCATTTACAGCAAAGCAACTGCCTATAAAAACCATCCAAAATCCATCGATGAACTGAAAAGTGCAATAAACACTTTCACTGCTTCTGCTACAGAAGAATGTTACAGCTTGTGTTTCCAAACATGATTAGACGAATTGAATTGTGTATTCAACAACAGGGGGGAGGGGGGGGGGGACACTTTCAACATTTAATGTGAAAATTTGTAAGTAAAATGAGTATTCAATAAATTAATAATTAGTATTTACTGAGTTTCATTCCGGCATATTAACTGCGGCATACGGCACGCGCGGCTAACAATCATACGGCACTGCGGAGAGACGTCGTTATTGCAGCACGATGTGGAACAGGCACAGTAAACAGAGTTACAGTCTATAATTTTACGATTGGTTGCGTCCACAGTCCTGCAATATTCTGAAAAAATAGTTAGTACAGGGAACATTATACACTTAATCACTTCATAGTGACCTGTCAGTAGAGAATTAGGTCGAAATCACTGTGCTGAGAAACGTCACGAGAGGCTGTAAGAAATTGTCTAGTAAGTGGGCTAAGACTCTCAACGCTACTAAATTACAGACCAAATTGCAATCAGGAATGTTCAGATGCATTTAACAGACACATGGCATACCAGACAAGGCGACAAACAAATTACAAATGGTATAAGCAGCATCCGACTACAATGTAGCAAGTAATACAGTTCCAGTAAGTAACAACAATAATCGAAAAAAATTCTTACAAAATTTACAATCACATATGAACATAAAATGCCTACTTACACTCCATCTGCATTGCTCTCAGAGACGCAGTTAATTAACATAATTAGTCACGAAGAAGGCACAAAACTTTGAATGTGCAGCAGCTCTAATCAAACTCTGTCACTCGAGCCTTCCAAACTATAATCGTACGAACGAAAAAACTAGCTCGGCATACGTTGTTTTCGCGGGGATAAGGAGCTCGAAACTCTTCGTCTCCAATTTTTAACATTAAACTACTTAAAGAAATATGGTTACGAAAGGAATTAGAACTTATTGTATGACTGTTCAAAGTACTTACGGGCATTCAGCCAGGTTGAATTTTCGACAACTGCCGATATTTCGGCGGATGCACCCTCCGCCATTTTCAAGGCATAACTGCAACGACCAGACGAAGTGCAGGAAACACGAGAGCTCGGTTCTGCGAGTCTAACAGAAAAGATAACACACCTAAACAAAAGCCACCAAAGATGAACGAAGTCAGAGCTATCGATAGTAAGAAACTATGGACTGGTAGTTGAGGAAACGTTAACTCTGTCCCTATGTTTTTTAACAAGTGAAAGAGCAGGATTCCAGGCCGAGTTTAAACAAAAGCCTCCATGCCTATTCACAAGGTTGCTAGCCAATTTAATTTCAACAGCCTCCTTAATCACACTATCCCAATAGCCGGACGTGCATGCTAATATCTCGGTATTATTGTACCACATGGGGTGACCAGTGTCCAAACATTGTTCGGCAATAGCAGAATTGCTAGGCTGCTGTAGTCGCGTGTGCCGTTTATGTTCAATACACCGGTCCTCCACGGTCCTGATGGTCTGACCAATGTATGCCATGCCACAGCTACAAGGAATGCGATAAACACCTGCCTTACGTAAACCAAGATCATCCTTAACAGACCCCAAAAGCGCTTTAATCTTAGATGGAGGTCGGAAAACACATTTCACATTGTATTTCCGTAAAATACGACCTATCTTGTTTGAAGTGCTTCCTATGTAGGGCAAAAAGGCAATAGATTTAGGAGTCAACTGAGAATTATCATCAGTCACCTGGCGCACAGTTGGTTGATATCGCAACGCCCGTTCAATCTGTCTTTCACCATACCCATTGTGGCGGAAGGTAGCCTCAAGATGGGCCAGCTCAGCAGGCAAAGTCTCAACGTCGGAGATGACATGTGCCCTGTGTACCAGGGTACGAAGTACCCCTTCACGTTGGGCCGGATGATGACAACTGTCCGCCTGCAGATACAAGTCAGTGTGAGTACGCTTCCTATAAACTGCATGTTCCAACGATCAAACGAGAATTAGTATGATGTACAATTGTAGCAAAAGTTGGGACACGATTCTCAGCACGACACCTCAATTAGAACGACAAGTTTCTTACTATCGATAGCTCTGACTTCTTTCATCTTTGGTGGCTTTTGTTTAGGTGTGTGTTATGTTTTCTGTTAGACTCGCAGAACCGAGCTCTCGTGTTTTCTGCACTTCGTCTGGTCGTTGCAGTTAAGCCTTGAAAATGGCGGAGGGTGCATCCGCCGAAATATCGGCAGTTGTCGAAAATTCAATTTGGCTGAATGCCCGTAAGTACTTTGAACATAGTTTACGCCAGGAGAAGCTCAGGTCACACATTATTGTATGACTGCTTACTAGTGGGAATTGCTGTGATAATTGCCAGCAGACCTGTATTACTTTAAAAGAAATACTAGAAACGAAAGTACTACTGCACTTGACTCCACCTCCCATGTCGTACATTACGAGACGTTTACTTTCTAGATTGCAAGGTGAGGTTTTAAAGAGAATGCTATGATTACCAGAGCAATAAATGTTATAGTTTTCGTGGTAAGTAGATACAAATAACAAGTGGTAAGCAGATGCAATTAATAATGATTCCGGCGAGAAATGTTGCATTTTCTAAAACATTTCTGATGGCGTAAGACGAAGCTACAAGCTGCAGATTTGATAGCTGAAGAAACACTTGGACCGAAAAGACGTTCTTTGGAGTATTCTAGTTTTATTATCGATTGATTCTGTGACAAATATTTTTTTTCTAAAGCAACAGAATGCACGATCTGTAGGATGTAAAAGACATAGGGTGATTTAAAATTACGTTGTGGCCGTCAATGGCTCCTCATATAGCAGGCGGAGATTCTGAATACCTAGATTTTGTAACACGTTTCAGTATTTAAGGCACTATCTTACAACACTCAGTGATTCTGACAAAAGCTCTACTTTTGGACTAAGTTTGATTTAAAGGAGGAATTCTCAACTACTATCAGTAAAAGTGTAATAATTTTTTTGTACTTCGGTGAGAACATGTTATAGTACCAACGCTGAATGTTGCTGTCGATAACCCAAGTTTTCTCAACAAATCGAAGGAGTAGTTATCCAGATAAGAGTACAGGAACAGGAATCAGTATAATCTTCTTTCGAATATACTAGCTCTTCTTAATTCCCATGCTTGTAAGGGCATATCGCAGAGAATATTGGCTAGACACAACACATTCATTATGGTGTTAAATTATCTTTCGAATATTTCAGCTCTTCTTAACTTCCATGCTTGTAAGGGCATATCGCATTCATTACGGTCTTTCCTTTTTATTTGCCTTTTTTGTTTTTCGTGTTACACCCTTCGTCCTTTGGAACATCAGTCATCTTTTCACGAGATGTTTACGAATATGCCCAGCAGATAGAAGCATTCTAAATAGTTACTTTATCTTTAAAACAAGATTGGGAGGCACCTAGCTTGCCGATGTTGAGCTGTCAGTTATTTTGAGACCTGCTGTGACACTGAGCACCAACTGTTAATTGCTTGTAAATTTCTTGTTCGTAGTTAATCCTAAATTAATAAAAAAATTTCAACTGCTTAGTGGAAAGGAATAGCTCCTGTTACGGAATGTTCTTAATCATTAATGAGACGAGTGCTCGTAAATACATTTTCTCTTCAGACAAGGAACATCTACACAGGTAGTCATTAAAACTACAGCACGATGAAGACGGCATGGAACAATGGTTAATTTGGCTTAAAGTGCTTGCTTGTGTGAGTTAATGATTGGCATTCCGGCGAGAGTGCGTAATATTAATGGGAGAATGTCATCCATATATATTATAAAAATGTATGTATATATGTTCCTAAACCCCTGAACCGATTTCAACCAGACTTGGTACACATATCACTTACTGTAGAGAAAGAAGCTATGTGGAAATAAGATGCACCTACTTGTAAGAAGGATGGGGGTGAGTCTGAGAAAGCGGCCTAGCTCAGAATGTACAAACAACAATATTCTGTTAACATATTATTTGAGAATGAGAGCAATTAGTGACTTGTAAAAAACTTTCCATACAGTTTCGAACTATTGCGAAACTTTTTCTCTGTGACTGCCCCCACGGAATGATCGCAGACAGTCCCCACAGAATAATGGAAAGAAAAGAAATGATCGCTTACTTAAGTTGAGACATTTTAATTTACTACTCGTTCACTGCTAATCGTATTCGCGACACATTTTGAAGACACCAATCACATAATAACGGTCACTGTATCGATCACGATATAGGAACTATATTAACATTGAGCTGCATGGAAACGAAACTTCTAGGTGAATTTACGTCCAAAGAATATTCTCTTAAACCCTCAGAACGATTTAAACCAAACATGGTTCTCATATTTCTTAGTATCTGGAGAGAAATTCTGTGGTGGTACAGCAGCTTCTTATTCAAATGGCAACAGTAACTCGGATACACAAGGGACCAGGAGGAGGTTGACAGAGAGAGACTGGAAGGGAAGTGCCAAGGGGACAGAAATGAAAGACGAAGAGAAGTACACAGAGAGAAAGAGAAGTGGGGAGGCAGAAGTGGACAGACAGAGGGGGTGGAGGAGGTACATAGACCAAGGGAAACAGAGGAGATAGAGATGACAGAAGGAGGTTATAATGAGTGGGAAGGGCCTGTAGTAGATGCAGAAGGTGTGGAGAAGGTGTAGATGAGAGTGAATGGAGGAGATAGACGGAGATGAGGCAAGGAGGAGATGGACAAAGGGAGAGGGGAGGCGGGGTAGAGGGACCCAAGGAGAGATGGATGTGGGGGAGGGTGAAGGATCAGATGACAGAGAGAGAGAGAGAGAGAAAGGCAGGAGGTGATGGACAGTGAGGGGTGGGGAGTGGACAAAAAGAGGTTGTGGGGATGACTAATGTGGGGGGCAGGAGATGGGCAGGTATATGTACGAGGAGAAGACGGACATGGAGAGGGACAGGAGGAGATAGGGAATGGGGTGTGGGGAGATAGACAGGAAGTGAGGGTTGGAGACTGCAGATAGAGAGTTGGGAATGATGGACAGAGGGAGCTGGAAGCAGAAGGTGAACAGAGAAGAAGACGGAGCAGGAAATGGGCAGAGCCAGGGGAAAGTAGGAGATTGCCAAAAACAGGGGGAGGAGGAGGCAGATTAGAGGGGAGTGGATAGACAGGTGGAGGGTCATGAGAAAACCAACAGAAAGAGAGGCAAAACGACAGGGAGTGGCGGAAGAGAACGGAGAGAGAAGAAGGTGGAAGAAATGGAGGGGGAAGGTGAAGAGCTGCACTAATAGAAATGGAATAAATACATACGCTGACAACATGGTGTACTCAGCTAATTTGTATAAATAAAGACAAATCAAAGGGTTTGTGATTCAGACCCACGCATTGTAATGTTGGTTGTAAATCGTGTTTTGTATTGAGGTAAACAGAGAAATGGCTACCAAACTGGCAGGATTGTGGACGTTATATGCTATGCTTTGTGTCTCATGTTGGACTGGATTCACGACTTTGACGTCAATACGGGACCAACAGTTTCAGGCGGGTCATACTTCCCCCCATGCAGGATCTCAACTACTCAATGGGCCTCATTCTCCAGCGAACGCGCCAATTTGTTCGTTCGTCTGGCAGACTACGTCACATACCTAAAGTCAGAAAATAGGTTGGTTTGTAGTCTACAAAATAGAAACAGAGGAGTAGACAGTTTGACTGCTCCTGGAACGTCACTGTCAGTCACCATGGCGACCACTGTTGCGGCTTCCTTCTACAAGGCAGCAGAAGAAACAACAATAGACACAGGAGTGGCAGGAGGACGTCTATTCAGAGCCCAAACTTTTGCAGGCACAAATATGATGAACATATTCACGTTTGAAGGCTTCGAGGAGGAAAAACTACTTTCGGAGTCGTCATTTGATTCCTGCATAAGCGTGACAGTATGAGTGTCTCTGATGCCAAGTATGTGTGTCTGTTGGGAACTTGAGAAGCGTCTTTAACGCTAGTAAAACATTATCATACTTCAATTATTTTCTCAATATGTTTACGTTTCATTGCTCTCTGGCAACAGCCGAGGCGGATGCATCATTCCGCAGCGTTTTCGA
Source organism: Schistocerca gregaria (assembly GCF_023897955.1). NCBI lineage: Eukaryota > Metazoa > Arthropoda > Insecta > Orthoptera > Acrididae > Schistocerca > Schistocerca gregaria. The sequence goes on from NC_064924.1 coordinate 204,595,201, forward strand.
TTGTAGCTGACGGTGTTTAGGCATCCCAGGTGATGGTGTTAGCGATTATTGGTGCCGCAGCATGTTGCAAGATGACTGGTATCGGTCGTGTTCAGCTTGAAATTTCAGTTCCGTGCTGGCTGTTGGAGTGCACTCGGTCCCACTGTAAATTCTAAAATGGCCCTTGATGAGCCATCAGCGATGTATCTGGTGTCAGCAGTCGTGTGATCGGCTGAACTCCTCCTTACCAGCTAGGTAGGTTTCAGCATCTAGAAGCGCCTGTGTGTTAAAGATAAATATGAACCCGAAGCAACCTATTGCTGACTTTGGGATCGAAGTTCACTGCTGAAAGCACTCTGTGATGTGATAGTATCGGAAGACAGTCCGTTTCTCCATCAGTAGATGACAAGTGGCGGGTAGGGTGAAGTTCATCACGGGAAGACCGTCATCTCGAGAACATCTTTGGCTGGTTCTAGACCGTGATGTGGAGAATTAGGACTTAGATTCACTGAAGTATCCTAATCATGAGATCGAATGCTGTTGCTTTCAATGCCACAGATACCAATGATTAAACGACAAATGATGGAAAACTGGAATATTTAAAGATAACCAGCATGTTGCTAGGACGTGGGTCTTGGTACGTAATGACTACATATGTCCCCCTTTTTTTACTATATTCACTTAACAGGTTGTTAACTGCTGTATCAAGTCCTCAATACGTGTTTTGTGGAAGAAATAGTTTCTTGCACCATGACTTCTAATGAATATGCTTGTCTCTCTTTCATTGGTTTCCTGTCGCACTCTTCTCTGCTGAATTCATATTTCTCATTCGGCGGACAGTTTCGAAATGTGACGGAAGACCTGAACCACTTGTGACATCCCAGTACGCTTTCTACTTCAGCCGCTGTCTCTAGGTTAGCTTCATATTGCCGGTGTGCAAATGTGGATGATCTTTTAATAAAAATTTCTAATTTCATAATTATTCTGTCATGTATATGACACATCACAATCATTTCCAGATAATATTTATAGCAAAAGTAACATTTTCGAAATGTTGTCTAGTGGCTACGCCCTCCGAGATGAAATGTTTCATCATTATAAAGCGAAATCGCCTGTTGTCAGAGTTGTCCTAACCTAGATGGGAGAAAGCGAGTTTGACTGCTGCTCGGGCCCGAATCTGGTCTGTATCTCTCATACATGGGAACTATTTGATCATGTGTTACTGAGTGACTTGAAAGACATTACTCACCCGCCACTATGATCGATGAACACTGGGGGAGAGCTCGAGTAGTATAGAGAGACATATCTGTATCTGTCATCCGAGCTCAGTCAAACTCTGTGCGCAGCCGGGTTAAAATTATTGTAGCTGAATGAGATGGCAGTACCGTGTACGAAATTTCGTACAATTTACAATGAAGTAAGGGATAGCAATATTCTTATATGCTTACGACATGTGTACTGCATACACAAGAAATAAAAGGGCAGTGCATTGGCGGTAGTATCATTTGTACTCCAACGATTCACGTGAGAAAGTTCAGTGAATAAGGCCGCACGACGTCAGATAACAGATGATGAATGCGGAATAATAGTTGAGCTAGATGGATGGGACATTCCATTCCGAAAATCGTTACAGAATTCAATATTTCGAGATTCATAGTGTCAAGAGTGTGCAGAGAAAACCAGATTTCAGGAATTTCGTCTCACCACAAAATATGGTGTGGCCAATGGCCTTAACGACTCACATCTGCAGCGTTTGTGTAGTCAATGATAACAGATAAGCAACGCTGCGTGAAATGTGAGCCGTACGACGATCGTATCCGTTAGGATAGCGAGGGAGCGAGTGTGCTGCAGATCCTACGTAACCGTGTCAACAAGGCACTGTCCAAGATGGCTGTGGCTCTTTAATGGCGTGGGTTGTATTTACGAGGAATGGTCTGGGTCCCCAGGTCCCACTGAATCGATCATGGGCTGGAAACGGTTATGTTGATCATTTCCAGCCAATAATGGACTGCATGTTTCCATAGAACGATGGAATTTTTATGGATGACAATACTACATATAGCCTAGCCGTAATCGTTCGCAGCTGGTTTGAAGAATATTTTTGACTGTTCGAGTAAATCATTAGGTCATCCGAATTGCCCGAAATGAGTCCCATCAAAAATGTATGGGCTGTAGTGCTGAATTTACAATAATGGACTGCTCTATAGATAGATGTATCAGTATTTCAGCAGGGGCTTCCGACAAATTTTGAGTCCAATCCGACTTGCTCTACTACGCTGGGCAAAAGGATATCTGACAAGCTGACTTGTCACTTCAGTGTATGTTGACAGATCACCCACAACTATGACAGATAACAAGTAAAATTCTGTTGTTGTTGTTGTGATCTTCAGTCAGTTTGATGCAGCGCTCCAAGCTACTCTACCATGTTCTAGGCTCTTCATCTCCGAGTAACTACTGCAACCCCATCCTTTTGAATCTGCTTAGTGTATTAATTCCTAGGACTCCGTTTATGATTTTTACCGTCCACGCTTCGCTCCAATACTAAATTGGGGATCCCTTGATGCATCAGAACGTCTTCTACCAACAGATCCTTTCACCTAGTGAAATAGTGCCACAAACCCCTCTTCTCCCCAATTGTATTCAGTATCTCCTCATTAGTTACGTGCTCTACTCACCTATCTTCGGCACTCGTTTGTAGCACCATATTTAGAAAGCATCTATTCTCATCTTATATAAACCATTTATCGTGCATGTTTCCCGTCCATACATGGTTACACCTTACACAAATACTTTCACTAAAGACTTCCTGACACCTAAATCTATACTTGATGTTAATAAATTAGTCTTCATCGGAAAGGCTTTCCCTGCCAATGCCAGTCTTTATTTTATATCCTCTTTACTTTGACCATCATCAGTTATTTTGCTGCCCAAATAGTAAAAACTCGTCTACTACTGTAAGTGTGGCGTTTCCTAATCTAATTCCCTGAGCAACACCTGATATAATTCGGCTACATTACATTATCCTCGTTTTGCTTTTGTTGACCTTCAACTACTCTTCCAGGTCCTTTGCTGTCTCCGACAGAATTAAAATGTCATCGGCAAACTTCAAAGTTTTTATTTCTTCACCATGAGCTTCGATTCATAATCCAAATTTTTCTTTTGTTTTCTTTACTGCTCGCTCAATGTACAGATTGAATAATATCGGGGATAAGCTACAACCCTGTGTCATTCTGCTCCCAAACACTGCTTCCGTTTCATGCCCCTCGACTCTTACAAATGCCATCTGGTTCCTGTAAAAATTGTAAATAGCCTTTCGTTCCGTGTTTTTGACGCTGACACCCTCAGAATTTGAAATAGATTATTCCAGTCAATAATATCAAAAGCATTCTCTAAATCTACAAATGATAGAAGCGTAGATTTGCCTTACTGTATCTTCTAAGATGAGTCGTAGGGTCAGTATTGCCTCGCGTGTACCATTATTTCTGTAGAATCCAAACTGATCTTCCCCGAGGTCTTCTTCTACTAGTATTTCCGTTCGTCTGTAAAGTATTCGCGTTATTACTTTGCAGCTGTGACTTATTAAACTGATAGTTCGGTAATTTTCGCCCCTGTCAACAGCTCCCTTCTTGATTTCTGAGGGTATTTCACCTGTCTCATACATGTTGCTCACCAGATGAGACAGTTTTGTCATGGCTGGCTCTCCCAAGGCTATCAGTAGTTCCAATGGAATGATGTCTACTCCTGGGGCCTTGATTCGACTGAGGTCTTTCGGTTACCTGGTATGATTCCTGTGTTTGCAGTTTAAATGCCAACAGTGCACTTGATCATTTGCATGGAATATAACACAACAGACATTGTTTAATTCATATAACCTCATTTCTCTAAATCTTATCTACTACAGATGTTGAGAATATGAGTCCTAAATATCGGATAAAATGTTTATTTAAGAGTCTATTTTACATCTCGAAACAGCTTTATCATTGCAGCACGGATGAGAACAAGAAGATTCTGGGAAGTATATGGTAATGGCATCACCGTAACTAAATAAATCCATTTGACGATGAAGCTGAATAAAAACTGCCGCCATAAAAATAAATTTTATTGATTTACGCGGTTTGTAAAGTCAGCCAAATATGGAACATGAATCCCTCCTTGAATGTATCAAACAAAACTACCGAAAATATGTGTTATCAATGAAGTTTGGTCTAAATTGTTAAGAACCGACATTAATTATTTGTAGCTGCAATACAGACTACATAGTCAGATATTAGATTACGTTAATGACATTTTCGCATTGTAGAACACGATGCTTTTTTCTAATATGAGTGCGTAGAGTCTGATCTTAAGCGCTTTTCCGAAAGAACAGACACTACAGATTCATATAATTGATTCGCCTCGATGGGCAATGGATCCAGCTCATTCAATGCGGACGCATAATTACGTCCGACCGCCTGCGGGAATATCTAAGTAGCTAACATGGCGGACATTGACAGAGACTGCAGATAGGTGACGCTAGATGGGAGTATACTCGTATATCGGCCGGATGATCTGCGCAGCTGCGATACAACACCTAGTCCGCGTGGAGCAGCGATTAACGCAACTGCCTAGGAAGCAGGAGATGTCGGGTTCAAATCCCGGTCTGGCAAATCACGCCACTGATGCAGCTCGTATTCCTGACGCAGCTGATATAATTAATACCTTATTTTCCCTTTCCTTTTCTCTCTGCCTTTCCTCCTTCAATTTATATAAATGTTTTGCTGATGAAGAAGTTTAAACAGTTCTCGGAAATGATAACGACGTCCAGATTCGTTAATGGGTAGTGATAGGGCTAATGATTCATTTCAAAAGTTCCAGAAAACACTTTTTTCAGAAACTACGATTAAAGCACTATGATCTAAACGATGAACAACGACTTAAGGAGTGTTAAATATTCGGATGCATTTTGTTAAGTATGCCTAAGCAGGTCATTCCGTATGATGGAACGACATATTCTTTCAGAATAGCGCTTCCTGTTTCTTATTATACACTGATGGATCGTACAGACGCTAAATTACAACAGATATTTACATAAGTGACATACTACTTCCAGTTGATAAGAAAATCCTTTATGAACCGTGTGACAGCAACAGTTGTAATATCGTACAAGTATCAAGATGTTCGGTGCGCAACCAAGTTCCAATAACGGCGACACTGAGTCTTATGAAGTGTACTTAGATATGATCTTACCGTTTCGGTTACACAGCTGGATTCTTGATTTCCCCGAATGCGAAAATGTTTTTTGACACCTATCTACGTAGGGAGAAACAATCATCATAACGGCATAAGGGAAATCAGAGCTCCCACGTGCTATTAGAAAGTGAAGTAATAGCGAATTAGTGTGAAGGTGATCGACAAACCCCGTGTCAGACACTTAGGTGTGATTTTCAGATTAGCCATGTAGATATAGGTGTATCAGTTCAGGCGTTGAGTGACGTTGATCCTTATATACACTGACATGACAAAAATCGTGGGCTAGCGATATGCACTTATAAAGACAGCGGAAGTATCGCGTTCACAAAGTATTAAAGGGCAGTGCTATTATTTGTACTCAGATGATTCATGTTAAAAAATGTCCGACGTGACTATGGCCGCACAACGGGAATTATGACTTTGAACGCAGAATGGATTTTCGAGGTAGACGAATGGGTCATTCCGTTTGGAAAATCACTTGAGAATTCAATGTTCGGAGAGCCACAGTGTCAAGAGTGTGCCTAAAGTACCAAATTTCAGGCATTATCTCTTACCATGGACGAAGCAGTGGCCGACTGCCTTCATTTAACAACAGAGAGCCGTGGGTTTCCGTAGGGTTGTCAATACTAAAATACAAGCAACACCGTATGAAGTAACCACAGAAATGAAAGTGGAACGTACGACTAACGTGTACTTTAGGACATGGCGGCTAAATTTGGCTTTACTGTGTTATGGCAGCAGACAGCCGATGGGAACTCCTTTGCTAGCAGCACGAAATCGCCTGCGACGCCTTTTCTGGGCTCGCGACGATAGCGGTTGGACCCTAGACAAGTGAAAAACTATGGCCTGGTCAGATGAGTCCCTACTTCAGTTGGTAAGACCTAACGTTAGGGTTGGAGTGTGGCGTAGACGCCACTAAAGCATGGCTCCGAACTATCAACAAGGTACTGTGCAAGCTTGTGGTGGCTCCTTAACGGTGTGGGCTCTGTTTACATGGAATGGACTGGAAATATGTTCGACTACATGGTGGCAATTTCCATCCACGCATGGACTTCATGTTCCCAAACAACGTTGGAATATTTATGGACTACAAAGCTTCACGTCACCGGACAACAATTGTTCTCGATTTGTTTGACGAACATCCCGGACATATCGCGTGAATGATTTGGCTATCCGAGCGCTCGAGATGAACCCCATCGAACATTTATGGGACATAACTCGGAGATCAGATCTTGCACACAATGCTTCACCGAGAACACTTTTGCAACTATGGACGGCAATAGAGTCACCAAGTATCAGTATATCTGTAGGGGTCTTTCACCTACTAGTTGAGTTCACTCCACTTCCAGCTGCTGAAGCCGGCAGGAAAGGCCGAGCTGTTCTTGGCGCTTCAGTGTGTAACCGCGCGACCGCTACGGTCGCAGGTTCGACTCCTGCCTCGGGCATGGATGTGTGTGATGTCCTTAGGTTAGTTGGGTTTAAGTAGTTCTACGTTCTAGGGGACTGATGGCCTCCTATGTTAAGTCCCATAGTGCTCAGAGCCATTTGAACCAGCTGCTGCACTAAACCTGGAAAAAATGGGTCCGAGAAGGTATTAGAAGGTGTCTCACGACTTCTGCCACCTCAGTGTATGTATCCAGTCAGGTACTATAACAGAGGAATTACTTGTGCCTGTCGATGATTTGAGATCATCAAAATTTGTCCGAATAACAAAGACATCCCATAAAAGCTGATGATGGCAAGAATGTGTTTTGCCATTAGTGTCTACAAACTGCGGGGCATCATCTAGCGAAAGTATTTCATTTGTAAAACGCATCCGAGTAAGTGATGGCTCCTTCCTGCTTTGTGATCAAGGTTGAAACGAAATTTTTAACCTGTCTGTCATCTGGTTAGATGCTACCCGACCAGTTCCTGCTGATTATAACTAGGCGGCAGAAATTTATCAGGCCTAAGTAGACGACAAGTGTTTTTGTATGGAAGACTCACAGGCTGATAAAGAGAATAATAAATGGCCCCACTGTTCTTATGGGTACTTGCAATTTCTATGAAAATTTGTGTCAATGATATGCGTCTGAATTACTTGGGTGGGAGGGGCAGTAATCCTAGGCACCAGCGAATGTTGAAAGATGTAAAAGAATTTATAGCAGCTTTACGTAAGCTGCACGTACCACTGCCCCGTGACGTCTTCTAAGCTTCTCCGCGGAATATCTAAGAGTGGCCGTCCAACGCTAACGGCACGGAAAAGCAGGCCAGCGCTGTATGTTAAACAGCTCTCTGGCGAAGGGCGAGATTTTGAGGAATCCGTGAATACAAAACCTTACATTGTGAGGCATTGAAATTCAGATACAATAGGGAGAAAAATCCACTTTCCGCGTAGAGAGGAAGGACACGTGGGGGCTTTCTGCTGCTGCCCGTCTCCGCAGTGCGGAAGATCCGAAGCACTCGGGAGATAGACGCCCAGGGATACAATGTTATTCCAGCGCGACCCACGGAGCGCGTTTCGGGGAAAGAGGGCGCCGCATCCCACGGCGGGCAGGCCCGCTCGTATTGAGTGGGCGGTCTGGCCCGGCTCAGTTCCGGGGAAACACGAGTGTCGAGGCAGCGCCAGCCCTCCGTCAGTTGATTTCTCAAGTGCCCACTCCACACAACAAGAACTTAAGAAACCTTATGTTCCACCTAGGCCACCTAGAGCTTAACCTGAACTGCTGCTTTCACTACTGATACGTCAGAAAATCCCGAAACTCGTCTGAAGTCGTACTAGATGTATAACGATTCTACCATCTGCCGAACGTATACCATGCAGCAGAAGGCCACTGTTTGCGGCAGCAGTAAATACCTTTCCATAGTAATGACGCTGAAATGTGTATTCTTATAGGACAACTATCCAAGGAGTTACACCCAATAATATCCAAACAGCAGACTCTGTACACAATTCATTAAATTGCCAATACTAAACTCTTTTAAATAACAACAAAATCATATAACTTACAAAACATAACAAATGGTTAAAGAGTGAGCTTTAAAAAACAATAACGGCGGCTTGACACCATACAGTAAAGAACCTTTTACAATAGTGCTTTTAGAGTTTACCCAAAAGACAAAATCCAATAATAATTTAACTTGGCATTACAATTTAAAATGCGTAAGTGATGGGCAGTTTTAGAAAGATAATGGCGCTTGGCACCATAAAATGAAACAAGCAGAACACAATAAATATAATAACAAAGTAATAATTTGATACAACCAAAGGGCGAGGGCAACTCCCAACGCAATCAGAGACGAGCGAGATCTCAACACTTCGGAGCCTTCCCACTAAAAACGGTCCCAGAAATAACCCGCTGATAGCTCCCCGACATGCCTCCCAAAACTGCCCATCACTTACGCACCTTCGTTATGTTCTGAAACACACGAGAGATAATATCAACTCAAGAAAAAACTAAAAAATACAGTACAACATCCCGACAGCACATGATAACCACGGCGCCGTTGACTCGGGCGCTCTTAATAAGTGCCGGAAGCCAACACACAAATCTCAAACAATTGTCGCTTCTTAAAACGAAACAATAAAAAAGCCAAGGGCACATGAATAGTCAAACCACAGTCTTAGAAGTGCCTTAACGACACCAAACGTGACTATGCCACCAAGTTAATAATAACATAGTAAAAAAAAAGACAGAACATACTACTAAACGCTGTTACACAACCAAATTGACGAGGTCGTGATGTTCAGGTCCCAGAAGACCACATATACCAAGCAGCAGTAATTCACTATGTATATACTGTACAAAACCATGGAAGTAACTCAGGGCAGGACTCCAGGTGAGAAAATAAATTATTACAAACAAATATCGAAACGAGCCACACACACACAGCAAAAAGTTCCAACATCACCTCCCACATCAGAAAAGTTCAACAAGCGCCGCTAGAGCTCCCATGGGAAAATCTTAAGAGCCAACCGAGCCCACACCTTAACCTGACAGACAACTACAAAATTCAGCAATTAGTAGTCTCCGGGCCAGAGTACCACAGGACCCCACCGGACCACCACATCAGACAAGCAGGAAGGACAAGTACGCCGACTCCATTTAATCACTACCGCATGGCCAGCACAGCGACGAGTCGCCTCCGCCCGAGACCACTCTGCTCATACTGCGAGGCACAACAACCTTAGCACTAGTCACTAGATGGTCAGGCCGAGCGAACTTCACGTTCCGCGCAATGCCCGGAAAACCTACTACCCACTCGCTTTCCGCCGGCCACCGCAAACACACGCCAGCGACGTCATAGCAACTCCCCACCGGAGCGCCACAAGCACCAGGACAGCCAACTACAATCGATTACAGTGCGCGCTCTGAACAAGATCATAGGACAGCGGTGCGCGGCATATATAATAAAAATGCGAATTCCCAGTACGTCTGTACACTCTTGAAGTCGTAGTGCGTTCTTATAAACTTTTCTGTGCGCTATCTCTCTAGAAACCAGTTCCCCATATCAAATATTTAGTTATTCATCAAAAGTAGTTATTTAGCAAGTAAGTTCTAAAGTGACATCTATCAGACGTGACTGAAGTGGGTGGCGGTTGGGAGTGTGGTCCAGACACTGTGTGACCAAAATGGTACTGAAACAGAGGATGACAGACTAAAGGCCGGTATTCTAAATGTCTTTTTCCAAAGCTGTTTCACAGAGGAAGAGTGCACTATAGTTGCTTCTCTAGATTGCCGCACAGACAACAAAATGTTTGATGTCGAAATAGATGACAGAGGGATAGAAAAACAATTACCATCGCTCAGAAGAGGAATGGCCGCTGGACCTGATGGGATACCAGTTCCCTTTTTTCAGCGGTGTACCGTAGGTCTCTAGAAGAGCGTAGCCTTCTAAAAGATTGGAGAACGGCACAGGTCATCCCCGTTTTCAAGAAGGGACGTCGAACAGATGTGCAGAACTGTTGTTGTTGTTGTCTTCAGTCCTGAGACTGGTTTGATGCAGCTCTCCATGCTACTCTATCCTGTGCAAGCTGCTTCATCTCCCAGTACCTACTGCAACCTACATCCTTCTGAATCTGCTTAGTGTACTCATCTCTCGGTCTCCCTCTACGATTTTTACCCTCCACGCTGCCCTCCAATGCTAAATTTGTGATCCCTTGATGCCTCAAAACATGTCCTACCAACCGATCCCTTCTTCTAGTCAAGTTGTGCCACAAACTTCTCTTCTCCCCAATCCTATTCAATACCTCCTCATTAGTTACGTGATCTATCCACCTTATCTTCAGTATTCTTCTGTAGCACCACATTTCGAAAGCTTCTATTCTCTTCTTGTCCAAACTAGTTATCGTCCATGTTTCACTTCCATACATGGCTACACTCCAAACAAATACTTTCAGAAACGACTTCCTGATACATAAATCTATATTCGATGTTAACAAATTTCTCTTCTTCAGAAACGCTTTCCTTGCCATTGCCAGTCTACATTTTATATCCTCTCTACTTCGACCATCATCAGTTATTTTACTTCCCAAATAGCAAAACTCCTTTACTACTTTAAGTGTCTCATTCCCTCAGCATCACCCGATTTAATTTGACTACATTCCATTATCCTCGTTTTGCTTTTGTTAATGTTCATCTTATATCCTCCTTTCAAGACACTGTCCATTCCGTTCAACTGCTCTTCCAAGTCCTTTGCCGTCTCTGACAGAATTACAATGTCATCGGCGAACCTCAAGGTTTTTACTTCGTCTCCATGAATTTTAATACCTACTCCAAATTTTTCTTTTGTTTCCTTTACTGCTTGCTCAATATACAGATTGAATAACATCGGGGAGAGGCTACAACCCTGTCTCACTCCTTTCCCAACCACTGCTTCCCTTTCATGCCCCTCGACTCTTATTACTGCCATCTGGTTTCTGTACAAATTATTAATAGCCTTTCGCTCCCTGTATTTTACCCCTGCCACCTTTAGAATTTGAAAAAGAGTATTCCAGTCAACATTGTCAAAAGCTTTCTCTAAGTCTACAAATGCTAGAAACGTAGGTTTGCCTTTTCTTAATCTTTCTTCTAAGATAAGTCGTAAGGTCAGTATTGCCTCACGTGTTCCAACATTTCGACGGAATCCAAACTGATCCTCCCCGAGGTCTGCATCTACCAGTTTTTCCATTCGTCTGTAAAGAATTCGCGTTAGTATTTTGCAGACGTGGCTTATTAAACTGATAGTTCGGTAATTTTCACATCTGTCAACACCTGCTTTCTTTGGGATTGGAATTATTATATTCTTCTTGAAGTCTGAGGGTATTTCGCCTGTCTCATACATCTTGCTCACCAGCTGGTAGAGTTTTGTCATGACTGGCTCTCCCAAGGCCGTCAGTAGTTCTAATGGAATGTTGTCTACTCCGGGGGCCTTGTTTCGACTCAGGTCTTTCAGTGCTCTGTCAAACTCTTCACGCAATATCGTATCTCCCATTTCGTCTTCATCTACATCCTCTTCTATTTCCATAATATTGTCCTCAAGTACATCGCCCTTGTATAAACCTTCTATATACTCCTTCCACCTTTCTGCCTTCCCTTCTTTGCTTAGAACTGGGCTGCCATCTGAGCTCTTGATATTCATACACGTGGTTCTCTTCTCTCCAAAGGTCTCTTTAATTTTCCTGTAGGCAGTATCTATCTTACCCCTAGTGAGATAAGCTTCTACATCCTTACATTTGTCCTCTAGCCATCCATGTTTAGCCATTTTGCACTTCCTGTCGATCTCATTTTTGAGACGTTTGTATTCCTTTTTGCCTGCTTCATTTACTGCATTTTTATATTTTCTCCTTTCATCAATTAAATTCAATATTTCTTCTGTTACCCAAGGATTTCTAGCAGCCCTCGTCTTTGTACCTACTTTATCCTCTGCTGCCTTCACTACTACATCCCTCAGAGCTACCCATTCTTCTTCTACTGTATTTCTTTCCCCTATTCCTGTCAATTGTTCCCTTATGCTCTCTCTGAAACTCTGTACAACCTCTGGTTCTTTCAGTTTATCCAGGTCCCATCTCCTTAATTTCCCACCTTTTTGCAGTTTTTTCAGTTTTAATCTACAGGTCATAACCAATAGATTGTGGTCAGAGTCCACATCTGCCCCTGGAAATGTCTTACAACTTAAAACCTGGTTCCTAAATCTCTGTCTTACCATTATATAATCTATCTGATACCTTTTAGTGCAGAACTATAGAACTTTATCTCTAACGTCGATCAGTTGCAGAATTTTGGAACACGTATTATGTTCGAGTATAATGACTTTTCTGGAGACTAGAAATCTGTAGGAATCAGCATGGGTTTCGAAAAAGACGATTACGTGAAACCCAGCTCGCGGTATTCGTCCACGAGACTCAGAGGGCCATAGACACGGGTTCCCAGGTAGATGCCGTGTTTCTTGACTTACGTAAGGCGTTTGGTACAGTTCCCCACAGTCGTTTAATGAACAAAGTAAGAGCATATTGACTATCAGACCAATGGTATGATTGGATTGAAGAGTTCCTAGGTAACAGAACGGAGCAAGTCTCAATGGTGAGAAGTCTTCTGAAGTTAGAGTGATTTTACGTGTGCCGCAGGGGAGTGTAGTACGACCGTTGTTATTTACAATAAAATGAATGACCTTGTGGATAACATTTGAAGTTCACTGAGGCTTTTTGCGGATGATGATATAGTTTATCAAGAGGTTGTAACAATGGAAAATTGTACTGAAATGCAGGAGGATCTGCAGCTAACTGACGGATGGTGCAGGGAATAGCGCTTGAATCTCGATGTAGAGAAGTGTCATGTGCTGCGAATATATAGAAAGATAGCTCCCTTATCATTTAGCTACAATATAGCAGGTCGGTAAATGAAAGCAGTTAATTTCATAAATTATCTAGGAGTAGGCATTAGGAGAGATTTAAAATGGAATGACCATATAAAATTAATCTTCGGTCAAGCAGATGCCAGACTAAGATTCATTGGAAGAAACCTAAGGAAATGCAGTCCTAAAACAAAGGAAGTAGGTTACAGTACACTTTCTCGCCCACTGCTTGAATACTGCTCAGCACTGTGAGATCCGTACCAGATGGAGTTGATAGAAGAGATAGAGAAGATACAACGGAGAGCAGCGCATCTTCGTTGCAGGATAATTTGGTAATCGCGAAAGCGTTATGGAGATGATAGATAAACTCCAGTGGAAGACTCTGCAAGAGAGACGCTAAGTAGCTCGGTACGGGCTTTTGTTGAAGCATCGAGAACATACCCTCACCGAGTAGTCAAGCAGTATATTGTTCCTTCCCTCTCGCGAAGAGACCATGACGATAAAAGTAGGGAGATTAGAGCCCACACAGAGGCATACCGACTACCTTTCTTTCCACGAACAATACGAGACTGGAATAGAAGCGAGAACCGATAGAGGCACTGAAGGTACCCTCCGCCACAAACCGTCACGTAGCTTCCGAAGTATGGATGTAGATGTAGATGTAGAAGAGACAGGACACGGAAGGGAGAGGAAGTTTAACGGGAGGTGATCATAAAATTATAATATACAGTTCAATATCGGGCATTACTCAAATAACTGTAGTACACAAAGTAGAATTTTTGCGAATGCAGAAGTTAAATCCTGCCCTAGTTCTGACTGATGGAGTTGTTTTTCAGAACATGTTGTGATATAAAAAATATATGATTGGTACCACATAGTGCTTAAATCTATTATAATATATTATATATATCACAGTCGTATTTAACTGTAGATCGAATACGCTTCCACCGTGAAATAAGCATCATAGGGATGAGAATGAAAACATGCCCCACATAGGATGCATTCTTTTTATTAACTGTGCGACTGGCCAATTCCAACCATGGATCATTTTCAAGCATCTATAATATGTTCAAAAATGGCCACATTGCTCTTTACGTTAAATGTGTAGAAGCTTTTACATACACTTCACAACCCAAGTTAATTACGTACCTTAAGCATTCGGCTTCATTTTACGCTGTAATACGTCTCTGGTACATAATGGCAGGAATAAGCATAACTTCTGTGCATACGTGGCACAAAAGCAATGCGGTATTGTACGTGGTTACGTCTATTAGCCGACACAGACAGAACGATGTGATCTCATAGTATAGTCATAGCTGTCATAATATAGTCAAAGATGTTTAGGAACCTATCTGTGGTCAATAGAATTAAGTAAACTGCTGGCACTGTATTCACTGACATGTTATGTTCGCTAGTCTAATGTGTGTTACCTTACGAAAAGTAGTGGATTTGAACTCGTACATCGTATCTTATAACACATGTAAAATTAGAAACAACAGTACTGCCAATGGCACATACAATTAAAAAGAATAGTGCCTACTTAGATTTTGTTTTCATTCTCAAAACAATGAGGTGGTGGATCCCAACAAAATAAAATCTTAAAATCACAGAAATGGTCCTTGACCAAGCCAGATCCATAACTTTAATTACCTTCTTTACGTGCAAAGTGACGAATAATTATAACTTCTGCTGAATGAAATAGACAGAGCATTGTGTACAGAATACATAAGACAAACCAAAGAAAGACAACAGTACCGAAGAGTATCAGAAATGAGATCATCGATCAAGCTAAAGTCAGACTTGGGGACAGTGAACTCGAAAAAATGAATAAACTTTGATAGCTTGGAGTTAATATGACACTAGAAGGATCAATCAAAGAACAAGCAAGAAGCATAGTAGCACAGGGAAGAGGATATTCCTTGCTAACAGAATCTCCAGTAAATGACATAGGCCTTAAACTGAGGCTTTTTTTAGACTGTGCGTCTGGGTCACAGCGCAGAATGAAAGTGAATAATGGGCTATCGGGAAAAAGGAGATATACGTAGCATTTAAGATATCATGTTAAAGAAGGATTACCGGTAAGATAATAAATCAAGAAACGCACATAGTCGATGAAAAATGAAGTGCACGGCAAACAAAGACATCCAGAAGGGACAAGATGATAGGACAGGTATAAAAACAGGTACTAATAGTTGTTAGTTTCATGGTACTACAGGAAGGCGTAGGTAACATGATATGGAGGTGAAGACAGAGACTGGAATACATTCATCTAGTAACCCTGTGTACTATCAGTTGAAGGGTTTACCAGAGATGACAAGGTCGTTGTGGGTCATATCCATCTAGTCAGGGGAGTGATAACACGTAAAACAAAAAACTGGACAGATGCTAGAGGGACTCACGCTCTGAAGTTTAATTATGTATCTAAACAGTTCGTGCATCCAGCAATCAAGAATCTCTTCCAATTTTACTTGCTATTGACACTGATAATTGCGTTCCTGTAAATTGCAAGATTTTCGAGAATGTATTAATTTCAAGTTCGGGGGTAGATAACAAATCACAAAAAGAAATATTTCTTCGTATTATATAATTGCGAATTAAGACTTTCCCATGTTTTCCCTCTGCTTCTACTTCGAAACCTTGCTTCCTTCCAGATTCCTTGACTGTTGGTAGACAGTAAGTTGGACGCACTATAGGTTTTGGTGAGTGAGTTTGCGAGTATCAAAATACGTGACGTAAATGGCAGTATCTTTTGACTGCATTAATTCATTAGCTTATATTTATTACACCGTCAAGGAACTTTAGAAATATATGTGTGACAATAAACTTGATATGTTTGCCCTTACCTGAGAAATAAGCATTACAGGCAGGAGCTTCCAATCATCTCTTGATTTGCATGATCCAACGCTCCACTTGGAGAGAATTTGGCACGATATTCCTCAGGAGGACATCCAACAGTTCTGTCAATCAATCAGCGGTTCAAGTGGTTCAAATGGCTCTGAGCACTATGGGACTTAGCTTCTAAGGTCATCAGTCCCCTAAAACTTAGAACTACTTAAACCTAACTAACCTAAGGACATCACACACATCCATGCCCGAGGTAGGATTAGAGCCTGCGACTGTATCGGTAGCGAGGTTCCAGACTGTAGCGCCTAGAACCACTCGGCCACCCTGGCCGGCTAACAGATGGTCGGATAACAAATGACAAAAAAATTTCTATTTGTGTGATATAATTACAAATCAACAATTGTCAGATTTTTTTCCTTTACTTTTACTATGAAACATTGCTTCTTGCCAAACGTTGTGATTCTAGGTCAACGACAAGTACCTTTTATGTTCTGAAGAGTAGGCCTACTTTTTTTGGGGGGCATCAGTCTACTGACTGGTTTGATGGGGCCCGCCACGAATTCCTTTCCTGTGCTAACCTCTTCATCTCGGAGTAGCATTTGCAAACTACGTCTTCAATTATTGACGTTTTCCAATCTATGTCTTCAACTACAGTTTTTGTCCTCTACAGCTCCCTCTAGTACCATGGAAGGCATTACCTCATGTCTTCGCAGATGTCCTATCATCCCGTCTCTTCTCCTTATCAATGTCTTCTACATATTCCTTTCCTCTCCGATTCTGCGTAGAACCTCCTCATTCCTTACCTTATCAGTCCACCTAATTTTCAACATTCGTCTATAGCACCACATCTCAAATGCTTCGATTCTCTTCTGTTCCGGTTTACCCACAGTCCATGTTTCACTGCCAAACAAATCTGTACTCCAGACGTACATCCTCAGAAATTTCTTCCTCAAATTAAGGCCGGTATTCGATATTAGTAGACTTCTCTTGGCTAGAAATGCCTTTTTTGCCATAGCGAGTCTCCGTTTGATGTCCTCCTTGCTCCGTCCGTCATTACTTATTTTACTGCCTAGGTAGCAGAATTCCTTAACTTCATTGACTTCGTGACCATCAATCCTGATGTTAAGTTTCTCACTGTTCTCATATCTATTACTTCTCATCACCTTTGTCTTTCCCCGATTTACTCTGAAAACATACTGTGTATTCATTAGACTGTTCATTCCGTTCAGCAGATCATTTAATACTTCTTCACTTTCACTCAGGATAGCAATGTCATCAGCGAATCGTATCATTGATATAATTTCACCTTGTATTTTAATTCAACTCCTGAACCTTTCTTTTATTTCCATCATTGCTTCCTCGATGTACAGATTGAAGAGTAGGGGCGAAAGGCTACAGCCTTGTCTTACACCCTTCTTAATACGAGCACTTCGTTCTTGATCGTCCACTCTTATTATTGCCTCTTGGTTGTTGTACATATTGTATATGACCCGTCTCTCCCTACAGCTTACCCCAACTTTTTTCTGAATCTGGAACAGCTTGCACCATGTTATTTTGTCGAACGCTTTTTCCAGGTCGACAAAGCCTATGAACGTGTCTTGATTTTTCTTTAGCCTTACTTCCATTATTAGCTGTAACGTCAGAATTGCCTCTCTCGTGTCTTTACTTTTCCTAAAGCCAAACTGATCGTCACCTAGCGCAGTATCAATTTTCTTTTCCATTCTTCTGTATATTATTCTTGTAAGCAGCTTCGATGCATGAGCTGTTATGCTAATTGTGCGATAATTCTCGTACTTGTCAGCTCTTGCCGTTTTCGGAATTGTGGGGATGATGCTTTTCCGAAAGTCAGATGGTACGTCGCCACACTCATAAATTCTACACACCAACGTGAATAGTCGTTTTGTTGCCACTTCCCCTAATGATTTTAGAAATTCTGATGGAATGTTATCTATCCCTTCTGCCTTATTTGATCGTAAGTCCACCAAAGCTCTTTTAAATTCCGATTCTAATATTGGATCCCCTATCTCTTCTAAATCGACTCCTGTTTCTTCTTCTATCACATCAGACAAATCTTCACCCTCATAGAGGCCTTCAATGTATTCTTTCCACCTATCTGCTCTCTCCTCTGCATTTAACAGTGGAATTCCCGTTGCACTCTTAATGTTACCAACGTTGCTTTTAATGTCACCAAAGGTTGCTTTGATTTTCCTGTATGCTGAGTCTGTCCTTCCGCCAATCATATCTTTTTCGATGTTTTCACACTTTTCCTGCAGCCATGTCGTCTTAGCTTCCCTGCACATCCTATTTATTTCATTCCTCAGCAACTTGTATTTCTGTATTCCTGATTTTCCCGGAACATGTTTGTACTTCCTCCTTTCATCAATCAACTGAAGTATTTCTTCTGTTACCCATGGTTTCTTCGCAGCTACCTTGTCTGTACCTAGGTTTTCCTTCTCAACTTCTGTGATGGCCCTTTTTAGAGATGCCCATTCCTCTTCAACTGTTCATCCTACTGCGCTATTCCTTATTGCTGTATCTATAGCGTTAGAGAACTTCAAACGTATCTCGTCAATCCTTAGAACTTCCGTATCCCACTTCTTTGCGTATTCATGCTTCCTGACAAATGTTTTGAACTTCAGCCTACTCTTGATCCCTATTATATTGTGGTCTGTGTCTATATCTGCTCCTGGGTGCGCCTTACAATCCAGTATCTGATTTCGGAATCTCTGTCTGACCATGATGTAATCTAATTGAAATCTTCCCGTATCTCCCGGCCTTTTCCAAGTATACCTCATCCTCTTGTGATTTTTGAACAGGGTATTCGCAATTACTAGCTGAAACTTGTTACAGAAGTCAATTAGTCTTTCTCCTCTTTCATTCCTTGTCCCAAGCCCATATTCTCCTGTAACGTTTTCTTCTACTCCTTCCCCTACAACTGCATTCCAGTCGCCCATGACTATTAGATTTTCGTCCCCCTTTACATACTGCATTACCCTTTCAATATCCTCATACACTTTATCTGTTCATCTTCAGCTTGCGACGTCGGCATGTATACCTGAACTATCGTTCTCGGTGTTGGTCTGCTGTCGACTCTGATTAGAACAACCCGGTCACTGAACTGTTCACAGTAACACACCCTCTGCCCTACCTTCCTATTAATAACGAATTCTACACCTGTTATACCATTTTCTGCTGCTGTTGATATTACCCGATACTTATCTGACCAGAAATCCTTGTCGTCCTTCCACTTCACTTCACTGACCCCTACTATATCTAGATTGAGCCTTTGCATTTCCCTTTTCAGATTTTCTAGCTTCCCTACCACGTTCAAGCTTCTGACATTCCACGCCCCGACTCGTAGAACGTTATTCTTTCGTTGATTATTCAATCCTTTTCTCATGGTAACCTCCCCCTTGACAGTCCCCTCCCGGAGATCCGAATTGGGGACTATTCCGGAATCTTTTGCCAGTGGAGAGATCATCATGGCACTTCTTCAACTACAGGCCACATGTCCTGTGGATACACGTTACGTGTCATTAAGGCAGTGGTTTCCATTGCCTTCTGCGCATCCTCATGTCGTTGATCACTGCTGATTCTTCCACCTTTAGGGTCAATTTCCCACCCCTAGGACTAGAGAGTGCCCTGAACCTCTATCCGCTCCTCCGCCCTCTTTGACAAGGCCGTTGGCAGAATGAGGCTGACTTCTTATGCCGGAAGTCTTCGGCAGCCAATGCTGATTATATATCAAAATTTAGGCAGTGGTGGGGATCGAACCTGGGACCGAAGACATTTTGATTATGAATCAAAGATGCTACCACTACACCACGGGGGACTATAGAATGAGTATTAATACAATCTACAATCTCAAGGGACGGATTACTGACCGGAAATGGAAGGAGAAAGCTCCTATGAACATGTGTCCGGAGACACTTTTTGTTGTCACGGTAGATGGCGCTGACGAATGACAGTTCCTCTGACCACGTGTCGTGTGTTCCTTGTGTGTCGCAGGTGATGAAGACAGTATCGGTTATCCTGCAGGGTACACATAATTGTACTTTGCCTTACACCATGTTGGTGGACCCCTTGCCTAGAGCTTTCACTAGGGTTCGTCTCAGTACCCAATAGAACCCGGTCCTTTTAATCTGGCGTACGCACAGTCCGCGAACCTTCCTGCACGTTCGTCTGTCTGAAAGGCCCCTTATCACACAAATGCCAAAAAGGGGCTTGAAATGTTGTGCCATTTGGTTGGTGTCTATGAGGGTGCTTGTTTTGTTACAGCGGAGCTGCCTCTTGCCTGTTTCCATCTAGTTGGCGGTAGACAAACACCATCACCGCTTGTTCCTGACATGGATACCGGACCATTCCGTTGCATACAGTACGTTGCGTCAGAGCCTGCAGCACGCATGTAACGCACGGCATGTGGTCAGAGGAACTACCATTCTTCAGCGTCATCTATCATGGAAATGAATTTCCGGATGCATGTTCATGGGACCTTCTTCCTCCATTCCCAGTAAGGAAATAACAGACACAATATTGATCCTACAGCAGTTATCAATCTAGACACAAAGAAGTTACGATAAGTAGGCACTATTGGTCACTGATTTACATGACTGGCTAAATCTGAAAAATTTGTTTGCTACCAGGCGGGATAGGATAGTCCGTGCAGTTACGATGAACACTGTGCCCAGATCTTTTCCTTTCATTGTACTTTTAAACCTTGCTTCTTGGAAAACACCATGGTTCTATTTCAACGGGGAGTACCCTATAGGTTTTGATGAGTAAGTTTGCGAGTCTCAATATATGTGCCTTAAATTGTGGTAGCTTTTGATTTGATTGCTGGAGAAGCTTAACCAATTAGCCCCGCCAAGGTACCGTGGATGTTAGCATGCGACATGACTTTCAGCAACTTAGTATGTGTACTTGTTTCTGAGAAGAAAGGTTTCCAACGGTCTTTCAGACAGACAGACAGATAGAAGACGGACCAGTGATACTCAAATGGTTATATTTTTACCGATTGAGGTAGGGAGTCTGAAGCATCCCTAACTCTCATGTGGTTGCCTTTTTAGGTACTCCACGCCGACGTCTGCTCGTAGATACGTATCGTCGGTAGGTTTTCTGGCTTTACTTCGCGACGTGACAGAGACGACTCTCCGATGAGGTTAGGGCCGTGTGTTTTACTGCTACTGCGAGTCTTGTAAATATCACTTTTATTTAGTAATTTGCCAGGCTAAAACTCTCCCCTTTTATGATTAAGACAGCCTGCGCCACCTTTCGGAGGGTGTGGGGACGTCAAAGAGTCACAAAAGTCATATTAAGCAGTCCGTAAAACACGTAAACGTTCACTTCGGGTAGCGTGTTAGTTGTTAATGCCTACGCTGTCCGCTGGATGGTGCTGACTTACTGCTGAATAGCTTTGGTTCCGTAAAACCTTCACTGATTAGTACTAGGTAAATGAAATAAGTACAACACTCTTGTAGTTCACTTTCACTCTATATTCAAGGATTAAGATGGTGATGGATAATGGTCTATTTAGAGGTTCCTATCCTGGAGGAATCTAAATAGTCCGGAAATGCCAATAGACACGCGCTCTACGTCCAGATTCGAAACTAACGGCACACGGCACTTTCAAAAGTCCACACGTTAATATCTGAATACCGGTACCTCTGAATTAACTCGTATCAGCAGATATTTTGAGTTTCTGTCGTCTATATATCCGTAAAGTTCCAATCTAGCACTAAACTCCTAAAATCACCTTAATACTCCGCTGCTATCAACAGTCAGAGATCGTACACTACATCACTTTTAATCTCCATAGTACTCTAACAGTTTATCGTGAATCTTAACACGATAAAGTCAAATCTAATTATTGTCTCACTCACTGACACGGATTCCCCGCCCTTTAAAGAAACAATCAAGGAAATAAAAGTTGCAATAATAACGATCAGGCCTTTTTACAGGTTTTTTCATCACAGGAGTTTAACGTCACTGCATTCTCCATGACGAAGCTTCTGTGGCTTTGCTGAACGTAGACGTTAAACTACTTGCTGATATACTATAATTTTGATCTGCAATTACCGAACTCTGATTCTACACTAATTTACCCTCTAAAAATTCTATTCTTAATTTTAAATTATTCTTTCTATAGCTTTTATCACTGTAAACTGAACCGAGGTGTTACAAATCCTCCACCAGACATTTAGGAAAACAAGGGCGAACTGCTTCATAAGTTTCAGAGTACATTTTTCATGTCAGCAAATAACCTTTCAGATGGGTGACATAATGTGACACTGATTGTTCCACTGAGTACACGACATTTTTTTTTTTAGTGGTGGATGTTATTAGTACGAAGTTGCTTCTTTTAGATTCAGTATTTACGTAGCTTAGTTTATTCAACTGTTACACCACGTTTTAAGGCACGAAATAGTATATAAATTAGTCTATGTGAATGGTTCAAATGGCTCTGAGCACCATGGGACTTAACATCTGTGGTCATCAGTCCCCTAGAACTTGGAACTACTTAAACCCAACTAACCTAAGGACACAACACACATCCATGCCCGAGGCAGGATTCGAACCTGCGAACGTAGCGGTCTCGCGGTTCCAGACTGTGTATGTGAATGAAACTTCGTTAACGAGAAAGATTGTAATTGTCATTGCAGTGTATTTATGAATGTATAGAGTATTTAAAAAATAGGGAATGACTTTAAAACAAAAAAATGGACTTTATGAAGCAAGGAATAAAATTTCTTTCATGTTTTATAAAATTCCGCCCGAACAGGCTATGAAGGCTGAACGGTGCCCACCGGCCACAGTTTCATTCTCAACCAATAAATGTCACCGGATGTGGGTATGGAGGATCATGTAGTCAGCACACCGCTCTCCCAGCCGTATGTCAAATTACAAGACCGGAACCGCTGCTTCTCAGCCAAGTAGCTCTTCAGTTTGCCTCACAAGGGCTGAGTGCAACCTGCTTGCCAACTGCTCTCGGCAGACCCGCTTGGATGTATAGTAACTAGTAAGAAAGGAATATACAAGTCCTAGATAAAATCGGAGTAATTTGACAGGTCCATTCACCCAGGAAGAGGAGTCATTAAGCCATTCCTATAAACATGTCGTTTTTGTAAATAATTCCCAATTCAATGAATCCGTCACTTGCTTAACAAAGTTTATGGACGGATATGGACCTAAGAAAGTACAGCTGCTTATGTTCAAATGAAAACAGATCTGTGTAAAAGTAAATTACGTCTACATAATACCTGTAATGGCAATTTTGTTTGGCTGTTGACATTAGGTTTGATGTCTTCAGTAAAGAACAGTTACAAAATAAAGGGATACATATGGAGATTCACATGAGACTACAGATATTGCCAAGAGGTTATTGGGAAATCGTATACACAGTTTCGGAGAAGAGATTGTCATTCATACAACGGGTACTTAAATTTAACGAGTACCATTTAGGATGTAGCATTATATCGAAAAGTCATGATGCATTAATTTATGTGGAAGGAAATAGTATTTCGTTCGTGGATTTCAGCCAGTTGATACATGAAATATATCAATCATACGAAATATATCAATCATACGATGAAATATATTCAAGGAGGTGAAAACAGTGTTGGTGATGTGGGTATCAAGACTTCAAACAAGGGAAAGCAATTTCGTCAAGAGCGTGATACAGTTAACTAATGTAGCACAACGCACACACTTAATGTAAATGAGGTAAAAGAAGCGTGTAAAGATTTGTAGAGAAAACAAACTGTACGCTGAGTAAGAATAGCCATAAACATTTACGTTATAAGGAGATCCTGTTTAAAAGAACGAAAATGGGGTGTGTAATGATCACAAATTATATGTCACTGAGCCATGTGTGTACACAATGATTATTTATTTTCACGAAATCTGAGGACGTTGTATTTCACAAATATGTATACGGAATCTACAGAAAAATTTCTATGGGATTTAGTAAGCTGTTATCAAATTGTGCCAGAGGCCGAATAAAGGTAGTGAAAGATATATGCATTATACTTAATGCTGGAAATATGCTGCGTCTAGCGGTAATAGATTTAAATGGAATTCTGCGAGCACCAAACGAAATATTCTTATAAATTCTTGTAATTTTTGATATTAAAATATAGGATGTCTCAGCTACGCTGTTCACTACAAATGTTTCCAATATGGTTATAATATTTCAAGTCAGATTATTGGGTTGAAAGTGCTCACTAAGTGACTTATTATCTCTTTTTCAGCAACAGGTATCAGAATCAACTTCGCTTTTTCAAGTGGAACTATAGTAATTTCTCCTGCTAGTATCGAAAAGCTCAAAAATTATTCACGTTCAGTGCCATGTTAGCAATATCTCCTACCTTTTTTCAGTCATCATATGTTTACAATGTTTTATTCTAATAACATACTTCTGCAAACGAGTTTACCGTAAAGCACCGACTAGCATAACAGTAGCGACGCTCAGTCTGGTTTTTGTTACCCGCTGCGGTAGCAGCGTTCCATGTGGTACTCCTGAGTAGGATGTAGGATGAGAGTGACTACTATCGTTTATATTTATTTGTAACATAGTTTTTACAATAGAGATCATATGTAGTGCCATCAAAGTCGAAAATAATTAAAAAAATGGCACCACAATTGCCATTCTCTAATTTGCTAAAGACCCTGGGAGGTATGGAATTTTAGATTACATGACAGTCTCCTTACAATCTTCTAATGACGTACAGATACTTACTGAAGAATGTCAGTTTCGTTTAGTAACAAAAAATACCAGTAAACTTCAGAAAACCTGACCTTAATCAGAAATATGTCATGCTTCTATCCAACTACGCAATGTTTTGTTCGCTACACTTCCAGCTAAATTAGTGAATGTGGGACTTAGGAAATCGGTATGGAATGTCCTACCTACATTATTTAAGGTACCAGGTAAGCCATCGCACAAGTAGCTGAAGGAAAAACGCCACAGACGCCATAATAAAAGCAATAAGCTTGAAATATCTATTTATATTCCCTTACTATTAGCGGGAAAACTGCAGTTGTCCACAAATGTATGTTTTAATGAATATGTTGTAGCTAATGTCATTGAATGAGGGAGATTCGGCTACTTTTAAATTTATTTTACTACATCTCATGTCCCTTGGCAATTTAGTGACGCATGGAGTGCAAAAATATAACAATTATTTCGTTATTTTATCAGAAAATCAAACGAAACACACATTACCCTTCGTAACGTGCCACCGCTTTCTCAACGCTTGGAGCACTAGTGTCGCTCCAGCTGTCACTCGGTAACAACTTTCACACCAAAGAGTATCGCGACTGTATTTATTAAACTGTTTTTAGAGTTTTTATCCTTTGCTTTTATTTTGTTGTCATAGATCTTCTTTTTCCAGTTGTGTGTCATTCTTTAAGAATTAGATACAGTCTTTTCATGTCTTTCAGTGAACATTCCTACAGAATATTTTAATGTGTTTAATAATACGCTATGAATATGGAAAGTGGTCATTGTTATAACATATCAACAAACAGTGCACAACATGTGTATCTTTCCGTCGTATTAGCGAAATTATACCAAGTTGTTGGCAGAGTTCTTCACATAGTTAATAATGGCATGAACCATACCGAGGAGATGGATGGAGACCAAGAAATGTGGCATAATTCTAATGAAATCTTTGCTCTCATCGCAGATTAAAGGTAGACTGGAAGCACCATAGCTGTGCTTACCCCATTGCTTCAAAAATAATAAGCTCTTCCAATCATAAACCTGCGCCTTTTGTAAATTAAAAAGGAACTCGAAGGAACGGAACTATACTTTCTCGACCGTTCAAGCAGTTGGAAACCTTGCTAACCCTGACCGAAATTTGCGCTTGACAACTCTTGGTTCTGATGTACCGTGACGCACTTTCGGCTATGCCATAAAATTATTTGAAATGACTCATCTTCGTATAAATCTTATTTATTTATAAAACTTCAACGGCATTATTCATGTAATTCAAAATTTCGTAGCTGTTCCGCCTTTGATATATCAGTACCAGCATTAATAATATCATTTACCAGTAGCTAGAATAACCTCTCATTCGCCGTATCACGTCGTACAGTGTCTCGTATCGCGTAGCCACTATGAAATAGTCTCCCAAAACTTAATATGAGGGCACTGTTCAACACGCTGTTCAGTTTTTAAAAAATCGTTCTGGAGCTACTGAGGTATCTCTCACGATATATGAGGTCGAAACAGCCTGACATAGCAAATTGATCAACAAAAATATGTTCTGTTAGCAGTTAAAAGATCAGTATAAAAACAACTGTTAACTGAAAAAAAATTTACCTTGTCAAACGTCAATTACAAAGTGGCAGACTATGAATCAAATTCTGTCGTTTTATAAATATTACTTTAGTTGTCATTTGTCAAGTGTCAACTCCAGTAAGTTGACGACGGAGAGTCAAACTCAGTTCTGGGCAACTTTTTTAAAAACGTCTTGTTTACATGAATGGTACGCTATGTTGCCCTTTTAACAAGTCTTCAGGAAAGGAAGTATTTTACGGAATAAAAAACAGTGACGTATAGGAAGGTGCATGGGGAAGGTTACCTTATATCACTAGTAACTTATATAATTACCGTTCATTTCCGTTCCTATTCCATTCGCACATAGGACGTGGGAAAACGACTACCTACATGCCTTCGTTCGTCCTGTCATGTCCCTTATGTTCGTTTTCATTAGGTGAAATGTACTTTGGAGCTATAATATCTACAGTGTTTCACGAAAAGAACATCAACCTTCCGGGGGTTCCATCTGTGTTTACAAATATAGCATCCCGCCTCTATTTTCTTCGATCTTTTCCTTCAATCCGATCCGGTGAACATCCCAAAGTAGTCGAATAGTACTCAAGAACAGGTCTTACTTGATCTGTCTACGCTGTCTCCTTTACAAATGACGTACACTTTCCTAAAATTCAACTACCCGAAGTTCACCACTCGTTTTCGATATCATCATACATACGTGCTGGTTCCCTTTTATATGCCTTTAAAAAGTTACACATGGATATTTAATGGACGTGCTTGTGTCAGGCAACTGTCTTCGAACATTATGGCATTTTTCCACCGCGCATGTGATTTAAATTAAATTCTACAACCTCCCACAATCATTCAACCATGACACTTTCCCACACACCACAGCAACGTTAGAACACAGCTGCAAAGTACTGCTAACCCTGCCTGTCATATCATTTATGTATGTTGAGAAGAAGATCGGTCCTGCCACACTTGCTCCGGATACTCCTACAGATACCCTTGTCTTTGATGAACATTCCCTTCGACGGATATGTACTGCGTCCTATTACTTAAAAGTATTTCAGCTGCTCGCATCTGGAAACGTATTCCGTAATGTTCGTACATTCGCTAACAGTCTACAATGGAGCACCGTGTCAAACGCTTCCCGGATATTGGGAATGTCTATCTGCCTGTTGCCTTTACCGACAGTTCACAGGATATCGTACGAGAAAAGATCAGACTGTGTTGCTAGCATTGTTTTCTAAATCCGTCTTTCCTGCTCAAGTAAATTATTAAATTCGAACTGAGATTGAGAATTCTGCAGCAAACCGATGTTAAAGATATTGGTCTCTAATGTTGCGGGTCTTTTCATTCTTCCTGGTTTTATACAGGAGTCACCTACGTTGTTTTTCTAAGCGCTTGCGACTTTGAGCTGGGCAGAGATTCGCTATAAGTGTAAGTTAGGTGAGGGACCAGTGCCATTGACTACTCTTTGCAAAAACGTTTGAGAATCCTTCCGGACAGAGGGGATTTTTTTTATTTTAAACACTGTTAGTTTCATCTCTGCGTCACGAACGCCAATTACTGTGTGCTCCATATGAGAGACTGCGACGGTCTAACGGCGGTAAGTCTGAGCGGCCCTCCTGCGTGAATGATGTCTTAAATATGAAATTTAAAACTTCAGCTCTCTTTTTCATCTCATCTCTTGGCATACAGGACTGGTCCACTAGTGACTGACAGAAGTATTCGACTATCTTAGTGTTTGTACGTAGGACAGGAATTTTCTCTGGTTCCCGCTACTATTATTTGCTCAGGTATGACGGTGGTAGATGTTGTATGTTCACACCTCGATCTCTTAAAAGACACACTAATTTCTACTAATTTTACTTGCCTTTATTTGTGGGTTCTTTCTTACCGGAGAGTGAAACAGTTTTCTCTTCCTCGAATTTTTGTAATTTTATTACTAATTCACGATAGGTCTTCTTTACTACTCGGCACATACTTCTCGAGAGCTTGATTTACAGTCCGCTTAAGCTTTGAGCACTTTTTCCTCTGTGTCTGCCGTATTGGAAGTAAATGATCACCATTCATTGTTTAAGGGTATACTACTAACAACTGCTTATCTACTCTTTCCTAGAGTTCGTGTTGGATTTATTAACTTTAGTAAGAATCTTTTCTATGATTACATGTGAAACACTGTTCCCTGTCTACGTATTGGCATCATTGATAATGTCAGGCATGTATGTTGCTACAATATCCAAAATATTTTCATTGTGTATGGGCTGCTCAAGATAATTTTCGAAAATTTATTTCACAAGACTACCTATCCGTACCACATGCAATGACTCGACAGATGTCCCAGTATCTACTCGGTAGGCTGAAGTCCCCTCCGAATAATATTGCGTGATCTGGACGTATCCATGCTACTGAGCTTTGTCTTTCCATGAAAGACTCCAACGCTCTTTTGGCGGAATGAAGTACCCGGTATAAATATCCTAATAATTACCTTGAGCTCGACCCGTTACACGAGTCCTGTTCACAGTCAGACTCATTTTCTACCTCAACAGACTCTGTATTTCCGTCGACTTCTATGTCATATAATCTGTCACTTCGATATACACTCCTGGAAATGGAAAAAAGAACACATTGACACTGGTGTGTCAGACCCACCATACTTGCTCCGGACACTGGAGAGGGCTGTACAAGCAATGATCACACGCACGGCGCAGCAGACACACCAGGAACCGCGGTGTTGGCCGTCGAATGGCGCTAGCTGCGCAGCATTTGTGCACCGCCGCCGTCAGTGTCAGCCTGTTTGCCGTGGCATACAGAGCTCCATCGCAGTCTTTAACACTGGTAGCATGCCGCGACAGCGTGGACGTGAACCGTATGTGCAGTTGACGGACTTTGAGCGAGGGCGTATAGTGGGCATGCGGGAGGCCGGGTGGACGTACCGCCGAATTGCTCAAAACGTGGGGCGTGAGGTCTCCACAGTACATCGATGTTGTCGCCAGTGGTCGGCGGAAGGTGCACGTGCCCGTCGACCTGGAACCGGACCGCAGCGACGCACGGATGCACGCCAAGACCGTAGGATACTATGCAGTGCCGTAGGGGACCGCACCACCACTTCCCAGCAAATTAGGGACACTGTTGCTCCTGGGGTATCGGCAAGGACCATTCGCAACTCTCTCCATGAAGCTGGGCTACGGTCCTGCACACCGTTAGGCCATCCTCCGCTCACGCCCCAACATCGTGCAGCCCGCCTCCAGTGGTGTCGCGACAGGCGTGAATGGAGACGTGTCGTCTTCAGCGATGAGAGTCGCTTCTGCCTTGGTGCCAATGATGGTCGTATGCGTGTTTGGCGTCGTGCAGGTGAGCGCCACATTCAGGACTGCATACGACCGAGGCACACAGGGCCATCACCTGGCATCATGGTGTGGGGAGCGATCTCCTACAATGGCCGTACACCACTGGTGATCGTCGAGGGAACACTGAATAGTGCACGGTACATCCAAACCGTCATCGAACCCATCGTTCTACCATTCCTAGACCGGCAAGGGAACTTGCTGTTCCAACATGACAATGCACGTCCGCATGTATCCCGTGCCACGCAACGTGCTCTAGAAGGTGTAAGTCAACTACCCTGGCCAGCAAGATCTCCGGATCTGTCCCCCATTGAGCATGTTTGGGACTGGATGAAGCGTCGTCTCACGCGGTCTGCACGTCCAGCACGAACGTTGGTCCAACTGAGGCGCCAGGTGGAAATGGCATGGCAAGCCGTTCCACAGGACTACATCCAGCATCTCTACGATCGTCTCCATGGGAGAATAGCAGCCTGCATTGCTGCGAAAGGTGGATATACACTGTACTAGTGCCGACATTGTGCATGCTCTGTTGCCTGTGTCTATGTGCCTGTGGTTCTGTCAGTGTGATCATGTGATGTATCTGACCCCAGGAATGTGTCAATAAAGTTTCCCCTTCCTGGGACAATGAATTCACGGTGTTCCTAGTTCAATTTCCAGGAGTGTACATTTCTTACCGCGTAAACATTTCAGAACTTTCTACTTCGAGTTTCAGCCATATCTCCTTTCAAAGAATAATGTGAGTGCGCCAGCGTTCCCGGAGGGCACTGAATCCTGTAACTTTGTTGTGAATAATTCCTCAATTTGTTCTTAAACTTTTGAGTGTCCATTTCACATTCTGCGTACCGACTACAGAACGTTGATTGAGAGACCTCGAACTACCTCTTAGCGTTGGAAACCCGAATGTGCACCCCACAAGTACTTTGCTACCCGCGTAACTCCTTCCACTGTACTGTACACGTCTAATCTTTCTACCCAGGACTGTAAGTTCCCACTGCAAAACATTTGTGACTGTACCCTGATATATGAAAAATGTTGGCTTGAGAATTAAATTGTGTTACTTATGGATAAAAAGTAGTTTTGTGTATTTGACAAAAATAGGACACACTCTCTATTTTCGCCTTAACATGAGTTTTGCCCTTACAGAACGATGTGAGCTCAGTTCGATCAATATATTATAAACCTGAATGATTAGCAAAAAGAACTAAGAATCCCATGGGTTCTCTAATTCTATTTTGATCCACTAAATAATACCTACTTGCCACGCGAAATCGTACAATTGTTAATGTGACTGACACTACACTTCACAAATTTGACGCAGAACTTCGCTAGTGAAGTTTATGAAACATCTGTAGTCATAGAAAATCTGGAGCTGTTGATCTGCATTCCTGGACAAGATGACTACTAAAGTTAATGGATCCGTGATCTCAGCCATAATAAAAGAAAAAAATACCGTCTTTGACACAGTTTCTTTTACTAACGGATATTGGTTTCGATCCACCCCGCAGGTAATCTCTTGACCTAAGCTGTAAAAGGAAAAATAGGCGAGAAAATAAAATATCAAAAGCGTAACGTCACAAACAATGCGCTGAAACCGGGCACAAATAGTATCAACATCAATATATTTTACTCGACTAATAATGAGTAGCATTTCAACAGTGATATGGATGAAATAAAACTAACGCAGAAATAGGAATGATATGGTGGAGGAAAATTGTGTGGTCAGCTGCGTGACATGTGCACAATACTTGGTTTGTACATTGATACAGAGGAAAGGAGATTCTCTCATTATCTGTAATTTTTTGCCTTGTGAAATTTTTGTAATAGGTTTTTCACTTCTCCATGGAGATATGTCTCTTTCTTGCAACGTCGCTATGTTGCTTTCGACGCTTCATTTAGGTCCTATTTTGTGTTGTCGGCTTCTAGGTGTATATCTTGACCTGTCTCTTCGAGGTACTTATTCTAAGCCTTTTTACTTCTTTCTGTACCAGTCATGTCTTCACATTATCATTTAATCTTTGTTGAGTGTCCTGTGTAGCCAACCATTTCATAGAAACAGCGTTCTTCTCATCTGAAATTTTTTCTCACTTCCTTCACCAAAGTGTAATTTTCTTAGATATTTTAGGTTCTGATTTTGTCTCATGGACCTTCATTTGCCGCTTCAGATAAGCATGTTTTCATATTTTCGTACATTTTATTTGCCGATACTTTTATATCCTTCCTGATGTTGTATAATAACTTACTTGAGTCATTTCTCAAACTCTCGACATTGTACATGATTTTCGTCAGCTGATCTGTTACGATGTAAGTCTTGTTTGTAGGAAAAATAAGTTTTTTCGGCGACTAAGAAATGATCAGAGGCACATTCTGGACCACGAATTACTTACGCCTGAGATTTCCAGTTCCGTCTTTTGTCTAAAGTAATATAATCAATGATAGATAATAGATTGCCTGTGGCTTTCATCCATGTATAGTTGTGAATATCTCTGGGTGAAAACCGTACATTTGCAGTTTTTGATATCTGTAGATTACTGAAATGATTTATTCACTATAGATTCTCGTTGACGTTCTAGTGCTGGGTAATTTAATATGGTACCCTTTCTGCCGTTTATCGGTTTGAAACACCTCCTTCCGATTTCCAGACTTTTATCAGATCAAAAATGATACCCCGTTCCCAGCATTTACGGTATCATCTGAGCTATATGCTGGTACAGTACCAAAAAATGTTTTGTCGTATCGATATCAATCTGCAAATGTCATAGTCATTATACTTATTTATAACTTGCTTAGCGGTCGCTTCTTCACTCTCGTAGACTGTATGGCCTGCAGAAATCTCTTCGGTTCGGTTGAATCAAATTTTTTTGTCCTTCACAAATTGCAATATCTTCTAAGCTTTTCACGCTAACTAAGGCCATATAAGCATGACCTTTTCCGAATGTACATCTATCGAAAAGCGATTCTGGTACCTGGCGTCTGTAGCTTTTATTAATCATATCTTTTACGTTCTGGTGGAGATATTTGCATAACAACTCTGTACCCTCAAATGGTTTAAATGGCTCTGAGGACTATGGGACTCAACTGCTGAGGTCATAAGTCCCCTAGAACTTAGAACCACTTAAACCTAACTAACCTAAGGACAACACACACATCCATGCCAGAGGAAGGATTCGAACCAGCGTCCGTAGCGGTCGCGCGGTTCCAGACTGTAGCGCCAGAACCGCTCTGCCACCAGCGGCCGGCTCTGTACCCTCACAAAATATTGTTTATATCTAATCGAGAAGTAAAATACCAATTCTTAGAAATTTAGCTATATTCTATTTAATGTAACGGAATACTTTCTTAAAAATATTCATCCTCTAATGCACATCCTTGGAGGTTTAATTCCCGGAATTTCTCTTTGTTTATAACCGAGAAGTCAAGTAGCAATCGTCACAGATGCAGCCTTAAAAAGCCATCGGTAGTGCTTTAATCACTAATTTAAAAAAATCATCTACTCTTGTACTCCTTAATGGCTGATTTTTTAAAAAAATTATGAAACCCATATTTTTTTTATTTCCCAAGTGGGAAACCATGTACCAGTTTTTATAGTTCTAGCTTCGAAATTCCTTTAATAGCGACATGGTATTAAAAAGCTTTTCATCATCTGTTTCATCCCCTTAGGAGTGGAATTTTGGACAATCCCTTCTTAAACAATGCATAAAGTGTAAGACTCGCATCCGTTTCAGATTTTAAGTATCTATCCATAACGGCTTAGGCTGCGCGATGGTGAGTCAGGAAGTTCTCTTTTGTACGTAGAAGAGGTTGCTACTTCTTTTGGTACACAATTATGTAAGTAGTGCGATTCAGCCGCCCATACGCTGTCGTTTCATGAAACATGCAGTGCTATATGTTAGCTTCATAAACAACGCATGATTTTTCATATTTTCTCGGCCTCCATGGACAAACTATTATTCCTACAGAAAAATTCACACAATGTTTCACAAAGAAATTTAATAAAGTGAAAATTGCACTGAGATATTTTTCCAGTTATTCGAGAGAAACGTACAATAGTTACTTAGAAACACACCCAACTCCCATACTTTGCCCACACCATGTGTTGTTAATGGCACTCCCTCCCACAACTAAACAAAAATTGGCGACGGCATTAAATACACTCCTGGAAATTGAAATAAGAACACCCTGAATTCATTGTCCCTGGAAGGGAAACTTTATTGACACATTCCTGGAGTCAGATACATCACATGATCACACTGACAGAACCACAGGCACATAGACACAGGCAACAGAGCATGCACAATGTCGGCACTAGTACAGTGTATATCCACCTTTCGCAGCAATGCAGGCTGCTATTCTCCCATGGAGACGATCGTAGAGATGCTGGATGTAGTCCTGTGGAACGGCTTGCCATGCCATTTCCACCTGGCGCCTCAGTTGGACCAACGTTCGTGCTGGACGTGCAGACCGCGTGAGACGACGCTTCATCCAGTCCCAAACATGCTCAATGGGGGACAGATCCGGAGATCTTGCTGGCCAGGGTAGTTGACTTACACCTTCTAGAGCACGTTGCGTGGCACGGGATACATGCGGACGTGCATTGTCATGTTGGAACAGCAAGTTCCCTTGCCAGTCTAGGAATGGTAGAACGATGGGTTCGATGACGGTTTGGATGTACCGTGCACTATTCAGTGTCCCCTCGACGATCACCAGTGGTGTACGGCCATTGTAGGAGATCGCTCCCCACACCATGATGCCAGGTGATGGCCCTGTGTGCCTCGGTCGTATGCAGTCCTGAATGTGGCGCTCACCTGCACGGCGCCAAACACGCATACGACCATCATTGGCACCAAGGCAGAAGCGACTCTCATCGCTGAAGACGACACGTCTCCATTCACGCCTGTCGCGACACCACTGGAGGCGGGCTGCACGATGTTGGGGCTTGAGCGGAAGACGGCCTAACGGTGTGTGGGACCGTAGCCCAGCTTCATGGAGACGGTTGCGAATGGTCCTCGCCGATACCCCAGGAGCAACAGTGTCCGTAATTTTTTGGGAAGTGGCGGTGCAGTCCCCTATGGCACTGCGAAGGATTCTACGGTCTTGGCGTGCATCCGTGCGTCGCTGCGGTCCGGTCCCAGGTCGACGGGCACGTGCATCTTCCGCCGACCACTGGCGACAACATCGATGTACTGTGGAGACCTCACGCCCCACGTGTTGAGCAATTCGGCGGTACGTCCTCCCGGCCTCCCGCATGCCCACTATACGCCATCGCTCAAAGTCCGTCAACTGCACATACGGTTCACGTCCACGCTGTCGCGGCATGCTACCAGTGTTAAAGACTGCGATGGAGCTCTGTATGCCACGGCAAACTGGCTGACACTCACGGCGGCAGTGCACAAATGCTGCGCAGCTAGCGCCATTCGACGGCCAACACCGCGGTTCCTGGTGTGTCCGCTGTGCCGTGCGTGTGATCATTGCTTGTATAGCCCTCTCGCAGTGTCCGGAGGAGGGTATGGTGGGTCTGACACACCGGTGTCAATGTGTTCTTTTTTACATTTCCAGGAGTGTATATACCGTACTGCCCCTTATTTGCTTCTGACAAACTGACCTCATTACGGCACCGACTTAGTCGATCACTTACAAAATGTAAAACTTATGTTTGTGTAAATTTTACCAAACCGATTTTTAGAATTTTAACAGCAAAAAATAAACTATTACATCGCTGTATTCGTAGTGCCGTCTGACTGCGAAACGAATGTATTGGTAATGCTTAAGTCTGGATCGAACTGTCAATCTCATTAGTTTCAGCGTTACGTTTACAAAAAAATTCGTTTAGCTTGAGACAGAGGACAAGTCACTCTCTCACTTATTTTCATATTTAAAGCTATTCTTTAATGTTGTTATAAAACCCTGGACATTATTTTGTGAGATAAATTGTTGACGCAGGCAGAATCGTTATGGTATCTCTCCTTCGAATAGTATTTTCTGGAGTTTAGAACAAGCAGGTGGTTTTGTTATTTAATAGTAAATCTTACAGTACACATTTGGTGATAGGAAGCCACGTCGTGTGCAGACAATACTTTCGGGCTACCAGGATCTGTCTGTTAGACGTTTCTGGTAGCCGCAGGGACAGACGTGCAGTCGGTCACCAAGCCAAGGCGTTCCGACTGTCTCATAAGCGACCAGTGTGTAAAGAGCTAGCGTCGGAAAAAGTCCGCGAGTTTCCATGTTCACCTGGGGCCAGGCGCTATCGATCGAACCACCAGGTACTGTTGTCCGAGGTTTTTGGGAAGCCTTGGGCCTTTGGAAGATTTTTCTGATGGAATACAACACTTATGCTGCTGTGAACTAGTCTATGTTGGAACACAAAAGCATTTCTCTTGGCTTAGCCGAGGCTTCAGGTTGGAAATACTATAAAGTTCGGCCCGTGAAGATCACGATCACTGTGACATATGTGTTATTTACTTTGGATCTAAGCAAAAACTCAAAACACAGTGCCGAAAGCAGCCATGGGAAAAAACAATTCGGGAGCACAACATATTCTTCTCCCTGCATGGTTATTTGTGAGTCGGGCATTGGCGATTTCTTCAGCAGATAAAAGAATATTATTAACTTCGTTTAGGATTGGCTGGAAGGTAGAGCAGACGAGCTAGCGGGACGACATGGCGCTTGTGGAGACTTGTGATTAGCATGAAACTCTTATGTAGTGGCGGCTACGTGGGTGGTTTTTTCGAGTTTAATGAGGTTTGATGAAAGAGATGAGCAGAGAAATGGGGTGCTGAGTGACTCCAGGCATCGTTTTGACTCTTATTATGGGTAGGTTGCATTTTGGACATTCGTCCTGAGTGTAACTTTATACTGGCAACGGTCTGCTTGACTCGGAGCCTATGGTAAAGTCTTAGCTATACCGACATTTTAGATCTCACTCATCTCGGACAATTCTCTGCGTCAAGGAAAGTCTTACTCATCTCAGGTATCTTTTGATCGACTAAGGTATACTGAAAAATTATCCATTTGTCACGTAAAATCGTATAATTGGTAATGAGACTCGCAGTGTACGTCACAATTTTGACGCAGCGCTCAGTCGACTCCGCAAGAATGAAGTCAAAAACTTCTCTAACAAAGGAAATGGCTAGGAGCGATGGCTTTAGATAACACTGTGAATAGTATTGTGAGCACACTATCGAAGTGGAGCATTATATTTTCATTTTGTGTCATTTGAAAACAAACATTTGTACAAACGCATTTTTTGTTTGTTTATGAAATATTTGAAATCATAGGTATCTGGAACTGTTGATCTACCTTCCTGGGTGATTACTTAAGTTAATAGACGCCACGATTTTTAAATTTTTTGTTTATCTGCGAACGTCGTCGGGAGAGGTGATATTAAGAACAAGGGGCGAGTACTTTAATCCTCTTCAATCGACTTAAACTGAGTTCACATTTTTGGTATTAATAGACAATACTTACACGCCGAGACAATACTTACAAGCGCGGTAACCACCGCACAGGACTACCAAAAGCATGTAGCCTTCACAGAACGACATGAGGCGATCTTCCGTTTGCTGTTAGCAAAATCGCCGTCGAATTGCGGGTGTAGTCTACCGGGACTGTAGGGGAAACTGAGAGAGTAATCACAAAAGTAAGCTCTCCTATTTTTTTATAAGTACATTGACCTGTTTATTTCTACAATGGTTTATATCAGTTTACAGGTTGAACATTTAGCTATTTTTAGACATAATCACCACTTCTGTCGATGCATTTTTGTAGACACTGTGGCCGGTTTTGTATGCCCAAATCATACCAGCTCGCCGGCATGCTGTTCAGGAAGTTATGAACCTCTTCCTTCACCTCGTCGTCGGAGCTGAATAGCTTATCAGCCAAATGTTCTTTTCACTTAAGGAACAGGTGATAGTGAGGACTATTGGGTGGATGGGTGATTATGTTCCACTGAAACTGTTGCAGGAAAGCAACGGTTTGCCGAGAGATGTGTGGGTGAGCGTTGTCACAGGGAGTGTGTACATCCTTGCTCAACATTCCACTTCTCCGGCTCTGAATTGCCCTTTGTGTTTTTCAGAGTCTCACGGTACCTGTCAGCGTTAATTGTGGTCCCAATGCCCTCTGCGTTCAAAAACTGAATAACTGCGCGCAATCCGCACTTGGCGGTAACATCCAACAGCTACTCCATTCTGAACGGCTGCCAAGCCAAGACTGAGCTCCTCAGCGCGGCGTGCGCGTGTTTACACACAGCGCGTGAAGCACTCTTTATAAGAGGGTGACCAACTACCACACAAACAGAGTTCTGTACTTATAAAGAAGTAGGAGGCCTTACTTTTGGGATTACCCTCGTAATTCACCGATTTGGCTTCGGCAGCTGACGGCCGACACTACAGCCAGCGCCTTCACGTGAGTTTTGGGCACTCCGTCCTATAATCATATGATACAAAAGGGATTCAGTAAGTAGTGTAACAGCTTCTTTTCCTCGACCGATGCAGAATTTGTTAACATCGTGGAATGTATCCATTTCAGCCGCTATAGTTTCCTGAAATTGCGAGAGGGGCATATATGTGGCCTTCAAAATGGTGTCTGTAATGTAATTGTGTTCCTAGCAGAGAGGTGCTACTGATTTTCTTTTGATGGAGAACCAGGGCATCGCCTGCAGAAAGTTTAGAGAGACTAGTCACTGCACAGAATCACAGATAGTCATTCGGCGATACGTGTGTCATCATCGCAAGAAGTCGCCCATAACTGTATGATCTCCAGCCTGCCGGACGGCCGCAGGCAGCTGTGACTCCTGAAATGTTGGAACTGGGCACACTCTGATTCGAGGTGATCGACGGATCACAATGAAACACCTCGCTTCAGAACTGGACGTCTCTGTTGATAGCGTTGACACACAGGGCCACCCGTTCGTGTACTCGAAGGCGTGCGCCCTCTGAGTTTCTCTCTGCCTAACAGTAGACTATACAGAGCAAAGGAGGACTATTTGTGCAGATTTGCTTACGTGTTACGAGGCTAATCGTGACGACATTTTGTCTAAAAGTGACGAAACGTGGGTTCATCACTTAGAAACGGAACCAAAAAGGCAGTCCATGGAGTAGCTCCACGACACCTCTCCCCAAAGAAACCGCAGTCTCAGCCGGTGAAGTCAAAGCGACCATCTTCTGAAACTCCGAAGGAGATATTCTGTTTGATGTCCTCTATCGAAGCGCAACAAGCTACTCTGAATTGTATTGTGCTGCCGTGAGGAAATTTAAGTTCCAGCTTCTGAGTGTTCGTATCCTCTATAAAGGAAATGAACTGCTCCGTTTTCATGACAATGCAGGGACTCAGACAAGTTTGCGCACCCGAAAGGAGCTCAGAAATGTTCATTGCACTGTTCTTCCTTGTGCACACTACAGCCCGAATCTCGCTCCCTCAGACTTTCATCCGTTTGGCCTAATGAAGGATGCCCTCCACAGGAAGCAGTATGGGTGAAGGGGAGTTATGAGACACACATTGGCTCAGACGTCGATCAGTAGAATGATACCATGCATGCACACAGGCCCTTCCAATAAGGTGGCGTAAAGTTGTTGGACTGAACGGAGATTATGTTGAAAAATTGGGTTCTGTAGCCAAGTAAGTGGATAGTAGTGTGGTGTATTGAAATCTTGAATAAAGCCAACCCGATTTCAGAAAAAATGGGTTCAACTATTTTCTGAACTCTCTATGTTCTGATCTCTCCTCACAGCTACACTTCCATATCAATGGAGACGTCTGTAACTTGACCTAAAATATAATACACCAACCCAAACAAACAAATGCTATTTTCATGCCAAAATAAATATACGTACTGTCAATCTGCATCCCGTGACGCTTCAGTAGGTCTCCAATGATGAGGAGTCTGATAAAATGGAAATGTGCGTTTGCCATCATTGGCCGGGAGGGCCCTTACAGGGCAGGTCTGGCCGCCTTGGTGCATGTCTTATTACATTCGATGCCACATTGGGCGACCTGGGAGAAAATCTCCGACCCAACCGGGAATAGAACCCGGGCCTGTAGGACGGCAATCCGTCACGCTGACCATTCAGTCTGGTGACCATGTTGGACTATCGAGATTAAATGGCACTCTTCATTAAATGGCACACAGGTCTGTCTAACGGAGTATATATAACATCGTATCGTTTGCATGAAAAATAAGTTTCAGAAGTGGATTGTCTTTCGAATCTGAGCAAAACAGCACGTCCTCCAACTTCTGAACCTACCAGTTGCACGACTACAATGGTCTTGTGGTGTGATTTGAGAGGCTAGAGGTGACGATGAGTTTACGCCCTCAAAGCAATCACTTTAATTAGTAAGCCTTCTACTTGACTACCTGTCCCATGCGCCTTCTAAATTGATTTTGCCCTTTGACAGGAGTTATTGTTTTTAGCATGCATTAGAGGCTGTGATTTTTATCAGAATCGAAATGAACTTAAAATGCTGAAATAATTTAATGAAATGGTGGCTCTATTATTTTAGTCAACTGTAGATGGGCGGTTCATATACCAGCACGGGGGAGCGGTTGGGTTTAAAAAAAAATTATGGCACAGGTTTATTGATCATCACGTCTGATGACAAATAAGTCACGATCTGTTGGTAGGACACATAGGTGAAACAAACAGTTAACACTCCACTGGGTGGCAACTGGTTGGTAAAGACCAAGGTTTGTCTGATTAAACTATTTACTCTGGCTCAGAACTTGGATAATGCTATCTGAAATTATCTGACGCTGAATAGACTTTGACGGATTTGCTATACGCAGAAGTTATACTACGTTGATGCTGCTATGAATAAGTAGCGACATTGTGATTCCATTTTCCCTAACAAGCAGGAGCAGTAACACTAAACCCGTTTCAATTAAGGAAAGGTGACCACTCAAATGGATCAAAATAACGTACTGAAATCTTGGTTAATTTTAGCGTCTTACACTCCCATTCATCGTTCGTAGCAAAGAACTATCTGACTTATTTATACGGCAGTGCACATAAGGAGATCAAACTTCAAGTTAGAAGATCTAACATGATTAATATTTTCCTCGGCACACGGAGTTATCCGAGATGACTGAGGTCTAAACTTACGGTACAGCTAAGCCCTCACCACAGGCTCCCCATTAAAGACCAATGCTAGTGTTAAGACACGCTGAGGACAATTGTCCTAAGTGCAATGTGCTTGCAGCGAGAGTCAAAACCAGAATCTTATCAAGACTGGAATCTGAATCAGAAGACCAAGTTTCTCCTCTACTCACCTTCCATGAAACCTCAGTAAATATAAAGGAATTCACACAAACGCTCCAATAAGGATTTTGTGCTAATTGAAAGACCCCAAAAGCTCCATGCCTTTCTTCTAATTCATCTGCTTTACCCACTGGGCAATCCAAATCAATATTAACGATATTCCTCTCTCTTCTTGAGAAGCAGCCAATCTCTGATTTGTAAATTCCCGCACAAACACGAAAAGACATTGCGCTCCGGACTTGTTTCGTCCCACAACCAATTTACACATTGTGTTTTGCTCTCCGGTTAGCACTAAAGTGAAGAACATATTTATCACAGAGATAATTGTCAGGACAGCCCAAACGTTACAGTGTGTCAGACCACGGGCTTTGGCTAGACTAGGGGAAACGCTTTTGTCTCCTAACTTAGACCATTTCAGAACCGCCATAAGTATTGCACTCCATACTAAAATTCTTTTGAAGGTCTCAGGCTTCCCAAAAATTTGGCAAGCTCAAGGACACCAACTGACACCTCCCTTGACAGAGTCCAGGCTACGGTAAGCATAGAAACTCGCAAAATTTTGTGGGATCCATCCCCGTTCACAAAACGTTTTTATGAAACAGTCGAAAGGCCTTGGGTGGGCGATCTAAATTTCTCTTAGGACGCTGCCCCTTCTGTGGCTAGAGCCGCCTAACAGGTAGGTCTAGGTAAGATGTTCTTCCATCTCTTCTGCTGAAAGCGATTGTCTCGAGAAATTCTTGGGACCAGCTTTCTGTCCTCGGTCACTCCTTTTAGATGTTCGTTTCCCTAATACCTAAACGTTGCTTCAAAGCCTCAAACGCCCGTTGAAAAAATTAATGGTAATTGTCCAAACTGCTTGCTTGTTCTCAAAGTCAGATCGTAACATTTGAAGGAGAGCCCTCATAGAGATACCACATGGATTAACAACGAAAATGCTCCCATCAGTGACTGCTCATGTTGATGACTCGCTGTTGTCTCACGAAAATGATGTTGTGGGTGTAAAAGCAACGTCGAAGAGTAGCCATGTATATGAAAAATAGTGAGATTGCCTCGTCCTCTCTCACACTTTGTCGCAGTAACAGTTAATTGACGTCATAATTACAGCAGGGAGTGAAGACAAAGCCCTTGTCTCAGATCATTTGCATACTGTCAAGCGGAAAGTTTGAAAGTGATCCGATAAAATTACTTTATCGTCATAAAATATATTTCCAGACATGAGTTCAGTTTCAAAGCGATAGCCATGCATACCGTATTTGCTTTCTTGAAAAATTCTGAACTCAAATGGTGAAACTCCGAACTTGACATTACTATACAAACGAGGTTGGTTGTATGTAAATGACGAACGGGTGTTACTGATTCTGAACACTTCTAATAAGTGTCTGTCATTGTTACAGTGTCAGGATATGTTCTACAATTACTTCCTAGAAACAGAAACTACGATTTAATCAGTCATTAATAGGAAATTTATGTATCCACCAACTGCTGAAAAAGGAGTGTTTTATCTGTAGCGGCTACAGGAACTTCGTTAGAAGGAGAAGTCTGCTGCTTGTGGAAGAAAGATCAAAAGAATTTAATTCTCCCACGACAGCAGTGCGAAAACAATTATGCAGTCAGAATGAGTTTCAGCCTCTTTAGGCGTGAACGTTTTTTCGGCTGTCTTACCTATAGTAACTGCATGACTTTCAAACGGACTTAAAACAAAGAAATTATTTATCATTTTCTTCTCATTTTTTCTACTTTACACGTGCAAACATTTTCAACCCTACTCTATTGCTGGTACACAAACATTTATTCTTAGTTTCAAGGAACTTCCAATTACGCTACAGTTCACTCTTAGCTTTTCACGTTGAGGTTCATGATCTAGACTGGCCTAAAAGCTCACAATCAGCACGTAATGTTCTCAATAAAGGATGTGGCAGAGAAGAGAATCACATGCATTATAAATTTCCTCGCCTATTCATTTTGTTGAAGTATGGAAATGCATAAAAAAAACTTTCCGTGTACCAGACTATCAAGGAAAGATTTACGTGACTACGATATCTGCCCCACGTGTGAAGGAAGTCTACATTTTCGCTCAATTCCACTATTGAAGTTCACGAAATTAATTAACAGTACATATGCTACATGAAGTTTTACTAACATACTCACCGATTACTTCGCATCACAATCTTTGGAGAACGCGGTGAGCTGCGGAGTTCCGTTTCAAAGGGTTGAATAGATCATAATTTTATTGACTCGTTTTACTGCATACTGTGGTGTCCTGCCCACTCGTAATGTGAGGAGAGCTATGCGAGAGGCGTTCAATGAATTCGAAAGTAAAGTTCTATGTACTGACTTGGCAGAAAATCCTAAGAAATTTTGGTCTTATGTCAAGACAGTAGGTGGGTCAAAACAAAATGTGCGAACACTCTGTGACCAAAATGGTACTGAAACAGAGGATGACAGACTAAAGGCCGAAATACTAAATGTATTTTTCCAAAGCTGTTTCACAGAGGAAGACTGCACTCTAGTTCCTTCTCTGGATTGTCGTACAGATGACAAAATGGTAGATATCGAAATAGACGACAGAGGGATAGAGAAAGAATTAAAATAGCTCAAAAGAGGAAAGGCCGCTGGACCTGATGGGATACCAGTTCGATTTTACGCAGAGTACGCGAAGGAACTTGCCCCCATCTTGCAGCGGTGTACCGTAGGTCTCTAGAAGAGCGTAGCGTTCCAAAGGATTGGAAAAGGGCACAGGTCATCCCAGTCTTCAAGAAGGGACGTCGAACAGATGTGCAGGACTATAGACGTACAGTATATCTCTAACATCGATCAGTTGCAGAATTTTGGAACACGTGTTATGTTCGAGTATAATGACTTTTCTGGAGACTAGAAATCTACTCTGTAGGAATCAGCATTGGTTTCGAAAAAGGCGGTCGTGTGAAACCCAGCTCGCGCTATTCGTCCACGAGACTCAGAGAGCCATAGACACGGGTTCCCAGGTAGATGCCGTGTTTCTTGACTTCCGCAAGGCGTTCGATACAGTTCCCCACAGTCGTTTAATGAACAATGGAAGAGCAAATGGGCTATCAGACCAATTGTGCGATTGGTTTGAAGAGTTCCTAGATAACAGAACGCAGCAACTCATTCTCAATGGAGAGAAGTATTCCGTAGCAAGAGTGATTTCAGGTGTGTCGCAGGGGAGTCTCATGCGACCGTTGCTATCCACAATATACATAAATGACCTTGTGGATGACATCGGAAGATCACTGAGGCTTTTTGCAGATGATGCTGTGGTGTATCGAGAGTTTGTAAAAATGGAAAATTGTACTGAAATGCAGGAGGATCAGCAGCGAATTGACGCATGGTGCAGGGAATGGCACTTGAATCTCAATGTAGACAAGTGTAATGTGCTGCGAATACATAGAAAGATAGATCCCTTATCATTTAGCTACAAAATATCAGGTCAGCAGCTGGAAGCAGTTAATTCCATAAATTATCTGGGAGTACGCATTAGGAGTGATTTAAAATGGAATGACCATATAAAGTTGC
Source organism: Schistocerca gregaria (assembly GCF_023897955.1). Classification (NCBI taxonomy): domain Eukaryota; kingdom Metazoa; phylum Arthropoda; class Insecta; order Orthoptera; family Acrididae; genus Schistocerca; species Schistocerca gregaria. Next base: position 204,639,474 of record NC_064924.1, read on the forward strand.
TGGTCGGTAAAGCAGATGTCAGACTGAGATTCATTGGAAGAATCGTAAGGAAATGCAATCCGAAAACAAAGGAAGTAGTTTACAGTACGCTTGTTCGCCAACTGCTCGAATACTGCTCAGCAGTGTGTGATCCGTACCAGATAGGGTTGATAGAAGAGATAGAGAAGATCCAACGGAGAGCAGCGCGCTTCGTTACAGGATCATTTAGTAATCGCGAAAGCGTGACGGAGATGATAGATAAACTCCAGTGGAAGACTCTGCAGGAGAGACACTCAGTAGCTCGGTACGAGCTTTTGTTAGAGTTTCGAGAACATACCTTTACCGAAGAGTCAAGCAGTATATTGCTCTCTCCTACATATATCTCGCGAAGAGACCATGAGGATAAAATCAGAGAGATTAGAGCCCACACACAAGCATACCGACAATCCTTCTTTCCACGAACAATACGAGACTGGAATAGAAGGGAGAACCTATAGAAATACTTAGGGTACCCTCCGCCTCACACTGTCAGGTGGCTTGCGGAGTATGGATGTAGATGTAGATGTTGTAGGATGCCTAGATTGCTGCTTTCTCGGGTAGCTAAAGAACAATTCAACAAAATGACATTAGTGGTTTTTATTAACAATAGTTAATTTTGGGTCGCAAGCAGTTGGCCGCACGCAAATAATAAATGTCCATCGCTATATACAATGTCGTGCCAGTTATCACACAAGTTCGTATGAATCACTAATCACGGCCCTCCTAGTGCCTCTAATCTAGTGCGTGGTGTGTAGTCCGGGTGTGCTAGTTATTGTGCGTCTTCCACTGTCCGGCAGAGGCTGGCCGGTGCGCCGCTTGTATTCTCTTCGGCTAGAGGCCGCTTCTGGCTTGGTGCAGCCGTAGCCCGCATACTATTGACTGAAGCCGTCTCATAACCAACTCTGCTGAATCGTGTGAAACCCAGCTCGCGCTATTCGTCCACGAGACTCAGAGAGCCATAGACACGGGTTCCCAGGTAGATGCCGTGTTTCTTGACTTCCGCAAGGCGTTCGATACAGTTCCCCACAGTCGTTTAATGAACAATGGAAGAGCAAATGGGCTATCAGACCAATTGTGCGATTGGTTTGAAGAGTTCCTAGATAACAGAACGCAGCAACTCATTCTCAATGGAGAGAAGTATTCCGTAGCAAGAGTGATTTCAGGTGTGTCGCAGGGGAGTCTCATGCGACCGTTGCTATCCACAATATACATAAATGACCTTGTGGATGACATCGGAAGATCACTGAGGCTTTTTGCAGATGATGCTGTGGTGTATCGAGAGTTTGTAAAAATGGAAAATTGTACTGAAATGCAGGAGGATCAGCAGCGAATTGACGCATGGTGCAGGGAATGGCACTTGAATCTCAATGTAGACAAGTGTAATGTGCTGCGAATACATAGAAAGATAGATCCCTTATCATTTAGCTACAAAATATCAGGTCAGCAGCTGGAAGCAGTTAATTCCATAAATTATCTGGGAGTACGCATTAGGAGTGATTTAAAATGGAATGACCATATAAAGTTGCTGGTCGGTAAAGCAGATGTCAGACTGAGATTCATTGGAAGAATCGTAAGGAAATGCAATCCGAAAACAAAGGAAGTAGTTTACAGTACGCTTGTTCGCCAACTGCTCGAATACTGCTCAGCAGTGTGTGATCCGTACCAGATAGGGTTGATAGAAGAGATAGAGAAGATCCAACGGAGAGCAGCGCGCTTCGTTACAGGATCATTTAGTAATCGCGAAAGCGTGACGGAGATGATAGATAAACTCCAGTGGAAGACTCTGCAGGAGAGACACTCAGTAGCTCGGTACGAGCTTTTGTTAGAGTTTCGAGAACATACCTTTACCGAAGGGTCAAGCAGTATATTGCTCTCTCCTACATATATCTCGCGAAGAGACCATGAGGATAAAATCAGAGAGATTAGAGCCCACACACAAGCATACCGACAATCCTTCTTTCCACGAACAATACGAGACTGGAATAGAAGGGAGAACCTATAGAAATACTTAGGGTACCCTCCGCCTCACACTGTCAGGTGGCTTGCGGAGTATGGATGTAGATGTAGATGTTGTAGGATGCCTAGATTGCTGCTTTCTCGGGTAGCTAAAGAACAATTCAACAAAATGACATTAGTGGTTTTTATTAACAATAGTTAATTTTGGGTCGCAAGCAGTTGGCCGCACGCAAATAATAAATGTCCATCGCTATATACAATGTCGTGCCAGTTATCACACAAGTTCGTATGAATCACTAATCACGGCCCTCCTAGTGCCTCTAATCTAGTGCGTGGTGTGTAGTCCGGGTGTGCTAGTTATTGTGCGTCTTCCACTGTCCGGCAGAGGCTGGCCGGTGCGCCGCTTGTATTCTCTTCGGCTAGAGGCCGCTTCTGGCTTGGTGCAGCCGTAGCCCGCATACTATTGACTGAAGCCGTCTCATAACCAACTCTGCTGAATCGTTCTTGATCTTCGTACTGCCCTTGTCGTTGAGCCGGAACACAAACACTGTATTTGCCTCACTGAACTTGACGTTTAAGGACTGCAGCCACTTTGGAATTATAGATCGAGCTGTTGATCCTCACAGCTAGCGTTCTTTTAATCGAAACATCCACTCATGTCAGAATATCCAATCATGTCACCGTAACCTTGCGATCAGCTTCACTTATCTGGTTAAAAACAGTGTAATAAGAGTAGTTGAATTTTCAGCGCAAATCGTCCGATTGGCAAGTTTCTCAGTGATCCTCGTTTTCATTGTGGGCTGTTTCTTTATGTACAAATCATATTATAAAAGTATCCAACTCTGGTATGGGTGCGTCTTTGGTGGACCTGAACACAACATCCATCATGAAATCTCAGTCCTTTCGAAAATACGACAGTGACATTAATATTAGTACACTGTGAATGAGTCACCGGGAGTGACATTGATTAATCAGACTCTTAACGCTTATAGAATGCTATTAGAACTGTATTACATGCCTGAGCACTTCTAAAAGCTGCTGGGAATACAACATAGTACTTCGACACAAAAAACTCACAAATGCAACGAAGCTACGACCGAAGATCATTAAATAATGCAACGCTTTTTTCTCGGCCAATTTCGGTTGAAAAAAAGCAGAAGTTAATGTTGGACATCTTGGAAAATTCACCCTTCAGCCTCTGTAATTTCATGGAGTTCCGATAGCTGGCGACGTTATACGTAGCATTCGGAATGTCGTCTGTGACGGAGTTGCGTTCCAAATAGTGGTTTCACTGTGTGTCCTTTGGGGGGGGGGGGAGGAGAGGGGGGGCTTATCACCGCAGATACTTGTAGGCACTTGCAGAGTATTTACGAAACGTGGCAGTGAACAAAAGCACGATGAAATGTTGGGCGAGGCGCCTGTCATCATCGCAAAAGCTCGCGCAATTCTATCCGATATCTCGCGTGCCAACCAGAGCACACAGATTTGACTCCTGCAATGTTGGAACGCAGGGACACTCTCATTAGAGTTAATCGACAGATGACAAACAAACACATCGCTGCGCAACTGCAGTTCTGAGTTCGTGGAACTGACACACTCGTCCACCTTGTAAGTAGGCTGTTTAGGTTTTTTTATTGGTAACGCCACATAGCGCTCTGTATGGAAGATTACTGACTGTGCTGTGTGCAGTCTGTTGTTTTAATACTCGCCATTGTAGCGTTGGGCAGATGGATGTGAACAGCGCGTAGCGTTGCGCAGTTGGAGGTGAGCGTCCAGCAATGGTGGATGTGGGGAGAGAGATGCCGGGGTTTTGAAATTTGTAAGACTGGATGTCATGAACTGCTATATATATTATGACTATTAAGAGAAATGCATTGTTTGTTCTCTATTAAAATCTTTCATTCACTAACTATGCCTATCAGTAGTTAGTGCCTTCCATAGTTTGAATCTTTTATTTAGCTGGCAGTAGTGGCGCTGGCTGTATTGCAGTAGCTTGAGTAATGAAGATTTTTGTGAGGTAAGTGATTTGTGAAACGTATTGGTTAATGTTAGTCAGGGCCATTCTTTCGTAGGGATTTTTAAAAGTCAGATTGCGTTGCGCTAAAAATGTTGTGTGTCAGTTTAAGCACAGTTATGTATAATTTTTCCAAGGGGACGTTTCATATGGCGACCCTGCCAGGATACCTCACTGGAATCTTCTGATTTTTTTCTTGTAGATTGTGTGATTAGTGTGGATTTTGTTTATTGCTGGCGCTTAGTTGTAGAGAGAATCTCCTTTGTAGTTGGAGTTTTTAATTGTTTTACAGTAAAACAATTGTGGCATGCATGTAGATTTGCACCAAGTATTTCGCAGCTGCTACTGCAATTAACTAGATATTATTTGCTATGTTCTCTTATTTTTGCTCTTCAAATTGTGTTTTTCTGTGTTGTCATGTGAAATATTGTGACAATAATGGCGTGTGAATAACGTAATACTAGGCTCCAAAGTAAACTGAGAAATGACAGTGAAGACGAAAGCAGTGTGTTAGCGCCACCGAGTAATGAATTAACTAATGTTCAAAGTAGTAATTTGGTAATTGTACATAGGGAAATGGAGCGGGCCGCAAATAATGGTGTAAGCAGTGCAACAATTAGTGAACAGGGAAGCATTATCGATCGATCGGTCGGCAACAGCTCGCCTCAGGATTCCAAAATGACAGGACACAATCTTGCAAGCACTATAGATTCAGGTTTTGCGTTCTCGCCGTTTTCCCAAATAAGTCAAAAAATATTTTCTGCTTTTCAAAATGCGAATATTGCCGGTTCAAATGCACTGCCGAGTAGCACTGAGGGACACATTTCAGACACCAGTGCTCTGTTATTACAGTTAATTCAACAAATGGGAGAAAGGCTACAAAAGTTAGACAGAAAGCTTGAATAAAATCAGAAACAAATGGGATAAAATCTCCAAAAGTTAGACACAATGGAACAAAATCTTCAAAAGTTAGACACAATGGAACAAAATCAGAGACAAACACAGCAAAAGCTTCAAAAATTAGACACAATGGAACAAAATCTTCAGAAGTCAGACAGAGTGGAACAACACCAGAGACAAACACAGCAACAGTTAGACACAATGGAACAAAATCAGAGACAAACACAGCAAAAGCTTCAAAAGATAGACACCACACTTAAATAAACACGTGAAGATTTAACTACTGAGTTACATATCATTGAATCGAAATGTGAAAAAGTCTGTAATGACGTAAAAACACAAATTTGTGAGCATTTCCCACCTATTTTTTCGCGTCATGAAAATGCATTACAGAATCACGAAGCAGCCATAAAAGAATTGCAAACTATTGTTTATGAAAATCACGACACCTTGCAAGCTAAACTGGACCCAGTTGCATCGGTTACGGAACTTGCAAAAACGCAGGAAAACTTAAAGGACACAGTAGATTCGATTTCAACACAAATCGACACTCTGAAACTAGATTAAGAAAAACACACTGGGGAAATGTGTTCACTATCGGAGAGAGTAGCCGTACTTTCGGATGAGTTCACTAATTTATCTGCAAAGGTAGATGATGATCTGAATGACACAAGACCTGTAGCCATCACTGACAGAGAAGAATATGAACAAATTAGAATATTCAAACAAAATCAAAACCAAATCAATACACAGTACAAAAGAGAAATCCGAGAAGTACAAGATCAGTTGACGCAGGTAATACAAAAATTACATATTTCAAAGGACACTCGCGCTCCAACACGGGAAGAGGAAATTAGAAATACGGAAAAGCCACAAAATAATAACACAGGGCATTTCGGAAACCATGAAAGAAATTGGCAAGGTGCACCGAAATTTGAGATGGAACCGCCGACACGACGTAACAATGACCGATATGCTACTCGCCGACACGATGATTTTGATTATAAGCGGTTCATTACTGCAAGTAAATTCAAAACATTTAAGAAATCTGACAAGGACATTCATCCACAAGCATGGCTTCTTCAATTCTCTGATTTTTCCCCCCCAACTGGTCATTGAAGCACAGGTTAGAATTTATGTGTGGCTACTGGGAGAATGAACTAGCTGTAAGAATGCGATCGGTCATTCACGACTGCTACAGTGAAGGAGAATTTTATCATGCCTTCCTCTCAGCATATTGGTCTCAAGCTACACAAGACTGAGTAAAACATAGCGTCATAATGATGAAACATTTTGAACAATCTTAATTTTCCAGTCTTGTCAAATATTTCGAAGACATGTTACAAAAGAATCAGTATCTTTCAAACCCATACAGCTCCTCAGAACTCATCCGCATTTGCTTAATCAAATTGCCTGAACATTTACGCTGAAGCTTTTCAGCGACTCTTACAAGAATTGCAAAATTGACTCTGACAATCTCGGAACGCGAAAACAGAAGCACAACAATTACAAGTCACATCCGTCGCAATTCCACGATGAAAGAAATAATAACTGGACACGACAAGGCTATTCTTACAACGCAAATCGTGAACAACACAGAACAAGTACATTGACTTCTACAGAACTTAGCATACGGACGACGATAATTACGACACTTGGCACATTTTTTACCCTCAAGTAATGACAGAGATTATGTTACAACAAGACACACAATTTAGCGCAGCAGTACGTATTTGAGTGATTAGTTTTGTACTTAAAACATTTATTTTTAAAGATTTTTGAATTACAATGATACAAAGGCATTCCGTGATACATGTGATTCCATTGCTGTAATCTGTAACACCTGAGGGTATAATTACATTAATCCTCAGGGGGGGGGGGGGGGGTAGAAGCCTACTTTGTGTACCATGTGTTTGGCAAGCACAAGGAGCCCTAGCTAATATGGTATTTGCTTATACATCTTTACACATCGGTACCATATTTCTCTAACATGTAAATTACACAGCTACCTGGTTATTTGACAGAGAAACCAACATCTTTTTACTACGTCAGTGATTCATGTTTACGTAATTACACCGTTGGATAACGTCACACTTACGAAATTGTATTTGTCTGTACTTGTGAACTGTTCATACTTTTTGGAACCATTGTGATACTATGAGAGCTTTGAATGATGTATTTGGTATGGGATCATGATTTTTAAGATACGTTTGAGGCAGATGACACTTTTGACATGAGATGAGAATTTTTTTTAGGTTTTGAAATTATTTGAGGAAGCTACGACGATTTTGAGAGTTGACTGAGGGACTGCATGTTATTATTACGATGACTATGTGTATTATGCTGTTGCGGTATGTTTATGATCAATAAGCTGATGCTATATGAGTTCTTTGATTATGCTACGTATCTGTTATCATGAAATATTGGAAAAGTGTTGACGAATAAGGTAAGGAATAAAGAGTAGTGGTTAGGGACTCTGGTTTGTCAAAAAGGTTGTTGGAAACCAAGAATCGTACTTTAAGAGCTATGAAATGTATGTAAATGCGTGAATAACAATGCCGACGAAATTTTTTGGACACTGTTATATCAATAGGATTTTGTTTCTACAGATGTGTAACGCAAATTCTTGACCTGTGAAATTTTTTATTGAGACTGGTGTCGTAAATATTTCGGTAAGACAGTTAAGTGACCACCTGCACGTAATGCGTCGTGGGCACCCAGCTGCGCGACAGCCACCTGACAAAAGGAAGCCATTAGGTGAAAAAAAAGAGGCCATTATCCTCGCTATTGATATTCCTTTGTAGAAAGCATTGCAAATACGACACGCTCAAACTTGAAAACATATGATTATACTGTGGAGCTCTTAATTTATGATATTTATTAAATGTCTAATGAAATGATGAGAGACATTTCACGGCTATTGTCTTGCTAGTTGAGAGAAATGCCATATGGCTTGTTTTATGTATTTACTTACTCATTTTGTTTAATATCTAGTTTCTAGCTGAACTGCAGCATTGGTTAAAATAAAATTTTATAGATGTACTAATATAAATATTTTATGCCTACAGTTTCAGTACATAATAACTTTATAATCTACTTCACAAAAACGGGGGAGCACAAAAAGACACTCCCTTCAGAAGAATTGCATACAGAATTTTCTTTTCAAGTACTTGATAATTTCTTTTGTAGCATAAGTTGTGGTGCATCACTTTAATTACATAGACATTAAGATGTGAATATACATTTCCCTTATCTGCATTGTTGTCTTTAGTGTAATATTTTTTTTGCTTCAGCTTTGTCATATTTAGGTATAAGTTATTGCATTTGATGCTGCTGTTTGCCAGGCATTGTGCCACTGAATTTCACTTTGTATTGCTCTGTTACGCCAGTTTAACTACGGATTTAATTTTCTTGTTTGTGGCACAGTGCCTTATATTAGTTATAATATTGCAACTGCTTTGCCATTTTCCATTTTTTTGTCATTGTTGTTTGTGTTAATTGTTTTGTACTGCTGCATTGCGTCGTCCCTTAGTTTAGCATCTGAGCGCAGTAGGTTTAAGTTAGCTTAAGAGGAGATAGACTATATAAGAAACTAACTATGACGAATTGGAAGAAAAGCATTGAGAAGCTATAAGAAAATGGTTTGGCCAAAAAAGTAGTGTACAGTGGAGAAAAACTATTTTTGAAAGAGGATGTGAACAAAATACAGGAAGTATGCTTGTATAGTTTTTTTTTTTTTTTTTTTTTTTTTTTCTGGAGCAAATGTTGAAATAAGAGGGACGATCTATGGAATGAAGTTTTTGGTTGGACTGCAGTACCAAATGTTACCCTGAAAACAAACCCTGTCTTTTCTTCATGTCTCTGTGTACTGTTTCATAAAACAAAATTTCTTCTAATACTAAGTTACATTCACTATGATGAGGAATGCTGTCATCCTCAAGTATAATTTGCATTAATAGCATGTTACTTACTTCGTAAATATGTTTACACATTATTTATTCTGTTTTGTTCTAATGCTCATGTGTGAAGTTGATGTTTAAAAAGTTATTCTTATCTTTTACGTATGTACTTATGTCATAATTTTTGTAACACTGATGTATTTGTTATTTCTATTCTTTTTTAAAGCCTATATTACTGCAAATGGTATCTGTACTATTATGTTCTTTAATGATATATTTTGTACCTTTGTTATTGTATTCTCATGTCATAAAATTGTAATTGACACCAGTTCATCAAATTAAGTATCTTGTAAATTACATTTCACTGCGCACGTTTCTGTTGTTCATAGTATATGGACAATATGTGAGAAGTAGGGACTGATAGTGTTTGCACGTGTGTTAATAATTCAGCAAGGAACTGGATAACAGCATTGCTGGTTCTAAGGATATTTCAAAAAAAAATTTTGTGAGTGCAAAAGTGGTGGTTCATAGACTTGCTATATTGTCCGCAAGACTCTTTGATGGTGATTGTGCACCTGCACAGTTGCAACAAATGGCTGCTGGCCGTCTCTACAAGGACTACAGTGGGTCTGCAGCTTTGATGGCCCACCAATACCGTTATTTCTACAAGGACTACAGTGGGTCTGCAAGTTTGATGGCCCACCAGTACCATTATCTCTACATGGAGTATAGTGGGTCTGCATCTTTGATGGCCCACCAATACCATAATCTCTACTAGGACTACAGTGGGTCTGTTCTGTGATGACCAACCTACCAATATTCTTCAAAACTTCGACTGACTCTGCTGTGGGTTTGCTCTATTGTGGCCCATTACCTGCCTGCATGTCAAGATTCAGCACTGTCTTTCCGTTGGAAGGACAAGACTACTTCTTCAAGACAGCATGGAAATCCACTACTTACGTGTGCATTCTCTTTTACTGCTCAGACATTGAGTAAAAACACTGCTATTTTACTGTGATGAACGATCAGGACTGTCTTTATGGACTATGAGAAAATTTTAGCTTTGGACCAACATTGTATCGATAAGTGTTTTTGTTATTGTAATTATGAAATAATTTTTCAAATCTTATGTAAGTAGGCTGTTTAGGTTGTTTTATTGGTAACGCCAAATAGCTTTCTGTATGGAAGATCACTGACTGTGCTGTGTGCAGTCTGTGGCTGGTTGGCATTGTTGTAATACTCGCCATTGTAGCGTTGGGCAGATGGATGTTAACAGCGCGTAGCGTTGCGCAGTTGGGGGTGAGCGGGCGCCAGTGGTGGATGTGGGGAGAGAGATGGCGGAGTTTTGAAATTTGTAAGAATGGATGTCATGAACTACTATATGTATTATGACTATTAAGGTAAAAACATTGTTTGTTCTCTATTAAAATCTTTCATTCGCTAACTATGCCTGTCGATAGTTAGTGCTTTCCATAGTTTGAATCTTTTATTTAGCTGGCAGTAGTGGAGCTCGCTGTATTGCAGTAGCTTGAGTAATGAAGATTTTTGTGAGGTAAGTGATTTGTGAAACGTATAGGTTAATGTCAGTCAGGGCCATTATTTTTCGGGATTTTTAAAAGTCAGATTGCGTTGCGCTAAAAATATTGTGTGTCAGTTTAGGCACAGTTATGTATAATTTTTTCCAAGGGGACGTTTCAACGTGTTGGAGAACTCAAAAGGTATGTGCATGTTGGGTTCCTCGGCGCCGAACAGATGTCAATGAAGAGCAATGAAGGACTATCTCTGCGAAACTGCTTGCGGGGTACGAGGCTGCTCGTGACAATTTTTTGTCGAACGTCCTCACAGGCGATGAAACTTTGGTTCATCATTTCCAACCGGAAACAAAACCAATGCGTGCAGTGGCGCCACAGAGTCGTACAAACAGCTGCTGTAGATATGGAGACGGTTTTCTGGGACTCTCAAGACGTTATTCTCCATCATGGTTTGACAATCAACTCGGATGTTCATTGCGCTATACTCAGGAAACATAAGAAACGACATCAGCGAGTTCACCAGCACAAAAATGCAAGCGAACTTCTCCTTCTCCATGACAACACCAGGCATCACACAAGTCTGCCCACCCGAGAGGTACTCACAAATCTTCACTGGACTGTTCTTCCTCATCCACCCTAGAGACCGAATTCCACAATTTTAGACTTCCACCTGTTTGTCTTACTCAAGGATGTTCTCAGCGGGAAGCAGTACGTGCATGATGGAGCTTTACTGAAGCAGGAAGACGTTGGCTCCGACGTCGACAAGCAGAGTGGTACCATTCCGGTCTACAGGCTCTCAACAGTAAAGCGTTGCACCGAATGGAGATAATGTTAATAAAAAACGCTGTTGTAGCCAGAAGAGTAGGGAACAATATGGTGTGTTGAATCCTGGATGAAACCAACCTGCTTTAGAAATATATATATATATATATCTTGCCTTACGTATTGAACGCCCCCGGTACTAATTGTTTAAGTGCGGTAGGCAGAATCTTATTCCGTTATTATTATTATTATTATTATTATTATTATTATTATTATTTTCTTTTTTTACTTCAATTGCAGTTCGCCAAGCTTCCTATAGAATCGAATAGGAAGTAATCTTTGGTATTCACTTCACAGTCGTGTTTAAAGTAGACGCTAGATGTGGACAAAAGAGTAAATTGGGGGCTTTTAAGTAAGCACATCTTGAAGAGCGCAAAGCAGTCGGAAGGTGACACACCGCCTCCTGCCCTCCTCTCACCCCACCCTCACGCTGTGTAAATTTCATGTCTCTGTTGGCTGCAGCCAGTGACTCAATGGTAAGTGAGACCATCTACTTTCACCACATCTCGCGAATCCACATACGTGCAGCAGGCAGCCGCGCGAGGTAGCCGTGCGGTCAGGGGGTTTTGTCACGGTTCTCGCAGCTACCCCCGTCTGAGGCTCGAGTCCTCCCTCGGGTATGTGTGTGTGTGTGTTCTCCTTTGCGTAAGTTAGTTTAAGTTAGATTGAGTAGTGCGGAAGCATAGGGACCGATGACTTCATCAGTTTTGTCCCCTAATCCTTGCCACAAATTTCCAGTTTTGCAGCAGGCAGCGTGCACAGCACGAGGGACAGAGATTCGCCCTCTTCCCAACATCAGGTATATCGTCTCAAGGGCAGAATGAACCTGCCCGCCATTGTGCGCTGTCGTCCTCTTATTGACGAAGTACGCCGCGATTTCGGAATAAATTATTTGTTTGCTTTCTTTTTTATAACAGTACGACAGACTTCACCTTTCATCATGGATTTTACAATATCCATTCTTTATGTAACTGTGGACAGCCAGAGATCTGTGTTTTGCGTCACTCTGAATCTGCACTGAACTTCTGTTTTTGTTTGAAGTCTTTCCGTTCCAGTATTTGGTTATATTAAACCAGTGCTTTACGTTGACAGAAAAACTTTTGTCGATGGCATTTTTCTACGCTAACGGAAGAAATATTAGTACAACCTTTTACTAGTATCCCATTCACTCAAGATTTCTTGTTACAGCAGTGTATGTGGAGTACATGAAAGGATACATTTACAGGTCAACAGCAGAAGCAGTTCTCAAGTACTAGGTATCGACGCATGCTGGAAGACCCAGATTAGTATCATGGGCGGCAATGCAGGCATCCAGAAAAAGCCTGCAGATGGAGAATGCTGTCATGGCATAAGTTATGCCACGCTTGTTCTAGCTGTTCAAGTAGTTTAGGAAGAGTTGTTCGTTGACAAGTCGCATGACTCACTTCCGGCTACGTTATATCTCTCACTTGCTCTGTTCGAGACAAGTCCGCAGATCATGCTGGCCAGGGAAGTTCATGCACGTCTTTCAGAGCATGCTGAGTTTGACGGGCAATGTATGGGAGAGTATTACCCTGTCGGAACAACACATCACGTTCCTACTGCAACTATGGCAAAATAACGACTCTGACAACATTCTGCACGTGCCGAGCGCTGGTTAGTGACATCTCCAAAAACATCAAAGGTGATATAGATTTGTGACTTCCCGTTCCTCAGATTCTAAGAAGTGGGGTGCGGCAATTTTGTTTTGAAGGAATGCACTGTATGAGACAACACTCAACATGTCTACGTCGTACGTGCAAACAACAGTCACTTGCGTTCAGGTAAACCTGCTTTCATCACTGAAGACGACGGCGTGCAATTTCATTTACAAGTGAGCCTCTGACGGCACCAGTAGAACCGTGTGTGTCGATGCTGTGACATGAGTGTGGGTTTGAGTAGAGGTAGGCGTGCCCAAAGTCCCACAGTCAACAACTACACTCCTGGAAATGGAAAAAAGAACACATTGACACCGGTGTGTCAGACCCACCATACTTGCTCCGGACACTGCGAGAGGGCTGTACAACCAACAATCACACGCACGGCACAGCGGACACACCAGGAGCCGCGGTGTTGGCCGTCGAATGGCTCTAGCTGCGCAGCATTTGTGCAACGCCGCCGTCAGTGTCAGCCAGTTTGCCGTGGCATACGGAGCTCCATCGCAGTCTTTAACACTGGTAGCATGCCGCGACAGCGTGGACGTGAACCGTATGTGCAGTTGACGGACTTTGAGCGAGGGCGTATATTGGGCATGCGGGAGGCCGGGTGGACGTACCGCCGAATTGCTCAACACGTGTGGCGTGAGGTCTCCACAGTACATCGATGTTGTCGCCAGTGGTCGGCGGAATGTGCACGTGCCCGTCGACCTGGGACCGGACCGCAGCGACGCACGGATGCACGCCAAGACCGTAGGATCCTACGCAGTGCCGTAGGGGACCGCACCGCCACTTCCCAGCAAATTAGGGACACTGTTGCTCCTGGGGTATCGGCGAGGACCATTCGCAACCGTCTCCATGAAGCTGGGCTACTGCCCCGCACACCGATAGGCTGTCTTCCGCTCACGACCCACCATCGTGCAGCCCGCCTCCATTGGTGTCGCGACAGGCGTGAATGGAGGGACGAATGGAGACGTGTCGTCTTCAGCGATGAGATTCGCTTCTGCCTTGGTACCAATGATGGTCGTATGCGTGTTTGGCACCGTGCAGGTGAGCGCCACAATCAGGACTGCATACGACCGAGGCACACAGGGCCAACACCCGGCATCATGGTGTGGGAAGCGATCTCCTACACTGGCCGTACACCTCTGGTGATCGTCGAGGGGACACTGAATAGTGCACGGTACATCCAAACCGTCATCGAACCCATCGTTCTACCATTCCTAGACCGGCAAGGGAACTTGCTGTTCCAACAGGACAATGCACGTCCGCATGTATCCCGTGCTACCCAATGTGCTCTAGAAGGTGTAAGTCAACTACCCTGGCCAGCAAGATCTCCGGATCTGTCCCCCATTGAGCATGTTTGGGACTGGATGAAGCGTCGTCTCACGCGGTCTGCACGTCCAGCACGAACGCTGGTCCAACTGAGGCGCCAGGTGGAAATGGCATGGCAAGCCGTTCCACAGGACTACATCCAGCATCTCTACGATCGTCTCCATGGGAGAATAGCAGCCTGCATTGCTGCGAAAGGTGGATATACACTGTACTAGTGCCGACATTGTGCATGCTCTGTTGCCTGTGTCTATGTGCCTGTGGTTCTGTCAGTGTGATCATGTGATGTATCTGACCCCAGGAATGTGTCAATAAAGTTTCCCCTTCCTGGGACAATGAATTCACGGTGTTCTTATTTCAATTTCCAGGAGTGTAGTTTGCAGCAGTGGCTGTCACAAGCCCTCTTATCTGGGCTTAGCTAGTGTAAATCTGCCACTGTTGCTCTCACAATAAGACAATACTGGCGCCATCTGAGCTGCGCCGTTGTCTAGATGTTCACGAGATCACTGTATCGCTGGCTCTTTTGTTATTTGCTTTGTTTTATTATTACTCGCGTAACAACTAATATATGGAATAAAATATGTTACTACGAAAAGAGTCCTGAAATACCTTTTAGTTATGCTGTGCTGTGACTTTCTTTGGATAATTAATTTTCAACAAAACAAAATATATTATTTTCTTATGATTCTGGATCTGGCTTTCAACTAAAGGAACATTTTTTCGTTACTGTAACTCACTATAAAGTTCAACATATCTTCCTTACTTTATAGTTATTGAAAAGGTTAATGCAAATTATTTTGTCATCAATACTGATGTTACAGCACGCAACGATTGTTCAACATCAAAATTTTGCGGTGGATTTTTGATAACAGTAAAACACCAATAATTACCACGACTAACACGGGAACATGAGACTATTATCGGAGAAAAAGATGTCTTTACTGTAAGGTTTGCCTGACCAGAACAACGCACAGCAAGATTTCTTTTACGTTATGAAGGTAAATTATCTTTTTGCACTGTTAATAATATATTATCAGCAGCTCGCGTCAACCTGTAAAACACATCATAAAATCTGCTGCTCTGCTCTGCAATTCCGAAAGCTGACAGAAATAATGTTACTTCATTATTACCTTCCCCATCTTCTTTGCGGTATGATAGATTTCATTTAATGCTGTTTAAATGCGCGTGGCAGCGGCTCGTTGGTTCGTAGCGCAGCTCTGCACCACGAATAATATTTAAATAACTGACAATGTCTTAAAGGGATGGGATAAAATACGAGGCAAGCTTATTACAGATCATAATGCAAGGTTTCACTAAGTAACTCTATTCAAAACATTTAAACAAATCAATTAATTACACACCTTTCCAAGGTTATGTCTAATGGCGTCCCTCTCACAATCTTGACAAAAGAATGCTAAGCTAGCGTACAATATAACGTCACAGACTATCGTACTCACGTAACTCCAAAAAGACGACAGAGAAATTAATGTTATTTTTTTTACTATTTATACTAGTCAACTATTCTCATCTTTGTTTGATATTTAGTAGGTATGGTCTCTGGCGGTTTCAGTACTCGCCGACACAGATATTATCTAAAGGAAATAAAAAAAAGTACATAATTCTATACAAGAACAAAACATGACACACAATGGTTTCTCCTTATTACATATCTCTCTTTTGCTAAGAGACGTTATAACTGACACCAGCACCGGTGCATAACTGACCCAGCACGTCCGTATGTGGCAGTTCTCCTAAAAGACCATGACGCCACTTGGAAGTCTGCAGTTGGTCCTTTTCAGACTCGCTCATTTGGTTGTAAGATGTAGAGGAGCATCTCTGTGGTTCAAATGGCTCTGAGCACTATGGGACTCAACTTCTGTGCTCATCAGTCCCCTAGAACTTAGAACTACTTAAACCTAACTAACCTAGGGACATCACCTACATCCATTCCCGACGCAGGATTCGAACCTGCGACCGTAGCAGTCGCACGGTTCCGGACTGCGCGCCGAGAACCGCGAGACCACCGCGGCCGGCCATCTCTGTAGCATGGTTCCCTGCTTCTCACGTTCGCACCACATTGATCGTTCTGGATGTGAGTATTTTCTATTAAAGGGTCGCCACAGATGGCGCTCTGGTAGCTGTGTCACTACGCTATGTGTTGGCGGCCGAGTTTGAAACCATTATCAGTACATCTAATGTCACCAAGGTGCATGTGCTGTCATCGCATCAAAGTCGACGTCGTCTTAAGATTAGTATTGATTTTTTTACAGTAGTATATTTCGTCGTGAGCGTAAATGTTAGTGTATGACTCTGTGGTGTCACCGCCAGACACCACAGTTGCTAGGTGGTAGGTGGACCCGCGTGTCGCCAATTTCAGTAATTGCAGACCGAGCGCCGCCACAGGGCAGGTCTACAGAGACTTCCAAGCACTCACCCCAGTTGTACAGCCGACTTCGCTAGCGATGGTTCACTGACTTCTACGCTCTCATTTGCCGAGACGATAGTTAGCATAGCCTTGAGCTACGTTATTTGCTATGACCTAGAAGGCGCCACATTCAGTTACCATTGTTATTGTGAATCATGTACCATCAAGAGCCACGTTCGTCATTAATGGATTAAAGTTAAGTATTCCACCAGCTACGTCCGTTTTTCTCAGTTCTAGTTCCCTTGCCATGTTCCAGACGTCACGCCAGCCTGCGTGAGCAAAAACGCGTGCATTTCGGCCTCCTTTAGTACCAAGGTGTTGGTTCGCCTGCCAACCACAAAAGACTCTGTCTTCCGATTTGCTGGACGGCAAATGGCACTGATTCTCAGCTAACTAGTGCCAGGATAAACATATCTACACCGTTCACTGATGCCCGTCAGCGCTAATATTATGGTCTCTTGGGGAGCCGTTTCCGAGAGCATGCTCGACAGTTATCCTGTAGGCAAAACCGCTTGCTTGCGGCTGCCGTTCTGTCCAGAACACAGAGAACTCAAGGACAAAATCGTTTTGAGAAAGGTGCCTTTGCGTTTAGCGTTGATTGGTATAAGGTCACCTAACTACCGCCCTGATAGTCTATGCCCACAACACATACAGCATCTAGGTGAGTGAACCGTTTTCTTCTCTGGAGGTTAGCATCAAATCTTACCAGTAATCGCGACAGGAACGAGAGCACACGAAGTCAGCGCATGTGCAACCATAAATTAGAACAGCATGTTAATGTAACTGCAAAATTAGTAATATAAACGAAAAATTACAATACAAACATGAAATTCCATAAGAAATTTAAGCTTAAAATTTAAAATAAAAACGTTATGGAAAGTCTTTGAATTCCCACGGCCGGTTTGATGCCAGTATCGCCAACAGGCAAGACTTTTCCTTCTTCTCGATTTGCGGGGGGTATGAAATATCTGTATAGATACTTATACACTGAAAGGGCAAAGTAACTGTTATAGGAAAGCGTATTCAAATACAGAAAATCTAGAATAGGCATATGATCCTTTTGCTGTCGACAAAGCTTGTATAAGAGACAGAGGCAGAGTTGCATCGGTTAATGCTGCAATAATGGCAGGTTATCAAGATTTAAGTGAGTTTGTACGTGGTGTTATAGTCGGCTCACGAGGAATGGGGCACAGGATCTCCGAGGTGGTGATGAAGTGTGGATATTGGCGTGCGATCATTTCACAAGTGTACCGTGAATATCAGGAATCCGGTAGAACATCAAATCCCCGACATCACTGTGGCCGAAAAAGATCCTGCAAAAACGGGACCAACGAGGACTGAAGAGAATCGTTCAGTGTTACAGAAGTGCAACCCCTTCGTTAATTGCTGTATATTTCAATACTGAGTCAACGTGAGGACGACTCAAAGGAACATCATCGATATGGGTTTTCGGAGCCTTGATGACTGCGCAACAGAAAGCTTTACACCTCACCTGGACCCGTAAGCACCTACGTTGTACAGCTGATGATCGTTAACCTGTTACCCGGTCGGACGAGTCTCGTTTCAAATTGTATCGTGCGGACGGACGTGTACGGGTATGGAGGCTACCACATGAACCCATGGACCCTGCATGTCTGCAGCGGACTATAGAAGCTGGTGGAGGCTCTGTAATGTGGTGTGGGGCGTGTGCAGTTGGAGTGATTTGGGACCCCTGATATGTCAATATACGGCTATGAGAGGTGACACATATGTAACCACCCTGTCTGACCATCTCAAACAGTTCATGCCCATTGGGCATTCCGACGGATTTGGGCAATTTCATTAGGAAAACGTGACACCCCACACTTCCCGAATTGCTACAGAGTGGCTCCAGGAACGCTCATTTGAGTGTAAACGCCTCCGCTGGCCACAGAACTCTCCTGACATTAGCGTTATTGAGCATATCGGGGATGCCTTGAAACGTGTTGTTCAGAAGAGATCTCACCTACTCGCACTCTTACGGATTTAAGGATAGCCTTGCAAGATTCTTGGCGTCAGTTGCCTACATCCCTACTTCAGGCACTAGTCGAGTCCATGCCACGTCGTATTGCGGACCCTCTGCGTGCTCGCGCGTCCCTACACGATATTAGGCAGGTGTGCCAGTTTCTTTGGCTCTTCAGTTATTTGCGAAGAAGTCTCGGTGCACTGCTCCTGTTCACACTTATCCCTATTTTCTTCATTCTTTTGGGACTCAGAAGATGAAGAAAACCTATAGCATTGCTGTAAAGTGGCAGCAGACATCTTGTCTCTAACAGAAATCGTTCCCATGACATTATCAATCGCCCCTGGAGTTTATTCTCAAATTGAATGCACTTACTCATCTAATGCCTTCATTATTCCTATGCGAAGACAATAAATAGTTGATTACAACGTTGAAATGTGGCTTTCATGCAAATATCCACCAGCTTTCTCTATACAATATAGCGGAAAACACTTCGTGGAATTTGCACTGTTGCGAAATGCAGGAAATCCACGAGGATCGATGACGGAACAGTGACTGGAAGTTGACTCAAAACGTGTATATAAATGTAGGGTATAGGACTTAAACAGCTGAGAGATCCACAATTTTTTCCACTAGATGATTGGCGACAAGCACTGCAATCAATAACTACAATATGATACCTAGGACTTTTAGAGTCATCATCATTTGATGCGGGCCGCTACGAATTCCTCTCCTGTGGCAACCTCTTCATCTCAGAATAGCTCGTGAGACTTGTATCCTCAGTTATTTGCTGGATGTCTCTTTCGTCCTCTAAAGTTTATATGCTCTAGAGCTCGCTCTAGTAACATGGAAGTTACTCCCTTATTCAGCGCCGAACCTCCTCACTCTTTATCTTACCAGTCCACCAAATTTTCAAACTTCGTCTGTAGCATCACATCTAAAATCCTTCAATTCTTTTCCGTTCCCCTTTTCCCACAATCCATAGTCCGGTAAATTTCTTCCTCAGATTGGTACTGTGAGACTTCTCTTTGCCTGGAATTCCTTTTTTGCGAATCTAGTCTGCTTTTGACATCCTTTCTCCTTCAGTCATGGGATATTTTTCTACCGATCTCCCTTCCTTAATTTCATCTACTTTGTGACCATCAATCGAAACGTTAGATTTCTTGCTGTTCCCGTTTCTACTACTTCTCATTACTTTCGTCATTCTTCGATTTGCTCTCAATCCCTATTCTGTACTCAGTAGACTGTTGATTCTGTTCAGCTGATCGAGTGATTTTTCTTCACTTTCACTGAGGATAGCAATGTCATCAGCGAATCTTATAATAGATATAATTTCAACATTAATTTTTAATCCCACTCTTACATCTTTCTGTTCATTGCTTCTTCAATGCACACGTTGAACGGTACGGGCGAAAGAGCACATCCCTGTGTTACACACATTTTCATTCGGCTCTGCCTACACCATATCTGCATCTACATCTACATCCATACCGGGTTTTCCTCAGAATGTCGGACATCTTGCACCATTTGACACTGTCGAATATATTTACCAAGTTGGCAAATTTTTTAAACGTGTCCTGATTATACATTACTGTTGCTTCCATTGTCAATCGCAATGTTAGAATTTCTTGTTTGGTTTCTTTAGCTATCCTAAATCCTGATGGTCACCTAACACATCCTCAGGTTTTTTTTCAGTTGTTGTGCATATTATTCTTGGCTGCAGATTGAATGCATGAGCTGTTACCTTGATTGTGGGATAATTCTCGAACTTTTCAGCTCTTGCAGTGTTCTCAATTGTGTACACAATGTTTTCCAGAAAGTTAGATGGTACATCGCGAGACCATACATTTTAGACGCCAGCGTGGTTAGTCATTTTGGGGCCACTTCCCCCAGTGATTTTAGAAATTTTGTTGGAACGTTACCTATTCCTCCTGCCTTATTTGATCTTAAGTCTACCAAAGCTCCTGTCATTTCTAATACTTGATTTATACCTTCTGTATCGATTAGTTTCTTGTTCTCTCACATCAGACAAATCGTCCCCCTCAGAAGCCTTCAATGTCCTTTCTCCACCTGTCAGTTTTCTTCTCTGCACTTAACAGTGGAATTCCCGTTGCTCTTTTAATGTTACCACCCTTGCTTTTAATTTGACCGAAGGTTGTTTTTGCTCTTCTCTATGCTGAGTCAGTGCTTCGAACCATCACTTCTTTTTCGTTTCCTTCCCACCTTTCGTGCATTCATTTTGCCCTAGCTTCCTTGCGCTTCCTATTGATTATATTCCTAAGGAACTTGTATTTCTGTATTTTTGAATTTCCTTGAACATTTTTGTACTTCTTCTTTCATCGATCAGCTGAAGTAAATCGTCTGCTATGATCCCTTCGTAGTTACCTTCCTTGTACCTACGTTTTTCCTGAAAACGTGTGTGATTCACCTTTTTAGAGACGTCCATTCCCCTTAAACTGTACTGACTACTGAGCTGTTCCCTAACGTAATATCTATAATCTAGAGAGCTTCAAACGCATCTTTTCATTCCTTAGTACTTCCGTATCCAACTTATTTGTCTTTTTATTCTTCCTGACTGATCTCTTGAACTTCAGCCTTGTTTTCATCACTACTGCATCGTGATCTGTGACTGTACCCGCTAATGGGTGTGCCTTCCAATCCAAGCTCTGAATTTGGGGTGTCTGCCTGACCAAGAAGTAATCTATCGGAAATCTTCTCATATTTCCCGGCCTCTTCCGAGAACATGTGTGCCTCTGGCGGTTCTTGAACTGGGTATACGCTGTTATATCTGAAATTTATTGCAGGACTTAATTAGTCTTTCTTCTCTTTCGTTCCTACTACCAACACAATATTTTCCCATTTACCTTTCTTGTACTCCTTCACCTATAACTGCATTCCAGTACGCGATGACTATCGGATCATCTGCGTTTACGAACTGGATTACCCTCATATACATTCTCTATCTCTTCATCTTTATTCTGCTACGTCGGCATGTATAACACCTGTTCTATAGTTGTCGGTGTAGGTTTGCTGTCGATTCTGATCAGAGAAAATCTATCACAGAACTGTTCGCAATGACTCTGTCACTGCCCTACCTTCCAATTCGTAACGGATCCTACTCCCGTTACACCATTTCGCTTCACTGACCCCCAATGCATCTCGACTGAGCCTACAAATTAGTATATGGAATGACCTAAGACGGAATGACCACATATAACAAATAGTGCGAAAAGGACATGCCAAGTTGAAATACACTTAAAGTATCTCAAGAAAATGTAATTCTTCCATGGATAAAGTGGCTTACAAAACATTCGTTCGATCCATATGTGAGTATTTTTCCTTGGCCTAGGACCCTTACTAAATGGTATCTGTAGGAGAGATAGAGAAGATTCATAGAAAGGTGTCATTTGTCTTCACGAGTTCGTTTATTCGGTTTGAGACCGTTATGCTAATGCTCAGCAAACTTGTGCATGACGGAGAGATTTAGTATTGGAATTCTGTGAGGGTACATATCGTAGCGAAATTGTACACATATTTCGTTCTGTCTCGTACTTCTCGTGAAATGACCATGGTGAGAATTTAGGAGTCATGTTCGTGAATAGAACAGGAAAGAGGGAAAAATTTTGCGATTTAAGAAGTATTCTCCGCCATATACCGTAGTAAGGCTTGCGGAATATGTATGCACTGTGAGATTCATTAACGGTGCTGATAACAGTATTCCATATTATCACTTTTTCCAAATATTACCTATGAATGGAGGTAGAAATCAGTAGAGAGGGACATGGGTTGTCAACGGAAACATTACATAATTGTATAAAGGTTTTGTGTGATTCTTTGATAAGCGGTCCATCTTAAAAAAAAATTGGAGTGAATTTACGCACAGTTTATCAAACCTTATGAATAAAGCTATTAATCAGCGCATGGGAACATGTCACAAAGTATCTTCAGCTGTTGAAAGGCCTGATCTTAAGAAAAAATTCACTGATGGCTCGTAAAACTGTTGTTTTATTGATACAAACACATTTCGCTGCCTAAAGCCGCATACGCAGATGCGAACTATATGGTAAAGAGTAATATTCAGTATCTCGATTTGGTGAATTATTAAAATTAATAAACGTAATGTCTAAGGTATACTCACAATTTTAAAAGGTACTAGGTGAATCCACCGTTACTAGTCAAGAATACGCTGTATACGCTGTACACCCGCTAATGTAGAAAAGTTTCTGATGAGAAAATACATGTATGGATCAAAGGACTTGGTGTACTTGCTGAAAATGTAACGGTAACTGGTGATATTACTTTGTATTATAATTATTAATAAAGTGTTTTCCTTTGATCCTGTAACCATGGGGGTCAACCGACAACCGCTAGATGTACATCTGGTAATCGGGGCCTCAAGGATGCAACAATTTGAAAAAAATTAACGAAGCATAGTGCCGCACTGCCCGCTGGGCGCCCAGCCGGCCGGTTATGCAACCCGTTTGGCTTGGCGCTAGTGAATACTGACTGGAAAATATTCAGTGAGCACTGGGTAGACAATACTCACTGAAAAACATATCTTGACTAGGAGCAATCGGTATAACTACGATCATTTAAAATTGTGAGTATGTTTTAGATGTTACCGTTATTAATTTTAGTAATTCACAAAGTTCTGACACTGAATGTTATTCTTTTCTATGTAGGTTGCAACTGTTGGTGCAGCCTTGTAAAGTGAAACCGGCTGTATACTAATACAACCTCAATTTTACCTGCTGTCAGCGGATGTCATCATACCATCATGTCTTGTATCGAGACGAAATAGAATAACCCTAAGCCAGATTTATCTGAAAATTTATAAGGCAGAAAATTTGAATGTGAATTCACACAATATGCTGTATCTCAAACGCTTTTAACAGTCAGGGGTATATGGTTTTCAACTTGACCTAAGGTGTGATAGCAGCAAAGATACAGTTGTAGTCGGCGTACCTCGTCCTATTTCATGGGAAAAACTACGGTTACTTAATCTGCGTCATGATCCATGCTTGCTCCAACACTACTTTTCCATCACTAATCACTCACCATCCAGGTACTGCTCTACTTGTAAGTCTCAAAGACGTATGAGCGTTGCACCACTCACTTCAACGACTAAATCCAATGTTCATCTTTAATAATGACAATACATACCTGATCATCAGAATGAAACCAGTGTAGTCGGCAAAGATTTTAAATCTGTGGCACACAATTTAGTGTATCAGTTACTAATAATAAAACTGAGCCTCTCGGCTTGAGACACTATTTACACCTTTTCTCATATTCTGAAGTTTATAAATAAGTAACAAGAGTAGCCAACATACATGACTAGTATCGCTGTAGAGAGTATTTCACTTTAAATTGCTATCTGAAAGAGTATCAATACCGGGAATCGTTACATCTCAAATTTTATGCTACCGTACTTGCGACCCAACAAAGAACCGGTAACGATTCAAACACGTGAGGGACAGTTTCTCCACCTAACGAGTACATGGAAAGCATATACCAAAAAACTCGCTGAAGAGTTCCAGGCAATTCGTCACGAGTTACGTGGGATACAAATTGTTACTGGAAATATATTGCAGAAGAAAAAGAATACAGTGGACAAGTGCAGATTACGAGAAATCAGTGACACAGTCTGCGGATTCTTTTCAGAACAGTTCAGAGAAATGATGATACAATTTGGCAATGTGCTCTACGCAAAAGGCGATACGAAAATTGTCCTTGTATATTTCTACGTCTCGATGGCCAGATAATAAATAATCTGAAACATCTGGTAAATACTCCGCGCCAATGGCAGTCAAACTAATCGCCACGGTGACCATTGTTGACAATGATAGAAGCATATTACTAAAATCATTATCAGCTTTTTCAAGAATCTATGTTCAAAATCATTCAGAAAATTGTGAATGTGGGTCAAGACAAATAACTAATTTTCTATTTAGAAATGGGGAAGGAGGAGTAAAGAGCAGATTCTTAATTACTAGTTCTAATGAGACGTCATAGTCAAAACTGCGAATGTAGATATAACCATGGATCAGGTAATAAATATTTTCGTCGGTACTAATTATGGAGTCTAATTCCTGCGTGGCTTATCAACATCTTACCAATTGGATGTCACCAACAAAAGCCCGTTTCCAACGACATTGCACATAAATATGAACTCAATTATCAGCCAACGGACTAAGAATTTCCCTAGGTTGAAGACTGGGCCAGTATTCTGAGGAAAATTAATTTGTGATACTGTCAGTCTTGAAATTAA
Organism: Schistocerca gregaria; assembly: GCF_023897955.1. NCBI lineage: Eukaryota > Metazoa > Arthropoda > Insecta > Orthoptera > Acrididae > Schistocerca > Schistocerca gregaria. Next base: position 204,664,297 of record NC_064924.1, read on the forward strand.
TTTTTTTTAATGCTTCATACTTGTTTCAGGAAAACAACAGACGATTTGGAGCTCCAAACAATACGTTATCGCAGTCACTGTTTGGAGGTTTCATGACGCAAATTCCTCGCAGATGAGACCGAAAACATCTTTGGTCAAGATGCTAAGTTATGAAGAGTTGCAGCATTAAAACAAGTTTACACATTAAATAATCGTTAGCTTTCCGCCTATTGCCTTCCTACGTCGAATATTGACACATTCCGTCGGTCTTTCCGTGTATTCAAAATTTTCACCGTCTACAGACACATATTATTCTTGGGAGGCTTCAGTATGAGACTTAATCCGGCTGTAATTGCTTGCTTGGTAAACTAATCAAACTTGAAATTCCTTAATACAGAGCATTAGCCTTTAATCCAAAGAAATTTTATTACTTTATAAGGCTACCTTGATTTTATTATCACAGTTCAATAAGTGAACCTCATTCAGGTCTTAGCTCTGAGCTTCCAAAGTTCACACTACTAACGTCAGATGTACCAGAACAAAATTTTCCCTAACAGCGGCAGTTAGTACAAACTTCAATGCTTCTATTACCGTGAACGCTCTAACCGCATATAGAAAAATATATCTATGAAACACAAACTGACTTCCTAACGGTATTGTTGAGCATCTTAGGGGCCACTGAACATTACATTCTGGTTTAGTTTCTGATCTATCCGTCAAGGCTGGACAATATTCCATTCTGCCAATACGTGGTGAAATATAATTTGAAAAATGGTAATAGGAACTTGATATTCGCCATCGAAGTGAAATAGACATTTTAGAAATTCAGGAGAAACTAGAAATTCGTCACCTCCAACAGCAGTCAAAGCCGGAGAGGTAAGATTTGAGTAACCGCTTTCAGAGGATAATGCAAAGGACCGATTTAGTTAGCAGGATTATCTGCAGGCAACTATGGTAGAATAATCAACATGTCACTTCATTATCCCTCGTCCTATCATACTAAAAGTTTCTGTATTTTCAACTATATCGGGTGTTTCATAATCAGCAACCTACACAGAATTCATTTACAACGATATATACAAAGTAACGTAGATTTCATATAGTTTGTGAAGCTGTAATGAACAACACAACAGTCTCTACACCAACTCCCGAAGCAAAGTGGTATGCACTAGTTCAACTACAAAACAGATTCATAATGGATTTCAAAAATGGAAACACATGTACGACATCCGTTCTGGAGTATGGTGTCTAGTAATGAAAACTTCGAAAACTCTCTACAATAATGACGAATTTTGTGTTTATGCTGATAGAATGAGATGACTGAAGGAGTTTGTTATCAGTTGCGTGGTTTTTGTAAGAATGGAAGGACGAATTTTCATGACTATAACTGAAAAATTTCGTCTAGTTCAGAAAATTGACGAAAAACTTCGCGGAAAGATGGTAGCTTAGCACATACATTCCGGAGAGTTCAAGATCTCATGCACAAACAGTACTGCAGTCATTGGGTCACAGAATTTATAAGAACCACGGAATTTCTGCGAAATCTCTTGCCATAAACGATTTTTTTTTCACTACGATGTCGACGGAGAAGGTTAGTGAAGAGTATGTCAACTGGAAACGGCAACTAGAACTTTTTTACTAACGCGAGGTAAGAAGACAAGCAATGGAGAGGTGCCTTACGTTTTTTTTTAATAATGATATATACACAGAAACAAAGTTAGACTGTCAGTCGTGAAGTCTATGACTACTGTTTCTGGGTGTTAAGTGGAAGGAAAATCGTTTGTGGAATTTATGCAACGTAGGAACTTGGAGAGGAAATTAATTCTAAGCTTACTGTGACTCTTAAACAGAACACTGGAAGGACTCTCGAAACAAGCTGTCTTTATTTTTATACGTCACATATTCTTTGTTTGTCCTGCTCACTTCACCGGTATTGTAAGAAGGGTCATGCGAATGATTTTTAAATACGTGGGCTGTTCAATAAGCAATGATCATAATTTTTTATGGTCATAATTTCTCGCGCAAAAATTTAATCTTATGATATTCTGTTAGCTTAATGTACAACAAACACGTTGCAGTAGTTTCATTGTTGGGAATCCTGGTTCCCGCCTGTGAGAGACAGGCAAGGCTAGACATATTGAGTATCGCCTTCCGCTGCAATGGAGGTAACAGGCAAAGACCAGTATGCGGATTTGAAATTGTGCTTTCGTCTTAACAAAGCTTCGGCGGAGGCCTGTACTATGTTACATGAGTCCTATGGAGAGTCTGTTCTTCCCTACGTCACAGCTCGAAGATGGTTTAAAATGTCTAAAGAGGGAACCAATCAACTTCATATGAAGGTGGACCCGGTGCTCCAGTTACTGCTCTTACGGAAGAAAACATCATTGTGAGAGAGGATCGACGAATTACCTTAATATCACTTTCTGAACTACTGAACATTTCGTTGGATGCCACCCACACGTTGGTGATAGAAAAATTCCACATGACACGTGTTTGTGCCCGATGAGTTCCAATACTTGATTTCCGAACAAAAGGACATTTGTGTGTAGGTCTGCATGCAGTTAAATTTGATATTAGAGAAAGATCCGGAGTTTCTTTCAAATGTAATCACTGCTGATGAATCTTGGCTACATAATTTTGATCCTGAGAGCAAACAGCAAAGCTCAGTGTGGAAATCTCCTTCATCACCAACCCCCCAAAAAGCAAATGTGGTTGCTTCTGCTGGGAACGTTATGGTCATCTTATTCTTTGATATTCATGGAATGGTTTATCAGTATGTTGTAGCTACACACACATCAGTATCTGGACAATACTACAGGGATGCTCTGAAAACAATTTTCAGTCCATATCAGGCACAAAAAGCCAGATATCCATGAAGCAGGCTGGATGCTGATTCACGATAATTAGCGGCCGCATATTGCCAATGTTGTTCCGAATATCTTGCAAAAATTAATGTGAGTTGCATCCCTCACCCTCCCTATAGTCAGGATTTAGCCCAATGTGATTTTTATTTTATTCCCTAACGTGAAGAAACTCCCTCGTGGGAGGCACTATCATTCATCAGAAGCAGTGGTGAAGGTTGCGGAGGCGAATTTGAAGGACCTCTCAAAAAATGGTTTCCAGCATGTATTTGAAGACTGGCAGAAACGCTGGGACAAGTGCATAGCATTCATGGCGGTCTACTTTGAGAAGGACCATCAAAATTTTGGGGATGACTAAAGGTACGTTGTCAAAAAAAATTTATGATCGTTCTTTATCGAACAGTCGTCTTAGTACCTCTGTATGGGGATTACATTACCCTAAAATTCTATCAGAGAATCGAAGTCTGCTTGCTATTTGCCTAAGACTCAGCATATGTGAATGGTCAGTTTGATATTCCTACAAACTGATACACCGAGGTATTTGCTTGTGACGACAGGTGAGTTATGATTAAGGGCAGATATGTAAATGTTATAAAACAATGTGGTCTAGGTATAGCGTCTTCGATTACTCGTCAAAAGTTCTCTGTTCTAGGTTCGTACACCACCAACGCGTAAAATTTGAATCAAAATAAAAGTAATTGCAACCGAAGGCTTTAGGCATAATAAGTCATGCTCATTCTGCCAACGGCTTTGTCAAAGAAGGCGGAAAATCTGACAGAGGTTTAAGGCATTGTCTTGCACATTTGGTAGGAAAGAGCCCTTAAACCCGGAAGAATCAGCATCGATCAACGGCATAAGGATGCAGAAGGCAACTGAAAACTCTGACTTCAAGATACATAAGGTGTATACAGAGGATATGTGGCCTGTAACTGAAAAAGTGTCACGATGGCTTCTCCATTGGCAAAAGATTCAGGACAAGTCCCCTTCTGCAGCTCCGGGAGGGGATTCTCATGAGGGAAGTGGCCATGAGAAATAGACTGAATAACCAACGGAGCGTTGTATGATTCAGGGTGTGGGATGTCAGGGAAACTTATTTTTTAGTCATCACCATTGTGAATAGTTTTATGCAGCCTGCCAAAGTTCTCTCCTGTGCCAACTCTTCATCTCAGAGTAGAACATGCAATCTACATCCTCAGTTATCTGATAGAAGTTTTCGAACCTCCACAGATCCATAGAGCAACATGGAAGTTATTCCGTGATTTCTTAACGTCCTATCATCCTGTCCCTTCTTCTTGTCAGAGTTTCCCATATATTACTATCCCCTCCGATTCTAGGCAGAACTTTCTCTTTCCTTACCTTATCAGTCCATCTAATTTTCAACATTCGTCTGTACCGCTACATCTCAAACGCTTCGATTCTGTTCTGTTCTGTCCTGTTTTCCCCACAGCCCATACAATGCTGTGCTCCCAACATACATAACTATAAATTTCTTCCTCAAATTGAGGCTTATATTTGATACTAGTAGATTGCTCTTAGCCAAGGAATCCCTTTTTGTGAGTGCTGTTCTGCATTTGACGTCCTCCTGTCTTCGTCCGTGATAAGTTATTTACTACTTCTTGAGAGACATTCCTAAAGTTAAGTTTCTTGCTGTTCTCATGTATGATAGTTCTCATTACTGCCCTCTTTTCTCGATCCCTCCAGGGACTCACCTCTCTGTTGATTTCATGCTTGGTTACCACGGAGCTTCAATTTTTTGCAATATGTTTTCGCTTCCTGTGCTGCATGTCTGGCCTCCTGCTATTCTTTTCCTCTCTCTTGGGAAACATTCCTGGGGTATTTTTGGGAATGTTTTCTGAAGCTTTAGTAGCCTGACATCAGAAGAGTCCCTGCACTATCCTTTCTTTCTTCGTTCTCCTTCTCCTATCCTTCCTCCGCATCGACATTGAGGTTCTTCTTCGTTTCCTCTTCCTCCTGTGCGCTCCTGAAGGTTGGCCCATGACGCTGACGCGTCATACTTGACTGCGTAACGCGTAATTACAAGCCACAGATCGACAGGCAGAGTTCGCATGTACTCTGTGGTACAAGCCAGGCCCAGGGAGGGGTGATTGCCTGAGTTGTTACCTTCAAAAATTGCCAATTAGTCCCTCTATCAAGAGTTCGGAAGGTGTGACCTGAGGTGATAAGTCACCTAAGGTGGATGAGGCCCCCTGATAGGTGTCCCGAGTTGGAAGGAGAGCGCCACAGGAGACTCTGGATATCGTGTGGGATTTTCTCGAAATGAGCCATTCATCGTCCGAGACTGCATCTATTAAAAGTAAACGGAATGAGCCTGAAGATTCTAAGACTCTCCCAGCGGCACTTCGGTTTCTCATGGTATAAGATACTAAAGAGGTCAGTCCTTTGCTACAGTTAATCGGTTTATTATTGAGAAAGGTGTTGGTGCAGTTGCAGGCCCTTGAAATCCTACTCTCGTTTCGGTAATGGCACCTTGTTTTTGGAGAGAAATTGTGATTTCAAGCCTCACAACTGCTTCAGCTTCGCTCCTCCACAGCCATCCTGTCCATGTGAAGATCCATAGAACGTCTGGTGTTATTTACACTAGGTTACTTGATAGTCTGTCAGAGGATGATATCCAAACCATTCTCTGATCAAGCCGTCATTGCAGTCCATCAGGGAATGAAAAATGCTGATGCAACCTTAGTGCGTACATGCACTCCTTTATGCTCACATTTGATAGAGTAGTGCTTCCATCAGAGATCAAAGCAGCCTACGAAGCACAACTCTACATTTCAAACATGATTCGCTGCCACCATTTCCAATGTCCCAACCGTACTCAAATGTTGTACTGAAACACAGCCAGATGTGTTACTTATGGTAGGGATGATCACAAGGGCAGCTGCTCGCCTCCTTCTCTCCACTGTATCAACTGCAGTGACGACCATGCAGCCTCTTCCCGAGAATGTGCCTTGTATTTCGATGAATGGGCCGTCCAGGAGACCTGGGTGAAGGGAAAAGAGCCTTACCCTGTCTCTCGGAAGGAATTGGCTAATCGAAAGCCATGTAGTTTACCGTCTGGCACATATTGTACTCTTATTGCTACAACTCGCTCCATGACCACCTAACTCCAGCCATATTACAAAAAAATGATAATTCTCGAGAAACCGTAACGACATTGGTACTTTATATTTCCCATTTGGAGCATGAGGAAGAAAGGAAATGGTCACGCAGACCTGCGACACCAAATTCAGAATCGCAGTTGTAAGGTCACACAGTGTCACGGTAGCATCTCTATCTCCTTCTCCGCCAGCTGTCAACAAGCCACCAAATCTTCGCCTCCGGCAGCGAAACCATCTGCTACGCAACAGGAATGGTGGAAAGGACAGAATTAATGCGGCTCAATGACATTTTACGTCCCTTCTACCAACAAAAATCTGAGTCTTCACCTGTCAACATCATGGGCTCCAAGAAATCAAGGGCAAGTAATATTCTCTTTCAACGACTTGGAGATCCTCTTCAACGGTGTTACTGCATGATGTCCTCACCCGGACCGCCCCAATTTCACCGGTAAGCATTGTCAACTGTTTTTCTGGCCTGGAATCCGCAAGTCGATCCAGTGAGATTGTCGGCGCCTCTGTCGATCTCATGGAACAGAACTCTCTCCCCCCCCCCCCCCCCCCCCCTATGCGCCCTGTAACAGTGAGTATACAAAGATTGTCACTCAGCAGCCGCTGAGCTGACAGCACTTAATTTCTTCCCTCCTCACCTTTGCCTATGATGACTCCTCCAATGGAACGTTCGAAGTATTCTATGCAAAGAGGAGGAATTCTAGCAGCTCCTGGATTTATAGGATCACTTGTTTGCCCCATCCACGAAACAAAATTGCGTTCTTCGTGATTTCTTTGACCCCTCGCATTTATTTCTGGTATGCTTTGGCATTCATCCCAAGGATGGCATTCTACTCAAGGGGGAATCATGCTGCTCACCCATAATGACGTTTATTGTCGAACCGTCTCACTGAACGAGTAGCTGCAAGCTGTGGCAGTCCGCATTTTTCCTTCCTCGCTTCACCTTTTCTCTTTGTAACGTCTACATTCTTCTATTATTCTGTGTCACCAGGGCAGACTTCCTCCAGTTTAGTGGTCAAATCAATCACCCGTTTTTGCTGATTGGTGACACCATCCCCTTTGGGGCTCGTCCAGAAACTGTGCCAGTGGTGCCCTCTAGGCTGACCTCCTCAGTCTAGTCACCCTTTTCTGCCTTAAGACTGGAGCAACCACGTTCCTTTCAGACTCTCCGGAGACTTATTCCCATTTGGATCTCTGATTCTGCACTGCCCAGCTTTCCTGTCTTCCCAATAGGTCCGTTTCCTACTGACATGCAGTCAAGCGACCATTTCCCATGTGCTGTCTGTTTGCTGACTCCTAGCCTGCCTACATGTAAACCCAACTGGCTGCAGTCTAAGGCCAAATAGAGGGTTTACCCCACCCTGGTGACCTCCGACGAACGAAGGTCTAGAAAGGGTACGCAGTAAAGTTCAAAAGTATGATCTGTTGGTAGTTATGGGAGATTTCAGTGCACAGGTTGGGTGGAACGAATATGGAAGAGTATCTGGGAGATAAACATTACATGAAGTAAGTAATATCAATGGAGAAATTTTATGTCAGTTTGATGCTAGAAATAATCTAATCATCAGGAGCACACGTTTCCCACATAAAACAATACTTTTTGGAACACGGAAATCAAATGTAAGTGGAGTAGTCAATAAAACAGACCATGTGTTAGCAAAGGCGCGGAATGCCACATCAGTTATGGATGTGAGAAGATGGAGGGGCCCTATTTGTGACTTAGCCCACTATGCTGTAAAAGCTGTAGTGAGAGAGAAACTATTTATAACACCTAAACCTGGAATGAAGAAAAGTACAAACTGGTAAACAGAAAAACTGAATGATCCAGAAGTTGTGAAAGCATACCAAACAAAAGTTAGAGATACACTGACTCCCAGCGAGGAAACAATGGGAACCCAAGAGAGATGGACTAAGATCCTGAAAGCGCTGAAAGAGGCAGCGGAAGACATAGTCGGCATGAGAAGAAGTGCACGAAATCAGTGGTTTGATGATGAATGCCGGCTAGTTATAGAACATAAAACTGCAGCAAGACTGAGAATGATACAGAGAGAAACCAGAGGAAACGTGGAGGTATAAGTAGAATTAAGATCCAATGCGCAAAGAATATGCTAGAAAAAGAGAAAGGACTGGCTGAAATCAAAGTTTAAAGAGATGGAATAAATAAAGGAACAGAGTGAAACGAAGAAATTCTATCATGTCTTAGGAAAGATGAGAAAAAAATTTTCAAACCAAACAAAATGCATTCAAAAACAAAAACGGTAAGATAATAAGAGATGAACGAGAAATATTGCAGAGGTGGGCAAAATACTTTGAAGACATGCTCAGCAAAATCTCAGATCAAGCCGCAAGAGGTACACAGGAACTGGAAGAGAACGCAGGGGCAAGAGAAACTGAAAGGGATGAGGCACAAAAGTCAAAAATGCTGGAAGTGGAAACAGTAATAAATAAACTAAAAAATAACCGTCCACCCTGTGAAGATGGGATCGTGTCAGAACTAATAAAATCAGGGGTAACCTCTAAGACGTGAAATATTTAAACTAAATAGAGCATATGGGTAAATGGAAGCATGCCGGAGGATTGGAATACTGGAATAATATGCTCAGTATATAAGAAAGGAGAAAAGCTCAATAGTGAAAACTATAGTGGCATAACCCTACTGAATATAGTGTGTACGATTTTCTCGGGGTGTTGAACAAAAGAATAAAGAAGTGCGCCCCATGGGCGACTCGTGAATATGTGTTCAGTCCTGGTCCATCCATGTTGGATGACCAGTACCTAGTCTACGAGAACCAATTTACTGGAGCAGACAGTTGGCCGTCTTCATCTAAGTGTTCGTCGGTCTGCTGTGACAGCTCTGTAGTGCAAGCGGCACACTGTACTGCAGAAAGTTTCAGGGAGCAGCCCTGCCCAACTCCACACTGCCGCCTGCAAAACACACAGCCGCAGCTCGCAGACCTGTGGCTCCGAATAGCTGACGGAGCACGTTAGCACATCTTTGCAGCTCACGCGGATGCCCACGCCCCGTCCACCCACTAAGACACTTAATAACTCCATAAGCTCATGCTAGAAAATGAATATTAATACACATATCTCGCCTCCAGCCATACTCTGGACCATTCTCCCACACTCTTTGCTTGGTGTCCTGCGCACAAATCGACCCAGTCTCCTTGGGTCCCAACGCTGCCTCAGAATTGGCTGTCACCTCAGACCTTCGGTGCCTTTGGAGCTACATCTACTGCAACGACCGTCGTCTGGCCGTATCTTCACGATATGGGGTGGCGAGTGAACATTTCGTCTACTTTTGTACCTTGTTGGGCGATATCAGGTTGCAGAGACATCAATAGCACAATGAAAGCGTAATTTCTTAAATGGCCGCAGTCTCCTAACATGTCATTATTTACAAGAAATCTCGGGGAAACATATTTGACGCCAGTGCGCTGCAAGTTTTGTAACGTGTCAGAGGATATGTTGCCTTGTACCAAGCCAGTGTTAGCCACTTGTAATACTTGTAGACGATTTGGGAATTTGGCACTGGATTTTTCTGAGTCTGTCTGGCCAATAATACGGCAGAAGTATTAGTGCATAATTGTTTTTTGTGTCTTTTGTATAAGCTTCTTTTTGTTGTTATTATAAACGGCGTTTTAGGCTACGTGAAATGCCAAACACATGTCCTGTAACTACGGATGTGACTGTTACCTCTTGGACGAAGCAGGTACACACTGTGTGATTTGAATTCTCAGCAACAGCTGGAAAAAGCCGTGCTGCGTAGGCATGTTGAAGCCTTAAAGCTGTGGTTCAGCAGTTACAATCGAGATCAAGCGAAACTAAGGCAGTTGCGTGTGTACTCTCTCGATGCATTGCGAGTCATCATAATATCGCCTTTGTGTGGCAAATCAATAGAGGACATCTCTGAGTTTATTAATAATGTTAGGCCAGCAATGAGTGGTTGGTCATACAAGATAACATTCCCTGTGGCTAATTTTTGATTTATAGATAGGGCAAAGACATACGTATTTGACCATAAAGTTTCCGGTAAGACAGAGACTTTCCAGCAGTTTCATGATGGGTTAGTGTGACTATCAAAAGCATACTAGCAAAAGGTTCATCTGACGAAAATTTAGTATCTTAATGCAGAGGCACAAGGACTTAGTGGATGTCTTTTCAGATCGGATCATATCCGGAACGTTTAAGCGTAGGCATACCACCTGATGCAAAACGCAGGAGCCAACAGAGATTCGCTGCTTAGTATCCCTGCTGCGATGTAACTTACTTTGAGGACGAAAAATCTTGGGGAATTGGTTGCGGCCCTTAGCACCCTCACACAATGAGAAGGGACTGAAATACCTACAAGAGTACGTATAGACTACTTTGTTATTTTTTCAGAGGTAAAGAGTTAGAGATGTGAATATAAAGGTCATGTACAGAAACAATGACGGCAGTCAATGCTGTATGTGTGGACGGATGCATACTGAGTACAGGATTGTGGGAATCAGAGTCATGAAAAAACGTTACTGGAAGCAGCCGCCAGTTGGTTCAAATGGCTCTGAGCACTGTGAGACTTAACTTCTGAGGTCATCAGTCCCCTAGAACTTAGAACTACTTAAAGCTAAGTAACCTAAGGACATCACACACATCCATGCCCTAGGCAGGATTCGAACTTGCGACCGTAGAGGTCGCGCGATTACAGACTGTAGCGCTTAGAACCGCTCGGCCACCCACCGCCAGTAGGCATCCCCTACAAGACGTAACTTTGCACGACTTGGTATGCAGACACAAAACCTCTTGGCAGGCAGAGGGGGAGCCTAGAAACATATAATTAGAAATAGGCCTCCCTAAAGATGCCACTTTAAAAGTGAATCAAGCGCAAATGACATTTCTTTTTTACTTCGACTCGCATATGTAATGCACCAGAAATTCTATTGGCAACTGGATGATCTACTGTTGATTATGGTTACTCACCAACCTTTCCCGCAAAATTATGCTGTCCAGAGAGTCTCGAGGTAAGGTAATCTTCCGCAATATGAAAATAATTTACTAAAGCTATGATATTCTTAACATCTGAATTAATTTCTCGGGACGGAAGTGGCTCCATATTGAACTACCGGTCGAATTAAAGAACTAGAATGTTTCTGTAATTACCTCTGCTTACTGCGATATGTCAAATATCATGATTATTCGGTGATACTGTCTTGCAAATGTACCTTCATTAGTTTCCCCTGTTCTTACGTGTCAATGAAGGTATGAAATATTTTTAACTTCAGGACTCTTATTTGATTCCGAAAATAACGAGGATACTACCGAGAACAATCAGATTAATATTACGAGATTTACGTTGTGATATCAGCACCATAATACAAACACCTGCTCCACTAAGTGGACTTAGGAAAAGCATATAAAATTCGTTTGGTAAATGAGCTGTCTACTTGCCAAACAGGACCACGAATCAAAGAACAAGTAAACAGAAAAGTATTGCCCCGCATTGCTCGTGATCTTGACTTTCACTCTGTTACTCCTTCGTCATCACGCCCGAAGCAACCATACCGTTTCAATATACCTCAGCAGATCGTAAAATTTAGAAACGTATTAGCTTTTATTGTTGAATGGGAGCATAGAAAAGGGCCGTATATGTGGTTACCATCACATCGTCGATTCAGTCCCATTTGCCCATTTCAGCTTTTGTGCCCTGCTCTCTCTCTCTCTCTCTCTCTCTCTCTCTCTGTCTCTCTCTCTGTCTCTCTCTTTCTCTACCTCCCAGGAAATGTGAATGCAGCCACACTTGTTAGCGCAGTGAATCATACACAATCAACACGCAACTTCACTCCGCAGTAGCTCCAAGCAGAATATACTGAAGCAGAGACCCTAGTTTTCCTTCGAAACCGGCAAGCCATATATGGCGACCACAGTCTCGTTAGACACTATCCGAAGCCACTTTCGCCTTAAAGATCTCAAAGACACTCGTATAGCCAAAGTAGCCGTAAACCTGCGGAAGAAGATCAAAGTGCAGCACATAATAGCAAAGACTGGGCGCGATAGGCAAGCTAAGTATAGACAGCATTTATGGAACATGGTGATTTATAACGGACGTCTTTCACTTTGAATGACAACAAAGGTTATAAAGAATTGGTTTGGATCGTATTTCCTTTTTACACCGTCGTAATAGAATATTCTTCTCCACCACAACTCAAATGAAAGTGATTTACAACGTGACTCGCCCGGTAGGCTTCATGGTTTGACTCATGTGAATAGCGAGATTGTAGGGATTGCCGAAGCTTTTCTGAAATATGGACTGTTCTGCGAGCAAATGCCGCTGTGTAATATTTCGCTACAAAAGCGAAAGTGGGGGGAATAGATACTGAGTCATTAAAAGCTTTCGCTCTTATCATGTTAGATGGCCATGACTGTAAAGAGGCACTTTGCATTGAAATTGCCTGCATGAACTGTGAGCACAACTGCTACACCTCGTTTGATAAGCAAATTCTGTTTGTAACAGTCGAATCGCTTACAGAATCACTGAATTCAAATAACATTATCAGTCTTATAGATTTCTCTATAATGTCCTCGTATGCATCCATAGTACTAACCTGACAGCAGCGTTTTGCACATATGTGATGAGATCGTAAATAATTGTAGCACTGTTTCACTACTTGTGCGAATTCCACTGTTATACCTCTAGTTTCAGAGACATAGACGTAATCTGGAATAATTTCTGAGTAGACTGTCACTTCTGAAATTTAAAAATGAGCGTGGAGTTACCTGTGAACGACCGTCTTATTATTTTAACGTATAACATTTTAACATTTGAGAGCCACTTCCTCTAGGCATTATGTTTCCAGTTAATTCTACGCATAGCCCCTTGCTTTAGTAAGAGGTGAGTTAGACTATAATCCTGTGTCATTACTTGACAGCGACTTCGTCTGCACAAAAATTGTTACTGTGTATTTATAGACATAATATGAATTGAACGTTTCCTTCCATCAGTAAAAATTTTCATTTTTGTTGTAAATTCGAGACGTGCCTTGCCTCACAAACTAAGCTTTATGGTAGAGACTAAAAACTTACTATATCCCACGAAACGTATGGTATTCCACCACGAAACTTATTGTTTTCCACTCAGCGTTTGTTACAGGGAAACTGCCCCTAGCAATGCACGAGAACGAGAGATTTGCGTGTACTCCAGATTAAAGGGAGGGAGGATACAAGTGACCCCGCACCCTCTACCCACCCACCTTCCACCCCTTGCCTCTTCCCCCTACCCCCCCCCCCCACCCCATCATCGTGGATGCTGTCCTATGTTTATGTTGTTGTTTACGTTCCTAGTCAAATATGTTATCCGAGAATTTTACATGACAGAACAACTGTGTTTGTCTTCATTACCGCGCGACCGCACGACCGCAACGGTCGCAGGTTCGAATCCTGCCTCGGGAATGGACGTGTGTGATGTCCCTAGGTTAGTTAGGTTTAAGTAGTTCTAAGTCCTAGGGGACTGATGACCTCAGAAGTTAAGTCCCATAGTGCTCAGAGCCATTTGAACCATTTTTGTCTTCATTTGCATTCTTAACAAACGGCCGTAATATGCACAGGGGGTGGACAAAAGTAAGGAAACTTTTCATTTTCGAAACTGCTTCCAGTCGTTTCGGAATGGACAAGTTCATCTGGCTGTATGATTTTCAAGGGAATTTTATTCATTCTCCTTGTAAAATAGTGGAAAATGCAGAAAAGGATAATAGGAAGGGATAGCGATCACGCACGCTTCACTCGAAAGTGGACGACAACGGCTCAATGATACTGAGGTCTTGTGACTTTGGTGGAAGAGCAGAAGCTACAGTTCATACCCGTACTCGCAAAACCAATCCAGGAATATGTGAGCCGTGTGAACAGGAGGCGTGTCGTCTTGTAAAACAACAGACCGGTCGGATAGAAACGATGTGCCATGAGGTGGACCTGATGTGAAAAATGGTCACTTAATCTTTGGCAGTAATTCGATTTTGCAGTGAAACCATGGGGTGTAAGGATTATAGGGTGTACATAAAGTCCTGTCACACTTTCAATTATTTATTCCATAAGAACTAAACATTGTACAGGTGTCATACATATTGCATTTTGAAGAGAAATTCTGAAAGTTCTTGTTTTTTTTAATTTTTTTTTATTTTACAAACATTCCATATGCGAAACATGAGTAATCTGGCAGACCTCAATACGGTAATCTAATTCTAGGCATACCCGTCGCAGCATGGCATCGTCGACTGTGGCAGTCGCTTCCCGTATTCTCTCCCAGAGTTCTGCTACATCACGTCGTGGAGGCGGTACATACACCAGATCTTTATTGTGTCCTCACAGAAAAAGTCACACGAAGTGAGATCTGGTGATCGGGGAGGCCATTTGATGAAACAGCTGTCTCATTCTGTCGTACGGCCTATGCATCGATGCTGCAGCTCTGTGTTCAGGTATCCTAGAACTACACAATGAAAATGGGGTGCAGCCCCAACCTGCTGAGAGATGAACGGAGAGTCCGATTGGATTTGAGGCATCAGCCATTGCTGCATCGTATGGAAGTGGGAATATCCAGAGACAGTGCTCTCGGCGAAGAAGAATGGAAAATTAGTGGTAAGGTCTTATGGGACGAAACTGCTGAGGCCGTCAGTCCTTAAGCCTACACACTACTTAATCTAACTTCCATGCAAGAGGGAGGACTCGACTCGAACCTCCACCGGGGGGAGCCGCACGGATCACGCCAAGGCGCTCTGACCGCGCGGCTACCCAGCTCGGCCGAAGAAGAATGGCCCTACAGTGTTCGAAGTGACAAGGCACCAAAGACAATTACTTTTGGTGAATCTCGCCCAAATTCAGTGCATTCAGGTGGACCCCTTGTACCCCAGATTCGACAATTATAACTGTTCACTTTCCCATCAGTGTGCAAAGTGGCTTCGTCGCTAAAAATTAAGCGAACGTCAATGCCATCGCAATACTCATTCAATTGTTGCAACTGCGCACAAAACTCAAAACACTTGTCTTTGTCGTCAGCATTGAGTTTCTGCACTGGTTCTAATCTGAATGGTTGCGTAGACAGCTTCTACCGCAGGACTTTCCATACTGTCGTTGGAGCCATTTCGAATTCACGGGATGCACGAGGCCAAGATTTGTTTGGACTCCTTATGAATGTATATCGCACGCTCTCCACATTCACTACACTCACGCTGGGACGTCCGCTTCCCTTTGCCGGGCACAGGCAACCCGTCGTAACGAGTTTGTTGTGCCAGTGGTAAATGGCCTTTCTTGTTGGTGGCTTCTTACCGTACTTGGTTCTAAACATCCGCTGAACAGCGGCAGGACACTTGTTTTAGTTGTTCTCCAACACACAGAAAGCCCGCTCCGCACCTGAGCTCGCCATGTTTGCGACTAGCGAAGACTGTCGCAAGTTACCAAACTACGCTGTGGTAGTGTACATGAAAGAAAAATCTTTCATATTTTCTCTTCAAAATGACATATGTATGATATGTGTAAAATGTTTAGTTCTTGTGCAACAAAAAATTGAATGTGTTCTTGGACTTCATGTACATCCTGTATAAAAATATGGCTGCCAATAATATCACCGAACCTCCACCGCGTTTCACTTCTGTGGCACAAACTCTGCCAGAAGTTGGTTGCATTGTGGAACAAGACACATCCGACCCAATGGCTGTCTTCTAATGCTCCAGGTTTTTGTGGCTTCAGCAGCACATTTTCCTCTTACGGGCGTCTGAATCACTGATGAGTGGTCTTCAAACTCCTGCTCGTCGTGCAAGTCCCTGCTTCTGCAACTTCCTTTGCGTTTTTTTTTTTTTTTTTTGTGCAGACAGGATTCGCCATTGCAACATTTCATTCTGCAGTGACTTCTGCTGCTATCGTCCTATTATTTTTCGTCACAACCCTCTTCAATGACCCTGTGTGACGACGACTCAACAAACACTTTCATCCAAGATGTGAGTTATCGGATGATGTTTTTCTACTTTTCCTGTTCGCGACATAGATCTTCGATAGGTGCAAACACTTCTGATACTTAGGTTACGGTGCAACTCACCATATGAGCACTAAAAGTTTGTTCGACGGCATGCACTCATGACCACAAAGGACCCTGTTCTGACCACGACTAACGCTTGCAACGTATTGAGGACAATGCACGATACAACTGAGCAACCATCAGAGTTGTCTAGTATCTGTATTTATGTGCAAGCACACATTTTCCGAAGTACCTCCATGTTTCCCTTCGCTCCCTTTAGCTCGCTTAGTATGCCATTATTTCTGTAATCTATCTCATAAACTGTAGTTCAGTACGGTTTAACTTTAGTCTTCAACCCACTCATCCGTTTTCAAAACTGTCATTGTGTTACACCGTTCAGCTTTAATTTCTTACGTTCTTCATATTTCAAGTCTAGATATAATGTATTGCACATAAACTTGAATTTAATAACTTTGATCATTCAGATTGTAAATAGCATTGTGGCCTGGCATTCGTTTACCAATGCAGGTACATAGTTGGCATCCCCCTCCCTCTCCCCCTCTCTCACGCCCACCCCCCTACCTGTATCTCCCAAGCACACACACACACACATACACACACACACACACACACACACACACACACACACACACACACACACACACACTTATTGCTAGGTGGTTTATTGTCATCTTTTTTTTTCTGTAACTCAGTATTTCGAAGCCGCATGTACATTTGCGTGTGTGGCCTTACCGTCTTTTACCTTACATTTGCATATTACACTAGCAATATAGACGACCTTCGGGTATTACGGAATACTGGGGTAATAAGCTGTACTTCAATGTCTTACCTGCCGAATGGTTCTCCCAGGCAGAAATGTGATCAAATGAAATGATATTTAAATGGACACCCTAGATGCAAACAGGCGTTGATGTACTTCATTAGGGACATGAAAATGTGTGCGGGGACTTATCCCTTGCACGCTCCCAGTGAGACCCTCATTCCCGACATGTCCACACCACTACATTCGCGTGCGCCTAAGAGATGTTTGACCATCATACTCAGCATTCTTGGCAGATTAATCTACCAAGTCCCGTACGACTTCGGGCTTAGGAGATCCCGGGATCGAGTCCCGGTCGGGGAACACATTTTCTACATGTCCCAAATGAAGTACATCAACGCCTGTTTGCAGCTAGGGTGTCCATTTAATTATCATTTCATTTCTAGCAAAGCTGCATGGTCATCTACTGTAACTGTTCTTTCGGGAACAGATACTATCGTCATGTATAGAAATGAGATCGACTTGAAAATGTTTTTCGTGATTATCTCTTTCTTCCCCAGACATTGTGCGAACTGCGGAGCAGGAAAAATGTTTTCAATGTTTAACAAAATATTTTGGAGGTACGATTTAAATAAAATGTAACAATTACTGAAAATCTACACTAGAGACTAAAATTAACCTATTTAATAAGTAAAAGAGTTGTAGATTTTTATGTATAAAGTGCTTTTGGCTATGGATACAGTTGTTACGTGATGATGGAATATAGAATTCTCGGTATTCCACCATGGCTGTATAAGTGCTGAGGATGTATATCAGATTTCTGACTTACGCAAATAGATGACTGTATAGCGATCGCTTCTACTACAGATTTGTTATCGAGGTAGATTATAGTTTCTGTACTGACATGTTACGAGTTTAACGTTAGTCTCGGAACTGTGCTTTGTGTACATGAAGTTTTTCTTAGATGTACACAATTATCTGGTATTTTACAACCGTATTCCGTATTGGGCTCCAAATGGAACTTTTTAAAATATCTATTTCGGTGGTAAGAGTTTTAAATTTTACTAAATAAAATGCAAACCCTTATTGCGAAATCCCAAGATAAAGATAAAGTATTTTTTTGAGTTAAGAATGAGTTTAATTTCTAGGTGCAACTACGAAAGTAGATGGTAATCCATAATACACAAACTTCATGCTTCATTTAAATATAGCAACAGAAGCACTTTCTGTTTTTTCGATAAAAAGAATGGATACTACATGTCGGATTACGTTACGTCCGTTTTATCTGTCATTACCACAGAAAAATATTAAGCCTCAGATCATTATCTAGTAGTGACGTAGTATTAACTGAAGCTGAAGTCACTAGTCAGGAAGAATCAGTGGGCAAAGATACGGATACAGTAAGGAATGTAAAGATACACTTGAAGTCTGAGGCTAGAGACGTAGAGATAACGAGTAGCTAAGAAGGCAGTACAGTTGAAGAGGAATGAGCATCACTAAATAAGACACCACAGAAGCTGTCTACAAAAACATAGTTACAAAAAAGGTAAATGAGGAGAAATGTTGGGTTGCAGAATAAATACATCAATTGGTCAGTGAAAGGAGGAAGTACAAGTGTGTTCAGGGAAATTCAGGAATACAGAAATGCAAGGCACTTAGGAACGAAGTAAATAGGAAGTGCAGGGAGGCTAGGGCGAAATGGCTACAAGTAAATTGTGAAGAAATCCGAAAAGAACTTATGGTCGAAAAGACATGTGGAGAGAAAGTGTCAGTACTGTACTAAGCATGGAGTAAGGAGCGAACAGTAGGTTGCCAAACTAACTACCAGAGGAGGCTGGCCACCTGGCGCATTCAGAACCAGTACAATGAGATGCTGATGCAGAAATAAAAAAAGAGCTCTGAGCACTATGGGACTTAACATCCGAGGTCATCAGTCCCCTAGACTTAGAACTACTTAAACCTAACTACCCTAAGGACATCACACACATCCATGCCCGAGGCAGGATTCGTACCTGCAACCGCAGCAGCGGCGCAGTTCCGGACTGAAGCACCTAGAACCACCCGGCCACAGCGACCGGCGATACTGAAATCAGCCATGACGTCAGCAAACAGACACCTAACGAAATAACATTTACTCTGGTCTGAATTAATTAATTGTAGATATTAAATATTTGATAACGAAAGTTGCCATTCGTCACTCAGGAATGAGGAGGAGTCTATAGGTCACAAATACTTTCAGTAATTTTAAAGTGCCAGGGAACGTTGGTACTAGAAAATAAATGAATAACTTTGGTATAACGAAGATGTACAATCTTACATCAAGTGTACTGGTTGTACGATCACGGTACAGACTGTTCCCCTTAGACGGCAGCCGATCTAGTCGTGCGGTAGACGATGCTCTCGTACCATTAATAGCTAACTAATAACCAATGCGAAAAAGTTCATTTTACATTTTTCATAAATAAACGCACCTTAATGGCAAAATGAACAAAAATTATTTTCACAAAAAAATTAAAAAAACTTCTTCCCTCTTCATTACGTAAAACACACACAGTAGTATTGCACTTTCGGAATTCGACCGCTCTGGAAGGGGCCTCAAACCAAGTAATAGGGGCCTCTCCACGTAATTAGGAAGAGTTCCTACTTGACGGCTCATGAAGTCAGTTCAAGGATTGACTGATTTAATTATCTCAGAGCTTCGGTGGGAAAGCATTGTTAGATATAAGGCACGCCCCCCTAAAAATTTACGGACTCGCCGGCTAAGCTGAGACATTTCCGAAGGTTTAGTGCGATATGGGGGATTGTTTCAGGTGGCAACAGAACGACTGTTCGCGTTGGCGTGTAGTATGTATGAGTCTGGCAACATACCATTTGAGTTTCGGAAAAACATCATCCATGAATTGCAAAGACGGCGAAAGCAGACAGGTCCGAGAAGTGTCGCACAATTATGTATCTAAGTTGCTGAGAAGATTAGTATACGGAAAAATGGAAAAGAAATTTGAGGATGTGTTGGCTGATGGTCAATGTGGCTATGGGAAAGATAAAGGCACCAAAGAGACAATTCGGCCGTTCCGATTGATAATGGAAACAATACTACAGAAATATCAAGACGCGTTCATTCCATTTGTCGACATGGGTGAAGTGTTTAACAATGTCATATGGTGCAAGATGGCCGGCCGGAATGGCCTAGCGGTTCTAGGCGCTACAGTGTGGAACCGCGCGATCTCTACGGTCGCAGGTTCGAATCCTGCCTCCGACATGGATGTGTGTGATGTCCTTAGGTTAGTTAGGTTTAAGTAGTTCTACGTTCTAGGGGACTGATGACCTCAGAAGTTAAGTTCCATAGTGCTCAGAGCCATTTTTTTCCCAAGATGTTCGAAATTCTGAGAAAAAGAGGTCTAAGCTACATGGAAACACGGTTAAAAGGTGTGTAAGAGAGGGATGTAGCATTTCGCCCCTAATGTTCAGTCTAGACATCGAAGAACATTCAAGAGTGTAATTTAAATTCACAGTGAAAATATATAAATGATAAAATGCGGTGACGATGTTGCTGTTCAAAGTGAAAGTGAAGAAGAACTGTAGGATCTGCTGAATGGAAAACAGTGAATTTACGATGACAAATGGTTGAATATTAAACTGAAGAAAGAAGAAAGTAATAAGAAATAACAGAAATGAGAACAGAGAGAAAACATCCGGATTGGTGATAACTGATGAAGTTAAGGAATTCTGCTAGCTAGGCAGGACGAACGGATCAAGGAAAACATAGAAAGCAGACTAGCAATGGCAAAAAGGTCATTCCTAGCCGTGAGAAGTCTACTAGTATTAAACATACGATCTTAATAAGAAGAAGAACTCTGAGGAAGAATTTTCAGAGAATGTGCGTTCGGAGCACAACGTTGAATAGTGGTGGCAAACGGTTTGTGGGAAAACCGAAACAGAAGGGAATATAAGCATTTGAGAAGTCGCGCTGCAGAGAGAGGATGAAAATTAGGTCCAAAGAGAGGGTAAGGTATGAGGAGGCCCATCGGAAAATCGGCGAGGAATGGAATATATGTAAAACACTGACAAGAAGAAGGGACATGACGGCAGGACATTTGTTAAGACGTCACGGAATATCTTCCATGGTAGCAGTGAGAGCTGTGGATGATAAAAACTGTAGAGGAAAACAGAGATAGGACTATACCAGCAAATAATTCAGAACGTAGGTTGGAAGTGCCTCTCTAAAATGAAAATGTCGGCACAGGACAGATTTGTGGCGGGTCGGATCGAACCAGTCAGGAGACTAAACAAAAACTATTCTGAACGCCTGATCGGAGCTTCTAAATATCCTGGGCTTCGTTCATAGATACTTCAGCCGATTATTTATTAAACACATACATGCCTCATATGCTACCTCAGTCACGTGTAATTCAGAGTATCAATCGCATTTAATTCAGGAAACAGAACTAAAATCATCGAAGACTTTAATAATTCGTGATTAGAAATAATAGGTAATGTTTCTGTCAATAGTCTTTAAAGCGCTAAAAGCTAGTTTGATTTCCGACTACTGACAGTGCTTCTGGGTATCAAAAGCGATAATCACATGCAATAAATGTACATCATTAATTTTGTTTAGCCAACAGGTGCTGACAGAAACGTAATGAATTATTGCACGCTCTACTGAGCACCAAACAAATCACACACAGATGGAAAACTGTGTAAAAAAGTCTTTGTAAGTTAAATTAATAAAAATTTAATTGTACAGTAGATGTGAAAATATATTCATGCATATGTGAAGTGAGACAAAAACTCCATTCGCCTTTGTGTAGTTCGTGAGTGACTGCGGATATACAACGTGGTACTATGCGGCAATCATCTCCCTGACAGCAAATGTATTACAGATACTGTAGCACTGGCGCTCGAAACGAATTAATTCATTAAAAATGAATTGCAATTTTAGTATGCACCTGCTACTATCTATGGGAAACCAAATCGGTAATTTTCGTGACTGGATTCTGAGATATGAAGACAATAATCATTTGTTCTTTTCTTGGTAAGAAAATACACGAATGTGTATAAAATTATTTACATTTCTAAACCCTTCTCATGAAGTACCGACCGCACCCTCGGTGAATATGAGACTCCAGGATTTTATTACCACTGAATCGAATATTTTTCTGGAACGAAAGCGTTAGCATAGATAGTTTCCCAATACCTCGACGATTTCCCCGTGTTGGAAGCGAAATCGAGACGAGTGAATTAAGGAATGTACGGGGAACTATTACGTAACACTGTTTCATTACTTGCTCAGTCTCATTCATAGATATCAAGTGGAACATAAAAGCACCTTATCAAGACTATACCAAATACGCAACCACGTTTGTCAGAAAAACATACGAAGTTAATTGGAAGAACACTGAAATTCTGCAGAATTATTTTGACATGACAATATTACTGGTTTAGGTGCGACAGTAACAAATTCACAGAATCACAGACGCACGCAGTGTTCCACTACACTGCATAAACACTGCAATGGTTAGTTGTCAATTCATTTACAAATTAGATAAAAATTCCCCTTCCCCCAACATGCTGAGTGACGGGGACGAAGAACAGTCCAAGCATTAACTTTAATGTCACAACTGTGCACTGCCCACGTTACCGAAGAACTATAACGACGAGCCGTATTCATCATGGATCCAACCGTGCCGTACGAATCAACGGTGCGCAGAAAAGTGAAAATGGTGGTGAGAGAGAAAAGAGAGGGCATTCCCGATGACAATGGAAAATAAGTGCTCCACCGACAACGAAAATTTCAGTTTATAAAAAGAAAAATTCTGTGCCGAGGAGTGTGTAGCTTATAAAGGAACAAAAACATGTATAAAGCCATTAGGAAATAACGTAAGAATTTCGTAGCGAAAATACATTTCGCAGTTACTAGTCCTAATTTTTAATAATTGAGCAATGATAGTGTTTCTAAATCCATACAGTGACACAAAATACTGCATTCGTCTTACAAAGGGAGAGATCCAATAAGAAATATACAATTACGAATTGTTAATCATTAAATTTAGCTGTTCTTTCTTGTTTTCTTTAACAAGCGTTACATATCACATTTTTAGAAGTTGCGCAAAAGCTTCAGGATTTTTATAAATCGGTGGTACTCTTTGTACCTCCAAAAGACAGACGATTATTTTATGCAGGTCTTAAAGTTGTTGCGAGCTTCCTTTGTATCTGTTACCGTGTATAATTATTTCAATACCGTTAATACGTTCGGACAAGTATAGTGAATATGTGCAACACCTTTTTATGCATAGAATATCTGGTGACGTACTGCGACAATATGACTTTAGTTGCAGCAAATGTACCAATTTACTGACAATACTAAATTCATTACGTAATGTCTTTAGACAGACAAAACCGACGATGTCACTAGCTGCCATATTTCATATCTCGATACTTCTAATGTTAAAGAATTATATCTGTACACTGTAAGTGAACCTCGCCCAAACAAATATATTCCCTCTGGAGTAAAATGAGACTTTCATTGCAAATTTCTCGGACAGTCGTGTACTTACGCAAATAGTATCTACTTTTAATACTAAAAGGGAAAACATTACCTGACGTCCTCAAAACTTATATTTATTCGGTCACGAACTAGCTTTCAACTTCTCAGGTCATCTTCAGATGAGAACTAAATGACGCAAACGCAGATAAACATAATGTGCGACTGTACACAGATATTATTTTTACATAATATATAAAAATGTGAGAGTTTTTACATACGAATTCAATACATTTGCTGTTACATAGAAGTAATTACATTAAAAAAGGGACAAACAAAGATTGTATGTACATTTAACAACTCACGAGAAACAATGTTATGTATAGCTCTGCTCAATCCATCAATTTCAAATTCGCACAGCACTCGCAGGATCCCAACGAATAGGAGCAGGTATATTGCAGAGCGGCATCTCTCACCCTCTTTTTACTTCCGGTGTGTGCTTGTCGACATTTCCTCTTGATGCACGAATTATACTTAATAAACTCGTACCTGCTTTGTGTGGATGTGCGTTATTGCTAATCATTTGACTATCGACGTATATAGTTCACTAGATGACAATTTGACGTTAGCTGCGTGCCATCCACATCGATAGCAATTTACATTACAAGGGTGAGTCTCACAGCTCGTAAATAGTTGAAGAAGTTCAAGATTGCAATCAGAAGCTGCTGATAAGATTTCGACCCACACAGCATCATCAGGTCCATAAAGGCATTTACAACATCATATTTGGCGTCATAAAATCATTGGTGTCAGAGAACAAAATCCATAAATTCGTCACTGTTGTCACATAGGAAAACGGTAATCAACTGAGCAGTCGACAGTGCTTATAATTCCTCTGTTAATGGTGCCAAGGTTGACTGATGTAGCATGAATAAGACCAAAGTGTGGTGCAGTCTATGACTGAAGATGTAACAACGATGTGACAACAGCGATAAGTTCATATATTTTATTTTTTGATGCCAATGATTTCGTAAGACATAATATGACGTTTTAACGGCTTTTAAGAATCTGATGATAGAGTGTGAATCGAAACAATGAAATAAAGAGATTTCCTCGGCTGCTTTTGATGGTTATCATGACGTTCTTCATAGAATTTTACTTGCTTACAGTCTACATTACTCAAACAGCCCAGAGAAAATTCTGCAAAGTTTTCTTAAGATACAGAAATTCTGAAATACCTTCCACGAGTAATCTTGTGGATCTACTATTTCAACTAAAACTTGTGGAAGTCTCTGTAGAAGATGACAAACAATTAATGGGATGAACACTAGCTGTGCACGGCAACCAGTTTCGGTGCCTACGTCCTGGACAGTGATAACCCTAAAGAGACTTGTCTCTTAAATGGGACATACCTTGTAGATCAGTCAGTTACGTCTGGTCACTGACATCTGCAGATCCACAAAGGCACTTTCGACAGAAATGGCATACAGTCTCTAAAATAGATGTAAGGTTGGCAGTGGCCTCAAAAGGTTAGGAAATTAATCTTCTCATTGTTTTGTAACACCAATGAGCTTAGGGAACTGGACTGTGACAGTGTGTGCCTTCTTCAAATTGATTTCCTGTTTAAATTCATCCTCAACAAATCATACAGAAGGTTTCTCTTTTTCCAGTGTTCTTTTGTGGGCAGCGTGCAGTCAAGTTCACTTAAAATGCGATGTTTTCAGACCATTCTGGATTTTATAATTTTCATTTCTGTTCGCTTTTTTCCTCACCAACTCAACAATATTGAGTTTTAATTCAAAACATCGT
The DNA here is from genome assembly GCF_023897955.1 of Schistocerca gregaria. NCBI lineage: Eukaryota > Metazoa > Arthropoda > Insecta > Orthoptera > Acrididae > Schistocerca > Schistocerca gregaria. Next base: position 204,689,309 of record NC_064924.1, read on the forward strand.
TGCGCCCATGCCCCTTGACCTCTTACAGTATGGTATTGTAATACATTTGGTAGGAAATTTGCAGTACCCGTCGCTTATTCACCTCCCGGCCTACTGGAGGGCTCACCATGCTTTGGTGAGTACATACTTTGCTATAATGGGGACCCAGACTCTGCAGTCAACTTAATCTTGTTTTGATGCAAACCTACACTTCGACTACCTCTTACGTCCTGTGACTTTGTCTCAGACAGTCCTTTTAGTGCAGACCTATTTTAGTCTTGATTTCTAGTACCACTGCCGTCACTGTCTTGACTTCCCATTAACGATTATCTTGTCCCCGTTATTGTGTTTGACATGCCTGCCACCTTCCCCAAAATTTAGAGTAGTGTATGTCGTGCAGTAAAGGTCACCAACTATGGAATATGCTGTGCCTCTCTGCCCTTCCACCCTGGCAGTCTCTCTTCCTGTTGTAATAGTACACTCAAAATCCAGCATGGTAGCATTCCCATTGTGGATGGAGGGGTGGGGGAGGGGATGGCCCACTGACCAAGCAGCAAGTGCACTGTTGGTGCCTGCGCTGCACACTCCCCATGTAAGCCATGAATTATGTCCCATCATGACTACGGCCCAGGGATTTCTCACTACAGACTACTGGCCAGGTGGCTGTTGCTGTGGCTGTGGTTGCGGCTGGGTGGTGCCCATGATGTTCAGTGTGGATGGCACCAAGGCTGATAGTACACACATGAAATTACTTAATCTTTCTTCCACTTGTGGCCCCACAGCCTCAACAGTCTCTTCAACTGGAATGGCTTCGTACGAGTAACGAAGTACGGTACCGTTCTCTGGCCATGCTGTAGGAAAAATGCAGGATTTGATGACAAGGAGAAAAATCCTCCCCCCCCAATGCCTTGTCTGCCAGGGCTGACTAGACATCTTTTCGCCACAGACTTTTCTCTGTCGATCACACTAAACCAAAGATGGAGAAGTTGCAGCTATCTCTAAGATGAAGAGTGGTTCTCTCCTGATCTATACGTCATCTCCTGCCTGGTCACAGGTGCTGCTCTCTGTGAAAAGTTGGGTAACATTCCCATGACTATCAGTCCCCATAAGAGTCTCATTGTGGTCCAGGCCGACATCTTTCATGGTCTTCTTTTCAAAATTGACATTGAGATGCAGGTGAACTTAAAATGTGTGCTTCATCCATCTCATCAATAGAAGACCAAGGGAAAACACAGTTGCTACTGGAGCCTTCATATTGGCTTTTGAGGATGATATGTTGCTTGAGAAGCTCAAGGTGATGCTCTACTGGTGCGACGTCAAACCCTATGTTTCTCTCCCTATGAGACGCTTCAGGAGTTCATACGTATGCCTCCACATCGCACCACTACCCCTGTCTGCACACATTGTGGGTATCGACTGCATGTGATCGTTTCTGTAGTGAACTCCAATATCGCCGCTCGCTGGATTGTTCCATTTTTAAATATGAGAAGGTAATGCAGGATTATGACCCCAGACAAGCTCACATATCAAGAGACCTAGGAAAAATTAGGAGCATCTTAATCCTATGCGGAAGACATAAACTTACACTACCACAGCAATGCATCATCATCTTCTCTGTCGACAATGCCTTCTTCTGTTTCGGCACTAACAGTGGGCACTCGGAGCTGCCAATTAACTAGTGACCCTCTCCCCCCCCCCCCCCCCCCCCCACGGGAGTCAGACGCACTTCTGGTGCTTCCATGACACTCATTTTGGGAGCATTGGCTCTATATAAATATAATGTCTTCAGTACAGCTGGAGTTGTTTTATTTTTAATAAGAATAATAATTTAAAAAAAAACATTACTAAGAGGACAGAACAGAGGAGACTGTCGTTGTCAGATAGTGACAGAGACAAAAAGATAATGACTCTGAGCTGGGAGGAATAAGTTAGTGAGGATGGCAAGTGCGAGTGGATGGAGATGCATGCCTTTCAGCGATGGAGTAGTGGGTGTGAGCTATTGAGAGTGACGGGTGAGCTGCATAATAAAAAAAACCGCGAATATGTTCACGTACTAAAACTTTTGCGAAAATCTGTAAAGGTGCTGGGGAAGGCAAAATGAGGCGTCAATACCGCACTTTTCTCTCTGAGTCTTTTAAACTGGAGCCAATTAGCATTTTTTGTTCCCCGTCAGGGATATTTTAGCGATAATTTATTCCGTTAAACGTCTTGATGTACATTTTAATACAGAGAAGAACGTTTGGATCTCTTGTGGTCTTCCTCAGCAATGGATTATGTTGTTAGGGAGCCAGTAGTGTAACGTTTTTGATGATTTGCGGTTTTGTAAGCTGTTGAGCGTAGTCGCGAGCATACCACGTTCTCCCCTTCCCTCCCTCTGACTGGTACATTTTAGTGAAATAATTTGTTAAAAGGGTGAATGAGCAGGCATTTCCTGATGATTTTAGATTGTTAACCGCATTGCTCCAGCTACAATTTACTTCATTTTTCATTTAATTCGCTATGATGCAGTCATTCTTCTGACATATAATTTATTCGGGGTAACTGACGTATAGTACTGTTGAACATACTGAAGAAGGATTAAGCATTTTCTGGGCTTTTGATATCATACAGGTGAATAGTTTCCTGTGCTGTCTGAGTATCTCATTTCCAACGTGGTATTTTCATCCCATGTTTCCTTTGATTAAAATTGTAATTCTGGAGCAGTTATACGATACTAAGACGAGATTTTCGGTATTGTTTTGTCTTGATGCCTTGGTGCTTCGTATAGAGTATTGGATATTTAGCGGAAAATTTTTGTACGTAGGTTGGACTTGTAAAAATTCTCGTTGGTCTTATGTGCTCCGGTAACTTTGAAGCTACAACTCATTCTTTAGTACTTTATCACTTACTACAAAATGTAGAGCCAATTACAAAATGTACACAATGTGTCACTTCAGACTGTGATGATATTCAGTGTTAGTTATAATCCGTCTTGATTGCAAAAATGTTTATTCACTTGATAGGTTTCGGTTCCTCTAGAACCATCTTCAGATATGAAACGATAATGATACTAATTTACTATTTCACAAATGCAAAACGTTTTTCATCCAATCCGGTCTACATCAAATGTACCAGAAAGTACCTGCAATTTTGATTACAGGGGTAACCCGTCCACACACAGCAACCTACACATGCTGCGTCACATAAAACTGGGTGGCAGAACGCACATCATTTACATTAATTATAAAACTGTTACCTACAGGTGGCGTCTGGTACAATTGTTACATTACATATGCACATACAGTATTAATTAGATGTTTGTAATTTACTTTTATCTCTAAAAATATTTAATTAAAAACTGTAGATGTCAAAGTTAATATCTGTACTTTTCAAAATTAAAATACAAAGAATGATTATAATTTTTGTACGATCTAAAACAAAGGGTGAATTCTACATCCATGGCACTTGTGTAGACTTGTTTTCCTCCATGGTCTGCTTCTGTGCGTCCCGTGGGTAAGAGGGCCGTGCAGGAGGTCCCCGTCAACGTCATTAGGCGCTGAACCAATCTTCCAGTTTTTTCACCATGCACCATCTCTAATTCTTCGTCTTGGACTTCTATACGCAACAGTGAACATCTCAGTAAGTCGCCATAAATACTAAAATAGGCATTATGATTGAACTCACTTTGCTCGTTGAGGATTAAACCCGGATCTTCCCTTTGTGCGTATATATTTCAATTTCTTCCAAAACGTTAAGAAACCATCAATTATGAGCTCTATGTAGGATGTCTAAATTTTGTTCTATTTTCGTGACTGAGTGCCTTAAGGCAGCCATATACTCCCCAAACGCTGTTTTGTTTTGAGAGCAGGTGTGCTTCCTGAATCTGGGTTGAAAGCTTCTACCAGTCTACCCAATATATTGTTTACAGCAGTCATCACATTTGATCTTATATACAACTTAATACTGAAATTTATTCTTACTATTACATATTTTGTGACGGAACTTCAATTTTAGCGTTTTATTTGTTCGGAACCCTATTTTAACGCCGGATTTACGAAAGCATCTAGAGTCTTCATCCGGTTCAGAAAGCATTATAAACATAGCACATTTGTACACTTTTATTAGTGAAAGAATCACAGAGCTGTGTCTCAAAGTTGAGAGAAGATTTGTCTCCATATTGCATTTCTATGCGCCAGAATAAGTCAGGACTTAAAATACTAATGTAGTTTACGGCTTGTTGCAGAACACTGTAGGAATGAAATAAAAATGATTAGATACTTCTCAAGAGAGATTTAAATACCGTAGCGGGTGAGCGACCTATTACGAGTATAACAGGTACTCTGAGTTAAAATACAGGGTAATTCAAAAAGAATACCACAAATTTAGGAATTTAAAACTCTGCAACTACAAAAGGCAGAGCTAAGCACTATCGGTGAATTAAGGGAGCTATAAAGTTTCATTTAGTTGTACATTTGTTCGCTTCAGCCGCTGTTGACTAAGCGTCAACGTCAGTTGATGCTAAGATGGCGACCGCTCAACAGAAATCTTTTTGTGTTATTGAGTACGGCAGAAGTGAATCGACGACAGTTGTTCAGCGGGAAACAACTCAGTATGAACGTAACTCACCTAAGGTGAACGTTTTCTGTGCCATTTCAGCCAATAAATTTTTTGGCCACTTTTTCTTCGAAGGTGCTACTGTAACTGGACTACAGTATCTGGAGATGTTAGAGAATTGGCTGTTCCCTCAGCTCGAACAAGAAGCACAACAATTCATATTTCAGCAGGATGGAGCACCACCACATTGGCCCTTATCTGTCCGTAACTACCTGAACGTCAACTACCCGAGGCGATGGATCGGCCGCCAGGCAGCCCGTGACAGATCACTTCATCACTCGCCTCCAAGAAGCCCTAATCTTACCCCCTGCGAATTTTTCTTATGGGGGTATGTTAAGGACATGGTGTTTCGGCCACCTCTCCCAGCCACCATTGATGATTTGAAACGAGAAATAACAGCAGCTATCCAAACTGTTACGCCCGATTTGCTACAGAGAGTGTGGAACGAGTTGGAGTATCGGGTTGATATTGCTCGAGTGTCTGGAGGGGGCCATATTGAACATCTCCGAACTTGTTTTTGAGTGAAAATAAAACCTTTTTAAATACTCTTTGTAATGATGTATAACAGAAGGTTATATTATGTTTCTTTCATTAAATACACATTTTTAAAGTTGTGGTATTCTTTTTGAATCACCCTGTACTCTGAATAACAGTGGAAAGAATCTAACCAAGTTTGCAATTGTGTAATGTAGTATGGCAACACAAACCTTTCTCCAGTATCGTGGCGTGCATTTATTTACGTTGGCAGTTCGAGCTATAGCTTCAATAACAGACCACATCTTTAAAAATAAAAAGCCATGGATAGGAATAAAACACACAGGAGTCTAATGATTCATCCAAGCTTCAAAGGAGCTTGGATGAATCATTAGATCACTTTTTAGTGTGAAGTGACATAAATCCTTTTACAAAGATGAAATAAACCACGCATTAACATGCAGTCGGATGTAAGAACCTCGCCCAAGAATGTAGCCTCAAACTATCAAGTGAAAATAAACTAAATGTCAAATGTCTGGCGAAACCAGTAAGTAACAACATTAAAGGAAACTCGACTACTGTTAAAGAAATTATAACGCATACAGCTGCTGAAGTGTTAGGGAGGAGGAAAAGGGAATATGTTGAAAGGGGATTAACGATTTGGAACCACAATACCAACAAACTAATAAAAGACAAACTCTAGGAAGGTGTACCTAAAAGTCTTGTCATTACTTAATAATATGGGTTACAAAGAGATTTATGAAAGTAAGTCTGGTTTAGTGAAGAAAGAATTATGAAAAATTAAAAGTGAAAGAGAGGGTGAAAATGTAAGTGAAATACAAACCAAAATGGAACACAAAGCGAAGCATACAAAATGAAGGATCACTCGAATAAAGAAGAACGAGAGACTTTACGACTTAATGCAGCATTAGAAAAGGAGTGGTTAAGTTACTTCAAATATTTATATACCCATAACGAAGAAGAACCAGAGATAAACACCAATACCAGCGACTCCTTAGAAATGACAACAATAGAAGAACTGCAAAATGTGATCCTAGAAACAAAAAGTAGATGTAGCCGTACACATAAAACACAAACATAGAGCTGACTAAATAAACATCTGATCAACAAAAGCATACACCTTTAAATCTTTGCTGGGTGAAAGGACGTGTGCCAGACAAGTGCAACGACGCTTAGTACGCTCTATATTCTAGTAAAGCGATAAATCACAGTATGCACATTACCGAGGAGAAAGTCTGCCAAATTAATGTAGCAAATTGTATCTTAAAATTGCCAACAGAAGATTAACACCTAAATAGGAAGCACTTACGATAGATGGACAACATGGTTCTAAAAAAGGTAAACGAGTTTCTGAATGCCTTTTGACTTTGGCACAAATAACTGAGAAAAGACGAGAATTTAATTTACTATCATATTATGACGTTATCAATTTGAAAAAAGAGCTTAAAAATTGCAGTGGAAAATGCTTAGGAATCATTTAAGGTTATGAGGGGTCAGCACGTCTGACTACGGAAAGTCACTTATTACAACAAAAAATCAATGTAGGCTTTATAGTATAAGGAATAAGACTGAATTTACCATTATTAATAAAGAAGTCAAGCTAGGCTCTTCACCGTGCCCCAACTTTTTATATGTTTATATCAGCGATATCTTTCGCGAAAGATTGATCACATTAAATGATAGTATAAACAATGATGGTTTTAATTTAATGACAATGTTAATTACTGATGATAAACTTATTCAGAAAAATTTGGAGAACCGGTTCCGATTTCAGTACATAAGTTGAGACAAAATGCCTCTAAAAATGGAATAAAAATATCGACACATAAAATAAAAGTGACAGCATTTAAAAGATTGGAACCCATAAGATCCTAAGTTGTTATAGAGGGACCAATGATTAAACGAGAAAGAAAGTTTAAACTATTAAGATTAAGTTTTATAAATTCCACAAGTCAGATAACAAAGGACAACTAAATTAACTTTTTTATCTTTCGGAAACGAAAAGCGAATTTTCTTCCGAAGTCGAGGGTGCTGAATATGTAAATAACAGTAAAAATGCTTAACTGCTTCAAATTTAAGGTGCTTGTAAAGGGTTAGTGTTATCTAATGTTAGTGAGAAATAAACAGGAGTGCACACAATAAAAGTGGTAGAAACATACCTTACGTAGATTTAAAAACGGCACATTTTTGCCTTTCGCTTTTATTGTGTACCTGGAAAACTTCTAGCGATCGTCCAGCAATAATCAGCAAGCATAACTGACTCCAATGGCCCTGACATCACTTCTCCATTGTAGATGTCACGTGTCGTAATGTTTCCCTTGTTCATCACTAACTGCTCCACAGTTTTCTAGGAAGAAGTCTATGTCGGAGTATTAACGTATATATTTTTAGAGACATATGGCTCCCCATGACGAAATAAGATGCTCCAGTAGGTCCTTATTGTCCTGAGCCCGAAAGCTTCTCAAGAAATTTATAACCAAGTTTCAGAAAAAATCTGACAAAATTTTTAGAAAGAACCTAATACAGTCTTCTCCTTATATTGTAAGAGTGCATCAAATTTAGGATCATTGAGGAGTTTTCGAATTCGGAGTCCAATAAATATTTCCTCCCTGGTTCTACTTTCTGTAAATCGTGGTCTCCCTCTGAATGTATTTGAGTGCGTCTCTGTCTTGGTTCATATCTTTAACAAATTTCTTGATTAAACCTAGTTTAATATGTAAAGGAGGAGGTAAAACCTTCTTGGAATCTATCAAAGGCAATTGCTGAAGATTCTTTTTCCTTGGTTCCAAAGAAATACGGAGTTCAGTCTTTTTTAACGTAGTGGGAAGCCTATCTCGGTTATCTCATATGCACTTCAATATTTTCTGTAGTCGAACTGCAGGCCAAGAAGTATGGCTAGAACATTGAGGTCGCCACTTATATTCCAGCTCCATTGTAATTTACATCTCTCAACAGTGTTTCCATATTGCATACGTCTCCTTCCAGTGCGCTACATACCCGATTAGTACTGATGACAACACACTACATTGTTCACCAATACAGACTTCAGAATTAGTTTTGATACGTATAAGGACAGTCGCCATTCATCGTGATTATGTTCTTTGTTAAGTTTGCTCATAAGTGCAGTTACATTTTTATAATACGCTAGATAACTTTCCGCTGAAAAATTGTCTTCCAGTCTTGTGACGTATCCGAAAAACAAATACCTTAACTCTTCAACAAGATCTCCCCCACGCTTGAGTCCAGACGCCAACAATTCTGCGCCACTTTTTACCCAGACCAAGTCACGCACGAGATCATTTAATTCATGGTAAGTTGTTGCTCCTCCTCCTTTTGTGGGTGCTAAATTTTACTTTATTAGGTTGGCGGGTGACGATGTCTTCGATCACAGCGTGGTGTTCAGTTTATCTTTTACTTAAAGCTGGGAGGGTGAGTCACAAACTTCATTAAAATCTCTTGAAGCAGTGATAGTGGAGATAACATAGCTCAACATTGTCGTAAATTGTTTATTTACAAGCACTATTACTAAGCAAGCTCAGTCTAATGCGGTGAACAAACACTATTTGTTTTCAATTAGAATTAATTTAAGGCACTCAGAAATGAAAATAAATGTCTTAACAACTTATATTCGTCGTAATTAAGTTTCCACGTCATATTATAAGCTGAAAGTCAGAGAGGTTGCTGCCATGAAGTCGGTGAATTTCTTCAAATAAATAACAGTGAGGCGATCGAAAGTAAGCTTCTTCATGAAAATTGTTTATCTGCTGTTGAACTGAGATTGACATCAGTATGTTTAAACGACTCAGCGTCAGATGAGAAATAGCAACACTTCAGTAACTGCACATATTAAAATCCATAAAAAACGAAGCTGAATGAGAGAATACTTTTGATTCTGTTTCATTTGTAACTCGTACGAAATGAAACTTTCATAAATAACACGTTTCAACAACAGACGTAAATGTAACCGAGATTGGAACTGATTGCAAGCTCACAGAACAGAGGAAGATATCGCTACGGTCTAAAACATATCGTCATACTCCTAAAAACAAAACACTGAAAAATGTAACACCCACTTGTTACTCTGAAGCCTTTAGCTCTCTTGAAAAACCTAAATTATTTTATTATATTAATAAACTCATAAATTTCAAACAAAAATTGACATAGTAGCTCGTCTAAATAACTCAAACAAAAATAAATATTTCAATTACTATACTACGAAAGATTGGCTTCAAAGTGATAAGATGGCGATTACATGACGAGATGTTGGCTTTCAATTCAGGATCAGTGAATGACAACGATCTAAAATCGCTTTGCTATATGTGCATCGATTTTGACTGGGTCTTTCTATTCTTCGGATAAACCACTGGAATGAGATAAGGGAGATTGTGGAAAAGGCAGTTTTTCAGAATTTGGGACAGGACGAATAGCTGAAGGATCCTGGGTCAAGTGACAGTCAACTTTTAATTCTGGATACGAGTATGTCCTCAATTGGTCTTTTTCGATACCGCCCATTGCGCGAGTTCGTAGAACACGTATTACAACAAATGGGTGGTGCCCAATTCTTGTAGGTCTTCATTTTAATGGGCTCAAATTACTTTCTTGATGGTCAAGAGTCAAGTCATCGCAAACAACAATTTTCTGTGCACTGTTAACTCATTTAGGCGACATGTGACAAATTAGTGACTTCGGCTATCTGCAGCACAACTCTGTGAGGTAATATCTCGCCACGACCATCTCTGGGAATGCAAATTATAGCTACTCAATAACTCTACACAACACGATTTCCCTGGCAACATATTAATAGAAACTAAAGCATGACATTCAATGTTGCCAATACTTTCAAGCGAAACCATGAAACACTGAAACCTTCCATTAAATTTTACGTTTCCAATGTAAAAAATAAGTTTCCTCTCTTATCAATAGCTTAGAAGAACCGTTAAACTGCCATATAAACAATACAAAATTAGGGAGACTTTCTCTGCATAATAATATGTCAAATCCACTAGAGTTAATGGAATAACTACTAAGTTGGCAACACTGATGATGTTGTGGAAATTTCTTAGTGCTATCGATAAGTATAGCGATGTAGCTGACGGCCAATCAGTAGATGTTCATTAAAATACTCGGACAACTGTTGTGATCTTGAACCATTATTCCGCGCACTTTCATACGTCCGGTGATAATGTATTTCTTCTAAACACGAACCAGTCTTCAAAACCTGATGTCATAATCGTTATCAGCGGCCTACAATTATTAATAAACGGTTACTTTTATCTCCGAAGCACTTTCAGTGATGACCAGCGTGATGTACGTCTCAATTTGGCAAGTATCAACCATTTCAGTGAAACTGTACAATGTATGAGTACATTAAAACATAGTGTACGGAAAGAATCACTGATAAGAACTTTATAAAGAAACTAGCTTGCCTTTGCTGCTATTTTCGAATGAACATAGGACCTTAATATTTGATTACTTACGTTGAACTGAATCATCAGAGACAAAATACTTTCACATTGTAGTTGGATACTCATTACTGGAGATAAATGAAAAGACAAAAACCAAATGTTGAGCACATCACAAATATAACTGAGGACTACGGACTGAATCGGAAACATGAGGTCCAACGCATGTCTGATAATTGAATAACTAAAGCAGCGTGTACTGCAGTACGATATAACGAAACAGGAAAGAGTAACTCCGGACGTCCGTTAATAAGATAGCACGTACAGTTCTGAGGTGGAACAGGTGAAAAGATATAATCCTTGAAAACGAGGAAGATGATGATGTACCAGAATTTGAAAGTGTTAACAATGGTGAGAGTTGATCAGGAAAATAGTGATGGAGAAATATGTAGTGCTGTAATTGAATGTTGGCCTACTGCAGGTTTAAATCACTTGTAAGTACAAGATGCTGCACGTGTGATGACTGCACAAAGTTTCGAATCCGATCTAAAACATGGTAAGAATCTTGTTGGAAGTGGATCAACGGTAACAAGTAAGAAACTGGATGATAAATTTGTAAATTAGTTTGGTTTGAAAGTTTTGCAAGAAAAGTATCTATAAACAGTAAACATATCTGCATACATGCTCAGAAAGGCACTTTAGGATGCGTGGCGGAGGACACTCTTACCACAACTGATCATTTACTTTTCTGTTCCACTCGCAAATAGAGCGACGGAAAACCGACCGTCCACATGCCTCTGTATGACGCTTAATTTCTCTTATGTTTGTGGTCCTTATGTGAAGTGTATGTTGATGGCAGTAGAATCGTTCTGCAATCACATGAAATGCTGGTTCTCTTAATTTTCGGAGTAGTGTTCCTCGGAAAGAAAGCCGCCTTCCCTTAACGGATTCCGATCTGATTTTTCGCCGTCCTATTAGCATGTTATTCGTTGCTACCACTAACAGATGCAGCAGCTCGTCTCTGAATTGCTTTGACGCCTTCCTTCTTTCCGACATGGTGTGGATCCCAAATACTCGCTAAGTACTCAAGTATGTGTCACACTAATTCACTACAAGTTTTCTAAAATACTCGCAATAAACCTTCACTACGGCAGTTTAGTGTAACGGTAGAAAGTGTCGAAGTATCCAGAAAGGCCAAGTTGTTACTTAATTATAATATATCTTTGTATTGTCAGATAATAATGGAGCTATAAACAATTTAGTTTGTGGTGAAAATACAGGAAACTGTGGAGTCTTAGAACGTGGGGGATTTGGTGAATTTATGGTGGATAGCTTCTCACATATACTTGACGTTTCATCCTTAAGAGCTTTTCTCTGGGAAGGGCCCAGATGGAAGTGTATCCGTTACATGACCGAAGCTGTTCGCACTGTGAAAGTCATTAGCAATATTGTGGTTTTGATAAGATTAGCTCAGCAGGGAGTAGCCAGCGTCTTTTAATTTACATTAATTATAATTAACAGCTTTTTTTTACGAGTGCAACCAAACAACTTTCATGTCGTTTCCTTGAAGTGTTTTAATTAATCGTTTTCTCAGTAACGAACTAGTTTTTTCTCATGTGACTTGTTTATTTTTCCTTTTCTAATAAGAGTTTTGGAATAATGACGCACTTATCATGTGGTTGATGTTTATCTTGTCCATGTGGATACCACATAGGAAGTGAAGAAGTATAATGATTTTCAGATGATGGTTACGTTTCGCCTTACGTGAGGGATGTGCTTAACATGCATTTTCGTATGCCTTGGGTACTAAACTTTTATTCTTTGGAAAGATGATTTGCTGCGTGGTTCATACCACACAATTTGTGTATGTGTTAGTGTGTGTATGTATTTGAAATCTAATATTATGAACATGAGTGCTATTGCACATGGTGTCTAAGTTTTATTAAGAATGGTCCAGGTGTTGGCTTTATGAATGGTGCTGTTTTAGTGCAGTGATAGTTGATTTCAGTAATGGACAAGATACTGAAATGAAACAGGATGATTAATTTCTCTTGAGATTTTAAATTTTGGTAGGTGATATCAGTAGGAAGTGTCTTCTGTGAACTGATGTGTACTGGATGTCTGGGTCATATACTTGAGTTACCTAGGCCCATAGATGTATACTGACGGAAAAAATTGCAGCACTAAGAAAGAGTTGTGTGACTTCAACCTAATTTGGTAGGCATGTTCTACATCTGAACGATGATATTTCTTCCAATTACGCGCCAATGGCATAAAAGTGACTCTAGTAGTGCCACTGTGAGGATGCAAATTAGGTTTGAGAGTTAGTTACCTTTAAGACTCGGCGTGGAGAGCTGATGTTCGTCAAGAATGGATTTAAGGCAGTAAAGACGCCATTATCAACACACCACTGAGTTAGAAAGAGGTCATCCAATAGAACTACGAGAAACCGATGTTTCTTTTGCCGTACTGCAGAGAGGCTAAGTAGGAACGTGGCCACTTTATACGATTGCTAGCAGCGGTGGTCACGAAAATGTACGGATGGTAGAAGAACAGACTACGGATAGCTACGTAGCATAGTGTTCGGCGTAAGGCTTCAGCCTATCAGTGCATCTGCAGAAGCATTCTGCGCAGCAGTTCGCACAACAGTGACGCAACAAACTATTGTCAATCGATTACATCGAGGACAGATCCGAGTCAGATGCCTTGTACCTTGCATGCACTGACCTCAAACCACAGCCAATTACGATTTATGTAGTATAAGGCGTCAGCTCATTGAAGGGCAGGATGGAGATCCATCGTGTTTTCGGATGTAAGCTGGGCCTGAGTGGTGCCAGTGACGGTCATGTGTTACTTAGAAGAAAGTCAATTGAGGCCTGAGACTAACCATTCTTTTTGTTAGGCACTTTGCCCCTAACCTGAAGTTCGTGCCGTTTCGTATGGCAGCAGGAGCACACACGTAGTTATCCCATGCAACCTGGCTGCAAATTTGTACGTCATCCTATTGATTTGGCCTGTTGTTCTATCATTCATAAACAGCATATCAGAGAGCGTTGCCCAACAGGATACTGCTCGCACACATACCGCTGTTGTAACGCAACATGCTCTAAAGTGTGTCTATAAGTTGCCTTGGCCACATCTGTCTGCAATACAACACATATGGGACATAATGAAACGACAAGCCCAGTGTCACCACAAACAGCGTTACCTTTCTCTGCTGTCTCTCTATTGATCGACCATGTGCAACATGCATGGAACTCCATCGCACAAACTGACATTAGACACCTGTACAACACAATGCATGCCAGTCTGCATGTCTGCCTTCAACAGTCTGGGGCTTGCAGTGGTTATTAATGTACCATCATTTCACATTTGCAATGGCTTATATCGCAGTTATATTAACCATTGAACTTGTAATACTAATAACTGAAGTTTGTTGCCTAGTAAAATGTATTCACCAAGTTTCATCACACTACATTAATTATTTTTGAGTGTGGCGATTTTTTTAATAAATGATGATCTTGATCTGATACGGTACAGAGTGAATTGTGAATCAAACTGAGAATTGAAGGTGGCATATAATCTGTCAGTGTTATGTGACTGTCAGGTTTGTGTTATGCGACTGACAAGTTTGTGTTTTGTGACCGGCAGGCACAAGATGATCTAATAGAAACAGAGCATATGTAATTTTTGTTTCCCTACTACATCCTCCTCTTGTTCTGTCCTTACAGATATGAATTAGTATCATCTTCTACCTGTGTGGTTCAGATGAAAGTTCTGTTACGTCAATCATCTGAGAATAAGTGTGTGTCCATCTGAATGTTCAGTATCTGTGAGAGTTTTTGGTTTACAAATTGAATGTGGTTAGTGATTGAAACATTTGGATTACTTCCTGCCATAGTTCAAGTTGTGTGATTTTATAATGAAATGCCAGGGAGGGAATGGTTATTAATATGTGATAAGGTAGTCTCTTTCAGGTAAAATAAGTTCTTGTGTGTCGTGAGTGATTCTGTGCATACTGTGGTGGTGCAATGGAAGGCGAATTTTATAGATGTTTTATTAATTCTTTATAAGCGAGGATCATATGGTGATACTGTTGCTGTGTTGATTGTTTGAGAGTTTAAATGCGATTTTTTATTAATAGATTACTTCCAAGTGTATTAGGGTGATTGAATTGAGTTGTCAGTTTTCTTCAGACAGAGTATTCATTGACTGATTTTCAAATTATGTTTAGTGAGTATTATTGGGTAGTAAATAGGAAGGGCTATACATTACTGATACTTGTCTGGAAGACTATTATGGATGAACTGGTAAATATTGCCAGTGAACAATCAGAGTATTTTGTAAGTAATATTGAGATATGTGAGTAATGGTGAGATATATGAATAGTTTGCCTAACTGACATAATAAGACCATGTATGTATTTCCTGATGCAAGACACAGTAGAGCAGTTTATGATTGACAAGGATGGTATTAGGTGTTTCCAATGAAAAGCAAAAACCTGATATTTGCATACCTGCAAGGGAAGACAACGAATCATGTCTGATTTTCAGAGTGAGACCACTGATAAATAATAATTGAATCAGCCATCACCAGCATTGTATGTTGATGACTTTGATGACAAGGATTAGAAATATGGACCAACAGTTAAACGACCTCCCATTTGAAACGTATGGTAAGTTTTTTTTCCAGTAGTAAAGCAGACTGCGTGTGACAGTGGGGTGACAGGATGTGTGGTGATAGGATGTACAGCTGACTCAATATTATGTTTTAATTACTTAGTGTAACTTGTGGCATCAACCACATCAGACTGTGTGCATGACTGTTTCTTTTTTTTCAGTTGTGATTACATGTGTGGATTAAATGGCATTGTCTCAATGATGAATATTTTTATATATCGGAGCTAATGTTGTAATAATGATGTTTTCATGTTAGCTTCTTCGTAATCTCAGTTTTGTACGTATTTCGTGTCCTTGTTTCGATGATTTGATGTTCAGTAGTATATGTTGTTGTATATGCTCTATGTATATATGATTGATGACTAGAGGCCGGGGTGGCCGAGCGGTTCTAGGCGGTACAGTCTGGAACCGCACGACCGCTAAGGTCGCAGGTTCGAATCCTGCCTCGGGCATGGTTGTGTGTGATGTCATTAGGTTAGTTAGGTTTAAGTAGTTCTAAGGTGTAGGGGACTGATGACCTCAGAAGTTAATTCCCATAGTGCTCAGAGTCATTTGAACCATTTTTTTTTTTTTTGAGGATTCAGTCAGTGAACTGTTCAGTTGTCATGTAACTGTTTGTGCACTGTGATATTTTGCGGGAGTTGGTAATAGAGCTATCTATTTGGTGATTATCTTAATTTGATCTAGTACTGTACCCATATCTCTTTGTAATTGTCTTATTTTATCTCTGAGGAAAGAAATTCTTTTGTGTGTGTATTGCGGACGCAGGTGCTGTTTCCAGGAAAATAATTATTTTGGCTATGTGTTGTAGGTACTGAGGTTTCTCCCAGGAATCAGTTTCGTGTATGTACTGATGCTGAAGCTATGTCCTAGAACCTGTTTATTTTGTGTAGGCATGTACTGCTGTTTTGCTAAGGAACTCAAGCAGTGTGTTTGATTAGGTTACCTATTCATTTTGTGTGTATGCTGTAAGCATTGTGTTTATGAATCATTTTCCTTTGTTTTATCACTATGTATGGAGAGGCAGTACAAATGGAAATCTTGTTAGTATTGTTTCTAGCTGAGGATGGTGAAGACGCAGCAGAAATAGGGGATTTCTTCAGTATAGACTACGTGATTAGATTCTGAAGGCTGTGTATGACAAAGCTTATGCTTATTGTGATGAGGTAAAGATATTTGTCAAATATAAGAACGAATAGAACAAGTAATTATGTCTAGAGGAGAGAGTCCAAGTTTAGAACATGGTATATATTAATGATGTACATTTACGTATGTTCAGCCTAGCCATGTGTGTCTGACAAAATATTTTTTCTTGTAAATGCTCGTGCGTAAATACCTGGAATGGATGGTATTACTGAGGCTGACATGCTACTACACAAGACATCGGCTGCCTGATTAGCCATTGGCTGGAGCCACAGATGATTCGTGTGTGCAGAGGACACTGGTGTTGTCGAGCAGAATGACACTCATCCAGCACCAGCGCTGGGAGCACCTGAGGGCCTGGATGAGGTGATAGCTGTGTGAATGGCGCAAACAGAGGAGGATGAGAACTAGGATCTCTCCAATAGCGGTAGCAAGTTCGCAGTATCTGGAGCGCGTCAGCAGTTGATAGTAAAACAGCACCATGGACAACCAGAAGACTATGAACAACGAACGTCCAAAAGATTCCATGTTTGACTCCAAAGCGTCACAGCTGACATACACAGAACAGCAATGACATTATGATCAACTGCTTAACTTCTTGTTTGCCCGTCTTAGGAACGAAGTACATCAATGATTGTGCACATCAAAGGAGACGACAGTAAGTCGGTAGGTTTATGGGGGTATGTAATCTTAGTTGTCTATGCACAGCCCACATAATTCGCGTAAATAAAGATCTTAAGAACTTTCAGCATTGCAGCGCGTCATCAATCGTAATTATCTAAATAAATTATGAATAATCCGCCTCGATTGCGAAAATTCCCGGTGTTTACCCAGGTTTCAACGTGGATAACCACGCCTTCTTCAGAACAAAATAAAAAACAGCTTGCCTAAATGGGCGTAGTCAAATGTGTCTCATAGGATTACATAAGGCACAGCTCACATAATTCGCGTAAATAAAGATCCGCTAATATACGTAAGCAGTGACGGCTCCCAGTAGCGACCCAGATGTGTCTCATTGGATTACATAAGGTGAATGTGGTCCCCGTGACATCAACGTGAGTTCACTGTAATGCTTCTCACACCACTTTGTGCTTACACCACGCTTGTTCGCTCTATTCTGGAGTATTGCTGTGCGGTGTGTTATCTGCACCAGGTAGGACTGACGGATGACATCAAAAAAGTTCAAAGGAGCGCAGCCCGTTTTCTATTATCGTGAAATAGGGGACATAGTGCCGCAAGACATTGTACGTTAACTGGTATGGCAATCAGTAAAACGAAGCGGTTTTTGTTGCAACGGGATCTTCTCACGAAATTTCAATCACCAATTTTCTACTCCGACTGCGAAAACATTGATGGTACCCACATACATAGGGAGAAATGATCAACACTATAAAAAATAAGAGAAACAGGGCTTGCATAGACGAATTTAAGTACTCGTTTTTCCCGCGGGCCGTTCGAGAGTGGAACGTTAGAGAGATATTTTGAAGGTGGTTCATTGAACCCTTTGCAAGGCACTTGATTGTGAATAGTAGAGTAATCACGTAGATGTAGATGTAGATGTAGACTGTATCACGGGTCTGGCTCCGAAACATTAACAACTATACTGCTAAAAAATAACATCGCCGTTGGGGAAGCAATCAAGTATGAAGTGATGCAGGTTGTTCTCAGCTAGCATTGTGTCTTGGATTACTACTACAGGTCCTGAGCAAGGGGAGTGGAATGTCTGCCATAGCCTGCGCTCGTAACGCGCTGCACTTTCCGAACCGCCATTCACCTCGATGAATGTGTTTGTGGAGACTACGAACAACCTAGTGTAGCAGAAATGTGATTCACCGAAGAGGCGACATGTTTCTATCGATCAACATGTGAACACGAAGTGGTGGTCTTCAGCGGAGCTCCATGATCAACACCGTACGATGCTCCATGTGCTTCGAAACACATGTGGGTCCAACAGCAATGTGCTCTTTCGGTAGAGATAACCAGATAACTATCTATCGTTCATTACATAGTAGACACGCCTCTCAGCCCTACGTTCTGTGAAGAGTTGTGGACGCCCAACCACTTACTGCCTAGTAATAGTTTCACTGTCCTTCCACCACTTCCCGTAGATGCTCACAGTTGTAGCATGTGAACATTCAACCAGCTTTGCCGTTTTCGAGACATACAGTATGTGATAAAAAGTATCCAGACACCTGGCTGAAAATGACTTAGAAGTTCGTGGCGTCGCTAATGCTGGAATTCAATATGGTATTGGACCACCCTTAGCCTTTATCATAGTTTCCACTCTTTCAGGCATACTTTCAATCAGCAGCTATAAGCTTCCTTGGGGAATCAGAACACATGCTTTGCGGAGTGTTGCACTGAAAGGAGGTATCGATGTCTATCGGTGAGGCCTGGCTCGAATTCGGCGTTGCGACACACCTCGTAAGTTTACTGTAGGTTTCATGTCAGTAATCTGTGCAGGTTACTCCATTACAGGGATGTTATTGTCGTGTAACCACTCCACCACAGGCTGTGCGTTATGAACAGGTGCTTCATCGAATTGAAAGATGCAATCGTCATCCACGATTTGCTCATCAAGAGTGGGAAGCGAGAAGGTGCTTAAAACATCAATGCACATCTGTGCTGTTGATAGAGCCACGCAGAACAACAAGGGGTGAAAGGCCCTCCATGAAATACGTGGGCACACCGTAACACCACCGCCTCCGAATTTTACTGTTAGCACTACACATTCTGGCTGATGACGTTTACCTGGCATTCGCCATACCCACACTCGGCCATCGGATGGCCACATTGTGTACCGCGATTCGTCACTCCACCACCGTTTTTCCATGTTCAATCGTCAAATGTTTACGTTCCATACACAAAGCGCGGCGTCGTTTGGCGTTTACCGGCGTGATGTGTGGCTTATGATCAGCCGCTCGACGATGAAATCCAAGTTATCTCACCTCCCGCTTAACTATCATAGTACTTGACAGCGACTAGGATGGTGCTATCAGTTGGTATTGTCTTCTGTCTGAATACTCCAGGGCATGTTCAAAATCTTTCCAAATAAAGTTACCTGTTCAATAGGTATTTCAACTTCTGCCCACAGTTTCCTTCCTTTTCTTAGATAATGACATTGTCTTTGCAATGGTTTCCCTGTTCTGCTTTAGTCAGTTTTAACTCTTTGAGCAATTTCTTTTAGTGTCCAGTGAGGCACTTCACAACGTTGGAGGTGGGTCTTCCCCTTCAGCCAATGATAGGCACTCGCTGTTTCAGCACCACTTGGAGCACTACTTTGAATACACATTCGACATTCTGGCATTCTTCTTTTGTTGCGTTCCTCTCTTCTTGATTTTCGGGGAAGGCTTGCTTTTTCTGGCGTTGGTCTGAACTCGTTCTGAGTTACTGCAGTGCTGAAGAAATCTGGTGAGATATTTTCTATTACTTGCAATGGTGACTTTTGAGGTAATGTATAGGTTATTTCAGAAGTACATCCAGAGCTTCTGCATAATTAATTTGCAATTACTCAGCGTTCAGAGTCCTGAGGATTTTCTTCGGAATAGCAAACGGAACATCACAGATTTCTCACGTTCAGTTACATGGATCCAGATTATAGAATTATAGAAGTAAACAGGAAATTATCATTCCATTGTGCTGTAGATTCATTAATCCTCTCCGGAATTGCAAACGATTTATTGTCATCCTGGAAGAAGTGTGTTGTGAGTGTCTTTCCGTTATTTGTTCTGGGAAAATTGCCTTGTATCTACCTCTTTATATTCCACGAGGGCGATTTCATCAAAAAATCATACAGGTCAAGAGCGAACGTCGGACACACTTCTGAACTATTTACTTAAAAACAATTTAGATAACTAGTATTTTTTGCGAATTTCAAAATTACCTTATGGAAATATTAATTGTCTGAGTATGTTAACTGTCTTGAGAAATTATAAAGTGTAGGGACTGCCAACTGTCAGCTATGGCATTAATGCATGAAGTTCTTAAACTGTCAAAATATTTGTATACAAAGGCGAAAGGATCTGACATTTTTCGGTTTTTTAGAAACCCTCATTCTAAATGTTCTGAAAATTTCATGGTGCATTATTTGTTCATTGTACTTAGGGAATGTACATTCAGAGTGGGGGGTATTTATCTGAACGGAATGTGGGAAACTGTTTTACGTAGACTTAGCTGTTTTCTCAAGGTCGTAAATCATGGACACTTAAACACTATATTTAAATAATGAATTTAGTGTGGACACTGATTTTAAGTAAATCTTATTAAAAACAGTTATTTTTGAGTCAAAGTAATTACTTTACGACATTATAAGTGAAAGGAAAAATAGCTCATAGTTTTGTTCGAAAACGAAAATAAGATATAGAACATTTATACAAAGTTTCCCTTTTATGGTGTTATTCGGAAATCATTATTATGTTCTGTCATGATTTTGCTTGCACAACACTTTCCATGAATTAAAATTGCCTACAATGTGACAATCAATACTGCACTATTGATAAGGGGATATTTGTTTTTTTTTTCATCTGCTTCTCATAAAATTTGTATATCCGAGAGGAATTTGGGCACGGAGAAGGATGATCCCAGAAGAGCAGTACTTGTGAAATGGGAACTGTACATTGGTTTCTTGATGACGGCCATTTTAAAGCATTAGCAGGACGATGAGGTGTCATAGGAGACGGTTATATGTTGCAGCTCATGAGAGACACGTATTATCTGTCCTACCCACCACTGATTGTCATACACACAAGAAATGGAGTGGTAAACTACAAAGTCTTCTAGCGTATAATATGGCATCCGCATTTCACAAAGTAACAGGCTGCATTTTGTGGAAATTCTTTCTTGCACTGTAAGTGCTACTCCGGTATGAAACGCAGTAGTGACTTAACAGAATTCCTACCACAGGATTCATAGCAGGCCACTATTCTCTCATTTTAAACGGAATTCCCTTAATGTACTTTTATTTAGCATTAAGAGTTTCAGGATTATACGTAATGTTGATACGGTGGGTACAAATCCAGTATCATCTCTCAGCATCAACAGCTTCGTGCTGGAGGTCAAATCTGGTGGCAAGATCCTTACAGAGACCTCCTACCAAATCGCATGCACTGTTTCCATGAGCAGTTTCCAAAAATATAAATTTTTTGTCTTAATTCCTGTACTACAGTGTTGACCTTGCTCAGAAAAATGAAAGCGGTTTTCAAAATGAGACGCTGCGCCATCAGTAACATACCAATGTTTAGGAAATGCATGGACTCTAGATGCAATGTCGTCAGTTTTCTTGCTGACAGTGTAGCGTGTATGTGCACTGTCATGAATGAGATCATCACTGACAATAGCGAAACACTGTGATGTTCCAAGGATGTTAGCAACACGTGTGAATATTGATAGCTGTGATGTGTGCCAGTGGTAAGTTTGAGTTTCGTTCCGCAAAACAACAGATCGGTTCTCAGCAAAGTTGAAATGAAGAACTAATGTGTCGGTTTTCTGGGATATAGCCTGTCTCTGAGTTCTTCGGGTATCATGGTGCGCTATTTCTTTCGTGAAGATGTTGATTGTGTAAAACCTGCTTAAATGTCCTTCACTTTTCTTTTTACATACTGTTTTCTTCTTGTGCTTTTTACTTTTCCTGGACATTTAAGGAGGGATACAGTAGGAGCTACAGCAGAAATACTGGATTCTGGGAGGTACACGGAATACAGTGCAGCAGGCGCCTGGTTCACGCACATGAGCTGACAGCTGTGACAGCTGTTCATCGACAACAGGAATTTGTGGCCAGTACCGCGAATGGACGTTCCCTGGGTGGCACAGGTAGTCAGTCAGTTCAGATAGTCACCATAGTCAACGGGTTTAAACCAAGTCGGCAATACGTGGGACCTGTTCGATTAGGCTTTGTTCACTTAGATCCTCAACCTTGAGACCTAGCATAGCTGGCTATGATACTGGAGGTAGTATGACTCGAAATATCTATTGCTACCTTCTAGAACCTCATGGATTCTTTTCCTGCACACATGAAATTGACAATGCAGTTCACATACGTATTCTTAACTTTTTCTTTTGATTATTTGACTCCATCCAAGCCTTTTGATCTACTAAGATTACGTAAAGGAACTACAACATTGCACGCTAACTGGCTTACCCTGAGCTGATGAAACTTAAATGTACGAAGATGGCACATATAGTTAATTGAAATAATTGCAACAAATATTATTTACATGAAATCAATTTTCAGATGGAGGGAGGTAGGTCATCATCTTCTGGTATGGACTATCACTGTTTGAAACATATTCAGGAGTGAGCTGGCATAATCGTGAGACATATTGTGGAATACATGATATCGAGAGTCTTTCTGATTACGATATTAGGAAAAGTTACCCCTGTACGTGTCCTCTGATCACAATGGTACAAGTAACTAATGGTTTAATTATTCTGTTAAATTCAGTGTGAGTGATTACATATCCAAACAAACATCTCATCTCTACTACTTGGCGCTAGAAGCCAAAAGGAAACACGATTTTAAGTATTTGAATTGCTTCTTGATGACTCATTATTTTTTATTTAATGTTTAAACAGTAACAAAGCAGAATTAATTTAAGTTTTTAGGTTACGTACTTTTTGTGTAGGTAATTAGTTACATATTTGTGGTCAGTCAGCATTGCAAATTTGTTTTATGGGACAAATAGTTTCGTAATATACTGCACAGTTTAGCAGTTCAGGGCTTTAATAAATTCTCATAGTAGTGCTCCTGTTTGGCCTCATACCTTAAAATTTTATTAATTTCGTACGAAATTTATTACGAGTTCCTATTATCAGAAATCTGTCAGTGTCATGTTACCGCCCATGGAAAGCATTAAAGTTTTTCGAAATAGTGTTGATATTAAAAGAGATTGTGAAATTACTTTAGTATCATTTAAAGTAAAAGTATTAGTCCAGAAATAGACATCATCTCTCAGCGAACTTTGTAGCATTCAGTGCGACAGACAACAGTAAATTATTAAGAATTCAAATGAAAAGATTATTAGTAAATGCGCGAATTGGAATATTACTGGTTCTAAGATCATGCTGGAGAACTTCACGACACTAAACAGTTGATACATTCTTACTTTATATACACCCAGCCAAATTGTTGTTGTTGATTTTCATGTTAGTTGTGTCGTTCACACAAAACGCTACAGGGAGGAGTCATTGAGTGGCCTGTGAAATATCTTGCACACAAATCAGTGATATATGAAACTCTGAATAATGTACAATAAAGTTAAATTTAAGAACATATTATGAGATGGAGCCAGTTCAAAGCATTCCATGATCCCACTCACAAATTATTAGAGGGTGATGGGTGGCTAATGAATCCGTCAGCAACCCATCGAATTCACTACGAAGTGAAGCAACAACGTGTGAAGCATTATGGATTATCTTCCTCTACAGAAAGGAAGGTATTTTGATATATTCAGACGCTAGTTTTATTATGTTGGTACCAATACTAAGTTCTGGGAAACAGGCGCAACGCACATTACTTAAACATTGCTAAGTGGAGTCGGTATTTATTTTTACACTCTCGGACAACATCCGACTACTCCAACAACAACAAGCACTATACATTGCTGCCTTATCACATAGCAGGTTACAAATACAAATCAAATGAAGAGTGGTGCATTTTGTCACCGATTTGTAAGGAAGTACGAGGCCTTGTGTCGTCAGCGTCAACCTTAATCAGATAGTGATGAATAAAATCTTCCCCACTGGCTATTAAAATATATTTGTTAAAAAGTCATGACCGGTTTCGCACCAGTGGAGACTTATCTTCAGGTGATAAGTTTCTTTACTCTTTAAACAGTCATGATGCGGGAAAGTTAATGCTACTTGCCAATTCCCACCGTTAATCGTAAAGATTAATTCAATAGCTCGCTAAATGCAGTAATCTATGATCAAACGGATTGCTTACGCTGGGGACATGCGCACTTCTTTGATGTCTATGGCATGATGCAGGGCGTTTGCAGTCAATTTGATGTTAAAAAGCCACCTTTAACTTGCTGCTGGTTTATACTTGACGATGTACGGCGGAAACTGGCTCCAAGCATTTACTTTGCCGCACCATGACTGTTAAAGGAAAATAAAGAAACTCACGACTTGAAGCATCTTCTCCGCAGATTGAAAACAAGTGCTAAGTTTTTAATAAAGGTATTTTTAATAACCATTGCGGAATATTTTGTTCATCATGTGCAACTTTGGCTGCAGTTGTCCGACCTTAAAAATAATATACCAGATTGGACTGGTGAGAGTGAGAGAACAGAAAAAACTGCCTTTTTTTGCGGTTTCGTTTGGCAAGCACGGTATCGTCACGGAGCTGTTTATCAGACTTCTGTGTCAGACACTACGGGACAGGCGTTGATTATGTCGGACAGGTTTCGTGTTATAATTGCGAGACTGTACGTTTGGGAAACAAATTACTTATAAACCCCTAGAAGAACTTTGTGGAACGTCCATGATCAGAGATCAGAGATCCAAAGAAATTCCCTTGCTCACTTCATGAAAGAAACAGGATACGGCGAAATGGTAAAGTATCCGAAGCACTCATTCAACCCCCAGCCACCATCAGTCGATCTCTGACCCTAATATATACGATAATATGAATTCAAAATTACAGATGTAGAGGTAGGTGAAGACAGTTTTTGGAGTAAATGTCACGTTGAGTTGGTTGCAACGCAAAGGTGTTGCATGTTTCAAGGCAGATGAAATGTGTTCTATCAGGTAGGCAGTGGTCATCTCGCATTAGTCACAGATAAACTTGTGCAAAATGTATGTTGCTATGTTGAGCGGTCCTTCTCGAGATGCTGTGTTTGTCTGATATATTAATTCGACCGGTACATGGACGTATTGAGTCTAACTCACATTCGTAGTAGCCTGACACATTAAAACAAGCGGCACAACGTGTTTGTTTTATTTGTTTTTAGCATTTATAATAGTGAATAATGTTAAGGATCTGATATAAGCGCGTAGTCTGTAAGATATGTCTGCTGATTCCATTAAAAACTGTTATTTTCTTAGTTCCGTCACCAACTGAAACGAACAAATTCCTAGTACAGTTCTAACCTGCGGTATTTTCTTTGAAAGACGGTAAACCAAAGGAATATCGCTGTTACTAAGCTTTCAACGCCAGTATCTCTTAATAGAACAGAGTTTCAATTTGATTTAGTTGAATGTGTGGAATTAATTGGTAAAAACAGTACAGAAAACAGCAGTTCATCAGACTTTTGACGTATTCATGGAAGAAAGCCAGCGAAATATTCGTCTGCATTATTTCTGGTGGCTTATCTCACCAACTAAATAAAACAAATAAATAAAAAAAAAGAGTTTCACAGCAAAATCGGTGTAACTCTCAAATTCAAACACATACACTGTTTTCTTGAAATAGTGTGCTCATATTTTGACGATGTAACTTTCAACGGGATGACAAACAACTTTTAGTTACAACAGCAGTATATTGGGGTTTTCATTACATATGAACCGAATCTAAATACAACCAGACATAAACTGATCACGACACAAGGTCAAAAATATAAGTTAACGTTATTAATAAATAAATAATAAAAATCTGTTATTTCTCTGCCTGAGGAACTCGACCCTCCTGCGATCACAAACTTACACTGCGAGTTGTATAATTCCCATATCCGCAGGCCATGTATGAACAGCACTAGATGGTTTCCGATCGGCCAAAGTCTCGTTCGGTGGGCATTATGCATGAGAACAAGAATGCGAGATATCTATTCCTTTATTTACCGTAATTACATTGACGAAGAAAGATATTTTATATTACTTTTATTTCGAATATTCCTTACAGTTACGATTGTAGTCATCTCTCTGTGGCGAATAATTTCGGACCATTAGTTTCATTTTCCAACAGTACCTTAAAAGTAAGTGTAATCATGATGTGTATTGGAAAAAATAAAAATATTTCATACCCAAGTGGCTCGTCCTATCCTTCATTATACTGGTACTTGATAAAAACACTATCATAGCAGGAATGAAAGATGTGCAAATCTAAGATAGGGTCCTAGAATTAGACTGTTAGTTTTTTAATTATCTCTAGTTTCGAAGATTTAGAATAACATAATACCAGAGAAACATAATTTTTAATATAAACTGTTACGAAACATTTGAACGTGATTTTTAACATGAGATTATGATTTCGATAAACTAAATTTAATTTAACAACAAAAATATAAATGAATACAAAAGTATATCAAATTCATACATGCACTCCTACAGATGAAGATGCTTTCTTCGGCTTGTCTACTGCACAGAGGTGTCAAAAGTCATGGTACAGCGATAGGCACACATTCAGATGGCAATAGCATCGCGTACACAAGGTATAAAAGGGCAGTGAATTGGCGGAGCTCTCATTTGTACTCAGATGATTCATTTGAAAAGGTTTCCGACTTGATTAGAGCATACAGACATTGAACGTGGAATGGTAATGGGAAAGTAAATATTCAGATATCCACAGCGAGTGTTCGGAGTTTACAATAGTTCTGACATTACCTCTCACCACGGACAGTGCAGTAGCTAATATCATTCACTTAAAAACCGACATCAGCGGCGCTTAGGTGCAATTTTCAGTGCTAACAGACAATCACCACTGTGTAATAACCGCATAAGTCAATTTGGGGATCGAACGCATCCTTTAGGAAGGGGAGGAGAAATTTGGCTTTAACAGACCATGGCAGCAGACGACCGTGCGAGTGCTTTTGCTAACACAACAACATAGCCTTCAGCGCCTGTCTTGCGTTTGTGGCCGTATCGGATGTAGCCTAGATGACAGGAAAACCGTGGCCTGGTCACATGATTCCCGATTTGCGTTGGTAAGACTTGATGGTATGGTTCACATGTTGCACCGACCCCGCGAAGCCATGGACCGAAGTTCTCAACTAGGCATTGTACACTGAAGCGCCAAAAAAGCTGGTATAGGCATGTGTATTCGTATACAGAGATCTGTAAACAGGCAGAATACGGCGCTGTGGTCAGCAACGCCTCTATAAGACAACAAGTGTCAGGCTCAGTTGTTAGATCGATTACTGCTCCCAGAAAGGCAGTTTATCAAGATTTCAGTAAGTTTGAATATGACGTTACAGTCGGCGCACAAGCGATGGGACACGCCATCTCCATAGCACCGATGAAGTGGGAATTTTCTCGTACGACCATTTCACGAGCGAACCGTGAATATCAGGAATCCGGTAAAACATCAAATCGGCGAAATCGCTGAGGCCAGAAAAACATCCAGCGAAAATGGAACCAACGACGACTGAAGAGAATCCTTCAATTTGATAGCAGTGCAATCCTTCGGCAAATTTCTGCAGATATCAATGCCGGGCCATCAACAACTGTCAGTTTTGTATTCCGCCTGGAAGGCCACGCGTGGTTAGGAACAGGAGCAGGAAAAGGTGAAAATCTCTCGGTACTGCAGTGTGAATTAAAATCATCTTTACTTTAGCAACAAGAGTAATACATAACTTTGCCCTGAGGTGCGAATCTGAAGCGAAGTGTCCCGGCCGCCTTTTTTAGATCAAATGGGTAGAATCTGGAACGGAGTTTGTTGGAGCTCTCCCGCTCCGGCTAGAGTGCGCTGTCGTCGGTGTCTCATAGTGCCAGCTTATGAAACTATGCTGTGGCGCCGGCCGGAGTGGACGTGCGGTTCTAGGCGCTGCAGTCTGCAACCGAGCGACCGCTACGGTCGCAGGCTCGAACCTGCCTCGGGCATGGATGTGTGTGATATCCTTAGAATAGTTAGGTTTAATTAGTTCTAAGTTCTAGGCGACTGATGACCTCAGAAGTTAAGTCGCATAGTGCTCAGAGCCATTTGAACCATTTTTCTTTTTTGCCGTGGCATAGTTGCTATCGACACCACAGTCAGTGTGCGAACAATTCAACGAAACGTCATCGATATGGGCTTTCGGAGCCGAAGGCCCTCTAGTGTAGTCTTGATGACTGCACGACGCCGAGTTCTGCTCCTCGCCACAGCACCAACATTGACCGCTGATGATTGGAAACATGCTGCCTGGTCGGGCGAAACTCGTTTCATGCTGTATCGAGTGGATGGATGTGTACCTGTATCGAGACAACCTCATAAGCCCGTGGACCCCAAATGTCCGTAGGGGACTATTCAAGGGTGTGAAGGCTCTGTAATAGCGTGGGCCGTGTGCAGTTGAGTGATATGGGACCCCTGATACATCTACTAGATACGACACTTACAGGTGACACGTACGTAAGCATCCTGTCTGGTCACCTGGATCCATTCATGTTCGTAGCACATTTCAGCGGACTTCGGCTATTCAAGTAGGACAATCAGACACCCCACACGTCCAGAAATGCTACATAGTGGCTCTAGGAACACTCTTCTCAATTTTATCGCTTTTCCTGGCCACTAAACTCCCCAGTCATGAACGTTATTTAGCATATCTGGGAAGCCTTGCAACGTGCTGTTCTGAAGAGCTCCTCCCCCACCCCTCCTCTCTTAATAGCAAGGATTTATAAACAGCCCCGCAAGATTAAAGATGTCAATTCCCTGCAACACTACTTCAGACATTAGTTGAGTCCATCGTGTTGCTCACGGGAGTCCTACACGACATTAGGCTGATGGTGGCTACGTAATGGTGTGGACTGTGTTTACATGCAATGAACTGGCTCCTCTGGTCTGAATAAAACGATGAGTGACTGTAAATACCTATGTTCTGCAACACGGAATTTTCATGGACGATAATGCGACACAATGGTTCCCGATTGGTTTGAGGAACGTTCTGCACCATTCGGGCTAATGATTTGTCCGCCCAGAGCACTCGACATCGATCCCATCGAATATGTGGGGGACATAACTGAGAATTCAGTTCGTGCAGAAAATTACGGACGGCTTCAGAGGCAGCATGGCTCAATATTTCTGCGTTGGACTTACAAATTGTTCATGCAACGTCGAGCTGCTGCACTACCACTGGCAAAAGAAGGTCCGGCACGATATTAGAATGTACCACATAACTTTTGCCAACTCAGTGTGTAATTGTGTTCGGGGGCATCTCGAAGCCCAGCAGAAGACTGCAACCATAGGCCAGTTCCACCGAACCTGATATGATCGTTCAACTGCTATTATGTCCTGGTGGGGTCTCTTACTGCAATTTATTTTTTCCAGAAAAATATCTAAATGAAAGTGAAGAAAGTGCATATTTAGTGCAAGTTTGCTGCCTAAGCGATAATACATGTCCTGCATGTTGTTCACCACCTCACTGTAATTTTCTGTTCTTTTGTTACCCAAGAAGCCATGAGCAACAATACTGAAGGCATACAAAACCTTTTCGAACTACCCCGAAGGGCAAAGTCAAAGTTTGGATCTACAAGATTTGTACGAACTTAAAGACCAAAGATGAATCACTCGTACAATTGTGCGTCACTCAGAATGGACTTATGTCTGTCGGTTCCTGACATTGGTCATTTTTCTTCCAAAGTTCATTTCAAATGGAAAAGTGTAATATGGAAAGGTGAGAGAAAAATTTTATTTCGATCTATCAGCAAACAGTCGTGGAACTCTTGTACCCCAGACGCAAGGTTTCCTTTGGAGACCAGTGTTTTCTTCTGTAACGTGCTGATTTATTTCGACTGTCCTACTCCCACAGCAAACAGCAATATTTAGGGTGTTGCAGCTTCGTGAACAAGGATACTTCGGACACCTTAAGGTCTCTATAAACCTCTCACATATGTTCTTTGTACTAAATTCCTTTCAGAAGCATAGGGCTTGGAGAAATATAGGTGAACACCGAAGAACAAACATTACCATGCCTCATACTGCGCAGGGAAACTGTCGAAAATAAAACAGGTTACATTTCCAGAAGGAAATTTTCACCCTGCAATTTCCTGGGAGGTTAAAACTTTGTGCCGGACTGAGACTCGATCGCCGGACCTTTGCCGGGACCTTCCAGTTGTTTCGGAATGGCTACCTACGGGTCCTCAAGAGCATTTGTACTATTCTTCCTAAAAAATATTGGTAAGTTCAGGTTACCGTGATGGAAATGAGTAGCGACCACTCATTCATTTCTCCAAAATAGACCATAAGGCCTGAATAATTTTGACATCTGTAGACTGTGGTGACCAGGGGAGGTGGGGCGTTTCATCTTCGTGCTTATAAAATCAACTCCGGACAAAACGAGATGTGCCATCAGGAACCCTGTCGTCTTGGATCATATTATCACCATTCGGGAACAAACATTGGACTGCGGGATGCACTTGATCAACCAAAATGGTTGCATAGACCTTAGCAGTAACGCTACCTTGCAGAGTAACCAATAGAATACCACGATATGGGTGCTCTAATCTTCACCAGTGCTGGAGATAAACTAGGAGAGAGATTGGAAAAAGTGTGAAACAAGACCCCACACGTCTAAAATGACTTTCTTCTTTTTCTACCGAGACAGGTTTTATGGCATCTGCATCAACTTTCCCTCTCACTGGCATTTGCATCACTGATGAGTGGTTTTAGAATTCTGGGTAGGTCTGTAATTTCCCTACTTACGGAAATCGCTTTGTTTTCCTGCTGAGAATGTTTAGGAATTCTACATTCAGTTCTGCGATAACATATACAGCTGTTGTCTTCTTACGTTCCGTCACAACCGTCTGTCACGATCACTCAACATACACTTTCGTCCACGTTGTGACTTCACAGGCGATGTTCTTCCGCTTTCCCTGTATCATCTTGAAACAAACACCTCTGCTCCCTTGGCGATAGAAGCACTCACCACGTGGGCGACGCTAGAGTTCAATGAGCTCCGACATCACGCACACATAACTACACAGAACATTGTTCTGATCCAGACTGGCACTTGAGACATATTGAGGACATTGCATAGGTGGAATTTGGGTTCAAATACACAACACAACCAGCAAGCTATGTTAGCACCTGCATTCATGTTAAAACATGCGTTTCACGAGTTTTTCCGTATTTTGGCCCAAACCCTGTACTATAATATTTGCCTGTTCTTTCTTCATATGGTTAGCATAGCCAAGGAGAACTGAAGGCATATAATTCCCACATTGTAGAAACAAGTCTTTCAAACTTCGATCCATCGATTAACAGCCTCTAGTTCCCTGGTTCCCACACCAGAATCAAAGCTGAGTCAAAATCATTCACGCCGCAATAGGCCCTTGGTTCTCCTTTTTAAATTACTGAATGAAGTTTTTCTTCATTGCCCCTTGCATTGAAAGACTATCACTTGGTTCTAGATTTCAGTCTACAACCTAGAAGCTTAGATAGGCCTAGGTTTCGAGCTAAAACACTTAGATCACCTTCTGTACGTCCACGTAGCTGACTAATTACTTTAGCATAGTAATCAAGATCCAGTGACTTTGAAGCAAGGGATATCGGACTGGATATATGATGTCACCGTCATCTACTTCTTGCCTATACCACCCTGGTTTATTCGGTCCAAGCAGATGATACTATTATAAATGAGCGGAGGAACTGATGGCTTCTTGGCGTATTAATATTCGACAACATCTTTCTTGATAGGTTGCAGGTATCATGTACTAAAAGCAGTTATCTTCGCGAAGGTTGGCTTTCTTCAAAACATAGGAATGGCAGAGGATACTGAACGCCTAATTTTATTGATGCGTCCATGTAAATTTGGGCAGGAATTGCAGGAAACACCGGTATCTCAACGTTCGTCTTAATGGCCTGACTTCAGTATAGTAGAACTAGCATGGATAGGTTACACTTTAAGTGACATTTAAGCTTTTTTAGCCGAGATAGCTCCCATATTTTAACTGAAACTACGAAAGTACATTTCTGATTACACACAAGCATTTGCAAACAAATAAATAAATCAAACAAGTTACATAGATAATGAACTGAACAACATTTACGTTAGCATGTCAATTTAATGATGAATCCCACACTTACATAGGCCTATTATAAAAAATCACTAATATTCTGTATCTCGGGAACAAAACTAACGAAGCGTTTAAAATATTTATAAGGTGCTGTCTGATACTCATTTTCAGTTTTTTAACTTTCAGTGCAGATGTTTTTAGTTAAACGGCCATTATCGAGTGAGTTATCACACAGCGTGGGTGACATTGTTTTCACATGACATAGTAGCTGCAAAACTGTCAAATTACTGTTATAACAAATTAATCATTACCTTAATACTGCAAATATAAGACGACAGTCAAAATACAGTTGCCACATTGTTGTATTTATTTAGTCCACCTAGACAAGACATACTAAAGAGTAATGCATGATCAAGGTTCAATGATGACACAAAAAATGTACTATGAAGCTCATGACAGTCTGATGGTATCACAAGTCACTCGATTATGACGGTTTGGCCGAAACTGGAAAAAGTGAAAGTGAAAAAATTAAAAATTAGTGTTAGACAGCATCGAGACTGGACATATCTTGTAAATACGCCACTTGATGACTTACACTACGCTATAAGTCGTATGGAAAATACAGCTTAAAATATATTGGTTTCTTAAAGCTCAAAATACACAATAGACAGCTATTTAATAACCAGTCTTTCTTGAACCATATTATTGGTGGAACAGAAGTCAGAGATAGATGAGCGTAGCTCTCGATGGATCTGAGAAAAACTCACAGTTAGGGCTTTATCCAGCACCGCGTGGAGTGGCCTCCCGGTTTGAAGCGCTATGTCACGCACTGGGCGGCTCCTCCGGCCGGAGGTTCGAGTCCTCCCTCGGGCATGGGTGTGAGTGTTGTTCTTAGCATAAGTTAGTTTAAGTAGTGTGTAAGTCTAGGGACCGATGACCTCAGAAGTTTGGTCCCTTAGGAATTCACCCACATTTGAACATTTATCCAGCCAATTTGCTCACGTTTTACAAACATTTTTATAAGTCCTGCTAACTGGCCGTATAGGCTACTTCTTTTGTTCTCGCGGTGACTCACATTTCTATATGTCCAGAGAATGGTTTGACTCCCATCTGTTTGCTATTGTACGCTCTCTCGTTAACATAGAAATGATGAGGTATTTTCTATGTATATAAACACTGTTTCAGACAATACTAAAAATGGGTTTACAGCAGTCTTCAACGTAGCCGGCGAAATGTCATCGGCATTACGAGCGTAAGTGAATCATTATCCGCAAAGTAGTTATAAAATTTAATTGTAAGCAAATAGGAAACTTACAAGAACACCATTTTTCGATATAGTCTCATTGCGTTTCAACGCACTTAGTCAATCGTTGCACATGCTTCCTAATGCCCGTATAAAAAAAGATTCTTGGCTGAGCTGTGAGCCAGGAATCCGCCGCTTCTTTCACTATTTCGTCCGAGGCAAATCGACGACACCTTAATGCCTGTTTGTGTGGACCAAACAAGTGACAATCAGAAGAAGCAAGATCGGGACTATATGGAATATGTTTAAGTACTTCATATTTGGGTTTCTGGAGCGTTTCAGCACTGTGGGCAGCATTATGCGCAAAGGCATTGTCGTGCAACAACACAACACCTTTTGAAAGCAATCCTCGGCGTTTGCTTCAAATTGCAGGCTTCAGCCTACCAGTAAGCATGTCAGTGGAACGCAGGTTATTTATTGTTGTACCCCTTTCGCCATAATGTTCCAGTACTGGACCTTGTGCGTTCTAAAAATCCGTAAGCATCAGTTTTCCTGTGGAAAGTTGGGTCTTGAACTTTTTCTTGCACGGCGAATTTGGATGTTTCCATTCGATACTCTGCCATTTACTTTCCAGCTCTTAATGATGGATACATGTTTCGTCACCAGTAATGATCCTGTCTAAGAAGTTGTCCCCTTCGTTACCATAGCGATCCACATGTTTTTTTGGAGATATACAAACGCGTTTGTTTATGCAAATGTGTGAGTTGTTTTGGAAACCATCTTGTACAATCTTTGTGATTTTGTAGCCAAAAACGTGACTAATTTGCAGACGATGTTCCACTTCGTCAGCAGTTAATCGGCAGTCTAAGAGAATCATTACACGTGAAAGCTCAATTATTTCTTCAATTGTGGCGATAAACGGCGTCCGTTTCCTTCATTGTCCGTAACACCTGCGGGCCCATTTTGGAATTTTTCAATTGATTCGTAGGCACTCCGTTGTGGAAAAACTCTGTTCCCGTACTGTACCGAAAGTCTTCGATGAATTTCAGCCCCTGATACGTCTTCCGACCACAAAAATCGGATCACTGAACATTTCTCTTCTTTGGTGCAAATTGATAGCGGATCAACCATGACTAACGGCAAGGTAGTGATAAAGAAACTAACATAGCAGCTTGAAAATTGTAAAGATATAACAACAAAGCATGCGTCATCAACGTGAAACGACAGTACAATCAAGAAAAACTAAAATATAACTAAACTGAAGGTAATAATTAACTTGCCCTAGTTTTATTCAGGTAATGTTAAATTCACTGTATTATCAAGCAGTTAAGGCGCGGGTTAGGAAGAAGAATAATTCACCAGAGAAATACCTGGTGGTAGCTTACTAAATAAAGGCTACTTAGAAAAGATTAGGTAAATGAGGAATAGATGTTCATTAATACTTGCACTAACTATGGATGACGTATAATGAGCCATTAAAAAAAGTTTGTTTTCTCAAACATTATACTTGCATGAAAGAAAATGTTGTTTAACAACAGCCGTAAAAAATAACTCCGTCAATAGGATGAACGCTGGCGAAGTTGATGTATTGCTCTGATCAAATAGAGCAGCAGTCGGTACAAAATGAGACGAGATATCACGGACGTAACAGAGAGCTGAGTCAATGACAGAACTTCACAATTTGTGAGAGCCCACTGATACGTAGCTCAGCAGTGGAAGTAACGAAAGTGATTGCTCAGGTGTATGGAGCGTGAACCCGATAGTGAAGATGACATTTCAACCAATCCGTGGCAGTTATCTGTACAGTGCTGGAGGACACATAGCGGGTGGTTGCCTCAGCCCGACCGAAAGGTCAGAGGTCAACAGGAGCTGAGCGGGCATTCGACTGTCGCGTACAGCAGCTATTTGTATTCCACGCGAGCTTAATTAATAGCATGCTGTAGCTGCCGCAACTCAGATATTTAGAAATAAAACACATGAGGGAAAGGAATCTGCGAGATACCAAGCAGGTGGGACCTTTATCGAATTGGAAAACTGCAGTTTTCTTACCCGCTGATTTCAGCGTGAATGCTTTGTCAGTTGTTCACGTATATACTGTAATGTGGTTGAACCTCTGTAAGTTAGTTTATCGAAGAATTTAAAGTATGCATTTTTATGAAAAAAATTTACTCCCCCAGTAACAAGATAAACATATACTACACGCAGTAGACGGTGTAACAGGGAAAACAGTTCAAAAAATAAGGAAATTTCTTTAAAGATAAATAAGAAATCTCAAAACTGTACACATTTTTAATAACGTCCGTGTCATGGTATTAGGTTTTCTTAGAGAATAGCACATAATTTAGAAGAAGCTAATCCCAAACGTATGTGATAACATTCGATTGCAAAGTGCATAAAAGAAAATAAATTTCAACGTCAAGAACGCTGTCAAGAATAAATGTTGCAGTGCTGACGATATTGTTGTATTTAGCTTTGTGATAAACAAAGCAAACGATCTCCTTTATTGCGCAGTTTTTGTAAGATTCAAAGCTACTATCATAAATAATATACTTTTCGATCTGTGAACCGTAAGAAGCGCAATGAAATGTTAGGCAGATCTTGTAAAAATAATTAGGACTACAGAGTAGAGACAGTATCCAGGAACATAGTTTTTAATGGAATTAGTAACTTCTTCTTATTGTTATGCAAGACACACCAAACAAGTGTTCGAGTGAAATTATTAAACAACATCTTTAATCTCTTAATGTGGTATTGTCCAGAGATCGCGTTACCACACCAAAGTTGGCAACGTGAATCAAAACCACAGACATAAGCGAGGGCTCACTCTGCAACGGCCAGGGGGTGAGACTCCTGAAGACGTGCCCTCCCTCTTAGCATAGCAGCGCCGTCACGCTGAGGTCAATATAGTCCCGAGCACACTCAAACTCTGACCAGTTTGAGACTTCAGCTACGGCAGTTAACTGTAAATCATCAACCAATCACGAGATAAAGAGCTGCATCAAAGTTAAGTTTACCTTTTTTTCATTTATTTGAAAAAGTGAACTTCTGTTACATGTGTTGTAGTTTGATTCATCTCCTAGGGCAATCAATGATCCCACTCTTATGGCCCAAACGAAAGTAACTTTGTCTGCCATAGCAGTTACGACTCCGGTTCTCCTCATATTTGATTTAGCCACCGTTGATGAATCTCACATATATCAGCTTTACTGTGCAGTTCGACATAATGGTGACTGAAGACCATCAACTTGCACTTTTCTCTACACCTACATGAATGCTCTGAAATTTACACTGTAGTGCCTGGTAGAGGGTTCATGTAACCACCTTCACAATAATTCCCTATTGTTCCACTCTTGAAGAAACGGACACTTGCATCCATCCGCGCGGGCTCTGATTTTCCTCCCTTATTGTGGTGATCTCTGCCCCCTATGTCGGTCGGCGTCAACAAAATATTTTCGCATTCGGAGGAGAAACTTGGTAAGTAAAATTTCGTCAGAAGATTCCAGCGCTCTGAGCACTATGGGACTTAATTTCTGAGGTCATCAGTCCCCTAGAACGTAGAAGCACTTAAGCCTAACTAACGTAAGGACATCACACACATCAGTGTCCGATGCAGGATTTGAACCTGCGACCGTAGCGTTCGCGCGGTTTCGGACTGAAGCGCCTAGAAACGCTCGGCGACTGTGGCCGGCATGCCTTTGTTTTAGTGGTTTTCACCCGAAATGCTCTGTCATGTCCGTAACACTCGCTCAACTGTTTCGAGATTATACAAAACGTGCAGCTCTTCGTTAAGCTTTCCTGATGTACTTCGATAGCCCTATCTGGTAAGGACCCAGTACTCCAAACGAGGACGGACAAACGTAGTGAAGGCAGTCTCTTTGGTAGTTTTTTTACATCTTTTGAGTATTCTGCCAATAAAGCAATCTTTGGTTTGCCTTCCCCACAGTATTTTCTACGTCTTCTCTCTAATTTCAATTGTTCGTAATTTTAATTCCTAGGTACACTCCTGGAAATGGAAAAAAGAACACATTGACACCGGTGTGTCAGACCCACCATACTTGCTCCGGACACTGCGAGAGGGCTGTACAAGCAATGATCACACGCACGGCACAGCGGACACACCAGGAACCGCGGTGTTGGCCGTCGAATAGCGCTAGCTGCGTAGCATTTGTGCACCGCCGCCGTCAGTGTCAGCCAGTTTGCCGTGGCATACGGAGCTCCATCGCAGTCTCTAACACTGGTAGCATGCCGCGACAGCGTGGACGTGAACCGTATGTGCAGCTGACGGACTTTGAGCGAGGGCGTATAGTGGGCATGCGGGAGGCCGGCTGGACGTACAGCCGAATTGCTCAACACGTGGGGCGTGAGGTCTCCACAGTACATCGATGTTGTCGGCAGTGGTCGGCGGAAGGTGCACGTGCCCTTCGACCTGGGACCGGACCGCAGCGACGCACGGATGCACGCCAAGACCGTAGGATCCTACGCAGTGCCATAGGAGACCGCACCGCCACTTCCCAGCAAATTAGGGACACTGTTGCTCCTGGGGTATCGGCGAGGACCATTCGCAACCGTCTCCATGAAACTGGGCTACCGTCCCGCACACCGTTAGGCCGTCTTCCGCTCACGCCCCAACATCGTGCAGCCCGCCTCCAGTGGTGTCGCGACAGGCGTGAATGGAGGGACGAATGGAGACGTGTCGTCTTCAGCGATGAGAGTCGCTTCTGCCTTGGTGCCTATGATGGTCGTATGCGTGTTTGGCGCCGTGCAGGTGAGCGCCACCATCAGGACTGCATACGACCGAGGCACACAGGGCCAACACCCGGCATCATGGTGTGGGGAGCGATCTCCTACACTGGCCGTACACCTCTGGTGATCGTCGAGGGGACTCTGAATAGTGCACGGTACATCCAAACCGTCATCGAACCCATCGTTCTGTCATTCCTAGACCGGCAAGGGAACTTGCTGTTCCAACAGGACAATGCACGTCCGCATGTATCCCGTGCCACCCAACGTGCTCTAGAAGGTCTAAGTCAACTACCCTGGCCAGCAAGATCTCCGGATCTGTCCCCCATTGAGCATGTTTGGGACTGGATGAAGCGTCGTCTCACGCGGTCTGCACGCCCAGCAAGAACGCTGGTCCAACTGAGGCGCCAGGTGGAAATGGCATGGCAAGCTGTTCCACAGGACTACATCCAGCATCTCTACGATCGTCTCCATGCGAGAATAGCAGCCGTCATTGCTGCGAAAGGTGGATATACACTGTACTAGTGCCGACATTGTGCATGCTCTGTTGCCTGTGTCTATGTGCCTGTGGTTCTGTCAGTGTGATCATGTGATGTATCTGACCCCAGGAATGTGTCAATAAAGTTTCCCCTTCCTGGGACAATGAATTCATGGTGTTCTTATTTCAATTTCCAGGAGTGTATTTAGTTGAATATGCTGTCTTTCGATTAAACTGATTTATCTTGTAACTGAAGTTTAACGGATTCCTTTTAGCACCCATGTGGATGACCACACACTTTTCAATACTTAGGGTCAATTAACAATTTTCGTACAATTCAGATATCTTTTCTAAATCGTTTTGCAATTTGTTCGTCCGTAGCTCGTGGTCGTGCGGTAGCGTTCTCGCTTCCCACGCCCGGTTCAAAATGGTTTAAATGGCTGTGAGCACTATGGGACTTAACATCTATGGTCATCAGTCCCCTAGAACGTAGAACTACTTAAGCGTAACTAACCTAAGGACAACACGCGACACCCAGCCATCACGAGGCCGAGTAAATTCCTACCCCGCCGGGAATCGAACCCGGAAACCCGGTCGCGGGAAGCGAGAACGCTACCGCACGACCACGAGATGCGGGTCCATGCCCGGGTTCCCGGGTTAGATTCCCGGCGGGGTCAGGGATTTTCTCTGCCTCGTGATGACTGGGTGCTGTGTGCTCTCCTTAGGTTAGTTAGGTTTAAGTGGTTCTAAGTTCTAGGGGACTGATGACCATAGATGTTAAGTCCCATAGTGCTCAGAGTCATTTGAACCAATTTTTTGCAGTTTGTTTTGAGCTTCCGATGAGTTTACTAATCGACAAACGACAGTGTCATCTGCTAACAACCCACGACGACTGCTTATACTGTCTCCTAAATTGTTCCTTTGGATAAGGAACCCCAGACGGATATAACATCAACTTGCGGAACGCCAGAAATCGCTTCTAATTTACTCCATGACTTCCCATCATTCACCGAGCGAGGCGGCGCAGTGGTTAGCACACTGGACTCGCATTCGGGAGGACGACGGTTCAATCCCGTCTCCGGCCATCCTGATTTAGGTTTTCCGTGATTTTCCTAAATCGCTTCAGGCAAATGCCGGGATGGTTCCTTTGAAAAGGCATGGCCGATATCCTTCCCCAACCTTCCCTCACCCGAGCTTTCCCTCCGTCTCTAATGTCCTCGTTGTCGACGGGACGTTAAACACTAATATCCTCCTCCTCCCATCATTCACTACGACCTCTCTGACAGGAAAACACGAAACCAGTGACATAACTGAGACGATATTCCGTAAGTACGCAATTTTGCTACAGGTTGCTTCAGTGATACAGAGTCAAAAGCCTTCTGGATATCTAGAAACAAGGAATCAATTTGAAAATTTAGGAAACGAGTGACGTTCCCACTCTCCTCTCCCTCTCCTAAATTCACCTTGTTTACTACAAAATCCTTGAACACACCTCACAATTACAAACTTTGTTGAGGCTAAGCAGCTTAAATCCATGAATCAGCATGGTTTTAGACAGCACCGTGTTTGCGAAACTCAGGTATCCATTTTCTCACACGATATACTGAGAACTATGGATGCAGGGAAACAGGCAGACCCATATATTTCTAGATTTCCGGAAAGCGTTTGACACGGTGGCCCATTGAAGGCTCTTACCGAAGCTACCAGCATATGGAGTAAGTTCACATTTGTGTGAGTGGCTCGAAGATTTCTTAAATAGTGTAACCCAGCATGTTGTCCTCGACAGCAAGTGTTCATCAGAGACAAGGGTACCGTCAGGAGTGCCCCAGGGAAGTGTGATAGTATCGCTGTTGTTCTCTGTATACATAAATGATTTGGCGGGTAGATGGGCAGTAGTTGTGTTACTGTAGAAATATACAAGACGATTTCCAGTTGGCTCGATGAATGGCCGCTAGGCCACGCGGGATTAGCCGAGCGGTCTCGGGCGCTGCAGTCGTGAACTGAGCGGCTGATCCCGGCGGAGGTTCGAGTCCTCCCTCGGGCATGTGTGTTTGTGTTTGTCCTTAGGGTAATTTAGGTTAAGTAGTGTGTAAGCTTAGGGACTGATGATCATAGCAGTTAAGTCCCATAAGATTTCACAAACATTTGACCATTTGACTGGCCGCTAGCTCTAAATGTGGAAAACATTAAGTTAATTTGGGTGAGTAGGAAGAAAAAACCTGTAACGTTGTATACAGAATGACATAATCAAGTAGTTCAAATGAATGCACGTAACTTTGAAAAACGATATGACGTGGAAAGAACATGTGGAAACTGTGGTTTATCGGGAGAATTTTAGGAGAGAGTGGTTCATCTATAAGGGAGACAGCATATAGGACGCTGCTGCGATCTTTTCTTGAGCGCTGCTCGAATGTACGGGATCCGTACCAGGTCGGATAGAAAGAAGACCTCGAGTCAATTCAGAGGAGGGCTGCTAGATTTGCTACCAGCAGGTTCGAACAAAACTTATGTGTTACGGAGATGCTTCGGTAACTCCAACAGGAATCCCTGGAGGGAAGTAGGCTTGTTTGTCTGGGAAACACTATTGAGAACTTTCATTTGAAGCTGACTGTCAAACGATTCTGCTCCCGGCAACATACATCGCGCATAAGGACCACGAAGAGAAGATACGAGAAATTATGGCTCTCGCAAAGGCTAACAGACTCATTTTTCCCTCGACCTTTTTGTGAGTGGAATAGAAGGGGAAATGAGAAGTATGGGTACACGGTACCCTCTCACAGGCACCTCACGGTGGTTTGCGGAGTAACTGTGTAGATGTAGAAATGGTTTGAATCACTGATTTATGCTCTAGGACCTTCGAAATGAGCCAGCGGCTTCCAACCACTCATTTGTATGTGTGGTACGCTGTATAACAATCACTTCATGGTTCAGCACTAATTACAAGCAGGTTTTTCTGGAATTTGTAGCAGTGAATCTTATATGCAGTGTGAACATGATCCTATGCAGCTTATAGGTAATTTCCTTTGCCGAAAACTGAAGATTTAATTGAAATTTTTCTCTTGATGCAAGTTTTTGAAGCAGATGAGAGAAGTGTATCATTAACAGACATGTTCGTACCGTGTTCACCAGCGTTGGTGTGTAATTATCTATATTCCACTACTAGATGTCCCAGTGTAAAGCTCTCTATGCGGCATGTACCCCTCGTAATCTTGTAGCAGATGTCTCCTTAATAATTGATGTACGATCTTTGCCCCAAAACAGGAAATGAAGTCCATTTCCCAAAGTTCACATACTCTCTATAGGCCGTTCCTCTTTTAGTGATTAGTTATTCTCTACGTACCTTCTATAATATCACGGTTTCTACCGTATAATGAAAATAATGGTGTTATGATTATCAGAGTATGAAATTCCTCAGACATACTTCTCATTTTTTTTCGTTATAATATGGTATCATATTCCTGTAAGCATCTTACTGTTCTTTGCAGCATTCTTAAAGAAATTCAATGATTTTTACAATGTTAATGGGTAATGTTACACGTAATTCACATAAGAGGTAATGCTTATTAGTGTTAACATAACGTTGTAATTCGATATTAACTCGCATTTGTTGTAATGATGTGTCAATGTGCACTACACATAGAAATATAAAACAGGTGTCTTATTTTATTTTTTTGATCGTTTACTCTGTATTAGTTCTGATATATTGAGGTGACACTTTTTCACGTTCAGAACTATGAAATCTAAAATATTTCTGGGCGTGGCGTTAGTGAAACTAATTTAAGGACATTCATGCGCTGCTTATATGGTATAAGGAAAATCATGATAAAATTATCTAATTATTTCACCATTGTTGATTGACATGTCACCTTATTCTTTCACTGTACACCATTGATACTGGAAATGTAGGTCCAAAAATACTAACAATTCCTTGGACTTTGTCGTCATTATCATCACCATCATCATCATCTTCTTTTCAAGCATTAGGTTGATATTTGTTGCGAACTCACAAACTAAAACATTCCTTTCTCTTTCGAGGTCTTCCAGTACCTCTTTCCCAATTCGGCTTGTGGTTCAGGATCAAATGGGGAATTCTGTGACTTCGTCTTATTATGAGATGTTGTCTCCAATATTCACGATACTTTAGAATTCTTTCATCTATAATGTAATTACTTAATCCTTTTGTAATATCCTCATTTTTACTCTTGTCTCGTGTTCATCTCAGCCCTACATCTTCCTTAGGACCTTATCTCTGCCAATTATAGATTATCTCTCTGTACTTTGTGGACCAATGTTAATAATGGAGCATAAGACAGCTTGGAATTTGTGTATTTCATTTTCAGTATCAGAGTCAAGATCAAAACGTATAGCAGAGCCTAAATAATGGATATAAAACACTTGTCCTAAAACTGAATGATAATTTTTTTTATATCACTGGATATTTTCCTCAGAATGGCGCAATTTTCGTTATATTACTACAAATTTTAGGGTTGCGTTTCTTGCATGCTTCGTTGAGCTGGAATATTGATTTCTGGACGTCATATTCAATCTTTTGAATAATAAAGATATGATCAACAAGCAAATGTACTTTCAGGTATTCCTCATCCATTGGCTTAAACCGTTAGTTTACTTTCCATTTCCATTTAGGAAGAATGAAATGAACGTAAATATTAAAAAGTCTAATATCTTAGTTGAGAAATATTTCTTATAATCGATTCCTTCCTGTGTTTACAACAATGTGTGTCTTTTACTAAAGACTTTTCACATCGTCTATTAGTTGATGAGGTTATCCACATTTAGAGGTAAAATTACAAAGATTACCACGGCTAGTACGGTCAAAATCCTTCTCAAAGTCGTTTCGAAGATACGGTAAATTTAAAAGTTTTGTTGGTAGCTCTGAATAATTTACGGCAGCTTGTTATGACAGCCTGCCATTTATTTATCATGGGTGCTTAGAGTGCTGCACAACGCGCATTTGCGGTCACAGGTTTCTACAAGAACACTGACAGGGTGGAGGTTGCACGTAGAGAATCCCGCCGCCATATTCACTTGACAACCTCGTGACTCAGCATTGCTTAGGTCAAGTGTTCGAAGAATATTAATAGAGGACATCCA
This sequence comes from Schistocerca gregaria, assembly GCF_023897955.1. NCBI lineage: Eukaryota > Metazoa > Arthropoda > Insecta > Orthoptera > Acrididae > Schistocerca > Schistocerca gregaria. The sequence goes on from NC_064924.1 coordinate 204,733,031, forward strand.
ATGCCATTCATAAACGTTGCGGACTGTCCACTGTACAGTGATAACGTTGTGTGACGACTTTTTTTGTGAATTAATGCTTCAAATGAATAATGCGGACAAGGAGTTTGTTAATGAGCTGAGGATGTCAGATAAAGCCCATTTTTACGTCAATGGGCTTTCTAAGGAAATAAAATCTTTATACTGTACACGAGACAATTCTACGTCGCTACTCTAGCTTCCACTGAACAGAAAGAAAACCTACCGTGGTTTCTTTTTTTTCTAAGTAGAGGAAGAGGGAAAGGGCTAGAATGCCCATGCGATTACAGCCACATCGAATCTTTGTATCACGATGTTAGAAATCTTTGATGTGCAACAACTACAGGGATTTCCACACATTATTCACACACGCTGGTCTCAACAAGATGGAGCAACGTCACACACAGCACGGATGTCGTTGGCTGCTGTAAGCCAGATGTTTGGGAAACGTGTAATTTCAAGAAATGGAGTCATTCAGTGCCTTCCAAATTCCCTGATCAGCTAACTTCTGATTTATTTTTGGGGGTCACTTTACAAACAAAGTGTTTCTTAATCGATCGGCTATAATTTAAGAACAAACGCCAAACCCGAGAAGTAATTGCCGAAATTCCAGTTGGGATGTTACGTCAACCATGAAAATGTAACGAAGAGAATGCAGGAATTCAGTCCGCGCGGGATTAGCCGAGCGGTCTTGGGTGCTGCAGTCATGGACTGTGCGGCTGGTCCCGGCGGAGGTTCGAGTCCCCCCCTCGGGCATGGGTGTATGTGTTTGTCCTCAGGATAATTTAGGTTAAGTAGTGTGTAAGCTTAGGGACTGATTACCTTAGCAGTTAAGTCTCATAAGATTTCATACACATTCACACTGCAGGAATGTTTGCGTGGAGAAGGAGCTCATTCGCAAGATATCTGCTTCAAAACGTCAACTGCTCCATACGTATTGTAAAACTGCATTACATCTGATGTTGAATGAGATAATTTTTTTTTTAATTCGGTTCATGAAAATATTACTTTTCTGACTTTCCTGTTTTCTTGAGGCCCTACATAACGTTTTAATTTTTCGATCAACTGTTTCAAATGGCTCTGAGCACAATGGGACTTAACATCTGAGATCATCAGTCCCCTAGAACTTAGAACTACTTAAACCTAAATAACCTAAGGACATCACACACATCCGTGCCCGAAGCAGGATTCGAACCTGCGACCGTAGCAGTCACGCGGTTCCAGACTGAAGCGCCTAGAACCCCTCGGCCACCTCGCCCTCCATTTTTCGATCATTCTTCCCTAAAAATACCACTATTTTACATCTGCAAGCGAGTCCTTTGCTAGGGGGCTATTTTGAGCAATGATGGTGTGTTCCCAGATGGTGCCAACAGCGGGATTCAGTACTGCAGCGACTCCATAATGCCTTGCAGGGGCTTAGCAGCAACGACTGATGAAGGCTGTACTTCGGCAAACGTGGTGGACACATACGGCAGTACATTCGGAAGCGTTTCCCGGCTCGAGTGATTAAAGAAAGCTGACCGATGTTTGACGTCGATACAGCAGCGCAAACGGCGCGGTCGTACGCGGCTTTCGGCGCCGGTGAACCGCAGCACGCGCAGACGTCCGCATGCGGTTACGCGTCGACAAACATGGCGCCGGTTCCGGCAGCCGCGCGCTCCAGTATAAATCACGCCGTGTCCGCTGCGGACGCGCCGATTTGAAAAAAGAATAAAAACGGGAACGAGGAAGGGGGAAAGTTTTTTGTGTACCGTTTGTTTTCCGCTTTTGTTCGGCCATCAATCGGCGCGTCCGCCTTGTCCCGCTTTGTGCGGTCGGCGGGCGGGGACTGTTGTTGACACGTGTAGGCAACGGCCCGCATGACTAGTTGCTGCTGCTCACTCTTGTCTGCGCTATTTCTCTTGCGAAAACTCGGTTTCCGAATGTATAATTCTCTAATGGAACTACCGCTGTGCAGTACTGGGACTTTACACGAATTGCTTGTTGTGTAAAATTGTGTTTGTTTAGACTGAATGAATTTGCTACATAGGGAAAGTGTATTGCCGGTTCAGTACTCGTACAAGTTTAGAACTTAAGTCTGGAGCGCATATTTTCTATAGACTGCGAGACGATAACTTTAAGCGAAACTGATTCGTCTGCTTCCTCGGCGATTAACACTAAGTTCGATACAAGACCTTATAGTATGGAGGGCGACAAGCGGTCAAGGTGGAACTTTTTCCGGAGTGATTCAGCTGAAGAGTTTAACGATCGCTTTTTAGCCGCCGCAGACTCTCAGATGATCTGAGTAATGAGCAAGGGATCGCTCAAGTAGTTGCCTGGCCGGTGTGACTTTCTCCCTCTTAGGGAACACTTACAGTCTGAACAATGACAAATACAGGGTGAACCAGGAATCCATCGACAAACTTCCAAAAGTTGTTCAGACTGACTATTTTTGTGTAACGGATCAATAGCCTTCCGCGGCTCATTACACTGTTATTTCAGCACCTTTTCGTAAATTTACAGCTGTACTCCCAAAACACGCATTACGCCGTGTGGCAGAGAGTACTTTGTGTACAAAGTACGTTGTCTATCAGTGCCACTTTCCGATTTTCTTCTTTCAGTTGCAATCTGTTCGCGGGAAGAAGGATTGCTGATAAGCTTCCATGTGGGCTCCAACCTCTCTGATTTTGTAATATCATTGCCCCAGATACTACAACAACGCCGCGCCAACACAAGGTATGCAGCTTGTCGTCTGTCGAGCACAGAGCAGTCTAGCGGTCTGTGCAGCTCGACGGAACTGGAGTGTGCCTCATTCAGTTCTTAGCTAGATTTTAACCTAGGCAGACGCGCTTTCATTATCGGCCCTCAGCCAGTTCTGCGATGTTTGCATTGATTCTCTGAAGAGGGCCCATGAGGCTTAGTCCCTGAGAATAGTATTAGTTCATGGTATTCCACGTTAAGGGATTGTCAGTTCATAGCCGCAGCTGCAGTCCTACAAACTACTGAAGATAAATAATTTCATTGTATTATGTGTTTCATGAATAAGAAATCCTTCCCTCTAACAGTGTGCCATACCACATGTTACTGCAACTTCGACTCTTTCAGCTCCTGTCAACTCGGCCTCCTACTTATTTGCATTTAGTAACGAGCTGAAAACACCGACGGGATTTGTGCCTCTAAACAGTGACGCACAGTAAATTTTATATTTGAAATTTTTGAAAACATAGTCAGCGATCTTAAAAGTAGTGAAAATTAAAACAGTCTTAATCTGCCAGGAAGTTTCATGATCGCAATCTTGTTCTTTTTTTTTTTTTACGCGCTCGTGTAACTGCTCTGATTTTATCTTCATAGTCTTTTCTCGAGATTTGCGCAGGATGAAACAATATATTGGTAGACTCCTCTAGGGTCGTATGCGCTCCAAACTTCAGCGGATGTCCATAAACTGATGCACAACTCCTTCCTTGCAGTGTGTGCCACTAATGCTGGCTCAGCTTCTCTGTGGTGCTTTCACACTTACTAAATGAATCTTTAACGAAACGTTCTGCTCCATTTCGGATCTTTTGTACTTTCGTAATGAATCCTGTCTGGTGCGGATCCAAGACTGATGAGAAATGTAGACGTTTTGGCCGAACAAGTGTTCTGTAAGTTACTTCTTTTCTTGAAGGACTATGTTTTCTGAGGATTCTTCCAATGAAACTTAGTACGATGTCAGCGTCACTTGCAATTACTTCAGTGTGGTCGTTTCACTTCAAAAACTGCGTACGCATCCTCCTACAAATTTTATGGTATTAAATGCGTCCAATGACTGTTCTCCAGATTTGGTTTCTAGTCCTATTCACTTTGTATCTGTATTGCGGTTAAAACAATGCAAAACGTTATGTCGACATAAAGCACTGTGTGTTTTGTTCCAGTCACTCACGGTACCATTACGTTATTATACTGTAACGAGCAGCCGGAAAATTTATGGCGTTTCTTCTAAAATACTCAGAAGGTTGCCTTGAACAGATTCTGAACGTTTGTCGTAAGTATGCTACAGCCCGTATCATACTAGTATAAGAAAATAACTTCATTACCTGTTTGGGTACGCAGATATGACGAATACCGTTTATAGAAAATACCCCCAGATTATTATAAAAGAATTCAACCATGCTGTATCTTACTCATTTTAAATGTCTGTACTAATATAAAAGAATATAAATAAAATTATTAGTACTAAACTAAAGATGATATAACGATTAGTAACTTGCTTTCAGAAGAAGCGCTATCAAATGACAGAACGACATTCTGGATTTATTTAGCCGTCAGTGTTAACAAGCCACACCAATGCAATAATAGCAATTATTGAGTAAAGGATTTTAATAACTAATAACATTTCGCAACATGCAGAACTTTTCTCTGCATAGCATTTTTGTACAAGTGAAGGTCAATGATTCTTCTCGCAGAAAAGTTTTAATGTCGAGTACATCATTCCTTCATATGAATTTAGTTAACAGAGAATCGCAGGTGTGCGAGGTCGCGAGTTCAGTCTTTATTAAGATTCACCTGAAACTGTTGAGTTAACAATTATGACTGGAAAGATATTAGCTTCTAATGACCCACCATGTGCATCAGGGTGGCGACAGAAAGTGAGAGTCCTGAAGGCGCAGAGATCAACCTTTTATGGGACGTATGCAATACGCGTCACAAAATGGCTATCGTAGACATTCTCGGTATGTTCAAACAAGTCATTAACTTGCACCACAAACGCCGAGTGAAATATGCCGGAAGGTTCGCACCATCAAGATGGAGGGCAAAATCCTTGAGAGTTACATGCGGTGCAACACGTTCAGCAAGGTATCCACTCTTAAGTAATGCGCATAGATTATAATCCGTGTAACGGGAAGACGAGACCTGACGGAATTTAAAGGCAAGCAATCGATTGCGAAACAAATTGTCGTGGAGCATATCGTGAAACGGGCTGTCATTTAAGGGATAGCTGCATATATTGCGGTAATGTGTTTCAGAGCCGCGGGAAAAACCAACATTCAAAGGTTGAGTTTGTCCAGGGGTTCCAGGTAGTACGAGCGTCAATTTCACACACTTTTAAGGAGGGATAGTTTGCTCTAAAAATTTTGCACACAGACCAGGAAACATGAGAAAGCAAGTTATTTCGACCAGCTACTTGCCACAAGCAGTGCTCGTACCTTAGTTATAGTTATCTTACGCCCATTTTCGCACTGTCGCTTGGTGTGACGTAAATATTCCCTGCTGCTTTTCCAAGATCACGCACACGAGAAAAAATATAGAGGGCAGAGTACTTACAACATCTCGCAGCCCAATAAATAACTTTCAGTCACTTTACCAACCACATTAACAGTTAGCATATTTGTAAACGAGTACGTTAAGGCATTGGTGTTAGTTGATCTTAATAGACCTCTCTTGCTACCTCTTGATGATTGGAGTCGTTGTTTTTGCACAGGCCTGCTGCAGCATCCAAACTGCTGTCGAGATTGTACTACTGTAGTAACTGAAGATCCATGTAATTTGCCAGCTGAAGATGGGTGCAAACCCGAAATGCATATTGGCGTAAATAAAAAACGCATTAAAAAGTGGCTGGTTGCCGTATTTTTTCAGTGAAATATCTAGATAGCTAAATCTTTCTAAGGCATGACACGTGCAACAGACGAGGGGGCGGAGTAGGGTCGTACATATGCTCTGATTTGTCACCTACAGTACTACACACAGTACTACAACAATGTAGATAAACAAGTGTAATATATGTTCATAGAGATCAAATCACTTAACAGAAAGTGCTTAATATGTGTCCTTTACAAACCTCCTAAAGTAGGTGGGTTCGCCTGCTTCGAAACTGCCCTCTCTAGTCTCGAATCGTCATATGAACATGTAATTATAGCAGGTGACACTAACATTAATTTTCTGTGCAATAGTCCTTCCACTGGGAAATTTAAGAGGATGTTTTCTTCCTCAAATATGACGCTACTTCAGCTGGCACTTACTCATAATACGACTACCAGTCACACTTTCATAGATATATTCGCAACGAAATCTCCGAACAGAATAATCGTGACCTCTCAAATATCTGTGCCTGACATGTCTGCCCATGAGATCATTTCCATGACGTATTCACTACAATGTCCTAGAAAGAAACAAAAACTGTCTACATACCGAGACCTCAAACGCATAAATTTGCCTGAACTCGAAACTGAGGCACAAGAAATAGTCTGGGGGATGACCTCTACTCCCATCATGGACATAAACGACAAACTCCAGGATTTCACTAACAAAATTACTCAACTATATGACAAATATGCTCCAATAAAGACCAGAAAAGTAAAAAGGCGACCTGCACCCTGGCTGACAGATGAACTAAAACAGCTCATGAATCTCAGAGATGCTGCACATCGAGCATACAAGATACACCCTACACCTGAAAATCATGCTGTATACAAGCACAGACGAAACAAAGTCAGTCAAGCGGTGAGAAACGCTAAGCTCAGACATGCCCCTACATTAGCTGGCAATAGATGTAGACGAGCTATCCTGTGGAAAAATCTTCGTAGTCTCAGTTTAGGCAAAATAAAAGTTGCAGAAAATCACATGGTCCCAGCTGAAGAACTAAACCGATTCCTCACATTACCTACAACCAAAATTGAACAGAAAAAGAACCAGAGAATCTCTGATTACTTCATGGGGTCGAACGACTGTAACAAAGAAAAATTTTATCTACAGCACGTCACTTGCAGTACTGTCAAGAAAGCTATAATGCGGATTAGATCAGCATCTACTGGACATGATGGTATCACTATCCAGATGGTAAAACTTATTATTGACCAACTACTGCCCTCTATAACAGACATTTTCAACGATTCGTTAATCATAAGTGTTTTCCCTGAGGCCTGGAAACTGGGACAAATTAAGCCACTGCCTAAAAAGGACATCGGCACAGAACCCTCTGACTACCGCCCCATCTGCCTTCTTCCTGCACTATCAAAGGCCTTAGAATGTATAGTTCATGACCAGCTCACCACCTACCTAACTACTAACAACCTACTAGACGAATACCAGTCAGGTTTCCGTAAACATCGAAGCACAACATCTGCTTTCATAAGGGTGACAGATGACCTGAAACCTGCAATGGACAGACAAGAAGCGACTATCATTTGCTTCTTAGATTTCAGCAAAGCATTTGATACTGTCGTCTTCGACATCTTACTGGCCAAACTTAGCGGTCTAAATTTCTCACCAAATGCAGTCCAATGGTTTCTCTCATACATGACGTCTCGTCAGCAACGCGTCCTGTCCGCGAATATAAAATCACAATGGCGTCAGGTAGTGTAGGCTTTCCCCAAGGCTCAGTATTAGGTCCTATACTCTTCTCTCTGTATGTGAATGATGTGTCATCGGTCCTGACCTATTGCAAATACCATATGTATGCTGATGACCTTCAGTTGTGTCTAAGTGCGAAACCAAGCAATCTCAAGAAAGCTATTGAAAATTTCAATACTGACCTCGATGCACTGTCAAAATGGGTACAGGTCATAGGTCTAAAACTAAACCCATCTAAAACCCAAGCGGTACTTGTTGGTCACTCTAAGCTCATTAGCCCAAAACATCGGGTATCCGTACCACCTCTAATCCCTCAGCATAGAGTCTGGGAGTAATAATAGATGAAAATCTAAATTGGACAGAGCACGTAACTGCAGTGTGCAGAAAAGCATCAGCATCCCTTCATGTCCTACAAAAATATAAAAAACTCTTCCCTTTCGATCTGAAAAAGAAATTAGTGCAAACGCTTATACTCCCAATCATTGACTACAGCAATATTATCCTACAAGGCCTCTCTGAGGAAAATTCCCGACGTCTAGAACTGGTCATGAATGCCTGCATCCAATATATCTGTGACGTTCGACTTGTTGATCACATTTCACCAGCATATGCAAAATTGTCCTGGCTGCGTGCAGACAAACGCAGAGATTTCCATACACTTTGTCTCATCTACTGCCTTATAAATGTACACTGTCCCTCACATCTCTCCTCGTCCCTAACGCTCATGTCGGAACAACATGACAGAAACACACGTTCTCATTATAATAAAATCCTCTCCATTCCACTGCATCGCTCAGTCACCTTCTCCAAGTCCTTTCCAGTAGCGGGAACCCCCACTCTGGAATAACCTCCCTCGTTATGTTAGAGAACTTAAAAACATGTTCGGGTTCAAAAAACAGTTAATGACGTATCTAGTTAAGCAACAGTAATGCCTTCCTCTGTACATGAATGCACTTCACCTCATTACTTCCCACTTTCCCCCTCCTTAAATCTGCATTCCCCAAAACGCGCTATACTAGTAAACATCTACTTTAAACACCAAGATATTATGTACATCTGCACTAACCTTCATTACTATTGCCAATCCTTCTCATGTTTGTCATTATTATTTTATTTTTTTGCTGTTATTATTATTGATTTTATCATAATCTGTATGTACAGCACCTGTTGTAAAAATACTGCCGCATTTACTTTATTAGGTCTTAGTCACTATTCTTTATTCATATTGTCACTAGAGTAAGCTAATTTTCTCATTTAAACTATGGTCATGATGTAACTCTGATGTGTGAAATGCTGCATGTGTGGAACACTGGTCCGATGTAAGAGAGGGCCTGATGGCCATAATCTGATCAGGTTAAAAAAATAAATAAATAAATATGTGGGGCGTCGAATGCTGTAAATTTCAATGGCGTTTTTGCGACCTCGCACTCAGGGGACAGCGCCTGAGATTGGAGCTTCACTCGCTATGACGGAGCGTCTCTTTGCGTTTCACTGTAAGATGGGACCTGCATGTAGGATATGGTACATTGAAGGCTTTGTGGTATAATTTCCTAGGCGGTGCAAAGCTGTTTCTGCGCACAGTTGGTATATAACTCCCACGGCTGGACTCAATAGTAGCTATTACCTTGAATATTTATTGCGAAATTTTATAGTACATTCGTGTTGTGGTTAACTTCATTGTTTGTTCGTCTTTCTTTTCAAATCTATAATTACTCAACAAAAAGCACATTTCATAACTATGTAACAGAATGAGATTTGAAATCTAGCTTAGTGGTTGCCTCTACCGACTTATTTATTTGCCACAAAACATATAAACGTTCAAACTTAGAACCTGGTTATCTGATAACAGTATATCAAAATTGTTCAAACAATGAAATGATAATTTTGTGCAGCTGATGTTTTGCAATGATGATGATGAAGATCGTATGGCGTTATTGACCGAGAGATCCTACCTGGGTTAATTCGGTAGCGAAGCACTGGTCTTCCTTTTCGACACCAGTTCGTCGACTTGCGTGTCGATGATGAGATTAAACGTCGAAGAAACACAAATGCCAAACCCCTGAACGAAAAAATCGCAGGTCTGGCCAGAAATCGAACCCAGGACCTTGTCTTGTAGAATTTTTTAAATGTGTGCTATAATGGAACTTCTTTGCCCCAATATAAGACCGTACCGATAGGCAGACGTGCTCAAGATTGCCCATTCAATTTTCACATGCAAGCTAGCAAGCAATAATAGTCAAAAGAGTGTCAGGTTGGAAGTACCCATGGACTAACGTTATACAGATTCCCAGCAGTCAAACAAAATAGGTAAAGCCGTGAGGATGGGGCGTGAGTCGTGTTTGGGTAGCTCAGTTGGTAGAGCACTTGCCCGCTATAGGAAAAGGTCCCGATTTCGAGTCTCGGTGCTGCACACGGTTTTAATCTGCCACGAAGTTTCATATGAGCGCGTACTCCGCTGCAGAGTGAAAATCTCAGTCTGAAAACCGGAACGAAATGTATATCCTTATATATATTCACCCTGATCTCAAAGGCTGTCAGAACTATCTGAAGCCGGCCAGAGTGGCCTTGCGGTTCTAGGCCCTACAGTCCGGAACCGAGCAACCGCTACGGTCGCAGGTTTGAATCCTGCCTCGGGCATGGATGTGTGTGATGTCCTTAGGTTAGTTAGGTTTAATTAGTTCTAAGTTCTATGGGGCTGATGACCTCAGAAGTTAAGTCCCTTAGTGCCCACAGACATTTGAACCATTTGAACTATCTGAATATCTTCTGCTACCTACATTGGCTCTGGTTATATAATGTGAGAAAATGGAAGGCAACGCGATCATGACTTATCAACATCAGTCTGCACCCATTCTGCATCACCAATAATTTCATTTAACCTCCGTAGGTGATTCCACAGTTTAGTGCAAATACTAAAAGAAATAAATCCTCGTTACTAATATAACTTGTGTGTTGCAGAAGATTGTCCGCCAAATAGCACTGTGTGCTTACGTTTGTTGCATTATTATTTTGATTGACGTTATTTTGTTTGCTGTAGGTTTGTTTATCGGTTGTCATTTTTATTTGTAGTTCACTGTTGCTATTCGATTTTACATATTGTCATTTGGAGATAGGTATCGGAACTGTGCGCTAGAAACTGGAGAGTTAAATAGAGAACTGGAACATTTCCGACATCTTCTTCTGTTTGAGTTCAAAAGAGGAGCGGCAGCAACAGAGGCAGCAAGACACATTTGCTCCGTGTATAGCGATAAGGACATTGGACCGATCAAGGCAAGGAAATGATTTTCGGATTTTAAGGAGAATCATTTTCACGGTACTGACCCTCCTCGTTCAGGATGACCTTCTGGGTTTGATGAAGACCGTTTAAACGCGTTGATCCACAATGATCCACGTCACGTCCCGCGAGCAGGCAAAGGTGATGAACAGTGATCGTTCCAGCATCGTGCGACATTTGCATGCAATGTGGAAGCTGCGTGCTCTATCCCAAAGTCACAGAAACCACCGGCTGGCCGTAAATGCGTCTCTGCTTGCTCGCCATCAGTTGGGTTGTAAACAACACCAGCCATTCCTGTCCTGTATCGTTACTGGCGACGACAAATGTAATCTCTTTGCTAACATCAGGAGAGGAAAGGAAAATCTGCACGCATCCACATAACACAGTATTATGCGTCTGGTGGAACAACGACGGTGTGGTGTACTACGAACTACTGCCCCGAGGAGTAACTATCACTGCTGACGTTTGCTGTCAATAACTGAGAGTGTTGCGTCTCCACGAAAACGCCCAACCGCATTCTGACAGACTGACAGAAAACACTATACACGATTTTGGGTGGGAAGTCATTCTGCAGCCACCTTGTTCACCTGATCCTGCGCACTAAGAATTTTTTAACTTTCCCGCTCTGTGAAGCACAACCTTCAAGGAACTTCCTTTCCGGATGAAAGCGGACTCCGAACGTGGCTCGTCGAATTCTTCGGCTCAACACTATGTGATTTCTACAGTTGTAAAACTGAGGAGTCACTACAGCGTTCGAAGTCTGTTGTAAATAGTTAATGGGAATATGTTAGTCGTGACTAAAATCACTGTTACTTGTATATGTTGAGTTATTAAATTCATGGGAAAACATTTCTAACTTGTGCATCAGCACAAATCATTAACCCTTGAACAGGGTCAAGTTACCTGTCTTGAGAAGTTACATTTAAATTTGAAAGTTCTATTTTCATTCATTTAGTGGTGTCGATTACTTGCTGTTAGCTATCTGTGGTATCTCTTTTGTAGTATTCTATGGCCGTTGCTGGACATTCAAACGTGTAAAGTGTCTGGTCCAATGAAACCTTTACCGTTCTTCAATCATTAGCAGTTTCTTACAATAGGACAGATTTAGCAACGAAATCCTTTTAAACATTGATAAGTCTGCAAAAGTGTGACATACGTACATCTGCACAATTTCACCCTACCTCAGAGAAGTGACCAGTACTACAATTTTGTGCTACCGAAGTGCCTGCCGGGGTGGCCGAGCGGTTCTAGGCGCTACAGTCAGGAACTGCGCGACCTCTGCGGTCGCAGGTTCGAATCCTGCCTCGGGCATGGATGTGTTTGATGTCCTTAGGTTAGTTATGTTTAAGTAGTTCTAAGTTCTATGGGACTGATGACCTCAGAAGTTACGTCCCTCAGTGCCGAGAGACATTTTTTGCTATCGAAGTGCATAGTATCGCTACTGATAACAACCGCTAGCCTATAAATCAATGCAATGCAACTCTGTAATTAGAGTTTACTCCGAAGGTTCCATGCCTGAAATAATTTCCTTACCAGGCCGTAACGAACGTATAATATTAACTTGCCTATTCATATACTTTTATCAGTTGCCATAATATGCTCTGTTTATTAAACACCACATTTGCCATTGACGTGGTAGCTCAATGCTGTTTTTCAGTTTTTATTATCTACCGCAAGAAATATGTCCCCTGTATACTCTTCCAACCATTAATGTCTTTATCTATACGTATATGTGTCTTCAGCTCTACCAAAACTACAGTCTGATAGTTTTGGTATACCACATGTATGAGGTACTAAATAATAGAATTACGGGAAGTATTGGTAGCATTGGTAGGGAAAGAAACTTAAATGAATGTGTCAGCAATATTCTGAACCGAAGATATCTCTTTGTTTTTTTTGTTTGTTGGGATGTGGTTTTGCGCATAATTAGAATAGCACATCATTCAGTGTGAGTCCGTAGTGTATTTTTTATTCTTACTCAATATAAATTGTGTTTTATATGTAATACTAATTAGTGGATTGCGTAACTTCTGCGCTTTTATTTAACCATTCCAATGACTTTTGATGTAATTATAGTTTACATGCGACCACATAAAATATAAATATATAACTATTTTTGTTATTTTGTATTAAATAGAACGTTCCTTATTATGATCAAAGGCAGGTGATTCCTGTTCTCACTGATTGATTCTACAGTTGTTTAAGAATAACTGAAACATTTTTACATATGATCGGAGAAGCACTGCTGCAATTTATGATATATTTTTGTTTTGAGTTTTTTTATTTTATTTTACCAATTTGTTGAGTAAACTGTGTTTCCCAACGCCGCAGTGTATAGCCACCAGCCATTAGATCACAGTGTAGAATTTCTCTTATCACTTATCGTCTATCAACCACCCATTCAACAAGATACTTGTTCTGCCCAACATTGTTTTATTATAAATACAATCGCAATCATGTCTTCAAGTCCAGTCTGTGACTGATCGTTTGTTTTCCTCTCTTGCTTCTTGGATCTACATTTCAAAGAATGCAATTCGAAGTACTGATGCGGCGTGTCACAGAGATTCTATGGTGTTATCAACACACAACGACTTCTCAATCTGGCCTGGTGGGATGCAACTCTCCAGCACAGTAACAACGTCAGTCTTGGTTACTGTGTTTCTTACTTTCTTACAAACTTTGTTGTGCAGAACTACATGTCTATGGTGTTCTCCTGGATTACTTAGTTGAGGAGACGCTCTAAGACCACAAAAAATTTTAACTCGTAACTAGTCTCAACTATACTTCTGAAAGGGAAACCAACTTCCTGAACAATTAGAACCATAATCATACATCATACTGCCAAGGCATTCGTCGCACATTCCTCACAAATTGAAAGTATTGCTCAAGCGAAAATTAACAACAACCTACGCGTAAATAACAGCATTTTATGCAGGGAAAAACGCACATCTTAAGATCCATTGCGTAGACAGGATTCCAGATTGTCAGGGCAAAGTACTGGCGGATAACGAGACAAGGCAACATAAAAAGATTCTAAACACTATAAATCAGCCGTCTACGGCCACAATGCATCACACTCGATAAGGACGAACAAAGGAATGCGGATGTATTTCATAAATAGATATGTAGAGTTCATCCGTCCTGGAAATCGGGAATCTCAACGATTTTTGCCTCTATTCGATGTAGATGCGGGAAGATATCAGTCCAGGGATTTTCGAGACCGTATCAAAATCTCTGTAGTAGTTCCTCAGACTGGCACAGACAAACAAAATGAATCGACCATGGGGCCTACGTTAACGTATATACACTCCTGGAAATTGAAATAAGAACACCGTGAATTCATTGTCCCAGGAAGGGGAAACTTTATTGACACATTCCTGGGGTCAGATTCATCACATGATCACACTGACAGACCCACAGGCACATAGACACTGGCAACAGAGCATGCACAATGTCGGTATTAGTACAGTGTATATCCACCTTTCGCAGCAATGCAGGCTGCTATTCTTCCATGGAGACGATCTTAGAGATGTTGGGTGTAGTCCTGTGGAACGGCTTGCCATGCCATTTCCACCTGGCGCCTCAGTTGGACCAGAGTTCGTGCTGGACGTGCATACCACGTGAGACGACGCTTCATCCAGTCCCAAACATGCTCAATGGGGGACAGATCCGGAGATCTTGCTGGCCAGGGTAGTTGACTTACACCTTCTAGAGCACGTGGGTGGCACGGGATACATGCGGACGTGCATTGCCCTGTTGGAACAGCAAGTTCCCTTACCGGTCTATGAATGGTGGAACGATGGGTTCGATGACGGTTTGGATGTACCGTGCACTATTCAGTGTCCCCTCGACGATCACCAGAGGTGTACGGCCAGTGTAGGAGATCGCTCCCCACACCATGATGCCGGGTGTTGGCCCTGTGTGCCTCGATCGTATGCAGTCCTGATTGTGGCGCTTACCTGCACGGCGCCAAACACGCATACGACCATCATTGGCACCAAGGCAGAAGCGACTCTCATCGCTGAAGACGACACGTCTCCATTCGTCCCTCCATCCACGCCTGTCGCGACACCACTGGAGGCGGGGTGCACGATGTTGGGGCGTGAGCGGAAGATGGCCTAACGGTGTGCGGGACAGTAGCCCAGCTTCATGGAGATGGTTGCGAATGGTCCTCGCCGATACCCCAGGAGCAACAGTGTCCCTAATTTGCTGGGAAGTGGCGGTGCGGTCCCCTACGGCACTGTGTAGAATCCTACGGTCTTGGCGTGCATCCGTGCGTCGCTGCGGTCCGGTCCCAGGTCGACGGGCACGTGCACCTTCCGCCGACCACTGGCGACAACATCGATGTACTGTGGAGACCTCACGCCCCACGTGTTGAGCAATTGGACGGTACGTCCACCCGGCCTCCCGCATGCCCACTATACGCCCTCGCTCAATGTCCGTCAACTGCACATACGGTTCACGTCCTCGCTGTCGCGGCATGCTACCAGTGTTAAAGACTGCGATGGAGCTCCGTATGCCACGGCAAACTGGCTAACACTGACGGCGGCGGTGCACAAATGCTGCACAGCTAGCGCCATTCGATGGCCAACACCGCGGTTCCTGGTGTGCGCTGTGCCGTGCGTGTGATCATTGCTTGTACAGCCCTCTCGCAGTGTCCGGAGCAAGTATGGTGGGTCTGACACACCGGTGTCAATGTGTTCTTTTTTCCATTTCCAGGAGTGTAGTTGTAGAAGATTAAAATATTTTTATTACTAACTAAAGCTTGATTGCAAGTTACATTTTAAGTTCGCATGCAGTGATGTACACATATTATGCTTTTCACGGGTGATGAATGTAGTATGTGTTCAAATGGCAAAAAGATACTTATTATCTGATATAATTACTATTTTGTAATTTTTAGATATTTTTACTTTACTTATGCTGTGAATCTGGGTTTTTGATGGATTTCATGATATTATACCTCAACATAAAAAGGACTATTGGTTTCGATAAGTTGGTTTGCTAGTTTCAGATTATGTGACATAAGTAGTCGAATCTTTTGGTTTAACATTTTTTCACCGACAAAGGGTGTAGGTCTTAGTTGTGACATAAATTTGAATTTGATCTACCAACCTCTTAAAGTGAAAGAGATGCCTATGCAGACTGATAGACGAATACACTGACGGATACAAAACAATTTTTATTTTCGAATTATGTAATTATAAATTAAGAATTTTCGTATACTTTTTTCTTCACTTTAACTGTAAACCTTTCCTTCTTGCCAAATTTCTATGTCAGCAGGACGTACCATGTGGTTTTCGAGTATCCAAATGTGTTACGTAAAGGGCCATATCTTTTAGCGGAATTGATTGAGAGGGGTAAAACTGTTGCATTGCCATGGGCCCATTGATCCTAATATGAGACATAAATTTGAAATTTATACTTCCATACCTACCTTAGAAACATGGTTTACAACAGTCGGACAGAGACAAACAAGAGATCCATCCCATAGGTGTTCCGTTTCCATAGACTAAGTCATGAAACGCTCAAATGAAACTGGAATAGTTTAGAATATAATACTTCAGAAGGACGTTTAAAATAACTTACACCGTTAGCTACTACTAAAGCCGAGGAAATAAATAATTGAGAATTATCAAATATGTATTTCACAGTTAGTTGCACAAGAGGAGAAAAAGTGACGTAATATTCCAGAAAATGATGAGTTTTGATATATAAATTACTAAACTTATCGGTGTAGTTAATAAAAAGTTGGGGAAAGTAGGAGTAGGAAGTGGAAGGAGGCGCAGTTAATCGTATAAATCGTTTCAGTAGCCTTTCTGCCGAACAGTAGTGACGGTTGCCTGTGTGTAACATCATTACGTGTGCGAGGCTGACTGCGCGGTATGGGCCATCGGTAAGCGGCGCTCTGTGGTTACTGGGTCTGAGGGAACGTGCCGGGCACGCGTAGCAACCACACGCAAACATAGTCACGCGCGGCTCGGACCCGGCCATTCGTCGCATTGCGGCTAATAGCCGCGGTCTACTCTGTAGCGCCTGATGATGCCACTTGCTGGCGACTCGAAACGTCAATGAAATTACGTCGCCGTGACCGGATCACTACAACAGCCACTTGGCCCTTCGCACCATTGACCAATTGAAGCACGTACTGGTACAGGATACCAGAGTGTGTCCTCCATAGGTATCTAGGGAGTTAAGAGTGTAACATTTCTGCCGAATCATCATGGTTTACACAAGCACAAGCAGCTTTCTCTTTCCATTTACGAGTATGTAGCTGTGGACACGACGTGTGTAGAGTGTTCCAAACCCATTCCATCGAACACCACCCCTTGGTAAAAAAAATTTCGTTAGGAAGAAAATGTTCACCTACACTTTCCGGCAAAGCTAGGCGTCCTTCCATTTTGATTATGACCTTCAGAGGCGACAGGGTCTACGCACTCTGCGAGGTGAGTATAAATATAGTGCCCTTAAGTCACGAGCTCCTTATGAAAGGTGGTACTCTCAGCAAAATAATAGATTTTAATAAAATATATTTTTTGTTGAGAGGCCAGGCAAACGTGTTGTTCCTGAAGAGGGGCAGCAGCCTTTTCAGTAGTTGCAGGGGCAACAGTCTGGATGATTGACTGATCTGGCCTTGTGACATTAACCAAAACGGCCTTGCTGTGCTGGTACTGCGAACGGCTGAAAGCAAGGGGAAACTACAGCCGTAATTTTTCCCGAGGACATGCAGCTTTACTGTATGATTAAATGATGATGTCGTCCTCTTGGGTAAAATATTCCGGACGTAAAATAGTCCCCCATTCGGATCTCCGGGCGGGGACTACTCAAAAGGACGTCGATATCAGGAGAAAGAAAACTGCCGTTCTACGGATCGGAGCGTGGAATGTCAGATCCCTTAATCGGGCAGGAAGGTTAGGAAATTTAAAAAGGGAAATGGATAGGTTAAAGTTAGATATAGTGGGAATTAGTGAAGTTCAGTGGCAGGAGGAACAAGACTTTTGGTCAGGTGAATACAGTGTTATAGATACAAAATCAAAGAGGGGTAACGCAGGAGTAGGTTTAATAATGAATAAAAAAATAGGAGTGCGGGTAAGCTACTACAAACAGAATAGTGAACGCATTATTGTGGCCAAGATAGACACCAAGCCCACGCCTACTACAGTAGTACAAGTTTATATGCCAACTAGCTTTGCAGATGATGAAGAAATTGAGGAAATGTATGATGAGATAAAAGAAATTATTCAGATAGTGAAGGGAGACGAAAATTTAATAGTCATGGGTGACTGGAATTCGTCAGTAGGAAAAGGGAGCGAAGAAAACATAATAGATGAATATGGATTGGGGGGAAGAAATGAAAGAGGAAGGCGTCTGGTAGAAATCTGCACAGAATATAACTTAATCGTAGCTAATACTTGGTTCAAGAATCATAAAAGAAGGTTGTATACATGGAAGAACCCTGGAGATACTGAAAGGTATCACATAGATTATCTAATGATAAGACAGAGATTTAGGAACCAGGTTTTAAATTGTAAGACATTTCCAGGGGCAGATGTGGACTCTGACCACAATCTATTGGTTATGACCTGTAGATTAAAACTGAAGAAACTGCAAAAAGGTGGGAATTTAAGGAGATGGGACCTGGACAAACTGAAAGAACCAGTGGTTGTACAAAGTTTCAGGGAGAGCATAAGGGAACAATTGACAGGAATGGGGGAAAGAAATACAGTAGAAGAAGAATGGGTAGCTCTGAGGGATGAAGTAGTGAAGGCAGCAGAGGATCAAGTAGGTAGAAAGACGAGGGCTGCTAGAAATCCTTGGGTAACAGAAGAAATATTGAATTTAATTGATGAAAGGAGAAAATATAAAAATGCAGTAAATGAAGCAGGCAAAAAGGAATACAAACGTCTCAAAAATGAGATCGAAAGGAAATGCAAAATGGCTAAGCAGGGGTGGCTATAGGACCAATGTAAGGATGTAGAGGCTTATCTCACTAGGGGTAAGATAGATACTGCCAACAGGAAAATTAAAGAGACCTTTGGAGATAAGAGAACCATTTGTATGAACATCAAGAGCTCAGATGGAATCCCAGTTCTAAGCAAAGAAGGGAAAGCAGAAATGTGGAAGGAGTATATAGAGGGTCTATACAAGGGTGATGTACTTGAGGACCATATTATGGAAATGGAAGAGGATGTAGATGAACATGAAATGGGAGATAGGATATTGCGTGAAGAGTTTGACAGAGCACTGAAAGTCCTAAGTCGAAACAAGGCCTCAGGAGTAGACAATATTCCATTAGAACTACTGACAGCCTTGGGAGAGCCAGTCCTGACAAAACTCTACCATCTGGTGAGCAAGATCTATGAGACAGGCGAAATAACCTCAGACTTCAAGAAGAATATAATAATTCCAATCCCAAAGAAAGAAGGTGTTGACAGATGTGAAAATACCGAACTATCAGTTTAATAAGTCACAGCTGCAAAATACTAACACGAATTCTTTACAGACGAATGGAAAAACTAGTAGAAGCCGACCTCGGGGAAGATCAGTTTGAATTCCGTAGAAATACTGGAACACATGAGGCAATACTGACCTTACGACTTATCTTAGAGGAAAGATTAAGGAAAGGCAAACCTACGTTCCTAGTATTTGTAGACTTAGAGAAAGCTTTTGACAATGTTGACTGGAATACTCTCTTTCAAATTCTAAAGGTGGCAGGGGTAAAATACAGGGAGCGAAAGGCTATTTACAATTTGTACAGAAACCAGATGGCAGTTATAAGAGTCGAGGGACATGAAAGGGAAGCAGTGGTTGGGAAGGGAGTGAGACAGGGTTGTAGCCTCTCCCCGATGTTATTCAATCTGTATATTGAGCAAGCAGTAAAGGAAACAAAAGAAAAATTTGGAGTAGGTATTAAAATTCATGGAGAAGAAATAAAAACTTTGAGGTTCGCCGATGACATTGTAATTCTGTCAGAGACGGCAAAGGACTTGGAAGAGCAGTTGAATGGAATGGATAGTGTCTTGAAAGGATGATATAAGATGAACATCAACAAAAGCAAAACGAGGATAACGGAATGTAGTCAAATTATATCGGGTGATGCTGAGGGAATTAGATTAGGAAATGAGACACTTAAAGCAGTGAAGGAGTTTTGCTATTTAGGGAGTAAAATAACTGATGATGGTGGAAGTAGAGACGATATAAAATGTAGACTGGCAATGGAAAGGAAAGCGTTTCTGAAGAAGAAAAATTTGTTAACATCGAGAATAGATTTAAGTGTCAGGAAGTCGTTTCTGACAGTATTTGTATGGAGTGTAGCCATGTATGGAAGTGAAATATGGATGATAAATAGTTTGGACAAGAAGAAAATAGAAGTTTTAGAAATGTGGTGCTACAGAAGAATGCTGAAAATTAGATGGGTAGATCACATAACTAATGAGGAGGTATTGAATAGAATTGGGGAGAAGAGGAGTTTGTGGCACAACTTGACAAAAAGAAGGGGCCGTTTGTAGGACATTTTTTGAGGCATCAAGGGATCACGAATTTAGCATTGGAAGGCAGTGTGGAGGGTAAAAATCGTAGAGGGAGACCATGAGTTTAATATACTAAGCAGATTCAGAAGGATGTAGGTTGCAGTAAGTACTGGGAGATGAAGAAGCTTGCACAAGATAGAGTAGCATGGAGAGCTGCATCAAACCAGTCTCAGGACTGAAGACCACAACAACAACAACATATTTATATTAGGGACTGACAACCGACGAAATCGAGATCGCACATGAGATGTTCTATATTTGAATGGACTACTATCTTCAGCTCATAATCTAGCCATCTTGAGATCATAAGTCATTCTTGATCAGTATGATACCATATAGTTACACACATCCTAAAAATATTACTTAAAATTGCAACACCCATAAGTGACTTAGTTAAAAATACCTTTACATCGCCCTTGGGCGGTGTAATAGAACGGTGGTCATAAAACAAAGGCGTTATGGCATAAAATTTATTAACTGGCGTAATCAGTATTTACATCATTTCCTGACAGAGATCATATACATATTTTGCTGCAACGTGGTGCATGCAAATGTTAGAGCAGCTGATGCCTGTTACATGGTTCAAGAAAATCAAATATCGGCATATACGTAGTATATACATGTGTGGCCGGTATTGTAGTGAAATGGGGATGTAAGGGAAGTATATCCGAAAAACTGAGCACTTCCTCAAAAAATCCGATACCCCAATATGCTTCATACACTATGTGATCAAAAGTATCTTGTAAGTGGGCAGTTTTTTTTATTGGTAACGCCACATAGCGCTCTGTATCAACATCACTGGCTGTGTTGGTTGCAGTCAGTGGCTGGTTGGCATTGTTGTAATACTCGCCATTGTAGTGTTGGGCAGCTGGATGTTAACAGCGCGTAGCGTTGCGCAGTTGGAGGTGAGCCGCCAGAAGTGGGAGACGTGGGGAGAGAGATGGCGGGGTTTTGTAATTTGTAAGACTGGATGTCATGAACTGCTATATATATTATGACTACAAAGGTAAATACATTGTTTGTTCTCTATCAAAATCTTTCATTTGCTAACTATGCCTGTCAGTAGTAATTTGA
This sequence comes from Schistocerca gregaria, assembly GCF_023897955.1. Classification (NCBI taxonomy): domain Eukaryota; kingdom Metazoa; phylum Arthropoda; class Insecta; order Orthoptera; family Acrididae; genus Schistocerca; species Schistocerca gregaria. The sequence continues at coordinate 204,754,229 of NC_064924.1, forward strand.
ATCTTTTTTAGCTGGCAGTAGTGGCGCTAGCTGTATTGCAGTAGTTCGAGTAACGAAGATTTTTGTGAGGTAAGTGATTTGTGAAACGTATAGGTTAATGTTAATCAGGGCTATTCTTTTGTAGGGATTTTTGAAAGTTAGATTGCGTTGCGCTAAAAAACATTGTGTGTCAGTTTAAGCACAAACTTGTATAACTTTTCTAAGGGGACGTTTCAATCTGGACATCCCCAAAAACATATTAGGTGCATTATACGTCCACCTGCTGGCAGGTAATCCATGTATGACCTCAGTAGTCATTAGACATCGTGAGCTCCGCAAAACTCACGGACTTCGAACATGGTCAGGTGATTGGGTGTCACTTGTGTCATAGGTCTTTACGCGAGATTTCCACACTCCTAAACATCTCTAGGGGCAGTATTTAGGATGTGATAGCGAAGTGGGAACGTGAAGGGACACGCACAGCACAAAAGCGTAAAGGCCGAACTCGTCTGTTGACTGACAGAGACCGCCGATAGGTCAAGAAGATTCTAATGTGTAATAGGCAAAAATCTATTCCGACCATCACACATAAATTCCAACCTGCATTAGGATGAACTGCGAGTACTATGATAGTTAGGCGGAAGGCGAGAAAACTTGTATTTCATAGTCGAGCAGCTGCTCATAAGCCACACATCACGCCGGTGAATGCCAAACGACGCGTCGCTTTTGTAAGAATCGTAAACATTGGACAACTGAACAGTGGAATAACGTTGTGTGGAGCGACGAATCACGGTGCACAATATGGCGATCCGATGGTAGGGTGCGGGTATGGCGAATGCCAGGGTGTGTAGTGCCAACATCAAAATTTGGAGACGGTGTTGTTATGTTGTGGTCCTGTCTTTCATAGAGGGGGCTTACACCCCTTAGTATTTTGCTTGGCATTATCACAGCACAGGCCTACACTGATTTTTTAAGCACTTCTGACTCCCCACTGTTGAAGAGAAATTCGGGGAAGGTGATTGCATCTTCCAACATGATCGGGCACCTGTTAATAATCCACGGTCTCTGGCGGAGTGGTTACAAGACAATAACATCCTTGTAACTGACTGGCCTGCACAGAGTCCTGACCTGAGTCCTATAGAACACCTTTGGGATGTTTTGGAACGCCGACTTCGTGCCAGGCCTCACCGATCGACATCGATACCTCTACTCAGTGCAGCACTCCGTGAAGAATGGGCTGCCATTCACCAAGAAACCGTCCAGCACCTGACTGAACGCATACCTGCGAGAGTGGAAGCTGTCATCAAGGTTAAGGGTGGGCTAACACCATACTGAATTCCAGCACTACCAATGTCGGGCGCCACAAACTTGTGAGTCATTTTCGGCCTGGTGCCCGGGTACCTTTGATCACATATTGTAGCTGATAACTCTTTGAAACCGCGTCTTCGGACAAAGAGGTCCCAAAGAGAATGAAACATGAAACCTCAGGAATTTATCTGCTTACCTGTGGAAATTACTAATAGATATACGCAGACCAAACAGACCGCGCCTTTAAAATGAAATTCCAAATTATTCAGTACCATTGTAATGCATCGTTTCCTTTATTAATTAATTTTTCTTCACTAAAGTATCGGTCGTATAATGTATACAATGGATATGCTGAACGTTGCGTTTCTTGGACGTTGTAATGGAGCTTACCGGAAAATCTGCTGCCGCGCAGTCGAAACACCCTTGGAAACATGTGGGTTCTCCCTTACACATCCTCCATACAGTCCTAATATCTCCACATGGAAAGTCCCAATTTTTCGTGCCCTAGGGAAAGACGTTCGTGGCAGTCGATTTGCTTCGGACGAAGAAGTGCACACATCGGTACAATAATGGTTCCGTAAGCAACCGAAATATTTTTCCATGTAGATATTGACTGACTTGTCCCTCAGTGAAATAAACCTAATAATCGTTATGGCGATAATAAACAGTTTACTTACTCTTCTTTCATTTGTCTCGTTTTCGTTTTACTACCCATTGCGGCAGCTCTTGGCGGTTATGAAATATAACTTTTTTGCCAATAAAATTCCAGTTTTAACGCGTTATAACCACTTGTAAATGTTCCGTTTGCTAAGACAGCTACTTCCATACGCAGCGCCATTCTGCGTATTATGTGCATGACTTTACTCCCTTACCCCATACAGATTACAGAAAAGGAATCACTCACCACATTTACTACATGCTGCATGAGAACAATGTAACACTCATAATAAAACGTCTCAAAATTACTATGAATGGAGAAAGTCACTGAACCGAGATACTAACGCACTGGAATAACAGATTAGTTAAGACATTTTATAGTTTAATCAGCGCTGTCAACCCAAAGAGCAGGAAAAATGTTTCATTAGAAAAAATTGTAAATGAGATATTCATTGATGGTTGACTAGGCGAATTTTAGAACAATTCAATGTTGTAGAATCCGACTCGATTGGAGAAAATATTTAGTATTTTAATTCATCATTGGCAATCAGCAACTCTAATGAATACAACAGAGGCCCTCAGTTCGAAGGAATGACCGAGATTAACTTGTTGAGGTGACAGGTTACTGACTATTAATGGGTCGATTGTGAAGCAGTGTTATTTATCCACGATTAGAGACAGATAATGGATGGACGCCGGAATCGACGTGCTACTGTGTTCTCTCAAGTCGAGAGCTATTTTCATTTAGTTCATTACACGCCATGAGGGTGAATAATTAGTATGTTTTATTGTAAAGGAGGTAATCTCCTCTTTACGACATATTGTGGTTTACGCAATTTATAAAAAGAAAGATACCTTTTTAATTTCCTCCGTATAATTGTTCTGCAATAATGAAGATTTTGTTTTTAATAAATTAATTGTTAAACTGAACACATACCTGTACGACTCCCAAACAGTACCCCACTTCACCCAAATTCTGCGTCAAAGTACATAACCATGGCTTCGTATAGCCGATAACGAGGTTCACATATTGATATATAACTTGAACAGTAGACACGATATACGATGCAAGGTTGCCGTACAAAACGAGTCACCTCACCCTTATCACGTAAGCTATGTCGATAGACATATGCTGTATTCCTAAACACGTTCATCAGTGAAAGCTTATTCACTCTGCTATGGTAGTGATACCAGAAAGCAATGTATAAACGATGATCACTATAATTCCACGATGAGATTAGCTATCAGGAAGCAGAGCGAGACATTGTTGTACTTACCTGTAAACAAAAACGTATTAAAGGCAAAATGAGCTCTACTGCTATCGACAAACAGTTGCTCACGACGCAATCTAGTTATTCTGACGTGAGGAAGTAAATCAGAAATTGTAACTAACCAATTGGAGAATTCGTACCTTAGTATGTTGTAATGTGGATACACAGTGACGAAAAAATTCGCAACACTAAAAAATGATTGATGTAAAGTAATTAAATTTCGGGAATACATTTGCCTAGGTAACATATTTTTAAGTGATTAACACAGGAAGATCACAAGTTAATGTAAGAGCGAGATAAACCATTAAAAATATGAAATGCTGGTATATTAATAATCTTCCACACGGAGCACGTCCATATCCCTCCACTGACTCCTAGTATCTGCCGCACACAGTTGGCGTCAACAAGTGTATGGGCCTGAGGATGATGTTGTTACAACGTTGAAACTAGTTGTCAAAATAAAATCGACAATTTAAATACAACTTTAGGAATTTATTAATTTTTGATATAAATTTATACCACCTGACGCCCCTCTGTCGTCCATTTCAACTATGGATGTAGGGAAACCAGAACATTGAGTAACAATTTGTCCATTTTATTTGGACTGTTGAGCTGATAGAAGTATTCTAAGTACGATGTATACAATTTTTTTGTATTTTTGAAGATAATAAACTAAGATAACACATTTATACAAAGTAGTAATATATGTCAGACATACTTAACGACCAAACAGAGCTGCCAAACCGAATATTTCTGAAAAACTTCCACACTCTACTTATCAAACCACTTACGAAGCACAATCAAGAAATAACATAATCTGTTATAAACCCAACAAATGCTTGTAATAATATAAAAATCTTAATTCTAAAATCTTAATTCTATCTTTGTTATATTGTAAATGTATGAATTACTGCTTTGTGTGAATGTGTTATGTTAGTTTATTATCTTCAATAATACAAAAAAATTGTATACATCGTACTTAGAATACTTCTATCAGCCAAGTCAATATTTAGAAAACTGTAGCTTATCTTAGAACCTCAAAATTTTCGTATAAATATAACTCTGTTCATGGATAAACCATTTGTATGTGAACAAAAACTGTCAGTCGACAACATGGCGGATAACGCAGTGCGCCTGTGTAAAATACACGATAAAAAGTGTTTGTGTTGTTGCAAAAAAGAAGAAAAGCCAAGAAAAAAATAAGGAGAGGAGAATGTAAGTAAAATGAACAACTGATAGTGTGTGACTTTAAACTCGCGAAATTGAAGTAAATGATTGGAATCGTTGTTTTTGCACAGGCCTGCTGCAGCACCAAAACTGCTGTCGAGATTGTACTACTATTGTAACTGAAGATCGATGTAATTTGCCAGCTGAAGATGGGTGCAAACCCTAAATTCATATAGTCGTAAATAAAACGCATTAAAAAGTGGCTGGCTGCCGTATTTTTACAGTGAAAGAACATTGAGTGCCAGCATGCAAAAATGCGAACATTGCGTAATACAGATGTCGGATGTCAAATAGTGAGATTGCTTTCCAGGCCTGTAGCACGTGGTCAGTCAGTACGTACAAGTATGGTTGATGCTGTTTCTAGATGACGCTGGAGTTGTCGTCTGATGATTTCCCACATGTGCTAGATTTGACACAGATATGGTGATTCAACAAGCCAAGGTAGCACGTTAAAAGTCTATACATCCATGGGCTGGGGGTAGCTTCTTTGCTTTATAAGCAAAACGTTTTCTGTCCCGGGTTCGATCCCCGCCCCTGCTTAAATTTTGATAAATAATCAACATTGGCGGCCAAAGGCTTCCGGCATAAGAAGTCAGCCTCATTATGCCAACGGCCTCGTCAAAGAGGGAGGAGGAGCGGATAGAGGTTCAGGGCACTCTCTTGTCCTAGGGGTGGGAAATTGCCCCTAAAGGCGGAAGAATCAGTAATGATCAACGACATGAGGATGCAGAAGGCAATGGAAACCACTGCATTAAAGACACGTAACACGTATCCACAGGACATGTGGCCTGTGGTTGAAAAAGTGTCATGATGATCTCTCCATTGGCAAAAGATTCCGGATCTCCGGGAGGGGACTGCCAAGGGCGAGGTTACCATGAGAAAAAGATTGAATAATCAACGAAAGGTTAATGTTCTACAAGTCGGGGCGTGGAATGTTAGAAGCTTAAACGTGGTAGGGAAGCTAGAAAATCTGAAAAGGAAAATGCAAAGGCTCAATCTAGATATAGTAGGGGTCAGTTAAGTGAAGTGGAAGGAAGACAAGGATTTCTGGTCAGATGAGTATCGGGTAGTATCAACAGCAGCAAAAAATGATAGTATAACAGGTTATCGTTATGGGGTAGGCAGAGGGTGTGTTACTGTGAACAGTTCAGTGACTGGGTTGTTCTAATCAGAATCGACAGCAGACCAACACCAACAACGATAGTTCAGGTATACATGCCGATGTCGCATGCTGAAGATGAACAGATAGAGAAAGTGCATGAGGGTATTGAAAGGGTAATGCAGTGTGTAAAGCGGGACGAAAATGTAATAGTCATGGGCGACTGGAATGCTGTTGGAGGGGAAGGGGTAGAAGAAAAGATTACAGGAGAATATGGGCTTGGAACAAGGAATGAAAGAGGACAAAGACTAATTGAGTTATGTAACAAGTTTCAGCTGGTAATAGCGAATACCCTGTTCAAGAGTCACAGGAGAAGAAGGTATACTTGGAAAAGGCCAGGTGATACGGGAAGATTTCAATTACATTACATCATGGTCAGAAAGAGATTCCAAAATCAGATACAGGATTGTAAGGCGTACCCAGGAGCAGATAAAGACTCAGATCACAATATAGTAGTGATGAAGAGTAGGTTGAAGTTCAAGACCTTAGTCAGGAAGAATCAATACGCAAAGAAGTGGGATACGGAAGTTCTAAGGAATGACGAGCTACGTTTGAAGTTCTCTAACGCTATAGATACAGCAATAAGGAATAGCGCAGTAGGCAGCTTAGTAGAAGAGGAATTGACATCTCTAAAAAGGGCCATCACAGAAGTTGGGAAGGAAAACATAGGTACAAAGAAGGTAGCTGCGAAGAAACCATGGGTAACAGAATAAATACTTCAGTTGACTGATGAAAAGAGGAAGTACAAACATGTTCCTTGAAAATCAGGAATACAGAAATACAATTCGCTGAGGAATGAAATAAATAGGAAGTGCAGGAAAGCTAAGACGAAATGGTTGCAGGAAAAATGTGAAGACATCGAAAAAGATATGATTGTCGGAAGGACAGACTCAGCATACAGGACAGTCAAAACAACCTTTGGTGACATTAAAAGCAACGGTGGTAACATTAAGAATGCAACGGGAATTCCACTGTTAAATGCAGAGGAGAGAGCAGATAGGTGTAAAAAATACATTGAAAGGCTCTATGAGGGTGAAGATTTGTCTGATGTGATAGAAGAAGAAACAGGAGTCGATTTAGAAGAGATTGGGGATCCAGTATTAGAATCGGAATTTAAAAGAGCTTTGGAGGACTTACGATCAAATAAGGCAGGAGGGATAGATAATATTCCATCAGAATTCCTAAAATCATTTGGGGAAGTGGCAACAAAACGACTATTCACGTTGGTGTGTAGAATATATGACTCTGGCGACATACCATCTGACTTTCGGAAAAGCATCATCCACACAATTCCGAAGACGACAAGCGCCACCAAGTGCGAGAATTATCGCACAATCAGCTTAACAGCTCATGCATCGAAGCTGCTTACAAGAATAATACTCAGAAGAATGGAAAAGAAAATTGATAATGCGCTAGGTGACGATCAGTTTGGCTTTAGGAAAAGACAAGGCAATTCTGACGTTACGGCTAATAATGGAAGCAACGCTGAAGAAAAATCAAGACACGTTCATAGGATTTGTCGACCTGGAAAAAGCGTTCGACAATATAAAATGGTGCAAGCTGTTCGAGATTCTGAAAAAAGTAAGGGTAAGCTATAGGGAGAGACGGGTCATATACAATATGTACAACAACCAAGAGGGAATAATAAGAGTGGACGGTCAAGAACGAAGTGCTCGTATTAAGAAGGGTGTAAGACAAGGCTGTAGCCTTTCGTCCCTACTCTTCGATCTGTACATCGAGGAAGCAATGATGGAAATAAAAGCAAGGTTCAGGAGTGGAATTAAAATACAAGGTGAAAGGATACCAATGATACGATTCGCTGCAGACATTGCTATCCTGAGTGAAAGTGAAGAAGAATTAAATGATCTGCTGAGCAGAATGAACAGTCTAATGAGTACACAGTATGGTTTGAGAGTAAATCGGAGAAAGACGAAGGTAATGAGAAGTAGTAGAAATGAGAACATTGAGAAACTTAAAATCAGGATTGATGGTCATGAAGTCAATGAAGTTAAGGAATTCTGCTACCTAGGCAGTAAAATAACCAATGACGGATGGAGCAAGGAAGATATCAAAAGCAGGCTCGCTAGAGCAAAAAAGGCATTTCTGGCCAAGAGAAGTCTACTAATATCAAATACCGGCCTTAATTTGAGGAAGAAATTTGTGAGTAGCTACGTCTGGAGTACAGCATTGTGTGGTAGTGAAACATGGACTGTGGGAAAACCGGAACAGAAGAGAATCGAAGTATTTGAGATGTGGTGCTATAGACGAATGTTGAAAATTAGGTGGACTGATAAGGTAAGGAATGAGGAGGTTCTACCCAGAATCGGAGAGGAAAGGAATATGTGGAAAACACTGACAAGGAGAAGGGACAGGATGATAGGGTATCTGCTAAGACATGAGGGAATGACTTCCATGGTACTATAGGGAGCTGTAGAGGGCAAAAACTGTAGAGGAAGACAGAGATTGGAATACGCCAAGCAAATATTTGAGGACATAGGTTGCAAGTGCTACTCTGAGATGAAGAGGTTAGCACAGGAAAGGAATTTGTTGCGTGCCGAATCAAACCAGTCAGTAGACTGATGACCAAAAAAAAAAAAAAAAAAGACCATGTTGGATAACAAAAATGCGAGCAGGCGAGCGTCACCCTCATGGAAAACACCCTTGGATTGCTGTTCAGGAATAGCTGAATCGTCAACTTGACGTACAAACCTGCAGTCAACGTGCATGGTATAACTGGGACAGTGCTCCTGCTGTCATACGAAATGGCACCCCAGACCATAACTCTAGGTGTAGGTCAATTGCGTCTAGCAGGCAGACAGGTTGGTCTCAGGCCATCAGCTGGTCTCCTCCTAACCAAGACACGACCGTTACTGGCACCGATGAGGCATAACCAAGTATCACCATTAAATACAACAGACCCCCTACGAGCCCTCCATGGAGCTGTCACTTGGTTCCACTCAAGTCGCCTGTCGGAGTGATCGAGCGGCTCTAGGCGCTTCAGTCTGGAACCCGGCGACCGCTACGTTCGCAGGTTCGAATCCTGCCTCGGGCATGGATGTGTGTGATGTCCTTAGGCTAGTTAGGTTTAAGTAGTTCTAAGTTCTAGGGGACTGATGACCTCAGAAGTTAAGTCCCATAGTGCTCACAGCCATTTTGAACAACTAAAAAGTCGCAAATGGCCTATGGTTTGTGACCAGTGGAATGTACGCTACAGGGCGTGTGGCTCGGATCTGTCTTTCAAGTAACCTAATTGTAACAGTTCGCTGTGTCGCTGTGGTGCTAACTCCTGTTCAAATTAGCGCCATAGATGCAGTAGAATATGCCAGAGCTGTACATAGAACACGATGGTCTTCCCCCTCGGTAGTACCACGTGGCCGTCCGGAGACCGGTATTCTTGTTACCACACGTTCTTATATGTAGGTCTTCATGGATTCTCTTCAAATCACATTGAAGTGCTCCCTGCCACCGTTGGATATGCAGCTGCAGCAGCAAGTCGTATACTCCTAGCTCACTCATTTGTTATATAGTTTAATTCTTAATTTCTTTGCATTGTTTGATTCATACATTTCGGGCTTATTATAGTACTTGAGAGTTGTAGCATCTCGTTTTTTAGTACCTGAATAGTGTAACATCGCGTAGTCTCCTTCCGTCGCCAAGCAGTGTGTCAGCAGTGCGCAAGTAGCAGCATCACTGCATTAACTAGGCACTCTTGTATTTTAATAACCGTATTAATTTTTTGTCTAATTGTTTGTGCTCTCTGTAGATCATTTCAGACGTTCTTCGCACAACAGTTTTAGCATGGATAGGGACTGCAACTGCTGTGTTCGGATGTAGGCTGAGTTGGCATCCCTTCGCTCCTACCTTCAGGCAGTGTTGGGTTCGGTCACACAGCTTGAGGCTGTTGCCAATGGGCATCACTGTGGGGGTCCGCATGGGGGTTTGTCGGGGACGGCCAGCTCGTCCCACGCATCCCCCGATCGGACTACGACTGTGGCTACCCGGGATACTGCCCACATTGAGGCTGATCCCTCACCTGTGGTAGAGTGGGATGACGTCTCGAGGTGTGGCAGGGGGCGAAAGACATTCCAGAGGGCTGAACAGAAGGCCTCTCCAGTTTGTCTGACCAACCGGTTTCAGGCTCTGTCTCTGGCTTATACTGATCTTCGGCCGGACATGGCAGCTTGTCCTGTTCCAGAGGTTGCCCCTCAGTCTGCAAGATCCGGGCAGTCACAGAGGGTGGGCTTACTGGTAGTTGGGAGCTCAACGTCAGGTGCGTAATGGGGCCCATTAGGGATATGGCAGCAAGAGAGGGGGAGAAAACCAATGTGCCCTCCGTGTGCATGCCGGGGGGAGTCATTCCAGATGTGGAAAGGGTCCTTCCGGTTGCCATGAAGAGTACAGGGTGCACCCATCTGCAGGTGGTCGCTCATGTCGGCACCAATGATGTGTGTCGCTATGGATCGGAGGAAATCCCCTCTGATTTCCGGCGGCTATCTGATTTGGTGAAGACTGCCAGTCTCACTAGCGGGATGAAAGCAGAGCTCACCATCTGCAGCATCGTCGACAGGATTGACTGCGGACCTTTGGTGCAGAGCCGAGTGGAGTGTCTGAATCAGTGGCTGAGACGGTTCTGCGACCGTGTGGGCTGCAGATTCCTCGACTTGCGCGATAGGGTAGTGGGGTTTCGGGTTCCGCTGGATAGGTCAGGAGTCCACTACACGTAGCAAGCGGCTGCAAGGGTAGCAGGGGCTGTGTGGCATGGAATGGGTGGTTTTTTAGGTTTGATGGCTTCGGACAAGACCAGAAAGGGCAACAGCTGCAAAGGGTGCGGGGCAAAGTCAGGACATGCAGGGACCAAGCAGCAATCGGTATTGTAATTGTAAACTGTCGAAGCTGCATTGGTAAAGTACCGGAACTTCAATCGCTGATAGAAAGCACCGAAGCTGAAATCGTTATAGGTACAGAAAGCTGGCTGAAGCCAGAGATAAATTTAGCCGAAATTTTTACAAAGGCACATACGGAGTTTAGAAAGGATAGATTGTATGCAACCGGTGGTGGCGTGTTTGTCGCTGTTAGTAGTAGATTATCCTGTAGTGAAGTAGAAGTGGATAGTTCCTGCGAAATATTATGGGTGGAGGTTACACTCAACAACCGAGCTAGGTTAATAATTGGCTCCTTTTACCGACCTCCCGACTCAGCAGCAATAGTGGCAGAACAGCTGTGACAAAATTTGGAGTACATTTCACATAAATTTTCTCAGCATATTATAGTCTTAGGTGGAGATTTCAATTTACCAGATATAGACTGGGATACTCAGATGTTTAGGACGGGTGGTAGGGACAGAGCATCGAGTGACATTATACTGAGTTTACTATCCGAAAATTATCTCGAGCAATTAAACAGAAAACCGACTCATGGAAATAACATCTTGGACCTACTGATAACAAACAGACCCGAACTTTTCGACTCTGTAAGTGCAGAACAGGGAATCAGTGATCATAAGGCCGCTGCAGCATCCCTGAATATGGGAGTTAATAGGAATATAAAAAACGGGAGGAAGGTTTATCTGCTTAGCAAGAGTAATAGAAGGCAGATTCCAGACTACCTAACACATCAAAACGAAAATTTCTGTTCTGACAATGACAATGTTGAGTGTTTATGGAAAAAGTTTAAGGCAATTGTGAAATGGGTTTTAGGCAGGTACGTGCCGAGTAAAACTGTGAGGGACGGGAAAAACCCACCGTGGTTCAACAACAAAGTTAGGAAACTACTGTGGAAGCAAATAGAGGTTCACTCCTAGTTTAAACGCAGCCAAAACCTCTCAGACAAACAGAACCTAAACGATGTCAAAGTTAGCGTAAAGAGGGCTATGCGTGAAGCGTTCAGTGAATTCCAAAGTAAAATTCTATGTAACGACTTGACAGAAAATCCTAGGAAGTTCTGGTCTTACGTTAAATCAGTAAGTGGCTCGAAACAGCATATCCAGACACTCCGGGATGATGATGGCTTTGAAACAGAGGATGACACGCATAAAGCTGAAATACTAAACACCTTTTTCCAAAGCTGTTTTGCAGAGGAAGACTGCACTGCAGTTCCTTCTCTAAATCCTCGCACAAATGAAAAAATGGCTGACATCGAATTAAGTGTCCAAGGAATAGAAAAGCAACTGATATCACTCAACAGAGGAAAGTCCACTGGACCTGACGGAATACCAATTTGATTCTACACAGAGTACGCGAAAGAACTTGCCCCCATTCTAACAGCCGTGTACCGCAAGTCTGTAGAGCAACGGAAGGTTCCAAATGATTATAAAAGAGCACAGGTAGTCTCAGTCTTCAACAAGGGTCGTCGATCAGTTGCGCAAAATTATAGACCTATATCCTGCCGCCGTTGGATAAGCAGCTGCAGCAGCAAGTCGCATAACCCTAGCTTACTTGTTTGTTAGATAATTTAATTAATTCCTTTGCGTGTTTTGAAGCGTCCCCTTAGAAAAAATTGTACAAGACTGTGCTTAAACTGAAACACAATATTTTTGACGCAAGGCAATCTGACTTCTAAAAATCCCTACGAAAGAATGGCCCTGACTAACATTAACCTATACGTTTCACAAATCACTTACCTCACAAAAATCTTCGTTACTCAAGCTACTGCAATACAGCGAGCGCCACTACTGCCAGCTACATAAAAGATTCAAACTACGGAAGGTACTAACTACTGATAGGTATAGTTAGCAAATGAAAAATTTTAATAGAGAACAAACAATGTATTTACCTCACTAGTCATAATATATATAGCAGTTCATGACACCAATTCTTACAAATTACAAAACTCCGCCATCTCTCTCCCCACGTCCACCACTGCTGGCAGCTCACCTCCAACTGCGCAACGCTACGCACTGTTAGCATCCAGCTGCCACTGCCCAACACTACAATGGCAGACAACAATGCAAACTAAACACAGACTGAGCACAGCACAGCCAGTGATTTTTCATACCGAGCGCTAAGCGGCGTTACCAATAAGAAAACCTAAACCGCCTACTTACATAGCCCCCATGCTCCCCACAAAAATTTTTTACAAATAGTTTTGGGCAGGGGCCAATAATGATTTGATAAAAATTTTCATATTTCCTATAACAAAGATATCAAATGCACACACTTATTGATACAATGTTGGTCAGAAGCTAAAATTCTCTCACAGTCCATAAAGACAGTCCTGATCGTTCATCATAGTAAAATTGCAGTTTTTTTTCAAAGTCTGAGCAATAAAAGAAATTGCAGTTGGAAGTAGTGGATTTCTAAGCAGTCTTGAAGAAGTAGTGTTGTCCTTCCAACGAAAGACAGTGCTGACTCTTGACATGCAGACAGGTAATGGGCCACAAGAAAGCAAACCCACAGCAGTCAGTCGAAGTTTTCAAGAATATTGTTAGGTAGGTCGTCACAGAGTAGACCCATTGTAATCCTGGTAGAGATTACGGTATTGGTGGGCCACCAGAGGTGCAGAGCCACTGCAGTCCTTGTAGAAATAATGGTATCGGTGGGTCGTCAAAGGTGTAGACCCACTTTAGTCCTTGTAGAGATGGCCAGCAGCCATCTGTTGAAACTGTGCAGGCGCACAATCACCGTTGAAGAGTCTTGCGGATAATACAGCAAGTCCATAACCACCACTTGTGCACTCACAAAAATTGTTTTTGAAATGTCCTTACAACCAGCAATGCTGTTATCCAGTCCCTTACTGAATTATTAACACACATGCAAACACTATCAGTCCCTACTTCTCACATATTGTCCACATACTATGACCAACAGAAATGTGTGCAGTGAAATGTAATTTACAAGTTACTTAATTTGATGAACTGGGGTCAGTTACAATTTTATAACATAAGAATACAATAACAAAGGTACAAAATACATAATTAAAGAACATAACAATACAGATAACATTAGCAGTAGTACAGGCTTTACAAAAGAATCGAAATAGCTAATACATCAGTGTTACAAAATTACGACATAAGTACATACATAAAAGATCAGAATAACTTTTGAAACATCAACTTCACACATGAGCATTAAAACAGAACAGAATAAATAATTTCTAAACATATTTACAAGGAAAACGACATACTATTAATGCAAATTATATTTGAGGATAACAGTATTCCTCATCATAGTGAATGTAGCTGAATATTAGAAAATTCTACAACATAAGTCTTATCAGATGAACATATAGAGACAGGAAGAACATAAATACACAAGGGTACACAAACACATAGTGGGATAACACAAAAGGAAAGGACAGGGTTTGTTTTCAGTGTACCGTTTGGTACTGCAGTATAACCCAAAACTTCATTCTGTAGATCTTTCGTCATATATCAACATTTGTTTCCACCAAAAATATCCTATCCAAGCATGCTTTCTGTATTTTGCTCACATCCTCTTTCAAAAATAGTTATTCTCCACTGTACACTACTTCTTTGGCCAAATCATTTTCTTATAGCTTCTCAATGCATTTCTTCCAATTCATAACTCGTTCTCTTATATAGCCTACCCCATCTTAAGCTAACTTAAATCTACTGAGCTCAGATGCTAAACTAAGGGACGAGGCAAAACAGCGGCACAAAACAATTAATACAAACAGCAATGACAAAAAAATGCAAGTAAGCATAGCGAGCAGCAATAAATGTAATAATTTATATCTAAACATGCCAAAGCTGAAACAGAAAAAATATTACAGTAAAAATGTGTAATACATATGTCACATCTTAACACTAGAGTGATGCATCACTAGAACATACGTTAGCAGATAAGTTACCAAATCGTAAAAAAAATTATTTTTGTAAGTCCTGTGAAGGGAAATGCCTATTTGTGCTCTCTTTTCTAAGGAAGTACATCATAAAATGATCCTTTACTGGGTCTGTAGACAGAAAGTAGTTATATTAGTACATGTATTAAATTTTAATTTAAACAATGCTGCGCTGCAACAAGAAACTAGATATTAAACAAAATAGGCAAAGCAAGGCATGAAACGTCATTCGCTAGCCATAGGGCATTTCATAATGCAGTAAACAATCTTCCAGCTAGCAAGACAACAGACATGAAACATTTCTCATCATTTCATTTCAGTAAATATCATAAATTAAGAACTCTACAGTGTAATCATGTTTGAGGGTGTCGTATTTACGATGCTTTCTACAAAGGAATGTCAATAGCGAGGAAAATGGCCTCTTTTTTTTCACCTGTGCCTCTGACAGGCACACACTAATGGCTTTTTTTTCCAGGCGCCTGTCGCGCAGCTGGTTGCCCGCGACACATTACGTGCAGGTGGTTATTTACCTTTCTTACTGAAAAATTTACGACATCATTTTCCGCTACAGTGACAGTCACATATAAAAATATTTTCACAGGTTGAGAATTTGCGTTACAAATCTGTAGAAACAAAATCCTTTAACTATAATAGTGTCCAAAAAATTATCATCGGCATTGTAATACATTCACGCATTTACATACATTTCAAAACTCTGAAAGTACGATTCTTGGTTTCCAACAACCTTTTGCACAAACCAGAGTCCCTAGCCACTACTCATTATTCCTTGCTTTATTACACATATACACTCCTGGAAATGGAAAAAAGAACACATTGACACCGGTGTGTCAGACCCACCATACTTGCTTCGGACACTGCGAGAGGGCTGTACAAGCAATGATCACACGCACGGCATAGCGGACACACCAGGAACCGCGGTGTTGGCCGTCGAATGGCGCTAGCTGCGCAGCATTTGTGCACCGCCGCTGTCAGTGTCAGCCTGTTTGCCGTCGCATACGGAGCTACATCGCAGTCTTTAACACTGGTAGCATGCCGCGACAGCGTGGACGTGAACCATATGTGCAGTTGACGGACTTTGAGCGAGGGCGTATAGTGGGCATGCGGGAGGCCGGGTGGACGTACCGCCGAATTGCTCAACACGTGGGGCGTGAGGTCTCCACAGTACATAGATGTTGTCGCCAGTGGTGGGCGGAAGGTGCACGTGCCCGTCGACCTGGGACCGGACCGCAGCGACGCACGGATGCACGCCAAGACCGTAGGATCCTAAGCAATGCCGTAGGGGACCGCACCGCCACTTACCAGCAAATTAGGGACACTGTTGCTCCTGGGGTGTCGGCGAGGACCATTCGCAACCGTCTCCATGATGCTGGGCTACGGTCCCGCACACCGTTAGGCCGTCTTCCGCTCACGCCCCAACATCGTGCAGCCCGACTCCAGTGGTGTCGCGACAGGCGTGAATGGAGGGACGAATGGAGACGTGTCGTCTTCAGCGATGAGAGTCGCTTCTGCCTTGTTGCCAATGATGGTCGTATGCGTGTTTGGCGCCCTGCAGGTAAGCGCCACAATCAGGACTGCATACGACCGAGGCACACAGGGCAACACCCGGCATCATGGTGTGGGGAGCGATCTCCTACACTGGCCGTACACCTCTGGTGATCGTCGAGGGGACACTGAATAGTGCACGGTACATCCAAACCGTCATCGAACGCATCGTTCTACCATTCCTAGACCGGCAAGGGAACTTGCTGTTCCAACAGGACAATGCACGTCCGCATGTATCCGTGCCACCCAACGTGCTCTAGAAGGTGTAAGTCAACTACCCTGGCCAGCAAGAACTCCGGATCTGTCCCCCATTGAACATGTTTGGGACTGGATGAAGCGTCGTCTCACGTGGTCTGCATGTCCAGCACGAACGCTGCTCCAACTGAGGCGCCAGGTGGAAATGGAATGGCAAGCCGTTCCACAGGACTACATCCATCATCTCTACAATCGTCTCCATGGGAGAATAGCAGCCTGCATTGCTGCGAAAGGTGGATATACACTGTACTAGTGCCGACATTGAGCATGCTCTGTTGCCTGTGTCTATGTGCCTGTGGTTCTGTCAGTGTGATCATGTGATGTATCTGACCCCAGGAATGTGTCAATAAAGTTTCCCCTTCCTGGGACAATGAATTCACGGTGTTCTTATTTCAATTTCCAGGAGTGTACATATTTGTCGACACTTCTTCAATATTTAATCATAAGAAATACACAGCATAATCAAATTCCTCACATAGCATCAGCCTATTGATCATAAACATACCACAACAGCGTAATACACATCGTCATCATAACATCATAAAAACTCAGCCAAATCTCAAAATCGTTGTGGCTTCCTATTTCAAAACCTAAAAAAAAAATCTGTGCTCATGTCAATAGTGTCATCTACCTCAAACGTACTTTAAAAATCATGACCCCATACCAAATACAACATTCAAAGCTCTCATAGTATCACAATGGTTCTGAAAAAATATGAACAGTTCACAAAGTACAGACAAAATACAACTTCGTATGTGTGAAGTTATCCAATGGTGTAATTACGTAAACATCTGTCACTGATGTAGTAAAGTAAATGTTTGTCTCTCTCAGTAAAATGATCAGATAGCTGTGTAATTTATGTGTTAGAGAAATATGGTACCGATGTGTAAAGTTGTATAAACAAATACCATATTAGCTAGGGCTCCTTGTGCTTGCCAAACACATGGTACACAAAGTAAGCGTGTACCCGCCTGAGGAATAATGTAATTATATCCTCAGGTGTTACAGATTACAGCAATGGAATGAAATGTATCACGAATAACTTTCTTTGTAATTCAAATATGATGAAAAATAAATAGTTTAATGCGTGTCCTGTAGCGCTAAATGTGCGTCTTGCTGTAAGACAATCTCTGTGGAAGTGTCGTAGTTATTGTCCTCCGAAAGCTAAGTTCTGCAGAAGTCAATGTACTTACCTCATGATAAACGAAATTGAAATGCTTTGCGTATAGATATCTTAGTTATTACGCTTATTGCCGTGATGAAGTAAGTACTGTACTGTACGTATTGTTGTGCTACAGAAAAGGCTGTCTCATTGTAGCTATACCACAAACGTTACTACTAAAACATGTTTTACTTTCCAGAAAAATTCAGAAAAACTGTGCAGATATAAAACAGATAAACTGCAAAAGCAACATTGTAAATTGTCACTCTTTAGTAGCGTCGTGATAAAATCGTGTAGCTGTCACATAAACTAACCACTGTGTCATCTGGTATCTCACAGAAAGTACTTTAAATCCAGAATGTATTTTCAAGTAAACCAAAATGTTCCATTAAAATCTCATTAGCAATACTGGTAAATGTTCTAAGTGTGTGAGTCTTATAGTCGTTACGTAATCGTGCAACTAACAAGCAAGAATGTACACACGCAATAACACAGTGATGTCTGTTCACTATAACAATGCACTCGTAAATACTGTCTAAATATGTTCCGTAGGTTCTAGACTGGATAGTAAACTTCAAACATTGTTGCATGTTAACAGTTTCTCAGTGTGACAAACCATACTAGAAATGTAAAGTGAAATGTTTTATGGCAAAGACAAAGTTAAAAAACTGATTATATTTCACTAAACGGTTTTACATGTGAAATGTGGTGTAAACCTTTTACTCTTCCTAGTACGCAGACTGTCAACTGAAAAGCGATTATCATGTGATAACGTCGGTAAGGAACACTGAAATTTTGCTCAAGGTTAGCTTAAGTTATTTTTCTCTGAGCCCGCCGGCGCACGCGGCTGCCTGCGGTGCGAGTCATTGTCTGTTTCTTTGTTGGCGCGCGTGGTTATTGGGATTAGGAGACCTAACTTCTACAAATTCACCTTGTCGAGAGGCCCTGCTCTGTTTGAATCCCGCCAGTTCTGCTGCAATTCAGGTCTGTCGTTACGATCATATCGTGTGTCGTCATGTCGGTAGATTCCATAGTTTCCTTCTTGTCGGTCACGTGGTGGAGAATTCCTCCCTGAATCGTAACTGCGCGCTGGACCGTTGCATCTTTAGTTATTCCGTCTCCCTTGATAATAATTATTTTGGTTTCCATATTGTCTGTTTCTCTGATTGTCTCTGTGATGGTCATTACCGCGGTGAGGTGATCTTTCCCTGTAATAATTACTACTCTGCCAACGGTTGTCATACGGGTGGTGTCAGTTTTGGTCACGATTTACGTTGTACGAATAGCCTTGTCGTGTATTATTTCTGTCATCGCGGAATTGTGACAGGTGTGACCTGTAATTGTTGTGTTCCTGTTTTCGCGTTCCGTGATTGTCAGTGTTAATTTCCAGTTCTTGTAACAGTCCCTGAAAAGCTTCAATGTCGTCTTCATTGTCCTGCTAAAATAATCTGTCGTAAATGTTCAGGTAATTTGATTAAGCAAATGCGGATGAGTTGTGAGGGGCTGTATGGGTTTGAAAGATACTGATTTTTATGTAACATGTCTTCAAAATATTTGACAAGACTGGAAAATTCAGATTGTTCGAAATGTTTCATCATTATGATGCTATGTTTTACTCGGTCTTGTGTAGCTTGAGACCAATATGCTGTGAGGAAGGCACGATAAAATTCTCCTTCATTATGACAATCGTGAATGACCGATCGCATTCTTACAGCTGGTTCATTCTCCAAGTAGCCACACATAAATTCTAATCTGTGCTCTAATGACCAGTTGGGAGGAAAACAATGAGAGAATTGATGGAGCCACGCTTGTGGATGAATGTCGTTGCCAGAATTCTTAAATGTTTTGAATTTACGTGCAGTAATGAACAGCTTATAGTCAAAATCACCGTGTCGGCGGGTAGCATATCGTTCATTGTTACGTCGTGTCGGCAGTTCCATCTCAAAACTCGGTGCACTTTGCCCATTTCTTTCACAATTTCCGAAATGCCCTGTGTTGTTATTTTGTGGCTTTTCCGTATTTCTAAGTCCCTCTTCCCGTGTTGGAGCGCGAGTGTCCTCTGAAATACGTAATTCTTGTATTACCTGTATCAGCTGATCTTGCACTTCCCGGATTTCTCTTTGGTGTTGTGTATTAATTTGATTCTGATTTTGTTTGAATTTCCTAATTTGTTCGCACTCTTCTGCATTATTCAGATCATCATCTACCTTTGTAGATAAGTTAGTGAACTGATCTGAAAGTTCGGCTACTTTCTGCGATAGTGAACACATTTCCTCAGTGTGTTTTTCTGAACCAAGTTTCAGAGTGTCCATTTGTGTTGAAATCGAATCTACTGTGACCTTTAAGTTTTCCTGAGTTCTGGCAAGTTGCGTAACCGAATCGGTGGATGCAACTGAGTCCATTTTAGCTTGCAAGGTGTCGTGATTTTCACGAACAATAGTTTGCAGATCTATTATGGCTGCTTCATGATTCTGTAATGCGTTTTCATGCCGCGAAAAAATAGGTTGAAAATGCTCACAAATTTGTGTTTTTACGTCATTACAGATTTTTTGACATTTCGATTCAATGTTATGTAACTCAGTATTTAAATCTTCACGTGTTTGTTCAAGTGTGGTGTCTAACTTCCAAAGATTTTGTTCCATTGTGTCTAACTTTTGAAGCTTTTGCTGTGTTTGTCTCTGGTGTTGTTCCATTGTGTCTAACTGTTGCTGTGTTTGTCTCTGGTGTTGTTCCATTGTGTCCAACTTTTGAAGATTTTGTTCCATTGTGTCTAACTTTTGAAGATTTTGTTCCATTGTGTCTAACATTTGTAGCCTTTGTCCCATTTGTTGCATTAACTGTAATAACAGTGCACTGGTGTCTGAAACATGTTCCTTAGTGCTATTCGGCAGTGCATTTGAACCGGCAATATTCGCATTTTGAAAAGCAGAAAATGTGTCTTGATTTATTTGAGAAAACGGTGAGGACGCAAAATCTGAATCTACAGTATTAGCAAGATTGTGTCCTGTCATTTCGGAATCCTGAGGCGAGCTGTTGCCGACCGATCAATCGATAATGCTTCCCTGTTCACTAATTGTTTCACTGCCTACACCATTATTTGCAGCCCGCTCCATTTCCCTATGCGCTATTACCAAATTACTACTTTGAACGTTAGTGAATTCATTACATGGTGACGCTAACACACTGCTTTCGTCTTCACTGTTATTTCTCAATTTACTTTGGAGCCTAGTGTTACGTTTTTCACACGCCATTATTGTCACAATTTTTCACACGACAACACAGATAAACACAATTTGAAGAACAAAAATAAGAGAACACATTAACATAGCACTGAAAATAATATCTAGTTAATTGCAAGCGCAGCTGCGAAATACTTCGTGCAAAACCACATGCATGCCACAACTGTTTTACTGTACAACAATGAAAGACTGCAACTACAGAGGAAATTCTCTCTACAATTACGCGCTAGCGATAAACAAAATCTACACTAATTACACAAACTACAAGGAGAAAATCAGAAGATTCCAGTGAGGTATCCTCGGCTAGGGGTCGACATATGAAACGTCCCCTTAGAACAATTTATACACGACTGTGCTTAAACTGAAACACAATATTTTTGGCGCAACGCAATCTGACTTCTAAAAATCCCTACGAAAGAATGGCCATGACTAACGTTAACCTATATGTTTCACAAATCACTTACCTCACAAAAATCTTCGTTACTCAAGCTACTGCAATACAGCGAGCGCCACTACTGCCAGCTAAATTAAAGATTCAAACTACGGAAGGCACTAACTACTGATAGGTATAGTTAGCAAATGAAAGATTTTAATAGAGAACAAACAATGTATTTACCTCACTAGTCATAATATATATAGCAGTTCATGACACCAATTCTTACAAATTACAAAACTCCACCATCTCTCTCCCCACGTCCACCACTGCTGGCGGCTCACCTCCAACTGCGCAACGCTACGCGCTGTTAGCATCCAGCTGCCGCTGCCCAACACTACAATGGCAGACAACAATGCAAACTAAACATAGACTGCGCACAGCACAGCCAGTGATTTTTCATACCGAGCGCTAAGCGGCGTTACCAATAAGAAAACCTAAACAGCCTACTTACAGTTTTTGGGTACTTGCATTGTTTAATTCATATATTTCGGGCGTATTATAGTATTTGAGGGTGGTATCATCGCGCCTTAGTACCTGAATAGTGTAAATACGCGTAGTCGTCTGTCTTCTGTTTTTGTTTTGAACAGCCAGTGTCGGTTGGTCACAGCCATGCTGCTCCTTGCCGCCGTTGGATAAACTGCTGCAGCAGCAAGTCGTATAACCCTAGCTTACTTATTTGTTAGATAGTTTAATTAATTTCTTTGCGTGTTTTTGGGTACTTGCATTGTTTAATTCATATACTTCCGGCGTATTATAGTATTTGACAATGATAGCATTGCGCTTTAGTGTTTACTTCGTAGATTCTTATTTAAATTGCGTGTTAGTTTCGTATAGGAGGTGCAATTTCGAGTTTTAGTTAGTGTAATCTTAAATTCAGCAGATTGTAGCGCAGTCGTTAGGCATTTGTACAGGTTAGTTGATACATTCTTTGCGTGTTCCGCTTGCGTTATCTAGGCACCGACTCGTGTTTCAGTAACTGTTGTTAAACATCGATTAGAATGGACAGGGACTGCGATTGCTGTGTTCGGATGAGGGCTGACTTGGCATCCCTTTGCTCACAGCTGCAATCGGCGCTGACTTCGGTCGCACAGCTTGAGGCTGTTGCCAATGGGCACCACTGTGGGGAGCCGGACTTGGGTATCACAGGGATGTCAACCTCGTCCCGTCTGCCCCAGATCGGTCTGCCGCTGTGGTTGCCCCGGTTGCTGCCCGCCTGTGGTTGATTGGGAGATCGTTCCAAGGCGTGGCAGGCAGCGAAAGGCGTCCCCGGAGGCTGATCAGAAAGCCTCCCCAGTGCGTCTGACAAACCGGTTTCAGGCACTGTCTCTGGCTGCGCCAGATGCAGCTGCCTGCCCTGTTTCAGAGGATCATTCTCAGCCTTCAAGTTCCGGGCAATCGCAGAGGGTGGGCTTACTGGTAGTTGGGAGCTCCAATGTTAGGCGCGTAAAGGGTCCCCTTAGGGATACGGCGGCTAAGAAGGGGAAGAAATCCAGTGTTCACTTCGTGTGCATTCCGGGAGGAGTCATTCCTGATGTGGAAAGGGTCCTTCCGGATGCCATGAAGAGCACAGGGTGCCGCCAGCTGCAGGTGGTGGCACATGTCGGCACTAATGACATGTGTCTCTTTGGATCTGAGGACATTCTCTCTGGTTTCCAGCGGCTATCTGATTTGGTGAAGGCTGCCGGTCTTGCTTACGAGATGAAGGCAGAGCTCACCATCTGCAGCATCGTTGACAGAACCGACTGCGGACCTTTGGTGCAGAGCCGGGTGGAGGGTCTGAATCAGAGGCTCAGACGGTTTTGCGACCGTATTGGCTGCAGATTCCTTGACTTGCGCCATAGGGTGGTGGGGTTTCGGGTTCCGCTGAATAGGTCAGGAGTTCACTACACTCAGCTGGCGGCTACACGGGTAGCGGAGGCTGTGTGGCGTGGACTGGGCGGTTTTTTAGGTTAGAAGGCCTCGGGAAAGTGCGGGATGGGCTGCAATGTCAAAGGGTGCTTGGCAATTACAGGACGTGCTTGGATCAAGGAACAGTCGGAATTATAGTTGTAATTGTTGTAGTTGCGCTGGAAAAGTCCCTGAGCTTCAAGCGCTAATAGAAAGCACAGAAGCTGATATCGTTATAGGTACAGAAAGCTGGCTAAAGCCTGGAATAAGTTCTGCAGAAATTTTTACGAAGTCTCAGACGGTGTTCAGGAAAGATAGATTAGGCAGAATTGGTGGTGGAGTGTTTGTGTCTGTCAGTAGTGGTTGATCTTGTAGTGAAGTCGAAGTAGATACTCCGTGCGAATTGGTGTGGGTGGAGGTTATACTTAACAGCCGAATTAAGTTAATAATTGGCTCCTTCTACCGACCCCCAGACTCCGATGATACAGTTGCGGAACAGATCAGAGAAAGTTTGAGTCTCGTAACAAATAAATACCCAACTCATACGGTTATAGTTGGTGGGGACTTCAACCTACCCTCGGTATGTTGGCAAAAATACTTGTTCAGAACCGGTGGTAGGCAGAAAACGTCTTCCGAGATCGTCCTAAATGCTTTCTCCGAAAATTATTTCGAGCAGTTAGTCCACGAACCCACGCGAATTGTAAATGGTTGCGAAAACACACTTGACCTCTTAGCCACAAACAATCCAGAGCTGATAGAGAGCATCATGACTGATACAGGGATTAGTGATCACAAGGTCATTGTAGCTAGGCTCAATACCATTTGTTCCAAATCCATCAGAAACAAACGCAAAATAATTTTATTTAAAAAAGCGGATAAAGTGCCACTAGAAGCCTTCCTAAAAGACAATTTCCGTTCCTTCCGAACTGACTATGCGAATGTAGACGAGATGTGACTCAAATTCAAAGATATAGTAACAACAGCAACTGAGAGATTCATACCTCATAAATTGGTAAGAGAAGGAACGGATCCCCCGTGGTACACAAAAAAGGTCCGAACGCTGTTGCAGAGGCAACGGAAAAAGCATGCGATGTTCAGAAGAACGCGAAATCCCGAAGATGGGCTAAAATTTACAGACGCGCGAAATTTGGCACGTACTTCGATGCGAGATGCCTTTAATAGGTTCCACAACGAAACATTGTCTCGAAATTTGGTAGAAAATCCGAAGAAATTCTGGTCGTATGTAAAGTACACAAGCGGCAAGACGCAGTCAATACCTTTGCTGCGCAGTGCCGATGGCACTGTTATCGACGACTGTGCCGCTAAAGCGGAGTTATTGAACGCAGTTTTCCGAAATTCCTTCACCAGGGAAGACGAATGGAATATTCCAGAATATGAAACACGAACATCTGCTAGCATGAGTCTCTTAGAAGTAGATACCTTAGGGGTTGCGAAGCAACTCAAATCGCTTGATACAGGCAAGTATTCAGGTCCAGATTGTATACCGATTAGGTTCCTTTCAGATTACGCTGATACTATAGCTCCCTACTTAGCACTCATATACAACCGCTCGCTCACCGATAGATATGTACCTACAGATTGGAAAATTGCGCAGGTCGCACCAGTGTTCAAGAAGGGTAGTAGGAGTAATCCATTTAACTGCAGACCTATATCATTGACATTGGTTTGCAGTAGGGTTTTGGAGCATATACTGCATTCAAACATTATGAATCACCTCGAAGGGAAGGATCTATTGACACATAATCAGCATGGCTTCAGAAAACATCGCTCTTGTGCAACGCAGCTAGCTCTTTATTCGCACGAAGTAATGGCCGCTATCGACAGGGGATCTCAAGTTGATTCCGTATTTCTAGATTTCCGGAAAGCTTTTGACACCGTTCCTCACAAGCGACTTCTAATCAAGCTGCGGAGCTATGGGGTATCGTCTCAGTTGTGCGACTGGATTCGTGATTTCCTGTCAGGAAGGTCGCAGTTCCTAGTAATAGACGGCAAATCATCGAGTAAAACTGAAGTGATATCAGGTATTCCCCAGGGAAGCGTCCTGGGACCTCTACTGTTCCTGATCTACACTCCTGGAAATTTAAATAAGAACACCGTGAATTCATTGTCCCAGGAAGGGGAAACTTTATTGACACATTCCTGGGGTCAGATACATCACATGATCACACTGGCAGAACCACAGGCACATACACACAGGCAACAGAGCATGCTCAATGTCGGCACTAGTACAGTGTATATCCACCTTTCGCAGCAATGCAGGCTGCTATTCTCCCATGGAGACGATCGTAGAGATGCTAGATGTAGTCCTGTGGAACGGCTTGCCATGCCATTTCCACCTGGCGCCTCAGTTGGACCAGCGTTCGTACTGGACGTGCAGACCGCGTGAGACGACGCTTCATCCAGTTCCAAACATGCTCAATGGGGGACAGATCCGGAGATTTTGCTGGCCAGGGTAGTTGACTTACACCTTCTAGAGCACGTTGGGTGGCACGGGATACATGCGGACGTGCATTGTCCTGTTGGAACAGCAAGTTCCCTTGCCGGTCTAGGAATGGTAGAACGATGGTTCGATGACGGTTTGGATGTACCGTGCACTATTCAGTGTCCCCTCGACGATCACCAGAGGTGTACGGCCAGTGTAGGAGATCGCTCCCCACACCATGATGCCGGGTGTTGGCCCTGTGTGCCTCGGCCGTATGCAGTCCTGATTGTGGCGCCCACCTGCACGGCGCCAAACACGCATACGACCGTCATTGGCACCAAGCCAGAAGCGACTCTCATCGCTGAAGACGACACGTCTCCATTCGTCCCTCCATTCACGCCTGTCGCGACACCACTGGAGGCGGGGTGCACGATGTTGGGGCGTGAGCGGAAGACGGCCTAACGGTGTGCGGGACCGTAGCCCAGCTTCATGGAGACGGTTGCGAATGGTCCTCGCCGATACCCCAGGAGCAACAGTGTTATTAATTTGCTGGGAAGTGGCGGTGCGGTCCCCTACGGCACTGCGTAGGATCCTACGGTCTTGGCGTGCATCCGTGCGTCGCTGCGGTCCGGTCCCAGGTCGACGGGCACGTGCACCTTCCGCCGACCACTGGCGACAACATCGATGTACTGTGGAGACCTCACGCCCCACGTGTTGAGAAATTCGGCGGTACGTCCACCCGGGCTCCCGCATGCCCACTATACACCCTCGCTCCAAGTCCATCAACTACACATACGGTTCACGTCCACGCTGTCGCGGCATGCTACCAGTGTTAAAGACTGCGATGGAGCTCCGTATGCCACGGCAAACAGGCTGACACTGACGGCGGCGGTGCACAAATGCTGCGCAGCTAGCGCCATTCGATGGCCGACACCGCGGTTCCTGGTGTGTCCGCTGTGCCATGCGTGTGATCATTGCTTGTACAGCCCTCTCGCAGTGTCCGGAGCAAGTATGGTGGGTCTGGCACACCGGTGTCAATGTGTTCTTTTTTCCATTTCCAGGAGTGTATATAAATGACCTGGGTGACAATCTGAGCAGTTCTCTTAGACTGTTCGCAGATGATGCTGTACTTTAGCGTCTAGTAAGGTCATCCGAAGACCAGTACCAGTTGCAAAGCGATTTAGAAAAGATTGTCAGGTGGCAGGTGGCAGTTGACGCTAAATAACGAAAAGTGTGAGATGATCCACATGAGTTCCAAAAGAAATCCGTTGGAATTCGATTACTCGATAAATAGTACAATTCTCAAGGCTGTCAATTCAACTAAGTACCTGGGTGTTAAAATTACGAACAACTTCAGTTGGAAGGACCACATAGCTAATATTGTCGGGAAGGTGAGCCAAAGGTTGCGTTTCATTGGCAGGACACTTAGAAGATGCAACAAGTCCACTAAAGAGACAGCTTACACTACACTCGTTCATCCTCTGTTAGAATATTGCTGCGAGGTGTGGGATCCTTACCAGGTGGGATTGACGGAGGACATCGAAAGGGTGCAAAAAAGGGCAGCTCGTTTTGTATTATCACGTTATAGGGGAGAGAGTGTGGCAGATATGATACACGAGTTGGGATGGAAGTCATTACAGCATAGACGTTTTTCGTCGCGGCGAGACCTTTTTACGAAATTTCAGTCACCAACTTTCTCTTCCGAATGCGAAAATATTTTGTTGAGCCCAACCTAAATAGGTAGGAATGATCATCAAAATAAAATAAGAGAAATCAGAGTTCGAAGAGAAAGGTTTAGGTGTTCGTTTTTCCCGCTCGCTGTTCGGGAGTGGAATAGTAGAGAGATAGTATGATTGTGGTTCGATGAACCCTCTGCCAAGCACTTGAATGTGAATTGCAGAGTAGTCATGTTGAAGTAGATGTACTCTGAAGGAATCAACATGGATTACGGAAACAGCGATCGTGTGAGACCCAACTCGCTTTATTTGTTCATGAGACACAGAAATTATAAGATACAGGCTCCCAGGTAGATGCTATTTTCCTAGACTTCCGGAAGGCGTTCGATACAGTTCCGCACTGTCGCCTGATAAACAAACTAAGAGCCTACGGAATATCAGACCAGCTGTGTGGCTGGATTGAAGAGTTTTTAGCAAACAGAACTCAGCATGTTGTTATCATTGGAGAGACGTGTACAGACGTTAAAGTAACCTCTGGTGTGCCACAGGGGAGTAATATGGGACCATTGCTTTTCACAATATATACAAATGATCTAGTAGATAGTGTCGGAAGTTCCATGCGGCTTTTCGAGGATGATGCTGTAGTATACAGAGAAGTTGCAGCATTAGAAAATTGTAGCGAAATGCAGGAAGATCTGCAGCGGATAGGCACTTGGTGTAGGGAGTGGCAACTGACCCTTAACATAGATAAATGTAATGAATAGCGAATACATAGAAAGAAGGATCCTTTATTGTATGATTATATGATAGCGGAACAAAAGCTTGTAGCAGTTACTTCTATAAAATATGTGGGAGTATGCGTGCGGAACGATTTGAAATGGAATGATCATATAAAATTAATTGTTGGTAAGGCGGGTACCAGGTTGAGATTCATTGGAAGAGTTCTTACAAAATGTAGTCCATCAACAATGGAGGTGGCTTACAAAACACTCGATCGACCTATACTTGAGTATTGCACATCAGTGTGGGATCCGTACCAGATCGGGTTGATGGAGGAGATAGAGAAGATCCAAAGAAGAGCGGCGCGTTTCGTCACAGGGTTATTTGGTAACCGTGATAGCGTTACGGAGATGTTTAGCAAACTCAAGTGGCAGACTCTGCGAGAGAGGCGCTCTGCATCGCTGTGTAGCTTGCTCGCCAGGTTTCGAGAGGGTGCGTTCCTGGATTAGGTATCAAATATACTGCTTCCTCCTACTTATACCTCTCGTGGAGATGACAAATGTAAAATTAGAGAGATTCGAGCGCGCACGGAGGCTTTCAGACAGTCGTTCTTCCCGAGAACCATACGCGACTGGAACAGAAAAGGGAGGTAATGGCAGTGGACGTAAAGTGCCCTCCGCCACACACCGTTGGGTGGCTTGCGGAGTATGAATGTAGATGTAGATGTAGAAGTGTCTCGTAGAGGGATCATCGAACAACCTTTACAATTCTGTATTATTCCACTCTCGTACAGAGCGCAGAAGAAACGATCAGCTATAACTTTCCGTGCGAGCTCTGCTATCCCTTTTTATGGAGTTTGTTTCTCCGTATGTATTATAGGTCGTCATCCACCAATTATTTCTACATTCGGAGAAGAAAGTTGGTGATTGAAATTTCGTGAGAAAAATCCACAGTAACGAAAATCGCCGTAGCGATGTCCAGCCCAAAACCTGTATAATTTCAGTGACACTCTTTCCCCTATTTCGCAATAACACAAAACGTAATGACCTTCTTTGAATTTTTTCGATGTACTCCGTCAATTCTATCTGGTAACGATCCAACACCGAGCAGCAGTGTTTTAAACAGTACGGACAAGCGTAATATAAACAGATCTACTAATAGTTCTGATATATTTTCTAGCTCTTCTGACAATAAAAGGCAGTCTTGTTTAACCTTCTCCACAACATTTTCTATGTGTTCTTCACAATTTAAGTTGTTCGTAACTGTAATTCCTAGGTATGTAGTTGCATTTATGGCATTGAAGGTACACTGATTTATGGTGTAACCGAAGTTTAACGGATTCCTTTTTAGCACTCATGTCGATGACATCACACTTCTCGTTTTTTTGGGTAAATTGTAAATTTTCGCACCATGCAGATAACTTTTCTACCTACTTTTGCACTCTGTTTTGATCTTCTGATGACTTTACTAGTTGATAAACGACAGCTTCTGCTGCAAACAACCAAGGCGGCTGCTCACCTTGTCTCCCAAGTCGTTTATACAGGGTGAGTCACCTAACTTTACCGCTGGATATATTTCGTAAACCACATCAAATACTGACTAATCGATTCCACAGACCGAACGTGAGGAGAGAGGCTAGCGTAAGTGGTTAATACAAACCATAAAAAAATGCACGGAAGTATGTTTTTTAACACAATCCTACGTTTTTTAAAATCTAACCCCGTTAGTTTCGTTAGCACATCTGAACATATAAAGAAGTACGTAATCAGTGCCGTTTGTTGCATTGTAAAATGTTAATTAAATCCGGAGATATTATAACCTAAAGTTGACGCTTGAGTACCACTCCTCCGCTGTTCGATCGTGTGTATCGGAGAGCACCGAATTACGTAGGGATCTAAAGGAAACGGTGATGGACCTTAGGTACAGAGGAGACTGGAACAGCACATTACGTCCACATGCTAACACCTTTTTATTAGTCATTTTCACTGAGCGGTGAGGTACACGCACACACGTGGTTTCCGTTTTCAATTACGGAATGGAATAGAGTGTGTCCCGACATGTGAGGCCAATAGATGTTCAATGTGGTGGTCATCATTTGCTGCACACAATTGCAATCTCCGGCGTAATGAATGTCGTACACGCCGCAATACATCTGGTG
The DNA here is from genome assembly GCF_023897955.1 of Schistocerca gregaria. NCBI lineage: Eukaryota > Metazoa > Arthropoda > Insecta > Orthoptera > Acrididae > Schistocerca > Schistocerca gregaria. The sequence continues at coordinate 204,784,168 of NC_064924.1, forward strand.
TCATGTCGCCGCAGGCTGCCACAATACGTTGTTTCATATCCTCTGGGGTTGTAGGCACATCACGGTACACATTCTCCTTTAACGTACCCCACAGAAAGAAATCTAGAGGTGTAAGATCAGGAGAACGGGCTGGCCAATTTATGCGTCCTCCACGTCCTATGAAGCGCCCCGCGAACATCCTGTCAAGGATCAGCGTAGTGTTAATTGCGGAATGTGCAGGTGCACCATCATGCTGATACCTCATACGTCGACGATTTTCCAGTGGGACATTTTTGAGCAATTTCTCCCGATACTATTTTCTTTTAATTCAAGCCACATCTGGTCTACGCTGTTAATCCTGAAGGCGTGGAGAATCCCAGCAATCATGTGAGGTGTGTACGTTCTTGCCAACTATTTCCAGCTTGTCGTAGCCCTATTACACGACCTCGTTCAAATCTCTGACTTAATAATTGCAGCTTTGTCGCCTTTAAAACCGCTCTTGATTCACATAATCTCAACATTTCCAGTCTGGAAAGTAATGAACACCCACGTCCGTTAAAGCAAACCTGGTTTGCACGCACGTAGTCATCCTATTAGCGCCACTCTTATGTGATAGGCACGAAATTGGATGAGACATCATCTTTTAGATGTAGAAACACGCTTACCAACTTTCACTTACATAACAAACTGCCTATTGGCTTCTGTCTCGGGTTCTTCGACCGACGTTCATTTACTGATTTTTCTGACGTTTCGCCAGCACGAGTGGCTGGCATTGTCAAAGCTTCATCCTCCATTACCGGTGGTGAACTGGATATTTCTACAGCTTCTCTGATCAAGCAGTAGAAATACAAAAACACGCGAACAGTTTCAACAAGAAAGAGGAAAGCCTTAAGGTAAACGGATCCTGTCCTCCCGTACTGCAGCGAACGACCGTCGCAGGTAGCAAGAGGAGAACCGCACCTGAATTGACCGCCGAGAAGCCGTCGGACGTTGGCGCGCCAGATACATATAGTCTGCGGCCGCGAGCTAGGCTCCAGTTCACCACCGGCAATGGAGGATGAAGCTTTGACAATGCCAGCCACTCGTGCTGGCGAAACGTCAGAAAAGTCAGTAGATGAACGTCGGCCGAAGAACCCGAGACAGAAGCCAATAGGCAGTTTGTCAACAAGTGGCCACGAAAGCCTTAACAATTTTGTTTCACTTATATGTCCAAACTCCATGGTGCTGCGATTTTGTTATCAGCAGTGTATTTTATAAGTTCACTTAAAGAAATTCCGGGAAAAATCCAGCGGAGAGCAGATGTACTGCTAATGGTTTCAACGTAGAAAGCGTAGTTGTATAGCTACCAGAGACCCACCTTCACATTCCCGTTAATCGGGAATGACCACAGCCAGGAGGCTCAGTGTGGCCAAGACGTGTGAAGGAAACAGGCAAATATGTCATAGAGAGACAAACAATCTTCCTGCTACCAACTAAGGGAGTTATGACGGGGCTATAATGTGGCGTTCCGAATGGCGAGATGGTGCTTTCGGAGAATTACTGCACAAGAAGGACGTGCTGCGTCAGTTGTGCGATGTCGCTGGTATCAGTGGTCATGTGAACATTCTGACACCTGTAGACGACATCCTGGACGTACATGTAGCACAGTCTCCCGCCAGAGTAACAGTGTTGTAAGGGCACCAGTGGTATATCGTATTCCTAACACAACGCAGATAAGCGGGCTTGTGTGCCCAGACGTGTCAACACGAAGTGTTACGAACTGGGACTACAGGCACGCACACCTATAACCCGTCTTCCACTCAAGCCACACAATCGGCGCCACTCTTGACTGGTGCCCTGAGAGGATCACCTGGAAGGTGGAATAAAGCGCATGAGGTGTAGACCAGGTGAGCGCTATCTCATACAGTGCAATCGCCCAAGGCGCAGTGGCCCCAACTCTTGTTCATTTGGTGTTGCTGAAGGAGACGCTAACGAGACCTTTGTATGTTCACAATGTTGTTGCACCCTTTCTTTTGCCTTTCTTGTAACACGAAGGAGATGTGCTGTTATAACAGGTTTATGCTCACCCACACACTCCCAGTGAAAGTCAATGCGCTCGACAAGACGTGCAGCAACCTCCCTGGCCAACAGGATCTCCGTACTTGTATCGAAGCGAGAACGTGTGGGATATTATGGGAAGAGAAGCTTCCCGAGCAACTTCTAGACAACTACATAAACAGTTCGTGCAGACCTGGTGCAACGTATCCCAAGACTGTATTTGCTATCTGTACGATCGAATGGATACCAGAGTAACCGTGTGCATTGCCGCCTGTGGGGTCTACACCACGTAATAATATGGGACATTCAGCATGGGTCGATATCTCGTACCTCAAAGCCGCTTGTGCCATTAATCTTTAAATGTAATCATTTCACGTTCTCCATATTCAATGTGTAACAATAGGTCCCGACTGAATTGGAAATTTCTAAAAGCATGTACTAATTGTTTTCCGTCAGTGTATTAGTTTACTTATAGTGTTTAACGTAAATTGTAGCTGTTTGTTCGCTTAAATTTGTGTGGGTAGTGAAATTAAAAAAAAAATGGTTCAAATGGCTCTGAGCACTATGGGACTCAACTGCTGTGGTCATCAGTCCCCTAGAACTTAGAACTACTTAAACCTAACTAACCTAAGCACATCACACACATCCATGCCCGAGGCAGGATTCGAACCTGCGACCGTAGCAGTCGCACGGTTCCGGACTGCGCGCCTAGAACCGCGAGACCACCGCTGCCGGCTGAAATTAAAAGACGCTGTTGTCTTACCGTTGTCTTTCTTTCATAAGCGCATATTGACCCAATAAATGTATCATTCTACACATTCAGCTGTATTTAGTGACCATATGAACTACAGAAAATGCGGATTTACAAGTAGCGTACGGAGTATTAAGCAAACATTATTCTGACATACACACAGTTGCAACGACCCGACATACGTGATATTATTGAGAAATACTAACTATAGTTTCAAAGCTGCGTATCATTTTACCACCAGAAACTTTCATGAATTTAATAGAAGCGACACACAAGAAGTTGTAAGTGCTAGATGAAACACTTTTTCCACAAAGATTCTTTTCAGTGTATCCAGTGCTCCAATACAGTTTCGTTTGCTTCATGGTTCACTTCTAATTACCGTAGAGTACTTTACTCAATCAAGCAGATTTATACGATTTCGAAAATGGATACCGTATTACAGAACAAGATTACCTAAAATGTGTAGATATGGTTCATCCGTCATACTTGCAGCTGCCATTTTGAGTAAACTTACTTGATATCATGGAACTTTTATATCGTGTCCTGCGTGTTCCAAAATTTTGATTCTCAGCGGTGTTACGTTCCTGTATACCCCTTATTTCCGTTGGCGATGTCACTTACGCACGCTTATGTCACAGCGCTTTGCCTAGAAGTTGTCGGTCCTAATGATAGTCATGTGAATCTTCCCATCACCGCTTTATAGTGTCGCACAGTTTGTGTTCAGCGGTGTACGTACTGGGGCACCGGGTGAAGTTACAAATCTCTCTTCTGCGCTGCCAGCCGTGGAGTGAGGGCACATGACTGCGTCTATTGAACTCTGCTTCTGAAACTGGCACAAAAAAATGGGCGGGATGTCTCGATTCTTTTGGAGAGGAGAAGACTGTGTGCTGGCAATGTGGCAGGAAATTCACCACTGTATTCTATGTATACTTTTCACAGCTCTCGGATCAAATGCAACCGAGTCAAAACATTTACTTTAACGAGATCCCACAGCATGTGATGACACAATACGATGTATGTTGTCTCACATCTCTTTTGTTGTTGGCTACAGTGTAATATAATAATAATGGCTGAAACGCCCCCTTAGAAAATTATACATGACTGTGCTTAAACTGACACACAATATTTTTAGCGCAACGAAATCTGACTTTCAAGAATCCCTACAAAATAGTGGCCCTGACTAACATTAACCTATACCTTTCACAAATCACTTACCTCACAAAAATCTTCGAAACTCAAGCTACTGCAATACAGCGAGCACCACTACTGCCAGCTAAATAAAAGATTCAAACTACTGAAGGCACTAACTACTGATAGGTATAGTTAGCAAATGAAAGATTTAAATAGAGAACAAACAATGTATTTACCTTAATATCATCAAAAGTCATAATATATATAGCAGTTCATGACATCCCATCTTTCAAATTTCAAATCTCCGCCATCTCTCTCCCCACATCCACCACTGCTGGCGGCTCACCTCCAACTGCGTAACACTACGCGCTGTTAACATCCAGCTGCCCAACACTACAATGGCGAGTATTACAACAATGCCAACCAGCCACTGACTGCACACAGCACAGCCAGTGATTTTTATACAGAGCGCTACGTGGCGTTCCCAATACGAAAACCTAAACAGCCTATTTACATGGCGTATGACGAGGGCCTCACATCGGGTAGAACGCTCGCCTGGTGCAAGTCTTTCGAGTTGACGCCACTTCGGCGACTTGCGCATCAATGGGGATGAAATGGAGAACACAACACCTAGTCCCTGAGTGGAGAAAATCTCCGACCCAGCCGGGAATCGAACTCGGGCTCTTAGGATTGACAGTCCGCCGTCGACCACTTTTTTTTCAGCTCCTGGGGGCGGACGTTGGCCACAGTGATTATGCCCTACGTGAAGACATCTCTACAACAGCTACTGAACTGATGTTATACGGTGAGGTGACAAAAGTCTTGGGATAGCGATATGCACATAACTAAATTGCGATAGTATGTCGTACACAAGGTATAAAAGGTAAAGCCGTGGCCGAGCTGTCATTTGTAGTCAGGTGACTGATGTGAAAATATTTCCAATGTGGTTATAGCCGAACAACGGGACATTGAAAGGGGAATGACAAACGGGGCTAGAGGCATGTGACATTCTGTTTCGGAAATCCTTCGGTTTTTCAGTATTCCACGATCTGGAGTGTCAATAATGTGCCGAGAACACAAAATTTCAGGCATTATGTCTCACCAGGGACTACGCAGTGGCCCACGGCTTTTACTTAATTACCGAAAGCACTGGTGTTTGTGTAGAGTCGTCAGTGCTAACGAACAAACAACTTTGCGTTAAACAAGCGCTAAAATCAATATGATATGTAAGACGAACATGTGCGTTAGGACAGTGCGGCGTAATTAGGCGTTAAGGGGCTGTGGCAGCAGACGACCGACGCGAGTGACTGGTAACAGCACGAAATCGCCTGCACTTCCTTCTCTGGACTCGTGACCGTACCGGTTGGAGCCTAGAAGGCTGACAAAACCGTAGACTGCACGGATGAGTCGCACTTTGATTTTGTGTAGGGTTAGAGCGTGGCGCTGACTGCACGAAACAATGTACCATGCAAGTTGGTGGTGGCTCCATAATGGCGTAGGCTCAGTTTTCATGGAATTATCTGGCTCCTTTGGTGCAGCTGAACCACTCATTGAATGGAAATAGTTATGTTTGGCAATTTTTGAACTTCATAAAAACAACGAGATTTTTATGGATGATAATGCGCCATGTCACTGGACCACAATTGCTCGCCATTGGTTTGAAGAACATTCTGCACAATTCGAGCGAATGATTTGGTCACCCAGTAGCCGGACGTGAATGCCATCAATCATTCATGTGACATAATCGACAAGTCAGTTGGTGCACAAAATCCTTGAGGAGCGACACTTCCGCTGTTATGGACGCCTATAGAGACAGCGTGGCACAATATTTCTGCAAGGGTCTTCGAAAGACTTGTTGACTTCGAGCCACGCCGAGTTACTGCACTATGTTGGGCAAAAGGAGATCCGATATAATATTAGGCGGTATCACATGACTTTCGGCACCTGAGTGTACGTGACATGTGTGTGTGTCATATCTGTCTTATCAAGACAGATATGGCAGACAATAAATAAAGAAATTTACTTGTTAACGTTGCCAAAACTGTAAAATATTAATAACATACCTTCACCTGGGGGATCATTACACTAACAGTGAACGTCGTCTTACACTACTCAAGTGGGAAATGTGCAATGCTTTTTACTTGTGTGCATTGTCTTGTCATTGCAGTAGAAATGAGACAAGTAGTTTCTAAATGTTTTTGAAAAATTCACTTTTGACCACATGCCCCTCCATTTTCGCATCCAGTGACGCCTATTGGCTGACGCGGCTGTTTGCCGGCACCGTTGGACATTCCGAGGGCTTTTCGGGTAGAGAGAGAGAGTGGTGAAAGCTGGTTTCTCAGTCACTGAACATGTTCGTGATAGCCCTAAATTGAACGTCTGGTGCGGGCTAATGTACAACAAGATTGTTGGACCGTTCTTCTTCGCGGAACCAACAGTGTATAGGTCAGTGTTTCAGGACATGCTGGAGCACTTGGTGTATCCTCAGATGTAAGATTTGCTACCCAACATCATATTTCAATAAGGTGTTTGCAAGTTCCTGGATAGGAAATTTCCCATTCGTTGGATGGGAGATGGAAGCCCCAATTCCTGGCCAACACGTTCACTCGACATTACGCCTCTTGATTTCTTCATGTGGGGATTAATGAAGGACCGCGTGTATGCGACCAAAGTGGACGACATTCCTACGTTGCGACATCGTCTCACTAAGGCAATTGCAACAGTATCATAGGAAATGTTACAAATAACTTGGCAAGAAATTTAATATAAACTCGATATTCTGCATGCTGCTAATGGTTCACACGTACAGGTGTATTGATTATAAATAAATAAATTCTTTGAGATGCTCTACAATGTGGTGTATTTTTCATTGTTGTATCTACTGTGTTTCTTCCCCTGGGTTTTTGAAACCAGGGAGGTTTGAGTAGGACACCCTGTATACTGCAACTATATGTCGTTACACGCAGCTACAAGGTGTATTAGCCGTGAAATGATAGTCATGGCGCCTTCAGAATGCTACAGTTTTAATGGGCAGTAATATATCCAGATTATAATTTGTCCTTGTCACCGTGTTCTTACTCTTCTAAAAAATGGGAACATAACTTTACAGTCCAGAGGTAAATGAAAGTACACGAATAAATTACAGAGACGTTGGAATCACCAAAAATATCTAAAAGAAACCAGTGGAAGATATAGAAATAAAATGAGAGAGGAGTTCGAAAATGAATAAGTTAGAGTTGTAACTTAGAGTGTGGTTTAAACAATCCGATGAAGACGCCACGGAATAACTCAAAGCTAAATTATGAACATTGCGAAAATAACGGAGATTAATGCCAAGATTCACGTTCAGCATAAGCCTCAGGCTGAAAGTAAAATATTCTTTGGATGCACTTGTAAGAACTGGACTATATACTCATGATAAAATATAGACAAAAAAGAATCGTTGTTTTCTAATTTCCTGATGCGGATTATTAGAAAAAGTGCGTCTCAAAGTACAGCTGACTGTAACAATCACATTAGAACAGAAAACAGTGATTAATTAACATCCGAACCTGACCCCAGAAATCAATAGATTTCACCAACGAGATATAAAAACACCTAAGAAGTGTGACAAGGAGTCGCGTTCTGAGGGCTCCATGAAAACTTTATCTCTCTACATAAAGTGCAGTGTCCCTGCTGACAGGCTCATCATGGCCACGCCAAACTGCTGAGGACAGAAGCTTGTAGTTTGGAGAGGGTGATAATTTTACACTGTAGGTATCGCTAAAGAACGCATTTTGCGAAATTCCATACCTAAGGGGTGATACATTGGATCAAATAATTTTTGAAAGTGTGTCGCTAATAATGCAAATTTTGAAGCTAGAACTACGAAAATTGATATTTGGTTTCTCGGTCAGAATTAAACAAACACTTGTTTCAGAATTTTTGGAAATTTAACCCCTGTGGGGGTAAAGTAGTTCGTGAAAATGTTTTGAAAAGAAATCATTATTAAAGAACTACTAAAGCATTTTTAAAGCTCCATCAACGAAAATTCGTATTCGACTTCTCGGCTAGAAACAAAACCCTGTGTGTTTGGGTGTCTCTTAAAATTCAGCCCCTAAGGAGATGAAATAGGACCTTACTGAGTCACTAAGGTCGTCATTTTTCTCTGTCGGAAATTAAGGTGCGTTCTTCAGCGCATTTAGAAATTCAACCTCTAAGGAGGTACAATGGTTGGTGAAAGAATTTTTTGCGTAATAAAGCATTATTAAAGCCCTAATAAAGTACTTTAAAGATATGTGTATGATAACTGGTATTTGACTTACTGGTTACAAATTTAAAAAAAAATCGTGTTTCAGTGGTTTTCGAAACACAACACCTAAGAGGTTGAAATAGGGATGAAATTTTTCATGAAATATTTCATTATGAATGCATTTTTACACTAAAACTGAGGAAATTAACATTTGGCTTCTCGGTTGGGAACAAAAGAATCGTAATTAAGTGTTTATGGAAACTGAACCCCTAAAATGTTTAAATACGGGATGAACGCTTTTATGAAATTATTTCATTACATTAATACATTTATGAAAGGAAATGCATGAAAAGTTGTATTGGGCCTCTAAAGCAAAATGTCTTTGCGTGTGAAAGTTGCTATTCAAATATCACCACAAGAACTCAAGAGGAGAATACACAAAGATCTCTGGGTGCCAGAATCGCTCTTTGGTTACAAGTACATTTCGAAAAGACCATGCTTCTACGGCCTTAATCACTATGTAAAGCTTAGGAGATGCAGCAGTTTGTGAATAAGATAAAAATTCGATTAAAGGGAAAAAAAGGAGCTGTGCAAACCATATAGTCAACGCAACCGAAGGAGCGGACGCAAAGCTATTTATGTGTATAGGTAATAGCAATAATAATTTGCTGTGGCTCAGTGGCCTAGTCCCATTTCGGCGATTAGCGTAACCTACCCTAGTTACCCATCAGGAAAGGTAACCTATAGTTCATCGTGGAGGAATAACCTCGTGTCGTTTCTGGGGCCCTCTTACATTTTTGAGACTTGAAGACTAAGCTCTAACGAAGACTGAAAAAACCGTAGTCCGCGCGAGATTATAACCTGCGACGTCTTGGTTTCGAGATATGTGCTTTACCACTAAACCAGCAGGCCCAACGTGTATATAATTCATATATAAGATTGAGGAGTGAGTTCATGAGTACCAAAATATGTGAGATATATGGCTGTCTGTTTTTGATCACATAGATTTAGAAGCTTACTTTACTTACACTGCCAAGAAATCTTAGTATTTCACAACCAGCCAGCCGTTCCTTAGAGAAAGGGGTCTTTACTGACATCCGTATCTTTTGCTGCTTAAATTTTTTAATCCGCCAACGGACTGTAGATTTATTACATGTCATAGGTTTCAACTTGATACCTATACCGTTTCTCCGAAAAATGGGTCTTACCGGGAAGACGGAATGGCAGATCAACAAGAAAGGGCAAAATAATTTTTCATACGATATAATTACACATTTACAATTTTCGTAATTTTTTCCTGTACTTGTACTGTAAAACCTTGCTTATTGCCAAATTTCGTAATTGTAGGCCAACTGGAAGATCCCATATAGGTTTTGATTGAATTTGCGAGTATCGAAATATGTGACATGAATGACCGCATCTTTCGACTGCATTAGCTTAGAAACTTACGTTTTTCACACCGCCAAGCGACCGCAGACGTCAGCTTCATACCTCTACTCGTTCCCGAGAAAAAGTTGTCTTAACAATCCGGCAGACAGAGAGACAGACGGATAACAATGTGAACCTGTAAGGGTTCCGTTTCTACTGCCGGTGTTAGGGCACTCTAAATAGAGAACGAGAGCGTTAGATTCTTGCAGGGTAAGGATACTTGCTCCACTTGTTTATAGAATTGTCATGAAGATGAGAAGAGGATCTCTGAACGTGTTCTTCAGGATCACAGCGTCAGACACTGACCATTACAAGCACAGGAACGCAAAAAAAAAGGGGTTCTATAATGCGAAAACATCAGTTCAGCAGCACATAAAAAACTGAAAAAATAGTCAAACTAACTAATGGGAGGGTAAGTTACTTAATGAGATAGTTAAGTGGGGAGTTTGTTACATCATCCAGGAGCAGTGAGTGATTGCAGTGTTTGCATTTCATGTAAAAGACGTGCTTCATGATTTTTACTCTTTTTCGTAGGTTAAACAGGCGCCACAATATTCACCTTTGTTAAGTTAGTACATAATTGTCACAAAATCATCTAAGTGCAAAATCGGACATGTCGCACATTACTTGTGGTTAAACCAGACGAACGAGAGAGGGCATTCGATTTCTAAAACTTAGATACTAAGATTACCTTGGCGACAGTATACATTACGAAAACTTAGGCTGTAATATGATAATACTGTTTCTGATTGGATAAAGCAACTAGACGCAAATATATTTTAAAAATGTTGATTTAAATCTAACGATTACTGGTTTCGGAAATCTTAAAGATCCATCTTACTACGTCGCCCTGATTGAGTGGCTTTGCACAACTCCGCGGACCCCCAAGTACACTTCCCTCCTCAACCCAAATTCCCATTCACGCCTCTGCCACCTAACTTTTCGAGTTAGGATGGAATACCAAATGGGCTAGAGTATGAATGAGAATTTGGGGTAGGATGGAAATATGCGAGGGTAGTCAGTGCAGTTGTACAAAGCTGCTGTGACAGGGTAGCGTGCTGTTTTGTGTACCTAAATGGTGAGCGGGAGACCTGAGTTCGAAGCCTACCCTTCGTACACATTTTCAACTGTCGCTTTAGTCTGCATACACACGTATTAGATGTTTAGGATTTGAAAACGTCTCTCGAAATTTATAGTTTCAGTTAATTATTGTGGCTGCAGGTAAACTATCACATTCCAGCTGTGGAAAGATTGTCCACTTTTTATTAAGGTAGTGTAAGGAAAACCGGGATATACAATTTTCTTCCTTATGCGAGGTATCACACGATCTTGTCACAAACAGCAGTTGTTGACATGTAAGTTTTGAATGCGAAAACCAGTGACTAATAATTTCCTTTAGACAAAAATGTACGGAAGTGGGATTACCTCTACCTATTGTGAGCAATTACGCTATAAACCTTATCATTTGCACATCCTAGCGTACAATGAAATTCATGAAAATTTCAATTTTGTTGCTTCCTGCCTTTACGGTGTTACATTTCAATGGCCATCAGTGTGTTCCTTAATATCAATCAATGGAGGATAAAATGAAGTGTTGCGGATGTTATAGTACTCCCATTAATGTGTGTAGGAGGGACATTCAAACCGATAATTTTTTTCTGGCTGGAAACTGATTCTATTCCGGGTTCCAATATATCGTATTATAACTCACTCTTTGTGCTACAAAACCTTATTTTTCTATATTACCGTTCAATGCGACTGCCTTAAGCCACGCTACTGGGACAACCTATACGCACGAATGATTTCACTCTGCTGACCAACGGTGGAGCCACCGTCTTACTGCATCAATGCCCCCTCATGATCCACGTACTGATTCCCTCGAAGTGCATTCATTATTGCGCCAACGCAAAATGAGAGACCCGGCTGTAGGTTGGGAGAAGTAGGGCAATCCATTGCACGTTTGTGAGATCCTCTCGGGTGCGTCGACTTGTGTGGGGCGTTGCGTTTTGAAGCAGGAGGAGAAATCTTTTGCTTTTTTGGGAGACGAAGACGCTGAAGACGTTTATTCTATCTCCTTAAAGTAGTACAGTAGTCTACAGAGTTGATTGTTGCACAGTGAGGGAGGATTCCGAACAAAATAATGGCTGCAATGTCCGAGAACGCCGTCACCATGACTTTACTGACTAAGGATGCGTTCTTTGAACTGTTTTCCGGAGGAAATTGGTGTGGAGCCTCTCCATAGACAGCCGTTTTGTTTCCGGTTCGGAGTATGAACCAAAATTCCAACGCCTGTGTCGAATTTAGCCAAAAAATAGCCATTATCGGCCTCTTAATGCAGAAGGAATTCTTAATACATTGTCTGTCGTTGCTGATTATGGTCCTCTGTTACCCGGTAAGGGAAGCAGAGGGCATTTATAGATTGGTCTGTCAGCACTACCAACAGCGACGTAAGTTGAGCAGCGACGTGTTTCATTGTAGTCCATCGATCACTTCGGATGTGTGTTTGCACGTTCTAACGTTGCAAGTGGCTGAGCTATGTTCGGCCAGCTGGCACGCAAGCGATCAGCGATGTTTCTACGATATTGTTGCTATGATGACAGATGCCTGGCGCCATAACACCGAGCTTTTGTCCACATCAGGTCTCCGTAGAAATCCTTCAGGCAAAAATGCTCAAATGCGTCTGAAATCTTATGGGACTTAACTGCTAAGGTCATCAGTCCCTAAGCTTACACACTACTTAACCTAAATTATCTTAAGGACAAACACACACACCCATGCCCAAGGGAGGACTCGAACCTCCGCCGGCATCAGCCGCACAGTCACTGACAGCAGCGCCTTAGACCGCTCGGCTAATCCCACACGGAATCCTGCAAGCCCTTAACGATATCTGCGATGCTCCGATTTTCCACCGAAATAAAGTTAATGGCAGCTTTCTTCTTTGAGCGTACCTCAGTTTGAGAGGCCATTTTTAAGGCTTGACAAAGCGCAGTCACCTATCGGAATTGCATGGAACTGTTGGTAGGACATGTTCTCAGATCACCAATTTAGTATTGGAGGGCAGTGTGGAGGGTAAAATTCGTAGAGGGAGACGAAGGGATGAATACACTGATTCAGAAGGATGTAGTCTGCAGTAGGTACTGGGAGATGAAGAAGCTTGCACAGGGTAGAGTAGCGTGGAGAACTGCATCAAACCAGTCTCAGGACTGAAGACCACAACAACAACATAGGGACTGAAGCGGAAATACTCCGCTATGTCCCACAAGAAATTCCTCATTTTCCCTATCATAATTGGCCGAGGAAAGAAAATGTGTTGCTTTACTTATTAAACCCTCACTCCATATACACATACAGCTGAAGGAAATCAGTCGCTAGGGGTTAAACTGCTCTGGAGAGCCCAAATAGTGCATTCTTTGAGCCCCGAATATTGAGACGTGAGTCACCTATTCTTGTTCACCAGAAGAAATTGCACAGCAGGTGGCTCCCCCCAGTCGGCTCTCGAGCATCATACACATTTTACGGCAACGTGCTCGTACAGCGTCTAATGAACTTCTCGGCTCGCAAGTGCACAACTTCAGGATGTGTTCAGCTGCTCTGCCTCACATTTCGTTTTCTGGCCGTACCAGGGCAGAAACGTCACCTGCGAGCCGAGCCGACGAATCGCTGAGTTGGACGCCCCGGCTGTACCGGCCTGGCACCGACAGACCGCCCGCATTCACTGAATGGCTGGTAATTGGACACTTACGCCTGTTGCGCCCTCCGTGTCCGGGGTGATTAACACAAGGAGGGCGCTGCCGCCGCTGCCGGCTCCGCCCCTTCCGGCACAATAGCGCCGCTGACTGCCTATCGCCACCCGGTCTGTTTCCATTCCTATCCTTAACAAGGGACATTACGCAAAACGTCTCGAGCGTGCAGCTTAATAAGCAGTTTCGCTTAAGGGGCCGATCTCGCTGCAGCTTCTTTAGAGGAAAATATCAACCGAATTACAGTTGTAACTTAAAAAACTAAGCGTGCAAGTGGCATTTCTATCGTCTGACGCAACGGCAGAAGGCAAACACGCCACGTTAAGACCAAGAGACATATTGCTGACACTCGCCTACTTCGTTAGAGCGACAAGTCTATCTGATGTTGTGTGTAGCGAAGGTCTTACAGTACGCACACCACAGGTTCCTTTCAGAGAATGCTGATGCAATAACTCTACACTTAACAATCGTATACAAGCGCTTGCTCGGCGAAAGATCCGTACCCAAAGATTGGAAAACAGCAGAGGTCACATCAGTACTGAAGAAAGGCAATACGTGTAATCCACTAGCATACAAGTTTATATCATCATCGTCAATATGCAGCAGGTTTTTGGGACGTATATTGTGTTCGAACACTATGAATTATCAGATTTAAAAAATATCTTTCTTGTGAAACACAGATAGCTCCTCACACCAAGTGTTGAATGCTATCGAAGAAGAATTTTAAACACACACTTACGGAATACCTTCTCAGTTATGCGGCTGGATTCATGATTTCCTTTCAGAAGAGTCATACTCAGTAGTAATTGACTGAAAAGCGTTGAGAAAAACTGATGTTATTTCTGATGATACCAAAGAAAGTGTTATTGGCCCTGTGTTGCTCCTTATCTATCTCAACAACTAAGAAGGCAATCGGAGTAACCATAGAAGGATGTTTGCAGATGATGCTGTCGTTTATAGTCTATAAAAGTAAGCAGAAGGTCAGAATCAACTGCAAAACGATTTAGATAGTATATCTGTATGTGGCGAAAATTGGCAATTTATCCTAAATAATGAAATGTGTGAAGTGGCCTACATGAATAATAAAAGAAATGTATTAAATTGCAGTTACATGACTAACAAGGCAAATCTAAAGGATCCAAATTTATGTAAATACCTAGGAATTCCAATTACAAACAACTTGGAATGAACGCATTGAATATGTTATGAGGAGCTAATCAAAATACTGCATTTTATTGACAGAACACTTCGAAACTGCAACAGATCTACTGAAGAGACTGCCTAGACTCCGCTTGTATGTTCTCTAATCGAGTACGGCTGTGCGGTGTGGGATCCTTCCCAGATAGAATTAATGGAGTAGGTCGAGAAAGTTTAAAGGACAGCGCGTTTTGAATTATCGATGAATAGGGGAGAGAGTGTCACGGACGTGATACATGATTTGGCGTGGTTATCATGAAAATAAAGGCGTTCCTCGTTGAGGTGGGATCTTCTCACGAAATTTCGGTCACCAACTTTCTCCTCTGAATGAGAAAATATTTCGCAGACGCCGACGTACGCAGAGAAAAACGGTCATCATAATAAAAATCAGTGGACCAGAGCTCGCACTGAAGGATATACTGTATGTGTTCGTTTTTTCCTCGCGCTGTTGGAGAGTGAAATAACAGAGAATTATTTTGAAGATGGTTCAATCAACAGTCGGCCAGGCATAGTAGTCATGTAGATGTAGATGTAACGAGTACAGAATATGAATTGGAAGTAAACTGAAGAAAGACGAAAGTAATAAGAAGTCGCAGAAATCAGAACAGCGAGAAATGTAACATCTTAATTACGGACCGCGAAGTATGTGAAGGCAAGGAATTCTTCTATCTAGACATCAAAATAACCCATAACGGAGGGAGCAAGGAGGATGCAAAAAGCAGACCAGCACTGGCGAAAAGAGCACTCATGGCAAAGAGAAGTTAATTTTACGAAGAAGTTTAAAGAATGTAGTTTTGGAACACAGCATTATATGGTAGTGAAACATGGACTGTGGAAAACCTGAAGCATGTGAGTTGTGGTACGACAAATGAATGTTTAAAATTATGTAGACTGAGAAGGTAAGAAACTATCAGGTTCTCCAGAGATCGGTGAGGGAATCAATACATGGTAGAGAATCACAAGAAGAAGGGAAAGGATGAAAGGACATCTGTTACTACATCAGGGAATGACTTCGATTGTACTATAGGCATCTGTAGATTATAAAACTTTTGGGGAGTACAGGGACTGGAATACATCTGCAAATAATTCAGGATATAGGTTGCCTGAGCTATTCTGAAATGAAAAGGTTGGAATTAGAGAGGATTTCATGGCGTGCCGCATTAAATGTGTCAGAAGGCTGATGACACAAAAAAAAGTGAAATTGGATCCAACGATCTGAGATTAAATTCCCATACAATTAAATCCAAGGTAACCAACGGGTTATGAAGTACAACTAAAAAACTTTATTAAAATGCCTAAAATATATAGCAGAAACCAAAATTTAAAAATCTTCTTTAGAGATAGTGACTGAGTTTATCTTGTTGGATATCAATTAAAATAAACAGAAAATGATCATTTAACACCCTCAACATGAAGAAAAGGAAACAATCCTTTTTAAAACCTTATTTATCTCTCATGGCACCTACAACTCTTCATTAGCATCCAAAACTTCACATCTGTTCACGTTAATAGATTTATTGCATTGCTTTCCCAATTTATGGATTATTAAACACCAATGGCGTCTACAACACTAAGGTAGCACACAAAACTTCACATCTGATCACATTAATGGATTTATTCCATTACTTTCCTGCTTTATTAATGTTAGCTGGTGTATCTGAAGTTGAGCAAAACGTGGTTTCAAAGATGAATTTTTTTTGGGTTAGTCATGAAAGGTGTAACTTAGGCTAAGTATACAACTAGAACAATGAGGAAAATCTCGCAAAGTCCACAAACAATTTAAAGGTAGAGCTGACCTTCAACCGCAGAAACACTGCAAATCTTCGTTTGAAGTTGTGCCACGCTATTGTACAGCTATGCCAACTGGACTACGGAATACATCTGACTATACACTAAGATAACGGAAGTCATAAGATAGTGATTTGCACATATACATATGAAGGTATAATGAGGTTCACAAGGTATATAACGGCAGTGCATTTGTGGAGCTCATATTCGCACTGAGGTAATACGTGTGAAAAGGTTTCCGACGTGATTATGGCCGCACGACGGGAATTAACAGGCTTTAAACGTGTAATGCTACTTGAAACTAGTTTCATGGGACATTCCATTTCCGAAATCATTACGAATTCTGTATTCTGAGACACACAGAGTCCAAAGTGTTCCGAGAATACAAATTTCAGGCATTAATATCACCACAGAGAAAGCAGTGGCTGACGGACTTTACTAAACAGCCGAGAGCAGCAGCGTATGCATAGAGTTGTTTCTGTTAACAGAGAAGTGACAATTCGTGAAACAACCGCAGATATCAATGTGTGATGTAAGGCGAAAGTGTTCATTAGATCAGTGCAGCGAACTTTGGCAATAATAGCCATGTCAGCAGACGATAGGCGCCTCTCCCAAACTCGTGACCATGTCCATTGGAGCCTAGATGACGAAAATCGTGCAGAGGTCAGATGCTCGATAGTCATGAGTCTTCTGACGAGTCTGTGCCAAGCTCAATGTGCCATCTGTGAGCTAATGAGCTATGTGCAACATACATCGTCAGTTTTTTGCTGGATGTATTCCAAGCTCTGTCTTCCACTAAAATTTTCAGCCTCTGAAGCTCCTTCTAGTAACATGGAAGTTAGTACCTGATGTCTTAACTGATGTCCTACCCTCCTGTCCTTTCTTCTTGTCACTGTTTCCCAAATACTCCGTTCCTCATCGATTCTGCAGATTGCTTCTTCATTGTTGACCTTGTCTGACAACTGAATTGTCAACATACGTCTTAGAACCACGTTTCAGAAGCTTCTTTTCTTTTTCTATTTTCCCACAGTCCACGTAGCACTACCAAACAATGCTGTGCTCCAAAAGTGCAATCTCAGAATTTTTTTCCTCAAAGTGAATTGGAAATTTGTATTAGGGTCTTATGGGATCAAACTGTTCAGGTCATCGGTCCCTAAGCTTACACACAACTTATTCTAACTTAAAGTGACTTATGCTAAGGTAGGCAAACATACCCATGTCCGGCAGAGGACTTGAGCCTCCGAATGGGGGAGCGGCCCAGACCGTGACAAGATGCCCCTGGTATTTTGCTGCATAGATAGCAGAATTCCATAGCATCCTCTATTTCGTGATCGCCAGGCCCAATGTTAAGTTTCTCGCTGTTCTCATTTCTGATACTTCTCTTTAGTTATGTCTTTTTCGGTTTACTCTCAGTCCATACTCTGCACTTGGCAGACTGTGAATTCTGATCAGTAGGATCTATAGTTCTTCTTCACTGTCACCAGTGAAAGCATTATCATCAGTGAATCTTATTACTGATATCCGTTCATTCCGGATATTAATTCCAGTCTTGGACATTTCTTTCATTTCCTCCACTGCTGCTTCGATGTATAGACTGTAGAAAGTGGGTGGAAGATTACATCCCTCTCTTATATACCTTTGTAAAAGAACTTGGTAATGAAATAAAAGAAACAGAACTAGTATGAAATAATGAAAATAAATATATTAGTTTTGGTATATATATAAAATTTTTAAAAATGAGGTTTGTTGATATTTTTAGATTTATGGCTTCTTCACTTCATAAACCTTCATCAAATTTAAAGAAAAATCAATTAAATACTGAAAAGTATTTTTCTTTAAAATTATGTAATTTAGTAATTAGAAGAAGTGTATATCCATATGATTACTTGGATTCTTGGAAGAAATATGAACAAACACAATTTCCAACAAAAGAAAAATTTTACAGTAAATTAAATCACTGACATAACTCATGAAGATTATAATCATCCAAAATTAGTTTGGGAAAAATTCAATATAAAAATTATGGTTAATATCATGATTTATATCTTAAAACTTATGTGCTATTATTAATAGAGGTTTATGAAAATTTATATTATTTTGCTAATTTATTACTTTAAAATTCTCTCACTGACATTTATTACCTTAGTGTTAAATAATTTTTTAGTTTCATTTTTAAAAATACTTGACTCTTTTTCTTTTTCATGTGTATTACACAAATTTTTAATTTGTGATTCACTTAATGTATAATCGTAATATCCATGAATATTATCAGCTGAATCTATTAATTTTTTAATTGGTGATAAATCTTGAAAATCTTCTATATGATGATTATATGGAACCACTTATGCTTCAACTTCTCTGTTTTCTTCAATTGCTTTTTAAACATTATCACCTAAACCTTGAATACTTTGTTTTACCTTTTCAATAGTGTTAATAAGAGTTTGATGTTCCTTTCTATATTTCTCATAAACTGTTCTTGGTTGCTTTTTCCTAAATTTAAATTTTTCATTTAGTTCTTCAGTTTTCTTTATATTTTGTTTAGCTTGTGTAACAAATTTTCATTGTACTTTTCAAATAATTATCATTGAAAAATAAAATAATTATTTTTATATTTATGTTTACCCCTATGTTTATGTTAAAATTTACATTTATTTAAAGTTAATGTTAAAGTACATGTTTATCATTAATGTTTAAGTTAATGATAATGTTAATAGTATAGTTAAAGTTTAATGTTCTTGTTTAATGTTTATGTTGCTAAGAAGTGTTGTATTATATTTCTAAATTTACCTCCATGCAGTTTGCTAGACATATCTATTGTTGAAACACCAAATTCAACCTTTACTAAACAATTGATTCAAATTATTAAACTTTAGACCTCTAAAGCGAAATTAATGATAAATATGATTTAAATTTTTATCATCTTGTCTAAAAATATTTTAAAAATTAAATTATCTCTAGCTAAGAGTTTTGGTATTTTTGAATTATATTGCGCTTAATAAAAGCAATATATATCTTTATGCCTTCCTCTAGTTAGATATTCTCTTATACTATCTTGATGTTTCAGAATAAAATCATTAAATACAACAACTGAATTATCATCACATTCATCTAAGGGAATAATTTCTTCATTATTTTCAATAAAACTAAGAATGTTATCATTAAGTTTAACTTAAATTTTTAATTGTTTTAAAGATTATAGACACTTTGGTTGTTCTAAGCTTTTTAATAACCAAATAAATGATTAATTTTATTCTGATTTATCCATCCTGATGGTAAAATATTATTATCAATCATTAATGTTGTTTCTCCACAACCACTTGGTCCAATTATTGCACATTTAATAGAATTCGGTAAAAGTTTAACATGTTTGTTTTTTAAGTTATTTATGGAATTCTTGCTTTAGGTTCCCATCTTTTTTGTTCATTTACTAACAATTTTTTCAATTATTTATATTTTTTCGTTTATTAATAACTTTTTTATTTATTAATAGTTTTTCAGTAGTTAATGAGTATATTATTTCAACTTACTGATAAATATTCAATATTTGAATAATGATTCACTGTTTCTTTATATGATAATTATACTAATGTTTAATTAGTTGGTTTTTATTCAACTTATTTAACACCAAATGTTACAACAAAAAATTTTAAACTTTATTGTGAAATTTCTAAGGGGTCAATGTCGTTTATAAAAAATATTAAAAAAATTATACATTTGAAAACACTTAATATACACATTAAAGTAGATGAAATTTTTAATAGAATTTTTATTGAAAGTGATGTGAAATTGTATATCAATATAGCAGACAGTATTGGTAGTTTACTTGCTTTTAATAACCAAGTTGTTCAAGCTTATGAAAAAGCTGTAGCTAAAAATGTTCCTAAAATATTTCCTTTTAAATTAATAAAGATGAATTTTAATCTTGCTGATGGGATGTACAAAAAACATAATTATTATTTTTTATAAAGAAATTAATAAAATTTGTTCATTTTAACAAAATTCAGAATTTGGTGAACCAATAATTAATGAACCAATTTATCCTGTAAATGTTCCTATTTTTTATACAATTAAAGATTTAAAGATTGCTATACCTGATGAAAATGGTAATTTCATATGTCTTTAATGGTGCTACTGTTAGAGTTACTTTCAAAATATTTAATATTTTTTTTCCTTAAGAAGTCCTGAATAAAATTGTAAGTTACCGATTTTGCTCATTTCCTGATAATGAAAAACAATAATAATTTAAACTTTTCTAACAAACATACATAAATTTAAATAAATATTGGTATGGTTTGCTACATCAAAAGCATGCACAATTATACATAAATTATACTATTATTGGTAATTATTGTACAGATTATCCAACTTATGATGAAATCAAACTAAAACATTATTGGTAATTATGTAACTAGATTGTTTGACTTAACAAAATTGTTTGTTGACTAAATCGTTTAACAATAAAAAAGGACATATTATATTACCTAGAATTGAACATCCTTTTATTTCATCAACGGTTTTACTACATATAACTTCATCTTTAAAGGACAAAAAAGTTTAGAAGGACATATTTTTAATACAGGTAAAATAAATCATAAAAAATGAAGTACTTATCCAATATTATGAATTGTTGGATTTTTTAAAGCTTTTAAGGAAATTATGTTTAAAGGAATTTTAACTGTTGTTTTTACACGTATTTCATCTTCTGGACATGCAATTTTACATTGGTTTGATAAAAATGATGCTGGTGTTGAAATAAGATTTTATTTTTTTTAGTCATGTGCTAAACTATTCATCTCAGAGTAGCACTTGCAACCTATGTCCTCAATTATTTGCTTGACGTATTCCAATCTCTGTCTTCTTCTACAGTTTTTGCTCTCTACAGCTCCCTCTAGTACCATGGAAGTCATTCCCTCATGTCTTAGCAGATGTCCTATCATCCTGTCCCTTCTCTTTATCAGTGTTTTATACATATTTCTTTCCTCTCCGATTCCGCGTAGAACCTCCTCTTTCCTAATCTTATCAGTCCACCTAATTTTCAACATTCGTCTGTAGCACCACATCTCAAATGCTTCGATTCTCTTCTGTTCCGGTTTTCCCACAGTCCATGTTTCACTAACATAGAATGCTGTACTCCAGACGTACATCCTCAGAACTTTCTTCCTCAAATTAAGGCCGGTATTTAATATTAGTAGACTTCTCTAGGCCAGGAATGCCTTTTTGGCCATAGCGATTCTGCTTTTGATGTCCTTCTTGCTCTGTCCATCATTCGTTATTTTACTGCCTAGGTAGCAGAATTCCTTAACTTCATTGACTTCATGACCTTCAATACTGATGTTAAGTTTCTCGCTGTTCTCATTTCTAGTACTTCTCATTACCTTCATCTTTCTCCAATTTACTCTCAAACCATACTGTGTACTCATTAGACTGTTCATTCCGTACAGCAGATTATTTAATTCTTCTTCACTTTCACTCAGGATAGCAATGTCATCAGCGAATCGTATCATTGATATCCTTTCACCTTGTATTTTAATTCCACTCCTGAAACTTGCTTTCATTTCCTTCATTGCTTCCTCGATGTACAGATTGAAGAGTAGGGGCGTATGGCTACAGCCTTGTCTTACTCCCTTCTTAATACGAGCACTTCGTTCTTGATCGTCCACTCTTATTATTCCCTCTCGGCTGTTGTACATATTGTATATGACCTCTCTCCCTATAGCTTACCCCAACTTTTTTCAGAATCTTGAACAGCTTGTACCATTTTATATTGTCGAACGCTTTTTCCAGGTCGACATATCCTATGAACGTGTCTTGATTTTTCTTTAGCCTTGCTTGCATTATTAGCCGTAACATCAGAATTGCCTCCCTCGTGCCTTTACTTTTCCTTAAGCCAAACTGATCGTCAACTAGCACATTATCAATTTTCTTTTCCATTCTTCTATATATTATCCTTGTAAGCAGCTTCGATGCATGAGCTGTTCGACACCTGTTTCTTCATCTATCACATCAGACACATCTTCCCCCTCATAGAAGCTTTCAATGTATTCTTTCCACCTATCTGCTCTCTACTCAGCATTTAACAGTGGAATTCCCGTTGCACTCTTAGTGTTACCTCCGTTGCTTTTAATGTCACCAAAGGTTGTTTTGACTTTACTGTATGCTGAGTCTGTCCTTCTGACAATCATATCTTTTTCGATGTCTTCACATTTTTCCTGCAGGCATTTCGTCTTAGCTTCCTTGCACTTCCTATTTATTTCATTCGTCAGCGACTTGTATTTCTGTATTCCTGATTTTCCTGGAACATGTTTGTAATTCCAGCTACCTTCTTTGTACCTATGTTTTCCTTCCCAACTTCTGTGATGGCCCTTTTTAGAGACGTCCATTCCTCTTCAACTGTGTTGCCTACTGCGCTATTCCTTATTGCTGTATCTATAGGGTTAAAGAACTTCAAACGTATCTCGTCATTCCTTAGAACTTCCATATCCCACTTCTTAGCGTATTGATTCTTCTTGACTAATGTCTTCAACTTCAGCCTACTCTTCATCACTACTATATTGTGATCTGAGTCTATATCTGCTCCCGGGTTCGTCTTACAATCCAGTATTTGATTTCGGAATCTCTGTCTGACCATGATGTAATCTAATTGATATCTTCCCGTATCTAAAGGCCTTTTCCAAGTATACCTTCTCTTCTTTTGATTCTTGAACAGTGTATTCGCTATTACTAGCTGATACTTGTTACAGAACTCAATTAGTCGTTCTCCTCTTTCATTCGTTGTCCCAAGCCAATATTCTCCTGTAACGTTTTCTTCTACTCCTTCCCCTACAACTGCATTCCAGTCGCCCATGACTATTAGATTTTCGCCCCCTTTACATACTGCATTATCCTTTCGATACCCTCATGCACTTTCTCTATCTGTTCATCTTCAGATGCGACATCAGCATGTATACCAAAACTATCGTTGTCGGTGTTGGTCTGCTGTCGATTCTGATTAGAACAACCCGGTCACTGAACTGTTCACACTAACACACCCTCTCCCCTACCTTCCTATCCATAACGAATCCTACATCTGTTATAACATTTTCTGCTGCTGTTGATATTACCCGATACTCATCTGACCAGAAATCCTTGTCTTCTTTCCACTTCACTTAACTGACCCCTACTATATCCAGATTGAGCCTTTGCATTTCCCTTTTCAGATTTTATAGCTTCCCTACCACGTTCAAGCTTCTGACATTCTACACATCGACTTTTAGAACATTATCCTTTCGTTGATTATTCAATCTTTTTCTCATCATATCCTCCCCCTTGGCAGTCCCCTCCTGGAGATCCAAATGGGGGACTATTCCGGAATCTTTTGCCAATGGAGAGATCATCAGACACTTCTTCAACTACAGGCCACTAGTCCTGTGGATACACATTATGTGAATTAACAGATACACTTCGTAAAGAAGGTAAAATTATTTTAGAATCTTAGAAATTCGTATACATGGAAGAATCCTGGAGATACTAAAAGGTATCAGATAGATTACATAATGGTAAGACAGAGATTTAGGAATCAATTTTAAATTGTAAGACATTTCCAGGGGCAGATGTGGACTCTGACCACAATCTATTGGTTATGAACTGTAGATTAAAAGTGAAGAAACTACAAAAAGGTGCTAAATTAAGGTTATAGGATCTGGATAGACTGAAAGAACCAGAGGTTGTAGAATGTTTCAGGGAGAGCATAAGGGAACAATTGACAGGAATGGGGGAAAGAAATACAGTAGAAGAGGAATGGGTAGCTTTGGGGGATGATGTAGTGAAGGCAGCAGACGATCAAGTAGGTAAAAAGATGAGGGCTAATAGAAATCCTTGGGTAACAGAAGAAATATTGAATTTAATTGATGAAAGAAGAAAATATAAAAACGCCATAAACGAAGCAGGCAAAAAGGAATACGAACGTCTTAAAAATGAGAGTGACAGAAAGTGCAAAATGGCTAAGCAAAGATGGCTAGAGGACAAATGTAAGGATGTAGAGGCTTATGTCACTAGGGGTAAGATAGCTACTGCCTATAGGAAAATTAAAGAGACCTTTGGAAAGAAGAGACCCACTTGTATGAATAGCAAGAGCTCAGATGAAAATCCAGTTCTAAGCAAAGAAGGGAAGGCGGAAAGGTGGAAGGAGTATATAGAGGGTTTATATATGGGCGATGTACTTGAGGACAATATTATGGAAATGGAAAAGGATGTAGATGAAGACGAAATGGGGGATAAGATACTGCATGAAGAATTTGACCGGGCACTGAAAGACTTGAGTCGAAACAAGGCCCTTGGAGTAGACAACATTCCATTAGAACTACTGATTCCCTTGGGAGAGCCAGTCATGACAAAACTCTACCATCTGGTGAGTAAGATGTATGAGACAGGCTAAACACCCTCAGACTTCAGGAAGAAAATAATAATTCCAATCCCAAGGAAAGCAGTTTAATAAGTCACAGCTGCTAAAATACTAACACGAATTCTTTACAGACAAATGAAAAAAACTGGTAGAATTGGACCTCGGGGAAGATCTCTTTGGATTCCGTAGAAATGTTGGAACACGTGAGGCAATACTAACCTTACGATTTATCTTAGAAGAAAGATTAAGAAAAGGCAAACCTACGTTTCTAGCATTTGTAGACTTAGAGAAAGCTTTTGACAATGTTAACTGGTTACTCTCTTTTAAATTCTGAAGGTGACAGGGGTAAAATACAGGGAGCGTAAGGCTGTTTACAATTTGTACAGAAACCAGATGGCAGTTATAAGAGTCGAGGGGCATGAAAGGGAAGCAGTGGTTGGGAAGAGAGTTAGACATGGTTGTAGCCTCTCCCCGATGTTATACAATCTGTATATTGAGCATGTGGTAAAGGAAACAAAAGAAAAATTCGGAGTAGGTATTAAAATTCATGGAGAAGAAGTAAAAACTTTGAGGATCGCCGATGACATTGTAATTCTGTCAGAGACAGCAAAGGACTTGGAAGAGCAGTTGAACGGAATGGAAAGTGTCTTGAAAATAGGATATAAGATGAACATCAACAAAAGCAAAACGAGGATAATGGAATGTAGTCAAATTAAATCGGGTGATGCTGAGGGAATTAGATTAGGAAATGAGACACTCAAAGTAGTAAAGGAGTTTTGCTATTTAGGGAGTAAAGTAACTGATGACGATCGAAGTAGAGAGGATATAAAATGTAGACTGGCAATGGCAAAGGAATCGTTTCTGAAGAAGAGAAATTTGTTAACATCGAGTACAGATTTAAGTGTCAGGAAGTCGTTTCTGAACGTATTTGTATGGAGTGTAGCCTTGTATGGAACTGAAACATGGACGATAACTAGTCTGGACAAGAAGAGAATAGAAGCTTTCGAAATGTGGTGCTACAGAAGAATGCTGAAGATTAGATGGGTAGATCACATAACTAATGAGGAGGTATTGAATAGAATCGAGGAGAAGAGGAGTTTGTGGCACAACTTGACAAAAAGAAGGGGTCAGTTGGTAGGAATTGTTTTGAGGCATCAAGGGATCACAAATTTAGCATTGGAGAACAGCATGGATGGTAAAAATCGTAGAGGGAGACCAAGAGATGAATGCACTAAGCAGATTCAGAAGGATGTAGGTTGCAGTACATACTGGGAGATGAAGAAGCTTGCACAGGATAGAGTAGCATGGAGAGCTGCATCAAACTAATCTTAGGACTGAGGACCACAACAACATAGATATTCGTGTACCAATTTTAAAATATGAAGCAAATTATGAACTTCAACAATGTGAAAATATTTTTAAAAATCCTTAAAGTCCTATTTCCTTTCATCAATTTCAAACAGAAGAAATTGCTGGTTTACCTAGTAAAAATAGTTTTGAACTAGATATTACAAATTACTATAATTCTATAGAATTTGATATGCCATATTTCGTTTTGTTTGTATTTCAGGCAAATCCCAAAAATTATGAATTAGTTGCTTCATCATGATTTGATCATGTTCAGATGCAGAATATATATTTCTCAAATAGGAAAAATGAAGTTTTTCTTCAAGAAATGAGGAATATTATTCCACCAAATTATTTTCTAAAAGCATATGGTGCATTTCTTGATTTTAAAAGAATACTTTACTAAAATCAGATACTGATATTAATCAATTTCGTTTTATAACTAATTAATCAATTTATATAATCAATATGACATGTAGAAAAAGTAACTACACAAATATCAAATATGAAACTTGATGTAAATTTTAACGATAACAATCCAAATTATACAACTGCTTATGTAATTGTGCATAGAAAAACTAATCTTACTTATGATGCATGACGTAGATTACTTACTGAACAATTTTAATTACTAACATTTGCTACTTCATAAGTGAATGACAAACTTTAAAAAGTTATAAAGGTATTAACCTATGCTTATATACAATTATGAAACATTTTAAGGAAGACAGAGACAATATAAAATGAATATTTTAATATAATTTACTTTTACCAGCTAATACATTTTAATTAATTAAATTTTATTCACAATGTAACATTTTTAAAATAATATATTTTTATTAACTAATACATTGTGATTAATTTACTTATATTCACAATGTGAATTTCAAAATAATGTGCTTTGTTACTTAACTCATTTTAATTATTTACTTATATATATAATGTGATTTTCTTAAAAATAACTTACTTTCATTAGGTATTCTATGTTATTATGCTACAATATAATAGTTCACTAAGAAATCAATTGTTTATTGTATTTACCTAAGGTATTCTAAAAAATAGGTAATTTAGTTTATGTTAACAAAATCGCTTAATTTAATGAACTATAATGAATTTTTAAATCATGTTTAAAAATCGGTTATTTTATATATAAAATTCAGAATTTATTATAACATTGCGTTAGTGCACCAGAACCAGCAAAAATAATCTACTAAAGTATTTCTTCTATTACCCATGGTTCCTTGAAATTATCTTGCACTTATGGTTTCCTTTCCAAATCCAGTGACTGTCCTTTCTAAAGATGCCCATTTATCTTCAGCTCAAAAGCCAACTGAGCTATTCCATATCGCAGTATCTATAGCCTCAGTTGATTTCAAGAGTATTTCCTTATTCCTTAGTACTTTTGTACTCCATTCGTTTAGACACTGATTTTTCCTGACTAGTCTCTTCAACTCCAGCCTGCTCTTCATCACTACTAGATTGTGCTCTCTGTCGATATCTGCTCCTGGGTTCATGTTACAATCCAATGTCTGATTTTGGAAACTCTGCTGGAAGTCTACCCATACCTCCCTGGTTTTTCTAAGCATACCTCCTCCTCTTGTGATTCTTCAACAGAATATTCGCTGTTATTATTATTTATTTGAGAACTCTGTTATTATCACCTCTCACTGCAGTAAAAAGCCCATAGTCTCTTGTTACTCTTTCTTCTACTCCTTGCCCTACAATCGCATTCCAGTACCCCATGAATATTACATTCCTATCTCCCATTACGTACTATGTTTTCCCTTACTCTTAAACCACATTCCAATCCTCAATGACTACTAGATTTCTATCTGCCTTAATGGACAGAATTCCCCTTTCAATATTCTCATATACTTTCTCTATCTCTTCTTGTTTGGCTTGTGACTTCGGCTTTTATAAATGAACTATCGTTGTCGATTTTTTCTTGCTGTCGCTTCTTATGAGAACAGCCTTATCAATGAAATGGTCACACTAACTCACTCTCTCCCCTACCTTAATATTCATATTTCGCTGCTGTTGATGTTATCCTGTATCCAAATCGAGCCAAAGCATTTCCTTTTCTTGATTTTCGAGCTTCCCTATCATGTTCAGATTTCTGAAACTCCAAGCCCCTACTAGTAGAACGTCATCCTTTCCTTGGTTACTC
Organism: Schistocerca gregaria; assembly: GCF_023897955.1. Classification (NCBI taxonomy): domain Eukaryota; kingdom Metazoa; phylum Arthropoda; class Insecta; order Orthoptera; family Acrididae; genus Schistocerca; species Schistocerca gregaria. The sequence continues at coordinate 204,812,344 of NC_064924.1, forward strand.
TACATGTACGTCTACATGGGTACCCTTAAACTCCATTTAACTGCCTGACAGAGTGTTTATCGAACCACTTCACAATAATTCCCTGTTATTCCAATCTCGTACAGTGCGCGGAAAACACCTATATCATCTGGTACGAGCTCTGTTTTCCCTTATTTCCCCTATTTTATTACCATGATCGTTTCTCCCTTTGTATATCGGCGTCAGAAAAGTATTTTCACGTTCAAAGGAAAAGTTGATGATTGAAATTTCGTGAGAAGAACACGCAGTAACGAAAATCTCCTTTGTTTTAATGATGTCTACCCGATATCCTGTATCATTTCCGTGATACTCTCTCCCCTAATTTCTCCGATACTTCGCGATAATCTCTTTCTTATGGTCACCTCCCCATTGGCAGTCACCTCCCAGACATCCGAATGGGGAACTAGTCCGGAATTTTTTGCCAATGGAGAGATCATCACGACACTCTTCAATTACAGGACACATGTCCTGTGGATACACATTTTGTGTTCTTAATGCAGTGGCTTCCATTGCTTCCTGCATCCTCATGCCGTTGATAATAGCCAATTCTTGCACTTTTATGACAGTCTCGCACCCTTAGCCACTCTCTGCTCCTCAGCCATTTTTGACAAGGCCGTGAGCTAAGTGAGAGACGATTTCTTATGCCTAAAGTCTTTGGTCGCCATTGCTGATGGTTTTTATTAAAATGTTAAGCGCTGGCTGGGTTCGACCCGAGAACCGAAGACATACGAATGACTCTGCCCCTTGATGGTTGATGCTTGGTCTCTAGACGAGTGGAAACCATGGCCTGGTCAGATGAGTCCCGCTTTCAGTTGATAACAGCTGACTGTAGGTTCGAGTGTGGCTCAGACGCAAACCGTGGACCCAAGCAATCAACAAAACACTATGGAAGGTGGGGTGACTCCGTAATTATGTAGGTAAAATGGATACTCTGATCCAACTGAACCGATGGTTGACAGGAAATGCTTATGTTCTGCTACTTCAATTTCAGCCATACAAGGTCTTCGTATTCCCAAACACAATGACATTTTTATCGATGACAACGTGCCATGTGACAAATCCACAGTTGTTTGAAATTGGTTTGAAGAACATTCAGGATAATTCGAACAAACGATATGGCCACCCTGATTATCCGACATGTATCTTATCGATTATTTCAGGGACACAATCGGGAGATCAGTTTGTATACAAAACCTTGCACCGTCACAGTTTCGCAATTACTGACGGCTATATTTCTGCAGGGGACTGCGAACCACTTTTTGAATTCATGTCACGTCGATTTGGTGAACAGTATATTCGACATGATGCTAGAAGGTATCCCATGAATTTTGTCGTTTCAGTATATGAAGCACTGGGCTGCGCCCAACGGGGTTCGAGAAGCTCTCAGTTCTTGGGGAGAAGGGAATGGCAGTGTAATCCTGCGTTTAGTAGAACAGCAACCATTACGAAAAATTCTTGGAAGTACTGCGATGAATGAGAAGCATATATCCAGATTCGAGGAGGTAAGTGTCCCCCTATTGCAGGCCCCTGCCCTTCTTTCCCATTATGAACACAATGAATATCAACTACTGCCGCAAATTCAAATAGCTACGGGGTAATATTATACGGCAACTCTGTTCAGTCCTGGAGCATCCACTTTAGCTATGTTGCCTATTTTTATTGGATCTTCTCTATCTTTTCCAGCAATTCTTTGGCAGATCTCGCTGAATTTTACTCAGCCTTCTAGCGTTGGAAGCTTCCAACAGACAACAGCATAGAATTTATCCAGTCTGATTGTGCTACAGGCGTTGTTCAATACGTCATCTGTATACAGTTTTTAAAGAGTAAGGGTGCTATAACGGTCCCTTTAAGTACTCCAGGATTTATCTTTACAGCTACCAGCAATTTGTTCAGTTCGATCTGACATTAATTCAGATAAATATCTATTCCGATAAGCTGTTTAAATTCGTATTTTGTTCGGTAAACAACAGTTCGAAACTGCAATAAATACCTTTGGGAAGCTAGGAACAAGTCATTACTCGGAGTTCCGCTGCCTATGTCATTAATGTTTCCATCAGCGTCAGAGTTGCAAAGTAATTACAGTAATTACTCCAAAATTATGTCTTGCTAAGTTCGTTCGTATAGCGTATAACGAAATAATAATGGTAGGCGTAAGGGTCATTAATTGGAAGCTTAAAAGTCTTTGGGACATCAGGCTACATTTTGGCAACTTTCAATTTAATCGACTGAACTGGTCGTTAATACGTAAATACGAGGGTTATTCTGAGAGTAAGGAACGATCGGTCGCGAAATGGAAACCACAGTGAAAATCCGATGAGGTTTTGCACAAGTGTGTTTGGCAGTGTCTCTAGTATGCCCGTCGATCGCGTTACGTCGTTCTTTTTAGTTCTGACCACACAGGGAGAACGTGAAGAAGATACCTAGAACAATAGTGTCTCCCGCCAAGTACGAGAACCTGGTGAGACACTTCGCCTGAAGGTATGCAGCAACTGTCCTGCTTTTTCTTCTTCAATACAATTCTCAGCCGCATTTTGCAGTGACAAAGAAGATGCTCCTGCATCGTTTTCAATTGGAAATGTTTTATTACCCACAATAGAGCCCACATTTGTCTCCCTCTTAGTTTCATCTCAGCTCACATGAACTGCTGGCTATGAAGACTACATTTTGGCACAGAAAACGAGCTGTAATCCAGCGTAGAGAATTGGAGGAAAGCAGTGGCGACTGACATCCATAACGAGGGTATTGGAAAGTTGGTAGAACGTAACGACATACGTCTAAATTGGATCGGCGACTATGGAGATAAGTAGCTGGAAGTTGTAGCTAACTGTTGCAAATAAACCAGTTATGATTTTCACTGTGGTTTCCATTTCGCTACCTATCGTTCCTTACTTTCCGAATAACTCTTGTATATAAATTATGTGATTACGCAGAAATGGCTTTGGGTAGATTACTAACAACGATAGTGCAGTATTTACAGGTTCGTGCCTAATGAGTCTTTGGTCGACGGAGCGCAGTAATTGCGGAGCAAGTGGCTCTCTATATAAGAGACGATCAAAAATTTTCCATTTCAAGGAACTGCTGCAGTGTGTATGCAACGTAGCGCGCTTCCGATGAGGGCATATAAGCACCCAAATGTAGGCAAGGGACTAGTGTGGCATTCGTGTCTATCCGAGGTGCCTGTGGTAAGTGCGGAACTGAACTATGGCAAGTTATTACCATATGCATCCAAATAGAACCAACTTGCTGTTATTCTTTTCTTGGCTACCGAGGTACCAGTACCGGCAGACATCCATCGGAGAATGAAGAGCGTGTATGGGTCAGCATGTCTGCTAAACCCACCACTGTGGAAACGTGCGCGACAAGTTGTCTGTTCCTTCATGACAAAGCACCCCCCCATATCGCAAATACCGTAACGCAGAAGTTACCCCTACTCATGTGGGAGACACTGGAGCAATAGCCCTATAGTCCTGATCTCTCTCTCATGCGATTATCTCGCCTTCGGAACCTTGAAAACGTCCTTGAATGGTCGATGATTCCTGTCTTGCAAGGATGCGCAGCAGATAATTACATATTTCGTAACGCAACACGATACGGACTTTTACCTAACGGGGATTTTCAACCTGGTACATCGGTGGTACAATAGCCTCAATGCTGAATACGATTCTGCATGATTGGCGTACCGATTTTGGACTGTTTGACCTCTGAAAGGAAACTTTTTTTATCACACCTTCCACCATGTTATCCGCTGCAAGTGAGGTATAGTAGAAGATTCCCTCAAAATTATGCGTACAGTCATATATCACTTAGAGGTATACTGCGTCTGATAACTGTTTATTTACAAGTATTAAGTCAAAAGCCACGCTAGTAATCAGTGACCGTGTTCTGTTTATGTCTCTGTTCAAATAATGAAGCGGTATTGATGTCACAGAAGAAGAATGGATTACTACTTACACAACATGAGGAAACCGAGGGTTTGTAAGTGACGACGTGAGCTATTATTGTAATAACAATACACTCACATGAGGCTCACTCGGACCCTTCCCAGCAGGATGAACCATGTACACTCTAAGACAAAAAAAAAAGGAACGATGCAACACGAATGAATTATCTGATTGGTAAAGGAAATCGGTAGATATAAAAAAAATATTACAATTTCAGGAAAAGTGGCTGATGTATTCAAGAGAAAGGGCACCACAAAATGAGCAAGTCAGAAACTGGTCCTAACGCGAACAGTTTTTCAGTTTGGTATTGATTGAAAGTTTTTGTTGTTTGTCCTTCTGAGGCATACCGTGTCAAATTATGTACAACTGGTGCGTCAGACGGTTAAAATCCCGCTGGTTGGAGGGCCCTGAGCTTGATGCTTCAAAAGTTCTCAATTGAGAGGGATCTGGAGAGCTTACTGGCAAAGACGGGCCTTGGAAAGCAAGAAAAGAAGCAGTAGAAACTCTCGTGTGCGGGCGGAAGTTATCTTGCTGAAATGTAACCCTAAGATAGGTTGCTATTAACGGCTACAATATGGGATGTGGAGTATTTTAGACGTACCGCTATACTGTAGGGGTGCCACGGGTACCAACCAAAGGTGTCCTGCTATGAAATGATACCCGAAACCATCACTCTTTGTTATCGGGCGATATGGGGAGCGGAATTCATGTTGGTATCCCAACGTTGTTCGGTTCGTCTCCAGAGTCCACTTCTCTGGCCATCGGGGCTCATTTCGAAGCGGGATTCATCACTGAAGACAACTCCTGCTCTAGTCAATGAACTTCCGGGCCGGATGTGCCTGACACCACAAGAAACGGTCTTCTTGGTGTACGGAAGTGAATCGTAGCTGGGGTGCCGTGGACCCAGCCCCGTTTCTGTGGGCCGCCTATTATGGTCCTTGAGGTCAATGAAGCATCAGTTGCACGTCAGATTGATGATAATGACGGCCGGCCAGAGTGGCCGAGCGGTTCTAGACTCTTCAGTCTGGAACTGCTCGACCGCTACACTCGCAGGTTCGAATCCTGCCTCGGACATGGATGTGTGTCATGTCCTTACGTTAGTTACGTTTAAGTAGTTCTAAGTTCTAGGGGACTGATGACCTCAGATGTTAAGTCCCATAGTGCTCAGAGCCGTTTTTTGATGATAATGATGAATGAGGGGCATCCGTCCAGGTCGACTGTTTCCTTGTTCAGGCTGTGTTCGGAGTTTATTCACCCATTACTCCAACACAGTCGAATAGTAGCATCGTTCCTATTCAAATGTCGAGTGATTCTCCGGTTATTCCAACCTGCTTCTTGGAGCCCAGCTACACGTACTCTTTCAAATGCTGACATTTGCGAATACTATTCACGCATCTGTCTGCGCTGCATAGTTACTGTCGAAGACAGTGCACGGAATGAAATTCGCAAAGGCTTTTCGCATTGGTATGGTCATGTGCCCTGTGTACCATTCTTTCCAGGTGCCTGGTGAAACTCTGATACGGCGTCACATATTCATTCATCGGCCTCCGATGTTTACTGTTTTGCGACCCCGTCGTTACGTGTATGAATAGCAATTTGTGACCAATTTGCGTAGCCCCTTCATGGTGCTTTAATTTGTGTGTGTGTGTTTTTACAATGTACTAACGTTTTTCCCAGTACCACTAGCATTCAGTGTATGGGAAACAATTGCAAAGATCTCTGTGTGCACTGTAATTATTTTACAGTTTTAATACTGGTTCTTAGTTGTTCTTGTTTCTTAGTTGTTTTTCGCTTTCCCTCAAGCGTCAACATATCAGTGACGCTTTTCCACAAACCATTCAAACCTGTCACCACTTGTGCTACCGCTTTTTGTGAGCTATGAATGTCAAGTGTTGGTGCAATTTGGTAGGGCTTCCACAAACATTATCTTTATACTAGGATTTGTGTGTGTATTGTGTATTAAACCTGGGACCTCGAAACGACGGAGAGGCTCAGTGGTTCACAACCCCACAATAGGCAACAGCAGGCCACCCACCCCACCGCCGCCCCACAACGAACCCAGACTAGTGTAACCCCAAGTGTTAGCGAGGTAGAGTAATTATGCTGTACGCGTACGTGGAGACAGTGTCTGCACAGCAATCGCCGACGTAGGGTAACTGAAGCGGAATAAAGAGAACCAGCCCGCATTTGCCGAGGCAGATGGAAAACCACCTTAAAAATCATCCACTGGCTGACTGGCATACCGGACCTAGACACTAATCTGAAGGGCGGATTCGTGCCGGGGATGGGCACGCCTTCCTGTTCGGGAAGCAGTGCGTTAGACCGCCCGGCTAGCAGGGCGGGCATATTCTAGGTTTAGTTGCAAAGTGTTTTGGAAGCTTCTTTCTGTAAATTTATAGCATTTTCACAGCGTCCCACAAATGAACAGTAGTCTTCCACCTGATATACTAACGACTAAGCCTATAAGATAGTTTGACTTCAAGAGTCTGGTGTCTGCGGGATTTCAGTAAGTCGAGTTGCATTGTAATCAAAAGATTCATCACCTCGGCTTTTGTGAGGCCTCCTTTTTTCACAGGGTACTTCATTGTAGGTTACTGTAGCATCTGCATAAAGACGTTAGGGTAAAGTGTGTATTGTCTTCCAGATTTTAGTAAACTATGCTTTCATGAAGCATGCTTGACGTTGCAGCAACATCAGGAAATGCCTCTCCATACGAGATAAAGTACACGTCCCTGCTGTGAAAGCTTTGATCTAAACCCATATTTCGTTTCATACCACATTTCATTGACGTTTTATTAATAAGTTATGGCCAGGTACTGCGTCAAATGCATTTCGAAAAACTAGAAAGACTGCGTATACGTTGATACAAGGTAGACTTATCTTTTGGCTTTCATAAAGTGATACGACGAAACAGTTTTGATGTATATAATTATGCCAGCCATATACGGAGTAGTGTTAGGTTTACACTAACTTTCTTAGACCTTCTTTGTAAAGGATGATTTAAAAATAGAATACAGCATTTTTCTTTACCTTTCCTGATCCTCTGTGTACAATTGTGTACATGAACTTTTACTTTATCTTAGCTGCAACAGTAATATATTTCACGATAAAATCTAAACTTGAGGTACAACTTCCTGAATGATCAATCTTTTCATCATGACCAAGTGGTGCCAATTCATGGAAAACAGTATGAAAATATCAGCAAGTTAATGTAGTAGTGCGCAGCAGCTCGTTACCACCAGAATACATAAATGTGCTTAGTTCGCTGCATTCCACACTTTAATGAAATACTGTTATTATTATTTTGGATGGTATTTATTGAATGGTAATTTTAGTATTGATGACGATAAATAATGTTTCGTAATTAGTTAGTTTTGTCCATAAAATGACGGCAAGTGTGGAAAGTATGTTATGAAAATAGGTACACATTTTAGTATAAGTCTTGCACTTCAAATCCTCAAAAAGTAACCAAAGAGCATTACCACATAAAGAAAAAATTTTCTTCCTCCAGAAAAAATTTGAGTCAGAAAGGGTTCATAGCACCAGTTGCATTTCTTCTTGTATGTCCGTTCAACCTTGGTGGTTGAAGACAAAACATCGTTGTGACTGTCTACGGTAACCAGTTCGTAGATATTGGCCACTGATGGAATTTTGTATACGATCGGCATCAGTTCAGGCCGCTGTGTTTCTTTTATTACAGTTTCATTTCCTGTGAAATCCTTGAGTGCCTTGACGCTACCCTTTGTGTCGCACACTGCCTTTGACAGTGATCAGAATTTCTTTGCAGTTTCTAAAAGGACGTTCAATGACGTTCTGCTATGGTAGTCGTTCAAAGGCCGACATAATTCCCTATTGACACTTAAACCCATTTCATTCAGCATCTCTGTTTCATTAATCTAGCATTGTGCCATATCGAACGGCACGGTTGTTTTCCCCGCCTCCAGAGGGTCATTTCGACATGAGCGTCGTACTGCAGCCGCGAGAACGCGGACGGTGCGTGTTCGTCCTTTTCGAGTGCTCCGCCATGACCGTGATGGTCGCAAGTAGAGCATAGCCCTACTAAAATTACTCATAGCTCACACTCCGCGTACTAGAGCTAGTTTCCTATTATCAAAGCGCTCAACATTACGCCCTAACCGTTCGCCAACAATTGGTCGGTCACTTTGTCTGTCTTCCTTGTTGTATTTAGATTCTGAGTACTGGATCTGGCACTTTTATTTGGTGTTTCACCACACATGATAACCACAAACACACACAACGAAGCTAAAGATATACACGCGTTCCATACACGCACTAACCAAAGTACTAGACGAGATTCAACGTCACATACACAGTTGATATAACCACAGAGATCAGGGTTTATTAGACAATTTTATCACGACATTACGTGAAGCCCAGTGTTTGAAGGCTCAAATTTATTGTTGCTTCTGGGGTAGCACATTCATAAACGTTACACCTTTGCACAACATGTTGTCAGAGCACATGATTAGCGCATTAGTCTGTCCAGTAGAAGATAATACTTTCAAATCTCTTGAAAGCCTAAAATTTTCCTTTCTTTATTTCTAGCTCTAATCAAAAGTCCCATTATTATTTTTATTCTACGAGTATTAATTGATTTAAAAGTACTTTTTATAAAATTTCCAGTACTTAGCTGCGTCATTTTCGTTACCGTTGACTTTTTTATTTGTTCTTAATTTTTCTTGCTCTCATTGTTCATTTTCGTTTGGAATCTGCCGGTGTCGTCTGTATCGTACAATGAAGTGCCAACCAGAGCTGCTCCTCAGTTGGTAAATCGGCAGTTCGAGTACCGCAGTTCAGTCACTGGTCACCGAAAACCAGTTGTCTACAGAGCACCTCGCATATTCGTCAAACATCGCTGCTGCCGCTTCCAACATCGTTCCGCGTCACGCATTAGCAGCATTTGTAAAGTGGTCCACATAGCCGAGCCGGAGCCGGCTGCCGATGTTGCGGCACAGTACAGGCAAGTGACAGACGTCAATTGGAAGCAATTTTAATTGAACTATAGCCAAAGCGCCCATCAGTCCCGCTCGCATCTATTCGTGACCACGGCTCGCTACTTTCGGCTTGGATGCGTTGAGTGGGGACAGCTGACGTCACGCCGCGTGTGAGAGTATTCGCATGCGACAACTGTCAAATCGGTACGAGCCTACGAGTTACCGAGCTCTCTAATGTTCCTACATTCACGTAACGAAGCGCCGGTCTTCACTTGTTACGACAGTTTTCAGGTGTTTACGGCATTTAGTTGAGCGTGAGTGAAAGTGAAGCCACGTCTATAATCGGAAATTCTACAACGTCGGCAGTCACAAAAAGAAACTGTTTTCTGTAAGCTAGCTGAGGGAACGTACTGTTTACTGAATAGTCTGGGAGTAAGAAAAACTAGCTGTACTTGGCAAAAATTTAAGGTTAGCTCTTCTTTGATTACTAAAAGTCTATAAAATATATCATACAAATTGCAGACATTATACTACTGCATTGGTCGATTCACTTCTTTATTTTATAAGTTTTGAGCTTGATGACAATTGATCTGACAGTTAACTTAACGAGAATTGTTCTCATGAAATATACGGGTGTATTAATCTTGTTTCTTATGACGTTTTCAGGAAGTTGTGGAAAGAGATACTCATCTTCGCATTGCCGATGTCCAGCGCAAGAATGAAGGTTGCGGACCTCTACCTGTCTATGAGACAAGCATAAACGGCGCGGTAAAGCTTAAGTTTAAAGAAGGCTGCTGCAGCTTTCAGTGCTGATAAACTGGTGGTTAGAGAGATATGAGTTCTCCTGTGCACAAACGACCTTTTAATATAATAAGTGCAGAAGGGTTCAAGCAAGAAGTCATAAATATAGGAGCGAAATGTGGACTGGTCACCGCCCAAGAGAGTCTACCTTCTGTAGCGAGGCACATGGCTGACCAGACGTGAAAGAGGCACTATCTAAAAACCAACGTGCAGTGACATGTGATTCTAGAGCTACCGTAAGAACAACTACCTAACTGTTACGTTATTCTGAATCGATGAGTCGACGGACACATGGAGAACGAAAAATAATATTACACCATTTAATAAGTTCCTCAATGTTCCGACGACTAGCGAAAATACGAGTAATATTACATAAATGTACGAACAGATGTCAGAACTATTGAAACGTCCCCTTAGAAAAATTTATACATAACTGTGCTTAAACTGAAACACAATATTTTTGGCGCAACGCAATCTGACTTCCAAAAATCCCTACGAAAGAATGACCCTGACTAACATTAACCTATACGTTTCACAAATCAGTTACCTCACAAAAATCTTCGTTACTCAAGCTACTGCAATACAGCGAGCACCACTACTGCCAGCTAAATAAAAGATACAAACTACAGAAGGCACTAACTACTGATAGGCATAGTTAGCGAATGAAAGATTTTAATAGAGAACAAACAATGTATTTACCTTAATAGTCATAATATATATATCAGTTCATGACACCAATTCTTACAAATTTGAAAACTCCGCCATCTCTCTCCCCACGTCCACCACTGCTGGCGGCTCACCTCCAACTGCACAACGCGACGCGCAGTTAGCATCCAGCTGCCGCTGCCCAACACTACAATGGCAGACAACAATGCAAACCAGCCACAGACTGCACACGGCACAGCCAGTGATTTTTATACAGAGCGCTACGTGGCGGCGGCGTTACCAATAAAAAACAGCCTACTTACACTATTTATGTCCCAGAACTGGAAAAAATTACCTTTCTTGCGGATCAGGAGGCTACCGATAAGAAAGGCCTGGAAACACATAAAAGTCTCCCATGTGTGTTACACTGTAGCAGTACAACACTGCAGCACAGTTTCAAAGAAATGTTTTTAAGGGATTAAATTCCTGCCGTATATAAATCAACCCTAGCTGGTCGTAAGTTGTTAGGGTTTATCAAGACGCTGCCTTAGATGCTAGCTTACGGAAGACATTACATCAGGACGAAGAAACTAGTTGAAACTGTGTGTATATAAGGCTACAGTCATTTCACATGCCAAAAGATCAAATAGCGTTCGGTCTGTCTGAATCCAGCAATTACGAGGCGATAAAGTCTCATCATAGTGCAACTATGGAAAGCTTTATGGAGTTCCAGCAGGTTTTTCAGTTGAGGCCACAGACGATCTGGAAGGCGAAAAAGAGCCAATGGCACCATTTGTAGTGCCACGGATCAATCGCTGCCAAAGTGCGACGACGTTCACCTTTAAAGGAAATGTTGCTGATACATGAAGAAAACTAAACTCCTTCCTAACAGGCCATGAAGGCCCAACGGTATCGACCGGCCGCCGCGTCACCCACAGCTCATAGGCGTCACTGGATGCGGATATAGAGGGGCATGTGGTCAGCACACCGCCCTCCCGGCCGTGTGTCAGTTTCCGCGACCGGAACTACATGAAAAGGAAAGAGAAATTTCTCAAAATGTTTGGCAAACATGAACGAAGTACCTGTCGCAAAAGAGAAGAAAGATTTAATGTCTTCTCCCACAATAAAATTAAAAAACCGGCGATAGTCTATCACAGAATCGAGAGAAAGACTAGAGAAATATAAAAACATGGTGAATACGCACGACGAGCCGGCCAGTTCACTTTCATAGTGGAAGACAAATGCTGGTACACCTCCTAAACTCAGTCAACTCTACAAAAGGTTTACTGTTGTATGGATTTTCAAATGCGTTCTGTGATGTTGGTTGGTATTAGATTTACGTCAAATGATGTACCTCTTACCGGTCAGGCAACGTTCTGCAAGAGAGTGCATTGACGGCAAACGTTTTTTACCTTCTAGAGCTGATGTTCTTTAAATGGTAGAGTAAATTTTAATCAAATTGAGTTATAATCATCTAGATTAAACCAGCCATCAATGTAAAGAAAAAGGTGTTAAGATAGGTCCAATTGTTTGGGAGCTACGATGCCACTGACAGACGTACAGGCAGATAAAGGCGTCCAACTTTTAAAAACACCACTCGTTTTACGTCGGGGGTTAAGATGTTAATAAGTTCACATGATTACAAAGTTTCTACACAATTCACCATTATCTGTAATAGTAAACAAAGTTATTCTTCCAACATCTGCGAAAATACATTAGGCTATAGCTTCTGTCTTCAAACTTGTTCCACAATATACCTATTTCAGAAGCTAAAATCCTGTCTACAGCTGAATAAACAGTTTAGAGAAAAGATGCAGTCTCAGGTATTTTCATCCTCTTCAGTGCTGTTTGATGTTAACGCTGCTCGTTATAAAGAAAATAAACTTTATCGATTCACCAAATATGGAAAAATAGTGAAATAATACTGTACTAAATAGATAAGAAGAAGCAGTCATAAGGAAAATAAAGGACGAACAAACATCACCGTAATTCTTTTTTTTTTATTAGTTTTACTCACGTCCACGGCAAATGTAATTAGAAACGATCTTGTAGGCCTAATACTTCGCCTAACTTAACCTGACTTATTCTAGTGACAATCACATCCATGTCAGGTTGAGGACTCGATTTCACAGCGGGAATGGTCTTGCTAGCCATTGCGTGACGCCTTAGCTAGCGGAGGCACTCCCGCGCGCTAAACGTTGATTCCATAAGTTATTGAAACCACGTAGAGGCAGGTACAAATATTGCCTTTCAAACATCACAATCTCTTCAGAACTCTTGAGGAATATGCCCATGTACATGGATACGGAAATATTTCTAGGGAAAAGCCCTTGAGCAGCTCGCACACGTATATACAAGAGAGTTTATCTGGATACGCTGAGGGCTACTGGGTAACTGAGACACAAAATCATTCGTCTCTTCACATAGGCGACTGTCCTAAATCGGTCGTAACTTTACGTTATAGTTAACTGGCTTATGAACTTCATTATATCAGTTAAACGTCAGTAACTGGTATAGCAGGCTGTATTAGTTCTGATTTTCTTCAGTTAAACGTCAGTAACTTGTATAGCATGTTGTATCAGGTCTGATTTTGTTTCTGGATATATTTCTTACAAGCGAACCTCCCCATCGCACCCCCCTCAGATTTAGTACAAGTTGGCACAGTGGATAGGCCTTGAAAAACTGAACACAGACCAATCGAGAAAACAGGAAGAAGTTATGTGGAACTATGAAAAAATTAGCAAAATATAAAAACTGAGTAGTTCATGCTGAAGATAGGTAACATCATGAGTAATGTGAATACATGAGCGCCGTGGTCTCGTGGTTAGCGCGTGCAGCTGTGGAATGAGAGGTCCTTGGTTCAAGTCTTCCCTCAAATGAAAAGTTCAATTTTTTAATTCCAGACAGTCACCAAAGTTCAGGCACTCACACATAATCAAATTCGCTCTCCAATATTGCAACACATGTTCAGATTTCCTTGGACATATGCAGTATTTGATGGTCTACACACGGAAAAATTTGAAAACGTTAAAAACACACGTTCTGACACAGCACAGGGAAAACTGTGTGACTGTGAAACTGTTGCATTCATTTGTTGCAGTTTATGTGACAAACTCTTATGTTTTCATCACTTTTTTGGAGTGCTTATCACATCCTCAAGAAAACCTAAATCGGGCAAGGTAGAAGAATCTTTTTACCTATTCGCCAAGTGTACATCTTAGGTGAGTCGACAACATATTGCTGTCATGTGACGCACGTGCCGTCACCATTGTCGTATAGAATATATAATACGTGTTTTCCTGTGGAGGAATCGGTTGACCTATGACCTTGCGATCAAATGTTTTCGGTTCCCATTGGAGAGGCACGTCCTTTCGTCTACTAATGGCACGGTTTTGCTGTGCAGTCGCCAGACGCTAATCTTATTACAGTGAACAGAGACGTCAATGAACAAACGGACAGATCATAACTGAAAACAAAACAAAACAAAATTAGCTTTTTACTGGAGTGAAGACTTGAAACAAGGACCTCTAGTTCCGCAGCTGCTCAAGCTAACCACGGGACCACGGCGCTCCCATTAGCCAGGATGTTGCCCATCTTCCGCATGGACTACTCAGTTTGTATATTTTGCTTATTTTTTCATAGTTCCACACAATTTCTTCCTGTTTTCCCGATTGGTCTGTGTTCAGTTTTTCAAGGCCTATCCACTGCGCCAACTTATAACTAAATCTGAGGGGAGTGCGATGGGGAGGTTCGATTGTTAGTTATATAATAATGCGTTATCATAAGCATATCTCAAAGATTTCACAAAGTGCTAGCGATACTACTGTAGACATGTGTCAGACAGGCGTGAGAAATCTGGCGCTGTGTTCAGGGTTGGCCTTGCACGGGACTGTCGGTGATGTGCGCCAGCCGGGAGTGCTGACTCGCCTCGCACGAGAGACAGCGCTGTCCGCACGGGGACTCCCTGGAACGGCAGTCTCGCTAGGCGCTCCCGGTGACGATAACGAGCGGGGCGTTTTACGGCCTCTAGCTGCAAGCACAGATGGCGTTACAGTCAGTCAACCGTAGCAAGTGGAATCGGCAACATCTCTCGAAGACTAGCTCCGTCGCCGCGGTAGAAGCGGAGGACGAGTCTGCCTCGCAACGCTTTTCTGTAATGGCGTGGTGGGCCTGAAGGTGTTGGGAGTAGAGGGCATGGGGACGAACTAGCAAATTCTGAACAGAGCCGTGACTGAGGTCATCGACAACCTACTACCGTTCTGTCATGCAGAGGTCACTACCGACTGCAAGGGCTTAGCCGCATTGTGGACACAACTGCCTGTTGGATTAAGTTCGTGACATTTCGCTGCCGGATGGGAAACGATCCCAGTCGAGGTGGAGAAAGGGGGAGGAAGGAGTACCACCTGATTACATTTGCAGTGCTTTTTTGGCCTACACAGCACACTGGGTGTCACTGAGTGTATTTACTAACGACGGCATTCTCCACAGACATCAGTGTGTGTCCTGTGATTAGTTTTAATTGTTTACTGATAGCTCACAGGACTGTCGGTGTTTACACTGTGACAGTGAGCCTTTCAGTTGTCGATTACGCGCTTGATTCTTTGGATCGTACGGTGGTTTGATTTAACCGCATCGTTAACGTGACTAAGTTTTGAAGCATTTCTGCTGAGAAACAGTCTTGTCACTTATTATATGTGAACAGTGACTGGTGAGTTTTGTAGTATAGGAATTTTTTAAGATATATGCAATGTACTTCGAAACAGATTTCGGCGCAGCTTGTTCTGTTACACATCTTTTAATAGTAGTAGTAGCAGTATAGCAGTGGTGCAATACATCCTTAGGTGTTATAATCACAGCTAAGTCTAGAAGCTGTATTGCCATCTTACGTTTTACTGATGAACTTGTCTCATGTATGATTATGGCAAAGGGTCAGCCATTGTAAACTGTTAGTATTGTTGCTCGGTTGTGAATAATGGGGCCAACGTTAGATTTTAATTCTTCTATTTAATTGAAGACAGTTTATTACTGATTTAGTCGAGCTGTACTTAAGGATCCTCTCCGGGCTAAATGAAAATTTTGTTTTATTGAAATTGTATTTCAGTTACGTTATCAGAAGTATTTTGATTTTCTTTGATATAATGCTTGTTAAACTGAGCCTCATGCCTACAGTCTTTAGTCTTTTGACTGGTTTGATGTTGCCTGCCCCATATACCTCTTCTGTGCCAGCCTCTTCATGTCGGCGTAGCACTTCCAACCTATGTTCACAATTATTTGCTAGGCGAATTCCAATCTCTGTCTTCGTCTACAGGTCCCACTAGTACCAAGAATTATTCCCTCATATCTTAACTGATGTCCTGTCATGCTGTACCATCTTCCCGTCAGTGTCTTCCATTCGCATCGCAAACGCTTCGAGACCGTTGTGTTACAGTTTTCCCACAGTCCATGTTTCCCTACATTTTCAGAAAATTCTTTCTCAAATTCTGATACAAGCACACTTATTTTGATCAAGAATGCCATTTTCCCCAGTCCTAGTCAGTCCTTTATGTCCTCCTTGCTCTCCATCGTAGGATATTTTGCTAGCAAGGTAGCACTGTTGCTTGACTTCATTTACTTCGTGGTCACCAACCCTGATGTTCAGTTTCTCACTGTTCTCATTTCTGCTACTTCTCATTACTTCTGTCTTTCTTCGATTTACTCTCAATCCATATTTTGTATTTATTAAACTCTTCATTCCATTCAGCATATTCTGTAGTACTACTTCACTTTCACTGAGGATAGTAGTGTCATCAGAAGATCTTATCAGTCATCTCAGCTTTAATTTTAATTCCGGTCTTGAACCTTTTCTTTATTTCCGTCATTGTTTCTCCGATGTATAGACAACTGTAGGGGCAAAAGACTACAACCATGTCTCACAACTTTTCTAATCCGAACACAATTCCCAATTTTCTCTGAATTTCGACCACCTTGGAACATTCTACATTGTCAAATGCTTTTTCCAGATCGACAACCTATAAATGTGTTTTGATTTTTCTTTAGCCTTGCTTTCATTATCAACCGCAACGTCAGAAATCCCTCTCTGATGCCTTTACCTTTCCTAAAGTTAAACTGGTCGTTATATAACAAATCCTCATTTTCCTTTCCCATTCTTCTGGTCAGCAACTGGGATGCGTGAGCTGTTAAGCTGATTGTGAGATTGTGCGGTAATTCTCGGACTTGTCGGCTTTTTCAGTCTCGGGAATTGTGTAGGTAAGTTTTTTTTCCGGAAGTATAAGGGTATATCGTCAGTCACATATATTCTACAAAATAACATGGATAGCCGTTTTGTTGCCACGTCCTCCAATATTTTAGAAATTTTAACGGAATATTACCTATTCCCTCTGCCTCCTCTTTCAGAGCCCTCTTAAATTATGATTCTAATACTGAATACCCTATCGCTTCCATGCAGCTGCTGTTTCTTCTTCTGTCGCCTTATCAAAGAAGTCCTACCCCTCATAGAAGCCTTAAATGTATTCTTTCCACCCACCCACTCCCCCCTCTGAATTAAACATTAGTATCCCCAATGCACTCTTAATTTACGCCATAGCTTTAGTTTGAGTAAAGATTGTTTCGACTTACCTATATGCTGAGTCAGTCCTTCCCGCAATCACTTCGTTTTCGATTTCATCACATAATTCTTGCATCGATTTAGTCTTTGCTCCCTGAATTTATTACTTATTTCATTTCTAAATGACTAACATGTTGTGCTCAGGAATTTCCCTGAATACTATAGTAATTTCTTCTTTCATCGATCAGCTGAAGTATTTCTTCTGTTACCCATGGTTTCTACTCAGTAACATTCTTTGTACCGACGTTTTTCACTCTAACATATGTGACTGCAGTTTTCAAAGTTATCCATTCCTCATCAACTAAACGGCCACCTGAGATAATTCTTATCGCAGTATCTATTATCTCAGACAACTATAACCATACCTCTTCATTCATTAGTGCTTCCATATCCCACTTGTTTCCTGTCTAGTCTCTTAATCTTCGGGCTACTTTCATCTCGACTAAATTGTGATCTGATTCTATATATGATCCTATGTACCCCTCACAATCCGATAGCTGATATCGGAATCTCTACCTATGACGTAATCTAACTGAGATCTTCCCGTATCTCCCGGCATTTTCCAAATATACCTGCTACTCTTGTCATATTCGCTATTACTAGCTGAAATTTATTGCAGGACTCAGTTAACACCTCTCCTCTCTTATTCCGAGTACAAAGCCCATATTCTCCCATAACCCTTGGTTCCACTCCTTCTTACAACCGCATTGAAATCCGCCATGACTATTAGCCCCTTTAATATCCCCATATGTTATTTCTACCTCTTCACCTTCTGCCTGCATCGACAGCTTATTTACCTGAACTATCGATGTCGGTGTTGCTTAGCTGTAGATGCTAAGGAGAACAATCCTCTCATTGAACTGCTCATCCTAACTCACTCTCTATACTGCCTACCTATTCATCAGGAATCGTACTACCGATATACCATTTTCTGCCGCTGTTGATATTATGCTGTAGTCATCTGACCATAAATCCTTGTGTTCTTCCTATTTCACTTCATTGGCCCTCTCTATATGTAGTGTGACCCACAGCATTTCCCCATTTTTGATTTTGTACGAGGGTCGGTCAAAAAGTAATGCCTCCCATTTTTTTTCTACTTAAAAAAATTAAGTTACGTGAAAAATTTAAATTTGGCGCCATTCCTCAAACCTTCTTCTGCAATCCACTGCAGTAGTAACTTTCTGTGTCAACAGGTGGCAGCACAGCAGAAGTTTGTAAGATGGCCGACATCGATGTTCGTTTGAGACAGCGTTGTGTGATTGAATTCTTGAATGCAGAAGGTGAAACGCCCATACGCATTCATGAAAGACTGAAGAAGGTGTATAGTGTTGTGACAGTGGATGTCAGCACTGTTAGACGATGGGTTCGTCGTTGTAAGGAAGCTGAAGGGCAAACACCGTTGACTGACGAAAAGCGGAGCGGCAGGCCGGTGAGTGCAGTGACTCCACACAACATTCAGCAAGTTGATGACATCATTCGTGGTGACGGTCGGGGGACTGCAGATGAAGTGTGTCGCATTATTTCTCTTAGTAAAGGTAGTGTGATCACGATCATTAAACAATTGGGGTACTCAAAAGTTTGTGCACGGTGGGTTCCAAGAATGTTAACCGATCAGAATAAAGAGGCAAGGAAAGCAATAGCCTCCCAACACTTGCAGCGCTTCCGTTTGGAGGGAGATGAGTTTCTGAAAAAAATTGTGACCGGGGACGAAACATGGGTGCATTTTTTTGAACCCGAATCAAAGAGGCAGTCAATGGAGTGGCGTCACACAAGCTCGCCGAGGAAGAAAAAATTCAAAACAGTGCGATCGGCAGGGAAAGTTATGGCAACGGTTTTCTGGGATACAGAGGGTGTGATTCTGGTTGATTTTTTGGAGCAGGGATGCACAATAAATTCTGTTCAATACGTCACAACCCTCATAAAACTTAAAGCACGTCTTCAGCGAGTTCGCCCAACAAAATCAATGGCAGATGTTCTTCTTTTGCATGACAATGCAAGACCACACACCAGTCGTCACACCTCTGACGAGATTGTCAAAATTGGATGGGAAGTTTTGCCTCATCCCCCATACAGCCCTGACCTGTCACCATCAGACTTCCATCTGTTCGGGCCACTAAAAGAAGCTCATCGTGGGATTCGTTTTGAAGATGAGGAGGCCGTCAAAACATCCGTGCGTCAATGGCTTAGGAAGCAGAGCTGTGATTTTTACCGTGCTGGGATACATGCCCTTGTTCAAAGATGGACCAAAACTGTAGAGATGGGCGGAGATTACATTGAAAAATGACAAAATGATCCTCAATGTTGTGGTTTTCAACCTATGTAATTGCATTTAAATTTCCTGACAATTAAACGTAGAAAAAAAATAGGAGGCATTACTTTTTGACTGACCCTAATAGCTTCCTTGCCACGTTCAGACTGCTGACTGCCCACACCTCTACAGACACAGAAAACCCCGAAGCGCCGACCCATCATCAACAGTTGTACTAGGTACATACATACAGTATATCGCCGACGGTGAAGACAACCATGTACGCATAATACTGCTCCCACCAGCCTGCGACCGTGGCGCGCTGCACGTTTCGAGCCGCCGTTCACCTCGATGACGGCGTTTGTGAGGCGGTCATCTACCTGGTGTAGCAAAAATGTAATTCTCTCGAAGAGCCGACACGTTTACATTGATCGACAGTCATATCCCGATGGTCCCTTTCCCACTCCAATCGTAAATGACGATGTCGTCGGGTCAAAATGTCAAAATGTTGGGTCAAGATGTGGCCTGCTGGGGAGCTCTGTGTAAAGCAATATACAATAACGTATTCTTCGAAACACTACTGCGTGTTAACGCATTTTGGTCTTTCAGCAGAGATACCACAGATAGTCATCTATCCTACTTTACCGAGTAGACGAGCTTGCGCTGTGAAGAGTAGTGGAAGCCAAATCATTTGACTCCAAGTGGTAGTTTCAATGTCCTTCTACCTCATTCCATTGATGCTCACTACCGTACCAAATGAACATTAGACCAGCTTCGCCATTTTCCAGATACTAGTACATAGGCTCTACGTAATAGTAGACTACCCTTGGTAAGAGTCACTAATCTCAATGGATTTCCCCATCTGGAGTCCACATCATCGCTCGTGTGATCCCCTGTCCGCGTCTGCTCCACTTTGATACTTTTGTTAGTGGGCCATGTGCCACATCACCACTAGGCCGCATACATCGTCCCGTTTTATTTAGGTTTATCAGTGAATGTATCGTATGCTTAGCGTTCTCCTTTATTTTTGTCGTAGTTTCTCTGCACCTCCTTGGCACTAAATGTTGTGTCTTACTTCCTGAGATATGACTCTACACCCTTATATCATGTTTACTGAACACATAAATCATCCTACTCGTTTTAGTTACTTTTCCTGTTTGGTAATCATACTTACTGTTGCTGTTTCATGTTCACTGTAGCTGATATTTGGTTAAATATATTTCCATGGTGAGTGTCCGTCTATATATATATATATATATATATATATATATATATATGTGTGTGTGTGTGTGTGTGGGATTGCTCTAACTACTCTACTTCACGACAAAGGTATATCAGCTGTCTCTCCTTAAAATGGAAGATATTCATCATAATTATCGCCAAATGCACAGAGAAAAATGTTAGATATTAATCAATAAAGGAAGAATATTGTGTTGGAATCGAAAATAGCGTGATAGACCATTTGCAAGTTATGAAAAAAAATCTAAAGTATATATTACTAAGTCTTAATAGTTTTTGAGACATCTTTTGACTCAATTTCAACAAAGTCTAAACGTCAACGCTATAGCGTCTACCATGCTGCATCGAGATACTGGGATATCAGAATGGAAAGAAGTGGCGAAGGAAGATTCAGTACAAGCACTCCTAGAGGAAGTTTTTAAATCCTTCTTCTTCATCTTCACGTCTCTCGCACTGGTGCAGGATAAGCGTGGCATGGTTAGCTTAAGGGGGCCCCCAATACAATCGTTACCCCAAGGTACGAAATATTTGTACCCCAGAAGTCTGCTATTCACTTAAAGGGTTGTGGGAAACCACCTAAAAATCACATCCATGCTGGTGAGGGATCCAACCCTGGCCGTTAAGCCTCCAAGCAGATTCGATCTAGGTCCATCCCAATTCCCAGACCCAGAACCGACGCTTTAACTCTTGCCGCTATCTGGATGACTTAAGTTTACAAATCCTTAAATTGGGAAAACGAAATGCTGCGGTCTCAGATTCAGGGCGGATTTCGTATTCAGCCAATGGTTATGAGAGCCAGTCACTGACGTAAATCTGGACTGAGGTTCTACGGTTGAGCCAGCTCGGGACCCTGCAACGTAGCGCCTTACTGTCAGTGGTGGAATGCATCGCTACATGCCTCTCCGCGGTTCCACTGCCGTGTACTTGAAGGGGGCCTCCTGCCGTTACAAAAAAATGGGCCAAATGGCTCTGAGCACTATGGGACTTAACATCTGAGCTCATCAATCCCGTAGAACTTAGAACTACTTAAACCTAACTAACCTAAGGACACACACATCCATGCCCGAGGCAGGATTCGAACCTGCGACCGTAGCGGTCGGCCGGTTCCAGACTGTAGCGCCTTGAACCTCTCGGCCACTCCGGCCGGCTCCTGCCGCTACTCATCCTGACTGAACAAGGATAAATGCTCACGGCGTAGCTGGTAGCATCATTCCACAGACGCCGTATATTCGACGCACGCTGTCATCTCGTCATCACTCAAGTGTGTTACTAATATTGTAGAACCTCATAGAGCAGCGTCACACACTAGGCGACGTTTCTGATCTACTAGTCAATAGCTAGTCATAATACTTTCGGATTCCATCTACATCCACCAAGTGCCCAGTGGATATGGGTCACGCAGGGTGCAGTGTAAGCCAGTTGAGACGGAAAGCATAGCTGCGCCCCCAAATGATCCCGGATATCTCTTCTAGATTTACTGATACGGGTGCAGTTTTTGTATTGTCTCTCGAAATGTCTCAAAAAATACTGTCTGCCTTTTCTTCCGACTGAGAAGGTCAAATATTGGAGACATATCTGCAACAAAATATTTGTAGTTCAAAAATGGTTCAAATAGCTCTAGAACCTAGAAATGCTTAAACCTACCTAACCTATGGACATCACTCACATCCATGCCCGAGGCAGGATTTGAACCTGCGGCTTAGCGTATTTGTAGTTCATTAAATGTATCAATTATATACAAAATTTATTATTCCGAAACGCAAAGAGGCGAAAACTATTGGCAAATTACAGAATTATGCTTGAAATCTACAATTTAACTTACTACCTTTCCTGTTGAACTGTATGCAGGCATGCCAAGTGATGATACACAATCCACTTGTTTGGTTTCGCTGTGACATTCCCCCTGTTCCACACTTCCTTTGCTAGTATCTATAAAATTTAACTTAAAACGCCATGAAATATACCTTCATCGAAAATTTAAAAATACATGCTTAATTATAATTTTTTCATGTTCTTGCAGTAGTAGTATCTTATCCATCTCTGGTACTATATTCCGAAATTGGCATACAATACGTTATTTACTATGTGGATGAAGTAATCTTCGTATTTCTCTTTCGTATTTATTTTTGGAAATTTGTGGTGAGTTCCTATGGCACCAAACTGCTGAGGTAATCGGCCCTAGGCTTACACACTACTTAATATAGCTTAAACTAACTTAGGCTAAGGACTACACCCCCCCCCCCCCCTCCCATACACACAGACGCATGCCCGAGGGAGGACTCGAACCTCCTTCGGGGGAAACCGCGCGGAACGTAGCGAGCATCAACATCTACATTTATACTCCGCAAGCCACCCAACGGTGTGTTGCGGGGGGCACTTTACGTGCCACTGTAATTAACTCCCTTTCCTGTTCCAGTCGCGTATGGTTCGCGGGAAGAACAACTGTCTGATAGCCTCATTGTGCGCTCGAATCTCTATAATTTTACATTCGTGATCTCCTCGGGAGGTATAAGTAGGGGGAAGCAATATATTCGATACCTCATCCTGAAACGCACCCTCTCGAAACCTGGACTGCAAGCTACACCGCGATGCAGAGCGCCTCTCTTGCAGAGTCTGCCACTTGAGTTTGCTAAACATCTCCGTAACGCTATCACGGTTACCAAATAACCCTGTGACGAAACGCGCCGCTCTTCTTTGGATCTTCTCTATCTCCTCCGTCAACCCGACCCGGCACGGATCCCACACTGCTGAGCAATACTCAAGTATAGGTGGAACGAGTGTTTTGTAAGCCACCTCCTTTGTTGATGGACTACATTTTCCAAGGACTCTTCCAATGAATCTCAACCTAGTACCCGCCTTACCAACAATTAATTTTATATGATCATTCCACTTCAAATCCTTCCGCACACATTCTCCCAGATATTTTACAGAAGTCACTGCCACCAGTGTTCGTTCTGCTATCATATAATCATACAATAATGGATCCTTCTTTTTATGTATTCGCAAAACATTACATTTGTCTATGTTAAGGGTCAGTTGCCACTCCCTACACCAAGTGCCTATCTGCTGTAGATCTTCCTGCATTTCGCTACAATTTTCAAATGCTGCAACTTCTCTGTATAGTACAGCATCATCCGCGAAAAGCCGCATGGAACTTCCGACACTATCTACTAGGTCATTTATATATATTGTGAAAAGCAATGGTCCCATAACACACCCCTGTGACACGCCAAAGTTTACTTTAACGTCTGTAGACGCCTGTCCATTGATAACAACATGCTGTGTTCTGTTTGCTAAAAACTCTTCAATCGAGCCACATAGCTGGTCTGATGTTCCGTAGGTGACAGTGCGGTACTGTATCGAACGCCTTCCGGAAGTCTAGGAAAATAGCATCTACCTGGGAGCCTGTATCTAATATTTTCTGGGTCTCATCAACAAATAAAGCGAGTTGGGTCTCACACGATCGCTGTTTCCGGGATCCATTTTGATTCCTACAGAGTAGATTCTGGGTTTCCAAAAACGACATGATACGCGAGCAAAAAACATGTTCTAAAATTCTACAACAGATCGACGTCAGATATAGAGGTCTACAGTTTTGCAAATCTGCTCCACGACCCTTCTTGAAGACTGGGACTACCTGTGCTCTTTTCCAATCATTTGGAACCTTCCGTTCCTCTAGAGACTTGCGGTACACGGCTGTTAGAAGGGGATCAAGTACTCTGTGTAGAATCGAATTGGTATCCCGTCAGGTCCAGTGGACTTTCCTCTGTTGAGTGATTCCAGTTGCTTTTCTATTCCTTGGACAGTTATTTCGATGTCAGCCATTTTTTCGTTTGTGCGAGGATTTAGAGAAGGAACTGCAGTGCGGTCTTCCTCTGTGAAACAGCTTTGGAAAAAGGTGCTTAGTGTTTCAACTTAACGCGTGTCATCCTCTGTTTCAATGCCATCAACATCCCGGAGTGTCTGGATATGCTGTTTCGAGCCACTTACTGATTTAGCGTAAGACCAGAACATCCTAGGATTTTCTGTCATGTCGGTATATAGAATTTTACTTTCAAATTCACTGAACGCTTCACGCATAGCCCTCTTTACGCTAACTTTGACATCGTTTAGCTTCTGTTTGTCTGAGAGGTTTTGGCTGCGTTTACACTTGGAGTGAAGCTCTCTTTGCTTTCGCAGTAGTTTCCTAACTCTGTTGTTGAACCACGGTGGGTTTTTCCCGCCCCTCACAGTTTTACTCAGCACGTAACGGTCTAAAACGCATTTTACGATTGCCTTGAATTTTTTCCATTAACACTCAACATTGACAGTGTCGGAACAGAAATTTTCGTTTTGATCTGTTACGTAGTCTGAAATCAGCCTTCTATTACTCTTGCTAAACAGATAAACCTTCCTCCCTTTTTTTATATTCCTATTAACTTCCATATTCAGGGATGATGCAACGGCCTTATGATCACTGATTCCCTGTTCTGCACTTACAGAGTCGAAAAGTTCGGGTCTGTTTGTTATCAGTAGGTCAAAGATGTTATCTCCACGAGTCGGTTCTCTGTTTAATTACTCGAGGTAATTTTCGGATAGTGCACTCAGTATAATGTCACTCGATGCTCTGTCCCTACAACCCGTCCTAAACATCTAAGTGTCCCAGTCTATATCTGCTTCATTTAAATCTCCACCCAAGACCATCAAATGCTGAGAAAATTTATGTGAAATGTATTCCAAATTTTCTCTCAATTGTTCTGCCACTCAGGCTGCTGAATCGGGAGGTCGGTAAAAGGAGCCAACTATGAACCTAGCTCGGTTGTTAAGTGTAACCTCCACCCATGATAGTTCACAGGAACTATCCACTTCTACTTCACTACAGGATAAACTACTACTAACAGCGACAAACACGCCACCACCAGTTGCACGCAATCTATCCTTTCTAATCACCGTATGTACCTTTGTAAAAATTTCGGCAGAATTTATCTCTGGCTCTAGCCAGCTTTCTGTACCTATAACGAATTCAGCTTCGATGCTTTCTATCAGCGCTTGAAGTTCCGGTACTTTACCAATGCAACTTCGACAGTTAACAATTACAATACCGATTGCTGCTTGGACCCCGCATGTCCTGACTTTGCCGCGCACCCTTTGAGGCTGCTGCCCTTGCTAATCAGATAAACCTTCCTCCCTTTTTTTATATTCCTATTACTTGACCGAGGCCATGTAACCTAAAAAAACCGCCCAGTCCACGCCACATAACCCCTGCACCCGTGTAGCCGTTTGCTGCGTGTAGTGGACTCCTGGCCTATCCAGCGGAACCCGAAACCCCACCACCCTATGGCGCAAGTCGAGGAATCTGCAGCCCACACGGTCGCAGAACCGTCTCAGCCTCTGATTCAGACCCTCCACTCGGCTCTGTACCAAAGGTCATCAGTCAGTCCTGTCGACGATGCTGCAGATGGTGAGCTCTGCTTTCATCCCGCTAGCGAGACTGGCAGTCTTCACCAAATCAGATAGCCGCCGGAAGCCAGAGTGAATTTTCTCCGATCCATAGCGACACACATCGTTGGTGCCGACATGAGCAATCACCTGCTGATGCGTGCACCCTGTACCCTTCATGGTATCCGGAAGGACCCTTTCCACATCTGAAATGACTCCCCCCAGTATGCACACGGAGTGAACATTGGTTTTCTTCCCCTCTCGTGCTGCCATATCCCTAAGGGGCCCCATCACGTGCCTGACGTTGGAGCTCCTAACTACCAGTAAGCCCACCCTCTGCGACCGCCCGGATCTTGCAGACTGAGGGGCAACCTCTGGAAGAGGACAAGCAGCCATGTCCGGCCGAAGATCAGTATCAGCCTGAGACAGACCTTGAAACCGGTTCGTCAGACAAACTGGAGAGGTCTTCCGTTCAGCCCTGCGGAATGTCTTTCGCTACCTGCCACACCTCGAGATGACTTCCCACTCTACCAACCTCCTATAATCGCGACGCTACCATGCACGGCTTCTACATATTTGCCAATTCCTTCGTGAGAACTACTTTTGGAACAAGCCGATAAATTTTAGACCAAATGGCAATGTCCGAACTGTGAAGGTGACGGAATTAAATGCCGAAGCAACACTTAAAACCAAAGAGTCGCTTATTTTGTGAGACTAAACCGCAGATTACTACACCCAGTGAGTGTGTCGTTGCGGTTTCCCTTTGCTAGACGTCATGTGAAAGCTCTTTGTACAAGGGTTCTGTTGCACAGCTTCCGTTGTACCAGTAATGACTAGTGCAATGCTACAGCCGCAGCCGTATCTGCTGCACGTCGCAGCCTGCATTCAAATTGCGGCATGTGCTACCACGTGCAGGGTGTCGCTGCAGGTTGTCCAGTAGCAGCCTCGGACCGCTGTCGCCCCTGGGACGCTGTCTGCAGCCGCTGCTTCGGCGCTTCGGCGAACTTCGCGAGGTATCTGCTAGCAGTATTGGGCACCTGCGCTACAGCTGTCCATGAACGGTATACGAGCATCGTGTAATAAAGAGTGTTGCCGTTTTTTAAGAATTTTCGGTTTCGTACTCGTCACTGTACTGCCGATCCCATCGCAAAGTGTCCCACATACCCCACTCTGAAGTCACAAGCCACAGTAGTGTCAGGTGGCTGTAACAGAAGAACGGATAAATCATATCTCAGCAACCATTGTTCAACTGACTTTTGTACTGTTTGCCTCGAGCGAAGCCAATCTTCAAGAAAGGGTGGCGGAATACAAGTTTAGATATAGCCTGACGACCAATCGTAATAATTCTAAAAATAACAGTGTACAGGTAAGTACTCAAGAAAAAAAGTATACATTTTCAATAAAGTATGGAAGTGGATTATGCAATTTTGCATTCAAGCCTTATGGTTGTTTTGGTAACTAAATAGTGTATTCATAATGAACTCCAATGCGTTTGAAAAGGGAAGTTTAGAATTAGTGTGAGTAACCAATTTTCAGTCAGGGAAATAAGGCATGAACTTAACGCGATGAATGCTGAAAACTAAAGGTTGCTCAGAGAGATGCATGTTAGAAATTGCCGCAAAATACTGGAACAGAAACGAATTGGGACAAAGAAGTGACTGGAGTGGAATGGAGAACATTTCAGAATTATGTATGGCAGACTGACTAAGGAAATTCTGAGCTTGATTCCAGAAGATGAAACAATGTTGAGACGGCAGCCTTTTGCAAGGTGGGTGCTTGTATTAGAAAACAGGCACGCGTGCAATAGTCTAGAAGAGGCCTCTGTCCAGCTTAGCCGTCAAACGGATATTGTCTGCCAGGGGCAAATCGTCCATAGTAAGAAACCCAGCCACAGACTGCCCAAAATTTGATTCACTATTAATGAATTCATTAGGCACGAAGACTTCAGGTAATACTGTAGCACTGAGCCGTGATCTACACTAACCACGTGTTGCCACTAGAGCACCCTGGTGAAGCTCTCATCTGACGGGTGGAACTAGTAAAAGTGTGTCATGTAGTGTGCTTTATCTGAATATCAAGTGGTTTGTGATAATGATCATGTTAATAACATTGATGCCATACAGACTACAGAGTTAATATTCTGTCCGCTTTTTTTCTTAGAGAAATGTTTTTCCCCCCTTCCAGTTTTCTCCTCCATAATGGGACTACACAGTGGAAAACGCCAATGAGGTCAAGGCTCTACTCAATCTAATTTAACGCTCAAGTGCACTGAGTGTCGGTGCTCAAGGTGCAACACCCTCACTACAATCCAGATGCATGGAAATGAATTGGGCAAAGGGAAACGAAAGGAATGGTTGGCACTCGCAAATGGACCATATCTGTGTTCCCTGATAACATTAGTTCTTACTTCGTAACGAAGGAAACTATCAGCTACTATAGCAAAACAATGATTTCAGATCTTCTACATTTATTGACTACAAGTTCAAATGATAAAGCTCAGAACAAAGATTGGGTAAATTAACTCGTTACGAAGGCTCGAGTGCAACTGTGCATTATAAGATAGTGGGAAGGAAGGGACCAGAAATGTTCTAACAGAATTGATTGAATGGTTAGGAGATGTGTCAACCTGCGCTAATTAATTATTAATCGTAGAATTAAATTGGTGGTGATGACAGCATTGCAAAGTTAGTGAGTGAAAGAATAAGAAATTTAGAGAACAAAATGAGGGCCGAGTGGTAGCCTTCAAAGCGACTGATCATTTGATATGAATCAATGCCCCTTTC
The DNA here is from genome assembly GCF_023897955.1 of Schistocerca gregaria. Classification (NCBI taxonomy): domain Eukaryota; kingdom Metazoa; phylum Arthropoda; class Insecta; order Orthoptera; family Acrididae; genus Schistocerca; species Schistocerca gregaria. The sequence continues at coordinate 204,840,996 of NC_064924.1, forward strand.
ATTCTGTACGATATTCGTACGCCTTTTGGCTGTGAAATTTACGTCAGTTGCACGAGACGAAGCATCGCGAGGCCGCAAGCGGAAATAGACTGTGGTAAAGTGCAACCTATCTGCTCTCCATAAAATTTCTGATTGTCCTCTGAATTGCTAAAGCTGAATCGATTGCTCCAGTTACAGACGACCGCCTCCAACAAATTCCGAACATCGAATCACCTAGTAAGCTTGTGCGTCTTGCTGCTTCATCGTGTGAGCCTACGAAAACTGCAGTTAAAGCAAATGTGAGACCGAGAATCTTATTCTCCTAATGAAAAACCACTAACAGTTATTCTCGAAGATTTAGTGGCACTTTTTGGAAGATTCCAGTGCTGACGCATGACAACCCTTCGTTCGAGAAAGTTGTGAGCGCCGACGTACGACAAATCGCGAGTCCCAAATATGTGTGCGTCAACAAGCCATAAGCGGTTCCGCCAGAACTTTACGTAAATTTCTATTCGCATTGTTTACAATTGTGGCCCCGGTGGCCCAGCAGCACGAGACCAATGACTCGCCTGTGGAGGCGTCCTATGACTCTTACACAAGAGTCCGTTATTACCTTTACGAGGGACGCAGTACTGCGATTGTGGCCAAGTTCCTTTCACAGAAATCTCCTTGTTGATATTCGCCACTGCGGAGAGGATTGAGGGTAGTCACTGAACCCACAGCACGCAATTTCCGTCTTCTGCGAGCATTGCTAATCCAGTCAAAGGGTCACGCTGCTCTCAGTTGCAGAGATGGGGGCTCAGGCGCGCAGAAGTTTTCACCCACCGTCGTGTGTCCGGTAATTCACCTGCTGAAGCTGGCGGAAAGTGCTGCTCCTTAATTCCAGTCTCAGCTAAGTTCAAAAATGGTTCAAATGGCGCTGAGCACTATGGCACTTAACTTTTGAGGTCATCAGTCGCCTAGAACTTAGATCTACTTAAACCTAACTAACATAAGGACATCACACACATGCATGCTCGAGGCAGGATTCGAACCTGCGACTGTAGCTGTCGCGCGGTTCCAGACTGTAGCGCCTAGAACCGCTCGGCCACACCGGCCGGCTTCAGCTAAGTATCAGAGAAGTGGATTCATCAAGAATTTTACAATGAAGGGAAAAGGAAGGAAATACTCTGCAGTCATCATGCACTAAAATGGATAACACCCATCTATTGTAGAGAAAACTGATCAACCATATCGAGGAATAAAGTTTTCTGTGTGAAAAAGAATGAGCTAGAGGCTGGCTACAGCCTGGCATATTTCAACAGCAAAGTTTCGTGTCCTCCTACGTGCTCAGTCCATGTCAGTCTCCTAGTGACTGAAATGCTCTGCATGTCAATTGTGGCTACAGAATTACGCACATGACAAAGGTGCAAACTTAAAGAGCTTAACTCGACGACTGCAATAATTCAAACTTTACTCATAGCATAATACGATGCGGTACCATATTGCAGTGCCGGTGTTGTTTCACATTGTGATTCATACGTTCCTTGCATGCATGTCCAAAGTAAAATTGTATCGTGTATTGTGTATTGAACCGGGGACCTAGAAACGACGGACAGGTTCGTCCCGCCATAGCCCTCGGTGGTTCACAACCTCACAACAGGCCACACCCGTCCACCCGCTTCACCACCGCCCCACACAGTATCTAATGTTGTAACATTGCATCGTAATTCGGACAGCACAGTATTCGCAATAACATATACATAATGGATGTACCGAATACAGGTTGTAGACAATGATTCATGATATATGAAAGATTAGGTCTGGTCATGAATCGTGCTCGGACAGCCTAATGGTAAAACGACTCTCACGATAAGCGGGAAATTCGTGCTCGAGTCTCAGCCTGGCACAAGTTATCATTGTCATCATTCCATTTTCCAACTGATGGTTGTCCACATTCACAACTGTGAATACATTTCATGCAATACGCAACAGCTGCAGGGCAAACTTTAAATTACGGCTAGGAACAACAGGAAACATATAGCCATTCGTTTGGTAGGTTTCAGGAGTTCTCGCGAAACTTTAAATGAGTAAAGTTTGAACTAACTTCCTTTTCCAGATATCACGTGAACTTCTCTGCTATTAATAAGGAATAGAAATTCTGAAACTTTACACCGTACCTTTTTTCCAGTTGGCCAGTATTAGATTTAACGTTTCCCTTACTGTCCAGTAAGCAAGGAAGCAGTATATATTACTTACATAAAGAGTACTCGGGGCAATAATGGTACTTACGCATCGAGAGAACGGACCATTTCCTCTAAACTGACAATGTGCTCTGCTCGGCAGTCAGATGCGTCCCGTGTCTTCTGGTCAGCACACTGGACTGGTATTCGAGAGGGCAGTAGTTATATTTCCCCTCTGGCCACACAGATTTATGAATTTCGCAATTTCCCAAAATCGCTCTAGGCAAATGACGGGATGGTTCATGCTGAAATATAACATAAATTGTGCGGCTGCAATAACATCGCTAACAACGGAACGTTTAGCGTGTGTTACTTGCTTCACGTGTGCAGCGCACCCCTCATTAAAAAATTCTCACACTAAACGTTCACTAATGCAGTCAAAGGAATTGTGTCATGCTGGATGGATTTTCTGGTTGTGTATTAAACATGGCTTGAAATGTACGAACAGCATTTGGTGCCGGAATATCCAGCTGTGCTTCATCCCCACATGAATAATAGGCAACATTTGAGTGTACTGCCGAAAGGAACCGATCCGGCAGCCATCGTTCGTTGCACAAATTAAGACTAGTTGCATCTAAAGCGATCAACACGTATCAGCGGAAGGTATTTCGTTCACTCGTTTAAGATATTTGTGGTTCGCTGTCTTCCTGAGTACATTATCTGCCTATTAATGACTCTCCTAGGCATGTGTGTCTCTGTCACAGCAACCTTGGCCTCTCCTGACGGATGACATACTTGCGTATTGTGGATGTGTGCCTGGCGATTATTACCGTTACTCCACTGCAATACACCAACGCATGACATGTGCAGGGTCTACGTTCACTTTTCAGTGATGGCAGTCATCCCCACCAGACACTGGTCCATTTCCTGTGCACAAAATCAGTTTCTTGTTTGACGGCAACTTGATTATTACAATTTATTCGGAGCGGGTAGTTTTTTTTTCATTCCGGCTATTACTTTCAATCTTTGTTTATATGAATTGCATGCATGACTAAATGTCGTAACTTTAAAGTTTACCTGAAATTCGCTGATAGCTGGAAAGCACGGTGACATGTCCTCATGCACGTCGGAAGTCGCCCAGTGAGAACGAGCACCTATCATACACGGAAACGTCTAAGAAACCGGTATAGGCATGCACATTCAAATACGGAGATCTGTAAACAGGCATAATACGGCCCTGAGGTCGGCAACGCCTATGTGAGACAACATGTCTGGCGCAGTTCTTAGACCAGTTAGTGATGCCACAAGTTTAAGTAGGTTTGAAAGTGGTGTTACAGTTTGTGTACGAGTGTTAGGACACAGCATCTACGACGTATCTATGAATTTGGAATTTTTCCGTACGACCATTCCACGAGTGTACCGTGAATACAAGGAATCCGGTAAAACATCAAATTTCCGACATCGCAGCTGCCGGAAAAAGATCCTGCAAGAACGGGACCAACGACGACCGAAGAGAATCGATCAACATGACAGAAGTACAACCCTTCCGAAAATTGCTGCAGATTTCAATTCTGGGCTATCAAGAAGTGTTAGCGTGCGAACCATTCAATGAAACATCATCATGGGCTTTCCGAGCTGAAGGTTTACTTGTGTACCCTTGATGACTGCACGACACAAAGCATTTCCCCACGCCTTGGCCCATCAACACCGAAGTTGGACTGTTGTTAGACGAGTCTCGTTCAAAATTGTATCGAGTGGATGGACGTATACGGGTGCGGGGACAGCCTCATGAATCCATGGACACCGATTTGACAGCAAGGGACTGTTCAAGCTGGTGGAGGCTCCGTAACGATGTGGTGGGCGTGCAGTTGGAGTGATTTGGGACCCTTGATAAGTGCAGATATGATTCTAACAGGAAACACATACGTAAGCATGCCAGGAGGACAATGCGACACGACAGGACAGGTCTATAATTGCTACCGAGATGCTCCAGAAACACTCTTCTGACTCTGTACACATTATTGTTCGTATCTGGGATGCCTTGCAACGTGCTGTTCAGAAGAGATCTCCACCGAGTGGCACTCTTACAGATTTATATTCAACCCTGTAGGATTCAAGGCTTCAATTCCCTCCAGCACGACTTCAAACATTAGTCGAGTCCACCTTGTGTTACTATACTTCTGCGTGCTCGTGGGTGCCCTACGTGTAATTAGGCGGTTGTAACGGTTTCTTTGGCTCTTCACTGTACAACAATGGATTGCTCGGCGCTCATGACAAGTCAATTATTGATTGCCAATTACTGAGCTAAATGAAATATAATTTTTATACCTTCTGTACGGTTTGCTCTAGGGCGTTCAGATTGCATGGTTGGCTGAGGGCAAGATGGAAAATAGTATGTGCTGTATGGTTTGGTTTAGCCACGAAGCCCACTTTCTTTTGCATGGGTTCATAAACATTGGCAAAACTGGCAAATGTGGAGGATTGAGAATCCGCATTTCGCGATAGAGACTTGTCTTCACCCTCAACAGGTGACTGTGTGGTGTGTAACGGCCAGTCACGGAATGATCGGTGCGATATTCCTAGATGACACAGTGGCAACCGAACGGTACGTTAACGTTTTGGAAGATAATTTCGTTCCCATAATTTAAAGTGATCCTGATTTCGACAAGGTGTGTTTTATGCAAGATGGGGATCGACAACATCGAAGTGGCAGAGTTTTTAATGTCCTGGAGGAGGACTTTGGGGACCGCATTCTGGCTCTTCCCCAGTGGCCACTGGCGTGGGACTCGATTGGCTGCCATATTCTCCGGATCTAAACAAAAGCGACTCGTTCTTGTGGGGCTATATTGAATACGAGGTGTACTGGAACAACCCGAAAACCATGCTGAGGTGAAAACAGCCATTCTGGAGGTCATCTACAGCTTCGATGTTCCAACACTTCAGCGGGTCATGCAGAATTTCGCTATTCGTCTGCGCCACTTCATGCCCAATGAAGGCAGGCATAAGGCATATCGAACATGTCATAACCCAAATCTGTATCAACGTTTACATATCGAATATAGTGTGTGCACGCCGTAGTTTGTAATTAATTAACGTATTTCCCATATAGTTCAATAATTGTCACCCTTTACTTTGATCACAGACGTTCAGTCACCAGTAGTCTCTTTCTGCTAGCACAAGGTACCGTTCACATAACCGAGAAAGGGCAGGACTCTCTTGGCATGACTTATGGACTTTGACTGGCTTTAGCCAAAGAGAGTAAAGCGCAGCATATTCAGCTTCCGTCTCGTTTCGCGGAAACAGAGCTTACATTCTACATATATGTCGTCTGTAGCATGGGACAGGTTGTCACCTGAGGAAGAACAATACGGTATAGCAAAAAGTGTTGAAGACATTTTGTTTAGTGTGAGTACAAGGGCATTTGACCAGCAAGCATTTGTACTTTGGTAAAATCGAGCCGGCTTACAATTAGTATTTTGAACTCCTTTCCCAATTTTCAGACTGTTTGGGAGAGTGTGTTAAGCGTTGTTACTCGATGTTTATTCATCTTAGCTTTGACGAGGGACTGTATAGTTTGTTTGTTGGAAAATTACATGACACAGCTCTTGCATTTAGATCTCACGGATTCATTAAATTATACAGTTTTCGGGTATTACCAGTTTCACTCACTTGTGTTCACACCGACGTTAGGACATTCATGTGCTTTCATGGAGTGGTATGCCTGTTGTTTATGCATGAATTTATATTTATAGTTAAATGGTACACGTGCATCATATTACGCTCTTGTGAGTTAACAGTTCTCGGAAAATTAGGTAAGCTGTCGCTGATGCTGCTAGTCCGAAATCTTCAAGTGCTGAGACTAAGTGATTGCGGATCATCCCGTATCAATATCCCTGTATCACCACAGCGGAAGTTCTATTCTGGTTGTTACTGAACTTCACTGATTACCAGTGTACGTACTACCGTTTTCAAGTCCCTAACCCACTTTCACAATTAAGGGACCCAGCACTGCAGACTCTAATTCGTAGTTCTCTAATTTCGTTGTTCTTAATGATAATATCCTCCTAAGAACTTAAAGAAAATTAACATTGACATCAGTAATGTTTTAATTACTTTATTTGACTACCAGTTTTTGTGCCTCATTGGCACCATCTCCAGGCGCGTGCATATAGCGACAAACTGAAGCTTACGACAGACAGAAAATCTGACATGCAACATTAGTTATTATTTAAAATAAATTACCCATGCATACACATTAGTAGAAAGTATAAGGAGAGAGATTGAAAATATCAACATGTTGTTGTTGTCTTCAGTCCTGAGACTGGTTTGATGCAGCTCTCCATGCTACTCTATCCTGTGCAAGCTGCTTCATCTCCCAGTACCTACTGCTACCTACATCCTTCTGAATCTGCTTAGTGTACTCATCTCTCGGTCTCCCTCTACGATTTTTACCCTCCACGCTGCCCTCCAATGCTAAATTTGTGATCCCTTGATGCCTCAAAACATGTCCTACCAACCGATCCCTTCTTCTAGTCAAGTTGTGCCACAAACTTCTCTTCTCCCCAATCCTATTCAATACCTCTTCATTAGTTACGTGCTCTATCCACCTTATCTTCAGTATTCTTCTGTAGCACCACATTTCGAAAGCTTCTATTCTCTTCTTGTCCAAACTAGTTATTGTCCATGTTTCACTTCCATACATGGCTACACTCCAAACAAATACTTTCAGAAACGACTTCCTGATACATAAATCTATATTCGATGTTAACAAATTTCTCTTCTTCAGAAACGCTTTCCTTGCCATTGCCAATCTACATTTTATATCCTCTCTACTTCGACCATCATCAGTTATTTTACTTCCTAAATAGCAAAACTCCTTTACTACTTTAAGTGTCTCATTTCCTAATCTAATTCCCTCAGCATCACCCGATTTAATTTGACTACATTCCATTATCCTCGTTTTGCTTTTGTTAATGTTCATCTTATATCCTCCTTTCAAGACACAGTCCATTCCGTTCAACTGCTCTTCCAAGTCCTTTGCCGTCTCTGACAGAATTACAATGTCATCGGCGAACCTCAAAGTTTTTACTTCGTCTCCATGAATTTTAATACCTACTCCAAATTTTTCTTTTCTTTCCTTTACTGCTTGCTCAATATACAGATTGAGTAACATCGGGGAGAGGCTACAACCCTGTCTCACTCCTTTCCCAACCACTGCTTCCCTTTCATGCCCCTCGACTCATATGACTGCCATCTGGTTTCTGTACAAATTATAAATAGCCTTTCGCTCCCTGTATTTTACCCCTGCCACCTTTAGAATTTGAAAAAGAGTATTCCAGTCAACATTGTCAAAAGCTTTCTCTAAGTCTACAAATGCTGGAAACGTAGGTTTGCCTTTTCTTAATCTTTCTTCTAAGATAAGTTGTAAGGTCAGTATTGCCTCACGTGTTCCAACATTTCGACGGAATCTAAACTGATCCTCCCCGAGGTCTGCATCTACCAGTTTTTCCATTCGTCTGTAAAGAATTCGCGTTAGTATTTTGCAGCCGTGGCTTATTAAACTGATAGTTCGGTAATTTTCACATCTGTCAGCACCTGCTTTCTTTGGGATTGGAATTATTATATTTTTCTTGAAGTCTGAGGGTATTTCACCTGTCTCATACATCTTGCTCACCAGCTGGTAGAGTTTTGTCAGGACTGGTTGCCCCAAGGCCGTCAGTAGTTCTAATGGAATGTTGTCTACTCCGGGGGCCTTTTTTCGACTCAGGTCTTTCAGTGCTCTGTCAAACTCTTCACGCAGTATCGTATCTTCCATTTCGTCTTCATCTACATCCTCTTCCATTTCCATAATATTGTCCTCAAGTACATCGCCCTTATATAAACCTTCTATATACTCCTTCCACCTTTCTGCCTTCCCTTCTTTGCTTAGAACTGGGCTGCCATCTGAGCTCCTGATAATCATACACGTGGTTCTCTTCTCTCCAAAGGTCTCTTTAATTTTCCTGTAGGCAGTATCTATCTTACCCCTAGTGAGATAAGCTTCTACATCCTTACATTTGCCCTCTAGCCATCCCTGTTTAGCCATTTTGCACTTCCTGTCGATCTCATTTTTGAGACGTTTGTATTCCTTTTTGCCTGCTTCATTTACTGCATTTTTATATTTTCTCCTTTCATCAATTAATTTCAATATTTCTTCTGTTACCCAAGGATTTCTAGCAGCCCTCGTCTTTGTACCTACTTTATCCTCTGCTGCCTTCACTACTACATCCCTCAGAGCTACCCATTCTTCTTCTACTGTATTTCTTTCCCCTATTCCTGTCAATTGTTCCCTTATGCTCTCCCTGAAACTCTGTACAACCTCTGGTTCTTTCAGGTTCTTTCAGATCCCATCTCCTTAATTTCCCATATTTTTGCAGTTTCTTCAGTTTTAATCTACATGTCATAACCAATAGATTGTGGTCACAGTCCACATCTGCCCCTGGAAATGTCTTACAACTTTAAACCTGGTTCCTAAATCTCTGTCTTACCATTATATAATCTATCTGATACCTTTTAGTATCTCCAGGGTTCTTCCACGTATACAACCTTATTTCATGATTCTTAAACCAAGTGTTAGCTATGATTAAGTTGTGCTCTGTGCAAAATTCTACTAGGCGGCTTCCTCTTTCATTTCTTAGCCCCAATCCATATTCACCTACTATGTTTCCTTCTCTCCCTTTTCCTACACTCGAATTCCAGTCACCCATTACTATAAAATTTTCGTCTCCCTTCACTATCTGAATAATTTCTTTTATTTCATCGTACATTTCTTCAATTTCTTCATCATCTGCAGAGCTAGTTGGCATATAAACTTGTACTACTGTAGTAGGTGTGGGCTTCGTATCTATCTTGGCCACAATAATGCGTTCACTATGCTGTTTGTAGTAGCTTACCCGCATTCCTATTTTCCTATTCATTATTAAACCTACTCCTGCATTACCCCTATATGATTTTGTGTTTATAACCCTGTAGTCACCTGACCAGAAGTCTTGTTCCTCCTGCCACCGAACTTCACTAATTCCCACAATATCTAACTTTAACCTATCCATTTCCCTTTTTAAATTTTCTAACCTACCTGCCCGATTAAGGGATCTGACATTCCACGCTCCGATCCGTAGAACGCCAGTTTTCTTTCTCCTGATCAACATGGAAGGCTAAAATGCTAGACGTACAAACACTGGTCACAGAGTTTTCGTGTACCCATTAACTGAAATTATAAATGCACTTAAATTACAACGCTAAGACAATATTAGGAAACAAAGAAATAGTTCTCGTACTGTAGCAATTACAAAAATGTCACTAAAAAAGTACGAACCGAAATAATGAATCAATGAACATGATAAAGTAAAAGGCCAAGTAACCCAAGAAGTGTAATTGAATTGTGAAGGAATCCATTAGCTGTTAAAAAGACTAGAAAACCGAAATGAACCGAAGTAAGAGCTTAAGATGGAAAAAATTGTTTTTTTATTTTTTGGTACTACGTAGCTTTGATTCAAATGTCCTATTGCACGTGCTTCATATCGAATAAGAAACCAAATTTCAAAAATATATAATAAAATGTAACAACAAAAAATATGTAACAGAAGTCATCAACAAAGTAAACTTTCAAGCTTTGTATGCTGGCGTAGAAGCACAGAAGGGAGAAAACTCAGACAACCCTTATAGTAGTGATCACTGTACAATACAATGTGATAGTTATTTTCATAAAACCTTGTCAGTTGTTATTAAATATAATAAAATGGTTTATGAAGAAATCTGATATGTTAAAATAACGGCTGCTGTCTCCCTTTTCTTTTAGGCAATCGCAGTTGGCTAATGTTACACGGCCAGATCGGTCAGCATTTGCAGTTATTAAGAGGCTACTTCCTCCACTTCAGGAAGCTGATGTCTGTATGGCGTCATCATAGATACCTCTCAAACATGACTGTACTCACACTACGTCAATCTGTATCGTTAAGGCATGCAAGCCCCCAGAACTCAGCAACGTCCACGGTTAACAGGGGGAAGGAGTTCTAATATTGAAGTAAATTACCTAATTTATTTTTTTAGCTTTGTAAAACCTGTGAAGCCACACATAGGTCACTGATACAGTGGGTATATCCAAACTCAGATATTCTACTATTAGATTATTTTACAAGGAATTAAATGAATGAAATGAACGTATGGCATTGATGGCCGGGAGTCCTTACCTAGGAAGTTGGGCCCCAGAAATGCCAATATTTTCAGTTGATGGCACATTGGGAGGCTTTTAATGAGGAAACAATGATCAGGACAACACAACACCCAGTTCCTGAGTGGAGAAAATCTTCGATCCCACCGGGAATTGGATGAGGGCTCGTTGCATGGTATTCAGACGCACTGATCACTCAGTCAAAGGGGCAGATTTACAATTATGTTCGTAAGGCAGATTACAATTACCTACCTGTTTCACTGATCTCCCCCCCTTGAAGAATATGTATACTAGGACAACGAAACACTTATCTCATTTTGGGTATCAAAAGGGCTTCACCAAGGAACAAGCCGTTAATCAACTTATGAATCAGATTAGACTAAAATTAAATGTAACAATTTTCTGCCTAGTATGCTCATGAGTTGTCATATGCATTTAATTGGGACGCAGTCTGAAGCGGTAGACTTTTCTCTGTTCGTGGTTTAATTTGCATCGCTACATCATGAAAAGTACTCATGTGGTCGACTGTTCTTAATTCGAATTCTGGAATACGTATACTTGACAATTACGGAAATATCGATGTCAGTAACTACCCTTCAATGACGCTGTCTTCAGTATCACTGCCCTCACTCTGTAAAGATACTGACTTAGTCATTCCACTAGCATACCTGACATACGACCAGAAAACCTTTCGAGTTTCTGCTCCCAAGAATTCTTCCGCGTTGTATGGATGTGGTTCATGAAACTCTTCTATCCCTGAGGTTTCGTCCAAAGCTACTTTGAACCACTTCGGAGGTGCTCCTGGTGACTCAGCACAACCAGGAGCACCTTTGGAGTTTCTGCCAGACTTCGAGACAGTTTCTTTGTGGAAACTGTTAACATCATGTGTTGACGTGAGCATTAATTTTCGAGTATCTACAAAACCTTCTCTAATATTGGACATTTTGCATTGTAAATCTGGAAAGCTTCTGCTATGGTAAGGTAACTTGCTTGAGTATCAAGGAGGGTCTGTTGCGTCTCTTGTTAACTAACTTGATACAAAACTATGTCTCTTCCAACGCTACATATTCAAATTTCAGCCATATTTGATAGCTGCTTGCACAGCTGCTGTGAAGGAATGAAAGCTGCCGATTAGGGAGGCGTCGAGAGAGTTTGTATTTTATGTTTCAAATAAATATACCTTTTGTTTATTTTTGTTGGATTTGGATTTTATTCCCAGAATTCTTAATACACGTCCACTCATCTTATCTCATTTCCTCTCTTCAGTGATTCGATGAACCTCCTCATTTCTTGTCTTATCAGTCAACATAATTTTCACTGTCCATATTTAACACTGATTCTCCTGCTCTCTGTTGCAAATTATTTTTCACGGTTTCTCACAGTGGGGAAAAGACGCTCATACGTGGTAACGTTAACGAAACCAAGTGTATAAGAGCTGTTCAGAAACAGTATTATCTGATATGATGTTAGACGAAAGATGGCCTCAAAACAACTTCGCAGGTAAACACCTACTGACGATACAGTAATCAGGTTACATGATTAACATGACACATGTTTTTCCCAGAAATGATTGCACTTTCAATATTGTTTCCTAAATCTCCATTTCCTGGTCATAACTAAATGCGAATGTGGTGCTGAAGACTGCATTAGAGAAAAGGAACGAGTAAAATCTTTGTCGGTCATTTGAAATGCAGCTCCACACGCACGGCCAGAAAGAATTATTCCGTGTAATCGAGTCTAGAAGAAGAATTTTAATAGTCCACTGCAGACAGCCTTTTCCATTTACTGAACCTTTTCACTTCGCTCGCAGACGTGACTGAGGAACGCAGGCTCTAGATCTCCGCGTGCGGGCTTCATTTGCGTATAAATACCGTTCAACTTGCAAACGAGAAGGTGCTTTACTTAGACATACCCCATTAGTAGTAGAGAATTTTAAATCTGAATCATGATGTAACGAACCATAGTTCAAAGGAGCTTTAAAGGCTAAACTCTGTTAACTCAGAAGAGGAGGAACATTTAACCTATCGTAACCACGTCTCGCGCCGTTTTTCAGCAGGTTGTGTGTAATCGTAAAACTAAAAATAATGTTTTCTTTATAGCATTGCTGCATTTTACAGTTATTTATAAACATATTATCTGTCTGAAGTACTATCTGAATCACATCCTTCCGTGTCACTTTCACTCGATGTTTGCGCTGCCATACATCTAACAACTTGTGCTAGACCTGGATTCGAGATCGGATTTTCTGCCTGTCGGCTTACTATTAGCCTTTCCAGCCACACCATCTCCTCCGAAAAGAATTCACAGTTTCCGTTTATGTTACGACCAACTGGCAGAAAATTTACACAGAAAAGTTCCTCCATCACGGGCATACCGTCACTGCAAAGGAAAGGGAGCGAGTGCTTTGTCAAAGTATAGGTTTATACAATCACATGAAAACAGAATTAAAGATATACTTTCCGAAGATACTTATCGCACTAATGTCGTTGAACAGCATCAAAAGTGACAACAGAAAATCGGATATTGAACATGGATTTGTCACTTTCACGTACAGTGGCCTTAGCTGATCATATGTCTCTCAGAGATCGTATGATTAGATACAATTAAACAGAACTCACGCATTTCTTCATACGCATCTCCTGCGTATAGTAGCTAATAGGATTAACAGTTCGAATCACAATAGAATTTCTTTTACCGATTTCATAAATTGATTTAGCGTATTTTGCTCTCTCGATCAATTTGAAATTAAAAAGTAAGATCTCCGAGGCTTTAAAATAAAGACGTCTCTTTTAAAGGTGTAGATTGTATGAACATACATCGACACACACAGGATTACTCTGCAATTCACAGTCAAGTGATTGGGAGACAATTCACGGAACCACCTTCAGGCTATTTCTCTAACGTGCCACTCTCGAGCAGTGAACGGGAAAACGAACACTTAAATCCTTCTATGCGAGCTGTGATGGTTCAAATGGCTCTGAGCACTATGGGGTTTAACATCTGAGGTAATCAGTCCCCTAGAACTTAGAACAACTTAAACCTAACTAACCTAAGGACATCACACACATCCACGCCCGAGGAAGGATTCGAACCTGCGACCGTAGCGGTTCCTGAATGAAGCTCCTAGAACCTCTCGGCCGCAACGGCCGGCCGAGCTGCGATTTCTATTATTACATGATGATGATCATTTTTCCATATGTAGGTGATCACCAGCAATATATTTTCGAACTCTGAGGAGAAGATTCTTCCATAACGAAAAACTCCTTTCTTTTAATTATTGCCATACCAATTTTCATACTGTATCCGCGGCCCTCTCTCCCCTATCCAGTGATAATACAAAACGAGCCACCCTTCCACGGACGTTTTCGATGTCCTCCGTCAGTTCTGTCTGATATATGCACAAAAATACTCCAGAAGTGTGCGGGAAGGCATAGCGTAGGCAGTCCCTTTAGTCGGCCTGTTACACTTTCCGAGTATTCTGCGAATAAATTGTAGTGTTTGCTTTGCATTCCCCACTACTTTATCTATGCGATGGTTCCATTTTATGTTACGTGTATTTAGTGGAATTTACAGAATTTAGAATTGAGTGATTCTTCGGGAAACCGAAATTTACGGGAATCCTTTCTGTACTCATGTGGATGAATTCACACATTTCACTATTTTTAATCAATTGCCACTTTATGCACCATACAGATATATCCTGTAAATCATTTTGCAATTGTTTTGGATCAAGTTTTATAAGACTTCAAATGAAGTCATGACAATACAAGAGGGCTTGCCAGATTGATTCCTACTTCGTTTATGTAGATCAGGAATAGCAGAGGGCCTTTAAGATTTTCTTGGAGGACGTCAGACATTACTTCTGTTTTACCTTATGACAAACTGTCAGTTACTGGGAACTGTGGCCTTTCTGACAGGAAATCACGAACCAAGTCGCACAACTGTGATGTTGCTCCATAGGCAGGCAATTTGATTAAAAGTCGCTTGTGAGGAGATCTGAAAGTGGGGAATCAATTTGACGAACGTATCGATAGCATTTATTACTTCCTGACAGCAAAGCTGTTTTTCACAAGAACGATATTTTGGATGTTTATCAATAAATCGTTTCCACCAAGATAATTCAGTGACCGACACATAATACGTTCCAAAATTCTAGTGCAAATCTACGTTTGCTTTATGGTTCTGTTATTCAGAGGATTATTCCTGTATTCTCTCTCGGGTATTGTTATGATTTGCGCAATTTCACAGTCTTTGGGTGCGTATATGTCGACGAGCGAGCAGTTGTATGCGATTGGTAAGTATGGAGCTATTATATTAACGTGTTCTGAAAGGAAGTATACAGTATCTAACAGTGGGCTTGCCCTTATTAAGTGATTGAAGCTGCTTCACTACACCAACGCTATCTGAGTTACTCATTTTGGCAGTTGCTCTTGACTCGAATTCTGGACTATTTACGTTGTCTTCTTTGGTGAAGGAATTTCGGAAATCTGTGTTTAGTAACTCTGCTTCAGTGGAACTCTCACCTGCAACACCACCGTCACTAACATACAATGAGTATTATGTGGTCTTCATATGTTTATTCTGTAAAGATATTAAGAATTCCATATAAACAATAGCGTTCCATTACAGGGTATATCTTACTTAGACAGCCCATGGAACGGAAGAAGACAAGCACTTGAATGTCGAGAAAAGAACATTTAGATGTACTTACCAGTTGTAGTTGTTTCTGATATATAGTAACCCACAAGGCAAAAACGAAAAGAGGAAATTTTGACCTTTTCAGGGAACGTTTACTTTTTACACCACGTGCACAACACTTTTCAAGATTAGGCATAAACCTGAGGTTCTTCGATAAATTGCGCTTTCAGAATATTGTTCGTGTTTTATTACTTTGTTGTAGCGTCATACCGTCTATATATGCCACTAGGAAAAAGATTTCTAATGCTTATTTATGGTTGGAGGCTCATAAAATTTCGTTGTCAGCTATTAGTCATACACATCTCTGTTACATTATTTTAGCACTTGTATTTTAAGACTGTGTTTTACAAAATGATTGTAGACTGCTACGTAATTTAGCCGGCCGCTGTGGGAGAGCGGTTATAGGTGCATCAGTCCGGAACCGCGCTGCTGCTACGGCCGCAGATTCGAGTCCTGCCTCGGTCATGGATGTGTGTGATGTTCTTAGGTTAGTTAGGTTTAAGTAGTTCTAAGTTCTAGAGGACTGATGACCTCAGATGTTAAGTCACATAGTGCCTAGTGCCATTTTTTGTTACGTATTTTGTCCTGTGTGAGGGCAAATGGGTCAGAATGAAGCGGAATAGATCAGAACTCTATTGTATATTTTCCCTTTTAATACGTAATTTTAAACGCTTAAGGAACATTACATGCACTTAATTTATTAAGGGTGCTAATGACTTGGATGTTTGGAGTGTTATATTCGTAAAAAAAACAAGGGATGCAAACGATCAGCTGGTTCTGGAGCTTCCTGTATCGTGGAATAGATCCAAGAAGTAACCAGAAATTAATTGTAGTGACATAGAGACCACTTATCTTCCTCCTCCCCCCCCCCCCCCCCACCCTCTCCGCCCCGTCCTCCTCACTCGCCACTACGCTATGGCCAAACCACTCTGTCCGTCTCTGATGAAATTATTTTTCAGCAGATCTCGAAAATCAATGCTGCTGGATTCGTTTTTATAGGTTGTGCCACCTGATGTATTTCTTCAACTAAGGTTATGTAATTGCGTAGGCTTCCGCGGCCATAGTCAGTCGACACAAAAGTTTTCTGGTCATGGTACCGCGTCATAATGTATAAAACTACTGCTTCTGAAGAAAAACCAACGTTTCGTCCACGTTTGCAGTGGCCTTCTTCTGCGTCTAATAGTGCGTTGTAGCTGTGCAGTCTCCTTTATATTTTGATGCTACTGTTCACTTCTCATGCCATTACGTCATAACTATAAAAACGTAGTTAGTTTCATTGGCCACTTAAGGAAGAAGGAGAGGGAACTTTATTTTAATAGGTTATTGCGGTGGAGGTAGAGCGTAGCCTCTGTCGTCTATTCGCTCTTGTGCTATACACCAAGATTGGTGGTCACCGACGAATGAGGAGTTGGCTGCTGTTTACCAACTGCTGGCCGCTGCTTCAGTTACTCCCCGGTAGTGCTAGTGCCTCGTGTTGGACAGTGCTGGCAGCTAAGATGGGTCAAGCCTGAGTCCATCCGTCCTGTTCATGTTATTAGGGTGTTTAAGTATTTCGATGGCCCCTCTGATTTAGCGTTTCGTCATAATCGGCTGCTTGACCAACACACAGGTTTCGCTGAATTTTATTTCTTTTCCGCAGTCTTGCTGATGTTCTGCCAATGCAGATTTGTTGTGTTACCCTAGACGAATATAGCGCACGTGTTCCCGAATACACGATGCTATTGGCCTACCAGTCTCGCCGTGTGTGTCTCTCCACATTCACATTCCACCTTGTAAACGCCTGCAGTGTGAAATGAAATGTCGTGTGACGAGGGCCTCCCGTCGGGTAGACCGTTCGCCTGCCGCAAGTCTTTCGATTTGACGCCACTTCAGCGACTTGCTCGTCGATGGGGATGAAATGATTAGGACAACACAACACCCAGTCCCTGAGCGGAGAAAATCTCCGACCCAGCCGGGAATCGAACCCGGGCCCTTTGGATTGACAGACTGTCGCGCTGACCACTCAGCTACCGGGGGCGGACGCCTGCAGTGTGTAATGTATCCACCTTGTCCTTAGTGGAGCCTAGCACATCCTGTATCGTACGACCACTATAGAAGACAGGCTGCACCCCAACGCGGCGGTCAGTAACATTTTTCTCATAAGGTAAGAAAGATAAGCAAGATAAGTACGAAAAGTAAGCAAGAAATAGATAAACTGCAGCCAACAGTGAGCTTACCTTATGTGAAAAATGTTATTCGCAGTCCTGTCCATTTGCTCCATTCTCGCTACAGTAAGAATCCCTCAAGAGGCCGGACTTCCCTGTGCATGTAAAAGGTGGACCCATTGCCCATGTAGACGAATCAATTATATGAATGTGTGCTCCTCTCACTGCCACGATCTGCAGATTTCGCATGCTGTCTGTTCTTTCAGTCATTTTCGAAAGAACAGATACCACGCATTGCTGTAACTGATTCGCTTGGATGGGCAATTGATCCAGTTTCTTCATTGGATGCACAACTACGGCCGACCTCCTGCGGGTATCTCAGAGCAGCAGCATAGAGGAAATGGACAAGGAGTGCAAATAGGGGATTTCGGTGGTAGTTTGCTCGCCCGTGAGGCGCTCCGAGATGTCCACACATCTGCGATAATACTGTGTCCCAGATGAAGCAGTGCTCACGTGGTTATCTAGTAAGCAGAAGATCACGAGTTCGAATCACGGTGCACTACACATTTTCACTCGCCGCCGTTGAATCCGTGTAATGTCCCAATGCAGCTTCACTTTCCTTTGCTTTCTCCCCTCCATCTTTAGTTTACATATACACCTCTTTCCTTCGCTTTCCACTCCCTTCCCCTTCAGTTTACATATATAGTGTGTGTTACCCTTAATTTCTTTCTAACACCTTCACAATGGTCTTTCACACTTCTTTTCTCACATTATAACAAACAGCTTCTAACTAGTTCAGAGTTTACCCCCTTGGTCTGTCTGCTTTACCAGTGGCAATTCCGATTTCTCCAAAACTGTTCGCAGTTAGAGTAAATCCTAAATTTTATTCTTTTTGTTCAATAGTTTACCGGAAATTTCACTACTGGACATTAATTATCGGCCAGTGCAATTGAAGTGGCTTCACTGCTACAGACTGAATAAATGGTGCTTTTCAGGACGTTGAAGTTCTGACAGTTACAGGTCAAGAACCGTATTTTTTCAGAATGTCAGATGGTGTCAAGGAAATATTTGGAGCAAAAGTAATACTTGAAGGAGCTTTCGAAACCTCACTGAATTTACCACAAACCCTTTCTGCAACTCTATGCAATTTGTCACTCGGCTGTTTCAGCGTAGAGCGCGCGGTGTCTGTGGTGTGCCGTGTTCGAATATTTTAGATACTCAGTGTTTTCAGGTACCGTGTAATAATTATTGTGGTTCAGAATACAGCGTCTTTCCCCCAAGTACTGCAATGGTTCTTAAAGCAATTGCTAGATTTGGTGCACCGCGTAACACTTTGATGTTCAGTTTGATTGCAAACGTATTCCTTTACTTGTACTCTAGTCGCAACACCCTCCGTTTTGTGTTTCCAGTCTGAGTAAAACTGATATCCACTGATTTAACACCCGTTTAGATATGTGTCGTTAGGATCTCCTTCATTACTAAGGCATTTCTTCTAATGTATTCAGTGGTAGGCCCTGCTGATATTGCATTCTGCAGATTTATGGTAAACTTGCGCTGGGAGCATTCATTAGTGAAATATTGTAGCACGTTTTCTAATACTGCGTTGTTTCAGGCGACGTATTACATACTTTGTATACTGTATGAAGAACATGGAAACCAATCAGACGTGTATTTGCATATAACGAACGGCACCTGGAAATCGAACGAGCATTTCCAAAGGGAAGGAATCGCTCGCGATGATTTTCATTCTTAATAATAATTTGTGATATTCATCTGGCTGCCACACGAATTAGGCAGAATTTTCTCAACATACGATTATGTTCATTGCTGGTTGGTGTCCTCAGTGCAACGGGTGAAAGATACTGAAGGTTAAAAATCTAGTTTGTGATACCATTACCTACGTTTATAGTGCATTTTCCGTTTTATTATTGCAACCGTTGTAGAATTATCAGGTAAGAAGAACTCTACGTTGTCATGCTTAACTTCTTGCGCTTAATGGCAACCAAAGTTATGTGGAAAGTTTACTAGCGGTGGAAGAGTTATAGTTTTAAAATGTTCACCATTTATTGTAAAGCTTTTGTTTGGAGCACCGTCATATAAACTTCCCAAAACGAATTTGGACTATACCTTTTCATAGACACTGGTTTAGTCACGTGACACCCATATTTTCTTCTTAGTTGCAAACCATTTTCTGATTTATAGCATTGTTTCTTCGTCGATTCAGCTGACGTAATCCTTTCTTACCGCAGAAGAATCTGGAAGGGATTTGCCTATGTATTTGCCTAAGACTTCACGAAATTTTTGGTGGTTCCGTTTACTTTAGGAAATCTGTTCAAAGATCTTTGCAGAATAGTGAATAACACTGGGGGATACTCTTAGGACCATTTGTTGTTTTTCAAATTTCAGTCCCTGCAGTGTCTCTTATGTCGCGCAGTTTACAAAACAGCTTGTCACGATCACTCTGAAATACTTTCTCACCATACTGAGACACAAAATGTTGTGATTTTACTTGAATACTTTGCTTCACTTCGGGATTTTTTTAACTACGTTGCACAAGCTCCCGACTTCGACGAAACTTAATAACACAATGAGACATTTTTTTGCAGTCGAGGGTCCAGAATGGGTGAAGCAGCTATCTCCTCAGACGACAATAACATTCAATACAACCTAACTGTTGCGTTAGGTTGAACTGCGTATTATGAACCCATACCACATAGGGGAGTGGGGTAGGGATTTGCACAGTCATAGACTGTGCGGCTGATCCCGTCAGAGGTTCGAGTCCTCCCTCGGGCTTAGGTGTGTGTATTTGTCCTTAGGATAATTTAGGTGAAGTAGTGTGTAAGCTTAGGGACTGATGACCTTAGCAGTTAAGTCCCATAAGGTATCGCACACATTTGAACAATTTTAATAGGGGATTGCAATTTTTCAGGAAACATAATAAGATGCGCAGTTCTGAGAAGCGTAACTCAGACGAAATAAATTCCACGAGAAAAATTCTTTATTATTGGTAATGTGAAAAAAAATGGCTCAAATGGCTCTGAGCACTATGTGAGTTCATCAGTCCTCTAGAACTTAGAACTACTTAAACCTAACTAACCTATGGACATCACACATGTCCATGCCCGAGACCAGATTCTAACCTGCGATCGTAGCGGTCGTGCGGATCCGGAGTGAAGCGCCTAGAATCGCTCGGTCACAGCGGCCGGCAATATGAAAATATAACAGATATACTGGATTTTAAGTTGTGAAGCCAAACTTAGGTTTCCTGTGTGTAAATATGTACATATGAATATGTCATTTAATTTTATGTCTGTATTAGCCATACGCTAAATAAATAAATAACAAATATGACTAATTATAAACTAAAATGTTCTCTGTCAAATAGAAATTCGCATGTAGACATAAATGTAACATAACAAATCAAAGTAATTTGTTTGGTTTTTCCATAAGAATCATTTATACAGTGGGGACGGTGGGGCGTGGGAGGGGGGTGGGGGAGGGAGCAGATAAGACAGGCCACTCAACACATTTCCAGAATGAATAAATGCATCAATGTGCTGTTTTCGCCAAGGTACAGCGCATAATATGGTACATTTCTTGATGTTCTCAGGCAACTTTTACTGTTGATATTGACCGAATTACGACACTGGCCTTTTCTTCTGATGATCCTATACACTCTTTTCTTTGGTATTTGAAAGAAGCTTCCAACATGAGCTTAACAACATAACATGTTCGGGACCTAATCTAATAGTGTCAAAATAGCAACGTCGGAGACCAATTTGCCGCCGCCAAAAGGGGTTCCACAAAACTTGGCCCAATTGTACCAAATATAAAGAAACACTTAACTTAGGAATGGTTCTGGTCTGTACCTGTCGCTTGAAGCCCATCAACTACGTCTTGCTGTTATAGCGTCCAGACAATTAGCTCGTAATTTATACGGCAGTGGAAACATTGAATGTCCTTTATGGGGAATGTATCTAAACTTTCAGGGCAATGGCCCAGTTGTATGCTGGAGAGTACCCAGATAGTGCCAAGCTCTCACTTACTCTATCTGCAAACATTATAAAAAATCCTGAAAATGTTTAAGTGTGGATATTTACGTACGACAAGGAAAGAGAAGACCAACTGATGGAATAAATGAAACTAACAGTATAGCAGCAGTAACACACAGTGCGAATGTCACTAAGAGGCATCTTGTAAATACGAGAGAAATGAACGAGACGAGTCGTCTGCGACCTCTGCCTTCCGTTGCATTTCTTCCCCTTCACATTTCCTTGCATCTACAGCTTCATGGCAGTGTTTTACAGAAATGGCTACAGTTCTCCGAATTTTATGCAAGCAAACTGCGAAGTGATGCGGCACACACATGGAAAATAATTTTTCAGGAAGAAGCGTCGTTTATCAGCCATAGGCAATCTTCGCAGTATGTACTGATGGTCATCTGAATTTTCCGCTAACTCAAAGAAGTCGCGCGGCCTGAGGCGCCTTATCACGGTCCGAGCGGTTCCCGCCCCCCCCCCCCCCCCCCCCCCGTCGAAGGTTCGAATCCTCCCTCGGGCGTGGGTGGGTGTAAGTTTTCCTTAGCGTAAGTTTAAGTGGTAAGTAGTGCGTAAGCTCAGGGACCGATGACTTCAGCAATTTGGTCCTATAAGACCTTACCACAAATTTACGAATTTCCGTAATAACTCTAAGAAGTGGATAAAAACAACACTCTTGCTCCCACAATGTTAAGTGCGTGTTTTTCCAGACCCACACCATTGGTCCCTGTTTCATTGATGAGGATCTACAAACACTGAAATATATAAAATTCCTAAGATACGCTGCTGGCGCAGGTTCTGGAAGACATTCCACTCGACATACGGCAGTTAGTGTGGTATGATTTTGACGGGTGTCTCTTCCATTCCTCACATGCAATCAGGGACTCTCTGAAGAGAACATTTGGACAGCACGAAAAATGGTCTGTACACTCACCAGAATTAACCATCCTACTCTTTTATCTGTAGCTATAATTAAAATAACAGGTCTGCTGGGAAAAACTGACGATTCCCGAAGCCATGAAGGCCTTACAACACTGGCCTGTGCTAGCGTTAACTCCAGATGAAATTCAACATACAGTATTTTCCTCCTGAATCCCTTTATAGCATGTAGTAATGCTAAGGGTGAACACTTTGACCGCAGTAGCACAGCCTTGTTAATAAAAACATGGACGGCTCCTGACTTAAGAATATGATTTAAGCTAGTATAATAGGGCAGACGTTTGTGGAACCTCTTCTTCTGAAAGCGGGATAGTGATCTGCGGCGCTGTTATCTCGACATTACCCGATCAAGCCCCACACGTGTTATGTCGGTGAAGTTCTCTTAGCAGCTTCTTTCACATGGCACAGAAAAAATGTACAAAAAGCCAAGGCCAGTGTCGTAATTCGGCGACTACAGAATGCCAAAGTCCTTAAATTCGGCACCTCGTCAGCTGTAACTTCGCGACAATCGCATCTCGAAAATATTTAATCATTCAGAACATGAGTGGAGTGGCCTGTTTTAGCTGCCTCTCCTTGTTCATCCTAATGAGACAGGTTAGACTTAACGAAAAATATATGGTCTGTCATAAAAAATTCTAATTCTAGTTATTAAAAATCTGTATGAGGCAGACACTAGTAGAGGTATGCGCAAGATCAGAGTAGGAAGGAAAAATGACCTGCAATTTAGTTGAATGATTCTAATTTTGCCGCAAAGGGGCAGCAGTGTGGTTCTATTCCTGGAATAAAACGTCTAATGGATATCTGAAATGTTCCGAAAAGTAGATTAACGTTATGTATGTTGTCTAATTCAGAATGAATATGCCAAGGGAGCTGTTTTCTCGGACCGACAGACAAAAATAAATAAATAAAAATAAAATGGCTCTGACCACTATGGGACTCAACTTCTGAGGTCATTAGTTCCCTAGAACTTAGAACTAGTTAAACCTAACTAACCTAAGGACATCACACACATCCATGCCCGAGGCAGGAATCTAACCGGCAACCGTAACGGTCTCGCGTTTCCAGACTGGAGCGCCTATAACCGCACGGTCACTCCGGCCGGCGACAGACAACAATTTAAGTAATTCGTACTAATGGAGTTTATTACATTAAGTTAAACTGACAATACTTAGCCTCGTGTATACACAAAGGTGTGTCGGATGCACATCAATTTCTTTCGGCAGCGCTGGGTAGCCGCTCGATTTTAGGCACCTTGTCCTCCTACAGCTGTGCTTATGATTTGATTTTATTTTGTTGCAACCAGTTTTAGCTCTTCAGTGCGCCACCTTCAGGCTGCAATTGTTGTGGAATGAGTTGATATGATATATACTGTATTGGTTTGCCGCATAGCTGGATATGTAGATAAGGTATTAGCACTCTAACCATCTACTGCAAACTCAGTCCCTGTCGCTTCCACCTGGCTGGAGGCAAGCATTGAGTTGGTCTGTGTTGTGAGTGGTGGTATAGGGCGCTGTATCATTGGTGCATTGCACGAGATGTCAGAGTGGAGTAACTGTCACACAAATATTAGAAAGAATGGGAGACAACACAGAGTGTTGTGGTGCTACCCATCGACATGTGACGTATGCTGGAGAGTTGACCTTGCTGAGTAACCGAGAAGCCCTATCATGGAGGAAATTATCCACGATCTTCACATACATGTAGCGAATGGTTGTCTGTGACAGCACTTTATACATAAGATTTTCCTGCCAAATCTTGTCACACACACTTTGCAGGCCCAGGAAAACAGCTGGCTTCGACATGGTGGAGTTAAAGCCCTTGCTCACATGTTCCATGATCCTAAGGCCTTGTAGTTTGGCTGACAAGTGGGAAGCGAACCCAAACTGTTCTGGACTAATTGTCCCAGCTGCCACCAGAGGCTAGGAATTGCGGTAGAGACTCAAAGATTGTAGAACCTTGGCCATGGTATTCAGAAGGCTAATGGGTTTGTTGCCAGTAGGGACCACAGGATCCTTCGAAGGCTTGCAGTCGGCAATCATTTAGGCCAGCTTAAGGCCAGTAGTAAGACAGTGGTACCGTGGGTTCTGTGGGTTCTGTGGGCGCCAGTGGAGGTGCTCGTTTAAAATGCCATCCATACCTGGAGCCGAGTGCCCACACTTCTGCAGGTGGATACATTGGATTTTCTCCAGGGACGTAAGGTGAGGGCAGTCAAAGGTGGTCTTTGGCTGAAAGCGGCAACAGAATCCAAAATATCGTGTTCATCTTAGAGTTCATCAGGTGTGAGGTCCTCGATGAACAATAGGTTCTGGGCCTGAAATGCATTGGCCCTAGTTACTTCCACATGGATGGCAGCTTAAGTTAAGCAATCCAGTGTGTGGCTGGGTTGGTCTTCATTGTGGAGTACCACAGGGCTCAGACATAGCTTCATTTGGATTTGAGTTGGAGGAAGAAGGTGGACATTGTCAACCCATTGTTCCATTTTCCAACTGGCGACCCATTTGAAGAATTCACGTTGGAGACACTTCATGCAATGTTTATCCTGAGAATCATGAAACTGCTTCCACCGCCTGTGGTAGCGGATTTTCACGATTTTGAGTTCATGCTATAGGGAAGGTAAGTCATCTAGCGAGGTGAAAGCCCTTGGGACAGTGGAAGTAGAGATCTTCATTACCTTTTCGGTTTTTATGATTAGGTAAGCAACAGCACTAATCTCATTGGCAGGCGCTGTCAGGTCGATATTTTGCTGAGTGGTATTATTAAAGATCCTGGAAAATTTGCCCCAGTCCATGATGATCAAGGTAGGATGGATGTCTAAAAGACAGAATGAAGTTGCCAAGGTGCAGGAGCACAGGGTCATGGTCGGGTGCCAGTTCGTGGAGTGTTCCCAACGAAAACTGCACCACAATGTTCTTGAAAATGGCCACATCTACAACAACTGGTTGGCAGTCGGAGCAGACTGGTATATGGATTGGAGAGTGGAGGCCATAGACCGACAGCTCCAAAGGATATTATAGGTCAAGGTGGAGTCTGCCCTTTGGTATTAGCAACTTGAGTAAGTCAAGCTGGATGACTGGCGTTGAGGCCTGCCCCAAAATGAGTTTGTCAGATGATGTCAAGGTACGGAAATCAGCTTCAAGAAGTGGTAGATTAGGGCTCAAATACGCTGCAGCGAAAGCTATAGCACCATGGCAGGTAGAAACAGTGACTGCCGTAGCCCCTGTGTGTTCGGGTAGTTGGAGAATGGAGTCAGTCAGTGCGATAGCAAACCATGTTGTGGAGACAAAAAACCTTCGGTGTTTTTCAGGTGGTTCTGAGACAAGTAAAATTTCTACATGGTGGTTCCAGACCAAAGTGTTCAGTTCAGTCCTCATGCCCTTAAGGCCATTAGCTTTAAAAATACAGACAACTAGATCCCAGAGGGCTGATGGTTGTGTAGTGGGCAATTCTCAACTAAATCTGGCTGAGCCCTTCACCTTAGTGAGCCCATTGACTGATGGAGATCTTGATCTGTTTCACGATTGTGAGTCTTGATGTGCGGCCATATGAGCAGAGAGATGACATGGAGTATCCCTCATTTATCACCCCAGAAAGAAGTATCTCTCTGCACCACTGGAGGAACTTTCCAGGTGGGGTGCTTGATACAGCTATGTGCAGTCTGAGCGTCGTGGCTGATGGGGAAGGCACCACAATGAAGGGTTGTGGCAGTTCAGCAGGTATGTGGGAGGTGGCCATAGTCAGTCTTTCAGCTTCTTTGGCGTTGGTATGCGTCACAAAAGACGGATGAGCAGGAGGATACTCAGCAGCAGCAGCGAATATGGTCATAGGGGATGGATCTGGAGCGGTTTTTTGTCACAAAAGTGTGAGGCACCTGAGCATCAGTGGTGAGATCGTCAGATCCACCCTTGAGATGGAGACATGGCTGCAGTCACATGATGGCGGATGTGGCCGATTCGTCCTTCATATCCTTCGTGAAGGGCAGGAAAACTTCATAGGCTTCTGTTGTATAGGACAACCCTTCCAGGAAGCTAGATGGTGGGGATCGTGAGAAGTGCCCAAACAGCAGTCACACTTGGGTTTTTCTGAGGCCAAGAGCATGCAGTCCTCTGACAGGTGTGAGCTGACACCCTTCATTCACCAAAATGGCAGCGAACAGTAATTGCCGGTGCCTCACAAATGTTGACACCTACGGCAGTTGGAAGGACCATTGCGGCCTTGGAGCACAGGAGATACTGGATTTAGTAAATGAGTTGACGTCCTCTCTCGTAATAAGGGAGACAACATGGGTGGGCTTAGGGATTACTTTCTGGGTCTCAGGGTCCCTCTTGCTGTATTGGTGGACTTAAGGGTCCAGGAACTTGAGACAGAGCAATTAATGCCTGACGTCTGCTTCTGTAACTTCCCAAGGTAGGTATTTGATGACGATTCTCGTTCTTCTGTAGCTAGAAACCTATTAGTGTATTGGTCCATAGCCCTTGATTTCACAAAGTTGAGGATTTGGAGATAATCATCCATTGAGTCAAGCAGGTACTTGATTTGGCCTTTCTGCTATACTGACTGCAGTTGGCGCGCAATATGACGTTCCTGTTGAACGTTGAGTTTAATGTAGTTCTTGGAATTGTAAACAACAATAGGAGGGACCATCTCCTTCTTTGGTGGAGGTGGCGGCAGATTCTGAGAAGTGGGGTCGGGAGGGGTACCCATCTCCTGGTCCATGGAAGCAACATGTGGCGTTGCTCCAGGTGCAGAGGCATCAGAACCAGAACCAAGGCCACTACGACGGGCGCTAGCGTAAGACCGTTCACATTGTCGACCATGGCCATGGAAAAGGGGGGGGGGGGGGAGGGACCGACGGGGTCTGAATCTCCAAAAGGCCCGTTGGTCCGACGAGATGGTGGACACGTAGCACCACCCGATGGAGCCTCCACTTGGTGAACGGTTGTATTAGTGCTGGGGGACGACCTGGCTTGACCGTCATTAGGTGAGAGGTCTATCACCAGGCGGCGATGGGAATCGTCGGAGAACGAAGAGGAAGATCAGTCTCTCCCACGAGGCTGTGTACAGCGTGCACGAGAATCGGTATAACTCTCAGTGATTATCGGTGACTTGAGGAGGGAGGCACGATGTGCTCCACCCCTTACTTGTTGGGTGGTTTCAATATCCGGTCATCTAGCAGCTTGCCAGGACGGCTGTCGAGCTCCAGGTGACACACAGCCGCTCGAAGTGATGGCGGAAGAGTCGCCAAGCCTCGTATTCCTGTTCATGCTTTTCCCCGGCCCGACTTACGTATTCAGTGTCCTGGCAGGCTATATACCCGGTAAAACGGGACGCGTAAGAAATAACAACGCTGCCCTCAGGCGAAGTCAAATCAACGTCGACTACGGCTACGTAACACCGTGTGACACTCGTCACCGTAACGAACAAGAAGCTCATACTCGCAAGTAAACACTGTCAAGGCTCCAACCTGACCGACGGGCCGCGGCTAGGTGGCGAGGCACTTGCACTCTATTCGTGTAGCTGCCGCTCGTGTCCTGGTGTTGTCCTAGTCAGCGTAGTATTGGCTGACGTCGTCTGACAGTCCTCGTTGCTCTTCGGTTCTTCATCGTCATGCCGGTGCTTGTCGTTACTCCGGAACATGGACAACTCAAAGTACAAGCTTGAGAACGTCGTGACTACACTCCATAATCATTTCCTGACCACAAGTTCGTTATTAGAAGGGAGCACAATCCTCATACAGAAGTGTTAAGAAGAAAAGAATCAGTCAGTAAGATAAATCAGGAAGTGACGGTCTCCTGGTTAGTTAATGCAGACGAGTAAGAAAAACAATTGCTCCTTGTCTAAATACAGTACTAAGGTACACTATTGTAAATCAAATCCTTACGTGTGATTCGGCAAGGTGTCATCAAATACAACGAGCGCGTAAGATGGGTTGTAGGGATGGCATATGGTCGACTTAGAATTATTGAGAGAATTGTAGGAACGTGTAGCTTAACTATTAAGGGGACTCAACATGGAGCTTTTTATATACCCATTCATGAATACCGCTTCAATGTTTGGGACATCTCCTGATCAGCCAATAAATGAACAGTTTTGATGCAAACAGCTATAAATGTGTTTTCATCAACACCTGAGAACTAAAAGATGTGACATATTGAAAACATTTTTATACACGTTAAATACTGTGCAAATCAATTAACGTCGCTACAATGAATAAAGAAAGGGTGGAACGGTAGTACAGACTGCAGCGTGTGGATTAGTTAGTAATGGATGAACTGGACATTTGACGATCTTCGTCTTTATTTCCCCTTGTATATAGCTTGATTTTGAACTAAGTATGCCAAAGAGTCCATGGTTTTGATGCTGTAAGGCAGGGTGATATACTCGTCATCATCTCTTTCCTGTCAGACGGTTTTATGAAGACTAGATAATTACTAAAATACTGTACACCGGACTTCAGAGGCTTCCAGAAGTCATTTATCATCACAAACCAGACCCACTGGCAGCTGATAAATATGACCTTCGATCTATCTTACTGAAGCATGACCACCCTGTAGTCGGACAGGACGGTGTCCGTCCAAAGAAATTGGTTGAAACGTCCGCTTAGAACAATTTATACAAGACTGTGCTTAAACTGACACACAATATATTTTTGGCGCAACGCTATCTGACTTCCAACAATCCCTACGAAAGAATGGCCCTGACTTAACATTAACCTATATGTTTCACAAATCACTTACCTCACAAAAATCTTCGTTACTCAAGCTACTGCAATACAGCAGAGCGCCACTACTGCCAGCTAAATAAAAGATTCAAACTACTGAAGGCACTAACTAGTGATAGGCATAGCTAGCAAATGAAAGATTTTGATACAGAAACAATGTATTTACCTTAATAGTCATAATATATATATCAGTTCATGACACCAATTCTTACAAATTTGAAAACTCCGCCATCTCTCTCCCCACGTCCACCACTGCTGGCGGCTCACCTCCAACTGCGCAACGCTACGCGCTGTTAGCATCCAGCTGCTGCTGCCCGACACTACAATGGCAGACAACAATGCAAACTAGCCACAGACTGCGCACAGCACAGCCAGTGATTTTTCATACAGAGCGCTATGTGGCGTTACCAATAAGAAAACCTAAACAGCCTACTTACATGGTCTTTGTACGTATTTCTGTATATTGGGAAGCATTGCCACTGTGGTTCTGACGGGAATGCACTGTGTCATGAGAAGTATGCGGACACTCATTTATATGGATGCGAGATACAGTTTCATTCCTGCTACAGAAATATCCCCTGAGCTTTCGGTGACTGTCTTCTTTTGCAGCCACGCCCGCCCTGTTACAAAAATAATAGGTTTCACGACTGGGTTAAAGGTAATAGAACCAGTAGCATTGTGCAACCAATGTGTTTTTCTGGTTTCAGGGTTTTGACTAGCAAACGTATTAAATGTGAGAAAGTTTTTGAATGAACTTCACAACATATTGTCACGTCTTTGTTGCAAAAGAATCACAAAGTCCATGGTAATCTGCAATTAAAATTATGACACTTATATGCAACGACAGTCACTTGTACTAGTTAGCGTATGGTATTTAATCAACCCTTTTACCCCGAAGCTTACAAACGGACAGCTTACGCGATTGAATGTTCGCTCTAACAATATCCCAATCAGTCTCTTAGAACATTCAGTTCTATGATCTTGATTTAAACTATATGCCAGACAGATTTCAGTTAGTTCAAAAACCTGCAGTTTGCTCAACAACAAAAAACCGGAATTTTGCATGTTCGTCTTTCTCACTCGTCTGCGATTACTTTGCGAAATTCAGGGGCCCAGTTTAGGGCCCAGATGTAGCAAAGTTGCTACATCTATTCAGAGCCCCTAGTACACACTCCCTTTCTTCATGGAGACATTTCTCTGCATCCCTTGTAGACTCAGTAAAGTAATTTTCTAGCTCACAAAACACGTGCATATGTCATGTCTTCTACTTGGCCGAGAGTTCTCATAGCCAACCCCTCTTGGAAACCGTGTTATCCTGTGTGTTTCACATTGTACCATTCATCATATAATATCTTTTCAGAGCAGTTAATTAAACGCACGTATTTATAAAAGCACAAACGCTACATGGCAGCTCGTTTTGTATTATCACGTAATATTTACGAAATTTCGGTCACCAACTTTCTCTTCCGAATGCGAAAATATTTTGTTGAGCCCAACCTACATAGGTAGGAATGATCATCAAAATAAAATAAGAGAACTCAGAGCTCGAACAGAAAGGTTTAGGTGTTTGTTTTTCACGTGCGCTGTTCGGAAGTGGAATGGTAGAGAGATAGTATGATTGTGATTCGATGAATCCTCTGCCAAGAACTTAAATGTGAATTACAGAGTAATCATATAGATGTAGATGTGGATACCAAAAAAAGCCCTGTTTACCCAACTAAACTATGAATATCATAAATTCTTGTTTCCTCAGTACCAGAAACTGGCCAACTGCAGTTCCTAATCCTTCTCTTAGGGTATGACGCACTTATTGTGAACAGGTACACTTCCCCTACCACCACTTACTCAGCTAATAGACATACCAATATTCATTCATCGTATTACTTCACATTCATACCTCCCTTCACCATAATAACTAAAAGTACTGCATCAGCAGTAATCAATCAGAGATATATTATTTGCACAACATCAAATTTAATTTGCAAAACACATTGTTCTCATTTGGCCACAGCCATTACAACTTCTATCTACCAGGTTTGTTTGGTCATTAGCATGCATCTGTCATGATAAAACCATGAGACATGCGTAAAGCTTTTCACTACTGCACTTTCTATCAGTGCAATAGAAAGGTGATAGGCCTCACACTCTCTGGGATAATAAAATTTTTTTAACATTTTAAATAATTATGTGATATTATAACTCTTTCACATTTAGAATGATTTCCCAACACCTAACTTAATAAACGGAAATAAATAATGCATATGTCCGATTTGGCAGTTCTAAAACTAATCTAGACTTTTGTCTTACAAAACCTCAATTTTATTCAAAATTCTTTACAAAATCAAGTTTTTAAAAAGAACATCAATTTTCTTCCTGGTTTTGAGTACCTTTCAATTTATTTGTAGCGTTTCACCAAAGCACTTAATTTATGAATTAAAAAAATGGAATTCCTTGTTTATTTATATGCTTTGATGTGCATATCTAGAGTTCAGTTACTTCAGTTTTTCCTTTATCTTTCTCTTTATAGCACACACATGTATAACTGTAATTCCATTACTAACTTACAGTTGGCGTTTCATCAATATCATATACTTCAAATGATTTTTCGTGTAGAGTTAGGGCACCTTGGTTATGAGACATCCATAACAATGTACATTCACTCCACATGCAGTCCAGGTTTTACATTCAGGTAGATTTTAGCTCAAAACCTTCTTCCATCAAAGACTACTATTTTCACATCATTCTTAAATACAGATGCTAGTACATATACTTATTCTACACTATGTTTTGAATTGTATAAATAATTACTTTCTTTAATATTCAACTTATTTTTCTCAATGAAAATAAATTAAGAGAATTCTCTCTCACTGGTCCACCCAAGTATCACTGATTGGGACTAATTGAAAATAAATGTTATTCTTTACATACTGACTAAAATGTAATACATTTGACAAATAAGTTGCCAGTGAAAGCCTAATACAGACTTACTTAAATAATTTAGCATATTTTTGCCGGTTTTTCAAAAAAATTTCTAAATGTATTAAGCCTATAATATATCAATTTTTGTAAATTTCACAACATAACACAGCTGTACTACTTTTATTAGTATCTCCCTCGACATTTGTGTACAGATTCTGTCGAATATGCCTCTCTATATCTTCACAATAAAATATTTGACATAACATAGAAAAATATTAAATCAAAATCATGAAATGATTTACAAAATTCTTCACATCTCTTGTCCTTAAACACTTTGTTATTATTAATATTAACATTGAGAAACATATTCCACATTCCTGCTAAGAATTTTAAATCATCATACTGCTCAGTTCGCTGTAACCGTCACAGCTGATGATTTTCTATGTTATTACTTCAGTATATATTATTACTTCATTATATATAACCCTCTTTCCATCACAAGATCCCTCCTGCAACCACTTTTCTTTCTTCTCATTAGTTTCTGTATCTAAATAGTTCCTTTTGTCTGTCACATTGTAAGTTTTATGCCACTATTGCAAACACATTGATCATTTTTAATCATACCAACATGTGCAACTAGCCACATTGTTCTACTACTAGTTTTCACATACTTGCAGGTTTAATGTGGGCTCAACCATCTGATTATATGTAAAAGAGAAGTGTATACAATCTACAAATTTCGAAGGTCAAGCCTCCATCATCAGAACAATCATACACGAATTAGTTCCTTCACAAGTCATATCTCTTACTCCTTATTTCACTAGTTTAATATTCATTACATATGTTTCAAATAACAACACACATCACTACATCAAGTTATCTTATTCCTTTATTGTTTAATTTTGCGACACATTTGTTAATATTCCCATTACAAATTCTAAATATATTGAATGTTTTCCAGCACAAATACACGCAGAACTACATTAAGTTACCTTATTTTATCACAAATTATTTTATATATGTATCACATTTGCTACTTATAACATCTGGAATTCAGTAATGTCTTCTCTTTCCCTTGTGTTTCATTAAGCTTCCTCACCCATTAACTTAAAAACACCAGCATCTCCTAATACCTCTGCATTTCTCTCTGTAGCGATAAATATTTAAGATGATGCACATAGTACAGAATGACGGAAGAGGAAGATTGACAGTGTCAAAGGAAAAACAAATATGTAATATTGCCAACAACCTGGGTGCCAGGTTGTCTTCAATCACATAGCATTGCAAAGTGTGTGATTGCCTTTAAGGCCTTTACCCCAGCTCCTACGTAATTAGCAAATGACTTCCACTCTTCCTTCTTTTAATATCTTTTACTGTCTGCTTTCACTCTGGATCCACCCCATTTCTCCATCAAATTCGTTGTACTCTCGAATTCTTCCTTCCTCATGTTAACTGAATCTCACTGCCATTGGCATTTAGTTTCTCCTTCCGTGCCTTAAAGGAACACTATCCTCATTTGTCAGTTTCTTTTTCTTGGAAAATGGTATAGTAACTCTTTTCCTAATTGTTTCTAAGATGGACCTTCATTGAATTTGAATTTCCCTTTATATTCATTATAAAAGACGGCACCAGTAAACATGTCATCTGTTCAAGCCACTAATTATCAGGAAGTTGTGACACAGTTGAATACCGTTAATGTTAACAGGTAACAGCACATCATATTTAAAAGGTTTCTTCAACTTTCCAGTGGCTGCAATTATTTTAAGCCCATAATAGGCATTACTATTAATGTTTACTTGTCAGGTAAAGAATCTAACCATTTTTGACTAACAGCATATAGAACACTGCCAGCGTCGGCTAAGAACTCCACCACTTCACTTTCTCCTTCTTTTTCTTCTTCTTAGCTATCACAGGTCCTGTAGACCACACACTGCATCAATGATCTGCTTCCATCGCCTTCTATCTCTCGCTGTCTCTCTCCACCCTGCGGAAATTCCTAACGCTGCGATGTCCTCCTCTATGTCATCTTTCCACCTTTTCCGAGATCGGCCAAATGGTCTTGTTGCCGGGAGAGTTCCTCCAAATGCTTTCTTGGTGATTCTGTTGTTTCCAATTCTAACCACATGTCCAGCCCACTGCAGTATCCTACATTTACATTTCTGGGTGACAGTGGGTTACTTTATTAACTGACAAATTTCATTATTCTTTCGAATTGTCCATACTCTATTCTCCAACAAAGGTCTCCAGATTCACCTTGCACCATCAAATTAATGACTGACTGTCCTGTCTTTTCCCCCATTGTTATGATTTCCACTTCCTGCAGTAAATGGTCTATCCTTTTCCTTCTATCAACAAATTCTCGGGTCTAGAGACTACATGCATATTTGCAGGATTGCTCCCACTGTTCGTAACTACCTCCAATACTTTTCTCGTCTACCTCCTACAATTCTTTATTATTTGTGTTTTATCTTTCTTCTAGACAGGATTCATCTTCCGTTTCACTGTACACGCTTACCTGTTCATCAGATACTTCATCATTTACACTTAAAGAATACAACAAATTAGCTGCACTGCTGTGTGCACTTCACCAGTCTCTACTCATAATTTTCACTAAGCCACCGCTAAAAAGCATGTTTTTACTTCACTAATCTGATTAACGTCAGCCCCATCACTCCTGTCAATACTTTGAAATTTCTGCTCTTGGACTGATGTATCTTTGCTGTTACTCAATACGGAGGGCTTGGCTAGCGGGTTTAAATTACTGTTACCAATACTGCACATGTAACCACTCCACAGGCAGTATCCAGTTTCCCATACTCTGTGATTCCGTTTCATTTCCTGCTGGTTACTCCCTCTATTACCTGTTTTGAAAATCATTATCGTCATTTCTTAGAGAATGTGGTCTACACAGAGATCCTTGCTCTCTAATAATTGAATTAATTGTTGTTGAATGGCGCCAAACCATTACATTTCTCAGACTATTATAACGGAGCACACACACTCTATTTATACTAACATTTCGGCAGGTGTACACTTTTATATGGGGCCTAAGGCTCGTATTTCTTAGCTCCCTTCGTGAAATTACTTTTGAACACTTTTTAAATTATTAATAATATTATTAAAGTTATCACTAGCAATACAACATTTTGTTACCCCAGTTTATAGGTAATTTCCCATCAAAATCCATTATATCTCTTCTGGCTCTAATTTACTCGTTAAATACAATAATAGTGCAACACATTTTAAAGTAAGCCGTTTACACTCTTTTATGTTGTATTAAAATTTTTATCAGTTCAGAAACTGTTTTCTGATTCCACCTATTTCTGTTGGCCATAACATTTTTTGTTAAATGCATCCGTCAACTTTTCTAAATAATCATAACGTTCGGTTGTGGTGACACCCCATGGCCTAGCCTTCCCCAATATTATCAACGTTCGTGGGGAATTCGGTAAGTAATACAACACATTTTTTATCTGCAAATTTCTCTTGAAAAGTAGGGAATTTGTTTTGAAATATCGTCAAATATTTCCGCTTCAGCACTCATAGTTTCATGAAATTCCGAATACGAATGGTAGCGTATTTAACGGAGGGGAGTTCTATGCAGAGAGCTGACATTGACTGTCTTTTGGCGGAAAACGAGAGCATCGCTAAATTTCATAGGGACTTGCAGAATATCTACGGAGACCTGGCAGTGAACAAATACACGATGAGTCGTTGGGAGACACATTTGTGGTCATGGGACAAGGTTGTGCAAACGCGTCCGATCACACGCGTGCCGGTCGGCCACACACAGATGTGACTGCTGCAGTACTGGGTGGTACGGACCACCTTGCTACTCATCTGTACGCCTCTTACGATAGTGCTGATAAGATACTCCTCTAATTGGCGTACTCGGAATTGTATGCCTTCTAGGTTCCTCGCCGCCTAACAGAAGGTTGTAAATGGCAACGCAGAACCATCTGTGCGGAGTAGCTTGGGCGTTTCAAGGCTGGTCGTGAAAATCGTTCGTCGAACGTAGTCGTAGGCGACGAAACATCAGTTCATCATTTGGAACCTGAAACAAAACGGCAATCAATGGAGTGGCGCAACACCACTTGAAGCCGTACCTTCAGCCGATAAAGTCATGGTGACGGTTTCCTGGGTCTGTAGAATGGTTCTTCTATTTGATGTCTTCTTCATGGTACAGCGGTCAACTCATAAATGTATTTTGCCACCATCAGAAAACTGAAGAACCATCTTGAGCGTGTTCGATGCCACAAAAATGCAAACTAAATTGTCATTCTCGATTACAACACAAGATCTCACACAAGTCTACGCACCCCAGAGGATCTCACCAAACTGCACTCTTCTTCCTCATCCCCTTTACAGCTCGTATCTTGCGCCTTCCGACCTCCATCTGTTTGGACAAATAAGGGATGCACTCTTCCGAAGCATGACGTGGATAATGGGGATGTTATTGATGAAGGAATCCGTTGGCTGAGACATCGAGCAACAGATTGGTACCCTGAGAGCAGGTTTGCCTTGCCGGTAAGGCGGCGTAATTCTGCTGAATTGAACGAAGATTATGTTGAAAAATACCTTCTCGTCGCCAAAAGAGTGAAGAATGATATGGCGTATTGATATCCTTAATAAAACCAACCCGCTTTTTGCAAAATAGAATTGTAGCATAGCTTTTTGATCGCCTCTTATAATACAATCAATCTTCTGCCAATGTTTACAAAGTAGACGAAACATTTTGAAAACAATTTTGAAGATGAACTTAGACTTTTATTATTTCTGCTGTCGAAACATTTTCAAAATAATTTAGAAGATGACACTTCGTCTTTTATTACTTCAGTTGTAAGTACTTTATTTAAAAGTAGAATGCGTTTTACAGTATTTAAGGCGGATCATCAGGTGCAATACAATCAAATCATATTCTGCCCAGAAAAGACAATGCCATGGCCGAGCGTTCATAGCCAGGCATTTTTCATTAAGTAGTGGACGTCTGTTACAGAATAGCATAGAAAAAGTAGAACGTTACTATGATATGCTCCCATGACACTACGAGTATTAGTATCTAATGAGTTAACGGGTCCCCATAGATCGAAAAGTCAACGTATATGGATCATCTATAAGATTGGGTAAAATTTTGCAGCACCGGTCGCTCATTTACCACCGCAGGTGCGCACACTGCGTGTGTAATAACAGGTGGTGTGGTAAGACGAACATGGGCAAGCGCCATATAGCGACATGGAGAGATGGTTCATGTGGTGGGCCCATTCAGATGCGCGGAAAGCTAGACATCTAGAACGATGACTAGGTTGATCAAGAAAGCTGGGTGATCCCTTACAAAGTGTTAAAACCGAGGTAAATTCTTAAAAGAATGTTGTTCATCGAAAAGCAGCACGTTAGTTTTCAATACCATTCCACACTCTTTTTGGCTATACATTTTCTGAAGGATAAAAAGACAAGGGTTGCGTATTAGTAAAATAAGCTACTTCAGAAGATTCCGTCGCCAAATTACAACACACGCTGTTAGCTGCCACTCGAATGTTAATTTGTACTTTATTCTTGTATAATTTTCATATAACTTGTGTTTTACATTCCCAGTTAGTTTCGTCACCTGATTTACATTAGTTTCTGTCAGTTCGCACGATTAGACACACTACTAGCACATTTTAAGCAATTTGTATTTGTAACAATAATTTTAATGTCTACATCTATATGATCATTGTTGCACATAAATTCAACATTAGCAACGTTTTTCTCGACCTTATATACATCCTTCTTTACTTGCTCTCTCCTCTGTTTGATTCCAACATATAACTTTTCATCACTCTCTTTTAATCGACGTTCTAAGGAATACTTATACATATTCTCAGTTTGAGAAATACATTCATCATGTTTCATGCCAAACTAAAGTACAATTTGCCCCCATATTTTCTATAAATCAGCTGCCCAGAGTTTTAATTTTCCTTTCATTCTGCATTTAAAATTCTTAATCTCCCCAGACGAACTATTAATACTACTAGATGGTTGATTAACGTCCATTAACTGTTGTTTAAATTTCTTGTCCGTTGGTCAGTTTTATTATCAACGTTACTAGCCTGTTGCTACAAATTTTATATCAGTACAATTTCTGCTCACCTACCCAAATTTGTTTTTTGTTATGCTTACCGAACAACAATCATTTCCAGCATACAATCGTACTCTTCTTTCTTCACATGCTACTTCCTGTCTCCCGTTTTCGACAGGCATCAGAGTAAGTTTAACATATGCTTTTACAATTTCTTGTTCATGAATTAAATGGACTAATACCAATAGTATATCTATTCGGAAATTAGTCGCCATGATTATGAGCTCTGAGCAGATATAATAATTTCTGAAACTAAGAGATGAACTGGACCAAGTAGTACCGCAAAGTAACATCAGAAAGAATGAAGACGATGAACGCCTGAAATTCCAGCACTTCAGTGTAAACTGCCACTTCTCAACTAACTACAATCAGAGTGGCGCATTATACAAGTCGAGAAAACTGAACGTTGGAATAGATTGATCTGGATATTATCAGAGCAAACATTCTGTCACAGACAATCTGATCCTAATTTCCTGGTGACACGTTTTGTTAAATACCATAAGCTGTCTATTATGAGTGACAGCGTTTTCATGCCAATTACGAAACTTAAATTCAAATTAGGACGAGCTTGGCGCTGAATTTTGTATCAAAGAAGTAAGACTACATTGATTTTTTGACTGACGAACTACTTCTGAGTTCATACTGACATGGCCCCGCAGACATTAGCTCGGATAAATACGGGGGAAACATCAGACTACGCCTTAAGGCCAATACCTTGTAAACGTGGAAGTTGTGGGTGAGTACTGGCAGGCACAGTTTCTCTGATAAGTTTTTTTCTTATCTTTAAAATTTTACGACATTATTAGCTTGATTTTAAAATAGTAAGTGAAGATTCATTATCATGAACAGGAAGATCCTCAGTATAGTCTCTTAATGAAAGTTTCTGAACCATTATTCAAAGAACAGTCTCTTGAATAATAAAGTTCAAAGAACAGCTCTCAGAATGAATTTACTACGCTTAAAACTCAAAATCCCTTTTTAAGCAAAGGAAAAAATACCAATTTTATAATGCAAGGTTAAATAAAAGATTCTAACGCCACATGGCAACACCAAAATTTTCCTAGATATCACCTGTGATCTCTAAAGGCAATAAAATATTGATCACATTATTTCAATTAAAACAACTTAAATGCAATAAAATCTGTCAACATACACTCAATCCCTGTAGCGTCTACGATGAGCACAGCATCACAAAATATTTTCCTTTTTATTAAATACTTTATACCGTAAACCTCCCTACATGTAATGTATACTACACCCAACGAATTATGACAAATAATTAAGACAAGATGTTATATTAACCAGGTATGTAAATCATTTCCTTTCAAAATAAATAAATAAATATAAAAATCAACTCTTAAGCTCATTGGTTACATCCTTTTAAAAAATAATATACAACACATATCTTCATGGTCATTAGGTGTTGGGCACCATGTTGTCCTTCAGGATTACACGCGGCATGGGAAAGATTTTTTTCGATGTGCAAAACGTTAACAGTGCGAAAACAACTTACAGAAATTGTATACTGGGATCATACATCGATATGGATGCGGCTAACTAGTCTTAAAAGGGGCCAGGAAGTATTTGCGATACTACTGAACACCTCACCATACAGCAGTACGGTGGTGGGATGGACAAGAGAAAAATCAACTGCTACAAGGCAACCTCAGCAAAGGCAGTAAGAAAGTATTTTGGGGCCTTAAAGTCTCGGGAGGACCACAACAAACCACAGAATGACGTCCCAAGCTAAATTAAGAAAATATTATCGGCGATTTCGCCACAAAAAGTAGGACCGTAAAATATCATAAGAAGTGAACTGCAATTACACTATTCAGAAGCGTCCGTCTTTCGTTTACTACAAACACTTAGCAGTACCTCCAACGTTCACTCGTTATAACTGTAGATAACAACTCGCCAAAGTTATGCGGCGACGAGAGACTCTAATCCGATCTCGATATTGACATCGTGGCGAGTACTGAGAAAGCGGATGATTTCAAAAACAAAAAGAGAAATTAAATAGCGCGCCGTACCGGCTCACATACCTCAGTTATTCGGAACGGTAAAATCTTTTGATGTAACCTTTAGATATAGTTAGTGCGACTTGTTCTACTACAGCTGATCCAGTTGAAAAACGTTGATTGTACTGTAAGAGTACAGTCGTGGCTATAGGAGAAGTGAAACTCACAGATAGTAGAGTGGAACTGTTTTCTGTGGGAGAAACTAAACCGAGCCACTGCATGGTATGTATCCACCCTTCGCTTGGCTTCTGCTGGGCACACGCTCAGTGAGGTACCTGAAAGTAGATTTTCTAAAATTACAGATCTCTGCAGATTAATAATGACTTACTCAGGTAAACAAAAGGAGGGAAAAACGTAGGGGCCGTTGAGTAATGTCAGAATCTTGCGTTATGATGCGTCATACAAATATGGCGATAGCCTCGCCATTCGGTATCCTCAATTTTTTTTTTAATTGAAACTCTTGAAACTTCTCTTAATATTCAATTTCAGGTTTATGAAAACCGCGCCCTCCCCCACTAGAAAACCAGCGGTGTTACAATCACCGTTTAGATTTCGGTGGTGAAATGAACGTATCGTGGAAAATGTTTCGACATGGAGCATGGCTCAAGATGTGTTTGCGCGGTTATGTTGGAAACAGTTTCTGACGCAGAATTATCAAGTCTAGTACTGCTTCCATGAAGTTATTTTGTCGATTACAGTTTTAGAACCCTGTTGAAGTAAGAGACACGTTTAATTATTTCTCAATTTAAAAGTGATGCCTAAAAGTTAACATTGATTTTAAAAAAATGAACATTTGCAGTAAACCCAAGGAACTGGTGTACAGTACTGTCCGAGACAGCCAATTAGATAAGTCGTGGATATAATCTGGTAATTCTTTCCGTACCAGCCAAACAGTTAGCAGAGTGAAGTATTTACGTCTAGCTGGTATACTTCTCAGCGAAGTGACAGGATTCCTTGGCAGTGGCTTAAGTGTTGATTTGTGAGAATGCAGTTTTCGTGACGCTATACATGGATAAATTTTCCTCGTTTTTCGTACCGCATCAGTTCTTTTTCTTATATTCAAACCTTTGATGACATGCCCTTTTGTCGATGTCAGAAGTTAACTGTCGTACTAACAGGCTGTATGGTACTTTCTTACGCAGTTGACCTAATTACATCAGGGAACATCCACATCATGGTATCAGAGGTTTCTTCAATGTCTGTGACTGACAAATCAGGATCGCTCTTAAACTTGCAAGCATCTTTAGAGCTATTCTTGCATTTAGTTTTCAGTCCTGTTGTGATTGCTATTAAGCAGATTGTAAGGTTCAACAAAAAATATTTTCTTTGTCCTTGAACCATAGCCGTAGTAGAGAAAATATACCTTCTGACATATGCAATGCAGACAGCTGTCCTGGCATTACGAACTTCAGTCCGTCCAGGATTCGGTTCCGAGAAACACCACGAAAATGGCGTCTTAGGTGGACTACGTGGTGAACATCACCAAGAGTCAGTATTTACAAAGTACGTATAAATAACTACGACATTCTTGGTCTACCGGATGAAATTCAGATTTCTTTCACACAGTTACCTATTCGACACAAGAAGTGTTCCTTTCTGATTTAGATAAATATAGACATTACCAATGCATCTGTTCCTGAGTTTCTGTGGATTTATTGTATTGTAGGGTTAACAGGGCGGTGAACATTGCTTTAGTAGGATTAGATATTATGTTACATAACGTCTATGGAACGAGGTTGTCATGGACCGGGAGCAATACAGATGCAGCAACTACTCGATATATTTCAATGTGTGTGTGTGTGTGTGTGTGTGTGTGTGTGAGTGTGTGTGTGTGTGTGTAATACGCCGAAAAATGTAAATGATCAGAGATGCAGAGCAGGGAGTCTCCAGATAAGTGTAAGTACAATACTCGTAAGATGCGATGTATTTCCCTTCTCTGCTAGCACTGATTGATATCATCCAGTGTCACTCGTCGAAAGTTGGAAACGTTGCAAAACGCTCTACATTCTCGTAAATTTCCTGTGATTGGCTGGTTTCATTGCCTGTCAGCAGAAGTGAATTCTGGTACCGATCTCGACTGTTAATCGTAGCACGCCCTGACAAGAAGGCCGACGCCAATGATGCATTTCGCGTTTAATGCGTGTGTCGCGGGACTCGCACTCAGAAACGAGCACATTCTGCGCTATGACACCAATTTCAGTCAGCGCCAATGCCATCTGCCGGCGAATCATTCTATGCCAACTGCAGTTTAACCCTGTCGAGCATCTGTACCGCGTTTGGGGCAGTGCTTTGGCTCTGCTATTCGCCACTAGCAACCTGCTGTCGAGCGTGATTATATGCGCTGCCCTGCTTTCATTTATTGGTTCGTTCGTTATTGAGTTTCACGAGCCTGGTTATAAATTGTGTCAAATCGTTGGCAGCTACTATGGTGAGTTTGGAGCAGAGGCAGGGGAATGAGATAATTCTTTGTCTTATTATCTACCGATGCAGTAAACATGGTTCCTCCAGTTCGAAAATTTTTGCCAAAAGCGTAGATAAAAATATCGGGTACAGAAAGCAGCCATTATGGGTTTTGACTGTTTTGATAAATTATGTTTAATCGGAATTTTCAGACGCCTTTAGATTTACGTAACTGCAGTTGCTAACACTCTCAGTAACATGTTTTACATATTTGTTTGTAACAACAAGTTTACCGTTCCTTTCAGTCACAAGTTAACTATCATTGGTATCCGTAATAAGTAACCACGAAAGTTACGTTTCATTTCACAAATCTCTTACACGGCTGTATTTCCTTATTTCTTTTTTCTACAATATCTTCATTTCACCTTCATTTGTTGCTGTGAAGTGTGCAGCAAGCCTTTACTTGCCAAGAACCAGCGAAAAGCCAATATAGCGCCATATGAGCAACGGCTTATGCACTACGCACGTTGCAAACGAGACAGGATCTTGGATGTAGGAATGTCCCGATACTATCAGAGTCTCGCTACATGCTCAAATGAAAAATGTTCAAGCCGGTCTGCGATACTGCTCATATGAATACTCTAAAAGTGTCGATAGCTACTGTTATCGATACTTTTTCGTTTGTTAGCAAATGAAGTAATGTTGAGTTTATATGATATCTTATTTGGCTTCATTATGTTCTGGAGTCTAATGAAACGCTAGAAATTTTTTTATTTATTTGTTAATGACCATCTTGAAACAAAAAAATCACATTTCAGATGGTTTCAGAAAAACAGGCATTGTATAATTAGTAGAAAACTCATTTATATTTCGAGTATAATTGCATCAGGTTAAAAATAGTCACTAGGTATATATGTGCAAAAACAGAAAAATTACTTTCATAAAATTACTTTCATGCCATCCTTCTCGACAACAGAGTTACTCTTAAAAGATATTACTGGGTTCGACAAACAGAAAGATACATCATTCCCTTTTTGTGTATCCTTTTCCTTTTCGCTGCCATGCGCTAGCTGTTTATGATGTTTCGAA
This sequence comes from Schistocerca gregaria, assembly GCF_023897955.1. NCBI lineage: Eukaryota > Metazoa > Arthropoda > Insecta > Orthoptera > Acrididae > Schistocerca > Schistocerca gregaria. The sequence goes on from NC_064924.1 coordinate 204,884,426, forward strand.
ACATAATACACCTGTTTTACGGTGGACTAAGCAGCACCTTCTTCTGATTCACTTGGCTTTCTTTGTTGCTTACAAAGCATACTTCTACATTTTTGTACGCTCGTCCGCAAGCTGCTGGATCACGAACATGCAAGTCTTTAAACCTTGGATCCAACATAGTAACAATGGCTACTTGGTCATTTAATTAAATTAACCTACTCATTTTCTTCGGAACTAGTTGGCGAGTCTGGTGTGATACTATTAACTTCTGTGGATAAACAATAATTCTGGATACGTAACACACTTTTGTCCAGAAGTGTTAAAAAGGTTTGAATAAAGGTAAACGCTGGATGAGTATTTCCATCTGTCTGGTAGTTAGCATGTCAGATACTGAAATACTATCCGATACGATTTCACATCACTTTTCTCAGATGTAAAAAGCGATACAACGTGAGGAATTTCGCCCTTAACTTTAGGAACAAGTTTCAAAGGAGATACTTCAGAACTATTGTATCAGATTTGACTTTCTTTTTAACTTGACTGGCTGCACAAGACTATTTTTAATTCAAGGCACAATTCCTCAATATCTAGATATACCTGTTTTAAGGCCAGGTAATTTAAATCCTAATCAACAATGAGATTTATCGTTAGCGCAAAACACATTGGACTTCCGTTCTGTCATGAAGCAATAAAAGCTAAAGAACTTTCGACAAGAAACACGCACAACACGATTGAAAACCACGATCAACATAAGGTCGACGAACAGATGAAAAGTAGCGGAGGGGTGGGAGGCAGTACCATACACACAAGCAAACAGACGCTTGCTCACTACGCGGATATACCATTAAAATATATTCGATATAAGTAATTTTCTTTCGATTCCGAGTAAATATCGAAAGAATATTTCGATTAGAAAATTACTTGTATTATCGGAAGGTTCTACTCGGATGTGAACTGTGAAGAGCTACGCATCAAGGCGACTAGTCGCGAAGCTGTGCTGTTAGCATCCTGGAGTTATATTAGGGGTGTGCGATGACACGATAGCCCGATACGTTTGCTGTGTGGAATCTGTAAGCTGGCCTTCGATGAGCTGTCGTTGCTTGCGGCGGAAATGCATTAGAGTGTTTCATTGATATGGAAGGGCATGCGCAAGAATGCGGTATGTTATGCAGTACACGTGTCGCCTCCTATTACTGATTGTGCTGTTCGATAGTTCCACCTCTACTCGTGCTGGTGACAAGTGGGATCACCCAGTGAACTCATTATTCTCGCATTACTGTGTTGAACTTAAAGGGTTTCGTAGCATTGATTTGTGTTGTTTTTCAGTTAATTGCGTAGCTATCGTGAATTATGCTGCAAGCAACTCGGTTCTTGTTTACTTGCGATAGAAGTAACAAAATGCTATTCGTTATATTATAAAGAGAGGTTTAAAACAGTTGTTTCAGTCCCAAAGCAAGTTGGCTGTCAGTAAGGTGGAAACAGTCAATCACTGAGCAGTCAGTCGTAATTTATGTACCTGTGATTTGCCACTGTTGTAATAAATGCAGTTACCTTCTCTTAATTTGTAAAGGTTAATAAATATTTCGTTTAATAAAGATAACTTTGTTCCCATTCATCATTCTAATAATTCCCTTGACTTAGCCATCATACGTTGTATCTGTTGTTGAGATTAAAAAACCAATTCGCTTTGAAAATTTTTCGCAGTCGTAGAACGGGCAAGACAACAATTTCCTTTCTGATGATCTCTAAGACTGTAATCTTTGATATGCATATTGCTAACCTATAGCGTACAGTACATACTCTAGATACCACTGAAAGGCAGTCCTTACATTCAGAGTAATATCAAAAGAATGAAGAAATTTCAGCAATCATTTCTTAGCCCTGATGCTGATGAGCAGTTGATGAACATGGACACTAAAGTAATGCGCACCTTTCTACGTCCATCATTGACTGAACTAAATACTAAGGTTTGTTGCATCTTTCACTGTGGGCAATCCCGAAAGCACCAGATAACGCACGGAAAGATTTGTGTTGGTCGATGGAATTTTTGGTTTAACCTCTTCAAATATTATGCCCAAAATGCATTACACAGCAAATCACGTGGGTTTCTATACGTTCGTTTGCTTGAATAGTGGTGTGGATGCTGTCCTAGTTCTTTCAGAAGATTTCGTCTGTGATACTTTCACGTGACTCCTCTTTGTTAGTAATGGTGTGATAATAGAAAAATTGTGCAAACGAGTTATTGATAGGCATAGAAAGAAAAAATCGGAAAATCAGATGATAAGAACTTGTAAGACATGTTCACTGTACCTCGATTTAGATTAACTGTTTATTTCAACGCCACATGTGTTGGTTCTTTAAAATAACTACCAGCCAAAGTAGTCGAAATGTTCACTGGAATATTTGCTGTCGAAGTCTATAAGCTACTTTCTCGTTGCATCAGGTGCACAACTTTTATTACTAATTCTGTCTGCTTTTATCACTCATACGTGTAAGCAATAAAAAACAAATGCATGTTGATTTTGCAAGCTCCGTAGAAGGCATGAAATGTAGTACTACTTCAGTGAACGAGACCTGATGGTCTCTGACTGTACTGTTGCAATTGCTTCCAGACCGATACATGATTTGTCTAATAGCGCGTGCCACAGAAGTTGCACTCATTGAATGTTCATTACCAAAGCACATTAATATGGTAATCTGAAAATATATTGCTCTCACATATACTGCACGTTATCAAAATGATAATCTGGTAAGGATCAGCAAAGGCTAAGAGGCAGAACTGACTGTAAGTAGACTGCACGGCATTGTGTCTCACGAGTGAGATACGTCATTTACGAACATACCTTATAGGTTGGAACGACACGTATCTTAACGATGAACATTATCAGATCATGTGCGCTGGAGAACACTGTGGTTTCCTCTTAACTGTTGATTTAGGCAAAGAAGCTGACAGATTTTAGAGGCCAAAGTTCACATTCATCAGCTACCGACTTCATAACGAAACTGATTTTGCGAAGTATTTTGGATGCTTCTGTGGTGCAAGAGCAGCGCGAGATTGTTTCGCAGTAGCCAGACTTCAGGAAAAGGAAAGTATAGTGTGCTAGAAATACTTCGTAGGACACACTGATGCCGGAATTTTTGGTATGAAACTGCAGAGAACTGGCAACTGGTATCCATCGATGAATGAACACAAGATGCTGGGTGGCAAACTTTTTGCTTGAGGATGTCCAAAAATGTTCAAATGTGTGTGAAATCTTATGGGACTTAAATGCTAAGGCCATCAGTCCCTAAGCTTACACACTACGTAACCCAAAATATCCTAAGGACAAACACACACACCCATGCCCGAGAAAGAACTCGAACCTCCGCCGGAACCAGCCGCACAGTCCATGACTGCACCGCCTGAGACCGCTCGGCTAATCCCGCGCGGCTCCTGAGGATGTCAACACGACGACCTCTAACACGACTGCGTCAGTTATGAGAAAGTTTTTATACAATGAACTCTCAGATGTCGTGGGAGGGCACTGGATATGATATTCGTAGTAAGGCACTATTCTGTTATATCCCATAATGCCGCGATACGTCGAGGCATTGAGACTACGGGGTGTCGAACTCGTCCCTGAGAGAGCCAAAGGATGGAAAAAACAACATATTACCATTTCTAATACATTATATCACACGCAGTGGCTTTCGAAAACAACTTTCATTTGTCTCGTAACGGATAAATACAGATTCTGCATGGTTTTCAAGGGAATTTTATGCCAGTCTTCCTCCAAAATAGTGGAATGTTCACGTAACAAACATGAAAGTGGAGAGCGATTGCGAGCCCATTTCTACAACGTAGACAACAAAGGTTCTATAATGTTGAGATCTGGTGACTGTTATGGACAAGGCCTGATGCGACAATTTATCCTCGTGGTCACAAAAAGAGTCCAGGTCGATGCGAGCTGCGTATAGAGGAAACATGTCATCTTGGACCAGAAATCGTGACATAGTCCTTGGCAGTAATGCGAACTTACAGAGCAACCATGGAGCCCGTGGAATACAAGGCTATGGCTTCCAGAATCGAGACCGAACCCCCGCCATGTTTCACTCTACCAGAAATTGGGAAACGACGTTCGTCCATTGCTCCATGAGCCAGGCTTTATGGTCTTGGCACCTCATTTTCCTGTTAAGGACACTTGCATCATTGATGAGTGGTTTTCAGTTCTAGCTCTCTCTGCAATTGCCGGATTTTTTTGTTTTTGCACTTTTCATTCTCTGCCCTGAGGGGGCAGAGCGGGCTGTTTTAGGGCTTGCTATTGCCCTTTCCAGCAATAGGTTTTCACTGTTTTATTTTTAATCACTTATTACATCTTTTTTGCTATATAGTGCTAGTTTTCTTTAGTTCGTTAACAATTAACAACGACATTTTTAGGTAACTTTCAGTACAGTATGTTCTTTTAACTAATTTCACAATTTAATTTGTTCTTTAACATATATAGTTTATATTTGTAGAGAGTTTGCAATACAGATAATTTCTTAATGTTACTGTACATATATTTTACATTTTTAGTTATTTTTAGAGGGAACTAGGTGAAAACGTAAAATAGGAATCTGGGGTCACAAAGTACATTACTAAGAACAATAACAGTAATAAGAGAATTTTATGTTTACAGTAAGTTTTTCCCATTTTTGTTAACTGTAGTGCTAAGCGAGGGAGGGGAGAGTGGAAAGAAGTCGACATTTTATTCGGTATGTCTTGGCGCATCTTTTTATTGGCCATGTTCTAGTGTGTAAGGCAGTGATTGTGTTTTATTCGCGTGTTCTTTTGTCTAGGTGCGGGAGGATGGTGGTATTTGTTGTGAGTGGTGTCAGCATGGGAGAAAGATCGGGCTACGTCTTTGGTGTGTTGTGTGGGAGGGTGTTGTGTATTTAAATTTAGGTTTCCTGTGTGTTCTTTGGTTGACTGTGATAATGTCTTCCATGTCTGGTCTTTTGTTTAGGATATGATTTCCGTATCTGGCTCTCAGTCTGACAAGTCTGGTTTGTAGTGTCTCATAGACTTCGTTGCACGGTGTTATGTATGGTAACCTTGCGATACTGCGTAAGAGTCTGCGTTCTGTGCTAAACAGTCTTTTTGCGATCGGTGCATGTATGCCTCCCAGGGGGACTGCTGCGTACTCTATAACTGGGCGAATGAACGTTTTGCATGTGTGCAGTGCGGTTTGCGTGTTGCATTCATGGAAACGTCCCTGTACCTGTCGTATTAGGTTTTGTAGGAGTTTAAGGAGGTGCATTAGGTGGGTGTTCCTACAATGGCGAGTATTACAACAATGCCAACCAGCCACTGACTGCACACAGCAGAGCCAGTGATTTTCATACAGAACACTACGTGGCGTTACCAATAAAAAAACCTAAACAGCCTACTTACATAGCCTATTTACAATATATGGATTTGAATCTCCAACGAGAAGTGCTGCGGCTTATGTTTCACAAGTGAAGGTATAGTACGACCTCCAGCATGTGGCCAGATGCGAGGCAACGAGATTGACTGCCAAAAACTCCAATAACTGTAAGTACTAACTTATTTTCGTACAAAACTAGGAGTGAACTCTCTTATTATCTACAAATATCTCACGTCAAAATAAAAATATGTCATTTTCAATGCCACTGAAGATGCGTTAATGTAAAAGACAAAACGCGTCTGATGCAAATAAAATAAATTGCCCCAAGGCAAAGGAGGTTTGTATTTACAAAACGAATATTTGGTTGTTCATGTTCTTCAAGAATATCCACATCCCGCTGACCTGAAACTGTTACCCGCAGCCGAACTACGCTCCTAACTGCGACCATGTGAACACAGACAAGGCTAAATCTAACTCACCTTCAGCCTGGACACAACCCTGGTGACACGCAGATTGGAAAACGTCATGGAGCATAAAACGAACAGGTCGGTATACAGGATTCCGCCATTGATGGTTACGTCCGCAGGCCCATCCAAGTTGTTCAGGATCATATTGAAGTGCAATGTAGAAGCCTATGCCACACAGCTATCTTCTTGTGGTTCTAGTGGAAACTGGCTTCTGATCCCCTTCCTGATATCTGCAACAATCACACTCGAAACAGACCCTCGTCGGCACCTCGGTTTTTGAGTCATCAGTCGTCAGTGGTTTGATGCACCCGCCACTAATTCCTCTGCTGTGCCAACCTCTTCATCGCAGAGCACCACCTTCAACCTACGTCCTCAATTACCTACTGGATGCATTCCAATCTCAGTCTTCGCTTACAATTTTTGTCCTCTACAGCTCCCTCTAGCACCATGGAAGTAATTCCCTGATGTCTTAACAGATGTCTTATCAATCTATGCTTTCTCCTTGTCAGTGTTTTCCACATATTGCTTTCCTCTCCCATTCTGAGCATTATCTTCTCATTCCTTACCTTATAAGTACACCTGATTTTCCAAATTCGTCTGTAGCGCCACATCTCAAAAGCTTCGATTCTCTTCAATCACGGTTTTCCCACAGTCCATGTTTCACTGCCATACAATGTTGCGCTCAAAATGTACATTCTTAGAAAACTTTTCCTCAATATAAGGCCTATGTTATGCTAGTAGACTCCCCTTGGCCAGGAATGGCCTTTTCGCCAGAGCCAGTCTGCTTCTGATGTCCTCTTTGCTCCGTCCGTCAATGGTAGTTTTTCTACATAGGTAATCGAATTCCTTAACTTTGTCAACTTCGTGACCGTCAACCTTAAGTTTCTTGATGTTCCCATTTCTGCATCATCTCATTACTTTCGTCTTACTTCGATTTACTCTCAATCCACAGTCTGTACTGATTAGACTATTCATCCCGCCCAGGAGATCATGCAGTTCTCCTTCACACTCAGAATAGAAATGTCATTAGCGTATCGAATCATTCGTATCCTACCACCTTCAATTTTAATTACATTCATGAAACTTTATTTCCATCATTGCTTCCTCAACGTATAGATTGAACAGTAGGGACGAATGACTACATCCATGTCTTATACCCTTTTTAATCCGAGCACTTCGTTTTTGCCCGTCCTATCTTATTATTCCCTCTTGGAACTTATACATTCTGTTTAACACACGTCTCTCCCTATAGGATACTCCTATTTATCTCAGAATTTCGAAAATGTAGCACCATTTTACGTTTTCGAACTTTTTTCAGGTCGATAAATCCTATGATCGTGTCTTGATCTTCCTTTAGTCTTGCTTCCATTATCAACCGCAACATCTGAAATGCGTCTGGTGCCTTAACGTGCACCAGGAAACCCGCCTACCCGGAGGGAGGCCCTGGATAGACGACATTTCATACCTTCCCTAAAGCCAAATTGGTCTTCGTCTAACACATCCTCAATTTTATTTTCCATTCTGTTGTATAATATTCTTGTAAGCAACGTGGACGCAAGAGCTGTTAAGCTGATAGTGCGATAATTCTCGCAATTCTCAAATCTTGCAGTGTTAGAAACTGTGTGGATGACATTTTTATGAAAGTCAGTTGATATGTTGCCAGACTCGTAAGTTCTACACACCAACGTTAATAATCGTTTCTTGCCATTTCCCTCGATCCTGATAAAATGTTATCCATCCCTACTGCCTTATTTTTATAAGTCCTCCAGGCGTCTCTTAAATTCTGAATTTAATACTAGATCTCTTATAAATCGGCTCCTGATGCTTCTTTTATCATATCAGACAAATTTTCCCATTCATAGAGGCCTTCAATGAACTTTTTTCAGGTATCCGCTTTCTCCTCTGCATTTAACAATGGATTTCCTGTAGCACTCTTAATGTTTTAATACAACCGAAGGTTATTTTGACTTTTCTGTATGGTGAGTCAGTTCTTCCTTCAGTAATAATTTTTGTGATTTTGCCACACTTTTCATGCAGCCATTTCGCCTTAGCTTCCCTGCTCTTCCTATATATTTCATTCCTCAGCGACTTGTATTTCCATATTCTGAATTTCCCTGCACATATCTGAACTTCTTTCTTTCAAGTATCAACTGAAATATTATTTTTGCTATCGGTGTTTTCTTGGCAGTTACCTTTTTTGTACCTATGTTTTTCTATCCTACTTCTGTGATTGTCTTTTGTAGAGATGTCCGTTCCTTTTCAACTGTATTGCCTACATAGCTATTCGTTATTGCTGTATCTATAGCGTTAGAGGACTTCAAGCGTATCGCGCCATTCCTTCGTACTGCCTTATCGCTGACTAATTCTCCCTGACTGATCTCTTTAACTTTAGCCTACTCGTCATTACTACTACGTTGTGCTATGAGTCTATATAGGCTCCTGGCTACGCCTTACAATCCAGTGTCTAATATAGGAATTTCTGTCTACCACTGTTTAATCTTCCCGTATCACCCGGCCTTTTCCAAGTGTACATCGTGCTCTTGTGATTCTTGAACGGAGTATTGGTTACTACTAGCTGAAATTTATTACAGAATTCAATCAATCCTTCTCCTCTCTCACTCTTGTCGCTAGCCCGTATCCTCCGGAAACTTTATCTTCTACTCATTTCTCTGCAACTTCATTCCAGTCCCCCCTGACTATAAAACTCTCATCTCCCTTTCCGTACTGTATTACCCTTTCAATATCCTCATATACTATCTCCGTCTCTACATCTACAGCTCGCGGAGTCGGCATGTTTACCTAAACTATCGTTCTCGGTGTTGGTTTGTTATCGATTCTGATAAGAACAGACCTATCACTGAAATGTTCACAGTAACACAGTCTCTGTGCTACCTTCCTTTTGATAACTAATGCTACTACCGTTATATAATTTTCTGCTACTGTTGGTATTACCCTATTTTCATTCGACCAGAAATCATTGTCCTCTTTCCTTTTCACTTCACTGACGGCTACTGTATCTAAATTAAACATTTGCATTTCCCTTTTCAGATTTTCTAGCTTCCCTACCACATTCAAGCCTCGTAACTGCACGCCTCTACTCGTAGAACGTTTTCCTTTCCTGGTTATTCATTCGTTTTCTCATGGTGACCTCCCCCTTGGCGGCCCCTCCCGGAGATCCGATTGCGGGGGCATTTCGGAATTTTTTGTCTACGGGGAGATTATCATGACACTTTTTCGATTACAGGCCACATGTCTTGTTGGTACACATTGTGTGTCTTTAATGCAGTGGTTTCCATTGACTTCTGCATCCTCACGCCGCTGATCATTCCTGATTCTTCCGCCTTCGCGCCCCAAGGACAAGAGAGTATCCTGAACCACTGTCCGCTCCTCCGCCTTCTTTGACAAAGCTGTTGGCAAAATGAGGGTGACTTTCTATACTGGAAATCTTCGGCCGCCAATGCTGATTATTAATCAAAATTTAAGCGATGGCGTGTTTCTAATCCCAGACCGAGAATGTTTTGATTTCTGATCAAAGACGCTATCCTAGACCACAACAAGATAGCATCCCAATGATCCCCTAATTCTACACCTCATAATGTTATGTTTTACAGAGTTGAATCGCCTTATGTGAGCTCATTAATGCGTTTCGTGGCAATCGTTTTTTTTTTGTAGGACTTTTGCATTAATGAGACATTTCAATACAATGAAACAGCTGTGAATATTTTGGTAAAGCAAGTAGCACTGGACAGCTAAGTACGAACATGATATTTTCATTGACTGATGCAACCGTATAAAGGCTGCCGTTTTAAGACGAAATTTTAATTGACAAATCTAAATCTGGTTGACATTTTAGTCAAATGCTAAACAAAGAAACAGAGGATATCACTGAATATTATTAATTTTCCTTTTCAATAAAGAATCACTGCTAATTCTTGGAGGAGCTCTTAAGCTGGCGTCTGTCAGTTAACTCCCGGGGTTCATTTCGTTTCCTTTGCTGCGAATAAATTTGTTCGCACAAGTATATAGATCGAAACATGGATACAATCGTTGTTGCAGACTGGTTACGTCGTGAAAGTTTCACTTGAGGAAATAAAAGCCTGCGAGACTAATTTAGTTCTTGGAATACTAACGCAAAAACTACTGAAAATCCGTGAAACTGTGCAATGCTTTGCTAACTGAAAAGCCATATAACAACTTGCTCGAATTAAAGATTCATTTGTTCAGTCTTCCACCTGAAAGAAGAAGAGTTTAAATAGCGAATATTTTGAGAAAATTTATTCAGACATTTACTTTTCTGCTACCATATGATGGATACTTTCTTCAGTCACATCGCTCAGTGGCGCTTTTCTTACTTTTTGTGCCTCTTTTGTCGCTTTTAGCCTTCCAACTGTCGATTATCCTTATCATGGAACGTATTGTAATGTCGTTGTCAACTGAATATTTTTGGTTGTTCAGAATTTTGGATCACACTAAGACGCCATCGCAAACAGTAAACATATAGGTATCTTGCACTAGCTTCTTGTGTATTGATGATGGTGCGTCTGACCTTCGCTTTGAAGTTTCTAGCCTGATCACAGTGCTACTTCTCATCGAATTAAAAAGAGCTACCCTTCACTTTCTTGACACTATTGATCTCGAAAACACAAAGGCTTCTGAAATATCCGATTTTGTATGTAGTAATCGTCTTCCACTTGGAAACTTGTTTGATTCGCTACATACTGCCGCGCTCATTACACACCTCTCTCCAACAGACTGCTCCGATATTATGTCTACATGCTTGTACATACCATTCTAACGTGTCCGTAAAATTCAAGTAGAGTCATTAGCAATTTTGAACTCAACATGTACTCCTTAAAGGTAGTGGATGACTGCGCCATTCTTTATGTATTTCTTTCTTTCCACCTCCTATTGACATTCAGCAATCACTGTGCAATTTCTACAAACTCGATCTCCTCCCATCCCTAAATGTTTCGTTGACCTTACCGTTTTCAGTTTCACCTATACTGTAGCCTTATATGAAGTCTCCGCCTCCACTTACACTGTAGCCTTACATAAAGTATTCGCCTCCACTCATTACTCGCCTTTTGTAAAAGTGCTCTATCCTTAATTCCGTTACAAGCTTGAATTGAAACTCATTCAACGTATTGATTTCATGTCCCTTTTTACGTGTGTTTAACTTCAAGTACACAAAAATTGTAATAAATTGTATGCTATAATGACCATTGTTTCATTCAGTAATTTGATGGAACTCCCTACTTGTACGTGCTTAGCAAAGCCATGTTTCACATTTTCTGGTGCCACCCACGTTTAATAAATTAAATTTATTAAATTATGCATTGTGCAGCACCTGTAATTAATTCACGTGATCCTATTGGGAGCCAGCTGATTACCGGTATCTTGGTACAGTTCCTCCGGCCATTCAGAGGGATTTGTCGAGGGCTCAGCAGTAACATTACACGCTCCAAGAAAAGTTAACGTTCAAGAACTTAATATTGTATGGAATGAAATGAAGTTAAAGAATGAATGATGCGTTCAGTAGCCCCCAACGATATAATAATTTGCAACCTCTCTCACTCTGTTCCACTAAGTGTAAGCATGTGGAAGTACACGAGCACATGGAGGTATACTAAACCAGCTAACCTGTCACAATAAATCGTACCTCATTTAGCGCCACTAACATTCTACGGGAAAATCTGCGAGAATATGTGGAGGAATACTACAGCAGCCTCTGGTGCCTGACAAATGCATGGAGTTATTATTTAGCATATAACAACTGAGTTGTTGAATCATTAGGCCATGCCCGCTCGGTTGAACATACCGGCATAATGGTAATCCACAGTTTCTGCAGTACAAGCAAGGGATTTTCTCCAACTGCGGGTTTCAGTGGGGTTGGTTGGTGTGTGACTATAAGTGGCGCATTACCATAACATATGCGCTACTACCCTATTTAAATAGTTGTAAATTTCGTAGCTTATTCATTCAGCCCAGTAGTTCTACTAGGAGTTCGGGGCTACAAAAGGTGAGGAGATGATATGAAGCTTCGAGCAGCCATGAGTTTTGGGTCCCCTTCGGGTAGCAGCTTCCTGCCATGGCATAATGTGCCTTCTGCGCTCACTCCAGCAGCAGTGACATACCATGACAGCACACGACTTCCACTACTGCAGTGTGCGCACCTTTTCGCAGTGCACCAACCACCGCCATCGTGCCGACTCCCCTTGCAGAGATGGCTATCACAGCAATATTGCACACTACTGGGCAAATCTTTGCGACACGACTCGTGCAACAGGGTCACGTGCCATACACTAGGTACAGGCGCCGGCAAAGCAGGCCGAGATTGTTTTGCAGCCAGCTCTGTTGGGGAATGGAGGCGATCTTGTAGATCTCCTGACTATCTTCCTGTGGAATGGCGGCGATACCCAGTAGCATTGCCGCACCAATGTATATGACATAAGAAAGGACGTACCAAGAAGGAATTATGCGGATGGGAATAATGTCGGTAAATGCAGTTTCTGAAAAAGTGTTTTATCCAAGACAAAGAGCTTCACGAATTGTGCAAGTCAATAACGTTTTGGTCCACCCTTACGCAAGCAGTTATTCCTCGACCTCCTTCTGTGGAATATCGTGCAGAGTTCTTTATAGTAGGCATGTTATTTCGTCAAAACCTCTAGATGGTTGGAGCCCATAAATCTCCAAATGTTCTCAGTTGTCGGGAGATTAAGCCACCCTGGTGGCCGAGGTCGGGCTTGGCAAGCATGAAAATAAGCAGTGGAAACCTTGCCATGTGCAGTTGGCCATTTTCTTGCGGAAATGAAAGCTTAGGAAGGCTTGCCACGAAGGGCAACGAAAAAGTGGGTACAACATCGCCGACTTACCGCTATGCTGCAAGGATGCTGCGGATAAGACACAAAGTGGTCCTGCTGTGAAAAGATACGGCACCACAGATCATCACTCCTAGCTGTCGGGCCGTACGGCAGCCGACAGCAACGCTGGTATCCCACATGTCTGGTGCATATCCAGTGATGTCCAATTAGTTGCTTTTAATGATCCTAGAACTTCATGGAAACCATTAAGTTAAAGTCAAGTGATCTACAAGCAAACCTCTCAAGAATTCAGTCTATAAGATAGAATAAATTAAAAGAAGTCTTAACGATAAAAACTAATTTAACTCGTAAAATATTAATCAGCAAAAAACACAGACAGGTTATTCCAAGTGACAGGTTTCCTCTGTAAAACAGGGACAGCAAAAAATATCTGCAAACGATTCTCCCCTAAACTTACTGATACGTGGAGCCAAAGAAACTAGCGCAGCCAGAGGCACTGCTTCCCTGCAAGTAACGTTCATAAGTTAAATGTGGTCTCTGGAACCTAAGGGTTAAGCCAGCAGACTCTCTTAGAATAGGGCCTAGATGACAAGTCTACCTGTGGAGGGAAGAAAATCTGCGAGATTATGTGGAGGAATATTGCAGCAACTGCTAGTGGCTGGTAAGTGTAAATAAACAGTCACCTTTTTTTCGTAATAAGCTAGTCACGATCGGTGAATCCTGCCAGTACAGTGGTATTGCAGATTTATTTTTATGCGGTATTACTCCACCTCTGGTTCATGTTTCAGTGCCTTACAAAGCTGGGCTCCTTATGTACATCCACAGAAATTTCTTCCTTAAATTAAGACGTACGATTGATACTAGCACAACTGTCTTGGTGGGGAATGCAAACGATTCTCTACAGTTCCAGTCTTTTATTTGTGTCCTCCTTGCTTCATCCGTAATATGATTTTTCAGCCAAGGCAGCAGTAGTCTTTAACTCCATCTACTTCATGATCATTAAATTTGTTGTTAAGTATTTCCCTTTTTCCGTTTCTCTTACTTCTTTCTTCGATATATTCCCAATCCGAACTCTGTACTCATTAGACTCTTTATTCCATTCACTTAACTTTCACTGAGGGTAGCAATGCCATTAGCGAGTCTTACCATTCATCGCCTGTTTGTGACGTCGACATGTATACCTGAACTATTCTTGTCGATGTTTTTTGTCGACTGTGGAGAGTAGCTCTACCACTATACGGATCACAGCAACTCATTTCTGTCCTACCTTCCTACATTCCATTTTTTCAGAGCACGTCTTCTTCGTCTTCCCTTAGTTTGTTCCCTCTTGGTTCTTGAACGTATTGCATATTACCGGTTTCTCCCTATAGCTTACTTTTCTCAGGATTTCGAAGATCTTGCAGCAGTCTACATTGACGAAAGCTTATTTCAGGTCGCCAAATCATATGAACGTGTCTTGATTTCTCTGTAGTCTTGCTCTTTGATACATGAGCTGTGGAGCCGTCTTTGCGATATATATCGCACATCTTAGCTCTTGTAATCTTGGGAGTTGTGCGGATGATGTTTCTCCGCAAGCCTGATGGCATATCGGCAGTCTCATACATTCTGCACACCAACGTGAACAAACGTTTTGTTGCTCCTCCCCCCTCAAAAACTTTAGAAATTCCAGTCGACTGTTATACGTCCCATCTGACTTATTTACTTTTAGCACTTCCAGAGCTCTTGTAAATTCTGATTCTAATACTGGGTCCCCTATCGCTTCCCTAAGTACTCCTGTTAGTTCTTCTATTTCGTCATCAGATAAGTCTTCCCACTCATAGTGGCCATCAGTGTACTCTTTACACCTATCCTCCCTTTCCTCTGCATTTAGCAGGGGAATTCCCCTTGAACTCTTATTTTCGCCAAAGGGTGTTTCGCCTTTTCTATACGCTAAGTCAGTTTTCCCGACTTTCATATATTTCTTGATGTCTTCGCATATTTCATGTAGCCTTTTCACCTCTCCAAATTATTATTATTATTATTTTTTGCTACTCAATTAAACTGCCTTCTGTGCTGTTCATTTCGCAGTATATAGATACTGCGATAATGAACAGAAAATTTCATGCCTCTCTCTTCGATCCTTATTACTTCACCATCGTCGCGCGAGGTGGCGCAGTGGTTAGCACACTGGACTCGCATTCGGCCATCCTGATTTAGGTTTTGTGTGATTTCCCTAAATCACTCCAGGCAAATGCCAGGATGGTTCCTTTGAAAGGGCACGGTCGGCTTCCTTCCCCGTCCTTCCCTAATCCGATGAGAACAATGACCTCGCAGTTTGGTCTCTTTCCCCAAATAATCGAACCGAAGCGACCTTCACCATCCCAATTCTTTGCCCACTAGTTCTTCTGACTAGTCTCTTGAAGTACAGTCTACTCTTCATCATTACCAAATTGTGATCGAGGTCTATGCTGTATCTGATTAAATCTTACAATCTAGTATCTAATTTTGAATATCTGTCTGACCATGACGCAATTTACCTTTAGTCTTCCCATATCTCACGGGCTCCTCTTATGATTTTTGAACGGAGTATTCGCTGTTATCATCTGAAATTCATTCCATAAAGCATTTCGTCTTTCTCATCTATCATTCCTAGTACAAAGTCCATATTCTCTCGTAATGCTTTCCGATACTCGTTCCGCTACAACCGCATTCCAATCTTCCTTGACTATTAGATTTTCATCTTCCTTTACGTACCGGATGACCCGTGCAGTATTCTCATATGTTATCTCTGTCTTTTCACCTTCGGTTTGTGACGTCGACGGGTTTACCTGAACTATTCTTGTCAGTGTTGGTTTGCTGTCGACTGTGGAGAATAACCCTATCACTATACGGACCACAGCACCTCATTCTCTGCCCTGTCTTGCTATTCATAACGAATCCTACTCCTCTTATTCCAGTTTCAGATTCAGCTGATATTACCCTACAGTCGTCTGACTAGAAATCCTTGCCTTCTTTTCATTTCACTTCACTGATGCCAGCTACATTTACAATGCACCTTACCATTTCACGTATCACATATTGTAGCTTCTCTACCACGTTCACTTTTCTGACATTGCACGCCCCAGCCAATGTAACTTAATGCTTTCGTTGGTTATTTAATCTCTTTTCCCGTGGGCACATCCCCTTGGCAGTCCTATCCCTGAGATCAGAGCTGAGGCTAGTCCCGAATCTTACGCGAATAGATGGATCCAAATTTAGAGGCTACATGTTAACATGGGAACGCGTTATGCGTCTTTAATGCAGCAGTTTCCACTGACTTTTGCATACTGATGCCGTTGACCATTGCGCTGCTACCATGTGTAAATAGCCGTAAGTTGTGTAAATGACTTCAGCAGTTCTGCCACGATTTGAGGACTAGGCCAGATGGAGCCGCCAGGGGTCAGTAGTTCGAGTCTCCTCTGCAGTATCGCATTCCGGTAGTAAGTCCTCTTTTGGATGTTAGTGCCATGGCGAAGCGGTCCTCGGGGATTCGCTCCAGTAGTAAGGCGGACTCCAGCCCAGCAGGGTGTCACGTGCCCGGCAGCCGTCTCCCACCACCGCAGGGGCGCGCCTCTACGCTACGGAGCCATTAATCACAGAGCCGGCTACCACAGCAAGATTACCGACCGTCTTTGCACACCGCTGACGCTAGTGCTTCTGGTGCTGTTCACGCAGTGGGGTCACGTGCCATACACTGAGCACAGTGGGGCACAAGCGTTTAGCAGCCATCTGGTTGTGTGTTGGCTGATATCTTGAAGATCACTCGTTCTCTTTCCATGGAGAGGGCGCGTGGTCGCTACCCTGTTTGTAAATGGAAAATAAGCTATTAATTCTCATAATCATCTCTCTGGGTCTTTATAGGCCTACCATCCCGCCCCAATTCTCCACTGCCTGCCATCCTGGCATACTAGCCACGCTTCCACCCCCGTTTCAGCTATACTCAACATAGAAAATAAATTGATTTGATCTTATTTAACATCTTCCTCGTGGTAAAGATTGTTCAGTAATACCGCACTCCATCAAATGAAACTGACTGCAGCAACATGAATCCCCTAGTATCACTCCATAATCAGACGCATAACGCTCCAAAATACAGTACAACAATGTAGCTAAGCTAGTCACGTAATGGCTGACTGCAGTGACCGACTGCTTTTGAACGAGGGACGGACAGGAATAGCTAACCAAAAACGATTCCTAGTGGCTGATGGCCATATGTCTGTCTTAGTACCGACGTTCTGGTTAAGCAAAGAATTTGTGGGAAAATGTTAATCGATATACACTGCACAAAAGAAACCACCTTACCTACGTTGCACCCCATCCTTTGATGCCTCTCCGATGGACGTCACATCCGGGACACTCAGCGCTGTAGTCAAGCAGTTTACGTATGAGAACCAAGGAAAACATTTCTGACACACCTCCGTTCAGAAACGACACGATAAGCCCTCCATATATGGCAAAAAGAGTGGCAATGAAACAAGCCCTTCCTTTCCCTTGGGACATTAAATGCCATATGAGGTCTGAAACGACAGTTTGCATTCTGATGAGCAGCTACGATGTATTTGAAAATATAAAACACGGCTGACACAATCTTAGGTGAGGTTGCCTGCCCTTAAGCCGTCGGAATACGGGCCGTGCTGCCGAACGTTAACGTTGAACGTGCCAGGTTCAACCTGCAACCGAACACTCAGGAACGATGCGACTTGCGCATACGGTACGTTGGCCCCAACGTGGTATACGTGATCGCAACGCTCTCTCGGCAGTTGAGGGATGTTTCTAGTTCGTAAATCACACTGTTTACTCATCCGTCCCGCGTAAAATTCTCACGTTAGCTCTATTAAAACGCACATTTCCTCCATCGTCCACGAAAAGGAAAGTACCATGTCCAGTGTATAAGGACACAGGCTTATGAAAATTCCATTACAAACAGTGCGGTACAAATTTGGAATGCTTCTCCTCATAAGAATAATAAATAATGTTTATTATTTCATCATTCTCGCAGTTTAGTAAAACCCCAAGGTCAGCCTTACTTGATCACTGTTCCTACCCAATAGCAGAATCTTTACAACATGTGAATTACGAAGCGTAAAAGAAAAAGGAGCAAAATATCTTTATACAAGTAGCGCAAGCTGTCTAGTAGATTGAGCCAATCGAACAGTCACTCCGCAAAAAAGGTGAACTTATGTTTACATAACATGAAATATTATAATATATAATGATATTAAAGTAATAATAAAGTATCAGAACTTAATAAAACCGCCAATGTTAGGAAAAAAAGGAAGTGTCAAGACGCGAAATACCGCTCCGACAAATAACTCTCTATAAGACGATGATTCTGCTCATTCCGCTAAGCCAACAACACACGTCTTTATGTAAGCCTAGTATGTTACTTCTTCCTGAAAACCTTAATCGTAGATATTTAAATTTAATTGTGACAAATTGTATCAAGAACAATGCGTTTTGGGTGGATCTTCAGCATGTCGTTGCCTTCAATAGCCTATTCTCATAATACGCAAGTTAGAATAATTCTTTTGCCACGAATGTGGTGTTTCTCATTATTTTATTGGAACGAATCACACAGTTAACAATGGGTTTTCCAGTGATTCTCAATTTGCTGGTGCTCAGAAACGGCATATATACATATAGGCTTGAAATGAATGCCAATATGGCGCCTCACAACTCTGTACTGAAGGGAGACGGCGTGCGTGTGACGTGCCATCTCATTGCTCAACGCTCAGACGCACACTCAGAATATCTGACATGCCAGATATTGCTCTGCACGTTCGGAAAGACTCCCGAACGTGGTGTTCCACGCTATGACGTCAGAAACTCGTCACTCTCAACGCTCAACGTTTGGATACACGGTTCGTGTGCCGATGACCTTAGGCGCTAGAGTAGCTGCTAGGTACCACTCACCTGGCTCAGCTCAACTGGTGTCTAAGTTTCGGACAGTACGTATTTAACGAGATAAGAGATACGCGTGGCGTGACAGTGAGCATGTTGCCAAACTAGGGTGAGTATCAGAGGGAAACTTTGCCATTTTATTCACGCACATACGTCTAATGAACCCCTCCATGATCACCAGACACGAATGAGCGAAACAGGAGCCCTGGAGAAGCATAAAAATACTCTTGCAGCTCCAGGTATTACTGAAATTTCGTCGAACTGTTTTCAGTGGCTCCTAGTGGTTCCACAGGACTCGTAACTTGTAATTGAAGATCTCTCCATCCAGGTTAGTTCCCTACTCGGAGAGGCCTGCTAAGGGGGAAGTGCCCGTGGGATAAAGATACGATAACCAACGAAAGAATTTCTACTTGTCGGGGAATGGAATGTCAGAAGTTTGGACGTGGTAGGGAAGCTAGAAAATCTAAAAAGAGAAATACTAAGGTTCGATGTAGATATATTGGGGGTGAACTGAAATGGAAAGAAGACGAGGACTTTTTGTCAGATGAGTATAGGGTACTATTAGTAGAATTCGTTATAGATAGGAAGGAAGAGGAGATAGGGCGTTGCTGTCAACAGTTCAGTGGTAGGATCGATCTCATGACAATAGACCGCCGAACAGCACCGAAAACGAGAGTTCAGGTTTACATGCCCAAGTCTTAAGCAGAAGATGAAGGGGTAGAGAAACTGCATGTGGATATTGAACGTGTAATCCATTGCGTACAGAGAGTTAAAAATGCAATGCCTATGGGGGATTGGAATATGGCTGTGGGGGAAAGAGTAGAAGAAAGGTTTACTGGAAAGTATTGGCTTGATGTTAAGAATAAGAGAGGCTAAAGACTAATTCAGTTATAGAATACATTTCATTTCGTAAAATCGAATACTCTATTCGAAAATCACAATACGAGGACGTATATTTGGGAACGGTTGGAAAGATTTCACTTAGACTGCGCGTCAGGCACAGATTCCGAAATCAAATACAGGATTATAAGGTGTATCCGAGGAGCGGATGTAGACTATACATCATAATTTTAGTAGCGACGAAGAGTAGGCTGCAGTTTAAGAGTCTAGTCAGCAAGGATCATTCCAAAGGGAATTGAAATACGGAAGTGCTATTGAATGAAGAACACTCTAGTCAACAAAAATCACTGCAAATGGCTATAGATACTGCGATAATGGATAGCTAAGTAGACAGTTTAGTTTAAGAGGAATGGACGGCACTAAAAAGGACTGTCATAGAATCTGTAATGAAAAACACAGGTAGAAAGAAGCTAAAAGTGAAGAAAGAGTGGATAATAAAAGAAATGCTTCAGCTCATCGATGAAAGAAGGAAGTACGAAAGTGTCAATGGAGATTCAGGAATACAGAAATACGAATATCGTAGGAATGAAGTAAACAGGAAGTGCAGGAAAGCTAAGGCGAAATGGTGCAAGAAAAATGTGAAGAAAACGAAAAAGAAGTTATTGTCGGAAGGACTGACCCAGCAAATATAGAGAGTTAATAGCATCCTTCAGGGAAACTGAAAAGAAGGGGGAATTCCGCTGTTTACGCCAGAGGAGAGAGAGCATATTGGTGGAAGCAGCAGACTGAGGAATCTATGAGGTGGAAGACTTTTCTGACATGAAAGAGTAGTCGATATAGGGGAGATAGGTGATCCAGTATTAGAATCTTAATTGAAAAGTGTCTTTTAAGACTTGAAATAAGAGAAGCGGAACTCATAGATAATATTCCATCAGCATTTCTACAGTCATTGGAGAGAGTGGCAACAACACGTCTGTTCGCATTATTGTGTACAACTTTGTGAATCTGGCGATATATCATCTGACTGTCAGAAAAATATCTTCCACATAATGCACAATCAGCCTAGCGGCTGAGCATCCATTTTGCTGTTAATGAATATTACACAGAAGAATGGAAAACAAAATGAAGGGTGTGTTTGTCAACGACCAGTTGGGATTTAGGAAAGGTAAAGGCATCAGAGAGCCAATAGTGACGTTGCTGTTGATAATGAAAGCAAAACTGAGGGAGAACAAGACAAATTCATAGGATTTGTCGACTTTGAAAAAGCATTCGAAGCATTGTAAGGTATTCTAAACTTTAGGGAAAATAGGTGTAACTGTTTAGGGAAGATGGAGAATATACAATTTGTACGAGAGCCAAGAAGGAAAACTAAGATTGGAAGGCCATGAACGAAATGTTCTGTTTGAAAAGGGTGTAAGACAAAAATGTAGTCTTTCACCCCTGATGTTCAATCCCTGCATCGAAGAAGCATTGACGGAAATAAAAGAAAGGTGCAGGAGTGGAATCAAAATTCAAGGGGAAAGGACATGAACGATAGAATTTATTATTTATTTATTTATTTATTTATGCATTTATTTTACCTGGCAAGATTAGGGCCTTCAGGCCCTCTCTTACACCTAACCAGGCATACTCAGATTGAACGAGTTACAGTTTCTACATAACATTAAGGACATATAACCTATTATGCAGTATTGATGTTAAAGAAAAAAAATAGATATTATAACAGTAGTACAATGATAATTATAACAATTAAAAATAATTATAACAATCAATAATAATAATAATAATAATAGTAATAATAATAATAATAATGACTATGTATATGAAAGTAAACATACTTTTCTTTTCTGAATGTCAGTCCCATTGTTAGTTGGGAATTTCCTCGTTATTCTCATCGAGCAGAGACATAAGACGATAGAATGGGGTGAAAGAGATATATAAGAGGTAGATAGGTTAGAGGAAGAGAAATAGAACGGTAAAATTCGAAGCTGTGATGGAGAGGAGAAAGAAAGAGATGGGAGGGGCACAAGAATGGTAGCTATACCGTCCCTAATATGTAAGTTTTGAGTTCCCTCTTGAATGTTGTGTAGTTCTGGATAAGACGCAGATCACAGGGGTGCGCGTTCCATAGTCGTATTGCTGAGATGGAGAATGACACGGAGAAAGATTTTGTGTTATGTAAGGTTACAGCCAAGATGATAGACGTATCCGATCTGGTGTTGCGATTGTGGAATGATGATAGGTGTTTAATGTGAGAAGATAAGTATTGGGGGCACCAGTGGCTAAGAAATCGGTGAAGTAAGCACATCGTGTGGAGATCGCGTGCCGTATGTGGGCGTATCCAACCTAGCTGGGAGTATGAAGGACTGATATGATCATACAACCGAATATTGCACACGTATCTAACGGAAGCATTCATCACTAGCTCGAGGCATCTAGAATTTTCACTATTTGTGCCGTGTTGAACTACATCGCAGTAGTAAAGATTAGGCAAGACTAGTGTTTGGACTAATTTTTGTTTAACATGGGTTGGAAATATTTTTCTAAATTTTTGATTTGCATGTAGGGAGGAGAGCGATTTCCGGCAAGCTGTGACTGTTTGTTCTTCCCAGTTTAGGTGTTCATCCAAGATTATTCGAAGGTCTTTTACTGTTTTTGGTATGGTAGTTGGGTACCATTGAGGAGTATTTTAGGGACTCTTTCGCGAAAGTACCGGCTGATTAACTTTGGATGGGATATAAGTATGACCTGGGATTTCTTGGGGTTTAGTTTCCGACCTAGGTTCTGTGCCCATCGGGAAACAGAGCAAAGATCTGCGTTCATACTCGCTACTGCGCCAGCAATGTTTTTGGGGCTTGCACTTATGTACAGTTGGATGTCGTCGGCATAAAGATGGTAGTTGCAGGAGTGAATCACTGAAGAAGTATCATTAATGTACAGTGAGAAGAGTAGTGGACCAAGGACGGAGCCTTGGGGAACTCCAGAGCGCACGCTTTTCCATGATGACTTTTCCGACCCACAAATGACTTGTTGACTTCTGTTTTTGAGGTAGTTGTCGAACCAGTGTATTGCGCTGTTTGAGAAATTCAGCTGTTTCATTTTAATTAGTAATATATCGAAGTCAACTGTGTCAAAAGCCTTGCTAAAGTCAAGCAGTGTTAGGATAGTAGCTTCACGTCTGTCCATAGCATGTTTAATGTCATCAGTTACTTTGATTAATGCGGTTGCTGTATTATGGTGATTTCGAAAGCCTGACTGATATTCGTCATGGATGTTATGAGTTTTGAGGTAATCCGTCTGTTGTTCATCGACGATGTACTCTAGGGCTTTAGAAATTGCAGGTAGTATGCTGATCGGCCTGTAGTCACCTGGCGACTCAGGGCTGTCAGTCTTGGGTATAGGCTTAATTAAACTTTGCTTCCGCTCAGTAGGATATGTACTACTGACAAGAGACACGTTGAAGATGTCTGTGATAACTGGAATAATAGTGTCTACGACGTTCTTAATCATGCCAATGCTCACTCCATCATTTCCTACTGCCTCGGAAGAGATTCTCATAATTGCCTTGTGTACTGTGCCGGTAGTGACATGTTTTAGGAAAAACTTGTCTCTCGAGAGATTGATATCTTGGGGCTGGTAATTTGTCGCTGCGTGGCAGTTTGCAGCTGTTGAGAAGTAATCGTTTAATTCTTCTGCAGACGCTTGGTAAACAGCGTCAGATCTTCGCTTCCCTATACCGAAACTGCGCAGCTTTTTCCACAGTGCAGCAGGTTTTGATATGCAGCATACGACAGAGCGGGCATGTCTGATTTTGGCATTCCTCACGCTTTGCTTGGTTCTGTTTCGGAGTTTCCTATAAGCTTCGTACGCCTCGGGAGTTGGGTTACGCTTGAAGGCCCTATGTGCAGCATCACGTTTATTCATTAACTGGCGTAATGCAGTGGTGAGCCACGGAGCGGGAGCTCTCTTTACCTTAACAGTGCGTTGAGGAGCATGTTTATCATACAGTGCAATAATTTTGCGACATAATTGCCGGATTTTTTGGTCTAAAGTCGGTTCATTGCTTATATCATGCCAAGGGATGTCTGAGCAATCCTTTTGAAGAGCGTCATGGTTAACATTTTTTAAGTTTCTGTAGGTTACAAGGTGAGATTTTTCTTTGGTAGTATGCATTGAGTAATTTAAGAATATCACGTCATGAGCAGAGAGTCCCGGAGCGGATGTCTGATTGGCGCGGATTATTTTATCTGGTCGCTTTGTTGCTATTATATCTATGATTGTGTGGCTGTGTGGCGTGTGATGAGTTGGGTCCAGCGGTGTTAAACTCATATCATTGGAGTGGAACAGTCACCTTAGTTTTTCGGCTGAGGGAGATTTTAACTGTAAGTCGATGTTTGTGTCGCCCATAATGATTATGTGTTCATACTGTGTCACGAGTGAGGACAGGGCAGACTGAAAGGAGGACATGGCACCGACGTTTGGAGGTTTATAGATTACTCCAATTAGCAGTTTCTGATTTGATGTATTTATTTCGAAAAAGAAGAACTCTGCTTCTCCTTCGCCCTTTGCATCCGATGTGCATAGCACAGTAGGTGTCAGATCAGAGCGAACATAGGCACCCACACCACCTCCGCGTCGTGTTTCACGATCTGCCCTTAGGAGAGAGTAACCAGCGATTCGGATAGCGTCGGAAGAAATGTTTGGTTTCAACCAAGTTTCAGAGACGAGGATAATGTGGAACAGCGATTGGCAGAACAGGTCACAGAACTCGTCGAAGTGAGCCGTTAGCGACTGCGCGTTCGCGTGGGCCACAAAGAGCCCGCCGCCGGAACCGGTCCGTCCCATTGTGGCCGCCTGTAGGACCGAGCGCGCTCCGTTTACCTGCTGGCCGGAAGAGGGACAAAAGCTGGATTTTGTGGGGGAAGACATGTTTACAGGTGTCCAAGGTCGTGACTGACTCAAGCGTCTGTAAACTAAAGGTGAAAAACACGCTGGAAGTATCGGAGAAGGGAGCGAAAAGAAAGATGGAAAGTGGCAGTAGTGGTTACGAAAAAGATAATAGTAGTAGTAGTGGTAGTGGCGAAGATGAAAATAACATATATAGAAAGGCGGTTGTAAGGAGATTCCTGTTAATGGAGAATGTTAATTCCCATTTGACTGACAATATGAATATACATGAGCACTTATAATAGACAAATAAAGAAACAATATTTTTGTGAAACAATTGACTGATTTTAAATAGAGTTCTTATGGTACTTATAGAAATAACGGAGCAGTATTTAAGCTAAAAAAATGAAAAGAAAGAATAAAAATTAACTTATATTAGACAGATTACAGTATGAGACTGTGTGTCTCGCGAGATTTCGCTCAGTCTTTCAGTTCGAACATGTTTGTCACCGTTTTCCTCCCTCCTTCCGTCTTGATTACGATCCTGCCATCCTGGGTCCATACATTTTGAAGGCCAAACTGTGTGATCGCAGCGTTCAAAACTTTTAGTCTTTCGCGCGTCAGATCTTCCCTCAGGGTAACCCCACTCTTGGCGAGTTTTCTTTTCTGAGCAAACACTTCAGCTCTTTTCCGGTAAGACACAAATTTAATTATTATGGGCCTGGGTTTCATGGCACCTGGTATCCTGCGCCCAACACGGTGGCTTCTGTCAATATCGCCCACTTCGATCTGCACGCCAAGTTTCTCACGCACGAGGCTAATGGCCAGGTCGTTTTCAGCTACCCCGAAAAAGCGCAAGCTGTTTCTTCGCTGATACTGCTCAATTTCATCGGTGGCAGCAGACAGTTTAGCCTCTAGGTCGGCGGCTTTTTTCTTTTGTGCGGCCAGGGACTTTCTAAGAGACTGGATTTCGGTGCTGTTGCGCCCGACAGACTCTTGCAGTTTGTCCATGACCGCGGCCGTCACAGAGTCCGTGATGGATTGGACGATTACGTCTAGCGTGTCTTTGCTGTGCAGCGCCGCACTCACCTGGGACCGGACGAGCTCCCCGATGTCGGGAAGCGGGGCCTCACCTGCCGCCGGAGACCGGGCGCCAGCGCTGCCTGCGCCTCTGTAGCCTCGCCTGCTGCCACTTACTCGTGCTCTTCCCATTTTTCACTCACTTATCACTTATCACTTGTGGTAATCAATGGAGAACAATACACCACGGCAAGTAACACTTGTTTAGTCAGATGCACACGTTGTGAACTGCCGCACTTCTCTGTAACACCTTCAATGAGCGGAAAAACTCGCGAGCTGAGGAAACGCGCGTCACTTAGTGGCCGCCATGTTGCCTTCGCTGATGACATTACTGTCGTCAGTGGAAATTAGAGCTATCCCTGGTGGCCGAGTGGTTCTAGGCACTTCGTTCCATAACCGCGCGACTGCTACGGTCGCAGGTTTGAATCCTGCCTCGGGTATGGATGTGTGTGATGTCCTTAGGTTAGTTAGGTTTAAGTAGCTCTAAGTTCTAGGGGACTGATGACCTCAGATGTTAAGTCCCATAGTGCTCAGAGCCATTTGAACCACTTGTAAATTTGAACAATTACAGGACAAATTGAATAGATGTACACTCTAGTGACTACAGAATATGGACTGAGAGTACATGGAAGCGGGGCAAGGAGGACATAAAAAACCGACTTCCACTAGGAAAAAGGGAATAAGTTTCTGAGAATGTGCACTTCTAGAACAACTTTGTGTGATAGTGAAACATAGACTGTGGGAAAACTGTAAAAGAAGTGAACGAAGCATTTGTGATGCGGTGCTACAAAAAAATGTTGACATTTAAGTGGACCGATAGGGTACGGAATTTTGAGGTTCTTTGGAGAACCAGCGATGAAAGTCATATATGAAAAACACTGACAAGAAAGAGAGGATGATAGGACATTTGTTAAAAGACCGCGGAATAGCTTACATGGTGCTAGAGGGAACTGTAGAGGGTAAAAGCTATAGAGGAAGACAAAGACTGGAATGCTTCTAGCAAATAATACAGGACGTAGATTGCAAGTGCTACTCTGAGATGAAGAGGTAGACACAGGAGAGTAATCCGTGGCGGCCCGCATGGCACTAGTAAGAAGGCTGATGGCTCAGAAGTGCTAAAAAACGTAATTCTCCTGTACATCACAGCAAATACCTGCTGTCGCACTATAAATGGATGAGTCCATTTTCAACGTGCTTCCAGTTCCTCGACTTCGATTGAATCGTCCGGCGGGCTGCGGTTGTCTCGAACACTGTCATTTAAATCGTACTTTCTCTCATCGTACAGCGAAGTGTCGTTTTCGACCGCGAAATGTGTGGGAACCAACACAACACCGAAAGAGAACAACTAGTTCCTTTGACGCCCCATATGCAACCTCTTGAGGTCTCTTCGTGTCGATACTGAACGACCGTGTGTCCGAAATCCTTTCCTCGGCCACCTGTAAGAAATCCGCGTTATTCCAACAGCGTATGTCGCGGTTCCAACCATTACCATTGAGGCTTGAAAGTAAAGGGTGAAACGTGTGTAAAGTTGGAAGTGATAACCTTCCCATCATGTCACACATGTATTATCGCATTCGGAAGAAGTGTAGTGAAACCTGGTGCAAATGTGACATCATTATCCAGACTTACGCTTCACATGTACTTCTCGGCTGTAGCCTTTTCTTTCGCTTTTGTCGACACCTAGCAGCTTGAATAGTCGCCGAGACCGGGGGCGATATCAAAGTGCGTCACACTTTTGACCATTAGAGCCAAATCGCAAGCTTCGTGATGCGAGACGATTGTAGGGTTTCGAAAAAGTGACAAGTTTTTTGCACAATTTGTTACAAATGTCGAAAAATATGTTAAAGTATGTTATGAGGACATGAAAGGACCAACTAATAACACCTTTCAACGTTTATCGAAGGCAGTGAAGGTAGCTAGAGTGTCTCCTGTGTCAAGATGCTGCTCGACGGCTTAGACGCTTGTTCGGTTTCAACAGACTAGTAAAAGTTCGTACCTCGGTACCCAAAGAATACTTGAGAAACGCATCGTATTACAGAATCATCCATTACGTAGTATGCACTACAGCATGCGAGTGACGAGTAATTTCGGTAACTGCTTGGATGCAAGATTCCCGCGTAAGTGCTCCCCACAACGTACAAAATGGTCTGATGGAAAATGACGCAGACTGTGTATCTAGTGAAATTTTTGTTTCTGTGGAATGAGAGTGGAAGATTTGAAAATATTCTGAACAGCCGTCATGTCGTTTGGCGACGCAGTAAATCTTCCGCGTCTCGACGACGTAAAAGCTAGCGACCCCGTGTGTTGTCGACCATCCAGAGGAATCTTCGAACTGCGCCTACCAGTTTGTGTGGGGTCTCCCCTCTGCCCCTGCCGGGCCGTTCAATAAAGAAAGCAATATTTCGTGCCGTATGGACTGCGCGCGCGGCAGTCGGTCCCGCTTTTACGACCGAAACAATCGAAGCACAGGCCTCTGACCGGTGTGGCGCTCAGCCGCGCCTGCGCTGGAGTGAGGAAATATGAAATTTTGAAAAAAAAAAAAATACTGTCATTCTGTCCTGCTCTCTGTGCCGCCACCAGCCGGGGCGCGCGCACTGTGAACGGCATTTACTGTACGGCCAATGTCGCTTTGACGGCGACATAAAACGGAACGGCGCAGTCATAGCCCGGCGCTCGCAGCGCAGCGAACTCAAACGCACCGCTGGCGGCTTCGTGTGCCCCACCCGCGCACCCTGCACAGTGTTTCACCTCGCAGTGGCTCTTCCCTCACCGCCGTGTAATTGTCGCTTCCGGGACGCGGTGTATTGAGCCAAACTCTGCCTCCGCTGCCATAGAGGGATTCCTTACATAAATCTCGGCGACACAAAGAAATTGCACCCGCTAGTCCGTGATAAATTTTCCCGGAGCCGGTGGTGGAGGGAAGGACAGCGGTGGGGTCAGGCTGATGTTGGCGATGCCGACCGCCACAGAACGGCTAGGGGGCTGATGTCAGCCTCTATCACACGATCGGTAAACGATAAATTGAATATTTTCAACTTGTAATACCCGCCACGCAACGCTTGATCCATACTCTCTCTCTCTCCCGCTCTCTCTCCCCCTCCCTCTCTCCCTCCCTCCCTCCCTCCCTCCTCCCCTCTCTCTCTCTGTTAGTGTTAAGACTATTACGTGCCGCCAAAAAATACTCGTCATCTTGCATTCCGCCTAGGTAAGCTAAAAGTTTGGACACCCCCTGATCTACAGGTTCAAAGGGATAATGACCTCTGCGTTGACAGAGAGATGCATCCAAATGACATC
This sequence comes from Schistocerca gregaria, assembly GCF_023897955.1. NCBI lineage: Eukaryota > Metazoa > Arthropoda > Insecta > Orthoptera > Acrididae > Schistocerca > Schistocerca gregaria. The sequence continues at coordinate 204,913,100 of NC_064924.1, forward strand.
CTGGATGTTGTCAAGCCCACTTACACGTTTGTGGCCGATCTTGAACTATTGAGCAAGTGTGTTCGTGACAAAACCTAAAATACAAATGAGTCTTTAAATTCACTCATCTTGAAACAATGTCTTAAAACTTTTTCACCTGCTACAGTTGTCGGAACTGCAACATACGATACAGTTCTTGTATTTAATAATGATACCGTAGGAAAAATGAGGGTATTACACAGAATAGACACTAAGATAGAAAATTTCACTCTAGACACCTCAAGAAACATGTATTTACAGCGCTGCTCTGCAGCTGAAGAGTCAGTTGAATGTCTGATAAAGGAAAGAAGGCAGAAAGCAAGAAACCAAAGGAGAAGGCTTGAAGGGAAAGTGGACACTGAGTACAAATCTTGGGGTTTCTGAAGAGGTGATAAACAAAAAACGATGGGTTTAAGTTTAAGTTGCATTTCCTGAAATATATGTTTTTTAAAGTTGATGTACCTTTTTCTCAGCATGTCTGAAGAGTAGAATAATGAAACATCATACACTTATTTCTATTTCCTAAATAAATGATTATTTCAGGAGTAAATTTTGAAATTCTGAGTGTAAGTTGAGATATGCCGCAAAGTGCATGGAATTTTGCATGAAATTTACGTTATGCATAGATAAAAATTCTTTTATTTGATATATTCAAAAAACCTCATGAGAGAAGCTTACTCTATGCAAAGACATTAAAAGGAGAAAATTTTCTACAAATCTCTTTACTCATTTCTTAGAAAAAGACATAAATAATATTCTAATTTTGAGAGTAAAATTTTTAAATTTCGTAAAGAAGTTATGCATACGATTTTGTAACCCTAGAGGCTTAACAATAAATGTGATACTTTCATGTAGATAATTGTAAAAAATTTCATCATTCGATTTTCAGAATTCTGTATCTGGCGCGCCTTGCAAAAAATGTTTGTTTTTCATGAATGTCCCTCGTAACAACTCTCCTATTTGGAAGCTGTCAGAAAAGAAGATGAATATTTGGCTGTTAAATGTACTTGCATCTTTGTTTATTTAACCACTGAAATTAAAAATATTTACTTTGTGCAACAGTTCATAGCAAGCTTTTCTAGTAAAGACACATGTGTCATGTGGCAACGACCTTAAACTTCGGAAGTGCAACGAAAATCAAACTCATGAGTCTCAGAAGGAAATGTTTACTTGGTACTACAAAATGGAACAACTCAACTAGGTAGTGCACAGATAAGGAACGCATTTTAAAGGCACCCTTTATAGGGGATCATCTATGCAATGCACCTGTCTATGCTGATTGTGTGGTCTGAAAAATTCTGAATACCACTTACATACATAGAAAAACTGAACTTAGAACACTTCAATGTGTCTACCTCTCGCCTTTATGGCTGATTGAAATCTTCTGGGGACACCTTCAATGAGGTGTTGGAGGTCGGTGGAGGAAAGGCAGACATTCTTCCTCAAGATTCGAAGCCAGAGCAGAGAGTGATGTTGGAGTCTGCATCGATGTCGACGCCCTAACTGATCCCAAATATTTTCCATTTGGTTCATGTCAGGACTGTGGGCATGGCAGTCCGTTTCAGAAATGTTACTGTCACAAAACATTGCTGAAAAGAGGGTGCTAGCGGGAAGCTAGCAGTGGTAGTGCTGGGACATAAAACTTTGAAATTTGCACCAGAAAAGACATTTATTTGAAAACATCAGTTAAAATAAGGCATAATAAAATTTAAATTCTTGCGGTTTAGTTTTCGTTACAAAACGCTTGCTTATGGCAGCAGAATGTGTGACAGTTACGACTCAAAGAATTAGAAAAAAAAATATTTAAAGATTGAGAATGCTAGTTCGTGAGTACTGATGGTTTAGCAAAAGACTTCTCTGTTAAAACAGAGTTTCGAAGCAAATCAGTAACAATATAAAAGTAATGAGATATTAGTAACTTAATTACAGAAGGTATGTAATGGTGAAATTTAATTAGTTGTAGACTGCGCTCTTCTTGATTCGGCATATACTAGGCAAACAATACTAAACCAGAGAAAAAACTTACAGCAGGTGTAGTCATGAAATGCAGTATTTAAGAAGTTTTTCGAGTCGGTCCAGATCAACCAGTGAGCCGTCATAACCAGTGGTCACAGGATCAAGTGGGCGCAATACATCTTATAAGTACGATTTAGAAAATGCATCCCCATCTATTTCACAAACAAATATTTTCAGACTACTGAATTTTAAACAATGCACACACTATACATTCAAGAATATCTTTTCAATAATAAACAAATAATGCCCACATTAGAGCAAAGAATTTTTTTTTAAGTAGCGATTATTGGGTAACAAAACTGTTTCAATTTAAATGACAATGAAACAAATGAACAACAGGTTTTTTTTAAAAAAGTATCAGTGACCTAGATCCTGAAAGAGGCCACTGACTCAAGCTTAACAAAACCCCTTCACCTTGCCCAGCACACGTAAATATGGCCAAGACAGACCAGGTGAGTGAGCTCAAAGAAACGAAACCTTAAAAATTCAGCTTCCCCGTGCACTATACACACATAGCAGATACCTATTAAACACATATCCGTCAAAAGACACTGCTGTAGTTGCACTTCACAGTACAACACAGTAGCACCGCAACGTGTACGCATCCTTTGGCAGTGGGTAAGCTTAAGCACTGATCACAGGCCCGCCATGGAACCAATTAAGATGTTTACCAAATTAATCTAGATGCGTCCGTTGCTCCACTCTGTCACTATACCCACTGACTAAAGACCAAAGGCGAACCAAGGCCGTGTTCGAACTCTGAGCGTCAGGCTTCTCAGGCAAGTGAGCTCAGCAATCCGAAAACAAGACAATGCAGCATAGAGAAATGTTCGTCGGATTGCAGCCCTACGGAATGTGTACTTGTCGTTTTTCAGGAACTTCCTCCTCCAGTTACAGCAAAACAGAACTGAGCAACAGTCAAAGCAAGTCAATGTTACGTCACCGCTACCTTCCGCGAACGGCAGGAAAGAGCTTGCTTAGCGACCGCCAAAGATGTAGGTTCGCACTACCAATGAGGAATCGACACTGCGCTCCTCAGTTGCCTTACAGTTACTTTGAGACAGGGAGCATTGCCTTGACGACACAAATAGGGACATTCTTTGAAGCATTCCACTGTATGCAGTACACAATGCTTTCAAATGCGTGCATGTCCTTAGAAACTAAGTATTCTCTTAATTGGAACAAGCACACCACACACTGTCAACGAAAAACACTCCATATCGTAAGACAAACTCCTCTGTGTTTCACTGCTCGCATTACACGTTACGGCTGGTACGATTATCCAGGCTATTGCCAAACTTACCGTTCAGATTTCCACAGGTTACACCATGTTTCATCACTCCAAATCACAAGTTTCAATTCACTGGCGTCGCTCTTTATACCAACTGAAAAATGAACAAGTGTCGCTTAGGACTGACAACAGAATTGTAATGCTTATAAGGAGATGCTACACCATTTTACCCCAGTATATTTCTCTCTCTATGCACGTTGTCCTAGCTGGACTACTGCTATCCTTTTGGAACTCTTCGAACTTACGAGCTATTCCTTCCACTGATTTCACAGGATTCTTCCCAACCACTATCCGCAATGCTCGAAGGTACCTAGCCATTAGAATATGATGTCTGCCTAGTCTTTCTTCGGCTGCGGTTGCTCCTTAGCGTTTCCACTTCGCAATCAAATCACAGAGAGTCGGCTTGGGCAGTTTGAGAAGGATTTAAATGCCTCTAATGGGTCTACGTGTGACTACGAAGGAAGTCATTGAGCCATCCTCACTGACCCATTCTGCTACTGACGAATCTAATGACAACGAAATACACTCCGCCTCCTTTTATACTTACGTGTAGACCTGTCGTCACATCTAGTAGTCAATGCTGTATTACTTAACTTGTCCGGATACTTTTGATCACATAGTTTAATAATACCCTCAGCGTTGGGGAATATGAAGACATTTTTGAGGGATGGGATAATAAAACAGCTATAAAATCATAGTGTGGTAATTTGCAGACCGTGAGCTTACATATTCACGTGGTTGCGAAAGACAAAGGAAGATTACGAAAAACAGTCACATAGAAACCGGATTTACTAGTAACCTGCACTATTACAAAAACCCTTCTTTTACAGAAGAAACAGGCAATACGAAAGATCCACTTTACAAGATATATTCACTGAAGAGCCAAAGAAACTGGTATACCTGTCTAATATCGTCTAGGGTCCCAGGGAGCAGGCAGATGTGACGCAACACTGAGTCGGATGGACTTGACTAATATGTGAAGTAGTGCTGGAGGGAACAAACATCATGAATCCTGCATGGCGGTCCATAAATCCGTAAGAGTACGAGGGGGAGGAGATCTCTTCTGGACAGCACGTGGCCCGCGGAAGTGTTCAAAATCAGATGAGCGTTCCTGGAGCAAACTGGGTGTCGCATTGTACTACTGGAATTTCCCACGTCCATCGGAATGCACAATGGACATGAATAGGTGCCTCTGTATGTCCATCCTTTTAGAAGGAGGTTTGTAGGACGACGGCCGTTTACTATCGTGAGAAAAAATGAAAACACCTACAGGCGTCCTTATGATCGTATTTCATTTTGTCGCTACCAGTTTCAACAGCCTGAATATGACGCAATGAAGCGTTGAAACTGGTAGCGACAAAATAAAATAGAATCATAAGGACGGCTGTAGGTGTTTTTACTTTCTGTCATGAATAGCTTCAGGTGATGAAACAGCATGCTTGAGTACGTGTCACCTGTCAGAGTCGTATCTAATCATGGGTCCCATGTCACTCCAACTTCATTCGCCCCACACCATTACAGATTCTCCATCAGCCTGAACAGACCCCGCTGACATGCAGTGCTTATTGATTCATGACATTGTCTCCATATCCGTACACATCCACCTGCTCGATAGAATACGAAACGAGCCTCGTCCAACCAGGCAACTTGTTTCCAGTCATCAACAGTCCAATGTCGGTGTTTGCGGTCCCGGGTGAGTCGTAAAGCTTCGTGTCGTGCAGTCATCAAGAGTACACGAGTGGGCCTTCGGCTCCGAAAGCCCGGATCGTTAATATTTCGTTGAATGGATCGCACACTGTCACTTGGTGGTAGCCCAGCATGGAAATCTACAGCAGTTTGCAGAAGAGGTGCACTTCTGTCACGTTGAAAGATTCTTTTCAGTCGTCATTTGTCCCGTTTTAGCACGATAATTTTCCTGCACCAGCAATGTCGGAAAATTGATGTTTTACCGGATTCCTGATATTCACGGTGCACTGGTGAAATGGCCGGCCTTACGGTAAAATCCTCACTTCATGGCTGCCTCGGAGATGCTCCGTCCCATCGCTGGTGCGCCGACTATAACACAACGTTCAGACTCACTAAAATCTTGATAACCTGCTATTGTAGCAGCAGTAACCGATGTAACAACTGCGCCAGGCACTTGTTGTCATATTTAGGCGCTGCGGAACACAGCCTGTATTCTGCCTGTTTACATACCTCTGTGTTTGAATACACATGCCTGTACCAGTTTCTTTGGCGTGTCAGTATACAATAAAAACGTCGGAGAATCAGACTGACTCATTATTGAATGAGTGTGAGGTCCAGCAACCAGATGATAGTGGATAGCAATAGAATGCATGGATATTCTGGTCTACAGAGGCACAAAAATCAAACCATTCACACAGAGTTAAGCTCCATTTTCAGTCAGAAGGCCTAGTAAGACAAAAGGTTTGGCCCATAAGTTCTAGCGTTCTTTCTTCCCGTTTAAGTTTCTACAAAAATAAACAGTAAATGAACAACAAATCAATTAATAATGTATGCTTTTTGTGTTTACAGATTTTTCCAAACGTTCAACAACCTCTTCAAAGCATCGACGGTAGAAATAAACTGGCTGCCACTCGAAGAATTCGTCCATCCAACCCTTTAATCCCACGTCTTTATTGAGCGAAACACCACACAACGCACAGTAAAGCGATCCAAATAGATAAAAATCCAAAGGCTCCAAGCGGGCAAAATATGGAGCACATGGCAGCACGTCCGAGCCAAGCGTTTGATGGCTTCCTTGGCGACGTCAGCGCGTTATCACGTTGCAGAAGAACGACACGTCTCCGATCAGGTCGCGATTAATGGATGGCGTTCTTGAGTCGTTGTGTTTGCAGGATGTAAGTTCCCACATTTATTGTTTGGTTCTGGTAAGGCAGTTCTTGTAAGCTGTTGCATGCCTTATACTAGGGTTGGAACTTAAATAGTGGCAACTATTTACTCACAATTCCTATACAAAAAGTTACATGTTTACATCTGTTACTGTCCTTCAGAGTAGTCACCCCCTTTGTCTAGAACCCGTTGCCAGCGATGTGGAAGGCGTAGTACACCGTTATCAGAGCCTGTGCTGTTGATGGTGCGAATGGAGCGGTCTACTGCCTGTTGAATCTCTGGAACAGTTCTGAAGCGAATGCCACGAAGTGGTTCCTTCTTCTTCGGAATCAAATCAGAGTCACAAGGACTTAAGTCCGGGGAGTATGGTGGGTGGTACAATACTTCCCAATCCCATCGACCGAACGGAGCAGCCACAACTTGCTTTGTATTCGCCCGCGCATTGTCGTGCAAAATGATTGGTAGGTTGCGCAGAAAGTGTGGCCACCTCTTTCGCAATGGTGGTCTTAGGTGATGCTCCAAAAACGAACAGCAATGTTGATTGTCTGTCATAGAGGAACGTAATGCGTTAGGATAACACCATCACAGTCGTACACAAGTATCATCAAACTTTAGACCGCTCCATTCGCACCATCAACAGATCAGCGTCTGCTAACGGTATACTGCGCCTTCCACATCGTCGGCAACGAGTTTTATGCAAAGTTGGTGACCACTTTAAAGGACAGAAACAGGTGTAAACATGTAAATCTTTTCTATCAGTTGTGAATAAATAGTTACCACTATTTAAGTTCGAACCAACTTACGTCGAAGGTGCCGTCCTTGAATTGGTTAAATCAATTTTGAGCCGTCCGATTACATGGCATTATCGCTACACAATTCACAAATCATTCAAGCAACTTCTGCAGCTTTGGCATGGTCGAAAGAGCTCTTTTTTCTTTAAGCTACACTCCATTTTAACCATCTGAAAAGAACCTGAAGCATATCAGAAAAAACTAAGATTAAATACATTATTTTGTAGAGCACAATCATAGTGTAATATAGAACGTCACAAAAAAGACATTAGCTGTGTGTAGCTGCAACACCGGAGAAATAAGTTCATTCTACATGAGTGCAGAAGATTATTTTTGCAATCCATTGCTTAAGCCAACAATATAAAGCGACCCCACCAATAGATTTGCAGTAAAGCTGATATAGCAACCGACGACCACAAAGTCATGCAGAACCAAGATAAGACTTAACCTGGCCTCGCAGCACCGATTCCTTTTCTCTCTCTTCCACTCTGTCTTTTACAGATCAGGGACAGTTCTGAAGAGCCTACTGTCAATATCATCCAGACGTGAAGAGCATTAAGGGAAAGAACGAAACATTCAAAGTGACTGTCAATGTTCGTGATTCGAGAGTTCTTGGCCCAAAATCCTTCCGGGCAGACGGATCGGTAGAGGACGGTCTAACGTCATGGCCACCACGTCCACCGACAGAACCCCTCACAACTTTTTTCTGAGGATATGTCAAGGATAAAGTTTTCATCAGTTCCTGACGAACGATGTCTACCGGTACGAGTACGATACATTGTCTGCAATTCTCAGGACGTTGCCACCATGGATCTATGTACCGAGAAGTTCATCTTGATAGCTATGTGGAGATTTAAGCGCCGTCTTCCCGAATGCGGGCTAGTGATTTACGTTTATATTTTTTCTTTATTTGTTTTTAGAAAAAGTGTCACAGCAATGCTTTGTATCGTTTACTTAATTTACCTGCATTTCATATTTTGCGACTAGCTGCGGTGTTGCAGCCCCATTCCCGGGTGCACTTTCCTGTAATCGGCTAATCTTTCAAGCTGGATCTGGCTGCGTAACTGTTCACAGGTAGGCCGGAACTGCTCGACACTGACCAAAGAATGTGTGAACTATCAACAAACAAGAAACGTGAAAACTTTTAAGCAACTGAAAATAAAATTCTTCTTCATGAATAATGGAACCGAAATGGTGAAAAAAGTGTCATTGCAGTACATGTAACTAGCTGAAATTTATACAAATACAACAAAAATCCAATGAGAAGTCGAATCAAAACGGATTTAGTAGTGTAGGCAGGCTAAAACTGGCTAAGCTTGAAGGTAAAGTGTTCAACAGTAAGCATAGCACTGAGTGTAGCGATACTTTTCTCGAAAGAACGAAGACGAGAAGGCGTATATCCTAGATAATACGTAACGTAACAAGTAGTTTGCGTTCTTTTTACCCCACATACAGCTTGAACATGAATGTGTAACTACAGACTAAAAAAATCTTGATAGTATTTGATAACGAGAAAGACATATTTACGCCTGTTTCCTCTGTCAGACTATAAAAGCGTTGATATGATCGTAATAATACACCAGTGTATCCTACAGTAAGTACCAAAATGTTAAAATATGCACTATATTGGCTACACAACAAGTACGTGAGTGGCGAATTAGTGAACCAGCCTCAAATGCGAATATATATATATATATATATATATATATATATATATATATATATATATATATATATATATATTAGACTGTGCTTAAACTGACACACAATATTTTTAGCGCAACACAATCTAACTTTCAAAAATCCCTACAAAAAAATGGCCCTGACTAACATTAACCTATACCTTTCACAAATCACTTACCTTACAAAAATCTTCGTTACTCGGATTACTGCAATACAGCGAGAGCCACTACTGCCAGCTAAATGAAATATTCAAACTACTGAAGGCAGTAACTACTGATTGGCATAGTTAGCAAATGAAAGATTTTAATAGAGAACAAACAATGTATTTACCTTAACAGTCATAATATATATAGCAGTTCATGACATCCACTCTTACAAATTTCAAATCTCCGCCATCTCTCTCCTCACATCCACCACTGCTGGCGGCTGGCCTCCAACTGCGCAACGCTACGCGCTGTTACATCCAGCTGCCCATCACTACAATGGCGAGTATTACAACAATGCCAACCAGGCACTGACTGCGCACAGTACAGCCAGTGATTTTTCATACAGAGCGCTATGTGGCGTTACCAATAAAAAAAAACCTAAACAGCCTACTTTCATATATATTCTGATCAGCCATAACATTGCGACTGCTGGCCTGATATCGATTAAAACTCGTCCAGGCGATAGCAGCGTCGCTTGGCGAGGAATGACTGCCGGTAAGACACATTCACCGTGTATGTAGTATCAGTAAGCGTGCTGTACATGTGATTGACGTAGGGCAGATTTTGAAAGCCCGGAGTCTCTGCACCAGCATTTCACAAATGCACGACTTGTCAAGCGTTCGAGGAGTGCCGAGTTGAGTATCTTAAATACGAGGTGAAATCAAGGTGAGAATACTCCCAAACATCGTGCAGTTGGGCGGCTACCAATCGTTAGAGATGTCAGACGTAGTAGGATTGGCAGTCTGATAAAATAGGAAAGACGGCGAACTGTAGCTGAACTAATATCACATTTTAATGCTGGCCAGAACACAATCGCGTCTGAACACACAGTGTAGCGAACACTCCTAACGATGGGCCTCCAAAGCCGACGACCCATACATGTTAGCACAGTCGTCGGCAACGACGACCGAAATGGCCACATGACCATCGGCAACTGAATGTTGAGCAATGGCAGAGCGTTGCATGATCTGATGAGTCCCGCTACCTTCCTCATAGTGCTGATGGAGGGTGCGAATTCATGGTCCTCCTTGGCATATGTACTACCGGACGGAGACAAGCTGTCGGCAGCTCCATTATACCTTGGGGAACAGTCACGTGTCAGGGGAGCTCGTCCAAGGCACCGTTACCGCCACGGATTGTAGTACATTGGTTGCAGACCACGACGCCCTTCATGTAGTCATGTTTCCCGGCGGCAGTGGCATTTTTCAACACGATAATGCGCCATGCCACAAGGCTGTAAGTGCGATGAAGTAGTTCAACGAACACAGTGGCGAGTACTAATTGATATGCTGGCTCCTCAACTCGTCGGATGTGAAACCGATGGAACACGTCTGGGATGTAATAGTACTCTGCGTCAGAGTTCATCGCCCCCGTCCACGGAATTTACCGGAATTAGGTGACTTGTATATGCAGATGTAGTACCGGCTCCGTCCAGCGACATATGTAGGTCTCAGTGCCATCATGCCACGAAGCGTCGCCACTGTTATCTGTGCCAATGTTGGACCTACCGGCTACCAAGTAGGTGATCATAATGTTCTGACCCATAAGCGTACATAGAATAACACCGGTCCCATCACACATCCCTGAGGCAGTCGTGACGATACCCTCTGATGAACACATACTGTCGAGGACAACATACTGAGTCAAGTCACCTTCTATTAGGAATGCGGAATCCGCTTAACGACTATGATATGACATTGAAAATGATGGAGCACAGCAATGAGTCATCCTTTCCTTTCTGGTTTTATTAAAGTAAATCTAGATTACGGCTAGTGCCCAGTCTCATCAAAGCTCTACTTCGTACTTTCAATACGTCCTAGTACGTAAGTCTCCTGTTGTTCGGATTTCTGTTATTCAAGATATATTTCATTGAAGACTAGTCTTGAATGAACTGTGACAGGGGACTGACGTATTAGGACATGTTTTGAAATAGTGCACTGTTAATGGCTAGGCAGTAGCCTAAACCTAGATTTGCATTGATAAAACCTGAAAGGAAAGATCAAGTTATTGCTGTGCTCCATAATTTTGAACGTACTGAACTCTATAGCTCGAGATATCTTCGAGCCACTCAGATATCTGTGAATGATATGCTTATACCATCGTTAACAGCCGGCAGTAGAGCACCATGTCAAACGGTTTCCGGAAGTCTGCTTATTGTCCTTCATCAATACTTTGCAGTATACCATGCGACAAAAAGCACGAGCTGAGTTTCGCAAGAGCGATGGTTTCTAAAACCATGCTGATTCGTCGACAAAAGCTTCTCAGTCCAAAGAAATTCACAGAGAATAAGTTCAAGGATTCAGCAGCAAACCGATAGCGATGTTGGTGTGTACTTTTGTGGGTCCATTCTTTAGCAGTTCTAATATGCAAGAGTTACTTGTGCTTTTATTCAGTCACTTGGGACTTTGCGCTCGACAAGAGAATAGTGAAAAATGCAAGTTAAGTATGGGCCCAGCGCCGAAGAGTACTGTTTAAAAAATTTGTTGGGATTCCAGCCGGACCTGGTGAGTCATTAGGTTTATATTCTTATAGATGTTTCCTCATGCCAGGGATGCTTATTACTATGTCGCCTATACGGGAGTCATTCGACGGTCAAACGAAGAAATGTTTGTAAGATTGTCCAATGGGGACGATTTCTTGAACGTGAAGTTTAAAGCTTCGTCTTTAGTTTTGCTTTCTTCAACTGCCATACCAGATTGGTCAACAAGCCACTGGATGGAAGCCGTAGACCTACTTAGCTATTTTACATGGGATCAGAAATTTCTTTGGTCCTCTGCCGGATATTTTGCAAAGGTTTGACGGAGATGGTTGTTGCATTCTTAGGGCACAGGTCTTCTCACAGATACAAAAATATCCACTAGCCTGTGCTTGTCTTTGGAACCAAGAACGCAACAGCGAATGCTTCCTCAGCATTTTCTGAATCTCGTTTTAAACCACGCTGTTCTCTTTTGGCCCTTAATCCACTTACTAGACACATCATTTTCCAGATCACATTTACAATCTACTTAAAATTTGTCGATAATTCCTGTCCGTCCAGCTTGCTGGAGCTAAGTGATGTCAAATTGCTGCCTAAGCTCAACAGATATCGCCGCTCCTGTGTCGTCAGACTCCCACATGTCGACAGTCTGGGAGTGGAGCAGCCTACAGCAAGTTTCAGCGCTTTGATCGACTGCCATATGGCATTAGCTGGACTACGGTTATTCAAAATGGTTCAAATGGCTCTGAGCACTATGCGACTGAACTTCTTAGGTCATCAATCACCTAGAACTTAGAACTAATTAAACCTAACTGACCTAAGGACATCACACACATCCATGCCCGAGGCGGGATTCAAACCTGCAACCGTAGCGGTCACGCGGTTCCAGACTGAAGCGCCGAGAACCGCTCGGCCACACCGGCCGGCGAGTACGGTTATTGCCCCTCTTCAAGAATATTTCCACGTGACAGATGCAAGGAGACACTTACCCCAAGTATGCCATAAGCAGTCGTCCAACAGCTGGGCAACAATATGATGTGTGGTCTCTACTATTCAACAACATACTGATGACATGACCACCTCCGTTGTCACCATGCACCGAACCGTAGTATGCTGCCTGGGCTTCTGTATGTGATGGCACCGGTCAGCACTTCAGCGTCTCATCACGACTATGGCACGAGAGTTCCAGCCATCCCTGTCATTACCAAGGTATCAGTGGACGATTTCCATGTGAAACGATCCCTTTGAAAAATTTATACACGACTGTGCTTAAACTGAAACACAATATTTTTTAGCGCAACACAATATGACTTCCAAAAATCCCTAGAAAAGAATGGCCCTGACTAACATTAACCTATACGTTTCACAAATCACTTACCTCACAAAAATCTTCGTTACTCAAGCTACTGTAATACAGCGAGCGCCACTACTGCCAGCTAAATAGATTCAAACTACTGAAGGCACTAACTACTGATAGGCATAGTTAGCAAATGAAAGATTTTAATACAGAACAAACAATGTATTTACCTTAATAGTCATAATTTATATATCAGTTCATGACATCAATTCTTACAAATTTCAAAACGCCGCCATCTCTCTCCCCACGTCCACCACTGCTGGCGGCTCACCTCCAACTGCGCTACGCTACGCGCTGTTAGCATCCAGCTGCCACTGCCCAACACTACAATGGGAGACAAGAATGCAAACCAGCCACAGACTGCACACGGCACAGCCAGTGGTTTTTCATACAGAGCGCTACGTGGCGTTACCAATAAGAAAACCTGAACAGCCTACTTACACATGCCCTGAACCTCTGGGCGCGGCGCACACTCACGTATTCACAACAGCCGCCACATCGAGCTTCCTCTGCTCATCGTGGCTGCAGAGGCCATTCCAGCAGCACACATCTGATCCTCAGCCTGTAACGCCGTGCTAGAGGCCGACTCAGCGAGAGAAGCGTTCCGGTGTACTCGTCTCGCCATTGACGCTAATAGATTACAAGGCCAATGATTTTGAATAAACAGCAACAAAGAGGTTCTTGTATCCTTAAACTGTCGTGTCCTGCTGCATCTGTATCCATCTTCGGCAGATAACTGCCGCCATTCCGAGCTATCCCAGGAATCGTGTCAGTAGTATGTCTCGTCCTTCTACTCCGTTATAATATTTTGTTCGTTACGATTGCAGGACTATAGACATACTTTCAGTCGTGTTCAAAGTGAGAGACTGACTTTCGTGTTCTTGGGGCATTATTGGTATTTCAGTTGTCCATGTGTGAGTCTAGCTTACAGCATTCTATATACAATGTATTATCATATTACTCGGAATATTGCAGATTGAAAAACGTTTCCTTATTATCAGATGGTCATTTATCGTGGAACTGTACATCACGAAGTCCGTCATACGACAAGTGTAAATTTGTTGTTTGTCAGTGCTTTTTGGGTTTCTTATTAATAGTCAGTGGTTCTTCCCCCCATGAACCATGGACCTTGCCGTTGGTGGGGAGGCTTGCATGCCTCAGCGATACAGATGGCCGTACCGTAGGTGCAACCACAACGGAGGGGTATCTGTTGAGAGGCCAGACAAACGTGTGGTTCCTGAAGAGGGGCAGCAGCCTTTTCAGTAGTTGCAGGGGCAACAGTCTGGATGATTGACTGATCTGGCCTTGCAACATTAACCAAAACGGCCTTGCTGTGCTGGTACTGCGAACGGCTGAAAGCAAGGGGAAACTACAGCCGTAATTTTTCCCGAGGACATGCAGCTTTACTGTATGATTAAATGATGATGGCATCCTCTTGGGTAAAATATTCCGGAGGTAAAATAGTCCCCCATTCGGATCTCCGGGCGGGGACTACTCAGGAGGATGTCGTTATCAGGAGAAAGAAAACTGGCGTTCTACGGATCGGAGCGTGGAATGTCAGATCCCTTAATCGGGCAGGTAGGTTAGAAAATTTAAAAAGGGAAATGGATAGGTTAAAGTTAGATATAGTGGGAATTAGTGAAGTTCGGTGGCAGGAGGAACAAGACTTCTGGTCAGGTGATTACAGGGTTATAAACACAAAATCAAATAGGGGTAATGCAGGAGTAGGTTTAATAATGAATAGGAAAATAGGAATGCGGGTAAGCTACTACAAACAGCATAGTGAACGCATTATTGTGGCCAAGATAGATACGAAGCCCACACCTACTACAGCAGTACAAGTTTATATGCCAACTAGCTCTGCAGATGACGAAGAAATTGAAGAAATGTACGATGAAATAAAAGAAATTATTCAGATAGTGAAGGGAGACGAAAATTTAATAGTAATGGGTGACTGGAATTCGAGTGTAGGAAAAGGGAGAGAAGGAAACATAGTAGGTGAATATGGATTGGGGCTAAGAAATGAAAGAGGAAGCCGCCTAGTAGAATTTTGTACAGAGCACAACTTAGTCATAGCTAACACTTGGTTTAAGAATCATGAAAGAAGGTTGTATACGTGGAAGAACCCTGGGGATACTAAAAGGTATCAGATAGATTATATAATGGTAAGACAGAGATTTAGGAACCAGGTTTTGAGTTGTAAGACATTTCCAGGGGCAGATGTGGACTCTGACCACAATCTATTGGTTATGACCTGTAGATTAAAACTGAAGAAATTGCAAAAATGTGGGAAATTAAGGAGATGGAACCTGGATAAACTGAAAGAACCAGAGGTTGTACAGAGTTTCAGGGAGAGCATAAGGGAACAATTGACAGGAATAGGGGAAAGAAATACAGTAGAAGAAGAATGGGTAGCTCTGAGGGATGAAGTAGTGAAGGCAGCAGAGGATAAAGTAGGTAAAAAGACGAGGGCTGCTAGAAATCCTTGGGTAACAGAAGAAATATTGAATTTAATTGATGAAAGGAGAAAATATAAAAATGCAGTAAATGAAGCAGGCAAAAAGGAATACAAACGTCTCAAAAATGAGATCGAGAGGAAGTGCAAAATGGCTAAACAGGGATGGCTAGAGGATAAATGTAAAGATGTAGAGGCTTATCTCACTAGGGGTAAGATAGATACTGCCTACAGGAAAATTAAAGAGACCTTTGGAGAGAAGAGAACCACGTGTACGAATATCAAGAGCTCAGATGGCAACCCAGTTCTAAGCAAAGAAGGGAAGGCAGAAAGGTGGAAGGAGTATATAGAAGGTTTATACAAGGGTGATGTACTTGAGGACAATATTATGGAAATGGAAGAGGATGTAGATGAAGACGAAATGGGTGATACGATATTGCGTGAAGAGTTTGACAGAGCACTGAAAGACCTGAGTCGGAACAAGGCCCCCGGAGTAGACAACATTCCATTAGAACTACTGACGGCCTTGGGAGAGCCAGTCATGACAAAACTCTACCAGCTGGTGAGCAAGATGTATGAGACAGGCCAAATACCCTCAGACTTCAAGAAGAATATAATAATTCCAATCCCAAAGAAAGCAGGTGCTGATAGATGTGAAAATTACCGAACTATCAGTTTAATAAGTCACAGCTGCAAAATACTAACGCGAATTCTTTACAGACGAATGGAAAAACTGGTAGATGCGGACCTCGGGGAGGATCAGTTTGGATTCCGTCGAAATGTTGGAACACGTGAGGCAATACTGACCTTACGACTTATCTTAGAAGAAAGATTAAGAAAAGGCAAACCTACGTTTCTAGCATTTGTAGACTTAGAGAAAGCTTTTGACAATGTTGACTGGAATACTCTTTTTCAAATTCTAAAGGTGGCAGGGGTAAAATACAGGGAGCGAAAGGCTATTTACAATTTGTACAGAAACCAGATGGCAGTCATAAGAGTCGAGGGGCATGAAAGGGAAGCAGTGGTTGGGAAAGGAGTGAGACAGGGTTGTAGCCTCTCCCCGATGTTATTCAATCTGTATATTGAGCAAGCAGTAAAGGAAACAAAAGAAAAATTTGGAGTAGGTATTAAAATTCATGGAGACGAAGTAAAAACTTTGAGGTTCGCCGATGACATTGTAATTCTGTCAGAGACGGCAAAGGACTTGGAAGAGCAGTTGAACAGAATGGACAGTGTCTTGAAAGGAGGATATAAGATGAACATCAACAAAAGCAAAACGAGGATAATGGAATGTAGTCCAATTAAATCGGGTGATGCTGAGGGAATTAGATTAGGAAATGAGACACTTAAAGTAGTAAAGGAGTTTTGCTATTTAGGAAGTAAAATAACTGATGATGGTCGAAGTAGAGAGGATATAAAATGTAGACTGGCAATGGCAAGGAAATCGTTTCTGAAGAAGAGAAATTTGTTAACATCGAATATAGATTTAAGTGTCAGGAAGTCATTTCTGAAAATATTTGTTTGGAGTGTAGCCATGTATGGAAGTGAAACATGGACGATAACTAGTTTGGACAAGAAGAGAATAGAAGCTTTCGAAATGTGGTGCTACAGAAGAATACTGAAGATAAGGTGGATAGATCACGTAACTAATGAGGAGTTATTGAATAAGATTGGGGAGAAGAGAAGTTTGTGGCACAACTTGACTAGAAGAAGGGATCGGTTGGTAGGACATGTTTTAAGGCATCAAGGGATCACAAATTTAGCATTGGAGGGCAGCGTGGAGGGTAAAAATCGTAGAGGGAGACCGAGAGATGGGTACACTAAGCAGATTCAGAAGGAGGTAGGTTGCAGTAGGTACTGGGAGATGAAGAAGCTTGCACAGGATAGAGTAGCATGGAGAGCTGCATCAAACCAGTCTCAGGACTGAAGACCACAACAACAACAACAACAGTCAGTGGTTTCACTAAAGTGTATTCGATTTACTTTCATACCCCAATAATTTACGAAGTATACATTTTTCTTAAGCAGTTGACATGGTTTCTTATGTTCATAATTGAGAGTGTATTTAATTTGAGAACACTATTACAGCATCCCTGCCTTCAGTGGGACTGTTTATCAGAAGGAGAAACGCCAGTAGCAAAAATATTTTGAATTCATTGCATGGTTCTAAAGCCGTAAGGTAATTCAATGTTGGCGGCTTCGAGACTGCTTGAGACTGCGGCAGACTATGTGTGACTTGACTGATACGCTTCTCACCCTTTCAGCGGATAGGCCTTAGGTTTCCAAAGTGATATTAACTCAATGCACGCGATTTTCCTAAAACGCACATCACACTTACACCTACAAATCATGCTAGGCAATTACAAAATTCAATCGTGTTTTTGGACTCTTTGAAACATTCGTACAGGCTCACCGTTCTTTTCCGTTGAAAAGCATCTCCTGTCTTAATATTTTAACTGAATAGTGTTGAGATAGTGTTGGTAGTTGCTATTGGGTCACATAGTATTAAAGGGGAATATTTTCAGGGCAGGTTACTGAAGTTACGTATATTAAGTGCTCTGGTTCAAGACAATAATGAGAGTTTCGGTAGCTTATTAAATAAAGTATAAAATATACTTATACCCTATGGTTTCATTTAATAAACAATGACAAAAGATGTTACAGGCTCTCCAAGTGAAATACAGTCGTAAATGTAACATGAACACATGTATGTATCACGTGTGTGTATGTGTTTGTGTAGTGTATTGTAACGTTTGTGTAGGGTAATGATGATGATTAGAGAAGGGAAAGAGTGAATCCCGCTGCTCTCATATAACTTACTCCTCACGAATAGCATCTAGGGAACAGATAAGCTTCTCGTTGGATCATGTCGGATCACCATCAAGTGACAACTGGTTCTCACTTAATGAGACACTGCGGAGAGGGTTGGTATTTAAACCAGGACACTGGCGCCAAATCCTGCAATCAGGAACTTTACGCCACCAGCTCTCCTCCACCTGCCGCCCAAATACTGACAGTGTAAGAATAACTTATTGATTATGAATTACGAGTGGACGGTGTGACATAAAAAAGGCTCTTATCCGGGCACAAATTTCCGCCACGTCGTTGGCAGCACTGTACAGTCTCCAGGTAGACAACGCACTGCGGTCCTCTAACGGGAGGCCCGCTGTCAGCTCAAGGCGGCTGGCCTTCGTTTCCTTTTCGCGAATTTAGCCTGTGCCGAGATTAATGGATGTTGCGAGCGAGATAGAGGGTGGCCGTGGTGGCGGGCTGCCGGTGTGATAGGATCAATAGCACGCGCTGCTCTACACTCCGCAACTTAATTGTTATTAATGGTGTGGCCGTGCGGGATGAAACTCCGCGGACCGGATCTCTGTTAACGTCCAGCGATTAATCTACGTTCAGCCCGAGGAAGGGCAGCTCTCTTCCCGCGTCGGTGGCCATTTCTAATTACAAGGCAAGTATCGGAGCGTCTCTGCTCACCGCGGCAGGGGCGATACGTCGTCTTCAGTGAGCTAACCCAATGTCTGCAGCGCTGACTGGCAGCTATCGATAAAGCTTCGTGCCGTCATATCAAGAATCTTTCAGTGGCGCATCGCAGAGCGACCCCCTAACAATCGCTGGCAGCAAGTGCTTGGTCGTTGATTCTCTAAAGTTGCGTTGGACATGTCCCTCAAGCCTTAAGAGGTTCCGAGGAGCCACATCCTTGTGATGTTTGAGGAATGTTATGGACTGTCATAGGATGAACCTGGAATACTGCGCATTTGCGAGGCAATGACCTTTGCTTCAAACAAACGCCGGGGTGGTTACGGCATCCCATCCTACCCTAATCCGATTTTATCGATGTCGTCGCTGCTTGGTACCCTCGCCCCCCCCCCCCCTCCGCCAATCAACCAACCAAACAATGATATTTAGCTCTAGAACCCATTTAACAGCACATTTCTTTGGAAAGGCGATGAAAATAGTCCTGCAAATTATCAACAATACGTTCGTGATACTTTTATCGTTTGGCGACTTTGATTTATTGTGTTTCATTTAAGGAATACTGATTACCCTTTTCATTGAGCACACTGATAGATTTCGAGTGCTGCAGGTAGTCTACAGCGAACTCCGAGGTCAGGTCACGCGTAATTCGTACCTCGTTCACAACTCCTAAATTGAATCTCTCTGTGTGTGTGGGGGGGGGGGGGGGGGGGGAGAGGGGTGGCGACTGCGCGGGGGGTTGTACATATGTGTGTGTGTGTGTTTGTGTGCGTGTTTGTTAGTTTGTGTGTGTTTGTGTGTGTGTGTGTGTGTGTGTGTGTGTGTGTGTGTGTAGTATTTGGTCCTAATTTTCTTCGAGTTGCATGTTTCTTCACTCACACCCCTTAGTTCTTTTCCCATTTTCTTTTAAGAAAAATTTGAAAACTTGTTTTGTTAACACTGAAGATGTGGAACCAGTGCTGCAGTGACCAAGGAGCTGTGTCGTGTCACTAAGCATTGTTTATTACTGCTTGTGCGTGTCCTTCACTGTTATAATACTCTAGTATGAAAATTTCACTCTGATATGAAACTTCCTGGCCGATTAAAACTGAGTGCCGGACCTAGACCTGAACTCGGGACCTTTGCGTTTTCCGGGAAAGTGCCCTACCGATTGAATTTGACAAGGACTTGCGTCCTTCCCTCACGACTTTATTGTACGCAGTCTGAACTTCACAGAAGTACTCCTGCGACATCTGAGGGACTAGCACTCATTGAAGACAGGTCATGCAGAGACATGGTTTAGTCTCAGGCTGGGGGACGTCTCCAGAATGAAATTTTTCACTCCCTATTGGAGTTAAGAGTTCTTCACAGTGAACAGTTTGGAGATGTTGAAGAAGTTAAGCATAAGTTCAGGTATCTTAAATAATTTACATTTCTCTCGGGATTCAAACGTGTTATATCAGCCTCAGACTTTCTGTATCCTCTTCGATACTGTAGTAGGAAGTGGTTGAATTCCCAGAAAAAGGAAACTTACGTAAGGAATCAGAATCTAGTCGGCGTTTGTGACCGAGAGGTTCTAGGCGCTTCAGTCTGAAACCACGTGACTGCTACGGTCGCAAGTTCAAATCCTGCCTCAGGTGATATATCCTTAGGTTAGGTAGGTTTATGTAGTTCTAAGATCTAGGGGACTGATGACCTCAGATATTAAGTCCCGTGGTCCTCAGAGCCGTCCGAACGATTTGATCTGAATCTTGCCCAGCCAGCTAGCCGCGCGGTCTAACCCGCTGCTTCCCAAGCCGGTCTCCGGCACGAATCCACCGGGCGGTTTCGTGTTGAGGTCCTGTGTGCCGGCCAGCAAGTGGATGGCTTTTAAGTTGGTCTTCGAACATGTCCGAAAGAACAGTCAACATATCCATATGAGTATACAATTCTGGCAATACCGGCCATGACCTTCTTCTTCTGTGCGGATGCACATATATTACCCGAACTCTTACGGGACATGGTAAGAATGTCTTCCATGAGTGACGAGTGTGTTGGGTACGAACACAGCGAATGTAGTGTGTGGACTTGTAAGGTGAGAATGTATGTTTCGCGGGAAGCGTGCTTGAGATAGTCCCTGCAGTTGCACTATTAACTATGCCCCCGCTGGCTCAGATGGGCAGAGTCTGCCATGTAAGCAGGAAATCCCAGATTAGAGTCCCGGTCGGGGCACACATTTTCACCTGTCCTCGTTGATGTATATCTACTCCCGTCAGCAGCTGAAGGTATTAATATGTAATTCTAATTCTTCTACACTATGTCGGCGATTGCTGCAAAACACCGTTTCCACACACATGTACTCCACAATTACTCTACCACGCAAACTTTTTTTGTTGTACTCGTCTGGTATGAGACATTCCTGGGCGGCTCCACTGTGGGCCGAACCGCACAATAACACTGGGTTCGGTGTGGGGCGAAGGTGAAGTGGGTGGACTCCTGAGACCTGTTGTGGCGTTGTGAACCACTGAGGGCTACGGCGGAACGAAGCCCCTCCGTCGTTTCTAGGACCCTGGTTTAGCACACTACAGTACAATACAATACAGTCTGAATCTGTGCTTAACTACTTCAATATGTCCAAATTCTTCAGTGAAGTGAACGCATCACTCCGCTGCAGGGTGAAAGTATCATTCTGGAAACAGTCCAGGCTTTGCTGAGGCATATCTCCACAATATTCTTTCCCCCAAGAGTTCTAACCCAGAAAGTTTAGTATGTGAACTTTTGTGAAGTTTTGAATATAGGAAATCAGGTGCTGGCGGAAATAAAGCTTTGAAGAACAACGTGAGTGGCACTTGGGTAGATCAGTCGGCAGAGCATTTGCTTCTTAAAGTCTAATTCAGGTTTCGGTCCGGCATATATTAGCGCATACTTTGCTACAGAGTATGATAGCAGGTAACACTTAGCGATATGATATAACTTCTCTCCCACTGCAGCATGGTTTCCTCATGTTATGTTTGAACAAAATAAATCTCAAAGTTCTTCTTAAGACTAATGGGAAAAGAAACCATCGGGGTGAGCTTGAAGAAACACGAAATAAATAAAAATAAGGGCCACCCCTAAATTATTAGGTGATTCTAGTAATCAAAAGGACGAAATGTGATGAGAATCAAAATTCAAATTACTTTGGTCTTAGGAACAGAAGTCAGGACGAGGTCCCAGAATTTGTTGGAAAACAATTAAATGTTCTGAAGCTTCTGTGTTTATACAACAGCGCAATGCATGGAAAACGCGACCAGACTGTTTGAGTCAACACATTAACTCTTTAAAATTTTAGAGGTCAGAAATGACTATCGAGAAGTACTGGGAATAGCCCGCTCCCGGAAACTGTTCTTATACAGGGAGATATCGTGATAATAAGATCCTTAGAGTTAGAGGCTGTGCCTATTTTAAGGCAAGTGTAAATTGCAGGAGACCCAAAAAGAAAATTCGACTCAGTGTGTATTAGACAACGTAACACAATATATATACAGAAATATCTAAATGAGGAGTGGAAAGTGCAGTATGTGTTACAAATAAGGCCAATTGTGAGGCCATTTTATAAGACAGGTGAAAAGTCAGAAGGATCAGCGGATAAGAAAAGTACAGAAAACACTGCGCTAAAGATGCAAGACGTGTAGCTACATGATGTGTGTCCTGTAACTGGAAGAGAACGATGAGTATCTCTCCAGGGGCGAAAGATTCCTGACTACTCATGTATTTGTCTACCCAGGATGAGACTGCCAGGAAGAAGGTGATCACGAGCAAAGTATTTAATAACCAGTGAAACGGTTGCAATGAGTCGGAGCGTGGAATGTAAGACGTTTGAAAGTGGTAGGGATGCTAGAAAATCTGCTAAAGGGAGATTCAGAGGCTCTAGATGCAGCGAGAGCTAGTGAAATAATACAGAACAGAAGGTAAAGGACTCTGGTTAGACTGATGTACTGTATACAATATCCGTACAGCAGAAAATACTAAAACGAGAGTAAGATTCTATTTCAGTAGCAAGATATACACAAAGTTATTTACTGTGAACAGTTCTGTGACCGTGTTGTTCTCATCAGAATCGACGTTAAGTTAATGGCAACAACATTAGTGGATGTATACCCGCTGAGGATGAAGAGACAGAAAAATCATATTTGATATTTAACGGGTAATTCATTATTCAAATTGAGACGATAATGAGGGGACTGTAATACAGTAGTAACTGAAGGAATAGAAGTAAGAGGTACGAGAGGATATAAGCATGGTTGTAAGAGCGAGAGAGACGAGAGACTAATAGAATTCCGAGAAAATTTTAGCTATTTATACGGAATACATTGTTCATAAATCATAAAAGGAGGAGGTATACTTGGGAAAGATCTAGAAAAGCGGAGAGATTTCAGCTGGATTACATCATGATATGACAGAGATTCTGAGATCAGATATTGGATTGTAAGGCATATCCATAAGCAGATATTGACACGGATCACAGTTGACTAATGATGAGGAATACACTGAAGATCAAGCGAATCGTACGTAGTAAAAATGAAAGAGACGAGAGACTAATTGAGTTCCGCAAAAATTTCAGCTTGTTAGAGGGAATACACTGTTCAAAAATCATACAAGGAGGAGGTATACTTGGAAAAGGCCTGTAGAAACGGAGAGATTCCATCTGGATTAAATCGTGTTCAGAAGAGATTCCGAAATCAGATATTGGATTGTAAGGCGTACCGGTGAGCAGATATTGACACGGATCACAATTCAGTAATGACGAAGAGTACACTGAAGTTAGAGCGTAGCGTCCGGAAGAATTAATGTAAGAAGAAATTATATACTGATGTAGGCGACGAACAACGAGTTCTATTTTATATTGTGTAGGATACAGATACTACGATGGTGCTGAGAACCTCGATGTTGAGCGTCCATAATCTCCAATCCCGTTTCCCCCCCCCCCCCCCCCCTCCCCTACACACATGTGCTAATACATAGATACTGCGATAATGAATGAAACCGCAAGCAGTTAAGTTGAATAGAAATAGGTATCTCTGAATAACCGAAATTGGGCTGGCTGAGGTTCAAGGAAGCTATCTGCAAAAAGAAACCTTGGGCCGAAGAAAAAATGCCGTAAGTACCAAAATGTTGAGGGAAAGACTTGAATAAAATAATATAAATTGTGGTAATTACCAAAATGTTCAGGGAATGACGTGCATACAATAATATATAATAAATTACCAAAATATATAATAATAATATATATAATATAATATAATTTAAATTACCAAAGTGTTCATATTATATATATCAACAGATATCAGACTAAACGTGACTGTATTAGTCCTCGCGTACAGGCTAGAGAACCCCGAAACACTTCACTTGCAACCAAATAAAACAGACGAGATTGATAACATTTCATTGGAATTTCTAAAATTATTCACTGGTACTGACGACTTACCAACAGACGTTCCGGAAATGATCATACGGATAATCTCGAAGATAGCAAGCGCAGTTGTCTGCGAGAACTATTGCGCAGAAAGCCAAAACACCTCATGAGTGCAAGTTGCTGACAAATATAATTTACAGAACAGTGGATTAGGACTTTGAGGATCTATTAAATGGCTATCACGTTGGATTTTGGAAAGGGGACGTCGGACTGATAAAGGAAGCAAGACTGAAGAAAAATCAGGTCCGTCCACTGATAAAAAGCTTTAGTCAAAGCTGAGAAATGTAGGAGCAAGCTGTGGAGGACGTCGGATAATGTACAATATGTCCAGTAGGCAACAATACGAATAAAAGACCAAAAAAATGATCGGATTAGAAAGAGTGTAAGACAAGCATGTGGCCCAACAGTCGATCTGTGCATCTAAGAAGCAATGACGTAAATAAAAGAAAGATTCAGGAGTGGCATTAAAATTAACCACATAAGGATATCTGCCATAAGATTCGCTGATGACACTACTATCCAGGTGAAAGTACAGAAGAATTACTGGAATTGATGAACGAAATTAATAGTGTAATCATTACAGAGTATGGACTGACAATAGCTCGAAGAGAGATAAAAGTAATGAGGAGTAGCAGATACGTTTTTAGCCATAAATTTAACATCGAAATTGATGACCACGAAGCAGAAGAAATGAACAAATTCTGCTACCTTGAAAGTAGAATTTCCATGACGGATGAGACAAGGATTACGTTACAGACCAGCAAAGTGAAAGAGTGTATTCCTGGCTAGAAGAATATCAAGCAAAACATCCTCAGTCCCGGTTTCGAAACACGCCACCACTCAAATTTTGATTAGTGATCAGTATTGGGGGCATGAGAAGTCACCTTCATTCCGCCAATGGCCTTGTCAAAGAAGGCGGAGGAGCGGCTGGTGGTCCAGGGTACTCTCTTGTCCAAGTGGTGGGAAACTGCCCCTAAAGAATATTGAATCCTCAACGAAAGGGTAATGTTCTACGAGTCGCAGGGTGAAATGTCAGAAGCTTGAATGTGGTAGGAAAGCTATAAACTCTGAAAAGGGAAATGCAAAGGCTCAATCTAGATATATTAGGGGTCAGTGAAGTGAAATGGAAGCAAGACAGGGATTTCTTGTCCGATGAGTATAGCGTAATATCAACAACAGCAGAAAAGGGTATAACGGGACTAGGATTTGTTATGAACAGGAAGGTAAGGCAGAGACTGTGTTACTGTGAGTAGATCAGTGATAGGGTTGTTCTTATCAGAATCGACGGCAAACCAACACCGACAACGATAGTTGAGGCAAACAAGCCAAAGTTGCAAGCTGAAGATGAAGAGACAGAAAAAGTCTATGAGGATATTGAAATGATAACACAGTACACAAAGGGCGCTGGTCTTACAGTCATGCGGGACTGGAATAAAGTTGTAGTGGAAGGAGTAGAAGAAAAGGTTACATGATTGGGCCAAGGAAAGAGATTTCAGTTACATCACATCATGGTCAGACAGAGATTCCGAAATCAGCTACTGGATTGTGAGGCGTACCCATGAGCGGATATAGACTGAGATGACAATATAGTAGTCATGAAGAGCGGGCTGAAGTTTAAGACGTCAGGAAGAATCAACACCCAAAGAAATGGAACACGGAGGTACTAAGGAACGACCAGATACGCATGATGTTCTCTAAAGCTATAGATACAGGCAATAAGATATAGCTCAGTAGGCAGTACAGTAAAAGAGGTATGGACATCTTTAAAAAGTGCCATCATAGAAGTTGGAAAGGGAAACATAGGTACAAAGAAGCTAACTGCGAGGAAGCCATGGTTAAAAAAAGAAATAATTCAACTGATCGATGAAAAGAGGAAGTACAGGAACGTTCATGGAAACTCAGGTATACAGAAATACAAGTCGTTGAAGAATGAAATAAATATGAAGTCCAGAGAATTTAAGACGAAATCGATGTATGAGAAATGTGAAGAAATCGAAAAGGAAATGTTAGTCGGAAGGACTGACTCAGCGTACAAGGGAGACAAAACAATCTTCGGTAAAATTAAAAGCAAGGCCAGTAACATTAAGAGTAACACGGGAATTCCACTCTTAAATGCCGAGGAGAAAGCGTGTAGGTCGGAAGAGTCCATTGAAGACCTCTGTATGAGGGAAGAAGAAAAAACAGGAGTAGTTTTAGACTGATGACAAAAAAAAAAATGCACTGAAGAAGACGAACGAAGGAAGTGTAAGCCACCGAGTTACCGGTGTCATTCCACCTCTATCTCCTCCTCTGCAGATATGCTTGTCGAGTGTCGATGTCCAAACAGCTCTAGCTCCATACACGGGATGAGGCGTATGTAGATGGTTTACGCATGAGTCACCCTACGGCTCCGGCATTTCAGCACCTTGTAAGTAGCCTGTTAATGTGTTCGTATGTTGGCAGCGCTTTAGTCTCATACACTGTTTGCTCTGCAACAAAATCTTTCCGTTGCTAACCACACGCTTATTAGTAGTTAAAGCGTACAGCAGTTAGAATCTTTTATTTAGCTCTCTGTAATGGTGCTTGCTGCATCGCTGTAGTTCGCGTAATGAAGGTTTTCGGTTAGTCTTATGAAGTTTATAGGTTATTTTTAGAATTCCTTATAATTCTGGACCATTATTTGAGCAGTCGGATTGTGTTTGAGTTGTATTTGTCAGGAATAATTCTGTAGGTCAGATATGAAATGATGAAGACAAGCAAAGAGAGCGCGCTCCGTTTGACTAAGCAGTTCAAACAGGTTCATTTGCATTCAAATTTAGTCAACAGTTTCAGAATTCAATAAATAATTGTCAACCTTACAATCGACGAAATATGACATGAATTATTATGAATAAAATTACACCCTCGCCGTACAACAGAGAGGACAGGACATGGCAAAACATTTTGTTCCATCAATAGCTATCTGTTATGTCAGTTTCAGCCACATTCTTTCCGGGATACACAAAACCAAACAAAACACAGAATTTACTGCTTCAGTAAATAAGTAACTTCCTGACAATGTGATAAGTATTAGCTGAAAGTTAATAAGATACTTTTATTTTCCGTGAAGCACTTGTTTTTGCGTAATAATTTTAATTATTATTCAGCTTATGATGTATGTTAAATAATGGCAGTTTCAATATTTTATTACTTGAGCGAATGAAGGAATAAGTGTGAAATGTTGGGCTTTTTGACGTGTGAAACTTTGCAGTTGTAACTGAGTGTATAAGAGCGTGAGACCATGAGTCTGAATTGTGATAACAAACCACGTACATCGAGGAAATAATTAACTCTGAAAAGCCACTTTATGGGGCGGAGTAGGGAATGAACGTATTTCCGTAATTTAGGCAGTTAAAAAGGAGATTACTTTCGTTTCATTTATTGTTCTGTGGCGTGATATATGTTAATTTTTCCAAAAGTAATTTTGGATCGGGTCTTGTTTAATGCGGAAGGCACGGGATGATATAGGTTCATATCGAAAGCTGATTGGCTACGTTGGGATTGAGCCAGTCAGAACATAGAGATTTGCCGCACACTAGGACGAGGAGTGAGAGTTTCTAGGCGTATCTCGGAAAGTGAGAACTTAGTTCACTGGTACCTTTACCTTTCTAAAGGCAAGCTGATAGTAATATATCTTACCGTCGGTTACGTTTTTCATTCTCCTTTAAATTGTCCTTGTCATTAGCTTGGATGCATGAGCTGTCAAGCAGATTGGGCAATAGTTCTCCCGCTTACCGTCCTTTGCTCTGTTTTGAATTGTATGGATGATATTGTTTCGAAAGTCTGATGGTACGTCGTCTGAGCCGTGCGTGGCCCGTGTTCCCGCCGTCATGTATTTTACACCCTGTTTTTAACGTACTTCCACCTCACCAAATTAATTTAAATTACTACGGTCATTGAGTTGCTGCTTTGCCTGACCGTGAGCAGCGTTATCAGCGCTTATCGATATATCCCCTCTCGTAGTATCTTTGCTTGACTGCTATTACTTTCCGGTCGTTGTCTGTCGTGCACGAGTTCGTCGGGAGTTTGCCTCCCGAGCTTGGGTCTGCCAGTCAGTCTTAATGCGTCTGGAGCGCAGTCCGGACCTGCCAGTCGGAGAGTTCCAATGCGGCACTAGTGCAGTCCGGTTGGAGCAGCAGTGAGGTCTGCGTCGACATGGCTCGCCCGACAATTGCCGCCACGCATCACTTGAGCTGGGCCACGGTCCTGGGTGGATCGTCGGTCAGTCGTCCTACCGGACGACGCGTTTTGGCTCACCGATCGTTAATGAGTCGGCTGTGCGTGCGTGCGTGTGTGTGTGTGTGTGTGTGTGTGTGTGTGTGTGTGTGTGTGTGTGTGTGTGCGCGAGAGAGAGAGAGAGAGAGAGAGAGCACATAGACTGCTGATTTGTCACAGTGCGTGCTTAGTTACTTTTGGGTATCGTTCAGGTCTTCGTGCAAGCGTTTGTAAGGGGCGTTATTTCCACTGACGACTGTTTTAGATTTTGCCGGCATTCTGAGAGGGATCGGTCGGAACGTCCGAAGATGAGAGTTCACAGCGGCAGTTTGGGTAGTTAGTTGGGCTCTGGGTGTCAGTTGCAACGCGTCTGGAGCGCAGCCCGGTCAGCCAGTCGCCGGATTGCTGCAGCAGTGAGCCCTGGGTGGACATTGCCCACCCGACCGTTGCGCCACTCATCACTTAAGCCGGACCTGACTGGTAGAGTGTTGGTCGGTCGGCTGGTCCGAGGACACCTGCGTAGTCGACTGGGCCGCTGGAGGTCTCGGCGCAGCGTCGGAGTCTGTCTGGAGCTGTCCGATCTGTACGAGCATCGTCGCTCATCGACCCAGGACCTGCAGGGTATAGTGGTTTGAGCATTGCGTTCTTGTTTCCGGCGTTGCAGTTGTGGAGGTTTTCCTGTGAGCAACAACGAGTGAAGTGTTAGAGGTAGCCGCCGTCAGGTGGAATTGATCAAATTAATTCGTCCATAGTCAAGTGCACCAGCGGAATTTTCTGCCTTGAGGCCGTTAGTGTTCTGGTTACCTGCCCTGGCCGCTAACGTAGTTTTTAGGCAGTGCCTTTTCCTCACCTGTTGTTCCTGCCCAACATGGTGTGTAGTTTAGCATCTCAGTTCACATACACGTTTGTTTGGGGATAGTAATACTTGTAATTTTTTGGGGGCCTTGAATTCTCGCGTACTCCGTCGTGGCAAGCAGGCAGTCGGTCGGTCGGTGTGTGACAGTCCTTTGGTTTGCTTCGCACGAATTAAGTGTAGTAGGGCTCCATCACCTATCTCGTCTAAGTGAACGAGGGCAGACCAAT
This sequence comes from Schistocerca gregaria, assembly GCF_023897955.1. NCBI lineage: Eukaryota > Metazoa > Arthropoda > Insecta > Orthoptera > Acrididae > Schistocerca > Schistocerca gregaria. Next base: position 204,942,458 of record NC_064924.1, read on the forward strand.
CCACTGGAGAGTCCTGAGTGCCGTTCTCTTAATTATCCTCTTGGCGGTTTTGTAATTTAACTGTATTCTATATTTTTAATTTGTCAAAGTTAGTTGTGGGCCTTCAGCCTGGAAACATGTTCTCAGAGTTTCCTTCAAGTTCAAACATTATCGCCTTTGCTCTTGAAAGGTTATTGTAATTTCCTCTGAATTATTTCACAAGTTATTGTGGGCCTTACATCGTTGGTGATGCACTTCATAAGACTAACCGAAAACCTCCATTACGCGAACTATAGCGATTAATTTTCAGAATATAACTTTGCCGCCTTTAGCCTTCTTATTGTGTTTATCTCTTTCTGTGCACCTTGTGGGCCATCAGCCCTGTTAGCATCTTAAAACATTGTGGTCTTCTGCTTTCAGTGGTCATCATATTATATTTGGATTTTGAAGATTTAATCCGGCGGCCTTCAGCCGCTCCGCTTGTTCATCTCATATATACAGGGTGTTACAAAAAGGTACGGACAAACTTTCAGGAAACATTCCTCACACACAAATAAAGAAAAGATGTTACGTGTACATGTGTCCGGAAACGCTTAATTTCCATGTTAGAGCTCATTTTAGTTTCTTCCACCTACGCTCAATGGAGCACGTTATCATGATTTCATACGGGATACTCTACCTGTGCTGCTACAACATGTGCCTTTACAAGTACAACACAACATGTGGTTTATGCACGATGGAGCTCCTGCACATTCCAGTCGAAGTGTTTGTACGCTTCTCAACAACAGATTCAGTGACCATGGCCTCCGCGCTCTCCTGACCTCAACCCTTTTGACTATCATTTATGGGGGCATTTTAAAGCTCTTGTCTACGCAACCCCGGTACCAAATGTAGAGACTCTTCGTGCTCGTATTGTGGACGGCTGTGGTACAATACGCCATTCTCCAGGGCTGCATCAGCGCATCAGGCATCCCGTGCGACGGAGGGTGGATGCATGTATCCTCGCTAACGGAGGGCATTTTGAACATTTCCTGTAAAAAAGTGTTTGACGTCGCGCTGGTACGTTCTGTTGCTGTGTGTTTCCATTCCATGATAAATGTCATTTGAAGAGATGTAATAAAATGAGCTCTAACATGGAAAGTAAGCGTTTCCGGACACATGTCCACATCACATATTTTCTTTCTTTGTTTGTGAGGAATGTTTCCTGAAAGTTTGGCCGCACCTTTTTGTAACACCGTGTATATACGATTTATCTTATTCGTAAATTTAACTGTGTGTCATGTCTTTTCAAAATTGAACTTATTCTAAAGCATCTGTTTGGAGGCCTTCAGCCGCGAAGCAAATTTAATTCTTTCAAAAGTGTATTTGTGAACTAAATGATAGCATATTGCAATTGTGAAATGAGGGCAGCAACTTCCTTGACCCTTTCCACAATCCTAATTACCTGTTAGCCATGCGTCATTTACCGGGCGTTTCATCGTCGTCTCATAAATTCTACCCACAAATCTTAATATTCATTTAGTGACCACTTCCATCTAAGAGTTTAGAAATTTGGTTGGAATGTTATACATCCCTTCCGCCTTATTTGACCTCCAGTCTTCCAGGGGTCCTTTAAATTCTAAGACTAGATCCCTTACGCCACCCAGACCCACACCAACTCCAACTTCTTTTCAGGATGTCATCAGTCAAGTCCTCCCTCCCACAGGCTTCAGTGTAATGTTTCCACTTACCTGCTCACTCTTCTGCCCCTAGAAGTGGAACTCCCACTGGATCTTAGTGTTAACACCATTCTTTTAATTTCACCGAAGATTATTCTGACTTTTCTGTACGCTGAGTTAGACCTCCCGACATTCATTTCTTTTCCTATTTCTTTACGTCTTCATATGAATACAGTAACCCGGAGAAAACTTGAAGACTTTCTTCCTAACAAAATTGAGGCTATTAATTATCGAGGCAGTAGGCGGTTTCACACGGCATCAGCGATACGTCTTCTGTGAGCAACTAACTTATGGCCGGTGAGCTTACGTTAGCAGCTACTGATATTTCTCCTTGCCTAGACTTTATTCATAAGGAGTAATCAGATAATAAACCAGAATGATGTGCTATGCATTTTCCCGAAAGACCGTGATCACTGATTTGCTTCTTCAGGTACCTATCTGTCACATTCTTAATGGTGACTCCACTTGTGTATAAAATATCAGTCTCATTGACACGCAAGAATGCTTACGAAAAGAAATGCCACATACGGACTATTTTCGAGAGCTGTATTTCCTGTGAGTATATAAAGACAGGTCACCATGCTTCACATAGGTTGTGTGATTTACAGTGAGGGAATACGAATATTGCTAAAATTTACGACACTTAAATCTTGATGTGATATTTATTGTTTTGTGCATGATCAGGCTTCCTGAAAAGAAAAGAAAAAATAAAAGCTGATGTCAAGCAATGTCTCTATTATTTCTCAATGCTACTAAAGAATCAACATTCGGGCTACTATTGCTCATTTAATATCTTTCTCCACCGCTAGACATCTTCCACCGTTCGCCTAAAAACCCCGAAGGCTAAAGCAGACATTGGATTTAGCAGCCAACTATGTGGTTTGCCCCCAAACTAAGGATTATACTGTCACTTGGGTGCACCCTTGGTCCAGGGGTAGCGTGCTTAATTAGTAATTAAAACGTCATCGGTCCCGAGTTAGAACCCGGACACCGCTTATATTTAAAATAAAAATCATAAGCAATGGTGGCCGAAGACTTTCGGCATAAAAGTTCACCCTCATTCTCCCAAAGGCTTTGTCAAAGGGGGCAGAGGAGAGGGTGGGAAACTGTTCCTAAAGGAGGAAGAATCAGTAGGGACCAATGGCAAGAAGATGCAGAAGGCAATAGAAACCAGTGAATTAACGATACTCATTGTGAATCAACAGGACATGTGACTTGTAGTTGTGAAGGTGTCACGACGATCTCGTCATTGACAAATGATTCCGGAATAGTCCCTCGTATGAATTACTGGGATGCGACTGCCAAGGGGAAGGAGACCACGAAAAGGCCGAAAAACAAAATAAATGTTAACATTCTATGAGTCGGGGAGTGGAATGTTAGAAGCTTTAAAATGTTAGGGAAGGTAGAAAACATGAAAAGGAAAATGCTAAGACGTATTCTAAATATAGCGGACATCAGTGAAGTAATTGGAAGGAAGACTAGATTTTCTGGTGAGATGAGTGCAGGGTGATGTCGACAGCTGTAGAAAATTGTATAATGAGAGTAGGAATCATTATGAAGGAATGTAGCACAGCCTGCCCATGTGGCCGAGCGGTTCTAGGCGCTTCAGTTTGGAACCGCGCGACCGCAACGGTCGCAGGTTCGAATTCTGCCTCGGGCATGGATTTGTGTGATATCCTTAGGTTAGTTAGGTTAAAGTAGTTCTATGTTCTAGAGCACTGATGACCTCACATGTTATGTCCCATAATGCACAGAGCCATTTCAACCGTCTGAATGTAGCACAGAGAGTGATTTACTGTGAAGAGTTCAGCGATAGAGTTGTTCTCATCAGAATTGACAGCAGACCAACAACAACCATTATTCATATAAACATGCCAACGTCCCCAGCGAAGAATAACCGGGCAATTCAGTACGTACATTGAGATGAAAATCTGATAGTCGCGAGGGACTGGAACACGGTTGTATGGGAGTGAGTAGAAGGAAGGTTTAGTGGAGAATATGGGCTTCGTAATATAAACGGGAGAGAAGAAAGACTAATTGAGTTCTGCATCACATACCAGTTAGTAAAAGCAAACACTCTGTTAAAGATCACAAGAGGAAGAGGTTTACTTGGAAACGTCCAGGAGATACGGCAGGATTTCAGTTAGATTAGATTATTTGTGACAGAGATTCTGAAATCAGATGTTGGACTGTAAGATGTCCCAAGAAGCATATATTAACTCAGATCACAATTTAGTAGTGATGAAGAACAAGCTGAAGTTAAGAAGCTAGTCATGAAGAATCAGTACATAAGGAATTAGGTTACGGAAATACTAAGGAATGAAGAGATAGGCTTGAAGGCCTTAGACAATGCGATAATGAATAGCTCAGTAGGCAGATCACTTGAAGAGGAATGGACATCTGTAAAGAAGGCAATCACAGAAGTTGGAAAGAAAAACGTAGGTACAAGGGAGGCAACTGAGACGAATCCATGACTAACAGCTGAAATACTTCAGCTGACCAGTCAAAGAAGAAAGTACAAAAATGTTCAGGTTCAAATGGCTCTGAGCCCTATGGGACTCAACTGCCGTGGTCATTAGTCCCCTAGAACTTAGAACTACTTAAACCTAACTAACCTAAGGACATCACACACATCCATGCCCGAGGCAGGATTCGAACCTGCGACCGTAGCAGTCGCACGGTTCCGGACTGCGCGCCTAGAACCGCGAGACCACCGCGGCCGGCTTGTTCAGGAAAATTCAGGAATGTAGAAGTACAAGTAATTTTCTAGCGAAACAAATGTGAAGTGTAGAGAATCTAAGACACAAAGGTTTCATCAAAGATGTGAGAAATCGAAAAAGAAATGGTTGTCGGAAGGACGAATTGAGCATACAGGAAAGTCGAAATAACCTCAGGTGAATTTAAAAGCAAGAGCTATAACATTACGAACTCAATGGGAATTCCACCGTTAAATGCATATGAGACAGCGGATAGGTGGAAAGAATACATTGAAGACATTTTTGAGGTGGTGTACTTGTCTGAGGAGTATTAGAATACGATACAGGAGTCAACAGGGAAGAAATGACGGCTGCAGTATTAGAACCTGAATTTAACAGAGTTTTGGAGGGAGAAGGGATAGACAACATTCTATCAGAGTTTTTAAATCGTTGGAGAAAGTGGGGAGAAAATTACTATTCATGTTGGTGTGTAGAAGTATGAGTCTGGCGGTGTACTATATGACTTACGAAAAAAAAAATACCTTCACAATTCAGAGGATTGCAAGAGCCGACAAGTTCGAGAATTAGCACAGTCAGATTAACGGCTCATGCGTCGAAGTTACCGAAAAGAATAATGTAAAGAAGAGTGGAAAAAAGTGAGAATATGTTAAATGATGACCACTTTGGCCTTAGGAAAGGTAAAGGAGCTATAGAGGCAATTCTAACATTGCGGTATTTAATGGAAGTAAGACTAAAGAAAAATAAAAAGATGTTTTTCGACCAGAAAAAAAGTTTGAAGAATTAGATGCACGAAACTCAGAGAAAAATATGTGTAAGCTGTAGAGAAAGGGGGATTATTCACAATATGTACAAGAACCAAGAGGGAACAATAAGACTGGAAGACCAAGAACTACGTCATCGGACTAAAAAGTGTGTTACATAGGGATGTAGTCTTCCGCCCCTGTCGGTCAGCCTATATAACGAAGTTAAGGAATAATGCTACGTCGGTCGCAAACTGACATGGGACTTACAGAGCAAGGAGGAAATAACACACAGACTAGCACTGGAGAAAAGTGCATTCCAAGGCATTTCAAGCCAAGAGAACTCTGCTGGTATAGAACATACAACATAAGTGCTGTAGAAGAAATTACTGGAAACGTACGTTTGGAGAACAGTATTGTATGACAATGAGACATGGACTTTGGGAAAACCCTAAGATAAGAGAATCGATGTCTTTGAGATTCGGTGTTACAGAAGGATGTTCAAAAAGTTGGACTGATAAGGAGTGAGGAGGTTCTCCTCGTAATTGGGGAGAAAAGGAACATATGGAAAACACTCTCAAGAAAAACGGACAGGATGGTAGGACATCATTTAAGTCATCAAAGGATTGCTTCTATTGAGCTAGAGGGAGCTGAAGAGGGTGAAAACTGTAGAGGAAGACAGATACTGAAATACGTCTAGATAATCAGCAAATAATTGATGGCATAGGATGCTATTGTAACTCTGAGATGAAAACGTTGCCACTGAAGGGCATTTCGTGGCGGTTCGCATCAAACCAGTCAGAAGACTGATGACTCAAAACAGGAAAGGGTTCCTGCTAACGAAGGTTCTTCCGAGGTTCTGTCTCCATACACTGTTGCGCCTTACTGTTTCCTCTTAGCAATACCCGGACGACAATGCTGTATCAAAACGATGAAGACAATAACGCGAAAAATATTAGTTCACGTTGCAGACACAGGATATGCAACAGGTTTAATGACAGATAAATCTGGAGCATTAGGTAATATACTGTATGCTTCATTCCTTAACAGATGGTGTTAAACTGTCTGCCCAGTTACCTATTGGATTTCTGCGAATACCGATACTATCAAGTCCCACACAATTAGCTACCTAACGTATTACGAAAGGATGCCCCAGAGTTCTGTTTGTGATCCCAAATTCTGGATCGTTTACTGACAAGAGACGCCTTCAGTGCAAGATCGCAAGTTCACTCTTTAGTAAAGCTCTTTAAAAAGTGCTGTGTGAACAATTGTGACAGGAAAAATATCAGCAGCAAATGACTCAACAAGTTCATCAAGAGAGTGACGGAAAATGAGTGTCTGGGAGGCGGAGAGATCAGCCTTCCTTGGTATGTACGTATTAAACTTAACAAAATGGACATCGTCGACATTCGAGAAATTTCCAAAGAAAACCATCGACTTGCGCTATGAACACCGAATAAATAATGGCGCTTTACAGTGCAGTGATCACAAAGGTTCACACCATCAAGATCGAACGCGAACTCCTTCACAGTTGCAAAATATGCAGGACTTGGGCTACGCTCTTAATGAATGCATACAGAATTATGTTGGAGTAATGATGTGATAAGAACTGCTGGAATGAGACAAGCAACCGAATGGGAAACGTCCTGTCTCGGAGCATATCGGGAAACTTGCTATCCTTTAAGTCGTTGCTGCAGATATGCTGATAATATGTTTTACAGGTATAGAAAAAGCAAACTTTCACAGGCAGATTTTGTGTTTCCAGTACTTGCAGGTGGTATGAATTGCAATGTCACACTCCCTTCGCGAGGGATAGTTTGCTCTAAAGGTGTATGTTTTCTGGACGCAGACGAGGCAACAAGCAAAAGTAAGATATTTTATCCAGGTATTGGCCAAAAACAGTGCTCCTACTATAGTCGCAGTTCTCTAAGGCTTATTTACTCACTCTTGCACGCTGTGATGTAAATATTCCTTAATGCCCATGCAAGATCACGCAAATGATTAAGAATCATAGGCAGCAGAGGTCCTCCGACGTCTAGCAGCACAGAAAATAACTTCCCAGTAAATTTAAATCCAGATTAGAAATCGAGACAATTATATACAAATGAGTTGAGGCAATGATGTAAGTTTATCTTGATACAACTCACATAATATCTCTAATTTCCAGGAATCCTTTCATATGTATTTCCTCTTCAAAAACCGATTCCTTGTAGTTGAAAACAAATTCCTTGGCCGGGTGGGGTGGCCGTGCGGTTCTAGGAGCTACAGTCTGAAACCCCGCGACCGCAACAGTCGCAGGTTTGAATCCTGACTCGGGCATGGCTGTGTTTGATATCCTTAGGTTAGTTAGGTTTAAGTATTTTTAAGTTCTAGGGGACTGATGACGTCAGAAGTTAAGTCCCATAGTGGTCAGAGACATATGAACCACAAATTCCTTACCGGACGATGTGATAAGTTTGCTTATCTCAGTTACAAATGTTCGTGCAGATTCTGCAGTTTCCTGAGCATCCTAAAGTTGATGCATTGTTTGAAATATCTTTTTCTTAGGTCTTCGAATTCTGTAGCACTGTTTCAAGTTAAGCAACCATCCAATGCTGCCCTTGAAATGCACTGTAATCTATCAATTTGTTTTGCATAACGTAGTAGGTCATATCACGCACATTCTGTAAATTGTATCGAGCGTCCTTGAAGCACATAAACACAAGATTTTATATGAAGTGGGCTTCCGTTGAATGTCTGTACTTTTTCTTATGCAGCAAACGGTCATGTTACTGCGGACTCACTTAATTTTTTTTTCACTGTGTTGCGGACGATCGTCCATGTACGTAATTATTTTTAGTACCACTCCTTAGACAACGGTGGACAATGGTTTTTTACTGGAGACAGGATTTGCGGCTCCATGTTTGACAAGCATGATTGTCTATATGACATGACACCTATTTCAGTCTCACTTTCACTTGTTAAACACGTATTGACATCATTGTACTCCTAATGTACATTGTCCGCATGCTACTATTTCATCTGCCAATTCTTTCTCGCTCTGTGAAATTCCTTGAGTTCTTTTCTGATGAAATGTCGGATTCGGCAACTTTTGTTGTAGAAATAATACAGTGTTTGTTTTATCACTGCAAACACCACTAGTATTGTTGTACTGTTATGCGTTACCCGTCGACAAAATAGTACAAGTACTCTACATACCAGTGTGTTCCTCCAACCCCGCTCTCTATTGCCTTTAGATTCTGATTTCATGGTGGACAATATATGTGGCGTCTATCTGACCTTTTGCGAACCCGCTCAAAAGACTTCATTATTAGGAACACGTTTCAATAGATTACAAAACAAGCAGGAAATGTTAGCTACGGGAGCTTAGTGAAAGTGCGTGACACCAATCGTGGTTCAAATGGTTCAAATGGCTCTGAGCGCTATGGGACTTATTATTTGAGGTCGTCAGTCCCCTAGAACTTAGAAGTACTTAAACCTAACTAATGTAAGGACATCGTACACATCCATGCCCTAGGCTGGATTCGAACATGCTACCGTAGTGTTGCGCGATTCCAGACTGAAGTGCCTAGAAACGCTCGGCCACCATGGCCGGCCACACCATTCGTGATTCGCTGGGAAGTAAACGTGACAAAATACTTGGAAGCTTGCACGGGTGGTGCTCGGAAGTAGCTCTACAAAAATTCTACCCTCGCCTTTTTTGCCGATTCTGTTCATTCGTTACGTTATCACACTGAGCCATGGTAAAAATTGCTGTTTTGAAGAGCGCACCGCAGCGCGTAGTGTGAAGCAGTCGCCCTCCGTTTCTGGCGGTGGCGCCGCTGTAGCAATCGCAGCTTTGGTGTCTCCCTCTGGTGGGAAAGGGGAAACGTTGCCTGTTCAAATGCATTTAAGGGGGCGCTATGAGCTCGCCAGACTCGGCTGAAGAGCGGCGGATTGTGACTCTGACAGCCCTCCCCTGCCCATATGGAGCAGGGAATGAAATCACAATAAAGAAAAAAAAAAAAGCTCGCCAGGCGGTGAGTCTGCGTCAGTATCTCGTCACCAGCTTGCTAGTCTGTCTCTCGTCCGCATTTGTTAGGCAGTTAGTGTCTGTCTGTCGATAGGATCAATCTTTAAAGCCAATAAAATGAGTCTTTCCACTCCGCCAGTAAGAAAGCGAGTGGTCACCCGGTTGGGGCTTCGTTCCTGCATCTGAGTCTGCGCGTTAGCCCGCCAGTCTGCACGAGTTTGCTCTGGCAATGGTCATTGCCGGTTGGATCGATCGGCTGGTTGGTCGCGCACTGAGACACAAGATGACTTGTCCATCTTGAGCGTAGGTGCATGTAAGGTAGCCACGTGAATCCAGTGGGCCGCAGCGTATAGCAAGGGGTAGTGACTTCGCGGTCGACACGAGAGCAACAGTAGTCAACCCACGACATCAGGCTGGCCGGTGCTAGCTGCGACACCGTGAGACTGGAGATCGGTGCCCCTACCTGCGTCCGTTGAAGCGGCTGGCAGCAGACGGTACGGGAGACCGATTTGGTGGTGCTGCGCCAGGTCTTCTAGAGAAATCGCAGTTTATTAGAAGTTAAGTGATTGGTGATCTGTTATTCAATTTACTCTTGTTAAATTCTACTTGTTTTCTTGGTGAGGTCACCAGCCGTTTTGCTTTGGGGTCGTCCCACCATTCTTCTCCGTTTGTCCACCCTTGCACCGTAAGACTTTATTAGAAGTTTAGATTAGGTTGCATCTTCGGTGGCAAGGTTTGTATTTTAATTGTTAATGTTCTGTACCATTTGCATACCTCCTACAGGGGGGGGGGATGCATAGTTTGTGTAAATTGTTAAAACTCTTAGTTTAAAGTTATCTGGTGTGTTGAAGATTTGCACCAGTGTAGTCTTTCAGAGGCTGTTATGAGCGGTCGTACCTGCAGCCGTGTAAAAGGGGAGCGGCAAGGTTCTCTGCCTGAAAGCTCATACAGTCATTCTTTCTGCCTCTGAATAAATTGTGGCTTTGATATTTAGAGGGTGCTTTCTGATTTTAATTTTAGAGCTGTTTCTGTTAAAAAATGCTTTTAGGCACTATTAAAGTGAATAAAAGTCCCATTTGTTAAAAGGTATTTCGTTATGATGTCATCAGTTCCTCCCTGGCAACTACTTCCATTCTTACATAGTGTGATTAAATGCGTTAATGTTCTTGATGAATCGCTAGTAAATAAAATAAATTCTTAAGAATAGTCTTTGTAAATAAATCACGGTTCACACTTCACTTACTTTTTTCATTTTTTTGCAGCATCACACCTCAATTTCTTCGAATCTCTTCTATTCCAGTTTTCTCTCAGACTATGTTTCACTACCATACAACGCTGCTTTCCAAACGTGCATTCTCAGAAATATCTTCTTCAAATTGAGGCTTACGTTGGTATTAGTTGACCTGGCTGGCAAGAGTTAGCCTCCTTTAAATCTCCTCGTTGATTCGTCTGACTTGGATTATTTTTTTCACTAGGCAGTAGAATTCCTTAACATCACGTACCTCGTGACCACCAATCCTGATGTTAAACTAACGCTGTTCTCATTTCTGCTACTTCTCATTATTTTCATCTTTCTTCCATTTACAATCAGACCATATTTTTTACTCATTACACAGTTAACTCCCTTCAAAAGATGCTTTAATTATCATCCGCTTTTACTGAGGGTATCAATGTCATCAACGAATCTGATCATTGATATCATTTCACCTTGAATTTTAATTCTAATCTTGAAACTTTCTTTTATCTGCGTCGTTGATTCTTCGATGTATAGATTGACAGTAAGGGCGAAATAAATTCCTGTCTTAGATCCTTTTCAATTCGAGAACTTCGTTTTAGATAATCCATTTTGATTACTGTCTTTTGGTTCTTATACATGTTTTATATCATCAGTTTTTCCCTGTAGATTGTACCCATTTCCTTCAGAATTTCAAACCTTGTATCATTTGATCCTGTCGACAGTATTTCCAAGAAAACAACTCCTACGAATGTGTCTTGATTTTTCTTTAGTCTTGTTTCCATTATCAGCCCCGACGTTAGAACGGCCTCTCTAGTGTCTTCATATTTCCTAAAGGCTATCTGACCCTCATTAAAGAGATCCTCATTTTCCTTATCCATTCTTCTGCATTTTTTTCCAGTCAGAAACTTGGATTCCGTGAGGTGTTATGCTGATTCTACGATGATTGTCTCGCTTGTTAGCTCTTGCAGTCTTCGGAATTGTGTTTTTGATAAAGTTGGATGGTATATCGCCAGACTCATACTTTCTGCACACCAACCTGGTTAGTCGTTTTGTTGCCACATCTCTCAACGATTTTAGAAAATCTGAAGGAATATTATCTATAACTTTCGCCTTATTTGATCTTAAAACTACCAAAGCTCTTCTAAATCCTGATTTTAATACTGGATTCTCTATCTCTTCTCCATTGACTCCTTTTTCTTCTGTCACGTCAGACCAGTCTTTCCCCTCACAGAAGCCTTCACCGTAATCTTTCCATATATCCTCTCTGTCATCTGCATTAATAGGGGAATTGCCGTTTCACTCTAAATGTTACCACAACTGCATTTCTTTCCAGCGAAGGCTGTTTTGACATTTTATATATTCTTTAATAGTTCTCCCGGTAATCATGTTATTAGATTTCTTCACTTTCTTCATGCGGCCTTTTCGCGATAGTTTGCTTGCACTTCCTATTTAATTCGTTCCTAAAGGACCTATACTTCTGATAATTTAGTTTTCTGAACGTTTTTATACTTCCTACTTACATCGATCGACTGAAGGATTTCTTCTGTTACCCACGGTATCCTCGCAAGTACATGATTGGTACCTATGCTTTTCTTTCCAACATTTGTTTGTATTTTTCAGAGGTGTCTTTTCCTCTCTAACTGAACGGGTTAGTGAGCTAGTCCTTTGCGCAATATCTTAGACTACTTCAAGCGTACATCTTCATTTCTTAGTACTTCCGTAACACACTTCTTTGCGTATTCCTTCTTCCTGACTAGACTCTTAAACTTCAGCCCACTCTTCATCATTACTAAATTTTGTTCTGAGTCTATATCTACTCCTGCCATACAAATCAGTGTCTGATTTAGGAATCCCTGGCTGACCATAATGTAATCTAACTGGAATATTCTCCTACCTGCCGGCGTTTTCCAGTTATACCTCTTCCTCTTGTGATTGTTGAACAGCATATTCGCTATTATTAGCTAAAATTTATTGCAAAACTCAGTTTGTCTTTCTTCTCTTTCATTTCTATTCTCCTGTAACCCTTCCCTCTCCCCCCTAAAACTGCATTCGAGTTCCCCATGATTATTAGACTGTCATCTCCATTTACATACTAATTACCCGTTCAGCAGCCTCACATAATTTCTCTGTGTCTTGATCTTCAGCTTGCGATGTCGGTATGTGTGCCTGAACTATTGTGGTCAGTTTCCTCATATACTTTTTCTGTCTCTCCGTCTTCAGCTTTCAACGACGGCATATACGCTATGAGATCAAAAGTATCCGGAAACCTGTCTGAAAATGATTTAAAAGTTAGTGGCGCCATCCATAAGTAATGTTGGAATTCATTATTGTGTTGGCCCATCCTTAACCTTGACGACAGCTTCCAATATCGCAGGCATACGTTCAATAAGGTGCTAGAAGGTTTCTTGGGGAATGGCAGCCCATTCTTTACGGACAGATGCACTGAGGAGAGGTATCGATGTCGATCGGTGAGGCGTGGCACGACGTCGGCGTTCCAAATCATCCCAAAGGTGTCCTATAGGATTCACGTCAGGATTCTGTGCAGGCCAGTCCATTACAGGGATGTTATTGTCGTGTAACAACTCCGCCACAGATCGTTCATTATGAACAGGTGCTCGAATGTGTTGAAAGGTGCAATCGCCATCCCCGAATTGCTCTTCAGCAGTGGGAGGCAATAAGGTGCTTAAAACATCAGTGTAGACCTGTGGTATGATAGTGCCATGCGAAACAAGAGGTGCAAGCCCCCTCCATGGAAAACGGAACCACACCATAACACCACCGCCTCCGAATTTTACTGTTGGCACTACACATTCTGACAGAACACGTTTCCCGGGCATTTGTCGTACGCACACCCTGCCATCTGATCGCCACATTGTGTACCGTGATTCGTCACTCCACACAACGTTTCTCCACTGTTCAGTCGTCCAAGGTTTACGCTCCTTACACTAAGCTAGGCGTCGTTTGGCATTTATCGGCGTGAATTGTGACTTCTGAGCAGCTGCTCGACCATGAAATTCAAGTTTTCTCATCCCCCGCCTAACTCCTATAGTACTTGCAGTTTATCCTGATGAGTTTTGAGTTCCTGTGTGATGGTGTGGATAGCTGTCTGCTTAATACACATTACGACCCTCTTCAACAGTCGGCGGTGTCTGTCAGTCAACAGATGCGGTCGGCCTGTACGCTTTTGTCCTGTACGTGTCCCTTCACGTTTCCACTTCACTATCACATCGGAAACAATGAACCTAGGGATGTTTAGGAGTGTGGAAATCTCTCCTGCTGACCTATGACACAAGTGACAACCAATGACCTTACCACGTTCGAAGTCCGTCAGTTCCGCGGAGATCCTCATTCTGCTCTCTCACTATGTCTAACGACAACTGAGGTCACTGATATGGAGTACCTGGCAGTAGGTGGCAGCACAATGCAACTAATAAGAAAAATTTATGTTTTGGGGGGGTATCCGGATACTTTTGATCACATAGTGTGAGCTTGATCTATCATTGTCGGTGTTGGTTTGTTGTCGATTCTGATGAGAGCAGCCTTTCACTGAACTGTTCACAGTGACACACTATGTGCTACTCTTTCCTATTCATAATGAGTCCATGTCCTTTTACACCATTTTGTGGTGCTATTGATATTACCCTATATCCATATGACCGGTAACCTTGTCTTCTTTCCATTTCAGTCCATTGTATCTAAACTGAGGTTCTACATTTTTCTTTTCCTATTTTCTGCCTTCCCTACGGAGTTCACACTTGTGACATTTCACGCCCCAACTCTTTGAGTTAGCGTTTCGTTAACTATTCAATATTTTGTTGTCATAATCTGCTCTCTCTTGGCAGTTCATCCCGCAAATTCGAATGGAGGTAGACTGGAATCTTTTGCCAATGGGGAGATCATCATGACACTTTTTCAATTACAGCCCACATATCCTGTGGATAGACATTAAGTGTCTTTAGCGCAGTGGTTTAAATTGCATTCATCATCTTCATGCCTTTGATCACTGCTGGTCCTTCCGCCTTCAGGAGCAGCTTCCCACCCCAACGCAAGATGGTGCCAAAGAAATTCGATTCGCTGATCCGCCCTGTTTGACAAGGCCTTTGGCCGAATAGGGGTAACTTCTTATATCGGAAGTCTTCGGCCGCTAAAACTGATTAAATTTATTCAGAATTGAAGCGGTGGTGGGTTTCTAACCCGGGACTGAGAATGTGTTGATTACTAATCAAAGAGATTCCTAGACCACAGGTGTAGATAGCTTACATGTACCCTTAAAAGCTGACAGAAAACTATTTTTGTAATAGTTGTGGATTTATATTAATCATATACTCTTAAAGAGACATTTATTAGTAAGTAAGGTCCAGAACCTAAAAACCTTTTTACCTCACTGTTAGCAATATCAACGCATTTCCAGTAAAGTGTACTTCTGAAGGGAGAAGGGTGAGAGTACTTTATGCTCACCATAAATTAAAAAAAAACAAAGTCCGTTAATTGTTGTGGACTTTTGTTCACAGCATACATCCTGAAGGGATGTTGTCGTATAAGTATGGCCCTGAACGTAAAGATAATGAATACTACGTTGATTGGAGAATGTGATATCGACTACTAAGAATTAGGTTACAGGGATAAGTTGAATTGAAAAATTGTCAACGTTTATTTAATCTGGTAGAAGAACTCAGAATAAACAATAAATACATATAAAAATTTAAAAAATAATTTAGCTGACCAGATGACAATATTTTCAAATGGTGGGCTTATAGCACTGTCCATTCATCTTATTACTGAGAGATTTAAAGGAAGTCTTACTAACGCTCCATCGCTTAAAATAAGTAAGAGATAATTCAAACCCATACCGTCATAGAAATTGTAGCAAGTAAATGGATTGATGTAATGAATAAAATTAATGATATGGAACAAAGAAGGCTTCGTCTGTCGGTGAATGTAATTGCACTGCATGTAATTACCCTGTACCGCTGGACAGTATTAACTGCACTTGTGGGCTATGGCGCTAGTGTTTTGGGGCACTGGTTACGGCTGTTGAAACCAGCCGCTACATTGATATTGGCGCAGCGAGGGATTCTGCTACGATTCTATGGAACTTTGAGCACCGCAGCTACAGATCCTCTTAGTAGAGATCAAAAATGAGCTGCGTATACTCGCTGTAAACTCGCCAGCGGGTTCTGTGACATCACCTCTAAATTCGTTGTTTCCGTGTGTCCGTTAAACCAACTCGTGAATGTTCCACTCGGCTCTTGCGAGTATTACGGGGTATAAATGGACTTGACTAGCTCAGAAAAGAGATCGAATACGCATGTTCTCGAACAGAATTGCGAACTCGTGGCTTTCCCGTCACATTGGTAACCGTTTTTAAAATCATTTCCTGCCATTAAATTATTACTCACGTGCTCCCCACAATCATGATTTTGGTTTCCTGACCATTTTCAAGTTAAAGTAGGAACGTCACAAAATATCCGACCTGACTAAATGGCAGAGGCAAGTTACATATGCCAATATAACGACTGATCTGTTAGGCGTGAATAGTGATCTCTTCAGACATACACTTCCGTACATATTTTCGAATACTTCTGTAAATTCATTATAAAATTTGGCATCTGTTCAGAAAAGTCAAACAATTCTGTTGACATATACATCCGATGTGCTATCAAATCTGTAACGACAGCACCAAAAAGAATGACATGAGGATGAAGTGATATCTCTGAATGATGGTTAATTATTAAATTACGGAAATGAATAGTAATCTACAAAGTCGCTATTAGCACATAAAAGTATATTTCTCTGATCAAATGAATATAGAAATAGGGCCCTTTTTTGTCGCAGAGATACATTGAGGTGATACAAGTCGTGGCGTACCTCATAATATCGTTTGGTTTCTCCTTTTGCCCGACAAAGTGCAGCATCTTACCGTAGCGTGGACTTAACAAACCACTGGAAATCCCAAGCAGAAGTATTGAACCCTGTTGCCTCTGTTGCCATCCATAATGGCGAAAGAGTTGCCGGTGAAGGATTTTTTGCACAAACTGACTGCTCGATTAT
Organism: Schistocerca gregaria; assembly: GCF_023897955.1. Classification (NCBI taxonomy): domain Eukaryota; kingdom Metazoa; phylum Arthropoda; class Insecta; order Orthoptera; family Acrididae; genus Schistocerca; species Schistocerca gregaria. The sequence continues at coordinate 204,958,912 of NC_064924.1, forward strand.
GTCCCATAAATATTCGATGGTATTCATGTCGGGTCATCTAGGCGGCTAACTCATTCACACAAAACGTCCAGAATTTTCTTCAACGCAATCGGTCGGATTCGTTAAAGGGCGTCTCATTCCGACAGTCGGCTATTTCGCCCTGTCAATGCTGCTTTAAAGTAGAATGATCGTGAAATATCTTTTTTATTAAGATATATGAACACTAACCTTACACTCCAATTTGTTTAAGTTATAGAGAACAAGTCGACGATGATGAAAGGATCGCAGTGCCACGCTTTTCAAACTCGTCATTTTGAGGAACTATAGCGGTAACAAACGAAGCCCGTTATCACCGATGTAATAGCGGAGCCCTGATTTTTGGAGTATGTAAGCCGAATATTAAACTCGTACTCGCTCCGTTTCTGATCTCTAGTCCTTACTACATCAGTTGACGTATGTCACCTGGACTGACAAATACGAAAAAAGGCTGTCATTTATTAGCTGAAGACGAAACACTATCAAAAAATACACGAAATTCCCCGAGACCTGGCATCAAATCCATTAGCCATAAAGAACTTAATATTCGCAGAGTAGCAGCAGAGATCGAACTCATAAGACACAAGAAGCAGACTGTTTCAGTTTCTTTCTGATGTAACTATACCCTACACATCTGAATAGCACTAGTGAAAGGTCAACAACCGGCTGTAACTGTGACGAAATTAGAACACCAAATCATGTCTTATGGTAACGACCCCTAGTTGTAGATACAGCAAGTGTTGCTAGGTGGATTTTCAGTGGTATGACACAAATGGAGCAAAAGAGGACTTTTATACCACAAATCTCGTAGCTAATGTAGTCACAGGAAAAAAGAAGTAACTATAGCCGAAAGACACCACAGCAGAAGCGAGTAAGGCCTGCATGCAATCCTGGGAAAGTGAGCACATTCTGATTGCTCTATGATCGCATGGTATGTAAAGTAATGAGTGAATGGAGTTGGTCAAAAGCTTTCCCAAGAGTACTCAGAAGAATCACAGAAGTACAAGTTATACCCTCCGATCTGTCGCCATGCTGTCTGGAGACACCGAAATTTTGCTAGACCCGACGGGGTGGCCGATCTGGTATGAAATATAGATAGAAACTAGATACGTTCCGATAGCACTAAATTGTATGTGTGTACGTGTGTCTATCTCACACTACAATAAAGACAAATAGTGATAAGCTGTACACTGAACAAACATTTTTGGATTATTACTATTAATGTTAGTAATAGCAACATAATTTTCAGTAACAGTATCATTTGCTGAAAAAAATAAAAAAGAATTGTAGGTGCTGGTAGTAGTATTAGCAGATGTAATAATGGTATTGTTCGTTATTGTGGCAGCAGTATATGGTTTAACAGTAGTAAAAGCATTAAACAAAATTATAAGTTTAAATGAATCAAATAGTTTGATCTAATAAAAACGTTTCTGTCACAGTAAAAGAAGACTCGACTGAGGGTGGGCAAGGATACCATAGAAAAACGACCGGTAGCCAACTAAACGTTAGGGTGGTAGCAGTAGAAAAAATAAAGTAAAATAATTCTTTATAGACAATACAAAACTAATTCATGAAAATTCTAACACAGGTGATTCTGTAAGTAATAATCCATCGGTTGCAACCAAAGAAGTGAACTGTAAAAAATAAGTAAATAACTAATTTAATAAATAATAAAAATATTAAACCTGTAGAATATTTTGCTGTTGGCAAGTAAATGTATCGTAATGGAATTTTGAGACTCATATAAGTTAGCTAGCTGCATCACCACTGAGAGTCATAGGTCATGTGGTGGCATCTTCTGAAGAATCCAATGTGCTACAATAGCAGTGCTGCTTGAAGGAACTACTACGAGAGGGTCAGAGAGAATAAGTAAGAGGAAATCCCAGGTGCCGATTCACTAAGGTAACCCAGTGAACGGTAATGTTAAGCAACGAAGTCTTTGGTGGAAAGGCTTGACCAGTATAGCGTATGTCACCCATACAACTTTCTACAGAAATGAAGCTGAACTGAGAAAATTGCGTGGAGGTTTGTTGACATTTTAGAGACTCAACGTCATTAAATTTTTGAAGTTATTCATCTGTATCACCCAGTGTAGAACCAAATGGAATAATGATTTGGTTAATACCCTTTGAATCTAGTGCCGGCAAACATTACCAACAAGTTTAGACACAGCTAATGAAGCGATGCAGTTGAGTGACCGCAAGGTACTACAATTGTCCGTTTGAACATCTGTCGTACCTCTTTGATATGTGTCTTCCGTTTGGTCCATAGGGTTTAGTAGACATTCTGCCAGTAGGTTTTTGTGGAACTACTTCTCGCGTGATGCTGATAAAAAATATGAAACCTGCCTTGTTACTTAAAATGTGTATGCAATTCAGTAACAGTTCTTGTAGTTTTCCTTTGTATTGTGATTCAGTATTTAGAAATTTGCTACTTAGTCATTTATTTGACGAGAGTGAAGATATTGGGTGCTAATGTATGAAGCATTCATTTTCCGAAACTTGACCCTTATGCCTTGACAGGTTTACCATATTTGGTTTTCGTCGTTACCACATCTACTTCTATATCTTCATCGTCGATACTTAGATAATATCTGCCTCAGGACGTTTATTTTTGCGTTACTCGCCTACTGAAATTCTATTCCAAAGATGCATTCGACTATTACTCGGTTTACAACCAAGAATGGGCAAACTATGGCTCCATTTCCTATTCCTGCCTCACCCTGCATCACCACCTTGACGTGCCACAAGTTGGTTCTGACTGCTCCAACAATTTTGCAGTTTGGTGTTGGGTAATTAGACCCTCTGGTAAACTCATAAATCTCATTAAAATAACTCACTGACGTCACATTTACAGAGGTACCTGTGTCAGTCACAACTGTAGCCGGAGTTTGTCCCGCAGTATCGTTTACAGTGGCCACAACTATATTTTTAAATTGATTATGGCATTTAGGATGGTCAGAATCCAACTGATGTCTGTGTCTTCATTACATCTTAATAGGTTCACTGAATTGTGTTTCCTGTCCCCATTCCATTCCACGACCGTCACTGGAGAGCGTAATGCGTTCTGCGTGTTGGCTGTCATAGCGGGGCCAGATTCTTCTCTCTCTTCAATAATATTGACTGTTAGATTCTGCGCTCGCCACTTCACGTGAACAACAAGATTTTGTACATGACCAGTACCGTTTATATTTAAATGACTGTCGCTGACACCGACACAGGGAAAACAGAGATCGAAGTTTACTAGAGTTTGTTGACCAAAGAAAGGAACATCTGCTTCGAAGATATCGGGAATCACGCTGCTGCTACGGTCGCAGATTAGAATCCTGCATCAGGCATGGATGTGTGTGATGTCCTTAGGTTAGTTAGGTTTAAATAGTTCTAAGTCTAGGGGGCTGATCACCACAGATGTTAACTCAGAGAGTGCTTAGAGCCATTTGAACCATTTCAGCTTCGAAGATAACAACAAAATCATGTCTCACAGGTATGAAGACTTCCAAGTATTGTGAGTCCAGGGTCTGACAAAACAACATAATTAAGATCTTCATGGGCAAATATTGAACCCGTGGTTTAGGGGTAACGTCTTTGATTTATAATCAAAACGTCTTCGGTCCCGGGTTCGATCCCCGCCACTGCCTAAATTTTGATAAATAATCAGCATTGGCGGCCGAAGATTTCCGGCATAATAAGTCAGCCTCATAATGCCAACGGCCTTGTCAAAGTGGGCGGAGGAGCGGTTAGAGGTTCAGGGCACTCTCTTGTCCTATGGGTGGGAAATTGCCCCTAAAGGCGGAAGAATCAGCAATGATCAACGACATGAAGATGCAGAAGGCAATGGGAACCACTGCATTAAGACACGTAACTTGTATCGACAGGACATGTGGCCTGTAGTTGAAGAAGTGTCATGATGATCTCTCCATTGGCAAAAGATTTCGGAACAGTCCCCCATTCGGATCTCCGGGAGGGGACTGCCAAGGAGGAGGTCAACATGAGCAGAAGATTAAATATTCAACGAAAGGATAATGTTCTACGAGTCGGGGCGTGGAATGTCAGAAGCTTGAATGAGTTAGGGAAACTAGCAAATCTGAAAAGGGAAATGCAGAGGCTCAATCTAGATATAATAGGGGTCAGTGAAGTGAAGTGGAAGGAAGACAAGGATTTCTGGTCAGATAAGTATCGGGTAATATTAACAGCAGCAGAAAATGGTATAACAGGTGTAGGATTCGTCATGAATAGGAAGGTAGGGCAGAGGGTCTGTTACTGTGAACAGTTCAGTGACCGGGTTGTTCTAATCAGAATCGACAGCAGACCAACACCGACAATGATAGTTCAGATATACATGCCGACGTCGCAAGCTGAAGATGAACAGATAGAGAAAGTGTATGAGGATATTGAAAGGGTAATGCAGTATGTAAAGGGGGACGAAAATCTAATAGTCATGGGCGACTGGAATGCAGTTGTAGGTGAAGGAGTAGAAGAAAAGGTTACAGAAGAGTATGGGCTTGGGACAAGGAATGAAAGAGGAGAAAGACTAATTGATTTCTGTAACAAGTTTCAGGTAGGAATAGCGAATACCCTGTTCAAGAATCACAAGAGGAGGAGGTATACTTGGAAAAGGCCAGGAGATACGGTAACAATTCAATTAGATTACATCATGGTCAGACAGAGATTCCGATATCAGATATTGGATTGTAAGGCGTACCCAGGAGCAGATATATCAAAATATAGCAGTGATGAAGAGTAGGCTGAAGTTCGAGACATTTGTCAGGAAGAATCAATACTCAAAGAAGTGGGATACGGAAGTACTAAGGAATGACGAGATACGTTTGAAGTTCTCTAACGTTATAGATACAGCAATAACGAAAAGCGCAGTAGCCATTACAGTTGAAGAGGAATGGACATCTCTAAAAAGGGTCACCACAGAAGTTGGGAAGGAAAACATAGGTACAAAGAAGGTAGCTGCGAAGAAACAGTGGGTAACGGAAGAAATACTTCAGTTGATTGATGAAAGAAGGAAGTACAAACATGTTCCGGGAAAATTAGGAATACAGAAATAAAAGTCGCTGAGGAATGAAATAAATAGGAAGTGCAGGGAAGCTAAGACGAAATGGCTGCAGGAAAAATGTGAAGACATAGCAAAAGATATGATTGTCGGAAGGATAGACTCAGCATACAGGAAAGTCAAAACAACGTTTGCTGACATTAAAACCAACGGTGGTAACATTAAGAGTGCAACGGGAATTCCACTGCTAAATGCAGAGGAGAGAGCAGATGGGTGGAAAGAATACATTGAAAGCCTCTATGAGGGTTAAGTTTTGTCAGTTGTGACAGAAGAAGAAACCGGATTCGATTTAGAAGAGATAGGGGATCCAGTATTAGAATCGGAATTTCAAAGAGCTTAGGAGGACTTACGGTCAAATAAGGCAGAAGGGATAGAAAACATACCATCAGAATTTCTAAAATCATTAGGGGAAGTGGCAACAAAACGACTATTCACGTTGGTGTGTAGAATATATGAGTCTGGCGACATACCATCTGACTTTCGGAAAAGCATCATCCACACAATTCCGAAGGCGGCAAGAGCTGACAAGTGCGAGAATTATCACACAATCAGCTTAACAGCTCATGCATCGAAGCTGGTTACAAGAATAATATACAGAAGAATGGAAAAGAAAATTGAGAATGCGCTAGGTGACGATCAGTTTGGCTTTAGGAAAAGTAAAGGCACGAGAGAGGCAATTCTGACGTTACGGCTAATAATGGAAGCATGGCTGAAGAAAAATCAAGACACCTTCATATAATTTTTCGATCTGGAAAAAGCGTTCGACAATATAAAATGGTGCAAGCTGTTCGAGATTCTGAAAAACGTAGGGGTAAGCTATAGGGAGAGACGGGTCATATACAATATGTACAACAACCAAGAGGGAATAATAAGAGTGGACGATCAAGAACGAAGTGCTCGTATTAAGAAGGGTGTAAGAGAAGGCTGTAGCCTTTCGTCCCTACTCTTCGATCTGTACATCGAGGAAGCAATGATGGAAATAATAGAAAGGTTCAGGAGTGGAATTAAAATACAAGGTGAAAGGATATCAATGATAAGATTCGCTGACGACATTGCTATCCTGAGTGAAAGTGAAGAAGAATTAAATGATCTGCTGAACGGAATGAACAGTGTAATGAGTACACAGTATGGTTTGAGAGTAAATCGGAGAAAGACGAAGGTAATCAGAAGCAGTAGAAATGAGGAACAGCGAGAAACTTAACATCAGGATTGATGGTCAAGAAGTCAATGAAGTTAAGTAATTCTGCTACCTAGGCAGTAAAATAACCAATGACGGACGGAGCAAGGAGGACATCAAAAGCAGACTCGCTATGGCAAAAAGTTCATTTCTGGCCAAGAGAAGTCTACTAATATCAATTACCGGCCTTAATTTGAGGAAGAAATTTCTGAGGATGTACGTCTGGAGTACAGCATACTATGGTAGTGAAACATGGACTGTGGGAAAACCGGAACAGAAGAGAATCGAAGCATTTGAGATGTGGTGCTATAGACGAATGTTGAAAATTAGGTGGACTGATAAGGTAAGGAATGAGGAGGTTCTACGCAGAATCGGAGAGGAAGGGAATATGTGGAAGACACTGATAAGGAGAAGGGACAGGATGATAGGATATCTGCTGAGACATGAGGGAATGACTTCCAAGGTACTATAGGGAGCTGTAGAGGGCAAAAACTGTAGAGGAAGACAGAGACTGGAATACGTCAAGCAAATAATTGAGGATGTAGGTTGCAAGTGCTACTCTGAGATGAAGAGGTTAGCACAGGAAAGGAATTCGTGGCGAGCCGCAGCGAATCAGTCAGTAGACTGATGACCCAAAAAAAGAAGGCAAATTCACTTGTGTGGAAAATATCGTAGGTCCGAATACGCTGTGCTAATAACACCAGCAAATGAGCATAAAATCTATCCCGGAGACGGTCTGGTTGCGCCAATGTAACAACAGTGAAGGTGGAATACGGCGTCGTCGTTCCCTACAACGGACTTGGAGAGGGTCCTAAGACGATGTGGTGTGTAGTACCCGCTCGGAGGCAAGTAGAGGCTCTCGAAGCCGGAAAAACTTGTTTGTACCTTTATAGCGGAGCGGCGGCGGAGTACTCGCGGCATTATTTCTTGGTCATGTATGTGGCGGGCGCGAATAGGTCCCTTTCACGTGGCAAGCTCTACTAGTGGAGGTACCGCCACCTGGTGTCAGTCCGTTACTGTGTCAGAGCGAGTGCGCGACGCTGATGTGAACAGGGGCACTTTAGGCTGTAGTCGTGTCTGAGGTGACCGAAGGGTTGCCGTACACATTGACGAGGATAGCCGCTATAGCAGTTCCCCGTATTTGTATTCCTCTGCTTACTTTTGTTTTGAATTCATTGACGTAGTCCATTACTATATTATCTACGTATATAGCTATTATCTGTTCTTCTTATTTTCTTACAATAGGGCAGTTACCCATTATCATGCAGACTACTATGCTGGGGAGGCGCCAATAGTTGTATCACAACCTATACACAACAATCATTTGATCTGCCGTTATTGTAAAAATGTTTGCGTGTTGCGTGGTGGACTGACCCACGCAACTGTTATTATTGTCATTATTCACCACTGAATCCTCATGTATTAAATCAAAAGAATCCAGTATGTATATGAAGCGTTCTAAGTTGGTCTCTGGAATGGGGAATAACTTTTGTCTTAACAGGCAACTTAGCTTTAAGTAGTCGTAACTTATTCTGTGTGAAATACTCATAGGTTTATCGCAATATCTCGTTTTATTTAAATACTTTTCAAAACAGCATCGGCAACAGCCTTGTTCTCTATGGAATGGTTCTGGATCTAACACATCCTCTGAGAGGCTTTCCTGCATACCAGTTTGATCAATATTTTGACAAGAAATGTTTTGCAATTGCTCAGATATGAGTAGCTTTCAGCAGTTTCAGTTATCCAAAGAGTGGCCACCCATTCGACGAACTAATTAGTGAAATTTACTTTCCGTTGCTCTCTCCAAGATCTACCTCCTTAAAATATTTTATGAATGAAATGCTATTAAAACGTTTCTAATCAGTAGTAAACGGTTTGACAAAGAAGAGGTGGCTCCCACCACATTTGATATATGGTTAGGTAATAGACTAGCATGATCTTTTTCATCCCTTGGCATTCTTTCGTATGGTGTTGAACTGTTCCGTGTTTGCAGTGTCTTGTACGATTTCGTCGACAGAGGATAGCTTGTTCTGCATATTACTAATCTGAGAAGCGGCATATCTGTACTTATAGTAGTTTCGATTTGATTTCTCTGAAGTACCTCTCTCAGATAATACTTCAGTAACATACTATTGTATAACAAGTCATAATTAAGAACGTAATTTTTAGTTGTTCTGGGTATCCTTATCGAAAATTAACTCTGAAACATCCTGCGCAAAAGCTTCCCTCAGCGCGTCAAACTGTTCCTTTAATATAACCTCTTGTCTGACATTAAAATTATGTACTTATTTACTTAGCTTCTGAAGGACTTCCCTTACATAACTTTTTTCATCTGTTAATTTTGTGTGGACTCAGGAATTCTATAGTATGCTGTTTTCAACTACGAAATTTTAGTTTTCAGGGCAGTCTGTTGCGATGAAAAATTTGAGTGCCAGTTGACATAGTATTTTATTTAGACGACATCGTATCTTGCTTTGATGAGACGTGTTGAAAATTCGCTTTAATCATTGCCTCTAAACTTTTATGTAATTAATCTTTTTGGTGGAAAAACTTGCAGCTCCATTTCGCGCGCTAAATCGTCAATACTACCGATAATTAGATAAGCGAGAGATAGATCGTAAGATTATGCCTCACTACATACTTCAGATTACATTTTCACAAATTTTTGTATCTTTATAACAACGAAGAGTTTTCTAAAACTATCCGAGTAAATTATGAACTTTAGTGTAATAAAAGCACTCAGTAATAATAATGAATGTCAATTTTCCACTGAAAAGATATTTTTCTATTGAAGTGATGTGACAGCGCTATCACGTGTTCCACACTCTCTACACGAAGTCAGTCACCTTGCGCAACTTCGTGAACATTGCAGTTAATTATCAACATATTAAATACCCAAATTTTCTATAAAAATGGACGATGAAAGATCAATTCGACCGGCAATAATTATGATACGTGGAGACAAGGGAAGTAAGTAATTTCCTTACCTCAAGCGTTGTATCGTAAAGAATAGAAATAATTTCGAAAAAAATTACTGCAGTCTTTTTTATGTTTGTCTCTTAAAATGCTTGGTATTCTTTGGTGTAACGTTGTTTCCATTTAATAAGGCATAAATTTGTGGGAGTTCTGTCTGTTTTCGTCAGTATTTCACTTCTTCGATTCAGTACATCTCACACACTAAAATCATATATAATAACGTAATGACACAATACTGCTATAAAATTCATCATATAAAAGGGTCGATTGATATTTTCCTCTGTATGAACATTGTTACTTTGAATTTGTTCGTGAAAGTAAAATCTTATCGAAGAGGAGTACATTACATTGCTAAGAAAAGAAAACGTCTAACCATAAAATTGGTAAGAAGGTCTTAGTTTTGTAAATCTTTTCCTACTCTATAAAATGATATTTTACTCTTTTAAGTATACTATCCTTCTCACGCAAGAATTTTCTACAAGCCAAGCAGTCGTCGCGAAAGCAGCGATATTGGTGACAAGAAAACGTCTTTTCGTCAATCATTAATGCAAGGAGATAGTTTTGAGGAATAATAAACTGTCATAGTTGACTTCGTTTAAAACAAAGGCGGCAGATTCGACTAACAAATAATGAAAAGTTAGACGATAGCGCGCTTATTTGCCAGTATATAAGTTTTGGAAGAAACATGAGGTATGTTTGGAGTGGAGAGCGACTGCTATCTGTCTATTTGCTGGGCCACTCTACGGATGCCGAAATGTGTGGAGAACATAGAAACTACAGGCAAATAGTTCAATCGACATGCAACCACAATTTGTGTTCTCACGTTAGGTCCTCAGTCAAACTAGGAACCTCTAAACGGATCGTCCCTCGCAGCCGTTATCTTTCGATTCTCGTTCCACGTTAGCGCAGCCGGATGAATTGACAAGAAAAAAGGGTAACGTAACGAGCCAACAAGTCTATTGTCCTAGTTAAGCTTATTGGCGTTTAATAGCTAGGGGGCTACACGTCTCCAGCTTCCAATACACCAACGGCGGTCTGGCGCTATCGGCCGCCACTGTAATGGCACTCACAGTGCGCAAGGCATTGGGCTTTCCAATTTTCGGCGAGCTGAAGCAGTAAAAGGTACGTGTAGCGTGCAGTTACACGTACTTTACGAAATACCATGACAGACGTCGGCGAAGGGACAGTGAGATGACACTATGGGGATATATACACACACGAATTCAGCACGTTTACGTGATTTTTTGTAGCATATGCAGACTTTAAACAAGCAGACACGTTATTTCACGGAGGTCTTTCCTATAAAACCCAATGCGATACGTAAACTTGGAATTATCTGCTGCCGAGAAAGAAATTTTATTAATCATGGCTGTGCTCTGGAACGGAAAATTTCACCAGTTCCAACAAGACTGACACATCTCTGGTCCTATTTAAAATGAAGAACAGATAGCAGACGTGTTTTAAAGAAATTATACCGGTCTATAACAGACGTAAATTTCAAATTTTTCATGTGGCTTTCGTGGGAGGAAGAGACTTCAAGTGATTTTCTTCCATGAAGGCTACAGGAGTGCTGTATCGCCTGCCTAAAGACAGTACTAGCACTTGTGTTGACTATGAAGCAATTTTGGACTTCAAACACCAGTTGGCGGAAAATAGTTTGTCAGACTGGAGACCCTCACTGGCCAGGTACAGTTCTTCTTTTTTTTCGTCAGTCTTCTGATTAGTATGAGACACCCGCCACAAATTCCTCTCCTGTGTGAACCCCTTCAGTGCAGAGTAGCCATTGCAACCTACGTCTTCAGTTGTTCGCATTCCCTGGTTCCCTCTACAGTTTTCACGCTCTGTGGCTCCGTCAGTTATCATGAAAGTTATTTCGTAATGTCTTACCGAAAGTCCTACCATCCTGATCCTTCTTCTTGTCACTGTTTTACTAACTCCTTTCCTCACCGGTCCTGCGGAGAACCTTTTCCTTCTTTACCTCAAACTCCAATTTCAACAGCGCCACATTTTACACCCTTGGACTCTCTTTTGTTCCCATTTTCCAACTGACTATGTTTCACTACCATACAACGCTTAGTTAAAACGTAGATTCTCAGAAAATTATTCGACAGGTTAAGGCCTATGTTTGATAATAATAGACTTGTCTTGCCCAGGAATGCTTTTTTCACCAGTGCTAGACTCCTTTGTGTCACTTCCTTGCCTCGTCGGTTTTGTGTTACTCTGCTGCTTTACGTATCTTCTGATACTTTCCGTTACTCTCTTCTTTCTTCGATTTACTTTCAATCCATATTTTGGACTCACTAGACTGTTCATTGCTTTCAGCAGACTCTGTGATTCTTCTTCATTTTCACGGAGATTTCAATGTGATTAGCGAATCTTGTTATTGATATCCTTTCATCTTGAGTTTCAGTTCAGCTCTTGAAGCACTCTTTCTTTCCCGTCGTAGCTACATCAAAAAGAAAGGGTGCAAGTGGCTCTGAGCACTGTGGGACTTAACATCTGTTGTCATCAGTCCCCTAGAACGTAGAACTACTTAAACCCATTTAACCGAAGGACATCACACACATCCATGCCCGAGGCAGGATTTGAACCTGCGACCGTAGCGGTCACGCGGTTCCAGACTGAAGTGCCTAGAATTCCACGGCCACACCGGCCGGCATAGCTACTTCGATATACAGATTGAACAGCAAGGAGGAAATGCTGTATCCCTATCTTACGACCTTTGTAATATGAGCACTTCTTGGTCTTGTACTCTTATTATTCCCGCTTGACTCTTCAACATGTTCTATATTACGAGTCTCTCGCTGTAGCTTATCCTATTTTCGGCAGATTTTAGAACACCTTGCACCATTTGACACCGTCGGGCGCGTTTTTCGGGTCAACAAATCTCACCAAAGAGGCTTGAATTCTCGTTAGTCTTGCTTTCATTACTGCAACGTCAGGACTGCGTCTCTGATGCCATTACGTTTGCTAAAGCCAAACACATTGTCAAGTTTATTCTCCATTCTTCTGTATATTATTTTTGTCAGCAACATGGATGCATGAGATGTTAAGCTGATTCTGTAATGATTCTCTTTACTCGTGAGCATTTGCAATAAGCAAGATAAGGATGCCATTATGTAGGTTTGCACTGGTCGCACTTGTGCAACTTAAAGTCCAGTTGGCTCTTCACGCATGAGCACTGCGCAACAAAATATTTTTTGTGTTATCTCCACTTCATAAGCCGTATAATACTAGTTCAGGTTTGTAAAAACGAATGTAACAAACAAAAAATTATATTAGTTCTAATTTCTCTGGTGTTAAATAGATGGAAGTATTTTACTTTCACAGATTAAGAGAAATTGGATATGCTAACAACATTGGAAGTCCATTCGACGTTTTTGTTATAGACACAATATAAGAGTTTTAAACTCGTGAAACAATACTTGGAGTTTACTTGGGTTTTAAGAGAATCGTGTGGTGGCTCATGAGGTCGTTTACTTTTGACTTGCCTCTTGAGAGGTCCTGAGCATCGCTATATTCAAGCCAACAGTAAACCGCCAATATTGCTTAATTCTTGCGGCCATGATGTCTTTTACAGAAATATCTTGATGTAATCTTTTCCTATATTCATCACTGAAAACTGTACAAAAGAAAATGAGAGAAAGATAACAGATTTAAGTGAAAAAAAGGATTTTAAGTGTCATGGTATATACGCATTGATGCCATTTTGCAGAAATACTGTCATCAACTGACTGTAGTTTTCATCTCCTTTATTGCCTAAATGTCCATGAATTATTTTCGCCGGTCGCAGTGGTTGAGCGCTTCTAGTCGCTTCAGTCTGGAACCGCGTGACCGTTACGGTCGCAGGTTCGAATCCTGCCTCGGGCATGGATGTGTGTGCTGTAGTTAGGTAAGTTAGGTTTAAGTAGTTCTAAGTTCTAGGGGACTGATGACCTCAGATGTTAAGTGCCATGGCGGTCAGAGCCATTTGAACCATGATTTCCCTTAAGGTTTTGTAGCCTACCTTTTCTTTCCCATCCGTATTTCGGCCAACCCCAGGACCCACTAGTCAGATTTGTAGGCCAGTAAAAATACCTTCTTTAACTCCTGTATACGTTAATATAGGATGTTTGACTCTTAAGTACTTAATGGCCTGTCCTCGTTGGTTCATGCTTTGACGAAGGTTTTCATCAAACCCAGCCTTATATGAAAGGGTGGTAGAGGATCAGCTTTTGGGTCCACGAAAGGATAGCTAAATATTTCTTACATTACGTGTTTTCCTACCACTACATACATAATAATGAGCAGTATTTGGTGTATACCTATGTATTCCTAAGAGTACAGCGATGACCTTTAGGTCACCACAGACTTTCCACATGTGTTCAGTGTATTTGACTTAGTCGGTAAGGCGTGGATGATGGCATGTCTCCATCGTATGAACTGCATGACCAACAGGAGTAGAAAGAAGACGATCGTCGTTGTAAATTAGAACAGGTTTTACACTAAGGAAGAGTCAATGAACAGCCTCTGATCAGTGATGATTCAGTTTCCAGTATTTCGTCAAGCTATTGGGATTGCAGTAAACCGAAATATTGTTTCCTTCAAACAAAAAAGCTGGCTGTCAGCTCGCTATTGCAGTATTTTATATGTGAGAACATGACATGCAGCATTGCCTTTTTTCTAGAATTTCTACCTCCTCCTTCGACAAATCTGGGTTTTCAATGAGATCACTCGACGTCGCTTCACTTATTCTGTGTGGTTTATCATCTTTTTCATCAAAATCAAAAATGTGGAAGGCTCGTCCTGCTGTTCTCATTCCAAACTTCCATTTTCTACTTTAAGTTAGTAATTTTGAGGAGGAATAGGACATGACAAACTATGAGAAAGTGTAACATCTGAGGGAAGAAGGGGATTTTGCACCATTTCTCTTTTCTGCGTTGACAATGCTGCCATTATAGGTCGAGTGAAGCAGCTACTATTTGAAGGCCACAGCCAAACGGTAGCCACAACATAATTCACAGACCCAGAAGAATATTAGGACATGTATACAGCGCATACAACTTTTGTTTGTCCCATACCTTCATGCCAAAATAATGTTTACAGTTAGTCCGTACAACAGGTGGGCCAGATTGCGTTTATATGACGAAAATATTATTTCATCACAGATGTAACGAAATTATTCACTGTCTTTGCTCTGATTTTTTTTGGTAATAATGTTTGTAACCTACAAACGGCTGTAGAACTTCGTGTTTTGTCATTTAAAAGCTGTAACATATCAAAAAACAAAATCACCCCATCTAAAATTGCAAATCGGAGAAAGTGAAACGTCACTGTCTCGCCAAAGAAAGAGCTAGTTGCTCATTTTTATGTTTTTTTAATTTCACATTTCGAAATACACAAGAATAAGCTAATTTTGAGCCCGAAACATTTTAGTTGGAGGGTGATGTTTCGGTATACTCCTTAACCTCCAGATGCCTTTCGCAAGACTGTCCACTCCACCTCTGTCGCCAAAGTATGTGACAGCTCTCGACATCGGTAACGCATAGACCCTTGGATGTTGGAAACTAGGGTTGACGCTAACGCAAACTGGTCTTTAGACTTGACCACACTGGATTTTTCCGTAATTCAGGAGTACAGAGAATTAAGGAGCCGCCACCATGACGGACTTACTTCCGACTATTCCGTGGTTTTCACTAGTCGTCTTTGGAAGTACTTGGAAAAGACCCCTTCTATGAAGATCACTTACGGTACGACTATATGGATGCATAGGTCTTTCAGTCATGTCTCTGCGTCCTTGAAGTGGATTTCTTACGTACTCAAACAGTAATGGCATGAATCGATATTTGATACAGACGCAAAACAGATGAACAGGATGTGGGTCTTTTGAACGAAAGAAACGTATGTCTCCATCTACTTTAAACTGACCAAACAGCTTTATAAAACTAAACAAAAATTATTGTTTAATTAGTGACGACACATTCTTCTCATTATTCCTCGTACGCATTTGAAAACCTATGCTAAGTTTAGTTTCTACGCTCTTTTAGTCACGTCACACAGAGATCTCATTTTATTGATTATATTGTGTTGTTTATGCGGCTAGTGGAAAAAGGCAGTAGAAGAAGAGGAAGCGCAATCACAGTAAAGAAAATTTACTTGTGAAAGTTGCGACTGATGCCGAACTTCTTAATTATTTATTGGACTATGATAATTGTTTATTGGATTATCACATGAGGTCTGTAGCTGGGATGATTATTTAACATCTTCAACTAACCGGAAATGTGAGCAAGTAGTTTGTTATCAAATAACGACAATGTTATCTAGCACATTATTAAGAAACAACATATGCGATAAGCTGATTAGGACAGGTGCAATGATCATGTCATCTGCTGAGTTTAAGGCTATAGCTACAATACAGTCCATCAAATTTAAATTACAGTCTTTCATGCATTTAGCCGTTGCAGTGGGAGGGATGAAAAGTATCGGGACACTTCGATGCGATCAATTTTTTCTGTTTAGAAAAAATCCTCGGAGGTGGAAGTGGGAGTAAAGTATTAGACACAATGATAAGAATGGGCCTGAATTAACCCAAAAGGGTGACATCAAAGGAGAACAACCCTTAAAAAAAGAAGGTAGTTAATCGCCTGTGTTTCTTAACAGACCATAACCCTCAGGAATACAATTTCGATTAATTTTTCGGAGTCTTCGTTCATCTATGGCGTTCTCATGTATAGCCTCTAGTTACGGATAGGCGTTGTGCGTTCATTAACGTAATTGCACAAAGGGTGGTGTTCGAGTGGATAGCTCTCGTTTCCTCTCATTAGACACCGCTGCCATGATATGTTCGACCACCAGACGCTGTTGGCTACATCACGCTGTTTGTTTCACCCTGGCGATGAGGAAAGCAACATCCAGTCGATTGTATATGACATGAGAAAGTACTTGCAACTGTATGGCAAGACATGATTACACTAGTTTGTTAAATTGGTACATGCACGAATTAGAACACAAGGGAAAACATTGGCTGATTAATCTGTAATTTGATAATATTTACACGCTTAGGACATCACCACCACCATGGTACAAATTTTCAGGCTAGGCACGTTTGCCTGTTCAAAAACAACGCAATTTACTGTCAAATTACAACTTTTAAACGTCAAAGAACAAGAGCCCCTATAAACCCTGAATGTTAAATATCTATATGTACGGCTGTTAGACTAATTACTACACAAGGCAAACGAAAGTGTCTGATGCTTTCTGCGTGCGATCATGTATACGATTCGGTGTTGTGGCAGCGCCCATAGATAACTTCATGAGTCAAGGCGTTCTAGATATATACAGTGATTTCATTAATAGATGGTATTCAATGAGAGATACCTAATACAATGCGATGTTTGGCAGTATTAAGTATCTTAATTCTGTATGTGAGATAACGAGAGGGAGAGAGAGGGTAAATAAATTGGGGGACAGAGAACGTCCAGCGTTGCGTCCTTGGTGCTGTGGCATTATATCAGCCACATAATAAGGCCATTGGTCGACAGTATATGGCAACATATATTCTGGGAACAAAACAGTGGGCTCTGATTGGATCATAATAGAAGGAAGCTCTTTCCTGCTATGTGTACGTAACAAAGCGACAGTTAGGAAAGGACGGCGGAGGTGAGGAGTTACATGCTTAGATCCCGCTGATCAGAGTAGATTATGCCTTAGCACAAACTGTGGCACTGGTAGAGTTTGTTAAACGTAATAGTCTTTATTTTGGCACCATATGATAGTGTAAGACCGTTGTGATCTGCTTACATTGTAGACGGATGATAAATGATTTTGTACAAAAAATTTGTAAAGCCTCACAAAGGTAATTACTAGAATTGAAAATGGCATCCCTCCTAATTTCTCGCTATTATTTTACCACTATTTGCTCTGAGACTTTACCTTATTCTACACCGTTATAGCCATTTATTCAGATCCTGAGTCGGGCGAATTCACGAACAGTGCTTCTGCTGAGCAGAGTGGACAACAACATCTGAAAGTTGCAGGTCAGTGTATTTCAGGTATCTTGTCTCCACTAGCAACCACGTTCTTTCACCAGTAGGTCCTTTGACCGGTCATGCTAATGCAAAGAAATGTTCAAATGTGTGTGAAATAATATGATACTTAACTGCCAAGGTCATCAGTCCATAAGCTTACACACTACTTAACCTAAACTACCCTAAGGACAAACACACACACACCCATGCCCTAGGGAGGACCTCGAACCTCCGCCGGGACCAGCACCACAGTCCATGACTGCAGCCCCTTAGAGCGCTCGGCTAATCTTGTGCGGCCATGCTGATGCAATGAGGGTGCTGAAAACAGTGGACTGACATTCGATGATTCCTTCCGTGAGAAAACAGTGGACTGAGGTTCGATAATTCCTTACGTGAGGGTGAAGATGTAAATAATGAGGCTGTCGTTTCTCCAATCACATTCGTCGAACAGCATCATTGGTACAACATGGCAGGAACTTACAAACGAGGAAGTTATGATGAAGCCTACTGTGAAGTCTTTGATACCCGTCAGTGACACAGGAGTACATGAAACGAGATGTTGCATTTTGGGAAAGTGAAAAGAAAGAAAATCTGTTTTTCAGAATCTTAAAGAGGGACATTAAACTATTAGAAAGCAGAGTAGAAGACGCTGCAATTTTTTCATTACCAATACCACTAGGTGCAACAAGACATTGTCAAGCGCTGGATGTCCGAGTATTTACTTTCGTGCATTCTACTTGTTACGACTTCTGTTTGTCGACGAGAACTTCGGCCCGAGGACAACTTCCTTTAAATGCCGTCTCGTTGTTTACAGGCAGTTACGTGCACCAGTATTTCGGCTGTCTTCCAAGTGGCTACACCAGTGACCTGCTAGACCACTTTGAACATTGAGTGAAATATTGTTTTGACGCTGGATACGTGCTTTGTTCATTGTGATAAAATACACAATTTCTAACCAATAGCTCATACGAGAGGTCTCTCTGCTTTTAAAAATATTATGAAGCGATTCACAAATGCAGTGTAAATCAATGTTTGTAATCAAAGAATTAGCTTAGCACTTTTTCATTGTTAATATCTTTGATGTGCGTTTATTCTTTGGATTGACACCATTAAGATGAGGTACATTTTTAGGAGATGCTCTAATCTTCATTGCTAAATGAGAATCCCATTCAGAAACATATTTATTGTGAAAACAAAACTCGGAGAAAAGTGCTTCAACCGCAAGACGATTATGTTTGCTCATTTTGATACACAGAATAACAATAAGAGAATATTGTTAAAATAGCATTGAATGTATATCTGCATGAGAAATACATATTACATAATTCTATTACTCATCTCTTTTTGGCAAAAATTAACATCTGTCCTCGAACGAGATTCAGAATACGTTGGACAGGCGTGACTTCTTCCCGCCTCGTCTGCCCTCACAATCAACATCTAGCGTCTAAGAGAACCTAGCTAGTCACTCCACTGCACAGAATTTCGCACTCCGTCAGGTGGATGAAGTGCGACGGAGCAGTGACAAACAACCGGTTCGCTTTAAGTATGCCCGCAGCTCGTGGTCACGCGGTAGCGTTCTCGCTTCCCGCGCACGGGTTCCCGGGTTCGATTCGTGGTGGGGTCAGTGATTTTTTCTGCCTCGTGATGGCTGGGTGATGTGTGATGTCATTAGGTTAGTTAGGTTTAAGTACTTCTAAGGGACTCATGGCCATAGATGTTAAGTCCCATAGTGCTCAGAGCCATTTGAACAATTTTTGCTTGGAGTTTAATAGCTGTACATTCAGAGTGTTGTATCTGCTTAGTGTCCCAATTATTGTCAAAATTTTCGCTCAAGATCGATTCCCGGGGCTGATATCAAGCACATGTTTTTTATCCTAGACATATGAGTTCAAGTTGGTTATGGCTCTCTGAAAAATGTTATTTATCTCCATAGGCCATAACTTTAGTTTTCGTTGTGGAAGTGTTTAGATTACGTATTTTGGCCACTATATGTAATGATTATACATCTCATCTACATCTACATGTATATCAACATTCCGCAAGCTACCTGAAGGTGTGGGGTGAGGGGTACTCCTGTTACCACTAATTGTTCCCGCCTTCCCTACTCAGTCCGCGAATGGCTCTTGGGAAGAATGTATGTCGGTACGTCACTGTAATAGCTATAGCTTCTCGACGAAGATTTTCGTTGTGGTCATTTCCCGGGACGTATGTGGGAGGAACACTTCCCGGAAAGTACTCTCTCGAAATTTCAGTATTACACCTCTTTGTGATGCACAACGCCTCTTTTGTGGCGTGTGCCGCTGTATTTTGTTGAACGTGTCTGTCACGCTCTTGCGCCGAGTAAACGATCCCGTGACTAAACGTGCCGCTCTTTATTGGTTACAACTGTCTGGTCTGTGAGTCCTACCTAGAAAACCTCCCATATTGATGAATCAGGAATCCGTCACACAGGATCCTTGCAAGCCACGTTTTAGTGAATGAATTATATTGCCTTCACATTCCCCCCAGGATTCTCAGTGAGGCATCAGATTTTCCAATTATTGGGTTTATGTGATCATTTTAATTAATGACGCTCCGGGCAGATACTCCTACACGTTTTACTGTGGTTACTATTTGCTATAATTTTTCATAAACAGTGTAGTTGTGCAGTCGTAGGTATCTTCTCTTAAGGGCGCACAGTATGCTACATTCAAACGTACTGAGTTAACTTAATCAGGTTTCCTGGGGTGTCGATTTTGTTCCATTACGAGCGAGTTGTTGAATTCTGTCTCCAGGGAATCCTTGAATCCAGTCACAAATCTAGTCCGATCTTCGGCAGTGCATGATAATGTCCAATGTCTTCCAGGAGACAATGAATACGGCATCAGCCTGAGCGGTGACGTCTACATCGCTGTCGATCTCATGGACGAACAGAGCGAGGTGAGTTTCCAAAGATCTCTGTTTGCGGAATCCATGTCGAATTTTATAGATGCTCCAAAGTACGTTATAATGTATGAGCATAAAAAATGTGTCATGATTTTTTAAGAAACTGTAGTCAGTGATACAAGTCTAAAACTGTGTCCATCTGTCATGTGCCACTTCTTGAAAGCGGGAACGACCTGCGCTTTTCTCCAGACTAGGTAGCCTTAGTTGCTCCAGAGATCTACGATAAACTGCTGCTAGAGGCGAGGAAGTTATTTCGTATAATCTCTGTAGAATCTTACAGGTGTCTCATCTGGTCCTGATGCATTTCCTTAACATAGATTTTGTAGTTTTCTTATGTCGCTGTCATTTATGTCAATAATGTCAATATCCCTCAATTCGAGATTCATACTATGGCTGGAATGAGGGAAGATGTTACGTTCTTCCGTGATGAAATAGTTTCGGCAAACTGAATTTAGTGTTACAGCCTTCTCTCTGTCATTACCCATTTCGATGTCATTTTGTTCACTGATTTCGAACTACTTACAGGTTCTAGCTAAGACCAACTCTTATGAATTTTAGTCATATCGGTTGACAAAATTTCATTTTCAAAGTTACTGAACGCTTCTCTCTCTGCCCTGCCTTCACTGACTTTCGCTACGTGCTGCTTTTGTTTATCAGCTAGGTTTTGACGTGTCTTGAGTCTGTGATAAAGCTCTCTTTGTTGACGAAACAGTTTTCTAACACGGCTATTATACTACTGAGAGTCTTTCGAACCCTTGCGATGTCGATAGGAACGTACTTGCCTAAGGAATAATTTGTATTCCACATATGTATACCTTATTTGGCTATTCAGATTCTCTGCAACTTGTTTCCTGTCACTTTTGGTAAGCAAAAATAATTTCGTACCGTGCTTAATGTATCTTGTGATACTGGTTGTCATAGATCCTTTCACAGCTCTACGATAACTGATACCCTCCTGTACGTCAACTGATAGGAGATGTTCAGGTCTGTTTGTTTCCAGAAGGTCTAAGACGTATCCCTCAAGAGTTGCTTGTCGAAGCATCTGCTCGAAGTAATTGAATATCGCTCTCTGTTAGAATGACATTTAATTTCCATTACGGGATTTTTGACAGCCAGAGCACCGTTGTTGAACTGTAATAACCTCTCCACTCTTGCCTCAGCTCTCCTCCAACGTACTGCGTAATCCATCGTCTGCTGTTATCGATATGGAAAAATTAAATTCTTCGCTTCCCGCTACTAAATCATTTACCCTCTCTAAAACTATTAACGAAACCATCAACGTTTAACAACTCTTATTACTTAAATCTCCACATCTCTCTGTCATTCGGAGGCATGGACATTCACACTTCCACTACGTTCATTCGCTAAGATCTACCGAAATACCTTTCAAGGTCTTGTTATTGAGCCAAAGAACTAATGTGTTGCAGAGAACGCTGATTCGATACATTCTACGTTATAGCTGGAAACAAACTCCTCTGTGAGAAAAACAGACAGTGAAACACGCTTAGTCAATCACCAGCTATTGAGATACACTCAGTCGGAAAACCAATGAAAAAACTCAGATGTTAGGAGCAGAAATAATAGTATAGGTGTAAAAGAGAATGTAGGTTGACAGACAAGAACATACATACAAGAGGCGAATGTTGGTGAAAGATTGTGAAAAAAAGAGATGAATAGCAGCAGATAAGGTGGAAAATTTCCTGTACATCTGGAAAATGGAAACATGAACTTTCCCTCGTTCAAAAACATGTCTCCATATACAGGGACTGAGCTACCTCCAAACAATCCAAGCAGTGTCTTTGTCATTCTAGCAGCTACTTCATTCCTTTCAAAAGGTCCAAATAGAGCGGTTCCGTGCAAGGAACAAATTATTCATTTGCAGAGAGCCCATTCCTCCATTAATTCATGGTACAATCTCAATGTTGCTGACTCCACGATTCCTCTACAATGGTTGCCAACTCTGAGAGACAAACACCATAAGCGTGTGTTGTACAAACTACTCTGAGACACCGGTATCTATTTTGTTGGAAACTGAAGCAAATCTGTAAACTATATGGGCAGTTTACTACGGTGAGGTTATTGTGTTTCTTTGCGCAGTGAACGCTGCACATGTCTTCGGCTGTTGGCGGTTTTCTCTTGCTCACTGTTGTACGAGCCTACGAAGAAGATTCACAGTATATCGTCAAAGCACTGATTAAGTGCTGTGATATCTTTATTGTTTTCGGGACGTAGCATGTTTCATGATATTAGACGATTCTGGTCTCCGATTATGAGATAATGCTTTAATGTTAACCAGGAGACTACTATCTGCTCACAACTGAGGTATTACGGATCTAACAAACAGCTTTTTGTTATCTTTCCATGATGTGCCCATTCTAAGGAGGGATAGTTCTCTCCTAGGAAGAATAGTGACGCTATGGTTTGTGGGCAAACCTTGACCACCGTAATATCGGAACTGAAGCGGGCGAGTTAACGTATGATCCCTACGGATGCAGCCATAATCATCAGAAAATTACAGCTATCTTCAAGAGATCTTACAAGATCATCTGGACGTTCAGCCAGCGGTTCTTCTTCTCACTTTTGTCCCCTTAGGGTAACGTACAATTTTTAGACACTAGAACACTGGAATTTAATTGTCTATCTGGATATTATTCAGTCAGTAAGTACGCGCTTTATGGTGCCAGTAGAGGAAGCACTCTTTCTTTATTATGTTTCAGATGCATTCATGTCGTTCCTTCTAAAAATAATTCCTGTTTTGTAGTAATAAAAATACAGCTATTAGTAAATAACTCTAATTATCCATAAAAAGGAAATAAAACTGCTTGTTTGCGAAAATATTTGTAATTTTAGCTGGCAAGAATCACCTTTTGATAAGCTTTATTGGTGTTATACATATAAAACGATTTTTTTCCATTACAGTATATTCTTGTTATCACAGAACTATAAATACATCAAGAAGTGTGCAAAATTCTCTTTTTTAAGCTTTTGTCATCGAGCTAAGGCATACAATGTACTACCGTCCACCGGGATGAAATAAATATCGTGGTGTAACATACGCCAATAAATCGTGGGATCTTTCTTTGCTGCACTCGTCCTGTTGTTTCGCTCTCTCAGTCTGCCTGTCTGTCTCTGTCTACCTCCTTATTTCTATTCTGTTCCTGTTTTTAGTTTTTGTTTCTTTGCTTGTAGCCCGACACATGTGGAACACTGCTACGATGTTACGAATCGACAGATTCCGGCACAGTGGCGATCACGAACCATGCAGGCATTGGACGTTCGAAGAAACGCCTAACAATAACACTTGTGACACAGTAGTTCCTGCTGTGAAACATATTGCGACCAATTCATTTTTCATATACGCTGTGCTAGCAGCCGTTGCAAGTGTGCGTATAAAGTGAACATTTCAGTCCGGGGTGTCCTGATAACATACCATGCTGGTTTCTATTAAAAAATATCTAGTTTTTTTCGTTTTGTCCCAAGTTATAGGTACGGCCATTATCCATTTTAAAAATGAAGTCGGTAGTACTGTGGTTGTCGGACGTTCACTCTAAACATTCCTATCTCATTTCAGGTGACTGGAGTGCGGCTGGTCTGGTAAACAATGTAATGGAGAACACAAGAAAACAGAATTTTCTATCTAGTTTCAGAAATTTTTTTATTACTTTACATGATACACACAAATACCGTTTCAAGCGTAGAAAATTGACTTGACGCTAACATACAATAGAGATTACATTCACTAATTTTCTTAGCTCGCCTTGTTTCTGCAAACTTTAGCAGTAACATTAGTCCACAGTATGTGTTGTTAGAGCAGCAAGTTGACAAATCTACCCGAATATTTCGTTCATCAGACCACACTATATCCGACTAATTTTTTTCCGTGAAGTTCAATGTTTTAAAGCCCACTGCCACAGTACCTTCCCATTCGTGTCAAAGAACCTGGCTTTACGTCCTTTTAGACCAGCCTCTTGAAATCATCTACGAGTGGAAAGAACAGATATTGTTTTAAGTAATTAGCAGCGAGGTCAAAAGAGATTTTATTCCTATTTTTAACGACTCTCTTACTATCATTCGGGACTCCCTTACTATAATTCGGCCCTCAAGATATGTTGTGATCCACTAGCGCTAGCTTCTGGACCTGTTAACACGCGACCCGGTCACAGCGAATCACTCAATGGCATGTTGTACAGATCGGCGCGAAAATTTCAAGTTCAGAAAATCTCCACCTGCGATTTCATTTTTTCATGCAAAATCTGTATCTGTGCTCGTTTTTCTAAACTAAGTTCGTTTCTCTTAGGCATAGTGCAACGATGTCACCAATGTCACAGACATAAACAGCAAAAGAGGACTAAATTAAGTGTTACGTGTTCGCATCGAGTGAATTCAGCAAACTTATTGGTACACAGAAAAAGATTTGAATAACAAATTTTACTGCACCAGATGTTATGTTGGTGGCTTTAAAGTGGATCACTGTTTTCGGCCTTTTTCCCTGCAGACAAACTATTTTTTAAACCAAATGTTTTATTTACTGTTATGTATATCGCACACATTCAAAATTTCTAGGCTGCTCATTACTTTTGACCAAGGGTGAATTTTAATGATAAAGAAATATTAATTAATTAATAATAATAACAAGCTGACATTTTAGTGACAGTTGGAAACCTGGTTAGTATACATCGTAGTTACTATGAGATGCTCCTTCGCTCCTCTTTTTGCATAATAACCTCGTGGATCGGTAAAGATACATATTACGAACTTTACAATTTACGTTGAGATTAATGAAACAGTTCGAGGAAGTCTTACGAAAATATTGAACGTATTTTAAAAATCTTTGCGAAAAGTTTCCTTATCTCACAAGCTATATGGGAGGAAAGAGTGCTTATTGGAACTAAAATGCAATAAGTTATTTTCTATACCAACATTGAACAAAGTATGACCGACTGAGAGACATGTTTGGGTATAATTTAAGGAAATTGTTACCATGGTCTTTAGCACCATAAATGATTAACTAGAATTGTTCAAGGAGGTCGGCTATTTGTTGGACCGCGAGATTTATTTTTGGAACACTCACTTTGATTTACTTTATGAAAATACGGGAACAGGAGGAGCACTCTCATCGAGAAATGATAGCACTGGAAACAGAGAACCAAAGACACTGGAATATCGATAAGATGAAACTGCCGTTGAGTACTTTACCGAGACGTACAACTGAAAATTCATCGAAAATAAAACTGTATTTGGTACATTAAGAGGAAGAGAGAAAGGAAATACAAGGCACTGACCTCGTAACAAAAGTGGTTAAGGATATACACTCCTGGAAATTGAAATAAGAACACCGTGAATTCATTGTCCCAGGAAGAGGAAACTTTATTGACACATTCCTGGGGTCAGATACATCACATGATCACACTGACAGAACCACAGGCACATAGACACAGGCAACAGATCATGCACAATGTCGGCACTAGTACAGTGTATATCCACCTTTCGCAGCAATGCAGGCTGCTATTCTCCCATGGAGACGATCGTAGAGATGCTGGATGTAGTCCTGTGGAACGGCTTGCCATGCCATTTCCACCTGGCGCCTCAGTTGGACCAGCGTTCGTGTTGGACGTGCAGACCGCGTGAGACGACGATTCATCCAGTCCCAAACATGCTCAATGGGGGACAGATCCGGAGATCTTGTGACCAGGGTAGTTGACTTACACCTTCTAGAGCACGTTGGGTGGCACGGGATACATGCGCACGTTCATTGTCCTGTTGGAACAGCAAGTTCCCTTGCCGGTCTAGGAATGGTACAACGATGGGTTCGACGACGGTTTGGATGTACCGTGCACTATTCAGTGTCCCCTCGACCATCACCAGAGGTGTACGGTCAGTGTAGGAGATAGCTCCCCACACCATGATGCCGGGTGTTGGCCCTGTGTGCCTCGGTCGTATGCAGTCCTGATTGTGGCGCTCACCTGCACGGCGCCAAACACGCATACGACCATCATTGGCACCAAGGCAGAAGCGACTCTCATCGCTGAAGACGACACGTCTCCATTCGTCCCTCCATTCACGCCTGTCGCGACACCACTGGAGGCGGGCTGCACGATGTTGGGGCGTGAGCGGAAGACGGCCTAACGGTGTGCGGGACCGTACCCAGCTTCATGGAGATGGTTGCGAATGGTCCTCGCCGATACCCCAGGAGCAACAGTGTCCCTAATTTGCTGGGAAGTGGCGGTGCGGTCCCCTACGGCACTGCGTAGGATCCTACGGTCTTGGCGTGCATCCGTGCGTCGCTGCGGTCCGGTCCCAGGTCGACGGGCAGGTGCACCTTCCGCCGACCACTGGCGACAACATCGATGTACTGTGGAGACCTCACACCCCACGTCTTGAGCAATTCGGCGGTACGTCCACCCGGCCTCCCGCATGCCCACTATACGCCCTCGCTCAAAGTCCGTCAACTGCACATACAGTTCACGTCCACGCTGTCGGGGAATGCTACCAGTGTTAAAGACTGCGATGGAGATCCGTATGCCACGGCAAACTGGCTGACACTGACGGCGGCGGTGCACAAATGCTGCGCAGCTAGCGCCATTCGACGGCCAACACCGCGGTTCCTGGTGTGTCCGCTGTGCCGTGCGTGTGATCATGTGATCATTGCTTGTACAGCCCTCTCGCTGTGTCTGGAGCAAGTATGGTGGGTCTGACACACCGGTGTCAATGTGTTCTTTTTTCCATTTCCAGGAGTGTATTTTCTTATGTACTTTAATGAAATCTTTGTCAGTCTTCAAAACGTAAATCTCTCTCATTTCGATAACTTGTGTATGGCGAATTTTCTACATTGTATCAAAATTCATATTGTGACAAAACTTTACGTGATAGAAAATACACAGCGCCCAGAAAAAGAAAGTATTCGTCAGACAAAAAGTGTATTAAAGGTTATTTTTCTCTAAGTTTTAAAACATGTAATAAATGATAATTACAACAACGCATACTGCACTGCACCTGCATGGTTAACAATGTTGCTAGCACTTATCGGTGGGCCGAGAATGTAGACCAGGCAATAGAGGCGATTTCATTGTGCGTCAGTCCAGCTACCTTATCAGCGACAGGACAAGGAATTTCTGTCACTGTGAAGACGTTTATGTGGAAAGTTTCCGAAATATTGAGGACACATGCATTGTTATATATTGTTTCAGCACAGGAGCACCTACCACGATAACGCAATTTTCCATGGACTTTTATATGTCATTTGTGGGGGAAATATTTCAGACGTCACACGAGTACATTCATATATAGCAAAAGTTTTCTGAACTCATACGTTCTTGAAGCAAAATTATGAAGTGCGTTGAAAGTAAGAATTCTATTTCTTTTCAAAAAAATGCTTGGAAAATAAAACAATATACACATCGCCACTGGCAAGCGATTCAGTCAGGTAACAGAGCACTAAAAATGTCGCTTACACGGCAATTTGTTTTTAATAAAGTCTGTCTTCTATTTTCCTCTCCCGTATCAATACCTTCATCCCCAAGTAACATGATCAACGTCATTATTCCAATTATACCGTTTCCTGTAATTTTTATCCCCTACGGCCCCCACGAGTACCACGGAAGTTATTCCTTGATGTGTGCAAACTTAGCTATCATCCTCTTCCTTCTGATGGATTAACTTTCGATATACAGGATTTTCGCAAAGTAACTTCTAGGACTTGTAGGGGAAGTGCGTACATAACATTTTGAAAAGAGGTCAATGACAGGCACTTCCGCTTGAGGAAATGAATTCGGCGTGATACAGTACAAGTATTAGGTAACAATTCGAAAAGAAACACATCGAAACATTCATTGGACACTGAAGCTGATTTGTTTCTGCTAACACTTAATCATTACGTTCTATACGTACAATAGCTGGATCCTTTTTTGTTTTGGAATAATTTAAACACGTAATGTTCAGGTGTTAATGCTAAGAAATGAGATAGTCATTAATTGATGTTGCCCTTTTGAATTGTAACATAATAATTGTACTGCATCGCCCCTATTGCAATTCCTCAAGCAGAATTCTATGAGTTTAACATCGGAATTGAAACAGCTGTAGAACGAAAACCGTGCGTTTGCGGGCATAAGTTCCTATTCAGGATATTATATGCCATTCCCCTTTACAAGTTTCAGAGATCTGTAACGGGAATTTCCGAACATCCTGCACTGTTATTTCTTCGACAGTTCTCTGGAGACGCTGTTCGTTTTTCATTTTACATTTAGGCTTCTATGTTTTCAGATGTAGAGAACTTTCTCAGGCCGACATAGGACACTGTTTTAAGTTGTTGTGTGATAGTCGTTATAGGATTGTGACAATTTTTGACCGCACTGACAATGTAACTAATAATATTCGCAGTCTGTTGGCTACATGTGATCATGATGTTCAATAATTGCCATCAAAGAACGCTGTAGAGCTCTATTTAACCTATAAACCTTCAGCTTTAGAGGTTGCTGACTTCTTTCGTTAATACTTAAGTTTTTCATAGTCTTTAATCCTAGGCTATTGTTCCACTTTTACCTCTTCTGTGCTATCCTACACAGACATCCACACACACACAAACACGCGCGCGCGCACGCACACACACACACACACACACACACACACACACAACGCACAAATCTACGTACAAGCTCCGTAAGCAACCGCACAGTACATGGCTGAGGGTAAGTTATATCCCCACTAGTTATATCTTTTCCTGTTCCATTCGCAAATAGAACGAAGGAAGGAGGACTGTTTACATGCCTCCGTAAACGCCCTAATTTCTATAGTATTACGTGCGTGGTCCTTCCGCGAAATGTATGTCGGCGGCACTAAGATCTTACTTCAGTTACTGTCAAATTCTGGTTGTCTACATGTTCTCGATAGCATTTTCCTAAAAGAATCCGTTGACGGATTCCCATTTGAGTTCCTGAAGCGTCAGCTTAATTCAACTTGCGTGCTGACTGAAGCTATCGGTAACAAATCCGGTAGCCCGTCCCTGAGTTTCTTTGATATCTTCCCTTAATCCGAGCTGGTAGAGACCCCAAACAGTCGAGTAGTACTCAGGAATGGGTCGTACCAGTACTCTATATGCTTTGTGCTTTCCACATCAAACTTACTTCCCTATAGCTGTCAAATACTCACCTTCCCCGGTAAATTCCTCACAAGCTCGTTCCATTTAATATCGCCTTGAAGCGATAGGCCTAGATATTTAATGAAATTGACTTTGCCAAATACCACACTACAAATGCTATTGGTTTTCCTACTCATCGGCATTAACTTCCATCAGCCACTCATCGAACCAATTACAATTCTTACCTAATTCACCTTGTTTCCTCCTACAGTCACTCAACGACTCGATCTTATACCACGGCGTTATTAGTATATGGCAGCAGATTGTTGCACACCCTTTCCGTCAGACCATTTATGCTTGTAAATAGGTAAAGGATAGCAATCCCGTCACATTTCGCTGGGGCGCTCCTGACGATACACCTGTCTGATGAACACATGCAGTCGAGGACAACATATTGTACTTGTTAGTTAAAAACTCTTCGAGCCAACCACAGATCTGGGATCCCATTCCGTATGCTCGCACGTGCGTTAACAGTCTGCAGTGGGGCACCGTCTTAAACGCTTTCCAGAAATTTAGGGATATGTAATATGGCTGCTTCCCTTCGTCCTTAGTAAGCAGGATATCATGCGAGGAAAGGGCAAGCCGAATTTCGCACGGGCGCTGCTTTGTAATACCGTGCTGATTTGCGGACAGAAAATTTTCCATTCCTAGGAAATTCATTATATCTAAATTGAGATTACTCAAGAATTCTGTAGAAAATCGATGTTAAGGATTTTGGTTTCTAATTCTTGGAGTTTATTCATTTGCCTCTCTTATATACAGGAGTCAACGGCGCATTTTTCCGATCAGTTGGGATCTAGCGCTTGGCGAGACAAGAATAGCTACAAGGGGCGTTCAATCAATAATGTAACACGTTTTATTTTCTTTCTCGACCAATTTCGGTTGAAAAAGAAAAAGAAGTAGAATTTGTTGTTGGACAACATGGAATATTCCCGCTTGAAACCCTATAGTTTCAGTAAATCCCGAGAGTTGGCGGCGCTATACACAACCTTGCTTCTAAATGGTGTCTGTAACGGAGGTGCGTTCCAAACTGTCCTTGAGTTTCTTTTGGCCGAAAACCAGAGCCGCTTGCTAAATGTCTACGGAGACCGGACAGTGAGCAAAAGCGCGGTGAGTCGTTGGACGAAGTTTATATTATATACACAACAGCCTGACGCAAACATGTCAGCCTCGGGCATGCCGGCCAGAAGCACACATCCTTATCCGAAGTGATAGACGGACCTCAGACACCTCGCTGTTCAACTAGACGTCTCTGTTCGTAGTGTTCTCACCGTGCCGGCCGCGGTGGTCTCGTGGTTCTAGGCGCGCAGTCCGGACCCGTGCGACTGCTACGGTCGCAGGTTCGAATCCTGCCTCGGGCATGGATGTGTGTGATGTCCTTAGGTTAGTTAGGTTTAAGTAGTTCTAAGTTCTAGGGGACTGATGACCACAGCAGTTGAGTCCCATAGTGCTCAGAGCCATTTGAAGCATTTTGTTCTCACCGTCGTCTACCAGTTTGGGCTACTCACAGACGCGTTCCTCGCCGCCTAACAGAAGACCATGAAGAACAACGAAGAACCATCTGTGTGGAGTTGCTTGCGCGTTATGAGGCTGATCTTGACAATCTTTGGTGGAATATCGTCACAGGCGATGAAACATGGGCTCATCACTTCGAACCCGAAACAAAATGGCAATCCTTGCAGTGGCGCCACAGCACATATCTTCCGAAGGAGAAGTTCAAAACTGCACCCTCAGTCGCTGAAGTCATGCTGACGGTCTTCTGTGACTCTGACGTGATAGAAGCCTCCAACGGGTTTAGCCATTTCAAATAGGGTCAGAATTTTCTATGGTTCTCAGCAATATCAATTACAAGATCCTTTGGTGGTAGTTATTATATGCTTGGCACAACCAGCTTTTTATTGACGCTCGACTCGCTACTAACTTTTGTCTCGTAATTTGTTCATTATATTTCGAACCGAGAGTCCAAAGGTCTTTGTTTCTTCAGCCTTTTACGAGTTTTGTTATTAGACTAATTTGGTTCTTTTCCGTCCATATGTAGCCAGTTTGGTCCATATGTTCCCAGAGTGGGATGTACAAAACGTTTTAAAAAATTATTCAAATGGCTCTAAGCACTATGGGCCTTAACATCTGAGTTCATCAGTCCCCTAGGCTTAGAACTACTTAAACCTAATTGACCTAAGGACATTACACACATCCATGCCCCAGGCACGATTTGAACCTGCGACCGTAGCAGCCGAAACCGTTTAAACTTAGCATAATTTCTCTACATCCATAATATAGGAACTAAGTGATATCCATTCAGTATATAAGTGGAAAGATAAATAACTGTTCATTTGCATTTTCTAGCAGGAACACTGTCCTGCATTTTTAATAGTTTAGTTAGATTCATAGTCGTTTAAAAAGGACATAATTATCACTAATCCCTGTTCCTATATCTAAAAGGTCAGCCCTGCCTGCCTGCAGTCCAAAATATTTCATTGGGCATGGCCTGTCGACCTAGCTACTCGAGATACTTTACGGGAAACTTGTTGAAAAGTACTTTTTAAGACTCGGTAGATGTACGTCGCCTGGAACTAATATTGCATAATCTGGTTATTTCCGCGCTGCTGCTCATGGCTTCCCTTGAACCACTCACAAAAATTACAATGGAATCGAATGGCCTCTAATTAAATTAAATTAACTTGGTTTCATCTAGACTCTTTGCATGTTATCTGGTAACAGTCACACTCGAAATTCATCTCACTAGAGACAATATTTACGTCGACTGCAATGAGCACTTCCCCTCTTATGGCTCTTGTACAGGATGGGCGTAAGGGCAGGCGGTGGGCGTTATGGAATAATAGAGAAAGAGCATTTATTGGCTAAAGCATGTTGAAAGGGCTACATAGGCCTAGGGAGGTGAGGGTGAGCCACAGCTTAGAATTTGGCGAACATTGTTCGCTAAGCTACCGAAAGTTGTTGTCTGCCAAAACTAAGTCCACAGTGCCGCAGCACCGGGAGCAGCGGGAGATGTTCAATGCTACAGGGCGCGCATCCGACACGCGGGTAAGCAAGAATACAAGAGGGCGAGCCCGGCGTCGGGTGGCCGGGTATATTCGACGCACCACGCGGCTTCCTCCGCCCTGATTGGACCGAGAAAACCGTGCGGGCGGCGTGGAATTTTCCAGAGCGTTGCCTGCTAAGCGACGCCTGGGGCTGCGGTAATTCGTAAACACATGAAAAAGGCGCGTGATCAAGGTGCCCTTCCTCGGTGCTGACTTCGTGCTACTAGACCGTGGGACGAAAGAATTTACAGGCAGCTAACACTGCCGGCCGTGGCTTGGCCGCAATGGAAATGAAGTTACCGTTTGGAAGCACATATAATAAAGTAAAATCTCCTGTTGTCTGAATCATCCTTTACACTCCTCCCCCTTCCGTTGGAGCGGAGAACGTATGTGAATTCGGTCAATGTAATTATTATTTGAATGTAAACAAATTTAGCTTGCGAAACAAAGTAAACATTACTTGATTAAGAATGGCCCTCACGGAAGACGGCACGGGTCTTACTTAATATATGGGAGGGTGTAGAGACTCTAAAGATCTCCTAGGTGTCGCAAAGGGCCTTACATCAACAACATTGTGTGTATACAAGAATCATCATATAACTTCAAAACATCATAAAACATCAGAACATCATAAAATATCAGAACATCAGAAAATATCAAACCAAAATTAGAACAAAATATATGTGAATTAGGTAAACATGCCAAGTGTTCTTGTTGCTAAAATGAAGTAGAAAGTCTCTTTTTATTTTGTTTAAATAAGTGTAAATGTAAACATATCACCACTGATGGGTCACTGCGGGGGAGAGTTGCGCGAGGCAGCGTGGTGTGTTGTCCTCAGCGGGCAGCGCGCAGGTTGCCGTCGGGAAGGGGACGTGGCGGAGGCCATGTCCGTTCGCTGGAACTCAGTGCAGGGGGGGAGGGGGGGAGGGGGTGTATCAGGGGAGATTCACACGTTTCAAACACTTTAAAAAGGGAATTATCTCTAAGGGAACACTGCACTACGCTACACTAGTTTTTCCACATTAGGTGATATTAGAATTGCGCTCTTAAAACTAAGGGAGGTCACATGCCTGATTGGTCCTTCTCTTTTTTCCCCTTTTTTGTTTACTTGCTTAGTTCAGTTGTTTCAAGTTATGGGCGATATTCACTCTGAGGCTGAGGTTCTGGAACCATGGGAGGGGGTGGTCGTAGCTGTCTACAGAATCCCTTTTTGTACAAAGTCCATATTAGTCGTAGAATAAGAATGACAGTGGCTGGAGTTATCGTAGCGCAGGGTGTAGTTGTAGTATGGACTGTAGTGGCTGTTTGCCACTCATTTAGGTGTGCTAACAGGCGGTCATAAGAAATTTGTCCTTTTTCACGTTTTAAGAGGTCGTCAATTGACGCTAAGAGGTGATTATTTGATATATTAGATAATGCTGGCAAGTTAACTGACAGAGGAACCACGAAAGAACTTTCAGGTAGGAAAAATGTAGGTGAATAGGTGTGAATACTAAGAGAGTAGGCCATGGTGGTGTGAAAGGTTATTAGTGGCGTGATGAAGCCACAGGAGGAACGGTTTGCCAGAAGTCCACTGGTTGAGTTTTCTACCTGGTAAGTCTGCGATTGGAAGTTGTGTTTATAGCAATGAAGGGTTATCGTTGTGGGTTGGTTCACTGCGCATAGAAGATTTGTATTAACGGTCCTAAACCAGGGTTCCGTTAGGTGGACGATAGTTCGCGGGCAGGGTGGTGTTTGGTGCTTCCCCAAGAAGAGGTTAATCTTGCACCCCAGAGGGTGATTTCAGAGAATAATCTCGCGGCACATGAAATTATAAGCATGTATACACTCCTTTAACTGACTCTGCTACATCGTAGTGTGCCTCTGACGGCCCGGACTAATAACGAGGATGTCGGCTGTATTCCAGTGTACATATTGTCTTGTAGCTGGCCACATGACAGGAAATACATATATTTTGTAGCACTCGAATTGACAATAGGAACAGGAGAGAGGTATAAGTATACGGAATTCTATGGCGTTGGCACGTTTGGTTAACTGGGTCTTCGATATGGCATAATACTCAGGCAACGTAGTTGCACATGTGGACGATACTAGATGCATTGATTGAGGTAAGTCGGCGGTAACATTTTGTAGTACTTGAATAAATTGTTTAGGCGTTAAGAGTTCTGAACTTAGTCGTCCTCGTATCCCTAGATGGATTGTGTTACATAAGTTAACGAGCAGCAGTTAGGTGGTCTGTATATTATGTGACAGAGTTTGTATAGCCTCAGAAGTTGCAAGATTGAGGGTGCACAGTGGCAAAGTCCCGTCGCACAGAGTTTTCGAAAGCCTCGTATTGGTGAAGTATTACCGCTGCGACACAGCGTATCTGTCTCGCAGACGATAACAAGTTGTCCTATATATGCGTTAGTCGCAATTGTTGGCGTGCACAGCATTTCGTGGATTTGTTGAGTAAGTGTACCAAGTTGCTTAATTTCCTTGTTCCAGTGTTGGGCATCTTTATGGTCGAGAACTCGGAACACAGTTTTTAACAGAGAGCCTCCTGCGTCGAGCCAAGCTCTTTTTACGCGGGGGGCAGATACAGTTGAGAAGATATTGAGCAGTTTGTGTTGAAGGTAATCGATATTTAGTCGGAGTTCTCGTAACGCCAGTAAGGCTTTCTTTTGTCGTGTCTGCAAAAGCAATGATCCATATTTCAACATTCGATCTGAAGTCTGCTGTAGCATTAATTCTTCCTTCACGAGTGGCAAGGCATCGAGTATCGTACTGATCACTAAATGATGAGGGGTATACCACAGAGTTTCAAGTTTCTCGAGCACGACGCCTGACATCGACGGGTGGTCCGTAAATGGAGGGGTACTGGAGACCATAGAAACAACTGACAACAGGATTAGCGTCTTCATGGTGTGGTGATGATAGAAGACGCAAAGAGGCAGAAAGACCAAGTGGTGGATCCCTTGGGTCCGGTAACTCCAAGCGTCCCAAAATCTAAAATAAACAGAGACCTAAGTTCCTTATGGCGGCCCACAATGACAGAAGTGCGACGCATAGTAATAAAAAAAAACGGCAGTCATTGATGGTAATACCTTGAACGTCGAATAAGAGTTGAAGCCAGAATGATCCCACCGATGAGTCTTGCAGACACAGTTCATAAGAGGCGACTGAAGGGCATAGTGGTGTTTGTCTTCCTTTATACGAGAGAGTGAACATACTTGCAGAAATGGGGGCGAAGTATTGACTGCACAACGAATCGTGTCAGCAGTTCTTTGAGTCGACGGCCGCTGATTTGCGAACTATGCAGTATACAGGGCGTTCGTCTCTGCGCAGCAGAAAGACGGGTCGCTGACCAGGACCGCTACGGCGAAGGGTCGCGGGTTGTTGGCGAGAGCGCGAGATGAGTGACGAAGAAACTCAATGAATGTGGTGTAGATAGTAGTGGTAGTAAGTGTAACTCTCTTAAGGTATCCGGACGTCTCGATTTATAAACAGTGAGGCACATGAATGGATTAACGAGAAGCATTGCTCCGGGAAGGGATGCATTGGTGTGAACAAGTATTGGGGATGTCGAGAGACGAGAAGTGAGATTACGTTTGACATTATGTTAGATCCATTATTACAGTCGGTTTAGTTTAAGATTTACCACATGCATAAGTAAATTGGTGTATAAGGGACACATACATCACGTCAATTACTTAGTTAGGGGCTATGGATGAAAAATTATTTAAATAAATTCAAGATCCTCAGTAGTGCAGAAGTGCTACCTTGTTACCCGGATCCTCCTATATAATAGGTTTTAGCCATCAACGACAAGTGTTGACACCGTAATTGAAAAGGGTCTCAGTAATAGACACGTATGCATGCGGGCAGACGGACGGATAGCTTGGTACTCTGACGAGAAGTAGGAAGGGAAATACAAGATCGAAGAAAAAAAAAGGAAGACCGACCAAAAGACAGGAAAAGCCTCCCTACCACCCACCCCAAGATCCTCTACTGTTCCAGTTCTTCACTGTGGCGCCGGAGGGAGAAGTGTGTTCGGCATTCCCAACAGAACGGACTTTTCACAGCTTCACCTTCCCAGTCCCTGGAAGATGCTGCACTGCATAACAAAAGTGCTCGTTGACAGATCCTAACCGATGACTACCGAAGAAGAGGGTCTTGCCTTCTAAATGGCAATCCGTTTTAGACCAGAAACGAGTGTTCCCCCAGCGATGTCACTCTCAACTAGTTTCCAAGCGAACTCTTCGAAGGGAAAAGCACGGAACGAACATTTGAAATCGAACACCACTCGAAATTTCATTGCTGACAGTGCCACAAGTATTTGCACCTCATCTTGTACCAGGCAGCACATAATCTAGATGTTAACTGAATGCAGAGATGTAATGCGGCCCAATTTACTTATTTGACATCAGCACTTTACCTCACACGTTTACATTATCGCTTCACTCGTAGTGAATCTATGCAACTGTAACTTACACTGCTGTGGCAAAAGTCATCGTGTGTGACTTGTTTTTGTCCAGCGTACAGAAGCAGCTCGAAGTGGCATGAACTCAACAGGTCACTGGAAGTCCCTTGCAGAAATACTGAGCCAGACTATCTCTATAGTCATCCATAATTGGGAAGTTGTTGCCAGTGCAGGATTTTGACGAAATGATCTCTTGATTATGTCCCTTGCAAGTTCGATGGGATTCTTGTTGGGCAATCTACGTGGTCAAAATGTTCTTCAAACAAATCGTGAACAATTGTGGCCCCGTGGCATGAGGTATTGTCATCGATACTAATTCCGTCGTTGTTTGGGAACATGCAGCACGTGAATGGCTGAAAATGGACTCCAAATACACTCCTGGAAATTGAAATAAGAACACCGTGAATTCATTGTCCCAGGAAGGGGAAACTTTATTGACACATTCCTGGGGTCAGATACATCACATAATTACACTGGCAGCACCACAGGCACATAGACACAGGCAACAGAGCATGCACAATGTCGGCACTAGTACAGTGGATATCCACATTTCGCAGCAATGCAGGCTGCTATTCTCCCATGGAGACGATCGTAGAGATGCTGGATGTAGTCCTGTGGAACGGCTTGCCATGCCATTTCCACCTGGCGCCTCAGTTGGACCAGCGTTCGTGCTGGACGTGCAGACCGCGTGAGACGACGCTTCATCCAGTCCCAAACATGCTCAATGGGAGACCGATCCGGAGATCTTGCTGGCCAGCGTAGTTGACTTACACCTTCTAGAGCACGTTGGGTGGCACGGGATACATGCGGTCGTGCATTGTCCTGTTGGAACAGCAAGTTCCCTTGCCGGTCTAGGAATGGTAGAACGATGGGTTCGATGACGGTTTGAATGTACCGTGCACTATTCAGTGTCCCCTCGACGATCACCAGAGGTGTACGGCCAGTTTAGGAGATCGCTCCCTACACCATGATGTTAGCCCTGTGTGCCTCGGTCGTATGCAGTCCTGATTGCGGCGCTCACCTGCACGGTTCCAAACACGCATAAGACCATCATTGGCACCAAGGCAGAAGCGACTCTCATCGCTAAAGACGACACGTCTCCATTCGTCCCTCCATTCACGCCTGTCACGACACCACTGGAGGCGGGCTGCACGATGTTGGGGCGTGAGCGGAAGACGGCCTAACGGTGTGCGGGACCTTAGCCCAGCTACATGGAGACGGTTGCGAATGGTCCTCGCCGATACCCCAGGAGCAACAGTGTCCCTAATTTGCTGGGAAGTGGCGGTGCGGTCCCCTACGGCACTGCGTAGGATCCTACGGTCTTGGCGTGCATCCGTGCGTCGCTGCTGTCCGGTCCCAGGTCGACGGGCACGTGCACCTTCCGCCGACCACTGGCGACAACATCGATGTACTGTGGAGACCTCACGCCCCACGTGTTGAGCAATTCGGCGGTACGTCCACCCGGCCTCCCGCATGCCCACTATACGCCCTTCGCTCAAAGTCCGTCAACTACACATACGGTTCACGTCCACGCTGTCGCGGCACGCTACCAGTGTTAAAGACTGCGATGGAGCTCCGTATGCCACGGCAAACTGGCTGACACTGACGGCGGCGGTGCACAAATGCTGCGCAGCTAGCGCCATTCGACGGCCAACACCGCGGTTTCTGGAGTGTCCGCTGTGCCGTGCGTGTGATCATTGGTTGTACAGCCCTCTCGCAGTGTCCGGAGCAAGTATGGTGGGTCTGACACACCGGTGTCAATGTGTTCTTTTTTCCATTTCCAGGAGTGTAGTTAAACATAACCATTTCCATCAGTTTCACCAGACGACCCAGTCCATTGCAAGTAAAAACAGCCCACACCGTTATGAAGCCATCACTAGCTTGCACAGTGAGCGGTAAACGCAACTACCTTGGCAGTCGGCTTTCAGCCATGACACCATGCGATGGGTTCGACGCACCGAGCAGCGCTCTGCCGACGTTGATGTTCACTCACTAGTGCGTGGTCGTGCATCATCGTATTGACGCACAGTAACGGTACCAACTGGTCGTGGATTTATCATTTCGAGAAGCTACAATCAAACTAACGGTTCTGAGCCACACTCAAGAGAAAGAGAATACCAATGAAACGTACCCTGTACTTATGGGAATACATCAAGTACACATAGAGCTTAAGAAGCACGTTCCATCACATGTTTTAGTTGGCGACTACAGCAAGTTGTTATGTGTGATGACCAACCAACGACCTGCTCGGGTTGCGGCAATGATGGCCATGTCCGTCTCGAGTGTTTCCAGTGCCACCTAGTCCAAGTGCCCATCGCTGAACTGTCCCAGAGATCCGAGATGACATTTCTGCTTCTAACGTATGTGGTGGCAGCACGACATTATGTGATGGATGATCAAAACATAAGACAGCAAACCACTACTGCTTCCATTGGAGAGCTGTCACCGACCGGGACGAAGGCGCTGCCGCCTCCGAACGGTACTGAAATTCTTGCAACCTTTGCAAACCGAGGCATCAGGGGCTCCCGGCCGCTGTCACTGTCGGGATCGGAAACAGGGATTCTCCAGGATTGTGTCGAGCACCGCCCTCCTGAGGATGTTGAGTAGCGGACCGGGAAGCAAAACGTACCCAAGCGGCACAAGAAGGCCGACTGTCAGCTAAAGAACAGGATGGAGGTGTGAGGCGAGGGAAATAACGATTCTGTCGGAGCGTTTACAGTTGCAACGTATTCCACCAGCCTCCTCCACCACCATACACCAGACGGCAAGGAACACTCGCCCCCTCTGTTGGTGCTGAAAACGAGGTGCATCGGTTCGTCCCCCAGAACGAGAGCTTTTGTGCAAGTGGTCGGCCACCACTGATCTCCTAATTCTCTCTTGATTGGGCGGACGACATGGGGCAGTTAATGCGCGGTGCCTCTGGCTGGCATTGCGTCTGGAGGACCCTGCTTGACAGGGAATCATATAGGTCAGAAATGCGTGCCATGTGGATGAACAGATGTGCGATCTCACAATGACCTTCCCTCCACCATTTAAGATATCTCATACCTACCAGACAGTAACAGTCAATGTCAATGGTATCCATTCCACTGTCAAGACCCACATGATCCAGTACATGATAAGAGCGGCAAACTTCGACACTGCCATTGTCAGGGAGGTCCGTCCAGACCTGAGTTTAGAACTTCGTGGGTCTTGCACCTACAGCCACCACCTCATAATGGCGCAGGAGCAATGGCTATGCTTCTCCGAGATGGGACTGAAGCGACGGACGTGACGTACTAGTTGAAAGCGCGTGGCACAGCACTCATACTTGGTGCAGCAGCCAGCCCTCCGGTACTTCGCACCGCAGTAACCGGAAAGTATTCCATTCGGAAGAGGTAACACACTTTTGCAGGGGAAGATGGACAATGACAAAGTGGGCGGCGATTTTGATAGCGTCCTTCGGCCCGAGGACCAGATACTACATTACGCCCAATCCCTGGCTAGACACGCACTGATACGTGGCCTTGGCCTCCACGACTCGTGGCTCTTACCTCGCGGGAACCATACTGGATACACGCACTTTACCAGCCACTCTGTCACGTGACTGAACCTGGTATGTCTTTCGTCACCTGCGGATGGAGCCATGTGATGCATAAATCT
Organism: Schistocerca gregaria; assembly: GCF_023897955.1. Taxonomy (NCBI): domain Eukaryota; kingdom Metazoa; phylum Arthropoda; class Insecta; order Orthoptera; family Acrididae; genus Schistocerca; species Schistocerca gregaria. Next base: position 204,999,353 of record NC_064924.1, read on the forward strand.
GGCCGACGGCCTTCATGAATCATCTCACGTGTATCTGCACTGTCACTGTCTAACATTCTGGGTGGTTTCTGTTTGTTCTATATCGTGTCTCCCTACCACTTTCGTACAAAGACGCTCTGAGCGTGTTTTTTAGGGAACTGATTAGTTTGAACCTGGGATCTGTTGCTGGTAAGGAGACGCCAGACCACACATGACATGTAGAATTCAGAAGAGTTCAGTGAGACTAGCGATGATATAACCAAATACTTAATGATTTCAGCGTCAGCTCCACTGCACTACCTGTAAAAGAATCTTAATACTAACTAAATTTAGTGGAAGGGGTCCAAGGCTTTCCTATTTTTAGTTAGCTGGTAAAATAACGTCGAAAAAGCAGTTAAGTTTACTATTGGAAATTTTATTCTACTCACCAAACATTGTTTATGAATTGCACTGTTGATAAAAGGAAATGTTTTATTACAGGATGGTAAAAACCAACGGCGTTCAACAAAAATGTGAGCGAATATTCCCTGAATGGGTTTCCAAGTTCTACAATGGATCGAAGGATGACCTATGCCATATCACATCTATAATCTAGGTTTAACTTAAGTTTCACAAAAGAGAAAACTATCAAAAGGTTCTACAGTGACCCTCAATTATCTTTAATTACTTATCTAACTTGTAAATTACAGTGGCTGATGTGGCTTCTCAATAACTATATAACAGAAAAATCATCGCGTTTCAGATTTTTACTTCAAGTGGCAAATGTGAACACCATGAGCTTTAATTGACGATCGACACTAGTATTACGCAAAAAAGGGGGTGTAGCACATGTGACTTCTGCAGTTCTGAGTGAAGCATTATGAGCTGTTATGCGGCATCGCGTGCGTTCATTACCTTGTTGGTGTTCGTCAGGTGGCGGTGGCCGGCGCAGCAGCCATCCAGTTCGCTGTCTCGGAACTAACTAACTTCTCCTAACTTCTCCTTACTTGCATTTACCAAAGTTGGTTTAAAAAAAACTATCTGGCTGTGTTTTCATCTGACCAATCAGGATCTCAATGTTAACCTTAAGCTCCACCTACAAAAATTCTGTCTATCCAATGAGAAACGTTATACTTTTCGTGGTGGGGCAAAGTTTTTAAAGATTGCAACGTAACAGAGACGCGAAATAGTCTCACGCTAAAACTTGCAGCCGGTGTGGTCCATTTAGCGTTATTGTAAGATCTATACTGGTCTTCTGGAGGGCTCTATCTTTTAACATGGGCTGGGGGGTGGTCCTAACGTAACAAAAAAGTCTCACGCTAAAACTTGCAGCTGGCGTTGTCCTAGTGGTTAGCTGGAGACGTGGGTGTCCAGTCCGTCCCTTATCGTAGGGCCTTCTAGCTTAACACGGTTCTGCTCTCTGCTTCTGTTCTCGTTTGTCCCCTCAGGACTGCGTCTGTCTCACGGTGGGAAGTTATGACATGCATTTAGACATTGTTGTGTTAGTCTGTGGTATTGCATTTGCTCACTCGTTACTCGTATTAATTTGGTTAGTTTAATGTCACGATTTATTCAGAGCTATGTGACATACTACTGGATTTGCTTATCATGTCAGGGTTTTCATGGAAGGTGATGGATTTGCCTGACAACTTACAACTGTACCCCAGCATCTCACCTAATGCAGCAGAGGCCTATGGACGCTAAATGTCATCCTCCGCAAGGAAGCATGTCGGTAAGCAGTTCCTGACAGATGGCGCCGTTCTGTCGAGCGCCTGCCCACGTCCCAAGTACGCCTCGACGTTGCTGTGGTGACTGGGATGTCTCAGACCTGCACTCCGAAAGACGATGAAGGCAAACGGACGTGACAGATCGAGCTGGCAAAGGTCAAAATCGGCGTTTAACTATACAGCGATGCAAACGCCATCTCCCCAAACACCGTACAACGCATCAAAGCACGTCTATTCCGTAACAGTTAGAGTAGCAAGGAGGCGTTCGTATCCGTCCGACAGTGCAAGACGGCATCTCCAACGAAAGTGCGGCGTTGTAGTTGTTGTGGTCTTCAGTCCTGAGACTGGTTTCATGCAGCTCTCCATGCTAATCTATCCTATGCAAACTCCTTCATCTCCCAGTACCTACTGCAACCTACATCTTTCTGAATCTGCTTAGTGTATTCATCTCTTGGTCTCCCACTACGATTTTTACCCTCCACGCTGCCCTCCAATGTTAAATCTGTGATACCTTGATGCCTCAGGACATGTCCTACCAACCGATCCCTTCTTCTAGTCAAGTTGTGCCACAATCTTCTCCTCTCCCCAATCCTGTTCAATACCTCCACATTAGTTACGTGATCTACCAACCTAATCTTCAACGTTCTTCTGTAGCACCACATTTCGAGAGCTTCTATTCTCTTCTTGTCCAAACTATTTATTGAACATGTTTCACTTCCATACATGGCTACACTCCATACAAATACTTTCAGAAACGACTTCCTGACACTTAAATCTATACTCGATGTTAACAAATTTCTCTTCTTCACAAACGCTACCCTTGTCATTGCCAGTCTACATTTTATATTAAGTGTCTCATTTCCTAATCTAATTCCCCCAGCATCACCCGATTTAATTCGACTACATTCTATTACCCTCGTTTTACTTTTGTTTACGTTGATCTTATATCCTCCTTTCAAGACACTGTCCATACCGTTCAACTCCTCTTCCAAGTCCTTTTCTGTCTCTGACAGGATTACAATGTCATCGGCGAACCTCAAAGTTTTGATTTCTTCTCCCTGGATTTTAATACCTACTCCAAATTTTACTTTTGTTTCCTTTACTGCTTGCTCAATATACAGATTGAATAACATTGGGGAGAGGCTACAATCCTGTCTCACTCCCTTCCCAACCACTGCTTCCCTTTCATGCCCCTCTAGTCTTATATCTGCCATCTGGTTTCTGCACAAATTGTAAATAGCCTGTCGCTCCCTGTATTTTACCCCTGCCACCTTTAGAATTTGAAAGAGATTTTTCCAGTCAACATTGTCAAAAGCTTTCTCCAAGTCTACAAATGCTAGAAAGGAAGGTTTGCCTTTCCTTAATCTTCCTTCTAAGATAAGTCGTAGGGTCCGTATTGCTTCACGTGTTCCAACACTTCTACGAAATCCAAACTGATCTTCCCCGAGGTCCGCTTCTACCAGTTTTTCCATTCGTCTGTAAAGAATTCGCATTAGTATTTTGCAGCTGTGACTTATTAAACTGATAGTTCGGTAAGTTTCACATCTGTCAACACCTGCTTTCTTTGGGATTGGAATTATTATATTCTTCTTGAAGTCTGAGGGTATTTCGCCTGTCTCGTACATCTTGCTCACCAGAGGGTAGAGTTTTGTCAAGACTGGCTCTCCCAACGCCGTCAGTAGTTCTAATGGGATGTTGTCTACTCCTGGGGCCTTGTTTCGACTCAGGTCTTTCTGTGCTCTGTCAAACTCTTCACGCAGTATCGTATCTCCCATTTCATCTTCATCTACATCCTCTTCCATTTCCATTTCCATAATCGCCCTTGTATAGACCCTCTATATACTCCTTCCACCTTTCTGATTTCCCCTCTTTGCTTAGAACTGGGTTTCTATCTCAGCTCTTGATATTCATAAAAGTGGCTTTCGTTTCTCCAAAGGTCTCTTTAATTTTCCTGTATGCTGTATCTATCTTACCCCTAGTGAGATAAGCCTCTACATCCTTACATTTGTCCTCTTGCCATGCCTGCTTAGCCATTTTGCACTTCCTGTCGATCTCATTTTTGAAACGTTTGTATTCCTTTTTGCCTGCTTCATTTACTGCAGTTTTATATTTTCTCCTTTCATCGATCAAATTCGATATTTCTTCTGTTACCCAAGAATTTCTACTATCCCTCGTCTTTTTACCTACTTAATCCTCTGCTGTCTTCACTACTACAACCCTCAGAGCTACCCATTCGTCTTCTACTGTATTTCTTTCCCACAATCCTGTCAATTGTTCCCTTATGCTGTGCCTGAAACTCTGTACAACCTCTGGTTCTTTCAGTTTATCCAGGTCCCATCTCCTTACATTCCCACCTTTTTCCAATTTCTTCAGTTTTAATTTACAGTTCATAACCAATTGATTGTGGTCAGAGTCCACATCTTCCCCTGGAAATGTCCTACAATTTGAAACCTGGTTCCTAAATCTCTGTCGTACCATTATATTATCTATCTGATTCCTTTTAGTATCTCCAGGGTTCTTCCATGTATACAACCTTCTTTTATGATTCTTGAACCAAGTGTTAGCTATGATTAAGTTATGTTCTGTGCAAAATTCTACCAGGCGGTTTCCTCTTTCATTTCTTAGCCCCAATCCATATTCACCTAATATGTTTCATTCTCTCCCTTTTCCTACTGTCAAATTCCTGTCACCCATGACTATTAAATTTTCATCTCCCTTCACTACCTGAATAATATCTTTTATTTCATCATACATTTCTTCAATTTCGTTGTCATCTGCAGAGCTAGTTGGCATATAAACTTGTACTACTGTAGTAGTCATGGGCTTCGTGTCTATCTTGGCCACTATATGGCGTCAGCCTATCATATTTTGCCGAGAGGTGCCACGGGCGCACACTTAAAAGGGGCGTACCGCACATATTCGCCCGGTACCATTGGAAGATCGGTGGAACGTACATGATTATGAAGATGTGCTGCACGATTTTCCCGCCCCTAAGGACTTTGCACCATTTCTGAAGCCCATCACATCCGACGATGTGAAATCGGCATTGGCACAAGGATCACCGAACATATCGCCGGGGCGAACGGATGGAAAAGGAATTCTAGCCCACTTTTTAAGACATTATGGACCTTATGGGCGACTATGTGGCTTCAGATCTTTCAGTAACTCATCCTCATTGATTTAACAGATGTATCCTGATCCCAGTACCAAAACTGAATGTTTGTCATAGGTGGTAGGACTTTCGCCCAATCACTGTCGTCAACAACAAGATCTTCGGCCGCACCTCCCGCACTCGTCTCCACACCGCTGTCGGAAATACAATCCACACCAATGACACCTATTTAGGGGTGTCTGCAACATTCTTTCAGCGTTAGGAGCATACCGCGACATCATAGCACTGACGGCGGCCTGCATAATACGGGGCGCTCTTCTCACCGTCGATTTCGATCACGCATTCGACAAAGTCGATCACTGATTCCTACTATCAATTTTCGAGTTCCTGGACCTCTCTAAAAAGTCTCCAACGGTGGTTCATCGACTGATACACAGGAGCGCGTTCCTCTCAATGGTGGTCACTTACCAAACAGTCCGGTCACGTCGTCGTTGGACAATCAGAGTGAAAAGGCTCCCCTTGTCGAGCGTATTATTTGTGGCAGCGCTCGCAACTGCTTTGCATGTCTACGGTGCTGGTTAGCATACGGGACTTGGCTTTCCGTAGCGTTGCATTAGCCGGATCAGGGGATGAAATACACAAGGTGTTTCAGTGGCTACGCAGTTACGGGACTCATCAATATGAAGAGGACTAAATACATGAATGTTGGAGGGGGCCTTCTCCAAAAACCAGCGCTGCCTTTTAACAAGTTCCCGTACTCAAATGGTTTGGAATGCTGTTCTCTAGGAACGTTCGCCACATGGTGGCAACTACCTACCGCCAACTACTACGTCATACACGCTCTGATACACAGCAACAATTCAAGTCGAATGGACATGGTCCTACAAACACGTTGTGTCAACAACTACCTGTGCCTTGTCTCCAAACTGAATAATTTGCACACGTCCTTCCCTTGACTGTTGTGATGGCCGACAGATTTCAAGTAGAGTATGGCATTCCATAAGCGCCGTTCTCTATTTTAAAGGCCGATAGGCCACCATAACAGTGAGACAGCTGGCGGGCGGTATGGGCACGATCGCTCTATGTCTACACTATACGTCGCACATGGACCTATGCCCAGGCAGATCTGACGGGCGGCCTTATACCTGAAATGACACCACGCCCTCTGCAGCCACCCGTTTCTGTGGTACACATTTCACCGGTATAAAGACCCATATCAGAGTTCTTGATTAACCTCAGCTACTTACGATCTGACCTTTCGTCGACACGGATGCTCAGTTTGAGAGAGGGAGAGAGAGACAAAAATGGTTCAAATGGCTCCAAGCACTATGAGACTTTACTTCTAAGGTCATCAGTCCCCTAGATATTAGAACTACTTAAACCTAACTCACCTATGTACATCACACACATCCCAGCCCGAGGCAGGATTCGAACCTGTGACCGTAGCGGTCGCGCGGTTAGAGAGAAACACAGCCTATCAATACGGTCATACACTGGCACGCCGAAGTTGACTGGAACGCAATACAAACTCCTTTACCTTCCTACGGCAGTGCGTTCGTTCTGGTAAGTGGCTGTCAACGGGGAGTTCGCTACTCATCAGTGGCTACGTTACATTCATCTGACGGACGACCACTTGTGTCCAAGTCGCTCAGTCGTTCATTCGGATTCCCATCGCCTGAACTGTGAAGAGATCAAACTATCGGTGACTGCTGGCTGGTCACGCAGTGTATGCTGCCATTACTCCTGCGGCTATTGCCTATCTCCTCTGACGAAATATGACGATTAGTGTCCAGATAACCTTGGTCGGAACAGGAAGCAACAGAAAATTTCTTAAATTTGTGACAATGATACATCATCTACACTTAAGAAGGAAAGACGCACTCATATATCACCCCAGGAATCTATCAAACGGGTCAATCTTGGACATAACTCTCACTATACACAGTTATGACCTTCTGATCTTACGGCTTTTAAACTTTCTCTCGCTCCGAATGTGTGTCAGCCACTCCACCCAAGATACGACCACATTATGCCGGATCGCAAAGCGCGGTGCAGCGGACTGAGTATGAGGTTAGTGAAATATTGTTTTTACATTTGTTACACGGTTTTTGCACTGTGTCAAAGTGCACAGTCTCTAACAAGTATCTGGTGTCCGAGACCTCTGACGTGAATCAGTGATGTCTGCTCGTTCGTACACGTCCGGAAGAAAACGCTCCACGCATTCGTATTATTGATTCACCCACATTGACAACGAATTCACTTTCTTGAGTCAAGATACACAAATTTGTCCGACCTCACGTGAGAATCTCAGAGTAGCGAGCATGGAGAAAACGAGAAGGGACTGCCATAGGTGGCGCTGAATGGGAACGTGGGTCGGCCGAGAAGCGTGCCGAGATAGTTCACGCGGTTTCAGTGACTATTGTGTATGGGCTGAGCAGTAGGCTTAACACACTTGTCAAGTAAAAAGAAGACCCCAGGTTCGCAGCCGCATTCTGCATATCATTTTACTCGTCGCCACTAAGTACTTTGTCTCAAGTACAGAAAGTGTTAAGGATCAGTGGACAAAGTACAAAACCATTATACAATTTGCGTAAGATGAGTATGTGCCAAGCAAGATCGTAAGAGATGGAAAAGAGCCACCGTGGTACAACAACGGAGTTAGAAAATTGCTGCGGAAGCAAAGTGAACTTCACAGCAAACATAAACGTAGCCAAAGCCTTGCAGACGAACAAAAATTACGCGAAGCAAAATGAAGTGTGAGGAGGGCTATGCAAAAGGTGTTCAATGAACTCGAACTTCTCAATGGAGAGAAGTCCTCCGAATAAGATTGATTTCAGGTGTGCTGCAGGGGAGTGTTTTAGGACCGTTGCTATTGACAATATACATAAATTACCTTATGGATGACATCGGAAGTTCACAGAGGATTTTTGCATATGATGCTGTGGTGTATCGAAAGGTTGTAACAATGGAAAATTGTACTGGAATGCAGGAGCATCTGCAGCGAATTGACGCATGGTGCAGGGAATGACAATTGAATCTCAATGTAGACAAATGTAATGTGCTGCGAATACATAGAAAGATAGATCCCTTATCATTTAGCTACAAATTAGCAGGTCAGCAACTGGAAGCAGTTACTTCCATAAATTATCTGGGAGTACGCATTAGGAGTGATTTAAAATGGAATGATCATTTAAAGTTGATCGTCGGTAAAGCAGATGCCACACTGAGATTCATTGGAAGAATCCTAAGGAAATGCAATCCGAAAACAAAGGAGGTAGGTTACAGTACGCTTGTTCGCCCACTGCTTGAATACTGCTCACCAGTGTGGGATCCGTACCAGATAGGGTTGATAGAAGAGATAGAGAACATCCAACGGAGAGCAGCGCGCTTCGTTACAGGATCATTTAGTAATCGCGAAAGCGTTACGGAGATGATAGATAAACTCCAGTGGAAGACTCTGCAGGAGAGACGCTCAGTAGCTCGGTAAAGGCTTTTGTTAAAGTTTCGAGAACATACCTTCACCGAAGAGCCAAGTAGTATATTCCTCCCTCCTACGTATATCTCGCGAAGAGACCATGAGGATAAAACGAGACTGGAATAGAAGGGAGAACCGATAGAGGTACTCAGGGTACCGTCCGCCACACACCGTCAGGTGACTAGCGGAGTATGGATGTAGATGTAGAATTCCACATGAGGTCCCGATGCTGTTGACATCACTAATCCCATCCATTTCCATTCCCTTCTTTCCCCACCCATCCCAATTTACATGTCAGAGATCTCACTGCTTGATCATTTTTGTGTTGTTGCTGTGGTTAGTAATCATGACGTCTTTCGTCCCGGGTTCGAAAATCACCACTACTTATAGTATGATAAATAATCAGAATTGGCAGCCGACGACTTCCGGCATAAGAGGTAACCCCCATTCTGCCAACGGCCTTGTCAGAGACGCAGGGGCAGTAAAAGATTCAGGGTACTCTCTGGTCCTTGGTATGAAAAACTGTCCCTCAAGGTGGAAGAATCAGCAACGATCAACGACATGAGGATGCAGAACGTAATGGAAACAAATGGATTAGAGACACACAGCATGGACCCACAGGACATGTGACCTGTAACTGAAAAAATATTATGATGATCTCTTCATTGGCCAAAGATTGCGAAATAGTCTCGTATTCGCATCTCCTGGAGGCGCTGCCAAGGGAGAGGTGACAACGAGGGAAACATTGAATAACCAACGAGAGGAAAACTTTCTGTGAGCCAGGGCGTGGAATGTCAGAAGCATGGACGTGCTAGGGAAGCCAGAAAATCGGAAAACTGAAATGCAAGGGCTCAGTCTAGATATAGTAGTCGTCAGTGAAGGGAAATGGAAAGAAGACAAGGATTTCTGGTCATGTGAGTATAGGGTAATATCCATAACTACAGATATTAATATAATGGGACAAGGATTCGTTATGAACGGGAAGGTAGGACAGAGAGTGTGTTACTGTGAACAGTTCAGTGATAGCGTTGCTCTTATCAGAATCGCCAGCAGACCAATACTGTTAACGATAGTTAAGGTTTACATATCGAAATCACAGGCTGAAGCAGAAGAGATAAAGGAAGTATATGAGGATAGTTGTAGAGGATGGAGTAGAAGGAATGGTTATAGGAGAATATGGACTTGGGAAAGAGAATGAAAGAAAATAAGACTTATTGAGATCTGTAATAAATTTCAGCTACTAAGAGTAGATACTTGGTTCAAGAGTTACAAGAAGAGGGGTACACCTGGAAAAGACCGGGTGATACGGGTAGATTTCAGTTACATTGCATCATGGTCAGATAGAGAATCCGAAATCAGATATTGGATTGTAAGGCGTACCTAGGAGCTGACAGACAGACCACCATCTAATAATAATGAAGAGTAGGCTGAAGTTTAAGTCTTAGTGAGAAAGAACCAATATGCAAAGTACTGCGATACAGATGTAGCAAGGATTAACGATTTCTATGTCTGTAGATACAGCGATATGGAATAGCTCAGTAGGCACTACAGTTGATGAGGAATGGGCATCTGTAAAAAGAGCAGTCACAGAAATTCGAAAGAAAAACATAGGTACAAAGAAGGTAATAGCAGGGAAACATGGGTAACAGAAGAAATGCTTCAGCTGATCGGTGAAAGAAGAATTTACAGAAATTCAGGAATACAGAAACGTAGGTTATTGAGAAATGAAATAAGTGGGAAGTGCAGGAAGCTACGAAAAAGAGCTTCATTATAATCGTGGAAGAAACCGAAGAAGAAGAGATTGTTGGAAGGACTGATTCAGCATAAAGAAAAGTCTAAAAACCCTTCGGTGAAAATTAAACCAGTTGTGGTAACATTAAGAGCGCAATGTAAATTCCACTGTTAAATGCAGAGGAGAGTGAGGTAGGAGGAAAGAGTACAGCAAAGACCTTTAACAGGGCAAAGATTTGTCTGCTGCGATAGAAATTACAGGAGTCGATTTAGAAGAGATAGGATATCCAGTTCTAGGATTTGAATTTAGAACTTTCGAGGCAAGAGGGATAGATAACATTCCACCGGAATTTCTTTAATCGTCGGGGAAAGTGGCAAAAACAATGACTATTCGTGCTGTGTAGACTGCATGAGTGTGACGACATACCGTCTGACGTTTACAAATATACTATCGACACAATTCCGAAGACTGAAAGACGTGTCAAGTGCGAGAATCGTCGCACAATCAGCTTAAAGCTCAAGCATCCTAGCTGCTGACGAGAATAATATATGGAAAGGAAAATCGATTATGTGATAGTTGACGATCAGTCTGGTTTTAGGAAACGTGATGGCATCAGAGAGGTAGTTGTGACGTTGCGCTTCATAGTGGAAGCATGACTACAGAAAAATCTAGAATTTGTCGAGCCGGAGAAAGCGTTCGACAATGTTTGAATTTTTAAGAAAAATAAGGGTAAGCTAAAGTGAGCGACGGGTAACATACAATATGTACAAGAGACAAGAGAGAATAATAAGAGTGGACAACGAAGAAGGAAGTGCTCACGTTAAAAAGCGTGTAAGACACAGGTCTAATCTTCACCCATACTGCTCAATCTGTGAATAGATGAAGTAATGATGTAAATAAAGGAAAGGTTCAGGATATGAATGGTACAATTCGCTGATGACATTACTATTCTGAGTGGAAGTGAAGATGAATCATATGATCTGCTGAATAGAATGAACAGTCTAATGCGTAAAGAGTATGCATAGAAGGTAAATCGAAGAAAGATGGAAGTTATGAGAAGTAACAGAAAAGAGAACAACGAAACATGTAGCATCAAGTCTGATGGTCACGGAGGAGACCTAGGCAGTAAAATAATCAATGATGGACGGAGCAAGGAGGACATCAAAAGGACATATCACTGGCAAAAAAGGCTCTCCTGGCCAAGAGAAGTCTCCTAGTATCAAACATTGGCCTTAATTTGAGGAAGAAATTTCTAAGAATGACCGTTTGGAGCACAGCGATGTATGTTAGTGAAACGTGGACTGTGGCGCTACAGAAAATTAAGTGGACTGATAGGCTAAGGAATGTGGACGTTTGGTTCAGAATCGGAGTGAAGAGGAATATGTGGAAAAGCACTGACATGGAAAAGGGACGGGATGATACGAAAGCTTTAAGACATCAGGGAATGACTTCTATCGTACCAGAGAGAGCCGGAGAGGGCACAAACTGCAGAGGAAGACAGAGATTCAGAGATTGGAAAACATACAGCAAGTAAGTGAGGACGTAGTTGGCAAATGCTACTATGAGCTGAAGAAGTTGGCACAGGAGAGTAATTCGTGGCGGGTCGCATCAGAACAGTATAAGACTGATGATTCAAAAAGAAGTGACTCACGAATACGGTGTGAATGAATGAAATGATTTATTGTGTCATTGAAGAAGTATGGCAGCGCTATTTAATTACTAATATCGCTGTTGTGATTTTTTTTTAATTTTTGGTCTCGGACTCTTAAAATGAAGTACATTTACGGAAGGTGCGCAATTCACAGTCGTAATTGTGCAGACTGCATTCTAAATTGGGAAACATTAACTTCATTCTTCATTTAATTAGGTTTATTAATTTTACGTTTGAGGCGCATATATAGCAGCAGAATATCAATTCGTGAAAATATTGTACTTATATGCTTGTGATGTTGAGATATTCCGTACTAATATTTGTACTATCCTCGTTTTGCTTTTGTTGATGTTCATCTTATATCCTCCTTTCAAGACACTGTCCATTCCATTCAACTGCTCTGCAAGATCCTTTGCTGTCTCTGAGAGAATTACAATGTCATCGACGAACCTCAAAGTTTTTATTTCTTTTCCATGAATTTTCAACCCTACTACAAATTTTTCTTTTGTTTCCTTTACTGCTTGCTCAGTATACAGAGTGAATAAGATCGGGGATAGGCTACAACCCTGTCTCACTCACTCCTCAACCACTGCTCCCATTTCATGCCCCTTGGGTCATATAACTGCCATCTGGTGTCTGTACAAATTGTAAATAGCCTTTCGATCCCTATAATTTACCCCTGCCGCCTTCAGAATTTAAAAGAGAATATTCCAGTCAACATTGACAAAAGCTTTCTCTAAGTCTACATATGAGTTTCCGAAGAAGATACGAAAACATGTTGGGCCAATGTATCCACCTCCACCCCTCCTCCTCGACTGCCATCTACATCCTGCAAAAATGAGGGTTCCTGTTGTCACAGTGCTGTACAGAACTAACTTTGAGATCGTTTGTCAGACGGGTGCAGTGTGGTGGAGCGGAAGTTTAAACGCTTGCCTTCAGAAAGTCATACCTGAATACTATCAGAACTACGGCCGAAATTTTCGTGCGGAGACTTTCGCTGGAGCTGTTATCTACAAGTGCTTCTTTGTCCTTAAAATATGAGGCGACGTTGACGATGTTTCCTTGGGAGACATTACATAGTTCCACACAAAAATTCAAAATCTTTAAGTGTTTGTGTGTGTGTGTGTGTGTGTGTGTGTGTGTGTGTGTGCGCGCGAATGTGAGTGAGTGAGCGTGCGTGAGTGTCCGGTGTGATTTGTAAGTGATGACATGACAGAGAGATGTTTGGAGTGTTGTTTAACAGATGAGCTGGAGCGTTGAGAACCATGAGACGGGAGCAGTCGCCTGGAGGTCGGAGGATTGCCCGTCGAACCACCTCTGCCATTTAACTTGAGGCGTAAGCGTTTGATTTCTCCCGTCGCTAATCTCCAGCAGCAACATAGACCGAGACTGCTAGATAGCTGCCGCACCAGCGGATTCGGAATTTTCGGTATAGAAATGGGAAAATCGCCACTATTATAAGAGGATTCATACGCTTTTCTGCCGCACTTCTTCGCTCTCCCCAGAGAGGTCAGCTCTCCTGGGAGGGGAGCAAGTATGAAACTGCCGAGAAGGGCGTGTTCACCATGCGAACCATTACCTCTGCACTCGCGCCCCAAAAGTATCGGAAATAATAAACCGGTCTGTGTGGTGTATCTGACGCTTGGCAATTGAATAGCTCGATCTTTTGTAGCGCTCTTGAAATACGAGTACACCGTCGGATGCTTTCTACGTTCACAAAGAGGAAACCTATGTTCAAAGCTCCATTTCATGAATAACATTTTCCGTGGCGCTGCTATATAGCGCAGCAGAAATTTCGTCGCATTCGCATGCGGCGGTATCCGCATTGTATCGGGGAATTTCAATTGTTTTCGAGACGCAGCTGAACACAGTAAAGGTCGCGGTACTTCCTGTATGCATCTAAATAGCACATTACGTGTTTCGAACAAAATACTTTGTATTAAAGTTTCGCAAGTCCATTTATTAGATTTCTCTCAATTCTCTGTGATAGTATGTCGCTTGCTTCACAACTTTAAACTCACTATAACACCTCCCCCCATATACACACATACTGCAAATCGAACACTGCCGATAGAAACAAAAATTGCCGTTGAGCTTGTTACCATTTATTTTTATAAAAACCACTAGTAGAGTGGGGCGGGGATAGTCGAGCAAGTTTTCACTTGACTGGTTATAGCTCCTGAACAATAAGTCTTAGTGGCTTGTTGCGCACACTGATGGGTAAGTAATTTATACCTTTGCAAAAGTGTTCACAGTAATTGATTTCTAACAAGCCGCATTTAGGAGACAGACCTGTTTAAATGCAAACATTCAATTACGCTCAACGTACCCCTTCGGTGAGGTAAGTTGAGTAACGGTATAGGGCAAACTGAGCACTTAGAAACATAGGCAAACCATGGGTTCAATGTTAGTTAAACATGAAATAAAATTTTTGTTTGACAATAAAAGTTTTATTTATAGTCTTTTAATGAAGCAACACCAAAACTAAAAGTAATTTTCTTTTAATAATAAACGAAATCAATAATAATAGAATCAAGAAACATTCACTTACCTTAAGATTAACTTTTTGACTAGACTCAGTCTTTCTATTAAATCAGAGCTGAGTAGTTGCGTAATTATCAATATAGCCTATATCCAAAAAGGACGTATTAATAAAATCTTGGATACTTAATCGTCGTTCTCACTGTTGCAATTCACAGAAATGAAAGTCACACCAGCACTGGGGCACATTTTATACATGCCCATTTCCTACAAATTTGACGCTGGATCTATGTTTCCCCTGGTAAACTAGCAGAGTAGCCTTCGCAACAAACCAGACAGAAACAGTCATCATCGTTGCATTCCTGAAGTATTTTTGTAGAAACACAGTTTTTTCTTTTTTTATCAACGTTTTTTCTTGGCTTCTTAATTTTTACAATGGTTTTGTTCCTCTTGCAATGCGCTCTTTCCGGCTGGGTCTGTTAGAACAGCAGCATTTCTCTTTCTTCTGTTAGTTTTGGTTGTTTTTCTAGGACCTGCTGTTGGATATGACCGAACAGTTCCTGGAACAATGGATTCGATAAATCGAATAGCTCGTTTCTTTTTTACTTATACCAGCTTCGTGTTCAGTCTGGTTTCTGGACACAGAAGGAGAGGCATTAGGTTCAGTGTTGGACATTAGGCCTATAGCTTGCTCTAGACAATCTTTTGTTTTTTACAGAATTAATTGGTGGCGACATTCATACTTTTTCCCTCATCGTTGACAGCCCTTAGAGCATCATTTTTCAGTAGCGTAAGAACCTCTTGTAGTTTTTCTTTTATAAATCCGCATCCTAAAATAAAATGAACATAAGCAACAGAAGTTCACGAAAACACAGTCGAGATACGACTATTTTACTTTCTGATCACAAAATAAACTATGGACGCGTTTACTACACTCGGTCGACGAGTCGCCACTGGCGGTCGCGCGATGGGTTCCTCCCAACGACTGCTTCATTCCGCAGTTTGATGCATTAGCATGAAGTGAATAGTTTCCGATGTATTTCAATCGGCCAACTTACACTTATGCTAAACCAGTCCCGCCCTAACCTACCTCAAATCTCATCTACGTAGATATTATAGTGCTCGAGCTCTATTAGCCTCTGACTACAAAAATCTGTTTTGTTGCTGTTTATTTGCATAGTGTAAATGTATATTTATACTAGTGACATAATTATGTGTCACTTTTCGCTATAATAAGCACCTAACGTTTTTGTTTTTCCAGAATGGTATCGTCTTATGCAGGCTGCCCGTATCAACAACACAGTTCTTACAAAGTCTGAAATTAGGGCAACCAAATAGGTACTTCTATCGCCAATACAGTTCTTACGAGATGTGGGATGCCTTGTGATTGTTGACATCCACAGATATAATGTTTATAAAACCAACGCAATGATTACTCATTTTCCACGGATACAGTGCTTATATCATCAACACGGTGAGAGATACCAAGTACTCACTGATATGACAGAAACGATCATTCGAAGCAAAACAGTTTAGTAAACGTGGGCTCTAAAGGGCCTACCCTGAAAGCTATGAGCATATGCTCCTCTTCGCTACAATGATCGTTCATGTTCTATCTCTGAGCACTGACCATTCCTCTTGAGAAATCTGTTATATCCGAGAACACAGGACAAATGACTTACGCAGCGAAAACTTCAGAGTTCCTAAACAATTCCACAGTTTAAGCAGAGATTATGGGCATAAATGCTTATGTGTTGTAGCTAATGGTAGTGTAATTTTAGGAAACGGCTAATGAGAATGCTGTTTTTCGTAGCACTCACTGCTGGGCGTAAACTAAAATGCACGCATTTCGCGAGTTATTAGTGGAAGTAATTCTTAAGGCGAAAGACTCTCCGGGACTTTAAAATTTAACAGTGAACCACTCCGCCATTTTTAGACTTTGAATAGCTTCTTCGCGACGCTATTTCGCAAACTAAACAGTGAGGAACTTATCTTTCCTCTAATGTATCTTCTGTGCCTTCTTTGTCAACCGTGTCTGGCAACGAACTCGCACTGACGTGTAGTATTTAAGATTCGATCTAACCAGAGATTTGTAAGCTACCTCTTTCGTGGATAATTTGCATTTCGTTTAAATGCCAATGAATCTCTCTCCTTTCACTTTTCTACACGTATATTTATGTGGTCCTTGCTTTTTACATCACTCCGGGTGATACAGTAGAGCAATGTTTCCTCTAAAGAGAGGATCAGACAACCCGAAGGGTAAGTTCGGTCACCTAAAAGGGGAAAATTTTATTTCTTTTGCATCCGTGCATATCCTTATCGGTGAGAGTTCTGCCTTAAGTGCATCTATTTAGTGAAGGGGAATATATGTTTATAGAATGGTGATATATTTCGCATCGTATGGTAATCAGAGAAGGGAGTGCTGTTGTGTTGTTGTGATCTTCAATCCCGAGAGTGGTTAGATGCAGCTCTCGCTACTCTATCCGGTGCAAGCTTCTTCATCTCCAACTAACTACAGCAACCTGTATACTTATGAATCTGCTTAGTATATTCATCTCTTGGTCTACATCTATGAAATTTAGCCTTCACGATTCCCTCCAGTACCAAATTGGTGATTCATAGGTATCTCACAACATGTCCTACCAACCGATCCCTTTTTTTTGTCAGGTTGTGTCACAAATTTCTCATCTCCCCAATTCTATTGAATACTTGCTCATTAGTTGTATGACCCACCCATCTAATCTTCAGCATTTTTCTGTATTACCAAATTTCTAAAGCTTCTACTCTCTTCTTGTTTAAACTATTTATCGTCCATGTTTCACTTCTATGTGTGGCTAAACTCCACACAAATACTTTGAGAAAAGACTTCGTGATACATAAATCTATACTCGATGTTAACAAATTTCTCTTCTTCAGAAACGCTTTCCTTGCCGTAGCCAGTCTACATCTTTTATCCTCTCTACTTCGAGAATCATCAGTTATTTTGCTCCACAAATAGCAAAACTCATCTACTTCTTTAAGTGGCTCTTTTCCTGATCTAATTCCCTCAGTCACCTGATTTAATTCGATTACATTCCATTATCCTCGTTTTGCTTTTGTTGATGTTCATCTCGTATCCTCCTTTCAACAACCTGTCCATTCAGTTCAACTGCTCTTCTGTCTGTGACAGAATTACAAATTACAGTGTCATCGGCAAGACTCAGCATTTTTCTTTCTTCTCAGTGGATTTTAATTCCTACTCTGAATTTTTCTTTTGTTTCCTTTACTGCTTGGTCAATACACAGATTGAATAAAAACGGCCATAGATTACAAACCTGTCTCACTCCCTTCTCAACCACTGCTTCCCTCGAGTCCACCTGGTATCTGTACAGATTGTAATTAGCCCATCGCTCCTTGTATTATACCCCTGTTACCTTCAGAACTTTACACAGAATATTCGAGTAAACATTGTCAAAAGTTTTCTACATGTCTACAAATGCTAGAAACGTAGATTTGTCTTTCCTTAATCTATGATAAGTGGTAGGGTCAGTATCGTCTCGCGCGGGCCAACATTTCTACGGTCTCCAAACTGATATCCCCCACGTTCGGCTTCTATCAGTTTTTCCGTTTGTCTGTAAAGAATTCGCCTTAATATTTTGCTGCCATGACTTATTAGACTGATAGTTCGGTAATTTTCACACCTGTCGACACCTGCCTTCTCTGGGATTTGAACTGCTGTATTCTTCATGAAGTCTGAGGGCATTTCGTCTGTCTCATACATGTTGCTCACAAGATGGTAAAATTTTGTCATTGGTGGCTCTCCCAAGGCTATCAGTAGCTCTAATGGAATGTTGTCTATTCCTGGGACCTTTCATTGATTTAGGTCTTTCAGTGCTCCGTCAAATACTTCACGCAGTATCATATCTCCCATCTCGTCTTCATCAACATCTTTCTCCAGTTCTATAATACTGTCCTCAAGTACATCGCACTTGTGTAGATAGTTCTTCCATCCTTCTGGTTTTCCGTCTTTGCCTAGGACTGGTTTTCTATCTGAGCTTTTGATATTCATACAGGTGGTTCTCTTTTCTCAAAAGGTCTCTTTAATTTTTCTTTAGCCAGTACCTATCTTATCCCTAGCGATATATGCCTCTATTTCTTTACATTTGTCCTCTAGCCATCCTTGCTTAGCCATTTTGCACTTCCCCTGTTGATCTAATTTTTGAAACTTTTGTACCCCTTTTCGCCTGCTTCCTTTACTGCATTTTTATATTTCCTCCTCTCATCAATTAAACTCAATAGCTCTTCTGTTTCTAAAGGATTTCTACTTGAAAATGGTTGAAATAACCCTGAGCAATATGGGATTCAACATCTGAGGTCATCATTCCCCTAGAACTTAAAACTACTTAAACCTAACTAACCTAAGGACATCACCCACATCCATGCCCGAGGCAGGATTCGAACCTGCGACCGCAGCGGTAGCGCGGTTCCAGACTGAAGCGCCTAGAACCGCTCGGCGACGCCGGCAAGTAATTCCTACCAGCCCTCACCTTTTTACTTACTTGATCGTCTTGATCGCTTATAGCTACCTGTTCTTCTTATTCTGTGTTTCTTTCCTTTGTATTTGCTCTCTCTTAAACTCTCTACAGCCTCGTGTTCTTTCAGTTTATTCTGGTTCCATCTCCTTAAATTCCTATCTTTGTTCAGTTTCTTCAGTTTTAATCTACAATTCATAACCAATAAATTGAGGTCACAGTCAACATCTCCCACTGGAAACGTGTTACAATTTAAAGTGTAGTTCCTAAATCTCTGTCTTCCCATTATATAAACTATATGAAATTTTCCAGTGTCTCCAGGCCTCTTCCACATATATAAACTTCTTTCGTCAGTCCCCTAGAACTTAGAACTACTTAAACCTAATTAACCTGAGGACAACACACACATCCGTGCCCGAGGCAGGATTCGAACCTGCTGAAGAGCCAAGAACCGCTCGGTCACACCGACTGGCTAGTTCTTTTTTTTTTAATTATTATTACAGCTACTGCTGCATTACCCCTATTTGATTTTGTATTTACAGCCCTGCATTCACCTGATCAGAAGTCTTGTTCCTCTTGTCACCGAAATTCACTAGTTCCCACAATATCTAACTTTAAGTTTTCCATTTTTCTTTTCAAATTTTCTAGCCTACCTGCCTGATTAAGGGATCTGACATTCCACCCTCTGATCTTTAGAATGCCAGTTTTGTTTCTCCTGATAAAGAGATCATGCTGAGTAGTCCGCGCCAGGAGATTCGAGTGAGGGCTATTTTACCTCCGGAATATTTTAGTCAAGAGGACGCCATCATCATTTAATCATAAAGTAAGGATGCATGCTCTCGGGAAAAACTATGGCTGTAGTTTCCCTTGCTTTTAGCCGCTAGCTGTACCAGCACTGCAAGGCCTTTTTGGTTAATGTTACAAGGCCAGATTAGTCAGTCATCCAGACTGTTGCCCCTGCAAGTTTTGAAAAGGCATCTGCCTGTCTTCAGGAACCATACGTTTGTGTGGCCTCTCAACAGCATAGGAGAGGTGTATATACTGCTGGTAGATCGTCTGATTCAGATTATTTGTTGTTAGGTCCATTACGTTCTGTGTTATGTCGGTATATGGACCTCCCATTTCGAGTAGTAGCAACCTGCTACCAGATATATCAGCCTCGTCCGACGGACTATCACCATTAACAGTTCCACATGTTCTCACTGTATGAAAAACTCCAAGAGATTTACACGGAGTGTGGTGGTGAATAACTTTAGACCACCATCGCTATTCTCGTTGATGGCCGAACACCGTGGATGAGACTTTGTTCCACCACCGGGATACAAATCGGCTACCTCCGAGTCGATCGCCATTGCGGCGACACCATCTACGGACGCGGAGGAGGAAAATGTTCTCAGTGATTCATCGCCAATCGTGTATTCATACAACAATGTGTATCACCTTTCTCGGTTTCCATCGCTGGGGGTAGAATGAAACTACGGCACCTGAATCGCCTCGTATTGTGTGTTGTTTTGCTCTGTATACAAGACTAGGGTACCTGGATCATTACCAGTATCTACTCTGTGATAATTACCATATACACCTTAGTGTGTTACTGCACCGTGGAGTTCTTGGTACAACAATTTTAACAAACAATAAGAGCCCAAATTTAATTGCTTTTACTGGTTCTACATGTAACCTAAACTCTAATGAATTTAACAGTGAAACGGCTAACGCTAGTTGCACCTTGGACCAACACATTCAGTTCAGAGGGCTGTAACCGTTTGCTTTATCATGACCATAGTTCAGCTATTATTAAACATTGTTGTAGTAAAGCTACAGTAATTCTTCCTGCAAATCTTTTTTTTTTCATTGTTTGATATCATTATTTGATATGGGGTGCAACGCAATCTGCAAGTAAGGATACGGAGAGGTGATCCTGTTACATTGATCTCAAGCTGATGTCCTTTATAATCATCTACATTTCTGAGCCTAAAATGCTTCTTTCAACATGAAGTTATAAACGTGTCATTGATTCCAGGTAGGTAATTATGATTCAGTTGAAGATAAGAGTTATGAAGTTTACGTTATTTGGTTTCCTACGGGCAAAAGCCACTTCACTCTCAATATAGAGTCGAGGCATGCTATAAATTCAATGGATTTCCACGTATCAGCATGCAACATAACATTCATACATGTACACGTTAAACATGCACGACAAAAGAAGGTGGCTTTAAGCGTGGTTAGTATTCGGACTAATTGGGCCAGCTTCCATTGTAAGAAACCCAAGAGAAACGGAAGCTTCTGATGTGCTTTACATACATGCACAGTGATAAATACAAACATTGTGTTATACACTATCATTCAGTCAATGTATCTGATGTCGTCCAGCGAACCAAGTTCGTGTGGATTGACTCAACAAATAAAATCTACCACGAAGTTCAATATTTGACATAAAGTAATAAATTTAGCTTTCACGGGATATTGTTACACACAAAGGGATTTAAACTAACGGCTGCGACGGGCAGGGCTTAACGAACAAACAAGGGCGGGTGTACAGGGAATCCGTTAGCATTCACAAAAGCAACGCACCGATAATTACCAAGTTATTAATACATGGCTGATGGCCGACAAAATTGTTACATCGCACTGCAGGAAATTAAACACTTGAATAACTCTCGATTTATGTACCACGTCAGCTACTGCTAAATATGTAGCCTAACCCCACTGTAACCGCTTTTTAGAGATTGGGTATACAGAAACGACTCTTAGGTTAAATTCTGTAGTACGAAATGATCCAAGAGCCAAAAAACGGTAGTTGTATTTCGAAGTAATAGTTACTTAAAATTTTACAAAGAGTACGTAAAGAAGACACGAAAAAGCTGCGTTTTGTTTTGAATATAATATATAAACCTATGCGTAGCATTGTTAGCTCTCTTGAGTCTGTTTTCAATGATGCATGTCCGCAGTCTTCCATGGTAGTCAGAAGTTAGAGATTATAAGCCTAATTAATTATCATTCTGGTAACTAGATTACACATTGGAGTGGTGGATAATAGATTATTTTGAGATATTGAGACAGAAAATAGTTGGCCCTTATCATACTAATATCTTTTCCGATCGTTGTCCAGGGTATTCTGCTAATAAATGAGCCGTGAGATATAGCGCCCGTGAAAAGACTAAATCTGTGCTGAACAGACATAGAAATAACTCTAACTTCTAATTAATATCGTGAAAATTAAGAACCTTAGACATTGTAAAACTAGAGACATATTTATGATTTATCAGATATTAACGGTAAACGACAGTTCCATGGGAAATCATATCTTTGGTGATAGGAACGCAAAGGAATGTGGTACGTGTTGACTGTTATTGTAGAAAAACGATACACACTAGGATAAACTCCTTTCTCATTGATTCCACAGTACCATTTCTCATTAATGTAAGACGTGAACTGTGTCAATAAAACAGAATATATACGAGACTACCTCAGTGTTTTCTAAATAACAAAAATCAGCTACTACATAGACAATTATATCTGTGAATATCCAAGGGTTATTGAGAAAAGCTGATAAACCTGTTACAGATACACTCCCGGAAATTGAAATAAGAACACCGTGAATTCATTGTCCGAGGAAGGGGAAACTTTATTGACACATTCCTGGGGTCAGATACATCACATGATCACACTGACAGAACCACAGGCACATAGACACAGGCAACAGAGTATGCACAATGTCGGCACTAGTACAGTGTATATCCACATTTCGCAGCAATGCAGGCTGCTATTCTCCCTTGGAGACGATCGTAGAGATGCTGGATGTAGTCCTGTGGAACAGCTTGCCATGCCATTTCCACCTGGCGCCTCAGTTGGACCAGCGTTCGTGCTGGACGTGCAGACCGCGTGAGACGACGCTTCATCCAGTCCCAAACATGCTCAATGGGGGACAGATCCGGAGATCTCGCTGGCCAGGGTAGTTGACTTACACCTTCTAGAGCACGTTGGGTGGCACGGGATACATGCGCACGTTCATTGTCCTGTTGGAACAGCAAGTTCCCTTGCCGGTCTAGGAATGGTACAACGATGGGTTCGACGACGGTTTGGATGTACCGTGCATTATTCAGTGTCCCCTCGACCATCACCAGAGGTGTACGGCCAGTGTAGGAGATCGCTCCCCACACCATGATGCCGGGTGTTGGCCCTGTGTGCCTCGGTCGTATGCAGTCCTGATTGTGGCGCTCACCTGCACGGCGCCAAACACGCATACGACCATCATTGGCACTAAGGCAGAAGCGACTCTTATCGCTGAAGACGACACGTCTCCATTCGTCCCTCCATTCACGCCTGTCGCGACACCACTGGAGGCGGGCTGCACGATGTTGGGGCGTGAGCGGAAGACGGCCTAACGGTGTGCGGGACCGTAGCCCAGCTTCATGGAGACGGTTGCGAATGGTCCTCGCCGATACCCCAGGAGCAACCGTGTCCCTAATTTGCTGGGAAGTGGCGGTGCGGTCCCCTACGGCACTGCGTGGGATCCTACGGTCTTGGCGTGCATCCGTGCATCGCTGCGGTCCGGTCCCAGGTCGACGGGCACGTGCACCTTCCGCCGACCACTGGCGACAACATCGATTTACTGTGGAGACCTCAATCCCCACGTGTTGAGCAATTCGGCGGTACGTCCACCCGGCCTCCCGCATGCCCACTATACGCCCTTCGCTCAAAGTCCGTCAACTGCACATACGGTTCACGTCCACGCTGTCACGGCATGCTACCAGTGTTAAATGACTGCGATGGAACTCCGTATGCCACGGCAAACTGGCTGACACTGACGGCGGCGGTGCACAAATGCTGCGCAGCTAGCGCCATTCGACGGCCAACACCGCGGTTCCTGGTGTGTCCGCTGTGCCGTGCGTGTGATCATTGCTTGTACAGCCCTCTCGCAGTGTCCGGAGCAAGTATGGTGGGTCTGACACACCGGTATCAATGTGTTCTTTTTTCCATTTCCAGGAGTGTAGATAATAGGATTTAACGAAGAATCAAATTATTTTGGGGACAAAAATTAGAAAAATTGACTGGAACCCTATTGCTATGTTATTCCCGAGTAATAAATAAAATAACTGTTTTTAGATCCGTCGTGCTTTAAAGTGTATGAAATAGTTCTGGAAACAGAAAATCAGATCAATTTTCAACTGCTATTTCACACAATTACATTTACAACGTGATTCAGCGATGTTTTATGCCCGATCCACACCGCAGGGAATGGTTCTTAACTAGCCGGGACAATATACAGTATAGACTATCCTTTGCCGGCCGAGGTGACCGAGCGGTTCTAGGCGCTTCAGTCCGGAACCGTGTGACTTCCACGGCCGCAGGTTCGAATCCTGCCTTGTGCATGCATGTGGGTGATGTCCTTAGGTTAGTTAGGTTTAAGTAGTTCTAAGTTCTAGGGGACTGATGACCTCAAATGTTGAGTCCCATAGTGCTCAGAGCCATTTGAACTATTTTCAACCACAAACTTTTGAGATCAACTCCGCTGCCGGGGGGAAGCGGCGAAGCGATATTTGTGCAGTGGCGACGATGATGGGTAAGCGGGCATACCACTAACGAAGAAACAAGTTAAAATCGAACGAAAATTCTCAGAAAAGGGTGTATAAAATTTCAAACAATCAATTTTTAATATGCTTTTACACACTATGATGTCTCACGTCTTCTTGTTCAATCTGCCTGGAGGGTCTCTCCTTTTGGTTTAAGTCATCTGACATCCTCGGTTCTGGACTTTGTCATTGTTTCCCGAGATCTACAAGTAATCTGTTTGCTTAGGGTTCCAGTCAGGTTTTACTTTGACAAAGCCCACTATACTCAATCTTTTGCTAGACTCTCACTTTTCTATATCAAATCAAACTTCATGCAATCACACACTCACGGAATCTGGGATCTGTGTGGGAAGCGTAACATTAATATAAAACACAGAAGGCCCCATTTTCATATCCAAAGGCCTTATTTTGTAAATAGCTCGTCTGTGTGTTGGCAGCGCCGTAGACTGTGTTTATATCGCTGACAGCGCTCTGCGCCCTCGGCAAGAGATTCTGTGGTTGGACGGACTAGCGGTTCAGTGGTGCAAATGGTTCTGAGCACTATGGGACTTAACATCTGTCGTCATCAGTCCCCTAGATCTTAGAACTACTTAAACCTAACCAACCTAAGGACATCACACAACACCCAGCCATCACGAGGCAGAGAAAATCCCTGACCCCGCCGGGAATCGAACCCGGGAACCCGCACGTGGGGAGCGAAAACGCTACCGCACGACCACGAGATGCGGGCACGGACTAGCGGTTACCGAGTGGATAGAGAAGTGTATGAACATGTTTGTCTTATTGGGTACTCTGTGTTGGTAGAATATGAAATGTAAAGTGAGATAAAATTTCTTATAAGACAAGATGTAAGGAAAGGTGTGATAAATCGTGGAAATGGCTGTGAACACTATGGGACACAACATCGATGGTCATGAGTCTCCTAGAACTTAGAACTACTTAAACCAAACTTACCTAAGGACATCACACAACACCCAGTCAGTTTCTGGAAAACATGTTCGTATTTACTTAGTAAGACTGCCCGTCAACGTCACCTGCAATTAACCCGTAGACGTCCCAGTCTGTGCACGGTTGTGCTGTAAACAGCTGATGTTGCATGATATGGGTATTTCCGTGCTACTGAAAGCAGACTACATCTACATATATACTCCACAGTCCACCATACGGTGAGTTGCGGAGGGTACATCGTACCACAATTAGCATCTTCTCTCCATATTCCAATCCCAAACAGAACGAGGGAAAAATGACTGCCTATATGCCTCTGTACGAGCCCTAATCTCTTTTCTCTTATCTTTGTGGTCTTTCCGCGAAATATAAGTTGGCGGCAGTAAAATTGTACTGCAGTCAGCCTCAAATGCTGGTTCTCTAAATTTTCTCAGTAGCGATTCACGAAAAGAAATCCTCTTTCCTTCAGAGACTCCCACCCGAGTTCCTGAAGCATTTCCGTAGCACTCGCGTGATGATCAAACCTACCAGTAACAAATCTAGTAGCCCGCCTCTGAATTTGCTTCTATGTTCTCCCTTAATCCTACCTTATAGGGATCCCAAACGCTCGAGCAGTAATCAAGAATAGGTCGTCATGGTGTTTTATAAGCGGTCTCCGTTATAGGTGAACCACATCTTCCCAAAATTCTACCAATGAACCGAAGACGACTATCCGCCTTCCTCACAACTGCCATTACATGCTTGTCCCACTTCTCATCGCTCTGCATTGTTACGCCCAAATATTTAATCGACGTGACTGTGTCAAATTCAACACTACTAATGGAGTATTCAAACATTACGGGATTCTTTTTCCTATTCATCAGCATTAATTTACATTTATCTATATTTAGAGTTAGCTGCCATCCTTCACATCAATCACAAATCCTGTCCAAGTCATCTTGTATACTCCTACAGTCACTCAACGGCGACACCTTCCGGTACACCACAGCATCATCAGCAAACAGCCGCACATTGCTGTCTACCCTACCCAAAAGATCATTTATGTAGTTAGAAAACAACAGTGGACCGACCACACTACCCTGGGGCACTCCAGATGATGCCCTCACCTCCGATGAAAACTCACCATCGAAGACAACGTACTGGGTTCTATTACTTACGAAGTCTTCGCTCCACTCACATATTTGAGAACCAATCCCATATGCTCGTACCTTAGTTAGGAGCCGGCAGTGGGCACCGAGTCGAACGCTTTCCGGATGTAAAGGAATACGGCAACCGTCTGATACCCTTAATCCATGGTTCGCAAGATATCATGTGAAAAAAGGGCGAGTTGCGTTTCGAAAGGAGCGATGCTTTCTAAGGCCCTGCTTATGCATGGACATAACTTCTCTGTCGCAAGCAAATTCATTATATTCGACCTTAAAATATGTTCGAGAATCCTGCAACAAACCGATGTTAAGGATGTTTGTTGTTGTTGTGGTCTTCAGTCCTGAGACTTGTTTGATGCAGCTCTCCATGCTACTCTATCCTGTGCAAGCTTCTTCATCTCCCAGTACCTACTGCAACCTACATCCTTCTGAATCTGTTTATTGTATTCATCTCTTGGTCTCCCTCTAGGACTTTTACCCTCCGCGCTGCCCTCCAATACTAAATTGGTGATCCCTTGATGCCCCAGAACATGTCCTATCAACAGACCCCTTCTTCTAGTTAAGTTGTGCCACAAACTTAAGGATATTGGTCTGTAATTTTGAGGGTCCGTCCTTCTACCCTTCTTATATACAGGTGTCGCCTGCGCTTTCATCCAATCGCTCGGGACTTTACGTTGAGCAAGAGATTCGCGATAAATGCAAGCTAAGTAAGGAGCCAATGCAGTAGAGTACTCTCTGTAAAACCGAATTGGAATCCCATCACTATTTTCAAACCATTCAGCTGATTCACAACCCCAGAGATGTCTATCACTGTGTCCTCCATACGGGAATCTGTACGAGACTCAAAGGGTGTATGATTGTGCGATCCTCCTGCGTGAAAGATTTCTAAGATGCTAAATTTAAAATTTCAGATTTCATTTTTCTGTCTTCCATTGCTAGGCCAGACGGATAAGTGAGTGACTGGATAAAAGCCTTCGACCCGCTTACCAATTTTACGTAAGAGCAGAATTTCCTTGTGTTTTCAGAAAGACCTTTTGCTAAGGTAAGACGGTGGTAGTGGTTGTATGCTTCGCGCATCGCTCCTTTCTACAGCATCACGAATCTCTACTAACTTCTGCCTGTCCTCTTTCTCCCGATATTTCTTGTACCGCGAGTGCAACTGTCTTTGCTTCCTGAGCATTCCCCGAATTGCGCTGTGAAACCACGGTGGGTCTTTTCGTTCGTAACCCACTTTTTCGGTACATACTTCTCCAATGCTAGATTAAAAATGTGTTTAAAATTTGCCCGTAATTCTTCCATGTCCATCGTACCCGAAGCAGATAAAGTCGATTCATTTACTAAGTGGGATGCTAACAACTGCTTATCTGCTCTTTCTAGTAAGAATACTCTCCTAGCCTTCTTGACCGACTTTTTAGCTTTCGTAGCCACAGTGGTAATGACAACATCATGATCACTAATCCCCGTCTCAACACTGACACCGTCGATGAGGTCTCATCGTTTCGTGGCTTCCAGATTACGCTTTGGCTGTCGATTTAGCTCCTCAAGACAGTTTTAGGATAATGTGTTCGAAAGTAATTCATACGATGGCTTGTCTGTACCACCTGTAATGAATCCATAGACATCTCAGTGTATACTAGGTAGGTTGAAGTCGCCTCCGACTAATGTAGCATGATCCGGGTACTTCTGCGATACAGAGTGTAAAACTCCCTTTTAATGATTCTAGAACTGTCTCAGTGGAACCTGGTGGCCGGTAGTAACACCCAACAATTAACTTTATTTCTCCTAGCCATGTTAAAAGTGTCCAGATAACTTCACAATCACACTCTACTTCGACCTCAGTAGACACAATATTTTTGTCAACTGCAATGAAGACACCACCTCCTACGGTGTCCACTCTGTCTTTCCGATACATGTTCCAACCCTCACTAAATATTTCAGAACTTCGTATCTCAGGGTTCAGCCAAGTCTTAGTTCCGAGAATAATTTGCGCGCCACACGCTTCCTGGAGGGCAGTAAATTCAGGAACATTATTCTGAACACACTGAAAATGTACTGCTAATATCGTGATAGCCGAAGTGTCTTTACACTGAGTGCGTCCTGATTTCCCTGCCTGCACGTCGACCTCGCACTACAGCCTAGCCTAAAAAACCCCATGTGCACGCCGTAAGTACTCTGCTACCCGAGTAGCCGCTTCCTTTGCGTAGTGCACCCGTGACCTATCTAGAAATGGCTGAAGTCTAGAAATCTGCAGCCAAGACCGTCACACAGTCGACGAAGCCTCTGTGTGAGACCCTCCACTCGGCTCCAAACCAAACTTCCCTCGAAAGTTTCATGACGTAAATAGATGGCTGGTAGAAACATTGGACAACTAACTTGAGTTGAGCTAGACCTCTTACACCAGTCCAGATATCTTCGCAGCCAGACTCAGTTTCGACCTCATTTTTTCGAATGCAACGAACACTCACCTACTACGGCATCTAATCTGTTTTCCGGGCCGGCGCAGTGTGGCCGTGCGGTTTAGGGCGGCATGGCACGGATTGCGCGGCCCCTCCACCCGCAGGTTCAAGACCACCCTTGGGCATGGGTGTGTTTGTTCTAAGAAAAAGTTAGTTTAAGCAGTATGTAAGCCTAGTGACCGATGACCTCAGCAGTTTGGTCCCTTAGGAATTCACACACATATGAACTTTGTTTTCCGGTACATCATCCCTGCCTCGCTAACTATTTCAGAGCTTTCAATTTCGGATTTTAACCAGATCGCTTTTCTGAGAACAGTTTTTGTGCGACAGCTTTACTAGGTGGCAGTAAATTCAGGAATTTTTTTAAGAATACTTCGACGCTCTCATGTGAAGGAACGGTAACGTTTTTTAAGTGTTCGCTAATGTGTAACTGAGTCAGGAGATGGGTACCAACCCGGTATTCACCTAGGCGGTTGTGGGTAACCACCAAAACACCTCATCCATGCCGGCCAGCACACCGGTCCTCGTAGTTAACCCTTTGGGTGATTCGAGCCGCTGGCCAGTGCGCCTAGCCGAATCCCACGGCGTGTTATTTTGATGGGCTATGCCGCCTGGTCACATTACAGTCATACCCAGATCACTTCTGGAAGCAAAGTAACACATTGTAATGGTCCTATTTTAATTTTGGTATTCAAGAAAAGTGATGTAAGCTACATTTTTACTCGATGTGTCTGATTTCACATGTGTATACTGTATACTTTGCAAGCAGCAGCTTCAAATAGTCGACATGTTACACTGCAGAGGTTCTGAGAACAAGCAGGGTAATCTCTTGTTGCTAATAGCACTGTCGTGGCAGTAAACATTCTGAGCAGCTGGCGAGAGTGTCGTATGTTGGCCAAATTACTGAGCGGATCGAAATGGAGCACAGTGATAACGATACAGAGAGGAATAAATTGTGAATTTTGATTTTCTAAAGATTAACTGGACAAGTGAAGAGTTTTTTTTAGGTTAAGTGTCGCTCCATCGCTTGCTTGCGCATGATTATGAGGTGTGTGAATAAAGTAAGGTTTTAGTGGAATCACTCTTTATTGGTTTAGATTACTTGCATTTATTATCCGGATTAGAATAAGCCTAAAATTTTCAATTTGCATTACTTTAACAAAGAGATACTAGATCTTAGCGCTACTTTTCAACTTTCAATAATTAATCTTGGCAGAGATGTACTTGTTATAAAAGATAATTTTTGTTAAAGATGATATGCGAGTAAGACAATGCGTTTCAATTTTTGCTCCGAGAGAGATGGCGCAGTGGCTTGCACACTGGACTCGCATTCGGGAGGACGACGATTCAGACCCGTGTCCGTCCATCCTGATTTAGGTTTTCCGTAATTTCCCTAAATCGTGTCCGACAAGTGATGGGATGGTTCCATTGAAAGAGAAGGGCCGATTTCCTTACCCTTTCTTTTGCTCCGTCCCTAATGACCTCGTTATCGACGGGACTAACCATTAATCTCCTCAATTTTTGCAATACAGCTTTTTGTTTTAATGTCAGTATTCCATCAAGTATTTAACCAGTTTTAAATTCCAGAATGGTGCCTTCTACGAAAGAATTTTGCTTTTTGTTTATTTGTGTAACCGCATTGCACTCTGCGGAACGCAGTGACAATAAGCGACATGGGAAACTCTCTAACGCAGCACCCTTAGATACAGTGGTAAGGTGGCACAGTGAGTGGCCCGCCCGAACCTGAACACAGGCCAAGCATAAAAGCAGGAAAAATGCATAATGAACTGTTAAAAAAAGGAAAATCGAAACAGTGAATGGTGCAACTCAAGATGTACAACATCGTGAAGATTCGAATAAACATGTCGTCGTGATTACGTGGTCACGATATTGGAATGCGCAGAGGTAGAACTGTATTCAAATCTCCGTCGTAACCCATATACCTCTTTAACAAAAATATGAACTTTGTGTCCAGTCGTTAACGTGTCTTTCCGCTGCAATCAATCTGTGTCTGTCTCGTTGTGTTAAGTCCATTTGCAACAGCTGGGTGGAAGATAGGGGCCTTCATACGTACTTACATCGTACACTAAAGAGCCAAAGGAACTAGTATACATGCCTAATATCATGTAGGGCCCCGAGAGCACGCAGAAATGTCGCAACACGACGTAGCATGGACTCGAATAATGTCTGAAGAAGTGGTGGAGGCAACTGCCACCATGAATCCTGCAGAACTGTTCATAAATCTGTAAGAGTACGAGGGGGTGGAGACTTCTTCTAAACAGTAAGTTGCAAGGCATCCCGGATATGGTCAGTAATGTTCATGTCTGAAGAGTGTGCTGATCAACGGAAGTGTTTAAACTCAGTCGAGTGTTCCAGGAGCCACTCGTCGCAATTCCGGACGTGTTGGGTGTGGCATTGCCCTGCTGTAGTTGCCGAAGTCCGTTGTAATTCACAATGGACATGAATGGATCAGGTGATCAGACAGGATGCTTAGGTACGTATTACCTACCAGGGTCGTATCTAGATGTATCAGGGGCCCCATATCACTCCAACTTCACACACACCACGCCATTACAGGGCCTCCACCAGCTTTGACAGTCCCCTGCTGACATGCAGGGTCCATGGATTCATGAGGTTGTCTCCATACCCGTAAACGTTCTGAAACGAGACTAGTCCGATCATTCAGTCAATGTATCTGATATCGTCCAGCGAATCTACCAAGAATGTTCAATACTTGACATAAAGTAATAAATTTAGCTTTCACGGGATATTGTTCCACACAAAGGGATTTAAACTAACGGCTGCGACGGACAGGGCTTAACGAACAAACAAGGGCGGGTGTACAGGGAGTCCGTTAGCTTTCACAAAAGCAACGCACCGATAATTACCAAGTTATTAATACATGGCTGATGGCCGACAAAATTGTTATATCGCACTGCAGGAAATTAAACACTTGAATAACTCTCGATTTATGTACCACGTCAGCTACTGCTAAATATGTAGCCTAACCCCACTGTAACAGCTTTTTAGAGATTGGGTATTCAGAAACGACTCTTAGGTTAAATTCTGTAGTACGAAATGATCTGAAACGAGTCTAGTCCGATCAGGCATCATGTTTCTAGTCATCAACAGCCAATAGCGGTGTTGACGGGCCCACGCAAGGCGTAAAGCTTTGTGTCGTGCAGTCGTCAAGGGTACACAAGTGGGCGTTCCGCTCCGAAAGCACATATCGACGATTTTTCGTTGAATGGTTAGCACGCTGATACTTTTCGATGGCCGAGCATTGAATACTGTAGCAAATTTGCGATATCGTTGCACTTCTGTCACGCTAAACGATTCTGTTCAGCCGTCGTTGGTCCCGTTCTTGCAGCATCCTTTTCCGTTCGTTGCGATGTCTGAGATGTGATGTTTTACCGGATTCCTGATATTCACGGTACACTCATGAAATGGTCGTACGGGAAAATCCCCACTTCAAAGCTACCTCGCAGATACTGTGTCTCACAGCTCGTCCACCGACTATAACACCACTTTCAAACTTACTTAAATCTTGATCACCAGCCTTTGTAGCCGCAGTAACCCGTCTAACAGCTTCAACAGATACTTGTTGTCGTATATATATATATATATATATATATATATATATATATATATATATATATATATATATATATATATTTGAATACGCATGTGTATACCAGTTTCTTTGTGCGCTTCAGTGATTTGTTCTACACAAGTACCACATGGTATGTTTTGGCTCTTGACTTTCTTTGTTGTATATAGTTCACACCTATTTCTTTGTTGGTTTCATTTCTGTGAGAGGTCTAAGCGAGATCTCGCCAGCTCTCAGTATTCACCACATTTACTTTCAATGGTAATTCCTTCTTACAACATGACTCATATGCCAAAACGTATGTATAAAATGAGAAATGCCTGGACTACAGAAAGAGAACAGATACGTTATTAACCGGACGGACGGTTCATAAATTTGTGGAAAAAATGGGGTACAAGGGAGATTTGAGCACGGATCTCCCGATTTGCAATGTGGGATGGTGAACCACCAGCTCATAGGCTCATTCTCCATAGAACACTGACCGCGAGCAAGTATCGCACCCACCGAACAGACCATCTTCCACAGGTGCTAGAAGCCATTTATTGCAGACTAGGAGGAAGTACGACACATGTTTTCTAAATCCTTGTATTAGAAGCAGAGGACCTGTAATTAGGCCTGCTCGTCCCCTGATTTACGCGTGCAGACATTTTTCTGTCGTGAAAGCTGAAAGACGTTGTCTAGAAGGAGTTCAAATTACAGCCGATGATATGCAACTACGTATTATTGCAGCCTGCTCAGACATCATTACTAAAATGCTAGCACGTGCGCAGCAGTCGTTCTGTACCAAACTGGAAGCGTTTCTTGCCGCTTCCGGAAATCATTTTGAACACAACCTGTCATGGTCAGCTATCTCGTTAGTGGTCGGAATCCACATAACAAACTTATGCACTTGTGTTATTCTGTAGTTTATGCTACCTCAGGTGTTGTACTATTGTCTGTGCGGGAACTTTTCCGAGTACATTTCGTAAACGACTCGCACTAGAACCCTACAAAAACCACCACTGACAATCCATTTAAAAAAGTGAATTTGAACAAAAAAAAACACTTTCTAAGTGTTACCGGCATCTATTGATAGGCTAACAACACGAGATCTTGACTACCAATCAATTCTGTGAAGATCGCACATCAATAGCATTTTCTGTTTCCGCAGTATTCGCCGTGCTAGTTTTAAGTGAGTCACACTTTGTATTTTCATTCTACTTTAGTTTTATCAACATTTTTGGCAATAAATTTTGGTTTTCCTTGATTATTCAGTGGATTACATCGAAATATGATCAAATTTCCTATTTTTGCAGGCTTTATATGTAATCACTTAGCGTATTATTGCTATGAAAAAGTGAAGTTTACATAGGACAATAAGAGCACTTCCCAAATCTCATCCCATTGCCTACACTAGCAGAAATTCGAAGAGCCTCCTCTAAGCTGGAGCAAAGAACAGACTACGAGCGAGAAAGTGAGCTAAATGCTTATTATCTAAAATAGGAATAATTTCTGGTCCTGCGAGAAAAGGGCTCCAACGCCGCCGCGCCGAGCTCTTGGAAACTTTCCAGCGGACTGTTTCTTTCTTCCTCTAGATTTATTTTCAGCAGAAAGAGCAGTGATAGAAATGGCCCGAATTGAATTCCGAGACAAAGATTGCATCACGAATCACTGGATACCAGCCAAGGGAGCTCAGACATAAATTAATCTCGTCTTCCAGGAGGCCTTTGCAAAATGTTTATCCTAAGGGTAGTACACTATCTTGATGGAATCTGAACAGCAATCGACTTAATATATTTTCATTTTGAGTTGCTGGTAAGGCCTCCGGTTTAAGAAGTGTGAGTGTCTTATAAAATAATGGAAGCTCTCCTTCGTCTGTAAGAGTATGCGAGGGGATTCTTGAAGGAGCATAAGATCTTCTACAGAAAAAAAGAGTTAGTAATAAAGTATATGACACAGTAAGTAACAGTGAAAAGGACTGGTACATTTACTTTCTCTTTTCCGTTCTTTCATTCTTTCTTGGCAAGTGAGACTACGGAAGAACCATAAGTCAGTTCTGCACATACTATAGCCCACAGATTACTGTGTGAGCTAAATAATAATAATAATCATTCTACTGCAGGTGGGCTTTTAACAACGTACCTTGCAATATCAAAATACTTTATGATCGCTTTTCTTTCGTAAGGTACCAAATTATTATTACCTGCAAGAAATAAAGATTTGATCACAGAAATGTTTTTTAAAATCATTTGATGTTCAGCGGATTCAATCTTATAGGGCTCCAAGTTGTTTCACTGTTTTCATTTGCATTCACTTAATAGCGTAAATTTGTTTTTTGCTATATTTGGTTCCATACCATTCCGTTCTTACTTCCAACCGAGTGAGGTGGCAAAGTGGCTGGCACACTGGACTCCCATTCTGTTGGACGACGGTTCAAACACGCGTTCAGCCATCTTGATTTACTTATTTCGTGATACCCCTAAAAGGTTTCAGGCAGATGCCAGGAGGGTTCTTCTGAAAGGAAAAGGCCGAATTTCTTCCCCACCCCTCTCTAATCTTAAGAAATTACTTCTTTCTTGTAATATTATAATTATGCCAGATTTTATTCTTTAATTTTTTACATTACTTGCTGTTATCCCTTGCATTTGACTTGTATTGGCCAATGAATTCTTGTTCTTTAAGGTATCCAGGATCGTGATTCAAAATTAAAACTATTTTCGGTGAAATTTTGTAAACTGAGACTTCATGTGGTTATGAACCCAATTCATAGAGTACTGAAAGTTATTTGCTCTGACTCTGCCGTTCGTTCGTTCATGAGCATAAAAATGTTTGCCTGCTTTTTACACAAAACAGACTGTACTGTCCTCTGTCATAAAAAGTTTTAACTGGAATTACTATTGCAAACTGTGTTTCTCAGTGCACAAATTTACATAAAGACTATTGTAACTGACGTTCGCTGTGCAGAAAATCAAGTCAAAGCTGTATCTCAAAAACTACACGCAAAATCAAACTGTGCCCTGCCCAGAAAAATTGAAACGTAGCAACACTATGAACACACACTATTCGCTGGCCCATTAAAAATCTGAATTACAAAGAAAATGCTTAGAATTTACTCTGTGGAAACACGAGTTGAGAAACGAAAGAACCAACATAATATGAAAATAACCTGACCTGAACAAGTACTCCATAGTCAGAAGCAATTACACAGCATGAAAAAATCGCGCCAGCTAAAATGTGCTAAAGTAAAACCAACCCACTGGGAGAAAGATTGGCGTGATTTTTTGATGCTAAGAAAAACTTGCTTGAAAAGAAAATACTGGTCCGTGAGTATAATGACAATGCAGTATTTTAAAGTCTTATTTCACAAGAACTTAAAACTCACAGAAACCAAAAACTTTCTTTACAAAAGTTTTATAACGCAATGCTTTTAGATTATGAGAACTGAAACGAAATACATTGATATGACCTAAATTGAGGTAGGGTGTTAGCCTGTTCCGTTGCAAGAATCTCTAACATTATCAGTATCCGCTAGCGAAAATTTTACCTTAAAAACTTATCCGTAATGCAAATCCATTATCTCTGTTCCATGAGTGCTGCATCTGTAAGTCTTTCCGTCACATTAATAATTCTTAGGATTATTGAGGGTAGGGTAAGCCGTGAGTGACTGGTTGATTGAGTTTTAGAGTATTTTTGGCGTAACGGTTTAGGTACCATATAGTGGCAAAAATTGCTCTATGATGTTCTGCTTCAGAATGGACAAAGGGAGGTGATGGACTACGCTACAAATGTAATATGATTTTTAATTTCGAAATGCAGATGTATCGAAAAGTGCAACTGAAGCGACGCAGCGACTCAGTGAGCTTTTCGAGAGCACATGCTGCTGGTACACGTTGGTGCGGCCATCTCCCATGTATTATATTTGGCTATGTCACAGCCGCAATGTTAGAATTTACTGAACCATTGCGTTCTCAGTTTGGCAGAGTTCAGAAGCGAATGTTATATTTTATAGATTAACTCTATGAAATGTGTGTTGTGAAGGAAGGAGGAGAATTTAAGGAATCTGTTGCCTCAGTACAGAATAAAGTGATAGACGTGCAATATGGCAAACAAGCGGTCTTGGGTGAGATTTCAGAATGTGTTAACGATAGTGAAAGATATGGGAACGACATAGGTAATCGTGAATGGGAGCTATCGGGATCGGATGGAGTATTAAGGCAAGGAGGTGTCCTGTCAGTTCAAAGTAAGAAAGAAATTCAAGATACGCCGTAGTTCCTTCTCGAACTCCAAGATACAGCAAACGTGTTGGAGATAAGAGACTTCCAGTTTTATCAGTTGTTGGTACCATCAATCTCTAACCAATTAGAAACGGCGCGTCAGGTAACTATGGATATGGAGACAGGGCCAACCCCAACGTATAAAATGTACATTGATTTTGTCGTTTCGTTTAATAGTTAACAGAGGGAGACCTCTACTCGCTGGTTAACGGGGATGTTAGAACTCGTTTCTTGGTTAATCCCCTCTGAGGAAATGTTCAGTATTTACTTCCCTGTTGAACTGAGTGATGCTAATTTGCTTGGACTCATGTATTCATTTTAGTCGATTATTCCCCACTAGCAATGCGCTAGTGACTGTCAACTACTGGAAGGGAACTTTTAATATTTATTGACCGCGTAGAAGTGGGATGCATCATAGTGCTGTTTGAGATAGACATTTTACTCTGGGTGGTTGTAAATAAAGTGCAGTTACTCACAGAGGTCCAGTATGGGCTGTGATTATCGTTTGGCAGCGAAACTTGTTAGATATTATAATGCGTTCGTGGGGAACCGATTTATAGTGGAAAAAAATAGTTCCAGTAATGGCTACCAGGTGTTTATCTTGCACTGTGAATGCAAGAACGAGGTATAGAAATATTTCAGCATGCAATGAATTATGAATGGGACATGGGCAGAAAAGGCCCAACAACTAGGAAAGTCGTGATGTTGATTTTATTACGAGCCGCCATTTACACAATCTATTCAGTATGAGTACCACAAACGTCGATCAGATGCTTTACAGTGCTTTATTTGCTCTTAGTGGCCAAAGTACATGATTCCACACTAACGCATTAGTATATCTACCAAGTTTCACAGCCATACGGTAATTACAGCTAATACTGAACCTCTGTGAGCAGCCGGACTTTAATTTTAAACATTTGGTACTACCGTCCGGAAGTGCACAAGAATACCCTGGCCAGTTTTATGGTTTCATTCAAAATTCATTCACCCATCTCCGAGCTGTGTTCTTTCAATGTGGATGGAAAAGATGGGCGCTGTCCAAAACCAAGACATGTGGAAACAGTCCAGGAAAAACTTTAAAATAAATAATGAAAGGATTAATCAACACCACAATGTTCGGGGATATCCCACGTCATTGAAGACAGATGATCAGAAATTTGTTAAAAAATTAGTGCGGTGAGCAACGGGGCGTCTAAAGTCTTAAGCAAGATTTGACACAGATTCAGGGTTCCTGTCCAAATCGCATGACTTCTCATTCGAGTTACCCTGCTGAAAAGGCATCCAGAAGATTTTTTTTAGCGTCAAATCACCCAGACCAAGGATGTCTAAGGGATTCTTTTCCTTCGTGAGACAAAAATTTTACCTTAGTGTTCCTATTGCAAAAATTCCACAGTGATACTCTACCGCAACGTCCCTTGGTATTTAGTGGGACGGTCCTGAGCCGAGAGTGTGATTTTATCGATTTCTGTACTTGAAGGAACTCCCTGCCTAGTGTTCCTTAGCGATAGTTTCCTTGACGTTGCGAGTGGT
This sequence comes from Schistocerca gregaria, assembly GCF_023897955.1. Taxonomy (NCBI): domain Eukaryota; kingdom Metazoa; phylum Arthropoda; class Insecta; order Orthoptera; family Acrididae; genus Schistocerca; species Schistocerca gregaria. Next base: position 205,037,512 of record NC_064924.1, read on the forward strand.
GGTACCACGGTGGCTCGTCAGGCGTTTAGGCGCGCACATATCTCACATATCATCTGCTTGGGTTTTACTATTACCAGAGAGCCTCGCTTGGCATCACGGCTTGTATCTGCAAGCCGTGGTGATCGCTCATAATTGCCGTTCGGTTGATATTTACATCACGGGACGAGCCTTCGTTTACTTGAGAGTTGCCACAGCACCCTCGCTGTGCGGCGGCGAGCCAAATACTGCAGCTTAACTTCGGACGTGTTTCTGCTGCGTCGTCTGGTGGACGTGACCACATACACCGTCCATGAGTCGCTTTCACCTGCTACAGGTACGACGGTGAGCACCGTTTTTTGTGGGTGTTAAGGGTTGGTCACAATTCGCGAGACACCGGTCCCTTGAGCAATCGTTCACAGTGAACTGATTCGGTTTGCTCTACTGGCCGCGTTTGGCAGATGCCTTTATGTGGATCATCATCCTATCGATAAGAACCTGTCTAAATCCTACATTTATTTGTCAGAGGGTACCGACAGGCGTATGAGTTTTCAGAATTCCAGTTTTAGTGTGTGATATTCCCTCTACCTAAGTGCACAGTTCAACATATTTATTTTTTGTACTAACGAGTGTAATGGGCTTAAATTTACTCCCTTGTTTCTCTGTTGTGCCTGAGAGTCTGCTTACTGCCTGCCATTCACTCTTCGTGTTAAATTAATTGATGCTCTGTGGGTATCTTCTTGAATTTAGAGAGCAGCTGTCTGGGAGGTCGGCCGGAATTGAGCCATTACTGCAACTGTCTAACCCGCGTGCTGTAGGACCTCCGGTTGCCTGGGATTTTCTTGCTCACAAAAGTGGTTGCGAAAGCCTTCGGCCTGCTTCACAGACGTGTACATAGTTTAAAATCCTCTGCGTTCCAGTGTTAAGAATATCAGAGAAAAAACAATTCCCTTTGACTGCTTTACAGATGTTAGGATAAAGTTTTAAAATTTTTAATACTCGTTTCCCCATTCACGTGATCGGTATTTGTTAATGCAAAACTCAGCTTCAGAAACGTGTACATTGCTTTAAATTTTCTACTTTCCGTGATTGTGCAAACTACAGAGACAACAATGGTTGCCACACAGTTATGCATGAATTTTTTTCCAATTTCTGCTATTTGAGTGTTTTGGTAATTAGTGATGTTACAATCTTCCGCATAAAGTTCACAGATGTGAACATATTTTCAAGATTTTGGACCTCTCTTAATGAATATCACGTAAATTTTTGTCAAAAATGAATGAATATTTTCTTTATAATCCTTATTTCCTACTGCGCTTATTTCAGAGTGATAACAATTCTCCCTACCTGCTACACAGTCTTGTATGTAAATTTGCTACCATTAAACCTTACACGAACGTATTTTGGTATTAATTTGTGCTACAGCGTATTCTGTCTGCTTCGCAGACATATATACAATTTCCTGTGTCAGGCATCGGCTGATACGTATTACAGAAACTGTTTAAGACTAATGTAAACCATATCAGATTTATTTGTACACATTTATAAGATTACGTCTGGTTTCAGTCGTTGAACATCTTCAGGTTGCCGAGTTATTTTAAAGCCATGACACAAATGGTCTGGTTATAGTATGTAATGTTAAAGACAATCATCATGCCGACCGCCTCACAAAAGTATGGCGGGCAGAGGGCAGACATGATGTCTTGAGTACAGTTAAGTGCCAAAACTGTTTTTGGATTTAGTCTTTATCATTATATACAAGAACCGGATCATTTGTGTCACGAATTTAGCACAAGTCGGCAACCTGAAGATATTCAGCCAACGAAACCGGTCGTAACACAACGAAGCTGTGCGACGGGTCAGGCTCTTATCGCGCAGTTTCCTTTCCCTGAAAGAAAATCCACCTACCTCGTTTCTTAGGTAGTTGCTGCACTCGCCTCTCCTGATAGCAGCTACTGGAAAAATTGCAGAAAAGCAGTGTTGAAAAAACTGCAATTTAATAGCCGCTCACCGGAGGCCGCGATACATGTTTGCTGAAATACCATCTATGAGCAATCTTCCTAAATAAATTGAGTTATTGGAATGGTAGTAATTGTTTACTCAAACGAGAACGCGAAGTTGGTAATTCTATTTAAGCTCTTTATTGTCTTTAAGCCTGATCATCAGCCCGCTAATCTACGTTTGAAGAAAGTTCAGTTCACAATTCTATCCACACTCAAACCCCGCCAGAATTAGCTTTCAAAGTTACGGAATTTACTTAACTGCAACACAGACGATTTTCTAACATACACGTTTGCAGTCGATGTTCAATAATAGTTCGTTTTTTAACGTTAATGCTCGCCATAAGCACTTAGTAAAAGTTTACGAAGTACCGCCACGCTTTTAATTATTAAAGTTACTCGCGTCTTTCGCGGAACGAAAAGTCACAACTCGCTCAAACTCACACTACGCGTTACTGGACTCTTCCAGTCTCAAATCGCACAGTACCGAACCGATGAAGCCGTTTTATGACTTCATTTTACACATTATTCGCGAGGACACATCAAGCATGTCTCTTCTCGATCACAGTTCCTTCGCGACTCCTCCTCCACTCGCGACTCACTCTCCTAGTCTGCTAACCGTCCTCGCATCTCATTGGCTCACACATCACACAGCCAATCAGAATTAACTCTTTGGGTGCGCCTCGCGCCAAAATCTAGCACGCACCAGTCATGACTTCTGAATCATTTACGTCATGATTTCTTGTTACACAAAATTTACTGTATAATTTAACAAACCGAAAGGAAAACTAGACTTTACTTTATTTCCAGAAATTATTTAAATACTCGCGAACGTTCTGGCTGCTTGTACAATACCATACACTCTTGGACATCCGACATTCACTAAGATGGGGAACCACTGGCGACTCTGTTCCCACGGTTACATCGTCTGAACACTTGCGAGTTCCAACCTAGATTTTATACACTTGCAAAGAATGGCGAATGTCCCTCTTTCATTCACTCAGGCACACTCATTCACTCTCACCTACTCATATAAAATAACTGTTCACAAAAATTCAAAACATTTATGGTTTTAACAAAGTTATAGGTGAATTTCTAAAAGTAAAATTCTCAAAATAAATACAAAAGCACGGAAGGTGATTTTGTTTCATAGTTGGATGGTCACTGAAGGTGATCTATACATAATGGTATTTATTTAGACTCGAAAATTGTAGAAATTTGCGTTTTCTGTAAGATTTTTCTAATTTCCAAAATATGCAGGTTTCAAAGCTCAAATTTGGATGACTTATTTTTATTCATAACAGAAACTAGTATATTAACTTTTAATTTCCTCAGGTTCCTCAGTTAGAAGTTATTAAAGATGAAAGTTCCACGTTATACACGCGGCTAGTTAGCGCACAGGTCTTACATTCTCACGGTACAGACATGCCATATGGTCGTGACGTCAGACGAACGGACACAGGTAATCTGCCCGCTACAGCACATATGCTAATCTGATGGCTACTTTACAGTCTGTCTTCATTTCACAGTAAATATTTGATAGAAAACTGTGCGCTCGCACTAGTTGCGACGCCACAGCTGTTTTAAAACAACTGAGGTGATTTTCATTAATTATTGACATTGTTCTCAGCTGAGGAGCTTAACATGGTCATGATTACAGAAAATTTTGTTGGAGAATTTTTTTGTCGGTGTTGGGTGCTACTTTGGTAATTTCAAGATCGGTGTCTGTGGTAAACGGATAAATATATTTCTTTAAGATCTTGTTTCATTTGGTTTCATAGACCAGTGCGAATTTCCAGCTACAGAAACCTTCATTATTGTGGCTAGAAGGTTGTGATGAAACTAGACTTCACACGCCTGGGGAAATTTGAAGGGCCCCACGAACTGAGCTGTGGCTGCGCCAGTGCTGCAATGCTACAGTGATCCACCAGGCCGTCCAGGGGAAGTGGCAGGAGACCGCTGTGCGCTACAGAGAGAATAGGGAGTACCATGCAGTGATGAAGGTTGACCACCAGAAGGCAGAGCGGGACGGTCACACGGGAAGCCACTGGCTGTCGGATACCGAGGAAGGGGAGCGTGTTGTTTGATGGGAGCAAGTACAGAACCTCCAGCGTGGTAGCAGTGGAGCAGTCTGTACTGTACGCTAGCTGCAGTGTGCGAACTTTGAGCTGTGTGTGTCTACCTGTTTGCATGCAGATCTCCCCAGCTTCCGGAAAATGGTGCATGTCTGCTCGTTACACGGATGGCGCCGTATTTGCAGGACGCAGAAGGCAGTACTGTGTGGCGGATAAACGCAGACACTCTGTGTGAGTTTGACTATGTTAATTTATACTGGAGTTAAATGTTTATTGGACTGATGTTCAGCAGTACGTTCATTAGCTGATTTTAATACCGTTGGTTATTACTGATTTTGTTCTTTTTGGTTCCACAGTCGCTCTCATTTGAAATTTCCTGCCATTGTTTCTTGTATTTGGCCTCTACTGAGAAGAAGTCCTCCTGTCAGTAAAGTCTCCTTGTTTTGGCTATCCAGGAGATTCATGCAAAATTAAAACCATTTTTAGCCTGAACCGTTGGTGTGAGATTATATGGAGTCAGTAAATAAACCGTTAAAATTTAATGAATATTGTGTCAGCACTTGAAAAAGTATAGACATATTAAAACTTGCATGAAGTGTTCTGACGATGTACAATAATATATGTTTAACAGTTCGTTAGGAACTGGATTTCGGAGCTCTAGGCGATCACCAGGTAATTTAATACTACTCACATAGTCCCCACAACATCAGCGAGGGTTCACAGTTGTCGTTGTTCTGGTCTTCAGTCCTGAGACTGGTTTGATGCAGCTCTCCATGCTACTCTATCCTGTGCAAGCTTCTTCATCTTCCAGTACCTACTGCAACCTACATCCTTCTGAATCTGCTTAGTGTAGTCATCTCTTGGTCTCCCTCTACGACTTTTACCCTCCAAGCTGCCCTCCAATATTAAACTGGTGATCCCTTGATGCCCATGTACTACCAACCGATCCCTTCTTCTGGTCAAGTTGTGCCCCAAACTTCTCTTCTCCCCAATCCGATTCAATAAATCCTCATTAGTTATGTGATCTACCCATCTAATCTTCAGCATTTTTCTGTAGCACCACATTTCGAAAGCTTCTATTCTCTTCTTGTCCTAACTATTTATCGTCCATGATTAACTTCCATAGATGGTTACACTCCATACAAATACTTTCAGAAATGACTTCCTGACACTTAAATCTATATTCGATGTTAACAAATTTCTCTTCTTCAGAAATGCTTTCCTTGCCATTGCCAGTCTGCATTTTATATCCTCTCTATTTCTACCATCATCAGTTATTTTGCTCTCCAAATAGCAAAACTCCTTTACTACTTTAACTCATTTCCTAATCTAATCCCCTCAGCATCACCCGACTTAATTCGACTACATTCCATTATCCTCGTTTTGATGTTGTTGATGTTCATGTTATATCCTCCTTTCAAGACACTGTCCATTCCTTTCAACTGCTCTTCCAACTCATTTGCTGTCGCTGTCAGAATTAGAATGTCATTAGCGAACCTCATAATTTTATTTCTTCTTCATGGATTTTAATACCTACTCTGAATTTTTCTTTTGTTTCCTTCACTGCTTGCTCAATATACAGATTGAATAACATCGATGAGAGGCTACAACCCTGTCTTACTCCCTTCCCAACCACTGCTTCCCTTTCATGTTCCTCGACTCTAATAACTGCCATTTGGTTTCTGTAAAAATTGTAAATAGCCTTTCGCTCCCTGTATTTTACTCCTGCCACCTTCAGAGTTTGAAGGAGGGTTCCTAGTAGTACAAAGATTGATTCTCAAAGACATGTGACTTTTACGTATCCATGGGGTGTTATTTGCCATGGAGTATAAACTCTAGGGATTGATCGGAGAGATGGTACGGAACAAAAAAAAAAACAAAAACAAAAAAAAAAAAAAAAAGGTCTAACGAGCGTATCTCCGGAAATGCATGGTTTCTGCTGTGCTGAAGACCATTTATTCAATCATGCATTGTTCCGTCTCACACGTTTACATCGATCAGGCTGCATCCGAACAGTGTCAAAGGCAGCATCAATACGCTGCTCCAGTGTCTCCACATCTGGAATGAACTCTGCATACACGATAATTTTGAGATTGTTCCATAATCAACAAGCAGGCCATGCTACTTGACCCCCTTGCCCGAGCAATCTACCAGGAAAGACACTATTGTGGAGCGTCTGGCCGTTAATAGCGAACTGGACAGAAGCACAATCACGTGGAAGCCGCTTAACCCTTCAAAGCGTCAAGGACACTTTTTCCTCATCCAGTCACCCACAAGAAGCGCCGATAGGTCCGGCCTGTTAGACGACGTGAAAGGAAGAATGGTCACAAAATACGATCGCCAGTTATCCTGGCCCACGCATTCCGACTGCAACGATGCTGAAGACTCGCTCTGACCATAATATGTAGGTTATGCATACTATCCTACGGAAGACTGTAATGAGAGTTGAATGGGATGAATGTCCCAATTCGCAAAATATTGGTTGCCTGGCGAAGAAACCAGTCACAACACTGCTCCCGATGTGGGTCTCCCGCTAGTAAACCCTGCACACGCTCCATTGTCTTGGAGAATGTTCCACGCGGTAGCCTGGCTTACCCTGTACTGGCGGACCAGCTGCCTGGACTGACACGGCGGTCACCTTCCACAGTCTTAAATTTTCCTCTAAGCCTGATGTCTGAACATTTCGGGTGCGTCCTACACGATTTCCAGCTCCCGGAAACGACCCTGTCTCAGACAGACGGCGAAACACTGTTGCAAGCATTGAAGGCTGTGGCGTTGTCGGCATGGATACATACAACCTTGCCGACCGCTGCCTGTTGCCATTTGCCTTTCCGTAAGTAAACACCACGTCGGCAAGCCCTCGATTCGATTACGGAACCATTATGTACAACGCTGTATCACATCAACTACAAGATGAGTCAGCAAAAGAAGTGAATCGGGCACAACACTACAAATTACTGTGGTGGGAGTACCACCCTCTAGTAGTAAACCCTGCAACTGTTGTTGAATGGTACAACGCGTTTTAGACCGCAATCTCAGCAACCAAGTGTGATGAAATAAATGGTCTCTTGCACGGAACCCATGCATTTCCGGGTGTAAGTTCATTAAACCCTTCTTGTTCCGTGTCCTCTCAATGGTCAATCCTTGTATATCGATCAAAAACAAAAGTATAATGTACTCAGCAAAGAAGCTCTGAACAAATAAATTTTATTTTATACCTACAGTTTAAAGTATAGAAATCTACGAACCCTAGCAAAGGTGAGTAATAGCACAGTCTGCTTTGTTACATTGACGAACTGGTGATCGTGACGAGCAGGCCAAATAAACGATGGAGGGAGGCAGAGGAGGTAATGGAATGTGGGTGTGGAACTGTTATAACAAACATATCATCTAACGGTGAGGAACGTACTAATGGCTTCTGCCACTTTAGTAGTGGTGAATAATGGAACTGTGTTTGTTCATTAAGGACCAGGGCAATATTATTCTCTTGATGTTCATTAATAGCCAGAATAGAAAGTAGTGTCAGTTTTCTCTCTTTAGTTTTTCTGTCGAGAACATCACATTAAATGTAAAAAATTACGCTCATTTAGAGGATGTTCAGCAAAGCAGAATCTCCCTTTTTCAGTCTCAGATTCCTTTCCTGGCCAATCTAGTAGTTAAAGCCCTACCTGATTGAACTACAGAGATTGCAGTAAGTCCTATAACTTCCACTCTACCGTAACGGAGAAATGTTTTCTTTACTGTTGTACACAATGTGGACAATAGTACTTCTGGTGTAAAAACTTGATTATATTTCCTGGATTTTAGTTTGAGGCCAGTATCTATGAAGTCCTATCTACATTTAGCATGGGGGCCCATTTGTCATTAGTGTGGTTTAGTCGAGGGCAGGATGTTTGTGTAATATGGGATGCTGTAGACTGGCAGGTATCAGTACATCTATAGAATTTACTTTCCTGTGTAACTTCAATAAATGGTGTTGCTAACTAAAGTCAACGTCTAAAAGTTAACAGTGTCTCGTAAAACCTCTGTCTTATTCTTCATAAGTTCAAAAACTTCCACCTCAGACGATTCAGTCAGTTCTGACGAAGCACTCTTGGCGGCCAAGAGCGTGCACGTTTCCGCGAGTTCGCTTAGTGCCACATCGAGGCAAGAAGAGGCCTGTAGACGTATCGGTTTGAGTCTGGTGACTAGAACGGAATTGGTCACATATGCTTGCAGCGGGTGGCTGGCTGCTGTGACAGTTGCTGCCAATACCCCCTCACGTCACCGAGGGCTGTTCTTGGCGCGATGACCGAGTGTGATGGGTATTGGCGGGGCTAGCCTAGTACGGTCAGCGTCAGTGTACAGATGGAGCACGGGTGGCCGCTGTCACCATTCGCAATAGCAGCTGGATTCGGCCAGTGAAATGAGGCCCGTTCTCTCGGGTTGGAGCACAGGATAAGCAGCCCGGAGGTGAAGCAGGATGGACTGAAGGTCGCTCATGACTGTTTGCTTGCTGTCAGTACGGAATACGGTCCAGCTGGGGCATCAATCGAAGTGTGGTTTTGTACTTCCAGCGGACATGCTAGAAGCTTGGAGCAAGGGAATGCTTAATGCATGAGAGTGGGTTTGTGATGGCTAGTGCTGTATTGTCAAAGAGAAGGTGAAGTCAGAACTTGCCTACCTAAGACGCCGACGGATCAAGTTTGTGAAACATTAAGAGGCCTTCGTTGGAGCTGGAATTTCTAGACTTCTATTTGACTGAACTTTCCCATAGTAATTACAGTCGTAGTTCCGAAATTATTTAATATCAGTGACGCGTTTCACCCTTTTGGGGTAAGAGGAGACTGTAAAAGTAGCTGTGTGTGTAACCAATTCGTCATAAAACAACATACAATGGAAAACAGCAGCAACAGTAATCGTCCATTTTTCATTTTATATGGTTATATGACCAGTTACTTTTACATAGTCTGATGATGCCCGAAAGGGATGAAACGCATTCCTGGATATTAAATAATTTGGTAACCAAAACTAACTTTATTTGAAATGCTGTAATTCAAAACTAGTTGCTGTAGCACCCTGCCTCAATGGGATCGAATAATTCTTTGATTGAGTTTTGCCTGTTTTTTGTCTACCTTCCTAGAGAGTGTACGTATGGTTAATGTCTTAATGTTGATTGTGGCCGTTTGTGTTGTCTGTCTATTGATAACGTTTCAGTATTCTTTAGTTCTTGCCTAAGATTATTTGCTGGGTATCCTTGTGTTCCGCTGTTGCTGTGTGTGTGTGTGTGTGTGTGTGTGTGTGTGTGTGTGTGTTGGTCTTTTGATGTCCTATTTCGTGCATCATGTTTAAATTCTCAGTCGGGTTGGATTATCGACACGTTGTTCCGTTGTTAGTGCTTTGAAACTTTTGTGAAACCATCCATACCATCATTTATAAAGCTATTTCCAGTGGGGCAAATATTTCGTGGTGTATTGTGTTATTGTATTAGGACTCTAGTGTCGTTTAAAGAACGAAGTGCTGTTTCCTTGTTTGTTCATTTCATGTTATGACATTTCTTAATAAACTTGATTTACGTTTTGCCATCGACTCCAGCGTCAGAAGCTTAAACGCTGTTCAACCTTTCCAATAAATCGTTAATCTAATCATGTAGTACATACAACCCATAGGGATTTCTTACTTATAACATCGTAAATGCCCACTAATTAAATTGTCCCCTTACCTAGCTTCCATTAATAGTGAATCTCTCGCCCAAGAAGAAGTTCCGAGCGACTGGAAAAAGTCGCATGTGACTCCAGTATATAAGAAACGTTAAATAACGGACCCACAAAATTACAGACCAATATTCTTAACTTCTGTTTGCGGCAGGGACCTTGAACATATTCTTATTTCGAATATAATAAATTTTCTTGAGACTGAGAAACTTATGTCCACGAATCAGCATGTTTTTAGAAAGCGTCGTACGTGCATAACTGAAATTGTAATTTTCTGACATGATATACTGTGAACTATGGATGGAGGGCAACAGGCAGATTCCATATTTCTAGATTCCCGGAAAGCATTGGACACGGTGCCCCATTGGAAGCTGTGAACGAAGATAAGAGCATATGGAATAACTTCACAGATATGTGAGTGACTTGAAGACGAAATGATAGAACCCGTACTGGGTACTGTCGTTGTCCTCGACAGCGCGTGTCCATCGGAGACAAGGATATCGACAGCAGTGCCTCAAGCAGTGTGATAGAACCGATGTTGTTCTCTATAGACGTAAATGGTATGACTGACAGTGAGGTCAGCTGTCAGCGGTTGCCGGCCGCGGTGGTCTCGCGGTTCTAGGCGCTTAGTCCGGAACCGCGCGACTGCTACGGTCGCAGGTTCGAATCCTGCCTCGGGCATGGATGTATGTGATGTCCTTAGGTTAGTTAGGTTTAATTAGTTCTAAGTTCTAGGCGACTGATGACCACAGATGTTAAGTCGCATAGTGCTCAGAGCCATTTGAACCATTTTTTTTGTCAGCGGTTGTTTGCTGATGATGCCATGGTGTACGGTAAGGTGTCGGAGTTGAGAGGCGGTAAGAAGACACAAGACGACATAGAGATGATTTCCAGATGCTGCGATGAATGGGTGCTAGCTCTAAATGTGGAAAAATGTAGGTTAATGAGGATGAGTAGGAAGATAAAACCTTTGATGTTCGGATACAGTGTTACTAATGTCCCGCTTGACACAGTCACGTCTGTTTTAAATGTGTGGGCGTAAGGTTGCAAAGCGATGATGAGGTGGAACGTACCTGTGAGACTCTGGTTGAGAAGGCTTTGGTTTATTGGAAGAATTTTAGCAAAGAGTGGCTCACCTACAAAGGAGACTGCATGTAGGACGCTGGTGCGACCGAGTCTTGAGTACTGCTCGAATATTTGGGAGACGTACCAGGTCGGATTCAAGGAAGGCAACGAAGTAATTCAGTTGTGGGCTGCTATATTTGTTATCGACTGGTCCGAACAACAAGTAGGTGTTACGGATGCTTCAGGAACTCAAATGGGAATCCTTAGAGAGCAGGTGACGTTCTTTGCGAGAAACACTACAGAGAAAATTTAGAGAACTGGCATTTGAATTGACTCCCAAATTATTATACTGCCCTGCCGTCAACATAAATTACGCGTAAGGACCACGAAGGTAAGATACGAGGAATTAGGGCCCATAAAGAGTCGTGTAGATATCGTTTTTCTATACTTATGTTTTTTTTACTTGTGAGTAGAACAGGGTACTCTCCGCCACGCACCGTGCGGTGGCTTGTAGATTATTTATGTTGATGTACATTTACATTGTCATATAGCACAAAGTGTTTTGCATATCTCCACACAAAGGCCACTATGGAAAAAGTTCATATACCTAATGGTGATCAGTAAAAAACGAAATTGTTGACAACAATGGAGGTTCCACAGCAGGTGACGGTGTACTACATGACTTCGACAAACGTCCTTCAGCGATAACTGTTACATCTATTTCGCCACCCTTACCATTGATTATTGGCAAATAATTACTTTTGTTTGATAAAAACAGTGCCTCGTAAGGGTGCTACCGCACTAGGACGCAGCGGGAGGTCTGGAGGCAGAGGCGCCATACACAACACATGGGACAAAATGGAACTCTTAGCAACTGACGTCCGCCTGCTGGAAAGCCGGCCAACCTGGCAGTTCGGCCTGTTGAAACCACGGCGTCTTAGGGCCTTTCCCGCACAGCAGAACTGCCGCGCGCTACATGGCTCGTCTTATCTAAGCGACAGAACTGACCGACAGGGCCCGACGGCTGCAAAACCGAGCGGGATTTTGTAGTGGGTAGAACACTGGACTCGTATTGGGTAGGACGACGGTTCAAATTCGCGTTCGGCCATCGTGATTTAGGTTTTCCGTAATTTTTATAAATGGCTTGAGGCAAATGCTGGGATGGATCCTTTTAAAGAGCACTGCCAACTTTCTTCTCCCTCCTTCCCTCATCCAATGGACCCACATACCCCGCAAATCAACCAATCAAACAATTTTCGACAAAGCACTGGAGCGGATGTACTGGCTGTTATTTTTTTCCAATTTTGAGAAACCTATTCGGTGTAAACAATTCATTCGTCTGCATCTTATAGCTTTATATCTTCGCTCGGAATGTACACTCCTGGAAATGGAAAAAAGAACACATTGACACCGGTGTGTCAGACCCACCATACTTGCTCCGGACACTGCGAGAGGGCTGTACAAGCAATGATCACAAGCACGGCACAGCGGACACACCAGGAACCGCGGTGTTGGCCGTCGAATGGCGCTAGCTGCGCAGCATTTGTGCACCGCCGCCGTCAGTGTCAGCCAGTTTGCCGTGGCATACGGAGCTCCATCGCAGTCTTTAACACTGGTAGCATGCCGCGACAGCGTGGACGTGAACCGTATGTGCAGTTGACGGACTTTGAGCGAGGGCGTATAGTGGGCATGCGGGAGGCCGGGTGGACGTACCGCCGAATTGCTCAAGACGTGGGGCTTGAGGTCTCCACAGTACACCGCAGCGACGCACCGATGCACGCCAAGACCGTAGGATCCTACGCAGTGCCGTAGGGGACCGCACCGCCATCTCCCAGCAAATTAGGGACACTGTTGCTCCTGAGGTATCGGCGAGGACCATTCGCAACCGTCTCCATGAAGCTGGGCTACGGTCCCGCACACCGTTAGGCTGTCTTCCGCTCACGCCCCAACATCGTGCAGCCCGCCTGCAGTGGTGTCACGACAGGCGTGAATGGAGGGACGAATGGAGACGTGTCGTCTTCAGCGATGAGAGTCGCTTCTGTCTTGGTGCCAATGATGGTCGTATGCGTGTTTGGCGCAGTGCAGGTGAGCGCCACAATCAGGACTGCATACGACCGAGGCACACAGGGCCAACACCCGGCATCATGGTGTGGGAGCGATCTCCTACACTGGCTGTACACCTCTGCTGATCGTCGAGGGGACACTGAATAGTGCACGGTACATCCAAACCGTCATCGAACCCATCGTTCTCCATTCCTAGACCGGCAAGGGAACTTGCTGTTCCAACAGGACAATGCACTTCCGCATGTATCCCGTGCCACCCAACGTGCTCTAGAAGGTGTAAGTCAACTACCCTGGCCAGCAAGATCTCCGGATCTGTCCCCCATTGAGCATGTTTGGGACTGGATGAAGCGTTGTCTCACGCGGTCTGCACGTCCAGCACGAACGCTGGTCCAACTGAGACGCCAGGTGGAAATGGCATGGCAAGCCGTTCCACAGGACTACATCCAGCATCTCTACGATAGTCTCCATGGGAGAATAGCAGCCTGCATTGCTGCGAAATGTGGATATACACTGTACTAGTGCCGACATTGTGCATGCTCTGTTGCCTGTGTCTATGTGCCTGTGGTTCTGTCAGTGTGATCATGTGATGTATCTGACCCCAGGAATGTGTCAATAAAGTTTCCCCTTCCTGGGACAATGAATTCACGGTGTTCTTATTTCAATTTCCAGGAGTGTATTTTCGTTACACGTCATAGTTACCGTGCAGCATGAAACAAAGTAAGTGACTTCAGAAAATTTTTAAGAGTTCGCAGAGTTAGTCTTCGCTTATAGTTAATTTTTGGCCAAGCAATATTGTATATGAGATGTAGCTAAAATATATGAATTGTATTTAAAGTTGAGAGCGGAATGAAATCTCTTTTTTGTGTGATATCCTTAGGTTAGTTAGGTTTAAGTAGTTCCAAGTTCTAGGGGACTAATGACCATAGATGTTGAGTCCCATAGTGCTCAGAGCCATTTGAACCATTTTAATTCTCGAAATATTGGTTGTTATATCCATTTCCTGGTAGCCCAGCAAATGTTTGAACAGATGTGCATCAAATTTGTCCGTAATATGTTTCATTTCTTACTTCTAGACAAATTATTTCACTCAGCGTTTAATTTCCTATTAAAAAAATTTATATCTATCACGCAACGAATTTTGTCCGAAGTTTCATAGCCAAGTGAAAAGCGAGAAATGGCCAAATGAAATATCAATGAGAAATACAGTTTTGCAGGGAAAAAATTTAGGATAACGTACTTACTGATTTGAGAGAAAATTGAAATTTTTCACGAACAGCTGTTGATACCTACGTAAACGAAGTGTGAGCAAATTAATCTGTTCAAGGTACGGGTATCTTGCCCATAAAAAGACGCATTGGTGTGATATTTAACTGTAAAAAACGTTTCCTTCGTATCAAGTCACATATTTAGATATTTCGAGAACGGAAGACGCTAGGAAGGCAAATGAAGTGTTCATGCTTTCTGAATAAAACTGGAAAATCAAAAAATTAAAGAAATCTGTAAAATATTTTGTGTGATGTTTTGTCTAAAAGAAATAAAATAGATTAGAGAAACATTTGGTGTGATCTCGGATGATTATCGAAATCATGCACAGAAGATGAGATGCATCAAATATGTCTCTAATATGTTTCATTTCTTGCATTCAAACTAATTATTTGACTTTTTTTTTCAAAAATTTGATATGCTTTGTTTATGCAGACTGTTGTTGTGGTCTTCACCCCTTAGACTGGTTTGATGTAGCTCTCCATGCTACTCTATCCTGTGCAAGCTTCTTCATCTCCCAATACCTACTACAACCTACATCCTTCTGAATCTGTTTAGTGTATTTATCTCTTGGTCACCCTCTACGACTTTTACCTTCCACGCTGCCCTAAAATACTAATTGATGATCCCTTGATGCCTCAGAACATGTGCTACCAATCGATGCCTTCTTCTAGTCAAGTTCTGCCACAAACTTCTCTTCTCCCCAATCCTATTTAATACATCATCATTAGTTATGTGATCTTCCCATCTAATCTTCAGCATTCTTCTGTAGCACCACATTTCGATAACTTCTATTCTGTTCTTGTCCAAACTAGTTATCGTCCATGTTTCACTTCCATGCATGGCTACGCTCCATACAAATACTTTCAGAAAACTTCCTGGCACTTAAATCCATACTCGATGTTCACAAATTTCTCTTCTTCAGAAACGCTTTCCTTGCCATTGCCAGTCTAGATTTGATACCCTCTCTACTTGGACCATCATCAGTTATATTGCTCCCCAAATAGCAAAATTTTTCCACTACTTTAAGTGTCTCATTTCCTAATCTAATTACCTCAGCGTCACCCGACTTAACCTGACGACTACACTCCATTATCCTCGTTTTGCTTTTGTTGAAGTTCATCTTATATCCTCCTTTCAAAGCACTGTCCAATCCGTTCAACTGCTCTTCCAAGTCCTTTGCTGTCTCTGACAGAATTAGAATGTCATCGGTGAACCTTAAAGTTTTTATTTCTTCTCCATAGATTTTAATACCTACTGCCATCTTGTTTCTCTACAAATTGTAAATAGACTTTCGCTCCCTGTATTTTACCCCTGCCATCTAGTTTCTGTGCAAATTGTAAATAGACTTTCGCTCCCTGTATTTTACCCCTGCCACCTTTAGAATTTGAAAGAGGGTATTCCAGTCAACATTGTCAAAAGCTTTCTCTAAGTCTACAAATACTATAAATGTAGGTTTGCCTTTCCTTAATATAGCTTCTAAGATAAGTCGTAGAGTCAGTATTGCCTCACGTGTTCCAATATTTCTACAGAATCCAAACTGATCTTCCCCGAGTTCGTCTTCTACCAGTTTTTCCGTTCGCCTGTAAAGAATTCGCGTTAGTATTTTGCATCCGTGACTTATTAAACTGATAGTTCAGTAATTTTCACATCTGTCAACACCTGCTCTCTTTGGTACTGAAATTATTATATTCTTCTTGAAGTCTGGGGGTATTTCGGCTGTCTCATACACCTTGCTCACCAAATGGTAGAGTTTTGTCAGGACTGTCTCTCCCAAGGCTGTGAGTAGTTCTAATGGAATGTTGTCTACTCCTGGGGCTTTGTTTCGACTCTGGTCTTTCAGTGCTCTGTCAAACTCTTCTCGCAGTATCTTATCTCCCATTTCATCTTCATCTACATTGTCTTCCATCTGCATCCTCTTCCATTTCCAGAACATTGTCCTCAAGTACATCGCCCTTGTATAGACCCTCTATATACTCCTTCCACCTCTTCCTGCTTTCCCTTCTTTGCTTAGAACTGGGTTTCCATCTGAGCTCTTGATATTCATACAAGTGGTT
Organism: Schistocerca gregaria; assembly: GCF_023897955.1. NCBI lineage: Eukaryota > Metazoa > Arthropoda > Insecta > Orthoptera > Acrididae > Schistocerca > Schistocerca gregaria. The sequence goes on from NC_064924.1 coordinate 205,053,705, forward strand.
CTCTTCTCTCCAAACGTCTCTTTAATTTTCCTGTAGGCAGTATCTATCTTACCCCTAGTGAGATAAGCCTCTACATCCTTGCATTTGTCCTCTGTCCATCCCTGCTTAGCCATTTTGCACTTCCAGTCGATATCATTTTTGAGACGTTTGTATTCCTTTTTGCCAGCTTCATTTACTGCATTTTTATATTTACTCCTTTCATCGATTAAATTCAATATTTCTTCTGTTACCCAAGGGTTTCTACTAGCCCTCATCTTTTTACCTACTAGATCCTCTGCCGCCTTCACTACTTCATCTCTCAAAGCTACTCATTATTCTTCTACTGTATTTCTTTCCCCCATTCCTGTCAATTGTTCCCTTATGCTCTCCCTGAAACTCTGTACAACCTCTGGTTTAGTCAGTTTATCCAGTTCCCATCTCCTTAAATTCCCACCTTTTTGCAGTTTCTTCAGTTTTTATCTACAGTTCATAACCATTAGATTGTGGTCAGAGTCCACTTATGCCCCTGGAAATGTCTTACAATTATGCAGACTATTTAGATTAATTTAAAGACGTGGCCTTGAGACGGATTACTTATCACTTACATTCCAAACAATCAAATACCAGTAAGACTTCGTGGTTGTTCATTGACTTTTAATACGAATTTAATGTTTGTGATTACCTGGGATAGCATGGTATACCCATAAAACTTAATTACTTTTGCAAGATCGTAAAAATATACTTTTAGCTGGAGTGTAAACATTATAGATAAATCTTAGTACACAGAATTGATGATAGGATTATATACGAGTCAGTTAGACGTAAAAATTTAGTGACGGTCGAACCCAGGACCAAACAAATCCCGGTTATCAGCCTACGACCGTACCATCACACCTTCGACCCCTCTTTGGAACGTCACTCATTCTTCCTTATTTACGGTACACAGTCCCTTATCCACAATTATCAACTGTTAAGGGTTTTTGGATGTGAGAAGCATTCGTCTTTAATTTATTGATGAGATAATCGAACATCCCGGTGCTCGTCCACCCATATTCGAAGAATTTAGCTGGTGATTTCCGTAGTTGATGATATAAATCGTGAAATTCTCCATGAGGAATCATCCCATCGTAAATTTCATGCACAGCGTTCCTCTGTCGCATCATTTTCCAAAGTGAAGTTAATTTCGCTGGTTTACTCTCTTTCTGTATTATTGTACAGTTTAGGTGCGCCGTTTTATAGAAACAGCTAGTCACTTCCAGTAGCCATGTTGTAGGGGCAGACCGTCGCTTTCACGCGGGACACAAAAGCATATCGCCCGATGCTGCTACTAATTGCTGGAGTGTCGCGTGTTCAGACACTGCTCGCTGTTGGTCGCTTCTGCGGCTTACGTAGGACGTGGCCCTTATGTAGTTTAATTACAGATTCGAGTGATGTCTGTGGATAGTTTCGATACGGAGGCTTTTATATGCCCGATTCAAGTAAGACGAGCAACTTGGGACACGTTGTCTCAGGACTAATCCAACCGCGAACTGGGGAGAAACAGTGTTTGGAGCAACTTGTCGAAATTTTCGGAGGAAAAGAATCAATCCGGGAAGTCAGGAAAAGGTGATTAAGTGTGTGAAAAATACATTACTTTTATTTACTTCAGTTTAGTGACACTTTTAGTTAAATTTGTGATAAGGGCTTACGGGACCAAACTGCTGAGGTCATCGGTACCTCCGCATAAATACTTTACCACTTAATGGGATCATATTTACCACAATACTCCGCAAATATGCCTCTTAATGAAGCGCAGATCATTCTCCCCTACCTGAATCCTTAATCCGTTTATTACAATCAAAATTAGTTATTAAAAGCTAGCCTTCATAAATGAATCCATCTCTTCTGTGTACAAAATTATGCAAGGGACAACAGTCTTAAATTATATCTTGTCCGTATTCACTGTTCACATTCAAGCATGATCCTCTAGTTGTTGGACAGGATATCAATGGCACATGCCAAATAACTACTAACTCTGGACAGTTTGTGATTGCACATAATTTCGCAAGTATTTCCACCATATGTTCGCAGCAAATGTTCATTCATGCCAAAAGCACATCTCGTACCAAAACGGAAGAGAAAACAGGTGAATGCTTTTCTCCAAATACTATATCTTTGCGTATCTTCAGAGAATTGTTCATGAGTTTGTTGTAACACAAACTGTGTTCGAAAATTACTGTAATTACTCTCTCCACAAGCTCTGACATTTAAAAGGTTAAGTTATACTTTGCATCACACACAGCGAGAAAAAGATGGGAAAGTAGATTTTGTAACTATTGTACAAGGAAACTGAGAGATTGGGCTTAATCACTCCTACATTTTTGCCATCAATTGCTCCAATGCAGTGACGAAAGTTGGCATTCTTTCTAAGGTATTTGCTATTTTTAACGATATTCCTACTGTCGACAGAACTGTTCTTGACCAACAGAATACACCTTTCCTCAACAATTTACTCTGATTTTTGTGTTTCTGAGACATTATGGAGGTCCATAAATGAACAGCCGGTCACCAAATGCTCGTGATAAATTAGGTAAAAATAAGTATCACAATAGATTCGTAAGACTACTTTTTTTTTTACTTTGGGTAAAATACCTCATCAAAGAACACGAATTATCAGCGTAGTTTCAGGTACTATACTATACTCAAAGCTGTATTGTCACATTACACTTAAGAAGCCAAATAAATGAAAGACAATCACATTGATAGTGGGCCCAAATTCTTTAATTAAAGGCGTTTCTTAAGAAACGTTTATAGTAGCACAGATATTATATACGTCAGCAGAGCAAAATTCTTCATATCAGTTGATCACTTGGTTATTTCGAGAGGGGAACGTTCCAATGTTATTTACATTGAGATATGTTTCCATAATTTTTTTTTCTATGGGTGTATTTTTTTAAAAATTACACTAATCGTTGATCAGTTTGCTTACGTTTTGTTGGTTTCTCATCTTGGCGTTACAAAAGAGGTGGGAGAACTTCAGGAGTTGTTTAGGGCGTGTACAGCTACACAGGAAAAGTGTCTAGTCATGTCGGGTACCACGAGTAGAGTGAATACATCTATTTCAATGTACCACTATTTTTTCATACAGTTGACAGCATAAAGGAAGAAGAAAAAATTGAGGATGCCCACGAAAATGAGGAAACAGCCGTTCTCGGGCCGATGCGGCTGAATTGAGAGAAAATGAGAAAAAGGAGGTAAGATGACGATGACTCACTGGTTAAGTTACTGAATAAATTATTCAGCGAAGGGAATTATGCGATTAGAATAATGAATTACATTAATGAGCGTAATAAATGAAGCTCCATACGAATCACGTTACATTCAAAGTAATAGCAGTGCTCTTTCAGAACACTGGCCAGATGGAAGCTATTGCCCTTCAGTAACCTCCCCTGCATATTCCTAATGCTACACTCCAGCCACAGCTACACAACACAGCACATTACCATACTCACTAACTATATCCAGACAGAAATTGCACAATTACGTCTCCGACTAATGGGTCACAGATGTCAGATGCGGTTGGACGCTCTGCTTTGTTGTCCTTCATGTTAAGTCATTCTGGGCTTAGATTTCAGTACGACGGTGCTCACACAACACGGCGGTAGTTACTACCGATTGTCTTTGTGCATGCCAAACCTTGGCCAGCCAGCATGGTCGCTGCAACTCTCCCCATTTGAGAACGTTTACAGCTTTATGGGCAGGGCCCTACGACCGCTTTGGTATTTTGACTATCTACCCGTCAATTGGAAAGAATTTGGCACTATATCCCTCAGCAGGAATTCCAACAACTCTATCAATCAATACTAAACCGAATCATTGCTTGCATAAATGTCAGAGGTGGACCAGCGTGTTATTGATATGCTCAATTTGTGAAGCCTTTCTCTTGTATAAATCTGGCCATATTTCTGAAATGATAATTATTTATTTGTTTATACACCAACATCATGTCCATCGATTTGCATCCCACTCGGATAAATATTTCGTGGTGTCTGGTTTTTCTTTGTTCCTAAGAGTGTTGAACCGTAAAATTACTACTGGTTCACTAAAGGTTATTAATTTCAATCAATACACAAAATGTAAAGCGGAAGTAGGTGCCAAGGAATAACAGGTGAAATGACACACAATTGACAATAACACCTTTTATTCAAATTTGGTGCAAGACTTTACGATGTTTTTTTAAAGAAAAGACCAACAATCATTTAACAAATAAGTCAGAATTTACGATAGGAAACGACTTTTAAATTGTTAAATTATTATAAAAAATTTCATGGAAGTAAAAGGCAAGTACAAACAGGCAATTTAACGTACCCAACGCGACGCTGTATGACATTTCAAGTTAAGCTAAATTACAAGTAAATTTCACGCCATTCATTAAATGGAGCGGAATCTAACTTGTCTGCAACATAATAACATTAACATTTCCAAACTATATAAAGAAAAAAAAATTACATTCTGCCAGTTAACTTACGGAAAACAGACGCACTCGCCAGGTAGGACTTACGAACTTTTACAACATTCTCCTTTCAAGGCAACAATTTCTAAGCGTAATGAAATGGGAAACTTGCATGGCAAGAAAACACACTAATTACCAACTACCTGTATAAAACACATAAACACGTTGAGTAAAAGCTTTGAAAGGTACTGAATTGGAAAAATACACAACAGTTTTTGCTGACTGGAAACAATAAAAAAAATCCACTACGGCGTACATTAACAACCTTGCTTATTATAGGCAAATATACATATACAGAAACTTACGTAAGTTAAAGCTTCCAGATGAGCAGGAATTCGTTATGTAATTGACTAGTTCTTACCACGAGGCAAAAGGAATTTTCATCTTTCTTAGGGTACCTTTTACACGTGAGTCTAGTAATAGTAGTTACGACAGGCGAGAGAATGGGTCAGGCGTTAGTGCCTTGTATTTTAAACACTACAGCCATTCGTGCCCTAGACTTTCACAGACATGGCAGAGGCTAACAGTCGAATCAAACGGTAGGTAAGGTGAGATGGGAAAGAAGCAATCCGCACCACAGATTTACTCTGACTCCCCCCCCCCCCCCCCCCCCCCCCCCAACCGGACCACCTTTGCTAATATTACCACCTTCCCGTGGATGGTCAGACGAGAATGAATGGCGGGAAACCCTCCAAAAAATACGGCTGGTATAATTAACAAGAATAAGTATATTGAATTCAATTAAACTTCATAAAATCTGTTAAAAATCAATACTCAACTTCTGGTACGGTACGACTCCCAGGTCTGAACCAACGCAGCACCTCGAAATGCTCTTCCGAGCCGGCCGCTGTCAGCCGTATCAACGGACGCAGGAAGGCGCGCCGATTTTCAGAATCTCCTCGCCGGTCGACAGCATACGGCCCAACTGCACTTAGGCCCCTTGCGCAAACACGCTCAGGAAGATTCCTTTCGCGACGCGCAGTTAACGCCCCATACCACGGAGCCGCTGCTCGTTTCGCTTACGTGGATGCCGCGGTGTACGTGCTGCCTCTCTAGCGCCGGCAGAGAAGTCGCTTCTTGATGCGCCGACTGCCAACTCTCCACGAGAGCCCATACAGACACTTCTTAAACCCATGCGAACAGCCCATTTTCCCCCTTTCCCGCTACAGGGAGACACTGAAGCCTTCAAATTGCGACAAAGGCGCCACCGCCAGAAAACGGAGGGAGACTGCTTCACGCTACGCGCTGCAGCGGACTTTTCAAAGCTAACGTTACTACGGCTCCAGTCCGATAGTCATTAAGTTTTAGTACTGAATGTGATAGCTTTCCGATTCTTCTGTGTGTACTATTTAGCAATTAGAAGAGCCAGAAAAGTACATACTTCTTTATGGAAAGCTGCATAAATCCTCGGTAATATACAAAGGGAGGCTCATGTCAAGGAGAAAAATAAGAAGAAGATGACGAAGAAGAATGAGTAATATCTAACGAGCTTGATTTTTGAAAGGGATGACAACGATATAGACGGTAAACGAAACAGGTTCCAAGGAACCAAAATAACCATTGCTTTTTGAATACACCTCAATCTATTTATAGCCTCAGAGAATATTGGAATCTCTGAAAAAAAAAAGAAAGAAAGAAAGCCAAGCTCTTGCCAGTCGTTTAAGGAACTCAGATGAAGGCAAAAATTGGGAACACGTAGGTCTCAGCCAACATCATAATGTTCGCAACGTCGTTTGATATCTGTGAGAGACTTACTGAGAGATGTTTGCTACTGTCGCCTAATGAGTCTGCCCCCTCCCCTGCCACCCACCCTCTCGCCTGGCAAAGCTCCTGGGCTAGCTTCTACACGGGCGCGTTTGCTAATCAGCGAGCGACGCCACAGCAGGAGCGCATAGGACCGCTGCAGCGCGCGCGACGCCTCCATCGTTTGAGGACTTTGCGCACGGACACTTGTCCGGCTGCAGCAGCGGCTCGGCTTAGCCAGCTTAGCCCTGACGTCGACGACCAGCCGCGGCCGCCCAGGTTACGCCCCCTCCTCCCCCCCCCCCCCCCCCCCCACTGCCCACCTGACTGCCAGCCACCGTTTAAGCTACTTAAGGCCGTAGGCGGATCTGGGGACGGCTCACGCAGTAGCGCCACGGCGAGTCCTGCTGCCCAAGGTAGTTGCGGCCCTTTCGTCCACATTGAGCGGCGGCTCGGGCAACCGGAAAGACCTAAATCTCTGGCCCGCTCTCTTCATAATCTTTTACTGCAAACACTCCGCCCACTGTTAGTGTCTGTGGAAAATTACGTATAAAAAGCTAGAATGGAGAAACGACAAAAAATTGGCACTGGGCAAGAAGATTACATTTTGGTTGCTGCATAAGCATTAGCGAAGCGTTTTTATTCTGGAAGCGAAAATAATGTTGCCGGCGGTCGGATTCAGCCTACCAGAAAGCGTGCTTGGAAATAGCGAGAAAGTTTCCACATGTAGCATAACAAGAAGCAAACGCACCGTGGGGAGGACATCTTTTTGGCTTGATATAAACTACCGGAAGCAAATTGTATTCCCTCTTAGATGCTTCCAGTTCACTCAAGACGTGTTGTGGCCACAGTGCAAACGGAGTACATGAAAATGATTACATTTACAGATCAATAGCTCAAGTACCGACCCACGCTGAAACAACCACATTAGTACGTGGTGTAGCCTCTACGGGCGATAATGAAGTTGCTCATTCTGACATCCAGTCGGTTGCTCATATCCAGGGATATACACTACAGGCCATTAAACTTGCTACACCACGAAAATGACATGCTACAGCCGCGAAATTCAACCGACAGGAAGAAGATGCTGTGATATGCAAATGATTAGCTTTTCAGAGCATTCACACAAGGTTGTCAGCGCCATTGTTGACACCTACAACGTGCTGACATGACGAAAGTTTCCAACCGGTTTCTCATACACAAACAACAGTTGACTGGTGTTGCCTGGTGAAACGTTGTTGTCATGCCTCGTGTAAGTAGGAAAAATGCATACCGTCAGGTTTCTGACTTTGATGAAGGTCGGATTGTAGCCTATCGCGATTGCGGTTTATCGTATCGCGACATTGCTGCTCGCGTTAGTCTAGATGCAACGACTGATAGCAAAATATAGAATCGGTGGATTCAGAAGGGTAATACGGAACGCCGTGCTGGATCCCAACGGCCTCCTATCACTAGCAATCGAAATGACAAGCATCTTTTCCGAATGGCTGTAACGGATAGTTTCGATCCCTTAGCCTACAGATGGGGACGTTTGCAAGACAACAACCATCTGCACGAACAGTTCGACAACGTTTGCAGCGGAATGGAATATCAGCTCGGAGACCATGGCTGTGGTTAACCTTGACGCTCCATCACAGACATCAGCGCCTGCTGATGGCGTACTCAACGACGATCCTGGAAGCACGAATTGCAAGCCGTCATTATTTCTGATGAATCCAGGTTTTGTTTACAGCATCATGATGGTCGCATCCGTGTTTGGCGACATCGTCATGAACGCACATTGGAAGCGTCTATTCGTCATCGGCATACTGGCGTATCACCTCTTGTTCGCATTGACGGTACCTTGAACAGTTTACTTTGCATTTCAGATGTATTACGACCCGTGGCCCTATCCTTCATTCGATCCCTGCAAAACCTTACATTTCAGCAGGATAATGCACGACCGCATGTTGCAGGTCCTGTACGGGCCTTTCTGGATACAGATAATGTTTGACTGCTGCTCTGACCAGCACATTCTTCAGATCTCTTACCAATTGAAAACGTCTGTTCAATGGTGGCCAAGCAACTGGATCGTCACAATACGTCAGTCACTACTCTTGATGAACTGTGGTATCGTGTTGAAGCTGCATGTACAGCTATACCTGTACACGCCATCCAAGCTCCGTTTGACACAATGCCCAGGCGTATCAAGGCCGTTATTACGGCCAGAGATGGTTGTTCTGAGTACTGATTTCTCAGGATCTATACACCCAAATTGCGTGAAAATGTAATCACATGTCTGTTCTAGTATAATTTATTTGTCCAATGAATCCCCTTTTATCATCTGCATTTCTTCTTGGTGTAGCAATTTTGATGGCCAGTATTGTATTATGCCACGGATGCTCGACGTGTTGACGTAGTTCTGTAAGTGTTGTTGGTTGAGGAGTTGTACGAGTCACTTCTTGTCCCATCGTATCCCATACGTGCTCTATTGGAGACATGTCCGGAGATCATGCTGGCCAGAGAAGTGCTGTAAGTTTTGCAGACTACACTGGGTTTCACGGGCAGTGTGTGGACAAGCATTGTCCTTTTGGAAATACACGCGATCTTTCTGTTTCAAGAACAGCAAAACAACGGGTCGAACACTCTGCACGTACCGAACGCTGCTTAGAGTCACCAAAGTTGAACGAGTGTTGAGGTTATGGAACCATAGACCATCAGTCCTTGGGAGATGCCAATGTGTCTTCGATGAATGTAGTATGAGAGACAGCATCTGCGTCATACGTGCAAACGAACGTTACTTACGTGCAGAACCGAGCAAGGTGGGGCAGTGGTTATCATACTGGACTCGCATTCGAGAGGACGACGGTTCAAACCCGTGTCCGGCCATCCTGATTTAGCTTTTCCTTGATTTCGCTAAATCGCTTCAGGCAAATGCCGGAATGGTTCCCTTTAAAGGGCGCGGCTGAATTCCTTCCACTATCCAGTGGGACCGATGACCTCGCTGTTTGGTCCCCTATCCCCAAGTCAACCAACGCCAACCTGTGTGCATGCAGAGTCTGTTGTCACTGCTGAAGACAAAGGCGTGCTAATCTATCAGATCCTCTTACGGTATCAGTCGAGCTTTGCGCGTGGACTCTAAGAGGTAAGTGGAAGAGGGGCTAGAGGTATGTTTGCCTGTACTACCGCTTCTAATAAACCGGTAGACAACAATTCATGTTGGTACATCAGGGCCCTCAAGCTGTCTTACCTGTACTGTGGTAGCCGTATGACCTGCCGCTACTGGCCTTACAATACGACGACGCCGGCGGGTGTTTGTGCTGCGTGGACTCCAGCACCTCATCTGTGGTGTGAAAATGTTCAGTCACCACTGATCCAGCATCTGGATCAACCGGAGCAGCACGTCTAACTTGTGTGGCAGTCTTCCGAAGCTCCATCCCATTACTCAGGATGCCATAATTTGACCCCTTTTAAACTACTCAGTTGGCTGTAGGAAGCAGGAGTGCGTCTCCGGGGCTTGGTTGCCTGCTTGCTTCACACATTTGTATGACACTGAGCCTTCTTAGTGTGAGCATTACGTGCAAATAAGTAGCTATAGATTACGCTCTGGTAGCTATGCCACTACGCTATGTCTTGACGGCCGACGCTGAAACCATTGTCAGTACATCTACTGTCCGCTAGGTGGCACAAGCAATAAACCGCTCATAATCAGTGGCGCCATTCCAGGTGTAGTAATTCTTTACGTCAATTTATGTGGTATAAGAACTAGCACCTAACAATAGAAGTTAATGGTATTCTTACGAGTAGTGCACACACGTTCTTCGAAAATATTTACTTAGTAATGTTAATTACAAACTAAAGTGAAACTTTTACTATTCTAAAAATAAACCGGTTGCGAAAACGACAGGAAAAAATTTAGCCCTTTCGAACGTGTTTCATGTACAGGGGTCGGACAAAAATGTAGAAACGCTCTGAGAAATACATGCTTGAACAGAAATGCTGATTTTGCACTGTTGTATCTGATCACGAATGGGAACTGTTGCAAATTTCTCTCATGGTAAGAACAGCTCTCTACGTACTGGTCAGCGCATCATGTCGGAGCTAAGTGAAATAGAACGTGATCCCGTAACCAAGGTACCCGAAGTGTTTGGTGTATCATGAATCATCAGCTGATAACACTTACAGCATAGAGAGAAAGCGGTAAGTCACAACGAGGCCAAAAGTGTCCACTGAATGTTCGTGACTAACTGTCTCTGAACAGGATTGTGACGAAAACTAAGAGCACGACAGTCGCAAAAGTCAATGGGGAACTGAATTGTCATATTCGTGATTCATTTATTCACCAAAACAACAGCAAAGGAGATCCAGAAACAGAAAACTGCAGCGCGATCTGTAATTCCACAATAATTCATCAGTGATGCTAATACGCGTACAAGGAAAACGTGGACCCGAAGCCACAAAATCGGGTCTGTGGAGCAATGGAGGAAAGTCATTTTAGGCCGTTTCTTCGAGTTAGTTTTGTTGTACACTATTTCTACCAAGAGGTCGAATTTCTGTCCCAAGAGTGAAACATGGCGGGGATTCGGTGATAATTTGGACATTCACAGCGTGGTATTCTGTGGGTCCTGTGGGTAGTCTGCAAGGTCGCAAAATTGTCAGGTTTATGTATCGATTTTAGCTGATAACGCCCATCCCATTGCACAGTGTTTGTTCACCAATGGCGATGCCGTGTTGCAAGACGATAGTGCCCTTATTCTCTTAGCTGGTATCGTCCAGGACTGGTTTTGAATGTTCGAGGAAGCAATGTCCATCTCCCATGACCTCCACTGTGACCAGATCACAATATTATTGAGCCTTTGTGGTCTACTTTGGAGCAAATGATGCGTAATAGCTAACTATCATCGTCACCTGAGCATGCCACCATTTTTCGGGAAGAATGCATTCATCTATCTCGAGACGACTGGATGGTGATTCGAACGCCAACGAGTGTCGTACAACGTATTACTCGTGGTAATGCTTTGTGTTTTTGGTTTTTCCACATTTTTGTCCACTCCCCGTATAACACGCACATGTTGCGGTTTCTAAGAGGCGTATGGTGCGATTGTACACATCATAAATTGGAATTCTGTTTAGGATATATGTATCGTGAACGCGTAAGTTGTCTTCTTGCTCTGAAAATATTCATAACTTATTATTTGGTTTGATCCGTCGTCTGCTGCCGTACTGAGTCGGCATCTGATGTTTACGACAGAATTTCCAGACAACTTGCACCCGAGGTACACGTATCACTAGTAAACTGCCCTATATTGTGCTCCAACACATAGCTACTCATGCAAGTTCAAAATAATCCATCTTCTATCTTGACGTTCACCCCAGGATGCAAAAAATAATTTTAAAAGATAACGTTTTCTGATTTGAAAGCGGTACGTAGTGTAACCGAAAGCAAAAGAGCAACAAGCAAGGGGGAAATATGGAACAAGGAATTCTGCCTTTTGGTAGACACCATTTTTTCTGTTTTGTTTCACCCAGACATATTTCAGCACTTTTTGTTCTATCTTCAGTGTGTTATTTATTATTTCCTAATGTAAAATTGTTGTTACATTTTAACATTTAGCGAACCGTTTGGTATTTTACAATTTTTACAATTTTGAATGAAGAATTGTTGTAAAATGTTATACATTAGTTGTTCATAGTTCACAGTTGAGATTTGTATTAACGATCTGATGCACTGTGTGTTTATAACATTATGTCAAAGTTCTGCTAAAACTTAATTGGCGAAAAGAGCGGAGGTTTGCATTAGATTAAATACCTTACATAATGCTATTGGACATTTATTTTCATACCCATTTTGCCACATAGTCTACAACTTAACGTCTGCAAACAGCAAAACGTAATTTTTATTTTACTGTTTATTATGCAGTTACAGAACACTTCAGAGCACTGAAAATCAATAGCTCCCACTCAAAATTTGCGGACCACCTGATAGCACACAATCATCACTCAACAAACATTGTAACTGAGTTACACGTCCTTAAAGGCAGTAGCAGCTTATACCAAAAATTAACTGTATAAGAAAACTACCACAAACAAAAATCAGAAGCCCAAGGGAAGAAAGTACTCAGTGAATAAGTATCACTGTCTCCTCCCGCTTTCTCTCTCTCTCTCTCTCTCTCTCTCTCTCTCTCTCTCTCTCTCGGCCCCAGTAATGAATACACACACAAACACACACACATACACACATGAACAAAACACCACAGACGCCAAATACACTTCAAACTCGAGCGTCTCATGCAGCCAAACAAGCTACGAAACAAATGAAAACCATATAGCCACAAGAACACGTGATGGTGGCGAAAACTCTGCCTGCATTTTGAAAAATCGGAGAGAGTGCAGTCTCAAGCGACCATAGGTTCCGAAATCGGCCTCTCCACTGCGCTGACAATATATGAGAAAGCACCATAATATCAAAACCGTAAGTTACACACAAAAACGATATATATATGCATTTCCCCTTGGAAATACATAATAAACAGGAAAATAAAAATTACCTTTCTCTCTATATATATGAGAAGTTGTAGATTATGTAGCAGAATAGCTACCAAAATAAATTTCCAGTAGCATTATGTAAGGTATGTAACCTAAAGCATACATCCACTCTTTTTTCGATTAAGCTATAAATAGAATTTTGACATAATGTTAAAAACACACAGTGAGTCAGATCGTTAACACATATCTCAACTGGGAACTATGAACAAATGATGTATAATATATTACAACAATTATTCATTCACAACTGTAAATATAATGTACCAAACAGTTCGCTAAATGTCATTGTGGAACAACAATTTTACAGGTAGAAAATAATAAATAACCCACGGAAGATAGCACAAAAAGAGCTAAAACATGTCTGGGCGAAACGAACAAAAAAAAAAAAAAAATGGTGCCTTGCCAAAGGCGGAATTTCTCAATCTATGTTCTGGTAGCAAGCACGTACATAACAAGAAGAACTGCAACACCACAAGATGAAGAGGGAAATAATTTGATAGTGATGCCGAACTGAAAATTAAATACGAACTGAACTGTGAATTGCTAGTTTCGTTACCTCAAAGCACTATGAAATCACTTAACGCAAATCCTCTACTGTTCCATGATCCACAGTCTGTCTTTTGATTAATAGCAATTAACTAAAAGCTGTTGTCTTCCCGAAGAAAGATTTAGGACAAAGCCGGCTCTGCTTTAGACATTCCTTACGATCTCTAAATCACTTACGAAATTTAAGATCCAAAGGTACACGCTTATGTTGTGTGTCCCTGAAACGACAGTTTCGGCAGATCATATGAGCTTGTTGAACGACTACGTTCCAGGTTTCATCATGCATGCACTAACACATGGTAAGTTTTCGATCCAGAAAAGGGAAAGAATGCAATTAATTAATTAATATTTGTGGGGAAGTTAAATTGCCTGAAGCCGAAATCAAGTATACAGTGCAGCCCTGGTGGCTGTGCTCATACCTACTAGTGAAATAGCTTTCCGTATTTTCTGAGCAATATCTGAAAATAACTTCAAACAAAAATATGTGCCACGTGGGATAAGTGTATCGTTTATAATGGGAAAACCTACGTAAAAGCTATTTTTCCTATAGGATGCATATCTTTGAGATGTATTTCTGATCACACGTGCTAGAGAATAAGTGCTAAGTCGAACAATGGCCCACATAGAATAATCCAGAAACTGAAAAGTGTGGCGCTCGGCGAAATGCATTGTTACAGTCTTACATCAGACTGCTTAAAAGCGTCCACCAACAGCACTGGAAGAAATGTCCGAAATCTTCTTGAATTGGAATCATCCGGAGCGAACAGTTTGAGGTACTTTGAGTACCAAACCATGTGACCGGAATCCAATGTTAACACAACTTGCGTTCTCGTTGACTGACAAGGGTTAAGATACTTTACACTACTAAAGAAGCACCGTACGTACTCGCCGATCGACAGACCAAGCAACTGACAAGTGTGGAATGTAAAGTTTGCATGAACGAAAGGGCGAGTAGTAAAAATTTCATATAACCCCGTCCCAACTACTCAAGTGTTCTGTCAGTCTACCGCTGCCACTCTTCAGTAAAAGTAACAAATAAAAATGCTATGATGAATAAGCTATCTTGAAATTGAGCATTTTATAATTGACATTGGGTTTGTTATATCCTGAGTTCGTGGCAAAGGTCCCTGAATCAATCTAAGGTCCATTCGGGTGACATGTACACTTGAGTTTCCCATGACAGCATTGGGAGCTGTATGAAAAAATGCACTTACTCATTTTACACAGTGTCAGTTGTACAATAAATGCTTCGCAATAACGTGTGGTCGCTCCCCGATTCATATTGGTTCACTCCATCAGCCGATCTTGCAAGTTAACTGCCAAAACGACATCGCGGTTACTAACTGATCAAACGGGCTTTCATCATCAGTGATATTTGGGTACAGCAGACATGCGTAAAGGAAAGATTCGAAACTTCGAATAGGATTCTATACTTCACACCCGTCTCGATATCTGTACCCATACAAAACACGTCGGCAGTCCGCGAGGTAACAGCCTTTGAAAGATTGATGGTGACTGGTGCAAGATACGCAGGTCAGAGTGAAACGGAAATTGCAAAAGAATTCGGATTTCCAGGTCAATTATGCGTTGTGTGGATGTTCAGTATCGCAGAGACAAAATTTCCACCAGCGTACGCTGCCGTACTGGACAACCACAAGTATTATGGTACAAGCGTTAGTCACCTGGCATCAACAAAGCAAAGGGGAGCGACCGACGATCTCTTAAGAGAATACTTCCCGCTGGTTGAAAATGGGCCGTCATAAACCCATCTTCAGCAGAACTTCTGAACGCGTATGCACGGAACACAGTGCCGAAGATGACGCCCGACTCGTATTGCTGGCCTTCAACCACTGTAAGATTGTTTTAACAGTTAACGTTCAAACTGCACCCAAATGAGGTGACACAGTGGCTTAATCACTGGTACATATCTGTCAAGAAAAATATTCTAATCTCCGTAGTGCCATAAAGTTTAAAGTTTTTGGCTCCTAAAGCTTCTCGAATTAAAATACAGATGGCACCTTTAAAATGGTTCACAAGGATCTGAGCGCTATGGGACTTAACTTCTGAGGTCATCAGTCCCCTAGAACTTAGAACTACTTAAACCTTACTAACCTAAGGACATCACACACATCCATGCACGAGGCAGGATACGAACCTGCGACCGTAGTGGTCGCTCGGTTCCAGTCTGTAGCGCCTAGAACCGCTCGGCCACTCCGGCCGGCGCTCCTTTAAAAAGATGGTTCTTCATTTTCTGTCAAATACAAGTCCAGTGCCGAAGATGACGCCCGACTCGTATTGCTGGCCTTCAACCACTGTAAGATTGTTTTAACAATTAACGTTCAAACTGCACCCAAATGAGGTGACACAGTGGTTTAATCACTGGTACATATCTGTCAAGAAAAATATTCTAATCTCCGTAGTGCCATAAAGTTTAAAGTTTTTGGCTCCTAAAGCTTCTCGAATTAAAATACAGATGGCACCTTTAAAATGGTTCACAAGGATCTGAGCGCTATGGGACTTAACTTCTGAGGTCATCAGTCCCCTAGAACTTAGAACTACTTAAACCTTACTAACCTAAGGACATCACACACATCCATGCACGAGGCAGGATACGAACCTGCGACCGTAGTGGTCGCTCGGTTCCAGTCTGTAGCGCCTAGAACCGCTCGGCCACTCCGGCCGGCGCTCCTTTAAAAAGATGGTTCTTCATTTTCTGTCAAATACAAGTCCAGTGCCGAAGATGACGCCCGACTCGTATTGCTGGCCTTCAACCACTGTAAGATTGTTTTAACAATTAACGTTCAAACTGCACCCAAATGAGGTGACACAGTGGTTTAATCACTGGTACATATCTGTCAAGAAAAATATTCTAATCTCCGTAGTGCCATAAAGTTTAAAGTTTTTGGCTCCTAAAGCTTCTCGAATTAAAATACAGATGGCACCTTTAAAAAGGTTCACATGGATCTGAGCGCTATGGGACTTAACTTCTGAGGTCATCAGTCCCCTAGAACTTAGAACTACTTAAACCTTACTAACCTAAGGACATCACACACATCCATGCACGAGGCAGGATTCGAACCTGCGACCGTAGTGGTCGCTCGGTTCCAGTCTGTAGCGCCTAGAACCGCTCGGCCACTCCGGCCGGCGCTCCTTTAAAAAGATGGTTCTTCATTTTCTGTCAAATACAAGTCCAGTGCCGAAGATGACGCCCGACTCGTATTGCTGGCCTTCAACCACTGTAAGATTGTTTTAACAATTAACGTTCAAACTGCACCCAAATGAGGTGACACAGTGGCTTAATCACTGGTACATATCTGTCAAGAAAAATATTCTAATCTCCGTAGTGCCATAAAGTTTAAAGTTTTTGGCTCCTAAAGCTTCTCGAATTAAAATACAGATGGCACCTTTAAAATGGTTCACATGGATCTGAGCGCTATGGGACTTAACTTCTGAGGTCATCAGTCCCCTAGAACTTAGAACTACTTAAACCTTACTAACCTAAGGACATCACACACATCCATGCACGAGGCAGGATACGAACCTGCGACCGTAGTGGTCGCTCGGTTCCAGTCTGTAGCGCCTAGAACCGCTCGGCCACTCCGGCCGGCGCTCCTTTAAAAAGATGGTTCTTCATTTTCTGTCAAATACAAGTCCAGTGTCGAAGATGACGCCCGACTCGTATTGCTGGCCTTCAACCACTGTAAGATTGTTTTAACAATTAACGTTCAAACTGCACCCAAATGAGGTGACACAGTGGCTTAATCACTGGTACATATCTGTCAAGAAAAATATTCTAATCTCCGTAGTGCCATAAAGTTTAAAGTTTTTGGCTCCTAAAGCTTCTCGAATTAAAATACAGATGGCACCTTTAAAATGGTTCACATGGATCTGAGCGCTATGGGACTTAACTTCTGAGGTCATCAGTCCCCTAGAACTTAGAACTACTTAAACCTTACTAACCTAAGGAAATCACACACATCCATGCACGAGGCAGGATACGAACCTGCGACCGTAGTGGTCGCTCGGTTCCAGTCTGTAGCGCCTAGAACCGCTCGGCCACTCCGGCCGGCGCTCCTTTAAAAAGATGGTTCTTCATTTTCTGTCAAATACAAGTCCAGTGTAAGCTTGTCTTCTCCGTAATGAGCATCTTCTGTAGCCTCAAATTCCAAATACTTGGATTATGTTCTGTTCCAATTTTCTCAAAGTCTACGTTCCACTAACGTACAATGCTATGCTCCATATGTAAAGCTGACGTAAGATACTAGTAGACTTATGTTGCCCAGAAATGCCCTGTTAATGCTATTCCGCTTATTATGTCCTTGCTCCGTCCATCAGGTGCTATTTTACTGCCTAGGTATCACAATTCCTTAGCTTCGTCTACTTCGTGATCCCCATTACTGACGTCATGTTCTCGCAACTATCATTTATGTTACTTCCCATTGTATTGGTCTCCCTTCTATTTGTTGTCAGTCCATTTTGTATACTCATAGGCTGCTCATTCCATTCAACAGATCCTGTTTATCTTCCTTACTTTCACTGAGAATAGCAATGTCATCAACGAATCATATCAATGACAACCTTTCATCTTGTACTTTAAATCTTTCTGTCATTTCCATCATTGCTACTTAAACGTATAGAATGATCTAGCAAACGATAAACTGAAAGAAGGAAACAGTTGGTAATATATGTAGACTAAATTTAGGGAATATTTGGTATACGTTTACTTGAACGTTAGATGCTACTGTGATTTATAGTGTTCCTACTGTAGTCCAACGAGGCACCCACGAGAAGTAGGATCGTAACTAGCAAAACGGAACGTGCTGCAGTTGATGTTGCCAGTGAGATGCTGTTGGCAAAGTTTTCATCGCAGGTAGCGTAAGCCGTGTATCGGGTGGCTGAGCTGCTCGGTGGCTCTTCTCGCATCTGAAAGGCGGAATAATAAAGCGGGCCGCCCGAAGTTGAATGAATTGCCGTGGCGCAACGCGGCGCAGCAGATGAATATAAAACAGTTTCGCAGTTTCTGAAACCTAATTTCCTTTTACATAGCATTAAAGGCTCAGGGAGCAAATTGCTACCGCTTAGGTGCAACACAGCTGAATAACCGTGATACACGGTACTGTATAAGGGCTACCTTCCCAATGTCTGTACGCGCGCATGTGTGTGAGTGTGTGTGTATGTATGCGTGTGTGCGTGCAAATATGTACTTATTAAGAATACCTTAATGCTTTTCCGATTTTACATTTCAATGAACACGTTCATTAGAATTGGTAATAATATCTCGAGAGCTTAGAGACACACCAAATCAAATACATTATTCAAGCAAAGGTATAGTCCCAAAATTCTAAGATGATTAATGTACACCTAACTTTCATGAATGTTAAACAGTTACAGCACATTAATAAAGGGGGCATGGTAAACCTCCCACGTCGTTTTGTTATGAGCTGCTCTAGTTGTAGCACATGGCGATAAGTTCCTACACTCCTGGAAATTGAAATAAGAACACCGTGAATTCATTGTCCCAGGAAGGGGAAACTTTACTGACACATTCCTGGGGTCAGATACATCACATGATCACACTGACAGAACCACAGGCACATAGACACAGGCAACAGAGCATGCACAATGTCGGCACTAGTACAGTGTATATCCACCTTTCGCAGCAATGCTAGTAGATACTAGTAGACTCCCATGGAGACGATCGTAGAGCTGCTGGATGTAGTCCTGTGGAACGGCTTGCCATGCCGTTTCCACCTGGCGCCTCAGTTGGACCAGCGATCGTGCTGGACGTGCAGACCGCGTGAGACGACGCTTCATCCAGTCCCAAACATGCTCAATGGGGGACAGATCCGGAGATCTTGCTGGCCAGGGTAGTTGACTTACACATTCTAGAGCACGTTGGGTGGCACGGGATACATGCGGACGTGCATTGTCCTGTTGGAACAGCAAGTTCCCTTGCCGGTCTAGGAATGGTAGAACGATGGGTTCGATGACGGTTTGAATGTACCGTGCACTATTCAGTGTCCCCTCGACGATCACCAGAGGTGTACGGCCAGTGTAGGAGATCGCTCCCCACACCATGATGCCGGGTGTTGGCCCTGTGTGCCTCGGTCGTATGCAGTCCTGATTGTGGCGCTCACCTGCACGGCGACAAACACGCATACGACCATCATTGGCACCAAGGCAGAAGCGACTCTAATCGCTGAAGACGACACGTCTCCATTCGTCCCTCCATTCACGCCTTTCGCGACACCACTGGAGGCGGGCTGCACGATGTTGGGGCGTGAGCGGAAGACGGCCTAACGGTGTGCGGGACCGTAGCCCAGCTTCATGGAGACGGTTGCGAATGGTCCTCGCCGATACCCCAGGAGCAACAGTGTCCCTAATTTGCTGGGAAGTGGCGGTGCGGTCCCCTACGGCACTGCGTAGGATCCTACGGTCTTGGCGTGCATCCGTGCGTCGATGCGGTCCGGTCCCAGGTCGACGGGCACGTGCACCTTCCGCCGACCACTGGCGACAACATCGATGTACTGTAGAGACCTCACGCCCCACGTGTTGAGCAATTCGGCGGTACGTCCACCCGGCCTCCCGCATGCCCACTATACGCCCTCGCTCAAAGTCCGTCAACTGCACATACGGTTCACGTCCACGCTGTCGCGGGATGCTACCAGTGTTAAAGACTGCGATGGAGCTCCGTATGCCACGGCAAACTGGCTGACACTGACGGCGGCGGCGCACAAATGCTGCGCAGCTAGCGCCATTCGACGGCCAACACCGCGGTTCCTGGTGTGTCCGCTGTGCCGTGCGTGTGATCATTGCTTGTACAGCCCTCTCGCAGTGTCCGGAGCAAGTATGGTGGGTCTGACTCACCGGTGTCAAATGTGTTCTTTTTTCCATTTCCAGGAGTGTAGTACAAAAACATTTGTTGATGAATCAGTGACTTTTTTATCATCAGGGAGAGGCTGATAACAAAAAAATATTGTAATATAAAAATCTTGAGCCAAGATTTCTTTGATCTGGTAGTGAAAAAATTTAGCACCATCAATAAAGCACAATTAACATTAAGTTTTTCGGATGGCCGCAAGTGTGAATTCGCAGTTGACAATACTGGGTAGAAGAGTCCAGCCCTGTAATCACTTTTTATGTAAAAAATTAAGTAATTTGCTCAGATACATTCCTCGAACTTATAAAATTAAGAGCAATTGAGTGTAATACGGCACTTTTTTGTAGAGAGGCACAAAGAAAACCATAAGCTGATTGTCCGCAACTCGTGGTCGTGCGGTAGCGTTCTCAATTCCCACGCCCGGGTTCCCGGGTTCGTTTCCAGGCGGGGTCAGGGATTTTCTCTGCCTCGTGATGACTGGTTGTTGTGTGATGTCCTTAGGTAAGATAGGTTTAAGTACTTCTAAGTTCTTGGGATTTGATGACCATCGATGTTAAGTCCCATAGTGTCAGAGCCATTTGAACCATAAGCTGATTGTTGGGACAACAAAGTTCAAGTGTGGTTCTACCCGTAGAGTAATCGATGGCGCAAGTTACTGTATTGCATATTGGTACATGTTTCATCATATGGTCAATGTGTTCATCAATGCAATAATAACATTTTCTACTTAAAATTGAGTTAGGTCCTTTTTCCATGATACGCAATACACAAATTTGTAAGATTTCACTTAATAATACTACCGGAATGACCAGTGTTCGTTTCGCAGCACAAAGGTAGCGAATATGTCGTGGGCAGAATTATCGATGGAAAAGAACGGAGGTAACTTTTCGATTTATCTTACATTTTCAAAGATATTTAAATCCAAAGAACTTAACATACTCGGGCTTTTTGTTACTTGTTAGTACTACTACACTTTCAATGTAATATTATGCATAGTGTCAAGGAAAGTAACATGGCAGATAATGTCATCGTATAACATGACACATGCCGTCGTGTCCTCCAACATGTCACTTCTCCTGTTGTGCAATACGACACAAAGTGTCAGTAAAGTTTAGGATGTATTCATCCCCACTCTGGAATATTTCCAATTGTAGATACACCCCCGCTCTCAGATAGAAAAACGTCCTTAGCTATTACATGTATACTCTTCGGCCGTATGGTAGTATACGTTGTTTACTACGGTTGGTGACTCATCTGGGTCAAGCACTCTGCAAGTACGGCTAACTCTAAGGAAAGAGTAAATATGTAAACAGGTTTTGATTTAAATGTGGTCTGAAGTTCCAGATAAATCGAAAAGCTAGTTCTCGTCTTTTACGTCCATAAGTCTGCCCAGGGCACACTTGCCTTCTTCTTAACTACATTTTTCATTCTGGCTACAAACTTTTACTTGCCATACTTTCACATTAGCCCGCTATAACTTGGCAACCAATGTAGATTTTTATTGACTTGGGCGACGAGTTATCCGGTATAGGCTTTTCACTGTCTTTTCGAACCATGTTGCTTTTATCGTCCAAACGGGTAAAGCTTTCACAAAACAAAGGGATAACCATGAACTACATCTAACTGTCCATATTCTTACAAAATTTTAGATGATGCGAAAGACAGAAGTGGCGCGTGAAAAAAAATGCATTTTCTGTACGTAAAATCGGATAGCAGCTAGATTTTTGAAGGGATTTTCCAGTTTTATCGTAAGCGTGCATCTTTTATTTCCAGAATGAAACTTTTATTCTGCATCGAACTCTGAGTTGATCTTTCTGGCAGATTAAATTTCTGTGCCGGGCCAAGATTCGGTAGAGCCCCTTCGCGAGAAAGACAGTCCTGAGTTCGAGTCTGGAGCCGCGCGACCACTACGGTCGCAGGTTCGAATCCTGCCTCGGGCATGGACGTGTGTAATGTCCTTAGGTTAGTTAGGTTTAAGTAGTTCTAAGTTCTAGGGGACTGATGATCACATAAGTTAGGTCCCATAGTGCTCAGAGCAATTTGAACCATTTGAAACTGAGTTCGAGTCTCAGTCCGGCGCAGAGTTTTAACCTGCCAGGAAGTTCAACTTTTTATTTATTTGATTCACTTTAAACCACTTCCGCGCCTTCATTCCGCGTAAAATCTAATTTTACCTGCTACGTTTAGCGCGTCGTTACACCATAGTTATTCGACAACGAGTAAAGACGACTGGATAAAACAATTTCCTTTTCACTTTATCCATTTACCTACCTTCGTGGTAAGTAGAAAAGATTCGCAGAACATTAAAGCACAGACTTGATTTCAGAAACCTCCAGAAAAGTCTTCCCTATTTTTAAAACAAAATGCGAACTGTGCACATTCAAATGTACAGTGGGGACGTTAACAGAGGGAACGAACATCATATTAACTGGAGCAGATCTGGTTGAACCTTCTGTATGGTAGGTCTGTCAGGTCTTTTCTTCGACGAACTTAGAACTACTAAAACCTAACTAACCTAACGACATCACAAACATCCATGCCCGAGGCAGCGGTCGCGCGGTTCCAGACTGTACCGCCTAGAACCGCTCTTCCACCCCGGATGGCTATAAGCTGTAACAGACAGTTCAGAGATGCGGTTGTCAATTCCCTCAGATGCTTCAATAAAAAAAACGGATTTGATTAATTACTAGCAAAATCGAAGTGAAGTAAGTCAAGTTACCCACTTCCAAGTGCTGTGGCTATTAAACCCAGTTGTGTGACGATCCAAACATTTCAATGATAATTGTTGACAAAAGTCTTACGCCTTTAGTCTTTCTGCACCAAAATATAAACTGATACATCTTACATCATTATAATGACCCACGATTACGTGAATTACGGCACTTCCGGTTAAGAGATGTTCTTCACCATAAAGTTCACTAAACATTATCAAATCAGCCAAGTCACTGTACATGTCAGTTACGTTACAAAAATTCAGTTTCTATTCTGCGTAACCGATAATGCAATCGATGTCATTAGTTATTAAAAGGAGTAATAAGCTCTTGTGGGTTGTACTTGCTTAACGGTAATTTGATCATTAACTTCAAACTTGCGTACTTTTTATCACACATTGAATAAAAACATCGGTGTTGCAAATGAAAACAGTGTTAAATTATTCCATGATAAAAGAGAAAAAAGAGTACTAAACTAACAAATACCATTCATTTCATTTGGGGAAATGAAAGGCGTCCTATGCTGTACATTAATTTCGAACGATTACTGAATATCTGCATATGATGCTAAACCGCAACTACTATGATACGGGACTGCAGTGGTGATTAATGAATCTGGTTCCAATACAACAGAACTACGACTTGTTTCAAATGTTTAAGCGGGAAACGGGAGTAAATCTCTTTTGGGGCAATTACAGCTGTCTCTCACAGTCAGATGCTTGGGTATTCTACATAGTTTGGAAATACAGTAGACTTTTAGGTAACAGAAAGGATTCCACTTCTTATAATGATTCAAATGGCTCTGAGCACTATGGGACTTAACATCTGTGGACATCAGTCCTCTAGAACTTTGAACTACTTAAACCTAACTAACCTAAGGGCATCACACACATCCATGCCCGAGGCAGGATACGAACCTGCGACCGTAGCGGTCGCGCGGTTCCAGACTGTAGCGTTTAGATCCTCTCAGCCATCCCGGTCGGCTGTGAAATACAATTCTAACAGTAGTGTGAAGAATCTCACATCTTTATGCACTAAGCAAATGTTGAATCCTAATACATAACCGTAGCAGTCGCGCCCACTTCTTAGAGGATGTCTTCACGTCTGAAAGTTACATTTAGCAGAAGACTAAAAAGAATAATAGATTTGTTCAGTAAAATGGATGAGACATTGGTTTATCTCTCAGACAAGAGATATAAAAATTTGATTCGAGTAGTGAATGTGTAAAGAATGTGCAGCTGAGGTTTCAACGAATACTCGACCAAGCTTTACTAAAATTTATGATTGAGTGGGTAAGTAAAAATGTGATGGGTATACGCTTGCATGGAATTTTAGAACAATTGCTACTCCACAATAGGTATGAAACAAGTATAGTTCTTCAGGGAGGCTAATTTTAACTGAAACGTGCTCTGCCTCTGTAAGTTCAGTCAATGAAATATCCACTAAAAACCATAGCAAAATAGATCAATTTTATGTATCCCAAAACTATGTTACTTTAACACCGTCGGAGGCAAAAGAAATCAGTTTTCAGTCATGGAAGAGACAGGAATCGAATTAAAGAAAAGCATAACAAAATTCTGTCTGTTATTAAATGGCATTAACTCTGTTTGCTCCCAGACATACATTCCAGACCCTAACAAGTTCCATGCAGCATTTGCGAGTCCGTTATTTCCATTGTTAACCATAGCATACCAGATCAGGTATTATTTTCTCGTGACTGATAAAGACCTCGTAGTACTCAGATCTACATAAAAAGAAGTATACCTGTTCCTCAGAATTAGTGTCCTGTATTACACACTCGTACATCCATTTCTAGACGGATGCTGGAAAATGTTCTGTTCTGTATGTTGCATTGAACGGTAGTATTTGTCTACAACCAGTCATGGACTCTTCTGCATCTGTCACTACGGCAGATAATTTCCTTAACCACCTGGAACAGGTATACTACAAAAAATATGTAGATGATTCCTTAACATTATAAATACGTTTAATAATATACACAATATAATAAATTCCACACCTGGATACCAGAAGAATGTAGAATTAATTTCAAAATTCATGTGTCGTAAACCGTAACAACAAACACATTTTTATGATATACAGGAAATGACAACCTGCAGCACTACAATGACAGACATATCATGTAATTCATATACAGGGTGTAAATCTTAAGTTGACAAATCAGAATAACTCGAAAAATAAACTTTACACGTGTAGAATCCAAAGTTGATTATTTTCGATGGGGACATTTGGTGCTAAAATTAGTCTGCCACCCCCCAGCCCCCTGGGGGTGGCGCAGGAAGATACTTTAAAATATCTTATTGCAGAATCAGATTCTACATAAAGCACTAGGTACATTTTGTCTTAAAGATTTGCTTTGATTCTTGGTAGTTGGCGTTGTAATTCAAGAAAATCAATGTTCTCATTTTTGCGTGGTAAATGGTTACGGATAAATAAAAAATACTCATTTACTTCGCAAATTCTGATCCACTAAAGCCAAAACTCTCACTCTATCCCCATAAGGTGAGGTTTCAAAGAAAGAGGAATTGCAGTTTTTCAAATGTTGACCCAAATATTAATTTTTTCTGCAGATTCGGTTAAGTTCTGTGTGTTTCGTGGTGATGTGGCATCACAACTTTTAATTATCGAACAAATCATCTGACTAACTAGATAACTAACCAAACATTCTACTTACTAACCTTACTAACGAGTGAACTCATTAACTAAAAAACTACCTGACTTACGAACCTAATCCCTTACTTGATTCTGAGTAATCACCCTTTCTTGTCGAGAAGTCTCACAACTGCGGTGCTTGCTTAATTTAAGTCTCCACTATGAAAAGAGAAGGAGAGTTTTAGTTATAGCGAATAAAAGTTTACGAAGTAAATAAGTATTTTTTATGCATCCATAACTACCACAGTAGTACAAGTTTATTTGCCAATTAGCTCCGCAGATGACGAAGAGATTGATGAAATGTATGATGAGATAAATCATTCAGATAGTGAAGGGAGACGAAAATTTAATAGTCATGGGTAACTGGAATTCAATAGTAGGAAAAGGGAGATAAGGTAATGAAGTTGGTGAATTTGGTTGGGGGGGGGGGGGGGGGGAGGGGAGAAATGAAAGAAGAAGCCGCCTGGTAGAATTTTGCACAGAGCATAACTTAATCATAGCTAACACTTGGTTCAAAAATCATAAAAAGAAGGTTGTAAACATGGAAGAAGCCTGGAGATACTGGAAGGTGTCAGATAAATTATATAGTGGTTAGACAGAGATTTAGGAACCAGCTTCTAAACTGTAAGATATTTCCAGGGGCAGATGTGGGCTCTGACCACAATCTATTGGTTATGAACTGTAGATTAAAACTGAAGAAACTGCAAAGTGGGACGTTGAGGATATGGGACCTGGATAAATTGAAAGAACTAGAGCTTGTAGGGAGCTTCAGGGAGACCATTAGGGATCTATTGACAAGAATGGTGGAAAGAAATACAGTAGTATAGGAATGGGTATCCTCCAGAGACGAAATAGAGAAGGTACCCGAGGAACAAGTAGGTGTAAAGACGAGGGTTAAGAGAAATCTTTGGGGAATAGAAGAGATATTGAATTTAATTGATAAAAGGAGAAATGATAAAAATGCACCAAATTAAGCAGGCAAAAAGTAATACAAACGTCACAAAAATGAGATCGACAGGAAGTGCAAAATGGCTAACCAATGATGGCTAGAGGACAAATGTAAGGATTTAGAGGCACATTTCACTAGAGGTAAGATAGATACTGCTTACAGGAAAATTAAAGAGGCCTTTGGAGAAAAACGAACCACTTGCATGAGTATCAAGAGCTCAAATGGAAACGCAGTTCTAAGCAAAGAAGGGAAAACAGTAAGGTAGAAGGAGTATACAGAAGGTCTATACAAGGCCAATGTACTTGAGGACAATATTATAGAGATGGAAGACAATGTAGATGAAGATCAAATAAGAGAAATGATATTGCGTGAAGAGTTTGATAGGGCACTGAGAGACCTCAGTCGGAGTAGACTACATTCCAGTAGAACTACTGACAGCCTTGGGAGAGCCAGGCCTAACAAAACCCTACCGTCTGGTGAGCAAGATGTACGAGACAGGCGAAATACAATCAGGCTTAAAGAAGAATATAATAATTCCCATTCCAAACAAAGCAGGTGTTGACAGATGTGAAAATTACCGAACTATCAGTTTAATAAGTTACAGCTGCAAAATAGTAACACGAAATTCCTTACAGACGAATGGAAAAACTGGTAAAAGCCGGACTCGGCGAAGATCAGTTTGGATTCCGTAGAAATGTTGGAACACGTGAGGCAATACTGACCCTGCAACGTATCTTAGAAAATAGATTAAGGAAAGGTAAACCTAAGTTTCTAGCATTTGTAGACTTAGAGAAAGCTTTTGACATTGTTGACTGGAATACTCTCTTTCAAGTTCTGAAGACGGCAGGTGTAAAATACAGGGAGTGAAAGGCCATTTACAGTAAGTGCAGAAACCAGTTGGCAGTTATAAGAGTCGAGGGGCACGAAAGGGAAGCAGTGGTTGGGAAGGGAGTGGGACAGTGTTGTAGCCTCCCCCCGATGTTGTTCAATCTCTATATTGAACAAGCACTAAAAGAAACAAAAGAAAAATTTGGAGTAGGAAGAAATAAAAACTTATAGGTTCGCCGATGACATTGTAATTCTATCGGAGACAGCAAAGGACTTGGTAGAGTAGCTGAACGGAATGGACAGTGCCTTGAAAGGAGGATATAAGATGAACATCAACAAAAGGAAAATGAGAATAATGGAATGTAGTCGAATTAAATCTCGTGATGCTGCAGGTATTAGATTAGGAAATGAGACGCTCAAAGTAGTAAATGAGTTTTGCTATTTGGGGAGGAAAGTAACTGATGATGGTCGAAATAGAGAGGACAATGGCAAGGAAAGCGTTTCTGAAGAAGAGAAATTTGTTAACATCGAGTATAGATTTATGTGTCAGTAAGTCATTTCTGAAAGTATTTGTATTGAGTGTAGCCATGTATGGAAGTGAAACATGGACGATAAATAGTTTGGACAAGAAGAGAATAGAAGCTTTCGAAGTGTGGTGCTACAGAAGAATGCTGAAGATTAGATGGGTAGATCACATAACTAACAAGGAGGTATTGAATAGAACTGGAGGGAAGAGAAATTTGTGGCACAACTTGACTAGATGAAGGGATTGGTTGGTAGGGCATAATCTGAGGCATCAAGGGATCACCAATTTAGTATTGGAGGGCAGCGTAGAGGATTAAAAACGTAGAGGTAGACCAAGTGATGAATACACTAAACAGCTTCAGAAGGATATTGATTGCAGTAGGTACGGGGAGATGAAGAAGCTTGCACAGGATAGAGTAGCATGGAGACCTGCATCAAACCAGTCTCTGTACTGAAGACCACAACAACAACCAGCATTTTTCTCGCAGAAATGAGAACAGGGAATTTGTTGAATTACAGCGCCACTACCAAAGATCAAAACAAATGTTTAAGACAAAATATACTTAGTTTTTTCATGTAGAATCAGGAGGTTCCCATTTGACATTTGAAAGTTGCCTCCTGCCCCACCCCCAGAGGTCTGGGGGGGGTGGCGGGATATTTTTAGCACCAGATGCCCTTCTCGAAAATAATCAACTTTGGATTCTACATATTTATTCGTTTGAAGCTTATTTTCCGAGTTATTGTGGTTTGTCAACTTAAAATTTACAGCCTATATAGAAAAGAAGGCTGCATAGATAGCGATGGTACTCAAAGCAAACCAAATTTCTTTAAACAAAGGAAAAGGAATAAATTGGTCATCCGAATTATATTAGCTGAAGATAAAACCCTTGAACAATTACCAAAACAGAAAGAGACTGGCTCTACCCTTGCGTAATCCTCTTCTCCACAGGCCTACAATAAATTGCTGCTAGAACAGGGACAAGTTCTTTCACATACTCTGCGTAGAATCGCATCGGTATCCCATCAGGTGAAGTGGTCTTTCCTCTGTTGAGATTTATCAGCTGCTTTTCTGTCCCGTTGTTACTTATTACTATACCTCTCATTCTGTCGTTCGTGTGTAGATTTGAAGAGGGATCCAGAATGCGACATTACTTGTGAAACAGTTTTGACAAAAGACGTTTAGTACTTCGACCTTTACTGTGTCACGCCCCGCTTCAAAGCGATTATGGTAAGAGTGTAGCTCCGTTCCAATTACTGACTTACCATAAAATTGAAACTTCTTTCGAATCCAAGCGAAACCGGTAGGCAGAATTCTTCTTTCATATTCGCTGAACACTTCACGTAAAGGTCTCATTGCCCTAATGTTGGTTTCTTTTCGGTTTTGTTCGTTTGAGAGACTTTGGATACATTTAAATTTGGAGTGAAGCAGTCTTTGCTTTTATAGCAGATTTCTAACACAGTTTTCCAACTGCGGCGGGTCTTATCTATACCTCACAACTTTGCTCGACACATTCCAGTCTAAAGCGTATAGTACTATACTCTAGAACATTGTCCGTTGATGGTCCACAGAGTGGAAGAGATGAAATTTTCAAGTTGACCCGTCAAGTAATCTGAAATTTGTTTCGTAGCACTAAACAGAAAGAAGTTCCTGCCTTTCTTAATTTTGCTGTTTGCAGCTGTATTCAGTGATGCTGTAACAGCCCGATTATCACTGATTCCCAGTTCTACGCTAAATTAATCGAAAATTTTGGATATCTTTGTCACCAGCTGCTCTCGGCAGTTAGGTTCATGTGTTGGTTTTCTAACTAACGTCTTAACTTACTTTTCAGAACAGGGACATCAATTTCACATAACTACCAGTCCTAATCACTTGAATCTGCCAATATAAAGCTGGTGTCAGGTGTCTGTTATGCTGTGTTGCGTATCCTACTATGCTGGAGTCCGATTTCTGGTGATCTACAGAAAATAAAAGCACCCTATGTAATCATGCAAATTAATTGAAGGAAATTATGATGTCTCACTATGGATACATTTTACTGAATGACAGGTACGGGGATTGGTCCAATCAGTCATGAAAGTGGAGGTACCACACCACGCACATCGACATATTAACGAGAGGCGGTATAATCTAATCTGTAACTGGAACATGTGGTCACTATAACAATCATGTTTGTTACCGAAAAGCAAACGAGTTGAATTACTCGCTGAGATTCAACATTTAATACTTGGATAAAGGATTCTAATGCTGGACTATAAAATTTGCACGTACGGGATATAAGCAAAATTAAGCGAATAATACACGAATACGATCGGTGACTGAAAGAATGGTTAGTAAATTACAGAAAAAAACGGAAAAATGGGTTACAACACCAGTGAGATCGACGAAGTGCGTACTGGAAGCATATTTGATGGCTGCGAAGAAGAAATTTGTGTGAAATCTTGTGGGACTTAAGTGCTAATGTCATCAATCCCTAAACTTACACACTACTTAAATTAAATTACCCTAAGGACAAAAACACACACACACACACGTGCCCGAAGGAGGACTCGAACCTCCGCTGGGACCAGCCGCCTAATCCAGGCTGCGAAGAATTATACTGGGTTAGCTAGATCTGAAGGAAGCTAACTGGTATTAGTCCCGTGATTTCCAAGAACGCTTTCGATATATATATATATATAGAACTCGCGACTGTCGTGGAGCAAGATATCGATTTTGTTTGCAGCGATGACACATACTCTGAGGCAATGAATCTGCTTCGAGCGACAGCATTGACCCTTCATAAGTGATAAAAAATATTTATTTTAACTAACCTCATATAAATGTCCGAAGCAGCTACAGTTTACAGTACTGTTAGTCTCACGTGGCGTGATTTGATTCCTAGGTTGAGTCCTGTTGAAACTTTTTTTAGACTTGTGTTGGGAATACTATATGCTGTCGAATCACGACACTAAAAGTTGGGTAGATTGTTATGGAAAGAACTGTATCAAACTTGGTTCAAAGAGTAGCCATTGTGAGCTCCCATCACAGCTGTAAGGTCGGAAAGAAAACGAGAAAATGGAAAAACACTAGTCATGATCTGTAATTCTAAACTGAGAGTACAGCAGATCAAAATCTTGGTTTGCTTTTGGGTTAAAGATTACGTGCTGGGAAGAGCAGCGTCGGAAACGGGACTGTCAATTAATACTGTCAACAAGATTGTGGAAACAGATGATTCGCACGTGACTCGAGATCGAAACTGAACAGGTTTGGCTCTTTGGAGGTATAGACAGAAACTCAAGAAAGTGTTTATTTGTGAAAATGTGTTGTAGGACTAAACAGAAGTTCGTACCTATTGTTAAAAGCTTCACCTTATCCGGAGCCAAAGTCACTACAGATGGATGGAAATCATGCAACACTTTGAAGGAAGAATTATTTTCCACGAGTTTCTAAAACGTTCTGTCGAATTTGTGCCTCATTCACTTGTCTAGAGCCATATGTACACGTTCGCGGAATACACAGACATGATCATCCTGACTAGCGAAGCTCACGGTAATGAAAGAGCTGCCACCCGTATTTATCAAGATCGTTTTCCACAATGCCTGACTCCATAGCATACTCTTTTCGTCACAATTACGATGCGGCTTCGAGAAAGGGTACCTTCACCGTCAGCAGGCTTTATGTGGTGCTCCAAGGAGACGCCGCCCACCCTGACTGGAAGAGGCCGTACTGCATCACGTTGAAGAAAAGCAGTCAACGAGTACACGAGAAATTTCTTTGGTTATTCATGAGTTCAGCTGTAAAAGAAGTCACGTGCTGAGTCACGACTAATCAATTACAAGTGATCACGTTACCAACATGTTTTTGATTGGCTGTAGGACAGAAACGGTACG
Source organism: Schistocerca gregaria (assembly GCF_023897955.1). NCBI lineage: Eukaryota > Metazoa > Arthropoda > Insecta > Orthoptera > Acrididae > Schistocerca > Schistocerca gregaria. The sequence continues at coordinate 205,085,426 of NC_064924.1, forward strand.
TTTCCGGATATGAGTTCCCATTCAAAGTATTATCTACTCACTCCCCTCTATAAGACCTAGAAGTTTGCAACGAGAATTACCGAATACCCTGCATAAGATGGCTCACAAGTAGCCATTGACGAGAAAATGCGTACTCTGTGGAAGATAACAATAAGAATCAGTCAGATAGCTGCATTTTGAAATTTAAGCCGACCATTATTTTGTGGCATCGGTCCTAAGGTAACGGTGACTATCACGTGAGGTTGTGGCATGCGACGCCTGGCTAGAGATTTCTTATCTTCCTAAAAGGCTTCTACAAACAATATTGTGTCTTCTGAACAGAGAAAGACAGACCCCTTGTCCCGCCAGGAGAGCGTGGGTTGAGGAACAAGTGATTATTGGATCAAGCCTAATCTGGGTAGCCTATTCTGGATACCTATGGCTGTGACTTTGCCGTGGGCTCTAAACATTTTCAAGGTAACTACCTCTTATTAAAAAGACCGCTACCTTTTGATAACCAGCTCGTATGCCCTCAAAGACTACAATTTGTTCACCGTACTAAAAAGAGAACTGAAAATAAGACAATAAAATGGTCAGCCACTTGTGATAACCTTGATTTCATTTGTTATGCAGCGTCAGCGATCGGCTACTTAATCAAGTGAAATGAGAATAAAATATTCTCTTTGTGTTTTATGCCAATGTACGAGTAAATTGGTCACGTAACACTGGCAAGTTGAAATCTACACTTGAAACATAACATGACAAAGAAGTTTACGTGAAATATTCTCTAATATTGTCTAAATATCTCCTCGACCATTTCGCCATTACTGCTTCTAGGAAACCGTATCTATAAAAGCATGCAGCAGAGACACTGGTCATGGGGAGAAATTGGAAATCAGGGAGAGGAAAATTTTTGAGGAAGATCATGGGTCCCAAATTACAAAATAACAAACAAGTTTTCTATAGAAACGAAGCCCTCTATGCAAAGTCTGAGGGACTCTCGGAAACCATGAGGAAAGGAGAATTGATTTCTATGGACACATAATCCGAATGAAATCCGAAGGACTTGCTAAACAAATCTTTTACTTCTTTTACAAAAAAAGAAGAAAAGCTAAACCCAATTGGTTTAAGGAAGTGGAAAAGGATCTGAGAGAACTCCAGATTCCCGAAGTCATGTTAAAGAATGGTACAGCCAAGACCATGACTAAAGACAAGAGGTTCCTATTTAAGAACAACACGAGGAAACTGATTCAGATATGAGGAGGAAAAAAGAAGAGATCAGATAAAATGAAGAACTATTGGGAGAAAAAGAGAGCACAAGCATCTAAGAAGTGATTGATCTGACGTACGCCAAAGATGGGTGGTTCAAAGTGAAAAAGAAATGCAGTTGGTTAACATGTTTGAATGACCTTTAACACTCATCTTCAAATAAATTATTTCGCATTATGAATCTGCACTACACTCGCCTGATATAAATACACCTCCAGCTTTAGGCTTTAGTGTTAAACCTGTCTTTGCGATGTACATTCCAGTCGGAGTTTAGTATTTCATTGGTATTTACGTTTATCTTCTATCAGCTTTCTGTATCTAGTATTGTGTGGGCGCTGGCGTTATTTATAAGTGGGACCACGTCCAGGGGCTTTCCATGGACGCACTTGCAGTTATCTAACATTGCAGCGCCATTTTCTGTTTTCGATCAGCTACGGCAAATCCGGAAGCATCTTACTGGGTCAGTGGAGGGATTTCTCTATTCTATGTCCCTCCCACACATACTCCACCACCGTTGTAGCCGCTTACTGCGTGTAGTACACACCTTAATAAATAAGGGTCGGTCTCACAGTTCCCTTTCCTGTAATGCGCAATCGTTATTATCAACCAATAATCTGAGCCTCTGGTTTAATTCTTCCATTCTGCTACAACCCAGAGGACCGCGTTCGGATCTGGGTACGTTGCGTCGAAACTGTAATCACTTTCCATACAGTTTCCTCTCCTGAAATTCGCCTCCAGCATCGTCAATCAACAATCTGAGCCTCTGGTTTAATCCTTCCATTCGACTCCAAAGCAGAGGGCCCTGTTCGGTTCCGGGAATGATGTGACAAAACGGTAACTCTACTTCCATACCATGAGCGAAACTAGCTGCCTATATTAAATCAGCTTGGCCTCGGAACTCGGCTGGCGTCATTAGCGCTGCCCACAGTTGCTGCCGGCATAGCCTCCCCTTTCCAGAATGAGAATTTCACTCTGCAGCGGAGTGTGCGCTGATATGAAACTTCCTGGCAGATTAAAACTGTATGCCCGACCGAGACTCGAACTCGGGACCTTTGGATTTCGCGGGCAAGTGCTCTACCAACTGAGCTACCGAAGCACGACTCACGTCCGGTACTCACAGCTTTACTTCTGCCAGTATCCGTCTCCTACCTTCCAAACTTTACAGAAGCTCTTCTGCGAACCTTGCAGAACTAGCACGCCTGAAAGAAAGGAACTGCGGAGACATGGCTTAGCCACAGCCTGGGGAAGTTTCCAGAATGAGAATTTCACTCTGCAGCGGAGTGTGCGCTGATATGAAACTTCCTGGCAGATTAAAACTGTGTGCCCGACCGAGACTCGAACTCGGGACCTTTGCCTTTCGCGGGCAAGTGCTTCTGTAAAGTTTGGAAGGTAGGAGACGGATACTGGCAGAAGTAAAGCTGCGAGTACCGGACGTGAGTCGTGCTTCGGTAGCTCAGTTAGTAGAGCACTTGCCCGCGAAAGGCAAAGGTCCCGAGTTCGAGTCTCGGTCGGGCACACAGTTTTAATCTGGCAGGAAGTTTCATAGCCTCCCCTACATCTCGGCTGACAAACCCGCTCAGCCCCCCCGCCCCCCGATACTGGTCACCCGCATCCTTTCAAGACATATCCGCTATTTCGTTATTGGGCTCAATCACCCATTTAACATGGGAGCTGTTCTCGTGTGGATGTCTCAGGTAAATCGGCTATAGTCCGAACGATCGAAGCATCCCATGCTGGCTCGGATGTACTTTCAGCACTGAGAAATACCTCAAATCTGTTTCTGACGCGTAAGAGGATAGCGGTGCGGCCGGTACCGACTTTCGCATTCCACCAACATCTTCATAACGCGCACGCAGTTCGCCAATCTCCGTCAGGTAAGAACTGAGTGACCGGGACGTGCTAATTGGAAAGCGTATCGGCATCAGGGATACCAGTCGACGCTCGTGGCTCCTGAGGTGCCTAAACGTTCTCTTCAAGTGCTCCAACGCCATCTCAGCCAAGGGCCGCAGCCGGAAGTCTGTCGACAATGGCCAAACTAGCTTCTAGGTCTTTACAGTTACCTATTTCTGTGCAAAACAGACGTAGTTCTATCCATCTTTGATCAGTTTTGGTCTGTATCAGATGTGTTGTAACATCAAACCAAAAAGTCGCTGGGAGCAATCTAAGTTCTGCTGCTTCGCTATCTCTGGTTTCTATTACAGTATACAATCTCCCCATACATAGCTAGGGTATTAGAATGTACGCAAGAAACTTACAAGGTAGGTGTTTCAACTGCTCAGGCTTATTTCGTGACAGTGAACGCAGTGGTGACAATTCCCAGTGAAGGAAATGATTAGTTTTCGAGAAATAACGCCATTTTTACGAGATTAAAGCTGATATTTTGTGGCTTGTTGCCTAGTTTCTTGTTAATGTCAGTTATTAATTAATTTGCTGATGCGCGTGCGCTTTATCATTTATTTGTGCGTTTCTGAAAACGCAGAGGACTGATCGTTATGATCTGTCGTAACAATGGTTATTAGTTTATGTACTTTTATATCGGCTCGAGTATGATTCAGTGGCATCGGGTCCATTCTATATATACAGAATGTGGTATTTTATTGCTGTTTTCTTAAGACTCACTGATTAGTCAGAACATTTTGAGCACCTAACTATAGGTGGTATGTCCACCTTCAGCACGAATAATAGCAACAACACATGGTGGCATGGAACCAAAGAATCCTTGATAGGTCGTGATGAGCTCCGACGACACGTTCAACCATATCCCATATGAGTGAGATCAGGTTCAGATCTGACGAATAGCCGGCCGTAGTGACCGAGTGGTTCTAGGCGCTATAGTTTGGAACCGCTCGACCGCTACAGTTGAAGATTCGAATCCTGCCTCGGGCATGGATGTGTGTGATGTCCTTAGGTTAGTTAGGTTTAAGTAGTTCTAAGTTCTAGGGGACTGATGACCTCAGATGTTACGTCCCATTGTGCTCAGAGCCATCTGACGAATAGTGGAAGGGGTCCAGTACATTAAATGAAACTCATTATTGGATTCCTCGAACCATTCCATCACACTGCTAGCCTTATGACATTGCACATTGTCATCTTGAAAAATTAATGTGAAAACGTTTAACCAGAAGAACAAATCTATGAAGGGTACAATCGTACATACGTCGCTTTTATACTTTAAACATATCTGCGTATTTAACAGTATGAGGCAGACTGCTCTAGTAGGTGTAAATACCCACTCATGCACTACGGTAGATTCCTTATGCAGGATAACAGCAATTTGAACTTTCTAAATAAACGCCGGCCGGTGTGTCCGAGCGGTTCTAGGCGCGTCAGTCTGGAACCGCGCGACGGCTACGGTCGCAGGTTCGAATCCTGCCTCGGACATGGATGTGTGCGATCTCCTTAGGTTAGTTAGGTTGAAGTAGTTCTAAGTTCTAGGGGACTGATGACCTGAGAAGTTAAGTCCCGTAGTGCTCAGAGCCATTTTTTTTGTCAAAATAAACGTACCCATCTAACAATACCATGCAGCTCGCAGTTCAGTGGCGTAATTGAGTGAAACAAGGAATTGTATTTCACGAATCATATATCTTTATACTACGAAAACTAGGCGTTCCATCAACTAGAGTCTACAACCACTGCAATCAGCAACAAAAACGACTACCTTATTGCAGCAAATTACTAAAAACTCTGTGAAAGAAACTAATGGTAGAGTCAAATGTGGAGCCATATTACTTTTTCCACGTTACACTGTGCTGTAAATTAAAAATTTGTGACAAGTTATATTCCCCCGCCTCCTCGCCCCCACAGCCAGTTGTACTACCAACGCAGCTCATGCTCTCCTGTCACCCAAGACGGCGCTTGTATCTTCACAAGTGCAGCTCCATATCGAGGCGAGATAAGACGTGGCGTCAGAGCATTTGGCAGACGACCGGAACGAATTCGGTCGCTTATTCATACGGGCAGCGTCGGGGCACCATGGACGGTGGCTGGAAGACTTCCGGGCCAGCGCTGGGACAGGAGTAGTTTGCTGACAGGAACTGCAGATGTTTAGGGCGTAGTTGGTGCAGGGGCTGGCTGCTGATAGCTCCACTTTGTACATAGAGAATGTAGTGGCAGCGGTTGTCCTCAGTAAAGTATGCTCATACTGAGAAGTGTTTGAAGACACTTTAAAAGAAAAACTTTACTGACAAAGCGAATTTCACTTATAACGTCTTTGGGCGCATATCGATAGAACTACATACAGCAGAAATGATACCCCAATAACTTTGTCTCTGACATGTCTACACAACGCACCACAAAGTCGTGATTGGCAGCAACGTGAAGGCCGGGGACGTTACAGTTCCATGCTGCTGGCGAGTTACGGCTGACTTGCTGCTACCGAAGATTGTAATGAAGAAGGATGCCGCTACCGGCGTGGAGTGCTAGACGAAACTGCTGGTAGTGCAAAGTGATAGTGCTGGAACTAAACTGCTGATGTGGCCGGAAGGAACTGCTGGTAGTATCGACTTGAGGAGTAGGGCGTAGCTGACTCAGCACAGTCTAGCAGTCATGTAAATAGTCGGGCGCCGCCAAGGTACGGACCTGACGTAGCAAAATACTGCTCTGCAGACACCGCCATCTCATGCGACAGGCACACTGCCTGTTGGCGGGGTTGGCGCCACCTGGACAATGTGGAGGCGACGTGTAACTCCATGGCAAACAGCATAGGCCACGCAAGGAAAATATCTCTGTTTTGATGAGAGCCGTTTCCGCACCTCCTTCTGGCGCCACGTCTGCTGGCACGGACTGACTCGTGTGCGGATATAACTGTCAGAGTGAGGAGGCAGTTAGAATCTGCCAGCGAAACCCAGCTACTCAAGTAAGCCGGAGGATGAGACCAACCAGCTGCAGATGAAGCAGGGAGCGTTGTGGAGCAGAAAGGCGGCTGGGTGGATTGATAGCTGAAGTGTAGCTTGCTGTCAATAAAGGGCACCTTGCAAGATGGAGCAGTGACCGAAGTTAGGCTTCCTAAGTCCAGGGACTCGTTACTGTGCAGTGTTTTCTGCTATAGCAGTTAGAAGAGAGTGTTGTTTGTGGTGACTAGTGCAGTGTTGTCATGCAAACTGTTAAAGTCACTGCAGGTGCACGTATGTAACCAAGACATTGCGTTTGTGAAAGACAACAATGCCACTGTTAGACCTGGAATGTATAGACGAAAGCACATTTGGCTGAATTGTGAGTAGGACGAATTTTGTCTGTGTCTGCTGTTGATTTTCCTTATCTCACTTCCTATATCGTTAATGTCTAGCTGTTGATCCTGTCTATCTGTGTTATCTGTTAAATGCTAAGGTGGATTTTATGATTACGTACTGGCCTAGGATCAGTTACTGGGTATTCTCCTGTTGCTGTGTATGTGTTACTTCGTTATATTAGTTTGTGGCCTTTAATTGTACATTTTGATCTCAGAAGGGCAACGTTATTGGTCTTTGTGCTACTAGCTTAGGTTAGTGCTTTAGTACTTGCTATATATATCCAAGTTCTCTTTTGTGAAGCTGGTTAATTCCAGTGGGGCAGGTATTTTATGGTTTATTGTATTATTGTGTTACGACTCTAGCATCATTTGACAAACTGAGTGCTCGCTCCTTGTTTGATGCTTCTCATGTATGCGTTATTATTTATTATACCGTTTAAATAAACTCACAGGACAAGACATAATCATCCATACAGAAATCATTACAAGCATAAACATCATTTAAAAGGGAAAAATCTTTTATTAAGCAAGTTCGCACTGATCAGTCATTATTGTTGACAAAAGGCTTCGACAGCTGTAAGTATCATCTTCGATCTTCCATTGCCAATTTATACCTCGTGCAATGTTGTCATTATGGTGGATAAAATGCAGTATATAGATTTTCCATAAACAAAACCATTTACAGTTAAAATACCAAATTGTGTATTTGGGCATGTACTTAAACGTAACATCCACTGGGTTTTTAATCCTTGAAAAGCACAGTAGACAAATCAGTATTTTACTACACATCGTGCGTTTTAACAATTAATAAGCCTCTGTGAGCGCTACGTATATGAACACCCCCGTGTGCAGATGTGCCTTTTAACAGTAAATCATTTTATTTTTTACTAACCTATGATAACGTGCTGTATTTTACCACCAAAATGAGAACATGGCAACAGGTACGAACTCACAGGTACCAACTCACAATGGAACACGTTTTATAAGAAAAACTTCTCAAGACTATAAGATGACAGTTACAACTGTCGAAACCGGTTGTCAACAGTATAGACTAATGTATGTGATCTTGGCTACTTACAGTTTTTGTCCCAAGTAAGGCGTACCCAGGAGCAGATATAGACCCAGATCACAATATAGTAGTGATGAAGGATAGGCTGAAGTTCAAGACTTTAGTCAGGAAGAATCAATACGCAAAGAAGTGGGATACGGAAGTTCTAAGGAATGACGAGATACGTTTCAAGTTCTCTAACGCTATAGATACAGCAATAAGGAATAGCGCATTGGGCAGCACAGTTGAAGAGTAATGGACATCTCTAAAAAGGGCCATCACAGAAGTTGGGAAGGAAAACATAGGTACAAAGAAGGTAGCTGCGAAGAAACAATGGGTAACAGAAGAAGTACTTCAATTGATTGATGAAAGGAGGAAGTACAAACATGTTCCGGGAAAATCAGGAATACAAAAATACAAGTCGCTGAGGAATGAAATAAATAGGAAGTGCAGGGAAGCTAAGAAGAAATGGCTGCAGGAAAAATGTGAAGACATCGAAAAAGATATGATTGTCGGAAGGACAGACTCAGCATACAGGAAAATCAAAACAACCTTTGGTGACATTAAAAGCAACGGTGGTACCATTAAGAGTGCAACGGGAATTCCACTGTTAAATGCCGAGGAGAGAGCAGATAGGTGGAAAGAATAAATTGAAAGCCTCTATGAGGGTGAAGACTTGTCTGATGTGATAGAAGAAGAAACAGGAGTCGATTTAGAAGAGATAGGGGATCCGGTATTAGAATCGGAATTTAAAAGAGCTTTGGAGGACTTACGGTCAAATAAGGCAGAAGGGATAGATAACATTCCATCAGAATTTCTAAAATCATTAGGGGTAGTGGCAACAAAGCGACTATTCACGTTGGTGTGTAGAATATATGAGTCTGGCGACATACCATCTGATTTTCGGGAAAGCATCATCCACACAATTCCGAAGACGGCAAAAGCTGCCAAGTGCGAGAATTATCGCACTATCACCTTGACAGCTCATGCATCGAAGCTGCTTACGAGAATAATATACAGAAGAATGGAAAATAAAATTGAGAATGCGCTAGGTGACGATATGTTTGGCTTTAGGAAAAGTAGAGGCACGAGAGAGGCAATTCTGACGTTACGGCTAATGATGGAAGCAAGGCTAAAGAAAAATCAAGACACGTTCATAGGCTTTGTCGACCTGGAAAAAGCGTTCGACAATATAAAATGTAGCAAGCTGTCCGAGATTCTGAAAAAAGTTGGGGTAAGCTATAGGGAGAGATGGGTCATATACAATATGTACAACAACCAAGAGTAAATAATAAGAGTGGACGATGAAGAACGAAGTGCTCGTCTTAAGAAGGGTGTAAGACAAGGCTGTAGCCTTTCGCCCCTACTCTTCAATCTGTACATCGAGGAAGCAATGATGGAAATAAAAGAAAGGTTCAGGAGTGGAATTAAAATACAAGGTGAAAGGATATCAATGACACGATTCGCTGATGACATTGCTATCCTGAGGGAAAGTGAAGAAGAATTAAATGATCTGTAGAACGGAATGAACATTCTAATGAGTACACAGTATGGTTTGAGAGTAAATCGGAGAAAGACGAAGGTAATGAGAAGTAGTAGAAATGAGAACAGCGAGAAACTTAACATCATGATTGATGGTCACGAAGTCAATGAAGTTAAGGAATTCTGCTACCTAGGCAGTAAAATAACCAATGACGGACGGAGCTAGGAGGACATCAAAAGCAGACTCGCTATGGCAAAAAAGGCATTTCTGGCCAAGAGAAGTCTACTAATATCAAATACCGCCCTTAATTTGAGGAAGAAATTTCTGAGGATGTACGTCTGGAGTACAGCATTGTATGGTAGTGAAACATGGACTGTGGGAAAACCGGAACAGAAGAGACTCGAAGCATTTATGATGTGGTGCTATAGACGAATGTTGAAAATTATGTGGACTGATAGGGTAAGGAATGGGGAGGTTCTACGCAGAATCGGAGAGGAAAGGAATATGTGGAAACAATGAAAAGGAGCAGGGACAGGATGATAGGACATCTGCTGAGGGAATCGCTTCCATGCTACTAGAGAGAGCTGTAGAGGGCAAAAACTGTAGAGGAAGATAGAGAGATAGAGATTGGAATACGTCAAGCAAATAATTGAGGACGTAGGATGCAAGTGCTACTCTGAGATGAAGAGGTTTAGCACAGGAAAGGAATTCGTGGCGGGCCGCATCAAACCAGTCAGCAGACTGATGACCAAAAAAAAAAAAAAAAAAAAAAAAAAAAAAAAAAAAAAAAAAAAAAAAATAGAAACTGCGGTTGTTGTACAGACACGTGGATTATCTTGAAGCAGCAGCTCCGACTGTGTAACACCATGCGGATTTTTCATTCTGCGAGGGATGTCTCTCTGTGTTTGTCCTCCGACATGCAACATCCTGATTGGAGACGCACTTGATGTTAACTTCGCCATCGTTCACGTTTCCGTATTTACTCAGGTCGGCATGGGGATTTTCTCTGCCCGGGGACGGGGAGTTTGTGATGTCCTTATCATTTCATCATCATCATCATCATCATCATTCGTGATCGTGGCTATATTGGACTGTGTAAAATATTGGGCTGTTAAAAAATTGGGACTTGGTACGGGCGCTGATGAGCGCGCAGTCGAGAGCCCCACAAACCAAACTTCATCCTTATCATCCATATTTACCACACACCTGTTGGAAAGACACAAATGCCATACTACCTATTTGATCGCTCCTTGTATTTACGCTGACACAGCCTCGTAACGTTCCAGTACCTTAACCCTACTTTTCATTTTGCCGTTCTGGAACCACTTTCTACAGATTCTCAACACAGATAGCCTACCAGCTTCGTCGATTCTAAGATTCTTATTCCTAGGCAATGGTCTGCAACGATTTGGAATTGCCTCTCTGGTGCCTTTACGTTTCGTAAAGCGAAACTGATGGTCATCTAACACATCCTCAATTTTCATACCCATTCTCCTGTACGCTAATCTTGTCAGCAATGCATGAGCCGTTGAGCTGATTGTGCGATAATTCTTGCACTTGTCAGCTCTTCCAGTCTTCGGAGTCAGATGGTATATCGCAGATTCATACTTTGTACACACCAATGTGAAGAGGCTTTTTTGTTGCCACTTTCCCCAATGATTTTAGACTTAAATTTTTATTTTAATATTGGACCCTCTATTTCTTCTAAATCGACTCCTGTTTCTTCTATCATATCAGACAAATGTTACTCCTCATAGAGGCCTTCAATGTGCTCTTTCCACCTATGCGCACTCTGCTCGGCATATAACTGTTGAATTCCCATTTCGTTCTTGATGTTAGCACCCATGCTGTTAATGCCACCGAAAGATTGTTTTGAATTCCCTCTATGCTAAGTCTGTCCTTCCGACAGTCATTTATTTTTCATTTTGTTCAGATTTTTCCTGTAGCCACTTCGTCTTAGCTCCCTGCACTTCCCAACTGTTTCATTCCTCCGTTTCGTGGAACATGTTTGTACTTCCTTCCTGCTGCGAGGTGATCTCGCATATTACTGTAGTACTACATGACAGTGGTATCTATTAATTAGATGTTGATTCTCATGTCTTACTCCATTCAATTTAAGTCACTAATTATAAAACCGAGTTAACGCCTCCGCTATAAGCTTAAAGCTAACACTTATTCAATAGTTTATAATCACTTCCTTGAAGAATCACTACTGACAGCTAAGTATTCAATTTATAGCTATACAAGCCGATTTTTAGCTGCCCTGGGATCTGAAAGGTCTGTGTTACGATTTCTATTAAACATTAAGGGTAAGAAAGGGTTTTTAAAGTTTTTCTGGGACCTGACGATTATACTCATTGCGTAGTTTAAAGGTTCAGTGCCTAACTATCTCTTCTTACTGGATTAAATAACTGGTTTTTATCCCAACTCACGCCTTTCGATAGTAATGTCAGCTGCAAATCTTACTGCTGACGTCCCTTCGCCAGTGATTCTAATCCTAGTGCTAAACATATCTTATATTTCCGTCATTACTTATTCGATTAAACACTAGGGGCGAAAGACTAAATCTTTGCTTTATTCCAATTGTAATCAGAGCACTTCTAACTTGTTTGAATTATGTTGCCGTCATTTGACTGTAGATATTTCTTTATTTTCCATTACTTCAATGATTTCGGCCTTTTTATTGTCAATTACAGCAATTTTGGGTATAAATAGACTATAACTGATGTCATCATCAAGATCTGTTGAAATGGCCAGATAAAAACACAAAATCACCGGAACGCATGGATACAAACTAGCAAACATGTAGTGTTCTAGTCATGTCTGCTAGCTGTCTGCCATACACTGCTGTGAATTTGTACTTATCTACACACTGGAGCACTCAGTTCAGTAGATCTTGACGGTCATTTCACTTAAAAATGTCTAATTATACCGAACAATGTTGTACTTGAAACTTCCTGGCAGATTAAAACTGTGTGCCGGACCGAGACTCGAAGTCGTGACCTTTGCCTTTCGCGGGCAAGTGCTCTACCAACTGAGCTACCCAAGCACGACTGACGACCTGTTCTCACAATTTTACTTCCGGCAGTATATTGTCTCCTACATTCCAAACTTCACACAACTTCTCCTGGGAATATTGATAATGACGTAAGGCCGCAATCATGATAGTAATATGAAATAAAGGAGATTGTATATTCGAATGGCGTAAATATCAATCAAATATTATCACATGCTTGCGGTCCTAAAATAGAAAAGGTTATCATCAGCTTCTTTCTTTGTCTCCATTCTTATTTTTCCCTCTTTCTTTTACAACATATTTTATTAGGATGGTGCATAAGTTTTGTTTTGCATGTTTGTGTTAAGTTTTGCAGTAGACTTACTTGTCGACGGTAATTTTTTATTTGCAGTACACTACTGCTGCTTCAGTTTACATCCTAGCATTTGCATTAGTCAGTGGAGCTGTGGACGCTAGAAAATGGAGTGCGAAGAGAAGAAGTCGGAACATTTTCGACATATTCTTCTGTTTCAGTTCCTTAAAGGGATGACAGTAGCGGAGGCACCCCCGAACATTTACGCCACGTGTGTATGGTATATTATCACTGGACACAGCACGGCAAGAAAATGGTTTTCTCGTTTTAAGGACGCTCGTTTCGACCAGAAAGACTCTACGTTCAGGAAGACCTTCGGCATTCGATGAAGGTTATTTAAACGCATAAATCCACAATGATGAGAGTCAGTGTACTCGAGAACTAGCAGATTTGTTAAACTATGTTAATTTCACCATCGTGCGACATTTGAATACAACGGGGATAGTTCGAAAATCGTGTGTATGGGTACCACATGTTGTAAGCCAAATCACAAAAATCAGCTGATGGTCATTTATGCACCTCTGCTTGTCTGTCATCAGCTGGCTCGTGAACACTCATATCCTGTTTCGTTACTGATGACGTGAAATGGTTATTTTGTGATAACAGAAGAAGAAGAAAGGGATGGCTGAGCCCAAAGAAAGCAGCAGCTTCCCATACAGAGCCTTGCGTGGATCCACAACATAATGTTATGGATCAGGTGGAACAGTGACGGTGTGATGTAAAACGAATAGCCTGCCTGAGGTGCTACCATCACTACCGACATTTATTGTCAGAAACTGAGACGTGTTACAGACAAAGTCTAAGAACAACGACCAGGAAGACGGCGTGAAGTGATGCTGCTCCAGCGGTCTACTAGGTTAACAGGACGTGCGTTGGGAAATTATTCCGCATTCACAGTATTCACTTAAACTGCCTCCTCACATTGCCACCTTTTTCGCTCTCTACTGAACAATCATAAAGGAACTTTCTTCTCTGATGAAAATGCACTCCGAAGATGGCTCGATGGTTTCTTCAGCTCGCCGGCCGGTGTGGCCGTGCGGTTCTAAGCGCTTCAATTAGGAACCGCGTGACCGCTACGGTCGCAGGTTCGAATCCTGCCTCGGGCATGGATGTGTGTGATGTCCTTAGGTTGGTTAGGTTTAAGTAGTTCTAAGTTCTAGGCGACTGATGACCTCAGGTGTTAAGTCCCATAGTGGTCAGAGCCATTTGAACCTCTTTTTTTTTCTTCAGCTCAAAACCACTTGATTTCTAGAGTCGTGAACTCGAAAACTAATCCCAGCGTTGGGAGGCTTTTATAAATAGTGCAGAAACATATACAGGATGTTACAAAAAGGTATGGCCAAACTTTCAGGAGACATTCCTCACACACAAAGAAAGAAAATATGTTACGTGGACATGTGTCCGGAAACGCTTACTTTCCATGTTAGAGCTCATTTTATTACTTTTCTTCAAATCACATTAATCGTGGAATGGAAACACACAGCAACAGAACGTACCAGCGTGACTTCAAACACTTTGTTACAGGAAATGTCCTCCGTTAGCGAGTATACATGCATCCACCCTCCGTCCCATGGAATCCCTGATGCGCTGATGCAGCCCTGGAGAATGGCGTATTGTATCACAGCCGTCCACAATACGATCACGAAAAGTCTCTACATTTGGTTCCGGGGTTGCGTAGACAAGAGTTTTCAAATGCCGCCATAAATGAAAATCAAGAGGCCATGGAATTGATCCGCCTCTACCAATCCATCGGTCACCGAATCTGTTGTTGAGAAGCATACGAGCACTTCGACTGAAATGTGCACGAGCTCCATCGGGCATGAACCACATGTTATGTCGTAGATGTAAAGGCACATCTTTTAGCAGCACAGGTAGATTATCCCGTATGAAATCATGATAACGTGCTCCATTGAGCGTTGGTGGATGAACGTGGGGCCCAATCAAGACATCACCAACAATGCCTGCCCAAACGTTCACAGAAAATCTGTGTTGATGCCGTGATTGCAAAATTGCGTGCGGATTCTCGTCAGCCCACACATGTTGATTGTGAAAATTTACAATTTGAACGTTGGAATGAAGCCTCATCCGTAAAGAGAACATTTGCACTGAAACGAGGATTGACACGTTGTTAGATGAACCATTCGTAGAAGTGTACGCGTGGAGGCCAATCAGTTGCTGTAGTGCCTGCACACGCTGTACATGGTACGGAAACAACTGGTTCCTGTAGCACTCTCCATACAGTGACGTGTTCAACGTTACCTTGTACAGCAACGACTTCTCTGACGCTGACAGTAGGGTTATCGTAAACTGCATGAAGAATTGTCTCGTCCATTGCAGGTGTCCTCGTCGTTCTGGGTCTTCCCCGGTCGCGAGTCATAGGCTGGAATATTCCGTGCTCCCTAAGACGCCGATCAATTGCTTCGAACGCCTTCCTGTCGGGACACCTTCGTTCTGGAAATTTGTCTCGATATAAACGTACCGCACCATGGCTATTGCACCGTGCTAATCTATACATCAAATGGGCATCTGCCAACTCCGCATTTGTAAACATTGCACTGACTGCAAAACCACGTTCGTGATGAACACTCACCTGTTGATGCTAAGTACTGATGTGCTGGATGCCAGCACTGGAGAGCAATGAGTCGCATGTCAACACAAGCACCAAAGTCCACATTACATTCCTTCAATTGGGCCAACTGGCGGTGTATCGAGGAAGTACAGTGCATACTGTCGAAACTAAAATGAGCTCTAACATGGAAATTAAGCGTTTCCAGACTCATGTCAACATAACATCTTTTCTTTATTTGTGTGTGAGGAATGTTTCCTGAAAGTTTGGCCGTACCTTTTTGTAACACCCTGTATTATTGATTACTAAAGTCTCTATGTTGTATGTATCTGCTGTAATATACGTATCACCTGGCTTTCCCTACAGCTTGCAATTAGGTTTCAGAATTCCGACCATTTTGCATCATTTACTTTGCCGGACGCTTTTCCTACGTCGACGGATTCAGTATAGAAATAGCCGTCTTCATTCACGTAGTTGGAATATGTGTACCTGTAACATCGAACCTGTCCCCCCTCCTTCCTCTCCAACCACTTCCTCCGTCCCCCCCGCCCCCCCCCCCCCCCCGAGCGGAAACAGGAGCACAGTAGCTGCAACGTTACTATGCTGATAGGTGCAGAGCGCTCTTGCACTCTCTCTGATATTTTGTTTTTTTTTCCATCCGAGTCTCAAATTTCAGGTGCGTTGCAAATTGGCAATTATTTAGTGGGCTCGTATTGGAGCCGTAAATATGGGTGATATTAAATCGCGCAGGCACATTTTCCAGGGACCTCGGCCCCGCCTGGGGCGGGCAATGGCGGCGCGTGGCTGATGGATTGTCTGCGCTAATCTCGCTGTGACGAGCCGGCGCCCTTTTATTACTTATGTCGCGACGCCCGATATGCCATACAAACACGCAATTTGTCCGCTGCCGTAACTCTCCGAATATCTTCATTTGAAAGCCGTCATGCAGTTTCGTTTTTCAAAGTTTAGAAGAAATATGCGCTGTTCTGCAACTATATGACACAGTGGACTCTTCGTCTGACACAAGTCTATGTGCGACACAATTGCTGTCCATCTGTCACGGAACCGCTATAGTTTTTACCCCTCCTGTGAAATAGTATATCATGCTAACAGTACTCTACATTGTGGATTCCCTGTTAATGTATGAAAAGCCGTGTCGCTGTTAGAGGATGTGTTAGATCGATCCAGCACCACTGTCGAGCGTCTGCCTACACCGAAATTTACAATAAAGAAAACGAGAAGAAAACAGTGTACCAAACACTGTATGAATAGTGCAAACATTTTATTTCACGGGTAACTAACAATCTCGCGATGGTTAGATAATAATAGCAGTTCCTGTCAAGCTAATTTCCTCTTTCTGATTTTGATTCAGCTACTTATGACTACACATTGAGTGTGACTCAAAAGGCTATGTAATAGACATAGCAGAATTAGGAAACGTGGGAATTCTGCTTTTTTTGTGTAGAAAGGCCGTTCAAAAAGTTTTGCACAGTAGTCATTTTTTTATTTTTTGCAGGAGGAGAATGAAATTTTTTCTTAACATAATTACAACATTTAGCTAGACATTGGGCCTCCATCAGCTGTGAAGCATCTTGCCCAAAGTTCTTTCCATGATGTAATGTTCTGGGGATTGACTATTACACCACCGCTTGACACAAGAAATAAGGTGTTTCCTACTATCAAATGTTTCACCTTGCACGTGCGTCTTTAGACGACGAAACAGGTAAAAATCAGTTTAAGTCAAGTCCGAATTGTAGGGAAGATGAGGAACAGTTTTCCAACTCATTTTTCTGATTTTCCCCTGCGTCATAAGCGCTGTATGGGACTTGGCATTGTCATTTTGAAGTCTGACGAGCTGACCCTAACGCTGTGGTCTGTGGGTCTTGATGACACGTCGCAGCTTGTCCAGTGACAAACAGCAACGGTCCCGGTTAATTGTGGAGCCAAGTTCCTAAAAGTGAATGAAAATGACACCACACTGATTCCAGAAGAAGGAGGCTATCACCTTTCGGCCTTCTATTCATGGAAGTCTTGGTTTCGTCTTCCGAGGGGAACCCGGATGATACCACTCCATGGATTTGATTTTGCTCTCACGTTCGGAAAAAAAACTACCATGTTTCATCCTGGGTAATGACGCCGTCAGAACACTGTTTCCACTGTTCAGTAAAGGTCTTCATGAGACCCTCGCATACATTCTTCCTCATCGTCTTCATTTCTCTTTTCAGTAATCTAGGCACCCAACGTGCACAGATTTTTTGTAACCTAGTGACTGCACCACACTACCCAATGACAAACGAGTCATTTCAGCAAGCTGTTGTGTTGTCACACATCTGTCATTTTGGATGATATGATCAATGGTCGCCATATTCACATCACTCACTGCCGTCAATGGTCTACCGCATCGTGGACTGTCGAGTAGATAGAAATCACCTACTTTAAACCTCTGCAACCACCGTTGATACTGCTGCGATCCACTGTGTCCTCCTCATAAACAGGGAGCAGCTTCCACTGACTCGATGTGGCAGAGCTATCACCGGTCTTGAAGAGGAACTCCGTCATTGTTATCGCAACCTGACATCTACATCACTGTCCATTATGGATCACCTGTAAATTGAAGGAAATACTTTTATACACCAACCTATAGCTAACTGTTTCAAGTATGTTCACAAAAAATTTCATTCTCCTCCTGCAGGAAAAAAAATAGAGACGATTGTGCAAAACTTTTTTGAACGCCCTTTGTATATCTACAATAGCAGTTTATTGACATTTGTTAGATAGGCAATCGGATCATCATGACCCAACATTGGAGGTGTAACTGGGATGAAACAAATGTCTGTTTAGTGATAGCAAAAACGACAATGATAAACTACAATTAGCTCTAGTTTCCGAGTTAAAGGGAGTGCCTTTGATTATTATTATATTTTATTGGCATTCATTGTCAATCGCTTCCCACATAGGCTTCTAAATCACGTTGATGGTAGACGGATGAATTTTCAGTCAACAACAGCTGTGTGCATTTTGTTGCTACTTTTACGTCATGCCCGTAGCTACAACGGGAAAAGGAAGGGAGGAGAGGAGCACGTTTCATTCGAGCGTAGTTTCGGTCTCTTCCAAGCTGTGTTCTGTTGGCACGCTGGAGGAATGTGTTACTGGAGTGTAGTTAGCGCGTGTGGTAATCGTAATTCCTGTCATCCAATATTCCTGGTAAATGCTGAACATTGCTGACAATTTCTGAAATCTTTGCGGACAGGCTATTTTTGAAATCGCAAAAGAGTCCTGTAACGCCATGTATTAGCAACACATGCTGACTGTACATTTTCTGTGAAATGGGGGACCAGAACAAGCCCAGGGCTCCTAGTGTATGGTGCATATCCCGTATGTCGAGTCTTCATTCGTGGCTGAATCGTAAAAGATCTTCTATGGGCTTGATCTGGTGAGGACCACCAAACCATGCGAACTAATGTTACTTTTGTATGACCCCTCCATTAACATTTTCAAGCAGAAAATGTCTTCCTAGAATATCCTAACATGTCTTCAGCAATGCGACAAGTGCATCAGTAGACTGACTGCCTCTTCCTGCCCACCCCTGATTTTGACAGTGAAGAGAGCGGTAGGGATGAAACTAGTGCGGCACTATCAACTTAAAAACCCAGTTCTTCGAAAGATCCTGATGTTGCGTGTAACCATGAGTGTACGGAGATTCTCAAAATAGCACGGTGTGAACATGACCTTGTGAGATATCTTAAATGGCCGAAAGGTAGAGCTTAACGGTTGGCTAGAACAGTGGAATTGTCTTGAGAAGGCGGTAAATGTAACTGCGTTCCGTAATCGCCACATGTCATTCCTTCCAATTTTCGAACTAGAAAAGAACACGGTATTTTGTATTGATGTACAGGAACTAATGACATCTATGGTCATTGACTACAAAAGAGATCAGTGGAAGTTGTTCATCCACTCTTTATAAGTAACTCTCCAGTGTGTGCTTATGCATAATCGTGCTACCATCGATTCCTAGTCGGCATGCACCTTGCGTGAAAGAAATATATAATAACAAGAATTTGTTACTGCATATAATAACAAGAAATTGCTCCTGCTATTGAACTACGAGAGGTTTAAATGTAAGAATTCCGGGCATGCATATTACTTGGGCTATATCACGCACACATCAAATTCTGTTGCTTATTCTGCCTCTGGGACACCAGCGAAAAATACCGGGTGATCAAAAAGTCAGCATTAATTTGAAAACTTAATAAACCAAGCAATAATGTAGATAGAGAGGTAAAAATTGACGCACATTCTTGGAATGACATGGGGTTTTATTAGAAACAAAAAACCAAAGACAAGTGAAAGATCTCTTGCGCACGTCGTTTGGTGATGATCATGTGGTCAGCCGCCACTTTCGTCATGCTTGACCTCACAGTCCCCAGACCTCAGTCCGCGCGATTATTTAATTTGGGGCTACCTAAAGTCGCAAGTGTATCGTGATCGACCGACATCTCTAGGGATGCTGAAGGACAAATTCCGACGCCAATGCCTCACCGTAACTCCGGACATGCTTTACAATGCTGTTAACAACATCATTCCTCGACTACAGCTATTGTTGTAGAATGATGGTGGACATATTGAGCATTTCCTGTAAAGAACATCATCTTTGCTTTGTCTTACTTCGTTTTGCTAATTATTGCTTTTCTGATCAGATGAAGTGTCATCTGTCGGACATTTTTTTAACATTTGTATTTTTTTTTTGTTCTAATAAAACCCCATGTCATTCCAAGCATGTGTGTCAGTTTGTACCTCTCTATCTACATTATTTCGTGATTTATTTGGTTTTCAAATTTATGCTGACTTTTTGATCACCCGGTACTTCCTGTTGCAACAAAGAATGTTGGTCCGTATAGTGAGTCTGCGATAGTAAAAGGTGCTTCTTAATAATCATATGCTTCAAGTATTGTGAAATACAATTTTAACAGTACTGTGAAGAATCTCTAACGTTATGCACAAATCAAATGTCGAACCCAAAAACATAATTCTCACTGCTCTTGATATGAAATTGGGACTAATGAAAAGATTTGTTATGGCCATTTACGAACTTGTGGAAACATTTCTCTATTGGCGCGACAAATTTGCACCTCTTAACGAGGCTAAAAGAAAACAAGAGGGTAATTTCGTGGATACCCAGAAACGTAGACTATTCGAAGATGACAATTTCAGCACCATCCTGACAGGTGATGAAAAGTCTACTTGTGACAACTTTGTTCAAGTGTCAGCCAACTTTCTAGGAAACAGAAGGGCAAAAAAGCTATAATGATCTTGCTGTAAATCTTCTGCAATGCTCCAGCAAACTGGGGTGGAACATGTCCTCTAAGTTACATTCCCTCTAGGACTTCTTTCTTGATAACAGTGGTACTGTGACCGACAAGCACGTAGTACGCTTCCACCGGCAAATTCTGAACATGGAAATGAAATGCCATGGAAGTGTAGTGCACTCGTTTTAGCCGATTGCTGCTGGAGACTAACCAGGGAATCACCAGCACAAAACTGAAAACTCCAGGCAAAGCGGATGCGCCTTCAGTGACCTTCCTCCAAGGAATAACACCAAGGTAAATACAAGCATGAGCACAATGGGCAATATCGCAAAGCTATAGTAACTGCAATAATAGAGTTAATCTTGCTCTTTCATTGAGATTTTCGTTATCAGCACTCCCCATAACTTAATGATTAGCTTTAGTCATACCACCTACAGAAAAAGTAAGTCGTCGGTCCCTAGGCTTACACACTATTTAATCTAAGTAAAAACTAACGCTAAACATACACACCCATGCCCGTGGGAGGACTCGAAACTCCGGCGAGGGTAGCAGCACGAAACGTGACAAGCAGCCCTAGCACGTACGGCTACCCATCGCGGCCTATGCTCAAGAGATAGGAATATAGTTGACAGGGAGGAAGGACTAGAGCCCTTAAGGCAGAACTGGATGGTGCTACGGAGGAACAGATGAGGTTATGGAGGGAGACGGGTGAATTCAGATTGGAAGTAGTAGCAATGAAAAGGAACCGTAGGAAGAGAACGGTACCTGGCAGTTACGTCATTGGCACAAACAACGTATTTGCCTTGCTACTTCAGCTGACTAAGGAAGACGCTCGGGTAGATGATTCAACAGCCTTTCACCAGAAAATCAAATGTTTCAAAAAAAGTAAAAAGTAGATAGAAAGTTCTGTTGTTAGTTAGTACCCATGGAAGAGATTTGGGCCAGATCTTACAGGAAAAATAACGTGAGAGGTTCCCGGTCATAAGCTTTTGAAATTCAGTGCAAGTCTTAGCCCAGCGACAGAGGATGTAGAACCGTAGAGCAAGGACTTTACAAATCGGAGTCATGTTGTGATAGTAGGTGCCTCAGGAAACAGTAGCCATAGGGATCAGGGCTACAATATTCAATGTGACCTGGTAAAAATAGCATCCACGACGAGCCATAAAAAGCTTAGCTCATTTCTTGTTTTTATGCGGTACGATCGGCGCCAATTGGAGAGCTGAGTCAGAAGGATCAACACCGAGTTACATCAGTGGCTTCAGGAGGATACTTTTTCAGGCATAGATTTGGTTCTCGTCGATGCTATTGGTAGGTGAGACTTCACAAGACAAGGCTTGCATCTCAATAGGAAGGGAAAGGTAAATTGGCCGGGATGGTAGTAAAATCTCTAAAGGGGGGAGGACACAAACTCATGGGATTGTCTCTTTTCTAGGTTAAGATCAGTGTCCAGTGATTCAACATTGGATGAAAATAAGCTTAAAGAGAAACTCAGACAGGAAGGTACTACATATGATGTAATATAAGATTCTCATAAACATATTGCGAAAAATAATGTTAGTATATCACAAGATTCTCACTACATGGTGAAAAATAATGTTTGCATATTGAATGAGAATATCAGGGAATTAAAAACAAAATAGATGAGCTTCTATTTTGTTTATAAGATATAGAAACAGAGTGCGAAGCAGATGTACTAAGCCTGTCTGGACATCATATACTCACAGACATTATGAAGGTAAATGTAGATGGATATAAGCTGTCAGCACGTGTAGTTAGAGACACTATGGAGAGAGGAAGAAATTCCATATATGTTAAAATTTATCACAGTGTGAAAAACTTAGAAACTGAAAAAGAAATGTGTAGAGCAACATACAGAAGCATGTACCAGTGAGCCTAAACTATATAATGGTACTTGCATAACTGCAACAGTGTATAGGTACCCACTGGGAACTTTTCAGCTATTTGTGGGAAATTTTGATTGTTTGTTGTGCTGTCTGTCAGACAAAGGGAAGCTAATGATTGTTTGTGGGGATTTCAATGTCGATTTTCTGAAATAGTTGGTTGGCAAGTATGACCCTGAAGTGTTAGTTAGTTTTTCAATTTGATGTCTGTTATTGATTTTCCTGCTCTAGTAGTACAGGAAACCAGCACACTGATAAACAACCTTTTAAAAGAACAAGATAAATTTAATCAAATAAATTTTTTTCTGCGAAGAATGGTCTTTCAGTTAGAGAATGTGAGATAGCTCCATACACTAATGCAAAACAGTTCTCTAAAGTAGTGTTTCAATTAACGTTTTAACAATTGGAAATTTTAGGGGAAGCTTGCAACAGTTAGAAAAGGATAAGGTGTAGAGGTAACCTGATGATAATTTAGAATTAAACCTATTTTTTATACATTTGTGAGTCTAGTTGAAAACAGTCCCCTAAGAAAACTGTGAAACATAATTGAAAGGAGCTGTCTAAAATGCCATGGCTTACTTAAGGGACAGCTATACCTTCTAACCAAAAAAGGTAAGTTACCTTATAGCTACAAAAAGTAGTGATCCAGAAATTGTCAAACATCATACAAATTACAGAACATTATCAAGAAAAATCGTTAAAAAGTCCAGAAGGATACGAATTATATCTGATATTAGCACCTCTAATAATAAAATTGCAATAATTTGTAGTAATGGTAAAAGGTAACGGGGTGAGTGAGAGCAGAGGGAGACTTCGTTTCTATCAAACTCAATAACAACTTTGCTAACACAAATTTTAAAGTAGAAAATGTATTGGATAATCATTTTAAATGTTGCAGAGAAAATCCTTGGGTTGCCGGGAAAGTAAAGGACGGCAGTTTTTTGCTCATACGAAAACAAGGGTAAGAAAGCGAAACGTTATGTATGTATAATTTGAAGTCTCCTGAGTGTGCGCGCCAAGTTTCTGTCACTTCCGACAGGGACACCGTCGCTGCAGCACATTTTCTAAATGGCGTCTGTAGGTGATGTACGTTACAGATTTTTTCACTGCAGAAAATGAAACTGGGGGAATATTCACAAATGCTTCAGCAAAGTTGACATAAATATAGTTCGTCGCTTGGCACGGTAGGTGAGGTCATCAAACGGCGATTCGGCCGAGCTCCACGATTAGCAGCGGTCGGCGACACCATCCACGGCTGTCACAACTGACATGTTGCAGCGAGCTGACGTTGTCATTCGCGAGGACAGATGAATTACGACTCATCAGCTGGCGTCGCATCAGTGAATCAGCAAAAGAAGTTCACACAGTGAAGCACTGGCTCCACCACCAGGGTAAAGGTAGGTACCGACAGGGTGTACACGCCTTTGTTTCGAGCTGGAAGGAAGACATAGAATGGGATGGGGATTAGGTGGAAAATAGGATGTGTTGATAAAACACCATTCTTTCGTGTGTGTAATTCTCATTATGTTCAATACTGAATTCTTGAAGAAAAAAATACGCCGCATTATCTTCTGGGCAACCTTCGTAGGATCCAGCTGTAGGGCTGTATATGGAACAGGAAATACTGATGCACACCCCTACTGAAATAAACAAAACAACAAATTCTCTCATAAGTAAAATCTCACGTGGAACTGATGGCATTTCCATCAGAGTTCACAACGGATAAGAGGTATTCTCGGTCACTTAAGGAATAGCTCACTGAAACAGGGCATGTTTCCATTTAGACCGAAACACACTATTTTCAAACCATTGCATTAAGAAGGGGAGAGGTCTGATACTAATAACTGCCACCGAGCTCACGTCTGACAGCTTTATCCAAAATTCTTAAAAAAGTAATATATTCGAGAGTAGCTTCACATACTTGTTGAAATGAAGTACTAACATAATATTAGTTTGCTTTCCAGAAAGACTTTCCCACAGAAAATGTTCTATATATTTCCAATGATCAAATATTAAATGCTCTCACTAACCGAACATTACCCACTGGGAATTTTTATGATTTCTCAAAGGTTTCTACTGTCTGCATCATAAAATTCTTCCAGATAAACTTAAGTATTGTGATTTGAATGGGACACTGTACAAATGATTTAACTCATAATTAAGTGGAAGAAGTCAGAAGGCTGAAATTAACACAACATATAATCTTCGAAAATCACCAAAGTCCTCTAACTGGAAAGGTATCAAGAACTGTGTCCTGCAGGGTTCAATCTTGGGTCTCTTATTGATCTTAATATATATTAATGATTTGCTCCTCTATATACATGAAGATGCAAAGCTAGTTCTTTTTGTTGATGATACAGTTATAGTAATCACACCCAAAAAAACAGGAATCAGCTGAGGAAATTCTACATAAGATGTTCCACAAAATTATGAAGCAGTTCGCTGCAAATTGAGTCTTACAAAATTTTGAGAAAACACGATATATGCTGTTCTGTATATCAATTGACATAACACCATAGATAATTTTAGACTTCCAAAACAAGTCTGTTGCTGAGGCTGAATATTCAAAATTACTGGGTGTGTGCATTAACTGAATCGGAAACACACTGATAATCTGCTTAGCCGTTAGGTTCAGCAACTTATGCTATTTGGGTTATTACAAATTTTGGTGACAAACATAACCTACATAGCGTACTGTGCACATTGTCATGCACTGCTTTCATAAGTTATCACATTTTGGAGGAATTCATGATTAACAGAAACAGTATTTATTGCACAAATTAATGTAATCAGAATAATAGGTCGAGCCCCCTCAAGTTCACCTTGCACACATTTGTTATTAATAAAACATCCCATTTAAAAAAGATAGGGAAGTGCTTAGTTACAACACTAGAAGAAAGGTTGATTTTCATTAATCTGGGTTAAATCTGACTTTGCCACAGAAAGGGGGCATGTTATGCAGCCACAAAAATCTTTGGTCATTTACCAAATAGAATTAACAGTCTGGTAGATATCCAATCAGCGTTTAAAAACAAATTTAAAGAACTCCTTAATTACAACAGTTCCTTCTACTCAACAGGTGAATTTTTAGACATTAAGTAGGAACTGAAAAATAAAGTTATAACGCGTAAAGAAAATTTACGTTAAACTTATACATTCCACATCATGGTCAAATGTGGTATTCATCGTCTGTGGAACAAGTATTAATGTAATATACTGTAATGTAATGAATTTAATGTAAACTCAACCTCCCCTGAAAGGCACATTAGTTAAATAGTAGGGTTGTTCTCCCACCGAATACAACATAAAATCTGTTATCGACCGGCCCTTGTGGTGTGGGAATACTAAAGGCGGTTTGTAGAAGTACATTAAGTCGTATAATCGACTTGGAAAGCGGGAGTAAACGTTACAAAAATTACAAACGTAGCTCAACTTAAAAAGCAAATGGTAGGCAGTGAACGATGCTGAACATCTCTGGTAGACACACATAGGAGCTAAGCATGTCCACAACCAGTCCCAAAGATTTGCTTCCAACTCCTCCATTCGTGGTACTGCTGAACGCTAGGTCCGAAAGGACAGATCCCTTGCATTCATATAACTGATTCACCTCGATGAGCTATGAATCCATAACCATAAGTGCTGATGCACTTGTATGTTCGACCTCCAACGGGAATCTATAATTAGCGAGCACGGGCGATATGGACTTGGACAGCTAATAAGTCGTGGCGCTAGATGGGTGTGCAGGCCGGCCAAGGAGGTTGCCGAAATAGTCCACGCATTTTCGATTAACACTGTGTCCGGGTGGCGCAGTGGTTAACGTGGCTGCCTAGTAAGCGGGAGATCCCATATCCGAGTTTCGGTCAGGCAGACATTTTCATTCGTCACTGCTGATTCCACATAAAGTCCCGATAGAGCTAATACAATTATCATCAGTTCCTTTCCTTCCTCCGAACTCTGCCTTCAATTTACGTAAGATACATAAGGAGCTGACGAAGTCGTAACACGTCGGTTATGATGTGGTGCTTGTTCTGTCCAAGGTAAAAGGTGTTCGATAGGTTCAGTTTGGATAAATGGAGGAGTCGGCTGAATACTGGCTTCACAGCTGTCACGCGCTGACAGTGGATGCATTTTTTGCTCAAGGAACCTTACTTGTGGAGGTTGGACCGTTGCATTTTGAAAACTGTGAGCGTCGACCAGTTTACATACCAATGATTTCTCAGCTTCGCTGTCAGATAACTTGTTCAAAGTGGTGATCTCCCTCGCCATAGTCAGTATTACTCACTGTTTCCAATGGTCTGTTAGGAGCCTGCTTCCATATAACGATACGGCATATTTTTCTGCTGCTTCTGCAGCGTTAAGGAATTTCTAACATTTATTATTCCATGTGAGATCTTATATTAGCAGTGCTAATCCAGGTGCAGATTTATTTTCCAGTAATTAATTTATACTATATTCTGGCTAATTTTAATTCGTAACTGTACCTCCTCGTAATTTGTTTGAGAACAGATTAGCTAACGGTTAGTACAGCTATGGATTAGGTATGTCTTATAACGATTAGGTGTTGTTGATTATTTATTCCTGTGTTAGATAAGAGTTAGGCATAGTCCTGCTCGGATGGGTTTCCTTACATTGGGTGTTTTATATTAAGTCATTCGTGTACAGAAATACCTTCCATGTGTGTCTGTTATTTCATCTTAAGTGTGTTTCAGCAATCCCTGTTATCCGCATAAAAATAACTGTTCAAGAAAATGGATATGTCAACTGAAGCGAAATATTCTTTCCGGTATGGAGGCCACAGGATTAAATTTGATAAGAAGATGACTTTGCAGTCACGAACGGGTTATTACCAGACGTGATGTAGCAACAGCCATTGCAAAGAGGACAATGAATTCAATGAGAAAGAGTTTCCATGTGAAAGCGATCCAGTTCTCCACCCCTTGACATTCGACAACAACATAGAGTAGCTAACTCCAGAGGAATATCGCTTGGTTCCCAGGCACTTCTTTATGAAATTCCACGACGTTCGTCAATAATCCCCTGTGTACAGTGCTTTGACAACCACACTCTTATCCATCCTCTACTACTCAAAATGCCATTCACTCTCAGGCCATGTTTATAATCTCAAGATGTGTCACTTTAGAATGGCTTAGTATTTATCTCATGGCGCTCGTAGATAATGCGGCGACCGCGAACTTAATTTTCGTATACTATTCCTAGTGCAGCGAAAATTTGATTAAGAAAGTATCTATCCACACTAATAATATACAGAAAAGCGCTTCGGAATTGCAGGTGGTGTCAGACCTTCAGTCACAAAAATGTGTGATGTACTTCGTGCCTGAGTCCAAATACTGTATGTCCACATAGCAGATGGTGGGCTGCCACCGCCTCTGCGAGCCCGTGGCATATCGGTATGAAAGGGGCTGTCGACAAGCGAACTGGTAGCAGCAGAAGATGAGAGGGGAACAAAGCGAAATAGAAACAGAGAGAGAAAGAGAGAGGGAGAGAGAGAGACAGAGACAGAGAGAGGAAGCAAGCAAGGGAGGACGGAAGGAATGAGATCGGGTGGCGGTAAAGCGAGACTTGAAGAGAGGGAGATTAATGATGCGGTTGGCCAACTAGGCAATATCGAGCGATCGAAGCCCGGGGCGCTACTTAAACATTATTAATGATGGCGGCGGCCCGCCTGCCTGCGCTCTGTGGCTCCGGCACCATATCCGGCAATTAATACGCCGCGTCAGTCTGTTGTCGGCCGCTGACCGCCTCACTGCAAGCTCTCTAGCCGTGGCGTTCATAGACCACTCTGGAGATGCGGATCGCTAGAGAGACCAAGATCTCTTACAGAAACACGTTAATCAAATACTTCTCTTCCAAATAGCAGAAATGGAAAGGCTATATAACTTACGATTCACAACATAGCGTCCAATAATAAAAGTTCATTTAAAGCAAAAAGTAAATAAATATAAAATATGTTAAATAAATTCAGATATCATGCTGTAGTCATGCTTTGAACTATTTGTGTTTTTCGAATAGAGTAGTTTTCGAACTTCCGACTCACTTTCAGGGGTGTACGATGAAATTACATCTGCATTTCTGTAAATTAATGATGCCTGCTGGCTCTGTGACAAGAAGATACCAATGACCTTAATGCATCATCATGAAAGATAGTTATATTAGAAAAAATGTCGAACACTAGTATTTGTTACTTACTGCAGATGCAAGGACGGCTTTGCCGCTATTAACTGACTGACAGCTTCCATTTCTGTTGTATACTGACCACAGATTACTCACTTCTCATTATTAAATTCGATGCTGATTGTAACCATAAATTCGCCAGCGTCGAGCATGAGCTGTCTATCTGATATACAGGGCGAGACAAAAGTCTTGATATGCCCCAGTAGAAGTCGCACGTGAGGAATGGTCTGGTATGAGGTGACTAGCTGGGAGCGCTAATTACTGGAGTGATGGCGACAGCCGCGGCCATCTTGGAATCCGCCATCATGGAGCTAGATGAGGTTCACAGGAGAGCTTCTGTAATGTTTGGAACGTAGGAGACGAGATACTGGCAGAAGTAAAGCTGTGAGTACCGGACGTGAGTCGTGCTTCGGGAGCTCAGATGGTAGAGCACTTGCCCGCGAAAGGGGAAGGTCCCGAGTTCGAGTCTCTGTCGGGCACACAGTTTAAATCTACCAGGAAGTTTCATATCAGCGCACACTCCGCTGCAGAGTGAAAATCTCATTCTGGAACCGTCCCATATTGTTTGACAAGTGCCCTTAACAATGTCTGCCATGGTCTCAGATCGAAAAAAAAATTCAAAATACAAAGATCGAAGGGAATATTCACTGTCTAAACAACTGGAAAGAAAACAAAAATCAGTCATTAGAAACAATATTTCATGTAGTCGTTTTAGTATTCATCCCCCGGTAAGATATTAACGTCAACAAAAGCAGGTTTATTTTGCGGTCTAGCCATTTTCTGTCACTGTAAAATAGCGTTCATAAACTTCCAACTGTTCGTAATATTGTGTACAGTCACATTATCAGTGACTACTTGTCGAATGAAATTAACAAATACTACACCACCTCAGGAAAAGGTGTGCAGAAGAAGTGGACGAATCTGAATGATGCATGCGCAAATACAATAGAAAATTCACTCTCAGTTACAGCTACAATGTCTCAAAAACACTGGGAAGTTACCTTTAGGTGGATTATTTTTACAATGGCCAATGCATATTTCCGAATTATTCAACAATTACACTCGCCGCGTAAAGCTTTCATGAAATGTCGCCAGGTAAATGAAGATCGGTGTATCACAGAATCGATATTTCCCGATTACATGAAAATAACTGACTGAAATAGATTTGAAAAATAACATTAATCACCATTAAATAATTGTTCGCAACATTTTCAATCTGAAATAAAGTTATAACTCTAGCCAAAAACAGATCATAATAAATATATTACCGTTAATGGCGGCATTGCAGCTCGTCCGCAGCAAAGAAAAGATGGAGTGCAGAGGATAAATATTACTAATATTCTTGCAGAAAATATGAGATATGCTTGAATAAAGTTATTCTCTATTTTCTCCAATAATTTATAATAGGTAGTTAAAAACAGTGGTAATACCAGACCTTATCATAGGCGGCAGATTAAAGTGCGTCTTGCTACTCGAAGAAGAAGAAAGAATGCAACAAAAAATCAGGGATGATAATAACTGTTCTTATCATTAAAAGATATCATTGTTTTCAGTCTATTTTCTGTGGCTTGTGAACATACCGTTACACCATCTGTGCACTAGCAAAACCAAGCTGTTTCTCTGACAACACACTTGTCTCTCAAGATATGATACACAAAATATATAATTAAAAATGTTTTTATCGACTATAAAACAAGGCGTGGATGATATATTATCCCTTAGGCAGTTAAAAACTATTTAGAGACGAAATTGTTTTTAACAGTTCACAACAGCCACGACATGCACTGGTTTTAGTCATAATCGTCCACCGTTCAGGTGTCTGATTGTCTCATTATACTTACACTCATAACAGTTTCGATATTAGTTGGATATGTACATATAAAAATAAGTATTTTTCTAATAGTCAGGTTTACTTCGGTAGTTACGGATGCCTCGGAAATAGCGGCGGAGACTTGCCAGATTACTCCCCCCCCCCCCCCCCCCCCCCCACGTACTCGGGTTCCCTGCATACGGAGAACTAGGAATAAAACCTTCCTAGGGGCTTCAGGACTCCCATAACTACTTACTTTCCGAGTCTGCTACAGGATGTTGAGGTATTAACAAACATTCGTTGACAATAGGTTCATATTACAATTATATGGATATTCCTCATGAAAATTTCTGTGACTAGCTCATAGTTACTCACTTTTACAACAATTTCTTAAAATCTTTTGATTGATATAAG
This sequence comes from Schistocerca gregaria, assembly GCF_023897955.1. Classification (NCBI taxonomy): domain Eukaryota; kingdom Metazoa; phylum Arthropoda; class Insecta; order Orthoptera; family Acrididae; genus Schistocerca; species Schistocerca gregaria. The sequence continues at coordinate 205,115,989 of NC_064924.1, forward strand.
TGATCAAAATATTCGGTCATCGTGCTGATGATGAGAAGGTCTTCCACGAAGCTGAGTCTCGAGGACATCGGCAGGTGGGGCTGCATCGTAGTCTGGATCTGCTGCTGGACCAGATGCTGCACTGGAACAGGTCAGGATTGTCGCATCCCATTTCCCTCTCGTTCACGATGGATTCATGGAAGTAGAAAATTTGTGTTAGTATACATCCCATATATCGGTGATACTTTGCAAAAAAACGGTTAGATTTGGGTTTACTTTCACACGCGCAGATTCACTCGATATACAACCTACATCTACATAAATACTCCGCAAGCCACCTGACGGTGTGTGGCGGAGGGTACCCTGAATACCTCTATAGGTTCTCCCTTCTATTCCAGTCTCTTATTGTTCGTGGAAAGAAGGATTGTCGGTATGCTTCTGTGTGGGCTCTAATCTCTCTGATTTTATCCTCATGGTCTCTTCGCGAGATATACGTAGGAGGGAGGAATATACTGCTTGGCTCTTCGGTGAAGGTATGTTCTCGAAACTTTAACAAAAGCCCTTACCGAGCTACTGAGCGTCTCTCCTGCAGAGTCTTCCACTGGAGTTTATCTATCATCTCCCTAACGCTTTCGCGATTACTAAATGATCCTGTAACGAAGCGGGCTGCTCTCCGTTGGATGTTCTCTATCTCTTCTATCAACCCTATCTGGTACGGATCCCACATTGGTGAGCAGTATTCAAGCAGTGGGCGAACAAGCGTACTGTAACCTACTTCCTTTGTTTTCGGAATGCACTTCCTTGCAGTCTTCCAATGAATCTCAGTCTGGCATCTGCTTTACCGACGATCAATTTTATATGATCATTCCATTTTAAATCACTCCTAATGCATACTCCCAGATAATTTATAGAATTAACTGCTTCCAGCTGCTGACCTGCTATTTTGTAGCTAAATGATAAGCGATCTATCTTTCTATGTATTCGCAGCACACTACACTTGTCTACATTGAGATTCAATTGCCATTCCGTGCACCATGCTTCAATTCGCTGCAGATCCTCCTGCATTTCAGTACAATTTTCCATTGTTGCAACCTCTCGATACACCACAGCATCATCTGCAAAAAGCTTCAGTGAACTTCCGATGTCATCCACCTGGTCATTTATGTATATTGTGAATAGCAACAGTCCTACAACACTCCCCTGCTAAAATCAATCTTACTTCGGAGGACTTCTCTCCATTAAGAATGACATGCTGCAGTCTGTTATCTAGGAACTCCTCATTCCAATCACATAATTGGTCTGATAGTCCGTATGCTCTTACTTTGTTCATTAAACGACTGTGGGGAACTGTGTCAAACGCCTTGCGGAAGTCAAGAAACACGGCATCTACCTGTGAACCCCTGTCTATGGCCTTCTGAGTCTCGCGGACGAATAGCGCGAGCTGGGTTTCACACGACCGTCTTTTTCGAAACCCATGCTGATTCCTACAGAGTAGATTTCTAGTCTCCAGTAAAGTCATTATACTCGAACATAATACGTGTTCCAAAATTCTACAACTGATCGACGTTAGAGATATAGGTCTATAGTTCTGCACATCTGTTAGACGTCCCTTCTTGAAAACGGGGATGACCTGTGCCATTTCCAATCCTTTGGAATGCTACGCTCTTCTAGAGACCTACAGTACACCGCTGCTAGAAGGGGGCACGTTCCTTCGCATACTCTGTGTAAAATCGAACTGGTATCCCATCAGGACCAGCGGCCTTTCCTCTTTTGAGCGATTTTTATTGTTTCTCTATCCCTCTGTCGTCTATTTCGATATCTACCATTTTTTCAACTGTGCGACAATCTAGAGAAGGAACTACAGTGCAGTCTTCCTCTGTGAAACAGCTTTGGAAGAAGATATTTAGTATTTCGGCCTGTAGTCTGTCATCCTCTGTTTCAGTACCATTTTGGTCACAGAGTGTCTGGACCTTTTGTTTTGATCCACCTACCGCTTTGACATAGGACCAAAATTTCTTACGATTTTCTGCCAAGTCAGTACATGGAAATTTACTTTCGAATTCATTGAACGCCTCTCGCATAGCCCTCCTCACACTACATTTCGCTTCGCGTAATTTTTGTTTGTCTGCAAGGCTTTGGCTACGTTTATGTGCTGTGAAGTTCCCTTTGCTTCCGCAGCAGTTTTCTAACTCGGTTGTTGTGCCACAGTGGCTCTTTTCAATCTCTTACGATCTTGCTTGGCACATACTCATCTAACGCATATTGTACGATGGTTTTGAACTTTGTCTACTGATCCTCAACACTATATGTACTTGAGACAAAATTTTTATGTTGAGCCATCAGGTACTTTGTAATCTGCTTTTTGTCACTTTTTCTAAACAGAGAAATCTTCCTAACTTTACAATTCAGTATACGGCCCAGAATCACAATACTGTCCTCTCATTTCAATGTAGTGATCCACTATTTATTTATAATATTTTGTAAACGGCACAGCACCGGTTACTTTTTGTGGTGTCCGTCGTGATAACTTGTTTTAATCAGCCATGTTTATAAACATTCCTGCGTGACGCAAGAGAGCCAGCGACGTAGCACACATTGTTGGTGCGCTACAGCACGTATAGTCCGAAACAAAACTATCTTAATCACACAGCACAGATGCGACTGCACTACTAAAGGTCTAGTATTTTATACTATTTTAAGTAGTTAATTGAAATCAACGCCTTTTATCGTCACAACTAATATCATTTCACTCTATGAGCGTCCATAAAATAATTTTGAAAGTTATGCTATTCTTTATTTAGAAAAAATCCAAACTTATCAGTTGTCTATGTCACCTTCTTTAAAGGTTTTAGACATGTTTCACTGTCCAGTTCACTGCCTGTGGTTTTTCATTTCACAGAACAGCATTTTGCTATAACATAATTAGCGACCTTGTTATTTGATTACATTTTGTGGCTTAAGTCAAAACATAATGACAAGGATCACGTGAACATTGGCATTAGCTATGTTGATCTTCTGCATCAATCGTCATGGGATCAGATCGGACTTGTGTTGATCACAGTGCACAGTCACTTCTATAAAACTCTTAATACATTCATCATCATTCGCACGGGTAACATTAGTTATTGAAAGTGTAGGACAAATGTCCGTGTTCGGAACGTCAGTCATAAGTGAGATCAGATTACTCATAGGGTCATTCCGTGTCAGTTCAACCAGGAGCTCCAACTCATAGTCTCAGATTTGACTGAAATTCAGTACACTAACCCTACCATGTGTGGAAAACTAGTGTACAAAGTATTAGTTTCCCTGCCAATTAGTTCCAAAATTATGACTTGTGAAAGAAGGTGGCGTGACCCGGAAATTGCAAACCGCATCTGGCAATCTGTGTCTTCAGACCCAGTTTTAGGTCTTAATAACTTTGGAACTATTCCACACAGACAAGTGAAAATTGTACAACCAAGTAACATCCGTTTAGAGTATACACTCCATGAATCAAAATGCCAACAACTTGTTTCTGAGGAAAAATTACAAATTCCAAAATTAGAAAATGTAATACGTGGAAAGGTACATATTTTAGGTGCCCTCTATGCCAAATATAATTCACTGAAAAAGGTTATAAATTTTTTGTGGTAAGGTTAATGTGACCTTAACTCACACAGAACTCAACATGCCCATATCAGTCACAAAAACTGAGTTACATGCACATGAAAATACAAAAATTTGAAAAGTTACCTGAAAAACGTGTATTTTAGAAGTGTGGGAGCACAAAAGGGACAAGTGGTATCCATACCAAATTTCGCACACTGCTTAAGTAGGCCTTAATGATATTGACAGATGCAGAAACCTATCATAAACCATTCTGACTCTTCTTATCCTCTCCCACAACTGTTTAATCACTAAGCAACAACATATAGACAGATTAAGACAATCTATCATTAATGTTTACTGCACCTTAACTGCTAAAGACCAGTCGACATTGCTTCGAACAGAAGTTCTCCTACACTTTAGCTACTGTACTCTATACATTGAGTGTCAAATTGTACTGTCTTCCTGACACTGTGGTAGGAACTGGAACTGTCATAAGAATATGTTCAAATGGAATCCAACACCTGTCTGCAAACGTGGCCAGTAATATGATCTTGCTGGTCCTGCTGGTGCCATGAAATTCACAAATACATCACCTTCTGCTTCACAGCAGTCTGGAACACATCCTAAGTACCATTTGTTATCATAAAAAGCAATAACATAGAAACCTGGTTGTATGTTGCTGCTTTTGCTTCTGAATTGTGAGTCACACACACTGTGAAGAACAGGTTGTGCATGAACCTATATTTATAGCCGGACAGTCTGCTCATCTGCATATTGTCAGAGTCCGCTGGAGAGAAGTGATGATGGCTCCTTGTTCCCGTAACAGTTTTAACATGTTCTAGTCTGCTTTTTAGCAACTCTTCGATTGATTTCACCTCATCTATCAAAACACAGAATGATTGTATGCCAGAGATATTTTTCTGTACCCAGGTAAATAATTGAAGAGGTGTTAGAATGTGACCTTCTGTGGTGTGTTGCAGACTAGCTCGTGATGACATGCGCTTAATAGTAGCACCAATATCATCAACTACATTTTTACCATGACTTGTTGAGAAAAACGTCCATTCTTCATGAATCTGAAAATAATTGTAATGTATATATAAATTTTTGAGCTTTTTTACCGTTTTTGTACCGACTGTCTGCCCCACCACCGAAGTATTTCACCATATGTATGTGAGGCAGCTTGTTTTTCACAAATGCCATGGCAGTGCGAATGTGGGCATGAACTGCAATGGCATCATAAATTAAACAGTCACTAAAAACGCACAGGTTCATGACAGACACATCACCATATTCACATCTATAGTAATTCGCAAATGGCTGGAGAGTTGCTTGACTGCTATCCCAATGATATCCTTGAATGGCATCTTGAGCTATAAATGCATAATTTTCAGAAAAGTCTAGTATTATTATAATTTCATCTTGTTTCGAATTATCCTTAAAAAAACTGGAGATAAGCCGATTGTGCTGTTGCTGTGAAGCTGTGTGTGGTCAGTTTGTCCGCTTTTTGAGAACACATTTCAACAAAATCTTCCCCTGTACTTTGCTTTGTTTCAAGATTTGTGCGATCCATGTGTGCCCATTGTTTATAAGAAATAGGTTCATCGTTATCCATAAAGAGTTCACCATACAGTTTATTATTCATCTGTTCTGCAAGATTTGCCTTACCAGGACACTTTTTACACCTGTGTATCATGCACTGGTAGGAACTGATGCCACACACTAACAGCTTCATTGCACCTCTGTAATCCAGACCAGAATACTTTATAGCAGCAAACATCAGATTAGCATTTTGATGTGTCTCACATACACAAACATTGTGTGTGGCCCGTGCACTTACAACACATTTTGGCCGAAGATTGAAAAAATATGATAAACCTACTTTATATTGGGATACTTTCCCTCGAATTCTACATTTAGTTCTGATATGTTGCATAGCAACAGTCTTTTTTGCATCTTTACACGTAGATTCCCCATTTTCACCGCTACATAGTCTTTTTTCCAGGCATTATTAGGCTGTAATTATTTTCATAATACTCCAACACTAGCACCTTTATTTCTGAACTAAATAGCGTACCCTGAGCCTGCTGCAGTTGTGAAAGCATTCCTTGGGTTCCCTTTATTTTCCTAGCTTTCTTTACCATACATGTATAAACAGTGAATTTCTTTGCAGTTTAGTCAATAGACCAGCTGCAAGGTGCAAGGGTAAGAACAGTAAATTTTTTCTGGCGTGTGCATATGGTACAATTTTCTTTCAAATCATGCACAATTTTGTCCAGATCAGAGAATTTCTGGCATGATTTCTGTTCCTTTGGAGCAGATAGTTCGTCCTCTTCCACCATTAGTGTGTCAACTATTTTTTGTTTTAATTCCATGTGAGCTTCTTGAAGTTTTCTCCTGCCATAGCTGGTCCTGTCTCTTTTCCCAACTTTGTGTGTCTTCATGGGAGACAATCCAAGAGCAGTCACTGAAGTATTTAATTGCTCATACGCTGTGTTTGTAGGTGGCTGATACTCTTCGTCACTGTCATGTAAATTATCGGAATATTCTTCATTTTTAGCAGTGTAACACACCTGGAACATAACTTTTGTTCTGGTTTCACGTTAAGTCCCATGTACTGATTCACTTTCAATACTGATTTTATATCAATTTCTCAGAGGCTACACTTCACTGTCTTCTTATGAATCCAAAATGGATCAAAACAACTTCTATGTAGGAACGAATACTTATGCAGAAACACTTACATATGACGAGAACAAACACAAAAGTTTTCTGGAACTCTACTTTTTGTGCCCATAGGGTGCATCCCAGATCTCCACAGCAACAAGTCTTGGTCCGATTCATCCAGATCATACAGTACAAAGCGAATGCCACATTTTTTTTCCATTTGTTGTGTTATGAGATTCAGATGCTTGTCCTCCACCAATACTGCAACTTGTTTGAACAAAAGCACCACTAGTACACACTTCTGCCTCCATACTGACTTTCCACAACAGTACTGACCAGTCTGAACTAGAATCTTAAAAAAAAAATGAGTAACCTGTAATTGTTGTTTGTTTCCTTTGTTGTTCCTGCCTAACAAAGACTCATCCTGTCCCTGAAAACTACCATTGCTTAGCTTTCTATTGCCTAATGGATCCCAATAATTGCTGTCTGCTTCATCACTATTACTTGCTAAATTGTGTTAATAGAAATATAACCAAATACATCTCTGTCAACTTTTATTGTACACAAATTCCTTGCAATAACAAGTTGAAATTTTCCCACATATATTATGGTCAACTTGTGCAGTGTTTAAAATTTGGCTTGGTTAGCACTTGTCCCTTTTGTGCTACCACACATAGAAAATCCATGTTTTTAGGTAACTTTTCCAATTTTTGTATTTTCGTGTGCATGAAAATCTGTTTGTGTGACTGATATGGACAAGATGAGTTCTGTGTGTGTTTAGGCCACATTAAGCTTACCACAAAAAATATATCTTTTTTGAGTGAATAATGTTTGGCAAAGAGGACACCTACAATATCTACCTTTCAACGTATTACATTTTTAATCACATTTTGGAATTTTTTATTTTCCCTCAGAAACATGTTCGTGGTGTTTTGATTCATTGAGTGTGTTCTCTGAGTGGATGTTACTGGGATGTAAAAATTTCACAGGACTGTGCAGAATAGTTCCTAAGTTATTAAGACCTGAATATGGGTCTCAAGATAGATTGCCAGATGCAGGTTGCAATTGCCGGGTCACGCCACCTTCTTTCACAAGTCATAATTCTAGAACTAATTCGCAGGGGAGCTTTGTACATGAGTGTTAAACACTTGGTAGTATTGGTGTGCTAAATTTCAGCCAACTTGGAGGCTAACAGCTGTAACATTTTCTCAATTGGTTGAATTGACATGGAATGAACGTTTAGTAAGAAACTCTCTTATGTTAAACTGTACCAAACTGGTGCACAAACTCTTACTCAAGATGAGCCAAAATCAATAATTAAGAGGATATGTGGACTCACGCGCAAATTATGCTCAGCACATATGGGTTCAAAAATTATCTTTCCATTGTATTATTCGTTTAAAGACACAGGATAATACATTAAGATTTATATTACATACAAGGAGTAGAAAACAAAGAAGGTACAATGTTTTTCCTCCTCGAGCACAAATAATACATTTCAGTGTATGAAGTATTGAAATTATACGGAAATTCACTATTCAAGGAATGTGATTAACATATCTCTGGCTTGATTGTACCTAGTTTCTTGAAATTAGTTTTCTGCATTTTCTGATCCTGAAGTGGCCTAATCTACAATTTTAAAATTATCACGACATAAATAAATTAATGAAATGCAGTAAATGTATGACTTATAACTACTGTATACAATACTTATACAAGTGTACCAACACTTGGCAGAAAAATGTTATTTACATCACTTTAGTAGTTATTAATATTTAGTGAAGGTATCTTTTTAAATCTCTGTGGCAATACAGATATTTTGTCAGAGTCAGCTTCTGCTAGTAAGTAACATTCCTCACATGGGATACACTAATTTTGTAGGGACCTGTATGTAGCAGGTGCCCCTTCCTATTCTGCTTCATTTAGAGTAACGTCTTGGGATGCGTCCGAATCAACACTAATTCATTTACAGGATATCCTTGTCAGTTGGTTAATTTCTTGTCGAACTTCACTGTACGGAGTTCTGTTTGTACTGGTAGATAGGACAACTTTGCTGTGGAAGTGGAAGGGTAGCCCACAACATAGACAGACAACAATATTCACAATTACAAGCAACCAAGCTTTAATGATCTTCCAGCAATAAAGGCTCTTAAGAAATCTCAATTAAGCAAGAGCATAAACTTGGTTACAAACGTCTGTTAACCTTCAACCAGTGAATAACCCCAATAAAGAATTACCAATCAAAAAGGACTGCTTTACAAGAATGCTTAAGTTAAGTAAAATCATGAAAGCTAAGTTACAAATTTCATGTTAAGCTTCAACAGGTGAATAACCCCAATAAAGAACTCTCATTTAAATAAAACTTAAATAGGAAAATGCCATACCAAAATGCTTGAATTGTGTAAAATCATGAAAAGCTGAGTTACAGCTTTTCTCACAAACTACTTGGGAATTTATAGCAAATAAACAAGTTTGATCTGTTTCACCAGGTGGTAACTGCCAAGTCCAAGCGACCGAAGCCACTCAGAGCGGACGACCGCCCCAACGCTGGTCATCAACCGACATCGTCACGGCCCAGTGGCCACCGTGCTGAAACAGACTAACGTTTCGGTAAGCGACCGACAGCAACACAGGAGTAACAGTGACTGAAAGTCGGCGTACGCCTTACGAAACACGGCACACCCTGAAGCGGGAGCAGGCACAGCTGACTAGCGGCCATACAACCGCGAGCAAACAAATCTCACGCCGCCCGTTCTAACGCGGGAAATAACAGCGAGCAACAAGACGCCACGCGCAAAGCAGCAACCGTGCCTACCCCTCGACCGCAGAATGTGCCCTGTCTCCTTGTCTATGGTAATGCAATTTATAGCACACAAGAAACGATTTATTAATGGCATTAGTCCAATGCAAGATCAGTTAACAGTTAAGTCCAGTAAAGATATACCAACGGATTTACCTTCAAGCCAACTTACGGACCACAGGAGAAAATTAGTAAACTTGGCATAAGTTTTCACCAGACCGATAAACAAGAAATCAAATTAAACAGTTGCCAAAAATATAGTCATGATACGCAAGCCCTTCAAGACCTTGCCATCTTACTCATAGTTATCATTAACGGCGAAATGTACACAAACGAAAGACAAGAAATTCACAATTGTAAGCAAAAAAACAACACATCACCAAGGTTAAATTAATTCATTTGCACACGATCCAGTCACTGAAAGCTTAGATCCATAAGATTAGGACTAACCTCACTCGGCAGCAATACATTTGTGTGCGTGATAACAGGACTCCAAAACCCAAAGCAACAGGTCACACGTTAGCTGTCCTGTTCTCGGATAGTAGGCACCACCGGGCAAAGACAATTGCGACGAAAAAAAAAAATCTCTGAAATTACTGCTGCCTGCAGCAAAACAAATGAGTCAGGGTGCATGAACATAAAGCGTAAGCCACTGTTCCAGCCGGCGTGTAACCTTTCAATGCACATACGGACAGAACAACACACGTGGGCATAAAGGGAGCAGCAGATGCGTACCAAGCAAACTATACTGCGCCAAATACGACCCACGTCACTTCCACAAACCGGAGCACTGCTCCCGGAGCTGGTGTGTGCTCGCTGGACTGCCGCAACTCTGTGTCCCCCGGAAAGCGATGCTGACTGCCGCCTTGCTCAACGCTCCCTTCTCAGCCGTGCACAACAACTCTTCCCTTGTCGCCTCAGAGTGCGGCCGCAATGTCCGTTCTCCCCTGCTGTCCGCCTCAGACTCCCGTACTCGCACTCACTCCCTCTTCAGGACCCGCTCCGACAGGAGGTGCTCGCGATCGCACATAGTGCCAACCTCAACCAGAGGAGTAATCGATAGCGTCTTGCGCCCGAGAGCCGCGCCACGGCTCAGTAACATTTCGTAACGCCATGTCCACCTTTTCTTGGTGTGACTCATCTTCGTTTTGCAACTTCCGTATAGCCTTAGCTCACTCGTTCTTCTCCTGACTATTACCCATTAATTCATTTGGTGTGAATTCAGATGATACGTGTCGCAAACCATTGTAAATTTCAACAAAGTTGTTGATAAATCTGTTTAATTCCCTGGATGATCGTTTACTGGGTTACTTCTATGTGAAAATCTCACTATTAAGACATGTCTTATTCCATATTCATCCATTATATTTTTCCATCTGCTTCCAGTAAAATAGGTAGCATTATCGGTTATAACAGTGATTGGGTATCCAATTGTTCTAAAGTAATCTGTAATTAGCTTTCTCCCAATACTAGTAACAGTTGCTGCAGGCAAAGTATACATTTTCACATGTTTGAAGAATAAATCATATATAGCTAGGATGTATTTTACTCCCCCCTCCCCCTACAGCTGTCGGTAGTGGTCCTGTTATTTCCATTGCAATTACTTCTCTAGGTCTTTGTGTTATTACTGGGTGCAATTCTGTACCATTATATGTACTGTATGGCTTTGCTTTTAGGTGTGTCACATGTTGTCAGTATATCTGGGACTTCCTTTGTCAGCTCTGGGAAGTAACAATATTGTTTAATTTTAAGTGTAGTTTAGACAATTCCAAAACGTCTCCAATCTCGGTGGGTAAACCATATTAAATCTTCAAGCTGGTCTGTAGGAATGTACACACACTATCCACTGTTAGGGTCCTTCGTTTTGCAGAGTAAAATCTTGTCATGTAACTGGTAATACTGATGTAAAACACTATATTGTTGTTTGAGGATGTCCCTAATGTTTCTCCACGTAAGAACACTGGTAACATTGATGTAAAACACTATATTGTTGTTTGAGGATGTCCCTAATGTTTCTCCACGTAAGAACATTTTCCTGTGACTTTTAGAAGTTTTTCCACATTTCCATGTATCTTATTCGATATGTCTTTTGTTAGTAAAACTTTAAACTCTGTAGAATTATCATCTATCTCTACGAATTCTCTCCTTGTGGCAATCTCGAAAGAGTATCTGCAACAACGTCATGTGGCCCAAGGACATATGTTATCTCAAAGTCATAGTCCTGTAGCGCCAGAATCCATCTAGCTAAACGTCTATGCAGCAATTTACAAGAAAGCATGAAACTTAATGTCGAATAGAACATTCACTTGATTCCTATAAACAACGGATTTTTTTAAATGCGAAGAAAACAGGCAATGTGTCCAGCTCTGTCACAGTGTAAACCAATTCACGTTTCGTCAATACACAACTGGTGAGTTCGTACCCGTGGTCTAGGGGTAGCGGTTTTGAATCATGATCAAAACGTCTTCGGTCCCAGGTTCGATCCACGCCATTGCCTAAATTTTGATAAATAATCAGCATTGGCGGCCGAAAACTTCCGCCATAAGAAGTCAGCCTCATTCTGCCAACGGCCTTGTCAAAGAGGGCGGAGGAGTGGATAGAGGTACAGGGCACTCTCTTGTCCTAGGGGTGGGAAATTGCCCCTAAAGGCGGAAGAATCAGCAATGATCAACGACATGAGGATGCAGAAGGCAATGGAAACCACTGCATTAAAGACACGTAACGTGTATCCACAGGACATGTGGCCTGTAGTTGAAGAAGTGTCATGATGATCTCTCCATTGGCAAAAGATTCCGGAATGGTCCCCCATTCGGATCTCCGGGAGGGGACTGCCAAGGGAGAGGTTACAATGACAAAAAGATTGAATAATCAACGAAAGGATAATGTTCTACAAGTCGGGGCGTGGAATGTCAGAAGCTTGAACGTAGTAGGGAAACTAGAAAATCTGAAAAGGGAAAAGCAAAGGCTCAATCTAGATATAGTAGGGGTCAGTGAAGTCAAGTGGATGGAAGACAAGGATTTCAGTTCAGATGAGTATCGGGTAATATCAACAGCAGCAGAAAATGGTTAACAGGTGTAGGATTCGTTATGAATAGGAAGGTAGGGCAGAGGGTGTGTTACTGTGAACAGTTCAGTGACCGGATTGTTCTAATCAGAATAGACAGCAGACCGACGAAAATCCAATAGTCATGGGTGACTGGAATGCAGCTGTAGGGGAAGGAGTAGAAGAAAAGGTTACAGGAGAATATGGGCTTGGGACAAGGAATGAAAGAGGAGAAAGACTAACTGAGTTCTGTAAGAAGTTTCAGCTAGTAATAGCGAATACCCTGTTCAAGAATCACAAGAGGAGGAGGTATACTTGGAAAAGGCCAGGAGATACGGGAAGATTTCAATTAGATTACATCATGGTCAGACAAAGATTCCGAAATCAGATACTGGATTGTAAGGCGTACCCAGGAGCAGATATATAGCCTCAGATCACAATACAGTAGTGATGAAGAGTAGGAGGAATGGACATCTCTAAAGAGGGCCATCACAGAAGTTGGGAAGGAAAACATAGGTACGAAGAAGGTAGCTGCGAAGAAACCATGGGTAACAGAAGAAATACTTCAGCTGATTGATGAAACGAGGAAGTACAAAATGTTCCGGCATAATTAGGAATACAGAAATACAAGTCGCTGAGGAATGAAATAAATAAGAAGTGCAGGGAAGCTAAGACGAAATGGCTGCAGGAAAAATGTGAAGACATCGAAAATGATATGATTTTCGGAAGGACAGACTCAGCATACAGGAAAGTCAAAACAACCTTTGGTGACATTGAAAGCAACGCTGGCTACATTAAGAGTGCAACGGGAATTCCACTGTTAAATGCCGAGGAGAGAGCAGATAGGTGGAAAGAATACATTGAAAGCCTCTATGAGGGTGAAGATTTTTCTGATGTGATAGAAGAAGAAACAGGAGTCGATTTAGAAGAGATTGGGGATCCAGTATTAGAATCGGAATTTAAAAGAGCTTTGGAGGACTTAAGGTCAAATAAGGCAGAAGGGATAGATAACATTCCATCAGAATTTCTAAAATCGTTAGGGGAAGTGGCTACAAAACGACCATTCTCGTTGGTGTGTAGAATATATGAGTCTGGCGACATACCATCTAACTATCGGAAAAGCATCATCAACACAATTCCGAAGATGGCAAGAGCTGACAAGTGCGAGAATTATTGCAGAATCAGCTTAACAGCTCATGCATCGAAGCTGCTTACAAGAATAATATACAGAAGAATAGAAAAGACAATTTAGAATGCGCTAGGTGACGATCAGTTTGGCTTTAGGAAAAGTAAAGGCACGAGAGAGGCAATTCTGACGTTACGGCTAATAATGGAAGCAAGGCTAAAGAAAAATCAAGACACCTTCATAGGATTTTATAATGTTACTTAAAAACCGTCTTGATTAAAAATTTTTTATTCATATGACCGATTTCGGTTCATTCAGAACCATCTTCAGATCTGATATTTCAGGTACAGGAGTAACCCGTCCAAATCTAGCTACGTAGCAAGTGAAAATTGCATGATTTGGACGGGTTATTCCTGTAACTGAAATATCAGATCTGAAGATTGTTCTGAATGAACCGAAACCGATCATATGAATAAAAAATTTGCAATCAAGACGGTTTTTAAGTAACATTATAAAATCACTGATTGCTGTTATCCCAGAAGACATTATGTCTGTTTTTGCAAATTTCATATGATTTGTCGACCTGGAAAAAGCGTTCGACAATATAAAATGGTGCAAGCTGTTCGAGATTCTGAAAAAAATTGGGGTGAGCTATAGGGAGATACGGGTCATATACAATATGTACAACAACCAAGAGGGAATAATAAGAGTGGACGATCAAGAACGAAGTGCTCGTATTAAGAAGGGAGTAAGACAAGGCCGTCGCCTTTCACCCCTACTCTTCAATCTGTACATCGAGGAAGCAATGATGGAAATAAAAGAAAGGTTCAGGAGTGGAATTAAAATACAAGGTGAGAGGATATCAATGACACGATTCGCTGATGGCATTGCTATCCTGAGGGAAAGTGAAGAAGAATTAAACGATCTACTGAACGGAACGAACAGTCTAAGGAGTACACAGTATGGTTTGAGAGTAAATCAGAGAAAGACGAAGGTAATGAGAAGTATTAGAAATGAGAACAGCGAGAAATTTAACATCAGGATTGATGGTCACGAAGTCAATGAAGTTACGGAATTCTGCTACCTAGGCTGTCAAATAACCAATAACGGACGGAGCAAGGAGGACATCAGAAGCAGACTCGATATGGCAAAAAAGGCATTTCTGGCCAAGAGAAGTCTACTAATATCAAATATCGGCCTTAATTTGAGGAAGAAATTTCTGATGATGTACGTCTCGAGTACAGCACTGTTGTGGTAGTGAAACATGGACTGTGGGAAAACCGAAACAGAAGAGAATCGAAGCATTTGAGATGTGGTGCTATAGACGAATGTTGAAAATTACGTGGACTGATAAGGTAAGGAATGAGGAGGCTCTACGCAGAATCAGAGAGCAAAGGAATATGTGGAAAACACTGATAAGGAGAAAGGACAGGATGATAGGACATCTGCTAAGACATGAGGGAATGACGTCCATGGTACTAGAGGGAGCTGTAGAGGGAAAAAACTGTAGAGGAAGACAGAGATTGGAATACGTCAAGCAGATAATTGAGGACGTAGGTTGCAAGTGGTACTCTGAGATGAAGAGGTTAGCACAGGAAAGGAATTCGTGGCGGGCCGCATCAAACCAGTCAGTAGACTGATGACAAAAAAAAATCTACTGGTGAATCCTATCATTCTAATGTCCAGTTCGTTTTCTTGTTGTTCAGTTTGCAACAGACAGGCACCTAAACCGTAACTTGAAACATCAGTAACAATGAGGAAGTCTTTTGGCGTATCTGGCTGGTGCAAGGTTTGTGAGTTAACTAATGCTTCTTTAATCCAATCAAAATCTTCTCTGCATTGACTGGTCGAGCATCATTGTGCATTCGTTTTCTATAGTCCCAGTAATGCCTCACTGTTTATTTGTTGAGTGGGTAGAAAAAGCCAAAAAATGATATTCTTTTGTTGTTGCTTAGTTTTGGGATAAGGGAAGTTAGCAATTGCTGCCATCTTAGTGGGATCTAGTTTGATACACTCATGTTAAATAATATGTCCTAGAAATTTAATATTCTTTCAAGCAAATTTAGATTTACTTAATTTATCGTAACTCCTCTTTTGGCAAATTGGCTTAGAACACCTTCCAATAGATGAATGTGGTTGTCCAATGTCTCTATTACTAGGAAGAGATCATCAATGTGTGCTGTGACTTCATCGAGCAACTGTAGCCCTGTATATCGTCAAGTGCCACAATAAGTACTCCGGCACTTATATTTAAGCCAAAGAGAAGGACTCCGAATGCTAATGCTGTATATTGTCTGGACTGCTTTGATAACATGATTTGCCAGAATGGCAAGTCAGATCTAAAGAGCTTAAGTATCAGGCTTGTCTAAATTTTCGAGTTTCGTTCACACAGGCACGATAATTTTATTAATGTCCAATGCGTCAAGAACCAGTCTAATATTTTTATCAGCTTTACTTATTGCTAGCAAAGGGCTACTATAAAGTGAATTGAATGTCTCAATTATAACCCAGCCCACCATCTTCCTTATCTCTTTCATGACCTCTCCCTTTTTTGTCCAGGGTACCGAATAAGATACTCGACAATAGGTCATATGTCGATATACCTGAGTATCATAGACGTATCCTTTCACGACACAAGGCTTATCCGCAAATACTGTAGGGTATTAGATAATAACTCTGTCAAATGTTCAGCTTTAAATTTCTTAATGAGGGTATTAGATAATAACTCTGTCAATTGTTCAGCTTTAAATTTCTAAATGTTTTTTGCTTCATTTACCTTCTCCTTGATCGTGTCACTAATAGACTTGGAATTGCGTGCTTCATTATCCTGATGGGCACGACAGAATTTTATTTGTTCATACTCCAACATCAACAGTTTTGGAATCCTGACGGAAAGCATCAAATTCCTTAGTGGCGAATGGGCTGCTCAAATTCATGGTTAAACTCCATAGTCATATGCTGCTGACGTTATTTAAACTTGAAGGTCCCACCCGTGAGGTCTATTACTGCCTCCTTCACCTGCTTAAAACCTAGTCCTAGTAAGACCAGTACTGAAAGATCCTGTAATGAAAGGAATGTACACTCTATGGCTCCAATTTCCATTTGAATCTCGGCTTGAGTCTGGAACTTTATTGTTTGGGCCAACTGGTCTAGTGCACCAACAACTTTGCAATTTGAAACGGGCGAAACTGGTAATTTTTTAATCTGGAAGACCCTTTTATAGAACTGCATACTCTTAGCTGACAAACCCGCTCCGGTATCAAGAAGTATAGTGGTGGTCACACTGCTTATAATTACAGTTATTCCTGCTTAAATTATTTCTTTCTTCTCTTTGTCTGAAATGGTGGGCTCTTAATATAACTCTTCACAGATGTCCCTGCCATTCTGGTATCTAATCATATATATATTGATCGACCTATTGTCTTCATTTCCATCCTTGGTCACCTATTGAAGGCATACAGGCACTGATTGTAGTTTGGCAGTTTCTGATTATTCGGCTCCTGCTCAGGAAGAATCTCCACTACCCTTGCTTTTTCTTGGTAGTTAGTGGTAGATGGTGTTACTGATTGATTCCACTGTTATGGATAAGGATTAGCCAGCATTGCGTATAGCTCGCATAAAATTTATTGGCTTTGAATGCGAACCATATGTTGGTTGCGGATTGCAACTAATAGGACATGGCTGTTGCCAGTAACCTTGCCCTGACCTCATGATTTTTTGGGTTGTCTTTATGCGCCTATTTTGCCCTTTTTCGGTTCTCCTCTTACGATTAAAATGGTTATTTACATTTTCGTTATCATGCTGTCGATGATTGTTATTGGATACAGGTAGATTTTGATTGCTGTTACTACTGTTATATTCTACCTTTGATCCATAATTCATTTTATCATTATTGTAACCTCTATTACTGAACTGTTTACTTTTATTTTTCCTTGGACTGTTATTACGCTTGTTCGATGTGTTCCTATTCCATGACCTTTTTCCGTTATTAATATAATTTTTACCACTGGCAATTCCTTCAGTAAGTTTTCTTACATCCTCCTGTACAAAATCTAACGTGTCAATTATGTTAAGAAACTCCTTCTCATCAGTATCAGGGACATTAAGTAATGGTTGTCGAATAGTGACTGGTAGTCTTTCTTTCAGAAGTCTCAACATATCTCTAGGTGCTACCGGCTCATCCCAGTGGTAGGCCATATTTATATATTTTTCGAAGTGATTCATTAGCGTACCCAGTTTTGGTAATAATTTCGGCACTGTACACTGTTTCGCATAATCTTTCTTGGGTAGACGAAGACCAAAATTGCTCTAAACATTCCTTTTCAAATTCGTCAAAACTCTTGCATGTTGCAGCGGCATCAAGTGCCCACTGAGAAAAGCATCTCCAGTAATATGAGCCACTACGTTCTGTATCTTTTGTTGTTCTCTCCAGGTTTTTCGTAGTATACTCTAAAAGTTTCGAATGAAAACTGGGTGGATATTCCGTTTACTGTCTTCACTGAATACATGATATGTCCGGTTATTGATGCGGCTTCCGTCATGCATCGATGCGTTTAACTGTACTGTACTATTATTGATAACCAGCGCTGTGCCTTCATGGTAGCACGTACAGTCGGTTTCCGAATTCAGCATATACTGTGCGTAACCTGTTGCAGTACACCATGTTGGTCGCTATAACTCCGTTCCCTAGGTGTCTCTGAATAGCTCAAAGGTGAATTTGATACATCCTCAATGCGTGTTATTTCATTACACCGCATTGCTGGCCTTTCGATATTCTAGTTTTCTTAACATAACGCTTGAGTCACTTCCTTACGAACTTGGGGTTCGATATCTTCTTGCATATTGCCCTGTACAGAACCCACAGTCATGGCCAAACTCTTAAACTGCTTATCTAAGTTATTAACTTCATGTTGCATAGCACCAGTCCGAACTAGAACATCTTCCAGAGGTGTAATAGCGCTTTTGACAATAGCTGATTCTTTATTAAACTGTTCGACAATAACCATGTCCCGTTCAAGCAAGAGTTGACGCAATTTATCTACTAGATCTATGTCTCTCTCAATAAATGTTTTATTTATTATAGGAAGAAATTTTCTTTCTCGTTCTTGCTCCTTAAGCTCACGTTGTTTTTTCCTTAGCATCTCTTTCTCCTTTCGCATTTGCTCTTTTAGAGCCATAGCTTCCCTACGGTCTTGTTCCATAACATTAAGTCTTTGGAACAGAAGTTTTATTAAGTTATTATCAGACGGGGTTGGTGTTGACAAAGTAACAAGTCCCCCCCCCCCCCCCCCCCCCGCTCTGTTACATTACTCTCAGTTCAGACATATCAGCAACTTCCGGCTGAGGATTGTCTGTTATTTGAGACAGATCCTTGACTTCATTCTCGTTTGGTAATTCTGTTAAGATTTCGTCATTAATTCCTGACGCATCTCCTAATAATTGCGCTGAAGTATGCTCTATTTGTTCGCTTTGAGTCTCTGATACTGCATCGGTATCTGCAGTACATTAACATCAGTAGGTTCAGTAGGCTTAATCGGTTTCTTTGTCCTAACTATTTCCACAAAATTTCTTCACTCATAATGGCGATGAGAATAAACACTGATAAATACCTATAACCCATAAATACATAAATAATATCACATATAGACACTGTGCGATGCAAAATACTTTGTGAAATTGAGAACACTAACTACTAACACATATAGGTAGCTAATATCAAGTGCATATACTCTGTGATACAAACTTCTACTCCATGATACTGACAGTTCTGGCTTAATTATCATTTTATCTCGCAGCTGCAATGTAATGGTAGCTACCCATTACCCTGCAGCCCACACTGAATGAAGTTTTGAACGCTAATTGCGTGTACTGTTTAGGTACGAACATGAACAAATGTCCTTACGTTGACGTTCATGCTCGTGATGATCCAATGCCTGTTTGTTCTCTCACTTCCAGTAACTGCTTTTATCTTTTGCACTCCAATCAATACACATGAAATAAAATAAGACAATACATTAATATATTGCAATGGTATGGTATATCTGAAAACATTATATAAAAATTAAATATGGTGATGTTACATATTCTTTACACATATATATTTTAATCGCGCTACGCGTTGGGCGGCAGTGTTTTGTCTTTTAAACCGTCTTCTGAATGCATAAATTTGTCAGCGTCCAACATACACTCCTGGAAATTGAAATAAGAACACCGTGAATTCATTGTCCCAGGAAGGGGAAACTTTATTGACACATTCCTGGGGTCAGATACATCACATGATCACACTGACAGAACCACAGGCACATAGACACAGGCAACAGAGCATGCACAATGTCGGCTCTAGTACAGTGTATATCCACCTTTCGCAGCAATGCAGGCTGCTATTCTCCCATGGAGACGATCGTAGAGATGCTGGATGTAGTCCTGTGGAACGGCTTGCCATGCCATTTCCACCTGGCGCCTCAGTTGGACCAGCGTTCGTGCTGGACGTGCAGACCGCGTGAGACAACGCTTCATCCAGTCCCAAACATGCTCAACGGGGGACAGATCCGGAGACCTTGCTGGCCAGGGTAGTTGACTTACACCTTCTAGAGCACGTTGGGTGGCACGGGATACATGCGGACGTGCATTGTCCTGTTGGAACATCAAGTTCCCTTGCCGGTCTAGGAATGGTAGAACGATGGGTTCGATGACGGTTTGGATGTATCGTGCACTATTCAGTGTCCCCTCGACGATCACCAGAGGTGTACGGCCAGTGTAGGAGATCGCTCCCCACACCATGATGCCGGGTGTTGGCTCTGTGTGCCTCGGTCGTATGCAGTCCTGATTGTGGCGCTCACTTGCACAGCGCCAAACACGCATACGACCATCATTGGCACCAAGGCAGAAGCGACTCTCATTGCTGAAGACGACAGGTCTCCATTCGTCCCTCCATTCACGCCTGTCGCGACACCACTGGAGGCGGGCTGCACGATGTTGGGGCGTGAGCGGAAGACGGCCTAACGGTGTGCGGGACCATAGCCCAGCTTCATGGAGACGGTTGCGAACGGTCCTCGCCGATACCCCAGGAGCAACAGTGTCCCTAATTTGCTGGGAAGTGGCGGTGCGGTCCCCTACGGCACTGCGTAGGTTCCTATGGTCTTGGCGTGCATCCGTGCGTCGCTGCGGTCCGGTCCCAGGTCGACGGGCACGTGCACCTTCCGCCGACCACTGGCGACAACATCGATGTACTGTGGAGACCTCACGCCCCACGTGTTGAGCAATTCGGCGGTACGTCCGCCCGGCCTCCCGCATGCCCACTATACGCCCTCGCTCAAAGTCCGTCAACTGCACATACGGTTCACGTCCACGCTGTCGCAGCATGCTACCAGTGTTAAAGACAGCGATGGAGCTCCGTATGCCACAGCAAACTGGCTGACACTGACGGCGGCGGTGCACAAATGCTGCGCAGCTAGCGCCATTCGACGGCCAACACCGCGGTTCCTGGTGTGTCCGCTGTGCCGTGCGTGTGATCATTGCTTGTACAGCCCTCTCGAAGTGTCCGGAGCAAGTATGGTGGGTCTGACACACCGGTGTCAATGTGTTCTTTTTTCCATTTCCAGGAGAGTATATATTTAAATATGTCTACATTTCTAAACTGTCGTTAAATTACTGCATTACCTGGCTAGAATATCACATGAGCATGCATGTGAACTAAATTAAAACACACAACCGTTTTCATATGTCGTCTGCAAAGAAGTCTATCTGTTTAAAATTACTCAACTAGGTTCATTGACTACTTTCATAGAAACTTTGCTCACTCTTTAATATCCCTTCGCGTTTATAATACGGAGACACACAACACTGGAACTTTAGCTGACAAAGTTTTATGCTAAGACACCATCAAAGAATGGTGGAAGTGAAAATAGCTTCACATATAATAGATTTCGATATACCATCAACTTACCTGTACGTGGTTTCTTTTTAGCATGGCTAATGTACAGGTATATGTCTGAATTATTTGGCAATTTAAACTCGCCGCCTAAAGCTTTCATGAAACGGCGGAAAATAAATGAACATCAGCGTATCAAAGAATCGACCTGTGCCTATTACATGAAAATAACTTACTGAATAAGATTTGAAAAAATTTTAATCAGCGTTAAATAATTGTTCTCAACATTTTCACTCTGAAATAAAGTTATAACTGTAGGCAATAAAATCATGTAAATATATTACTGATAATGTCGGCGTTGCACCTCGTCCAAAGCAAAGAAAAGATGAAGTGCAGGGGATCAAGATTAGAAATAATTTTACAGAAAATATGAGATAAACTTGAATAACATTATTCTCTATTTTTCTCCAATGATTTACAATTGGAAATTAACATAACAGTAATGATACCAGACCTTATCACAGGTAGCCGATTAAAGTGCGTCTTGCTAGCGTCATGGCTACTCGAATAAGAACACAGAATGCAACAAAAAGAATCAGATAATAATTGTTCTTATAATCAAAATATATCATTGTTTTCAGTCAATTTTCTGTGGCTTGTGAGGATACTGATACAATATCTCTCCACTAGAGAAACCAAACCGCTTCTGTGACAACATACTTGTCTCTCACGATTTCACTTTAAAAAAAATGCTTTTATCGACTGTAAAATAGGGGCGTGGATGCTATAAGGCTTTTTACATACTTGGGGACTATGATTCTCAAATGGTTGTATTAACGGAAGACAATAATCAAAAAACCAACTGGAATAATTTTTCTGTCTTCCGTGTATATTTATGACCTTTCCTTTGCAAGGCCGATCTACAATTAATGTAAGTCTTCCCACTTCCCAATAGAGAAATAATCTCTTTTGATCTGATGCTCAGTTCTGTCATTTTACTTCTCATCTCTCGACACATACTTCATTCGTCCATTCACACTGAACCATGTTACAAAAGAATCTGTTTCAATTATACATCGTACAGCCGGCATGCTCCCAAACATGCGTCATTTAACGCATAAAACGTAGTTATTTTACATATTGTATAGCAAGTTGTCTCCGGTGAGAAAGCGTTGTAGTAATTTCCGTAGAACTGTTGCGTTAAAAAGTCTGTGTAGCCTTAGTCTCAAGCTGAGAAACGCTGTTGGAAGTAGAAAAAATACTCGTATTATTTCCGTTCTAAAGAAGTGAGAGACAGCTTTCAAGCGGAATGCTACTCCCACTGCGTTATTTGATACGCACATGACGAGGCGGTACTTAACATCAAAGGCCTTTAGTAATTACGGCACGAGGTTAATGCAGATATGAGGGAAGATAGCGACTTATACATAGACTACATGGTCACACGTCATGCAGCCAAAGGGATGGAAACGTTTGAACCTCTCTCCAATCACTGCACGATGTTCAAACAGAAAAGAAAAAACGGGGGAGCTGATGCAGATGTTAATACCTCACCATCTTCCTATAGCCCTACAATTTGTAATGGAGCTATACGAAAACCCAAGCTTGAAAAGAAAGTGAAGCTACTCAAAGCGAAGCTCAACGAATGCACACGGAATTTGTTATAAATTTAATTTAATGCACAGGTAAATAAGTCCTTCTTTCTGGTTAGCAAGCAATTGCTGGTGCCTTCGAAGAATGGTTACTGTGCAGTGTGGGTACATTTGCATACAACAGGTACGGGAAACCAGGAGAGAGCCCAATGTGTCGTTCGGTACCACGAGCCACATTTACCAAAACCAGTTCCCATGAAATGTTGCTTCATTTGAGTAAAAGACATGTTTCAGATAGTCATCAGTCCTCCTTTTCAGCCAGCATCGCCACAGCAAACACATAAGGAGCACTATAATCAACTGTTTGGAGGAGCTGCACGATTTGGACTCTATACCCACGGAAAAGAAGTCTTTTATGTAGGATGAGGTGACGTCTTTGGAATCTTCGCCTCATATAAGGTTGAAATGGCTCTGAGCACTTTGGATCATTGCGTCTGAGGTCATCAGTACCCTAGAACTTAGAACTACTTAAACCTAACTAAGGACACCACACACGTTCATGCCCGAGGCAGAATTGGAACCTGCGACCGTCGCAGGCGCGCGGATCCAGACTGAAGCGCCTAGAACAGCTCGGTCACGCCGGCCAGCAACTCACATAAGGCTCTGCCGACTTCTCACAAAGTTGTCTCTCATTGTCTGAATTGTCTCTGCAGTAGGTCCAGGTCTGCCTGTTCATGGGAGATTACAGGAGCTCCCTGTTTCCTCAAATTTCTGATACTGTAACTTGATGGATAGTATGCCATCTATAAGTTTCTCTGCACATGTTTTGGTGACAAGAGGGCACATTGGTCTTTCTCCTAGTAGGTGTTGTTAGCAAATGGTGTCCGATTTCGTTGTTGTCATGTCACTGGGAACTCTAACAAACAAAGCAACAGTATGTACGCACATAAAAACTTGAGAGTTTCACATTCAATTAAAGATGGAAAGTATTTGTCTATGTATCATATTTTATGCATTATGAATGTCTGTGATCAGCGAAAGATTTTGGGACACTTCATGCCTTAGGACGTTTGCAGTTTGACCAACACGGATATTAGCAGTAGCTTGCTGTTGTTCGACATGAATCAAGGCACCTTTCAACTGTTTCTTTACTACCATTTTTTGCCGACTACAGGCGTGTTCCAATAATGCTATCGTTACTCATTTATTTCCTATACATACGGTGTGTTCCAAACGCATCCTTGCCCGTCTGTATATTCCTATATTCTGGCTATACCGCCGGCCTTCCTGACATCTACGCCTCCAATAACCCCACCGATCCCTCTCACACACCAATAATTTCACATTCTGATGCAGTCTCTGGTGCTTCACTTCCACTTCTGCTTCTGTCTGGACTGTTCCTCAGAAGGAAACGATTGGTGCATTCCTTCTATAAGACTCATAACTACCAATACGTGAAACAAATATCTAGGCCGATAAAACGGTAAAATGTTAACTTAGAATCATCTCATAGTAACCAACGAAATGAAAGAGATAATTTGACATTTGTAACTATTGGACCTTCAATCCGAATATTGGTTTGCAGCAGCTCTTCGTACTGTCCTATTTTGTGCAAGCTTCTTCATTATTGAGTAATATATACTACCTATATCCTACAAATTGTTAATTACGAGAATGTATCCACATTGAGAGATTGCGGAACTGTGTAAAATGATTAGTGCAGGGAAGTTTAGTTTGCGTATCCGTTAACGATGTCTGTACAGTATTTACTTTGTGAATACATATTTCACTTCTTCTTCTGTTTAACAAAATTGTGGGCCTATTAAGCACTTTACAACTAGAAATTAGTTGACAACGTGTACAAAACGGTTAGATAATTATCCATATTCTACATCTACATCTACATCTACATGACTACTCTGCAATTCACATTTAAGTGCTTGGCATAGGGTTCATCGAACCACAATCATACTATCTCTCTACTATTCCACTCCCGAACAGCGCGCGGGAAAAACGAACACCTAAACCTTTCTGTTCGGGCTCTGATTTCTCTTATTTTATTTTGATGATCATTCCTACCTATGTAGGTTATGCTCAACAAAATATTTTCACATTCGGAAGAGAAAGTTGGTGACTGAAATTTCGTAAAAAGATCTCGCCGCGACGAAAAGCGTCTTTGCTGTAATGACTTCCATCCCAATTCGCGTATCATATCTGCCACATTCTCTCCCCTATTGCGTGATAATACAAAACGAGCTGCCCTTTTTTGCACCCTTTCGATGTCCTCCGTCAATCCCACCTGGTAAGGATCCCACACCGCGCAGCAATATTCTAACAGAGGACGAACGAGTGTAGGGTAAGCTGTCTCTTTAGTGGACTTATTGCATCTTCTAAGTGTCCTGCCAATGAAACGCAACCTTTGGCTCGCCTTCCCCACAATTTTGTCTATGTGGTCTTTCCAACTGAAGTTGTTCGTAATTTTAACACCCAGGTACTTAGTTGAATTGACAGCCTTGAGAATTGTACTATTTATTGAGTAATCGAATTCTAACGGATTTCTTTTGGAACTCATGTGGATCACCTCACACTTTTCGTTATTTAGTGTCAAGTGCCACCTGTCACACCATACAGCAATCTTTTCTAAATCGCTTTGCAACTGATACTGGTCTTTGGATGACCTTACTAGACGGTAAATTACAGCATCATCTGCGAACAACCTAAGAGAACTGCTCAGATTGGCACCCAGGTCATTTATATAGGACAGGAACAGCAGAGGTCCCAGGACGCTTCCCTGGGGAACACCTGATATCACTTCAGTTTTACTCGATGATTTGCCGTCTATTACTATATTCAGTCCTTAATTCTGTTTTTGGATATATTTAGATTGATTCTGTGGTTGTAACTTGATCATTGTTTAATCTAATGTATTTCCAAAAACATAAAACTGTTAGTTGGTAATTTACACAATAAGACGCATTTCATCAACTATAACTTTTGAAGACATTTAATATTACGTGCACGAATGCTATATGTAAAAATGATTGTGCGATAAATCTTCCAACAAAGAGTCTATAATATCTGTAATTTGTGAAGGATTGTTTTTTTCAGTGGTATGTAAACGATCGAGCAGGTCACATGTATTATTTCTGTAGTGTGTCCATGCAGAATAATAAATATTATACCAGTAGCACAGAGACTCGGTTATCATGCAACATGTGTGTCCTACTGTCAATTTGGTTAATGTTGCAGTCTGAACGTTACATGAAAAGTCATTGCAAGAAATATATTGACACACAGTGTGTAATTTATTGCAAATCTTGTGTTGATATTGCAACTGAATTGTCTACATACCGCAAACCAAATTTTATATGTGTGTTTGCAGTTGCTAAAACATTTTATTCTGGATGAGATAACCGGGACATGGTTTTGAATTTTACGGAAATTGGTTAGGAATAAGTACGATTATGTAATCATATAATGAACTTATAGTTGAGTAAGCTTCCGCGGCGAGAGTCAGTTGACATAGTGTCCTGTGCATTATAACCCATCACTCTACTGGAGAAGACAACATTTCTTTCTACTGATGTAGATCCGAAGAAGCCAAAATGCTGGTTTCCCGAGTCTAGCACTTCGTTTTCGTTATGACACTCAACAAAATTTTGTCAGTTGTTATATAATACAATTCCATAAAAGCAATGGTGTTTACGATGATTAAGAACTACCAGGCTAATCGCAGATCTATTTGAGATGTGTTCTGCACAACTTGACGGCCGAGATGAAGGCAACATGGGAACAATCACACAAACTGAGATTCCACTGACACATTTCACTGAAATCCATCACTTTTTTTTAAAAAGTAATCATCTCAGCAGATGGTATGGCGATGGAAAGCGATGAACGTTATATGGGTTTCACTCATGTCTCCTCATCTGCTCCATTTGCAATGAAAACGAAATAGGTATCTGTTTCCTACATCTGACCTACGGTGAGTTCCTATCAAAATCACAAACTGCAGACGAAGATATTGTTAAGAAGCGATTTCGATACTGCTGTTTCAGATCCGGTCCGTTTGGTTAAAAGCAGTCGAAGGTCTTACAGTAGACTACGATCTGAGAATACGCCTACCTGAAACCTGTTTCTCATGTATGCATTGTTTTGTCTACACTCAGCATCATTGTCCTCGAATATCAACCATACTCTCAGTTCTGATACCTCCCGAATCGTGTTTGGTTTACTACCTCGTACATGTCGGATTTAAAGGGATTTGTAGCGTCCTCATAATCATTTAAAAAGTTTTACATCACCCCGGTTCCCAGAACTTGTCGTTGTGGATGTTGCATCATAGACAAAGCTCTTTGACTGTTGGATGTCACTAAACCCCCCCGAAGATGTATGCAACCATGCATGAGAAGCACCTAATAGACGGAGGGTTACGACAGCGGATCGGTTCCAGCAATTCCACCAGGAAGGAGGTACACGGCTCGTGTTGTCAGTATTTCAACCATGCCTAGACCATCAATACCGCAGTTCGATCGCGTCCGCGTTGTTACTTTGTGCCAGGAAGGGCTCTCAACAAGGGGAAGTGTCCAGGCTTGTCGGAGCGTTATGGTTCGGACCTGGAGGAGATACAGAGAGAGAGGAACTGTCGATGAGATGCCTCACTCAGGTATCCCAGGTGCTACTACTGCAGTGGATGACTGCTAACTATGGATTACGGCTCGGAGGAACACTGACAGCAACGCAACCATGTTGAAGAATGCTTTTCGACCAGCCACTGGAGGTCGTGTTACGACTCAAACTGTGCGCAATAAGCTGCCTTATGCGCAACTTCACTCACGACGTCCATGGCGAGGTCCATCTTCACAAACACGACACCATGCAGCGCGGTACAGATGGGTCCAACAACATGTCGAACAGACCGCTCAGGATTGGCATCACGTTCTCTTCCGCGATGAGTCTCTCTTATGCCGTTAACCACACAATCTTTGGAGTCTGGAGGCAACCCGGTCGGGCTAAACGCCTTAGACAGACTGTCCAACGTGCAGCAAGGTGGAGGTTCTCTGATGCTTTTGGGTGGCATTATGTAGGGCTTACGTACGTTGCTGGTGGCCATGGAAGGTGCCGTAACGACTGTGCGATACGTGAATGCTGTCCTTCGACCGATAGTGCAACCATATCGGCAGCATACTGGTAAGGCATTCGTCTTCATGGACGGCAATTCGCGCCTCCATCGTTCACATCTTATGAATGACGCTCGACTAGAGTGGCCACCATGTTCTCCAGACAAGAATCCTGTCGAACATGCATTGGATAGATTGAAAAGGGCTATTTATGGACGACGTGACACACCAACCAATCTGATGGGTCTACGCTGAACCGGCGTTGAGGAGTGGAACAATCTGGACGAACAGGGCCTTGATGATATTGTGGATAATATTTCACGACGAGTACTGGTATGCTTCAATTAAAGAGAAGGTGCTACTGGGTATTTGAGGTACCGGTGTGTGCAGCAATCTCCACTGCCACCTCTAAAGGTCTCGCGGTATGGTGGTACAACATGCAATGTGTGGTTTTCGTCAGCAATAGGAAGGGCGGAATGACGTTTATACTGATGTCTGTTCCCATTTTCTGTACAGGTTCCGGAACTCTCAGAACGGAGGTGATGCAACACTTTTCTTGACGTGTATATAAAGATGCCATTGCTAACGACGTAAAGCAGTTTTGTAATCATGGCCAGAAGGTATTATTCTGAATGAAAAATCAGTAATATTGCATATATGTACTGATTTATACGTCTTACAGAGAGTTTCGGATGTATTCTATGTTGTTTCGTATATTGGTAGCTTCGATGTTTGCTTCAGTTTTGCATCTATAGGGTGGCGCACGAAATGTGTTACCAATTGTTTCTTTCACAATTTACGACGCACATTATATATCCCGCTGGGATCTCTACAGCAGTACCAGCAGAGCTTGGAAAAACAACTGAGTTACGACATTACGCTTAATTCACGATACTGCCGCTAGGACACTAGTAAGCAGCAATGGCTGACAATGGAAGACTGACGACACATCAAAGTTCGGCAGTTGTGTTACTTTTTCATGGAATGAAAGGCTTGTGGCTCAGAGGCGTTTTCGACAACAGTTTACAGTTTAATACAGGATGGGTCCCTTACAAGAAGGCCATCCAAGGTTTGTACGATAAATTTGTACAGGAACGAACAGTCTTGGAAGTGAAGCGACCTCGTCGTAAGCTTGTTTGTTCACCGGAGAATATTGAAGCGGTACGAGTTTCTGTACAGAGAAGTACCGGAAAATCGTGTAGAAAGGCAGCAGTGCAACTGGGAATCTCCAGACGCTCCCTTCAACGCATTCTTAAAAGTGACCTCCATATGTACCCATGCAAGATGAGCTGTGCACAGAAGCTCACTGAAGAACACAAGCAGCAGAGACTACTGTTTGCTCAGTGGGCGGAGGATAGGGAAGAAACTCTCAACAACGTTGGGTTTTCAGCCGAGGCGCATTTTCATTTAGACGGTGTGGTTAACAAATAAAATGTACGCTTTTGGGCCACTGAAAACCCACAAATGCTTCATGAACGACAACATTATGCTCCGAGGATTACAGCGTGGGCAGCAACTTCCTGTCACGGACTTATTGGACCCTTTTTCTGTGAAGAAACTGTGAACAGCGATCGTTATTTGAGCATACTTCGCAATACCTTCATTCCACAGCTTCTTGTTACAGCCTTGCCCTTCAACACGCAGTGCTTCATGCAAGATGGAGTAAAGCCACTTACTGCAAATACTGTGTTGGAGTTTTTACACGAGCATTTCAACACGCGGATCATTTCACTCAGGTTTCCAGGTCGCTTCAATGACGTACAAAATTGCCCCCCCCCCCCCCCCCAATAGTCTAGACCTCAATCCATGTGACTTTTTTCTTTGGGGGGGTTCCTGAGGAAAAAATTTTCCCGAAACGTCCACGTGATTTAATGGAGCTCAGAAGATTTATTCTTCAAGCTTGCAGTGAACTAACGGAAGACATGTGCCGTAGAGTAATCACTAACTTCAGTGTTCGTTTGAAGGAAGTTCAGAAACGAAATGGTGGACATATTGAGCATGTGCTGAGTTAGAACAAATCTCCATGGACGGCTCTTC
Organism: Schistocerca gregaria; assembly: GCF_023897955.1. NCBI lineage: Eukaryota > Metazoa > Arthropoda > Insecta > Orthoptera > Acrididae > Schistocerca > Schistocerca gregaria. The sequence goes on from NC_064924.1 coordinate 205,145,811, forward strand.
ATTCTAGTATATATTCCTTTCAGATTGTATTGACAATAAAGTTTATATTCAAAAACACAATGGTAATACATTTTTTGTGCCACCCTATATATCACTGCTTTTGTGAGTTCAAACATAACCATCTGTAGAACATGTACCATGCTTATTGCAGCTCATACAGAGACAATTTTGTATTCGTAGTCCATAATGTTACAATATTATGCATACTTTGACACGGGATGTAATTCTTCGGTATTCATGACGAGGCAGTATCGCAGCCGCGTATCCAGTATCTCCTTATGTTGCCACGTTACAGTCTTCAGATCGATTGTGTAGTTTCGAGATACGGCAGTCGACTGCTCGTACGCTTCCTCCGCCTCGGCTTGCTCCAGCTGTAACGTCAGAAGAGGATCTTAAAATTTATGGCAGAAACAGGACCCCGCATCCTCACGGGCGCTATCTTTATTGCGGCGGTCGTAAAACGAACGTCAGAAACGAGCGCATTTAATTCAAAGACGGCAACTCGTAATTTTGGAGGTATCTAAGCAGTAATTTTGTCTGGTAGCCCTTCTACACAGTAGAGTTATAACCATTCAGCCGAGTCTTCAGATTTCTGCGCAGCTGAGATTTATAGCTAGGGGTGTACTGCAGGAAGGCAGAATAGCGGCTCGTAATCCTCTATGTACGATCTTTTGTAGTGACCAATGAGTACCGCTGTATTCTGAACATAGTTCTCAATATCATTTACACATCGTGATCTATGTTATAGCCTATAAACTGTTCCAAGACAACAGGGTTCTGAGAGGATTGTATAGCTTGGATTGTCTACTTTGATTATATTTGTAATGCTACCTGAACCCGCAAAATCAAGGTAAAATTATTTATACGACCTTCATAAGTTCTGAAGTCAATTTTAATTATTATAGTGTTTCCGTATTTGTGTAACACGAACGGCATATGGTCATTCACAGCTCTGGGCATCACATTCCTGGTTCTTTGTGATTCACGTAAATCATTTTATTTTACTATTGATGGTTTCACAAACTATGTACACAGCTCTGTTATCATTTAGCGGCAACGAATATGAATGCCTTCTGTTTGAATCTGCAGTGGACATTTTGGTTCCCTTGAAATTCATGGCTTTATTAATGTGACTACAGTGCATTCACAATGAAACATCAGCTCTATTTATGGCAAAACTTGGTATGAGGCATCTTAAAATTACTTGTTCGGAACGATCAGTGTTTCCTACACTAGCAGCGCCCAGTATTTCCTCAGTCTGGTCTATTGGACCCCTTATCTTCACTCATAATAGTTTCTGAATAGAAAGGTGACAGTTGTTAATGGTGACGCTGGTTTACATCAAAATGTTAAAATATGTGGGAAATCTTATGGGACTTAACTGCTAAGGTCATCAGTCGCTAACCTTACACACTAGTCCAAGACTGCAGCGCCTCAGACCGCTCGGCTAATCCCGCGCAGCGAGTATTTTTCGTCAAAAACGCTTTAATGATCGCCCGTCACTATCCCTCAACACATCCTTTCGTCTACGTTGTGAAATAGCGGATGATAACTCTACGCTTTCTCTTCATACGGTATAAATCTTTGATACGGCGCTTCTTGGAACACAAAACATTTTAACTAGCTTGGTTACGGATGCACTCACCATAAGAGTAATGCACTTTTCCGACACCCGAAATCCCGTAACTCCGACACAATGCTCTCATAATTACACGAGACACATTTCCGACCACAACTGATGCGGCCAAAGTATCGACGACGTTTTTATACAGGTTTTGTTTTTGGTCGGATATAAGGTGGTTATCACTAAATTTTAAATACTTGAGAGGGCAGTGGCACAATGAAATATTGTGGAATAAAATTTAAGAACATGTGGAAGAAAACTATCGAATGAACCATCGAAAAAAAAACACAATAAAATTTTAACACTTGTTAATTGCATGGCATGTTTACGTTCCAGGTTCGAAATGTTGCTCAGTGTGACGAATATCGGCCTGGAGAGGCGCTGGAAATGCCACTCCACAACTGTGCGGAGCACCTGGCGAACGGTGCATCATGGAACGTTCAGCTGTCGACACACAGTTTGTGTACTGCTTGAAGATGGCACACTGCGGCCACCATACTCATCCACGGCAACGGTAGCTTCTTCAACAATTTGTGGCGCAAGTTTACTCCCGCGTCTCCCAGGAGCAATTCGCAAATCGTCAGTTAGCTGGAACTTCCGAATCATGTTCTTCAATCCCCAGTGCGGAAAGAGGATCTCTCCGCACCCCTTTAATGAGTCGCAGCACTATTGCTATTGTTTAGATGAAGCATCTTTACCAGTAATGCTCTGCTCTCCTTGTCCAGACCCATGTTGACTGTCTGAAACCACAATCCACACCGGCCCTTATGTTTCCGCCATATTTCGTAGGAGCCTAACGGAAACATTTGGCACTAACACTACTAACAACGCAAATACTGGATAGCATGATGTGAATACGATTTCTATGAAGTTTCCTCCCCATACGGTAAACAGTTTTCTATCCACGCTAGCTCAAGTAAAGAAAGTTTAGTTATAGCCATCCTGTAAAAGAGCACAGCCTGCAGACATAGATAACTACACTCCTGGAAATGGAAAAAAGAACACATTGACACCGGTGTGTCAGACCCACCATACTTGCTCCGGACACTGCGAGAGGGCTGTACAAGCAATGATCACACGCACGGCACAGCGGACACACCACGAACCGCGGTGTTGGCCGTCGAATGGCGCTAGCTGCGCAGCATTTGCCGTGGCATAGGGACCTCCATCGCAGTCTTTAACACTGGTAGCATGCTGCGACAGCGTGGACGTGAACCATATGTGCAGTTGACGGACTTTGAGCGAGGGCGTACAGTGGGCATGCGGGAGGCCGGGTGGACGTACCGCCGAATTGCTCAACACGTGGGGCGTGAGGTCTCCACAGTACATCGATGTTGTCGCCAGTGGTCGGCGGATGGTGCACGTGCCCGTCCACCTGGGACCGGACCGCAGCGACGCACAGATGCACGCCAAGACCGTAGGATCCTACGCAGTGCCGTAGGGGACCGCACCGTCACTTCCCAGCAAATTAGGGACACTGTTGCTCCTGGGGTATCGGCGAGGACCATTCGCAACTGTCTCCATGAAGCTGGGCTACGGTCCCGCACACCGTAGGCCGTCTTCCGTTCACGCCCCAACATCGTGCAGCCCGCCTCCAGTGGTGTCGCGACAGGCGTGAATGGAGGGACGAATGGAGACGTGTCGTCTTCAGCGATGAGAGTCGCTTCTGCCTTGGTGCCAATGATGGTCGTATGCGTGTTTGGCGCCGTGCAGGTGAGCGCCACAATCAGGACTGCATACGACCGAGGCACACAGGGCCAATACCCGGCATCATGGGGTGGGGAGCGATCTCCTACACCGGCCGTACACCTCTGGTGATCGTCGAGGGGACACTGAATAGTGCACGGTACATACAAACCGTCATCGAAACCATCGTTCTACCATTCCTAGACCGGCAAGGGACCTTGCTGTTCCAACAGGACAATGCACGTCCGCATGTATCCCTTGCCACCCAACGTGCTCTAGAAGGTGTAAGTCAACTACCATGGCCAGTAAGATCTCCGGATCTGTCGCCCATTGAGCATGTTTGGGACTGGATGAAGGGGCGTTTCACGCGGTCTGCACGTCCAGCACGAACGCTGGTCCAACTGAGGCGCCAGGTGGAAATGGCATGGCAAGCCGTTCCACAGGACTACATCCAGCATCTCTACGATCGTCTCCATGGGAGAATAGCAGCCTGCATTGCTGCGAAAGGTGGATATACACTGTACTAGTGCCGACATTGTATATGCTCTGTTGCCTGTGTCTATGTGCCTGTGGTTCTGTCAGTGTGATCATGTGATGTATCTGACCCCAGAAATGTGTCAATAAAGTTTCCCCTTCCTGGGACAATGAATTCACGGTGTTCTTATTTCAATTTCCAGGAGTGTAGCATGCATTTCTCGCGGAGTTGCCATATTTTTGTCGAACGCCTGTAGTAGTTGGGGCAAGAGACATGATTGTTTTAATACAACAATGAACTACTTTCCCTTTTTCTTTACAGATATTCATACTGTGAGCTCATCTTACAGGAAATTGGGTAGATTTAAAGTACAAATGGTACGCAGAAATGAGTGGCACTCCTTTATGAATACTGACTTGTCTTCATCGATTCTCGTTAAAATTTTGCTGTTTGGAAATTAAGGAGGGCATACCTAGAACATTGCGAGAAAGGAAGAACTTTGCTCGTAAATACACTCTTTCATCTTTATTCATTACTTTATCAACAGGAATAAATTTTTTTTTTATCTTTCGCTGGTATTATACGAGGGTCATTCAATAATTACAGAGACAAATTGTTCTGGAGAAAAAAAAAACGCTTATTTTTACACAACATTCCTGTTTTTACTTTTCAAAATAATCCACTTGAAAATTTATACACATGTTCCAACGGGCTACAAGCTTTTTTTATTCTTCCTGCAAAGAATTCTTTATCTTGATATTGGAACCAATTTCGCACAAACGTTTTCACGTCCTCGTTGCCGTGGAAGCCGTTCCCACGTAACGCCTCCTTCCCAAACAAATGAAAATGAGTAGGTGCTACATCAGGACTGTAAGAGGGATGAGGCAGTACTTCCCAGCCCATTTTGTCGATGGTTTCACGGGTTAGTTGAGCAATATGAGGACGTGCTTTGTCTTGCTAGAGAATCATACCTCTCCTCTGAGATCCACGACGTCTCTCTCTCATGTCTGGCTTCAACTGGTTTGAAGGAAAATCCGAGCAGCATTGTCTGTTCATTGTACACTGCTCTTCGAGATAATCACCAAAAACTGGACCTTCAGCATCCTAAAACACCGGCAACTGGACTTTTCCTTCTGATGCTTGGTTTCTGAATTTTTGTCTTGACTGGTGAGTTGGTGAGTTTCCACTCCGTGCTCTTTTTTGATTCTGGTTCATAATAGTGAACCTAAGCCTCATCACAAGTTAAAATTTTGTTGAGGAAGTGCTCACCTTCGCTTTCTTAACGTTCCTTTAGCTCTGTGCACATTGCCAACCTTGTTTCCTTGTGTAGCCGCGTCAACTCCTTTGGGACCCATCTTGTACATGTTTTACGGTACTTTAGCTTGTTACGGATAATCTTACGAACTGTACCAGTACTAACTTGCACCTTATAAACTATCATTTCCACAGTCACACAACACCGAGCGATGTGGCGCATTGGTTAGCACGCTGGACTCGCCTTCGGGAGGACGACGGAACAATCCCGCGCCGGGACATGCTGATTTAGGTTTTCCGTGATTTCCCTAAATCACTCCATGCAAATGGCCGGCCAGAACAGTGTTCGTCAGTTGCTGAGTCGCAACCATTTTTGAACTGCTTACCCACTTGTAAAAATTCGCACGATTCGTACAACGCTCACCATAAACGTTTGAAATTCTACAGCATATATTCACAGGTTTCTCTCCTTCAGCATGTAAAAACTGAATAAGAGAACGTTGTTCAACTAATGTGGACGTTTCAAGCGAAATGTATTTTTGAGGTTATAAACCAAACAATGTTGATACGAGTACATGAGCTGATCATGACTCACCCCAGTGATGCCAACTTAAAGCCATAAAAGTACTAATCTTGCCCTACTAAGAGTTTTTCCCCCACACAAACTTGTCTCTTTAGTTACTGAATGACTCTCGTATTTTTCATTTGCTTATTTGTTTACTGAACTACGCCTTGATGCTAAAATTTTGCTTTAACATAACCATTATTTCTTAGGGTAGTTTTTAACTCTCGGTGATTACAGGGCTACTTTCTTGATGAGTTGTTCCTCTGTCCTTAGCATGTTGCACAAATCATTAATGAAAATGATTTTCCCAGCATACGGGTCAATGCAGTACATGCCGTTTCCGAAGTGTATTCCAGAACATGCCGTAATAATCTAGACAAATTCAAATACTTCCGTTAACATTCGTGAATATTCGTAATACCTCGCGAACGCTGTTACTAATGTCGAATTTCCCTTGAAAAATATGTTTATGTGAAAGACACAATAAATGTTCTAGTGAGTATGACTTTGCAATGGCGTTCAATTCAAACCATTGTACATTCACAACCACAGCAGCTACCGTTGCACACTTGTCCTCTTGATGGTCCATTTACGATTTTTAACGCTTATAAGCCTTTCGACCCTGAGAGAAATTTGTAACACCTTTATGTGCTGTGTAACAATTTCCATAGATTATGAACTGCAGAATAACGTACAAATACTGGGGAGGTTCTCATGGTGATAGTCTGATCAAGAAGTCACCAGCATTACCATGTTAACCAAAACACAAATATGTGTAAAATCATGCATGTGCTTAGATACCTTACAAATGTTGAATGAAATATTCCGTGTAAAATAATGCATCAGTTGCCTTAAATTAATTAAATGTAGGAAGAGATATTGTACTTAGCTCGGTGAGACATGGCTTTGTCTTCTCACTGTTATTTGAAATGATCTATTGCCATCTGGTGGTCATAAAATGAAACAAAATGGCTGCCAAACGGAAGCCGAATACTCGCACAATCGTTTCAGTCTGGGTTGACGCAGAAAAGTTGACGCAGAAAAAGTGATGTAGCTGAGCCACAACAAATTTAAAATCTAACCCAAACGATCGTGTGGGCCAGAGTAAAGAGGGATAATTATTTTGAATGTTGGGCTCCATAAGGCTCCCTTTCCGTGCAGAGACCGTGGAATATAAAATTATGAAGAATGTAGAAACTAGTCGCGGAAACATAATTTGTTTATCTTGTTGCAAATCGATTTCGACTGATATCAGTAATCATCGGTGCATTTTCCTAACCGATACATTCCATAAGTAGAAGTGCTGTGCTTCGCAGTTTTCTATCATGACTGGCAGATTTCTATCACTATATAAATCTGCGAAGGGCAGTACTTCTACTTATGGAATGTATCGGTTAGAAAAATGCACTGATGGTGACTGACATCGAAATCGATTTGCAACAAGGTAAATTAATTATGTTTCCGTGACTGGTTGCTACATTCCTTATACTCTTGTATAATTATTTGACATCTTCCTACAGCGCGGGCCCATGTAATTCAAGGTCGCGACGGCGTGCCAAACTGCACGCGACCAGGATGTGCGGACTGTGTACCAGCCTAGGCTCGGAATGTCTCGGCTGTACTCAGCCCTTCTCGGAAGAACTCGGCACAGCACGATATTTCGTGTTTCTCGGTCGGCACTTTTTTCAGTTCGACAGAATCGTGATGTCGGCGTTGTTTGGACTTCGATTCTTGTTTGAGGCATAAAGGAAATTCACAGATTCAGTGGCTGTTTGAAAAAAAAAAAGAGACAAGCTCTCGATATCCCATCACAGCCCTTTAAAAATGAATGTGACTGGGTAAAGGGTGGGTATTCTCAATATTTATTACGCTATGCAGTCGCATAATCGACGGAATGGTGTTACAACGCTATGCCGAAAGAATTTAAAGATTTAGATGATGGTGAAAGGGTAGAAAATTACAACAATCGACAGACTGGATTCATTGCTCTGTACATCAAGACGCGTAGGCATGAAGCATTTGATGAAATCGGTGTTACGTATAGTAAATTTTTGGAAGTCTCACGCATTATTCCACTGTCATTTCCAACAGATTTCGATGCAATTGAAAGAAGATTATTGATACTCTATATATTAATGCAAAGTACATTGTTTACAACAGTTGACACGTCTGGAACAATTAACTATTATTGTGAATAAAAGAAAACACCCAAAATATCGAAAATGGACTCAAGGCCTTGCATTTTAATGGAACTGCCTGCATTGAGAACTGAAAGGCGAGAAGTAACTCAATTCTGATTTGATGGGGATGAATTAAATATTAAAATCGCCTTGTTGAAGGAACAAATGTGTCAAAGAAACGCTGTTGATTTCCCAAAGATTACTGGTTTTATAGAAAACGCCCGGTTTGAAGAATTCATTGTGTCCTGAAAGAAACTGCAGGGCTCATTATCTAAGCATTTTGAGGAGGCTTAAAATCTTATATCAGTTTTCGAACTGTTTTCGAGAACGTTTGACGTTCCACTTGTAATCGGTCCTGATCATCTACAAAGAGATCTGACTGATCTGCAATGTAATTCCCGTTGAAAATCCAGATTCAGTGACGTGAAAACAATGTCAGAGGTCTACACTGTGTTTCTCTGTAAAACTTTCCACGTCGCCATAATTACGTTGCAGATGTCGCGAAATATTTCCATCAACATATGTGTGTGCGAATGGATTTTAGCGATTATGAAACAAAATAACTCACGATTACGTGGCAATCTGAGTGAAAAATCTGTCTGTCTATATACTGAAAGTTAGTACCTAATACAAAATACGTATTGTCTTCAGGGTTCCAAAAATAATTAAGCGGTACTGAAACTTTGTGTTGTTTCTGATCTGTGTTATTAAAAAATGTCGTGTGACTAGTGCCTCCCGTCGAGTAGACCGTTCAAATATGGTTCAAACGGCTCTGACCACTATGGGACTTAACTTCTGATGTCATCAGTCCCCTACAACTTAGAACTACTTAAATGTAACTAACCTAAGGACATCACACACATCCATGCCCGAGTCAGGATTCGAACCTGCGACCGTAGCGGTCTCGCGGATCCAGACAGTAGCGCCTAGAACCGCTCGACCACCTCGGTCAGCGGTAGACCGTTCGCCGGGTGCAAGTCTTTCGATTTGACTTCACTTCGGCGACTTGCTCTTCGATGGGGATGAAATGATGATTATGACAACACAACACCCAGTCCCTGAGTGGAGAAAATCTCCGACCCAGCCGGGAATCGAACCCGGGCCCTTACGATTGACATTCTGTGGGGCTGACCACTCAGCTACCGGGGGCGGACATCTGTGCTGTTGAGAAGTATGAAATGTGGAACCAAGATGTATGCAGTGCGAGTGCATTGCCATTTAAATATGACATATTCACCGTTTCCCTCTCTACGCCTCTTCTCACTCAGACAGAATGGTGAGGTGGTGGGGGAAACGCGCAGCCAAGCAAGTGACCTACGGTACATGAATTTCTTGGCCGACCCTCATGTAAGTCTACTCGCACGAACAGTCCGTGGTGTAGAAAATTTCAGGATTCTAGGCAAGTCTGAGCGCGCAATTTTAACTTGCTTCATGTATTTGTGAGAGAATTACGTAGTAAATGTTTCTACCTACTTCGCCGTCATACTCGTGTAAGTTTAAAAGTATATATAGTGCGAGATTCCCATTATTGCCTCTCTATACTTAAGTAAAATAATTATTCTAATATCGACACCAACGCCACCCTGCCCAGATTTTTATGCAGAAGCATATATATGAGAGACAGCTAATTACTGTCGTTTACACAAATATAATTTTCCTACCATAAACGTCTCCCTGCAACTATGAAAATGCTATAAATCAATCATTCTGGTATTAGCACGCAAACAACCAGCAACTGACGAACTATGTAATTCAGAATCTTCGATAATTCTTTTCGCTTACAGTCAAAATATGTAAAAGAGGAGATATAGTTGCTGTTTACAGTTGCTTTGTTTCGCTTGTGAAGTTGTATTTATTGGATGTTTTCTCGGCCACCCGATTCCGCCGGGAATCATTCAGAAAACGTCTATGCCCAGTAGCGCGGAAAGACAGGTAATGTTTAAACAGATTGTAAATCGCGCTCGCCGGCCGGTGTGGCTGAGCGGTTCTAGGCGCTACAGTCCGTCCCTAGGGACAAAATAGCTGTGCAATAAAAATCATAATATAATTTCAGTCGTAATAAACTTTTAGTTACGTGGTTAAAGCCTTAAGCAGTTGTTATATAAAGCTATTTTGTGCAGTAGCCAAATGATATAAGTAAGAATCCATGATAAATTATGTCAATATAGATCTAAAACGAAATCTCAGTCACTTTAAAAACTGTTAGTAGCGTACCGCAAACGTTAGTTCTGTAACGTTAAAAAAATCGCTATTTTGGTCGATTTCTCTTTTGCCTGTATGCTATTACGCGTATTTAGGTATCATGCTAGTACCAGGATACTAATGTGATGCTTTACTCGCATTAATAAATGTGACGGTCAAATTGTCGATAAACTTATTGAGAAGGAAACTGATAAGTCAGAAGAGTTAAACAAAATGGGTAATTGATTTAGGTGAAAAGACCTGGTGAGACAAGTATCATTTTCTCATTTACATTATCCGTCGTACCTTCAAGGAAAAGAAGGTATCTCTCCTACATAAGTAGCTTTTAAAAGGATGTGTTTGCTATTACTCCTGAAAATGCTTTTCGAAGGTCGACGTCAGCCAGTTAAAACGTTCTGCAAGCTATACAGACAGTTAACAACGTTTGTCTCGGGAAACCACCAAGAGCCCTTACGAATGTCTTAGTGGCAATCCGCGTTAATCCTCTTCCTCGTGGGGTTTCGCTCGACCAAAACTGTACGCCAGCTAAGCGCCTTTAGCTAAGAGGTTCCTTCAAATCAAACCACGAAGTAGTGGGGAATCCTTAACAGGCTTCTAAGCGGTCGACATACACTCCTCTAGAATACAAGTCACCGTTTTCGAGTACGCACTATTATGCCGCAGTCACCTGCTTCATCTCAGGTTGCTGCGGTTGATGAACAGAGAATCACTGAAAGGAGTAGCCTAAGAGAGGGTTAAAATCATCATCTTCGTTATCATTAATATTATTATTATTAACCATTCGACATCATATACTAGATAATGACAACCACCAGATTTCTTCATTCATTACTCTCTTCATTTATCGATTGCTCTTGTTCACGTTAACATATAAGGAAGATATAAGTGAGCACATTCAAGTGCAATGACAGAGGTGTTCATTAGTATTTCTTGATATCGAAAAGTTGTTGAAAATAGTGGAAAACCGAAGAAGAAGCTGTTGCAAACGTGGTATATTTACAAAACATTGTAGCTATGAAACAATTTACCGTGACCTTCGACAAATGACGAAATGTGAATTTGTATGTATTTAGATGCTGTGTTCTGTTGGATACTCAGAATTGATGTATTTTTCGCACTTAACATGCCGTCTTTCTTCCAGCGAAATCTAGTTTCCCTTTCAGCGATCTTTGGTTATACAGCAGACTACTTACATCGAGCTGTTGTGATTGTTGCAGACACTTTCTGATAGTTTTCCAGAAATCGGCAGAAACTTAAAGCATTTTATTTATGTTAGCTATATGCTTGTACAATGACTGCACTTTCACTGAAACCTGCAGACAAAGAAAGTCGTCCGTTCGCCTCTCATATCATGAAAGTTTTTCGTGTGATATTGATGGTAATATCGTCAGGTGTTTTAAGACATGTCACAAGACTTGAAGGTTTCCACAGTGTATGTAATCAGAGGGTATAAGGCTTTACCTGTTCATTCAGTATTATAAGTAGAAATAATGTCATGAATAATGCCTTTACAAAAATTCCCCGTTCTTATTTCCGTGTGTGTTAGGGAAATTCCTGTGAGAGTCATGTGTTGCTTTTGTGTCGATCAGTTGATAGTTCTCCAAGCTAAACAAACAACTAAGAATCTTTGATCATTAAAGAGTCTGGGACAGGATCGAACGTCTTTCAAATATATAGAATGACAGCATCATCATAATAGTCGTCACTGCATCAATGAAAGCCAAATACGTTTCAGGTGTGTGAGACTTATGCTACACAAGGACTGATTATTGGGAAATCATTTTCTGGAAGAATTTCATCATCCTCAAGTTCTTACTTGACAAGTTGTTTTAGTTTCTGACGACGATTATGAATAGAAAATCTTTTTCATGATGGAAATTCAATCAAGATGTACAAGTCTTAAGACGTTCGAACATTGTTGTGACTGTGAGACGGGTTCGAATAACAAAATTAAGGCAGCACTAAATTAATTTCATTAATACAGTACAAAAGACGTAAGACTCCTACAGGTGGAGGATGTTTAATTTTCAGAAGATTATTAGTTATGTGAAGAATTTTGCAAAGTTGACCTGTAGACTGCTGGGATATCGTGACTGATCCTTTACGGGATAGTGATGGTTCGTTACTGCTGTCGGATCGCAAAACCGTACCGGTAGCTGGGAAAAGACTGGAAGTTAATGTAATTAGTTCATGGAGGCTGTTCTGTAAATAACAGTCCGCACGTCGTAAACGCTGACTGCAGCGCGTCTGTAGCTTCACTGAATAGTGTGATTCATACGTCAACTAGATAGTTGTAAACAGTGCTGCTAAAATAAATGTTATAAATTATACCTATACAACCACAAAATACGCAGCGAACGTAGGTTTCATATTACAGAGTAGAGTTTATGATACGGACCCGGAGCTGAACTTAATTTATAGTAATAACTGACCCGCACCAGGATTCGTAGAGTGAAATGTGCTATCGCATAAGCCGTATAATCTGAGCCACATAACTGTCTAGACTCGCGAAATGTTTATCGTGAGAAACTGAAGTTCAGTTTTCTTTCTCTTCCTGTGAAAGTGACTAAAACCAAATCACTTTCATAACAAAAAAGCCCAGAATACGTCTCAGCACTTTGAGTATACGAGGAAAACACTCACATCTCGCCAAATTTTCAGTCAATCAACGATGTGTGGTGCTGTTAAGTCTAAAATTGCGAAGGTGAACCATGCCGCGATCTGCTCAATATCGTAGTTCAGCTGTTTGTCTCACAGAACGTCAATTTTACGAAGCCTCTGCTGCTACTCTACTCCGGTACGCGTGGAAGGAAGGAAGGACTACTGAAAACAGCATGCGACACCTCAGATACACTCGCTCCCTCCCCATTACTACCTTGCTTCCAGCGACGTATAAAATGCTTAGAAAATTACCATTAGCTTAAAATCACACAATCATTAAGTTTACTACAACAATTAGTTCATTCGACGCCAGTTGTTTAAAGGTGTAGAAGAGGTTACTGCATCGACTGACTCTTTTTTAAACATTAAAACGGTAAAGCTATCTAACACTACAAATGTATTAATCTACATAAACGTACCTAAATGTATTTCTCCTAGTTAACAAGGAACGTTTTTCAGCAACATTGATGGTGCTATTTATTGACACTAATAAACTTCACTATTTCATATCACATTTAAATACTGTTTTATTAATCACTATTTCAGTTAAATGCCAATTATACCGCGAAATCTGTTCCATGTTTACAATCTATCTGCATAGGATTGTAGATAAAGTAATGTATATGCTTAGAACGTGTTATTGACTTACCAAGTGTACGTGTGGGAACTGCGATGTTCACACTAAGTGGCACAGCACATATATTTAATTCAGCTTGTAGTGTCAGACCCGCTTGATGGAACATCGGGATATATTTCGCATATGTAACTGTTGACCGTAGTTATAGTTCCACACAGTCTCTGTAGCTACGTTGATGTAACAGTAATCCAAATTTCATAGATTAATTTAATTATTCTTTTTAGGACATTCACTGTAACTTCGTCAAATTTTGCCGTACAGGTTATTCTGAATTTGATAAGGCCATCTTGAGGATGCAAATGAAATGTATACTGATATTCCTTGTCGCGTCATATTTTCCCTGCGTCTCGCTTGATACAATGACACACTCTTCCAGAGATGGCAGCCACCAATTATCGAACTTATTTTTTTCCCAATAATAAAATACCAGTAGACATTATTTAGGTTTTATCTATAGGTTACCAGTTTCGACTTCACATTACGTGATCTTCAGGCCAGCTTAAATCAAGCACACTCCAGACAGAGGATGAAGTTGCATTCCTTTTTTTTCTGACTAGTTAGATGCAGCCCAAGAGGAATTCCTCTCCTGTGTCAACCTGTCCTGTCTTTGAAACCTGCGTCCTCAGTTATGTGGTGGATGTAGTCCAATCCCTGACTTTCTCTACAGTTTTTAACTTCTACCTCCGCATCATTTAAGTTATTCGGCGATGTCTTAACAGACGTCCTACCACCCAGTTCCAGTTTTTTCCATATAGTCTTCGGTCGCCAATTCTGTGGAGAACGTCCTCATTTCTGATTTTTAACATGCTTGTATAGCACACATCTCAAATGCTTCGATTCTCTTCTGTTATGGTTATCCCACAGTCCATGTTCCACCACCGTGATGTGCGCCAAACGTATATTCATAGAAATTTCTTTCTCAAATTGAGGCCTATATTTTATACTATCAGGCTTCTCCTGGCCAGGAATGGCCCTTCTGCCAGTGCTAATCTGCTCCTTGTGTCCTCCTTGCTCCATCAATCATTGTTTATTTTGTGACCTTCGTAGCAGAAATCCTTAACTTCATCTACTTCGTGATCACTAACCCTGATGTTCAGCTCCTCGTTGTTCTACTTACTTTCGTCTTTCTTTGATTCACTCTCAATCAATATTATGTTCTGATGAGACTGTTCATTCCAGTTCTCAGATCCAGTAACTCTTCCAGTGAGGACAGGAATGTTATCAGCAAAACTTATCACTGATATCCTGTCACTTTGAAATTTGATTCCAATTTTGAACTTATTTTTTTTCCATCATTACTTCATGGATGTATAGATTGAACAGTAGGGTCGAAGAACTACATCTCAATCTTACAACTTTTAAATCCGAGAACTTCGTTCTTGGTCTTCCACTCATGTTGTTCCCTGTTGGCTCTTGCACATACTGTATGTTACCCGTCTTTCCACATAGCTTACCCATATTTTTTCTCAGAATTCCCAACATTTTGTACCATCTTACTGCCTCTCTTGTGTCTTTACTTTTCCTACAGCCAGACAGAACTGTCGAAGATACGCGAGGGTTTTTCTGCAGACCATGCGTTCAGTTATCCTTAATTTTCTTCCACTGGGGACAGCCTGACATACAAATGTCAGATTCTGACAAGTTCACGGGCCGCAATTATACAAAATCCCATCATGTACCGTGCTAGGGTTTTCATTCTATGTGGTCCTCCTCCCATCACCAAGTGAATATCGGCGCGTGTAATAACTAGCAAATGAGGCCTTCACTTTATGTGCTACCTCTGCTGGGTCAAAGAAGATTACCTCAACTTCTCTCTAGCCCAATTCCCATAGTGAGCTGTATTTACTCTTCTTTTAAGACATTATAGGGGAGAAACGATGTCAGTATTGTACAGTGAAAGAATTTCTGTTCATAATTCGTGATGAAGACCGATTGGAATATCGACAAAAGCATTGGTTCCGCAACCCCAAAGCCTATTATGCTAATAGACTTCTGCCACCAAATAGCCAGAGCGTCTATCACACATCGTCATTTATATCTGCTTGTCAGTGGTTAGTGAATGACGTCAGGTGTTCAGTACAGCAATGTGTCCTAACCTTGATAGTCTGTGAACAAAGGTCATTAGGCCTCGTCACCAAGACAGGGCGTTTAGCGTATTAAATAGGCAACAATCTACTGGAGGAATAACACAGATTCTACAGTAT
Organism: Schistocerca gregaria; assembly: GCF_023897955.1. Taxonomy (NCBI): domain Eukaryota; kingdom Metazoa; phylum Arthropoda; class Insecta; order Orthoptera; family Acrididae; genus Schistocerca; species Schistocerca gregaria. Next base: position 205,161,299 of record NC_064924.1, read on the forward strand.
AGCGATAATATCTCATGACGTTTCATCCCTGAAAAACCAACTACTGAGTCCACAGTAATTCATGTCACCTCCACCAGTAAATCAAAGCAGTGGCCAACGGCCTTCACTTAACGACAGAGAGCAGTGGCGTTCGCATAGAGCTGTCAGTGTTAACAGACAAGTTACACTACGTAAAATAACCACACAAATGAATGTGGGACGTAGGGCTATCGTATCCGTTAGGACAGTGCAGAGAAATTCTGCGTTAATAGGTTACTGCAGCAGACGACAGACCCGATGCTATTGCTAACAGCACGACGACGCCTGCAGTGCCCCTTCTGAGCTCGTGACCATGTCGCTTTGTCTTGTTCGAAAAGTCCCGATTTCACTTGTAAGATTTGGTTCGAATGTCGAAAAGATCCCACGAAGGCATGGACCCAAGGTGTCAACAATTCACTGTGCAAGGTGCTGGTGGCTCCACAATGGTGTAGGCTGTGTTTACATGGAATTGCCTGGGTGCTTTAGTCCAACAGGTCACTGACTGAACTTTATTTCTGCTACTTGGAGACTATTGGCAGCCATTTATGGACTTTCTTTTGTCAATGACAATGCGCCATATCACCGGGCCACAGCTGTTCATGATTGGGTTCAAATACCATTCTGAACAATCTGAGCTATTAATTTGGCCACCCACATCACCCATCAAGAATCACATTGAACATTTATCGTAAATAATGGAGAGGTCAATTCATGCACGAAGTCCTGTGCTTGCCACACTTCCGCAATTATGAACGGCTATAGATGGAGCATGTCTCAATTTTTCTGCAAGGGACTTCCAGCGACTTTTTATGTTCATGTTAAGTCCTGCTGCTGCACTTCACATGAGCAAAAGGAGGTTCGTCACGATATTAGGAAGCATCCAATGTATTTCGTCACCTCAGTGTGTATGCACTCCATTACTCTGCAGCGGCACCGCCAATCGCCCATTCAGACTCTCAGTAGCTTAGCGTCGAGCGAGAACGATGAATAAATCTATACTGTCATACATTTATAGGGAGGTGATAGCTGTGTCCACGTTTTCTGCTTCAATAGTTGCTAGTCGCTGCATACCACCCTCTTCTATATGTTATCTCCACAAACACATCACTATCGTAGCACTATGGATTTTAATTTCCACAGACTGAGTACCTTATTACTCACTTCCATAAACGAACACATGTTTGACTTGATAGCGTAGAACAGGCACCAAGCAGTCATGCAACCATCTATCGCTAACATATTTCATAGTACTGAACTATTGTGTAACTCACAGGCGGCTTTATGTAATCACCCAAGTTGGATCGGCATGCAGTCGTGTTGGAGTGGCCGAGAGGAGTTACGGTGTACAGAAATCCCAAGAGCATGAATGAACTTACCTGATACCACTGGTCAGAGCACCACTTAAAGTATCACAATTTCACTGGTCCAAAAGCAAAAAGAAACCCTCAGAATCTGGTGAAGTCTGACTGGAGGCATCCTATGTGATCCGCTGTTACTCGATTTTGTCTCTCTTCTAGTGATGCAAGTAGAGTGCGCTTTACCAAAACTAATTTTTTTTTGTACACTACGTAAATAACGCAGGAAATGGGAAGATTAGGAGTAGCAGCCGTATCAATGGTAGAGAAAGAAACAAAAATGATTGTGTAACAGAAACTGTTACACAATCATGATAAGTATGAATGTTGTTTATAAATAACATAAACATGTTTTATTTTACCTCAATGAAGTATTGAGTCGATGTGTTAAATGTTTTAGTTTTGTTGTGTTCTTTTCTTTTAAGTTCACCTTTATTTTATTTTATTATATTTCTGAGGAAATTGCGATTTCTAGCCCTCTATGACAGACCTGTATTTTTTTGTTTGATTTTTACAGTAACACTTATCAATTTCACGCATCACATCAACAATTTTCGAATAAAACTTGAAGTAAAGCTTCTCGTTTGGTGTAAATAATTCTTTTTTAAGCAACAGAAAGGAGGATTACTTCGTAAAATAAAAATTTTCAGTAGATTGTGCGGCTTTTTATATATCCTCACTCAGTTTTTGGATGGTTCAAGCTTTCGCTTTCTATACAAATCTAATAAGATATTAATCACATACTCAAAGAAAGATACCGAAATGAATTATCGCTCGATAGAATGCAACACACTTAACGTACAGGTAACACGGTTACGACCTTAACTGACCAAGGCTTCTAGGTAAATTATCGGAGTCTATGCTTACTTGTGATAGCCTACAGTAGTTCAAAAACATAGGTGTAAGACCTAGAGTACTGAGACGCCTCAATGACGCCTTTAACTCGCAGTTTATGGACTACGCGGTAGGTGGCTCTGCGATGTTTCAATGGTGTTTTGGGATCATGAGTTGGGCCCACTCTTTCTAGTTACTGTGGACATGACCTAGCAGGATGTATATGTCAACATTCTAGATGACCAAGTTTTGCTCTTTTGAAAATTGTCGAAGTGGTTTCATAAATGTTGCGATGTAGCTCACGTACTTATATTGCTGTTTCCCACGATGCACGTTAGTTTGTTCAGTTTACCAGCAGCCTCTGGAGAAAGGATAAAACAATTTGTTCAGTTGTTCTCAATCTATCCCACAACTGATCGTGAATGAGTAAATATGTGTTTTTCTGAAATTCAAATGTTTCGGCGGGCAACCACAGCTTTCGTGGTATGGAAGCATTGCCAATCCAACCCGTTGGGGTAGTTAGCCGTGGAAGTCAAGCTGAGGGAGAGCCAGAGGTAAATGTTAGGTTCAAAGTTTGAGGCGTCGCAGTTTGTCAGTTATTACGGGACCTCTGTTCCCTCCACTTAGTTTGAAACAGGTGCTGTCTTTCAACTAGATGCCATTTTCCTCACTCTGCCGGGGCTGGCGCAAGTGACCGTCCATGCTCTGCTACGTTGGCTCTTTCAAGTGCTGATACAGATGTTTGAATGTTCAAATTTACGTTTCAGGAGTGTTTAATCTGTTCCCTTGGGGCGCCGTTTCGGTATGCCATATTATGATCTTTCATTTAATTTTGTGTGTGTGAGTATATCGATAATTCACTGCCTTGTTCAGAGTTGAGTCATCAACCTGCGTGGCCAGAGTGTAGTGCCATAAGGGCTCTGCGCTCAGTCCTTCATCAGACGTGTTTGCTTAATAATCCTTTTATGGTGCGGAGAATTTTGTGTGGACTTGACACAATTTTTAACAGATCATTCCTTGTGTTTAACATCGTGACATATGTCCAATAGGACTCCACATGTTCGTCATCTCATAGCTTTCGCACAACACTGCTCTGTACTTACAGTATGTCTTAAAGTGTTCTCTACATACCCCGTTAGCCATGTAGAAGCACTGCCCATTCACCATTTTTCTAATTTTTAGCAAAATGCTTGACACAGTGTACACTGGAGATCACCGCGGCTACTGATATCTCCATTCGCTTACTGATTGCCTTAGTATTAGTAAGGCGTAGAATTAATCGTTGTTCGCTTTTTCATTGTACGAATTTGCATGAATTATGTGATTCATTTGCGTTCTAGATGGGAATATTTGTAATACTGATGCGTGTCTGAATCCAGCCTCAATGATCCTTGCATCCATAGAGCCCTATTTCTATTTTATGTTAAGAAACCTCTGTACGATAATAATTTTTGGTCATGTGCTCACAACTGAAGAATGAATTTAGCCTAATTAGTGTACTTTTTAATGTTTACGGTGACGATCAAATGCATTTATCTAAGTATATCGTCACCGTTTATGACAGAATCTCACTGACTCCGGAGATAATTTCCTATCAGTTACCCTTTCCATCTTCCCATGTGTCTTTACTTGGGTCTGATCAATAGGCAGATAATATTCGAAAATATCTAAAGAAAGAATTACGCAGAACGAGAAATGTGGTATGCGGTACAGCCCAGTACAATTCCTGTTACGTTGCCTTCCTTGACGTGCTTGCATAGTTTTGCGTTGTCCGTTGTTCTAAACAGAAGTATCTTTTGTTGGTAGAAATTCTTTGTGATATCTGTTCGTAATAGATACATGTATGCTATGAAGCAACGGCGGTGTTACAGAATATGCACATACTCATCTTCATTTACCTATAAATTCAGCCCTTTTTCCGCGAACGTGTTTAAATGTGTTTTAACAGTCAGATTAAATTCATACAGCTCACGTAGCGACCATGCTGCAAAAGTTTCCCAATCGTAATTACAATATCCTACACGCAATTTCAGTGTGGTGATACAGCTCAATATCTTCTACACAGAACAGTGGACGTTGGTATTCACAGTTTACCACAGTTTCCTATCAGCTTCTACATCTGAGTTAAAAGTATGCTCTAGAAACTCCCGTCGTACAAAATGAGAAAAGCCGTGGTCACCTCGCTGCGCATGTTCTCTTCTGGCTGACGCAGGTTATCTATCACACGTCGACAAAAACGCTAAATCCCATAGCAACTGTCTGAAACTATCTCCAACAACAGAAAAATTACAGCAATCAGTGTCCGTGCAATTTGGTAACACAAGGTCTAATTTTTAATGAGTGGCTTCAACTGTCTGCGTCAGACCAGAAGATAAGTGTGGAATCTCTTCCTCGCCAAATTATGCGACCTACAAGCAGTGTTAAGTACACTACTAGCCATGAACCTTGCTACACCACGAAGATGACGTGCTACAGACGCGAAATTTAAGCGACAGGAAGAGGATGCTGTGATATGTAAATTATTAGCTCTTCAGAGGATTCACACAAGCTTGGCGCCGATGGCGACACCTACAACGTGCTGACATGAGGAAAGTTTCCAACCGAGTTCTCATACACAAACAGGAGTTGACCGACGTTGCCTGGCGAAACGTTGTTGTGATGCCCCGTTTAAGGAGGAGAAATGAGTACCCTCACGTTTCCGACTTTGATAAAGGTCGGATTGTAACCTATCGCGATTGAGGTTTATCGTATCGCGACATTGCTGCTTGCGTTGGTAGAGACCCAATGACTGTTAACAGAATATGGAATCGGTGGGTTCAGTAGGGTAACACGGAACGCCCTGCTGTATCCCAACGGCCTCGTATCACTAGCAGTCAAGATGACAGGCATCGTAGCCGCATGGCTGTAACGGATCGTAAAGCCAAGTCTCGATCTCTGAGTCAACAGATGGGGACGTTTGCAAGACAACAACCATCTGCACGAACAGTTCGACGACGTTTATAGCAGCATGGACTATCAGCCCGGAGACCATGGCTGCAGTTACTCTTGAAGCTACATTACAGACATAAGCGCCTGCGATGGTGTACTCAACGACGATCCTGGGTGCACGAATGGCAAAACGTCATTTTTCGGATGTATCCAGGTTCTGTTTACAGCATCATGATGGTCACATCCGTGCTTGACAACATCGCGGTGAAAGCACATTGGAAACGTGTATTAGTCATCGCCGTCCTGGCGCATCACCCGGCGTGATGGTATCAAGTGCAATTGGTTCACGTCTCGGTCACCTCTTGCTCGCATTGACGGCTCTTTGAACAGTGAACGTTACATTTCAGACGTGTTAGGACCCGTGGCTGTGCCCTTCATTCGCTCCCTGCGAAACCCTACATTTCAGCAGGATAATACACGGCCGTGTGCTGCAGGTCCTGTACGGGTCTTTCTCGATACATAAGATGTTCGACTCCTGCCCTTCCCAGCACATTCTCCAGATCTCTCACCAACTGAAAATGTCTGGTCAATGGGGGCCGAGCAACTGGCTCGTCACAATATACCAGTCACTACACTTGATGCACTGTGGTATCATGTTGAAGCTGCATGGGAAGCTGTACTTGTACACGCCATACAAGCTCTGTTTGACTCAATGCCCAGGCGTATCAAGGCCACTATTAGAGCTAGAGGTGGTTGTTCTGGGTACTGATTTCTCACGATCTATGTACCCAAATTGCGTGAAAAAGTAATCACATGCCAGTTCTAGTATAATATAATTGTCCAATGAATCCCCTTTTATCATCTGCATTTCTTCTTGGTGTAGCAATTTTAATGGCCTGTACTGTAGATTAGTGTAATGATATCCTGAGGAAGTGTGCTTTTAGTCTTAAATTTCACGATATGGCAGGCAAAATCTTGGAGGATTATCATTCTAGCTGGTTCAAAGCCATTCGATTGTTCGTATTGCGTTCACTGACATCAAATAGTTCAAATGGCTGTGAGCACTATGGCACTTAACATCTATGGTCATCAGTCCCCTAGAACTTAGAACTACTTAAACCTAACTGACCTAAGGACATCACGCAACATCACTGACATCGAAAGTCGCGCTGGTGCGTGGTTTAGCATTTCTTTCCGTTTCAGAAGTGTTCAGTGGCCGAAATTTTTGATACATTCACCTCTTTCATATGAGGGCATCGCTAGATACCCGTGTACTGTTTGTAATTTTGAACAATCTGGTGCAAGTGCCTACGTTTAGTTTCCTTCCGGCCTTGCACTTCGCGTGTTGCATTTTTATAAAAGCCGGACTATATTATATGGAAACGAACTCACGGAGAACTTTTGTCGAGTTATTAATGAGGTGTAAGGCGCCTATTGAGCGATCAGACGTGTAATCCCATGCAGAGTTAAATAGCCGCCGGCTGTCGAACGAACCTGGCCGTGAAAAACTTGGCTACAAGCGCACCATAAGCAGCGCTCGCACACATTCTACAGCCGTAACGTTTCGGCGCATTTTAAACTCTTTATCGAGCACGCAATTAGCGCTGCCTTTGATGCTGGCGCTAATCTGACAAGGAGTGGGAGTCAGTGGAAGGCGCGCACGCGTAGAACAAAGCCCGAGCCCGTCACTCTGCCAAACTGTGCCTCCGCCTGTGTCACGCTCTAAACGTATTCCGTTTGAAGTATCCGTCTCTCGCACCTGCATCTATAATTTGCTGTGGCGCCGCTGAACTGTGTCAGGAGAACGAAACACGAGCAGAGAAAGAGGTCCTGACTTGTCTCTCCCTCTTTCTCTTCCTCTCCATGCGTCACACTGTATTTTCCGGATTTCCTTTATTGCTACATAAACTTTTAAATTGTCACCATAAAAATCTCGCTCGTAGATAGAATGTTATTACTAGCTTAATTTCGTTCACAATCTAGAGAGATAGTATAAAGTTCACAAATGCACCATGTTTCCCTTTACCAAGAGTTATGATGAACAACTGTGACATATTGCGTTAGACTGTGTCACAGTTTGTCCAGTTTGTTCAGAGTTAAGGAATATGTCAACATGTATATCTGCATCGAGTGTTGCTGGATAATGTTGTACGTTTTATCAGAAAAATGTCTATAACAATTTGCAACGCAGTCTGAGCGTAAGAGTCTCATATTACACTTCCATTGTACAAAGAGACCAAATGTGTTGAAAGGTTCCATCTAAGTGTCAGTTTATAGCGACTAGGGTGTTTCTACTACTGCGACGTAACAAACTGAAAAACGTTTATCCAGAAGGGGGTGAAGAGTATCTTTGTTTCATTTCTTCCTTTACTTTGGCCATCAGGTATCTGGCTGGTTTGAGCAGCCCGCCACGAATTGTTTTCCAATGCTACTCGTTTCTCGTGTTAGTATCACTTCCACACGTCTTCAAGTCTTATTTGGAAATATACTAACCTCTGTCTTCTCCTACTATTTTTACCAGTTACAGGTCCATCAAGTACGATGCAAGCATTTCCTTTAAGTCTTAACGACTGTCCTGTCATTGTGACACAGTTTTCCAAATGTTCCTCTACTCATCGTTTCTGAGGAGAATTCCATTTCACATCTTGTCAGTCAACGTAACTTTCAGTATTCCTCTATATCTTCTGACCAGGAGCGTCCCCATTGTGTGTCCTACGTGTTATTTGGTTATTCCGTCGCTTCTTGATAGAAGGACATAGTTATAAATGGAAACAACGACATTGAGTACGTTCTACAGGATTAACTTACTTGCCTAATCAGACTTCGGCTTACAAGGCTATCATCAGCCAGTCTCATGGTTGCCTTGATGCCGAAAACCGATTTACCAAGTACGTTAATACTTCTTCTACTTCTCCTTCTTCCTTTTCTTTACCACATGTTTTGGGCATCTCTTGTACGGTCTCTCTACATTTATTCTTGGAGTGCCTTCCCAAATAATTTACATAATCCTCGCATTTTCTCCTACTTTCCTTTATTTTTCTTTTAGGTTATATATTCTTAAAACTTTTATCTTCATATCTTTTCGATCTTCACTCGTACATCCTTCCACTCTTATTGGAAATATCATTTCTTAAGCCCGGACTCTACTTTATTGGTGTCTTGTCGTGGCCCATTCTTCACTTCCACAAGTAAGGTTTTGATACTGCTACTGTTTTATAAAACTTTAGCTGGATTTCTTTCTTCTGCAAACTTTTTACTATGGTTCCAGATACGAAAGTAAATTTATTTAATTTTTGGTCCACGTGATAGTTGTGTTTACAATTCATGTCTCATCCTACATAATTAAAATGTTTTATTTGCTCCAAGATTTTATTATTCAAGAAGGCATTAAAACTTACTAGCTGTCTGCCCAGAATTGCCATTACTTTCGTCTTATCTACTGACAACGTTAAGTAGTGATGTGATGCTATCTGCTGTAACTTATAGAATCGTTTCTCAAAGTCAGCCTTATTCTGTGTAGACAGAGTTAGGTCATCTGAATGGAAAATTTCATTAAGTCTAGTGTCACGATATTAAAAATTCATTTTATGTTTTGCATTTTCCATTTACTAATAAATCCATCTACTTATACATCCTCAAGAATGTCAGAGAAATACGCATCCTTATCGTACCCCTCTGTCTGTGTTCACTGGTTTTGTTGTTCATTTCCCCCATCTTTAACTACTTCTTCAGGATTTTCTTAATGGCAATTATGAGGTGAGATGAAAAACGTCGTTGAGATATGATGGTTCATAGCGTTTATGTATTCAAATTACCGGATGCTTTTTCAAAACCCACAAAATTGGGATGGGTTTCCCTGTTGAACTCTGTATTTTCTGTAACTTGTTGCAGTGTAAAAACAATGCTAATAGTTGAACGATCTTTTCTAAAACCTGATTGTTCTTGTGATATTAGATTTACATCATATTTTTAAGGCTTACCTAAAGGGTTTTGGCATGTAATTTATAGGCATATTGTTTTATAAACAGACGTTACTTTTCCGAAAGACCGAAGTGACGATCTAATGATCGGTGAGTAGATTATAGAAAACACCGAGTGAGGTGGCGCAGTGGTCAGCACACAGGACTCGCATTCGTGAGGAAGACGGTTCCGGCCATCCTGATTTCAATTTTCCGTGATTTCCCTGAATCGTTTCAGGCAAATGCCGGGATGGTTCGTTTGAAAGGGCACAGCCGATTTCCTTCCCAATCCTTCCCCAACCCGAGCTTGCGCTCCGTCTCTAATGACCTCGTTGTCGACAGGACGTTAAATACTAACCACCACCATTATAGAAAACATGGTTAGATATATCTGCACTTAGAAGTCACGAAGTGGCCCTTTTGGAGTATGGGACAGTGAGAGTTGATAAGGATGACGATGTTAACGTTCCTGTTTTAGTTACAGGTAGTGGTGGTGACGGTCATGATGATGATGACGATGTTGATGATGATAATGTTCCCGTTTAATTTAAACGCATTATAAATCCGTTAAGAAAAATGACTAAATTTTGACGACTTGACGAGTTTTAAAATGATTATTTCGTAGCAGTTGTCTTTATTTGAATATCACAGTCCATCTAGTTTTCGTAATTTTTTTTAGCAGCGCAAGTGAAATGCTTCGATTGTTCTCTGTTCCGGTTTTCCCAAAGTCCATGTTCCGCTGCCGTACAACATTGTGCTGCAAACGTACATTCTCGGAAATTTCTTACTTAAATTAAGGCCTGTTCTTCATACTGGTAGAGTTCTCTTGGCCAGGAATGCCCTTTGTGCCAATGCCAATTTAATTTTTATGTCCTCCTTCTTCTGTCCATTACGAGTCATTTAGCTTCCTAGGTCGCAGAATTCTTTAATGTTGTCTACTTCGTGAACCCCAATCATCATGTTAAGTTTCTCACTGTTCTCATCTCTGTCACTTCCAATTACCGTCGTCTTTCTTCGATTTACTCTCAGGCCGTAATTTAGACACAACAGACTGTTCATTATATTCAACAGATCAAGTAATTGCACCAATTTACATTCTCGAACGCGTTTTCTGGGTCAATATCATATGAAAACGTCTTGATTTTTCTTCATTCTCTCTTCCATTACCAACCACAACGTCAGAATTTCCTCTCTGGTGCCTTTACCTTTTCTAAAGCCAATCTGACTAACAGGTCCTCAATTTTCTTTTCTTTTCCCTATACGGTGTACTATTCCTGCAAGCGACCTGGATGTATGAGCTGTTAAGCTCATCGTGCTATGATTCTCGGACTTGTTGGATATCTACGGAATTATATGAATGTTCCGAAAGCGTGATGGTATATCTCCAGTGTCATATATATACAGGGTGGTCAGAAAATGTGTGAAATGTTTGCAGGGATGTTACAGGGCAGGTTGCACTGAGACATAAATGTTAAGAAAAACATTCGATACGTTGCACCGTTGCCGAGTTATTTAGCATTGAAGTTAGCCAATCAGTTCGTCGCGCGCGTAAATTCAAGTTCCAGCTAACAAGTCAAAGCCCTCGTTGGGCAACACTGCCCCTGGCAGGCCGCTTGAATGCGAGCGCGCGACGCTCCGATTGGCTAACTACAACGCTAAATAACTCGGAAACGGAGCAACGTATGTCAGTACAACCTGCCATGTAACATCCCTACCAGCATTTCACACACTCAGAAATCCCATGGAATGTTATCGACTGGAATGCTATTAATCCCTTCTCCTTTATTTGATCTTAAAACGTCAAAAGCTCCTTTAAGGTTTGATTTTAATACTCAATCTTCCATCTGCTCCCTGTAGATTCCTGTTTATCCTCCTGTCACGTCACCAAACAAGTCATCGCCCTCATAGAAGACCTCCACGAATTCTTTCACCTATCAGCTCTCCCCTCCGCATTTTAAAGTGGAATTCCCTCTACGCTGTTAATATTATCGTAGTTGCGTTCAATTTCACAGAAACTTCTTTTCACTTTATGCTGAGTCTGTCCTCCCGACAATCGTCTCTTCTTCCATTTATTCACGTATTCGACACAGCTATATACTTTATTTTCCCTGAACATCCTATTTATTTCATTCCAGAGTCATTCGTATTTTTGTATCCATGAATTTCCTGAGCATTTATGAACTTCATTTTTTCGTGAATTAAGAGAATTATTTTTCTGTTACCCATGGTTTGTTTGCAGTTACCTTCCATGTCCACATGTTTTTATTTCCTGCTTATTTAACCGAACTGCATACTGAGCTATTCATTATCGCAGTATCTATAGCCTCAGAGATCTGAAAACGTAGCTCTTCATTCCTTAGTACTTCCGCATCGTATTTCCTTACGTATTTATTCTTCTTGACTAGTCTCTTAAACTTCAGCCTACTCTTCATCATTGCTAAATTTTGATCTGGCTCTATATCTTCTCCTAGTACACCTTACAATCCAGGAACCGATTTCGGAATTTCTGCCTGACAATGATGAAATCCAACCGGAATCTTAACCTGTCTCCCGAATTTTCCATATTTTTATCATTCTTCTTCTTCTTCTAATTGTTATTATTATTCGCTTTCATTAGTTAAGTAAAAGCAATTAGTCTCCTCTCTCATCCCTATTCCCAAGCGCATTCTCTCTCGTAACTGTTTCTTTTAATCATTCCCCTACAATAGCGTTTCCCACGACTGATTTTCATCTCTTGTTACGAACTGAACTACCGTTTCATCATCGTCATCTTCTGTTTGCGACATCGGCTTGTATGCCTGAACAATTGATGTCGATGCTGGTTTTCTACTTCTTCTGACTCCATCACTGAACTGTTCACAATAATTCACTCTCTGACCTACGTTCCTATGTATCCTACTGCTGTTTGTGCTGTTCACGTTATCCCATACTCGTCTGACCAGATATCCTGGTCTTCTTCCCAATTCACTTCACAGACACCCACAACATCTACACTGATTTATAGCATTTCCCTTTTCATACTTTCTAACTTTCCTACCACGTCCAAATTTCTAACAACGTACCCGCCAAGTCGTATAATGTTACCATTTCCTCTGACTAATTGTTCTTAAGGCCATGATCACCTCCCCCTCTGTAGTCCCCTCCGGTGAAAATGGAGGAGTGGTCAGGAATCTTTTGCCAATGGAAATATCAGTTTCCAACTGAAGGCCACATGCCCGGTAGAAAGATACTACATACTTTTAACGCTATTTCCATCGCATTATGCAACCTCAAGCAGTTGATCACTGCTGATTCTTCGGACTTTTAATGGCAGCATCCCGCCCTGAGGGCGAGAGAGTGCCCTGAATTTGTATCGATCCTCTGACCTCTTTGGCAGACCGAGCGTAACTTCTTACGCTGGTAACGTTCGGCAGTCATTGCCGATGATTTCTATTGAAGTTTTAAACGTGATGTTGGAACCCTGGACCGAGAGCGATTGATTACTAGTAAAAGACGCTGCACTTAGACCACACTTATCTGTAGGCTTCATATAATAGAAATAACTGACAGAATCTCTCGTGGCAATTGACGGCTCCAAGTGATGTTCATGCTGTTTGCAGGGAGTTTATGTGAACATATTAACACGGATGAAGACTAGCTAGAATGGTATATGCAAGCAACCATGATTATACATGCTCATAACCACGCCTTGAATGTAAATGGCGGGGCAACTAAAAGTCATATATCCGCCGTCCGCGGATAGGAAAATCCCAGAGTGTGAGTTACACCGGTTTTATTTAAAGTAAAATCTTTCTTCAAAATCTACAAAACAATATTCGTGAGGTAGGACTGATCCTCCAAGTGTAACAATAACTAAATCAGAGATTCTTCCAAACATAAACTGTCAGTAGTAGGCATACAACTTCACCAACCCAAGCCCCGGGGGGTCTCGTGAACAGCGGCGCTGAGTCCACGTTAACGACACCTGACTCCGAGGCCGAGTTGAGGCCCTGGGAGAATAGCTCCGGTACGCTGGCGGCGATGGACGATGACGCGGCGGCAACGATGACACCAGTGGGCTCGCTCGGCGTGAACTGCCTCTATCTCGTACAGGCTCCTGCGCCAGCCTAAATACTGCTTGGCGCATGAATATGGCTGGCTCTGTTTGCAGTCACGTGTCGAGCGGAAGGAAAGAGGTCCGCGGCTGTAGCTACCTCTTGCGGCGCCGTAGACGCCTCGTGGTGGCCTCTGGGAAGCGACTGTGTTTCCGGGACGACCTGCCAGGCTGACCCCTATTCGGGCTGATCCCTATTCGGTCCGGGGCCCGCTGCACTGGTCTGCTTCGCGGGAAGCGAGAGTTGCAGGTGCTTAGTCTGGACATAGTAAAAAGTATCCTGGATGAGTGGATGCGACTGGATCTTAATGTATGCATATAACCACACCCCGTGAGCTAGCACCACGTGAATGAGCACATTGTGATGAACACCGGTTCAGAGCACAGTGCGGACCGCTTCAGCGTGAGTGTAGCTGTGTGAAAGGGACGATGGTACTCACAGTGGAGCAGCGGGTGTTCGTTGTGGGAAGTTACGTGACAGCAATTAGTGGAAACGGTGTGGTTAGTTGTCTGAGAAGTTTAATGGTGTCAAAGAGCCAGCAAAGAGTGCCTTGCAACGCTTAGGCGAGGCGGAAAATGGGCGTCAGACCATATCTGTTTCGAGCAAGTCAAAACGTATTCCGAAACGTGTCTGCACTCAAGAAAATGTAGCTGCATTTCTCTAAAAATGCTTCAAACCTACCAAATCAACACGACGCCTGTCGCAAGTAACAGGCTTATCACGTCGATCATGCGGACTAATGCTTTACATGTAGCTGCACATGTATCTTTCTCGAAATTCTGCAGTTCATGCGTCAAAACCAAGAGATGGTATTTAGCGCCTCTAGTTTTGTGAGTGGTTTTCACTGAGCCAACAGTGAATGGCTTGGACATCGATCTGTTCTTCACATCTGATGAAGCCTGTTTTCCCCTGAGTGGTTATATCAGCTCACCGAATCACAGGTCCTGGACAACGAAGAATGGGCGCAACTTTCACGAAACGCCATCGCTTAATTAGAAGGTTGGAATTTGGTGTGCAGTAACATTTTGAAACCATTTGCGGCAGCATTAAGGAAGGAGGAATAAGACCTACAAAATTTTCCAAGAGGAAGGAGAAACTGCCCACACACACGGCCGAACCTTCGAGCACATTTCTCGCACTTGACGGAGTTGGCAGCAGAGGTCAGTGTGGTTGCGGCCCCACCTGGCCACCCACATCACGTGATCTATCAGTGTGCGATCACTTTGTGTGGGGAGCCCTCAAGTCTAAGATGTATTCGCCACAACCCTCATTATCTTTAAGAAGTTCAACAGAACATTCCGGATGAGACTGTCGCAATTAGAACGGTCCAGCTTCAATCCGCCTTCAGCAACTTGCTGATCGGAGCCCAGAAGTGCCAACAGCCGACTGAAGGTCACTTTCAACATCTCCTAGAGTCAAGTCAGTAGCGTATTTCCTTTTCTCAGCTGTGTTTCTCTGTACCGTGGAACTCAGTTCTTCGGGTTCCACTTATTTGAGAACTTTTAATATTGCAGCGCGTCAGCAATCGTGAATAATTTAATGATTATAAAGAGCCCTCCTCGATTGCAAATAGAAATCTGTTGTTGGCCTAGGCTTCGGTGCGGATAACCACGCCATCTTCGGAACACACTAAAACTACTAACTGCCCTTTTGGGCGTTCTGTATTAATGTTGGACTATGCCTCTTTCGGCAGTTTGTAGTTTTAGTGTGTTCCGAAGAAGTCGTGGTTTTCCGTGCCCAAACCTATATCAACATCCGGTTTCTATTTGCAATCGAGGCGGATTCTTTATAATCATTCCGTTTATTTGCCCCAACCATGCAGTTGCCCAGTTTATTTGTACATCAAAGCGGAATGTCTAATAGCTAGACAAGGAAGCATGAACAACTCGCAGCCACGTAGCATAGGGTGGGAACAGTGGTCGAAAAGAGATCCTAATCAACAACTAACAGAGACAAAAGTTACTCTTGTCAACGAAAATCGATTACAAATGCGAAACTAATTCCTCTGTCAGCGAATGCAGGGCCATTCCGAACAGTTTCCGAGCAAAAATTCCGGAAGGAGATACTGGGTGGTTATAATTAAACTTACGGTGTTCCCAGTGCTACAGTACGGTTTGTACACATCACACGACGCTGAAACACCGTAGATACGTTCAATGATCGGTGCTCTCGCGGAGTATATTGAACATAATAGGTCCACTTTCTTCAATCAGATGAAAATATGACGCTGTTCGCTGTCAGAACGTGTTGTCGGTGCAGAAAAATATAAGAAGTTATCAAACACATAATAACGGTGGTTCTGGAAGATTTATTAGGATTTGGTCTTAAGTTATATCTGTTCAGTATGGTCCCCCAATGTAGAAGCATGCTGCGTCCGTAACACGGCATGGTCGACCACTGCTAACAGCATCTCTGGTGTAATCACGTGGTATGATTTCAAATTAGGAAGAGTGCTGATGCATCGCTTATTGATACGATATTTCAAGTGCCCTTACAACTAGAAGTCACATGGGCTTAATTCGGGGGATATGGAAGGCCACACGTCTTCAAATTGCATAGAGATTATGCATCCGTTACTGAAGGTATATTTAAGCAAAACTTTCACCTCGACAATGATATGTGACGTCGCTGCATCTTGCATGAAAATAGTGATGATGTGAGCACAGTTCTGTTCTTGCAAATCTGGAATAGCGTGTTGCAGAAGGAGGTCCTTATAACGTGCACATGTCACAGAATGCCTAAAGTAAATAACTGCCATCGGAATGGGCCGCCTCCCTCTCCCTGCTGCCTTGTTTCTTCAAATTTATTGTTTATATTCTTTAACACATTTGTTGTCATCGGGCGCCTTCGCAGCTGTTTCTCTCGATGACATTCCCATAGTGCAGTGCTGCTAGTGCTGCCGCTCTGATAAAACATCACCAGCAGTGCACGGTCTTTCGTCTCAATAGCCATTGCGTTTCGTACGGTAAACTTGAACCTACTTTAACCTTTACACCAATATCACTTGACAAACTGATTCAGCTTTCTCACAATGAGAAATTAGAAGGAGCGATCTGATGTACTTGGTGAAAACTTTCTAAGCCAAGGGGCACATAAAATTTTCTTTAGTTGCAGACAACCGGTTTCGACAGACTTTGCTGTATCTTCAGGTCTTCAGAAATTTATGTTATAGATTGTGTTTATTTTTAGCTGGGCTTAACACCAGTTTGTCATGTAGATGCCTATGTACTTAGTGTTACATATATGGACATGACCATGTGGACAAGGTGCTTCTTGATTTCAAATGTTTTATATATGACAAACTTTTATATTATGTGCTACATTTTATCTACATGACAACTCGGCGTGAGACCCAACTCAAAATGAACATATTTTACGACAAAAAAGTCTGTTGAAACCAGTTGTTTGCAAATGAAGCAATGTTTATGCGATCATGTCTTTTGAAAGATTACACTTCACAAAGTCAATCAACAGGCGTCACAAAGCAATGAACAACATACTGATATCAAAATAGGAACCTTTTCAAATGTGACTGCTTACAATACCATATTTCAGCCTGGTGGAAGAAAGTGGAACTACCCATTTTTCCAGTATACTCTGCGAGTGCGTCGATCAATGATGATATCTACGATGTTTCAGCATCTTGCGAAGCATACGGCTTGCATCGCGGCATTGGGAACGCTGTTAGTTTAATTATAACCGTCTAGTATCCCCGATGTGTATTTGAATTTTCATCTAGCAAGAAGCCATTGATGACATGTGAACATGAAGGTGCTATCCATTGTGCCAAGCTATAGGGAAACTAAACTGTAGCTACCTGGCGGTGAGAAGTGTGGTTCGACAGTTGGCTTGTATTGAGAATGTTTTTCATAACAAGACTTAAAAATGCTCATTAAGGTTAACGTGATCAAGATGTTTATTTATGCATTCTCGGAGACCAAGTGTTGCCCTTTCTTGCCAGCATTGGTGGCCGAGCGGTTCTAGGCGCTTCAGTCCGGAACCGCGCGGTTGCTACGGTTTCCAGGTTCTAATCCTCCCTCAGGCGTGGATGTGTGTGATGTCCTTAGGTTAGTTAGGATTAAGGGGAGCAGGAGGTGGTCAAATTCAAAAAATTACGATTTTTTTTTGCTATCGAAAATTAATTGGAACATTCCTCTTTAATGTAAAATTTGAATTATTGTTCAACTCGCCCTAGAAGTGGAGTTATTACAATTTTCCCCCACGCCTGCAGAGGAAATGGGCGACCGATGAATGCATCTAACACCCTCTCGTGGCTTCCTGGCGAACTGCTTGGGATTTCCTCGGCCTGTTACGCATACAGCGCCTTATGTTACGCATACAGCGAGAATGCAAGGGTTGGCTACATTGTTTTCTGTGACAAATGAAGGGCTAACAGCGCGGAACATCGTCTCTTTGCTGTTTACCGTTTCGAATTAGTTCAGTGTTGCGCCTGTTTTTGGTAGTATTAAACTTCTTGTGTAAAGCGTTGTTCATTTTACGATGCCACGTTTTAGTAACCGTGTATATAAGAAGAGGAAGAAAGTAGGGAGAAGAAAATTAACACTAATACGAAGTTGCGATACTACAATTACTGAAACAGTGTGTTCTACTTCTAAGACACACATGGCCAGCCCTAGCCCTGTGACATCTTCTAGCAAGAAGCTGACTGGTGGAAGTGGCAGATTTCGTGAATATGTTAGTGGCAGTGATGATATTAACGAAGTACTGAATATTGGATTATTATCTTCTGTGCTGAAAGAAAGTGTTCCGTGCAAAATGTGTTCAAGTGTAGGAGTGGGACTAGAGATAACAAAGCACTTTGGTTTAGCTTGTGATATGAAGATAATCTGTGCATGTTGCAAGTATCAAGTGACTTTCTACAATTCACATGCCAGTCTCTTTGGTGAAAATGGATGATCTAGAGTGTTTGACGTGAATGTTCGACTTGTGTATGGTCTTCGGTCCATTGGAAAAGGGTCTGCTGCTGGTAAACTGTTTTGTGGTATTATGAACTTGCCATCGCCTCCAAGCAAATTTGGGTACTACTGTGAACTGGTAGGATCCTCTGTTGAAGATGTGGCTTTGAAAATCATGAAGGAAGCAATGGAGGAATCTGTAGAAATGAACGGTGGTTCTAGGGATTTGGTAGTGGCATTAGATGGTTCCTGGCAAAAGAGCTGTCATAAATCCCTGAATGGGGCTGTAACTGCTACTTGTGGTGATAGTGCAAAAGTGATACATGTTGCAATATTGTCAAATCATTGTAGGTGCAAAAATAAAATAAAAGGAGAACACAGTGGAACCTGTGAGGCCAATTTTAGTGGAGCAATGGAAGTAGATGGAGTGAAACAAATTTTTGAACGTTCAGTTCCCAGATACAACGTTAGGTACAAATACTGCCTTGGGGATGGTGACTCCAAAGGTTTCAAGACTATGGAGGAACTGAAACCATATGGAAATGAAGTTGTAGTTGAAAAGTTGGAATTCAATGGGCATGTTAAAAAGCGTATGGGTGCACAGCTTCAAAGGCTCAAACAAACTTTGGGTTCAAGTAATCTCAGTGATGGAAAGACAATAGGAGGGAGAGGCAGGCATACTGATGAGGTGATTGAACGTCTACAGAGTTACTATGGGTATGCTATAATGCAAAATTTTAGTAATGTTAGTGACATGTGAAAAGCAGTTTTGGGCATTGTTCCTTCATACTGGCTCTTCCAGTGACTACCCTCAACACAGGCTGTGCCCAGAACATTCCTAGTGCAGATATAATTCAAAAAAGGACTATGATCACAAACATGGTTTACCAGGAGCTGTCATAAATGCAATAAAACCAATTTTTCATGACTTAGCACAGCCAGAATTGTTACACAAATGTCTACACGGAAAGACGCAGAATCCTAATGAGAGTGTAAACAATTTGATTTGGAAAGTCATTCCTAAAAGGGTGTTTGTAGGCATAAAAACATCGTACTTTGGCATTTATGATGCAATAGCAAACTACAACCAAGAGAACAGTGTGAAGAGTGAAGTTTTGAAGGCATTAAGATTTACACCTGGGTGAACACTGCACGAGCACTAAGAAATATGGACAGAGAAAGGATAAGAGGAGCAGAAAGAAGAGAAAGGCATATGAAGTATGATGGAACAACAGGCGATAAAAAGAAGACAGAAGAGGAAGCTTTTGGAGGATGAAGAAGAAGACCCTGATAACCAATCCTATAGTGCTGGAATGTATTGAGAAACTTTGATAAACATTTCCCATAAATTAGAATTTTTCGAATATAAGGAACATTTTCTCAAAATCCACTCAAGCTAGAGAGATGAAATTTTTATACAGCACTCCTCGTGGTCAAACTTACTTTGTAACACAGCCATTTGCAATATGTTCAGTAGTTTCATTTCAGTTTAATTATAAAGAAATTATTTGTAAAAAAAATTGGGTCATTAATAAAAAAAATAATTGGAAGGAAACTAGAAAAGATACTCCAAAATCCCTCTGTCATAACTGCAATACTAAACCACTCTATATGTAAAGAAAATTTGGTAGTTTATTCATAAATGTTCCTCAAACTTAGTGATTTTAACATGGGCAGCATAGGCACCTCCCGCTCCCCTTAAGTAGTTCTACGTTATAGGGGACTGATGAGCTCAGATGTTGTCCCATAGTGCTCAGAGTCATTAGAACCATTTTTGCCCTTTCTTCTAAATCTTGAAGACGACTACGCTACGGACCCTCACTTCATCCGAGATAAAAACAGCGAGACTGCACTCATACCATTCTGATTTGATAAACTTTCAAGCACTTTATCGCAACTCCACTGGTCTGGTGAATTCGCCGATCTTAATCTCATAGAAAAGTGGACTGTTATTTGGAGCAGCGGGTGAAATGTAGTGATCATCATCCCTTCTGTTTGTTAGGTACACGCTATCATCAATGAGTAGCTTCAGCTGGATATGACCTTTCTATAGAGACATGCGATTGCTATAATCACGGCTAGAATCGGTTTTCCATAGCATTTGTCCGATGTCTGCTGGGGATGAATAAATTTCAGTCTGGTTAGTTTACATTACTTTCCCATGACTAGCATGTTTAACTAGTTATCAAAACATCCTAGACCTAGAGTTATATCCTACCACTGAGTAGAAATCATCAGCAATGGTGGCCGAAGATTTCCAGTATTAAGAAGCCAAGCTCTTTCTGCCAACGGTCTTGTTAAAGAGTATGAATGAACGAACAGTGCTTCGAGACACTCTCTTCCACTTTCGGTGGAAAACTGCCCCGTAAACAATCACAATAATCAGTAGTGTTTAGTGACAATATGACACCAAAGGCTCCCTTCTGTTTGTTAGGTACATGCTATCATCAATGAGTAGCTTCAGCTGGAAATGACCTTTCTATAGAAATATGCGATTGCTATAATCACGGCTAGAATCGGTTTTGCATAGCATTTGTCCGATGTCTCCTGGGGGTGAATAAATTTCAGTCTCGTTAGCTTACATTACTTTCCCATGACTAGCATGTTTAACTAGTTATCAAAACATCCTAGACCTAGAGTTACATCCTACCACTGAGTAGAATTCATCAGCAATGATGGCCGAAGATTTCCAGTATTAAGAAGCCAAGCTCTTTCTGCCAACGGTCTAGTTAAAGAGTATGAATGAACGAACAGTGCTTCGAGACACTCTCTTCCACTTTCGGTGGAAAACTGCCCCGTAAACAATCACAATAATCAGTAGTGTTTAATGACAATATGACACCAAAGGCAATGGAAACTTGTGAATTAGCGACACGTAACGAGTATCTATAAGGTATGTGTCTGTAACTTAAAACGTCTCGCAAGCGATTCCTGGTGGTACCCCCTTTGACAATATGGAAAGATGTCAATTAGCGACAAGTAATGAGTATCTGTAACATGTGGTTTATAACATAAAATGTCTAGCAAGCGATTCCTGGTGGTACCCCCTTTGGCTGTCCTAGTGGAGGATCTGACTGTGGGAAAAAGGATAAATAATCAACGAAAGCGTAACATTCTGCGAGAGAGAGCATGGAATGTCAGATGTCTGAATACGTGGGGTAAGCTAAAAGATTTTGAAAGACAAACTCAAAGGTTAGTCCAGATTCAATACGGGTCATTGAAGTGAAATGAAAAGATCATGATGTCAGGAGACAATAATAAAGGGTATGGTAGGCACAAGTGACGTAACGTTGCCTAGGAGTGGAAGGACCGGGTTAAATAAGGATTGAACATAATTCTTATGAAAACTTTTATTAGCACTTAGCAGCAAAATAACTTCATTAATTAGACCAACAGGACCTTGACAGATTAAGATGAAACTCTTAAATTAAGTAAAATTACTTTAAAACAATCACTAATAGTCGATCAGCAATTTAAGTGAGATGAAATAAAAAAAGGTTATGGCGTAATTTCAAATACTTACTATCAACTTTACAAAAATCATTCATGGGAACATGAAGTATTAAAAACTAAATTTTAAAGAAGTTTTATTATCTTTACTAAAATACAGAAGTCCAGTGTGAACTGGTTACTATTGTTGAAATATTTACAGCAAATTGTAACAAAGGAAGTAAGATAATATTTCACCAATAGAAGTTACGTAACAATCTCTTGAAAGATTCTGGGAAAATAGTCTTGAAATAAGTAATCCACAAACATATCCTGAATGTGTGTCACTAAAATACAACTAAAAATGGTTGAAATGGCTCTGAGCACCATGGGACTTAGTATATGAGGTCATCAGTCCCCTAGAACTTAGAACTAATTAAACCTAACTAAACTAAGGACATAACACACATCCATGCCCGAGGCAGGATTGGAACCTGCGACCGTGCCGGTCGTGCGGTTCCAGACTGAAGAGCCTACAACTACTTGGCCACACTGGCCGGCTGATCAACGGAGAAACAATTTTTAAGTAAAACGAGTAAAACTTCAGTTATCAAAAATGTTCAAATGTGTGAATTCCTAAGGGCCCAACTGCTGAAGTCATCGGTCCCTAGACTTACATACTACTTAAACTAACTAATGCTAAGAACAACACTTACACCCAACTCCGGCCTGAAGGGGAAGTGCAATCCGTGACATGGCGCATGTAACCGCGAGGCCACTCCACGCGGCTTAAGCTATCACATTACACGCTAGCAGCGTGGACAAATGTTTCTAAAAAGATAATAAGATAACCGGCAAAGCAGACCACTCGTGCTTACACCTGACAGTATAGAGGATAAATTGCCAACCAAGATTCAGTTTCAAATGAAGCCACAAGGTGGAAACGGAAAATACTGAACGATCACTCGGGACGGGAAGCAGAGGTGTAAGAAAGACGGGAACGGTTAGTTGATGAATCTCGCCTACGTAAACAGAAGCTTCGTTTGGAGGTATAACTCACCAAAATAAAAGCATCACTATTTGCCTCAGTGAGGCGCATAAGCTTGTGGGCCCAAATAACTAAAGAAATCGACTTGGCGATTTAGTACACAAGGTATTAGGCAGAAAAATTGTTTTCGACATCGCAGTTAATGACACTGAACATAAGAAGAAATTTAGAAAACCCAAATAAAAGACATGTTTAAATTTTAACCCTAAAACAGTCACCAAGTGGAAGCTATTATGCTTTGATACGAGAAACACGCTTCTGGCCAGACACAGGAACAGGAAACAACAACAGGAGACTAAATCGCATCCAGTATAGAAGCAGCAGGACACAAACACGAACGGGAAACGAACGAGTCATAAATTCATTCTCACATGGGTTGGTTGGCCAGTCTTAAGAACGGCGAATAGTCCCGGCACCGAAGCAACGAACTTTAAGCAGCACATCGAGCATACAAAGTGGCTATGGAATGACGAACTAAAAAACTTAATGCCGCCAGGTGACGTGTGGAAGGCGACCCTCCGCCCGCCTCGAGACATTGTAAAACAAACAACAGTGTTCAGAATAGAGATTCGTATAACAGCAGTGCAGATTGAGAAGTTATTTTATTTTATTTTCGTTACCTGTTTCAGCAGTACAATATTGCATTTTAAGGTGCCATATGGATCTCTAAAAATTATTAGTTTTGGCATACTGGGGACATCTGTTTCCGGATGTCGTGAATTCTCTTCCTTGGAAGACTTTTGTTCAAGTCATCGACGGAAGCACTTGAGAATTCAAGACATCCAGAAACAGAACTCTCCAGTATGCCAATATCGATAAGTTTCGAGAGGTACACATGCGGCCTGAAGATGGCATATTGAATTGGGGAAACTGGTAGTGAAAAATAAAATAAAATAACTTCTCAAACTGTGCTCCTGTTAGGCGAATTTCCTTGCTAAATTCTTGATCAGCTGCTGTCCCAAGTCCAAACTTGATCAAGAGAGAAAGTAAAATGTATTCACACCCGCTTCTGTGCACGTCCCTCGTGTCAGAAAGATGCTCAGCCAGACCATCTTGCACGTCACACGGGCGTTAGAACATGCAGCGGGCCCGATGCCCTGCAGATCTGTGGTATGCGCCCTCCTTCACTTACTGCCACGACCCGGAAAACGATCTAAACGGCACTCTCCCCAAACTTGCTACGGCCATTTCACGGCCAAGTAATATATTCCAGAAACGTGGCAGAAGTTATTAATCACGCAACGGTTTGGAGTATTATCAACAGCAGCAGAGAAATGTCGATAACATGATTAGTTCAAATGGCTCTGGGCACTATGGGACTTAACATCTGAGGTCATGAGTCCCCTAGAACATAGAACTACTCAAACCTAACTGACCTAAGGACATCACACAAATCCATGCTCGAGGCAGGATTCGAACCTGCGACCGTAGCAGTTGCGCGGTTCCGGAATGAAGCGCCTAGAAGTGGTCGGTCACTGCGGCCGGCTCGACAGCATGATTGCGCTCGTCCATTCCTGGTCTAGCCATTCATCGTTAACACGAAGGTTAGGTAGAAAGCTACGGTGAACCCGACAGTTTAATTCTCATCAGAATCAACAGTATAGCAACACAAACAATAGTGCTTCTCGTATACAAGCCGACGTCACAAGTAGAACAAGCTAGTCGACGTAAGCATATGAGTACATCGAATGGGAAAATCAATTTGTAAAGACAGATGAAAATCTTATAATCATGAGTAAGTGGAACGCCGTTGTATGAGATAGAATGCTATTGTAAGAGATAGAATGCTGTTGTAAGAGACGGAATAGAAACAGTTAAGAGAAAATATGGGCTTGACAGTACGAATAGGCCGATAGAGATACTGAACTCAAAATCAAATATGAACTACCAACCACGAATACGTTGTGAAAAAAAATCACAAGAAGAAGAGGTATCTATGATTGTTAGAGCCCTGGAGACACGGTAAATTCCCGGAAGATTACATCGCGATCAGGCTGAGTTTCCAAAAGTGGCTATTGGTTTATAGGGGGTACCTACAACCAGATATAGACTAAGGTCACAATTTAGTAACGATGAAGAGTAGACGGAAATTTATGGGAATCGTCCGGAAGAATCAGTTTGGAAAACAGTGGGATACGGACATACTGAAGAAGGATGTGAGTTTGAAGCTGTCGAAGAATGTTAAAAGTTAGCGCAACTAATCCATTAGGGCATGCAGCCACGCATACACTAGTTCAACTAATATTTCAGCCACGTATCGTCTGATCATCCTCACAGTGAAGTAGTATCAGCAAGGCTGCATTCCCGAAATTTTATGGATTACTTATAACGCCGTGAGAAGTTGAAAATGCACAATTAGGTGTACTGATTAGATGATAAATGAGAAACTTCCTTACAAAATGTGGTAAACATTCAGAAGAGAGGCCAACATGATAGGTCGTGTGCTAAGATATCAAGAAGCAGCTGACACGGTATTTGACGTAAATGTAGAGGATAAAAAATGCAGTGAAAATAAAAACTGGAATACCTCCAAACAATAATTGAGATCGTTCAGTGGAAGTGTTACTCTCAGATGAAGTGGTTTGTAAAGGAAAATTCGTTGCAGTCAACATCAGACCAGTAAAAACGCTTAAAATCCTCCCACTCCCCACAACTCGAAAAAATTCTGCGATTACTGACCTCCCTTTTCCTCTGGTAACTTGTCCTGAGACGCTATTTTCGGTTAAGCACGTACTTTTTGCGAGCTGCTGCACAAAGAAAATTTATGGGGAGAAGAAATATCGTAACTCCTTTTTAATACGCAAGACGTAGCACTTATCCAAGGGTATCCAAATATCCACAAGGATATAGGTTGCTGGGGAAGCAAACAGTTGAAACATTTAAGGACGGAGAGGACCGAGATTATCTCAAAATACCGCTCCAAGGTAGACGGCGCGTTTAACGTACTTCTGAAGAAGAGTTGTGAATCCCTTTCAAATTACCTGCCAGTTACGTAGCTGTAGTGAGGCTAGCAGCGTGCAGGCGGAATTAGGCAGCCAAAGCCGGTGGTGCCCGGTGTTTACTTAACTCGGTCCGCCGGACACTACGGGCCTAATTAAGAGCCAGGCGCCCCGGTCTGGCGCGTCATAATTTCGGGTTTGTCTTGCAGCCCAAGTGGCCGCTGGACGGTTTCTAATTTCGCTAAGAGGATTACCGGCCGCCCGTCTGCCACCTCGCCCGTCACAGCAAGATTCGCCGCGTCCCGCTTGTGCGTTCTGCGGGGCAGCCTTGCTTTAGATGTCTGCACATACTGTCACCCACCCGCAAACAACAAGTAGCGGAAGCCCTTCAGTGCTGTGAACACGTGTGCGAAAGATTACCGGCGATAAATTGTATTAAGAGCAAAAAGACGTTTGTAAAATTTCAGCGAACTGACTGTTAAATTATAAGAATACGAGAATCCTGGAGTTGCATGCAACAGAGTCCGCACACCACAGCAAGATTTTACAGTTAGTTTCGCTCCAACATATCACATAAAACACACGCTGGTAACCTCAACAAAGCTGGTAGTTAAGTTAAGCTCTCGTAAAATAATTGTAGAATTGTTGAATGGGGCATATAAAAAAATCACATATTCTAAACAATCAAATAGTTTAAAG
Source organism: Schistocerca gregaria (assembly GCF_023897955.1). Taxonomy (NCBI): domain Eukaryota; kingdom Metazoa; phylum Arthropoda; class Insecta; order Orthoptera; family Acrididae; genus Schistocerca; species Schistocerca gregaria. The sequence goes on from NC_064924.1 coordinate 205,187,518, forward strand.
GCATCATTAAGTAAAACTACTAATACAAACATAAAAGAAACATTTCTTTAAAAGGATCTCTGTGTCCAAAACTAGTAACAGAATTCATATAATAAGAGCAAAATTACGACATTTGCAATAACAGGTGAAGGACACCGAGGAATCATACCGAGAAACTTCGTCCAGAAACAAGTATAGGCATTTTTACATTTGGCACGGGCCACAATGGGCTGTCCAACCCCTTAAACCAGGTACGACGAAACAGTTATGTTTCAGAAGTCCAAAACAGAAAAAAGTAATACTCCAAGTGCCATAACATCTTAAAACATTTAGATACAATTTAAAAGGAGGTACCAGAGTGACACCTTTCCCCGGACTCCAAAGCATACATCAAGTTAGACAAATAAGGTGAAGTTTGCGGCAAGATCCAACCCATGGGTGCAGCATTTAGTGGATAAGGCAACTGAGAGGAGCACACAAGTTAATATTATTACTATCACTTAAATCTCCAAATAAAAGAAACACACAGATCTGAAATACTGCACTTTTTTATGTTTCGCACGAGGTTTCCAAGTCAAACACAGGAATAACCTTCGGCGATATGTAAAATAGGGAAAGTGGGTCACCTACGAGCATGTCAAGTTTCACATACGCATTAGTATAGTAGGGTGATAAAGGTCATAGGGTACATCATAATATCGTAACGGATTTTATTTTGCCCTTGGACTCAAATAATCTCTGGTAGCCACTGAAGAAATATTGAGTCATATTGCCTCTAAAGCCATGCATAATTGCGATTGTGTTGCCGGTACAGGATTCTGTGAACGAACTGACGACTGGGCTATGTCCCAGTTATATTCAATGAGATCCATGCCGGGTGATCTGGTCGTCCAAATCATTCGTTAGAACTGTCCAGAATGTTCTTCTAACGCCGGCCGGAGTGGCCGTGCGGTTCTAGGCGCTATAGTCTGGAGCCGCGTGACCGCTACGGTCGCAGATTCGAATTCTGCCTTGGGCATGGATGTGTGTGATGTCCTTAGGTTAGTTAGGTTTAAGTAGTTCTAAGTTCTCGGGGACTGATGACCACAGCAGTTAAGTCCCATAGTGCCCAGAGCCATTTGAACCATTTTGTTCTTCTAACCAATGGCGAACAATGGTGGCCCGGTGACATGACGTCGTTGTTTGGGAACATGAAGACCATAAATAACTGCAAATGGTCTCCAGGTAGCCGAACGCAACCATTTCCAGTCATTAATCGCTTCAGTTAAGAGACGGCTTACATTACACTCGTTCGTCCTCTGTTAGAATATTGCTGCGCGGTGTGGGATCCTTACCAGGTGGGATTGACGGAGGACATCGAAAGGGAGCAAAAAAGGGGAGCTCGTTTTGTATTATCACGTTATAGGGGAGAGAGTGTGGCAGATATGATACACGAGTTGGGATGGAAGTCATTACAGCATAGACGTTTTTCGTCGCGGCGAGAACTTTTTACGAAATTTCAGTCACCAACTTTCTCTTCCGAATGCGAAAATATTTTGTTGAGCCCAACCTACATAGGTAGGAATGATCATCAAAATAAAATAAGAGAAATCAGAGCTCGAACAGAAAGGTTTAGGTGTTAGTTTTTCCCGCTCGCTGTTCGGGAGTGGAATAGTAGAGAGATTGTATGATTGTGGTTCGATGAACCCTCTGCCAAGCACTTAAATGGGAATTGCAGAGTAGTCATGTAGATGTAGATGTAGTTAATGCAGAGGACACAGTCCATTCTATGTAAATACAGTCCACACCCTTATGGAGCTGCTCCTGTCTTGCAGAGTGCTTTCTTGACAACTTGCGTTTGTGGCTTCGTGGGGTCTACTCTACACGCAAACCCTATGATTAACTCCTACTAGCTGAAATCAGGATTCTTCTGACCAGGCCACAGTTACCCAGTAGTCTAGGGTCCTTTAGGTACTGTCACGAACCTAGGGGAGGCGCTGCAACCGCTTTCCTGCTGTTAGCAAAGCCACTAGTGTTAGTCGTCTGCTGCCACATCCCATTAACTATAAAATTCCCCGGCACTGTCCTAACGGATACGTTCGTCGTACGTTCAAAATTGATTTATGCTGTTATTTTACGAAGTGTTCCTTGTCTGTCATGACTGGAAATTCCACGCAAACGCCGGTGCTCTCGGTCATTAAGTGAAGGCCGTCGCCCACTGCATTGTCTGTGGAGAGAGGTAAAGCCTGAAATCTGGTAATCTCGTCACTCTCTTGACACTGTGGGTCATGGAATATTGAATTCCCTAACGATTGACGAAATGGAACGTCCCATGTGTCTAGCTCCGTCTACCATTCAGCGTTCAAAATCTGTTAGTTCTCATTGTGCAGTCGTAATCACATCGGTAACATTTTCACCTGAATTACCTGACGGCTGTGCCAATGTACCGCCCTTTTATAACCTTGTGTACGTGATACTTCTACCACTTCTTTACGTGCATATGCGTAAATCATCACTTTTGTCATCTCAGTGTAAGTTCATTGGCTTATTTGAAACTAAGCACCATTTGGATGTAACTCGGTCAACGGGAGCTCTTCGGTAACTTCCGTCAAATGCTGGTACTGAATCTTGCAGCGGCCTCACAGCAGGTCCACCTTGGTGACCTGTCTTTGTGAGCTGTTAGAACCTGGGTTAACAACACGGAACTGTTCCAAACCAGAAACAGAAGGTCAAAAAGGAACCGAACATTTTATATGTGGCTAAAAATCACATGCCCACCTCAAAAATTAAAATCTATCACCTTTCCGAGTTGACGACTTTTACTCAACATGTGCAATGCTGACGTGCTCGCGAGTGCCACAATATCTACAGGCCAGTGTCCTACCAATAAACTTGCTCATCAAGGCGAAACTGGAGAATGCGGAATTCACGTCCTCTCGCGACGCGTTAAGAAAATTTCCAACACTACTGGCCGGGAAACCGATGCTGGCTTACAGGGTATCGATATAAAAGTATCAAACTGGTGTGTTCATTAAACGAGAAACACTTATCATTTTTCTTTAACCAAAATAATTATGTACGGTACAGAAACTATAAATTGCGGAAAGGGGCCAAAATAAGGGCTGCCAGTTACACTCGAATATACAACTTTATTATTTAATCAAACATTAGAAGATTCTACTTAAAAAAAAGAACACACAGCTTTAATCCTTGGAACTTAATTACTGGCTGAAAGCCACTTTCATTTAATAACAGCTGAAGGCCAATAACTTTAAACGCAAACATAATCATAAATGTAACAGGCAAGCTTTATCTTTAGTTAAGCTGAAGTAAAGAAGTTGAATTCGAATCCGCTAACGTCTATCACTTAAAACTCCATAAGATTAACTTTTTTAAAAACCAAAGGCCATACGTGAAACAATTCTTTAATTGAAACTGAAGGCCATAAAAATAAAAGAACTCAAACTCAAAATCGGTTGAAGGGCCATTAAAAGTTTTAAAATGCCAAAGGGCTTACATGAAACAGGACTTTAAACTAGGCTGAAGGCCTTAAAACCATAACAAACTCAAAATTGGTTGAAGGCCACAGACTTAAAAAAATTGTACAACATTAAAATGTTTGAACCGCCAAAGAGCTATGTGAAACCGTCCTTTATACTAGGCTGAACTTCTTAAGAGCAAAAAAACTCTAATTTTTAAAAACATCGGCTACAAGCAATACAAGTACAAACAACAAGAAGAAATAAAAAAAATGGGCAGTACACCCAAGGGCATTCAGATGTTCGGGGATCGGCCCGTAATTTAAACATTAACACTCGCTTAGGTGACACCCCCCCCCCCCCCTTTCATGAACCATGGACATCGCCGTTGGCGGGGAGGCTTGCGTGCCTCAACGATACAGATAGCCGTACCGTAGGTGCAACCACAACGGAGGGGTATCTGTTGAGAGGCCAGACAAACGTGTGGTTCCTGAAGAGGGGCAGCAGCCGTTTCAGTAGTTGCAGGGGCAACAGTCTGGATGATTGACTGATCTGACCCTGGAACACTAACCAAAACGGCCTTGCTGTTTTGGTACTGCGAACAGCTGAAAGCAAGGGGAAACTACAGCCGTAATTTTTCCCGAGGGCATGCAGCTTTACTGTATGATTGATTATGGCGTCCTCTTGGGTAAAATATTCCGAAGGTAAAATAGTCACCCATTCGGATCTCCGGGCGGGGATTACTCAAGAGGACGTCGTTATCAAGAGAAAGAAAACTGGCGTTTTACGGATCGGAGCGTGGAATGTCAGATCCCTTAATCGGGCAGGTAGGTTAGAAAATTTAAAAAGGGAAATGGATAGGTTAAAGTTAGATATAGTGGGAATTAGTGACGTTCGGTGGCAGGAGGAACAAGACTTTTGGTCAGGCGAATACAGGGTTATAAATACAAAATCAAATAGGGGTAATGCAGGAGTAGGTTTAATAATGAATAAATAAATAGGAGTGCGGGTAAGCTATTACAAACAGCATAGTGAACGCATTATTGTGGCCAAGTTGGACACGAAGCCCACGCCTACTAAAGTAGTACAATGTTATCTGCCAACTAGCTCTGCAGATGATGAAGAAATTGAGAAAATATATGATGAGATAAAAGAAATTATTCAGGTAGTGAAGGGAGACGAAAATTTAATAGTCATGGGTGACTGGAATTCGGTAGTAGGAAAACGAAGAGAGGGAAACGTAATAGGTGAATATGGATAGGGGCTAAGAAATGAAAGAGGAAGCCGCGTTGTAAAATTTTGCACAGAGCATAACTTAATCATAGCTAACACCTGTTTCAAGAATCATGAAGGAAGTTTGTATACATGGAAGAACCATGGGGATTGTAAAAGGTTTCAGATAGAGTATATAATGGTAAGACAAAAATTTAGGAACCAGATTTTAAATTGTAAGACATTTCCAGGGGCAGATGTGGACTCTGACCACAATCTATTGATTATGAACTGTAGATTAAAACTGAAGAAACTGCAAAAAGGTGGGAATTTAAGGAGATGGGACCTGGATAAACTGAAAGAACCAGAGGTTGAAGAGAGTTTCAGGGAGAGCATGAGGGAACAATTCACTGGAATGGGGGAAAGAAATACAGAAGAAGAAGAATGGGTATCTTTGAGGAATGAAACAGTGATGGCAGCAGAGGATCAAGTAGGTAGTAGAAATCCTTGGGTAACAGAAGAGATACTGAATTTAATTGATGAAAGGAGAAAATACAAAACTGCAGTAAGTGAAGCAGACAAAAAGGAATGCAAACGTCTCAAAAATGAGATCGGCAGGAAGTGCAAAATGGCTAAGCAGGGATGGCTAGAGAACAAATGTAAGGATGTAGCGGCTTATCTCCAGAGGGTAAGATAGATACTGCCTACAGGAAAATGAAAGAAACCTTTGGGGAAAAGAGAACCACTTGCATGAATATCAAGAGCTAGGATGGAAACCCAGTTCTAAGCAAATAAGGGAAAGCAGAAAGGTGGAAGGAGTATATAGAGGGTCTATACAGGGGCGATGTTGTTGAGGACAATATTATGGAAATGGAAGAGGAGGTAGATGAAGATGAAATGGGGGAGATATGATACTGCATGAAGAGTTTGACAGAGCACTAAAAGACCTGAGTCGAAACAAGGCCCCGGGAGTAGACAATGTTCCATTAGAACTACTGACAGCCTTGGGAGAGCCAGGCCTAACAAAACCATATGGTGAGTAAGATGTATGAGACTGGCGAAATACCATCAGACTTCAAGAAGAATGTAGTAATTCCAATCCCACAGAAAACAGGTGCTGAGAGATGTGAAAATTACCGAACTATCAGTTTAATAAGTCACAGCTACAAAATACTAAAGCGAATTCTTCACAGACGAATGGAAAAACTGATAGAAACTGGCCTCGAGGAAGATCAGTTTGGATTCCGTAGAAACGTCGGAACACGTGAGGCAATATTGACCCTACGACTTATCTCAGAAGAAAGATAAAGGAAAGGCAAACCTACGTTTCTAGCATTTGTAGACTTAGAGAAAGCTTTTTACAATATTGACTGGAATACTCTCTTTCAAATTCTGAAGGTGGCAGGGGTAAAATACAGGGAGCGAAACGCTATTTACAATTCGTACAGAAACCAGATGGCAGTTATAAGAGTCGAGGGGTATGAAAGGGAAACAGTGGTTGGGAAGGGAGTGAGACAGGGTTTTAGCCTCTCCCCGATGCTATTCAATCTGTATATTGAGCAAAGAGTAAAGGAAACAAAAGAAAAGTTCGGAGTAGGTATTAAAGTCCATGGAGAAGAAATAAAAGCTTTGAGGTTTGTCGATGACATGGTAATTCTGTCAGAGACAGCAAAGAACTTGAAAGAGCAGTTGAACGAATGGACAGTGTCTTGAAAGGAGGATATAAGATGAGCATCAACAAAAGGAAAACGAGGATAATGGAATGTAGTCGAATTAAATCTGGTGATGCTGAGGGTATTAGATTACGAAATGAGACACTTAAAGTGTTAAAGGGGTTTTGCTATTTGGGGAGCAAAATAACTGATGATGGTCGAAGTAGAGAGGATATAAAATATAGACTGGAAATGGCAAGGAAAGCGTTTCTGAGGAAGAGAAATTTGTTAACATCGAGTATAGATTTAGGTGTCAGGAAGTCATTTCTGAAAGTATTTGTATGGAGTGTAGCCATGTATGGAAGTGAAACATGGACGATAAATAGTTCGGACAAGAAGAGAATAGAAGCTTTCGAAATGTGGTGCTGCAGAAGAATGCTGAAGACTAGATGTGTATATCACATAACTAATGAAGAGGTACTAAAGAGGGTAGAAGAGGAGTTTGTGGCACAACGTGATTAGAAGAAGGGATCTGTTGGTGGGACATGTTATGAGGCATCAAGGGATCACCAATTTGGTACTGGATGCCAGCGTGGAGGTTAAAAATCGTAGACCAAGAGATGAATACACTAAGCCGATTCAGAAGGGTGTAGGCTGCAGTATGTGCTGGGAGATGAAGAAACTTGCACAGGTTAGAAGAGCATGGAGAGCTGCATCAAACCAGTCTCAGGACTGATGACCACAACAACAACAACAGGTGAGATAGGCAGTCATACCAACCATTAAAAATCCGACGACAACCCAAGCAAGAGACAGTCAACAGATCCACCAACAAGATAACATGTCCGAAGAGCCGACAACGAAATCCAAACGACTCAATGCGAACAGTCGTGACTTGCTGGTAGACTAAGTCAAACTTAACTTTCGTATCCAGGATCGGTGAGCCACGAACCTCGTAGCAATGGGAACAGCGCCACAATCTGCTACACAGCGTAGAGACTGCCAGTGGGCCAGGCCAAACTATCTCCTGCGGAGAATTCCTCGCTGCTTCAGGCCAACCGACTGACTGCTCATTATGCCGACCATATTTAAAATAACTTGTCGGTCAAAATCACACAAACTACACAGTTTCACGAACTGTGGCATGAAGAACTAGATAATACTAACGGAAGTGACTATACAACAACAGGGAATAATCACAAGTCGGCACACACAGCCAATCCATAAGCGATCGCCGGCCAAATACACGTCGTCCGGCAAGACGACCGACCGCCGACCAACCGAAGGCGTCGCCACTCCAATCATGTGTGTCGACAACCGTCGGGTGACTCACGGTGGTCCAGACGTAACTGCTGCCGCGCTCCGACTGAACCTGTGCCACGTGCCACGTGAAACCCTGTCAGGTCCGAACTACCTGATGGCGCGTTCCAACTCCCTGCACGACACATGAGACTGGGAAGTAATAGCAGTCCAGCAAAAGATAATACTGCAGGGCCTATATCGATAAGCGCTGCTGCTACCGTTCACGGGCAGGCAAGGCAGCAACTCAGTGACACCAGTAATTGAAAATTAACACAACGAGGCGACAGTACGGTAAAAATAGGCTGCTAAATAAGAGATGGCACGAAGACGAGCCACGCACGGTTCAATCCTCCCACTAGTAGTGTTTCTTAACTCTTGCGAACAGAAACCAGATTGTTGACATGTTTTTTTTTTTTTTATTGTGCCTGTGTAAGTACTATGTATTTTAATCCACCTCACCAACCCTTTCTATTTAAATTTTAACTACCGCAACTTTTCGCCTTGTTAGAGTTTTAAGTAGTCACCGTTCTATCGCTGGCTTTTATTGTTTGTTCTCTACTCATTATGTATTTAAACTCGACTGTTGGCTGCAGAGCGGCATTTTTCGCTGCTGCCAGGGAAATTCAGAGAAGAAAGAAAGAAAACAAGAAACGACTTTTCCTCCTTTCGCGTCTGCGACGTTCGCCATGACTGTCTCAACACAGGATCGCGCTATGGTTGTAAAGCTGTATTTCAAGAATGATGACTGTGCACACATCGCGCTGCAGAAGTTCCGGACAGTGAAGGGTTTGAAAAACGGCGTTGTTCCGATGACTGCCGAGCTTGATCGGAGAATTACCTGAACATTGGACATACCCGTGAGGACGGTGCGTAAAATCCCACGAAACATACTTCTTTCCTATCCATTCAAAATTAGCTATGTGCACGAGTTGCTTGCTGTTGACCTACCAGCAAGAGAGACCTTTGCTTTAGAATTTTTTGCTCTCTTGGAAAGGAAAATATTGGCCGTGGAATATTTTATGGACAGACTAAGGCCGGCCGGCGTGGCCGAGCGGCTCTAGGCGCTACAATCTGGAACCGCGCGACCGCTACGGTCGCAGGTTCGAATCCTGCCTCGGGCATGGATGTGTGTGCTGTCCTTAAGTCAGTTAGGTTTAAGTAGTTTTAAGTTCTAGGGGATGACCTTAAAAGTTAAGTCCTATAGTGCTCAGAGCCATTTGAACCTGTTAGCTGTACAGTCAGTGGTATGCGCTATGTGTGTCTTTTGCGCAACCACGTCATTCCAGGATTTATGCAAGAGGGCTCACCTCCACACATTGTAAATCCAGTTAAGCAGCTACTGAAGCGCCATTTCGGAAATGCTAGAATTATCAGCCGCCATTCCCGTACAACTTGGCTGTCCCGATCACCCGATCTTAATCTGTATGACATCTGGCTGTGGAGTTATCTGAAAGATTTTGTGTCCAGTGTTCCGACTGCAAACTTAGCTGTATTGATGGCACGCTATGCGCAACATATTCTGAACATGACTCCGGAAAGATTTCGACCAGTTGTGGAAGATGGTGTTTCTCGATTTCAATTTGTTGCATAAAACGGCTGACAGCACATTGAACCGGGTTTCCTCCTGTCATACAGAAACTAATAATCGGATTTGTTTTGATTGCAGCTTCTCGTGTGGTTTTTAGCCTCAGGGAAATTAAAAACCGATTTTTTTTCCCATCCGATGTGATACCACCTTCCCGTGGTGGATGGGCTTATGTAACTAACAGTGTCATTTGTAGCTAACCACTATTAAATTATGACGCTTACAGCCCCATCTATTGCTACATTTTGTAGCTATTTATTTTTTTTTCTCCAATACGCTTTCCCCCTTCCCTAATAATATTCCGTAACATATTTGACGTCCTTCTGACCAGTGGTTTTAATGTTTAATTATAATCACCCTGTATATTCTCCAGCTGTTGGTTTGGTTTCAATTTTTCTGACTGGTTTGTCTGTGGTTACTGAAGTAAATTAAGGAATAGTTTAGTTATTCCTGGTTAACTGTCTAAATTAGCGATAGTTTGCATGTTATAAAGAAAGGATTGTAACACTAGAAATCAAGAGAATATAACAGGTAAATACTGTATAATCGGAGATCAGGGAACGAGCAGTAGCAGTTGGTCTAGCATTGCTGAGGCACTGTCAGCAGAGCCTACACTCCCTCGGCAGGACAGCCTGTAGCCTGCGTATAGGCTTCCCCCTGCCAGCCCGTACCCCTGGGCTCCTTCGATATGTACTGCCCTCCCAAGTCTGACACCGGTCGGGCGCAGGGGGTAGGAGATATCTCGGCCGCTCCCTGATGACCACTTAGTCCTTGAGCAGCCTTATCCGTCCCGCGGGGGAACGGCCCAGCCTCTGGACCTTCATTTTATTACTGGGAGCTGGCATCGTCTCTCGCTTTTACTACCAGTGTCGCTCTCTCTACGACGCAAATAAACCGCGCCAGTCGGTGATACCGCTGTCGATGAAAGGAATTACTTTTTTTAAATTTCTAAAATGACAGTGCTAAATGTATATTTACAACCGCAGTTTTCATTACGATGTTAGTTATAACAACCAGAAAAAGAAATGCACACAGTCGGGCAGGTTTTGAGAGTGGTGCATAAATAGGCTACTTACGTTAAATGTTAATAAAAGTAGAGTTATGCACTAGAAAAAATACAAAAATGTATATTTCTGCCCATTACAACTGAACACCATTACTACGGCATACAACGTACGTCATATACGTATGCAGTTACAGAGGCCTGGATTTGCAGTTGATCAGCATTTTAGTGCAACAGCAGGATGCCGGTTCCAGAATGAGAGAACCGTGTTTGGAAAGTAGGAGACGAGGTTGGCTCAAATGGCTCTGAGCACTATGCGACTTAACTTCTGAGGTCATCAGTCGCCTAGAACTTAGAACTAAATAAACCTAACTAACCTAAGAACATCACACACATCCATCCCCGAGGCAGGATTCGAACCTGCGACCGTAGCGGTCGCTCGGGTCAAGATTGTAGCGCCTAGAACCGCACGGCCACTCCGACCGGCTAGGAGACGAGGTACTGGCGGAAGTAAAGCTGTGAGGACGGGGTATGGGTCGTGCTTTAGTAGCTCAGATGGTAGAGCACTTGCCTGTCAAAGGCAAAGGTCCCGAGTTCGAGTCTCTGTCCAGCACACAGTTTTAATCTGCCAGGAAGTTTCACGATATTGGTTTTAGTGCTGTCAACATTCTGTACATAACCAAAAATTACGCTATGGGTTTCTTATTTAGAAATGGTATTTATGGTATGTTTCTGAGAAAGATGTGTTATGCCAAGCCTACAACAAAAAAATGTGTGACGGCATGTGTCGCATTTCGACAGCTGTAACTTCATGGCCCATCGAGACTGTCTCATATTGGTTGGTGATGCTTCTGCTAGCTTTAGGTGGAGCCCTACTCTAAACAGTGCCTCATATGATCGCAACAGCCCCACAACGCTAACACTACAGATGACAGGCTTTAACAACTGTGGTGTCACCGCAAGACATCACACTTGCTAGGTGGTAGCCTTTAAATCGGCCGCGGTCCGTTAGTATACGTCGGACCCTCGTGTCGCCATTATCAGTGTTGCAGACCGACAGCCGCCACACCGCAGGTCTAGTCTGGAGAGACCCCTAGCACTCGCCCCAGTTGTACAGCCGACTTTGCTAGCGATTGTTCGCTGACTACATACGCTCTCATTTGTAGAGACGACAGGTTAGCATAGCCTTAAGCTACGTCATTTGCTACGACTTATCAAGGCGCTATATTCAGTCACTACGAATGTATTCTGATCAGATAAAATTGTGAATCATGTACCACCAAGAGCGACGCTCATCATTAATGAATTGAAGTTAAGTATCAAACTAATTACGTCCGCTTTCTGAATTCTAATTCCTTGTCATGTTCCAGACCACACGTCATTACAGTTCTTCCCTCCTCACGCAAGCCTGCGTGAGCTAAAACGCGTGCATTTCGGCCTCTGCTAGTAACACGGTGTTGGCTCTTATGCAAACACAACAGCAACCGTGTAGCTATGAAACATACCTTGAATCACAGAGACAAGTATGCAAACGGAAAGTACGAGGACGCCTGGAAAGCCAACAACTTTAAGGGAGTCTGTGCGTTGCTCAAAATCGAGCACACATCACCTTTGTTGACCGATACAACATTTTGGCTTTAAGTCTATTCATTGCTCTGAATTAGGATGATAACAAATGTTGTAATTAGGTGGTACAATATTACTGTGCAATGAGTATGACGTACTCACGTGCCTGAATAACCAGGGTGCCACATACATAGCGATTTATGTCTTTGTAATACGCGGAGCTGATGAGCTGTACATATCTCGTGTTCATGCCATTTATTGTTTGTCATCTAGTTTTACAGTACAGCCTCCTCATTTTCTTATACCATTTACTGGCGTCACTAACTTTCGCATTACTTGCCCGTGAGTGGCAGCAGCAGCGCTTATCGATAAGGGCACTGTCATACCATCTGTGGAGCGACCGATGGTATTAACGGGTCGTCGCGTGCCTGGAAGTCAGTTGGAGATGGGCCAGCAGTTCAGTTGTGGACGGAGTGCGATAAGGTGCGGACAGCCAGTACTTTTCGACCACTGGCGAGACACATGCACTGTTCGAAAGAAGCAGACTGGAGGGGGAACGACCGGTGGTTGGTCGTTCGGTCGGTCGTCTCATCGGCCGACGTGTATTCGGTCTTTTGACCGTTTCCGGTTGCAAGCAGTCGGTCGGTTGGGGCAGAGCAGCGAGGAAGCCTCCGTGGCGCGTAGTGAGGCCGAAGTCGCTGGCAGCGTGCACTCGCGGTTGGAGTTGTGAGGCGCTTCATGCGACGGTTACGAAAATCGTCGCTCGCCGATCCTGGACACTAAAGTTACGAGCTCACTTGTGTGTGTGTGTGTGTGTGTGTGTGTGTGTGTGTGTGTGTGTGTGTGTGTGCTAATCCCGCGCGGCTGAGTGCTCACTTAACCTACTACCAAGCCTCAACTGCCATCACATCTCTTTGTTTGATCCTGGTTGTCTCTTTCTGGAAGTTTCCCGCTAGCAACAACGTGTGTGCATTCAAGTCTGCTGGAGTTGCAGCCGATTTCCTGTGTGGTGTTTAACTTAATTTAATTCAGTCCTTCATTAATGAAGTATACCAGTGGTATCTTCTTCCTTGCGGCCGTTGACGTTCCGGTTACCTGCCCTGGGCGTTGACGTAATTTTCCCTCGTCGTGTTGATGCTGTCCAGCATGGCGTGTAGGTAAGCAGCTTGGTGCGTTGGCAATTTCATGCGTTTATTTTGACTTGGCTTGGTGTGGGCACCAGTATCCAGAACGTTGTACTATGGCCTCCTTGTTGTTGTTTTGACGCACGAGTGGAGCAGAACTGATCTTTTTGGTTGATTCATCGGCTGGCTATCGGTTAGGTTGCCTTCCGATTAAGAGGTTGTCGGTCTGGCTGCCTGTCTCACCTAAACGTGCGTTAGTGTTAATTTCCCAGGCGAACCCCAGAAATCTTCTGAGCGTTTCTCCTTGTGTTTTAGATAGTGATTTCCTTTTTAGTCTCTGTGTGGCCTTTAGCTAAGTTCTAATCTCGCTTCAAAATTCAAAACCCTGGTCTTGCCCTTAAGTCACAAGGTTGTTATTCTTTAGTATGAGGCCTTCAGCCGACTTGTAAATGAAATATTTTAAGATAAGGCCATCAGCCTTTTCAAAGTGAAAGCTCTTCTTCCTAGACCTTAAACCATTAAATTGTTTCGTTCATATCCGGCCTTCAGCCGAGTTTTCAGCCTATTTAGATTAAACATTGAAAATCTTTGTCTCGCCCTTAAGCTGTAACACTGTTTTTGACTAATGTGAGTTCTATGGGAAAAATTTAAGCTAGGGCTTTCAGCCTATTTTTTATTGGAATATATTTTCTAAAGAAGTGACACCTACAGAAGAACACCTGTACGTGAATTCCTTGCGTAGGCCTTGTGCTTTGGATTTCCGATGGATCCTTCAGCCGATCTAAATTAAATCAAGGAAGGTCTTTTGTTAAAACCTCGAGAGTTTTTGATTCTTGCTAGTGTGATTGTCTGCTTTAAGAAATAAAGTTTATATGTTGAGGGCTACTGTCAGTAACTTATTTTGGTCCCTTTCCACAAATATAACCTCATCCACTCTGTCCCGCTAGCCCAGGGATTGCAGCTTTTACGTGGTCACTTCTGTGCACAAACATGTGTCATAGTAAACTTCCTTGGCGATTAAAACTGTGTGGCGAACCGTGGCTTAATGGTGGGACCTTTGCCTTTCACGGGAAAATGCTCTGCTCACTGAGATACCGAAACACGGCTTATGCCGCCTCCTCATAGCTTTTCTTACGGCAGTGCCTTATCTCCTACCTGCGAAATTACCCCAAGTTCTCCGGCGAAGCTTGTGGCACTAATAGTCTTTGTACAATGGCTATCTTGTTTCGACGAGTGCTAGTCCTGCAAGATTCATAGGAGAGCTTCTGTAAAGTTTGGGAGGCGGGAGATAAAGTAATTCCAGAAGTAAAGATGTGAGGACAGCGCCTGATTCATGCTTGGGCTTCTTAGTTAGCAGAGCACTTGCTCGCGAAAGGTCAAGGTATCGAGTTCGAGTCTGCGTTTGGCAAACAGTTTTCATCTGCCAGGCAGTTTGACACCAGCGCACACTCCTCTTCTGAGTGAAAAATTCGTTCTTCAAACATATGGTGTTTTGTTGACAGTGTGTCTTTATGCAATATGGTCCTGACTCACAGCACTGATTATTACCTGATGTGATGATGTCTAATTGCTCAGCCGAAACCAGTAATAATTGAATGTTACAATATGTCGATATATCCATTAAGGCATTGCAAATAAAAAATTTAACATTTTAATATATCACTTTTTTACACCCCCATTATGTCAGGGAATAACAGACTATAGGAACAGCGAAAATTTCTGCAGCACTCCTTGACACGACAGAAGAAAGAGGAGCGAAGACAGTGGTGCATCCCACATCAATACTGTACACATTAACAACACCATCACGACGGATGCACCCGTGTATGTTATACAACAGTAGAAACTTCAGATTTTAAACAGCAAAACATCTCCAGGGGACGATGCGAACACTTCCTATAATTTATTGTTTATAAACTGCTAATTACAAATCAGTAATATTTGAAACATAATAAAGCAGTTTAGACCGTGTAACATAATTTTATTATTTTAAAAAGGTGACCAGTTTCTATCAATGTTTCACAATCTTCAGATTGGCACTCATTGCCTACTGTCGGAGATGCATGGAGGACGAATTGACATAGAGTGGCAGGAAGAGGAACTGCCAGCAAGCAACCAGTTGCTCCTCATTGCTTAGAAGGCCAATTCGTGGCCGCCCGAAAATTGTCAAACATCGATCGAAACAGGCCACATTTAAAAAAAAATTATTTTATGAGATCTAGGCTCTATTTATAATCTTTTAATAGTAACTTATGACCGCTGATGTTTCCAGATGCAACGTTTCAGAAAACTTTTAAACATATGAATAAATTGCAGATAGGCGTTAATTAGGATGTTACGACATGTACTAGTTGAAAAGTTGAAAGAACAGAATGTTAATGACAGTGTCAAATGGAGCGTTAGGCACAAATTGACTGAAACATATGAGGCAGGGAGGGGGAATGGAGAAACACCCAAAAAACGAACAAGTAGCTTTCAGGAATGAATTAGTCACTCATGATGAGATAGGCAAAAAAGACAAGGTGACTCACAAATACTAGAATGACACGTAAGGTATTGAATTTAACTGATGAAAGGAGAAAATATAAAATTATAGCATATGAAACAACAAAAGGAAATACACTTTAACTATGAGACTGAAAGAAAGTGCCACATTTGTAAGTAGCAGTAGTGGGGTTAGAGATGTATGAGCACAATTTTGATATAAAATTTATATGCAAATTAATTAAGTTGATCAATTTATTACACCCCACTCTCCCCACTCCCACCTGTAGACGATGTCACGTGTTTTCCTCAGCTAGCACGTGGGTGGCCGCCCCTCCCCCTCCTCACACATCTCCTCCTCCTCTTCACCTACTCTATTGGCGGGAACTTTGAATTTTGCTAGAAATTTCGAACTTTAGTCGGAATTTCTTTGTTCCAGGGCCGTGCTAACATCCCACCTGCCTTTTGCATAGAGAGCCCATATGCACTGACCAATACGTGGAAACAGTTCACATACAGGAGAGGAGGTTAGGTTACTGTACTTTATTTATTTTGGTTGCGAAACTGCAGTGAAGGTCGGTTCTCAGTAAGTAATTTATCATTAAGATTGGTCCCAATCACACAACTATATGCATAGTGCTGCGTAAGTACCTAAAATCGCAATACAGCTAAAAACCTGACGATCCTATACAACTGTTGTTATCCAAGTGGGAAAAAATTTCGCAATATCACTCGAAATTAGTGGCAGACACACTCATACTCTTCCCTTCACCTATAAGCTGGTGGGAGAAAAGCTGGAATGGAAGTTGCCATCTTTATTTTTTGGCGGGAATTGTCTTCAACTGACGAGATGCTGGTATTAGAGAGAGAGAGGTTTTATAAATGTATCATCTGTTAGCACAAACCTGAGAAGTGTATCTACAGCTACTTCACATCAAAGTTCGCTGCAGACGCCTTCTGCTTCATTGTTCGATAATCACCCTGCAACCCAGGTCCCCACAATTCAGGAAGTCCAATACAAGCTACCGTAACTGGTAGAAATTGCTTCACAGTTCTAATTATACATTGAAATTTTCATGAAAAAAACAGCACTCGTAAACAACAGGTCATAATGAAACACATTTACTGGGGATTGAGAAAAATTATTATAATATCACAACTACCGAAAACCCGACCCTAGATGATTGCTGAAGGGTGGCAATTGGAGCTGTGCCGTCCTTGATGGACGATTACAAACTATCTTAGGTGCAGTGTTACCCTCCCCCCCCCCTTCCATATCTCAGCCCTCCCTCTAGAGACCCGTTCTGTTCTATACTGCCACCGAGAAATCTTTCTGGTGGTGTTCATATACTGTCTCCAGTCTTCAGAAACAAAAGACAAGAATGAGATGCATCATACAATCTTTTAAATGTATTTCTTAGACAGACAGTACCCGTCTGAAACAACAGCGAAATTCTGCACAAATCTCCAGACGAATTTTTCAAACGTCCGCTGCCTGGAGAACAGGCAGCTGCATCCGCGCGGCTCTGCCAGCTGCTGCCCCCACCCCAATGTATCTTGAAGCAGAGTCTTAAAGTCAGCTACGGTCTACAGCCCTTCTGCCAGCGAATGAGTGGCACCCAGCGTGCCTCGAGTCGACGGTCCAAACACAGACCATTCACCAACATAAAAGAATGTAAAGCCAACTGAACAATAAATGAGGTCGGACCCCAAGTAGAACTTGTTTGTTCGTCTAAAATGTAGCGACACCACAACGCCCCACATGCTGCCTCTTGACCGAAGCTCGGCTTCCAGCGACCACACACACACACACACACACACACACACACACACAGATTGAAGTAGTTCTAAGTTCTAGGCGACTGATGATCTCAGAAGTTAAGTCCCATAGTGCTCAGAGTCATTTGAACCATTTTTTTAAAAAAAAAAAAAAAACTCTCCACCATCGCCGATTAAGGATGACCAGACTGCAAATGCCTATACATGTCCACCCCTCGTAAGCCTGGGAAAAAAACTTCCACTATTTTGCTGCGAAAACTACCAATCACCGCAGAATTTCCTCTTCATTTCGAAACCGTCAGCAGAGTAAAGAAAAACCGAGAATTTAAAATATGAAGAAAAAACATTTATGTTTAGCAACGTCTTTCAACCTGATGGACAAATTACACAATATGAGAGCATCTCTCGCGTCCAAATGAGTGTCTGTAATTAAACTATCATGCATGTGTTTATTAAAAACATTACAGTCATGTGAAATAACGTTACAAAGTGCAGCCTTTCCTATTGGTAAGAAGAGGGAGTCACTACGCTTTCAGTTATCCACTTTCAACTACAGTACTTTCCAAGATCATCCAGCCACCCACTTGCCATATCTGAAATACATGCACATAGATCGTAGTACATAGCAAAAAAGTCTTGGGATTTTTGTACGATGGCGAATAGCACTGGTAAATGTTACCGTAAAAAATGTTTCTTAACTTTTTTATATACATTTATGCACAGAAAATAACTTTTTCCTTATTTTTGTTAGGTGTAGTCTAAATAATGTCCAATTTAATATTTAACTTGTAACTTAACTCTACATATGATTCACTACAATTACCTACTTTCAACTACAGTACTTTCCAAAGTCATCCAGCAACCCACTTGCAACATATGAAATAGATGCACATTGATCGCGCTATATATCAAAAATGTCTTTGAATTTTTGTAGGTAAGCGAATAAGACAGGTAAATGTATCGTACAAAATCTTTAATAACTTTCCCATATACATTTATGCACATAAAATAACGTTTTCCTTATTTGTTAGTTGTAGTCTTAATAATCAAAGAAGGGAAAGCAGAAAGGTGGAAGGAATATATAGAGGGTATATACAAGGGCGATGTACTTGAGGACAATATTATAGAAATGGAAGAGACGAAGATGAAATGGGAGATACGATACTGCGTGACGAGTCTGACAGAGCACTGAAAGACTTGAGTCCAAACAAGGCCCCCGGAGTAGACAACATCCCATTGGAACTACTGACGGCCTTGGGAGAGCCAGTCCTGACAAAACTCTACCATCTGGTGAGCAAGATGTATGAGACAGGCGAAATACCCTCAGACTTCAAGAAGAATATAATAACTCCAATCCCAAAGAAAGCAGGTGTTGACAGATGTGAAAATTACGGAACAATCAGTTTAATAAGCCACAGCTGCAAAATACTAATGCGCGTTCTTTACAGACGAATGGAAAAACTAGTAGAAGCCGACCTCGGGGAAGATCAGTTTCGATTCCGTAGAAATACTGGAACACGTGAGGCAATACTGACCTTACGACTTATTTTACAAGAAAGATTAAGGAAAGGCAAACCTACGTTTCTAGCATTTGTAGACTTAAGAGAAAGTTTTTGACAATGTTGATTGGAATACTCTCTTTCAAATGCTAAAGGTGGCAAGGGTAAAATACAGGGAGCGAAAGGCTATTTACAATTTGTACAGAAACCAGATGGCAGTTATAAGAGTCGAGGGGCATGAAAGGGAAGCACTGGTTGCGAAGGGAGTGAGACAGGGTTGTAGCCTCTCCCCGATGTTATTCAATCTGTATATTGAGCAAGCAGTAAAGGAAACAAAAGAAAAATTGGGAGTAGGTATTAAAATCCATGGAGAAGCAATAAAAACTACATTGTAATTCTGTCAGAGACAGCAAATGACTTGGAAGAGCAGTTGAATGGAATGGACAGCGTCTTGAAAGGAGGATATAAGATGAACATCAACAAAAGCAAATCGAGGATAATGGAATGTAGTCGAATTAAGTCGGGTGATGCTGAGGGAATTAGGTTAGGAAATGATACACTTAAAGTAGTAAAGGAGTTTTGCTATTTGGGGAGCAAAATAACTGATGATGGTCGAAGTGGAGAGGATATAAAATGTAGACTGGCAATGGCAAGGAAAGTACATCTGAAGAAGAGAAATTTGTTAACATCGAGTATAGATTTAGGTGTCAGGAAGCCATTTCTGAAAGTATTTGTATGGAGTGTAGCCATGTATGGAAGTGAAACATGGACGATAAATAGTTTGGACAAGAAGAGATTAGAAGTTTTCGAAATGTGGTTCTACATCTACATCTACATGACTACTCTGCAATTCACATTTAAGTGCTTGGCAGAGGGTTCATCGAACCACAATCATACTATCTCTCTACTATTCCACTCCCGAACAGCGAGCGGGAAAAACGAACACCTAAACCTTTCTGTTCGAGCTCTGATTTCTCTTATTTTATTTTGATGATCATTCCTACCTATGTAGGTTGGGCTCAACAAAATATTTTCGCATTCGGAAGAGAAAGTTGGTGACTGAAATTTCGTAGAAAGGTCTCGCCGCGACGAAAAATGTCTATGCTGTAATGACTTCCATCCCAACTCTTGTATCATATCTGCCACACTCTCTCCCCTATAACGCGATAATACAAAACGAGCTGCCCTTCTTTGCACCCTCTCGATGTCCTCCGTCAATCCCACCTGGTAAGGATCCCACACCGCACAGCAATATTCTAACAGAGGACGAACGAGTGTAGTGTAAGCTGTCTCTTTAGTGGACTTGTTGCATCTTCTAAGGGTCCTGCCAATGAAACGCAACCTTTGGCTCGCGTTCCCGACAATATTATCTATGTGGTCCTTCCAACTGAAGTTGTTCGTAATTTTAACACCCAGGTACTTAGTTGAATTGACAGCCTTGAGAATTGTACTATTTATCGAGTAATCGAATGCCAACGGATTTCTTTTGGAACTCATGTGGATCATCTAACACTTTTAGTTATTTAGCGTCAACTGCCACCTGACACACCATACAGCAATCTTTTCTAAATCGCTTTGCAGCTGATACTGGTCTTCGGATGACCTTACTAGACGGTAAATTACAGCATCATCTGCGAACAGTCTAAGAGAACTGCTCAGATTGTCACCCAGGTCATTTATATAGATCAGGAACAGTAGAGGTTCCAGGACGCTTCCCTGGGGAACACCTGATATCACTTCAGTTTTACTCGATGATTTGCCGTCTATTACTACGAACTGCGACCTTCCTGACAGGAAATCACGAATCCAGTCGCACAACTGAGACGATACCCCATAGCTCCGCAGCTTGATTAGAAGTCGCTTGTGAGGAACGGTGTCAAAAGCTTTCCGGAAATCTAGAAATACTGAATCAACTTGAGATCCCCTGTCGATAGCGGCCATTACTTCGTGCGAATAAAGAGCTAGCTGCGTTGCACAAGAGCGATGTTTTCTGAAGCCATGCTGATTACGTGTCAATAGATCGTTCCCTTCGAGGTGATTCATAATGTTTGAATACAGTATATGCTCCAAAACCATACTGCAAACCGACGTCAATGATATAGGTCTGTAGTTAAATGGATTACTCCTACTACCCTTCTTGAACACTGGTGCGACCTGCGCAATTTTCCAATCTGTAGGTACAGATCTATCGGTGAGCGAGCGGTTGTATATGAGTGCTAAGTAGGGAGCTATAGTATCAGCGTAATCTGAAAGGAACCTAATCGGTATACTATCTGGACCTGAAGACTTGCCCGTATCAAGCGATTTGAGTTGCTTCGCAACCCCTAAGGTATCTACTTCTAAGAAACTCATGCTAGCAGATGTTCGTGTTTCAAATTCTGGAATATTCCATTCGTCTTCCCTGGTGAAGGAATTTCGGAAAACTGCGTTCAATAACTCCGCTTTAGCGGCACAGTCGTCGATAACAGTACCATCGGCACTGCGCAGCGAAGGTATTGACTGCGTCTTGCCGCTTGTGTACTTTACATACGACCAGAATTTCTTCGGATTTTCTACCAAATTTCGAGACAATGTTTCGTTGTGGAACTTATTAAAGGCATCTCGCGTCTGTAAATTTTAGCCCATCTTCAGGATTTCGCCTTCTTCTGAACTTCGCATGCTTTTTCCGTTGCCTCTGCAACAGCGTTCGGACCTTTTTTGTGTACCACGGGGGATCCGTTCCATCTCTTACCAATTTATGAGGTATGAATATCTCAATTCCTGTTGCTACTATATCTTTGAATTTGAGCCACATCTCGTCTACATTCGCATAGTCAGTTCGGAAGGAATGGAAATTGTCTTTTAGGAAGGCTTCTAGTGGCACTTTATCCGCTTTTTTAAATAAAATTATTTTGCGTTTGTTTCTGATGGATTTGGAAGAAATGGTATTGAGCCTAGCTACAATGACCTTGTGATCACTAATCCCTGTATCAGTCATGATGCTCTCTATCAGCTCTGGATTGTTTGTGGCCAAGAGGTCAAGTGTGTTTTCGCAACCATTTACAATCCGCGTGGGTTCGTGGACTAACTGCTCGAAATAATTTTCGGAGAATGCATTTAGGACAATCTCGGAAGACGTTTTCTGCCTACCACCGGTTTTGAACAAGTATTTTTGCCAACATACCGAGGGTAGGTTGAAGTCCCCACCAACTATAACCGTATGAGTGGGGTATTTATTTGTTACGAGACTCAATCTTTCTCTGAACCGTTCCGCAACTTTATCATCGGAGTCTAGGGGTCGGTAGAAGGAGCCAATTATTAACTTAATTCGGCTGTTAAGTATAACCTCCACCCACACCAATTCGCACGGAGTATCTACTTCGACTTCACTACAAGATAAACCACTACTGACAGACACAAACACTCCACCACCAATTCTGCCTAATCTATCGTTCCTGAACACCGTCTGAGACTTCGTAAAAATTTCTGCAGAACTTATTTCAGGCTTTAGCCAGCTTTCTGTACCTATAACGATATCAGCTTCTGTGCTTCCTATTAGCGCTTGAAGCTCAGGGACTTTTCCAGCGCAACTACAACGATTTACAACTAAAATTCCGACTGTTCCTTGATCCAAGCACGTCCTGTAATTGCCAAGCACCCTTTGACATTGCAGCCCATCCCGCACTTTCCCGAGGCCTTCTAACCTAAAAAACCGCCCAGTCCACGCCACACAGCCTCCGCTACCCGTGTCGCCGCCAGCTGAGTGTAGTGAACTCCTGACCTATTCAGCGGAACCCGAAACCCCACCACCCTATGGCGCAAGTCTAGGAATCTGCAGCCAATACGGTCGCAAAACCGTCTGAGCCTCTGATTCAGACCCTTCACCCGGCTCTGCACCAAAGGTCCGCAGAAGAACGCTGAAGATTAGATGGGTAGATCACATAACTAATGAGGAAGTATTGAGTAGGATTGGGGAGAAGAGAAGTTTGTGGCACAACTTGACCAGAAGAAGGGATCGGTTGGTAGGACATGTTCTGAGGCATCAAGGGATCACCAATTTAGTATTGGAGGGCAGCGCGGAGGGTAAAAATCGTAGAGGGAGATCAAGAAATGAATACACTAAGCAGATTCAGAAGGATGTAGGTTGCAGTAGGTACTGAGAGATGAAGAAGCTTGCACAATATAGAGTAGCATGGAGAACTGCATCAAACCAGTCTCAGGACTGAAGACCACAACAACAGCAACAAGTCTTAATAATTTCCAATTTAATTTTTATCTTGTAACTTAAATCCACATATGCTTCATCTAGTTCCTTCTCCAGCCAGTAATTTGACAAATGCAAAGAAGGTATATTCTCGAATTCTAACATGCTGATTCGGAGACCCAGTGCACGTCAACGAGTCAGAGGCTGGGTTGGCGTCTTCATCCGATAGTAACAGCTCAGAATCCTGCTATATCCAGCTGACCAGGTGCGTAACATGACCTCAGGGTTCCGCTCCTGCTGCGGGTCCCAAGTGTGTTGGGACACGTCGCTACTGCAGATCCCGACAGGCTGGAGGACGTCGTATCCACTGATGAGCATTAACGTAAAACCGTTACAAGCGATAACAGAAGCACAAAGACTTCATCTTCCTCACACGACAGTAAACACAGACATTAAGCAGAAGGAATTTACTCTTCTGCGGCTTCTTTCTATTCCAATGCTGCTGTGGCTAGGCAGTGCTGGATGGTCACGGCTGGTGCTTCATCGCTGACTGACTGCAACTGATGTTGCAGCGCTGCTGGGCCTGCCTTATATCCTGCATTTGACTGGATGCTGCATTCCTATTGACTACTGCCAATTTAAAGCGCATCTGGTGGCATAATTGGGCTTTCCTTCCAGTAGGCCTTGAAATGGTACGGTCATTTTGAATTTCCTGCCAATCCCATGTATGGGGGAGGTGTGATTTCAGCCATGAGACACAGATATCCCTACCGTTTTTGAAATTCCCTCAAAATTCCCGCCAAAATTCGAATTTCACGCCAGTAATTTAGGTGGGGGAAGGGAGGGTTTGAAAGGATGGAGGGGGCGGGGCCCACTGCCGGCTGAGGTAAACACTTCATGTCATGCATGCAGGGGTAAGGGTTAGGGAGGGGGTGAGGAGCAGATGTAATTAATTAACACCCCAACGTCTATACTACTAGTAGAAATCACTGTAGAAGCATGTAGGTAAGAGGTAGATGCAACATACGGAAAGATCCAAGTAACGTATGGAGAAAAACAAATGCAGTGCTATATGTATGAGGAGCCGAGATGGCATGTTGGGGTCGTTTGGCGGAGGAGACCAGACAGCGAGGTCATCGGTCTCATCTGATTAGGGAAGGCTGGGGAAGGAATTCAGCCGCGCCCTTTCAAAGGAACCAGCTCAGCATTTGCCTGGAGCGATTTAGGGAAATCACGGAAAACCTAAATCAGGATGGCCGGAGGCGGGATTGAACCGTCGTCCTCCCGAATACGAGTCTAGTGTGCTAACCACTGCGCCACCTCGCTCGGTCGAGATGGCGTGTCTGCTCTATACAATGAAGGGAAAGCTGAGAAATGAATACGTAGAGCGTCGTTACGAAAGATATTAAGGCAATATTACCTAAAAAGAATAAGAAGTAGCTGAAGACGAGACAGGAGTTATCGTACTATGGCAAGAATTAGATGGATCACTGAATGACGTCTCGAAAAAATGCCCCTCGAGGTGGCGAGATACCCTAGGAATTATTGAGAGATTTGGGAGTTCCAACCATAATTAAACTATTCCACGAGGTGTGCAAGATATATGAGTCAGGTGACATACCTTGAGACTCCAAAGATAATCTCAGAATTGCAGTTTCAAAACAGGCAAATCTGCACTAAGTTCGAATATTACGGAATTTTAACGTGCCATGACTCCAAAATACTGACACTAGTTATTTACAGATTACATTAGAGGAAGTGGACATGGGCAAGAATAGTTTGGATTAAGCAGAACGCTCAGGCGTTATTCATCTTTTGACATATCTTATAAGATAGGTTGAAGGAAGGGAAACCTATGATTATTTCATTTGTAGACACGTGGAAATCTTTTCACAATTTTGACAGGAATGTTCAAAAACGTTCAGATGTGTGTGAAATCTTATGGGCCTCCTATCGGGTAGATCGTTCGCCTGGTGCAAGTCTTTCAAATTGACAACACTTCGGCGACTTCAGTGTCTATGGGGATAAAATGATGATGATAAGGACAACACAACACCCAGTCCCTGAGCGGAGAAAATCTGCGACCCATCCGGGAATCGAACCTGGGCCATTAGGTATGACATTCCATCGCGCTGACCACTCAGCTACCAAGTGCGGACAAAGGAGTCGGTAAAGCATTGAACGAAACTGATAATGTCTTGGAAAGAGGTTCATGGATCAAAATTAACAAACGTAAAACAAAATTCAAGAAAAGTAGTCGATTTCAATTAGGCGACGCTGAGTAGATTAATCTAGAACATGAGGCACTATATAGTTGTAGATGAGCAGTAGACTTGATCAGCGAAATAACTGATGATGGCTAGAATAGACAGGAAATAAAATACAACGGCGAGGAAATTGCTTTTCTAGAGAAATTTGTTAACACGGAATATGAAATGAAGTTGCTTGAAATCACTGATGCAAGTATTTCTCTTATATGCTGGCTTGCACACAAATGAAACGTCGACAATAAACAGACCAGACAAAAAAGGAATGGAGTTTTCTAGCTGCTGAAGAATGCTGAAGATCTGATGAGTAAGTAGAATAAGTATAATTACTAATAAGGAGGTAAAGAATCGAAATGGCGGAAAGCAAACCTACGGTAGAGCTTGAAAACAAAAAAAAAAAAAAAAAAAAAAAAAGACTGTGGAATAGGAAACACCATTATGCATAAAATAATTATCAATTAGTAACGAAGGCAACTGTGGAGGCTAAACAATAAGTTCATTACTTATTCCTGTATTAGTATTACCAAAACAGGTTCTTTATTTTAAATAATGGGATCTCTAAAGCATCGGAAAATATTTGAAATGGATGAAATGTGATAATTTTTTACTCGTATTAGCTATGCTCACCTGAAAATATACTTTGTATAATGACAGAGTGCTCTTCAAACAACCATTTACATTCATCCTTCTAATCCAACGCTGCACTTTATAAACACAAAGTACAGCACTTAATATTATGAGTAGTATTTACACAGAAAAATGTTTCGCCTCTAATTCATTCATGTAATTTTTACAGGCAGAAACTCAGTGAATATGGAAAAAAAATTAAAAAATCATTTAAATTCAGTACTTTATGAGAAAAAATAATGTAGGTGAAGATTAGATTATAAGGTGCTTAATCCACCTTCAGAGAGCGAATTCTTTCAGAGCCGCGCCACGCTTGAGTTGTAATTTATGCATCAGTCGCAAAGTCGTTTCAATTAATTGAATTCTAGGATTGGCTTACCGAACAAATATTTTGTCTTTTGATCTTCTAATGTTTGGGTCGTTTTTAGTACCCTTGAATCTAATTAGCTTAGACATTTGCAGATCTATGGTTATTTGCTTAACTGGATGGAAGAAACTATGACTGAGGTGGTAACTTAATGTTTGAATACAAGAAACACTATTTAATTATTATTCTTAGGGTGCCATTTCTGAAATTCGCATACATTGATAAGATGAACCTTACGTTCTTAGCTTTAACCCAAAGGACTCTGAACATGACTACAATAAGGAAAGAGAGGTAAAACATACATATGACACAAAGAGGCACGTTCAGACGTTGATCTACATCCCAACAATACCAGAATTACAGATCAATGTTTACAGTTCCGTCACAGATGCCATCTTGCTAACTAAGCACTGGTTAGGGAAGGTAAATGTCCATGTTCTTTCCGAAGGAACCATCTTGCTATTTGACTTAAGCGAATTAGGAAAACCTCCGAACTGGCTTTGAGGCAAAAGAATAGGCCATAGTTTAAATATGTAGTAATGTCCCGAACGCTATCTGAAACTGAAGTAATGCAAATCTATTTTTACTGAATTGACATGTAATTCAAATGACTGTTCACTGACATTTTAGACGTATAAAGTGAGTGATTATTGTGAACTTGTCTCATTATGTGGTGATTACTGGTTGGAGTGGACATCCAACAAGAAACAATACAATTAAACTCAGGAGTAGTTTAAGTAAACAAATGCCCATTTACCATCTTTGGCTTATCGAAACTCATGTGGTTAGAATAACTTCATTGCATCCAAAGAGTACAAGATCAGAACCCGCTCTGAGCAACCGTAAGTCAAAATATTACGACCGCTGACAATATTAAATGAGTTTCAACAGAGCTAAAAACATATGAAACAAATCAATTCCAAACCGTGGTAGGTAAGTAAGAAGATTTTAAATCCACCCTGACCTGGGTACTGTACTATTGTGTCTGGCTTAACTAGTAAGATGAAATGCGCTAACCTTCACAGAAAACTATGACAGATGATTGTGAGCGCATGCAGATAACGGGGCCCACAGATGTGACTGCGGAAAGCGGAAGTTTATGGGACACCAGCCGGGAAGCAGAATAGTCATTTGCGCAAAGCACTAAGACCCTCGCAAATTTTCAGTATCTTACTTAAATTTTGTCATTTCCAGAATTAATTCGGCTCATTTTTATTAATTTTTAACCAGTTCCGTTACCATGGATCGTTTTCGTACTATATTTGCTGCAAATATTCTTTCTATCTGCTACAATATTCTTTCCAGTTAATACATCTTCCAGTGCTTTTATATTTTGTTTTAGGGAATCCATATTTTTTTTCGATCACAAAATTATTGCAGCTCAGAGTGAGGGCGCTTCTGCCAGTTTATTCTGTGTTAATTTCGTGATATTTAAAGAGGACACTTTGTAGTTTACGCACATGGGCTTTGGAAGCATTCACAGTACGATGCGCTTTTCCTAATAACCACTGAACTTACGTACTGTGTTGTCACCGAATGTTTCAGGTAATGGCCACGGGAGATCAAGTACAGTAATATCGTGGTCAAGTAGTACAATCGAATAAACAGTTCCCATATGATACCCTTATTTCGAAATTTACCTTCATATGCACTGTCATGGCAACCAGCCTGTGTGTCAGAGGGCGATAAGGCTTCGCTTCTGGTATTAGCGGATGCGAGCCTGCCCCAGGTCGTATCCGTCTTGTGGATTAAGAACGAGGACTCGTGAGCCGACCAGCTTCGGTGTTGGTTTTAGACGGTGTACCACATCCAGCTTGGTATTTACCTGGCCGATTCACAAATCCTGCCTCAGACACACGATACACAAGCATTTAGTGAACGTTCTGATGTCGATCCTGTAGGGAAACGAGGGAGTGGACGGCAAACGAATCTAGACGCTGCTGTTATTGTTCACATTCCTAATACTCGATCGACGTAAAAAAGCTTCAGAATCTACTAGTCGAAAGGAGGAATTCGTGGGAATGAACTCGTACCATTGGGTAGATGTGTAGCTGCCGTCACTACCAAAACTGCATCTGACCATGGCTATAATCTCGATATAGCGGTCATGCCATCCTTGAATGGCCCCCGCTTCACTTTTAGTGTTGTATCAAATATCGATACCACATCATGGCGTATCAAGGTTGGTTACAGAATGGGATAGCCGTCGCGTGGAATCTGGCGGACCCAATGGTACGCCTCTGATGTGCCGTAACTCCAGGCCCAACTCGTGCTTGGATCCTCTTCCTTGTAACATTGTGATAGCTGAGCTCTGTTTCTTGAAGCATTATTTGCAGTACGCTCAGAGAAATGCAAGTTCAATTAATCTTCTGTTTATTGTGTTAACTTGTTCGCAAAAAATTTCTCCTACAGTCCAGCTACCCTACAACGACAATTACTGCCACAATCAGTAACCCACCAATCCTTACCATTGTGCCCGAAGCCATACAAAAGATTAGCACAGCTGAAACTGCTTTACGGGAGACGGTACAATATGTTTTGGCCACAACTACGTATGATGGCAGTGCCGCGATGACGCAATATGACAATAATTGGTGCCCTGTTCTTGACTTCACTCTCCAGAAATCTGTCATTATTAGGTATAATAATGGGTAATAATAACTGGCCTACAGGTCTCCCGTGCGGAAATTTTGGACATCGGATGTAACCAAACGTACAGCTTCGGGATCCTGAGTTCTCTCTCAGCTGTTAAGGCTTAACGTAAGGTAACTGCATCACGAACTGGAGAAAATTAAGACCCTATTATCAAATTACGGGGCATTTCTCATTTTTCCCTCTAACTGATGTCTATAAAGGTTTTCGAGTTTTTTTGTAATTCAGAATACGTAAAGAATTCGAACTATGGCAGAATTCTTCCACAAAAATGGTTCAAATGGCTCTGAGCACTATGGAACTTAACTTCTGTGGTCATCAGTACAGTAGAACTTAAAACTACTTAAACCTAACTAACCTAAGAATATCACAAACATCCATGCCCGAAGCAGGATTCGAACCTGCTACCGTAGCGGTCGTGCGGTTACAGACTGTAGCGCCTAGAAACGCTCAGTCACTCAAGCCGGCGAATTATTCCACAGTAACGAGAATTGTTCCGGTTGCTCTTTCATCAAACGGTGCTTCTCACGACAATTCGAATTCGCTCTTTCGCTCATTCGAGATGCGAAATTACATCAGAGCAGTGTGTATTACATTCTGCTGTTTATACAAATTCTGTAGTCAGGTTTTTGAGCTTTTTGAAATGGTAGTAAATTGTTGGATAGTTTGGGAGTGATTTTAGGTACAACCATAAGTGAAAACAACTACAGTTTCAACAGTTTAATGTTAGCTATCTGGGACGAATTTCATGTATTTGGCGGTGTCAGAGATCGAGCTTTTTGGGATTGTTATAGGAATAAGCGGATGGTCATCATGACTGACATCTTAACAGATGTCCTATCATCTTTTCCCTTCTCTTAGCAGAGCGCATGTTGCTTTCCTCTCCGAATCTGCGCAAAACTGCCTCATTCCTTACCTTATCAGTCCACCTAATTTTCAACATTCGTCTGTTGCACTACATCTCAAATGCGCTCCTTCGCCCTCTTGGACAGGGACGTTAGCAAAATGCTGGTGACGTCTTATGTCTGAAGCCTTCGGCCGCTAATGCTGATTATTAATTAAAGTTTAAGCAACGACGGGATTCGAACCCGAGACTGAAGACATTTTGATTATGAATCATAGACGCTACACCTAGATCACAGATGCTGCCCATCAGACGGAAAAGGCTAATTATGTGTGGAGTAACTCAGGACGACATAGCTGTTATTCTTAAAGCGCTTTACGATTGAGGTTATGATAAAATTGGTTTGTAATGACGCACTGAATCCGTAATATGTCAATAGTGTTTCCACTTTGCGAAGAGTGTAGCTCTTAGGTGAAGCGTAGAAGTTAATGGCACATGGGTGGTAATTGTGCACTATTTTATGTGATAGCATGCTCAGATATCTTCGTCAGACTCTGATGTACGTTGTACACTGAAAAAGTAATGACGCCGAAAGGTGCGCGGTTTTCGAACTCAAATGTCAGATGAACATCAGCGATTTACAAGTACGCAGGAAACCACTCTGCAGAAATTACAGTTCCCTCTGGCGATACTACTAAATGTCTGTCGATCACTCTGTCCAACTGTCTATTCTTCGTACTACTGACAGCGTTGAGGTGAGCCCGTTTGTTATGTCACCACTTACATCGAGTGGCACCACAGATAAAATGTGGAACGTTGTCTTCGCAGTACGAAATGATCGGTGCTGTACGCCTGTCTCTACTGTACGAAATTAATGGAAAGAGACCCCTTCGGTGGTTGTGTGCGTGGCTCGGGAGATCATAAAGCTGGAGTGGTAAACTGAGATTTACGTCCTCATTAGTGATTACACTGGCAACTCTCAAATGAACAGGTTCATAAAGTTTCCGTCCGTTGATTCGTGCTGCCTCCTGAAGGTACTGCTCGTTGTTATTAGCAGC
Organism: Schistocerca gregaria; assembly: GCF_023897955.1. NCBI lineage: Eukaryota > Metazoa > Arthropoda > Insecta > Orthoptera > Acrididae > Schistocerca > Schistocerca gregaria. The sequence goes on from NC_064924.1 coordinate 205,218,159, forward strand.
ACAGTAACATCAGGAACGTTTCCACCGACGTGATGCTAATAACTTCGAGTATTTAACACAATCTAGAAACTCCAGCAAATGTGGTCTCCATCATTTTTTCTAGTTACTTTCAAGTAACTTCCGCTTTTGAAAGAATGGCTGTTCTATGGTGGACGCTTATATTTATAAAACCCAATTACGTCCGAACAAGTCTCGAACGCTCAACAGTACGAGTGACTGCCCTGTCACAGTCACCTCATAGGCGTCACTGGATGCAGATTAGAAGGGATATATGGTAGCACTGGCGGCGGAAGACTTCCGACATAAGACGTTCACCCTCATTTTGCTAACGGCCTAGCCATAAAGGGCAGAGGAGCATACAGAGGGTCAGGGAACTCTCCTCAACTAGGGGTGAGAAACTGCCTCTAAAGGCGGAAGAATGAATAATGATCAACGGCATGAGGATGCAGAAGGCAATGGCTACCATTGCATTAATGACACGTAACGTGTATCCACAGGACCTGTGGCTTGTAATTGAAGAAATGTCATGAAGATCTCTCCATTGGCAAAAGATTCCGGAATAGTCCCCGATTTGGATCTCCCGGGGGGGGGGGACTACCAAGGGGGAGATTACCATATGAAAAAGACTGAATAAACAACGTTGTACGAGTCGGAGCGTGGAATGTCAGAAGCTTGAACGTTGTAGGAAAACTATAAAATAAGAAAAGGGAAAAGCAAAGGCTCAGTCTGCATATAGTACGGTTCAGTGAAGTGAAGTGGAAAAAAGACAAGGATTGCTGGTCAGATGAGTGTAGGGCAATATTGACAGTAGCACAAAATGGTATAACGGGAGTAGGATTCGTTATGAATGTGGAGGTAGGGCAGAGAGTGTGTTGCTGTGAACAGTTCAGTGACAGGGTTGTTCTTATGAGAATCGACAGCAAACCAACTACGACAACGATAGTTTAGATGATGATATTGAGAAAGTGTCTGGGGATATTGAAAGGGTAATACATTATTTAAAGGTGGATGAAAATCTAATAGTCATGGGGGACTGGAATGCAGTTGTAGGGGAAGGAGTGGAAGTAAAGATTACAAGAGAATATGGGCTAGGAACAAGGAATGAGAGAAAGAAAGACTAATTGAGTTCTGCAGATTAGATTACGTTAGATAAGTTTTTCGTTCCATACATCCGTGTTGAGGAGATCCTCGTGGATGTGGAACATGTCACTTTTTTTTAAAAGCTGAAATAACAATACTAATAGTATAATTGTATATAACACATCATTTGTTTCTATTAAAAAATTCGTCAATGGAGTAGAAGGAGTAAGTCTTTCAGGCTTCTTTTAAATTGATCTTTATTTGTAACTAAATTTTTTATGTTTGCTGGCAAATTATTGAAGATGAGTGTTCCAGAGTAGTGGACCCCTTTTTGTACTAAAGTAAGTGCTTTTAAGTCCTTGTGCAGATCATTTTTCTTCCTGGTACTGTATGTATGAACTGATCTGTTTGTTGGAAAAAGAGATATATTATTTAGGACAATATTCATTAAGGAGTAAATATACTGAGAGGCAGTAGTTAGTATACCCAGTTCATTGAAGAGGTTTCTACAAGTCGTCCATGAGTTTACTCCAGAAATGATACGTATTACAAGCTTTTGGACTCTGAAAACTTTTGTTTGACTTGAAGAGTTACCCAAAATATTATACCATATGACATTATGGAATGAAAGTAGGCAAAATATGCAAGCTTTTTCACTTTTATGTCGCCTATATCTGCTAACACTCGAATTGCAAATACAGATTTGTTCAGGCGTTTCTACAGTTCTGTAGTGTGCTCATCCCCACTACGTTTCAACTATTAATAGCGAATGCTCTGTTAAAGAATAAGAAGAGGAGGCTGTATACTTAGAAAAGGCCGGGTGATAGGGGAAGATTTCAATTGGATTACATCATTGTCAGACAGAGGTTCCGAAATCAGATACTGGATTGTAATGTGTACCCAGGAGTAGATATAGATATAGTAGTGAGGAAGAGTAGGCTGAAGTTTAAGACATTAGTCGGGAAGAATCAATAAGCAAAGAAGTGGGTTAAGGAAGTAGTAAGGAATGACGAGATACGGTTCTCTAAGGCTATACATACACCAATAGGGTATAGCTCAGTAGGCAATACAGTTGAAGAGGAATGGACACGCCTAGCCGGCCGCTGTGACCGAGCGGTTCTAGGCGCTTCAGTCTGGAATCGCGATACCGCTACGATAGCAAGTTCCAATCCTACATCCACCATGGATGTGTGTGATGTCGTTAGTTTAGTCAGCTTTAAGTAGTTCTAAGTTCTAGCAGACTGATGACATCGGATGTTAACTCCCATAGCGCTCAGAGCAATTTGAACCACTTGAATGGACATGACTAAAAATGGCCATCACGGAAGTTAGGAAGGAAAAAATAGGTACAAAGAAGGTAACTGCGTAGAAAGCACGCGTAACAGAGGAAATACTTCTATTGATCGATGAAAGGAGGAAGTACAAAAATGTTCTGGGAAACTCAGACCTACAGAACTACAAGTCGATGCGAAATGAAATAAGTAAGAAGTGCAGGGAAGCTAAGACGAAATGGTTGCAGAAAAATGTGAAGACATCGAATACGAAATGATTGTCCGAAGGATAGGCTCAGCATACACGAAAGTCAAAACAATCCTCGGTGACATTAAAAGCAAGGGTGATGATATAATGAGTTCAACGGGAATTCCGCGGTTAGATGGACAGGAGAGAGCGGACAGGTGGTAAGAATACATCTAAAGCCTGTATGAGTGGTTAGATTTGTGTAATGTGATAGAAGAAGATACAGGAGTCGATTTAGAAGAGATAGGGGATACAGTATTAGCATTTAAAAGTCCTTTGGAAGACTTAAGAGCAAATAAGGCAGAAAAGATAGCTAACAGTCCATCAGAATTTCTAAAATCATTAGGGAAAGTGGCAACAAAACAACTATTCACGTTGTGTGTAGAATGTATGAGACTGGTGACGTATCATTTGACTTTCGGAAAAATATCGTCCTCAAAATTTCGAAGACGACAAGTGCTGACAAGAGCGAGATTTATCGCACCATCAGCGTAACAGCTAATGCATCCAAGTTGTTTACAAGAATAATAAACAGAAGAATGGAAAAGATAATTGAGGATGCGCTAGATGACGATCAATTTGGCTGTAGGAAAGGTAAAGGAACGAGAGAGACAATTGTGACGTTGCGGTCTATAATGGAAGCAAGGCTAAAGAAAAATCTAGACACGTTAATATTATCTGTCGACCTAGAAAAAGCGTTCGACAATGTAAAATGGTGCAAGATATTCGAAATGCTCAAAAAAAGTAGGGGGAAGCTATAGGGAGAGACGGGTCATATACAATATGTACAACAGCCCAAAAGGGTGTAAGTCAAGGATGTAGCCATCCGTCCCTACTGTTCAATCTGTACATGGAGGAAGCAATTATGGAAATAAGAGAAAGGTTCAGGAGTGGAACTGAAATTCAAAGTGAAAGGATATCAACGATACGATTCGCGGGTGACATTGCAATCTTGAGTGAAAGTGAAGAAGAATCACTTGACCTGCTGAACGGAATGAACAGTCTAATCAGTCCAGAGTATGGACTGAAAGTTAAAGGAAGAAATACGAAGGTAATCAGAAGTAGTAGACATCAGAACAGCGAGAAAATTAACATCAGGTTTGATGATCAAAAGGTAGATGAAGTTAAGGAATTCTACTACCTAGGCAGGAAAATAAACAATGATAGACAGAGCAAGGAGAACATCAGAAGCAGACTAGCAATGGCACAAAGGGCATTCGTGGCCAAGAGAAGTCTACTAATACCAAATACCGGCCTAAATTTTAGGAAGAAATTTCTGAGAATGTACGTCTGGAGTACAGCATTGTATTGTAGTGAAACATGGACTGTTGCGAAACCGGAAGAGAATAGAGTTGAAGCATTTGAAATGTAGTGCTACCGACGAATGTTGAAAATTAGGTAGACTGATAAGGTAAAGAATGAAGCGGTTTTGCGCAGAATCGGAGACTACAGGAATATGTGGAAAACATAAGAATAGGGGACATGATTAGAGGGTATCTATTAAGAGATCTGGGAATGACTTCCATGGTACTAGAAGTAACTGTAGACGGCTAAAACTGTAGAGGAATACATCCACCAAATAACTGAGGATGTAGGTTGCATTGCTACTCTGAGATGAAGAGGTTGGCTCATAGGACGGATTCATGGCAAACCGCATCAAACCATTCAGAATAGCGGTGACAAAAAAATGGAAAAATCTGCTGATGACCCTCTGGGGATGTTGTCTTGGCAGTTGACGAGCTGATAGATGTTCGATTGCGTACTACTGTTGAAGTCGACGTCCCGGATGGAACATTTGAGGGAAATGTAAGGGAAACTATTTTCCTAAGTGAAATGTGACGCTGATTCTTCACTATCATCTGGATAACCTATACGTAATTCCTTACTATTACATATAAATGTGGGAAATTAAGGAGATGGGACCTGGATAAACTGAAAGAACCAGAGGTTGTACAGAGTTTCAGAGAGAGCATAAGGGAACAATTGACAGGAATAGGGGAAAGAAATACAGTAGAAGAAGAATGGGTAGCTCTGAGGGATGTAGTAGTGAAGGCAGCAGAGGATAAAGTAGGTACAAAGACGAGGGCTGCTAGAAATCCTTGGGTAACAGAAGAAATATTGAATTTAATTGATGAAAGGAGAAAATATAAAAATGCAGTAAATGAAGCAGGCAAAAAGGAATACAAACGTCTCAAAAATGAGATCGACAGGAAGTGCAAAATGGCTAAACAGGGATGGCTAGAGGACAAATGTAAGGATGTAGAAGCTTATCTCACTAGGGGTAAGATAGATATTGCCTACAGGAAAATTAAAGAGACCTTTGGAGAGAAGAGAACCACGTGTATGAATATCAAGAGCTCAGATGGCAGCCCAGTTCTAAGCAAAGAAGGGAAGGCAAAAAGGTGGAAGGAGTATATAGAAGGTTTATACAAGAGCGATGTACTTGAGGACAATATTATGGAAATAGAAGAGGATGTAGATGAAGACGAAATGGGAGATACGATACTGCGTGAAGAGTTTGACAGAGCACTGAAAGACCTGAGTCGAAACAAGGCCCCCGGAGTAGACAACATTCCATTAGAACTACTGACGGCCTTGGGAGAGCCAGTAATGACAAAACTCTACCAGCTGGTGAGCAAGATGTATGAGACAGGCGAAATACCCTCAGACTTCAAGAAGAATATAATAATTCCAATCCCAAAGAAAGCAGGTGCTGACAGATGTGAAAATTACCGAACTATCAGTTTAATAAGCCACGGCTGCAAAATACTAACGCGAATTCTTTACAGACGAATGGAAAAACTGATAGATGCAGACCTCGGGGAAGATCAGTTTGGATTCCGTAGAAATGTTGGAACACGTGAGGCAATACTGACCTTACGACTTATCTTAGAAGAAAGATTAAGAAAAGGCAAACCTACGTTTCTAGCATTTGTAGACTTAGAGAAAGCTTTTGACAATGTTGACTGGAATACTCTTTTTCAAATTCTAAAGGTGGCAGGGGTAAAATACAGGGAGCGAAAGGCTATTTATAATTTGTACAGAAACCAGATGGCAGTAATAAGAGTCGAGGGGCATGAAAGGGAAGCAGTGGTTGGGAAAGGAGTGAGACAGTGTTGTAGCCTCTCCCCGATGTTATTCAATCTGTATATTGAGCAAGCAGTAAAGGAAACAAAAGAAAAATTTGGAGTAGGTATTAAAATTCATGGAGACGAAGTAAAAACTTTGAGGTTCGCCGATGACATTGTAATTCTGTCAGAGACGGCAAAGGACTTGGAAGAGCAGTTGAACGGAATGGACAGTGTCTTGAAAGGAGGATATAAGATGAACATTAACAAAAGCAAAACGAGGATAATGGAATGTAGTCAAATTAAATCGGGTGATGCTGAGGGAATTAGATTAGGAAATGAGGCACTTAAAGTAGTAAAGGAGTTTTGCTATTTAGGAAGTAAAATAACTGATGATGGTCGAAGTAGAGAGGATATAAAATGTAGACTGGCAATGGCAAGGAAAGCGTTTCTGAAGAAGAGAAATTTGTTAACATCGAATATAGATTTATGTATCAGGAAGTCCTTTCTGAAAGTATTTGTTTGGAGCGTAGCCATGTATGGAAGTGAAACATGGACGATAACTAGTTTGGACAAGAAGAGAATAGAAGCTTTCGAAATGTGGTGCTACAGAAGAATACTGAAGATAAGGTGGATAGATCACGTAACTAATGAGGAGGTATTGAATAGGATTGGGGAGAAGAGAAGTTTGTGGCACAACTTGACTAGAAGAAGGGATCGGTTGGTAGGACATGTTTTGAGGCATCAAGGGATCACAAATTTAGCATTGGAGGGCAGCGTGGAGGGTAAAAATCGTAGAGGGAGACCGAGAGATGAGTACACCAAGCAGATTCAGAAGGATGTAGGTTGCAGTAGGTACTGGGAGATGAAGCAGCTTGCACAGGATAGAGTAGCATGGAGAGCTGCATCAAACCAGTCTCAGGACTGAAGACAACAACAACAACAACAACACATATAAATCATCTATTCGAAGTTGAAGGACTAATACTTATCACATACCTTCAAGCGAACGTGTGACGACTCGCAGTAATTACTTACCTTTCTTCTTACTTTGTCCTCACTTACTGTTTATTAACAACTTTCGAGGCTTGCTGTATTTCATCATGCCGTCTTTAGGATTAAACCACTTAAAATTATTGGCGATAGGTACTTCGTTCCTGAATATTAGTCACGAAACTCTTTCGATAATAACTGTTTCCATATTCCTTTGCAAAATCCGCATTTGGAAGGTTGGAGATGAAGTACTTGCGAAAGTAAAGCTTTGCTTGTGTAGCTTCGTCGGTAGAGCACTTGGCCGTGAAGACAAAATACTAGGAGAACCACCACGACTTCGCCTTAAGGGGAGACGTATTAGGAAGTATGTGGATGCGTAGAAGCTAATTTAAATGTGATATTTTAGAGTCAAATGGTTGAAATGGCTCTGAGCACTATGTGACTTCTGAGGGCATCAGTCCACTAGAACTTAGAACTTCTTAAACCTACACTCCTGGAAATTGAAATAAGAACACCGTGAATTCATTGTCCCTGGAAGGGGAAACTTTATTGACACATTTCTGGCGCCAGATACATCACACGACCACACTGACAGAACCACAGGCACATAGACACAGGCAACACAGCATGCACAATGTCGGCACTAGTACAGTGTATATCCACCTTTCGCAGCAATGCAGGCTGCTATTCTCCCATGGAGACGATCGTAGAGATGCTGAATGTAGTCCTGTGGAACGGCTTGCCATGCCATTTCCACCTGGCACCTCAGTTGGACCAGCGTTCGTGCTGGACGTGCAGACCGCGTGAGACGACGCTTCATCCAGTCCCAAACATGCTCAATGGGGGACAGATCCGGAGATCTTGCTGGCCAGAGTAGTTGACTTACACCTTCTAGAGCACGTTGGGTGGCACGGGATACATGCGGACGTGCATTGTCCTGTTGGAACAGCAAGTTCCCTTGCCGGTCTAGGAATGGTAGAACGATGGGTTCGATGACGGTTTGGATGTACCGTGCACTATTCAGTGTCCCCTCGACGATCACCAGAGGTGTACGGCCAGTGTAGGAGATCGCTCCCCACACCAAGATGCCGGGTGTTGGCCCTGTGTGCCTCGGTCGTATACAGTCCTGATTGTGGCGCTCACCTGCACGGCGCCAAACACGCATACGACCATCATTGGCACCAAGGTAGAAGCGACTCTCATCGCTAAGACGACACGTCTCCATTCGTCCATCCATTCACGCTGTCGCGACACCACTGGAGGCGGGCTGCACGATGTTGGGGCGTGAGCGGAAGACTGCCTAACGGTGTGCGGGACCGTAGCCCAGCTTCATGGAGACGGTTGCGAATGGACCTCGCCGATACCCCAGGAACAACAGTGTCCCTAATTTGCTGGGAAGTGGCGGTGCGGTCCCCTACGGCACTGCCTAGGATCCTACGGTCTTGGCGTGCATCCGTGCGTCGCTGCGGTCCGGTCCCAGGTCGACGGGCACGTGCACCTTCCGCCGACCACTGGCGACAACATCGATGTACTGTGGAGACCTCACGCCCCACGTGTTGAGCAATTTGGCAGTACGTCCACTCGGCCTCCCGCATGCCCATTATACGTCCTCGCTCAAAGTCCGTCAACTGCACATACGGTTCACGTCCACGCTTTCGCGGCATGCTACCAGTGTTAAAGACTGCGATGGAGCTCCGTATGCCACGGCAAACTGGCTGACACTGACGGCGGCGGTGCACAAATGCTGCGCAGCTAGCGCCATTCGCCGGCCAACACCGCGTTTCCTGGTGTGTCCGCTGTGCCGTGCGTGTGATCATTGCTTGTACAGCCCTCTTGCAGTGTCCGGAGCAAGTATGGTGGGTCTGACACACCGGTGTCAATGTGTTCTTTTTCCATTTCCAGCAGTGTAACTAACCTAAGGACATTACACACATCCATGCCCGAGGTAGGATTCGAACCTGCGACCGCTCGGCCACCCCGGCCGGCCTTAAGAGACAACTTAACCAAATTTTATTTATGTTGTCATGTTATTATGGGTTATAAACTGAATATCTTAATAATTTGTTTGTCAAATAGCTTGAACAGGACGTTTGGGCATAGGTTTAGTACGCATATTATCACACGAGGAAAATTTTCTCAAAGGTTACCTTACTTATCACTTTCAAATTGTGGTAGATTGTACTTTCATACTTTCCGCAGCTCGTGGTATAGTGGTTAGCGTCGGTACCTCTAGATCACGGGCTCTCGGTTTCGATTCCAGGCAAGGTCGGTGATTTTGTCCGCCAAGGGTCTGGGTATCTCTGTTGTTCTCATCATTCCGTCATCATTCAGGAATTGGCAAGACTGGAAAGTGGGAAGATTGGGAATTTGAACGGGCGCTTATAACCACGCCGTTACGTGCCCCACAAACCTAAATCATCATCATCTTCTATCAAACTGTGGCAACTAGATAAATAGATCCGTGTACCAGTTTTTATTACCAATCTGAGAACTCTTACCAACTATGTTTTAAATTTCTGCGTATATACATCTATACCTACATATATACTCCGCTAGCCACCAAGTGGTGTGTGGCGGAGGGCACAATTCGCTCCAAAGTCATATTTACTCCTCCTCTATTTCACTCGCGGATTGCACGAGAGAAAAACGACTGTCTGAACGCCTCAGTACGAGGTCTAATTTTCCTTATCTTTGAATGGTGATCATTGCTCGATTTGAAAATTGGTGGTAATAATATATGTTCAACATCCTCCGTGAATATCGGATTTCGGAATTTAGTGAGCTGCGCCTTCCGCTTACCGCGCCGTCTATCTCCAAGTGTGTCCCTCTTCCGACTTCCTATGAGACCTGTAACGCTCTTGCGATGGCTAAATGTACCAGTCACGAATCTTGCCGTTCTTCAGTGGACCTTTTCAGTCTCTTGAATAAGATCCAACTGGTAAGGGTCCCATACAGACGAACAATACTCTGAGAAGGGACGAACTTACGTATTTAAGCTTCTTCCTTTGTTGAAGAACTGCATCGTGAGCCGTGGTAAAAGTTGCTGTTTTGAAGATTGCGCCGCAGCGCGTAGAGTGAAGCAGTCGCCCTCCGTTTCTGGCGGTGGCGACGCTATGGCAATCGCAACTTTGGGGTCTCCCTCTGGTGGGAAAGGGGAAAGGTTGCCGGCTCAGCGGCATTTAAGGGGCGCTGTGAGCTCGCAAGTCGGTGAGTCTGGGTCAGTCTCTCGTCCCCAGCTTGCTGGTCTGTCTCTCTTCCGCATTTGTCAGTCAGTTAGTGTCTGTCTGTCGCTCGGAGTGCCAGTATGTCTGTCGTTCGGATCAACCTTCAAGGCCGGCAAAAATAAATGAGAGTCTTTCCACTCCGCTAGTAAGAGAACTCAGCGAGTGGTCGCCCGGTCGGGGCTTAGTTCCTGCATCTGAGTTTGCGCGTTAGGCCACAACTCTGCTGGAGTTTGCTCAGGTAATGGTCATTGGCGGCTGGATCGATCGGTTGGTCGGTCGCGCACTGAGACACTAGATGCTTTGCCCGTCTTGAGCGTCGGCGCATGCGAGGTCAACACGACAGCAACAGGAGTCAACCCACGACATCAGTCTGGCCGGTGCGACCTGCGACGCCTGACACGGGAGATCGGCGCGCCCTCCTGCATCCGTTGAAGCGGCTGGCAACGGATGGTTCGGGAGAGCGATTTGGGATGCTGCGCCAGGTCTTCTCAAGAAATCGCAGTTATTAGAAGTTAAGTGATTGGTAATATGTTGTTCGATTTACTCTTTTTAAATTGTACTTATTTTATTGGTGAGGTCACCAGCCGTTTTTTTTTTTTTTTTGGTGTGGGTGGAGGGGGGTCGTCCCACAATTCCTCTCCTTTTGCCAACCCGTGGGAAGGTGGTTGTTTATAAATTGGGTGGTCCGTGTTTCAATTGTGGAGTAGTGGCGGGATAGAACAACCTGTGGTTCGGGTTGTTCGGTAATCGCCCTATCAATCTACGGTACGTTAGTAGCTGCCTCTGTCATGTTAACGAATTTATTGCTTGGAGTTTAACGGCCAAATACCTGAAATTGGTTATGATCTTTGGAAACTTTAATATTATTGCCTATAATATCTTGTAGAATTTTATATAAGATTGCATTTGATGGCTTTTATTTTAATGAACATTTTAGTACATAAAGTTGCCACCCTTTCACCGTAAGACTCTTCTTAGAAGTTAAATTCAAGTTGCACGTTCGGTAGCAAGGTTAATATTTTATTTTTGGTGTCTTGTACCATATCCATCTCTCATACAGGGGGTGCATAGTTTGTGTGCTTGTGTAAATTGTTAAAACTCTTAGTATAAATTAATCTGGTGTGTTGCAGATTTGCACCAGTGTAGTCTTTCAGTGGCTGTTGTGTGCGGTCGTAACGTCGGCCGTGTCAAAAGGGAGCGGCAAGGTTCTCTGCCTGAAAGCTCATACAATCCAAACTTGTTTCTTTGTGCCTCTGAATAAATTGTAACTTTGATATTTAGAGGGTGCTTTCTGATTAGAATTCTTAATCTGTTTCTTTTAAAAAATGATTTTAGGCACTGTTAAAGTGAATAAAATTCCCTTTTGTTCAAATTAATTCGGTTATGATTTCATCGGTTACTTCCATGCGTACATTAGTGTTATTAAATGTGTTAATGTTCTTGATGAATCGCTAGTAAATAAAATAAATTCTGAAGAATATTCTTTGAAAATAAATCACGTTTACCTTCGCTTCAGGAATCTACCAATAAACCGCAATCTATAGTTCGCCTTACCCGTTACTTGTGTAATCTGATCATTTCAGATCATTCCGAACAGTCACACCCAGGTACTTGATGGGTGTTACCGCTTCCAAAGACTGGGCATTTGTTTTGTACTCGTACATTAATGGGGATGTTTGCCTTGTTATACGCAGTGGGTTACACTTACTAATATTGAGAGATTAATGACAGACATTACACCACGCATTTATTTTCAGCAAATCCTCATTGATTTGTTCACAATGATGTGTTCATAATCTCATAAAAGCTTCCATAAATTTTTCAGAAATGCACTTTGAAAAATTTTGTAACACAAGAATTTGTATTACAGTATCTAAAATGTCTGCAGCAAATTTTAAATTTTTATCTGCAATTGGTGAGCAGAAACTGTTACTTACGGACTGAAATATGAAAGTTGTAGGGAATGATCGAAAAAGGTGTTGTTAGTATTTCTGCAGGAAACAAGTACCTTAATCATATCTGTTGCCATTCATTTGGTCTTTTTGGTCTTCACGTAGCTCTTTTCTTCTAGTCTGGTACTTCTGGCACGCCAGTTTTGGTTGTAGCCTTCACTAACACTTTAGACCCGACAGTAAACACGTTGCCAAACTTCTTCAACAGGTTTTCAGTGAGGCAACCTGCATCAAATACTAGTCTCATAATGGTCCTACTTCTTCCATTATTACCATCGCTGGACGCCAGACAAGCGTCTTAAGAGGAAGTTTCAGTAATGGTAGATGAGCAAAGTCGTTGAAGTCTCGTCTAAATGATGTTATGAAAACTTTCATTTGAACTTTTTGTTTCACCATGTGTGAAACAAAACAAAAATTCGGAATAGGTATTAAAATCCATGTAGAAGAAATAAAAACTTTGAGGTTCGCCGATGACATTGTAATTCTGTCAGGGACAGCAAAGGACTTGGAAGAGCAGATGAACGGTATGGCTCTGACCACTATGGGACTGCTGAGGTCATCAGTCCCCTAGAACTTAGAAGTCATTAAACCTAACTAACCTAAGGACATCACACACATCCATGCCCGAGGCAGGATTCGAACCTACGAACATAGCGGTCGCGCTGTTCCAGACTGTAGCTCCTAGAACCGCTCAGCCACTATGGCCGGGGAACGGAATGGACAGTGTGTTGAAAGGAGGACATAAGATGAACATCAACAAAAGCAAAACGAGGATAATGGAATGTAGTCGAATTAAGTCTGGTAATTCTGAAGGAATTAGATTAGGAAATGAGACGATTAAAGTAGTAAAGGAGTTTTCCTATTTGGGGAGCAAAATAACTGATGATGGTGGAAGTAGAGAGGATATGAAATGTAGACTATCAATGGCAAGGAAAGCGTTTCTGAAGATGTGGAATGTGTTAACATCGAGTATAGATTTAAGTGTCAGGAAGTCGTTTCTAAAAGTATTTGCATGGAGTGTAGCCATGTGTGGAAGCGAATGGTGGACGATAAATAGTTAGGACAGCCAGAGAATAGAAGCTTTCGAAATGTGGTGCTACAGAAGAAGGCTGAAGATTGGGGTAGACCACATAACTAATGAGGAGGTATTGAGTAGAGTTGGGGAGAAGAGGAGTTTGTGGCAAAACTTGACTAGAAGAAGGGATCGGTTGGTAGGACATGTTCTGAGGCAGCAAGGGATCACCAATTTAGTATTGGAGGGCAGCGTGGAGGGTAAAAATCGTAGAGGGAGACCAAGAGATGAATACACTAAGCAGATTCAGAAGGATGTAGGTAGGAGTAGGTACTGGGAGATGAAGAAGCTTGCACAGGATGAAGTAGCATGGAGAGCTGCATTAAACCAGTCTCAGGGCTGAAGACCACAGCAGCTACAACAACAGCTTGAATCTCCATAATAAATAACAATGAGTGGCATCGTAAATGGGCTCACAGACTTTTATATTCTACAGATCTATTCCATGACGGCAGGACATATATATATATATATATATATATATATATATATATATATATATATATATATATACCGCAAACGAGGACATATTCGATACAAAAGGGGACACTGCACATAGTCTGAAACAGGGTGGCTATTACATCACTTCTGGCACGAACTGAGCTCCGAAAATTGGAGCCAGTATTTTTAATTTGTTAAAGAACTATCCGGTGGCGAAAAAATAAATAAATAAATTTGATTTTCCTCACATACACCCTCCCTCAATAGGAACTACTTACCTTCAGGTTTTTGGTCCAGTAACGTCGTAATCTGCCCTCCTTTTTTCCTTTCTCAGATCGCTTATGCTAGTGGAAGTAGGTAGGAACCAAGTCAAAACCATCGGACCTGGGAACAGGCTCCTCCAGCTATCTACCTGCTGCGCAGGAGAGCCCCAAGAAAGGCGGCCGCCGACGTCCACGGCGTCCACGGAAGACTGCGTTGGCTGGCCGGCCACTCCATCAGAGGCGGAGCGTCCCGGGGGCTGATGGGATGTGGCGCGGCCCGGCGGCAGTGGCGGCGGTCCGTCTCATTTCCGCGGCAGCTGGCGCGCCTGCTTTATCAGGGCGACGCCAGGACCCAGCTGCGCCTCTGCCGGCCAGCTGATCGATGTCGGCGCTCCTCCAGCACTGTTCCCCACGGGCGTCCCCGCCGTCGGCGTGTCGCCCACCGGGCCGTGTCGGCAGATTGCCTTTCGCCCTCTGCCGGAAGGCTGCCACCGTGTCCACGTACCCTCGAATCTCACTAGGGGCGGGGCCTGATTTGGTTTCTCGAAAGGGCCGCGCTGTAGGCAGCACTTGTATTCCGAATTTCAGGCAACGACATAGGCTCTCACAACGTAAGCCTTTGTTCCCTGTGGTTTATATCTTTTCTAGCTCTCGTCATGTGACTTGCAAGTAATTAGATTGCTTACTTTAAGATTCTGTTTCAAGGCACCTGCTTCTTTGCACTTCAGTTTCATCAAAACTATCTCTGGCGTAGGGATCTTTCCTGTTAATAAAGGTAACTATCTTCTTTAGCTTAATGAAGTTGCAAGTAGGAAGACCAATTTAAAAATTTTTACCAGTCACTTCTTCTTAACTTGTTTCCATCTTTCCACGATTACTTCTCTCATCAGGCAAATACGAGGAGCATCGTTTCAAATTTACAGGAAAAATAAGGTAATCTTTCATTGCATATTAACATGAAATATGTCAAATCTCTCGACGGAAGGACCTAGGTAGTTAGAATATGTTCCATAGTTATTGATGCTTGAAACCATTTACCCACGAATAAAGGCACTATTCTAATTTTTAAATTGCTTGAATCATTTCACTTAACAAAATTCATTTTGATCCAATCAAGTATTCACATAGTATTATTTTAAAGCGTTCATTTCATTTTTTTATTTTTATATAACTTACTTTTATATAACTTCTTTCGCTTTATTCGGTAAGCCATTCTCTTTATTTGTTCTTAATTTTTTTTGATTTTACCAAGTAGAATAATGCGATGCTTTCAAACTTCTCTGTGATTAGAAGGCGGCATAGAATTAAATGTGGAAGTCAACTGTAGTACCAAATACAAAATACGTCTCCTCACGTCATAATTACTGACAGTAAGGCCCAATCAAAGTATAAAAACATGCATTTATGCAATCCTTCCCACACTGATAACACATCAACATAGCTACATTTCAAACGTCTTCTAAATGATTTCTGAAAAAAACATTCGGTGTTGTTATTGACCATCTTTTCAAGCTGTCTCTTTGTTTTCACAGTCCTAATTTTTATACTATCTCCTTTCGATCTCTCTTCCACTGCTAAATAGCTCTCCATGGTGATCGAAAGTGCAGAGGCATGCAGTCAACATTACACTGTGAGCTCTGAAATGAAAATACCGGAAACAGTCAACAGAAGAGAAGGATAATAACGCAGACTTTGAAAAATGTCTTGAACGTTTTGAAGCGTGGACTAGGTTGTATATAACACGATTTCATCCGACGCACATTTTCCGGCACTAAGTTACTATGGGAAAGAATACTAAATGATTAGATCTGGCTGAACAGCGTCAAAGAACGTGCCATGATTTGGATGAGAACGCATCAAATTGTGTTTTGATCATGGCTGAATTTAATACGTTTTACACGGGTTACAGTAGTTAACTTTCGTTCCTTCGTTCCTGCGCTGTCTTGCTTTGTGAACTGACCTGTTCGTCCAAAGCCACTGTCTTGTGGTGAAATTATTTTCATCAGTTGTCATTGCTATCTACATTTTCCGATACACGGATTACACACTTGTGAAGAGTACTTACAACAATGTGTTTATTCCATTTATTACGTGGAGCATTTTCGTGACGGCACACAGTGATGGCTCTGAGCACTATGGGACTTAACATTATGGTCATCAGTCCCCTAGAACTTAGAACTGCTTAAACCTAACTAACCCAAGGACAGCACACAACACCAAGCCATCACGAGGCAGAGAAAATCCCTGACCCCGCCGGGAATCGAACCAGGGAACCCGGGCGTGGGAAGCGAGAACTCTACCGCACGACCACGAGATGCGGGCACACAGTGATCCAAAGACCATGTAATAATTTTTTACAAACACTCGATCACAGGTTAAACTGAAATGTTCAGGAATAATTTAATTTCTATGTAATATGATCAGTCTCTGACAAGACGACGGCTAGAAATGTCATTGTTAGGATCACGTTTTATAAGCATTTTATTCTTGAATAAATATGGTTGAGAAGTGTGTGTGTTTATTCCAAAAAAAGGAGCGCATTTCGTTACATACGTATTTAAAATTAATTTACTTATCAAATTAGCTTTTTTTGAAGTGGCAGAAAAAATGAACCTGTAGCAAATACCGCCCTCCTGTCTTTGGTAAATCACTGACTTCTTCTTGATTGATAAATTAGTATTTTTCCCTTACGTGTGTTGATCAGCTTAAGTATGATCGTAGTTTGATCATCCACATACGCAACATTCGGAGTAAAATGGTCCGGTAAGTAGAAAACGTTTTCACTTCTGGAGACATTCGGGTGTATTCCCCATGAATTACCCAATTCCATTCGCTTGACATATTGTCAGAGTATATGTTAAACAGTGTTCACACCTTTCTTTGCTGGTATTTTGGCGCTTAGCTTGTCACACTACTGGAATTCTTGTAACTGTTAATTGCCAAAATGAGATTTCTAAGGTGTCACTCATGCCTCAGTGCTTTATATTTATGACATTTTCACACGTTTCTCGAAGCCACTGTATTATAATTATGTATGTGATGTTTTTCTTTTCACAGGCACTTGTATAAATAACTGCTATATCACTGTTGGAACATCCATTACTCAAACTTGACATTTTTCTAATCGGATAGTATTTTGATATTTAGGTGAGTGATCACGGAACGGAAAATCAGCTGTAGTAGCTAAATACAGGAAAGGCATCATGAGTGGATGAGGTACCTACCACATTCTCCAGTGATTATGTGGAAGAACTCCCTTCACTTCTAGCAGTGGCTTATGTAAGTCGATAGAATAACGAACAGTACGTAATGACTACAGAAAAACGCAGAAAATTCCTCTTTTCAAAAAAGGTCAAAGACTGACGCAAGTAACTGTTGATTTACATCGCTAAGGCCAATCTGAGTTCTTACGAAATTCAGTTGGCTCTGTTTGTCCATGAGGCCCAGAGCGTCGCGCAAATAGATTATTCTGGGTTGAAGCGACATTGGTTGATTTCAGCGACTGAAATGCCAGATTACCACTTAGTGGATCATATTTAAATTGCAAGAGGAATCCCGCTGCTGTATCTATCTGTAGAAAGTTACAGATAGACAAGATTAAATTAAGTAATAAGTTCAGAATAGAAGATATGGCCGATTATTTAACACAGATACTTAAGCACGCAACTACAGATGTCGCAGGTGTTAAGAAGGCGAAAAGAAATAAAATATTAGATGGAAAAGACAGGTGTAGAGAGAAAACGAGGTTTTCGAGTTTACAGGAAAAGGAAATATATGAAATATGGAGACTACGTACAATATTGTGATCTAAGCAAACAGTTCGGAAATAATTTCTCAAGGATGTGAAAAATCAGAATAAAAATTTGACAAGAGAAACAATTTAAATCAATAACAATAAGAAGAAAGCAAAATGCTCTGAATCACGACATCATTAAGTCACTTACAGTACTAAATTAAAAATTCAATAAAAAGTGGCCAGGCAAGGTTACACTAACAACAATTAATACCAGCAAACCTGGAAGTAAGTTTACAAGTTCCCAAACTACCCTAACGAAGCCAGTGCACGTGTTAATAAAATGTATATGATTTATCTACGTTTGGTGATGAGCTTTAACTGTTTGTCATGAGTGCAGATAAACTTCAACAGCCAATGGGAGGATATTAAATGGCAGGTTTGATGATAGCCCTACTACAAATTACAATGAAATTAAAATAACTTTCAATTATAATTAACACGCAGAATAGAGAAAAGTAGAGTGTAACAATTAAGTCATTGAACTAGTTGATGAGACAGAGTCTCTACGAACCAGAAAAACACGAATAAGGAGAGGAGGAAAAATGGTCCTCAACGTGTTTCCTAAACACAGTTTTGGCAGTCACACTTTTAAAGTGTCTGAAACGGGAAGTTCACAGTCATTGCGCATTACAAGATCTGCCTATGGAGTGGAAGACGGGTTTCAAATCCGGAAAACATACACTAACTTAGCGTTAATCTGCTACCAACTGAGAGAATCAAGTAAGATATTACTAGATCAAGGAATAAACCGAAACAGAAGAGATGTGAAATGCAAATAGGTGAGACATGTAGCAAAGCGAACAGGATGACCTTCAAAAATATTAGAGAAAACCTGAAAACTCCATTTAACTGAAAGCAAAAGTGAAGCGTAAATGAAACAAACTCGTTTTTATTGAACAATCAGCAAAATTCGGCAACTATTGGGCACATTTTTTCGCATGGCACATGTGTATTCAGCTGATGCTGTGTCGCAGCCTGTATTCAGAAAAATTCTGAGACTGCAGCATTTTGCTTCCTCATGCAATGTACAAAATTATATTAGGTTTTACGTTTCAATTAACATTTTGATTTTATTCGATTATTATGGAAGCAACACAGTTACATGAATTTTCGTATTAGACCAATAATTGAGAGATTCTGTTGGCACTCTGGTTGATTAATATTTACATTTATTGATTTACGCTTCAATGATCACTGCGGAACAGAGAGAGCTTTGAAGTTTTGTTTACTAATGACCAGACTTTTTATAATTTCAGAGCAGCTACCACATAACGAATTTCAGACTGCAGTGTGCGCTTAGAAATGGTGACGAAACGCATGCTAAATATATCGTACTAGCAGTTACTACGTTTAATCATACCTGACGCCGCGGATTCAGTCATGAACTATCTCAGTGTCTCAGGTTACTTATTGGTATCCTTGTAATAAAAAAAATATTAGATTACTGGCTTCACTTTTAAGGCAGCAACATTAGATATTATAGCTTCCTACACTACAAGCAATAAAAGGTGCCAACACCGAGCCCCATATGCTATTATTTTAAGAAGGTGTATCCAGTGAGATATTTACCTTACCACCAAGGAGAGCGTACGGAGAACGTTGGTAAGATATGGATAAGGGAGATATTTTTAATATCATTTTAAGACTGTATGCCACAAACAAAATATATGGACATCTTTTGCACTGTTTATGTAAGTGTATTTAAGATTTGCTGGACATTTGCAGTATATTTATGTCTTTGGCAGTCACAATGGTCTGTTTGAGATACAACCCATAGCAGAGTCACAGTTCCTTTCGTTCAGGTATCAGGCAACATGAGAGTGGTAGAAAGTTGTTCCCAATCTGGAATAAAGAAACGAATTAATCTGGAATAAACTAGCGAATTACCAGTTGCAGCATTTACCAAGTAAACAACGGAAAAGTCCCTAAAACATTACTCAGAACTGCGGCCTTGGAACTGGAATTTGTTCCTAGGACAACACTCTCTACTGGGCATTTAAGGTCGAATATCGAACCTACTGTGGTGCTATTTTCAGTCTGCATCGAACATCTGAGTCGGTCCAAAGTGTCTGAGGTTCTATCCGCAGAAAACAGTGCACGATTAGGCATGTGTTGAATTAAGCTTTACACTTCACCGAGGAACTACACTCTTCGCAAGGTGCGAAACACTACTAACTTGGTATGGATTTAACCTATAGTAGAGTCACAGTTTCTTTCGTTCAGGTTTCAGGCAATATGAGTGTGGGACAAAGGTGTCCCATTCCGGAATAAAGGAACGAATTAATCTAGAATAAAGGAGTGAATTACCGGTTGCAGCATTTTCCAAGTAAACAACGGAAAACGATTTGATCGTACTCTTAGTCGTAAACCACATGAACAGTTTATTTGGCGTAAGTGTTTAGGAGCGTACTGTTACAAATGGTATTTTCGTTTTACTTAACCGGAAGTAAAACTTAGACTTATGGCAGAGGCTTTGCTCTCGAATCAGCTGTATTAGCTAACTGGAAACCTGTAACAGTATAAATTCTCATTTCTAGGTGTTGGACAGTGTGGTGTGGTTAGGTATCAGAAAATTTCATTGCGTGACGTTGTCTTATTCAACTCCAAACCTCTGTTCCATCCCTTTACCTCTTATGGACATTGTAAAACTTAACTGTCATTTGGAATTAGATGGCTGGCTAAGGGTAAATCTTGGTTCTGATTTTAATTCATCCCTTACTCGTCTTTCAATGGTTGAAAATTGATTACGGAACCAAAAATATTTGCGCGATTAGGATTGCAGTGCCCAGCTGATGTGTGTTTCCAAGATATTTTTTGCATTTCTCACTTATGAACTGTCTTTAATTTGGAGAGCCATGTTTTCCTCTGCAAATTTCATTTCTCGGAAGGCTAAAATGGAACTTTCTTGCTCATTTATTGTTTCTCCTAATTTGTCGAGTGTTTCTATTTTCAAAAGTAAATTCATTTTAATTGTGCCAAAGAAAGTTTTGACCTTGGACTTCGTTTCGGCAAAATAACTTAGATTTTCTTCGATGTAGAGGAAAGTCTCTTAGCTTTCTCTCTCCAAGCTATGAATGTTTGGACGAGCTATTAATGGCCATGGGTGTGCTATTTCCAGGGCAAATATCATGATTTCTAAAATGCTATAACAATGGCCTTGATATAGTGGAGACTGGACGTGTTAGTACAAGGATTGAAATTACAGCAGAAGCTTAAACTAACTAGTGCAGACCTCACTGGTGCTGTGTATCAGACGCTAAGTGTGTCTGGTTACAACGTACAACATTTTCTGTATCCAGAAGGGTCAGTAAAAGACCTGAAACATGCGGTCGTGCAATATCCTGCTGAAGTTAAAGGTTTCGCAGCGATCGAATGAAGGGTAGAGCCACGGGTACTAACACTTCTGAAATGTAACGTCCACTGTTCAAAGTGCCGTCACTGCGAACAAGAGGTCACCGAGACGTGTAACCAATGGCACCCCATACCATCACGCCGGGTTATACGCCAGTATGGCGATGACGAATACACGCTTCCAATGTGCGTTCACCGCGATGTCGCCAAACAAGGATGCGACCGTCATGATGCTGTAAACTGAACCTGGATTCATCCGAAAAAATTACGTTTTGCAATTCGTGCACCCAGGTTCGTCGCTGAGTACACCATCGCAGGCGCTCCTGTCTGTCATGCAGCGTCGAGGGTAACCGCAGCCATATCTCCGAGCTGGTAGTCCATGCTGCTACAAACGTCGTCGAACTGTTCGTGCAGATGGTTGTTGTAGTGCAAACGTCCCCATCTGTTTACTCAGAGATCTAGACGTGGCTGCACGATCCGTTACAGCCATGCGGATAAGATGCCTGGCATCTCGACTGCTAGTGATACGAGGCCGTTGGGATCCAGGACGGCGTTCCGTATTACCCTCCTGAACCCACCTATTCCATATTCTGCTAACAGTCATTGGATCTCGAACAAGGCGAGCAGCAATGTCGCGATACGATACACCGCAATCGCGACAGGCTACATTCCGACCTTTATCAAAGTCGGAAACTTGATGGTACGCATTTCTCCTCCTTACACGAGGCATCACAACAGCTTTTCACCAGGCAACGCCGGTCAACTGCTGTTTGTGTATGAGAAATCGGTTGGAAACTCTTCTCATGTCAGCACTTTGTATGTGTCGCCACCGGCGCCAACCTTGTATGAATGCTGAGAAAAGCTAATCATTTACATATCACAGCATCTTCTTCATGTCGGTTAAATTTCGCGTCTGTAGCACGTCATCTTCGTGGTGTAGCCAGTAGTGGGCTGTAGTGTACCTTCAATAGTCTATGTGTCACATTGTACTCTGCTACATACTAACAATCTCTAAGCGAAAACAAATGAGAACAAGAATTATCATAAGTCATGAGCGCGTTAAATATGTTGAAATAGAACCTTTAGACAGTTGAAAGAAATTTCCATTTTGAAGACAGGGAAAATTGTTAAGACACCAGAGAAGCCCATTTCATTAGCAAATACGACATGTTCCACAAAAGACTTTTTTGTTTGAAGTGCAAGGTGATGCCCAACGACGAAGTATGCCTCAACCTGTTAGGTTCTCTTTCAGGCTCTTCGACCGAAGTTGGTTTGTTGATTTTTCTGACGTTTCACCAGCACGAGTGGCTGTTATTGTCAAAGCTTCAGCCTTCATTGCTTGTTGTGGACTGGCCGCAGATTATATGTGCCAACGTCGAAGAGCCTTACCATGGCCTTTCCCGGTGCCCTTCTCCCGTAGCTACCTGCAACGGTTATTCGCTGCAGCACGGAAATCCAGGATCAGTTTAGCTTGAGGCTTTCTTTTTTTCCTCTTGAAACTGCCTCAAGGTATGCGGATCCTAGATTGCCGTAGTGCAGCGAACGAATGTTCCAGGTAACAAGGGGAGAACCGCACCGAAAGTGACCACGGAAGAGACCTTGGAATTTTGCGTGCAAGGTACCTAACAGTACGATCTGTGGCCGCAGGCCCGACTGTACTCCAACACAACAATGGAGGATGAAGCATTGATAATGCCAGCCATTCGTGTTGGCGGAACGTCAGGAAAGTCATGAAACCAACGTCGCCCGAAGAACTCGAAACGGAAGCCAACAGGAAGTTTGTCAACAAGTCTCCCGAAAGCCCTAACAATTTTGTGCCTTAACCGTCTAAAAATTTTGTAACTAGTTTAAACAACATACAGAATGTTACGCATCATAAAACTCGGAAACTGAAGAAAGAACTGAATCCTCCATACAACTCTTCATATCTACAAACGCTGCACAAAACAATACCTCGTGGCTAACAACAGATACAGCAGAAATTGTCTGTAACTGCCTGTTGCGTTTTCTGTTGCGCACTACTTCGTGTGATTCTAAAATCAGTCACTTGGGTGAAACATACAGCAGGAAACCTCATATGTTATTATGTGCATTATCTCTCAGGTTCAACACTCTGTCCTGCTTCTTGCTAAACTCTGTAGTAAACTTCTGGTACTTCTTTCCCAGTGAAAGATACACGGCCCAGTCGCTTTAATGTGGCTACCACGTATGTTCGACTTCAAGGGGCAATAACCACTCACAGACATCAGACGGCAGCTCTGTCAGTGGATGATACATAGAAGGTGACGTGAGGACGCAGGGGACAGTGCTGTCGTTGTGGTCGTCACGTGGAAACGGAGCGATTTGTCAGACGTCTGAAAGTACAATGGTATTTGGCTTCCGGAACAAGTGTGAATGCATTTCGGATACGTCGAAGTTTGTACACAGTTCGCGTGCCGCCGTGGTTAAAATATACCTGGCAAAATGGCACTATCGACAACCGCGCCGAGACAACTGTTGTGCATCAAGAGCCGTAGATCACAAGGGTGAATGACGACTGCGTTGATTTGTAGGGGCGAATAGAGGTGAAAACTGTGGAGCAAATGATCGTTCAGATGAACCAAGAAGAAGCCGGCCGTTGTGGCCGAGCGGTTCTAGGCGCGTCAGTCCCCAACATCGTTGCTGCTACTGTCGCACGTTCGAATTTGGCTCTGGCATGGATGTGTGTGCTGTCCTTAGGTTAGTTGGCTTTGAGTAGTTCTAAGTGTATGGGACTGATGACATCAGGTGTTAAGTCCCACAGTGCTCAGACCCATGAACCAAGGAGATACCAACAGTGTCTCCTCAACGGCAGTTCTGTGATGTCCGTGTATCGGCCTACACAGCAGGCGCGTGGTTCATACACACTGTTAACTCCATTCATATTTCTATAAATGCGCAATGACAATAATTAAAATCGGCAGACGGTTTCCATGAGCAACAAAACATTTTATAATTGCGAAGCATGACAATTAAATGCTCTAGATGCTTAGAATATCACAACACAAATACCGATGTGCAAATATAGATCTTAGAAATTAATATTTACTAAAAATGACACGAAAACAAAACCATATTTGCGGTGGTCGCTGATAATGGAAATTTGGAAATTGGTGGTAAAGCCTCATGGGACCAAACTGCTGAGGTCATCGGTTCCTAACCCTTTTTTTTTTTGTTTTCAGTCTACTCACTGGTTTGATGCGGCCGGCCACGAATTCCTTTCCTGTGCTAACCTCTTCATCTCAGAGTAGCACTTGCAACCTACGTCCTCAATTATTTGCTGTACGTATTCCAATCTCTGTTTTCCTCTACAGTTTCTGTCCTCTACAGTTCCCTCTAGTACTATGGAAGTCATTCCCTCATGTCTAAGCAGATGTCCTATCATCCTGTCCCTTCTCCTTACCAGTGTTTTCCACATATTTCTTTCCTCTCCGATTCTGCGTAGAACCTCCTCATTCCTTACCATACCAGTCCACCTAATTTTCAACATTCGTCTATAGCACCACATCTCAAATTCTTCAATTCTCTTCTGTTCCGGTTTTCCCACAGTCCATGTTTCGCTACAATACGATGCTGTACTCCAGACGTACATCCTCAGAAATTTCTTCCTCAAATTAAGGCCGGTATTTGATATTAGTAGACTTCTCTTGGCCAGAAATGCCTTTTTTGCCATAGCGAGTCTGCTTTTGATGTCTTCCTTGCTCCGTCCGTCATTGGTTATTTTACTGCCTAGGTAGCAGAATTCCTTAACTTCATTGACTTCGTGACCATCAATCCTGATGTTAAGTTTCTCGCTGTTCTCATTTCTACTACTCCTCATTACCTTCGTCTTTCTCCGATTTACTCTCAAACCATACTGTGTACTCATTAGACTGATCATTCCGTTCAGCAGATCATTTAATTCTTCTTCACTTTCACTCAGGATAGCAATGTCATCAGCTAATCGTATCACTGATAGCCTTTCAGCTTGTATTTTAATTCCACTCCTGAATCTTTCTTTTCTTTCCATCATTGCTTCCTCGATGTACAGATTGAAGAGTAGGAGCGAAAGGCTACAGCCTTGTCTTTCACCCTTCTTAATACGAGCACTTCGTTCTTGATCGTCCACTCTTATTATTCCCTCTTGGTTGTTGTACATGTTGTATATGACCCGTCTCTCCCTATAGCTTACCCCTACTTTTTTCAGAATCTTGAACAGCTTGCTCCATTTTATATTGTCGAACGCTTTTTCCAGGTCGACAAATCCTATGAACGTGTCTTGATTTTTCTTTAGCCTTGCTTCCATTATTATCCGTAACGTCAGAATTGCCTCTCTCCTAAGCCTACACACTACCTAATCTAACTTAAACTAACTTCTTTATGGGGAACACACACACCCATGCCCGAGGGAGGACTCAACCTTCGTCGGGGGGAGGCGCATGGACCGTGAAAAGCCCCCTAGATCGCGCGGCTACCCTGTACATCGCTGATAGTGTATAAATTTTTGTATCATACAGTTTTGTGGGTCATGAGCTTCGAATACGATATCATATAATTTTCCATGCGAACTAACAACAGCCTCATCAAACATCTGCGATAAAGTGTGAAAATAGGTACAGAATTAGATATGAAAATATAAACACCCTCGTTTGATTTTATATGTTCATTTTTTACACTTCCATGATGCTCATAAATCTATATCTTGCCACTTATAACGCGTCGATATCACATATCTATCAACAATAAGTCCCATCACATCCTACACGTGCTCCACAGGGATCAGCGAGGTCGTAAAAGTGTGAACACGGCTATGTTCTGTGAGGGTAGGGAATCATCTTGGTGCTCGAAACGAATGTTTAGCGTTCTCTAGACAAACACAGGAAGTATGTAGTTGTAGCAGCCCCTTGCATGGCGAAGATAGTAGTTGGTCCTGTATGTCGGTGTCAGGTACTCTGTGACGTAGCTGCTCCCCGACACCAGTCTGACAAACGACCTTTGCTCGAGCCGAGCCAGCATCCTTTCTCGTTAATACAATTACTGCACCGCTCATCCCTTCCCGGATTTTCCTTTACCATCGAAAACAGGATGGCAGAGAGATGTGGAAATGTGAGAGAAAAGCTGA
Source organism: Schistocerca gregaria (assembly GCF_023897955.1). Classification (NCBI taxonomy): domain Eukaryota; kingdom Metazoa; phylum Arthropoda; class Insecta; order Orthoptera; family Acrididae; genus Schistocerca; species Schistocerca gregaria. The sequence goes on from NC_064924.1 coordinate 205,244,036, forward strand.
ATACCATCCCTGATCACGACAATTCCTGGAAACGATTGGAGGTGGAGGGGAGAGGTCATATATGACACGGTTGCAACATTGGATCTAGTTGTTGATGCACTCACCGCATGATACGCCACTGGGTTTCAGCTCTGATTCGTCGTTCTAGGCTTGAATTATAGGTACCTCCGGTCTGGGTCCAGAGCAACGATTACTTACCACTGCCATTTTTGACACTTTTTCAGTAGGATTATCGAGCCGTCTGCAAACATAAAATGTGATCACACATTAATTAAATAGAATACCTCTATACTAGCCTCCACCCATTTCCTGGCTTTATATACAGTTCTTAAGTGTTTTCTCGATCACTCGGAGAAGGAGCGAGCTTGTGACACAAGAACATTCTTCTATTGATCTACTCCGCGACAGACAGTGTTCAAATGGTTCAAATGGCTCTAAGCACTATGGGACTTAAAATCAGAGGTGATCAGTCTCCTAGATTAGAACTACTTAAACCTAACTAACCTAAGGACAACACACACACCCATGCGCGAGGCAGGATTCGAACCTGCGACCGTAGTAGAAGTGCGGTACCGGACTGAAGCGCCTAGAACCGCTCGGCCACAAAGACCGGCAGAGACAGTGTCTTTATAGGCAAAGAGTGTTAACTTCGATGACGGTATAGAGGGATATTCTTCAGATAAATTCTTTCTTCAACAGTCTCCAGTTATTTCAGACGTTCTTTCTGCCAGAAACGCATTGTTTTTTTACAGCTTTCTTTTTGTTAGGGTTTTTCCTAGCTAGGCGTACGTGACAAGGCTAGAACGTATTTTATTTTTGACTTGAGCGTAGCTGCTCGCTATGTAAGTTTAAGGTTTCTTAAAATGTCATTCTGATGACGACACCCTTAGTACGTGTCGAAACCTAGGTCGGTGTGCGAAACAGTTATTTGCAACCAGTTGGCTGTATGATTCGCATGTTTGAGCATAATAAAAAAAAATAATAAAAAAATAAACGGTTTCGGATTTACAGTCACCAGTCCCAGATCTGACTGCATAGGTTAAGAGAACAACCAGTCCAAACATATCCAAATTTTCGTACTATGTCAAAGGTAAAATTATAACATGCTGTAGCATTTAAATTTTTCTGATAATTTGACGTATTTCCCTTGCAACCGATAAAGATAAGATAATGGTTCACGCTTAACCGAAACCAGTGATTTTAAGACGTTATGCAGACAAGGGGGACAACAAACTCTGTTTCAGAATTTGTGGGCTTTCTCCAAGGACATTATGTCAACATTTTCTTCCATTATTCATTGATGCACTACCGTACTTCTTCCTTTCAACTATAATCTCGCGTTAGTATACCGATGTTACTATTCCACCTACCGTCCTGACAGCGTTAACTGCATACACGGAACACACTGACTGTATGTACGTAAAGATGAGACAAACGTGTTTTAATGACGTTGGTGTGCATGTATTGTTCATTGCTACGCTATCATAGAAATAACACAAAAATTTTCAATTCTCTTCCTTTCTACACAGAGTGTTGGGTCCTAATTGTGGATCACACATGAGGAGGGACTTAAGTGCAATGCTTTACATAAAACAAATGTTGTGGTACAAAACGAGCGAGTACATAGTTCGTACTTCTCTCTAAATTCTTAGTAAAACTAGTGTTCTAGATTATACAATAACGGAAAAAAACTCAGCATGAGGAAGGATTTGTGCGATATAAACGAAAGTCAGTAGGCGAGTTTCCACACCTGAATCTTGCCGTCTACTCAAATTTCGCGGCATTCACGAGAAAGTGGCGCTAGGAGCCCCAATATGAGGATCAAAATCAGGTTTGCTTTAAAGACACACCGTAGCGGTCAGGAGCGTCAGTTACCTTTGATACTAGACGTGAAGAGTTGCGGCCAGTCAGAAATGCCTTGAAGGCCACAAAAGAAGCCATTATCTGTACCTCACTTACTGGGGCTACAAGAATACAGAAGGTTTTTCTGCGATACTGCAGAAAGACTTGGCATGAATATAGGGATTCCGAAATCAGATACTGGGTTGTAAGGCGTGCCCAGGAGCCGATATAGACTCAGATCACAATATAGTAGTGATAAAGAGTAGGCTGAAGTTCAAGACATTAGTCAAGAAGAATCAATACGGAAGTTCTAAGGAATGACCAGATACGTTTGAAGTTCTCTAACGCTATAGATACAGCAATAAGGAATATCGCAGTAGGCAGCACAGTTGAAGAGGAATGGACATCTCTAAAAAGGGCCATCACAGAAGTTGGGAAGGAAAACATAGGTACAAAGAAGGTAGCTGCGAAGAAACCATGGGTAACAGAAGAAAACTTCAGTTGATTGATGAAAGGAGGAAGTACAAACATGTTCCGGGAAAATCAGGAATACAGAAATACAAGTCGCTGAGGAATGAAATAAATAGGAAGTACAGGGAAGCTAAGGCGAAATGGCTGCAGGAAAAATGTGAAGACATCGAAAAAGATATGATTGTCGGAAGGACAGAATCAGCATACAGTAAAGTCAAAACAACCTTTGGTGACATTAATAGCAACGGAGGTAACATTAAGAGTGCAATGGGAATTCCACTGTTAAATGCAGAGGAGAGAGCAGATAGGTGGAAAGAATACATTGAAAGCATCTATGAGGGGGAAGATTTGTCTGATGTGATAGAAGAAGAAACAGGAGTCGATTTAGAAGAGATAGGAGATCCAGTATCAGAATCGGAATTTAAAAGAGCTTTGGAGGACTTACGGTCAAATAAGGCAGAGGGGATAGATAACATTCCATCAGAATTTCTAAAATCATTAGGGGAAGTGGCAACAAAACGACTATTCACGTTGGATCTGACTTTCGGAAAAGCATCATCCACACAATTCTGAAGACGGCAAGAGCTGACAAGTGCGAGAATTATCGCACAATCAACTTAACAGCTCATGCATCGAAGCTGCTTACAAGAATAATATACAGAAGAATGGAAAAGAAAACTGAGAATGCGCTAGGTGACGATCAGTTTGGCTTTAGGAAAAGTAAAGGCACGAAAGAGGCAATTCTGACGTTAGGGCTAATAATTGAAAGTTAAGGCTAAAGAAAAATCAAGGCACGTTCACAGGATTTGTCGACCTGGAAAAAGCGTTCGACAATATAAAATGGAGCAAGCTGTTCATGATTCTGAAAAAAGTAGGGGTAAGCTATAGGGAGAGACGGGTAATATACAATATGTACAACAACCAAGAGGGAATAATAAGAGTGGACGATCAAGAACGAAGTGCTCGTATTAAGAAGGGAGTAAGACAAGGCTGTAGCCTTTCGCCCCTACTCTTCAATCTGTACATCGAGGAAGCAATGATGGAAATAAAAGAAAGGTTCAGGAGTGGAATTAAAATACAAGCTGAAAGGATATCAATGATACGATTCGCTGATGACATTGCTATCCTGAGTGAAAGTGAAGAAGAATTAAATGATCTGCTGAACGGAATGAACAGTCTAAAGAGTACACAGTATGGTTTGAGAGTAAATCGGAGAAAGTCGAAGGTAATGAGAAGTAGTAGAAATGAGAACAGCGAGAAACTTAACATCAGGATTGATGGCCACGAAGTCGATGAAGTAAAGGAATTCTGATACCTAGGCAGTAAAATAACCAATGACGGACGGCGCAAGGAGGACATCAAAAGCAGACTCGCTATGGCAAAAAAGGCATTTCTGGCCAAGAGAAGTCTACTAATATCAAATACCGGCCTTAATTTGAGGAAGAAATTTCTGAGGATGTACGTCTGGAGTACAGCATTGTATGGTAGCGAAATATGGACTGTGGGAAAACCGGAACAGAAGAGAATCGAAGCATTTGAGATGTGGTGCTATAGACGAATGTTGAAAATTAGGTGGACTGGTATGGTAAGGAATGAGGAGGTTCTACGCAGAATCGGAGAGGATAAGCATATGTGGTAAACACTGATAAGCAGAAGGAACAGGATGATAGGACATCTGCTAAGACATGAGGGAATGACGTCCATGGTACTAGAGGGAGCTGTAGAGGGCAAAAACTGTAGAGGAAGACAGAGATTGGAATATGTCAAGCAAATAATTGAGGACGTAGGTTGCAAGTGCTACTCTGAGATGAAGAGGTTAGCACAGGAAAAAAAACATACAACTGGTGGCAGCGGGGGTCATTGAAATATATGGTCATGAAAGGACCAGTCTCCAGACCGCCATGTGACAATACTGACAGGGAGGATCATTGGCGTATGGCTCTGTCGCATCTTACTTCATGTGCAGCAGTTTGGGCAGTATATTGTAACACAGTGACAGAACCAAATGTTACAAATTGGTTTCATCGAGAACATCTTCGAACCAGACACGCTGTAGCGTGCATTCCACTGCCCAAAATCACCACAATTTTAGTCTTTAGTGTCGTCAAGCGAGAGCTTATTGGAGGAAAGATGGGAGGTCTGTTGTGTTTTCTGATCAAAGCATGTTCTGCCTAGGTGCCAGTGATGGTAGTGTATTGTTTAGACGGAGGCCAGTTTAGGACCTGCAACCAATCTGCCTACGTGCTGGACACACTGGACCTACACCAGGGGTTGTGGTCTGTGGTGCAATTTCGTATGACAGCAGGAACACTCTCGTGGTCATCCCACATAACCTGACTGCAAATCTGTACATCATTCTGGCGATTCGACTTGTTGTGCTGCCATTCATGAACAAAATTCCAGTGTGTGATTCCCAACAGGATAACGTTCGTCCACATACCAAGTGCTCTGTAGAGTGTCGACACGTTGCCTAGTCGTGCTCGATCAGCAGAGCGGTCTCCAATAGAGCACCTATGGGACAGCATCAGACGACATCTCATACATAAACCACAAGCAGCATTGTCCATCCCTGTATTGACTAAATGCGACAAGCATAGAACTCAATATGACAAAGTGACATCCGACAGCTGTAGAACACAATGCATGCTTGCATTCGGGTCTCATTTGCGATGCTTTACCTGCAATTATTGAACTAAATACAAAACTGGCATGCACAAACTTTATTCAACATATGAATGTCGCTACAGATATTCAAATTTAGGTTATGACGTGTTCGATGTGCTGCCGTCATTGGCGATGATATGGCCCAGATGAATAGCGAAATTCTACATGACTTACTGGTGGCGGAACATCGATGCTGTGATGACCTCCTTAATGGCTGTTTTCAGCGCAGCTGTGGTTTTGGGGTTGTTGCTGTACAACCGTCCCACAAAATGGAGTCTCATGTGTTCAGACCATAGAGGCGGTCTATAGAGGCTCATGCCAGAGGCCTCTGTGAACCCCACAACCAGAGTGTGGTAACAGAGTGCTCCTTGAGGAAATCATACATTCTGTAACTTCGATGGGGTCGAGTTCCGTCCTGCATGAAACACGTTTTGTCGAAATTAGAAATTGAGGTAACTTTGGATAATGGGGACAAAATCATCTTCCAGAATCTTAAGGTACCATTCGGTAGTCACTGTGCCATCAACGAATATCGCACCGATAACTCCGTGACTGGACATTTCAAGTCACACAGTCACCCACTGAGGTCGAAGAGACTTCTCGACTGCGAAATGCAGTTACCCAGTTTCCTGCCATTTTCCTTATCAACGAACCCATGCATATGAAAGTGGACCTCACTAAACCAAGAACCAGGCGCATGTGCATATTAATTCCCATCACGCGAAGCGGCCAACAGTGCACTTTTAACGTCTTGAAGCAATCCGTTCAGAAGTTATGACGATATTATTTCATATAGTTCAATAAGTGTCACTCTGTAGAAAATGTATTCCAGAAATATCATTACTCCACATTAATTACTTTAGCGTGCTGCATTTTTTTCAAATTAATGTATTTATTATCCGTGAGTCGTTTAACGATGCAAAAATTGTAGGGGAATATAAAGGATCCTGTAATCTAAATCAAGACGCAAATTATAAACGAGTCATTCGCTCTAATGACTCACAAAAATCATGATAAAAATGTCTGAAACTCAAAGCATACACTTTGGAGAGGTATCGATCAGTGTGGGAGACTTTCTGGAGAAAGAAGATCTGGTCATACAGGCAGCTTGTGAAATAAAAGCAAATAGCACAACAAGGTGCTACAGATTACAACGAAACTAAGCAATACACGTTGCTTGGCAAAGAAAACAAGTAGCGACCTCTTAAGAATATCAATCATGCTACCGCAATTGCGACTCTCACAGTACCCTAAAAATCATCAAACCTTGCACCCATCTGAATGAAATGGCTGCCACGAAAGTAATTTACTCTGACGGCTTGCAGCGATGGAACGATCAAGATACATAAGTCTCCCTCCACCCCTATACATCTTTAAAGCAGTTGTGTATGGAGGGATAAAAACTCAGTGCTGTTGCAGATGTGACACACGAGAATATGGCTTACTAGTTGAGTACCCTGCATTGCCTGGGTACGATTTCATTACAGTCTTCTGTTACTTAGTCTCCTCCTTCCCCTCACTCTGTTCAACTCCACCTCCTACCACCCTTTGTTCATGTGATCCCTTCCCCTCTGTCCATCTCCTCCTCCCCCTCCTTCTGCTCCGCTCGCTATACACCCCAGCTGTCTCCTCCTCCCCATTATAATGGCCCATCTCTACTTTTCCTATCTCTCTGTACATTTCCTCCTCCTCCTCATTCTGCACATCTCCTCCTCTTTCCTAAATCTGTATATCTCTTTGTACCCAGTTTCTCTCTCTCCATTTGCTCCTCTTTCCCTTCTCTGTCAAACTTCTCCTTCCCCCACTATCTTCTCCCACTCCCCCTAACAGTCCATCTGGTGGTCTCCTCTGTCCATCTGCTTCTTTCCCTTCTGTCCATCTTCGCTCGCTCCCCCCGGCTCCTTTTCGTCTCCTTTTCTCCCTCTCTGTTCAGTTTCCTCCTCTGCTCAGTTTCCTCCTCTGCTCATTTTCCTCCTCCTCAACTTCTCTGAAATATCAAGAGTTTTCACTCACTCCAATAGCCGGCTGGTGGTTCTTACTCCTAGAATGCTTCGTTTCAGACACTATGTAATGCGTGTACAAGTTTGAGTGAAATCGATCAAGGGTTATACTAATTTTTTTTTATCCGTAATTTTCCGTAGTTTGCATTTCTCACATATATTGCATATACAGTAACACATTTCAGAGGCACATTTCACCTATATCTGTAGTGAATTTCACCTTGCAGTTTCATTTTCAAGCATGTCAGTCTATGTGACATTACAGCTCCTGACAGCATGTCATGCGGTGATACAATTTTTCAAGTACCTCTATTGATATGTTTGGATACTTTCCTCAAAATGTGTTGGGAACAGAATTAGTTGGTTATAACGTAGTAAATCAGAGCATCATGTATGATGTGGCAGTTTTTCAGGTATCTCAGTGTATATGACGTCACATCTCCTGAACTGTACGTGTACAGTGACACAAATTCGCAGGTCATTCAGTGATATATGTGAATTCAGTCTAAAAAATGTGTCGGGAATACAGTAAGTAGTAAAGTGTATATAGTAAAACGTCATAGATGATGTGGCAGTTTTACTGCATGAAAAGTGGAAATGTTCAAGATAAAGGTCTTTCCTTTCATCATTTTGTTGGAGTTACAAGAGAAAAAATAATTCATTGTGGTTGTTAAGTTACGGGTTAAGTTTGTTGCAAGTCACTAAGTGCTCTCATTCTCAGACACTGGATGAATAAAATCTGGGTATTCAGGCGTCATGAGCTGTTCTTCTTTTTTCATCGCCACATCCACTCCTATGACAGGTAGATGATTCGTACCCCATAACTACGATTTTCGTATCGTAAATGATATGTGAAATCAGTCCAGCGATTTATCAGATGTGGAACATAAATATATACATACAAACATTTTTTAGTACAAATGGAGTTCATGAAAAAAAAGGAATGGTACAGAAACTACCAGCTGTTTGTGCACAAGATGAGTAGTTGGTACTGGGATAGAACAGTGTACCATCGAGTGGTCAGCTTCTTCGCGACAAACACGGTGATAGGCTACTCACTTCGAATGAATACATAAAAGTTTTGGGAGAAAGCAATGAACCTTCCCATACAGGTCTGTGGAGTCTCCTCAAGCAGAAAAGTCATGGTCAGTTATTCTATGGGTATAGAAACGGGGTCACGGCGCATTCCACTCAGTGTCGGGTGGGGCACCATTAAGCAGGCGGGAGCTTACTTTCTCGAAAACTACCCATCTCCCCTGGGACCTTCGTTACGTCCATTGAAATCATTGGCAGCCACCTGCAGACAAAGACGACCCTGGAAGAACACTTGCCCACTGAGAACAATATAAAGCCTTTGACTTAAAAAAGTGTCCACTATACTCTAAATATAATTAACCACGAAATGACGGCAAAAGTGAGTCAGTGTCACATTGCGATATATGATCGTCTTGTCGAAATGTTATGGTTATAGGAGTGTTTATTTCCTAATTTATGGCCAAAAGTATGTCTTATTTCTTCTCCTATCATTTTCCAGAATTATCTGGGAGTACGCATTAGGAGTGATTTAAAATGGAATGATCATATAAAGTTGATCGTCGGTAAAGCAGATGCCAGACTGAGATTCATTGGAGAAATCCTAAGGAAATGTAATCCGAAAACAAAGGAAGTAGGTTACAGTACCCTTCTTCTCCCAATGCTTGAATACTGCTCACCAGTGTGGCATCCGTACCAGATAGGGTTGATAGAAGAGAGAGAAGATCCAACGGAGAGCAGCGTGCTTCGTTACAGGATCATTTAGTAATCGCGAAAGCGTTACGGAGATGATAGATAAACTCCGGTGGGACACTCTGCAGGAGAGACGCTCAGTAGCTCGGTACGGGCTTTTGTTAAAGTTTCGAAAACATACCTTCACCGAAGAGTCAAGCAGTATACTGCTCCCTCCTACGTATATATCGCGAAGAGACCATGAGGATAAAATCAGAGAGATTAGAGCCCACACAGAAGCATACCGACAATCCTTCTTTCCACGAACAATACGAGACTGGTATGGAAGGGAGAACCGATAGAGGTACTCAGGGTACCCTCCGCCACACACCGTCAGGTGGCTTGCTGAGAATGTATCTAGATGTAGATGTAGAATGACAAATATATGTAGAATATGAAAATGGTAACTATGGCATGCCCGATATTTACATAATTTGTAGATGCCATGTGCATTAATTATACAGAGGGGTCAAAAAAATGTATCCACTTTTTAAAAGTTCAAAACTGGCAAACTAATTGACAGAGTTGTCTCATCTTTGGCAGCCTAACAGTTTGTAGTTCCGGAAATCGAAACACAAGCGTTGTATTGCGTTGTTTTGTTTCGTCAGATGACAGTCACCAGATAGTTAGTTCAAAAATGGTTCAAATGGCTCTGAGCACTATGGGACTTAACTGCTGTGGTCATTAGTCCCCTAGAACTTAGAACTACTTAAACCTAACTAACCTAAGGACGTCACACACATCCATGCCCGAAGCAGGATTCAAACCTGCGACCGTAGCAATCGCACGGGTCCGGACTGCGCGCCTAGAACCGCGAGACCATCGCGGCCGGCCAGATAGTTAGTGCTTTGTTCTTAGTTGCACCTAGTTACTCGAGTAAACATGGCTGGCGCAAGGTTTACATTCATAGAGAGGGTTAGTTGGTTGGTTCTGAGCCCTATGGGACTTAAATTCTGAGGTCATCAGTTCCCTAGAACTTAGAACTACTTGAACCTAACTAACCTAACGACAGCACACTACACCCTGTCATCACGAGGCATAGAAAATCCCTGACCCCACCGGGAATCGAACCCGGGAACCCGGTCGTGGGAAGCGAGAGCGCTACTGCATCAAAGAAAGAAAGTCGGTTTTGAAGTTGTATTTTAAGTACGAGAACATTAATGAGGGTCAACTGCAATGGCGAAATGAGTATCAAACAGAGCCACCGACACATTTAACGATACGTCGCATTCGTCGCAAATTCGAGCCGAAGGCTGTGTTAAAGATGTTACTGTTACAGGTCGTCCAGATCGTTGTTTGTGTACAGGTCCAGCTAACTCACGTCGTTTGTTACAACAATTCACTCGCTCACCCCAGAAGTCTGTGAGACAGTGCGCCCGTGAAACTGGAGTGAGTCACTCAAGTGTTCGGCGAATTTGAAGACAGCAAAGTGGAAGTGCTACACCCCACGAGTGCTATACGCAATGAGCGATGACGACCCAGATGTGGATGTTAATTGTGACCATTTCAAACACCTACCTTGATATCTTCAAGTTGGACTTTGAGCTACACTTTCATCAACAATGACACAACTCCGTCAACTAGTTTGCAAGTTACCGACTTTTAAATTGTGGATACATTTTTGGGACCCCTCTGTATTTTCAGGTATACACTTATTATTGATTTAGAGATGCCTTTCTAGTGCTGTCCCTTTCGCCCGGATGACATCAGTGACAAATTGCGACGTAGGCTAAAAAATATCAATAGATTAAGATAGCCTCTCATCTCACGAAGACTGCCGTAATTTATTTTGCTGTTAGCTGGACTTTGTGGTCACACAAACAGCTGCAGTCCTGTCGAATGTCGCTTGAGGCATTCAGTCACAGTTTACGAACGATACCGCCGTGTAGTGTTTTGCAGATGTTGAAAAATCATTATACTAACCTTGTGTATATTATAAAATGACTCATCACTCAACAACAGTTCCAATAGTGATCCAAATTATAATAATTAACCCCTTTATCCGCCACAATTGATTTCACATTAATATACACGCATGTTCAGGTTTATCCGCCAACAACAGATCACGGTGTGACATGTTATGAAATGATAGAAATACAGAGCTACAGCTAATTTTGGGATTCAGCAAATAATCATAAGTACTCACAATGGTTACATTTTCCATAACGTAGATGGATAATTAGTGATTTCAAGCATTCCCGAAATTGTCCATGTTAAGGATCAAACCAAATTGTTGGATTGTGATAATCTAATTAAGTACACGCAAACATGTTTGTCAGAAGTTTAAAAAGCATGACCTCTGAATGAACCAGAGCTAGATAAACGCAGAAAAACAAACCGTGAATCAGACGCTATTGTGAACGGGGTAAAATGGGTAAAAATTACCTAACGTCGAGGACAAGTATTATTTGTACACGGAAAGATGACATCCAAATACTGATACCGTAATATGTATCAGGAACATCGAGAATCGAAGAAATGTGGGAAACAGCTTACCAGTTAACACGCCACGGAATTCGTTAGACAGAAGCTGTATAAAACTGATACAAGTAAATTAAAAATCCTGTATGATGTTCATAAATCCGCCATATTTCTAATAACGACCCATTTTGTTATGAGAACCTAAGAATATAATCTGATTCTTAACTTGAATAATTCACGTTTGCTAGTACTCCGTAATTGTCCACTTTCATTAATAAAATATTGCCATTGTGAGAATGTGTCATTGTTTTGTTCAGTTCCTAAACTATCCATGGGTCTGTATTTCTACCATTCAATAAAATGTCACACAGTGATTTGTATTCTTGGAACATAATCCGGATGCAACCATACTGACGTTAACCCGGTAGTTGCGAATAAACTAACGTCGTAGAGCTATGTGACATTTGGAAACACCTCATCACTTCTTTAATGGCTGTAATATTTATGACAATGTAAATAGTTATTGAGTGCTGAAGGTTTTTTTTATCTTTTTATTTCATTCGCAGTGCCCCTGACCTGCGTTTGTCCTCCAAAAATCTAGTTTGCATTACTCTAGGCTCTTTCACCATTGCTGGACAGAGTGGCCGAGCGGTTCTAGGCGCTACAGTCTGGAACCGCGCCACCGCTGCGGTCGCAGGTTCGAATCCTGCCTCGGGCATGGACGTGTGTGATGCCCTTAGGTTAGTTAGGTTTAAGTAGCTCTAAGTTCTAGGGGACTGATGACCTCAGACGTTAAGTCCCATAGTGTTCAGAGCCCTTTCAACCATTTTTTTTCTTTCAACATTCGTTGGTGAGAGACGATGGCAAACATAGTTTTGCAGTGGCGCTGGAGATTGTTGGGTGCTAGCTTTATTCCATATATACTTTCTTTACAAGAGGCTTCATCCGTCACCGCCTTGAATAATGCCTTGTGGGAATGTAGGGTGCACTGCGCTTATACACTGTTGCCCGCCTGCCGTCTGTTACAATCACCAACAATCGACAGCAACCTCTTTCACTGACACGCTGTTACCCCAAGAAACTGCTCGTAATGCCAGCAGTTTACCATAATCAAGGTTTCCACAGTGTGCTGTAGAAACAGAGGTTAGGCAAAAGCCCTGTGTCTGCGCGGCATAAATGTAAATAGGTCGGAGTCAAACGCCCATCGTCTTGTTGCACAGATAACTGGATCTTGCTGCACAGATACCGAGCGCCTAACACATCCAAAGCATCTTCTGATTTCAGATAACTCCCTGTAATATTTCTGGGCTCAGATTTGCCGGACTTTCTTTCACATCGAAAAAAGAAAATAGTTTTAATGTCAACTGCTCCGTGTCAGAATCGCCTTCACAAAAATTAAATCTTGATATCTTCACAACACCCATCTAAAGCAAAATTATAACTGATTAACTCATTTCTGACTATGAAGGGCAAAACTACACGCACATTGTCATGAGCTGGATGACTCACAGCCTTTGCTCACATACTGGCCTGCAAAATAGCGTTCCATGTGTACAAACCTCGCTGCTGCAATCTCGTGTGGCGTCAGTCAGTCGTTTTCCGTCATTAGTTGTGAAGGAGAGAGTTCGCGATAGAAGTAACGGTGCCTTGAAACTTTGAGGATTACAGTGACCGACAAATTTTTAATCTGAATGTTCTTCAGAGACTAATGCACCATCAGAGCGAGAATCGATAGCGCTCCCTTAATGAGTTACGCTGTCTGATTAATGAACGGAACCAGAATATTCTTCCGCAGAGCGCAAGTTACCCTGCGCCAAACCGATAATTCAAGAAGAGGACAGATTTCATTCTAAAGCCGTTTCACTCTCCTTATTGCTCTGAATTTTCGGTTGTTAATATGCTTCGTTTATCCCCATCAGTCGACTGAATGATTTTCTCTTCTTCAAACAAATTTTCTTTAAGTGAAAATGAATACACGATACTAACAATAAACAGTCTGTTAAGCTGTCGTTACTTATACAATATATTAGCTGCCTACCAAAGCCAACTGTGTCTCTTACCACATGAGTAATATGTTGTTTGGTGTCTCACGTGAAATGATACGACCGCACTGAATGGAAAACTATTACGTTCGTACCGTAGCCTTAAAAGACAAAAATAAAACACGCATTTGCGTATTTTGATGAGCCTTCTTTCTGCTGCTCCGCTAATAAGGCTACCCCCTAAATTTTTACCCGCCACACTTCACTCTATTTTCAAATGAACAATTCAATGGTACGTCACGATCCGTTGCTCCAGTAAAATTTTCCTGTAGTACCTTTTCTCCCCAATTAAATTGAGTATATCCCCTAAGTTATTCCATTTATCCATATGATCTTTAACGTCATTCTGCAGCATCAAATTTCAAAAGACTGTGTTCTCTTCTTGGTGGAACTTTTTATTGTCCTAATTTTATTTCCTTAAAAGACTACTCTTGAGACAGATACCTTCAAAAGCGAATTCCTAATTTTAAATTTATTTCGATCTTACAAAATTCATCTGTCTCAGGATTAATTTTCGCTATTGTCTGTTTTCATTTAATTTTCTCTCTACTTCCACCATCACCTTCACTTCGCTGCCCAAATAATAAAATTCATTTACTAAAATTAGCATCTCATTTTCTAGTCACATTACGTCAAAATTGTCTGACATTCATAGACATTCCATTGGCCTTGTTCTACTTCCGTTAATGTTCATTCTGTAACTCCTTTTCAAGTCACTATCGCTTTCATTCAACAACTCTTCCAAGTATTTTACAATATGATCTACGTTTCTAAAAGTATTTATTTATTCTCTCAGAAATTATATTTCCTTTCAGAACTTTAGCTTAGTTTCCCTTGCCACCTGCTCCACCAATACACTGAATAACAAGACAGGTAAGATATTAACTTCCCTGACTACTTTCTCAAGCCTTGCTTACTTCTAATGTCCAGTGACAACTAAATTAAAGACAATCACACTCTATCTCTCAAAACGCAATAAGGCACAAATAAGAGTCAGCACTCCATGAGAACAAAGTAATACATACAAAAAAATTCTGTCTTCGGACTTTACAATACAGTGAACGTTCACTTTTAATTAAATCAGCCTCTACTTCTACTAACCACTCCGTCCACCAATTACGCAACAGCATATCAACAACGTGCAAGCCAAATACCCCTCTCGCCGTGTGAAATACACTCCTGGAAATTGAAATAAGAACACCGTGAATTCATTGTCCCAGGAAGGGGAAACTTCATTGACACATTCCTGGGTTCAGATACATCACATGATCACACTGACAGAACCACAGGCACATAGACACAGGCAACATAGCATGCACAATGTCGGCACTAGTACAGTGTATATCCACCTTTCGCAGCAATGCAGGCTGCTATTCTCCCACGGAGACGATCGTAGAGATGCTGGATGTAGTCCTGTGGAACCTCTTGCCATGCCATTTCCAACTGGCGCCTCAGTTGGACCAGCGTTCGTGCTGGACGTGCAGACCGCGTGAGACGACGCTTCATCCAGTCCCAAACATGCTCAATGGGTGGCACGGGATACATGCGGACGTGCATTGTCCTGTTGGAACAGCAAGTTCCCTTGCCGGTCTAGGAATGGTAGAACGATGGGTTCGATGACGGTTTGGATGTACCGTGCACTATTCAGTGTCCCCTCGACGATCACCAGAAGTGTAAGGCCAGTGTAGGAGATCGCTCCCCACACCATGATGCCGGGTGTTGGCCCTGTGTGCTTCGGTCGTATGCAGTCCTGATTGTGGCGCTCACCTGCACGGCGCCAAACACGCATATGACCATCATTGGCACCAAGGCAGAAGCGACTCTCATCGCTGAAGACGACACGTCTCCATTCGTCCCTCCATTCACGCCTGTCGTGACACCACTGGAGGCGGGCTGCACGATGTTGGGGCGTGAGCGGAAGACGGCCTAACGGTGTACGGGACCGTAGCCCAGCTTCATGGAGACGGTTGCGAATGGTCCTCGCCGATACCCCAGGAGCAACAGTATCCCTAATTTGCTGGGAAGTGGCGGTGCGGTCCCCTACGGCACTGCGTAGGATCCTAAGGTCTTGGCGTGCATCCGTGAGTCGCTGCGGTCCGGTCCCAGGTCGACGGGCACGTGCACCTTCCGCCGACCACTGGCGACAACATCGATGTACTGTGGAGACCTCACGCCCCACGTGTTGAGCAATTCGACGGTACGTCCACCTGGCCTCCCGCATGCCCACTATACGCCCTCGCTCAAAGTTCGTCAACTGCACATACGGTTCACGTCCACGCTGTCGCGGCATGCTACCAGTGTTAAAGACTGCGATGGAGCTCCGTATGCCACGGCAAACTGGCTGACACTGACGGCGGCGGTGCACAAATGGTGCGCAGCTAGCGCCATTCGACGGCCAACACCGCGGTTGCTGGTGTGTCCGCAGTGCCGTGCGTGTGATCATTGCTTATAGAGTCCTCTCGCAGTGTCCGGAGCAAGTATGGTGGGTCTGACACAAATGTGTCAATGTGTTCTTTTTTCCATTTCCAGGAGTGTATAACTGCCAATAACTATTACATTGTTGCTCTAAAACCACATTGCCTCTCTCTGTTGCTGTTCATTAGACCCAGTTCATACAAGTCAGATTTGGACCAGCTGACACAACGCACTGCCGTCCATTAAGTGCTCCCTTCCTCTTGCAGAAATAGAAGCCCTTGCCTTCCTATCTCCTGTACACGCCGTCCTCTTCTGAACGGGAAAGACACTGACAGTTCAGCTGGTCTGCCGTGTCCACACCGCCCTGACGCTCCACGTCATCCGTTAGTGATTTCAAACATTCGAACACTATATCCTTCCAGGTCACTGCTGACTTTCTTCCATTTAGACCTCTACCGAGTCACCGCTCACTTCCTTCCATTTAGACCTCTACCGAGTGACTCATTGCGTGGAACGCGTCAGTTTGTAGGATATGTATACATGATTACTTTTAACATTAATGAACTTATTATTTTTCAGACCTACTCATGCAACTACACTTCAAAACAATGTTTATTTTTTCGACGTTGCCACTTTTTGAATAGAAACTCGTCCAAGAAATAGAAGGTATTGTTAGGGGAACTGAATTAAGGCTAGATCTAAGACTTGCTTTTCTACGTATCAAACATTTTATATTACTGGCAAATGTTTTTTGTGGCCATATATTGAACTCCTTTCATATCCATTGACAGATTTGAAAGATTATATTTTCCTCCAGTGGAGCAGTTGTGCACATAAGTGTTCTTATCAAATTGTGATGGATTAATTATGACCAATTTCATTAAAAAATGTATTTACTGTGATGGTGCAGTTGAAAGGCTTACCCCTTTAAAGAGAAACCTACATGTCAACTGTGGGTGAATCCCACATATTATTTCTATCACTAGTTTTTGAGAAGCCAGTACTTTCTTTCTCAGTGAAGAATTACGCTGTAAAGTAACTTCGTGAGAAATTACTGAGTGAAAATATGCAAAATAGGTAAGGGGGTTGATTAGTTTTTTTCAAAGACTAACAACTATATGGGAACAAAAGTCTTGAGAAGCCAAGAAATATAATCTGTTCAAGTCAAGTTTTGATCAAAATCACACCCAAAAATTTGAAACATGAGATTTTCAATCTGCAGCGGAGTGTGAGCTGATATGAAACTTCGTGATAGATGAAAACTGTTTAGTGGACCGAGACTCGAACTCGGGACCTGTGCCTTTCGTGGGCAACTGCTCTATCAACTGAGCTACCCAAGCAAGACTCAGAAACCCTCCTCAGAGCTTCAATCCTGCCAGTACCGAGTTCGATTCTCGGTCTGGTACACATTTTACTGTGTCAAGAAATCACATTCTACCCTATTTACTAACTTCTAATCATGTGCTACATCAGTTCTAGGTAGAACTATTTGTTGTACAGATCTGAATATAATTAGTTTTCTCAAAATAAAAGGTGAGTCAATTTTCAGAGAACCACTTAGTAACTCTTTCAAAACATCATAGCAATCTCTTCGGTGGCCTTCCATCTAATTAGATATATTATAATATTACTATTGTCCGCAAATGTACCAATTCTCATTATTGAATGTTAAGTGAAAGATCATTCACATACATTATGAGTAGGAGTATCTGTGTGACTCCATTTGACGTTTCACCCCAGTCATTAAAATTTTCTACCCTCCCAATACCATTTGAATTATTCATCACAACATTTTCCATTCTGTTCGTTAAGTGTTGTCAAAGTAGCTGTGTGTAAAACCATCGAGTCCTTTGAGCATGAGGTTTTCTGAGAGTGCAACATGATCTACGCCTTGCAAAGTTCACAAAAAATTTCATCAGTTTATATTCAGTTACTTACAGTTGTTAGACATGATGGGCGATCGGGTTACCCTTCTGGAATCCAAACTGTGATATGCTAAGTAAACTGTCTCCATTTAAATCTAAGGTTACTCTTGAGTACATTAGTTTTTCGAATAACAGGGAAAAGATATCACTAAGAGAACTGTACGATAATTATTGAAGTCTTCCTTGGCACCCTTCTTTTTAAGAGATTTGCCAACTTGATATATTAATCTTTCTGGAAAAATTCCCTTTTGCCAGTGATGCATTACATATATCACAAAATTATGTCAGAAATTTCGTCAATACTATATGAGCTTTATATTTTTACAATTCTGTTAATTTCAGTGAAGGACCTTGGAGCTTCTAACTGCTGAAAGTTCTGTGCAGTGAAATCTCTTTCCCTTGCTTCAACAAACTAAACTGTTTAATCCTGATTTCGTTGCTAAATTTAGAAATTAATTGTTAGACGTACTCACTGGTAAGTTATTAGTCACAATAATATTATTTAATTTAGTTATTGTTGTGTCGTGTACATTCGCTCTCCTGTCCCCTGTTTGACACTATTCCATACCATTTTAATAATTCAAATGTGTGTGAAATCTTATGGGACTTAACTGATAAGGTCATCAGTCTCTAAGCCTGCACACTACTTGATCTACATTATCCTAAAGCCAAACACACACACCCATGCCCGAGGGAGGACTCGAACCTCCGCCGGAACCAACATTTTTTGTAGTATGCAAGTAATGTCCGATCTCGACTCTGGCGGCGGACTCATGAAAAGTACCGTTTCAAATGGCTCATCGATTCGATTATCCTTCCACTTGAATTCTTGTCTCATCGTCCACCAGCTACCAAAAGGAGGATCCAGCATACTGGAGTGCAATAAAGATCACATATGTTGTGGGAACATTAACTAAGCTACACGTCTTACAACTTTTCTTGCCGTTATGAAGATGCCGTTCCACTGTTATGAACAATAACGTTAGAATACATAAGTGTCATATTTTACCTAGATGTCTACATTTTGTAAAAGACAGTAGTTTAGTGGTTTCCTTGATAATGGCAACATGTAGTACCATGCATTCTACGTCTATAAATTATTTGACATGGAAACTGGTTAAAGATGCAGAAATACTGCCACATTGTTTTGTAGACGATCAAATTGCCGAATTCATTGTTACTGTACCAGGCAGAACTCAATTCGTCTGCCACATTACTTGCTATAAAACAGAAACTGGAGAGACTTTTATTATGTATTCATATCAATGGCTGGCAGAAACATAGCCTTACAAGCTGTATTATCTAACCACCATGCCGCACCAATGGCTGTGGGTGTTGCAAATAAATACCTGCGGTTACACGTCAAATCTCTAATTATTTATCACATGCCAAACATGATTAGCAATTATGTGGTGCGTTACGAAACAACATGGGATTTAGTCGTTAGTCTGGGATCCGCAACAAGTTAGATTAACGGATGTGAGATACAATTATTAGCCACCTATCTTAAATATATGTTCCCTTAAATAAAATACTTAGTAGAGTGCCATAAGAGGAAATCATCAAATGCAATGGTTATGTTCATTTTACGAACAAATTGTCACATTTACCGTAAGAGGATGAAAGGAAATAGATATTTAGTAACAACTTATCTGCAGCCTTTTCCTCTCGACAGCATCAGGCACTGAACTTGACTCCGCTATCAGCTCTTTTCTGCGTCGTCGTCAATGACACCGTCATAGATGGGACATTATCACAGGACCAGAAGAGAGGTGGAGTCATGGTAAAATCTTAACGTTCAACTCTTTATACACCTGACGATTTTGTCGTATTTAATACATGTTGGGTTCTTTTTGCTACTGCAAATTATATGTTTTTGGTTAATATAGGTTATCGATATAATTTTGTATAGGAGACTGAATGGGTGCATTGAGCAGCGACGTACATGAGCCGTGCAGTTAACAAATTTCGTAGAGTGTTTAGAGAGTCCGCAAGTGTGTCATCTAGCAATGGAATGATCCAGCAAGGCATATTGAAAACTACTCTGAAATTTTTCACACAGAAAAAACAAATCGAAATAGTTGCTAAGTCAAAATTTTAGCTGCTAATGCGCACTGCAGTTGTTTCTTTTTTAATTTATAGTTACTTATTTTTGCCGCAAGAAGAACCGTCCGTAACAACGGTTGGAATATCATGACCTAAAGAAGCGATACATAGAAAAGAGAGAGTCCAGGCCACCACGGAACTGTCAGTGTGGATATGGAGGGTATTTCGTCGTAACCGCTGTTGAGGGAGTCCAGAGCTTGAGTAGTTTAAGTGGACGTATATTTCGATAGATATAGAGATAACACCATGTTCGTCAGAAGCCAACACCAACAACGATAGTTCACGTATACATGCCGACGTCGCATCTTGAAGATGAATAATAGAGGAAGTATACAAGGATATTGAAAGAGCAATGCACTATATTAAGGAAGATGAAAATGTAATAGCCATGGGGGATTGGAATACAGGTTGAAGGAGAATATTGGCTTGGGACATGGAATAAGAGAGGAGAAATATCAGTTGAGTTCTGTAATAAACTTCAGCTAGTAATAGCGAACAGTTGTTGAAGAATCACAAGAGGAGGGGATGTACTTGGAAAATACAAAGTGATACCGAAAGGTTTCATTTAGACTGCATTATGGTTAGACAGAGATTCCGAAATCAGGTACTGGATTGTAAGGCGTACCCAAGAGTAGATGTAGACTTAGATCACAAAGTAGTTGTGAGGAAGAGTAGGCTGAAGTTTAAGAGATTAGTCATGAAGAATCAATATACAAAGAAAAGTGGTACAGAAGTACTAAGGAATGACAAGATACGCTCGACGTTATCTAAGGTCAGCAGTAATGAATACCTCAGCAGGCAGTACAGTTTAAGAGGAGCGGACATCTCTAAAAACGGCAATCACAGAAGTTGGAAAGAAAAGTGCAGGTATGAAGAGGGTAACTGCAGAGAGACCATGGGTAACAGAACAAACACTTCAGTTGACTGATGAAAGGAGGAAGTACAAAAATGTTCCGAGAAACTCAGGAATACAGAAGTACAAGTCGCTGAAGAGTTAAGTAAAGGAGAAGAGCAGGGAAGCTAGGACGAAACGGCTGCATGGAAAATGTGAAGAGATTGAAAAAGATATCATAGTCTGAAGGACTGACTAAGAATATAGGAAAGCTAAAACAACCGTAGGCGAAATTAAAAGCAAGGGCTGTAATACTAAGAGGGCAACAGGGATTCAACTGTTAAATGCAGAGGAGAGAGAGGATTAGTGGAAAGAGTACACTGAAGACCTCTATAGGGCAGAATGTTCGTCTGATGTGATAGAGAAAGAAACAGGAGTCGATTTAGAAGAGATAGGGGATCCAGTAGTAGAATTAAAAGAGCTTTGGAGGACTTACGATCAAATAAGGCAGAAGGAATACAACATTTCATTAGAAATTCTAAAATTAATGAAGGAAGTTACTTCAAAACGAATATTCACGTAGTTATTTATTTATTTAACCTGATCAGATTAGGGCCGTCAGGCCCTCTCTTACATCGGACCAGTGTTCCACACATGCAGCATTTCACACATCAGAGTTACATCATGACCATAGTTTAAATGAGAATATTAGCTTACTCTAGTGACAATATGAATAAAGAGTAGTGACTAAGACCTAATAAAGTAAATTCGGCAGTATTTTTACAACAGGTGCTATACATACAGATTATGATAAAAGCAATAATAATAGCAGTAAAAAAATGTAATGATAAACATGACTAAGAACTAATAAATTAAATGCTGGCAGTATTTTTACAGCAGGTGCTATACATACAGATTATGATAAAAACAATAATAAGCAATAATAATAACAGTAAAAAAATCAAATAATAATGACAAACATTAGAAGGATTGGCAATAGTAATGAAGGTTTGTGCAGATGTGTGTGAAGTAGATGTTTACTAGTTTAGCGTGTTTTGGGGAATGGAGATTTAAGGAGGGGGAAAGAGGGAAGTAATGAGGTGAAGTGCATTCTTGTACAGAGGAAGGCATTACTGTTGCTTAAGTAGATACGTCATTAACTGTTTTTTGAAGCTGGACATGCTTTTAAGTTCTCTAACATAACGACGGAAGTTATTCCAGAGTCGGGTTCCCGCTACTGTAAAGGACTTGGAGAAGGTGACTGAGCGATGCAGTGGAACGGAGAGGATTTTATTATAATGGGAACGTCGGTTTCTGTCATGTTGTTCCGACATGAGAGTTAGGGACGAGGAGAGATATGAGGGACAGTTTACATTTATAAGGCAGTAGATGAGACAGAGTGTATGGAAATCTCTGCATTTGTCTGCATGCAGCCAGGACAATTTTGCATATGCTGGTGAAATGTGATCAAAAAGTCGAACGTCACAAATATATCGGACGCAGGCATTCATGACCAGTTCTAGATGTCGAGAATTTTCCTGAGAGAGGTCTTGTAGGATAATATCGCTGTAGTCAATGATTGGGAGTATAAGCGTTTCTACTAATTTCTTTTTCAGATCGAAAGGGAAGAGCTTTTTATATTTTTGTAGGACAAGAAGGGATGCTGATGCTTTTTTGCACACTGCTGTTACGTGCTCTGTACAATTTAGATTTTCATCTATTATTACTCCCAAACCCTTTGCTGAGGGAGAGAAGTTAATATTTGTTCCATTTAGGATAAGAGGTGGTACGGATTCCCGATGTTTTGGGCTAATGAGCTTAGAGTGACCAACAAGTACCGCTTGGGTTTTAGATGGGTTTAGTCTTAGATCTATGTCCTGTGCCCATTTTGACAGTGCATCTAGGTCAGTATTGAAATTTTCAATAGCTTTCTTGAGATTGCTTGGTTTCGCACTTAGATACAACTGAAGGTCATCAGCATACATATGGTATTTGCAATAGGTCAGAACCGATGACACATCGTTGACATACAGAGAGAAGAGTATAGGACCTAATACTGAGCCTTCGGGAACGCCTGACACTACCTGCCGCCATTGTGATTTTATATTCCCTGATAGGACGCGTTGCTGACGAGACGTCATGTAAGAGCGAAACCATTGCACAGCACTTCGTGAGAAATTTAGACCGCTAAGTTTGGCCAGTAAGATGTCGAAGTCGACAGTATCAAATGCTTTGCTGAAATCTAAGAAGCAAATGATAGTCGCTTCTTGTCTGTCCATGGCAAGTTTCAGGTCATCTGTCGCCTTTATCAGAGCAGATGTTGTGCTTCGATGTTTACGGAAACCTCATTGGTATTCGTCTAATAGGTTGTTAGTAGTGAGGTAGATGGTGAGCTGGTCATGAACTATATATTCTAAGGCCTTTGATAGTGTAGGAAGAAGGCAGATGGGCCGGTAGTCAGAGGGTGCTGTGGCTATGTCCTTTTTAGGCAGTGTCTTAATTTGTCCCAATTTCCAGGCCTCAGGGAAAACACTTGTGATTAATGAATCGTTGAAAATGTCTGTTATAGAGGGCACTAGTTGGTCAATAATAAGTTTTACCATCTGGATAGTGATACCATCATGTCCAGTAGATGCTGATCTAATCCGCATTATGGCTTTCTTGACAGTACTGCAAGTGACGTGCTGCAGACAGAATTTTTCTTTGCTACAGTCGTTCAACCCCATGAATTAATCAATGATTCTCTGTTGTTTTTTTTTTTTTTTTGCGGTACAATTTTGGTTGTAGGTAACGTGAAGAAACGGTTTAGTTCTTCAGCTGGGACCATGTGATTTTCTGCAACTTTTTTTTTGCCTAAACCGAGACTACGAAGATTTTTCCACAGGATAGCTGGTCTACATCTATTGTCAGCTAATGTACAGGCATATCTGAGCTTAGCGTTTCTCACCGCTTGACTTACTTTGTTTCGTTTTTGTGCTTGTATACAGCATGATTTTCAGGTGTAGGGCGTATCTTGTATGCTTGATGTGCTGCATCTATGAGATTCATGAGCTGTTTTAGTTCATCAGTCAGCCAGGATGCTGGTTGCCTTTTTACTTTTCTGGTCTTTATTGTAGCATATTTGTCATACAGTTGAGTAATTTTGTTAGTGAAATCCTGGAATTTGTCGTTTATGTCCATGAGGGGAGTAGAGGTCATCTCCCAAACTATTTCTTGTGCCTTAGTTTCGAGTTCAGGCAAATTTTATGCGTTTGAGGTCTCGGTATGTAGACAGTTTTTGTTTCTTTCTAGGACATTCTAGTGAATATGTCATGGAAATGATGTCATGGACAGACATGTCAGGCGCAGACATTTGAGAGGTGCGGATTATTCTGTTCGGAGATTTCGTTGCGAATATATCAATGAAAGTGTGACTGGTAGTCGTGTGATGAGTAGGTGCCAGCTGAAGTAGCGTCATATTTGGGGAAGAAAGCATCCTCTTAAATTTCCCAATGGAAGGACTATTGCACAGAAAATTAATGTTAGTGTCACCTGCTATAATTACATGTTCATGTGACGATTCGAGACTAGAGAGGGCAGTTTCGAAGCAGGCGAACCCACCTACTTTAGGAGGTTTGTAAAGGACACATATTAAGCACTTTCTGTTAAGTGATTTGATCTCTATGAACATATATTCCACTTGTTTATCTACATTGTTGTCGGATGTGTGTAGTACTGTAGGTGACAAATCAGAGCGTATGTAAGCCCCTACTCCGCTCCCTCATCTGTTGCATCTGTCGTGCCTGAGAAAGATATAGCCATCTAGGTTTACGGAAGTTGTAGGAATACTTGGTTTGAGCCAAGTCTCTGACAAAAGTATTACGTGTATATCAGCAGTTTGAAATATGTATTTGAACTCGTCGAAGTGAGCTGGCAGAGTCTGGACGTTTGCATGTAGAATATGCAACTTGGTTCGTTCAGGTGTTGATTGCCCGAGGAGGTTGCCGACCGATGTTTGCGGGTCGTGGTTGGCGGTGACTAGAGGGTCTGGCATGAGGAATACGGAAGGCGTGTGAAGGAGGGGGGTGAGGAACTGTCCTCCCAGTTCTGTGCAGTAAAAGCGGCCGGGAAGGGGAGGGGGTAGGTTCCCGGGGAGGCAACGGGATCTGCGGCCAAGGTCAGCAAGGTCTGCAACGGTTCTGGAAGCAGTCGTGGGCTGGCAGGGGAAGGAATTTCGCTAAACACAACGGGAGTAATCTGCACGTTACGACAGAGTGTGATATTAATTTCACTTATGAGGATTACAACTAAAGTATGATGGTGGGTTGCTAATTAAGCAATGGAAGTGAGACTACCTTATGTAATAATTAACAAAACTACATGAGAAAAACAATTAAAGATGAAAATAGTTATGTGGAGAAATGAAAAGTAGATAATACAAATAATAACAAAAATTACACGAGAAAAAATAATTAGACATAAAAAATAGTTATGTAGAGAAACGAATAATTTGATAATACATTAGTTAAGATATAGTTGACAGTGTAAACAGTATAAACATACAGGTTACTGGCAGCAAGATTAGACGTGATTTAGCTTCTAATGCACAGGCTTTCAAGTTCATTAACACTGCAAATTGTTTTCTTTCCGTTACCAGTCTTAACCATTAACCTGCCGTCATTTGTCCATACGTTCTGTAGCCCAAATTTCGAAATCGCGCTCTTCAAAATTTTTAGTGTTTCAGAGGTCAGATCCTCGCGTACTGTCAGACCCGACTTCACGAGATTCTTCTTTGCTCTGAAAATTTCAGATCTTTTCCAATACGACATAAACTTCACTATTATAGGTCTTGGTTTTGAAGATCCTGGCGACTTACGACCCACTCTAGTTATGTAGAATGTATGACTCTGATGACGATGACATACCGTCTGACTGTCGAACAAGTATCATTCAAACAATTCAGAAGACTACAAGAGCTGACAAGTACGAGATTTATCGTAGTCAGCTTAACAGCTCACTCATCCAAGTTACTGACAAAAACAAAATACAGAATATTGTAAAAGATAATCGAGGATATGTTAGATGACGATCACTTTTGTTTTGACAAAGATAAAGGCAACAGAGAGGCAAGTGTCGCGTTATGATTGATAGTGAATGCAGCATTAAAGAAAAATCAAGATATATTCATAGGATTTGTCGACCTTGAAAAAGCGTTCAACTGTTTAAAACGGTGTAAGGTGTTTAAAATTCTGAGAAAAATATGGGTAAGCTATATTGAGAGATGGATAATATATATTATGTACAAGAGTCAAGAGGAAGTAATAAAAGAAGACGACCAAGAACGGACTGCTCGGATTAAAAAAGGTGTAAGGTAGGAATTTAGTCTTCCGCTCCTACTGTTCAATCTGTACATCAACGAAGCAATGATGGCAGTAAAAGATAGGTTCAGGAGTAGAATTGAAATTCAAGATGGAAGGATATCAAAGATATGATTCGCTGATGACATTGCTTTACTGAGTGAAAGTGAAGAAGAATTACATGATCAGCTGAATCGAATGAACAGTCTGTTGAGTACAGAATGTGAATTAAGAGTAAATCGAAAGTAATGAGACGTAGCAGAAATAGTAACAGCGAGGAGCTTAACATCAGCAGTGATAGTGATGAAATAGATGATGTTAAGGAATTCTACTACCTAGGCAGCAAAATAACCAGTGATGGTCAGAGCAATGAGGACATCAAAAGCAGAGTAGTATGGGACATTCCTGGCCACGAGGAGTCTGCTAGCATCAAACATAGACCTTCATTTGAGTAACAAATTTCTGAGAATGTATCTCTGGAGCATGGCATTGTGTGGTATTGAAACATGGTCTCCGGGAAAACCGGAACAGAAGAGAATGGAAGCATTTGATAAGTGGTGCTACAGACGAATGTTGAAAATTAGGTTCGCTGATAAAATAAGGAATGAGGAGGTTATGCGCAGAACTGGAAAGGAAAAGGATATATGGAAAACAATGACAAGCAGGAGGGACAGGATGAGAGGACATCTATTAAGACATCAGGGAATGACTTTCACAGTACTAGAGGGAGCCGTAGACGGAAAAATCTGTAGAGGAAGGGAGAGATTGGGAACCTAGGTTGCAAGTGTTTGTTGTGAAGAGGTTGGCACAGGAAAGGAATTCCTGTCAGGTCGTATCAAACCAGTCAGAAGACTGATGACTCAAAGTAAAAAACACTGCTAGCAACACTTGTCATAATATATATCCCTTGTTTGTAGAGCCAGCACATGCCTATTTGATTCATTTTCAGTGCCGAATCCAGTCCTCTCCATTGTGATCTTCTGGGAAGAGCCCTGGACAATAAATGTACTCCTTGATTTTTTTAGAAGAACCCTGCCCAGTAGATGAACTACGAGTACTCAGAGTATATTCTCTTTCATCAGACAGTTCATCTGCTTCGGACTCCAACGTAAATTCAATGGTCATCCGTGTCTTGCCAGTCAGTTGCCATGTCCAGATGCTTCGTTTGATACTCTGCTCCTACCATGTCCTGTGTTCCGATTTTGCTTCGGTGTTAATATCCTTTGAATCCACTGACTGATGTTTATAAGGAGACCCTGTGGTCGTCTGAGGAGAACTAGTGCAGCATCATCTGGAATCTATTTGCCTTGTAATTTTTGGAAGAACTTTGATGGCAGTTTCCATGATAAACCAGGATCTTGGAGTATGAGGAATAACACTTCCTTCAAAGTCCAGCGTTTCAAAAAAGGCATCCCAGGCTGTCGCAAATCAAGGCGCCAGCACGTCCTAACAAGACGTGTTACATTGTTAGCGCACTTCGCAGTCCGTGAACAACGAAACTATTCGTGTCACTGCAGTCCTAAAGAACCATGACTGTGCTCTAGATTAAATGTCCATCGCGTGATGGTACCACCAACCGAACAGAAAAACATGACCTCCCCCAATTAAGGTAGCTTCCCAAATTAGGGGAAATTCCCCTAATATCAGACGCGATAACAGAACCGACTGACAGTTTGCTGGGCGGCGGTATTTATACCGGCCACGAGGACCATTAATGGCCGACCTATTCACTTGGTGAAACAAGAAGCGAGCGCAGGGAAACGGCGACACTTTGTTCTCTATCAGTATATCTAGGTCCCATTGTCTCCTGCGAGCCGGATACCAGACAATATTCTATGATCGATGTATTAAATCGATTTCTAATTAAAGACCACAACAACATTGGATAAAACACCATAAAATTGGAAATATTTGATTCATGATTTGTACTAATACACTACTGGCCATTAAAATTACTACACGATGAATGTTACGTGCCACAGATGAGAAATTTAACCGACAGGGAGAAGATGCTGTTATTTGCAAGTGATTTGCTTTTCAGAGCATTCACACAAGCCTATCGCCGGTGGCCACACTTACAACGTATGGCATGAGGAAAGTTCCCAACCGATCTCTCATACACAAACAGCAGTTGACCGGCGTTGCCTCTTGAAACGTTATTGTGATGCCTCGTGTAAGGTGGAGAATTGCGTACCATCACGTTTCCGACTTTGATAATGGTTAGATTGTGGCCTATCGCAATTGCGGTTTACCGCATCGCGACATTGGTGCTCGCGTTGGTCGAGGTCCAATGACTGTTAGCAGAATATGGATCGTTGGGTTCAGGAGGGTAATACGGAACGCCATGTTGGATCCCAACGGCATCGTATCACTAGCAGTCTAGATGACAGGCATCTTATCCGCATGGCTTTAACGGATAGTTTCGATCCCAGAGCCAACAGATGGGGACGTTTGCAAGACAACAACCATCTGCACGAACAGTTGGACGGCGTTTGCAGCGGCGTGGACTATCAGCTCAGAAGCCATGGTCGTGGTTATGCTTGAGGCTCCATCAGAGACATCAGTGCCTGCGATGGCGTACTCAACGACGAACCTGGGTGCACGAATGGCAAGACGTCTTTTTTTTCGGATGAATCCAGGTTCTGTTTACAGCATCATGATGGCCGCATCCGTGTTTGGCGACATCGCGGTGAACGCGCATTGTAAGCGTCTATTTGTCATCGGCATACTGGCGTATCACCCGGCGTGATGGTATAGAGGGCCATTGGTTACTCGTCTTGGTGACCTCCTGTTCGCAATGACGGCACTTTGAACTGTGGAAGTTACATTTCAGATGCCTTACGACCCGTAGCTCTACCCTTCATTCGATCCCTGCAAAACCCTACAATCCAGCAGGATAATGCACCACCGTATGTGGCAGGTCCTGTACGGGACTTTCTGGATACAGAAAATGTTCGACTGCTGCCCTGGACAGCACATTCTGTAAATAGCTCACTAATTCAAAACGTCAAACGTCTGGTCAATGGTGTCCGAGCAACTGGCTCGTCACAATACGCCAGTCACTGCTCCTGATGAACTGTTGTATCGTGTTGAAGCTGCATGGGTAGCTGTATCTGTACACGTATGCAAGCTCTGTTCAACTCAATGCCCAGGCATATCGAGGCCGTTATTGCGGCCAGAGGTGGTCGTTCGGGGTACTGATTTTTCAGGATCTATGCACTCAAATTGCGTTAAAATGTAATCACATGTCAGTTCTAGTATAATATATTTGTCCCCAAAATACCCGTTTATCATCTGCATTTCGTCTTGGTGTAGCTATTTTAATAGCCAGTAGTGTAATTTTAAAAACATCTATAAATTGTTAAACATATACACTGTGCGTCCTTTTGATCTGTGTAAGAGCCATTTAAATGATGCTCAGCGCAGCAGCATGTGGCTGGGAATACCACGGGTTCGGGTTCCATAGCAATGCTGTGTGTTTGTGTGTGTTGGTGGTGGTAGCGTGGAGGGTGGGATGGAAGCAGGAGGTGACATGTGGGCGTCAAACAGAGGGCAGGTAAGCACACACGCACACGCACACACACACACACACACACACACACACACACACACACACACACACACACTGTTTCCGTGACACGGCTGACACACCGCGCCTGCTGCGGTAAACCGCCCAGCGGCTCAAATGAGGTACGACGGCGGCGGCAGGCGACAGCGGGCCTATAAAACAGGCATCGGCTCATCAGCATGCATGAGACCCGCGGCAGTTACATCGCGTAATTGGCCTCATTGCCGCGGGTCGCCATTAGGATGTGTCGCGGCTGAGGGTAGCGTAAACAAGGCAGCTCCTTCGGCAAACACACGCCGGCAGTCTGGAATTCGTGGCTGTCTGAGCGCCGCAGCAGCGGCTGCTCCCTGCTGCTCGGCTTACCCAGTGTCTGCCTTGCCGTCACGGATCCTTTCCCCTTCTCTTAACCAAACATCGGTTTTCCTCAACGGGTCTCTCTGCGGCTGGATGTACTCTACCATCCCCCTCCCCATTCCTCTCTCTCTCTCTCTCTCTCTCTCTCTCTCTCTCTCTCTCCCTCTGTCGGTTTTTCTCTCTGTGGTACTGCATTAATGGAACACACTGCATCTATCGCGATCGATCTCACTCTTGTTTCTGGTGCTCGATGCAGATGTAGCCAGATCGAATGCTCTTGCTGGAAAAGATTACTTAGTGGGAAAGAAGTGTTACGTGGCAAGTCAGAAGCAACTGGAAATTTACAGCTGGAACTAATGCTACAAGAACACTATTTAATCGCAGTGATTATTTCTATATTTGTGACTACTTCACTGGTAAGGATCGCTGATGATATTACGACCCTCAGTGAAAATGAAGAATTATAGGACCTGTTGAATGAAATAAGTAGTCATACGAGCACAGACTATGCATTGAGGCTAAACCGAAAAGAAAAGCAATGAGTACCAGAAATATGATTACCGATAACCTTATCAAATTTGCCGACGACGTGGTATGTAAATTGAAAGAATCGAAGATCTCGCCTATAAACTCTGGTAAATGACGGTCGACGAGAAAGACAAGTTTTCGCATGCCAGACACGAGATATGTTTTATTCATACTAGTTAATAGTTGCAGGACGAATCGAGCAGTGACAGTTATATCACTAATTTCAGACTTTGGCTAACGGTAAGTTTGTCAGCAACTTGTGCATGTGAATGGTGGTATTGGCCGGACTTATAGCGGCGAGTAGTAGTAACGCATGTGGTATTCGTACCAGGAAAATTATTTTCAGCGACCATTTTTACAAATGTTAGGATAATGTGGGTAACTCCGATTCAGATCAAGATAGTTGACTTGTTACTGAAATGAAGGTAAATTTGCTGGTGCAGATAAAAATATATGAGAAGCGTTCAATAAGTAACGCAACATATTTTTATTTTCTGAAATCACGCTCGTTTTATTCAGGATCCCAATATAATATATTTTTTCCCACCCTCTGGGCTAGGAAACCCTATTTTCCCAGTTTTTTTTTTTTTTTTTTTTTTTTTTTTGAAGTTTTCAACACGGCTGAGTGGTCAGCGGCAGTGTACAAAGTAAAATTAACATCAATAGCAGCCTTGGGTTGCAAAAAAAGGAGTCTTTTTACCCAGGTTTGGACACTGTTATGAGTGCACTCATCAGAAATAAAACTCTCAAATTGGCATGTGACGTACTAAATAAAAAATCAAGAGATTAAGCTTTAGTTTGTGCCAGTTTGAGACTTGTATTTCTGTCGAGGGCACTCCCAGCAGTGCCGAAACCTGGGTATAAAGACTACTTTTTTTACGACCGAGTGCTGCTATTGCTGTTAATTTAACCTATTTTTGGACATAATCTCTGCCATTGCGATCGCCTTACGCAACCTCACTAGGAGGGCCTGTAAGCCTATGTGGTAACATTCTGCAGTTGGATGACGGAGCCAACGTCTTGTTACATCAGTAACCTCCAAATCATCCATGTAGTGCTTCCTGCGGAGCGCATCCTTCATTGAGTCAGACAGACGTAAGTCGGAAAGTGCGAGATCCTGGCTGCAGGGTGGACATGGAAGAACAGTCCAATGAAGTTTTGAGAACTCATGTCAGGTCCGCAGACGTGTGTGAGACCTTGAGTTGTCATGGTTACCGTTTTGTTTCCGCTTCGAAGTGATGAACACGCATTCCGTCGCCTGTGACGATGTACGACGAAAAAACCGTCACGATCAGACCCGTCACTCGCAAGCAGTTCCTCACAGATGACCCTTCAGTGCTCTTTATGGCCTTTTGTTGGGCGGCGAGGAATCCAGCTGGCATAAACCTTTGAGCCCCCCAACTGGTGGGCGAGTGTGTCAGTGAATGTAGGACACTTGCCACGTCGGACATTTGCCACGCCGGACATTTGCGACACTTGCTCCTTCGCCAGGTAGCTTGAGTAGCGATCCCTCAGGTAAGGGATGCCCTTCCTCGTACTTCATGTGTCCTCTTTCAAACCGCAGTCTCCACATCTTACTCGATACAATCAATACGTAAGACACCTTCTTCTTCAACATCTTGGCCAAATACAGAGCTTCTTTTTCGAAATCGAAGTACTTATAACTTTTGGGGACGAAAGCCTTACCGAAGATTATGTCAGTATGTAATTAGTTCTACCAAGTATAAATATAGATCCCTCTGTCTGTAGGGTAGCTTCCTTTCACGCTTACTGATTGCGATAGGAACAGTCCATCGGCACAAGAAAGGATGAAACAGTTTGTGAACAATTCAAGGAAAACTTGAGTCTCAACACAAATAGATACTCTATTCATACAATTACAGTTGGCAGTGACTTCAATCTACCGTCCGTATGTAGACTAAAATATATTTTCAGACGCTACTGTAGATAGAAAACACTTCTGTAATTGTTCTAAACGCTTTTTTAAAATTATTTTGAACAATTAGTTCACGAGGCCATTCAAATTGTAATCGGTTACGAAAACACACTTGACCTCTGAGTTACAAATAATCCTGAGTATCACGACGGATACACGGATTAGTGAACACACAGTCGAGCAAGGCACAATTCTGTAACAAAGAAATTCACCAAAACTAAAGGCGAAATATATCTATATCTAAAGGTAGCAAAAGATTCGATTGACGTCTTTCCAAGAGACAGTCTCCAGTCCTTCCAAACTATGTAAGTGAAGACCATGTGTGGCTTTAAGTTCAAAGAAATAGTATCAACAGCACTCGAGAGATTCATACCAAATAAATTAATAAGAGACGGAAATGAACCCACGTGGTGCACAAAACACGACAGAAAGCTGCTACAGGAGCACCGAAAAAGGCGCGCATAATTTAGACGAACGCAAAATCTTCAAGATTGGCAAAGTTTTACTGAGGCTCGAAATTTGGCGCGGATTTCCATGTGAGACGCATGTAATAGTTTCCACAACGAAAGTCTCTCTATAAATGTGGCGGATAATCCAAAGAGATTCTGGTCATATGTTAAGTAAACCAGTCGAAAGGCTCAGTAAGTATCTTCACTGCGCGACAGCGATGAGGAGGAGGTGGAGGGGGAGACCAGGGACCCAACCCTTCGGAGCAGGTAAAATCGTGGCAAATGTCCGACGTGGCAAATGTCCGCACACCGTGGCAGTAACACTAACAGAGACGTCCGTTTCGCAGTGAGGCATTTGACTGCGATCCGCCTATTACCTCGAGAGATCGGACAGGTCCGCGCAACCTGGCTGGGATGATGAAAGAAGCCTCGCTGACGACTCGCCTTCCTTTTGTTCACTGCCAGATCTCCTTAGCCATTCTACAAGAACCTATGCTCCTGTTTTTCGCCAAACGAAACAGTTACAGCCCTCTGCTTGGAACGCAGTTCCATTACAGATGCCATTCAGCGTTTCCATCTACTGGAAATTCATGAAACAACAGAGGATGAATCGGGAATGTTCTACATCAAACTCCGCTTATTTTGAACCAAAATTTGCCGACAAAAATAATTTTCATTACTTGTGGAACGTCCCTCGTACTTGACTGGGAGATAATAGAAATTTTAAGGTATTCCCTAAAATTGCTTTCATTTTGTGCAAAATCATTGATTACTCTCTGAATCTGTTACACTTTATTGTTGCAAAAATTATTGGTGCTGACCTTACTGAGATGTTCCCCAGCAACGTTTAGTAAATTTGCCCAGCAGGCAAACGGGCGTAAGTCAGAGCTACCAATGATACGTGCCCTCAGTGTGCAATTAAACAATGTTGTGCTTCCATTGAAAAATATTTAAGAATACATTTTGGGTCGAATTTACCACTTTAAAATATGTCTTACCTGCGTGAAAAAACGGATTGCATTTACCTGAAGTATTTTATGTATCAGGTTTTGTTGAAACTTTAATGTGCAATTTCTCGGGCCAACAAACTTGCTGCATACCATTATGTAAAGCCGAGGTCTTCAATTCTACCAAGTTAGAAGCAAAACAATACATGTTGGACGAAGCAAGAACATAAAAAGCAGAGTAGCACAGCTGAAGGGAGTATTTTTGCCAAAATGAAGACTACTCGTATCAAACATCGATCTAAAATTGCGCAAGAAATTGCTGAGAATGTGGAAGTGAATCCCGAACAGGGCGGAAACGGGAATGTAAACGAACCGAGGCGTTGTGGGTTGTGAAGCTGTAGAAGGATAATGAAATTTACGCGGATCAATAACATATAAAATGAGATTCTCCATAGAAGGAATTTACGGAGAACAATGACACAGGATATCTGTTAAGACATCGGGGACTAGGGAGAAAATTGCACAGAGCTGGAGCAAAGTGCACATGGTAAAAACTATAGTGGAAGACAGAGATTGGAACTTTTTCTGCGGCCCGCCACAAATTCCTCTCCTGCTCCAAATTCGTAACACGCTAGCACTTGCTGCATCTATTCCAATCTCTATGTCCCTCTACAGTTTGCAACCTCTACAGCGCCCTCTATTACCTACGTATCTTGATACGTCTTGCATTCCCTCCCTCCCCACTACCCTCACCCACCACCTCCCGCCCCGCTATCGTCAGTGTTTTCCACATGTTACTTGCTCCGACGATTCTGTGAGAAACTTTCTCATTACCTACCTTATCAGTCCACCCAATTTCCAACATTCTTCTGTAGCACCGCATCTCAAATGCTAGGATTTTCTTCTGTTCAGGTTTCATCATAGTCTATGATTCCATAGCAGCCAGTCGTGTTCTACACAAGTACATTCTCAGAAATGTTTTCCTCGAACTAGTCCTTCATTTCATAGTAGTAGACTTGTATTGCCCAGAAACACCGTGTTTGTCAGCTTTTAATGTCGTGCTTGCTTCGTCCATCACGGATATTTTCCTTCCTAGGGAGCAGAAATCCTTAATTTCTTCTACTTCGTATTCAACGATTTCGATGTTAAGTTTCTCGTTAGTGTCATTTATGTTCCTTTTCATTACCTTTGCCTGTCTTCGGCTTACTCACAATTTATATTCTATTCTGACTGAACTGTTCATTCAGTTCAAAAGATCCTGCACTT
Source organism: Schistocerca gregaria (assembly GCF_023897955.1). Classification (NCBI taxonomy): domain Eukaryota; kingdom Metazoa; phylum Arthropoda; class Insecta; order Orthoptera; family Acrididae; genus Schistocerca; species Schistocerca gregaria. Next base: position 205,278,902 of record NC_064924.1, read on the forward strand.
TTTCTTCACATTCAAAGGGGATAGCAATTTCGGAAGGAATCTTATCATTGAAACCTTTCGCCCTGAAATTTAATCCCGTTATTGAAACTTACTTTGATTTTCCTCATTGCTTCTTCGATGTGGAGACAGAACAACAGTGGTGAAAGACTGCTTCCTCGTCTTGCACATTTTTAAATCCGAGTTCTTCGGTGCTGGTCTTACAATGTTATTGTTTTCCCTTGTCTCTTGTACACGACGTATATTACCCACGTTTCAGAGTAGGTTCTTCCATTTTTCTCACAATTTCGAAATCCTGCACCATTTTACGTTGTCGAACGCTCTATACAGGTCGAGAACATCTATCAACATATCTTGATTCTCGCCCAGTCTTGCTTCCATTATCAAGAGTATTTTTAGCACTGCCCCATTGGTTCCCTTACGTTTAATAAAGCGCAAATCCTCGAATTTGCGTGGTTTATGCTTTTCCGAAAGTCTAATGGTACGTTGGCGTTCGCAGATTCTATATAAAAACTTGAATAGTGGTTTCGTTGGCACATCTCCGAATGATTCTAGAAATTCCGATGCAAAGTTATCCATCGCTTCTGCTTTATTTAATCATACAGCATCCAATGCTGTTTTAAATTCTGATTCTGTGCCCTATCTTTTGCCTAACGACACTTACTTCTTCTGCCGCGTCAACAGACAAACCGTCCTCCTTATAGAGACTTTCAGTGTATTCTACTCGCCTATCAGGTCTCTCCTCTACATTTAACAGTGGACTGTCCATTGCTGTCCTACTGTTACCGACCTTTCATTTAATTTCATTGAAGGTTGTTTCGACTCTCCTATATGATGCGCCAGGCTTTCAGACAGTAGTTTCTTTTCTTATATCTTCACTTTTTTCCAGCAACCATTTTGCCTTGGCTTCCGTGCACCCCTTATTTATTCCATTCCTGAGTGGTTTACACTGAATAGCCAAAGAAACTGGTTCATCTGTTTAATATCGTGTAGGTCCCCGTGAGCACGCAAAAGTGCCGCAATATGACATGGTATGCACTCGACTAATGTCTGACGTAGTGCTGGAGGGAGTTGACATCATGAATCCTGCAGGGCTGTCCATAAATCCGTAAGAGTACGAGGAGTTGGAGATCTCTACTGAACAGCTCGTTGGAAGGCATCTCATATATGATCAATAGTGGTTATGTCGGGGAAGCTTGATAGCCAGCGAAAGTGTTCCAACACAGAAGAGTGTTTTTGGAGCCACTCTAGCAATTATGGACGTGTAGGGTGACGCAATGTCATGTCCGTCGGAATGACAATGTACATAAATGGATGTAGGAAATCAGACTGGATGCTTACGTACGTGTCATTTGTCAGAGTCGTACATTTCCTTTCTGTTTCGAGAACTTCGTTCTTCGTCTTCTATTCATCTTTTTCAATGTTGGTCAAGTACACCTCTTTTCGAACTTGTATCATTTTACATGTCGAATGCTTCTACTGTACCCACACAGAACTAGAAAGTGTCGTAAATCTCCCTTCAACTATGAAGCACAACGTCAGAACTGCCTATTTGGTACCTTTACCTTTCCAGAAACATGACAGATCTATCTAAAAGTACTATTTTGGTTTTCCTTTATTCTGTATATTAATCTTTTCGTCAACTTGAATGCATGAGATTTAATCCGACTAAGAGATACTTGTCGTGTTTATCTGCGATGCTACTAAACGCCAAGGGTTTTGGCGATAATGACAGCTACGGGGCTATCCGATCAGTTGAAAATGTCAGTTCATATGCTTTGAATTCTTGCTGTGATAGGCGTTGACGTAATCGACACCATCTGACGCCTTTAATACTGTCAAACCAATTGAAAACCAACATTTGCTGCCGAGAGCACACCACGCCCGGGTTCCTGGGTTCGATTCCCGGCGGGGTCAGGGATTTTCACTGCCTCGTGAAGGCTGGGTGTTGTGTGATGTCCTTAGGTTAGTTAGGTTTAAGTAGTTCTAAGTTCTAGGGGGCTCATGACCATAGATGTTCAGTCCCATAGTTATCAGAGCCATTTGCCAAGAGCACATAGTGGCAATCACTGTCAAGTATAACGCTGTACTATAGATCAGTAGCGTTATGGGATGATGTTCAACAAGCATGATTTCCTATCCTCAAATTTGTCCATAATCCCTGACGCTGGACGACATGGCTTTGTAACGCCCCATACCTTCTAGTGAAATATTGACTCTCCATATAGGGTAGAGTTACCGTGTAAGGATTTCGGATGAAACGAAGAAGTAAAACGTTTCTGGTGATACTGTACTGCAGAAAATCGAATTTGGGAGTTATTACAGTTGAAAGCTAGTATTATATTTGTTTAACGAAGAGCGTAACAAGAGAAGCCTTATTAAAGCACAGACGCTTTTCACAAGCAGGACGTAGTGAAGTCTGAAAACGTATTAGCCGACAAATGTGGGTGGGGGCAGACGGCACACAGGCCCACAGCAAGATACGATGTTGCAAAACTGAACCCAAATTACGGTGTACTTTCAGCTATACCTGGCCATTATCGCTGACATTAAAATCTGGATTTACCAGCAATGCAAAAAATAAAAAAAGCCAAACCCGTTATACCGACTCCAGAAAACTCATTTATTCGTGTGTATTCACTCACCTATTACGTGTGAGTCAAGCCGAGCACGTAACTCGATTCGTGGCTCTACCTTAAATATTTTTATTCGTCCATGACACTCTCACTTTCATTCCTCCGTTACATCGCGCTTTAGCTAAAAGTAGCTGTTGGTGTCACCTAAGGTCGACGAAGCGAGTTTCACTACAAGTAAAATATGGATGCAGTTACTTAAGTGAATATTGACCGGTTCACATTATTTCGGGCTGTAATATATCTGGCCTTAGAAGTTACCATAACTGGCTCCAAGATTCTCTCCTCAGAGCAAGTGAGGCTGTAGCGTTGAGCAGATGACGCAAGAGGTAGCGTGAGACAGCAGTGGGAGATCGTACGACCGGTAATCCTTTCATAGGAATGAACGCCCGAATTTTAGTCCATTACTGGGACTGACTGCTGTGTTCGAAATTAGCACGCTGAAACGCCGTGTTTCTATCATTAATGTCACAAAGGCCAAATTTCCTTCACATTCAAATATAAGCATTTCTAAATGGCAGACTATCGTCCACTTATTTTTAAAGTCATGATAATAAGCAAAAATTGGAACAAAAGTTTAACGAAAAGGCAGAAGAAACACTTCGGGTATCTTCGCGTTCCGCCTAAGCTGCTGACCCAGGCATAGTGGTTCGCACAACGAGAAGTCAGGAGGCACAGACACATTCTCGGATGCGATCGTTGTTTTTCAGTTGTATACAAGAAGGTGCAATATCAAGGGATCACAAATTTAGTATTGGAGGGAAGTATTGGGGGCCAAAATCGTAGAGGAAAACAAAGAGAAGGACATATCTCCCAGGTAGATGCTATTTTTCTTGACTTCCGGAAGGCGTTCGATACAGTTCCGCACTGTCGGCTGATAAACAAAGTAAGAGCCTACGGAATATCAGACCAGCTGTGAGGCTGGATTGAAGTGTTTTTAGCAAACAGAACACAAGATGTTGTTATCAATGGAGAGACGTCTGCAGACGTTAAAGTAACCTCTGGCGTGCCACAGGGGAGTGATATGGGACCATTGCTTTTCACAATATATGTAAATGACCTAGCAGATAGTGTCGGAAGTTCCATGCGGCTTTTCGCGGATTATGCTGTAGTATACAGAGAAGTGGCAGCATTAGAAAATTGTAGCGAAATGCAGGAAGATCTGCCGCGGATAGGCACTTGGTGCAGGGAGTGGCAACTGATCCTTAACATAGACAAATGTAATGTATTGGTAATACATAGGAAGAAGGATCCTTCATTTTATGATTATATGATAGCGGAACAAACAATGGTAGCAGTTACTTCTGTAAAATATCTGGGAGTATGCGTGCGGAACGATTTGAAGTGTAATGATCATATAAAATTAATTGTTGGTAAGGCGAGTACCAGGCTGAGATTCATTGGGAGAGTCCTTAAAAAGTGTAGTACATCAACAAAGGAGGTGTCTTACAAAACACTCGTTCGACCTATACTTGAGTATTGCTCATCAGTGTGGGATCCGTACCAGATCGGGTTGACGGAAGATATAGAGAAGATCCAAAGAAGAGCGGCGCGTTTCGTCACAGGGTTATTTGGTAACCGTGATAGCGTTACGGAGATGTTAAACAAACTCAAGTAGCAGACTCTGCAAAAGAGGCACTCTGCATCGCGGTGTAGCTTGCTCGCCAGGTTTCGAGAGGGTGCGTTTCTGGATGAGGTATCGAATATATTGCTTCCACCTACTTATACCTCCCCAGGAGACCACGGATGTAAAATTAGAGAGATTAGAGCGCACACGGAGGCTTTCAGACAGTCGTTCATCCCGCGAACCATACGCGACTGGAAATGACATGATAGGGAGGTAACGACAATGGCACGTAAAGTGCCCTCCGCCACCTTCGGTTGGGTGGCTTGCGGAGTATAAATGTAGAATGTAGATGTAGATATTAAGGACAGTCAGAACGATGTAGGCTGTAGTAGTTATTCGGAGATGAAGAGGCTCGCATAGGCTAAAGTAGCTTGGAGAGCTGCATCAGACCATTCTTGGGCTGAAGATCACCACAACAAAAGACAGGTTATGCTTAGAACAGTCAACAGAAAGAGCACCTGTGTTTAGAGGGAAAACTTTTGAAATTATTTATGACATGTATGTTGTTAAATAGTCGATAAGGATTGTAATTCGCTTTGTAAATACTTGTAGCATCCAAAAACTGTGAAATAATCAGCCATTTTAGAAGTATCGGTTCCCCGTTAATAGTGTAATTATACTAACGCCTCAGGACAACGGTCTACGTCCTGTCTGCTGCTGTATGGGCAGAGAACGTGTGCAGAAGACTGCAGATTGGAGAACTTACTCAGAAACACCATGCATTTCACTCGGAGCTGTGAAAGCACATAGGAATATTCTCAGAACGAACAGATATTTGCTGTAGCTGCAAACAGGGTTCTTGGGGGCTTATTGGCCGAAGAGCCTGTAGTTCTGCGATAATGCACTTTGATAACAACTGCGTACGCTGAAAACACATAAGGGTTTTGAATAGTAGAAGATACAATTTCGATTTTCCATGTGCCATTAAAGTTGGTGGAAAAATTAAATGCGTGAAGATCACCATAGATGCACAACCGAAGAAAGACAGGATCAGACATTTATCCAACAACAGTTTAGCAACTCCTGCTCTGTTTGGGATTCATAGACATGTTGATGGATTAACGAGCAATTCTGTCGACAGTATATTGGCTGAAATATTTGTTAGTAAAGTCACCACTGTGCCATTGAACATCAGAAATATATAGCTTTGCACCAATGATTGTACTTTCTGAATCTTGCGATGGATGGTTGACATAATTTATGATGTCGAACACTGCAAATCAAATACCATAGAGGGTTAGGCTACAGTGATAGCATTGTTGTCTACAGAATATGATCGCTGTGCTTCCAGTATTATTTATTATTATTACTTAATGCAAAATGTAACTTTTTCATCAGTACATATTGTACACATGAATAGAAAGGCCGGCCGGGGTGGCCGAGCGGTTATAGGCGCTTCAGTCTGGAATCGCGCGGCCGCTACGGTCGCAGTTTCGAATCCTGCCTCGGGTATGGATGTGTGTGATGTCCTCAAGTTAGTTAGGTTTAAGTAGTTCTAAGGGACTGATGACCTCAGCTGTTGATTCCCATAGCGCTCAGAACCATCTGAACCATCTGCTAATATGCAGCATTCACACTTTAATGTTGGAAGGAGTAGCTTCATGCTCCATAACAAAACTAGCAAATAACTAAGTAAAACTGCTAATGAAGCTCAGAATTATGGAGGTTTCACGGTGAAATTCATAATTCACTTCTCTTATCTTGGAACGAAGTAGTACCTTTAGACACAGCAGAAAATTGTTGAAGGTTAGCGGAAAACTAACCTAATGAATGAAGCAGACCATGTGGTGAATCTCAGATATACTTAGTCGATGTTCACTACAAATTTTGCAGAACGCATAGATAACCTAATCAGTCCTATAAATAACAGAAACAACAACTTACAGGCAAGACTAGTAAATACAAATATAGTCGTACTTACATTAGAAACGTTTCGCGATGCCAATATCCTAGCTATAGCAAACTATAGAATTAAAGCAGAAGTTTTAAAAGCATCGCAATCCTTGAGCAACAAACTACAAGTGAGTGGAGCACATGAAATACAGGACTTCTTGGAGTTAGTTTCGCGCCTGCAGTTGCTGCCGTGAACATTGGGTGTTCAACACGAGGCTGCTAACAGAAATAAGTTCGTGTTGTTCAGTGCCGCAAGCGTAATCAATTTTCTGTGCTACCAACCCGTCATAAAGCTCCAGCGTACCAACACACAGCCGTAAATATTGCTTTTTCCGCGAAGCACAATCCTCATATTGTCATAAAATAGAAAACACACAACAAGCATGCTTACAGAAGAACCGTAAATTGAATTCCTTTCCATGTAGACTTGGGGTACAGAATCTGCAAACAAGCGAGCTACCATAATCGGACTTCAAAAGCGCTCCTCCGAGCAGAATTCAGTCCAAACGAAATAGATATCACGTGAACCGCGAAATTAAACGCACAAAGCAAAAATTTGCTGTTAGAAAGTTAAATCAGCTCTACTGGTGCTTCCGTTACTTTACATAATCAGCAGATATGTGAACAGTTAGTACTCCGAAAACACAAGCAAACAAATCTGCATCTCATTGCTTACAATGGCGAAAGAATTTCTGTTTCCTGGAAGAGTAGACAAAGGGACAAACAAAAAAGTACAACCAACGCAATAAGACTCACTATAGTTCAGTACACCACTAAATCCCTTTGGCGTCGGAATTCAAATATGGACAGTGTGGATGTTCCAGATCCAGATTTCAAGGCTATTGTCACTCAGTGGTTACGTTAACTATCTAGCAGATATTGAAGACAGTGACGCTGAAACTGCCAAGGTGATACTGAACTGAATCTGAACCGGATATATATCAGATATTGTTGAATGTGTACGAGTTTGTGGAGGAATCTATGCAACTCAATCTGCCTCAAGTGTGTGGATGAATGAAAATGTGATCAAGTGCAGTATTTGCAAAATTCAAGCTAACATGATTAATCTTTGTTTTGCTTTATACTTTGCACACTAATGCATATAACTGCACTGCTCTTAATTACCATTTGTATGATTAGGGGGTATACTGAAATTGGAAGCTGGTCCACAAACGAGATATTAATTTTTAAAAAGGACATTGTTATATTTTTCTTTGTAAACCTGTTTTGATGTTAGTAAATAATATATAACACTGGGTAGCCTCTATTCATTACTTTATATTTCTCTCCACATAACTGTCTAGAAAATGCGGTAAAAGTCTGGGTACGTAAACACCCCACGATACAGTTTATTTCATAAAACATTCACGATACCGACTGACGGTTAACCATTTGTGTAATGCATGTGTATAGTTTGGTAATGTCACTTTTCTGAAGCTAAAGAAGTCATGAGGGATTGGCCTCCACTGTGTGCACTTTTTATACAAGCATTCAGTTAACTTACAGAACAGAACGTGCAACATAACTAAAGTACGTGATTGTCTAATGACTCCACAGTACGAGGACAAAAAAAAGAAGCACTTTAGACGCTCTAGCCTGCAAAGACAGAAAAATTAAACGCGTTATACGCTCTCTAAAATAAAAAGAAAATTTGCAATTTCGACAACGAGCTCGTACTGACTGTTTATTTAAAATAAAAGTTTTTTTTCCTTTTTTTTTTTTTAATGCTGAAAATATCACACTGACTCAGCCTCGCCGCCTAGCGTTTGTCTATTGTGTCTCCAATGCTAGGAGATGTATACGAGGAAGACTGTTTAAACTATAAATATGAAGACATACATTTGCATGAGTCAAATATACATACTTACACTGATACAAGCAACCACACTGGGAAAAGCAACAAGAAAAAGGGCTTGTCTTTCGCTGTTGAAGTGATACCTGTTCATCCAACTGAATAATGTCCTTTGTTTCCCTGTTCTGTAGCTTCTTGAAAACTGACAATTATGGTGCATCGATGGACTTGCTATGTCGATAAAACTTTCATGACAGTCTTCCAATTTTCGTAGTGTCTTTTTCCCCACGTTCTCGGTGTGCGCCGACATTTTTGAGGCACAGATATATAATATTAGCTACTTTAAGGGCTTGTTAATTAGCGGTGACCCCCATCTCCATATGTATCGCCAACCGTCGATTTGCGGCGAAGATGGAGATTCCGGAAAGAGCGAAGATTCCTCTAACACCAGTCAGGATTTGGTGTACTCGGCTGACCTCTGAAGGGCGCTTCGTAGCATCGTGTGCAGTCATCGTAAACACCGACAATACCACAAATCTGGAGTCACAGTAATTGTGAAAATAATTAAATCCCTCTTTCCTTGTGTCATTGACAAACAAAGCAAAATGGTAATATATAAAACGAGAAAACAGAATGTATTTGGACAAACACAAAATCCATCGAATGAGATAGAGAATTTATTTATTATAAACATCATTTTATTTCAATCACAGCCATATTCTTGGAGGTAGTCAAAAGCCGTTTCTGCTTAGAGTGTTCATATTTAAATGCTACGATAGGTAAAAAAAGGAGTAGAGCTGTAAATGAATACTCATTCCCTCAAAGCTGTACAAAATTTTCGCCCCTTTGTTCGATAAACTACAGTTGTAAATTCATATCTGATTATTACACACATTATTTGGGCAACGAAATGTTCCCTAAAACGCTGTCGAACTCGGTCTATTAGCAAAATGGTCGTAGCGAAGGTATAGAGAAGCTAGCTGCACGTTCCATACTGTTTGCGATCCGCGCAGCCTCTATCGGGGACATTACAACGAAAGTTCCAACAGATATTCGTTTTATGTAAATACAGTCTAGATGTCGCTAGAGTAGTCGACTTCCCAGTGGAATCCCAGTTTGATTTCACAACGGCATTGGCACCTTACCTAGTTTGCATTTATCGCGCACCACTCGCCCAGCACAAAGTCCCAAGGGACGGGAGAAAGGCGCAGGTGACCACAATATATTAGAAGGGTGAAAGAACGGACCGCAAAATTACGCACCAGTACCCCTAACTTCTGTTTGCTGATGGATCCTTGAAAATATTCTCACTTCGAATATAATATCCTTTCTTGAGACAGAAGCTAATGTCCACGGATCAGCTTCGTTTTGAGGGCATGCCTCGTACAAAACTCTGTTTCCCTTTTTCCACATGATACTGACAATTATGGATGAAGGGCAACAGATAGATTCCATATTTTTAGATTTCCGAAAAGCGCTTCACACGGTACCCCATTGCAGGCTGTTAATGAAAGTAAGAGCATATGCAATAAGTTTGCAGATACGTCAGTGGCTTGTTCTTAAATAGTGGAACCCAGTTGGTTGTCTTCGAATGCCAGTCTTCTTCAGAGACGAGTGTATCGTCAGGAGTGCCCCAGAAAAGTGAGATAGGAGCGCTATTGTTCTTTATATACATACATGATTTGGCAGAGAGGGTGGGCAGAAGTCTGGGGCTGTTTGCTCATCATGCAGTGGTTTACGCTAAAGTGACGAAGATGAGTGGCTGTAGGCAGACACTCGCACAAGACAACTTAGAAGAAATTTCTAGTTAGTATATGAGTGACAGCTATGTCTATAAGTTCCGAAATGTAAGTTCATGCAAATGAGTAGAAACATCAAACCTGTAATGTTTGGATACAGAATTACTAATATTATGGTTGATACAGTCAAGTCGTTTAAATGTCTTGGCATGATGTTGCACAGCGATATGTGGTGCACGAGCACTAAGGCGAATGGTCGACTTCTTCAATTGAAAACAACTGTTTGAGGTGAAATGACAAGTTTATGTCGCACTATTTCTCGCAATATGACAGCATTCACACAATTTTTAACTCACCAACATAAAAACAGCGCCTTGCCAGCATCAAAAAGTGAAATAAATTTATACACAACAATGGTAAATATTAACTCTCTGAAAGAACATTAATCCTAAGCACAATACTATGAAAGTTTAATTGGACGTCTCTTTACAGAATTGCTCCTACACATACGTTATGACGTTGGTCAGTACTACGAAAAACGTCCGATCCCAGTTCAAAGTTCAGTACTATTTAGGATGACAATCAAGTCTACGGTGGATGGTTAGTCAAGTGACAAAACTGAGGACGAGATTAGCCAAGGCTGTTCGAGTTTACAGTGGACTCAAACTGGTGAACCTACAAAGTTTATGCCTCTGCGCACGGTACTCACCTTAAGCTGCGGTGTGCTGCTGTCTGCAAGGCCGCTCTCTCACACTGAAATTCCTACAGAACTAACCTGGTCTTTGCTATACTTTCCACCAGAAACTTTCCCTGTGTTTCTCGTTATGTGAGGAAACATGTACTAAGCCCTAGTCTTATTATGTGGCTATTTACATGTACATGGTTGGTGCAGCATGCGTATTATAGTGTCCACTCAGTTCTTGCAAGAACAGTTAACTAATTTGACTGGTTCGTTTCCCCTAGTGCGTTTCGGCCAATCGAACGTTTTGTGCCTTTTCTAGACGCCTAAATTACTTTGACCTTTCTGTGTACCGCCCCAGCTGGACGAAAATTAGTCACTCTTTTCTTCGTATCCCATCGGAATTCCGAAATGCAGTTTTCTTAAGCTTCTTCTCTGCCCTTGTGCAGATGCCCCGCTACAGGCGGCCCTCCAGATCGAATCACCCGGTCCGGGGGCGCTGTCCTCCTTCCTACCACTCCTATAAGTGGTTTCTGGCGTGACTCCCACAGCATGACTTCGCTACGCCATTGTGGAGCTGCCTTTTCAAAACTAAAAGGACTTATGTTCCCTGTTCTACCTTCCTCTCCAAGACATACTTTGTATAAGAATGGTGTGTTAATTACCATCGACTGACTGAAATCCCTTTTTGCATTACATATTGTTAGGCAAAGGTTCTAATAACTGCTGATTTACATTAGATGTCATCTTCACCTTCTCATTGCTATTTGTAAAGGTCTCATGTAAGGTGCGAATCTGGCCATTTATTCTACCATCTTACAGATTTATTGGGAGAATTTTACTGAAGAGTTGTTCACCTGCCAAAGGAAACAGCATACAGGACCCTAGTTGGACCTATTCTTGAGTGCTGCTCGAGGTTTGGGACCCATAAAAGGTTGAATTGGAGGAAGACATTGAAGGAATTCAGAGGTGGGCAGCTAGATTTGTTACCGGGAGGTTTGAACAACACATAAGTGTTGTGGAGATGCTTTGGGAACTCAAATGGGAATTACTGGAGGGAAGGCGACATTCTTTTAGAGAAGCATTGTTGATAAAATTTAGGGAACCGCCCTTTGATGCTGACTGCTGAATGATACACTTCAATATCGTATCTATCTGCCAACACCGGGCAAGTGACTTTCAAGTAAAATGTCTCCCATCTACGGGAATGTACATAATGGATATGTGAGTCTAGGTTGTGGACAGAAGGTGACGACATACAGAAAATTGGGCCCCGCCGTGATTCATACTCCATAGCCAAATATAACGGTGACTGCTGGCGACAAGTGTCAAAGCCGGGTTTGAGTCCGCGACCGGCACAGATTTTCACTGTCGTCTTTCATTATACAGTTGATGACTGCCCCATTTGCAAATGTGAATACATTACTTGTAATAAAGTTGAAGAGAGTTGTATGAAAGAATCTGTGTGGAAGGGGATGTTGAAGTACTGATGAAGGATGAGACGTGTTGAAAGTTCACTGAAGGTGTGGACATTGCTGTTGAGAATAACACTGTTGACACTTCAGTTGAAGAGGAGTGGACATAAAAAGAGCAATCGCAGATCTTAGAAAGGTAGGCATAGGTATTACCAAAATAACTGTGAAGGAAGCTTACGTGACAGAAGAAATTAACTAACTGATGTAAGAAGGAGGTTAAAAAAAGTTTGAGGAAATACACGAATACAGCAACAGAAATCACTCAGGAATGAAATACAATGACGATAAGAAAATCCCAGTACCAAGAAATAATTAATGTAGGGTAATGATATCTACGTTTACCTAGGTAACACATTGAAGTGACTAACGGCGCAAATTCACAAGTTAATAATACAAGCGCGAGAAAAGCCTTAGCAAATGTGAATTGCTGTTACTGTAATAGTAAGAGTAAATTTCACAGTGTTGAATACATCAGCTGAACGTGCATGCATTGAGCTCTACAGATACCGGATATCAGTTTGTTGAATGGGGTTCTATGTTTGTTCCTTTTGGACGATCAATACAGGGACGGTTAATGCTGGTTGTGGGTGCTCCTGGGGTTCTTATCCAACGATGTCCCACACGTGTTCCATTTAAGACAGATCGATCCAATCCAACATAACGGCACTTTGTACAGCACGTTGGGTTAGCAGTTGTGCGTGGTTGAGCGTTATCCTGTTGGAAAACACTACCGGAATTCCTTTCAGGAATGAGAGCGCAAGAAGTTGAATTTCCAGATTGAAGAACAAATTTGCAGTCATTGTCCTTGGGACAACCACGAGAGTGCTCCTACTGTCATACGAAACCGCACTCAGGTCTAGGTTACGTGTGGCTAGTACGCTGACAGTCTAGTTGCAAGCCTCAGCTGGCTTCAATCCTATCCAACACATGGCCATCATTGGCATCGAGGCAGAAACGGCTTTCATCAGAAAACACCTCCACGATGCCCTCCAGCGAGCTTCACGTGATAGCACTGAAGTCGGTAATGAAGGTGTCAGTCGAATGGACTTTACAAGCGGACTGTCCTTCAAGTAACCGATCTGTAACAGTTCGTTCTGTCATTGTGGTGACAGTTGCTGTTCAAATTACTGCTGAAAATACAGTGCTATGCGCCAGACCCGCAATATTATGGTCTTTCCTGTGAATAATGCCACTTTGCTCTCTGGAGCAAGTTCACCTTGCAACCGCGCATTCTCGTAACCAAGGCTGAAAGCAGTCATGTATAGTGGCTACATTCCCTCCAAGCCTTCCTACAATTTCACTGAAAGGGCATCCAGCTTCTCCTAGCAATATTACACGACCTCATTCAAACTCAGTGACCTGTTAATAGTCGTGTCTTTTACGTATTAAAGGCATTCTTGACTAACATAAACTCACCACATCCTATCTCAAAGGAAACTAACGATCTCTAGCGTTAAAGTGTGAATTTAAAGCAAAACGCTACTCTTACGCGATACATGTGAAGTTAGAATTGACCTTATTTTACAGATCTAGAAACACACCTACAAATTTTCGTTTATGTCGCACAGCCTGAACAACGATCATCACTGAAAAATAAAGCCAGTTCCAGGGCTTTTCTCTCTTTCTTGCTGTAGAAGGGGCAATCGGAAAGTTTCGCGTACCGATGCATATACAAACACCAAAATGCAGGCGACGTATTAGTGTGGCATTCGTGTTCTTTCCGACGTGGGTGTGGGAAATGCAGAAACCTGAACTATGGTAACGTTATGGGCAGCGGTAGACATTTATTAGAGAACGTCGAATACGTCTGGGGCAACATGTCTGTCGAAAACCATCGTTGTGGAATGATGCGCCTGCAACGTGTGGACCTGCTACATGATTAAGCCCGTCTCCATATGGCATGCGTCGTAACAAAGAAGTGGCGCCAACTGAAGCGGGAGACACTCGATCAATCCCCATGCGACTTGCCTTCGATCCCTTTAAAAAGGCCTTGAGGAGTCATGATTCTTGTCGGGCGAGGATGTGGAGCAGGCAATTATACTTCACGTAGTAGGACGCAATGTTTTGCCAAAGGTATACAGTCAACCTGCTACGCCTCTGGTGTGATTGTCTCAGTGTTTACGGTGATTTCGCCTGGCACGCGTACCGATTCTGGATTGTACGGCCTTCGAACTAAAACTCTTAGCACCTCTTATAGCAGGTAAATATGTATTGTAGGGTACTGTAGGCCGAAGTCAGTTACGACTGGTTCAGAGAATGTGATTGGGCCTGACATAAAAGTAGTAAAAAATATGCTATTAAACTCCACTGAGTTAACTGACCTGGCACAAGCAGCTCTGTATGAGATAAATGGACGCTGTATGAAACTGTTGCATAAAGTCCAGCCACGCGGGATTAGCCGAGCGGTCTCATGCGCTGCAGTCATGGACTGTGCGGCTGGTCCCGGCGGAGGTTCGAGTCCTCCCTCGGGCATTGGTGTGTGTCTGTGTTTGTCCTTAGGATAATTTAGGTTAGGTAGTGTGTAAGCTTAGGGACTGATGACCTTAGCAGTTACGTCCCATAAGATTTCACACACATCTGAACATTTTTGAACGAAGTCTAAACCGAAATACTTCTTGACTTCTGTTCCCTTCTTAGTGCCATCCAATCCTTTCCCTTCTTTTTCTTCTCCTTCTACTACATCCTCTCCTCCGTCCCACTTCGCCCTCCTTCTCCTTTTCCTAAGTTTTTGCGTCAGAGAACTGCGTCCCCATGGAAACGGCGCCCAAGACGTGCTCTCCGGCTGCTATACCCTAGTTATTTCACTGGTCGCAACGTTGTTCTCCACCGTCATTGTTCGCCGGCAACTTCATCGCCGTTGAGAGCGCATGAGATTCCAATACTCAGAATGTTCATTACATTAACCAAAGATGCCGCTGTCTATTCAGGGCTCTTCAGGGAAATAAGGGACGCTTCATTCGGCAACAGCTGGTGTTTTACGATGTGCCTGAGGACAGGTATAAAGTGTTCGACATCGAGAAATATGCGGTACAGCCGACCTCCAGTTCTATTGAACGAGATTCACAGCAGTCATATAGATGCGCAATGATGCACCTTCAAGGACAGCAAACAAATGTTTCTGGAGCCTCTCAGCAAAAGCTTCAATTAAAAATACGTTCAATACGAATAGAAAAATGTTGTATTGGCTCCCAGAGAAGATAACAGAAACAAATGTAGCTTCAAAGAAATCAGCTTCCAAACCTGTAAATAATCTTAGGACATGGATGTTCGCTACTTGACATCTACAAAACATCTTAAATATTTTACCAGGTGAAATATGTTGATTTCTTACGTAAAGACTCAGCAAAAAATTTTTGGTTATGGGGAAAGTTCATTATGAGGTGGAGAAAATGGAACATCAGCGCGCTCCTGCGTTGAATTTGTTATTAATACCAAGGTGATGCATCGCGAAACGTCGAAGCAGCACTGGGAGACGGAGTAAAAGCAAGTCTCACATTGTACCGCATCGTTCGCATATTCGATCGCTGTTCTCTGGTTTGCAGCTACGAGGGTCTAAACTAGATTTGAGACGGTACTGAGACGCTCTCCGATGAGAATGCCCTCGACCTCCGCTCTCAGGGGAGGATTTGTAGGCCTCGCCTCAAAAGGTCAGGCACAATCTAGCAGAGAACGTGTGGCGAGCACGTGTGGCGTTTCAGCTCCATCACTGAGCTAATGAGGCCCTCTGGATAGGAGATAGTTAGGTAGCAAGAATATCAACTCTAAATTTGATGTATCGAGGGACTTAGAGATATTTGAGGCTAATTTGGACTTTTCCATTGACCAGGTTCATAGTGTCACATATGACTGATTTTGCACCAACTTCACCCATCACTTAGACGTTGTTGACCGACTGAGCCGCCACTGTAAGACGATTTGTAGGGAGACTAAAGTCATTTCATGATATTTCAATCACTACATGCTTCACTTTGAAAATATGCCTTATCAATCAATGTACAGTATGCTTTCAACTCAAACCACATGTGTGATAAAAATTTTATGTAATTTTTTTCAATGATTTATGTAGTATTATCTGTTTTCAGTTTACATTGCGGCGATCACTGTGCACTTTGAAATTCCAGTTAACTCACTTCTGCAGTTATTAATATATTTCCCCCTTATTTCTATGCTAGATAAGCCGAGATCAGATTATGTTACTGTGACTAATTTTCTCGGAATGAATCAAAGTAATTGTTATTCGATGTTACTTAGTGGTCAAAAGTTTCCTCATTCATTATTTTTGGGAAGACAATTTTTTTGTATATGTTAAGGAATACAATTCATTTAAACACGAGTCACCTTCTAGTTTCACCACGTAAGGCCGTAATATAGTTTGTCCTTTGAAATCGCTGCAAGAATGCCGAAATGACGGATGTGGAGATACTGGATCACGGAACTGTATATAAAATAAAACTGCTCAATAATGCAGTTGCAGGATAGATACATGCAGAGGTATTTTACGTATTTGTAAAACTAAAACCATTGTACCTAAAAGACTTGGCAGTAGTCATAGGTATTGATAAACGTTTTTCAGAAGACTTACGCTGTATGTAGGGTAAATGTTGAGAGTTATACTCTTATGTAACCTAAAGCAATACAATTTTTAAAAACTACGTCAGATATATCATAGCCCAGAAAGGCTCTGATACCATAAAATGAAATGATACATGAATGTGTAAGGAAGGAAGGGTGCTTGATCTTGAACAGCAATGTCATGAAGATTGTCAGAACGAAGTTGTGCACGGGAAACATCTGGCGTATGCATGAACAAGCGTGTAACGATCAGACATGTAAGGCATTAGTAAATAAAGCCTGACTGAGAGCACTAAAAGGGACGCAGGAGATAGTTAGGTAGCATGAAAATCATCCAAAAAATATTCTGTTACGCTTTGCTTTACTTTTCATAAATTGTACACCAAAACCTTCAAGGAGTCGGGATCAACGCATCTTACTTCCAAAGTATCAACCACAGCCTGTCAGTCAGGACGTTTTCATACACCTAAGCCAACAATACCAGCCTCCATTTTATTATAGATGCACGCTACTCTGGATTTTACACGTAGTGAAATAAAATGTATTTGAAATTTACTTTTACTCTGTACTGGACCGTGCACAATACCAGCTATATTTGTATATTTAGTATTTTGCGAATCATCTCTTTTAAGATGGTACAGGGCGAGAAAGGTTGAAAATTCTAGTTAAAGTTTCTCTCTGAATTCGTCGGAATTTGGTTGTAGATTGTCTGCGGAGCCTACAAACCGAGCAGTAAAACTTAATATTGCGCTCTCTTGGACCTACGGAGTCTGTAGTTGATGCTCCACACTCAAATGTGAAATTAAATATTCTCCACCATATGTACTAAATATTTACATCAATCGGAGTAAAATATAAAATAGTATTTATTCACATTCAGTTAATAGACCAATCTGTTTAATGACGTCAATTACTCTTTTGTATATATATCTCGGCGATATATTTTAAAAAGCTGCTTACTTTCTCCACTGCTTTAGTTTTTAATGCTTCTTCCAATGTCCGTAAGCATTTAGTTAAATTCATATCAAGACATAATTGCAAACAAATTTCTTCATAAAAACTTCAGGAAGTCCCTTAAAATTGGTTCAACTTCATAGAATACAACCCAGTACCATCTATTATTGATTTCTAAGAATAACGGACATATTAATTTGATAGTGTCCAGAACGATAAATGACGACAACTTCAACAAAATTCCTTATGTTTTCCTATTTTCATGTTGTATCATTGTGCAGTCACAATGGGAACCAGAAGTTTAGCATAGCTGGGATATGGCCCTTGACGCTTATGATGCACATTGCTTTGAAGTCGGTGATCGCTCATTAGGTATCCCAAAACATTAGCAGGCTTTTGTTTGCGATTGGTTCTTGTTCTTTATTTGTGTAGTGTGCACGATACAGTTGTTTTAAATAGAAACGGTTAGAGTGATTTCGTGAGTAACACTTCGTCAGGAGTCAAGATTTTTCATCCATTTTCTTTTCTTAAATGAATATTTGATCCATCTTGTGCCATTAATGTAGCTTTCTTTTCCTTATGCGTTTGAAGTATCTAAGTAGAGAGTAGTATCCAACTACAGAGGTTGATATGAAAATTCTGTATTCGTAATCGAGCAGTTTTCTTAATATGGACTGACGAAATAGGTGATCGGTCTATGACCTCTTACCAGAAACGCTGACGATATACACTGATGGCAAAAAAGAAAAAAAAGTAGCAACTCGGAAAAATAATGAATGTAGAGCAATGAAACTTCCTGAATATACTTGTGTAGGTAACATAATTCAGTTATTAACATTTCCAATTGACAGGTTAATTGAAGTGCAAGATAAACCATGGCAGATATGAAATGCTGCTACATTAATAACCGGTATAACAGCCAGAATGTTGAATTCAAGCATGCAAACGTACCTGCATTGTGTTTTACAGGTGCCGGATATCAGTTTGTTAGAAGGAGTTCTGTGCCTGTTGCAGTAGCGTTTCTGGATGGCAGTGAAGTTTTCGTTCTATACTAACATATATGTGCTGGACTAAAGACAGAGCTCTAGATGGGGCAGGCCAA
Source organism: Schistocerca gregaria (assembly GCF_023897955.1). Lineage (NCBI taxonomy): Eukaryota > Metazoa > Arthropoda > Insecta > Orthoptera > Acrididae > Schistocerca > Schistocerca gregaria. Next base: position 205,297,365 of record NC_064924.1, read on the forward strand.
GACAAAATGTCAACACTGTGTAAAACATGTTGGGTTAAAAGAGAGGTATGCGTGCGAGCATTATCCTGTTGGAAGTCACTCCCTGGAACGTTGTTCACAAATGGCAGCAAAACAGGACGAATCACCAGATAAATGTACGACTCTGCAGTCAGGGTGAATTAGAAAACTATGGGAGTAAGCCTGCTATTATATAAAATCGCATTCCAAGTCAGAGCTTCAGGCGTAGGTTCCGTGTGTGTATCACTTAGACAGGTTGGTTGCCGGCCCTCAACTTGACTCCTTGTAATCAACTCACCGCCGTCACTGGCACAGAGCCAGAACCACCTTTCATCAGGAAACTTCCCAGACATCCAGCTGGTCGTCCAACGAGCTCTCATTCAATACCACTGAAGTCTCAAACGGTGGTGGTTTGGCATTAGTGAAATGTGCGTCTGCATGGGACTTGTCCTTGAAGGATCCGATTTGCAATATTTTATCTTGTCACTATGATGCAAAAGGCTGCCCAAACTCCTGCTGCAGATGCAATAAGATGGGCCATATGCCGCACGCCATGGTCTTCCTTCTCGGTAACGCAAGGGGCCATCTGGAGACCAGTCTTTTTGTGGTCTCACATTCTCTTGACCACTGCTGCCATCAGTCATGTACAGTGGTTACATTCCTGCCAATTCTTTTTGCAGCATCGTATTAGGACCATCCGGATTCTCATAGCCCTATTGCACGACCTAGGTAAAACTCAGTGAGGTTTTGATAATGGCGTCTTTGTTGCCTTTAAGCCATTCTTGACCAACACCAACATATGACGTCAAATCTCAAAGGTAACTAAAGCTCACGACTGTGACAGCGTGTGTTTAAAGGAACTCTGGTTTACATCCTCATACTGACGTTACGAGCGCCACTGTCATGTGAATGCCGCGAAATCTGGACACCGCCCATCAGGTGTAAAAACACGCCTAACAACTTTCGTTTATGTCACACAACACCTCCTTGGCGTTGTGTTTTTCTTTTCGCCGTCAGTGTATTTTTTGATATCTGGTCGATATCTGATTCTTCTGTTGCAATCGCGACCGGAAGGGTCGCGGGGTAGCCGAGAAGGCGCTGTGGGACTAAATAGAGAGCGGCCGCGAACAAACAAAGGAACGGAAAGGACGGACACGAAACAACGATCGAGCGAGCCCTTACGACGACAACACGCAAGAAGCAACGGGGTGACAGAGACAACCACACGAATCCAAGACGTCCACTAGTAACGAAAGGAAAGAACGGTAAACACACTGTCTGTTGCCGAGGCGATACAAGAGACGCACGCGAAGATAAGACTGACTGGTTGAGCGAGAGGCAGGCGCTTCTACACATGACCGGTGGTGACACTATCTGCCGCTGTGACCACGAGTTCCACTGTGGCGTCCTCACATTAAACGTGCGCCAGGAGGCGCACGCTGCCACAGCTTACTGCGTGATGGTGCAGAGACCTCTAGGGTCTTCGAAGTCCATTCCGTCTGGCGTGGATTCAAATTCCGCGGCGCCCCGTACCATAACTTCCTTCTCACAGCATTCGCCCAGTTAGTTTTCCAAGATGGACTGACAGGAAATCTAAAGTCAAATTGCTGAAGTAAAACCATTGGTGTAAAAGTAAAGAGTGAAACCAATATTCATGTATACAAAACAGATAAGACCATGTAATGAGTACTTTCACAAATCACAGCGATTCGTTCGCACATTAGAAGATAGCAGAAATGTTTAGTACACAATGACACAGCCTACCATTTTTTAACAAAATAGTACCACGAGTAGCTAAGGTGTGGTGCTAAAGTATGTGCCGTTATAAGAACTCCCTTTATTATGCTCCATGGTGGCTTCGGAATTTTTATGGTGGTCGGCCATCCATCAGGTGGCTTCTCAATCCAGCGACGTGACACAACCCTTGCTGCGCGAAGAACTGGTGTCAGCTTTCACCCGATCTCTGCGACGTACGTGGAACAAAAGAAAACACAAAGCAAAGTAGTCCCACTTTAAATAACCACTAATAAGACAAAGTCGTTAAATTTAACACACCGTACACAACATAATATCCTTCACCATACAATGTATGGGCGATAAGGGCTTCAGTAGTACAGCACAAAATCTTTATCACTGTAGTTTACCTTCTACGAGCAGAACATAGTAAGAAAATGCAATGATAATTAAATCGGGCTTATGTTCTCCTTTGAGTAGAGATACTGAATCTTCCTGCACTACAATTCTATCTGAAGTGTTATCAAGATTTTAACTATCGACATGGAAAAATCAAGCCACTAATTCTTTGTTTACCCGTACCTTACCTGCAGTATGGTACATACTGAAACCCGCGTGCTACAGTGCCGTAGCAGTATACCAATGGAGCAGCGAAGAAAAATTGTCGTATCCAAATTCAGCGGCGTGCAGCGGTACTGTGGTGCAAAGATTTCATGTGTAATAGGACTGTAGAAAAACAGAAGGAACAGTAGATACTTTTTTGTTGGAGATAATTAAAACTTTACATCTGTCCCTAAGTGTTGCGAATTCGTCCGGGATTAACAGGACTACCTGTCCTCAACAATACTGCTCCGCATAATGCAGCACAGAAATATTTAGAGTGCTGCTTCTTACACCGGGAGCTCCCCTGTCTGCCACGGCGCTGGAGGCGACAGTTCACATTTCCACCTGGAGTAACGCAGCAGAGGTGAGAGGAAGAAAATAACGAAAGCGGAAATGCAGTTGGTGGCGTCGGCCGGTAACTGAGATCAGCGCTGCTCCACCTCTTGAAGAGAAAAAGAAGGCATGGAGGCCTCGGGGTTTGTGCGAGGAGCTGCCTGCCCGCTCGCCCGCCTGCCTGCTTGCGTCTTATCTGGCAAGGAGGCGGAGTCGGCAGCGCGCGAAACTTGCAACCGCCGGGCCGCCTGCTGCGCCAGCAATCTCACTTAACATCCACTTTACAACTTCCGCGGACTTATCTCGGGCTGAATTTAAGAATTAAGCGCCAGATTAGCGGCTTCGTCCTGGCTTGCCGTCTAAGTGAATCCTCTCGTTCCGTGAACGCCAGGAGACCGCAGCACACCGCAGACGCTTGCACCCCTACACAGAAACTCACACACACACACACACACACACACACACACACACACACACACACACACACATATATATATATATATATATATATATTCCACACGTACAGATCTTGATGAGATCCATGATTTTTGACCATGTAGGTGTTCCAAGGTTTAACCGAAGACATCAATTATGTAGATTTTGCGGCAGAACAGGTGATCCACAGGATGAGCATCCACGTAAGGTAGACGGCAGGACCGTTGCTCGATAGAGGTGTAGTAGTAGTTGTTGTTGTAGTAGTAGTGGGGTATTTTGGGCGAATGACAGCAAGGTCTTCAGTGCCCGCTCAGTAACATAGTGAGACGAATGTCAAGGAAAAACTGAGTACAGTAATATAAAAGAGAACATAAAACACAGGTAACAAGCTTTAAAAAATAAGTACCTACCCACACCTAAGCGTGGGATGAAGCAGGGCGTCAGCAGAAAAACATGGAAAACAAGCGAAGAAAGTGGTAGAGTGGGCTAAAACAATGTAGTAGATGGAAGTGGCTAGCTGACCGCAAGGAAATAAGGGAGGAGTCAGCCACTCTGCAATACACTAAAACCTCCAGCCTAAAAGTTTACGCCAGAGTCCAGACACATCACAACATTTTAAAACCATAGACACACACGTCTCATCGTTAGCTAAAACACGAGGCAGATCCCCATCAACTCGTGCTTCTGCCCTTGCATCACGGTATGAAATGCAGTCTGTTAAAATGTGCCGGACAGAGATGTGCACACCACAAGCATCACAAAACGGACGATCCTCCCGCCGTAGTGAAAAGCTATATTTTAGAAGACAGTGCCCGATCCGAAGACGTGTGAGGGCCACTTCCTCCAACCTCAGCAACCGGCATGAGGAACGCCACGGCCGAATTGTTGACTTCACCAACCGCAGTTTATTGGCCGTCACCGCCAGCCATTCTCCCTCCCACAACTCCATGCACTTCCTGTGGATTGCAGAGACGACAGACTGCAAGGGGATAGGACACTGGAACACATCCTCCTCTCTGTAGGCCTCCTTGGCAGCCCGATCGGCCTGTTCATTGCCCCATATTCCTACATGACCAGGCACCCAGAAAAATAATACCTCCTTACCGTTGGAGCAAGTACAGTTGGTCATATATCAGCTGGACCATCTCCTCAGTTGGGTACAGATGCTGCAGTGATTGTAAGACACTAAGAGAATCGGATGTTGACTTGACAGCAGTGGGTATAATTGGTGAAACACGTGCATGGTATTGTTGCGTGTTCCCTGAACATGTTCCTTGAAGAGGAGTTTCCGATGCCGTATCTCTCTCAGGTATTTTACCTGATTTGTCCAAGGTAGTGTGATGTTGTGCAGTGTGGGTTGGTCTCTGAATTAAGGCCGGCGCTGAATAAATGTATTGGCCTGCATCTTCTCTGCATTCGTGGTAATGTGGCTCATTTCTGTCCATAACTCAATAAGTGTAAGCTGACAATGGAGGCGCCGTATCGCTGCATCGACTTTGTAGCTGCTGGTAAGGATCGCTGTATCGTCCACTTATTGCACAAGGACGACTCGTGGAAGTAACAGCAGGTCATGCATCCGGCAGTTGTTGAATGCTGGACCGCTAAAGCAGTGCCTGTCTTGAAGATAGCTGCCAATAATCTTCATGCAGTAGTCCGTGATGGTGGGGACCTCATACACTATGGTGAGGAAAGTATTTTTCAATACTCAATCATATGTGTTTTCAACATCGAGAAAGGCTGCTGCTGTATAGTTCCCGTGGTTCAAATTCTATGCTATACAGTCCATGAGCCTGCGCTTGAGTCTGCCGGTTAGGCGTGGCTGGAACATGAACTAGTCTGGGGTATCACACTTCCTTCGGTAACCGCTGGGCAGAGTCATAGCATTATGGTCTGTTCCAGTAATTTGTAGAGTCTTGGCGGGACCCTGATGGGCAATGGCTTTGCCTGTTGGCGATTGCCCTTCACCGGCATTGGTAGCAGTACTATGCGAGCAGTGTTCCAGTCAGAAGGGAAGTATCAAGGAGGAGGTAACAGGAGGGAAGTATCAAGGAGGAGGTAACTGTTAAAAATTTTGGTTATCAACACCAGTGGTGTACGTGGCAATATCTTCAACTGTTCGTTTGTTATACCGTACACATCATCGCTGGTGTCGTTTGGAGGGGTTCCGTTTCTTGTGCCACCTGTCGGATACCTTCAGGATAGGGTCGTATTCTTACCTCCTCCTCTTAGGCTGCGTCTTCGTGTGGGAATACATTTCGTGCCGCATGTGTAATAGCAAGTAAGTTCTGGTTTCCTGAGTGAAACAAACAATGGGCCAGTTTCACAGGACTTGGGTTTCGGAGGGGCTGGCCCAGGCCCCATTCAACCCCGGCATATGATGTGAGAACATCCGTCTTACCTTCCCACTTTTTTTTTAGAAGGAATTCAACGGCCATCAAATGTAACTCCCGAGACAAACCCTAAAGTTCTCAGCAGGCATCAGGGTTATGGTAATGCTATCAAAGTATTCACACCCAGTTTTTAAGATTCTCCAATCCTGGAACAGTGGTGAACACTCCTCACTGTAGAATGTGTCTCGCTCAGTTGTGACCATAGTGGTACAGAGCGTCCTTCGGATCCTTCCGGTCACTGCAGAGATTACCTCGTATATGAAGACTGTTATCGATACGTCTGTTTCGGGGCGAACATTGTTAATACGGATCGCCTGGTACTGGTCCTAATTCGTCGTCTGCTATACTGGATGGCGCTATTTTAGAGCGCCTCCGGAACGAGATTGACCACCGGATTGTGGTCGGACGTCAGATGGTCTGAAAGCTCAGATCGATTCTTAGGTTTTCCACTGCAGCTATGTCCAATGCATTGTGTCTGTGGGATGAATTGTTTGAGACATGAATTGAATCGTCTAGTCCAGATGTGATGACTTCCAGTCGTTCTTACACGACATGCATTTGGTTCCCTCCTGAGTTGGTATGGTGCGAATTCCTAGCGAAATGCTTGCCCTTGAGGTCCCTGCAGAGCAGAATTCCCTCATGCCAAGCAAATAGCAGCAGAAGGTCATCCTCGACGAAAGACCTCTGAGGGCCCACGATAAGTCACAGGTAATTATGCTAAGATAGGGGGAGACGTTAACTGCAGTTGCTTCCAGAGAAGGACATTGTGGTATCCGAAAGGAACGTGTGTTAACGATCACATATATGGTCGTGTCATCCCCTTGGTCTTTTGCTCTAAACATCCGATAGGCTACCATGTTAGGTAAGGTGAAATGTTGTTCGGGGCGAAGGTGCATTTCCGTAAGTATTAAAATGTCGATCTTAGAACGTGTGAGGGAAGTCTCGAATTTCACTTTCATATTGTAACCGCCGTTCGCATTGAATATGCAGAGTGGTAGGCTACCATGCCTTGCTGGTGTGTGGACGCATTATGGGGGGCGAACATTTTCATGGCTCCATCTGCTAAGGTGAGTAGTTTCGGTAGGATGTTTGATGCTTCATTAAATTTTCCTAAGGTCTTTTGAATAACCGTCAAGATATTCATCTGGTGGAGAGTCGCTCAAAATTCTGTTACGCTCGTGACCATCTTCATGACTTCCGAGGAGTCTAACTGTGAAGGTGTGTCCGTTGTAGTCACGCAAGGTTGTTGACTGCTGGTGCTAGCGCAAGTGCTCCAGGCGGCTGGGCACTTTGTCGTTCTGCGAAGTGAAGGCGGAAGTTCCTTTTCCTTGGCAAAATTCAGATGAGTGGGAACAGCAGCCGTTTGTTGTCTGGTCTATGTTGCTTGTCCCTGTGTAGTCTAAATCCGCAGTGCCTAATGAAATTTGCGGTACTCTCCCCATACAGCGGGATGTTCACAATTTACGCATCTTGCCTTCTGGTTTGCAGGTTTTTGCAGGCTCACACACCGAGGTGGCTGGCGGCAATAGTTTGCAGTTTGGAGGGAACGTTGGCATCTTTTGCATTGTGGAGGTCCCTGTTTTGATCGATATGTCGAGAAGATGTTTGACATCATATAGTAACTCGCTGGCTGAGCCTGTCAACAGGTTCACACAATACACTCTGATGTTAATCTTCAGGTTTTCTCGTCTCTGAATTTAAATTGATGGACTGAGCCTTGTTGGAAGCCAATGATCTACAGAGCTTTTGCTGCCTCCTCTTCTCTATTTCGGCGAGAAGGTACTTGATGACGACTTTGACAGACTTATCGGCTGGCGATTGGCGTGTAAAAAACGTAATTTTGAATCCTGCCGTGTCTCTCGATCACCGATATTCCCGTCGCCGCTATGCGTCATCTTTACAGTTGCGTATGCAGAGCACGCAGTGGCGCCAACTACCGGGCACATCGGGAGACGAAAAGTTTTGCTTTGGGACGCCTAGCAGTAACAGCGTTTTGGGAACTATAGCGGACAGGTAAGGTCCGGTGTCAGCCAGCAAGCAGGGCACGTCGAAAACGGGCTGTTTACCCGGGTGATGCCGCCGTGGCAAATATCTCCGGCGTGGAAGGAGACGTTACTGGGAAGCCGTTGGTGTATTTTACGCTTGCTTGATCTCTCCTGGCATCGGGATCTGCAGTGGCTGGCCTCGTCGAACAAGTCAGAGGTCTTGCTTGTCCTGTAAATCGTGGTCGGTATCCACTACTGGGTTCTGTGCGGTTGATTGTATTTTGTTGGGCGTCCGTCGCTACTCCTACTGAGTCTGGCCTTCAGTGTATTGATTTAAATTGGTTTCATACGTAGTGTTTTAAGGCGTATGTGGTGTTATCATTAACATTTATGAGGACCTGGAGAGCTGAGACATTGCGTTGTAGATCCATACTGTCAATGTTTAACCGCCGTTGAAAGCAGTTTGCTCGTCCTTGTTTACGTACCGCCTGGTTATTGTATTTATATCACACCACGGAGTTAGAATGGCCAGTCGCTATTGATATTTATATATTTATAGATAAAATATTTCTTTGGATATATTTAACTCTGAATTGTAATAACATTACTGTTACGTTTCTGTTTGAACTAATAGTATGTTTGAGACACACGTGAATAATTTTGAGATCAGTAGTTTCCTAAATTCTTACCACTTATTGAGAATCCAGTAATTATCGTGTGTTTAATAGCCGGAAACGGATTCTATTGATGGTGGTACAAGAATTCCTCAATGTCAGCAGAGCAATATTGTATTTAATTCAATGTTTTAATTTTACTGATGATGTGTTTAATGAGTTATTATATTTCTAGTTATTTAAGGCAGATGTCTGTTGTAGATAACCATTAGTTCTAGGATTTTCTCCCGCCCATTCATGGCCGTTGGTGCTCCCGTCTGAGGGTCCATGTCGAGCCTGTATTGGAAACAGCAGAGCGGGCGTCGTGCGTTTTCTGAGTTTGAAGGTCAATTCTATATTTTTGGTAAGAACATTAAGTTTCGACATGTATTTATAAAGTGATATCGATTTTAAATATATATTTATGTACTGTACATGTTAAGAATTAATAAGAAGGATAAACTTCATGGACAGATTGCTGACTGCAAATGAAGTGAAAAAATTCCTATGAACGTGTGTCTGGAAATGGTTAGTGTACATCAACAACAAAAATCTTCCTGCAACACAGTGAACAGCTGTAAAGCGTACACGTCACAGCAGATGTTCTAAGTGACCTCCATGGTGTTGCAGGTGATACGGGTAGTAGCGGTTGGCATGCGCGATAAACATTAACCTATTTTGACTTCCACCATGTTGGCTCCCCACTTTCCAGGAGGTTCTACAGTTCATTTCAATATCCTGTTTCTTTTTTTTCTTTTGTCATCAGTCTTTTGACTGGTTTGATGGGCCCACCGCAAATTCCTGTCCCATGCCAACCTCTTCATCTGAGAGTAGAACTTACATCCTAAGTCCTCATTTATTTGCTGGATGTATTCCAATCTCTGTCTTTCTCTACAGTGTTTGCCATCTACAGATTCCTATATTACCATGGGAGTCAATCCCTCATTTCTTAACAGATGTATTATCATCCTGTTCCATCTCCTTATCAGTTTGAAACATATTCCTTTAGTCTCCGATTCTCCGCAGACCCTCCTCATTCCTTACCTTATCAGTCTACCCAATTTCTGTTCCGGTTTTCCCGCAGTCCATAATTCACTGCCATGTAATTCTGTACTCCAGACGTACAGTATCAGAAATTTCTTCCTGCAATTAAGGCCGATATTTGATATTAGTACATTTTCTGTGGTGTCACCGCCAGATACCACACTTGGTAGGTGGTAGCCTTTAAATCGGCCGCGGTCCGGTAGTATACGTTGGAACCCGCGTGTCGCCACTATCAGTGATTGCAGACCGAGCGCCGCCACACGGCAGGTCTAGAGAGACTTCCAAGCCCTCGCCCCAATTGTAGAGCCGACATTACTAGCGATGGTTCACTGACAAAATACGCTCTCATTTGCGGAGACGATAGTTAGCATAGCCTTCAGCTACGTTATTTAATACGACCTAGCAAGGCGCCACGATCAGTTTCTTTTGATATTGAAAGTCATGTACCACCAAGAGCGACGTTCGTCATTAATGCATTAAAGTTAAGTATCCTACCAGGTACGCCCGTTTTTCTCACTTCTAATTCCCTAGTCATGTTCCAGACATCACGCCAGCCTGCGTGAGCTAAAACGCGTGCATTTCGGCCTCCTTTAATAACACGGTGTTGGCTCTCCTGCCAACCACAACAATACCAGACTGAGCTTGATTGGAAGAACCCTAAGGAAATGCAATCCGAAAACAAACGAAGTAGGTTACAGTACGCTTGTTCGCTCAATGCTTGAATACTGCTCAGCAGTGTGGGATCCGTACCAGATAGGGTTGATAGAAGAGATAGAGAAGATCCAACGGAGAGCAGCGCACTTCGTTACAGCATCATTTAGTAATCGCTAAAGCGTTACGGAGATGATAAACTCCAGTGGAAGGCTCTGCAGGAGAGACGCTCAGTAGCTCGGTATGGGCTTTTGTTGAAGTTTCGAGAACATTCCTTCACCGAGGAGTCAAGCAGTATATTGCTCCCTCCTACGCTTATCTCGCGAAGAGACCATGATGATAAAATCAGAGAGATTAGAGCCCACACAGGGATATACCGACAATCCTTCTTTCCATGAACAATACGAGACTGGAATCGAAGCTAGAACCGATAGAGGTACAGCCGACTTTGCTAGCGATGGTTCACTGAGTAAATACGCTCTCATTTGCCGAGACGATATTTAGTATGACCTTCAGTTACGTTATTTGCTACGACCTAGCAAAGCGATATTATCAGTTACTATTGATATTGTGAATCATGTAATGTCAAGAGCGACGTTCGTCCTTAATGGATTAAAGTTAAGTATTCCACCAGCTACGTCCGTTTTTCTAAATTCTAATTTCCTTGTCCTGTTCCAGACCTCACGCCAGCCTGCGTGAGCTAAAACGCGTGCCTTTCGGCCTCCTCTAGTAACACGGTGTTGGCTCTCCTGCCAACCACAACATTTTCCTTGGCCATTGCTAGTCTGCTTCTGATGTTGTCCTTGCTCTGTCTGTCATTGTTTATCGTACTGCCTTGGTAGCAAGTTCCTTAACATCACCTACTTCGTGACCATCAATCCTGATGTGAAGTTTCTCGGCCGGCCGATGTGGCCGAGTGGTTCTATGCGCTTCAGTCTGGAACCGCGCGACCGCTACGGTCGCATGTTAAAATAGTGCCTCGGGCTGGATGTGTATGATGTCCTTAGGTTAGTTAGGCTTAAGAAGTTCTAATCCTAGGAGACTGATGACCTCAGATGTTAAGTCCCATAGTGCTCAGAGCCATTTGAACGATTTGAAGTGTCTCGCTGTTCTCAAGTCTACTACTTCTCATTACCTTCGTCATTCTCCGATTTTCTCTCAATCCATACCCTGTACTCATTACATGGTTAATTCTGTTCTGCATATAATGTAATTCTTCTTCACTTCCGAGAAGCGCTCGGCCACCAGCGGCCGGCTCCTTGACCTCGCGCTACTTTATTTGGAGCAACAGCCCACAGCTACACCTGCTGATTTGATGTTTATGAGATGATGGCGCAACTGTGCGTCTTATAACAGTCTTCATTACGCCGAAACACAATGCCTGAGTTTTTGTCATTTAAAAAGTAGGGATAAAATGTCCGCTGTATTTTAGTAAGTTTGACAGATTTTCTTTAAGTGTTATTCATTGTTTGAACCTATTGTTTTCTTGCAAATTTTGCTAATACATGTTTAATGTACTGTGTAAGTTAAAATAGTGTGCAAGTACAGCAGTTAACCACATGGTTTTCCATACTTAGATTAACAATTTCCATGTTCGGTTTAACCGAACGTTCGGATTACCAGGGTTCGTATTAGTGGGACTCTGCTATATATCGAAGGAAAAAAAAAGTAATGAGAAGTAGCAGAAATGGGAATAGCGTGAAACTTAACAACAGGTTTGGTGATTACAAAGTAGATGAGTTTAAGGAATTCTGCTACTCAGGCAGTGAAATAATTCATGATGGAAGAAGCATGTATGGCATAAGAAGCAGGTTAGCACTGCCGAGAAGCCTTGTAGTTTGAAATGTACGTCTTAGTTTGAGAAAGAATATTCTGATAATACCTATTTGGAGTACAGAGTGGTGTGGCAGTGAAACATCGACTGTGGGAAAGCGAAAACGAAGAAAATAGAAGAAACTGAGATGTTGTGCTAAATAAGAATGTTGTAAACCAGATGGCCACGTAAGGTAAGGCATGAGGAGGTACCCTGAAGAAACTGTGAGGAAAGCAGTGTATGGAAAGTCCAACAAGAGGAAGGGGCAGTATAGCAGGACATCTGCTAACACATGAGGAAATAACTTCCATGTTAGTAGGAATTGTAGAGGGTAAACACTGACAGAGATTGGAATACGTCCATCAACTGATTTATTTCGTATATTCCCAGTGCTACTCTGAGATGAAGAGGTTGGCGTAGGCGAGCAATCCGTGGTGGGCGCTTCAAACCAGTCATAAGACTGATGACTCGAAAGAAAGTTACATATGGCACATATTTTGAGTGAATGTGGCCCATGTCTGTTAAAACTTTTATTACATTTCACTGTAAGAATCTGACGTAAATCGGTCAACAAAGTTAAACAACGACTTGTCTTCATGTACTAGTACTGGTAAGGCATGTGTATTTAAAACATGTACCTTATTTCCGTTAGAACGTTTATTACGGTATCATTTAAAAATCTGAAGCCAGTCATTACGAATTTTTCGAGATTTTTGCCAACAGTGTTTCCCTTTTCTATAGTATATATAGATTTACATATTACAGGTATTCAAATATATAACCTATGTCCGTCCGAACTTTTATTCGAGTGTCGTGTAGAGACGTGATGTATATCTGGCGAGAACTCTTCAGGATTTTTATTAATAACTTTAAACAACGACTTGTTATAGAGAAGCACAGATTTTTAATATATACATATAAATAATTTATATTACAAATATGTTACTTATGTCTGTCCAAATGTTTACTAGAGTTTTGTGTAAATATCTGAAGTGAATCGCTCAAGAACTGCTAGATATTTGTGCTAATATCTTCGGTGCGTCTGCCTGACACCTAATGCTTCATAGTAAACTGTTTCAAAAGATGAAGTCTGCAATTCCATGACATCTGTGATGCTTCTAATTAAATCTTAATTGTCCCTAGAAGAGCAACTGTTCTGGAAGGAGCCATTAGCCAGTGCAGTTAATAACCTTTATCTCGGCGCAGCGGAGCGGGAGGCCGAGGAGAGGAGGAGAGAGGAGGGGTAGGACTCTCAGCGGCTTGTGTACTGAATAAATAAATGTAAGTGTCGTGTGATTAGGAATAAACGTATTCACCAAACGCTAGCTGCATAGTTATGAAAGTTTAAGTTTAGTAAGACGAGTTAAAATTATTTCCTGCTTTTACATCTCTGCAACGTTCTTCTCTACTACTCTCACATTAGCTATATATGCATCTTCAGATTTATGATTCATACCAGGAAATATAAACCTTAAAGCTTTAAATACAGGTACTATTTAATATACACGGTAGCCGACTCCCATAAGAAGGGTGAATGAAATACAGATTTACAGGCAACATATGAATATTGTACATGACTTATAGATCTCTGTAATGAAACAGAGTAGCACAACAAGCTGCGACATCTTCGCGAAAAAACACAGTGATCCGTACATGTCATAAGTTTCCTTCAATTGGCGTCTATGGTAACAATCTTTTCTGTTTAACAGTTTACCGGTTTCGGTCTTTAATGACCATCTTTAGATCTGTCTCATAAAACCAAAGTTCTAAAGCACTGCAGCCATAGCCATTAATTGGTAAGACATGGAACTGATCCCCCGTTGTACACAAAACAGGTTGCAGAGGCAACGGAAAAAGCATGCGAAGTTCAGAAGGAAGCGAAATCCCGAAGATGGGCTAAAATTTACAGACGCGCGAAATTTGGCACGCACTTCAGTGCGAGATACCTTTAATAGGTTCCACAACGAAACATTGTCTCTAAATTTGGTAGAAAATCCGAAGAAATTCTGGTCGTATGTAAAGTACAGAATCGGCAAGACGCAGTCAATATCTTCGCTGCGCAGTGCCGATGGTACTGTTACCGACGACTGTGCCGCTAAAGCGGAGTTATTGAACGCAGTTTTCCGAAATTCCTTCACCATGGAAGACGAATGGAATATCACAGAATTTGAAACACGAATAGCTGCTAGCATGAGTTTCTTAGGAGTAGATACCTTAGGGGTTGCGAAGCAACTCAAATCGCTTGATACGGGCAAGCCTTCAGGTCCAGATTGTATACCGATTAGGTTCCTTTCAGATTACGCTGATACTATAGCTCCCTACTTAGCACTCATATACAACCGCTCGCTCACTCATAAATCTATACCTACAGATTGGAAAATTGTTCTGGTCGCATCAGTGTTTAAGAAGGGTAGTAGGAGTAATCCATCGAACTACAGACCTATATCATTGACGTCGGTTTTCAGTAGGGTTTCGGAGCATATATTGTATTCAAACACTATGAATAACCTCAAGGGGAACGATCTATTGATACGTAATCAGCACGGTTTCAGAAAACATCGTTCTTGTGCAACGCAGCTAGCTCTTTATTCGCACGAAGTAATGGCCGCTATCGACAGGGGATCTCAAGTTGATTCCGTATTTCTAGATTTCCGGAAAGCTTTTGACACCGTTCCTCACAAGCGACTTCTAAACAAGCTGCGGGCCTATGGGGTATCGTCTCAGTTGTGCGACTGGATTCGTGATTTCCTGTCAGGAAGGTGACAGTTCGTAGTAATAGACGGCAAATCATCGAGTAGCGTTTCATTGGCAGGACACTTAGAAGATCTTAGAAGATGCAACAAGTCCACTAAAGAGACAGCTTACACTACACTCGTTCGTCCTCTGTTAGAATATTGCTGCGCGGTTTGGGGTCCTTACCCGGTGGGATTGACGGAGGACATCGAAAGGGTGAAAAAAAGGGCAGCTCGTTTTGTATTATCACGTAATAGGGGAGAGAGTGTGGCAGATATGATACACGAGTTGGGAGGGAAGTCATTTAAGCAAAAACGTTTTTCGTCGCGGCGAGATCTACACTCCTGGAAATTGAAATAAGAACACCGTGAATTCATTGTCCCAGGAAGGGGAAACTTCATTGACACATTCCTGGGGTCAGATACATCATATGATCACACTGACAGAACCACAGACACATAGACACAGGCAACAGAGCATGCACAATGTCGGCACTAGTACAGTGTATATCCACCTTTCACAGCAATGCAGGCTGCTATTCTCCCATGGAGACGATCATAGAGATGCTGGATGTAGTCCTGTGGAACGGCTTGCCATGCCATTTCCACCTGGCGCCTCAGTTGGACCATCGTTCGTGCTGGACGTGCAGACCGCGTGAGACGACGCTTCATCCAGTCCCAAACATGCTCAGTGGGGGACAGATCCGGAGATCTTGCTGGCCAGGGTAGTTGACTTACACCTTCTAGAGCACGTTGGGTGGCACGGGATACATGCGGACGTGCATTGTCCTGTTGGAACAGCAAGTTCCCTTGCCTGTCTAGGAATGGTAGAACGATGGGTTCGATGACGGTTTGGATGTACCGTGCACTATTCAGTGTCCCCTCGACGATCACCAGAGGTGTACGGCCAGTGTAGGAGATCGCTCCCCACACCATGATGCCGGGTGTTGGCCATGTGTGCCTCGGTCGTATGCAGTCCTGATTGTGGCGCTCACCTGCAGGGTGCCAAACACGCATACGACCATCATTGGCACCAAGGCAGAAGCGACTCTCATCGCTGAAGACGACACGTCTCCATTCGTCCCTCCATTCACGCCTGTCGCGACACAACTGGAGGCGGGCTGCACGATGTTGGGGCGTGAGCGGAAGACGGCCTAACGGTGTGCGGGACCGTAGCCCAGCTTCATGGAGACGGTTGCGAATGGTCCTCGCCGATACCCCAGGA
Organism: Schistocerca gregaria; assembly: GCF_023897955.1. NCBI lineage: Eukaryota > Metazoa > Arthropoda > Insecta > Orthoptera > Acrididae > Schistocerca > Schistocerca gregaria. The sequence continues at coordinate 205,312,960 of NC_064924.1, forward strand.
GCAACAGTGTCCCTAATTTGCTGGGAAGTGGCGGTGCGGTCCCCTACGGCACTGCGTAGGATCCTACGGTCTTGGCGTGCATCCGTGCGTAGCTGCGGTCCGGTCCCAGGTCGACGGGCACGTGCACCTTCCGCCGACCACTGGCGACAACATCGATGTACTGTGGAGACCTCACGCCCCACGTGTTGAGCAATTCGGTGGTACGTCCACCCGGCCTCCCGCATGCCCACAATACGCCCTCGCTCTAAGTGCGTCAACTGCACATACGGTTCACGTCCACGCTGTCGCGGCATGCTACCAGTGTTAAAGACTGCGGTGGAGCTCCGTATGCCACGGCAAACTGGCTGACACTGACGGCGGCGGTGCACAAATGCTGCGCAGCTAGCGCCATTCGACGGCCAACACCGCGGTTCCTGGTGTGTCCGCTGTGCCGTGCGTGTGATCATTGCTTGTACAGCCCTCTCGCAGTGTCCGGAGCAAGTATGGTGGGTCTGACACACCGGTGTCAATGTGTTCTTTTTTCCATTTCCAGGAGTGTATTTACGAAATTTAAGTCACCAACTTTCTCTTCCGAATGCGAAAATACTTTGTTGAGCCCAACCTACATAGGTAGGAACGTTCATCAAAATAAAATAAGAGAAATCAGAGCTCTAACAGAAAGGTGTAGGTGTTAGTTTTTCTTGCGCGCTCTTCGGGAGTGGAATGCTAGAGAGATAGTATGATTGTGGTTCGACGAACCCTCTTCCAAGCACTTAAATATGAATTACAGAGTAATCATGTCGATGTCGATGAATCCTGAGGGCAAATTAAGAGAAGTGTCAATGGGAAAACAGACGGTACGACTTTGTGAAAAGTGATCTGAGTTTTTGGGAATGTGAACAGCTCGTCACAGCAACTTGGTGGTTTCAAACCAGTTCTCAACAAGTCTCAAGTGGAAAAAGAACTAGTGGGACCCGAGGGCACGGTATACCGTAGTAACATCTGTACGACTGACGTATGAAAGTCCAGAAGACTGATTCTACTCAGGTTACAGAAGTTTCAGGGGAGTTAACAGTTGTGTGAGCTCCTAGTAAGATCTCCAGTAGTGTGGTAAGCTGACTTTTTTAATCCATCAGAAAGATATTAAAACTATACCGCCAATAATGTATTTCTGAAACAGGCACCAACAACCTAACTAATGAAATACTAAAATCCATTTGGTGTGCCGTTAAGTCTCGAACAAAAAATTTGTCGTCGGCTGGCAGTAGTACATTTGTTAGACCAGAAAATCAACTGTATCTACCCGCATTGCAGAAAATGTGATGCAAATGCTAAATTCTTCAACTTCAGGCATATTATATTGAATCTGCACAAATAAGCCTTATGAAAACACGATATTACAAAGCATATCAAAATTAAGTAATCAGTTCTTGTTGACCCTCAAAAATTTTCTCATTAAGTTTCCTGCTCCCATCTAATAACGAATGTAACGTAGCCATTTTTGGCAAGGAAGAATAGCATGAGATATGCTGGAGTAGTATTTCGCCGTAGGACAGATCACAGATACTTAGAGGGTATTTCGGAGATTTTATTCGGAGTTCCGAGTATTGGAATTGTGAAGAAAACTATATTTTCATTCTATTAAGATGGAGAGTAGGGACTCCATAGAATCTCCCAACAGAGAAAAAATGTACTTTTTTCCAGGCACGTAGTGTGGTAGGACTAAAGAGCCACTGAACAATCCTGAATTAATGAAATATATTTAGTGGATCTGTGAGAGTGTGTTGTAAGGACCTGAAGAAACTAGTACACTATTCTTAATTATTCATCCCCTTAAATTTCAGTGTTTGCTTATTGAGTGTTCACTTCACAGAAGTCTTATAACTCTACGACTTACCTGTCGAATGAACTAATTGGATGTACCTGAAACAGATAAGTGAAAACTAGGAAGTAGTCATATTTCTGTCGCCTCACGGCGTCAGCTCAAAATGGCAACCCAGTTCCACGCAGCGGAACATGTATGAGCTTCGTTGTGAAATGGTTAACTGTTGAAGTGCCAGTTCATAGTCGGACTTGACCTTATGCACTGGTCGGTGCGCAGATGCGTAGCGCTCCGTGGTTCACGTTACACCTGCAGGCAATGGGGGAAATCGCACAACCGAGCAGTGTGTGTTCCTCTCTGCAGTGCACTCCGTCCGACATCGGCGAAACACGCCGTCGAACTAGTGGCGATGTGTTTGGCGACTGTCCACTGAATCAGCCCATCTTTGAAACGCACTGTTCGCCGGCCGTGGTGGTCTCGCGGTTCTAGGCGCGCAATCCGGACCCGTGCGACTGCTACGGTCGCAGGTTCGAATCCTGCCTCGGGCATGGATGTGTGTGATGTCCTTAGGTTAGTTAGGTTTAAGTAGTTCTAAGTTCTAGGGGACTGATGACCACAGCAGTTGAGTCCCATAGTGCTCAGAGCCATTTTGAAACGCACTGTTCAATTCTTATCCCCTATCAGGTATTACCAAATAGTGTTAATTCGCACTGCGATATTGATTTACTCCTGAGATCAACGAAAGTAGAGTGTCTCTCACTGACAATGCCACGCATCAAATAAGGACGCTTATCACCGCTGATAGTGAATTTGTACACAGCAATGCAGTTAACAGCGGTAAGAGAAAAAATTTCTTATCAAATGTCATCTGGTGTCTCCAGCACCGTTGACATAATTATATGTAGTTTAACATCTAAAGTATATGTAGAAAGAAGGTTAAAGGACGTTTTCATCAAGTGAAGAAAGTGCACAAAGGCCTGAAGGGAAATAAGCCTGTTTTAAATATTATCGGAATAAGTCGACATGGGCACTGTTCATTTGCATGTGATCGCTCACAGCAAGGTTAGCAACAGCTACAGGCTGTTCGCAGCTGATGGAAAAGCGTTGTAGTGTAACCTGTCTCACACACTGCCATATGTCAGAAATGGCATGTTAAAATCGGCTTTATGTGACCCGTTGAGACCAGAGTTTGTGATCTCGGCTTGCAGAACTAAGGAATCCAGTAAACATGACTAGAGCAAAATGCGATGTACCCCTAACACGAAAGATTGTTGGTAGGGAACACATACGTTACATAATCGAATTCCTTAGTCATTTTATATTTACTTATTTGACTTCATAATATGCACTATAGACTTCTATTAGTATTAGTGTAATGAGGGAACAAGCTGCCCTGACATTGTCTTACACGTCAACCTGGAAACCTTACATCAGCATCAGGACTTTCTCAACTTCAATGCTATCCCTTGAATCCTTATAGGCTCATGCAGTTGCTCTTGTTCCATTTCGTTATATCAGCATCAGTCCTTGATTATCACTAACGCCATACAGGTCAAGGAGAGTGGATGAGAGCAGGGGGAGGTCGAAGGGGAGAGGACTGTGAGTCATGTCATGTGACTGTGAGTCAGGCAGTGCTTTATCTCCAAACCCGTTGGAGGAAACAAGACATAAGAATCAGCACATCAGCATCAGGCCAAGAATGTTTATAGGGCTGTGAGGGGAAGGCCCCCCTTGTATGTTCCGAAAGTTTTGTCAACTACGTTTGCGTTACAGACTTCCAAAAATTCGTTTAACGTCTGGTTCTCCGACGACGTTGATCAATTTCATTTGAAGCAGCATAGAATACTGCAACAAGAAAATAGCATACTTCTGTTCAAATAGTTGGAAACCGAAATTAGTTTATAAAATAAAAATAAAGGTATACGAATCTGTACTTGCTGAAAATGTGTTACACTTTAGGTACTATCCAACAAACCCTGAAAACAAGAAACCAAATCCAGTCCTGTTCCACATCGGAGTTGTTCCTTTCACCAGCAGATGGAAGAACTGTAGAAAACGATTGCCTTACTGCTACCAGCAAAAGACTATAATGTAAATCGAGTGATGTTCGATTTGTGAACCACGATTTCTTACTGCCACCAAGAGATTTATGCACGGTGTGAAAGCGCAACAGAGACGTAAACTAATTATTTTCCACAGCTAGGATGTCACAATGTTCTGAAATGTCTGCAAAATATAGCGGCAGATCGGAGAGTGTGACTTTCACCTTTCTGAGGTTAACTACAGGGAAGAAAAAAGATCTGTAATGCACAAATCAATTAATTTGATGTCACATATATTTTCAGTGTAAATGAGAGTTGAAATTAATTTCAACATATACACGTGTATGCCAAACTGGTGAAAAAGTTTCTAAAGTATGTACTCCAACGCTAGGTTTCCATGCCTAATAACAGATGACATTGTATAAGGAATCACTCTCATAAAGTAACACTGAGCAAGCTTATAATTCCAGAAAATGATGTGTTAGCTAAAATACTACGCTGATCAGACAAGCAGGCAAGAAAATTGACACTATGAAGGCAACTAATTAGGCCTGCTCTTGATGTAAGTCACAGTACATCCTCAAAGTAAATATTCGCATATTTAAATTTTTATCAAGCACCAGTTCAGATGAAATAAACACAGTGCTTCATGTCAGTCACTATAAAGAATGGTAATCGATGATATTGATTGGCAATCATTACGAAAATTTTGTTCACACTCCTTGCAAGCACAATGACCAATCAAATAAATCTAATGCCTAACGCAAGACATTCTATGACAAACCCTACTGCTGTGAATGTTAAATAATACATGTACACATATTAAAGGGATAGCAAGTAGATATGTAATTGTCGATGTGGAAATTGTTCTAGAATGCAGCTGAAAAAGTAACTTTGGTGAAACATAAAGAGCAGTTTCCTGTCTGAAAACTGGTACTGGACCACACCACACATACGAAGACACACACACATACACACACACACACACACACACACACACACACACACACACACACACACACGCGCGCGCGCGCGCCCATACAAACACAAAAGTCTAGGAGAAGGAAAGCATAAGATGTCTTATTCCTAAATAACACTCAAATCATAGAACCAAAGGAAGGGTGAACGAACATTTGACCAGAGTCTGTAACTATAAGATACTTGACTTTCTAAACGACAGTGTCAAAGTCGATAAGTCGGCAATAAATAAAACCACGAACACTTGTTGTGAAACATGTCACACTTCACAAACACAATGATGCTCCTACAATTAAATATTGCTGCATCTAAACTGTCTGTATAACCAATTAAGTTCATGCATGTCGTAATATAAGCCAGAACTTTACGAAAATTCGGTTTAACGTGCGTTGCGTGAACAAGGAGACATCAAATACGCCTAATTCCTAAGGCAACAAATGGTATTACCACCATCTACTGCTATAAACGCTATACAATGCTGTAACAATTATTAAACTGATTTTATTCTGTATAATATATAGATGCTCATTTGTATATGTGGAAGTACTTGTATTTTGCAGTTTAGTAGGTCACAGTCGGAATTGAGGTTAGGGTTTCTACCAACTCTTGACGCTGCTAGAGTTGAAATTTACGCTTAAAATCGAGTCCTGAAACACATGGTTCATGTTCTTCCATCCAACAAACAAAACTTAACAAGACAACTGCAAGTATTGCCCGGTATGGTGCTGCAACGTTGCAGTGTAACATCAGTTTGCACAGACGATGATGTCGACATAGTAATGCACAAGAAGCAGAGAGGAAATTTAATTTTTGTAGTGACATTGCTTTTAGTACACCAAACATGTATTTTAATTAGTTATACAGACAGTTTATATGCAGCAATATTTTACTTGTGACTGCAAAGTGGGGTGTCTCATAATAAATGGTAAGCAGTTTTATTCATTCCTGAGATACCAAATCTGACATTATCTTTGGAAATGTCACATCTCTCAATGTTACCGTTTTTGATAGTGTATTTATAAGCAATCCATGTCATTCTACTTTTTAATTGATATTTGGTAATAAAAGCACCTTAGTTCTCGGTTCCCCACTAAGACAGGTAAGTTATACATGATTTAGTTTATTATGGGTTTTCCTTTTGTGAACCATAGTTTCCATAAATAAAACTGCAAAGAATGCTTAGATAAACAGCACATCTTCCGACGACTGTTTAGGATATTGGGACTCCATAGATGTTATTTGGCCCTTTCAGCGTTTTCTCCTTGCAAATTAACCTTACCTTGATCCTAGACAATCAATGTGAACATCGCAGTTTCCTAATTGCTAACATTTCCTGCAGAGATTTTACAATATTGTGACACAATAGATATGGGAAAGAATATATAATATACAGAATATGAAACTTTTAGGAAGACTTGGTAGCATAGCTGTGATTGCAAATTGCTGTTATTTATATGGCATCAAGTAGACCTGTGTCATTTGTAATAATATCAATTACTGTCAACTAATATCACGTAATTTTTTTAGTGACCAACATGATGCATTATCTTTCTCCCTCATTAACTGTTGCTTGAGAACAATTTTTATGCAGAATTCTTTTCTTTGAAGGCATACTATTACATCAAGAGTACGACTAATTAGTACCACTGAGATTATTGGTTTTCTTATTCATGCTTATCTGTGACTTACATCAAGAGTAAACCTAAATTTGTACGTTGATAGCGGTAATTTTCTTACATGCTTCTCTGTTTGGCGTAGTACTTTAGCTAACGTGTTTGTCTGTGTTTATAATCCTCGTTAGGCTATTTTTACAACATGAATTCCCTCTAAAATGTTATCTGTTATTAGGCAAGGAAACCTAGTGTTGGAGTACATCCTTCACAGTTTTGGCCACTAATTTGGCATATGTCTGTATATGTGGAAATTAACTTCCACTTTCTCTTACTTTGCGTATGTATTTGAAATTACATTAATTCATCTCAGTCTGGCAGATTTTTTATTATTTTAGTTAACATCACTGTGTCCGAGATAATCAATGTAAACATATGACTTTTAACGCTGCAGAGGTATTTTGCAGACACCTTGGAACATTACTACATCTTAGGTGTAGACAACAATTAATTACCACTCTGTTGCTTTTCTTAAATGTTTCATGATCTATTTGCGGCAGTAAGAGATCACTGCCTGCAAATTGAACTGAACTTGTTGTACAGTGCTGATTCGTTGTTTATATTTTACATGTAAATGTTGATTTCTTATCGTTTACAGACAAATAAGCTTTCTATTTGTTACAGTATATAGGTCCAAACGAGATTTGAAAATGCGACTCGTGAGGCATCCTTTTATCGAAAATTCCGAAATCAGTGAAAAATAGAATTTGGGGCTGCGCTCTCCCCCTCCACTGCAAACCCTAACGTGCCCTTGGCACATGGCTGGATGCAATGATGCTGATGTCTTGATTCTTGCGCTGATCTTGGAGTCAATGTAGTGCCGATGCTGGCGTAACATGATTCCCAGTCCCCTCATCTCTCACATCTCCCCCCCCCCCTCCCCATCCACTCTTGGCCTTTGAATACTCTTCCTCGTGAGACCTTGGACATTGGATATAATAAAGTTCTGACGCTGATATCACTGTAACGTAACATACGCAGGTGTATGAGTTTGGTAGTTGGAATGGCCTTGAAGATAAGAAAGTGCTAATGTTGATATCGGGAATCCCAAAATGACCACTAAGTCGGAGTCAAGATTAGTTCATTCTCTCCTTGCCCTTTTACCTCTGTAAGGTCTAAGTCATGGCCGAACACAGCATTTCATTTTAATACGTTCATCACAAGGTACCTTTCATCTCAGAACGAAGGTGTTGTAAGGAATCATTTCATGTAGGTTGTTCTTGTTCAAGTGCGTTACCAAATGTAAGGGTTTGCCAATACTGATTTTACGCATTTTACCGTTCATTCGACTGATACTTTATTACGAATGATGTACCTGTTAGCATTGCAATAACAGTACAGAAGAAATATGTCTTAGATTACCTTAAGACATTCTGAAAGAATTCAGTGACAGAAGGTAATTACGAGAGAGCAAAGTAACGGATCGACCCTTTCCCAATACACAATTATTCTAGTAACGGCACATCCATCTCACATGGTAATATCTAGATGGAAATTGTATTGGTTGTGCTTATATAGTTATTTCCACTGTTTTTCAAATTACTTTCATGTTTGAGCTGCATCATTCAATTTTGTCTGCCTCTGTAACCGAGTAGTCAATGTGACAGACTCTAATGCAATGGAGCCAGGTATGATTTCCCGAACTTCCAGGGATTTTATCTTGTTTGTACGGCTGGACTTGAGCGCACTCTACTTCATTATGGCAACTGAAGATCTACATAAATAAGACGCAGCCTCTCCAAAGTCGAAACATCGACAACGACAAGGAGTGCAGTGTGCTGACCACATGCCCCTCTGTGCCGTATATGATCATGACAATATTGGCAGAGTATGAGACAGGGGTCGAGCAACAATTACATGGTTTCCTTTTTCTTCAAATGAAACTGTTGCTCTACTCCCAAAACGTTATCCTAAATTTCTTTTCTCTTTCCATACCTACTCTTCTATGTTTTCAAATCTCAACAGGTTATTAATTGTAGCCTCTTCACGTAATGCTTATTTTCCATATAATCCTTTCGTCAAGTTTTCAATGAGTTAGTGAAAGACATTTCCACTTAATTTCCTCTGAACCAGTTTTTTACTATTCTCGTCTGTATCCTAATCTTTTCAATACAGTTTAATATTTATTATCTAATAGTATTTCAGTACTTCAGTTGAAAAGTATTGTGTCCTCAGTTAAGAAGACATGTAAGCAGAAACGAAGATCTGTTTGTAGGAACAGTTAAATGCTCGTGCATTTTCTTTATACCAAGCTCATTAAGATCAACGACATTATGAATTTTAATCAGTAAACATTACTCACAATCAACCTTACAGCTCCGAAATGATCTTAGTCCTGTACATAAATGATTTTACTGTCAATCAAAATTAATTTCTGTTATTTTTGTGAATGTTATGTGATAATTGTAAACCTTATGTCTTATTGATCTTCATAATAGCGTTTTTCATATAGCTCTAGTTCTGGGCGTTTCGTTAACATTGATGAACTGATATTCATCTGGACATTAAAATTGTTCTTTCCGACGATCAATAGCCAATGGCAATCCTTGATAAGTGTTTGATGGTTTTTTAACAATTACAACAAACCTTTCTCCTAGCTAAATAAATGGGTGCCTTTCGACGATTAATAACGAACTGGAATTCATGAGAAATCGTTCACGTTTTCTACGGATCCCACCAATTCCTTTTCACTTTTAAGGAATTGGGTGCCAATATTGAAATGTGAGCGCATATCTCATGAAAATGACGAAAGTGTAGGGCCTTCAAAAATTCTAGCCTGACATAGAAAACATGATAATGAAAGTATGTCATCAGTGATTAGAAGAGTGGAAAGTAAGTGACCGCAGCAGCTTATTAGAAGAAAGATAATGGTACATTTCACAGAAATGTTAAATTTAGATAACCTTTGTACAGGGCTGGTACTGCATTTGGGAACTCTTTTCAAAACCCAATCAGTAGTATGGTTTTATAGAGAAACCAAATCATTTTGTACATCATTTTGTTGCTGTAGGTGAGATATGGATCCATAACCTCACCCACAAACTCGTGTTGCGACGGGCAGAGGCGGCAGGTAATGCTTGGATGTCTCCAACCGTTGGTGGCTTCGTCTTGTGGGAGGGCTGTCCACTAAATCCGGTGATAAGAATGAGATGAAAGATCCGTTAATGCTAAGAAAAACATGAGCAATTATATTTATTTACATTAATGACAGAAGTTCACTACCCCTCATGTAATACAGAACTGACTACTAGAGCTCACGAGAGGTGCGCTCCCCGGTATAATAGGAAGTGTCGGGTTCGTTCTGTCATTGGAGAAGCTGTAACAGCAGGCGAGTACAGTGACTTCAGACGTGGAATAGGCTCTCTATATGACTTGAATAAAAAATCTATCAGGAACATTTCAGTGCCTCTAAAGCTATTCAAATGTTGCTGAATGAGAGTGTGAAGTGGAAACAGGTAGGAACAACTACAGCTAAACCAGAACCAGACAGACATCAAGTGCAGATAGATAGACACCCTCGAGCTGCTGCACAGCAAAATAGTAATGGAGAAGAAAAACAAAATATTTTAGCTGTCTGCAACAGCTTCAAGGTGTAGCTGATGTTTAAGGTACGCATTGATGAGTAACGAGTGTAAACACAGAGCAATGAGTAGTCAATGAAATCTTCTGAGTTTGAGGTCGCGTTGTCAAGTATAAAATTCCGACGTTTCGACGACTCTTGCGAGACGCCTTCCTCAGGCTGTGCTGCTAACTGCATTTGCGGAAATGTCGGAATTTTATAGTTAACAATGCGGCCTCAAACCCAGGAGAATTGTATTGACTGTGATAACAGCCGCAGTGTCTATGCAAGTGAGAATCTTAGGAACTTCTGATTCAGCACCATGACATCATTGCGAAGGAGTTCTAATGATATTCTGTTTACGGGGAGAAGGATTACCGAAGAACACCTTTCAGCCTGAAAACTTTATGAACCTCTAAACTTTGAAGCTATGCCATAGTCTGTCAAAGAGCGCTGAATCATGGCACAATGTCTATTCACACCCTCTGCATCACTGACAAAAGAAGGCCATCTCTGGGTTATATGGCTAACTTTTGCAGCCGCTACCAGTTTGGAGTCTACGAATCCGCAGCAGACCAGCCGTGAGGGGCAATTTTAAATCTGGAAGCTGCCAAACCCGCCAGTCACAATGATAACCCACTGAAGGTGAGGGCCAGACTGACCTTCTGTGGATAAAGAACTGGTCTCTCTGACTGAAGACCAGCTTAAGAATAGGGTGCCTAGTGCCTAGAGCCGCCATTTGCTGGGACTGAAACTCAGTGTGTCCTCCATGTCGCTGTTGAAACTTTTCTCGCTAGCACAGCTATTTTCATCAGTGGTATGCAGATTACAGTGAACAAGCCTAAGTACAATACATTCAACGAGAGTACTGAGGCTACGATAGAGGTCCACAGTCTAGGGAAGTGCCTACCACCTCTCCACCCTGCACGAGGCTCTAGAATAAGGTTGAGGCAACACCACTGGCTTTGATCACAGACTCTACGTGGGACGCTGACACACTGCTCGGCACCTTCACAAAGTGCGCTTGGAGCGTGGAAGATACCATGCCGTCTTGACGAGGAGACTGAAGTACTGTAAAAACCACAGCTGTAAATGGGTATTAATTTAATGCTGCCTCGTTGATGCCTTGGGTAGGACTGTTCCGAACTAGCATGAAGGATAACATCCATTGAATCGGTATAGTTTCGAGTCAGAAGTGTTTACATTGGCTGCTGTACATCAGCAGTCATCACTGACGTCGGTTGTTATGCAGTGCAGAGAATGAGTAATTTTTGTTGGCTCGTTTTCTTTTTCTTTTTCTATGAGGCTATGTAGAGTCGCCAGGATATTCTAATAACATTAGAGTGACAGTTTTTAAACCACAGGATCCTGCAGAGCTGTCGAAGCTCCAGGGTAACTGTAGAGAGGATTATTTATAGTCAATAAATTTTTTCTGGGTTTGAGGCCCCAAACCCAGAAGAATTTCGTTGACTGTGAAAACGACCGCAAAGGCCTATGTTTACACGATTATTTATGGTCGACAACTTGCAGTACCGTGATTTGTTGGGGCATGCGTTACCTTATACGAAGACAGTGAAGCTAACTTGTGATATCTTTAGGAGATCTGGCCATAAAGCACAGCAGATCATTGAGTCGCACTGTGCCTGAAACATGGGACTTAGGGAAACGCAGGATTGGGTATGGATGGGGCCTTACTCAATAACCACTGGTTCCTCAGTTTTTCTTTTTAATCACGTACACTTTATTTGGAAGCAATTTGACTGTTAAGACACAGTGTCTAATAAAAAATTCTTAAACAATTTGAAGTCATGGCTGAAGGCCTTATTGACCAGAAATTCAAATTATTTGTCTGCTGAAGGCCCCTATAGTAATAACTCAAAATATTAAAAAAACAACTATCACGATTAGATCAAACCAAGAGAGAAGTGGGCCTCAGACAGTGCTCCGAGGATCCTCCTGGGAAAGTAGCTTAAATTCGTAACTGATGACACAGGCAGCCACGAGTTGTATTCACTTAACTGGGAGTCAACTCAAACTAGTTACACTTTAAACGCAGACAACCACTCTTGCATAATCTACCTAACGTCTGCTAACCAACACGACAATGGAATAACCTAGGCCAGGCGGAACTGGCATACAGCACTGCATCTTCAGAATCCTGTGTTTAGAACATCCAGAAGCAGAAGGAACCACTGTGATCAAGGTCCAAAAGAACGAAATATTCAAAGCACAAAATGGATGCTGTCCAACTACATGTCTTATCGTACAGCAGTGGCAAGGTGAGGAAGGTACACTGCCGCAAAAAAACGCTAATCTCCAGAGCAGGTAACTGGGGCGTTAGCGGCCAACAGGCAGAAAAATACCGCTGGTTGAACTTCATCAATAAACACAAGGAATTCGCTAATAATAAGAAGTGGAGGATGGATAATTAATTTCGCCAGCTTCTAACACTCCACTCGTTGCTCTTTGTCTCAGCGACCCTGTGAGCGGCAATGCGCGAACAAATGACATGTTCTCAAAATACTGTAGGTTTCACTGCTGGGTTAATTTTAACTCAAATGTCCTGGGTCCGGTGGACAATGAGCTTGTGGCCCTCGCAACTACAGGCAGTGCCTGCATGCCGCCAGCAGTCCCAGCATGTCCTCACACTCCTGCCCTCACCGCTCCTCCACCCCAACCGAACTCGAAGACACACTGTGATCGAGAAAACACTTGACGTCCTTTCAAAAATAGTACCATGGTACTAGATATCGATAACCGCTGCTGCTGCCACTCGTGGACAGACAGCGCCCGTAAACGTAGTGGCACCAGTAGACACAAGAAGAAAACGAGACGCCACTATAAAATGGTTCAAATGCTCTGAGCATTATGCGACTTAACTTCTCAGGTCACAAGTCACCTAGATCTTAGAAATAATTAAACCTAACTAACCTGAGGACATCACACACATCCAAGCCCGAGGCAGGATTCGAACCTGCGACCGTAGCGGTCACTCGGTTCGAGACTATAGCGCCTAGAACCGCACGGCCACTCTGGCCGGCAGACGCCACTATCCCTATTGCATGATTCCAACCTACCAACGGCACCAACGTGAGCCTCAACACGGGTCACGGCCATTACATATAGGATAGTTGCTTTTCTTATTGGTATAATGTTAGTAAAGTGGGCACTAGTTTGTTATGTAGCATAATTCAGAATGAAGTTTACACGACTACCAGAAACCTGTGCATGAATTGTAAGTACAGCCTCTGAAATTCTGAAGGACCTGGTGGCTAAGTCAGTCCAGGACAACATTGAACACAACCGACTTAATGAGGGGTTATAGAAGGAACTGTATGCCTCACAAGGAGACACAACCCCAAAGAGGGCACATCAAAACCGTAGTGTACACCTCTGTCTCGTCCATTGATCCTATGGCACCCCATATCTTTACAACAAGGATGTAAGGGTATTTGATGGTGACGTGCGCTCATCAGTTGTGTTGTGGGATTAGTCTGAGGAAACGAGTCTGCATATTGATAAGTTACGGTCAGTGGGTGGACGCAAAAACATCTGTCGTGTACCACGAAACCCTCAATAAAGTACAAACTTCTGACCAGCTGGCGGAAAGGTTTTGCAAGCGATATCTTAAGCAGAATAGGACCAGGCTTTTCGCGGAAAAACTCATTGGTTAATGACGAAAACAGAAAATGGGGCGTTGGAGTCATTCTTAAGGTGTATTTCGGTGCATAAGTCGCAGCCGGCGAGGAAGGAAAATCTCAGTGATTTGTCCTCAGCCATCGTGATTGAGAAGCTTCGGAAGCTATCAACGTCGCAGCTCAGAAAGGAATTAACCTAGGTGTCCTCTCCTCTCACATCTAGTGTTACAGATGTTGACATGTGCGCCACGTAACGAAACAATGTCGACATCCGCAGTGTTTTCAGTGTGGTAACATTGGGCATAGGGCTCGTGACCACAAGAGCATGAAGCGGAATAAACGGAAGCGAAGGCAGCGTTTGTTCAATGCAAATGAGAGTGCCTTAACCGTCCAATATCGTTCTCCATAAAAACGTATACTGGAAAGATGGTTTGTTGCTCACTTGGCACAGTGAATAATAACGAAAATAAATCGAGATAGATGTGACGGCTCTCTCTTGGATATGGGAAATGACTTAATTCTCCACTCTCTAGAGTGGTAAAAATGAGGTGGAGTCACTGGGAACATCATTATCACTTTTAGCATACGGGCTAAGCGTTTTAAGGAGCGTATGGAAGTGTTGCCACACGTTGGTGAAGGGTGCTGTGCATTTTTCTGACTTGATTTTTCTTAATAAGCATTGCACTAGAATTAAAGGTTCCCGGCGTATGGTCGAGTTCGATGGAGAGAAATGCTAGGGAAACAATGTAACAAAGTGTACTGTCATGAAGATGTTATCAACTAAACTGCGTACAAGTACACTAAAGGTGGGATAACATACCAGCGGGTACAGTGAAATTTATCTGTATAAGTGGTGCGGACTAACGAAGGGAATTGTAGTGCATGGTACAACCATTGAACTACAATGAGTCGCATTGTATGGTAAGCAAGTTCATAGTACATGTTGTGGAGAGATATTTTGGTTCCTGTAAGTTTGAACAATTTGGCATGGACGCGGTTAGTCGCCATTTTGACTATCTTACAGAGACGATATCGATAGGGTGACTGATGGCTGTAACCACAAGTATATCATTAGCACTTGTGCATTAAATGAGGAAGTTAAATATTTGCAATGGAAAGATGGGGAAGACATATATGAAGTGCTGCATAGACCTGGGGTAATGCATACAAACTTGGGCATACTAAGAAGGAAGTCTGGGGCGCAGTAAGCACTAGTTAAAAGCTTGTCAGAGTGGCAGAAGGCACAACAGCACATATAGACTGTCGGGCTTTTAGGTCGTGGCCAAGGCTTGAGACGCATGGACGCTAACTGTGCAGTACTACGAAATGCACGTGGCCATCCGTTGGCGCGCCACGGTGAATCTATGACAACATATAGGCGCGTAGCTGAGAAGTTTTTGTGGAGAACCAGCAAACAAGATGTTTAACACCGTGTGTAAGACTGTGTGGAATTTGCACCAAGAATAGACCTTTATCATCGACATATTTCACTGCAAAGATTTCTGACAGCGTCTGGACGTCCTTGGGCCAACTTGTAGGACAGCATCTGGATACAAATATATTACGACAGTTAAAAACACATTTCCCGATTCGTAGCAATGGTAGTGATTCAGGGCCTACAACCAAACCTCATGGCCAATTTGATGGTTAACCATTATATATTCATATTTAGTCTTCCTAATACAATAATTATAGATCAAACTAAAAATTTTGTGGCAGGTCTGTTGAAGCAATTGCGTCATCAGCTCTAAATCAGAAAACATTGCACTAGTCCTTTCCACCCAGAAGTTAATGGACATACTGAGAGGGTTCATCCAAGAATTTATAAATCGTGGAGTTATTATGTAAATGGAATGGTAACTGGGACACATATCTTTAACACATCGTCTCAGCAATTAATTCTACTACAGGTGGTTACTGGTCTTTAACCAAAGGAGATGCTATATGGTAGGAAGAAGACACGTCCCTACAAGAATTAGAACTCTAAATTAGGTGCTGGTGAAGAAACATCAAGCAAGTTCGTGAAACTAGTCAGAGATGTTTGGCAGAAGGTTAAACGAACGAATACGTTGGCATTTAAACTTCAGGAACGGACGGGGCAACGACTCAAAAATTGTAGCTATATTGAATGGGCCAGTGGAGTTTTGGTGACAAACTATTATACATCGAAGGGCAGGAGAAATAAGTCCATATAAAGTGACTGAAATACCATCACCAGTAAATGTAAAGGTGCAATATCCAACGATGGCATGTTATTCATGTCAACCGAGTCATTACTTAGTTTTCCTTATCCCACTACTCCACGCATTTATTCTTCCTGAGTAGTTTCTTGAAGTTCAATCTACTCTTCATCACTACAAAATTATGACCTGAGTCAATATCTGCTCCTGGGTACCACTTACAGTCTATTATCTTATTTCGGAATCTGTATCTGATCATGATGTAATCTAACTGATATCTTTTCATAACTCCCGGCCTTCCCCAAGTATACTTTGTCCTCTTGGTGTCTCTTGAGCCGAGTATTTTCTACTACTAGCTGAAATTTATTGCTGAACTCAATTAAACTTTGTTCTGTCTTATTCCTAATACGAAGCCTATATTCTCCCTTAACCATTTCTTTTACTCCTTTCCTATCCCCCATGACTATTTGATTTTCATCTCCCTTTACGAACCAAATACCCGTTCGGTACCCTCATACACTTCCTCTTTCTCTTAACGTTCTTCTTCTGCTGCCGGCAGGTATACCTGAACATCTTTGTCCGTGTTGGTTCGTCACCAATCATACGGGAATAAACGAGCAATGCCAGCCACGTCAGTCCGTCCCCGAAGTTATCTCTATTACGTGACTTGATCCGGATGTCTACAGCATCCATAGTAAACAAGACCGAGTGTTATGCATCACGCTGCCGGATACATACCTTACACATTTACCAGCGATCCCTTTGGAGAGACATGGCTGCATTACATGTGTCACTATTCGCCTAAAGATACACATCATACATCTCCATGGAGCGAAACATCAACGGCGCGCAACAGAAACTATAACGACTTGCTAACGGCTTTAGAGAGGTGGTTAGAGTGTGCCAATCCCTCCTTACGGCAAACCGTGGTGTGATACGGGAGGGCATGGCGAAATGACGCCGACACTCAGCTAACTAATATCATGCCGACCTTCGATAGAGAGCGGCAGCGGACTGAGGCGTGCGTAGTAACGATGGCCCGACTTGTCTACAGGGAGCCGGCTGCTGTGACCGAGCGGTTGTAGGCCCTTAAATTTGGAGCCGCGCTGCTACAGGGAGTCTTCGTGAGAAAGCGTCTGTAGTACTCACTGGACCACGAAATACCTAGCATGCATCATATCGCAACTGACGGCCAACGATGACGACGACAGCTCATTACCAAACCCGTCACGCCATTGGCACAAATCCTTTTCCAACAATCTGAAATAGTTACCGCTTTCACCGTTCGCTACCAGAACATCTACGGCTCTTGGATTACTGATTCGACAGCAAGTGGTGAAATCTTGTCTTACATCAGTCTCACCATCCCCGACGGATAGAATACCCAAATGATGGAAGTAATCATCAGGGACCAAGTGGAAGCTGCCATCATCAAGGATGCTGTTAACAAATCACACACTATGGATGGGACACTGTGCCTTTCGGACCGCAATGACCTCGAAATGGACCAGTATGTTTAAAAAAAATTTCACGCACTGAAATGTCATCCCCCTCCGCTTTGTCTAGGAACCTTCTTTGCTAAACACCGTCTTAGCACCCTTCTTATGCAGACTGCAAGATTTTTACCCGCATTTTGGCCGCGCTATATCGTCCCCTTCCTCCCAGCACCCTTTGACGGGAACGAACGACCCCAGGTGGTCAGGTTATGCTGATTGCATTTGGCGAATGTCACGATGTGATAGCAGTGGCGGCTCCGCGCAACTGCTATCGCAATCGATTTCAGCAGCGTATGCGACAAAGTGCATTACTATTCCCTTTCCTTCATGATGTCCTGGATGGGCTTCGAACCCTCTTCCTCTCCCTCAACATCAAACAGGACATTAATGACAGCGCTAGCTCCCCATACAAGTCAGTGGTAGCTTAAGAAGTCGATCTATCCGATATTGCTGCTCGCTATCGACATTGCTATCCGATTTCGCCCTCACTGGGAACCTCAAATCGATGCTCAGGAAACGACGCAGCGCACCTTCCCTTCTCGATCGTACGCCGACAATCTGTTCCTCTAGGTTCGCTCTGGAGTGAAAACACGACATACAACTGAAGCAGACATGACATACGGCGCAGCGGGAGGCAGCTCCAAGAACTTGAATTAAACTTCAGTGCTAGCCTGGAGGGAACGATAACTAGGGCTCACTGTGTACGGAATGTTGTTAGACACGTCCCTTTGCCGTTCTTGTAATAGAAAGGTTACGTGTTCCAACACGATAAAACTCACCCACACATTGCCGACGAAACTCAATATGCTCTGCAAGACGCGCAGCGATTACCCCTGCCATCATGCTCTCCAGACTCGTCTCCCATCGATCACGTGTAGGATATGATTGGACGAGAAGTGATTCGTACGACTCGTCCACCAGCAACTCTTACAGAACAACGTAAACAGGTAGAGCTGGTATCCTAGAAGAGTATCCTCCATCTGATCGATAGACCAAATTCCAGAGTCAGCATCTGCATTGCCGCCTCTGGGGGCTACACTACACAGTAATATGGACGTTTTAGCATGAGTCGATACCTGGTACCTCACAACCACTTATACTACTGATCCATAAAAGTAGTCGTTTCATGCACCCAACATTCACTCCAACAGATCTTGAGTGAATTGGAATCCTCTAAAACAGAATTCAAATTTTTTTTAGCCAGCTTATTTCCAGGGCCAAATTTTCGCCCATACTGTATTTGACACAGAGAAAAAGACTATTACCAAAAGAGGACCTTTACACTTCACTCTCGTACTCTTATCATTATGCGCCGTTTTGTGGACGTTGAACTGTCGAGTCTTCGTTTTTAAACTGTCTGGTTTCTACGGTGTAGTTGGTCGGATCGTCTTCTGTAATATCTGTAACGGTCTGATAGTGCAACCACTTGCTACTATTTTCTAAATATTAGTACGTATGAAGGCGGCAGCCATGAGACTGGCACCATCGGCTTTCGAGTTTCGCTGGCGCGCCAGTGTCCAGCGCTGCTGGCACCACGCCAGCTGGGCCGCTCGGCAGATGAGTGGCGGTCGTAAAGCCGGCAGGCAGATGGCGCCGCGTCACGACACAAGTGCTGCCGTCCCGTGCTGCCACGTCTTTCTCCCTCACTTTAATAGGCCGGCCCGTCTCGGCGTTTTTGTTCCTCGTTTCATGACAATGGAATGTCGGCTTTAATTTATCTCTCCAGGTCGACGCGGAAGCTTCTTAGATATCTCCGCGTTTCCTCGTTCCATCGTATTTCTCAGAGAACGCCCGAAAAGCAAAATGAAGCAATTCTGAAACAACGAATGGTTTTGCGACTTTTCTTTCCATTGTGTGGAGTCACAAATCTCTAGACATAGCGAGATGAGAAAAGCTCATGTTGACGCCATTAAACATCTTATACGCTCATACTTTTTTGCAAACGACGTCACAGATACCAACTCATAGACATCGTAAATTATCTACACACTGTAATATTGTACATAAGTTTCGTCCCAGACTCCTACGTGATGGGACGGTGCAATTGCAGATTCTGTACTAATAAGGATATGTGAAAAGAACTTCAACGGTGACAGCGGATGTAATTTTAGCAATGTGTGGAAGTGAACTGTCGATGCAGGGAAGATGTAGAGGTATTCGTCTCAATATTTACGCTGTTAAGGGAGACGGTGACATCATCTGCGACATCAAGTCGTCTATGGACTATATACGGCAACCAAAGCAGTAATTTAGAAACATTAACACTTCACGCCAATCAGTGAGACATATACACGCACACAACACAAAAAAGTGTTACACGCACACACTACATTTTAATTTTTGGCTGGGACAGGCTTCTCATCGAAGTCTTCAGATCAATCTAAAATGTCGTTCAGTGTGTGACAATCGTTACACATTGTTATATTCTTAGAGCTACCTAGCTGATCTCTGTCACACAGACACTTCCTTGTCCTGTTATGTTAGAAGTGACATCTTGTTTACATCTACTCAGGGCGATGCAACAGTCGTTGAAGTTGATTGCTTATACACTTTTGATGCCATATGGCCACTATAGCAACACTTGATTCGCGATTAACCTTGTTAATTTGCTTCATTAATTACCATTTTCATTTTAGAATGAGTACCACGATGATTAAGGATTGTCACATGCTAAGAAATATTTTAGATTGATCTGAGGATGGCTCGTCAGTGGGCCGAAACCGGTTATCAGTAAGGAAAATTTATGATCTTGACGCAGGACTTTTATGCTGTAATATTTTGTTTTAGAATTTTAATTTTATATATTCAATGTCATATTGACAGAAGTGTATATCACATTTCACAGCCATAAGAGGCGCTGACAGACATAACATAAAAAAATTAATTTCATCTTCTGAAATGAATAATAATAATGATAATAATTGTTCCATTAGAACTACTGACGGCCTTGGGAGAACCAGTCCTGACAAAACTCTACGAGCTGGTGAGCAAGATGTATGAGACAGGCGAAATACCCTCAGACTTCAAGAAGAATATAATAATTCCAATCCCAAAGAAAGCAGGTGCTGACAGATGTGAAAATTACCGAACTATCAGTTTAATAAGCCACGGCTGCCAAATACTAACGCGAATTCTTTACAGACGAATGGAAAAACTGGTAGATGCAGACCTCGGGGAGGATCAGTTTGGATTCCGTCGAAATGTTGGAACACGTGAGGCAATACTGACCTTACGACTTACCTTAGAAGAAAGATTAAGAAAAGGCAAACCTACGTTTCTAGCATTTGTAGACTTAGAGAAAGCTTTTGACAATGTTGACTGGAATACTCTTTTTCAAATTCTAAAGGTGGCAGGGGTAAAATGCAGGGAGCGAAAGGCTATTTATAATTTGTACAGAAACCAGATGGCAGTAATAAGAGTCGAGGGGCATGAAAGGGAAGCAGTGGTTGGGAAAGGAGTGAGACAGGGTTGTAGCCTCTCCCCGATGTTATTCAATCTGTATATTGAGCAAGCAGTAAAGAAAACAAAAGAAAAATTTGGAGTAGGTATTAAAATTCATGGAGACGAAAAACTTTGAGGTTCGCCGATGACATTGTAATTCCGTCAGAGACGGCAAAGGACTTGGAAGAGCAGTTGAACGGAATGGACAGTGTCTTGAAAGGAGGATATAAGATGAACATTAACAAAACCAAAACGAGGATAATGGAATGTAGTCAAATTAAATCGGGTGATGCTGAGGGAATTAGATTAGGAAATGAGACACTTAAAGTAGTAAAGGAGTTTTGCTATTTAGGAAGTAAAATAACTGATGATGGACGAAGTAGAGAGGATATAAAATGTAGACTGGCAATGGCAAGGAAAGCGTTTCTGAAGAAGAGAAATTTGTTAACATCGAATATAGATTTATGTATCAGGAAGTCGTTTCTGAAAGTATTTGTTTGGAGTGTAGCCATGTATGGAAGTGAAACATGGACGATAACTAGTTTGGACAAGAAGAGAATAGAAGCTTTCGAAATGTGGTGCTACAGAAGAATACTGAAGATAAGGTGGATAGATCACGTAACTAATGAGGAGGTATTGAATAGGATTGGGGAGAAGAGAAGTTTGTGGCACAACTTGACTAGAAGAAGGGATCGGTTGGTAGGACATGTTTTGAGGCATCAAGGGATCACAAATTTAGCATTGGAGGGCAGCGTGGAGGGTAAAAATCGTAGAGGGAGACCGAGAGATCAGTACACTAAGCAGATTCAGAAGGATGTAGGTTGCAGTAGGTACTGGGAGATGAAGCAGCTTGCACAGGATAGAGTAGCATGGAGAGCTGCATCAAACCAGTCTCAGGACTGAAGACAACAACAACAACAACAATAATTGTGTTACTTTCATGGCAAGGTATAATCGAGATATTGTACAGAATGAAATTACCGTTTATTTATCAATAAAATAATGCTCGTTTCGCAGTTAAGACACACACCTGTATGGATGAACATGCTTTGAATAACGTCACACTATTTTTGGTACTAGCTTGAAAGCATCGTTAAATGAATTTTCATGTTATCACCATTCTTACTCTTGTATTGTTCACAGTATATGCGCTTTGAATAATGCATAGGCCTACTGTATTTGCGGCTTGCGTATGAATGTACACTGTAGATTGGAAAATTACAGCTTAGTCCTGTCGACACTAGTAATCCGGTGTGTCTACAAGCGATCAAGGCGATAAATAAATCTAATTGTCAACCTTATTTTATCTCCATTACAGTTCACAAAAACTCTCGTACTACACAATTATTATTAGTGTTCCTTTCCAAATAAATGTGGTTCATCACCCTCATGCATGTGTTTCGTGCTGCCTTCAGGAACTTTCATGACTTTCTCCCTTGCTTTAATAGGTGTTCTGGTCTCGGAGTTTCTGCTCCTCACTTTATAAAAAGTAACGTGGGCTTTAATATTTATCTTTTCTGTCGGACGTGATAGCTCTACAGGGATTTTCATCGTATTTTACAGCGAAAGCCTGAGAGAATAATGAAATTGTCATTTATTTATCGATAGAATAATCTTTCCATTACAATGTGCTAATAATGAATGTAGTGCGTGCAGACTTACAATGCAAAGCTTCAACCAGCTGGAGCTCTCGTGTAGCACTCATCGAACTTTCAGTCTCCATTTCTCGAAACCTTTTGAGAGCTAGTTCATACTAGAGCAGCATTCGTTGCTTTTTAGTTTATACTAGAATCAAGTGAAAATGGCCAATATCGGTTATTCGTTCTGTGTACACTTCATGCCAAGGCAGGAGGACACTCGTTTGAGCAGGAGCGGGAATGCAAGCGAGTGGAAGAGGTACTGCCGTGTAGCGGACCACCAAAGGAGTTAGAGACAGCTCTAACATACATTAAGGAAGTGGTTGGTGGGTTGATTAGTGAGAGGGGTCCAACCAGCAAGGTCATCAGTCCCATTGGATTAGGGAAGTATCGGAAAGGAAGTCGTCCATGCCCCTTTAAAGGAACCATCAGGGCATTTGCCTGAAGCGATTTAGGGAAATCACGGAAAAAATCAGGATGGCCGAACGTGGGTTTGAACCGTCATCCTCCAGAATGCATGTCCAGTGTGCTAACCACTGCGCCACTTCACTCGGTTAAGAAAATATAAGCAGGTTTATTTTACAACCATAGCGATATGAAACGTAGCTTCACTGTTACGAAGACGTTCACAGATCTTTAGAGTACTTGCAGACACAAGTGTAAATTAGAAATAAAACCTTTCATCGTCTGACATAACACTATATATCTTTCACTCTCTCTGTTACCACAGAAATTACCCCACCGTAAGTTTCTTAATTTTCAGTATCCGTGTCTGTTTAACTTCCTCTGACAGTGTCAGTTGATGCAGTGTCATCTTCAATTGCGGAATCACTATTGCTTCCATCCTATGGCTATCACTATTCGAGTGTGTGCCACTTCTCACATTTATGATCACCTTAACGCTTGGTACAGTAGCCTAGATTGCAAATACATTCACCTTCAGCTTCCTTTATTTGTGCACAGTGGTTCTTCCAGTCTTCTGTTGTTATGCAAGCAATTTATTAATCCATACACTTTAACAACCCGTTCATTTTGAATTTCACATTATTTTCAGAAGAGTCTGTACTTGGTGGTTTGAAGGAAGACATAAACTCTTTGATTATGTTCTTATGATCGGTTAAAATAATGTGTGCCTTATAAGTGACTAGGCCTCGATTGTTCATTTTGTTCAGTGAATACAAATGGTGTCTCAAAATGTCCTCCTGATAAGGAATTCTCTTTTCTGTTTACCAGGACACCTTTTCTCTCTTCGTGGAACAACAGTATCAGAAATTTAGTCCGCCTGGATGCAGAACATCTTGTTATTAGTTTTTTTTTCCCCAAACTAGTTTCGGCGACAAAAATCACCATCATCAGTGGATCTTTCTTTAATCTTATGTATTGTACGTTACAGCATGGTTTTGAGAATTATTGTCGCTGTTTGCGATATATGTTCTGTGTGCTCCTTTTTGCCGCTTTTGCTCAACGAACATCATGTCGTCAGTTCGTTGGATAGTACGTAGCTGCTGATTACGTACATATAAAAACAAAGCTTCAGCACTTTGTTTTGACGAGGAGAAAAGTGCGCGATGATAGGTCATGTGTTAATAAATCGAGGATTAACTTTCATGAGACGAGGAGGAGCTGTGTAGGAAAGACAACTGCTTTAACCAATGATATTCAGTAGTGTCAATCGTACAACTGCGGCTGCTGGCACGAATTACGCTTTAGACAAATGCTGTGATGATTCCACTTACCTGATGTCTTACGTCATTCTTGTTCATTTCAGAGCTTAGCTTTCTCCTCGAATAGATCTTTAACTTTAATATTTCTTTCTTTTTGCCCACTTAAATTGGATCCAAGTGTTGCTTGCCTTTTTCTCCTGCGAGGCTGTTTAGTAGTTCCTGGTTTTTAAACGGAATCGTTATTGTAGTAGACAGTAGGGCGAGAAATAAAAAGCAAGTCTGGTAATATTACTAATTAATTATTGGGAGTAGTGAATTAGTGTGCATCGGTTGTAGGACCTGAAACAGAGTCCTGAATCTGAGTCATGTGCTATCAGGAGTGATGAATTCAGCGCCAGTAGTTTACTACAGCCATGGCTTTAACAGCCGTGCGCCTGTGCCGCCCACAAAAAAGAACTGTCAGAAAATTTTTAGCAATCAAAGGAATGAACAAAGGCGTTTGTTGACTTAAAGGGAAACTAGTGCGAGGGAAATCGCTACTAACTGATCTATTCTAAACGACAGTGTCATTTACTTTGTGCCAGACATGTGACAGACGTTTTCCAGCGGAGGTGCTACAGCGACTTTGTAGCAAACAGTGGTCCCTTGCAAGTCACTTGATTTTGTGTCATGAAACCTGTCACAATGGATGATCTAACATCTGTCACAGTTGTTAAGTAGTGCAGAAGGTGTCGTCTCCTATTGTCACATCTAGGAAAGTGTGTGATAAAACTGCAATCATGACTGTAGAGCGTGACACTGACGTTTCCTGTGACTTCAGACGTAATTTTAATATGATTATTTAAAAAGTGACTTTAGCACACAACAGTAAATATGAATAACGGGATCCTTGAAGCGGGCGCCTATTATTTCAGTAGTACCTGGGAACGATGGACACTGTACGGAAGAGTTGCAGTTCTGACGAGCGCGTGCGTGAGTGAAATGAATTAACGGTGACGATCGAAAAATTAATTGGAAATTTGGAGTGGCTCTGATTTAAACTAACAGGCAAATGTAGAAAAATGACGGTGATGTATGGATTATTTTGATGTTTTCAATTTCAATACCCATTGTACTTGCTGGTTCCCCTATAGTAAGCCCCAAACTGTGAACGTCAGGACAACAGAGTCTAAAATGACACTATAATTTCTCTTGAGAGCCTAGAATCAAAATCCGGCACCCTGATGGTTCAACTGCTACTTTATTTCCTAAGATACTCACGCTAAAAATAACATGTTTGTCACGTATGGCACAAACCAATAGAGTTCTGTTCTGATTCCAACATATTTTAGTTTTTGTTAACTTGATGCAGGTTTGGCCAAAGATTCCATTCTTTAACGCCAAATCTTGAAAGCTCCTGCTTTCACGGAGATCGAGTGGCTCCTTTAAATACAAATCCTTACTTGAACATGGCTCATTTCCTTCTTGCAATTTCATGAATAACATAACCAACTACTGTCCACGGCAATCTGAGGCCCTGACAGTGGTACTGAAGGTCTATGGAATAAACACGGTGCCAAGAAAGGATTGACTTTTGTATCAAATGCCTATGAGCCATGCATGGCTCTCGCTCGTGCCATCTGTTATTTTGCATGCTGTTTTTTTTTCTTGTTGCCACCCCGTTATGTCACTTTTAATTTCTGTTGTCACTGTGTTGCTGCTTTGTCTGCCCGCCAGCGGCGCCTATCGATATAGCCGTCATGTGTTAACATTCCAGCACTGCTGTTATTTCTTGATTGTGGTCTATGGTGGAGTGAGTTGGAACGTGCCAGTAGGACAGTTCGGACCTGACAGTCGTAGAGTTGGAATGCGTTACTAGTTCAGTCGGGTTGGAACAGCAGTGAAGCCTGGATGTCCATGGCTCACCCGACCATTGCCGCCACGCATAAATTGATCTGGGGACGGTCTTGGTGGATCGTCGGTCGGTAGTCCTACTGGACGACGTGAATTGGCTCTCGGATCGTTTATGGGTTGGCTGTGTGCGTATACCGACTCCCGATTTGTCTTTGTGATTGCACAGCCACTGCTAAGTGTCGTTAAAGTCATCGTGCAAGTCAAACTGTGTGTGTAGTTGTTGTTTTTGCACTGACAACTTGATTTAAATGTTGTCGTTGTAATGTCAGTGAGTAGGTCGGTTGGAGCGGATCAGCAAGCAAGTCTCTACGTGGCGCAGCTGGCCGGGCCCGCTGGCAGTCTCTTTGCAGTGTTGGACCGTGTGGGGGCTTTTCCAAGGTTTGTGGATCACCGACCCAGAACATGAAAGTTGAGTTGTGATTTAATTAGTTAAGCCACTTTTGTTCACGTTCTCCTCTTGGTTGGTGGTTCCCTGTTGGCATTATTCCTGGGAGCAACAACGAGTGTTCGAGTTAGTGCAGATTTAGTCCCTGTGTGGTGGAATTAACTATATTTGTCAGTTTGAAATTCAAGTGCACCAGCTGAATTTTCTGCCTCGTGGCTGTTAGTGTTCCGGTTACGTGCCCTGGTCGCTGATAGTTATCAAGTATTACATTCTTTCAAGATAAAGCTGTGAGCCTTTTGCCTGTTGAAAATTTATCATAGTTGTCTTGTTCTTAATATAATGGGCCTTCAGCCGCTTTAAAATTTGGGATATTCACTTATCAACTTCTTCTTGGTCATAAAGCATGGGTCTCCAGGCTATGGAAAGGTTATTATAGTTAACTGTTGTTTTAAATGTATCGGCCTTACGCCGCTTTTAAAAAGCTTAATCTATCTATTTAATGCTAAATCCTAGGGCCTTCTGCCTCAAAAAAAGTTATAGCAGTTGTATTTAATTCATGGGCCTTCAGCCGTTTTAGAATTAAAGACGTTTTCTGTCGATAGTCAAGCTTAGAATATGCGCTTTAATGTTTGGACAACTAAATACAGTGTTATGTTTGGAGTGTAACGGAGTAACGGACAACCGCTGATTCTGGCGCCCTTCCACAATTCCTATTTCTTCTCCTGCCTTTGGGTTTAGCAGGGCGCCTAAACCTGCCACTTCAGTTCAGAAAAAAACAGAATGTTAATGAACCAGTTTGATCAGTACATGACAATCTAATTTGCGCCCAGCAGTATCCATCTATAGATAGACAAGTAACATCTTTATTATATGCATCGTTAAACTGTAGGAAGCTGCCATTCGAAAGATATTTCAGTACTCTTCTCTTGCTTCTATTAGACCTTTACTTAAGGTTTGCAGAGAGCAAAAGTCATCAGTCTTCTGACAGGTTTGAAGCGGCCCGCCACGAATTTCTCTCTTGTGTCAACCTCTTGATTTCAGAGTAGCACATGCAACCTACGTCCTCAGTCATCTGCTGGATGTACTCCAATCTCTGTCGTCCTCTACAGATTTTGTCTCTAAAGCTCACTCTAACGGCATGGAAGTCATTCTCCAATGTCTCAACAGATGTCCCTTCTCCATGTCAGTGTTTTTGACGTATTCCTTTCGTCTCCAATT
Source organism: Schistocerca gregaria (assembly GCF_023897955.1). Taxonomy (NCBI): domain Eukaryota; kingdom Metazoa; phylum Arthropoda; class Insecta; order Orthoptera; family Acrididae; genus Schistocerca; species Schistocerca gregaria. The sequence continues at coordinate 205,340,562 of NC_064924.1, forward strand.
CTGTGCAGAAGCTCTTCATTACTTACCTTATCAGCGTACCTAATTTTCAATATTCGTCTGTAGCACGAAATCTCATGTTCTTCGATTCCCTTCTGCTCCGGTTTCCCAACAGTCCATGTTTCACTACAGTACAATGCTATGCTCCAAACGAACTGCAAACGTGCGTTCTCAGAAATTGCTTCCTCAAATTGAGACTTACGTTTGATACTAGTAGACTTACTTTTTACTTTTCGCCAGAGCTAGTCTCCTTTTGATGACTCCTTGCGTCGTCTGTCATTGGTTACTTTGCTACCTAGGTAACAGAATTAAAGAACTTCATCTACATCATGACCATTAATCCTGATGTTAAATTTCTCGATGTTCTCATTTGTGTTGCTTCTCACTATTGTCGTCGCTCTTCGATTAACTCTGAGTCCATATTGTGTGTCATTAACATGTTCATTCAATTCAACACATCTGCTTCTTCACATTCACTCAGGATAGCAATGTCATCACCGAATCGTGTCATTGATATCGTTTCACTTTAATTTTTAATTCCACTCCTGAAACTTTGTTTTATTTCCATCATTTATTCTTCAATGTACAGATTGAACAGTAGCAGCGAAAAGCTACATCCAAATCTTACACTGTTTTTAAACCGAACACTTCGTTCTTGGTCGTCCGCTCTTGTTATTCCCTCTTGGCTCTTGTAGGTATTGTATGATAGATGTCTCTCCCTATAGCTTACCCACATTTCTCTCGGAATTTCGGACATCTCGCACCATTTTACATTGTCGAACGTTTTTCACAGCTCAACAAATCCTATGAACGTCTTCAATTATCAACCGCAAAGTCAGAATTGCCCCTCTGGTACCTTTACATTTCCTAAAGCCAAACTTAGTGTCGTCTAACACATCCTCAATTTTCTTTTCCATTCTTACGTATATCATTCTTGTCAGCAATTTGGAAGCATGAGCTGTTAAGCTGATTGGTATTTTTCCAAAAGTCATTTGTTATGTCGTCAGATTGATCCATTCTATACACCAACGTAAGTAGTCGTTTTGTTGCTACTTCCACACTCATTTTAAAAATTCTGTTGGATCTTAAGTTCTCGAAATAGTTTTTAAGTTTTGATTACAATACAAAATTGGATTCCCTACCTGTCCTAAATCGACTCTTGTTTCTTCTTCTATCACAATAGACAAATCTTCTCCCTCATTGACACCTTCGATTTGCACTGTTTTCACCTATTCGCTGTCCTTTCTGCATTTGACAGTGGATTTCCCGTTGCAGCTTAATGTTACCACACTTGCTTTTAATTTCATATAATGTTGTTTTGTCTTTCCTATATGCTGAGTGTCATTTCAACAATCATTTATCGTTAGATTTCTTCACATTTTCATGGGGCCATCTCGTCTTAGCTTCCCTGCCCTTCCTATTTTATTTCATTCGTCTCCCACTTGTATTTCACTATACCTGAATTTCCGTTAGTATTTTTGTGCTTCTTTCTTTTATCGATGAACTGCAGTATTTCTTTTGTTGACCATGGTTTCTTCGCAGTTGTCTTCTCTGTGCGTATATTTTCCTTTCCATCTTCTGTGATTGCCCTTTTTAGAGATGTCCACTCCTCTTCAACTCTACTGCCTACTGGGCTTTTTCCTTACTGCTGTATGTACAACCTCAGAGAACTTGAAGCATATCTCCTCATTCCTTAGGGCTTCCGTATCCCACCTCTTTTCGTATTGATTCCTCCTGACTAATCCTTTAAACTTCAACCCACTCGTTATCACTACTATAACCTGAGTATCCGCCCCAGTAGCTGAACGGTCAGCGTGTTGGCGGGCCACGCACTGGGGGCCAGTTTCGATTCTCGGCTGGGGTGGGAGATCTTGTGCCCTCAGGGTCTGGGTGTTGTGCTGTTCTCATCATCGTTTAATCCTCACTGTCGACGCACAAGTCGCCCAGTGCTGCGTCACACTCAATAAGACGGCCGAAATTCCTGCCTCGGATCTCCTGGCCACTGACGCCATACAATCTTTTTATTTTTGTAACCTGAGTCTATATCTGCTTCTTGGTACGCCTTACAATCCAGTGTGTGATTTCGGAATTTTTGTCTGACCATGATGCAGTCTAACTGAACTTATCCGACCATTCCCTAGTATTCCTCCTCCTCTTGTGATTGTTGAACAGAGTATTCGCTGTTACTAGCTGAAACTCAATTAGTCTTTCTCCTCTCTCATTCCTTGTCCCAAGCTCGTATTCTCCCGTAAACGTTTCTTCTACTCCTTCCCCTAAAACTGTACTCCAGTTCGCCATTGACTATTAGGTTTATGTGAGGAGAGCATAAGCAGGCATTAATACTGGCCTTTCAGTTCTCATTCTTTTTGGAACTGGTAAATCGGGTATCCTAAAATTATGTTTCACTTTCTTCGTTAATCTGTGTAGCATAGAGTGAGGTCACTGTCTAGTAACCTAATTAAGTAAGTTATTTCAAAAGGAAGTTGCTTGAATTTACCATGGCAAATGATACTATATGATGCCTATTATCTTATTTCTGCAGAACGCACCTGAAACTTTTCATTCGGAATTAATTCATTCCTGCCTCAGTTCTGTATGTTAGACAAACCTAAGCAATCCACAATAACAAGTAGATTTCAGGACGGAAGCTGCAGTGCTGAGCAGCGTAGTAGTCTTTGGTCGTTTAGTATGGTAGTTGTCTACTTACATAGTAGAATGTAGCACATACTTACTTTACGGTGATAGTGGCGACCCGCTGTAACGAGTCATCAAAACCGTTAACTGTCATCTTGAGCTATAAAAACTCAGTAGCTCAAGGCGATTGAACCAAGCTGGTTCCAAGGCGAACCCATTTAGAAACATGCCATATCACAAGTGATTTACATGTCTTGTATGGATATGAGGTTAAGTAAAGGGTCACACAGGCACAAATCATTCTGAAATCTATTTGTGCTGGATAGGGCGGAACATCATCTTGAAGATGTAGACTGCATATGGTTTGCTACAACCAACAAACCTGATGCAGTGCATGATGGAAACGGTTTATAGTTCGTGTTCTTAGTAACATTTCCCACAGTCAAATATTCACACCAACTACCCTGAATGGTGCCTTATTATTAGGGGGAATCATTGCCTCACGTGTTTCTCGAAATTACCGCACAAGTCCACTATGTAAACCAACGTTAACTGCGACTCACCAGTCCATTCCAATAGGTCTTCTTCATCGTGCATTGCAACAAGAAACGTTACAATGACGATATGATATCTTTCCTAATTTCATTCATTTTTCGTGCTAACATTTCTTCGAACCTTTTCCCCAATTAATTTCATTCGCTCTAGGCTAACTGTCGCTGTTTTAATGGTTGATTAATTTTTCAGAGGTGCTGTTCGCAGGAAGGGCGGTATTACTATTATACAATTTTTTAAGTATAAATTTTTTCCAGCATTCAGTTAACGACAGCCAAACGACCCAGAATGGACTTCTGGGTTTTATGAATAAAACGCTATCACAGTAAATTGAAGTTGACACAGTTATTGAAGTTGACACATTTAATGTCCATCTACTGGTACATTGCTAGCAGTACACTTGTTTTTAGCCTTTCCTTTTCACGCTAGTAGTGGATTACCAATCACTTATTTTCATAAACTGTTTACAACAACACATGTGACATGATCGCTGCGCGACGTTACATTATTTTTATGCTCATTCATTGGCTATTTTTCAGGATGTACAAGGCTTGATTTAGGAAGTGGCTGAAAATTAAATTCTTAAGAAACGAGCTTATCTGTGTGTTCGTTCTGTAATCTGGTTTCACCACAGGCGGTTAGTCACATAGGCTCTAGAGAAGGGAAATGACGGTCACAAAAGTTCGTGGAAGTGGTTGGAGTTAGTCCCTGCTAAACGCTTTGGCAGTGGATGAAGCTTCCGCCTTTGAAGGCAACTGCCGCTAAGCCACTACAAGCCCATAGAGTATAATTCTGATAGACACATGCCTCTATGCCTGTATTCCCATCTCAGAATAGGACTCCAGAGCAATACTCAGCCTGCATGACAAAATTCATTTCCCTTTACTCCAAATCCTGTTATCACATTAAGTGAGTCTTGCCCACCACCGTGGCTGGGCGCGAAAGGCTAGACCAGTCAGTGGAAGATGGCTAGCAGCCGGTACTAGCCTCTTGCATGATAAGATGAGTTCTGTACGACAAGGATGATAAATTTCAGCAGGGTTTTCCTGTATTCACGTATTTTGATATTCGCGCGGTTTACAAGTGTCAGTGGCTTGGTGTCCGCTCCTTCATGTAGAATTTCTCAACGATTTGACTGTTGGTGTTCGATAGAGGAAAATTTTAGCAATTGTCTTCCTGCCACAGAGGGAAAGAGACTTGCGGTTATGCCGCAGAGGGAAAGAGACTCATAATCCTCACACCTACTTGGGCGCACGTATGCCGAGTGTTGAGTATGTGTTGCAGCGTTGAACATATTACAATATGCAGAATCTGCTGCGTACATTGAGTTGCCTCATTAATTATATTATTTTGTGGTTCTGGCTCCCCCCCCCCCCCCCTCCCCCCTTCAAACAGTGTTGATGGGATATTTTGAGTAAGCTTCTTGAGAGCTTTGTGTGACAGTATTTGAGGAAACTTTGTTTTCAAGCAATTTCTCAGTCTACATCAACAGTGTTCATATTCATTTCGTTGGAAAGCTTTCCTCAGTTTCAGTATTGTATGTGTTGAGACCTTAGAGTAAATAAAAGACTTTCTAAGCTCACATTAGAACCAAACAGTGTACTGAAACTGATTTTGTACGGGCGACCGACCACAAACATTCCTTATTTGTTCAGCTCACTGTGACAGCATTCCATTGCCAATCAGGTGTCTACCCTCTTGCTTAAATGTGAAATATGAATCTATTTTTAAATGTTGTTATGCCTTACGATTTACTAGTATTGCACTGTCCTCATTATAAATGCTATTTAGGCTGGTCACAGAGAGTGGAAACGCAGCCGTGGACCGTATCTCGCTACCCAAGGAGCTATAAAAAGAGTACCATGGTCCAGTATGTTGGGTACTCCTCATCGGCAACAACTAAGTTCCTTCAGCAAAGGGGAGCTGTCCCTAGGAACCAGAGCACCGACAGACAACAGCAGAGACAGACAAAACCGCAATAGCCTTCCCGGTGTCCAAGTAAGTGGCAGGATATTCTACGGTCCAGAAAGCGATGGAATGCACTGTGGAATATGGGAGACAAGAACTGATGTCGTAAAGCGTTAGAGATCGAATGTGTACCAGGTTTAGTTCTTTGGTGTATAAATAGTTATGATGGTGGGAAGTAGTACTGAGTTGGATGTAGTAGTGCATACTGTATAAATAGTTGCTGGTATGTAGGAACAATAATAAAGTGTGAGAAGAAGAATAATGTACTTGTGAATGATAACAGTCTGTGTTTACACTCGATTTCACAACTAATCGGACGTGTTGTATAATGGACTGAACACGCGTGACTGAGAAAACAAGCAGTCGGTACTTTCATTTCCTAGTCGAGTTTTACAATTTCAACACATTTCCGCCACAAGACTAGAAATTAACTGTTTATTTATTTAACAGACTCATGATTTCGACCTTCCAACCATTCTCAAGCACATTTTGAAAAATTACACTGGTCTATGAGACTTGTCAGCATCAAGAAGACACATATTTTTCCAATGTTTTTTCAACGATGATATTACGTAGATAGGTCAGATATTTCATAGAATCCCAACGTTTTCATGAGAATGGCTAAAATCCGAAATAATGGTTGCGTGAAATAAAGTAACGATAAATTACAATTAAAGGGAAATTCATTTCATGATGTTCTATATGACTGTAGTCCCACGAAGGAAAAGTTGTTAATAAACATGTGAAGGTTTAGGAATAATTAGATTGAAATAATACCACTTCAACCCAACTAAAAACAGGCGCCTTTTTATTTTTACAACGATGCAATCAACATTAGCGCAATACACCTATGCTTTGAGGAGTGGCACGCCAACCTCTATCCCTTCAGGAACACAATATCTTTTGGTACGACAAGGTATCGTTCACATTACTATTGAATGTAACGTGTGTTGCGAGACATATGTCCGTATAGTAAGAATGAATGTTTAATCAAGGTTTCCAAGTAGTCCATATTGGCAAAATAATGATTAACAATAATTTCTTATGAATAAGGTAATAGCTTGAAAGTCTCTCGAGCGTAGCTTCAAACCTCTTTTTCTCGCTCGTAGCGTTTGCCTGTCTCATTGCTTCTGCGAGCGAATAGTTTTTGGTAATTAGGGTCTTTAGAGTACTTTTCATTTTAGTATTTTATCTATCCTCAGCAACTGTAGCTGTATGTACTGAAATAATAAGGAACCAGTCGCATAAAAGGAATTTAATTCCTTTACCGGTTTCGGACGCTTAGTGTCCTTCTTCAGAAGGTTATGCCTAGCGCTTTATTTTCGAGTGTCAACAATAAGACACATACAACAATGTCGTGGTCGTGTGGATCCGTAGTGTATGTACAAAAATAGGTTAATAATATAGTATATTTTTGTACAGACATGGTGGACCACACTGTTACTTCGTTACTTAGTTTACTGTGAACTTAATAATTGTGATGTTTGAAACTTTCCCAGGGTACTGATTGTTCTATAAAAACACGGGAGAGCTACCGTAAGTCAGTAACATCTGGCCACGATATTTCTGCACAAAGTCTTTTGGCCATCTTCAGGTGAGTACAGCTGTAGAAGTACTGGCGAATACGCTTTTTTTTCTTTATTGTTATTTTCAAACCCGTACAAAGAGGCAGGCTGTCAACAGCATGTTACGCCGCTTTTCAGCCATAGAGTAGACAAATAAACAACAGAAATAATACACAGATGTGGCATAACGGTGGGTAATGAAACAGTAGACACATAAAGACAAACACGGAGCCGTTCACACTCGACGATAATCCACTCTACAAACTGTGGTCACGACGCACTAACACCAATGATGGCGATGGCATCGGTGAACGATGGATTGTGACGGTGAACACTGAACACTAAACATGACGGCACACACGAGACACTGATGGCGATGATCTCCGGCGCACGAAGGTCCACTTAGCGTGTGCGAGTCCAGTGACGTGCTAAGAGGGGAAGAAGGGTGAGGTGGGGGAGAGGGGAGAACAAAGATGCCAATGGATGAGGAGATGGGGGGAGGAGGAGAGGCACAGGGCAGGGGAAGCTCGGGGGAGGAGTGGGGAGAAATGGAGGAGGGAGGGAAGAGGGAGAGAAGGGTGGGAGGGTGTCAAAAAGAGCAAAAACAGGAAGAGGGAGTGAGGATCAAAGTTGGTAGGAGGGGTAGATGGAGGGGTAGATGGAGGGGAGGAGGGCTTCATCAGGGAGAGGGAGCTGGTGGAAGCCCCCTTGGGGGAGGGTAAGGAGGACAGAGAGATGGAGACCGGGTGGGATGTGGGAATATAGGCGCGGCAGTGGGTGGGGACAGGAGAGGATGGGCGAGACAAGCGGGTGAAGAGCATCGAGTTTGCGGGAGATGTACAGGATCCGTATCGTTTCAAGGAAAAGGAGGTGGGGGAACGGATCCGAATGGGGGAGAGGAGACGGATGTGATAGGTGAGGCAGAGAGCATGGCGCTCAAGGATTTGAAGGGATTTATAAAAGGTAGGGGGGGGGGTGGAGATCCAGGCAGGATGGGCGTAACAAAGGATAGGGTGGATGAGGGATTTATAGGTGTGGAGTATGGTGGAGGGGTCCAGACCCCACGTACGGCCAGAAAGGAGCTTGAGGAGACGGAGTCAGGAGCGTTCCTTTTCTTGGATTGTCCGGAGATGGAGGTCCAGGAGAGTCGACGGTCGAGGGTGACGCCAAGGTACTTAAGGGTGGGGGTGAGGGAGATAAGACGGCCATAGATGGTGAGATAGAAATCAAGGAGGCGGAAGGAAGGGGTGGTTTTTCCTACAATGATCGCCTGGGTTTTGGAGGGATTGACCTTGAGCAACCACTGGTTGCATTCTCGGTGAATCGGTCAAGATGGGGTTGGAGAAGGTCTTTGGAGCGCTTCAGGGTGGGGGCAAGGGCCAGGAAGGCGGTGTCATCGGCAAACTGGAGAAGGTGGACAGGGGGTGACGGCGGCGGCGTGTCTGCCGTATACAAAAGGTACAGAAGGGGAGAGAGGACACAGCCTTGGGGCTCACCGGTGGAGGGAAAAAAGGTGTTGGAATACGTGTTATGGATGGTGACGTAGGCGAGTATGCCGCTGGTGATCCACAATTGGTTCCTGCACCGTTCTTGTTTTCTGCCCTATATATGACTTGCCGCAATCACACGGAATCTCGTAGACATCTGATGTACGTAGGCCCAGTTCATCCTTGCGCATGCGCGACGCAGCCCCCATTGGCTTTAAATAGCAGAGCTCAGCGCGTATTACCCAGTACTTCTACTGCTGTACTCACCTGAAGATGGCCAAAAGACTTTGTGCCGAAATATAGTGGCAAGATGTCACTAACTTACTTCAGTTCTCCCATGTTTTTATGGAACAACATAACAATTGCCTTACTGACAGTAAATTACCATCAGTCTTCCGTCCATTAAAAACAGCAATTGCACACATATTTTCTGCTTTTGTTGACTAATGTTCAGAACGTTCAGTACCCAGTGACTCCACTTGTAGTATGACTTCTTATTGGGAACATAAAAACGAGATACATAAATAAGTCTACGTCTAAAAGAGTGACAAGAGCTATTATATATCCTTTACCAAGGTGTCCTATCGCACTGTGGCAGTAGCCTCTTGCGGCGCATAACTGATGCGATAATCAGTAAAAGATAGACAACAAGCGGATGCAAAATTTGCTTCAGAGGCAGAGATATTTTCCGACTGGACGATGGCGTGTTGACGCAGCTTATCCTGTGACATCTAACTGGCATCACGGCATCAGAGGGGAGAGGGCTTCGGTCGACTGTCTCTATTATTCGTGACGGCCGTCCGGTATCGACAGGTCGAATTTCGCAGCCGACCGAGTCGACCGCGGGCAGTCGACCGTGGGCGGACGACAGCACTGTGGCGATCGCAAACTTTCAAGCCGTCCGTCAAACCAATAAACCCTTGTCTTTGCTGCTAACGAGGTGAGCGCTAATGCCTGTGTAGTGCAGTCTACGGTGCTGAATGTAGTACTAGGTGGAATACTCTGAACATAACTCTTGGCCATCTTTAACGTCAGGTGAACATTCATGCAACATCGATATACGTCAAACTTTAAGTGCATATTCGCACGCAATGGGAATGAGAAACTAAAAAGAAAGGGAACTAGAGTGATGTTTGCATTCTAATGTCACGTCCACAAGGCGTACACATACTTGACAGAAAGCGCTGCTTAGGATTAACACACGTAATAAAAGAAAGGGGCTATGCGATTGATGAAGGAACCATTCCTTTATTGGCATAGAGTGATTTAGAAACTACACTAAACTTTAATCTAGTTAAAAACCTTCTCGTCATGCCGACCAGGTCAATCCTGTGAAAACTCGGAAGTTCGACAATAGTCACCACCTTATTCCTCAGCAGACGACTGTCTGTTGGGAGCAAAGTCAGCCTTCTCTGAAGCGGCGTTGTAGCCTGACATTAGTCCGGTAACTTCGCGTGGTATTCCAACACATGTTGGAGGTACGACTTCAGTTTGAGGGTGCTAATCGCTTAGACGATGGCGGGAAATCAACAATGAGGGGATGTGTCCTGAAGAGTTAACTATCCTGCACAGTCAACGGTTTGAATGTTGCTGATATGCCAAAACAGCAACAATGTAGTGTGTTATACAACCACCGAGTCAAATAAAACCGAACCTTGAAAAGCGAGAGTCTCGGTATGAAGAAAACCTTAGAAGCAGGGGGATTAACGATGAGTGATATTACCGACTTCGTTTTGAGTACTGGAGATAGGATCATAGTTGTTGGTGATTAAGCCTGAAAGGAGTAAAGAACACTTCTGTGGGTGGGGCCTTTAATTGCTGTAGAAAGCTGTTTTCTCAAATGGCTAATATTCACGCCGTCCCGAGAAGTTCAGTGGATGAAACAAACATATGTCAGGTGGTCTTTGCATTCTTACCGGAGAAAAGTAACAATGTGGGTGCCTCTAAAGCTCAGCAACGAGTCTCGGTACAATCAAAGTAGATATGTGGTGTGGTATCTCTCTGTCCCCATCCAAGTAGAAGGTTCCCATTTTTATCTGAAGGATCGGCTGCTGATGTTGAAAGGGATGGAAAGCTTCGTCCTATCGAAATTTCTACAACATTCCAGAACATTCAAGTGAGTATTCGAGAACATCCCAGAACATTCGAGAGTATTCGAGAACATTCAACAACATTCCGGAACGTTAGAGAGTGTTCTATAGAATTCTACAACATTAAAGAATGTTCCGGTACGTTCCACAATGATACGGGATGTTCTGGAATATTCAGTAGTATCAAACATTTGGGATGATTCTAGAATGTTGGGAACGTCTTGAAACATCCCAGATCATAGTGGAGCATTCCAGGACACTCTATAATGTTGTGCAATATTCTGGAACTTTGCGGATTCGAGGGCTTTTTGGTACTTGATGGAATTCCCTACAAAGGGGGGGCTAACCATTGGGAGGGGTACATAAGGCAAGAACCCGTCCTGGTTCGAAAGTTAGTTTTTTATCAGTGACGAAGGGTGGAACCGAGGAATGAGTGAATAAAAACAGATGGTAAAGTCTCAATAGTCAAAGTGATAGGTGACTGAATATAAATCGAAAACACAGTGTGAGATCTTTGAAAAGTGTGCCTAATGTATTTGTTAGTAACAACTTGATTTGATTTATGTTTCAGACAATGCCAAACGCAAAAGAGGATGAGATCTTGCCATTGCTGAAGCAAAACGGTGAAAATTAGAGGAACAGCAAAAAAAAAAGCACATTTAAATTCCTAGTGGACGGGAGTGATCACCGTTAAGTTGCAGAGAAAAAGAAGAATGACGAAATGAGCGAGCTGAAGAATCAAGTATTGGTAAGCAATCTTACAATAAAAGCCTGCGAACTCAAGACAGCCATGAAAATATCACCCTACGAGAAGCGCGGACGAGGATATGAAAAAGAACAACCAAACAAATGAAGTATTCCACTACTATCCGACGAATAAGTAGAACAAACACTAACACGTCGCAATCGGAAAAATTATTAACATCTGCGAATTTTGACGCAAAAAATTCAGTATAGAAACATCAGGATCGTGTATCGTGAATGTAAAATTTAGGTTATCACCAGTAGAAACACTTCCGTAGCAATGTTTTCATTTCATGAGCGCGGAAAATCCACAACTGGAACACTTTCTTCAAAATGCAAAAGCTTATAACGCCTGTTTTCAGATGACTTTCTTAGCTCTCACTTCGATCGACATTAACAGAGATAGAAATTGATTTTGTTTTTCTATCCAAGAACAAATCTATTACATCATGGGTTCCTTGCTACCACTATCAAACGAAGACCATAAATTTCTGCAAGCATATTGAGTGTGTTTTCAGAATAATATTTTTAACTCTTTTACTTTAAAATTAGTCCTTTTATTCAACTGACACACAATCTCATACAATTTCCTGAGCGGCGCCATGTAGCCGCTCGGTTTAGGGTGCTTTGCCACTGTTCACGCGGCTCCTTCCCTCGGAGGTTCAAGTCCTCCCTCAGGCACGGGTGTGTGTGTTACCCTTAGCGTAGTCTGACTAAGTAGTCTGTAGGCCTAGGGACCGATGATCTCAGCAGTCTGGTCCCATTGGAACTTACCACCACCACCACCAACTTTCTGACCAAAGCCGGGTATCCTAGCTAGTGAATCATAAATCAGCCTCTCCTTCAGTATGATTGATAGTAGACCAAAATCGGATCCTAAAAAACACCATTGATTTCGAATCTGCCGCGACATCTACGCTTAAAGTTCCGCTTTCACTCGCTGGAGCACTTGGGTGCCATTTACACATGAGAACATATTTTTGAGAGGAAGTGCAAAGTTTGGGACTCACTCGTGAGCTCAGAGGAAGTGAAAAAGCAAGGCTGCTAATTAATATGTGTGCAGTCGGGCATTCCTTCGATCTAAAAATATCTGGCTTCCTCAAGGTACATTCACAAACATCTTATGTCGCCAGTTCAGTTACGTAGACAAATATTTGGAAAATGACGAAGTCTTGATCAAAGTTTGGACCAAATACACACGCCGCCTAGTTGCACTAACGCTTTATAGACACAACAAAAGTGGCAATGTTGTCGTAAAACCAAGTACTAAATATACGTTTGATTTAATCGGCATGCCATCAGAAAAACTAGAACATATACTACCCACGAAGGGTATTGAAACTGCGTTTAGAACAGCACATAATCTTAAAAGGTGAATGACCTATAACCTACCTCTAACGGGAGATAATATGGAATACCCAGAGTTCATAAAATATCCTAACGTGTTGTGACAACGGTAATAATGAAGAAAATATAAAAAAAACCAGCGAACCGACGTTTTAGATGAAATGGAGACCTACATTTCAAAAAGAATGGGGCAAAGACAGTCTGGTTAATGAGCAAAATATATTTTCTGTGCCGGCCTAGCGGTTCTAGGCGCTTCATTCCGGAACCGCGCTGCTGCTACGGTCGCAGGTTCGAATCCTGCCTTGGACATGGATGTGTGTGATGTCCTTAGGTTAGTTAGGTTTATGTAGTTCTAAGTCTATGGGACTGATGACCTCAGATGTTAAGTCCCATAGTGCTCAAACCCATTTGAACCATTTCTGAAATTTTCTGTTAATGCTTGCTTTAGCGTTCATGATCATCCGCTCGGCTGAGCCAAGTACTGCTGCGGTTTACATCTGCTGAAGCTGGCTGGTGCTGCCCTGTCCGAGACCCTGCAAATGACCAGCAAAGTAAACGTCTTCCTGCAGGAAGATTAGGACGCCGGCAGAGGTCGACATAACGCTCTGCTCTGTAAACTGTTACATACGCATAGTGAACCGCTTCTAATTGGCATTGTATTTCTTTCGAGATGCATGCCCTCCACTAATAAGTAAAATTATGTTCTAGATTGTTACCGGACACAAAATTTGGGTTTGTAAATATATTAGTGGTTTTATGATGCATACTCAGTCTATTTAACGCTTGGTTTGCTTAATTTACAATTTTATAATGCACACATATCTTCCATGGCCTTGCGGCAGTGGTTACACCGGTTCCCGTGAGATCACCGAAGTTCCACGCTGTCGGGCGTGGTCGGCTCTTGGATGGGTGACCATCCAGGCCGCCATACGCTGTTGCCATTTTTCGGGGTGCACTCAGCCTCGTTATGCCAACTGAGCAGCTACTCGACCGAACACTAGCGGTTTCGGTCAAGAATACCATCATAAGAACCGGGAGAGTTGTGTGTTGACCCCAGGCCCCTCCTACCCTCAACCTACACGGAGGATGACACTGCGGTCGGATGGTCCCAGTAGGCAAGTCGTGGCCTTAAAAAGGAGTTCTTAATGTATCTTCCACTTGCAGATAACGACAATGGTACCCAGAGTATCAATCATTATCAAATGTTATTTTCATGTTCTTAAATCGTTTGGAAGACACACATATGTAAAGCCAGAAGAGGGACGAGAGGCAATGTACATTTTAACAACCTGAACAAAAGTAATAAGATACTCTTATGTAGTAGAGCATTGACTTCTAGGTGTTGTGAAAAGCGTATCTGTCATACAAACGGAGATGGCGAGTAATTGTCTTGCCAATAGAGAAGCAGTTACAGCAAAATGTGTCAGGCAGGAGAGCTCAGAGGCTTAGAATATTCACTAGGCACTCGAGTAACAATCCATCACCGACGTTTCCATTCTTCTAAATCTGCCCAAGCCAACTGTTGGTGAAGTGGAAACGCTAAGAAACAACCACAGCTCCAACAGTATCAGGAACACACCATGTTCTGACGTTCAGGAACTGTCGAGCGTGGGGGAAGACGACTGTAAAAAGATCGCGTGATGTCCGACGAAGGAATCACTCCAAAGTGCTACCAGCAGTCGAGCCAGCGCAATGACCGAATGTGTAACTAGGTACAATGGTCAGGCACCTCCTCATAAGCTACTCATTTTTGAGCTGCTGAACGACGATTGAAGTGATCTAAAGAGTTACACCACTGGACAGTGGATGACTGGAAATGTGTGATTTAGTGTGACGAATCACGCTATACCCTGTATCAATAAGTCATAGATATAGAAAGAATCTACACCACTGACCATTAAAATTGCTACACCAAGAAGAAATGCAGATGATAAACTGGTATTAATTGGACAAATATATTATACTAGAACTGACATGTGAGTACATTCACACGCAATTTGGGTGCATAGATCCTGGGAAATCAGTGGCCAGAACAACCACCTCTGGCAGTAATAACGGCCTTGACATGCCTGGGCATTGAGTCAAACAGAGCTTAGATGGCGTGTACAGGTATAGCTGCCCATGCAGCTTCAACGCGATACCACAGTTCATCAAGAGTAGCGACTGGCGTATTGTGACGAGCCAGTTCCTCGGCCACCATTGACCACACGTTTTCAGCTGGTGAAAGATTTGGAGAATGTGCTTGCCAGGGTAGAAGTCGAACATTTTCTATATCCAGAAAGGCTCGTACAGGATCAGGAACATGCGTTCGTGCATTATCCAGCTGAAATGTAGGATTTCGCAGGGATCGAATGAGGGATAGAGCCACGGGTCGTAACACATCTGAAATGTAACGTCCACTGTATATAGTGCCGTCAATGCGAACAAGAGGTGACCGAGACGTGTAACCAATGGCACCCCATACCATCACGGCGGGTGATACGCTAGTATGGCGATGACGAATACACACCTCCAATGTGCGTTTACCCCGATGTCGCCAAACACGGATGCCACCATCTAGATGCTCTAAACAGAACCTGGATTCATCCGAAAAAATGACGTTTTGGCTATCGTGCACCCAGGTTCGTCATTGAGTACACCATCGCAGGAGCTCCTGCCTGTGATGCAGCGTCAAGGGTAACCGCAACCATGGTCTCCGAGCTGATAGTCCATGCTGCTGCAACGTCGTCGAACTGTTCGTGCAGATGGTTGTTGACTTGCAAACGTCCCCATCTGTTGACTCAGGGATCGAAACGTGGCTGCACGATCCGCTAAAGCCACTCAGATACGAAGCCTGTCATCTCGACTGTAGTGATACGAGGCCGTTGTGATCCAGCACGGCGTTCCGTATTACCCTCCTGAATCCACCGATTCCATATTCTGCTAACAGTGACTGGATCTCGATCGACGGGAGTAACAATGTCGCGATACGATAAACCGCAGTCGCGACAGGCTACAATCCGACCTTTATCAAAGTCGGATACGTGATGATACGCATTACCTTCCTTCATCACAACAACGTTTCACCTAGCAACGCAAAGCAACTGCTGTTTGTGTATGAGAAATCGGTTGGAAACTTTCCTCATGTCAGCTCGTTGAAAGTGCCGCCACCGGAGCCAACCTTGTGTGAATGCTCTGAAAATTTAATCATTTGCATATCGCAGCATCTTCTTCCCGTCGGTTAAATTTCTCATCTGTAGCACGTCACCTACGTGGTGTAGCAATTGTAATAGGCAGTAGTGTATGTTCATAGACCACAAATGCCGTATATAAGGGAGCACCTCAGGAAAACCTTGAGACTTCCGATCCTCTGCAGCCGTGCTATGTAGTGTCCAATTACACTACAGTATTCTCATGTTAACAATTATTAAATTCACTTCTCCTGGACTGGAGCACTGCTGAAAAAGTATTCTGGATACCACAGTATTTGCAAATATTTAGATAAATTTGTTCACTCATTCATCATAATCTGTATGTTAAATAGTGTACTGCCCTACCAATAAATTTCACTTCAGTAACTTCATTTATCTGAAGTTCCATTAATGTTTATATTAAATAGTGTAATGCTCATCGGCCACCCTCATCTGTCCCTCTTTCTAGGGAAATGGGAAGTCAATAACAGAAAAAATGCTCAAGATGTAAAATGTATTACAAAAAAGAAAACAAAGATAAATATTCCAACGAATGTTAAATGCACTCTTTGTTGACTGTACACTTTTATATAGACTGTAGATATGAAGTTTAAATAGCACGAAGGTTTTACATTTATTTTCTTACATGTCTCACTTCATGTATTTGTAAATTTTTCACAGAACATCGATACTTTATATACAAAAAGAGACTTCTTTCCAAAGAATATTCGTTGTTTAACTTGTATATTGTTTTTATATTATTTCACGATTCACTGTGTGAGCTAATATGGTGCAGATTTCCTGATCACAAGCATTTATGAAAGGTTACATTATATATATTTTCGGTTTATTGAAAAGTATACATCATACTTCAAATCAGATGAACTGAATATAATGAGAACGTACTTTTCCGCCGATTGTGAGTTTAGTCAGCCAATCAAAAAGAAGAATTTGGGTATGAGTATGCAAATTCACATCAGTTTCAAAGGTGATAATGACTGCAAGTAAAGTTTAAAATAATCTGTCTTATTTCTTGTCTTGTATTAACATGCAACCCAGTCAGTTATGGCCAAATACTTTAATCAAGACAGACGTTTACATGAATGCACAGGAATAGAATAATATAAAGTAGTAGTATTTGAAGTGAACTGCATTTGGTTGTATGACCATGATCTTTATATTTCAAAGTACCACAGGACCAAAGTGTCAAATGAGGTAGTAATTTACTTCTGTTTTTACATTAACATGATCGGGAATAGTAGTGACGGTTGATTACGTTTATTTCAGCTGAAGCAGTGTGTATAAAAGTACCGATTTATTTTAGTAGTAGAGGGGCTGGACACTTAGGCAAATAGTACAGAATTTATTCTGTGGTAGTATATTGTCGTTGACATCGCTGCAATTAGGATGTAAAGAGAAGGATAAATTTGGGTGGGGCGTTGGGTGGGGATATGGGAAGGGGCAGTGATGGTTTTGAACTAATAAGTCTCCGAAATTCGCCGGAATATTTATTTCTCAACTCAGTTGAAATGGCTCTGAGCACTATGGGACTTACCGTACATGGAAGAACCCTGGAGCCACTAAAAGGTGTCAGATTATATGATGGTAAGACAGAGATTTAGTAACCAGGTTTTAGATTGTAAGACATCCAGGGGCAGATGTGGACTCTGACCACAATCTACTGTTTATGAACTGTAGATTAAAATTGAAGAAACTGCAAAAAGGTGGGAATTCAAGGACATGGGACCTGGATAAACTGAAAGAACCAGAGGTTGTACAGAGTTTCAGGGAGAGCATAAGGGAACAACTGACAGAAATGGGGGAATGAATACAGTAGAAGAAGAATGGGTAACTTTGAGAGATGACATAGTGAAGGCAGCAGACGATCAAATTGGTAAAAAGACGAGGACTAGTAGAAACCCTTGGGTAACAGAAGAAATAATAAATTTAATTGATAAAAGGAGAAAATATAAAAATGCAGTAAATGAAGCAGGCAAAAAGGAATACAAACGTCTCAAAAATGAGATCGACAGGAAGTGCTAATGGCTAAGCAGGGATGGATAGAGGACAAATGTAAGGATGTACAGGCTTATCTCGCTAGGGGTAAGATAGATAATGGGTATACGAAAATTAAAGAGACCTTTGGAGAAAAGAGAACCACTTGCATGAATGTCAAGAGCTTTGATGGAAACCCAGTTCTTAGCAAAGAAGGGAAAGCAGAAAAGTGGAAGGAGTATATAGAGGATCTACACAAGGGCGATGCACTTGAGGACAATATTACGGAAATGGAAGAGGATGTAGATGAAGATGAAATGGGAGATATGATATTGCGTGAAGAGTTTGACAGAGCACTGCGCGAATTCCTTACAGACGAATGGAAAAACTGATAGAAGCCGACCTCGGGAAAGATCAGTTTGGATTCCGTAGAAATGTTACAACACGTGAGGCAATACTGACCCTACGACTTATCTTAGAAAATAAACTAAGGAAAGGGAAACCTACGCTTCTAGCTTTTGTAGACTTAGAGAAGGGTTTTGACAATGTTGATTGGCATACTCTCTTTCAAAGTCTGAAAGTGGCATGGGTAAAATACAAGGAGCGAAAGGCTATTTACAATTTGTACAGAAAGCAGATGGCAGTTGTAAGAGTCGAGGGGCATGAAAGAGAAGCAGTGGTTGGGAAGGGAGTAAGACAGGGTTGTAGCCTATCCCCGATATTATTCAATCTGTATATTTAGCAAGCAATAAAAGAAACAAATGGAAAGTTCGGAGTAGGAATTAAAATCCATGGAGAAGAAATAAAAACTTTGAGGTTCGCCGATGACATTGCAATTCTGTCAGAGTCAGCAAAGGACTTGGAAGAGCAGTTGAACGGAATGGACAGTGTCTTGAAAGGAGGGTATAAGATGAACATCATTAAAAGCAAAACTAGGATAATGGATTGCAGTCAAATGAAGTCGGGTGATGCTGAGGGAATTAGATCAGGAAATGAGACACTTAAAGTGGCAAAGGACTTTTGCTATTTGGGGAGCAAAATAACTGATGTTCGAAGTAAAGAGGATATAAAATGTAGACTGGCAATGGCAAGGAAAGCGTTCTGAAGAAGAAAAATTTGTTAACATCGAGTATAGATTTAAGTGTCAGGAAGTGGTTCCTGAAAGGATTTATATGGAGTGTAGCCATGTATGGATGTGAAAAGTGGTCGATAAGTAGTTTAGACAAGAAGAGAATAGAAGCTTTCGAAAAGTGGTGCTACAGAAGAATGCTGAAGATTAGATGGGTGGATCACATAACTAATGAGGAAGTATTGAATATGATTGGGGAGAAGATAAGTTTGTGGCACAACTTGACTAGAAGAATGGATCGGTTGGTAGGACATGTTCTGAGACATCGAGGGATCACCAATTTAGTATTGGAGGGCAGCGTGGAGGGTAAAACTCGTAGAGGGAGACCAAGAGATGAATACACTAAGCAGATTCAGAAAGATGTAGGCGGCAGTAGGTACTGGGAGATGAAGAAGCTTGCACACGGTAGAGTAGCATGGAGAGCTGCATCAAACCAGTCTCAGGACTGAAGACCACAACAACAACAACAACAACAACTGAGGTCATCAGTCCACTAGAACATAGAACTTCTTAAAACTAACCAACCTAAAGACATCACAAACATCCATGCCCGAGGCAGGATTCGGACGTGCGACCGTAGCGGTGGCGCGGTTCCAGACTGAAGCGCCTGTAACCGCTCGGCCATATAGGCCGGCTCTCTATTCAGTCTGGTCATTGTCTTGCCATCCCTACCTCCGCTAGCAAGTTCACTGGATCTGTCCCCAACTGAGAACGTTTGGAGCATTATGGGTAGCGCTCTCCACCCATCTTGGGATTCTGACGATCTAAAACTCCAATTGGACACAATCTCGCAAGATGTACCTCAGAACGACGTCTAACAACCCTATCGATTAATGCCAAGGTCAATAAGTGCTTGCATAAGGACCAGAGGTGGACCAGTACGCTTCTGACTTCCTCAATTTGTGAAGCTCTTTTTCTTCAGTAAATGATCAAATGAGTCTGTAATTGTAATCATTTGTTTTTCTGTACATGTACGTCATATCTACATATCTCCTTTCCATTCGGTTACGTTCCTCATGGTGAAGTGTAAAATTTTTTTCATGTTCTTTTTTTTACTGTATTATAGAACAGTTACAGGTGTGGAATGTTAAATATTTACAAAAGCTGCACAAAAAAAACTCACTTCAGACAACTTCAGAAAGGGCAGAAAATGTCGGAAAATACTTATAGCGATCTCTAGTGCGAATTCCTGGATGTGGTTCGAAGAATGAGTAACAAGACCGAAGCACCGAACAAACTAAATTATGTATTCGTAGGTACACTGTTCTGTAGATGCAACACTCAGTTCAAATGGTGCAAATGGCTCTGAGCACTTTAGGACTTAACTTTTCAGGCCATCAGTCCGCTAAAACTTAGAACTACTTAAACCTAACTAACATAAGGACATCACACACATCCATGCCCGAGGCAGGATTCGAACCTGCGACCGGACCGGCCGCTCGGTTTCAGACCCCCGCTAGCGCAGAGAACCGTTTAGACACTCCGTCCGGCTGTGACACTCAGTCCCTACTAGTGTGTAGCGTTCTAAGATTAACAGTTCACACATGTGAGAAACATTTATCTTTTCCAGATGACGGGCGTAGGATGGTTAACGCTGGGCATCCTTCAGGACGTGCGCGAGTGCCGTACGTCCCCCCGACGGGCGCCACGTGTCCGCCAGCCCTGGGCAACCCGCACAGGCCGGGCAGCCGTGTCGCTGGGGGCGCGGCGAGCGTTTCCATTAGTTGCCGCGGCTTCCTCTGCCGTAACGTCGTTACCCCGCTAACCGAGTTACAAACACGCACGTCTCGATCTCCATTACGGTTCGCTGGTGGCTGGTCCACCTCTCCCCCTCCCCCCGTCCCCCCTCCTCAGAAGCTACCGCTTCCGAACACCAGAACTTCTCTGACGCCGCACCGCAGGACCATCGCGTGTGAAATAGCGGCGGGACACGGACACCTAACGTGCGCGAGCCGTCAGGTTTCGCGACTGGATACATTAGTACAACTTCATAATTAAATATACAGTACTGAAATTGCATTTTTCAAGCAAAAAAATATTTTGCACTTAAACTGTAGCAAAGGAATGCAGTAGCATCTATCATCGCATTCCATTTGCCATCAGCGACATCTGTTGCTTTGAAATGAACGTTAAGAAGTTAATATCTGATAAAACTACCCATATTGCCACTAGATACGCCTGCATGTTCTTCTCCTGAAGTTGGGTGAGAATATAGATAATATTCACTGACAGAATGTACCTCTAAATTTGTTGAATACCATTGTATCACAATAAAATATGAACGAAGAATTATTGACTGTAAACCAGGGTCTAAAACAAGGATGTCGTCTCTTGCCTATCATTTTTATATACATATTTGCTGAGTCTGAGAAGACTGGAATTCTAAAGACAGACCGGGAAACAAATTTATTATCACTAATTTAATTGCAGACGACAACGTCCTGCTGGCAGACACTGAAAGCGCTGTGCAAGAAAATGTGTTTATACTGAATACTTACATACGTAAATGTAACCCAAGTAATGGCAGCGGAAGGGAAACAAGTAAGAAAAACCAAAATAACTATAGACAATGGAACAAAGAAGAGATGATTTCGTTATAACATCTACAGATATCAATCCGTAGTCAGATATATAAAGTTACAGTTGTTGCATAAGTGTGCATTTTCGCAGAATTACGAGGAAACAGATAATGCTAATTTTGTATCTCGCCTGGAAGGCGGCACATGGGTCTGCTCCTGAGATGTGTAACATAGGCCGAAGGAAGGAAGCGAGTAGGAGCAGGTGAAGTAAAACACGTCGTTACTGCGTGTCAAATTATAGATGTTTTACTATAGGCAAAAACAAGTTAATAAATGGTTACATAACTTTGCAACGATGAGCAAAGCCTTAGAACCATCGTCAGTAGTACATAGTCTCAATAGCAAGCCAACACCCTCTGAGGTTGAGGCGATGTTTCCAGGCCGTGTGCTCTTTATGAAATGGGCAGAATCTGGAGCAGAGTTCTTAGAGCTCTCCCGCTTCGGCTAGAGTGCGCTGTCGTCGGTGTCTGTCGTAGTACCAACCTAGCGGAGCGCACCTACGTTGTGGCATCGTAGCTATCGATACCACGCTAAGACTATGTTTGCTCTTGTGTATGGTATTGAAAACTGCATTCTAAGAAAAAGAGAGAAATGAATAATGAGAAGCAGCCTAGATTCGGTTTCTGATGTTACTGCTTGATCTAACATTAAGAAACAGAATGTAAAGTGAAGAATAATGTAGGCAAAGAGGAAAAAAATTGACACACATGCTTGGAATGACATGGGGTTTTATTAGAACAAAAAAAAAAAACATCCCATATTGCTAGACGCGTGAATGATCTCTTGCGTGCGTCGTTTGATGATGATCGTGTGCTCAGCCGCCACTTTCGTCACGCTTGGCCTCCCAGGCCCCCACACCTCAGTCCATGAAATTATTGGCTTTGGGGTTACCTGAAGTCGCAAGTGTGTCGTGATTGACCTACATCTCTAGCGATGCTGAAAGACAATATCCGACGCCAATGCCTCACGATAATTCTAGACATGCTTTACAGTACTGTCCACAACAGTATTCCTCGAGGAATTCCTTGAGGAATGATGGTGGCCATAGTGAGCATTTCCTGTAAAGAAGATCATCTTTGCTTTGTCTTACATTGTTATGCTAATTATTGCTATTCTGATCAGAAGAAGCGCCATCTGTGGTACATTTTTTGAACGTTTGTATTTTTTTAGTTCTAGTAAAACCCCATGTCATTCCAAGCATGTGTGACAATTTGTACCTCTCTATCTACATTATTCGTGATTTATTTAGTTTTCAAATTTATACTGACTTTTTGATAACCCGGTATGACAGAAAATAAACGTGGAAACATCGTGTTATAAGAGATTAAGGAACATAAAAATATGGTATGACAACATCAAAGGGACATCATATGAGCACACACCATGGGGCGCATTACATTTTAACCAAATTTCAAGACGCGCTATAGGATGATCAATGACGAGATACAGTCAAGATACACTCCTTGAAATTTAAGAATGAGTACAAGAATATGAAGATCTTGTGAAATTTAAGAAGACATGAAAGGAATGGGGTGTGCGAGAAAGATACACGTAAAAAGAGAAGCAAGGGTCTGTCTTGTAGGCGTCAGCAATTCGATATCTAACTGCAGACAGACAATTTCCGGCAGCATAATTGCGTATATCATACGGCACTTTACGCCTAAAGGGCGAAGCTGCTATATCTGTACTAGAGGCTCTTAACATTCCTCTAATTTAGTGTGAGACGGTCTCCAACATGGTGGTCCATTATACCAGACACTGGCTACATAACGTAGATGTTGCCTGATAAGTACTTCCAAAAGTTAATGCCAGCCAGCATGCGTGATACTGCTGAGGGCTTTCCAAACACTAGGTCCTAGCAAGAACGCTACATTACCTAATGACTAGCACCAGTTTCCATTGACATCCTAAATGAACGTTTCTACGAGAGGTTAGATCGCTTTTAAAGCGAGTTTTGAGGGAACCTTACCGACGTCTTGTACTGTCATTACACAACTAGTCGTAACCTTCAAGCAGCTCTCAGCAGAGCTATCCTTGAACTCATGGTATACTTCTTGCAGAGGAATGCATGTAATGGTCATGGACTTGTTAGTGAAAATTAATAATTACTGAATTTAATTACGGACGAAGGATAAGTTCACAAAAATTAATTTCATCCATAACAATTTTGCATGTGAGGAATAACATTTTCACATCTTCGCCTCTTTCGTCTTCGGAAAACGTGCAAATTTTATCACTTATTGGTTTGCTAACTTTCGTGTTAACCAGAATTAGCCTAAGTTATAACGGTACTTGAACTATCCATTTGCTAGTGAATTTCAAGCCAACTTCTCTACTCGGTGCTGAACTCTACTTCGTTAGTTAGTAATTTCTATTCCTTTAATGTTATCCGTGTACATTTTTCTAAGTCGTTTTATCATTGGCTATTTTACCTATCGACCAAAATAATAAATTTTTTCTGTCACACTGTTGACGTTGTTCTTGTTGTGATATTCAGTGCGAAACCGTGTTTCATGTAACTGCCCACACTAGTCTATACTGTGCAAGACTCGTAATTTCTGAAAGACTACTGCAGTCTATACCACTTGAACCTACGTGCTGTATTCATCCTTTGGTCTAACTCTGGAATTTTTACCTTCTACATTCCCCCCCCCCCCCCCCCCCCAATTACCAAACGGATGACATGTTGATCCATCAAGAAATGACTGATCACTTCTAGTGAAGTTGTTGTGCACCATTAATTTGTTTCCCTCCTCCAATTTTGTTTTTCACCAATCTTTTGAGTGCTTTGATGTGGCCTGCCACGAATTCCCCTACTGTGCTAACCTCTTCATTTCAGAGTATCACTTGCAAACTACGACCTCAATTATCTGCTTGATGTATTTCAATCTCTGTCTTCCTCTACAGCTTTTGCCCTCTACAGCTCTCTCTAGTACCATGGAAGCGATTCCCTCATGTCTTAGTCGGCCGCTGTGGTCGAGCGGTTCTAGGTGCTTCATTCCGGTAGCGTGCGGCTGCTACGGTCGCAGATTCGAATCCTGCCTCGGGAATGGATGTGTGGGATGTTCTTAGGTTAGTTAGGTTTAAGTAGTTCTAAGTCTAGGGGACTGATGACCTTAGATGTTAACTCCCATAGTGCTTGAAGCCATTTGTACCCTCATGTCTGAACAGGTGTCCTATCATCCAGCCTCTTGTCCTTATCAGTGTTTCCCACATGTTTCTTTCCTCTCCGATTCTGTGCGGAACCCCCTCATTCCTTGCCTTTTCAGTCCACCTAATGTTCAACACTCCTCTGTAGCATCATATCTCAAATGCTTCGATAATCTTATGTTCCGGTTTTTCCACAGTCCATATTTCACTATTATACAATGCTGTGCTCCAGACGGACACTCTCAGGAATGTCTTCTTCAAATTAAGGGCGATATTTGATATTAGTAGACGTATATTGGCCAGGAATGCCCTTTTTGCCATGGCTAGTCAGCTTTTGATGTCCTCCTTGCTCCGTCCGTCATTGGTTATTTTACTGCCTAGGTGGCAGAATTCCTTAATTTAATCTACTTTGTGGCCATCAATACTGATGTTAAACTTCTCTCTGTTCTCATTTCTACTACTTCTCATTACCTTCATTTTCCTTCGAATTACTCTCAGTCTATATCTGTACTCATTAGATTGTTCATTCCAATCAGAAGATCGCGTAATTCTTCTTCACTTTCACTCAGGATAGCAATGTCATCAGCGAATCGTATCGTTGATCTCCTTTCACCCTGAATTTCAGTTCAAGTCTAGAACCTTTCTCTTATTTCCATCACTGCTTCCTCCATGAACAGATTGAAGAATAGGGGCGAAAGGCTACATCATAGTCTTACACCCTTTTTTTTAATATTTCCTCTTCGCTCTTGTACATATTGTATATTATACCTTTTTAACTATAGTTTACCCCTACGTTTATCTGAATTTCGAAAAACTTTGCAACATTTTACATTATTGAACGCTTTTTCCATGTCGACAAATCAGATGAACGTGTCTCGATTTTTTTTCAGTAGTTTTTGCTGCTATGATTAACCGCAACGTCAGAATTACCTCTCGCATGCCTTTACCTTTCCTAAAGCCAAACTGGTGGTCATATAGCGCAACCTCGATTTTCTTTTCTATTCTTCTGCATATTATTCTTGTAGGTAACTTGGATGCATGAGCTGTTAAGTTGATTGTGCGATAATTCTCGCACTTGTCAACTCTTGCCGTCCTCGGGATTGTGTGAACTACGCTTTTCCGAAAGTCAGATGCTATGCCGCCAGGCTCAGACATTCTACACACCAAAGTGAATAGTGGTTTTGTTATCACTTCTCCCAGTGACTTTAGACATTGTGACGGAATGTTATCTATCCCTTCAGAATTATCTCATCTTAAGTCAACCAAAACTCTTTTAAATTCTGATTCTAATTTTGGATACCCTACCTCTTCTATATTTATTCTTGTTTCTTCTTCTATCACATCAGAGACATCCTCCCCTTCATAGAGACTTTCAAAGTATTCTTCCCATCTATCTTCACTCTCCGTTGCCCTCTCAATTTTATCACCCTCACTTTAAATGTCACCGAAATTGGTTTTGACCTTCCTGTCTGCTGTGTCTGTCCTTGAGATAATCATTTTTTTTTTTATGTCTTCACATATTTCCTGCAGCCATTTCCACTTAGCTTCCCTGCACTTCATATTTATTTCATTCATCAGCGACTTGTATTTCTGTAATCCTGAGTTTCCCAGAACATTATTGTACTTCATCTATTTATATATCAACTGAAGTATTTCTTCTGTTACCCGATGGCTCTTTTTAGAGATGACCATTCATCTTCAGCTGTACTGCTTACTGACTTATTTCTTATTGTTGTATCTATAGTCTTAAAGACTTCAAGCGTATCTCGTCATTCCTTGGTACTTCCGTATCCCATTTCTTCGGGCGTCGATTCTTTTTGACTAATGTCTTAAACTACAGCCTATTCTTTGTCACTACTATACTGTAATCTGAGTGTATTTGATACTGCGCACTTGCCCGCGAAAGGCAAAGGTCCCGAGTTCGAGTCTCGGTCGGGCACACAGTTTTAATCTGTCAGGAAGTTTCATATCAGCGCACACTCCGCTGCAGAGTGAAAATCTCATTCTGGAAACATCCCCCAGGCTGTGGCTAAGCCATGTCTCCGCAATATCCTTTCTTTCAGGAGTGCTAGTTGTGCAAGGTTCGCAGAAGAGCTTCTGTAAAGTTTGGAAAGTAGGAGACGGATACTGGCAGAAGTAAAGCTGTGAGTACCGGACGTGAGTCGTGCTTCAGTAGCTCAGTTGGCAGTCGCCTTTCGGCACGCTAGCGGCACGGACGTCTTGTTTACGTCCTCGCCGCGCAGCTCGCTCGCGGAGTTGTTTACGTGATTCTGCCGTCTTAGCGCGCTATATTTCATTCGACAGAGAATGGCTTATGCCCACCGAAAATCGACACTGAAGATTAGCTGTGCACCTGAATATGCCCGACCAAAAGCACTGGAAATCGAACAGTTTATCAGAGATGAAGTCAAGATTGACTGCAACGATCTTGTTGGCATCCACCTTTCTATAGTGAGCAGTGTGGTATACGTGAAATTGGTCAACGAAGACATATGTGAAAAAATTCTAGATGCAACTCGAAGTGGTCTTAAGTTCCGTCACTCTGATGGACACATTGGTGACGTAACTGTGGAACATGCGGGACTTGGACTGCGCACGATACGTGTTTTTGAACTCCCTTTCGAGGTGCCTTCAGAGGTAGTGGTATCTGCATTCCATCCATATGGAAAAGTGATTAGCCACACAGCTGAGAAGTGGGTTCAGTTCACTACATACCCGGTTCTCAATGGAGTACGGCAGATCCGCATAGAACTAACCAAACATGTGCCGTCCTACTTATATATTGGTGGCTGCCGTGCAATTATTATTTATGATGGACAGCCGAAGACATGCTCGGGATGTGGCAAAGAAAGACACCTCCGTTCCAGCTGTCTGCAGCGCAGAATCACACAGTTACCGCCTGGGGACCTGCCGGCCACGACCGCTCCGACGTCGCTACCGCTGACGTTTGTCGAAGCTCTCCATAGCGACCCCCGACCGCGAACACCACTGGCTCCTACTACTGGTACATCGTCGTCTCCGGTACTGCCTCAGGCTGTTGCGGACGGACCGACGCCCTTGCCTCCTCCTCCCGACGTGTGCAGTGGTGAGCAATCTCAAGGACAGGGGATGGCCCTTGACTCCATGATTGTGCCTACCGATGCTTTTGTGCCTGAACATCCGGATCCCCAGGCGTCTTCGGACACTGAAGATCACGTGCGCAAGCAACGGTCGCCGAAGAGACGTCGGAAACGGCGGATCGCCCCGTCTGACACCTGCAGGACGCAGTCTCAAGACGATGAAGATCAAAATTATCAAGTTGTTCCCCCGAAGGACGAATCCGTGGTGGAAGCACCAACTTGCACTCCGTCGGACGTACAACCATCCTTGCATGCACCAGGCGCTGTACCTATGGACGTTGAACAACAGCTGAGCCAGGACAACTCTTCCACCACCGACGTGACACTGCCTTCGGACTCTGCTGGTACTCCACTGGACGCACACCATCCACGCACCCTTGCGTGGTCTGACGATGTAGCCGACGAAACACCAACTAGTGAGACAGCCGCGAATGCCGCTGCTCCAGCCCACGACTCCTAATCGACAGGGTTACAGGATGGGGATGTGCAGCCTACTGGGACAACATTCTTGTTCGCTGCTGCTCTTCGTGCCTCCATGAGCGTCCCTGTAGTCCCAATTCTACGACAAGCTTACAGGATTGGCTCCATCAATGTCAACACCATTGGCACACCTGTCAAACTACAATTGCTCCGTGATATGTTGAGGGCGTCGGACCTAGATGTTGCCCTTTTGCAGGAAGTTCGCCTGGCGACGTTTCCTAATGTCTATGGCTATGTTTCCTACCTCACGCCGTGTGCCGACGGTGGCAGTGGGACAGCTATTCTTTTAAAGGAAGGCATTGATGTAGATGACGTGATTTACCTACCATCAGCTAGGGGTCTTGCTGTGACTTTCCACGGTGTTCGAGTCATCAATGTTTACGCTCCCTCGGGCACGGCCAAGCGACGGTCGCGATTCTATTCAGAACAGATCGCTTCTTTGTTTGTCGGACGCTACGACCACATTGTTCTTGGCGGCGACTTCAATTGTGTGTTATCCCAAAAGGACCAACATCCCCATTTCACCACATGCCAGGAACTCAAGCTGCTTGTGCATGAACTGAAACTCACCGATACTTGGGACCGCGTGCATGGCGATCGGCCTGGGTATACGTACGTCACCAGCCATTCAGCAAGTCGTCTTGACCGTGTCTACGTGTCCCCAGGACTCGTAACTGCCACGCTTGACTCTGAGTTATGGCCTACCGCCTTTTCCGACCATATCGCCTACATTTGCACTGTTTCGCTCCAGAGGCAGAAGGTGTGGCGCGGTCGAGGCCTGTGGAAGCTGAATGTGGCCCATCTCAAGGATCCGGAATGTAGGCAGGTCGTAGAGACGACGTGGAACAACTGTGTGAGACGCCTTGCAGCGTATCCTTCAACACTTCGGTGGTGGATCGACTGCGCCAAGCCTGCTTTATGTCGTTCTATGATGAATTACGGTCGCGATAAAATGTTATGGCACCGACATACCATGGAATACTATTTCACAATTCTCCGGGAACTCTCAAACCTTGCCCCCTCAGTTCAACGACAGGTTGAAATTCAACGTATTAAGGCGAAGATAATTTCTCTTATGCGTCACCGCCTTGAAGGCACAGTAGTACGCGCAAGATGTCACGAATGTGTACCAGGAGAGCTCCCGTCCATGCATCATGTTATCCGAGAGAAGCAGCGGTGTCGTAGAAAGTTGATCAACGCCCTCGACATGCCAGATGGTCGTCGATTGACGTCCCAGAATGACATCGTAAGAGCCTTTGTGGATCACTACAACGAGCTCTATGCAGCAGAGGACCGGAACGTGGCGGTAATGTCTGATGTCCTCCGTTCCTTGACAGATACCCTGGACGAGTCTGCTGCGGAGATTCTCACGGCTACAATTACGGCTGATGACGTCGCCGATGCTCTTCATAAGGGTGCGGCAAACAAAGCCCCAGGTCCAGATGGGTTCCCGCTGGAGTTTTACCACACATTTCATGACATCATGGGCTCACGCTGGACTGCGATGTATGAAGAACTGATGAACCCTGACTTTCCTCTCCCACCCGAATTCGTAGAAGGCTTGCTTATCCCGATCCCCAAGCCATCGGGAGGTCGAGGAGTGGAACATTATCGGCCGCTGACCATGTTAAATCGTGACTTCAAGATTTTTACCCGGATTCTTGGCGCTCGCATTAGGCGCGTCGTCCCTCAAGTTATCTCTCTGGATCAAACGTGCTTTGGAGGTGATAGTAACATTCAGACGGCACTCAGCGATTACCGTGACGTTATAGCCCTGACCATGACATGTCGCAGTCGTGGTGCCTTAGTGACAGTGGACTTCGACCACGCCTTTGATAGAGTGAGTCATGACTTTCTCGAAAACGTACTCCGACGGATGGCCTTTCCCCACATGTTTATACACCTCGTCTTGCGGCTTCTCCGAGGTGCCACGTCGCGGGTGCTGGTCAATGGCCGTGTGGCGGGCCCTATTAACGTCATGCGGTCGGTCCGTCAAGGATGTCCGCTGTCGATGCTGCTTTTCGCCATTGCCCTTGAGCCACTATTACACGGTTTGAGGAGCCGGTTGACAGGCATAACAATGAGGGGGACTTCTTTCATCTGCCGCGCCTATGCAGATGACTTGGTGTTCTTGGTTCTATCGGAGGATGAAGTGCGAGAGGCACTGGCGTGGATCAACCAGTACGGGGCTGCTACGGGCAGCCGTGTGAACCTGACGAAATCTAGTGCTATGTCCGTCGGTAGAGGCCTTCCAGCTGAGAGTGTGGCACCATTGCCATTAGTGGACAGGCTCAAATGTTTGGGGATCACCTTCACGCGTGATATACAGCGCACGATCTCATTTAACTACAAACGCCTGCTTCAAGCTATCCGCACGAACGTTCGTGGCAACCTCCTGAGAGCATTGGACATGTTACAAAGGGTGGATTTTGTTAACACTCATCTAGTCTCGCGACTACCCCATTTAGCACAGATTTTACCGATGCCAAAGGCAATGGCACACAGACTTCAGGCGGCGTTCGGCTACTTTGTTAGCGCGGGTCTTATCTTCAAAGTCCGCTACGACACGCTGACACTTCCTCCTCGAGATGGCGGCCTCGGCCTTGTCAACGTCCGAGCGAGAGCAGCTGCCCTTTATGTAAGTACGATGGTTAAATCGTGGATCCGCCGCCGAAACGGATTATCGGGAAGCCTGATTGATGAAGTGGCCCCTCCCTCTCGAGTGGCACCCGTTGCAGTAGCCCATATTTCTTCCCCTCTCTCACATATCCGGACCTTTTTCATCGAATACAGTTATGTCCACGCCGACTTGCCTAGTACCAGACCCCCTATGGCACGTGATGTTTACCGAATCATGATGAGAAATCACACTCGGAATGTTGTGGAAAGGCGATATCCTACGATCGCATGGCCCGTGGTATGGCGTTCTGTACACCATATATACCTAGACACGAGCGCACGTGCGACCTGGTATTTGGTCGTTAATGGAAAATACATGACACAACTTCGTCTACATGCCATAAAAATGACAGATTCGCCGCTGTGTCCTCGCTGTCAAACGCTTGATACGGACGAACATCGACTGATGTGTGGATCTTCTGCAGAGGTGTGGCAGCTGATTCAGAAGATGCTTGCCTTTCTTCTACGTACGGCTCCCCATGCCATTACACCGAAATCTCTTCTGTTCCCAGATGAGACATACTTCCCAAGTACGAAGACCAACGCTGTGATCTGGATAAAAGGTCTCTCGATCTCTTATTTGTTCCATGAAGGTGATAAGAGTGTTCTTGATTTTTGGACATTCCTGCAAGATCGCTTTACTTTTCTCATGCACCATCCGCGATACCGTCAGTACTATGCCAACTTTTTGGGTAGTGCCTTCTTCGATCCCCCCTGCAGCTGGGGTGTCCCAGGTATGAGAAGATGACTTCAATGATAGTGTGTAATACCAGGACTCAGTCCCATGTACCGGAAAATGCAATATTCTTCGTGAAGACGTGCCTGGAACATGCCTGACTGCCTTGGGATTCCGTGTGCGTCTACCCACAAGTTGGCGGGACGCGGATGCTGCTTTGTCTGTTCTGCCAGGAGGGCGTTTTCTTTAATTCTTATAATTCCCTTTCTATTTTATATGTTACTGATGGTAATTCCACACAATTTTTTTTTTCGCCTGGAGGGCGTCATATGTGATATGAACAACTATATGTAAAATAAATAAATTAAAAAAAAAAAAAAGTTGGTAGAGCACTTGCCGGCGAAAGGCGAAGGTCTCGAGTTCGAGTCTCGGTCGGGCACACAGTTTTAATATGTCAGGAAGTTTCATATCAGCTCACACTCCGCTGCAGAGTGAAAATCTCATCCTGGAAACATCCCCCAGGCTGTGGCTAAGCCATATCTCCGCAATATCCTTCTTTCAGGAGTGCTAGTTCTGCAAGGTTCGCAGAAGAGCTTCTGTAAAGTTTGGGAGGTAGGAGACGCATACTGGCAGAAGTAAAGCTGTGAGTACCGGACGTGAGTCGTGCTTCGGTAGCTCAGTTGGTAGAGCACTTGCCCTTGAAAGGCAAAGGTGCCGAGTTCGAGTCTCGGTCGGGCACACAGTTTTAATCTGTCAGGAAGTTTCATATCAGCGCACACTCCGCTGCAGAGTGAAAATCTCATTCTGGAAACATCCCCCAGGCTGTGGCTAAGCCATGTCTCCGCAATATCCTTTCTTTCAGGAGTGCTAGTTGTGCAAGGTTCGCAGAAGAGCTTCTGTAAAGTTTGGGAGGTAGGAGACGGATACTGGCAGAAGTAAAGCTGTGAGTACCGGACGTGAGTCGTGCTTCGGTAGCTCAGTTGATCAGTCGTGTTCCGGCACTCGGCCAGTGCACATCGCGCGGTGACGGGCGGTAGCGCGGGCCAGTGTTTACGTCGCGAGCAGTGCTGAGATGGAGAGCTGAGCAGCGTGTGCGAGCGCTGTTAACGTTTGTTTCTGTATAACTGTTGTAAGTAAGATGTCGACAATTAACAGAGCGAACAGCGTTCATTGTGTTTTCGATCGCGCTGCCTTGCGACCGACGGCGTTTGAAATTCATGAGTGGATCTTTGAGGATTTGAAATTGCCTGAAGATATAGTCGACGCATTCCAGTTGGACTTTGTGCAGTACTCGTTATTTATCAAATTTATTTCGAGTGACACTTACGAGAAATTCGCTGAGGAGCATGTTGGTGTGAGACCATTCCGTCATAATGATGGCAGTATTAGTAATGTCCAAATCGTGCCTTCGGGATACGGAGTAAGAACCGTCAGGGTATTTAATGTGCCACCTGAGTGCCCTAATGATCTGATTGCACGTTCTCTGTCACTGTACGGCGCTGTTTTGTCAGTTACAAATGAAAAATGGTCGAGTGCCTATCGCTACCAAGTTAACAGCGGGGTGCGCAGTGTACGTGTAGATTTGAAAAAGCATATACCTTCGTATGTTGCCATTGGCGGCTGTCGTGCACAGGTAACTTACATTGGTCAACCCCCTACCTGTTCGATCTGCCATTCAACTGAACATCTGCGGATGAACTGTACACGTAGACGTCCATTTCAACTTCCACGGGAACGACCTGCAGACGGTAGTGAAAAGCTAGTACCACTATTGAGTGAGGTGGTCGCGGGGACTGTACCACCACCCCGGCAGCCGGAACATGTCAGCGAGGTGGAGGTGCCAGTTCAGGTGGAATGTAGTGCCAAAGACATTCGCGGTAGGACGGACGTCAATTCGGCACCGTCATCTTCACCGGGGCAGTTACCGCTGGATACCAACGATGCGCCAGCCACCTCTGAAACTAAGCCGTGTGAGATACAGGAGCGGGTGCAGATCAGTTTGCCTGAACCACTCCTATCGGTAGAGACTGTAGCAGACACGAAGAAAGGCCGCCGAAGGAGAAGCAAAGGGAATAGTAGCAAAGAGGAAAAGTCGAATGATTTAGGACCCGTGCACATGTCAGAAAGTGGCAGCGAGACTGAACCTCAATCCTTGCCCCGTGCGCTGCGAGGACACCACGAGGCAAGAACGCATTCGTGAACAAACCAAACACCTGAAGGCACTACTGAGCGCTGAAATGGATCAGAGGACCGTAACGGCCAAGAGGAAGAGCGAGCAGAGCAGCGAGCAACTGCAGCAGCGATCTCGCAGGAACTCGCTGACGTCAGTCGCAGCCCCGCGTGGTGGCCAGGCGGATGCGACCACGTTGACAGACTCAGCCGGCGGTGGCGGGCAGGGCGGCGCGCGCACCGCGCAGCACCCCGACAGCAATGAGCCGTGGTGGCAGCAGAACGAGGAGATGCAGCAGTAGCTGCTCTCGCGCATGACCATCGCGCTGCGACCTTCCCCTCCCTGGTCCGTTATTGGTTTTGACATTTCGTTTCGTACTCCAAACGTTACCAACGAGTTTGGTTCAAAGCCGGAGAGAAGGACGATGCGAAACTCACAGCTCATTGTCCTCTGAACCATCATGGGTGACAGCCAAACCTACAACATTACCCACTTAACATCAATAGAATTCAAAGTGCGGTGAAACTCCGTTCGCTAAATGATTTCTTGTATGGTACCAGCGTTGACATTGCCCTCCTACAGGAGGTAGTCACAGCCTTAGAAGTGCCCGGTTACGTTCTTATTGATAACATCAATCTTCAGGATGCTGTAGGCACTGCCATCCTTCTGCGCGACGGTATAGCCTTTACGGATGTGCAGCGGCTGCCCAGTGGTCGTGGCATTTCTCTTCGAGTGAATGGTGTGCAGATTGTTAACGTGTACGCCCCCTCAGGTAGCACTCATAAGAGAGATCGTTCAAAATTTTATAAACCCGAGGTTCCCATTCTTCTTAGCGGTTATCGTGAACATCTCATCCTTGGTGGTGACTTCAATTGTGTGATCAATGACAGAGACCAAACTCCTAACACGAACAGATGTATCGAACTTGAACATTTAATTCATGGCATGCGTCTTCACGATACATGGGAACAACTGCACGGTGAACGGGTAGCGTACACCTTCGTAACTAGTCATTCTGCCAGTCGGCTGGATAGGATCTATGTGTCCGATGCCCTCCAGCGACACACTGTGAACTGTGACATAGCTCCTGTCAATATCTCCGACCATTGTGCATATCAGTGTTACCTCAACCTACACCGCCAGCCAATTTACCGCGGGAAGGGCTACTGGAAATTGAATGTCAGCCTTCTGCAGGATGCCCAACTTGAAGAGGAGGTGAACTTAACGTGGCAACAGCTCCAGCGGCACCGACGTCGTTACGCTAGCGTTCTACAGTGGTGGATTCAGTGTGCTAAGCCTAAATTACGCCTGACCGTCATGAGCTACGCCCGACAAAAAAGCTTTTGGCAGAAACAGACTATTGAATTTTATAATCGCTGTTTGAGAGAACTGTACAGTCGCACTAACAATCCTTCTCGAGACATCGACGTAAAGATCAAACGATATAAAGCGAAAATCACGGCGATACAACGCCAACGCATGCATGGCATCATCGTGCGAGCCCACCCTAAGGACGTTGCCGCCGAAGAACGGGCCTCTCTGTATCACATCCTGAGAACGACGAAACGGTGTAAAGCCATGTTGATTGAAGCCGTCGTTGATGACGCTGAGAATGCCATCACGAAGCAACGTGACATCATCTCGCACGTCTACGACTATTAGAGTCAACTTTACAAGAAGCAACTCGTTGATGAACACTCGTGTGAGGATTTTCTTAGGACCTTGAGCTGTCGCTTGTCACAACAGGATAATGCAAAGTTGGAATCTGTTTTCACACAGGACGAAATCCGACTGGCGGTTCACAGTGCAAAGAAAGGGAAATCACCAGGACCTGATGGTCTCAGCGCTGAGTTTTACCAGCGATACTGGAACGTCCTCGGTCCGACACTCCTCGAGATAGCGAATGAACTCTGGCACCTGGAAGTCATACCCAAGGCATTTACGGAAG
This sequence comes from Schistocerca gregaria, assembly GCF_023897955.1. Lineage (NCBI taxonomy): Eukaryota > Metazoa > Arthropoda > Insecta > Orthoptera > Acrididae > Schistocerca > Schistocerca gregaria. The sequence goes on from NC_064924.1 coordinate 205,376,041, forward strand.
GTATCATCCTGCCCTTACCGAAAAAAGGGAACAGCAGGAAGGTTGAAAACATGCGACCCATCACACTCCTGAATGCCGACTTCAAAATCATCACCAGATCGATTAAGCTAAGGATGCAAACCGTTATGTACAAGGTTTTAGGCAGTTACCAGTACAGTGCAGTGCAAGGTCGAAGTGCAATCTCAGCTGCCTGCGATTTGAGGGACATCATCTGTTCATATGCTGAAACTAAAGGACAGGGCGCTCTGATCTTTCTAGATTTTGAGAAGGCTTATGACCGTGTACGTCATGATTTCCTCTTTCAAAGCATGAAGAAACTAGGATTTGGACCTCATCTCATAGAATTAATTCGAAAAATAACTACAAACGCCTCTTCACGGATTCTCATTAATGGCCATTTTACAAAAGAAGTTTCCATCGAGCAGTCCATTCGCCAAGGATGTCCTCTCTCAATGATTTTGTACGCCATTGCAGTAGTGCCGCTCCTGAACAACTTAGTGCATAGCGGGATCGGGCTTAGCGTCGAGTCTGTCACTATCCCATGCATTGCGTATGCTGACGATATATGCGTAACTGTGTCATCATCGCAACAACTTCTGTCAGCAGCAACTCTTCTACAAACATTCACGTTTCTTTCAGGAGCAATACTCAATAGAACTAAAACCACAGTTTTGCAAAATCGGTGGCGGTATCGGAGACATATCCCATGTTACCTGGTGCAAGGTAAAGGATTCTCACACAACCCTCGGTGTTACTTTTGATGCCAAACCAGACAAATTCCTGACGAAGAACTGGTCACACATGCTTCATAAATTACGTGCTGCTTTGATGCTTCACTCCGACCGTGACTTGAACATACTACAGAAAGTTAAGACCATCGAGATCGCCATTACGAGCAAGATAAATTATTTGGCGCAAATTCTTCCCATCTCCGACCACCTAGCCAAGAGTATACAACAAGCGTTATGTTGGTTTATTTTTAGGGGGCATATTTTCAAAGTTCAGTTCGATACCTTAACCTTACCTTCGTCCAAAGGTGGCCTTAACCTCATTAAAGTACACAAAAAATGTGTCACCCTGCTCCTAAATCGCATCAGGAAGGAGTTTCGTACCCGGAGGACCAGTCTCATCAGAAACCTCATTCAGCGGTGGAAACCTCATAGCTTGGACCCACCCGTTAATATCGCCGGGTATTCCACTTTCTTACCGACATGTGCGACTATACTACATGGAAATGAGCTACATTCGACACAACATCGTCGATACCGGAAGCCTGACGAACAGGAAGCTTTATGACCTTCTCATGACAACAAACCACAGGAATCGTCTCGAAGAAAAATATCCACATATACATTGGAGTATAATATGGCGGAATGTGCACAACGACATGTTACCGTCACGCGTCATAGCAGACTGGTATCTCACAGTCAACGATAAAGTAGCAACGAATGAAAAGCTACATAAAATAGGCCTTCAACCAACGCCCAAATGTGACGCATGCGGAAGAGTCGATACGCTCCTTCATAGGTTCACTTGCGGACATGCAGAAGAAATTACAACATTCCTTCGTCAACGATTGTCAGTGATAGACCGTACGACGCCCAGTGGTGTAGAACTTTTAGAGATCACTCAGCCACAAAAACTGAGGTATCCACGAGCAAAAAACAACGCTACAACGTGGATCATGGGCCACACAGCATCGTTTATTATGCAGAATAGGCATGCTACTTTTCTAGACTATTATTCTTACATAGAAATTGAACACTTTAAAATAAGCCAACATTGTGACTACAGGAGGATATTTGGAAATATGCTGAAAATCATAATTAACGGTTAAATGCTTCAAATACAATATTTGGATAGTAGAGGTTGCCAGTTGCCTGTATGTCTGAATCCTATTTGCTTCCTGGGACTTTATTTCTTGCCGGAATTTTAAGATACTATTCAGATGCTCACCAATGCAGAAGGCATTTTTTTTTCCTTCCCATTTTTCTCTCAACATTTTCCTTGTCTTGCAGAGCAGCGGAGCAACTTTCCTTTCGACAATGATGTGATAGTCTTTTGTGCACCTCAAGAAGACATTTCCTTTCTTTTCTTATATTGCGCAACGGCAGCCTAGAACTCATAAATACTATGTTCATTCTATTTTCATTACAAATCGGAGCACATGTTTATTTTTCCCTTCCTAAAAAAAAATAAAAAAAATAAAATAAAATAAAAAATAAAAAAAAGTAAAAAAAAAGTTGGTAGAGGACTTGCCCGCGAAAGGCAAAGGTCCCGAGCTCGAGTCTCGGTCGGGCACACAGTTTTAATCTGTCAGGAAGCTTCATATCAGCGCACACTCCGCAGCAGAGTGAAAATCTCATTCTGGAAACATCCCCCAGGCTGTGGCTAAGCCATGTCTCCGCAATATCCTTTCTTTCAGGAGTGCTAGTTGTGCAAGGTTCGCAGAAGAGCTTCTGTGAAGTTAGGGAGGTAGGAGGCGGATACTGGCAGAAGTAAAGCTGTGAGTACCGGACGTGAGTCGTGCTTCGGTAGCTCAGTTGGTAGAGCACTTGCCCGCGAAAAGCAAACGTCCCGAGTTCGAGTCTCGGTCGGGCACACAGTTTTAATCTGTCAGGAAGTTTCATATCAGTGCACTCTCCGCTGCAGAGTGAAAAACTCATTCTGGAAACATCCCCCAGGCTGTGGCTAAGCCATGTCTCCGCAATATCCTTTCTTTCAGGAGTGCTAGTTGTGCAAGGTTCGCAGAAGAGCTTCTGTAAAGTTTGGAAGGTAGGAGACGGATACCGGCAGAAGTAAAGCTGTGAGTACCGGACGTGAGTCGTGCTTCGGTAGCTCAGTTGGTAGAGCACTTGCCAGCGAAAGGCAAAGGTCTCGAGTTCGAGTCTCGGTCGGGCACACAGTTTTAATCTGTCAGGAAGTTTCATATCAGCTCACACTCCGCTGCAGAGTGAAAATCTCATCCTGGAAACATCCCCCAGGCTGTGGCTAAGCCATGTCTCCGCAATACCCTTTCTTTCAGGAGTGCTAGTTCTGCAAGGTTCGCAGAAGAGCTTCTGTGAAGTTAGGGAGGTAGGAGGCGGATACTGGCAGAAGTAAAGCTGTGAGTACCGGACGTGAGTCGTGCTTCGGTAGCTCAGTTGGTAGAGCACTTGCCCGCGAAAGGCAAACGTCCCGAGTTCGAGTCTCGGTCGGGCACACAGTTTTAATCTGTCAGGAAGTTTCATATCAGTGCACTCTCCGCTGCAGAGTGAAAAACTCATTCTGGAAACATCCCCCCCCAGGCTGTGGCTAAGCCATGTCTCCGCAATATCCTTTCTTTCAGGAGTGCTAGTTGTGCAAGGTTCGCAGAAGAGCTTCTGTAAAGTTTGGAAGGTAGGAGACGGATACCGGCAGAAGTAAAGCTGTGAGTACCGGACGTGAGTCGTGCTTCGGTAGCTCAGTTGGTAGAGGACTTGCCCGCGAAAGGCAAAGGTCCCGAGTTCGAGTCTCGGTCGGGCACACAGTTTTAATCTGTCAGGTAGTTTCATATCAGCGCACACTCCGCTGCAGAGTGAAAATCTCATTCTGGAAACATCCCCCAGGCTGTGGCTAAGCCATGTCTCCGCAATATCCTTTCTTTCAGGAGTGCTAGTTGTGCAAGGTTCGCAGAAGAGCTTCTGTAAAATTTGGGAGGTAGGAGACGGATACTGGCAGAAGTAAAGCTGTGAGTACCGGACGTGAGTCGTGCTTCGGTAGCTCAGTTGGAGAGTCGGCTTTCGGCCGTGGTCGCGTGCGGACCGGCTCCGCGCGCCGGACAGCGCACCGTAGTTTGTTTACTTCCGCGTCGCGGTATTTCGTGTTGTGTAGCGTCCATTTCTATTGCACCTCATGGCGCACTGTTACCGCCGAGCGACAGTTAAAGTAACATTCCAAGCCGAACATGCTAGACTACGCGCTTTTGAAATTGAGCAATTCATTCGCGAAGAGCTACGTCTGGACCCTCAGGAAGTGATAGGTATTCATTTCTCTATCACTTGCTGCATCGTCTATATTAAGATGACGACGGAGGAAGCGTGTGCTAACGTAGTTCGACAACACGCACGCGGACTCAAGTTCAAACATTCTGACGGGCATATTGGAGAGGTGACGGTCGATCACGCTGGTTTCGGACTTCCCACAATCCGGGTTTTTGAGCTCCCTTTCGAAGTGCCGCAAGATGTGGTCGTCGAAGCTTTCCGACCCTATATCAATGTTGTGGGGCACATCGCGGAGAAATGGCAGACATTCACGACATACAACGTGTTGAATGGTGTCCGCCAAATCAAAATCGAACTCTCCAAACATGTACCATCCTATCTGCTGATAGGTGGCGTGTGAGCCATCGTTATGTATGATGGCCAGCCGCGGACGTGTGCCGGTTGCGGACAGGAGGGCCATGTTCGGTCAGAATGTCTCCGCCGACGTTTGCTCCAGGTCCCGACCAGTGACTCAGCTCCCAAAGTGACGGCCGCTTCTTTACCAGATAGCTACGCCACAGCCGTACGCAGCCCCGATTCGTCACTTCAGGAAGCACCTCTTCTCCACCCGGCACTCCCCACTGGAAATGACGGTGCTGCCATGGCCTCACCGGCACCATCTCCTCTGACGGCTACGACACCACCAACTCTCCAGAGCTCGATGGACATCGACGCGAATGCGGTGCCTACCTCTGCCTTTCTTCAGACTGGCGCGACCTCGGACATCGAACATCCACATTCTGATTCAGAACAGCACCTCCGAAAGCAACGGTCGCCCAGAAAACGAAAGAAGAGGAGTCAAACGCCATCTGACGACACACTTCTTCATGTGGCATCACAGGCAGTGCAGCTGATACACGACAGTGATCTCCCTTCGAGCGTTCTGACGACAGGAGAGGCTGCTCCTGATGTCCCATCTGAAGAACGATCTCACACGAATATGACGGATTCCAAGGAGGGTGCCTCCCTGGACCCCACTACAGCAGCGTCGCTACAACTCGCCCTCGAGGAGTGTGACAGTCGCTCACCGTCTGTTCCAGTCTCCTGGGCTGATGATATCGACGAAGGAGCAGTTCGAGATGGTGGTCCTCCCATCAGGCAGTGCCCCATGGAGGTGCCTGACCCACCTTCCAGCCAGTGATTACGACAACGGTGACTACGTCAGATGTTACACGCCAGCCAGACATCTCTGCCGGAACATCTGTGCCAATGGTGGGAGCACGCCTCCAACATTACCGCATAGTGACGATGAATCTGGCCACCATTCGGGCCCCCCATAAACTGGCAATGTTCCGTGAGACCATTTATGCTGCTGATGTCGACATTGCCCTCCTCCAAGAAGTGTTTGTCGCCGATTTCCATGCCCCCACTGGCTACGTGGCACACATCTCCCATGCTTCTGACAACGGTAGTGGAGTTGCCATCCTCCTCCGTTCTGGACTCCCTGCTGAAGATGTAGTGTACCTTGCTAATGCTAGGGGTATGGCTCTCACGCTGTTCGGCGTCCGTATCCTCAATGTATATGTGCCGCCCGGCTCCAGTCGACGTCGTGATCGACACACTTTCTTTGCTGACGAGGTAACGCCGCTGTTTGAGGGTCCCCTAGATGATATGGTCCTCGGTGGCGATTTCAACTCCACGCAAAGGCCTGAAGATCAATTACCGCATCATTCCCCTTGTGCGGCCCTCTCCGTCATCATCGACAGACTCCAGCTTGTTGACACATGGACAAAGGTGCATGGCACCCGTGCAGGTTTCACATATTATACGACGTATTCATCTAGTCGTCTCGATCGTATATACCTCACACGTTCCCTTGCTGCCGACACTCGACATGCCGAAGTATGGCCTCTGGCTTTCTCTGACCATGACGCCTACATCTGCGATGTCGTCCTCGCCCGCCAACAAGTGTGGCACAGCCGCGGCTTGTGGAAATACAACGTTTCCCACCTGACTGTCCCTGACTGCCGACGAATCGTTGAGGATGCGTGGGCCCTCTGTCATCGTCGTCGCCCCGCCTACGCATCCACCTTATCGTGGTGGGTATCATGCGCGAAACCAGCTCTGCGCAGGGCGCTGATAGGATATGGCAAAGACTTCAAAGCCTGGCAAGCGAGCACCATGGACTTTTATTATGCAGTCCTTCGTGACTGCACTTCGATGGCCTTCTCTCCTGATCGTCAGATGATGGTGCATCGTGCTAAAGCGCAGATCACTTCCCTCACGCGACGGCGCTTAGAAGGGACTCTTGTCAGATCCTGCACCCGTGACCATATGCCTCATGAAACGCCATCGATGTACCACCTTCTCAGGGAACGCCGACGTCGTCGTCGAACCCTCATCCACGATCTCACAGATGCGGAAGGACGACGACACACTACGCAATGCGACATTGGTCACGCTTTCTATTCTCATTTCCGTCAACTGTTCGCTGCCGTCCCTCATCCCCCGACCTTAATTGAGGAGGTGGCAGCAATGACTGTCAACACCATGCCAGAGGATGTGGCTCAAGAACTTCAGGAACAAGTGACCTCTGATGAAGTCCTAGATGCTATCAAGGTGGGGGCTGCCAACAAGTCCCCTGGACCTGACGGCCTCCCCCTCGACTTTTACAAGTATTTTAGCTACCTTTTGTTACCTGCTTGGACGTCCATCTGTAGTGAATTGATGTCACCCACAACGATGATCCCAGCCACCTTCCTTGATGGGGTCATCATCCTGGTCCCTAAGCCACATGGGCGATCACGGATCTGTGATTACCGGCCCATCACTCTACTCAACAGTGACATGAAAATTTTCACCCGTTTGTTGGCCTCACGCCTCAAGAAGGCAGCAAGATCCGTCACCTCCCTTGATCAGACTTCGTTGGGCGGTGACAACAACATCTATACGGCCCTTTGCCGTTATAGGGACATGATTGCGCTCGCGCGCTCGCGACATTTACCTGGCGCATTGGCATCGCTTGACTTCCGTCAAGCTTTCGACCGTGTCGACCATACTTTTCTGAAATCGGTCCTCCAACACATGGGTTTTCCGGTTCGTACAATCACCGTGGTAATGCGGCTCTTGAGCGGCGCAACTTCAAGAATACTCTGTAATGGTCGCCTCACCGCGCCTCTAGCGATCGAGCGCTCTGTCCGACAGGGATGCCCACTTTCCACGATACTGTATGCTTTGGCATTAGAGCCCCTCCTACAGGGGCTTCGCCAACGCCTGGTGGGCCTGACATTGCATGGGCACCGCTTCTGTTGTACAGCCTATGCTGACGATCTAGTCCTCTACCTCCGCAATGAAGACGATGTTCGCGCTGCTCTGACTTGGGTGACGACTTATGGGGAGGCATCGGGCAGTTCTCTTAACATTTCCAAATCGAAGGTTCTGCTCATTGGTGAGGGTCTACCAGAAAGATCTGTCGCTCCTCTAAGTGTGGCCACCAGCGTCCGCTGTTTGGGCATTGATTTTATGAATGACCTCCGTCGCTCAGCGGCAACCAACGGTCGACGTCTCCTACAAACGATCAGGGCTGGCCTTGTGGACCACCGGCTTCGATCCCTCGACATTATACAGCGCGCGCAATACGTGAATGTTTATCACGCCTCACGCATCCCCCATGTGGCACAAGTGTTCCCGGTTCCGATTACCCTCGCACGTCGTATGTTGATGGCGATGGGATCCTTTGTCTGTGCCGGGATGTTATTTAAAGTTCAATATTCCTCCCTTGCCCTCCCGCGGGAGCGTGGTGGAGTGGGCTTATTCCATGTGCCAGACAGAGTTACCGCACTTTTTGTTAGCTCCCAACTGAAAGTCTGGCGTCGCTGCCCGACGAGCCTGACCGGATTGCTTTTGCGTGAATACGCACCAGTCTCCATGTCAGCCCCGGTCATGTTATCCGACATTCCACCCCCCTTTTATCACTTTCGGTACTTCTTCTTTGAAATCAGTTACATTCTGCACTCCTTACCCCTTCTCCGTATACTCCAGACAAAGACTGTATACGACACCTTACAAATGTGTCAAACCCCCAACCCCATTGAACACAAGTTTCCCCAGATCATATGGCGCCGTGTGTGGAAAGCAGTGCATGCTGGTTACCTCGACACCAGCGTTCAGTCCACCTGGTATATCACCGTCAATGGCAAACAGGTCAACCAGTCTCGTTTGCACCGCATCCGCCTTGCTGACACACCACTCTGTGTTCACTGTGGTGTAGAGGACACGGACGCTCATCGGTTCTCATGTGGTCCGTCTGCTGACGTCTGGAGGCTCGCGCAGCGTATCCTGGCTTTCCTCACCCGACAGCCGCCTGCTCAGATTATTTTCCTGACGCTTCTATTCCCGGATGTGATTCATTACCCCACAACAAAAACTAATGCCGTGAATTGGACACGCGGTCATACAGTCCGCTACCTTTTTGGGCCCGATGAGAAATCAGAACTAGGTTATTGGACGTACCTTAACGATCGACATTGTGCACTTGTTCGCAACCCCAGATACAAGCAGTTCTTTTCCAATTTTCTACGGAGCGCCTTTCATGACCCGCCTTCCAGCTGGAACGTCCAAGCCATGAGATGCTGATGCTTTTTTTGCCGATATGATGTTCTGAACGTACTACACACGGAATCCCCACGTTTGGATGTTCCGCCAATCAGACGGCGCAAGCGACTCCTAGAATTCTGGTGCAACGACTGCCATAATACAAAAAAAATGAATAAATAAAAACATACATACAAAAAAAACAAAGAAAAATAAAGAAAACAAAAATGCAATACAATAAACTAAAAACAAAAAAAAGTTCCTGTTCACAACAAATTTCATTTTTTTACCGCTACTCTCTATGTCTCTTCCCCCCTACTTTCTTCCTTTCCTACACCTTTGCAGTAATAGGTTAGTTGTTTTGGAATAGGTGTAGATAGGTGCCAACGCCTGAAGAGGTGCATTTAATTTTATTTTTTTGTTAGAATACAAGTGGCGGTGGCAAATAGACATTTTTTGTAGTTTTTCCTTTCCTGCCCAGAAAAAAAAAAGTCCGGAACCGCGCGACTGCTACGGTCGTGAAAAAAAAAAAAAAAAAAAAAAAAAAAAAAGAGTTGGTAGAGCACTTGCCCTTGAAAGGCAAAGGTCCCGAGTTCGAGTCTCGGTCGGGCACACAGTTTTAATCTGTCAGGAAATTTCATATCAGCGCACACTCCGCTGCAGAGTGAAAATCTCATTCTGGAAACATCCCCCAGGCTGTGGCTAAGCCATGTCTCCGCAATATCCTTTCTTTCAGGAGTGCCAGTTGTGCAAGGTTCGCAGAAGAGCTTCTGTAAAGTTTGGAAGGTAGGAGACGGATACTGGCAGAAGAAAAGCTGTGAGTACCGGACGTGAGTCGTGCTTCGGTAGCTCAGTTGATCAGTCGTGTTCCGGCACTCGGCCAGTGCACATCGCGCGGTGACGGGCGGTAGCGCGGGCCAGTGTTTACGTCGCGAGCAGTGCTGAGGTGGAGAGCTGAGCAGCGTGTGCGAGCGCTGTTAACGTTTGTTTCTGTATATCTGTTGTAAGTAAGATGTCGACAATTAACAGAGCGAACAGCGTTCAGTGTGTTTTCGATTGCGCTGCCTTGCGACCGACGGCGTTTGAAATTCATGAGTGGATCTTTGAGGATTTGAAATTGGCTGAAGATATAGTCGACACATTCCAGTTAGACTTTGTGCAGTACTCGTTATTTATCAAATTTATTTCGAGTGACACTTACGAGAAATTCGCTGAGGAGCATGTTGGTGTGAGATCATTCCGTCGTAATGATGGCAGTATTAGTAATGTCCAAATCGTGCCTTCGGGATTCGGAGTAAGAACCGTCAGGGTATTTAATGTGCCACCTGAGTGCCCTAATGATCTGATTGCACGTTCTCTGTCACTGTACGGCGCTGTTTTGTCAGTTACAAATGAAAAATGGTCGAGTGCCTATCGCTACCAAGTTAACAGCGGGGTGCGCAGTGTACGTGTAGATTTGAAAAAGCATATACCTTCGTATGTTGCCATTGGCGGCTGTCGTGCACAGGTAACTTACATTGGTCAACCCCCTACCTGTTCGATCTGCCATTCAACTGAACATCTGCAGATGAACTGTACACGTAGACGTCCATTTCAACTTCCACGGGAACGTCCTGCAGACGGTAGTGAAAAGCTAGTACCACTATTGAGTGAGGTGGTCGCGGGGACTGTACCACCACCCCGGCAGCCGGAACATGTCAGCGAGGTGGAGGTGCCAGTTCAGGTGGAATGTAGTGCCAAAGACATTCGCGGTAGGACGGACGTCAATTCGGCACCGTCATCTTCACCGGGGCAATTACCGCTGGATACCAACGATGCGCCAGCCACCTCTGGAACTAAGCCGTGTGAGATACAGGAGCGGGTGCAGATCAGTTTGCCTGAACCACTCCTATCGGTAGAGACTGTAGCAGACACGAAGAAAGGCCGCCGAAGGAGAAGCAAAGGGAATAGTAGCAAAGAGGAAAAGTCGAATGATTTAGGACCCGTGCACATGTCAGAAAGTGGCAGCGAGACTGAACCTCAATCTTCTTGCCCCGTGCGCTGCGAGGACACCGCGAGGCAAGAACGCATTCGTGAACAAACCAAACACCTGAAGGCACTACTGAGCGCTGAGAGGGATCAGAGCACCGTAACGGCCAAGAGGAAGAGCGAGCAGAGCAGCGAGCAGCTGCAGCAGCGATCTCGCAGGAACTCGCTGACGTCAGTCGCAGCCCCGCGTGGTGGCCAGGCGGATGCGACCACGTTGACAGACTCAGCCGGCGGTGGCGGGCAGGGCGGCGCGCGCACCGCGCAGCACCCCGACAGCAATGAGCCGTGGTGGCAGCAGAACGAGGAGATGCAGCAGTAGCTGCTCTCGCGCATGACCATCGCGCTGCGACCTTCCCCTCCCTGGTCCGTTATTGGTTTTGACATTTCGTTTCGTACTCCAAACGTTACCAACGAGTTTGGTTCAAAGCCGGAGAGAAGGACGATGCGAAACTCACAGCTCATTGTCCTCTGAACCATCATGGGTGACAGCCAAACCTACAACATTACCCACTTAACATCAATAGAATTCAAAGTGCGGTGAAACTCCGTTCGCTAAATGATTTCTTGTATGGTACCAGCGTTGACATTGCCCTCCTACAGGAGGTAGTCACAGCCTTAGAAGTGCCCGGTTACGTTCTTATTGATAACATCAATCTTCAGGATGCTGTAGGCACTGCCATCCTTCTGCGCGACGGTATAGCCTTTACGGATGTGCAGCGGCTGCCCAGTGGTCGTGGCATTTCTCTTCGAGTGAATGGTGTGCAGATTGTTAACGTGTACGCCCCCTCAGGTAGCACTCATAAGAGAGATCGTTCAAAATTTTATAAACCCGAGGTTCCCATTCTTCTTAGCGGTTATCGTGAACATCTCATCCTTGGTGGTGACTTCAATTGTGTGATCAATGACAGAGACCAAACTCCTAACACGAACAGATGTATCGAACTTGAACATTTAATTCATGGCATGCGTCTTCACGATACATGGGAACAACTGCACGGTGAACGGGTAGCGTACACCTTCGTAACTAGTCATTCTGCCAGTCGGCTGGATAGGATCTATGTGTCCGATGCCCTCCAGCGACACACTGTGAACTGTGACATAGCTCCTGTCAATATCTCCGACCATTGTGCATATCAGTGTTACCTCAACCTACACCGCCAGCCAATTTACCGCGGGAAGGGCTACTGGAAATTGAATGTCAGCCTTCTGCAGGATGCCCAACTTGAAGAGGAGGTGAACTTAACGTGGCAACAGCTCCAGCGGCACCGACGTCGTTACGCTAGCGTTCTACAGTGGTGGATTCAGTGTGCTAAGCCTAAATTACGCCTGACCGTCATGAGCTACGCCCGACAAAAAAGCTTTTGGCAGAAACAGACTATTGAATTTTATAATCGCTGTTTGAGAGAACTGTACAGTCGCACTAACAATCCTTCTCGAGACATCGACGTAAAGATCAAACGATATAAATCGAAAATCACTTCGATACAACGCTAACGCATGCATGGCATCATCGTGCGAGCCCACCCTAAGGACGTTGCCGCCGAAGAACGGGCCTCTCTGTACCACATCCTGAGAACGACGAAACGGTGTAAAGCCATGTTGATTGAAGCCGTCGTTGATGACGCTGAGAATGCCATCACGAAGCAACGTGACATCATCTCGCACGTCTACGACTATTAGAGTCAACTTTACAAGATGCAACTCGTTGATGAACGCTCGTGCGAGGATTTTCTTAGGACCTTGAGCTGTCGCTTGTCACAACAGGATAATGCAAAGTTGGAATCTGTTTTCACACAGGACGAAATCCGACTGGCGGTTCACAGTGCAAAGAAAGGGAAATCACCAGGACCTGATGGTCTCAGCGCTGAGTTTTACCAGCGATACTGGAACGTCCTTGGTCCGACACTCCTCGAGATAGCGAATGAACTCTGGCACCTGGAAGTCATACCCAAGGCATTTACGGAAGGTATCATCCTGCCCTTACCGAAAAAAGGGAACAGCAGGAAGGTTGAAAACATGCGACCCATCACACTCCTGAATGCCGACTTCAAAATCATCACCAGATCGATTAAGCTAAGGATGCAAACCGTTATGTACAAGGTTTTAGGCAGTTACCAGTACAGTGCAGTGCAAGGTCGAAGTGCAATCTCAGCTGCCTGCGATTTGAGGGACATCATCTGTTCATATGCTGAAACTAAAGGACAGGGCGCTCTGATCTTTCTAGATTTTGAGAAGGCTTATGACCGTGTACGTCATGATTTCCTCTTTCAAAGCATGAAGAAACTAGGATTTGGACCTCATCTCATAGAATTAATTCGCAAACTTACTACAAACGCCTCTTCACGGATTCTCATTAATGGCCATTTTACAAAAGAAATTACCATCGAGCAGTCCATCCGCCAAGGATGTCCTCTCTCAATGATTTTGTACGCCATTGCAGTAGAGCCGTTCCTGAACAACTTAGTGCATAGCGGGATCGGGCTTAGCGTCGAGTCTGTCACTATCCCATGTATTGCGTATGCTGACGATATATGCGTAACTGTGTCATCATCGCAACAACTTCTGTCAGCAGCAACTCTTCTACAAACATTCACGTTTCTTTCAGGAGCAATACTCAATAGAACTAAAACCACAGTTTTGCAAAATCGGTGGCGGTATCGGAGACATATCCCATGTTACCTGGTGCAAGGTAAAGGATTCTCACACAACCCTCGGTGTTACTTTTGAAGCCAAACCAGACAAATTCCTGACGAAGAACTGGTCACACATACTTAATAAATTACGTGTTGCTTTGATGCTTCACTCCGACCGTGACTTGAACATACTACAGAAAGTTAAGACCATCGAGATCGCCATTACGAGCAAGATGAATTATTTGGCGCAAATTCTTCCAATCTCCGACCACCTAGCCAAGAGTATACAACAAGCGTTATGTTGGTTTATTTTTAGGGGGCATATTTTCAAAGTTCAGTTCGATACCTTAACCTTACCGTCGTCCAAAGGTGGCCTTAACCTCATTAAAGTACACAAAAAATGTGTCACCCTGCTCCTAAATCGCATCAGGAAGGAGTTTCGTACCCGGAGGACCAGTCTCATCAGAAACCTCATTCAGCGGTGGAAACCTCATAGCTTGGACCCACCCGTTAATATCGCCGGCATTCCACTTTCTTACCGACATGTGCGACTATACTACATGGAAATGAGCTACATTCGACACAACATCGTCGATACCGGAAGCCTGACGAACAGGAAGCTTTATGACCTTCTCATGACAACAAACCACAGGAATCGTCTCGAAGAAAAATATCCACATATACATTGGAGTATAATATGGCGGAATGTGCACAACGACATGTTACCATCACGCGTCATAGCAGACTGGTACCTCACAGTCAACGATAAAGTAGCAACGAATGAAAAGCTACATAAAATAGGCCTTCAACCAACGCCCAACTGTGACGCATGCGGAAGAGTCGATACGCTCCTTCATAGGTTCACTTGCGGACATGCAGAAGAAATTACAACCTTTCTTCGTCAACGATTGTCAGTGATAGACCGTACGACGCCCAGTGATGTAGAACTTTTAGAGATCACTCAGCCACAAAAACTGAGGTATCCACGAGCAAAAAACAACGCTACAACGTGGATCATGGGCCACACAGCATCGTTTATTATGCAGAATAGGCATGCTACTTTTCTAGACTATTATTCTTACATAGAAATTGAACACTTTAAAATAAGCCAACATTGTGACTACAGGAGGATATTTGGAAATATGCTGAAAATCATAATTAACGGTTAAATGCTTCAAATACAATATTTGGATAGTAGAGGTTGCCAGTTGCCTGTATGTCTGAATCCTATTTGCTTCCTGGGACTTTATTTCTTGCCGGAATTTTAAGATACTATTCAGATGCTCACCAATGCAGAAGGCATTTTTTTTTTCCTGCCCAGTTTTCTCTCAACATTTTCCTTCTCTCGCAGAGCAGCGGGGCAACTTTCCTTTCGACAATGATGTGATAGTCTTTTGTGCACCTCAAGAAGACATTTCCTTTCTTTTCTTATATTGCGCAACGGCAGCCTAGAACTCATAAATACTATGTTCATTCTATTTTCATTAAAAAAAAAAAAAAGCGAAAGGCAAAGGTCCCGAGTTCGAGTCTCGGTCGGGCACACAGTTTTAATCCGTCAGTAAGTTTCATATCAGCGCACACTCCGCTGCAGAGTGAAAATCTCATTCTGGAAACATCCCCCAGGCTGTGGCTAAGCCATGTCTCCGCAATATCTTTTCTTTCAGGAGTGCTAGTTGTGCAAGGTTCGCAGAAGAGCTTCTGTAAAGTTTGGAAGGTAGGAGACGGATACCGGCAGAAGTAAAGCTGTGAGTACCGGACGTGAGTCGTGCTTCGGTAGCTCAGTTGGTAGAGCACTTGCCCGCGAAAGGCAAAGGTCCCGAGTTCGAGTCTCGGTCGGGCACACAGTTTTAATCTGTCGGGAAGTTTCATATCAGCGCACACTCCGCTGCAGAGTGAAAATCTCATTCTGGAAACATCCCCCAGGCTGTGGCTAAGCCATGTCTCCGCAATAACCTTTCTTTCAGGAGTGCTAGTTCTGCAAGGTTTGCAGAAGACCTTCTGTAAAGTTTGGAAGGTAGGAGACGGATACTGGCAGAAGTAAAGCTGTGAGTACCGGACGTGAGTCGTGCTTCGGTAGCTCAGTTGGTAGAGCACTTGCCAGCGAAAGGCAAAGGTCTCGAGTTCGAGTCTCGGTCGGGCACACAGTTTTAATCTGTCAGGAAGTTTCATATCAGCTCACACTCCGCTGCAGAGTGAAAATCTCATCCTGGAAACATCCCCCAGGCTGTGGCTAAGCCATGTCTCCGCAATACCCTTTCTTTCAGGAGTGCTAGTTCTGCAAGGTTCGCAGAAGAGCTTCTGTAAAGTTTGGGAGGTAGGAGACGGATACTGGCAGAAGTAAAGCTGTGAGTACCTGACGTGAGTCGTGCTTCGGTAGCTCAGTTGGTAGAGCACTTGCCCGCGAGAGGCAAAGGTCCCGAGTTCGAGTCTCGGGCGGGCACACAGTTTTAATCTGTCAGGAAGTTTCATATCAGCTCACACTCCGCTGCAGAGTGAAAATCTCATCCTGGAAGCATCCCCCAGGCTGTGGCTAAGCCATGTCTCCGCAATATCCTTTCTTTCAGGAGTGCTAGTTCTGCAAGGTTCGCAGAAGTGCTTCTGTAAAGTTTGGGAGGTAGGAGACGGATACTGGCAGAAGTAAAGCTGTGAGTACCTGACGTGAGTCGTGCTTAGGTAGCTCAGTTGGTAGAGCACTTGCCCGCGAAAGGCAAAGGTCCCGAGTTCGAGTCTCGGTCGGGCACACAGTTTTAGTCTGTCAGGAAGTTTCATATCAGCTCACACTCCGCTGCAGAGTGAAAATCTCATCCAGGAAACATCCCCCAGGCTGTGGCTAAGCCATGTCTCCGCAATATCCTTTCTTTCAGGAGTGCTAGTTCTGCAAGTTTCGCAGAAGAGCTTCTGTAAAGTTTGGGAGGTAGGAGACGGATACTGGCAGAAGTAAAGCTGTCAGTACCGGACGTGAGTCGTGCTTAGGTAGCTCAGTTGGTAGAGCACTTGCCCGCGAAAGGCAAAGGTCCCGAGTTCGAGTCTCGGTCGGGCACACAGTTTTAATCTGTCAGGAAGTTTCATATCAGCGCACACTCCGCTGCAGAGTGAAAATCACATTCTTAAAAATGTAATCTCTCTGAATTTGCACCCGCTTCCCAATAATCTCCGTAGTTTCCTTAGCTGCCTGGACAACATACGGTTTGAATAACGGCGGGGACAATCAGTAATCCTGTCTTACTCCCTTACCAACCACTTGATTACTTTCATGTAATTCGACAGTTCATAGCTGCAGTCTGGTTTCAGTACACTTTTATGTGACTCCCCCTCTCCGTATTTTATCCTTGCGACAGTCAAAGTTCCAGAATGTATTTAAGTCAAAATAGTAAAAATGTAATGTTGAAACTACAAATATTTTGACTTATGTTTATTTCACTTGTCTTTTAAGATACGTCATAGGATCGGTAAAGCCTTGCGTGTTCCTCGTTTCTATGGTACCAAACTGACATTTCCCGAGGTCAGTTCCTATCTGTTTTCCCATTATTCTTTACAAAACTGAAGTAAATATTTTAAAGCAAATCATAGTAAATTGATTTTTCGGTAGTCTTCATACCAGTCAGCACCTGACTACCTGAGATCTGAAATAATGGATTCTCCTTACAGTGTAGGGCATTGCACATGTCTCAAATACACTACACACCAGGTGGATTAATTTTGTCATGGCTGGCTCACTCAAGGTTCTCGATAATTCTGAGAGATGGACGTCTACTCCAAGGGTTTTGTTTAGGTTTAGGTCTTTCAGTCTCTATCAGATTCCTCTTACTATAATATTGCTTACAAGTTCGTTTCCCTTGTAGGACCTGTAGGCTTGTTATACGCTCCTCACACATTTCAGCTTTTCCTTTTTCCCTTAGTACCGTAAAATGATGTGAATAGAAACAGTTTTCAGATTTAATTGAACATATTGATAATTTTAAAAGGAAATATGGAAACCAAAGTTACATGGGTTTGAACGTCTTGTGCTTAACTTCAAACTTATGATTGGATTTGGATCCTATCTCCTCTCATGTTTCTGAGTCAACAGCGGTCTGACTATATTGGTGCGGCTCACCATGGGTTCTCTCCATTGCCAACCTCATCATCTCAGAGTAGCCCTTGCAGCCATCGTCCTCAGTTGTTTGCAGGATGTATTCCAGTCTCTGTCTTACTGTACAATTTTTACCCTCTATAGCTCCCTCTAGTTTTTCCTCGATGACATAACAGCTTCTATACAATAAAAAATAAAAGGTGTTTGTTCGCCCCATAGGGTATGGTGAATAAAAGCAGAAGTGCGTATCTAATTATTTTCCCGATTTATTGTTCCTTGGGGTGATTAGGCACATGACAACATCTGTTTTCGATCTCGGAGAGTAAGAAACAATGTTAATCTTGTTCATAAAGGATTTTATGCAATACAGAAATAAAAACATTGCATGAATTGCGGTTTTTTTATTCTGATTCCCCCAAAACTCTTATATATCTAATTACTTTAATGTAGTATTAAAATGAAAAACTGGATTTATCGGCTAATATATTGAGTCACTGAATCTTTAAAACTGACGTCTCTGAATGTACAACTCTTACCCCCAGACGTAACGAAGGGTATTCGAATAACCTCACGTTGACTAACTAAAAATTACTTCTTACTTGTTATAATAAACGTGTTTAATCAGCATCGTTTTAAAAAGTATCAAAAGTTCTTTGAGTGCTAAATAACAAATTTTACACGCATACTATAAAAGTGACCTCTTACTTTTTCCGTATACCGTACTTTAATCGTATCATAATCTCCTACGTTGGGAACAGTAGCAAGTAGTTCTTCATCTACATCAATTTCTTAGTCTTCTTTTAATGAAGCATTAAAGATTACTGTTTCAATTCAACACACAATTTCCGAAATCAAAAGTCTACTTTTCCAATTAGCCGACACAAAAGTCGTATTGAAGCAAACTTTAAATCTGAAGTTTTGGTAAATGAAACTGAATTTCAAATATGCTTGTTCAGGCAGTTATGTTAAAAGAACACGATTTAGATTGGTTCCTATACATAAAGTATGAAATAAGGAAATTAAGCTTCAAATACGCCATTTATCAAGGACGTTAGACGTCTACTCACCACATATTACCATCTCATACGAGAGCTTAATATTCATGCATGTGCTTATATCTCATTAATTTTCCTATAAGTAGCATCTCTCTTCCCCCTAGTTCTGTAAGTTTCTAATGTCTTTTGTTTTTCCTGTAGCGATTCCAGCTGTTACTTGACGAGCATTTTGCTCTCATTTAAGTATATGGCCAAAAGAGTCAGCCTTCAGGAACTGTGAAATGAACCCAGTCGTCCAGGACTGGATGCCAAAAAGGGCGCAGATTCACCACGAGGTGGAGAAACTCACAGGCGTCTATTGTCTATTGAGGCCTAAGAAGCACCCTTGTGTGCCAATGAGACAGACGAGAACGTATGTCATAGGGATGTCAGTTTAATGATGCGCTTCTATATGAAATGTCGGTCATTAAGATCGACCAAACCGTTCTGAGTTTAGCATTCAGGTCATTGTTACAAAACTTGTTAATTTCACTTTAACATTAAATAAAGTAATAACATATTTTTGTAAAGTTTAGTGCATTATAGTTACATTTGCTTATTTATTTATCAGAAAAGACATATGTGCCAGGCTACCAGCCGTGACATTCGAAGTTGAGAAGGAAAATGTTTTGGTTTTAGGTAAGAGAAAGCAACGTTTGTTATGTATTAGATATTATTATATTATTGTTGAAACCTCTTGACTGATTAATACTGTGTGCCAGACCGCGGCTCGAACTCGGAACCTTAGTTTTTCGCGGGCAAGTGGTCTACCAACTGAGCTACCCAAGCACGACACTGTGGCTAAGCCATGTCTCAGTAATATCCGTTCTTCCAGGAGTGCTACTTCTGCAAGGTTTCACAGAAAACCTTCTGTGAAGTTTGGAAGGTGGGAGACGAGGTACTGATAAATTGAAGCTTTGAGGACAGGTCGTGAGTCGTGCGTGGGTAGCTCATTTGGTAGAGCTAAATGGCTCTGAACACTATGCGACTTAACTTCTGAGGTCATCAGTCGTCTAGAACTTAGAACTAATTAAACCTAACTAACCTAAAGACATCACACATATCCATGCAAGAGGCAGGATTCGAACCTGACACCGTAGTGGTCGCTCGGTTCCAGACTGTAGCGCCTAGAACCGCACGGCCAATGGTAGATCACGTGCCCGCGAAAGGCAATGGTCCCGAGTTTCGATCCGACACACAGTTTTAATCTGTCAGGAAGTTTCATATCATCGCAAACACCACTGCAGAGTGAAAATCTCATTCTCGATATTATTGTTACTTTATTTAGGGCGTGAAAGTGGTAAAGCTGTGATTATTTAAATATGTTAAAATGTAAGGTAATGTAGAATTAGCTGTAGCCAATGAGATGGACAGATTCAGGAAAAGGAACTGCGCTAGTCAGTTGAGCGACAATGTCCGGTACGCGGGGGGCGGGGCGGAGACGGGCAGAAGGGCAGTTCTGGTCTGGACACCAAAGAGTACAGTTCGGAGACGCGAAAGCGGACAGTCGGTCTTAAGGCAGCTAGGAAGTGAAACGACTTACAAAATTTCGCGTTATGCGGTATCATGGGACTTAGTCTCTGAACGGTGAGTAGCCGCGCGCCTGGAGAGAACTCTTAACTTTTCGTGTAAATATCGAAGAGGAGTAGGTTTGTTTCGCGATCGTATTGTGAATCATCGAACTGTGTCAAACCGATATGCGCCCGAGTGTAACAGTAATTCTAAAAACCACCACTTTTGCTATTAGTTTTTTTTACTGAATAAACATTATTCTAACCGAATTGCAACTGTGCGGCCTACATCGTTTATGGGTCGTCAATTATAGTTGACGATATTATTAATACTGTTATTATATGTTATATCATCTTTGTATTTAGCAAACATGCTATCAGCCAGGAAATTTAACCAAAGGGTCACAAGTGTCTAATTTAGGGCGTGTAATGCGACAAGTACGGTTCAACCTGTGGACGAGTTTGAACCAAGGCATTTCGATGATGGGGAACAACCTGTGCGCCCTAACATCTTTGGGACGCTGGCTGGTATTCGGGGCTAATCCGGGATATGAATTTGGAAAAAGTTAATTGAGGTGTAAGAATCTAGTTAAGTCTAGGAATAGGATTAGATTTACGAAACTGTTAGTTGCAAAGTATGAACTCTGAAAAGTTTGAAATTGGATTTAAATTCTGTGAATTGTTTCCAAAAGTATTATCTGCAGTTCGATAGGCAGGACCTCTCGCAATTTGAGATCAGTTCAGGCCTGAATATAAGGTTTCTTTAATTGTTGTGGAATTACACTTGGAATTCTCACAGTTAACGACATTCTGTGATCTACGTCCCACGTCTGTGGCAGTTAAGGCAGTTTGCGTTGGGGCTCTGAGCTACGAATTATGCAGCAGTTTTGTGGATCGAGTTTTAGCAGTGGTTAGGAGTGACAAGAAAGTAACGCGGAAGAAAAGGCGACATCGGAAGCACGTGGTTCCAGCCAGCAGCAGTATCCTCAACGGCGATTCATCGCTCAGCGGCGGTTTCAGTACCACAGCAGAGGATACGAGATCTTCAGTCTCGGCTTCAACTGCAACATCGGCAACCATACCATGACAGAAAGACTGAGCACGACCAAGCTAAGTAACTGCGCTGATATCTCTGACGTCTATCAGTCGTAGACTTTTGGAGCACGTGTGGGGTTCGAGTATGATGACTTCTGTGGAGACTAGAAATCTACTCTGTAGGAATCAGCATGGGTTTCGAAAAAGACGGTCGTGTGAAACCCAGCTCGCGCTATTCGTCCACGAGACTCAGAGGGCCATAGACACGGGTTCACAGGTAGATTCCGTGTTTCTTTACTTCCGCAAGGCGTTCGATACAGTTCCCCACAGTCGCTTCATGAACAAAGTAAGAGCATATGGACTATCAGGCCAATTGTATGATTGGATTGAAGAGTTCCTAGATAACAGAACGCAGCATGTCATTCTCAATGGAGAGAAGCCTTCCGAAGTAAGGGTGATTTCAGGTGTGCCGCAGGGGAGTGTCATAGGACCGTTGCTATTCACAGTATGCGTAAATGAACTTGTGGATGACATTGGAAGTTCTCTGGGGCTTTTTGCGGATGATGCTGTGGTATATCGAGAGGTTGTAACAATGGAAAATTGTACTCAAATGCAGGAGGATCTGCAGCGAATTGACGCATGGTGCAGGGAATCTCAATGTAGACAAGTGTAATGTGCTGCGAATACATAGAAAGAAATATCCCTTATCATTTAGCTACAATATAGCAGGTCAGCAACTGCAAGCAGTTAATTCCATAAATTATCTGGGAGTACGCACTAGGAGTGATTTAAAATGGAATGATCATAAAGTTGATCGTCGGTAAAGCAGGTGCCAGACTGAGATTCATTGGAAGAATCCTAAGGAAATGCAATACGAAAACAAAGGAAGTAGGTTACAGTAGCTTGTTCTCCCACTGCTTGAATACTGCTCAGCAGTATGGGATCCGTACCAGATGGGGTTATTAGAAGAGATAGAGAAGATCCAACGGAGAGCAGCGCGCTTCGTTACAGGATCATTTATTAATTGCGAAAGCGTTACGGAGATGATAGATGAACTCCAGTGGAAGACTCTGCAGGAGAGACGCTCAGTTGGTCGGTACGGGCTTTTGTTGAAGTTTCGAGAACATTCCTTTACCGAGGAGTCAAGCAGTATAGTGCTCCCTCCTACGTATACCTCGCGAAGAGACCATGAGGATAAAATCAGAAAGATTGGAGCCCACACAGAGGCTTACCGACAATCCTTCTTTCCACGAACAATACGAGAATGGAATAGAAGGGAGAACCGATGGAGGTACTCAAGGTACCCTCCGCCACACACCGTCAGGTGGCTTGCGGAGTATGGATGCAGATGTAGATAAGGTATGGTTCTGTAGTTGAATCGCCAATAATAGACGTCGCTAATATCAAGCAGTCGGCCAGTTTGTGTGGGTCCGAAAATACTAGCGAGCCGCTTAGCCAGAAGTCTGAGCGGCGGTGAATTTAGTAGGGCAAATAGGCCGAAATCAGGCGAAGGAGAAGCATTTGGGGGAGATACGATGGCGCAATTAATGCAAATGATAATAGGATTGGGAGTCAACATTGATTCTGTTAAACCCACTATGGTGACGTAAATTTAAAAACTGATTCGGTTGAATCCGAAATAGCTTCGGTTGCGAAAGGCGAAGTAGGTACCTCCACACAAAATACACTGAACTTTGACAGAGTGACATCTCCTTGAATAGCATATTTGTTGTAAAGTTTAGTGCATGATAGTTACTTTTGCTCGTTATTTATTTATCAGAAAGCACATTGGTGCAAGGCTACTGCCGTGACATTCAAAGTTAATAAGGATAATGTTCTGGTTTTAGGAAAAAGAAAGTAACGTTTATCATGTAATGGATATTATTGCTACTTTATTTAGAACTTGAAAGTGGTCAAGCTTTGATTATTTAAATATGTTAAAATGTAATTTAATGTAGAATTAGCTGTAGCCAATGAGATGGACAGTTTCAGGAAAAGGAGCTGCGCTAGTCAGTTGAGCGACACTACACTCGTTCGTCCTCTGCTAGAATATTGCTGCGCGGTGTGGGATCCTTACCAGGTGGGATTGACGGAGGACATCGAGAGGGTGCAAAGAAGGGCAGCTCGTTTTGTATTATCGCGTTATAGGGGAGAGAGTGTGGCAGATATGATACACGAGTTGGGATGGAAGTCATTACAGCATAGACGTTTTTCGTCGCGGCGAGACCTTTTTACGAAATTTCAGTCACCAACTTTCTCTTCCGAATGCGAAAATATTTTGTTGAGCCCAACCTAGATAGGTAGGAATGATCATCAAAATAAAATAAGAGAAATCAGAGCTCGAACAGAAAGGTTTAGGTGTTCGTTTTTCCCGCTCGCTGTTCGGGAGTGGAATAGTAGAGAGATAGTATGATTGTGGTTCGATGAACCCTCTGCCAAGCACTTAAATGTGAACTGCAGAGTAGAAATGTCCGGTACGCGGGGGACGGGGCGGAGACGGGCAGAAGGACAGTTCTGGACTAGACACCAAAGACTGCAGTTCGGCTTGAGACGCCAAAGGTGACAGTCGGTCTTTAGGCAGCTAGGAAGCGAAAAGACTTACAAAATTTCACGTTGTGTGGCATCACGAGATTCGGTCTCTGAGCGGTGAGCTGTCGCGCGCCTGGACTGAACTCAAACTTACCGTGAGGTGGAGTATTGTGTTTCGCGATCAGATTGGACTGCGCCAAATCGATATGCGCCCGAGTGTAATAGTAATTCTAAAAGAGACCAGAGTGTAATAGTAATTCTAAAGACCATTTTCACTACTTGTTTTCTTTCTGAATAAACATTATTCCAACGGAATTACAGCTGTGTGGCCTACATCATTTACGGGTCGTTAATTTAGTTGCCGATATTATTAATACTGTTAACATATGTTATATAACCTTTGTATTTCACAAACACGCTATCGGCCAGACAATTTAACCAAAGGGTCACAAGTGCCTAATTTTGGGCGTGTAATGCGACGTGTCCGGTTCAACCCGTAGACGAGTTTGAGAAAGACATTTCGATGATGGGGAACCGTATGTGAGCCCGGACATCTTTGGGATATTAGCTCGGATAGCTTAGCCAACCTTCACTTTCGGTCAGTCTCATTTTTCGATTCTGCATTCCTTTTCGCCTGTTCATTTGTTGCATTGTTATATTTTCTTCGTCGTCAATTCAATATGTCGTGTGGTACCCTAAAATTTTGACTAGGCTTCTTCCTTTGTCATATTCGATATTCTGTTACCTTCCCAAATTCATATGTCGATACCCGTTCGATGCCAGTTGCAGTCCATTGCCTTGTTTTACTCAATTGTTGTCTAATGCTCCCTCTGCAACTCTCAACAGTCTCTGTTTGATTTTCTTTGATACTGGTCCCATGATATTTACATTTTCTTTTAATATCAGCAGTTTTAATCTACGTTTCACAGGCAAAAAATTGTGAGTGGAGCCTACATCGCCGCTCGGGATTAGCCAAACGGTCAAAGCCGCTGCAGTCATGGACTGTACAGCTGGTCCCAGCGGAGGTTTAGTCCTCCCTCGGGCATGGGTGTGTGTGTTTTGTCCTTAGGATAATGTAGGTTAAGTAGTATGTAAGCTTAGGGACTGATAACCTTAGCAGTTAACTCCCATTAGATTTCACACACATTCGAACATTTTGGAGCCTAAATTTCCCACCAGAAATGTCTTAACCTCTAAAGCATGGTTACGAAATATCTGCCTTACCACTATACAACCTGAAACCTTTTAGTTCCTCGACGTCTCTCTTATGCAAACAGTCTCCTTACGTGGTACTCAGCCAAATTTTAGAGATTTTTGAAGTACACACTAAAGCAAAAAAGAAGACACATCACGAGGAAAACGCCGAAACTGGAAACCTATAAACAATCCGTAAAACAAATATATTAAGTCCAGCGTACACGTGTTGAGCTGCCATCGTTTATTTGCTATAAAAAGCGCCGCTCAACTTGGTTGGCTGCGCCGGCGCTTTGAAACTTCCAGCGTCTGCCAGGCGGCTCCTGTGAGTGACATGCTCCGCTGCTGCTGCCTTGTCCGTTTAAAGTGCTCCCAACGGCGCAAATTACCTCTCCGAAACAGCAGCAAAGTTCGTTCGATGTTTAAAACGTTGCAACAGGCGCCAGTTCCGCGGTCTAGCCGTGGGGGCATCGAGGTGAGCGGATGGGCTGCGGAAATGGCTTCAAATAATTCCGTGGCTCTCTGGAGAGCAGTTTCGAAGCTTTCAGAATTGCACCCAGTTCTCAGATCGATGGTGGAGGTACGACATCCCGCAGTGCTTCTGATATTAAATCCGTTTCATGTTATATCCAGAGTGTTCTACTAATAGTTGCTGGTATACTGGAAGAGCGCTTAAGTTAACAAAAATTACAAAATAGTATTGCTCGTTGTGCACTATTAGTGAAAAGTACCACATCTTCTACATGTCTCAAACAACTGCAGATAATTTAGAATTTTTCGCGTAAGTTAGCCAAATTTTGTAAGCAGAAATGTGGTAATAATCTCGTAGGTAGCACGTTACAACAGATTATTATACTCACGTATTTTAAACATTGAGTCCCTCTTTTTATATTTTATTTATTATTAATTTATTATTATTATTATTATTATTATTATTATTATTATTACTTTACCGCTTTTTTGCTTTATAAATCTCTTCGTTACTTTTCTATTTTGTGTTAAAGTTTACCTCGCCTGTCAATATTAACAATGAGATCTTTTCGTAATAAATAAATTTGGTAAATATTGGAATTCTGTATAGCTGCCATTAGCAACACTAACATACCCGCATTACAATGTAACATTACTCTGCGGGGCTACGACCGTAAGTGACTTACTTCTTGAAGTAAATTAAAATAGGAAGAGGAACAGTTTACAGACTTTTGCCTGTGGTCAGGCCTGAGAAGCAGTTTTAATGTATTTTCTTATTCCATTGTTTATTTATAACATTCACTTTATGTCTTCTCCAGTATCTTTCTGAAATTAAGAAACTGACTATGGAGAAGTAAGGTTTTTTCCAGATGCGAAAAGAACTTCCATGGCCATCTATCTAGGAACAAATATTCCTCTGAATTTTGAAAGCGTTGCAATAGAGAAAAATTTTGGCTGCTCTATTTAGATAGACAACTGGTTACACTATTACTCCACTATTAAGCGGAATGAAACTAAGTATTATCAAAAACTAGCTAAAACTTAAACACATTTTGAAACAGAAACTATTGGTAACTAATACTATTTACATTTTATAGACAGGAAAAGTTATGAACACATTAAAGTAATTCATCTGATATTCAGTAGCATATGTTCTATGGTAAAAGAATTTTTTACGTGGTGCACGAGCGACGAAATAAAGCTTCTCCATCCATATGCTATGCAATTAGCTTTAGAAATCCACAGAGTTTTACTCAGCAAGGAATTATGTAAGTGAAGAACAAACAGCAGCTTCCAACCATATGTCATACGTCTCTTAAAACTGTAGAACACAGAATATTTACAAATGTTGCACAAAACACAACCTAACGTATCAAAGCAGCAAAAATTCAAGAAAATTCCCAAAACTGCTTATGGTGGTCTCTAGCCTGCATTCCTTCAAGTGAATCTAAAATCTGTTACTAGACTAAAATAAGGACCAACACAAATGTGTTCGCAGCGTACACTGTCCCCAATGTACAACGCTCGAATCTTATTTCCTACAAATAATCAGCTGATTACTATTCATATCAAGTAAGCACACCGCAGAGACAAACTAGTGATCCCCAGAAGCCATCACGGAGCACCACCACCGTCTGTAGCCATTACAGTCGCGAAAATTCTGCTGGAGAGGTAGTCCACACGGTTCTTCGGGTTAGCCATATCCGGGTGAAGCAACGTGATGTGTGATTAGATCACGTAGTGATAACAAACTGCGGAGGAGATATGTTGATTGCCAAATTTCACTCGCTTTTTCACTCGGTTCCTGGCATCTTCTGTGTCATAAAGCTCAAGTGATTTATTGATGCAGCTGAAATGCTTTCGTTACGCCAGTCTTATGAACACCTCTGTTAGCATCTTTAGAGTGCCAACATCATGCTCTTGAAGATATAGAAGAAAGAGCTTGATTACCAACAAAGTGCAGTAAACATTTTATCTAGACTTGCGATCTACCATAACCACTATTCCGCTGTTTTTGTTCACTACGTCAGCGGCGTAGTAAATGGTACGAATGCCGGTAGTACTGCTGGTATTGGTAGGGAAAGAAACACAAATCGATGTGTAAGCGTTAAACAAAGAGCCGAAGACTTCATTTTGTGTTTTGTTTTAGTTATTTTATTTGCACATAATCAGAATCGCGCATCATTTAGTGTCAGTTCATAGTCATATTCTATCATTGCCGTATTGGATTTTGTTACTAATGAAAATAGTTGATCGCGTAACATCTGCTCTTTTATGTAGTCAAAGCAATTACTTTTGACGCAAGTTCAGTTTGCATGAAGCACAGTTTGCATGCACAAACATAAAAACAATGTACGTAAATATTCTTGTTATTTTGTACTCAATAGAACGTCCTTCATCTTAATGAAAACCTAGAGTTCCCTGTTGTTATTGGTAATTGCGAACTTTGTTAATGAAAACTGAAATTAATTCGAAGAAGTACTGAAGCGATGTTTGATATATTCTTGCCTTTTTTATTTTAGTAAGGAAGCAAAGAAGATTCGGTTTAACATCAAGCATCAAGCAATATGTTGTCGTCGGTATCGAGTTATCAGAGACAGAGCATCATTCTCTGTCACTTTACAAAATCAACGACTTTGGAATAGAATCTGAATGAACTACTGCCAATCTCAGTTTTGCTGAAAGTACTATTTATTCTTAAGTAACAGCAGGATGATAACTATGTGAAACAAACATGTTCCATAGGTTAGGCGAACTTTTATACATTGAACAGCCAAAAAAATCAAAACTTACATATTAGGGACGGTATAGCCACCATTCTTGTGCCCCTCCCATCCCTTTCTTTCTCCTCTCCATCACAGCTTCGAATTTTACCGTTCTATTTCTCTTCCTCTAACCTATCTACCTCATATATATCTCTTTCACCCCATTCTATCGTCTTATGTCTCTGCTCGATGAGAATAACTCACAAGCTGCAAGAACATAACGAGAAAATTCCCAACTAACAATGGGACTGACATTCAGAAAAGAAAAGTATGTTTACTTGCATATACATAGTCATTATTATTATTATTATTGATTGTTATAATTATTTTTTATTGTTATAATTATCATTGTACTACTGTTATAATATCTATTTTCTTTTCTTTAACATCAGTACTGCATAATAGGCTATATGTCCGTAATGTTATGTAGAAACTGTAACTCGTTCAATCTGAGTATGCCTGGTTAGGTGTAAGAGAGAGCCTGAAGGCCCTAATCTTGCCAGGCAAAATAAATGCATAAATAAATAAATGCATAAATAAATAAATAATATCGTGCACGGCACCCGCGAGCACGCAGAAATTTCGCAACATGATATGGCATGGACTAGAACTATTGCTGGAGTGAACTGACACCAGCTGGTCTGTCCATAAATTCGTAAGAGGATGACGAGTGGAGATCTCTTCTAAAGAGCACGTTCCAAGGTATCCCAGATATGCCCAATAACGCTCATACACTAGCGAGTTTTCAGGCCAGCGGAAATGTTTAAACTCAGCAGACTGTCGATGTAGTCATTCTGTAGTAATTCTGGACGTGTGGGGTGGCGCATTGTCCTGACAGAATTGCTCAAGTTCGTCGAAATGCAAAATGGACATGAATGACTATATGTTTACATAAATGTCACTTGTCAAAGTCATATCTAGATGTCTTAGGGATCCCATATCACTCCAACTGCACACACCCCACACCATTACAGAGCCTCCATCAACCTGAAAGTCCCCTGCTGGCATTCAGAGTCCTTGCATCCATAAGGCTGTCTCAATACCCGCACACGTCCATCCGCTCGACATAATTTGAAACGAGACTCGTCCGACCAGGCAACAAGCTTCCAGTCATCAACAGTCCAATGTCGGTGTCGACGGATCCTAGAAATGCTTTAAGTCTTCTGTCGTCCAGTCGTCAATAGTAAACTAGTGCACCTTCGGTTCCGAAAGCCCACATCGATAATATTTCGTTGAAAGGTTCGCATGCTGACGCTTGTTGATGGCCCAGCATTGAAAGCTGCACTTCTGTCACGTTGAAGGATTCTCTTCAGTCGTCGCTTGTTCTGTGGTTTCAGGATCTTTTTCTGGCCACAGCGACGTTGAAGACAGGATTTCTGATATTCACGGAACATTCGTGAAATGTTCTTATTGGAAAATTCCCACTTCCTCGCTACCTCGGAGATGCTGTGCCCCATCGCTCGAGCGCCGACAATAACACCACATTGGAACTCATTTAAATCTCGTTAAGCTGCCATTGCATCGACAGTAACCGATCTAACAACAGCGCCAGACCCTTGTTGTCGTATATAAGTTTTGCCAACCGCAGCGCCGTATTCTGCCTGTTTACATATCTCGGTATTTGAGTACGCATATATACCAGTTTCTTCTGCGCATCAGTGTATATCCTCTTTCAGTTTCTAGAGAGAGTTCACGACGTCCAGTGAGTTCACGACATATAGTGAGACACTGACAGCTTTCGAAAGAAACTGATGGTCATGGGGGTAACGACCGACAGTTGTACAACACACCTAACATGCAGGTAACATGGCTACCACTTTAACCGACCAAAGATACAAGGAAAACTGCCTCAGTCTACGCTTACTTATGGTGGTCTACGATAGCATACTCTAGTTTTATAATTCTAAACTTGTCTGATGGTCATGGTAACCTAAACGAGTCGGTCCTAATCATGATACCAAAAATTAAAATAGCTGCTAAATATCATTTGAGCATGTTCTGCCTACGCAGCGTATTCCGGGTCAAGGGCCTCATTATGCCTTAGATGCAATCGCCACTGTGTTTTAAAAGGCAAAATCATGACTCGTCGGACCACACACTGTGTCTCAAGACACGTAATGCCCGTTTTCTGTGTTACGTGACGCACTGGAAACGTGCAGTTTTACGTGGTGCTATGAACAGTAACTCTTGTCATTTTCCACACGAGTTGTCATTGACGAAGCAAGACTTTTCTCTACGTACGCTGTAGGTTAGGATCAGTTTACGACCACTGATCTTATGCTTTGTTCCGTGGCAACGAACTGCAGCGCCGCCACTTTCTTTGGGGCGCTACTATGGAAACAGCAGATGTGTCGCAGCAGTTGTGTGAGCCTTTTGCATCCGGCGAGAGCCAAAACGTCGTCTGGGGAGTTCAAACAAACAGGCTGTTTACTTACTGCAAGGCGATACGACTCAAGCACCGCAATACCGAAGATCCAGAATAGGAAAAGGCTCCTGCGGGTAAATCTAGGCGGCGCCCACACCTTCAGGCGATAGAATTCTTATACTGCGCGTGGTCGCACACCAGCACAGCCAATGAGAACCTACCCATGTAAATACCTGACAGTTCTAGCTAGAAGTACTCCACTCTGGCACGACCAACCATGATGAGTGTGGTGTCTCGCCGTCACTTGCTATGTTGTAGCCTGTAAATCGGCAGCGGTCTGGAAGTATACGTCGGAACCGCGTGTCGCCACTATCAGTGACTGCAGACCGAGCGCCACCACACGGCAGGTCTAGAGAGACGTCATAGCACTCGTCCCAGTTGTACAGCCGACTTTGCTAGCGATGGTTCACTGACTTCTACGCTCTCATTTGCCGAGACGATAGGTAGCATAGCCTTCAGCTACGTTATTTGCTACGACCTAGCAAGGCGCCATTATCAGTTACTATTGATACCGTGAATCATGTAAGTTCAAGTGCGACGTTCGTCATTAATGGGTTAAAGTATTCCACTAGCTACGTCCGTTTTTCTGAATTCTAATTCCCTTGTCATGTTCCAGACCTCACGCCAGCCTGCGTGTCCTAAAACGTGTGCAATTCGGCCTCCTTTATTAACACAGTGTTGGCTCTCCTGCCAACCACAACATTGGCGACGAGGCAAAACCGCATTCTTATCGATATTGCCCTGATTGACTTGTGTAATGGCTTCACCACAATCTCCAGATGTACTGTTCGAATTTTATCGCTTACAGAATCAGCAGACGCAGGCATTACTGGATGCCCTTGGACAGCTCGTCCAGGGTCAACGTGCGATGCAAAACGATGCGGCAGCAGCCGCTTTACCGCTACTGCAGCCACAACACACTGTTGCACCCACTTCTCGACCTTTTGATGCTGCACTGGAAAGCTGGACGGAGTGGTCACGCCAATTTGGATTCCATCTCACCGCCTACAGAATTCAAGGTAACGGGCGGCAGCCTTTTCTCCTTTCTTCAGTAGGAGTGACCACGTACCGTGTGATAGTCAAATTATTTCCCCGGCGCGACGTCGCAACTCTGCCCTACGAAGAAATTTTGTCTGCAGTAAACAGCCCTCGCGCCCGGCCGCGCCGCTGCCGCCAGGCTCTTAGCCACGTGTGCCGCGCCAGCAAGCTAATGCTGTGATCAAATCATGCCCGCGGTGTGCTACTAAACATTCCCCATGGAAATTCATGTAGTTCATTCCACTCCGCCCAGTGACACTCTCTCTAACTGTGACTGTGTTCGTCCCAAAAATAGTGTGCGTCGACATCGCCGGAACTCCCGTCAAGTCGCAAGTGATTATGTACCAGTGTCAGTTCACGTTGCACGAGACAGTCGCTCTTGTCGTCAGTAGGACAATAAACTTTTTGTAGACTTGGAAATTAACGGCAGAGTGATACCATTCCAGCTCGATACTGGAGCTGCAGTTTCACTGATCTATCAAGACACTTACAAACTGCTGGGCACACCTCCGTTGCGTGCCGCAAATGTTAAGTAAACCAGTCATTCAGGTCAAGATATCCCTGTGTTAGGACAGTGCAGCCTTCTTGCAACATACAGAGGACAAACAAAAATTGTGTCATTTTACGTCCTTCGTTCTTATTCTGCAGTGAACTTGTTTGGTTTCGATTTATTTCGGTTGTTTAACTTGTCTATAGTAAATCAGGTCCTATCAGTGAACCAGACTGTGCCTTCAGACGGTGTTTCTCGTATATGTGAAGAGTTTGCAGACATTTTTGCACCTGGCCTCGGTTGCGCTAAGAACTATAAAGCACATTTGGAACTGAAAGTAAACGCGCAACCGAAATTTTTCAAAGCGCGCAATGTTCCCCACACATTGTGTGATGAGGTCGCAAACACGTTACACGATTTGGAATCACAAGGTGTAATTGAAAGTGTGCAGGCTTCCCTTAGTAATTTTGCCAAAACCTTCCGGAAAGTTGAGACTTTGTGTGGACTTCAGGGCAACAGTAAATCCACAACTAGTGATTGCAGCTTTTCCTTTACCCAGCCCGGAAGATCTTTTTGACAAACTGAGCCCGGGTAAATATTTTTCGAAGTTGGACCTAGCAGATGCGTACTTGCAAATACCGGTGGACGAAGAATCCCAGCGCGTTTTACTGCTTAACACACATCTTGGTTTGTATCGATTCCAACGACTGCCATTCGTGTGCATCCGTCCCTGCATTGTTTCAGCAATATCTACAAACTGTTTGTGCGTCTATCCCTACTGCCGCAAATTGTCTGGACGATATTGTGATCTCCGCAAAGACGGAAGAAGAATATTTGGCCAATCTCAGAACTTTATTTCAGGTCTTGCGACAAAATGGTCTTCGCTTGTGGAAGGACAAATGTGTGTGTTTTGCTCGTGACTTGCCATACATGGGACATGTAATCAATGCTCAAGGCATACATCCCAGTTCGACGTACCTCCGTGCGGCACAAGGCTTGCCTTCGCTGCAGAATTTGTAGCAGCTACAGAGTGTGCTGGGAAAAATAAATTACTATAACAAATATATTCCGTATGCCTCTCCCATTTCAGCTCCGCTTCATCGCTTACGCCGTAAAGGTGTTCCGTTCCTCTGGACGACGGAATGCGAACGCGCCTTAAGCCAGTTGAAATCGGCGTTGCTTTCCAATACCTGCCTTACGCCATTCGATCCCCAGAAGACCCTCTTGTTGACGGTGGATGCATTGGATTTCGGGATCGGTGCTGTGCTTGCGCACAAAAATTGATCGCACGATCGCCCTATTGCCTTTGCGTCCAAATTGCTTTCGTCAGCTCAAAGAAATTATTCACAGATCGAGAAAGAAGCATTGGCTCTCGTCTTTGGTGTTACAAAGTTTCATGATTTCTTGTATCGTCGTCACTTTACCATAATCACAGACCACAAACCTCTGACATCGCTTTTTCACCCGACAAGCCTGTACCTCCACGTACAGCGCAGAAATTCATTCGCTGGTCTATTTTCCTCTCGCAGTACCGCTACGATATCTTGTATCGGTCCACTACTAAACACGGAAACGCAGATGAGTTGTCCCGCTTGCCTGTTGCTGAGAATAGGGCATTCGATTCCTCCGGACTTGCTTGCATGTTCATTGATGCGGAAACCGATGACGTGGTCGAATAGTTTCCGATTGATTTCCGTCGTGTAGCTACAGCCCCAACTGCCGACCATGTCCCTACTCCCGTTCTGCGTTTTGTTGCTACGCAATGGCCCTTGTCAAAGTCACGGATCGGGGACCCGTTGGTTCGCAGATTTTTTGCTCTCACGGAAAGACTTTTTTTACGAGGTGGTGATTTGCTGTTGCGTTCTGATAATGATCAGTCCAAGGTCGTGGTCCCACGTTCGTTACAGTCCTCTGTCTTACAGCTTCTCCACCAAGGACATTGGGGTCTGGTGCGAACGAAACATCTTGCTCGTCAGCACTGTACTTGGTTCGGAATCAGTGCCCCGATTACGAATATGTGCTCTTCTTGCATGGTGTGTGCCGAACAACAATCAGCACCACCGCGGAAATTCTTTGCATGGCCAAAACCACTTCCCCTTGGTAAAGCTTACACATCGATTTTGCTGGTCCATTCTGGAATGCTCGATGGTTGGTTGTGGTAGATTCATTCAGTAATTTTTCTTTTGTTGTCCAGATGTCTTCCAGGACGTCATCTGCCACCCTCCAAGCGTTATCCGCTATCTTTTGCATTGAAGGTCTTCCACAGACTATTGTTTCCGACAATGGCCCACAATTCATGTCCGCAGAATTTCAGTCATTCTGCAAGGCCAATGGTATTCAACATCTGACGTCCGCGCCGTTTTCGCCACAGTGAAACGGTGCCGCTGAACAATTGGTTAGGACTTTCAAGTCACAGATGTGGCAGCTGAAAGAGTCGCATCCTCGGGAGGACGCGTTATTGCTCTCTTTGTCCTCGTATCGCTCTCAGCCCCGAGATGGTCGCTTGCCGGCTGAGTTGCTCCACGGTCGTCATCATCGAACCTTGCTGACCTTGCTACATCCGCCGCATCAGGTTCCTGTGCAATGGCAGTCACCTGCTTTTGCTCCAGGCGACGTTGTATACTATCGCCACTATCGAGGTTCACGGCGTTGTCTCGAAGGGCGCATTCTTCGCTGCCTCGGCAGCGCCATGTATCTGGTTTTGGGGGCCTCTGGTGAGGTGCGTCGTCATCTCAATCAGCTGCGCCTCTCTCGTCGCACAGGATCTGCCGCTCGCCGTCTGCTTTCAGCGACGGTGCAGTCCGGTCAGCGCCCCGGGGACCCATCTACTGGCTCACCTCAGCCCCAGGTGTTACCGCCGCTGCCTTCCATTTTGCCCCAGGGCGACGCGCCGCCGCCACCGCCGCAGGCGCCTGTTCTCCCGCCGGCGACGCCCGCATTGGACGCGTGTCTGCAACCGCCGGACGCCTCCCTGGGTCAAGCGCCGCAGATCGCTTCCGTGACCAGTTGTCCTCCGACATGGAACTCTTGCCCGCTCCGGACCATATGTCCTCTTCGCCCGTCGGGTGCCCCGGCCCGATGGAGGTCGACCCTTCGGCCCCTACTGTCTCTCTATGGGCGCATACACCGCATGTTGGCGTGCACCCTAGAGCAGGTTTTCAGGGGTTTCCTAGCTCCCCGCGGTCCGAATGGGGGGGGTGCGGGTGGCACAGCCTCGCCTGTTGTTAGGCTCCCCACCTCGTCACATACGTCAACATGGGGTACTCCCCACCATGAGAGGAAACCTTATGCCACAACCGTACGGCGATTTGCGGGGGAGGAATGTGGTGTCACCGCCAGACACTTGCTAGGTGGTAGTCTTTAAATCGGCCGCGGTCCGGTAATGTAAGTCGGACCCGCGTGTCGCCACTATCAGTGATTGCAGACCGAGCGCCGCCACACGGCAGGACTAGAGAGACTTCCTAGCACTCGCCCCAGTTGTACAGCCGACTTTGCTAGCGATGGTTCACTGACTTCTACGCTCTCATTTGCCGAGACGATAGTTAGCATAGCCTTCAGTTACTATTGATACTGTGAATCATGTAATGTCAAGAGCGACGTTCGTCATTAATGGATTAAAGTTAAGTATTCCACCAGCTACGTCCGTTTTTCTCAATTCTAATTCCAGACCTCAAGCCAGCCTGCGCGACCTAAAACGCGTGCATTTCGGCCTCCTTTAGTAGCACGGTGTTGGGTCTCCTGCCATCCAAAACAACGAGACGACTCCAAATGGCGACAGAGCGCTGTGGTTCTATAAGCACCCACCGCGAGATGGGCCTTGCCACCTCCGGGCTGACTGCTGACACCAACGTCTGGGACTTGACACCGTTCCAGTGGCGAAACGCCTTTCGGCTCTCTAAAGCCTCAACCTTCGAACCCGTGCAGCCGTTCGCGATCAGGGAAGTACAGCCTCCCGATCCAGCGCTGGGTCGAGTGTCCTAGTCCCACGCGCCTTCACTCACTACCAAGTTTTGACTTCACATGCAAGTAAACTACTGGTCATTGAAAATACTACACCAAGAAGAAATGCAGATGATAAACGGGTATTCTTTGGACAAATATATTATACTAGAACTTAAATGTGATCACATTTTCACGCAATTTGTGTGCATGAATCCTGAGTAATCAGTACTCAGAACAACCATCTCTGCCCTTGATACACCGGGTCATTGAGTCAAACAGAGCTTGGATGGCGTGTACAGGTACAGCTGCCCATGCAGCCTCAACACGATACCACAGTCCATCAAGGGCAGTGACTGGCGTATTGTGACGAGCCAGTTACGCGGCCACCATTGACCAGAAGTTTTCAATTGGTGAGAGATCTGGAGAATGTGCTGGCCAGGGCAGCAGTCGAACGTTTCCTGTATCCAGAAAGGATCGTAGAGGACCTGCAAAATGCGGTAGTGCATTATACTGCTGAAATATAGGGTTTTGCAGGGATCGAATGAAGGGTAGAGCCACGGGTCGTAACACATCTGAAACGCAACGTCCACTGTTCAACGTGCCGTCAATAAGAACAAGAGGTGACCGAGACGTGTAACCAATGGCACCCCATACCATCACGCCGGGTGATACGCCAGTATGCCGATGACGACTACACGCTTCCAATGTGCGTTCACCGCGATGACGCCAAACAGGGATGCGACCATCATGATGGTGTAAACAGAACCTGGATTAATCCGAAAAAAAAATGACATTTTGCCATTCGTGCACCCAGGTTCGTCGTTGAGTACACCATCGCAGGCGCTCCTGTCTGTGATGTAGCGTCTAGGGTAACTGCAGCCATGGTCTCCAAGCTGATAGTCCATGCTGCTGCAAACATCGTCGAACTGTTCGTGCAAATGATTGTTGTGTTGCAAACGTCGTCATCTGTTGACGCAGGGATCGAAACGTGGTTGCACGATCCGTAAAGCCATGCGGATGAGATGCCTGCCATCTCGACTGCTAGTGATACGAGTCCGTTGGGACCAAGCACGGCGTTCCGTATTACCCTCCTTAACCCACCTATTCCATAATTTGCTAACATTGGATCTCGACCCACGCGTGCAGCAATGTCGTGATACGATAAACTACAATCGCGATAGGCTACAATCCGACCTTTATCAAAGTCGGAAACGCGATGGTACACATTTCTCCTCCTTACACGATACATCACAACAACGTTTCACCAGGCAACGCCGATCAACTGCTATTTGTGTATGGGAAATCGGTTGGAAACTTTCGTCATGTCAGCACTTTGTAGGTGTCACCACCGGCGCCAACCGTGTGTGAATGCTCTGAAAAGCTAATCATTTGCATATCACAGCACCTTCTTCCAGTCGGTTACATTTCGCGTCTGTAGCACGTCATCTTCATGGTATAGCAATTTTAATGGCCAGTAGTGTATTACGGAGAGCTTTCACGCTAATAGCAGGCCTTGTTGCAAGCAGCCAGTCCGTGTCTATTGCTGACACGTGACGCACTGCGGGATCATTGCCTCAGGATTCTTCTGGTCACATACGTCACAATAGACATTGGTCGACCGCTGGCCTCAGTGATGCCCCAATCACATGCCAGAGATGGCTTCGTCGCATCGAAGCAGTGCTACATGTTTCCAGAATGAGATTTTCACTCTGCAGCGGAGTGTGCGCTGATATGAAACTTCCTGGCAGATTAAGTTTCAGTTTCAGTGCTACATGTGTTCCCGACAACCAACATCCTTACAAATATATCCTGTCACTAACCAACCCTGCCTCTATCCAATCATCTGTCCTACTACAGAGCAGTACACAATTCCTTGCAGACACGTTGGAGAGTTCGCGTTGATACGTTTACAAATTGTACAACTTCATTAATAATGTCATAACGTACACGTCCAAAAACTATACCATCTTTCTGTCATGCTGTTATGTCTCCATGTTGACATACGTTACTTCACTGATCCCATACAATCATCGGGCTCATACACACCTGTTTTCTGCCGGCACTTACTTCAGTATTGGCGGATGGTTGACCGTTTGGTACCACTTCCAAGCCATCCATTGCCCTCCAACACGACCAGTGGGCTGCGTTAAAGGCATAGCTAATATTCCGTCCAGCGAGTTTAAAAAATACTCACCTTAATAACGAAAACATTTCCAGATACTTTTATAATGAGAGTAAACGCTTTGAATAAACAACAAGATGTACATGTAAGTGGCTTATTGTGAACAACGAGCAGAAGACAAAATTCTTGATTCAGGTCTCTGAATGCAGAAGAGAGAGACCACAACGGTATGATGAAAATCTATTATATGTTTAGTGCTTATTGTTCATTTCCTCCTTACAGCTAGATAGATCCTGATGCTAATTCGGCAGCAAATGAACTTCTGTCTAGAACTATAACGTCACTTACTGAGTGATCCTCCAACCTGCTAAAGTATTTCCTTCATAGTGAAGAATTTCAAAACGGTAAGTATCATCTGCAATTTCTAATTAATATAAAAATACATTTCAGAGAAATCAGGTATATTCACCAGGGCAAAGAACAAATGCAGCAAATTAGTTCTCAATCATTTTATTGAAAGACCATAGGTTGACACGAAGAGCATAGGAAATGCATTAATTAACGTTAATTTGTGTTGGTGAAGCGCTCATACCGTCATCAGTATCAGATTAGAGATGTTGTGTATGTTTGGCTGCCATTTCTTGTTGACAGCTTCTTTTTTCAGCAGCTATGCGAAACCCTACTCCTTTGAACTCCTTCGACCTAGCCGGAAGATTATAAGTGTCGTCTTATATCTAATATGCCCACTCTCTGTAATTTTATTAACTGAAGAGCGACTGTTCCACAGATTATACTCTACGGGGGCGACCCTTTCCAATTCCTCCTTACGAAATAGAAATCTTTAGCACGACACTTAACCGCTCTCTTATACTTTAGGGTAATGTCTCCATGGAAACCCACACACTATTAAAACAGGAAAAAAAGATGTTGGTAGATTTCCATCTTTTTATGAGAGAGCCTCCAAGATTTTACGATTAGACTGCGGTGGCGTTCACCAAGAAATCATGTAGTATAACTTAACAGGCCAAGATTTCATGGGCTAGTTGTTCATATCTGAAACAGAGCGTGGAGTTATTCGTCCTCTACCTCGCGACACGGGGTACTTACTGGAATTAAGGAAAACTTGGAAGGGAGGACCCACCAATATAACTTTTAATAAGTTTTCATAATGGGGGGCCACAGACATAATATATTTCTTTAAACTCAGCACCGCCATTAGACTGTTGTTTTTTTACAGTGCTACATTTACACCTACTCAATCATGATTTCGCCTTGAAAGTGCCATTATCAAGTGTTTAAAGTGTTATAAATAGCCTGGGATGTCGTACTGTCGTACAGTATGCCATCCCAGGCAATTTATAACACTTTAAACACTTGGTAATTGCATTTTCAAGCCGAAATCATTATTGACTAAGTGTAAATGTTGCACTGTAAATAAACAAAGTCTAATGGCAGTACTGACTTTAAAGCAATATTACTTCCTTTTCACACAGCCTGTTTATTTGACAATATAACCATAATTTTTTTGTTTCTCTTCCAAATGAACATATTTGCAAAATTATTTTGCCCTAAAACCATAAGATGAATAAGCTTTTGCAAAAGAAATCACAACATCAAACCATATGACAATGATTACAAGACCTGCAGACCTCCCGTTATCGGGTGAAAAAACTGTGTTTTCTACCGCGATGGACACAGTCCCTTTTATCCAAGTTATTGACAAGAATAGTAATCAGAAGAAAGGGAATGAAAATTAATGATCTGTTAGTTTAGATTTAGGAAAAGTAAAGACAGCAGAGGGGCAGTTCTGACGTTGCGGTTGATAATAAAAGCAAAAGTAATAAATATTCAAGACAAATCCATAGGAGTCATCGACGAAGAAAAATGGTGCAAATTGCTGGAAATTCTGCAAAAAATAGGGGTAATCTTTAGGGAAAGCCGGGTAATACACAGTACAAAGAGGAGCAAAGACACACAGTAATGCTGGAAGGACAGGAACGAAGAGCTCGGATAAAAAACGGTGTGCGAAAGAGAAGTAGCCTTTTTTCCCCTGCTGTTCAGTCTACACATCGAAGATACAATGACGGAAGTAAAAGAAAGATTCAAGAATTGAATTGAAATTCAGTGTGAAAGGATATCAATGAAAAGGCTTGCCAATAACATTCTTATCTTCAGAGAAAGTGAAGAACAATTCGAAGATTTGTTGAATGAAATGAACAATCCGATGAATAAAAAAGGTGGATTGAGAGTAAATCTTAGAAAGTAATAAGAAGTAACAGAAATGAGAACATCGAGAAATTTAACATCAAGATTGCTGTTCAGGAAGTAGATGAAGTTAATCAGCTCTACTAACTACGCAGCAAAAGAACCCGACTGGCGAAGCAAGGACGACAGAAATATTACACTACCTCTGAGAAAAAGCTCATTTGCGGCCAAAAGAAGTCTACTAGTGTGTAACATACTAATATCAAATATAGGCTTCAATTTGAGGAGGAAATGGCTGAGTATATACCTTAGGAGCACAGCACTTTATTTTAGTGAAACATGGACTGTGAGAAACCAAGAAAAGAATAGAATCTAAGTAATTCAGATGTGGTGCTACAAAAGAATGTTGAAAATTAGGTGGACTGATAATGCGAAAGATGAGGAGATTCTCCGGAGATTTGGCGAGGAAAGGAATGTATGCAAAATGCTGACAAATGGAAGGGACAGGATGGTACGACATCAGCTAAGATATCACAGAAAAACTTGAGTGGGACCAGAACGAGCTGTAGAGGGTAAAATCTGTAGAGGAAGACAGAGATTGAAATACATCCGGCAAGAAACTGTGGATATCTATTGCAAGCGCTACTCTGGTATGAAGAGGTCGGTACAGGAAAGGAACACATGGTGGGCCGCAACAAATGATGCTGTGCTCCGTTAGTGAAACACATTTATGTGTACGGCAAGAATTTGAGTGCTGCACTGACAGAGCATCGTTGACTGAAAAGTCTCAGGAGCAGCCCGATGTCGTTATGTGGGTTAAAGAAGATGATAACGAAATTCAAAAGATAAGAGTGAGCTTGGTGTGGTGGCTCGAGGAGGAAGTCGACCTATTAAGGTGGAGCTTATAGATGAGTTTGCTGTTGCTGTAACTGATCCTGGAGCAAGTACCTGGGTAGTGCAAGTGATTTTGCAACGTCACGAGAATTGTCCATGTTTCACGGTCAATAGCTCTGCTAGTTTTGCGGTCTATATTAGCCCGGTACCCTTACAAGATCCAGACGGTGCATCGACTGAAACCTCATGATTCGCTGCAATTTTACCAATTTGCTCTTCGGTTTCTTGGCCAGATCGAGATTGAGACAAGTAGCTGGGCAATATTCTGTAGTGTGACGAGGCACATTTTACACCACAGTGTCCAGACAAAACGCAGAAACGCCGAATTTGGAGCACTGCTAAACCGCATGTTGTGCACAATGAGCCACTGCACCCGCATGTGACAGTGTGGTGTGAATTCACAAGCACCTTTATTCCCTATCAGTACTTCTTTGAAGAGAGTACAGTCAGAGGACCCTTCACGTGTATCGTGGTGTCTGCACCTTATGGAGACAGCGTGTAACCCATGCTTTCGAAGAGCGCAACTGTGATGTGGAAAACGCTGTTTTCATCCAAGGAGATTAATAATGACACCAAAATTATGCCTTTCTCTCTTGTCTGACTTTTCCTGCCCACGTCCTGTTTCTAACCCAGTACATATCAAAACATCTGTAAACGTCATTCTAGCATTCACAGTGTCAGATTTGCATCTAGTGATCAAAATGTGAAGTAATTTTTTTCAAAGTTAATCGGTTCTGCATTAACGCATTACCATATCTACCAAATTTCACTGCCAAATGATATCTGAAGCCCACACTACACCTCAGTAGACAGCTTCGTTTTAATTACAACTGCCCGATAGCATTGGCTGTCAGAGAGGAAATTCCTTATGTGAATACTGCAATTTCATACTACCCACACAGGCACATTCATTCGACTTACCTAATTGCTATTGCAGTCAAATAAAAATTGTTCAAATGGCTCTAAGCACTATGGGACTTAATATCTGAGGTCATCAGTACCCTATACTTAGAACTACTTAAAGCTAACTAACCTAACGACATCACACACATCCATGCCCGAGGCAGGATTCGAAGCTGCGACCGTAGAAGCAGCGCCGTTCCAGACTGAAGCGCCTCGATCCTCTCTGCCACTGCGGCTGACTGTTGCAGTCAACATTTAGTGATCGTTCAATGACACTTAGTGAAGAACAAATTTTTACCAAGTGCCTGGGGTTTTTCGCATCCAGATGCGAGAACGACACACTGATGTCGACTGCAATCGTTACTTTTACTATCATTTTAGCGATGAATGTATGTTCACAAACATCTGCTCCCACTGCAATATACTCATAGTGCCATCTACTTGCACCTTTAAATCTCAAGCACCTGTTTATTGTATTGAAATATACCATAATAATAAGAAAATGCTTTGTAATGAAGGGAAATATCAGGAATTTATTTGCTGTTCATAATGGATTCCAGACTTTTCCTACAGAAGTTCTTTTGATTTTTCCGAATGAAATTGAGATATCCACAGCTTCGTGCTGGCTGGGAATCGCAGTAGGAGAACAGAATTCAATAGATGTGCCTCCACACACATAGGCTACCCTATGATATAAATGACATTTTGTGCAAACTATGTGCTACATTACC
Source organism: Schistocerca gregaria (assembly GCF_023897955.1). Lineage (NCBI taxonomy): Eukaryota > Metazoa > Arthropoda > Insecta > Orthoptera > Acrididae > Schistocerca > Schistocerca gregaria. The sequence goes on from NC_064924.1 coordinate 205,418,597, forward strand.
GAGCGACTGGCCGACATCAAACAGTCCACCAGAGTTACGGGGCTGGCATCACTGCAGTGTTTCATATGGTACGCTCCCATTAGTAAGGAACTTAAGGCCTCATTCTATAAACAGTTTCCCTCTGTCATAACTACTTGCTGAAAGTTTCCGGAACATGAATATTAAATGAGGAAGAAAATGTAAATTTGGCAATAGTTACCTGCAGGAGCGCCATTGTAAAGTAGCCACCGTTCTCATCACACTGTACCCAGACATCTTGTGCTTCTTAATCATCTGCAAGTGAAATTTCGTTTGGACTTTGGTGATAAAGTCTTGGTAGTATGGGACGCGAGCAAAGCTGCAATTGAGAGGCAAGCAGCGGATGGCTGTTCCCACAGGTTGTCCTGCGCACGAGTGACCTGGTGCAAACTGCAGCAGATGTTATGGCGTTAAAACACTGAAGAGTGACGGTCTGTGGTTCTTGTGGGAAGATGTACTGGGAAAAAATAGCTCCAGAGCTAGAATGAAAATTTTAATTATAAATATTAAATAAAATACGGGAAGGCTGCAAGTATTTTCTTTAAAAAGTTCCTGTAGTATATTTTTTAATTACCTGAGAAGTAAGCCCTTTCTGAGAAGCTAACGGCATACTGTCGAGTTAGGAGCAGCCGAAGGAGGCACGAAGGCTGTCGAAAATGTAACACTTGTTGAGGGTGGGGAAGATAAAAGTTGCTCAGCTGAGTGGATATGATTAGACGTGAGATTATATGCATATTACCATACACTGCGTTGCGCACACCATGCGTACGCCCTCTACGTGATCCAAACCAAATCAGAGCTTAGGGTGAGTTGTGTCACTGTGAGTGGAGCAGTACAAAGTGGACGATGGTACTCACAATGGAGCAGCGTGTGTTCATTGCGAAAAGTTACGTGGCAACGAAGTCATGGAAACGGTGGAATCGTGTCAAGGTGACAGCAGAAACTTGCACGCAACGCTTATTCTCAAGATGGCGTCAAATGGGTTTTGTTTTGAATAAGTCAAAAAACATCCCGAAACGTGCCTGCACACCAGAAAATGCTTGAGTGTCCTAGCAAATCAACCCAACACAAGTCACAAGTGATCGGAATATCATGTCGATCAAGAAGACGAATGCTCCACCTGGACCTGCACAAGTGTCCATACCCAACACCTGTTGTTCATGGAGAAAAAATAGATGTTCCTCAGCGCCTACAGTTTTTTAAATCGCTGTCCATTGAGATAACAATAAATGGCTTGGACATGGATTGGTTCTTTGTGTCTGATGAAGCTTGGTTTCATCTGAGTGGTTAAGTCAACTCACAGAATCACCGGTTGTGGGCAATGGAGAATCCGCATCAATTCGACAAAAAAGCGTTGACTCATCAGAAGATTAAGGTTCGGTGTGCAGTGTCTGCAAGTCTAATCATTGGTCCCATCTTCCTTCATCAGACGCTGACTTCGGCGTGTTACATTGTCAACATTGTGAAACTATTTGTGGCAGCATTAACAGAGGAGGAAAAGACCTATAGTTACTTCCAACAGGGCAGAGCAAATGCGCATACAGTCGGCAGAACGTTGGAGCAAATTTACCCAGTCTTTGCTAGCAAAGGCCACTCTGGTCGTGGCCCTAGCTGGCCACCCAGGTCACCTGATCCATCAGCGTCCGATTACTTTGTGTTTCGAGCCCTCAAGTCTAAGGTATACCGCAACAAAACTCGTCATTTTCAAGAGCTGCAGCAGAATATTTCGGCTGACACTGCAGCAATTCGAGCAGTTGAGCTTCGATCCTCCTTCAACTATTTGCTGACTAGGGCTCAAAAGAGCGAAAGGATGATATGTGCGCACTTTCAGCTACTATTATAGTCATGTTAGAACTGTATTTCCTTTCCTCTGCTGGAATTATGATCCATGGGCCACTTTTATTTGACCCACCCTGTATTTAGCGCACTAGGAAGTAAGTCGCGGAATATGCTTACTTCACGTTGTTCAAGTGCCGCTTATGATGAACTTGTCATTGCAACAAGTTTACTGATGTGGTCATTTTCCGAAGCAGGCACATAAATATTCATAATTGTTCGCTAGTTTGACATCCACAACTGTTACAAGTAATAATAGTGATTTAAACATCCGCTGCAGTTAACACTTATCTATTAACTGAAATTTTTACAATGACTTCAGTCTATAAATAACTGTACAGCAAATGTTTTATGCATGGAAGTTTAAATATTCCTTTTCTAAATTCAAACTCCTTCTTCTTGCTGCTTCCGGAATATTAACTCCAATAAAAGGTTTTTTCCTTAAAAATGCGAAGCGCGCTAAGTGCATAAATACATACTAGACTACAGCAATAACAAGAGTCTCTATTAGAAAAACGAATACCATTATTGCACCTAGATTTTGGGTGGCGGTATATTGGTCGGAACTTGAGATCAGAAGACACATTACGAATGATTCTGTTGTAATATACGCAGCACAAGAGAAAGTAATGGTGCTACTGCACTTTCTCAGTTGGTTATTGAATAATAATAACAATAAAATAATAAAATAATAATAATAATAATAACAGTTATTTTAAAATTCAGTTTTATTATTTTGATCATATGGCCATTTCTGTAAACTATTACGGTCCACGAGGCTCGATCCCATTCGGAAAAGAGGGCAAAACAATCAGTCCCAAATAATGTTTATTGCATATCCAGATTTTGGTCACGTCATCGTAATCTTTAGTGTTAAAGGACATATAAGAAACTAGTCACAATAAGGTACCATGCATTACTAAATGTAGAGTTGTATAAGATTTATGTGCCATAAAATACGTACCAAATGTGAGTTAAAACATCTAAACAAAATAATATGCACACAGTCCCGACTGGACTACTCATTTCTAAAATTGAGTTCACACTGAGATTGCTGTTTACAGTTATGTCAAAAGACTGTTTTTATATGGCATTTACCTTTGATTCATCACTCAAAATAATTCAATACTGTAGAAGCTTTATCTGGTTTTATATTGTTGTGAACTGAATAACGTTAAGATGTGTACGTTTCATGTGGTAGATGCGTCGGAATTTTGCTGACTTTTAAGTGCAAGTATTCAGTGTCAGGACTTTTCATTCAGCCTCGAGAGCACTCGAAAATAAAGCATGAATTAGATCACGACAGACTCGAGGAAAATTATGACTATTAATATCGAAGTTCAAGGAATTTAAAATATTTTTAGATACACAAGGTTGTTATTGGGATTTTTGTACTCCACATTATCGCAATGAAAAAAAGTGACAGAAACAGTGTCAATCTAAAGCTTACAGCTGTTTCTGAACAAACAAAAACAAGTTTGAAGCTACTGGTTCCACATGCATACCAGCTGATAATGAAGTGCAATCAAGGAAACCTTTTATTAATATAAGGCTCAAAAAACTTAAATTAATTTCAACTAGAAATTTGTTGTAATGCACCAGGCAAAGAACTAGTCGCCCAGGAAGACATGTCACTAATTGCACCACCTCTAGCATTGATAATGGTCTCTATTTTGTGAGAAAGTTAGTTCAAGCTGAAGCCGCATCTAGATAGATAGAGGCCATAGAGCTACCAAAGCAGCGGAATATTGCTTGGTACGTTTTAGCCACTGTTCCAAATCTGCCTAAATATTTTCTGTTGGAATAAGATTGGTTAATACAATTAGTCAGCAGAGGCAACACAGGGTGTCTGAGTGTTTGTCAAAGCAGGAACATATGCTTTCAGCAGTGTGAAGATGGCTGTCGACATCTTGGAATATTTCACTTCAGTATCAAGTAGAAGGAAGACCTAACCACCTTCAAAGAGTCTGTTAAAATCAGGTTCATGGTCGCAGGAAGATAGTCAGTTCCTAAACCAAGGTATGAAGATCGTGCCATAATCTTCAAACACCAAAACCCATAGTGAGGCACTAAACATGCAAGATGAAACGAATCACTGGGCTCCAATGCACTTGGCACATTGAATCTCAAATGAAAGGGGGAAAAATCATGACTCTTTTTTGGCACAGTGAACTCATGCTCATACATGGACTGTTATTTTGGAGGGATCTTTCAGTTCTATGACAGAAACTTGGGTTTGGAAAGGGAGACTGGAATGTTTTTATTTGTAGAAGAATATTACCCATCGTCCCCAAATAAGTTTTCTGTGTGTGTGTGTGTGTGTGTGTGTGTGTGTGTGTGTGTGTGTGTGTGTGGCCTGGTGTCTATCCATTATGATCTTCCTCCGACCACTTTTATTAGGCCATCTTGTACCACATCTTGTAGGCCATGTTAGAAAGTTATCATTAAGAGATCATCAGCTAACCTTCTGTTACAGTGTGGCCATGGGTCCACCCAGACAGGATGACTCATATATTCACATCGACCAGTCTTACTGTCGTGATTCTGTTATACGACCTACTGATACACTCACTCACACACACACACTCACACACACACACACACACACACACACACACACACACACACACACACACACACAAACACATGCTCAGCACTTAGGTGTTATGATGTACGTCAGCTGTGGAGGTCACATGATCACCTGACATCAGTTCTACACCATTCATGGCCTTCTTGGCGACTGCTGTCGGTAGACATAATTTGTAGATTAAAGCACACTTTATTCAAAGAAAAAACTGCATAAATCACAGAATCCAATCAGAATTACGTCATTAATGTTATTTTTCCTAAAGAAAAACTAACCTTCAGCCTACAAATTATTTCTACTATTGTACTTTCTTTGAAATAATTCACTACACTCTAATGATATTAAAAAATAAACAAACAGAGAACATAATTTTTTGAATTTTATTCATACTTTTTTATATATTTTTGTTTGTCAGTAGTAGTGCGTATACTGGGTACACCTGAGAGCAAAAAAAAAAAAAAATTGCTCCAGCACAGCAGTGAGTAACTGTAATAACATTAGAAATATTAATTAAACTAAAAATTCCAATTCATGAAATTCATTAGTAATGGTTTTCATTTTCTTCAATTCACTGTACCTTAATTTAGTTAATGCTCATCTTCAAAAATTTAAAATCTCAGTAAGCTATAAATTTCAAATATCTACCTGGTAAAATAATCATAAACTCATTATTATGATCCATACAAACTTTATCTCCATATCTAGTACTAAAATATTCACATTCAGTAAGCATATACAAAACATTAACTTCTAGCTCACTATGTTTTGTAAACAAATTACCATTGCTTGCATTACAGAGCTTCTTGAATAGGGGTATGATTCACTCGCATACAGAAAAACTTTTTATTCATAAAATTAAATTCAGAGTTTTTCTACTTCCTTATTTTTATCTTCAATGTTATTTGTTTTTGTATAAATTTTCAACTCATAAATCAACAATGAAAAACCTGTAAGGGTTAATACAAATAAAGAGATAGCAGAAATTAGATGTAATAAACTTGACTTATATTAATCACTTTTTAAAGATTACGAAGAAGAAGAGAGTCCAGATTTTAAACTCAATAGTAATGAAGAAGGTGGTGGTGGCAGTGCATAGTGTCTGCATGGCAATGTATCTGTGTTATTTTACAAAAGATATCTTTGATCATCATGAGAACTCAACCCCTTTTTACTTATCTTAAATCAATAAATTTAATGTTTAATGTTTAGTATTATATTCATAGTTGTGTATTGTTCATAATGAGTAAACAAACAACCTTCACAATTTTCTCAGCTTATTATAGTTTTAACAACACATTTTATTTCTGCTTCTGATCTTTTCTCCTCCTGGTCACCAACTTGATAAGCTCTTACACTCCAACCACAAAATCGTTCCTTTATTTTTCCCTTATATTCATCTTTCATTTTCTTAAAACTTTATTGTTTATTAGTGGAATATTGTATGTGTTTTCTGTTGGATAGTCGATAGTTACAATTTATCGATAATTGATTTCCTTCATAGCAATCTCCAGTCTGTATGATGTAGTCATTAGTGTCTGCACCTCCATAGCAAAGCTGAATAATTTCAAAACGTTTTGGTTCCATATCCCTATAGTGAAAATGAATCATCAGTTCATTAGGTAAATCAAATATACTCATACCAATGTAAGTGGGTATGTGAGAATTAATTTTAGTTTTATTTATGCAGACTGCTGCAATATGTTCATCAAATCTTGTTCTTCCTTTGAAGTTAGGCTTTCCCATTAGTGTGTAAAATTGTTTTCCATCTGCCATTAATTTTATACCCACTATCTTTCTAACATTTTCCATCTTTTTGAAATGCTGAATAATTCATCAACTTGTAGAAATTTTTTCACAAGATAAAATAAAAATGGCTCTGAGCACTACGGGCTTAGCTTCTGAGGTCATCAGTCCCCTAGAACTTAGAACTACTTAAACCTAACTAACCTAAGGACATTACACACATCCATGCCTGAGGCAGGATTTGAACCTGCGATTGTAGTGGTCATGCGGTTCCAGACTGTAGAGCCTAGAACCGCTCGGCCACCCTGGCTGGCTCTCACAAGATCATTCTTTGCATTCAGATCAGTACTCAAATCAACGTATTTTTCCATATTGTTTAAAGTTAAAAATGTTATTTATTTTTGTTATCTTCATTCCTAGAGACAGATAGCGTTCAATCCTGTGTAATCAACAATGTGCATTCTTTAGTTGTAAGCACAATCACATTTTTGGGAGCTAATAATAAATTTTTTGTAACTGATGCTGTTCTCTAACATATTCTAGATCTACCTGAAATATGTATCTAGTCCCAAAAGAGCCTGCCACATGACTTATATTTTTAAAATCAATAGAATCTCGATCGCCCCATTCAGATACCACACATGATAAACAGTGAATTATAGCATAACCATACAGATTGTTTGTATGCATATATGCCAAATATTTTCGTATCTTGTTGAAATCGTTGTTTTCATATATTTATAATTTTCTTCATATATCTTTTGCAGATCTGCAATATGCCACCTCTTATTATTTTTCTTCCATTGTAATCACATCAGAATGTGCGTGGAAGGTGGTGGACAGTGTATTCGCATTATCTGACCTTCCTGATTTAGGTTTTCATTGATTTCCCTAAATCGCTTTAGTCAAATGCCAGGATGGTTCCTTTGAAAGGGGATGGCCACTTCCTTACCCATCTTTCCCTAATCTTATGGGACTGATGAACTCAGTGTTAGTCCCCTTCCCCCAAATCAACCAATGAACCAACCAGTCATATCGTAATTATGCAATAATTCAAATGGATTTCAAGTCATTTTTAACATTCCATCCCAAGGGAAACCAGGTGCAGTAAAGTACCAAGCTGGAACGAAAAAAAGTTTTCCTACAATTTTCAAAAGCACCACCCAACTACAGAACTTCACTTATAAGATACACATTTCAATATTCACCAGGATTTTTATGGTAAATTTTTTCCAAAATTATTTCTCTTGGTTATAATCTTCATCGCGTATTTCACAATCACTCATTGTGTTGTAATATTCTTGTATGTTTCTTTAATTTCTTCTCCAGGTATCTATATAATCATAGAGACAGACAACTTTCTTGATTACCCAATCGACCAGATTATCTAGAAGGAAACTTCTCTTGGATGGTAGTTTGATTCTATTTCAGATTTTATGAAAGTGTGTCAAGACTTGAAGCCATGAATCTAAATGTATGTGTACGTTGTTACTTGAAAATCCTTGACGGAAGCAAACAATAGGCTAACCATGTCATCTTGCTTGTTAGTATCAGGGAGATGCCTAAAATCAGAGATATGGCTACCCCAATTAAAAAGTTGAGCCTGTACTCTCGCTTTCAGCTTGCGACTATCCTGATCCATTTTAAGAAATTGAATATTACGACTAAGCTCACTGAGAACACTAGAATAAGTAGAAAGTACTGCACCTACCTCGCCAATCAGGTCGAAACAAATATGAAGGGACTGCCGCAGAAACGCCGCCATATATTGGTTGCCGCAGTAACATAACCTCATATTCAAATTGGTTGCTTTCTAAATAGACCAGACCGGTGCAACTTTTGGGATCCATCTCCCGCGGTATCCCGCTACAAATCCACAACAAACAATAGACAACAATATTAACCAGTAACACAATTCAGTAATGAAGCCATGAGTGATATCAACATGGAAAACACAAAGTCTCCCCCCTCTTTCACACAATGAAACAACCACGCTCTGCAGCTACTACTGCACTGTCCTGCATCGAAGGCGGCATGAGTTCAAGGAAGGGCCGAGCACATGTTCAACATCACTTGTGGTTGACAACCTCTAGTTTTATTTCGTGAAAACGTTTAAAATGTTCCTGTACAATGGAGTGAAGCGAAAAGATTGTTAACAACAACCAATAATCAATGAGCGATAGAATGGTTAAAAATTTGCTTTACAATTTACCTCTGTTTTAGAAAAACAATTACAGCAAGATCAGCATCAATAATCACAGAGCGCCAGAAGGCTTAGAGTTTGCTCTAAAATGCTCTCTTAAAAAAAAGATTCGTAACAAGATAAAACTCAATAATCACAAAGCTCCAGAAGGCTTACAAATTGCCTTGAAATTATTAAATAATACAATAACGTCAACATCAATAAAGAACACCAGAATGCTAAGACATATCCCTTTAAGAAAATTAAAAAGAAATACTTTAACAGATATAGATCAAGATACATTACAATTCTTCCAAAAACATTTAGGAGAGTAAATACCCCGCTTCAAAACAACTAAGCCACAGTGATGGCTACCGGAATACAACAGTAGTCCGATGGCTTGAAACCTAACTATCAGCGCATTTTTGAGACTTGATTCCAGCAGGGGAAAGCAGGCAAGGGCACATATTATGAGGGGCGGAAAATGAAGATCCCAGTGTTAGAGCGACGAACGTAAGCAATCGACGACCCGCAAACATGACTCGGCATGGAATAGCGGGGTCCTAGTACAGGTATCCGCCCAGAAGCGCGCCCCCTTCTTCTCCCGTCGTCAAATCACTCGGTGGGTGATACACGTCTGAGCACTTTGTCGGCCGATTGGACAACCAGGAGCTGGCATACAAAATGGCTAACTAGCCCAGCCTGCAAAACTAACAACGAGATATTAATATTAGATCAACCTGGACAGTAACCACGTAGAATGCAACATAGTTCACCACTTGAATCTACTGCAAATTTGTTCCCTTTTAAAGACTAACTCTTAAATAAAATTGTAGCTCTTAATCCCACGTGATAATCAAAGATAACTGCAATAAAACTATTATGTCCACAGAATTCTGAAAATGTATTTATAAACTGACAAACATTTAAACAGGAGGGTAATAATTAAACACAAGGTTAATCTAAGGTAATTGCAACAAGTTGCCTCCGCAAATAGAGCACCCGAGAACGTTAAGACTGACTGATCTTTCAAAAATTTCACTAGATTCAAATACTGCACCTTCCCAACATCAACAGTTCATAGTGTCCACTACTTGACAGCCGTCCCCTTGTGTGACTAGGAATAATGGACACACCATCGGATGACCAGTGTAAGTTTAGAACACAATTTAAAACATGAATTTTACGTCTCGGCCCAATAGCTGCCGTGTCCAGCTCTGTAGGAGTCATATTACTTGGACCACTTCACAGATCCACGCAAACCATACCACAAGCAACTAAAACATTACTTAAACCAGACACAGTACAGCAACAGGGACGAACTGCAAGTAATGAGGGTATACAGAACTCAGAAGTGGCCAAAAGACTCAATACACTTTTTCCGCTAAGACGAATGTCCGACCAGCCAACGATTATTCCCCATCACATCACAGTCGAGGGAAAAGGTTGCATCTGACAACTTGTTACCAATAGGTCACTTCGCACGGCAACACAGTGGGTGGCGACGACACCACTGTTCAATAAAACACCAATAGCCATCAGCGTCTCGTTGAACGTAGTCTTGGTCGCTTCCCGCAATCGGCCAAACGTCGCCGCTACCGCTTCAACTCGGAGCCCCAACTTCCACCCAGCGCTCTCCAAACGAGATACGAGATTCGCGCGGGTCGAAAATTCGGGTCACAGGCTGCGGTGCATTGCCAACGCCACTGGACGACCAGAGGAGATAACAAATAGGGGACGTCGACCGGAACAGAAATCGATACGAGTCGACACGGCTCGGTGGTGTTCTGTCACAGCTCCTCAGTCTATAAGCTCTCTCTGAAGATGGGGAAGGATATAATGCCAAAATACTGGAAGAAGAAACAGAATTTATTTGCGTTGAGATCCTGTAGGATCACGCAAAGAATTCTACCTCATTTGAGCGTAATTTCTGATCTACGATTCTCACGTTTTTTCTCCATGTAGTCTCTTCACTCCACATTGTCACTGGTTTCTTTGGAACATCACTTTCTGATATCCCATTCCACTTGTGTATCTTGTCCCTTTATACATTTCTGTCTTCAGTTTCTGTTGGATCCATTTTTGCTACTTATAGGTCCAGTTTGACTTGTGTGATCTGTGGTATTGTTAATTTGATCTCTCGTCTTTATGTTGGAATTCTCCTGTTGAGTCGTTTCGGTGATAGCCTGATGATGTGCCTATGGAAGTTCAACCTTCAAATGGTTCACATAGCTCTAAGCACTATGGGACTTAATATCTGAGGTCATCAGTCCTCTAAACTTAGACCTATTAAAACCTAACTGACCTAATGACATCGCACACATCCATGCCCCGAGGCAGGATTCGAATTTGCAGCCGCCTGGTTCCGCTCCACCACAGCGGCCAGCGTTCAACCTTCATTTTCTGACATCTGTTGCTACGTTTGATAGTTTTGCTAGAGTATAATCTGTATCCGTCTTCTGTGAGCCTTGGGTTGAGAATTTTCCTCACCATTTTCCTTTCTTCCATCTCACTTTTCGTATGGTGTGTTAGCGTCTCACATGTATACAGTATTTTAGGTTTGATTACAGTGTTGTAATGTCTGACTTTTGTGTGAATTGACACGCACTTTTATTATGTACGGGCTGTGCCTTGCCGAATGTTCCCTTCGTTTTTGTAGTCCAGTCTTCTGTGTGATCTTTTCTCCTCCTGTAGGAGCAAGGATTTCATCTAGATAGTTGTGCAACTCTGTTTATTTTACCGTATTTTGTGTCTAAAAAAATGAGCGTATGGCATCGTTGGCCGGGAGGCCCCATCTGGGGAGTTTGGGCCGCCAAGTGCCAGTCTTATTTCAGTCGACGCCACATTAGGCGACTTGCGCGGCCAAAGTTAGGATGATATGGTGACGCGGACAGCACAACACCCGCTCCGCGTGCGGAGAAAATCTCCAACCCGACCGCGAATTGAATCCCGGCCCGCTTGCATGGGAGGCGAGCACGATACCACCCAGCTAAGCAGATGCACATTTTGTGTCTAATTCTGTTATGTTTAATTTTCAGCAGAAAAATTGAGACTTATCGAAAGAAATTTGCAGCCCATCTTTTTCCGCGCTTCCTTTTAGTAGCTCTGTTTTTTGGGTTGCAATTGCTTCGTCGTCTGCTAGTATGGCCAGGCCGTCTGCCAAAGCTAGGTTTGATATTTCCATTTTGTCCCGGCATCTTGCAGCCCATCTTTTTCCGCGCTTCCTTTTAGTAGCTCTGTTTTTTGGGTTGCAATTGCTTCGTCGTCTGCTAGTATGGCCAGGCCGTCTGCCAAAGCTAGGTTTGATATTTCCATTTTGTCCCGGCATCTCCCTAGGCGTGTGCTGGTTTCCTGTGTTCTAAGGTTTTCGGTTCTTTTCCCATATCCTCACTACTTTGCCCAGGACTCGGCTGAATAATAGTGGGAATGATCCGTCGCCTTGGCACACTTCAGTTTTGGTCATGAAGGGATTAGAGATTTCACCCATGAATTTAACTTTCGATGTTGTGTCAGCTAATGTCTGTTTGATGAATCGTAGTTTGGGTAGAATCCCTCTTCTTCCAAGACTCTGAACAACGATTATCGATCAACAGAATCATACGCTTTCTTGAAATTTATAAAGGTGCGGATGATATGCGCATTTCTGATGACGTTGTATTTTAGAATTGTTAATAGACTGAGGATTTGTTTTGTGTTTGAATGACCAGGGCGAAAGCCTGCCTGGTATTCAACAATTTTGTATTCTGTTCTTTTGGTCTCTGGAGCAAGCACGGTGAGGAAATTTTGTAGATGACGTGTAGCAGGGAGGTTCCTCCACAGTTGTTCACATTTGACCTCTCCGTTCTTGTACAGTGGGTGGATGTATGTGCACATTTCCAGTCATCACGATGTTTTCTGCTTGCCAGATGGCAGAGATTATTTGCTTAAACTCTTGTAGTGACTTAGCTCCAAGATTCGTTGGTAATTCTACACTGATGCTACCTTCACCAGATGACCTGTTATGTTTTAGTCTATGTATATGTTCGTTGATCTCTTCATGTGTTGGTGGGAGTGATTATGGTTGGGTGGAGGTACAGTTCTGTACTGCAAACATTGTTACAGGTTCAGAGCGGTTAAGGAGATCGGAGAAATAACATGCCAGCTCTTCACAACTCTCTTGGTTAGTTAGTGCTAGCTTTCCATCTGGTTTCTTGAAGCACAAATTTTGAGGTGTGTTCCCGCAGATCTTACTTGAGAAGGTCCTGTAGAATTCTCTCGTGTTGTGGTTGCGGGAATTTATCTGTATAGCATCCAGTGGCACCTTCATGTACTTTCACTTCTTTTGCCTAGTAAGTTTTGCAGTCTGGTTTCATAATTGTTGGAAGCAACATAGGCTTTACGGGATTTTTTTACTACTGTAGTCCCGAAAATCTTGTTTGCGTATTTCTAGTGGCACCATGAGTGTTTGCTGAACTTTTTCCATGCTATTAGTTCTTTTGCTTCTTGTATGATTCTTCTATGGAACTATTCCCATGTGTTTGATGGTTATAAATATTATCTCGTAAATTTGCGGAAAGTCCACATTGCGATCTATCGTCAGAGTGATAATAAGAATCTGGTACATTTAGTCAGATGTACCACAACACATAACACATTGGTGTTTTAATACATGAAACGGAAATGAGCGGTACTCTGAATCCACACAGCTCCATCACGAGCAGAGTATTCCAACAGATACCACATGGTGAAGTTTTCCTATGTCTGTTTGCACCTGTTTAGCGGAAATTAGTTCTGCGCAGCGAGGCACTGACTGAGTGCAGCTGAAAAGCACACCGCACGCGGGCCAGTGTTTGCGTTTATGTCAGCACTTGCGGACAAACGCCGCGGTCTGGCCGAGCGAGAATAATGTTTGGCTTTATAACAGAGCGGTACCTGTTGCCGCGTGACACAATGCAAAGCACGCGTGCCAGCGCACCGGCCCACAGCCGACACTGGGGAGGCCGGTAGTGGTGGAGCGGGAGAACGGAGTCGCTGAAGCTGTGCTCGGTTAACTCGTTACAAATCATCTGCAACTTTCTGCTTTTAGTTGTGGTGTATTAAAATCGTTTGCGAAGAAGTTATTCACATGTTGATCTCCAAATACATTTTCAGTTTTTATTAGTTATACGATGAAGTCAGTTTTGAGACTGCATTAAAATCATACACTGCCTGACAATTTTGAAGATGTGGCGTCACTAGATGACGTAGCTCATCGCAGTGGCAGCGGTGCGTCCTATGGGTCTGCCGCACATGGTCCGAAAATGAATCGTCATGTGTCTATGGCCTGCCGCATGGTAGACCGGACTTCTGGTAAAAGTAATATGACACCACTTCGGCAACTGGCGCGTCTGTGGGGATGAGATGATGATGAGACAACACGACACCTAGTCCCTGAGCGGAGAAAATCTCCGACCCCACCGGGAATCGAACCCGGGCTCCTTTGCATGGCATTCCGCCTCACGACCACATTTTCCTTTTTTTTAAATCTCATTTTGCTCGTTATTGTTCGTTGCGTTTGTTCGGAGCGGACGTTCCATGACACCCATTCAAGTTCGTCGATGATCCATTTACTCAGTTTTTTTTTTGTTAGAGAGGGTGACTCATCCTGTGACCGAACACGCTGAGGTACCGTGCCGGCCGAGAGCTTTTAGGCGCTACGTCCTCGACCCGCGCGAAAGCTACGGTCGCAGGTTCGAATCCTGCCTCGGGCATGGATGCGTGTGACGTTCTTAGGCTAGTTAGGTTTAAGTAGTTCTAAGTTCTAGGGGAACTCATGACCTCAGAAGTTAAGTTCCATAGTGCTCAGAGCCATTTGAACCATTTTTGAGTTACCATGCCGGCAGCACTCAGTTGCCGAGGCGGACATCGTCCGAACCCAAGTCAAGTACTATCATCACTGTGGCTGTAGGCCCACGTGCGCGACTTAAGAGCCTAGGGATCAGGATCCATGTCTTGCGTCTGGCAGGCAGTGCTTTTGGGCATTGCGGTAGGCAGTCGTGTTTTTATATTGGGATAAGATTTGCTGTTTTAATTTCCGGTCTCACTGTTGCAATGTGCTACATAAACCAAACATTTGGCGTCACAAGTAAGTGAGTATTTGCTTCCCAATTGCCTCGTAACCAGAAAATGACGTACGCATTCTTCACTAAATAAAGCCTGTGGAAAAAAGAAAGAAAAGGAAGAAACACATAACATTTTCAAGAGGCAATCGAAATCTGCACCGTTTGGTCGAACGCAACTATTGCATCGCTCAGCCATCCATTCACGCCCAAGCTGCGTCGCGGTAAGTTATCTGGTGACGCGGACGTTCAACATTTCCCATTGATTTTTGGAGTATATCCGAAACATTCGTGACCTTATGTGTGTCGTATTAAAATAAGTAGTCACAGTGTCATGTACGCCGCTTCGGGGGATTTGTAAACGTTAATAAGAATCACCATATATATGTATCGAATGCATTACTTGCTAGGCTTTGTACTGCTTACGCTATTCAACTGTTTATTGGTGTAAAATACTTTATGAATAGTAGTTATTATGAGTGTAAAGCAGAAACGCTGTGACGTTCATCTACGCCCTGCCTGGGCAGTACGCTGCTACATAGAGCCTAAGAGCTGTATTATTTAGTTATGTTGCTACTTAAACCTATGCACTGGTTGAGGAGATCCACTTCTTCTCAGTACTGTCGTAGTTGGATTATACTATTCCACTGTAGCGTTAGTATGAAACTTATCCGACAGAGATACCAAAAATGTGCATTTTTGGACATTAATTGCTAAAGTGAGTTTAAGTGATTGTACTTCTTCATCATGAACCTTAGTAGTCTTCATAATGCGTATTCAAGGAAGAGCGACGTTTTATAAATGAAAACTAGAAAGGATCTCCCATCTTAAACACGTCTGATCCATTAAATATACATATTATATTTGTTAATGCACAGAAAAGTTATACTCGCACCCTTACGAAAAATTTTGTCTCAGTGCAACCTGTGTACGTCATACTCTATGTACTAGTAATTCCATTGTACGATTGTTTCATGTAACCTAGCAATGCTGTTCGCTTTGAGGTAACCTTAAGAGATGCAGAAGACCAGATGACTGGGCGGATACCCTCGACCCACTGCCACTCTCCGCCGCCTTCTGCTACGATCATGAGCTTTTCTGATCATTTTGATGAGTCCTACCTCAACTGACGTCGCTGCCAGAACAGAATCCTGGGGTCATCATGCCATCAGGGTTGGTCATCATTTACGAGGGTAATTCCAAAAATAAGGTCTCCTATTTTTTTGAAAGTGCAGAACTCTGTGTGGCAGTTGGTCACACTGTTACGAAGAGCACTTCACTCGCTGTGTGTAAACATGGACACGCCACGCTGAGGGGTCTCAGTCTTGGCTTGGCAGCCGTTGAGAAAGGCGCTCCAGTTGCATGTTACCCCCAAAAGCGAATTGCGGGCACATATTCGGTTTTTGAACGCAAAGGGCACTGCGCCGACTGAAATCCGTCCACAGTTGACGAAAGTGTGGAGTGATTAGTGCATGGGTGTCAAAAATGTTCGTAAGTGGTGTAAAGAGTTTGAAGCTGGTCGGACCGAATATCACGACGAACAAAGGAGTGAGAGAAAGTGAGTTTCTGAGGAGACAGAGTTGAAGGGAGAGCAAAGCATGCGTGAAGAACGGTGGATCACCCTGGATGATCTCTGCACGTTGGTTCCTGAGGTTTCCCGAAGCACCACTCACAGAGTTTTAACGGAAACATTGAACTACCGGGAGGTGTGCGCAAGATGGGTGCAACGCATGCTGACTGAGGAACACATGCGGCAACGAGCTCATTTCTTCACCTCCTTGCGGCCAAACAGCACCAATTTCTGGACTCAATTGTCACGGGTGATGACACCTGGGCATACCCCTCAGACCAATCACGCCAGTTCATATCCTTCTGAACAGCATGGCGGCGAGTTGGTATGATATGGGCATAGAAAATTTCTCACAGCGGCTACAAAAATGCATCGACAGAAATGTTCATTACGTGGAAAAACAGCTAAATGTTCAAACTGTAAACTGATGTAAACCATTGTAGAAATAAACAGATTTATGTACTTACAAAAAAAATAAGAGACCTTACTTTTCTGATTACCCTCGTACTAGACCGTCAACCATTTTAATAATATAGCCTATACTAAGCTTTCTTATTGTATGTGTTTAGTAGGTGGTACAGACAAGGCAACGAAAATAATGTAACAATTACATCTCTAAACCACAACTCATTTCAAAGCTAAGATTCTAAAACCATTTTTAAACACACTATTTAGTTAGATTTTTCACAGTGAAAACACTTACGATATGTATTTCCTGTCAACTACGCCCGCACTAGGGGAGGGAGGGGGGGGGGGGAATTGTGTATTAAAATCGTCCTGAGCATAGTCAAGATTTCAGCTGCTCACACAAATAAGGAAGTACGTGACACCAGATTCTTTATCCAAAAAAAAAAAAAAAAAGCTATACATTATCTAATAATTATCTGATCGATTAAGAGTCTTCACAAGGAAACCATATTATCTAAACAACTTATCATCTTTATTCACGATCACGAGCTCGCGTGAAGAATACAGTTTCCCACCTAATGTAAAAGCCACCCTGTAACTACTACCATGTACCAACATTGTTTCAAAACAGCCCCATGACTAGTGTAATCGAATGGCTTACCTAGTATTCCTAGCAAGAGTGTCACATCCTCTCAAGGGGTCGTTGTAAGAAGTTAAACCAAGTCTGAAATGTTTCACGTATGTTGGTCACTTGCAGTATCTTCGACTGTAAATGGAAAAAAAAAATTGAGGCTCCTGAATTTTGTGTTCCTCTTTCCGCCTCTCTGAATCTTTTAATCACGTTGCAAAATGATTGGTTTGGTGACATGTAGATCTGGACTTCATCTACTGTCCATTACATGCAGATTTGCACTCTATGAAAAATCGGATCTGGCAGTCTACATTTCTCCTTTTGAAATCTGATCAATGTTTTTTTGTATAACGCAAATGATCCTGTCTCGTCATACTTCATATCATCTCGATTCGCTGGCACCAATCTTTGCTCCTCCCCAAAAACGACTTTGAACCTGACTGCTGCGAAAAAAGGTAACGGGATAAACTTACTTGGCCAGCAGTAGTAAGATTTTAGAAAACCGTATGTATTATACTACGCCCTCCCTTGTTCTGCTCCTGCTGGGATGACTGTGATGTAACCCATTTCTGAAAAATTTGTTCTTGCAAAACTGCAGTATTAGCATTTCCGGTCAACTATTTGTTCTCTCTCTTTTTATTATATGGGATACATGACAATCGGCATCGAAGTACCTTTCTGTTGTTCGTTTGCCTACGTTTATAATTTAATAACACTGACACAGTTCATAACAAGAACACATCGAAAAGTTCCATTCCTTAAGTTGTGAGATGTTACCCAAACTAAAAGATTGTGAAGAGAGTCCTTGATGAACGCAAAAGTCGGATACCGGGATGAACAAGAAATGTCCATCGAAGATTCGGTGAAGTCCGGAGTGCGCATGGTGGAACTGGCTTTGGAGCAAAGAGTTGCGTCGTGGTGGTTCCGAAAATGTCGTCTCGAATGTATCCGTCTACGGCCCCAATGGCCGCTCAGATTCAGGTTGTTTGTCCGTGGTACTGTCGGACACATAATGTGTATCCACAGGACGGGTGACCTGTAATTGTAAAAGTGTCATGGTGATCTCTCCATTGCCAAAAGATCTCGGAGTAGACCCCATTCCAGTCTCCAGGAGGAGCTGCAAAATGGGAGTTACCATGAGAAAAAGAATAGCTTCCTGCAAGTCATGGAGTGTAATATCAGAAGTTTGAACGTGCTAGGGAAGCTAAGAATCTGAAATGGGGACTGCTAAGGCTCAATGTAGATGTAGTGGAGGTCAGTGACGTGAAATAGAAAGTAATTAGGATTTGTGATCAGACGGGAAAAGGATAATATCAACAGCAGCAGAAAATGGCATAATGGGAGTAAGATTTCTTATGGATAAGAAGGTAAGGCAAAGAGTGTATTACTGTGAACAGTTTAGTGATGAAGTTGTTCTTGTCGGAATCTACAGCACACCAACAGTTACAACGATTGTTGACGTATATATACACTTACAACGATTGTTGACGTATATATGCCGACAATGTAAGATGATGATATTGAGACACAGAAAGTATATGAGGAAATAGGATGGATAATACTGTACGAAAAGAGACATGTAGATCTAACAGTCATGGGGAACTGGAATGCGGTTGCAGAGACAGGTGTACAAGGATAGTTTCCTTGCTACAAAGAATGAGAGAAGAGAAAGACTAATTGATTTGTGCAATAAATTTCAGCTAGTAATAGCAAATATTCTCTCCAAAAATCACAAGAGGACGAGGTATAGTCGGAAAATGCTGGGTTACATTACATCATTGGTTGCCATAGATCTCGAAATCAGATACTGCATTGTAAGGCGTACCCAGGAATGGCTACAGACGTAGATCAAAATTTAGTACTGGTGGAGAGTAAGCTGAGCTTCAAGAGATTCGTCAGAAGGAACCCATACATTGGGGTGGGTTACGGAAGTACTGAGAAATGAAGAGATGCGCTTGAAGTTACCTAAGGCTATAGATACTGCGATAAGGGTAGCTAAGTAGGTAGTCGAGCTGAAGAGGAATGAAAAGGGCGACACAGAAGCTGGAAGGAAAAACATATGTACGAGGGAGGTAACTGCGAAGAAACTATGCGTGATAGAAGAAATACGTCAGTTGATAGATGAAACAAGGAATTAGAAAAATATGCAGGGAAATTCAGGAGTACAGAAATACAAGTAGCTGAGGAATGAAGTCAATAGGAAGTATCGAAAAACTGAAGAAAAAAGACTACATGAAAAATGTGAAGAAATCGAAAAACAAATTACTGTCGATGGACTGACTCAGCGTATAGGAAAGTCAAAGCAATCTTCGGTGATATTAAAAGCAAGGGTGATAATATTAGGAGTTCAATTGGAACAACACTGATACATACAGAGGAGAAACAGGATGGTTGGAAGGAGTACATTGGAGGCCTCGATGAGGGGGAAGACTTGTCTTATGACGTGTTAGAAGAAGGAGCAGGAGTTGATATGGAAGAAATGGGGGTACAGCATTAGAATTTAAAAGAGCTGTGGAAGACTTAAAATCAAACAAGGAAGAAGGGATGGATAAAATTCCATGTGAATTTCTAATGTCATTGGCTAAAGTGGCGACTATACAAGTTGACGTGTAGAGTGTATGAGTCCTCCGTTGAACGAAGTGACTTTCGGAAAAATATCATTCACACTATTGTAAATAGTGTAAGAGCCGATGAGTGCGAGTATTGTCGCCCAATTATCTTCACAGCTCAAGCGTCCAAGTTGCTAACAAGAATAAGATACTGAAGAATGGAAAAGAAAACTGAGAATGTCTCTGATGACGATAAGTTTGGATTTATAAGAGATAAAGCACACAGAGAGGCAGTTCTGGCCCTGTAGGTTAAAATTGAAGCAGGACTAAAGAGAAATCCAGTCACTTCATAGGATTCGTCAAGTTGTGAAAGTGTTCGACAATGAAAAATGGTTCGAAATGTTCGAAATTCTGATAAAAATAGCCATAAGCTATGGGGAGAGGAGAGAAAATATAAAACATTTACAGAAGCCAAGAGGGAACCGGAGGATAGCGTACTTAGAAACACATAAATTTGGATGGTCGGTGTGTAACTCTAGAATCACATGAATGGACAAGTATTAGAAACCGCCACAAGCAGTTTCCCAGCATCTAATACAGTTTTTGTTACTGTGATGCATAAGGTTGTATTTTGCACAAAGTTCCTAGGTATTACGGGTTCTATGCATTTAAGTGCTATAAAATACAATAATGCTATTTGGGAGATATTCATACTGTTGTTGTTGTTGTCTTCAGTCCTGAGACTGGTTTGATGCAGCTCTCCATGCTACTCTATCCTGTGCAAGCTGCTTCATCTCCCAGTACCTACTGCAACCTACATCCTTTTGAATCTGCTTAGTGTACACATCTCTCGGTCTCCCTCTACGATTTTTACCCTCCACGCTGCCCTCCAACGCTAAATTTGTGATCCCTTGATGCCTCAAAACATGTCCTACCAACCGATCCCTTCTTCTAGTCAAGTTGTGCCACAAACTTCTCTTCTCCCCAATCCTATTCCATACCTCCTCATTAGTTACGTGATCTATCCACCTTATCTTCAGTATTCTTCTGTAGCACCACATTTCGAAAGCTTCTATTCTCTTCTTGTCCAAACTAGTTATCGTCCATGTTTCACTTCCATACATGGCTACACTCCAAACAAATACTTTAAGAAACGACTTCCTGATACATAAATCTATATTCGATGTTAACAAATTTCTCTTCTTCAGAAACGCTTTCCTTGCCATTGCCAGTCTACATTTTATATCCTCTCTACTTCGACCAGCATCAGTTATTTTACTTCCTAAATAGCAAAAGTCCTTTACTACTTGAAGAGTCTCATTTCCTAATCTAATTCCCTCAGCATCACCCGATTTAATTTGACTACATTCCATTATCCTCGTTTTGCTTTTGTTAATGTTCATCTTATATCCTCCTTTCAAGACACTGTCCATTCCGTTCAACTGCTCTTCCAAGTCCTTTGCCGTCTCTGACAGAATTACAATGTCATCGGCGAACCTCAAAGTTTTTACTTCGTCTCCATGAATTTTAATACCTACTCCAAATTTTTCTTTTGTTTCCTTTACTGCTTGCTCAATATACAGATTGAATAACATCGGGGAGAGCTACAACCCTGTCTCACTCCTTCCCCCACCACTGCTTCCCTTTCATGCCCCTCGACTTTTATGACTGCCATCTGGTTTCTGTAGAAATTGTAAATAGTCTTCCGCTCCCTGTATTTTACCCCTGACACCTTTAGAATTTGAAAAAGAGTATTCCAGTCAACATTGTCAAAAGCTTTCTCTAAGTCTACAAATGCTAGAAACGTAGGTTTGCCTTTTCTTAATCTTTCTTCTAAGATAAGTCGTAAGGTCAGTATTGCCTCACGTGTTCCACCATTTCGACGGAATCCAAACTGATCCTCCCCGAGGTCCGCATCTACCAGTTTTTCCATTCGTCTGTAAAGAATTCGCGTTAGTATTTTGCAGCTGTGACTTATTAAACTGATAGTTCGGTAATTTTCACATCTGTCAGCACCTGCTTTCTTTGGGATTGGAATTATTATATTCTTCTTGAAGTCTGAGGGTATTTCGCCTGTCTCATACATCTTGCTCACCAGCTGGTAGAGTTTTGTCATGACTGGCTCTCCCAAGGCCGTCAGTAGTTCTAATGGAATGTTGTCTACTCCGGGGGCCTTGTTTCGACTCAGGTCTTTCAGTGCTCTGTCAAACTCTTCACGCAGTATCGTATCTCCCATTTCGTCTTCATCTACATCCTCTTCCATTTCCATAATATTGTCCTCAAGTACATCACCCTTGTATATACCTTCTATATACTCCTTCCACCTTTCTGCCTTCCCTTCTTTGCTTAGAACTGGGTTGCCATCTGATCTCTTGATATTCATACACGTGGTTCTCTTCTCTCCAAAGGTCTCTTTAATTTTCCTGTATGCAGTATCTATCTTACCCCTAGTGAGATAAGCTTCTACATCCTTACATTTGTCCTCTAGCCATCCCTGTTTAGCCATTTTGCACTTCCTGTCGATCTCATTTTTGAGACGTTTGTATTCCTTTTTGCCTGCTTCATTTACTGCATTTTTATATTTTCTCCTTTCATCAATTAAATTCAATATTTCTTCAGTTACCCAAGGATTTCTAGCAGCCCTCATCTTTTTACCTACTTGATCCTCTGCTGCCTTCACTACTTCATCCCTCAGAGCTACCCATTCTTCTTCTACTGTATTTCTTTCCCCTATTTCTGTCAATTGTCCCCTTATGCTCTCCCTGAAACTCTGTACAACCTCTGGTTCTTTCAGTTTATCCAGGTCCCATCTCCTTAATGTCCCACATTCTTGCAGTTTCTTCAGTTTTAATCTACAGGTCATAACCAATAGATTGTGGTCAGAGTCCACATCGCCCCATGGAAATGTCTTACAACTTAAAACCTGGTTCCTAAATCTCTGTCTTACCATTATATAATCTATTTGATACCCTTTAGTATCTCCAGGGTTCTTCCACGTATACAACCTTCTTTCATGATTCATAAACCAAGTGTTAGCTATGATTAAGTTGTGCTCCGTGCAAAATTCTACTAGGCGGCGTCCTCTTTCATTTCTTAGCCCCAATCCTTATTCACCTACTATGTTTCCTACACTCGAATTCCAGTCACCCATTACTATTAAATTTTCGTCTTCCTTCACTATCTGAACAATTTCTTTTATTTCATCGTACTTTTCTTCAATTTCTTCATCATCTGCAGAGCTAGTTGGCATATAAACTTGTACTACTGTAGTAGGTGTGGGCTTCGTATTTATCTTGGCCACAATAATGCGTTCACTATGCTGTTTGTAGTAGCTTACCCGCATTCCTATTTTCCTATTCATTATTAAACCTACTCCTGCATTACCCCTATTTGATTTTGTGTTTATAACCCTGTAGTCACCTGACCAGAAGTCTTGTTCCTCCTGCCACCGAACTTCACTAATTCCCACTATATCTAACTTTAACCTATCCATTTCCCTTTTTAAATTTTCTAACCTACCTGCCCGATTAAGGGATCTGACATTCCACGCTCCGATCCGTAGAACGCCAGTTTTCTTTCTCCTGATAACAGCATCCTCCTGAGTAGTTCCCGCCCGGAGATCCGAATGGGGGACTATTTTACCTCCGGAATATTTTACCCAAGAGGATGCCATCATCATTTAATCATACAGTAAAGCTGCATGTCCTCGGGAAAAATTACGGCTGTAGTTTCCCCTTGCTTTCAGCCGTTCGCAGTACCAGCACAGCAAGGCCGTTTTGGTTAATGTTGCAAGGCCAGATCTGTCAATCATCCAGACTGTTGCCCCTGCAACTACTGAAAAGGCTGCTGCTCCTCTTCAGGAACCACACGTTTGTCTGGCCTCTCAACAGATACCCCTCCGTTGTGGTTGCACCTACAGTACGGCCATCTGTATCGCTGAGGCACGCAAGCCTCTCCACCAACGGCAAGGTCCATGGTTCACGGGGGGGGGGATATTCATACTATCAACTGTTAATTGTTTCATGGTGAGTAAAATTCTGTATATTTTTAAAACTAGCTATGTAACGTGTCGACGGTGAAGCCACACCTCGCCAGTCGTGCAACATCTTGTGTCCTGAATTGTAAAAATCCTGCTGCCATGGAACACGTGATATTTGCAAATCAACTGAATTTCTTAAGTATCTTAATAGCTTTCCCTTGTGTTGAACATAGAATAGCTTCTATTTCGAAATGTTTTATCCTGTAATTGGCTTTTTATTGTAATTGTTCTTAATTTCATTTGACTTACTGATTAATGATGTGTAGTAGCGTACTAACGTAAAACATAGGGTATTAAACACAGCACTGACAAAATTTTCTTGATTGCAGAACTTCAGAACTTGAACAGAACAGTTGGTACTTGGTATTTAAGCATATTGTAATATGGAACAGTATATCTCATTTGAAAAAAATAAACTTAATTTTCCTCAATAAGTTTTGTATTTTTAGAAAAGACAGCACTACAACTAAAATGAATGGTATCATTTCAAAATGGAATAATGAAATACATTTCAGAAGAGACTGCAGTACACATAAAGTGATTGATATCATAACGGAACGGGGGAACGTCCTTGCCGCAGTGGATACACCGGTTCCCGTGAGATCACCGAGGTTAAGCGCTGTCGGACGTGGCCGGCACTTCGATGGGTGACCATCCAGCAGCCATGCGCTTTTGCCGTTTTTCGGGGTACACTCAACCTCGTGATGCCAATTGATGAGCTACTCGACCGAATAGTGGCGGCTCCGGTCAAAGAAAACCATCATAACGACCAGGAGACTGGTATGCTGACCATACGCCCCTCCTATCCGCATCCTCAACTGAGGATGACACGGCGGTCGGATGGTCCCGATGGGCCACTGTGGCCTGAAGACAGAGTGATTTTTTTATATCAGAATGGAGTAAGAAAATATAGTACAATACTCTTCCCTACTTTGTCTATAGAATAGTGCTTAGATATTGTGGTCGACGCCGTTTTTAGCGCATAACTCACTCGAAAGATTGTAAACATTTCCCTTATGCGCTACAAAAGCGCGAGGAAGCCTTTCAACTGGGAGAGCTTTGTTAGGGCGCAGGTCACACTATCTATGGTGAAGATTACATATTCACAACATTTGAAAATCAGAAAGTGTCTCTACCATCAGGAAGCATACGTATTTGAAAAATATCTCTGAAATGTCCAGATAAATACAGTACCTGGAATAGCTGGGTGTGGGCAATGGTACCAAATTTGATTTCTTCTGTTGGTGTCATCAGCTGATGGTGTTTGTATTCACAGAATTAGTGTAGAATTCCTTGCGTAGCCCTTCCCTGTTTTTATATATTTATTTATTTACTTTTTTGACTCCTCAGTCTCATGGTGGGTTTCAAGTGACCCGTCACTAACTCTTTTCCTGTGCCACTCTACCAACCTTTTTATCACAGAGCAGCACTGGAACCTACGTCCTCAATTGTTTGAATGATGTACTCTAATCTCTTTTTATCCTCTTCAGGTCCCTCTAGTAATGTGGAAGATTTTATGTTATGTATTAGCCGAGCGGGATTAGCTTAGCGGTCTGGGACGCTGCAGTCATGGACTGTGCGGTTGGTCCCGGCGGAGGTTTGAGTCCTCCCACGGGCATGGGTGTCCGTGTTTGTCCTTAGGATAATTTAGGTTAAGTGGCGTGTAAGCTCAATCTAGATATAGCAGGGGTTAGTGAAGTGAAGTGGAAGGAAGAGAAGGATTTCTGGTCAGATGAGTATCGGGTAATATCAACAGCAGCAGAAAATGGTATAACAGGTGTAGGATTCGTTACGAATAGGAAGGTAGTGCAGAGGGTGTGTAACTGTGAACAATTCAGTGACCGGGTTGTTCTAATCAGAATCGACAGCAGACCAACACCGACAACGATAGTTCAGGTATACATGCCGACGTCGGAAGCTGAAGATGAACAGATAGAGAAAGTGTATGAGGATATTGAAAAGGTAATGCAGTATGTAAAGGGTGACGAAAATCTAATAGTCATAGGCCACTGGAATGCAGTTGTAGGGGAAAGAGGAGAAGAAAAGGTTACAGGGGAGTATGGGCTTGGGACAAGGAATGAAAGAGGAGAAAGACTAATTGAGTTCTGTAACAAGTTTCAGCTAGTAATAGCGAATACCCTGTTAAAGAATCACAAAAGGAGGAGGTATACTTGGAAAAGGTTGGGAGATATGGGAAGATTTCAATTATATTATATCATGGTCAGACAGAGATTCAGAAATCAGATATTGGATTGTAAGGAGTACCCAGGAGCAGATATTGACTCATATCACAATATAGTAGTGATGAAGAGTAGGCTGAAGTTCAAGACATTAGTCAGGAAGAATCAATACGCAAAGAAGTGGGATACGGAAGTTCTAAGGAACGACGAGATACGTTTGAAGTTCTCTAACGCTAAAGATATAGCAATAAGGAATAGCGCAGTAGGCATCACAGTTGAAGAGGAATGGAAATCTCTAAAAAGGGCCATCACAGAAGCTGGGAAGGAAAACATAGGTACAAAGAAGGTAGCTGCGAAGAAACCATGGGTAACAGAAGAAATACTTCAGCTGATTGATGAAAGGAGGAAGTACAAACATGTTCCGGGAAAATCAGGAATAAAGAAGTACAAGTCGATAAGGAATGAAATAAATAGGAAATGCAGGGAAGCTAAGACGAAATGGCTCCAGGAAAAATGTGAAGACATCGAAAAAGATATGATTGTCAGAAGGACAGACTCAGCATACAGGAAAGTCAAAACCACCTTTGGTGACATTAAAAGCAATGGTGATAACATTAAGAGTGCAACGGGAATTCCACTATTAAATGCAGGGGAAAGAGCAGATAGGTGTAAAGAATACATTGAAAGCCTCTATGAGGGTGAAGATTTGTCTGATGTGATAGAAGAAGAAACAGGAGTCGATTTAGAAGAGATAGGGGATCCAGTATTAGAATCGGAATTTAAAAGAGCTTTGGAGGACTTACGGTCAAATAAGGCAGACGGGATAGATAACATTCCAACAGAATTTCTAAAATCATTAGGGGAAGTGGCAACAAAACGACTATTCACGTTGGTGTGTAGAATATATGAGTCTGGCGACATACCATCTGACTTTCGGAAAAGCATCATCCACACAATTCCGATGACGGCAAGAGCTGACAAGTGCGAGAATTATCGCACAATCAGCTTAACAGCTCATGCATCGAAGCTGCTTACAAGAATAATATACAAAAGAATGGAAAAGAAAATTGAGAATGCGCTAGCTGATGATCAGTTTGGCTTTAGGAAAAGTAAAGGCACGAGAGAGGCAACGCTGACGTTACGGCTAATAATGGGAGCAAGGCTAAAGAACAATCAGGACACGTTCATAGGATTTGTCGACCTGGAAAAAGCGTTCGACAATATAAAATGGTGCAAGCTGTTCGAAATACTGAAAAAAGTAGGGGTAAGCTATAGGGAGAGACGGGTCATATACAATATGTACAACAACCTAGAGGGAATAATAAGAGTGGACGATCAAGAACGAAGTGCTCGTATTAAGAAGGGTGTAAGACAAGGCTGTAGCCTTTCGCCCCCACTCTTCAATCTGTACATCGAAGAAGCAATGATGGAAATAAAAGAAAAGTTCAGGAGTGGAATTAAAATACAAGGTGAAAGGATATCAATGATACGATTCGCTGATGACATTGCTATCCTGAGTGAAAATGAAGAAGAATTAAATGATCTGCTGAATGGAATGAACAGTCTAATGAGTACACAGCATGGTTTGAGAGTAAATAGGAGAAAGACGAAGGTAATGACAAGTAGTAAAAATGAGAACAGCGAGAAACTTAACATCAGGATTGATGGTCACGAAGTCAATGAAGTTAAGGAATTCTGCTACCTAGGCAGTAAAATAACCAATGACGGACGGAGCAAGGAAGACATAAAAGCAGACTCGCTATGGCAAAAAAGGCATTTCTGGCCAAGAGAAGTCTACTAATATCAAAAACCGGCGTTAATTTGAGGAAGAAATTATTGAGTATGTACGTCTGGAGTACAGCATTGTATGGTAGTGAAACATGGACTGTGGGAAAACCGGAACAGAAGAGAATCGAAGCATTTGTGATGTGGTGCTATAGACGAATGTTGAAAATTACGTGGACTGATAAGGTAAGGAATGAGGAGGTTCTACACAGAATCGGAGAAGAAAGGAATATGTGGAAAACACTGATAAGGAGAAGGGACAGGATGACAGGACATCTGCTAAGACATGAGGGAATGACTTCCATGGTACTAGAGGGAACTGTAGAGGGCAAAAACAGTAGAGGAAAACAGTGATTGGAATACGTCAAACGGATCATAGAGGACGTAGGTTGCAAGTGTTACTCTGAGATGAAGAGGTTAGCACAGGAAAGGAATTCGTGGCGGGCCGCATCAAACCAGTCAGTAGACTGATGACAAAAAAAAAAGCTTAGAGACTGATGACCTTAGCAGTTAGGTACCATTCGATTTCACACACATTTTCGTTATGTCTTAACAGATATCCTTCATCCAGTACTTTCCATCTATACACCTTTACTCGCCGGTTCTACGAGGAACCTGCTCACTCCTAACTCCAACACTCCACCTAATTTTCTTCGATTGGGATAGTGCAGTGCTTACCAGACTGGACTGTAGTTCGGAGCACGACTGTTCAAACACGCGTCCTGCAAAGCTGATTTACATTTCCTTGATTTCCCTAATTCATTCAAGTCAAATGTCGGGATGGTTCCTTCTAACAGATACGGTCGCTTTCCTTCTCCTTCTTTCCCTAATCCGAGCTTGTTCTCTATCTCTAATGATGTCGCTGTTGACGAGACGTTAAGCACTAATATCCTACTCCTCAACATAATTTTCAACACACTTGAATAGCACCCTATCTCAGGTACTTAGCTTGTCTTATTTTCCAGATTTACCACAGTCCATGCTTCGATTCCATACTATGCTGTGTTCCAAAGGTACTTTCTCAAAAATTTCTTCTTGAAATTGTGGCCAATATTTAATACTAGTAGACTTCTCTTTGCCAGGACTGCCCTTCCTGCAAGTGATAGTCTTATTTTCGTCCTCCTCGCTCCGTCCGTCATGGTTTGTTTTGCTACCTGGTTAACTTCTTCTACTTCATGATCACCGCCAAACCCATATTAACTGCCTCAATGTTCTCATTTCTACTACTTACCATTACCTTATTCTTTTTTTTTTACTGTCAGTCCATCTTCTATACAATCTAAACTATTCATTCCTTATCTTAAATCCTGTAATTCTGATTTCCTTTCACTGAGGATAGCAATGTCATCAGCTAATTTTATCGTTGATATCCTTTCACCTTTAATTTTAATTGCACTCTATAACCTTTTTTTATTTCCGTCATTGCTTCTTCGATGTATAGATTGAACAGTAGGAGTGAAAGGAACCATCCTTGTATTACACACTTCTTAGTCCGAGCACTTCGTTCTTGGATTCCACTCTTATTATTCCCTCTTGACTCTTGTACATATTGCATATCACCCGTCTTTCCATATAGCTTATCCGTAATTCTCACACTATTTCGAGCATCTTGTACCAATTAACATTGTTGATCTGGTTTTCCAGGTCGACGAATCTTGTTCTGTTATTAACCGCAATGTCAGATCTGCCTCTCTGGTGCCTTTTTCTTCTGTAAAGCCTAACTGACCGTCGTCTAGCACATCCTCAGTTTTCTTTCCCATTCTTCTGTGTATCATTCTTGTCAATAACTTGGATGCATGAGCTGTTTGGTTGATTGTGCTATAATTCTCACATTTGTCGACTCTGCAATCTTCAGAATTGTGTGGCTGATATTTCTCCGAAAGTGAGATGGTATATCGATAGACTTATATTCATTGCACATACGGTGGTGTGGATAGTCGTTTTGTTCCCACTTCCCCCCATGATTTTATGAATTCAGATGGAATTTTATCTACCCCTTCTGCCTTACTATATCTCAAGTCTCCCAAAACCATTTTAAATTTTTATTCTAATACTGGATCCTCTATCTGTTCCATATCAATCATGTTTCTTCTTCTATCACGTCATTAGAGAAGTCTTGCCACTAACAGAGGCCTTCAATGTACTCGTTCCAACCATCCGCTTTCTCCTCGGCATTTACCAGTGCAATTCCTATTGCCTCTTAATGTTTCCACCCTAGCTTTTAATTTGACTCAAGGTTGCTTTGACATTCCTATATGCTGAGTCAGTTGTTCCAACGATTATTTTAATGCAGTCATTCAAGACAGTTTTGAAATTATCGTACATGCAGAAAATATTTAATTCTATTCTAACATCTTAGTTTATAATCACATCTTTTCTTGTCTAGCCGTTCGTCTTTCTTAAGAACCGCCATTGCTTTGTAGAATTTCATGACGTTTTCTTTTCGTACTTTGTTTCCGAATGTTCTGCTAATGGTACCACAGATAGCTTGGAATTTTGTGTATCTTATGTTCAGTATCAGAGTCAAAATCAAAACTTGTAGCACCACCTATATAAGATATTTGAGATACTAGTGTTAAAAATGAATATCCAAAACAGTTTTTGATTTGACTGGATATTTTCTATAGAATGCTTTTATTTTTGTTTTGTTACTAGAAATTTTACACTTGTACTCCTAGTCAATTTTCTTCAGCTGGTATACTGATCACTGAAGGTCATATTCATTCTTTTGAATAATAATGATATCATCAGCAAACAAAAATTCAGGTATTCCTCATTCGTTATCTTAATACCTTTGTTTACTTCACATTTGAATTTGTGAAGAATGAAGTGAATGTAATTATTAAAAAGGGTAGGTGATAGTCCACACCACTGCTTAATGGTTGTTTAATAATTATCTCTTACAATTGATACATACCTGTGACTATTACAAATGGTGTAGTTTTCTAAAGACTTCTCATTACCTTTAATGGCTGACAAGGAAAACCACATTCTGACATGATCATCCGTAGGTTATCACGGCTGACGCGATCAAAAGCCTTCTGAAGGTCGATGAAGGCCATATTAGTTTCTATATTCAATTCTTTGTGCACGAACGACTTGATCTGAAACCCATCTTGTTCTTCAAAAATAATAGCTTCTGTGATATACCATTCATGCCGTTATCTTTGGGTATAGTTTACAGGCAGTGTTTAGAAGGATGATGCCATTACAGGTTTTACAGTCACTGTGCCTTTTTTTAATTTTTTTTTAAAGGAGAGATTACTTCTGCTGTATACAGTACCAAGGGTGTGATCTTGCAGTTCGTGCAACACTCACTTATTAATCTTAAAAGTATTTTATCTAGCAGTAACATTCCATATTCAATTACCTCTGTATTTAATTCATTTACTGCAATAGCCTTTCTGCTCTTCACTTCTTTCAAAGACTCTTCCAGGTCCTCCCTAGTAACTGGACCTACTATTCCATTGTACATGCTTTCTCCAAGTCATCTTCGGCCTCCTGTGTGCGCCACAAGTTTATATAATGATTTATTCATAGGTCATTGGTATAATGTTCAGTGAAGCAGGTCTTTTTCTTTCCTGTTGAGGGTTTCATGACCTTGCATGCACGTTGCTGTCTACCGTGTACGTCGTGTTATAAGACGCTTATGAATGAGTTTCACGGTTATTGGCGTTCTTTTAGCACTATTCGTTTCGAGGTATTACTTTTTATTTCGTAAGTTTCGCAGCTCCCTGATGTTGTTCTTTGTATAAACTTCCAATAAGATATTTGTCTTTCTTTAATCGCTACTTTAATTTCTGTGTTTCAAATTCTGAGACTTTTTCTCCCATTCGTTCTCTTCTTTTACCAAGTACTTTCGAGGCTGCTTCAATGATGCAGTTTTTCATATCACTTCGCTATATATCAACGTCTTTATTGAATGGTGGCGAAACAAGTTTTCTTGGAGTCTGTTCTGACAAAGTTCGCTAATACTACATTCCGACAGGAGATGTCCTTTGAATAACTCATTTGTGGCATCTTTTAGTGTTCCTTTTCTTCCTTCCGTTTTGATAGTAGCCTAGTCTTACTGTTCAGAAGAAATTGTTCATAGCTTTGTCGCTCCTCTATAAACACGTATATTTAGGATAAGATTCTACATTTCGTGATTAATTACTATATATACCATGGCAGACATTAATCCTTCTGCGCTCAATATAAACCTGTGAATGTCTTTAATTCTGTAGAACGTCCTAGAAATTTTAAAATTAATAAAGGAGGCAAAGTGATCTATTTCATCTCCATTATTATTAAGAGTCATTTCTCCAAATAGTCCTACTCTTCGTTGTATAGTTAGGTTTCAAACTTTAGATGAAAATCACCAGCGATGAAAACATGGTGTGCCTGGTGGATTCTGTCACCCGTTTCTGAAGATAATAACAAAAAGTATCAGTATCGTCCTTCCTTCGCTTCTCTGGGTCGTAGTGACCTACAACTGTTAGCTGACGGAATTTGAAATATGACTGTCATGGTTCTTTCATTTATGAAGCTGTATTCATATACTAAAACTGCTACTCCAGCCTAGCTCGTTTTCGTTGTGAGATAACAGTGTAAACCATGCTGTAGTGTGTCCCATATTTTGGTATTTCAGTTTTCTCTTAGCTCCTGTTACTATTTTAAGGTTTACTTTCCTCTCTCTGAGTATTAAATCACTTTCTTTCTTGTCAATCCTTTCACATTCGACATTGCCAAAGACATACGATCCATAATGCCGAATCGTTTGTCCTTAAAGTTTGTGCGGTTGTGTCTAACTGTACCAGATCTGTATCCGAGGCTGTTTGTGAGTTTCCCTGTGATTTTCCAATATCCTGACTGCGTTACGAGCACTGCGCAGATTAAGTCTTGTCATGGGATTGCCATCTCTTTAAGTATCGCGATGTCGGGGTTGTCTCCCTTATGAAAAATGGTTCACCGTGCCCCTAGAGCCCTCCCTACAGCCTTCGTCGGACTCCTCAGTCGAGATCACTCCGGCAAGAGTGACCCTGCCAGTAGGTACGTTACCGCCGGCAGACCTCTCGACTTCGTCGAGGAACGCTAACCCTGTGCACAGCACTGAAAGTGCCTCCGACAAGCCGGTGTCCACTGAGAAGGGAAAATAAGATGTTGACAAAATTAACAGAAGGAAGGATGAGTTACAATAGTTATTTATGATGAAGTAAAAGTACTCAAATTGTGAGCGAAACTTATGATGGAAGACACAAACATCATTTAAAGAAACGTGCAGCTCTATTTGTGATTACCTACAGATGTTAGATGGAATTAGCTCACAGAAAATTTGGAAGGAGAATAGGTAGACTAAAAGTATTGTCCAGTTTATGGCAATCTTTCAGCGTTGTGGAGCATGACATTACCTGAAACTTCCTGGCAGATTAAAACTGTGTGCCCTACCGAGACTCGAACTCGGGACATTTGCCTTTCGCGGGCAAGTGCTCTACCATCTGAGCTCCCGTAGCACGACTCACGCCCGGTCCTCACAGCTTCACTTCTGCCAGTATCTCGTCTCCTACCTTCCTATGATATTACCTGCCCGCAACATCGCCTTTGTCACAAACGTTTTCTAAGGAAGTTATACATGTTATCGATATGTCCTTAGGCGAGACAAGTCAGTTAAGGCGTTTGTGAACATTTATTATTGTTATTAATTGTCAGCTGCAGTCCTTACATGAGGTAAGGCCAGTGAATTCCAAGTTAATGCGGGCCTATCTCAGAAAAAGTAAACACCACTTTGCAGTATTAGACTGTTCGAGGAGAGGAAACGCGTAACTTCTGTTATCGTATAGGGTACTGAATGAATAGCACGATGATTGATGAGAGTATCACTTGCTATAAATTCTATTACATCGTAAAGTCTAGACTTATATAACTGGAGAAAGGGTATTAGTGCCTGAGAAACCTTGACTTCGATGTTAGGGACGTGAATACCGCAAAGGAACACCGTATACACAGTACTATTTCAGGTACTTTTGGTAAGAAAAATAATAAGTAAGGGAATCCGTAGAGAAATGTAGGACACGTACTTCGCCAATACGAGCTCACATCACGCACCTATTTTGTAACGAAGGAGGTATCACGATTAGCAAAACAATATGTGATTTACGTTCGTCGGATTGGTTTTTAACACTTAGTAAGATGCCGCAAGAATATCACGTTTGTTTTCTTCTAACCCTCGTGCAAACAAACGAGTATTTAACGCCTAATGACGACGTCTTCGAGGCTTCATGCTGGAATCTACCACTTCGTCTTTTCTGTTTTCGTAACGCAGCTTGTCCTTGCACCACTTCAGTGATTGGATGGGAAGTCCCAAAGTGAGGATGTTCGTCGGCCGAAACGCAAGTCTTTTCACTTGACGCCACACTGGGCGACTTGCGTTTCGACGTGTCGATGATGATTAAATGATTGTGAGGATATTACAACCCTCAGGCTCACACCGGAGAAAATCTCCGACCCGGCCGGCAATCGAACCTGGGCCTCCGCATGGCAGTCATACGCTCTGACAACTCAGCTAAGGAGACGGACCCCTCTTCTTTTAATGCGTATTTTCTGCACAAATAATTACGATTGGTAAACATAGTCTTTATTGACAAAAAAGTCAGTGTGGTATTTCCGGTGCATAACAACCACGGGACTTGCATGTAAGATCCATATGTATGGAGGTAGCTAATTATAAGCTTACATTCTGAAGCAGCTGCTAATTAGCGCGAAAAATGACGATTTATTCAGTGTTAGATATTACCTCAGAAGCTCTAATTACCTTGCAAAATCAAGTACACACGTAATCGAGCGAACCGATTTTCTTGTAGCCGAATGCGACAGCGGAGGAAGGGGTGGTGGGAGTACGAACCAAGCAACCTGACACAGCTTGCCTGCCGCTTTTCTCGAATGAACATTTCGGTTAAAGTGAGGCACGTAAAAGAAAAGAAGAAAAAAACGCAAGCACTGAAATTTGTATAGTCTTTAATCTTCATGCAAAAACGCTTGGCGCGCATAAAATTAATTTTAAACCTGCCTACTGAACCATGTTTAATCTCCTAGTCGCCCGTAGCGACGGAGAGAAAAGAGAGAGAGGTAAACGCAATTTGTAATTTATTCAAAAGAATCTGCAAATAGGTTTTTATAATCTCATCAGCAGGAGGAGCGCTATATCCGGGCGCTGAGAGACAACATCTTTGCCTGCACTTTCCATCGCAGCGATTCGCGTTAAAGACAACTGCCAACATGCTGCGACGGCGGGCTGAACCAACATCGATTCGCCGTGTTACGGGACGAGATGAGTTGTCAGTTGACGCAGTAAGATGTTTTGCAACTGCAAGGCCCGAACGGCAACCTCCTTTTGTTTCCTCTGTTTGCTACCATAGCAGCAGAGATACTTCCTCACTCGGAAGTAACGAATATGAACACTGAGAACATCAAGATTGAAGTAAGCTGGAGCTGTGAATCCGTTTACGTAGACATAAAAGCGAAAGGTTTATAGCTCGTACAGAGCTATACGGAATATTTACAACTGTAGTTTTTCAGTCTGCTGTAATACTCACCATAAAATTCAAGCAGGTATGGTAGATCAGGCTTTATCGTTGAGTGTCTATATCAGTAGAGACGGGACTAGAAGGAGAGAAAAGTATATTAAGTACCAGACGTTGCAAAAAATAATACACATGCACACGTGCCATGGTAAAACGGTATTTACAGGGGTGGACGAAAATATGGAAACGTCGGGAATTATGAGTGTTTAAACATTGTGCCAAGTGTGTGTTTTATGATAGCTCTGACCAAAGTCGGAACGTTTTCCAGATGCCCAGAAAACAGAAGTCATGTTGAAACCATGCTGACAACGACAATCTCCCCTTTACAAGCACATCGGTACCATTGTCAACCAATCATAAGTAGCAGGCCCGACGCTTATTTCACTTAGCTCTCTTTAATTAAAAAAAAATCTCAGAGTATACTGCGAGCAAGGTGGCTCTCGATAGCTCGTTGATCTGACTTAATAATTAGTCTAGAATTAATCTATGAATCTTAATTTGTATTGTGGTTCATAGTCTTCTTTTGGCTCCAAGTTGTTGAAGCACATGCCACCCATTTCCTAATCACGGGAAACAGATTAGGAGTAGAGCTCGTATATACCCAGGAACACTTACAGTTCACAAACAATGTTTGCTTGCTGTGTTCGCTTTAGAATATTTCCCTCTTACAGGTGTTACAGAACTATCTCATCATCCAGGGCTCATACTAGATTAATTTAATTTTACAGACCCTATTAAGCTATCTGCAACGTATCTACTGACAAAGACACAGCAACACGCAATAAACGGTAGCTTTCGTTCTTCATTAATATCTTACCCTTGAAATAGTAATTTGGTTTATCTTCTCCAATAATTGGGATTTGAAACTGTTGCCCTACGTCATTTTCTGAAAACTAATAGTCTTAAGGTAGTAAAGAATAGTGATAGAAAAACTAATAGTTGGTCAAACAACCGACAGTTATCATGTTATTAGCCCTCCTTTTTCTTACTGTTCTTTGTGAGTTGCTTACAGCTCTTTAGGCCCTTTCTCGCAATCTCGTATCCAAGCCTCTCGAGCCTCGTGAAAAGTTTCTTCTTGGCACTCATTTGCATATGCTCCTCCACATGATTTTTTCCATTGTGCACTAAATTCCTATTTTGCTCTTTTATGCCTGTTGTCATCTTAGCACTTGTTTTGGCAATTGTTTATGCCCCAATCTCATACCATTCAGACCATTCTAAACGGCATTGTTCCACCTTATCGGTGAAGTTTTCATTTGCTTCCAGCTGTGTTCATTTGGGATCTTTCCTTTCCTTGAAAGTCTACAATATCTTCTCAAAATAATCCATTTCATTTTAATACCTATTTGGTCTTGTTTGTGTTATGTCCCAGGATGCTTTGTATTAGTGATTCATGGGAGCTTATTCGTCTTTTACTTAATGTTATCTGATCGATCACTTGTTTAGTTTGTTGTCCTCTGTCTTGTTTCTTGTTTGCTGGATCCCAGGCATTTATAGCAGTCAGGCGTGGTGGACACTCGGCTGCTGAGGTGTATGCTAATCCAGTACAGAGTAATTGACGATAGTAAACACAGAACTTTCTCACCCCAGCAGACAATTTCCATCTCAGTCACCTCCGTAATGTCCCTCAGAATAATTTTTTCTCTTGTAACTACATCAGTAATCACACTCTGCAAACCACTGTGAAATGCATGACAGGTTCCTTTCCCTTGTATCACGATTAAGGTGTCCTGCCCATCCAAAAACTATGGAGCGCGATACGAATTGTTGCTTAATGCCACTGTGGCTGCTGTATTTAGTCTAATCTTCTTTACCTAGTCTCTAAGAGAGTGACGCGCAGGTGGCTACAGTGTAATCTTAGATTACTCAGTTACTATCAATCTTTGACAATTGTTAAACTATACTACTGGCCATTAAAATTGCTACACCAAGAAGAAATACAGATGATGAACGGGTATTCATTGGACAAGTATATTATACTAGAACTGATATGTGATTACATTTTCACCCTATTAGGTTGCATAGATCCTGAGAAAACAGTACCCAGAACAACCACCTCTGGCCGTAATAACGGTCTTGATACGCCTGGGCATTGAGTCAAACAGAGCTTAGATGGTGTGTACAGGTACAGCTGCCCATGCAGCTTCAACACCATACCACAGTTCATCAAGAGTAGTGACTGGCGTATTGTGACGAGCCAGTTTTTCGGCCACCATTGACCAGACGTTTTTAATTGGTGAGAGATCTGGAGGATGTGGTGACCAGGGCAGCAGTAGAACATTTCCTGAACCCAGAAAGGCCCGTACGGGGCTTGCAACATTAGGTCGTGCATTATCCTGCTGAAATATAGGCTTTCGCAGGGATCGAATGAAGGGTAGAGCCACGGGACGTAACACATCTGAAATGTAACGTCCACTGTTCGAAGTGCCGTCAATGCGAACAAGAGGTGACCGAGACGTGTAACCAATGGCACCCCATACCATCACGCCGCGTGATACGCCAGTATGGCGATGCCGAATACGCGCTTTCAATGTGCGTTCACCGCGATGCACCAAACACGGATGTGACCATCATGATGCTGTAAACAGAACCTGGATTCATCCGAAAAAATGACGTTTTGCCATTCGTGCAGCCAGGTTCGTTATTGAGTACACCATTGCAGGCGCTCCTGCCTGTGATGCAGCGTCAAGAGTAACCACAGCCATGGTCTCCAAGCTAATAGTCCATGCTGCTGCAAACGTCGTCGAATTGTTCGTGCAGATGGTTGTCGCCTTGTAAACCTCCCCATCTGTTTACTCAGGGATCGAGATGTGGCTGCACGATCCGTTACAGCCATGCGGTTAAGATGCCTGTCATCTCGAGTGCTAATGATACGAGGCCATTGGGATCCAGCACGGCGTTCCGTATTAACCTCCTGAACCCACCGATTGCATTTTCTGCTAACAGTTATTGGATCTTGAACAACGCGACCAGCAATGTCGCGATGTGATAAACCGCAATCGCGATAGGCTACAATCCGACCTTTATCAAAGTCGTAAACGTGATGGTACGCATTTCTCCTCCTTACACGACGCATCACAACAACGTTTCACCAGGCAACGCCGGTCAACTGCAGTTTGTGTATAAGAAGTCGGTTGGAAACTTTCCTCATGTCAGCACGTTGTAGGTGTCGCTGCCGGCGCCAATCTTGTGTGAATGCTCTGAAAACCTAATCATTTGCATATCCCAGCATCATCTTCCTGTCGGTTAAATTTCGAGTCTGCAGCACGTCATCTTCGTGGTGTAGCAATTTTAATGACCAGTAGCGTAGCTTTAGTGAGGCATATGACTGTAATAATTAAGCGTCTGCCAAATCCTAATTTTCCTCATTTCTGAATCGCTATTCCGTGAGTCAAAAAAACCTCTGATTGTCGTGCGGCTCTTATTTGTGTGTATTCAGTGTCCAGTGATGGTTCTGTTCGGTATGAACGCGCCGAACTTTCATTTATGTAAGAAGGGTGCAGGAGTTTCGTAAACGATCTCCTTTGTAGACAGAATGCATATTTCCTCTATCCTACTAATGAACCTAAGAGGGCAACCTGCTTTATCTACAATTTCGCCTGTTTTATGTGCACCTCATATTCACATGAACTGTTACATTCATGTATTTCTGTTAACTGATTCCAGCTGTGACCAGCCAGTACAGTAGTCGTAGAGTATTACATTTAGCATTTTCTGCATTACACAATTTACCATTTAACAACATTTAAAGGAAGTTATCTTACTTTGCCCCACTTAAAAACCTTATCAGTGTCTGATGCTAATGATGGCACTCGCAGTATACTATTTTGTACTGTAGTAAAATTATGAGAACGCAGCAGATCAGGCAGTACCTTCCCACGAAACCTTTTGGAGACTAGGTTATCAATGCTGTAATTTCTTGAGTCAGTATGATGAAGAGGCAGTCTGATAGATGCACCTGATCATCAGTATAATTATACATAACACGATCTGTATTTTACTGTAGTATTTTCTTTTTTTTATATACACAGAAGACCTTCTTTTAAATATGTCAATTTCCATCCCTTGTCCGTGCAACTTTTGCTGCACGTGTGGACACTTTGAGGGGTTCAGAAGATTATATACGTGTAAGTTTCCAGGCACTTAATCATAGCCCTGAACTTTTTAAAAACATTATACTGCCCCAAGTATATATTCCTTCACATTTTAAACAGAAAATAACACTATATTCAAGCCAGTGATTCAACACACCATTCCGGTTAGGACTGCTTTCACATCAGTAGGGTCTAAAAGTTTAATCGATCTTTTCGAACCAACTGTACCTACGGCACCAGCTTCCGCTACCGCCAAAGCTTTTTTGTTGACAGTGAGCGGCGTCCCCCCTCTAATGGCTTTCACGGGAGGCGAGCTATCTTGGGTAAGATTGTGTCCCTAACCCTTGCAAATGCGATTCTGGAATTTATGTAGATTGCCCTCATATCCCAAAATCTCTCTGGCGTCCGGTAGGGCGAGAGTAATGTCTTCAAACTCACAAGCATACACGGATATGCTAAACGTCCACATCCACAAGGATAACATACAGTTGTTAAAACGATTCTGAGAAATTCAGATTGAGGCTTCAATTCTGAGGACAGTACAGATTAGCCACCGAAGAAACAAGGTTTATTCGTTGAGGCCAGTGATATATTGTGGTGTTTTATGAGCAGAGATTTCTGAGTTCAGTTTCGATTAGAAACAAATCTATAAGTGGCAAATATACTTCAAAACATGTATTAGCAGTTTCATTTATCCAAATATGATTTGCGATGCTGTACCACATATATCAAAAATATATTTGGGTTAGGTGTTTCATCTCACCAAACGAAATAAAAAAGAATGTTATGTAACTATGCACTTAAACGCTTTATACCGTAGTATTTCTTGCCAGGTGTTTGTACAGTTTCATGCTAGTTGTTTTCAATTGTTAGTTCATACAAGGGTTTTCATAAGGTCATCAAATTATAGAATCTCGTAAGTCATTATGATAGACTCTACCTCTCTTTCCACGCGCACATAAACTCTACTGACCAAATGGTGACATAAAGTGTCGCAAATACCCATGAGAAAATAATAAGATTCTTAATGGTTAGGTTATCAGCACCATGAAGTAATTATTTATGTGCCCTCGCATTTATTTTAAGCATACAGTTTATTCATTAACTTACATATTGTTTCCTGCGAATCCACCCATCTCTTGCCCGTAGGCGCGTCGACCGAGTCAACAACGGGAAAAAGTGACCACTGAAAGATACTTTTAAAAAGTATGAAATTTCGACTATTGGTGATCAGATGACTCTAGGGACTACTTCTAGACTGATTTGTAAATTTGCGCTACGGAAGTAGCATTTGATTAGGAGAGAGTCACTACTGCTCCTGTCATCTAGAATTTCATTGGAAGTATTTGAGTAATTTTACTTAGAACACTATAGGTCGTCTATACTGAGTAATGAAAAAGTCAACACCTCAAAAAGCGCCTAAACTGAATGAAAAAAATTATATTTTAACATAATTCATTAGTTAATCCGGGCCGACAAAGGACAGACGTAACAACAAAATCAAATATATCATAAGTATACCGAATGAATATTACATTCATTGACATCAGTCGACCATATTTGATCTATAATATATGATTCAGTGTCTTTTGTGACGGAGGGAAGTTCGGAAACCAGTAACTATTTTGTTATTTGCGCTTTAATTACTGTGTACTAGTTGAAAATTCAATTAGAAACAAAAACAAAAAATGAGCTGCATTTGTAGTTAATTTCCGTGTATTCGTGATAACACCTCCGGAGTTGTGAAACAGTTGTACGAAAAAATATGTGTAATATACAAATGCGTCGTTATAGCACCCCTGACAGTTTAGTCGCACTGGGCGCAGCTGCTTTGCATGTTTACTACGATATTTTGTACAAACCTCTATAGCAACGCCTCTTCGTATCTCTGTAGACGATTATTGCTCTCTCCTACAACGGCCTGCGCTTCGCAGTTGAGAGCCGTCAATATCGCCGACAGGTGTCCGGGATTTCCCTGACACGACTGTAGGAGTGTCCTTCTAGTAAAGAATGAATGTGTTAAAATGATAGGGCATCTTTTCCGGAATC
Organism: Schistocerca gregaria; assembly: GCF_023897955.1. Lineage (NCBI taxonomy): Eukaryota > Metazoa > Arthropoda > Insecta > Orthoptera > Acrididae > Schistocerca > Schistocerca gregaria. The sequence continues at coordinate 205,459,904 of NC_064924.1, forward strand.
TCAGAGCTTCTGACGTCATACCTCTTAAACAATGTGTCACTGTGATATTTTCGCGCAGATAGATTTAACACCATATGTGGATACTGTCTGTGGACTACTAACTATGAGATAAGCTGTGAACAGAGTTGGTAACAAAGAGGTAATGAATTTAAACGTCATGCGTGATGCTGCAGTTTTTCACATGTATTAGCGTTTATGAACTCATATAAAACTCTGTGTCGTACAATGATATATTTGTGTAGAAACGTTTAGTGTCATATGTGGATACTGTCTGTGGGATGCTGTCTGCGGATATATTGCGAACAGAGTTAGTAACACAGAAGTAATAAACTTAACCTTCTTTCATGATGCGGCTTTTCATGAGGCATCTTAGTGTTTCTGTCGACACATTTCTTGAATTAGTGTTGTACAATAATACATATGTGTAGACATATGTGCATAGTGACTGCGAGATTTATTGCGAATAGAATTATTAACAGAGAAGTTATAATTTTATATCTCATGCACGATGTACGAGCTATTCACGCATTTAAGTGTTCATGACGCCATATTTCTTAATGTATCAATAATACATTGATATAATTTTGTATGTACATTCAGCAGCATATAAGGATACTGTCTGCAAAATGTGTTGTGAATAGAGTTAGCACCAACGAAATAATAAATTTAACAGCCATGTGCAATGTGGCAGTTTATTACGAATGTCGTTGTTTATGACGACATATCTCCAGAACTATGGTAGGTAAGTCGTTCTTACCCCTATGCGATTGTCAACCGGCAGTATGGGGTATATATATCAACTTCGGATGAAATTGGTGAAGTGGTATAGGAGGAGATGTCGTGTATACACACATGTAAATAGGAGGGAGAGGTCAGCACCATTCAAATTTTGATATCATATTGGTACGCAAATTAATTAAACTGATCAATTAATTCCCCCTCTCCTTATTCAGGACCATCATATCCACTGAAAACGAACACACCCATCCTCAGATGACTCCATGTGTTTTATTCAGACTGCACGTGGGCCCCAATTCCTTCTCCCCCTCTCCACCCACGCCACCCCCTGCCCGTCCCTTCGCCCATGCACCCATTTAGCTGAAATTTCCTGTTTTGGTGTGAATATCGAATTTTGGAAGAAGATTTCGAATTTTGGCAGGAATTTGTTTGTCCCAGGGCTGTGTTGACATCTCACCCACCCACACCCAGGAATTGGTGGTGCCCTTTCCGGGACTCTAACCCTGGTCCTCCTGGACAGAGAGCCCAGGAGCACCCTCTGACACAATTATATCACCAGAGGCACTTGGAATACACGGGAAATTATAAATGGTGTGGCCCTTTCTGGGACTCAAAACCTGGTTCTACTGTATGGAAACTCCACATGCACCTCAAAACATGGAAACTACCCACATGCAAGTGAGGGAAATTAGGTTAGTGTACATTACTTATTTGCCACATGGGATAGCCTTGTGGTGTTAGGCATCTAGTCGAAGTTCACACGGCTTCCCCTGTCAGAGGTTTGAGTCCTTCCTCAGGCATGGGTGGTGTATTGTCCATAGCGTAAGTTTGTTTAAATTAGATGAAGTAGTGCGTAAGCCTAGTGAGTGATGACCTTAGCAGTTTGGTCCCATAGGAACGTACCACAAATTTCCTTATTTTGGTTGGAAAAGTGAAGTAAGCTAGGTCCTATTTACACAATTAATCATAAAGATCGGGCCTCGGTACGCGACTATATGCATAGCGCTACGTAAGGACAGCCTAACTGACGATACTATACGACTGGGTGTTATCCTGCTGGAAAAAAGTTTCGTAATACCAGTCAAAGCCAGTGACGGATACACTCAAACAAGCTGGTGGGAAAAAGGCAGGGCTCTAAGGTAGCATCTGTGTTCTCTTTCGCTGGGAATATATTCAACTGATGAGATGCTAGTGTTGAAGAGAGAGTAATTGAAAATGTATATTCCCTGTAGGGATACAGCTCAGGACAGTATCTGTCGTTGTCTGACATCAGAATTCGCTGCAGATACCTGCTCAAAATTCGCCCTGCAGCCCAGGTAGCCAAAGCCAGTACATGCTACCACAGCTGGTGGAAAAATGCATCACAGTTCTAATTGCACTTCAAGGTTGTCACGAAAACATTAGCACTCGTAATGAATGGGTCATAACGCAACATATGTACTGGGGAAAATCTTCGTCCCAAAAGATTGGGGGGGGGGGGGGGGTGTCCCGAAGTTTAACGTGTGTTCTCATGGATAGGCATCCACAAACGGTCGAAAATCGCTGCCCTTTTATCTAACCTCATGCCTACCCCTCCCTCCCACACTCCATCCATCCGTCTATGGAGGTGGGTGGGGGGGGGGGGGGGACCCACAGACTTTTACAAATGGCCAGCTGCTCTGCAGTAAGCCTCGCAGCATGAGCTGGCCACTTACCACCTCGAGGCGACACTCCTTCGCCAACACAATACGATGTATAGTTAACTAAACAATGGAAGATAAAAGAATACCCACCCCAAGTGCAACTTGCTTGTCAAAAACGTATAGTAACACAGCTCCACCACCACACCCAGCCTACCCATAGTCAGGGAGCGAAAAACACAGACTGGGCACTCTCCCAATACTTCCAACAGGCATGTCGTCCTGCGATGGAGAGCAATTTTATTTGGCATCATTGTCTTTCCTTCATGCAATCTGTTAAACGTCGTTATCTGAATGATTAGACCCTGCTGTAACAACAACGAAACTCTGGAGAACGCTCCAGATCACTTTTTCCAAATAGCTGCTTTGCTAAGTGCTTCGCTGTTTTCCTGCGGCCCTCTGCAGTCACGAGCCTCACCACGCCCTCCGCTGCCCTCTGCAGTCGCTCACAGCATGCGTCCTGTCACGAGGGGCCCTTAGCCAACACAAAAAGGAAGTTTGACCTCTCATCGAAGCAGAGAAGTGTCCAGCAACCAATCCCAGTAAAAGTGGCCCCTCATCCCAGGCAGTCTGTAGTTCTGTGATGGAGCAAAATTGTATTTAACGTCGACGCAACTCTTTCTTGCTATCTGTTAAACGTATTTCTTGGGAAGACTGGACCAGAGAAAGCTCCATACGGTTTTTTTTAAAAGTCAGTTCCTTGGGAAACAGTAAGCCTACCACCATAGCTATCGCAGCCTCACACTGCAGTATCTTCAAGTGTCTTCAGTACAACGTGCCCGTGAGAGCATGCAGCTGGGCAGTCAGCGTTATCGATGCCTAAAATAGCTACAAAAGCTAATACAGCATGAAGGTCATCCCTCAGAAGAAAACCGTGATAAATGAGAACTAAAGGGGCAGCCGCGAACTCTTAGGGAACTAGGCCACCACGTCGCTCCAAGCACTGGACTGTGACATTTGTATTTCACATCAACGAGACTGCAACAATAGGGCAACTATTAAAAAAGTAAAACACAATTGCGACGATAATGCATGTCCTCTTTCCACGAAAATAGGTACAGTCTAATTTCTTTTAGTTTTATGAACAATATCTGTATAGTTCTTACGTTCAACTTCAGGGTACATTTGCCATCTCGTTATTCTACTACATCCAGCGTAGTGCTCCGCCGGCGATCACAGATGATCACGTATTACAAACGTTTCAGACACGTGAAATAACATTAGAGAATACAGTCTGTTACGCCATTAGCTCACATGTCGGAAAAAAACCACAATCATTTTTACATTAGACAGTAAGAAGGTATAATTCAATAGGACGTATCTGTTTTGTACACTAGAGCAGGTCTCGTTTTTCCGTAGCGATGCTATATCGTACAGGCCTTTTCGAAACAAACTGTGAGACTCCGTCTTGTAACAGAACCTCCTATAAGATTTTACCATGCTCCTCTTCTGTTACATCTAAACCAATTACCGTCGGCGTGCTTACATTTGACATTTTGATGCATATATCACCTCTACTGACACGTCTCTAAAGTTTCTCTCAGACTGCAGCAGATTATGGCGTTCTAATTTTTTAAGCTGTTTGATCATCACAACCAGTTTCACGCAATCTACTCACATGTCAGAAAAAGAAACCACTGTCACTTCTAGATTTCACTACAAGCTATTATTTCACTGGTTTCTACTTTATAATTAAGGTTATGAAGTATGAAATAATGCCTGTTTTTTTTTTTTTTTTTAAGGCGCAATCGTGAAGATAATAATGAAAAGCAACCAGTCACGTGGGCTCGAGAATAGAAACAACTGATTACTATTAGTTTTATGATCAAAATCGGTGTAGTGTGGAGAGGATTATATGCATAGAAACGTTACCCAGTTATAGCACTCTTTGTAATAGAACCTCCTATCACACTTTACCGTGTCTCTCTCTCCAGATATAGCGAACCATTGCCGTCTGCGTGTTGTAACTGAGCATATTCCATACATCATATCACTCAATTGAAGGTGGAGGCCAGTGCTCAAAGTCCTTAGCGCAGATCTGCACAAAATTTTGTTGTCTGTACTGGATGAAAACTATATCCAGCACACTATTAATCGTACGAGAGGGCTGCTGTATTGTTGCTTCATAAGTAGTCTTAAAGAAGAAAACCTTTCATTCCCCTTATGGTTATCACAGTTTTCCACGTCAAATCCACACTTCCCTTTGACAGGACAAAGTCATTTTCTTGGCACATGTCGGAATACCTACATACTTTATAAGCCTGCAGTTCAAAGTGAATCTATCACGCATCCCCTACAATTACTAAGTATAATACTTCACCAATAACTGAATGCCGGCAATACGAAGCAATACTGAGCGAAAATCAGCGTTAGGTAGACATGTGTCATAAGTTTTTTTTTTCCTTTCGCATGTTACCACTGTGTCTTTGAAAGAGGGGCGTAATCGTCCTACAAGCCGCCAGATGTTAAAAACATGATCACAACAGCCATGTTACTGTCACACGGAGTCTTGGTTCTACAGGTGCTCACAAGTATTGCTAACGATATCCATGTTAAAACCAATACAAGCCTTGTATATCGACGTATGGCGTTACATCTGAATGAAGTGTTTCTTCCATACAAATACTTCGACAGTTGAATATAGACGGTGATTGCTGTAGTGTGAATTAACAGACTGAGAGCGGTGTTATACGTGGCCAACAGTGTAAGCTCTCCATATAATCACCGAATGTAGAAAGTGATTTGGCTAAGGAATGTGGTACGAAGCCGGTATTTAGCTCCCTCGTGCTGCCACTAGATATTTCTCTACTACTTGTAATGCATTCTGTCTCAATTGCATGAAAGAGGTTCTGCGACATGTCTATTGGGTTATAGGTAATGGCTGATTGAGAATGATCATACACTGTAAACGGTGTGCTGATTGAGGTAGCAAGAAATCTACACTGGCTTCTCAGATGTCTAGTGTTATGCTTTCCAGTAGAAATGTTATATGCTATTTGGAATCAGGTCTTCCCATTCAACCACATGCCAGCGTTGTATCCTATGGACAGGTCTTTTAATTACTACTGCCAATATTGAATCATATTCGTGGCACTCTCATATATCGAAACGAGTGACCTTTTTCGAACCTCTCTGTTACAGTAAAATTCCATCATGGTTTTAGATAGTCCCTATGCATTTTGTAACTTGTTCTCAGTCTCTGTCCCACTTTGTGCATGTGATGGTTCAAAGTCGGAGAGAGCTATATCTTCCACACTCTGCAACCCCTTTAGAAAGAGAGTGAACTGAGTTAATGTTATATGGCCGTGTTTTAACCACTCGGTGGAAATGGGGACATGTCGTAGCTCTGTAAACCGTGTACAGTGTGTAAGATCAACACCAAATGAAGCCAGCTCTTGCAACACAAGGTACTATAAAAGACAGTATAAACAGTTATGGTGGTATTTATTATCGGGAAAATTAGGGAGCCTAAGATCATACGGGTACTGCAGATCAAAGCAGATCCACGTCCCTCAGGGTCCATTCACGTCTATCACCCAAACATTCTATCATCTTTATTCTGTACCGTCCAACAGAGAAAAATTGTGAACTATAAAAGCTCCGCTAACTTCATCCAATAGAATTTTATCACATATCTCCCCTCTGATATATTGAAAACAAATACCGTCTGCGTGCTGGCATTGAGCATATGTGGTGATCCTGTTAGACATACAGGTACCGATCCACTGGAGCATGCTGCTAGTGATCGAAGTCGCTTGCACAGACGAGTGTAAAGTTTCATTGCCAATCAGTCACAAGAGAGAGACCTTGTTAAATTATTTGATACACTGCTTTTTTCTACTGTAACACCCTTTGTACACTGCCAAACATTTTTTTCTTCAGCCACGACTTCAAGGTTTGTTTCAGGTTCAAAACTGAAATAACACGTTTTGATCCAATGACTCTCACAGAAAACTAGACATCAGGTGGTGTAAATCTTCTTGTTGCTGCTGCTGCTCCCTCAACACACACACACACACACACACACACACACACACACACACACACACACACACACACTGGGTGATTGAAATAAAAGACAGTCACAACGTAATGAAACTGGAAGAGCTCTGAGGCATTGTGGAGCGATTACAAACTGATGTTCGAGGGTGACTGACGACCTCTAGGTTTGAACTCACCATTCACAGGGACAGGATAGCTGATGGCACTGCATTCCATTTGATAGATTCCTCATATTGCTGTCATATGTACGCAATCATTGTTTCGGTGCTAGCCATGGTTTTGGCTCCTCCACCAAGACACCTTCTCCACCTCAAACAAGCGATGTCAGTCAGTCATTATGTGGTAATCAACGGCATACCAGTGTGCAAATGGGATGGAAAAGACACTCTCCATTTACTGTAATAGCCCCATATCACACTTGAAAAAGACAGTGAACTCTTGACATACTGAGTATTCCTGTATTTGCGTTTATAATTTAACATTTTAATTTTATGTACCTGGAAACTGAGGAAGGAATATTTTGTACCTCTTGATTCCATTTCTATACTTATTACAGGATATAACAGGAATACAGTACAGAAAATCGGTTATTGCAGAAACAGATTTTTGTGAGGGGTTTTTATTCTCCGGTTATACTGGCGTTGGAAAAACAGAAGAAAACCATATAACCGAAAACCGGTTGTTTCAGCGATAATGGTTCAAATGGCTCTGAGTACTATGGGACTTAACATCTGAGGTCATCAGTCCCCTAGAACTTAGAACTTCTTAAACCTAACTAACCTAAAGACATCACATACATCCATGCCCGAGGCAGGATTCCAACCTGCGACCGTAGCCGTCGCACGATTCCGAACTGAAACGCCTCGAACCGCTCGGCCACACGGGCCGGCCAGCGATAATCGCCATCCCTACGTTGCTTATTAACATTAACCTCACGGACGCTGTAGTTGTTAGTAAATGTACTATAAGCGCTGCTGTAGCGACTTGTGATGCTTATGTATGTGTATCAGACCCACGTTCCGCGAAAGGTCGCCCGTGCCTTCGCAGCACATTTGATCTCTAGTAAGTTAGCCTACAGCTACGGTTGCCATCTGTTCCAATATATCGGGACCGTCACCGTTATGGACCTTCTTGTCTCGACATCCAGAAAAGAGCCAACTTTGTCCCGATTTTGCGAAAAACTGTTACGAGCTTTGTTCGAGTACTAAAGTAACACCATCTGTAACACAACATGTAAATGCAGCCTCAGTTTCGTTTATGTCAAAAAATTCATGTTGCCAATGTCGTCTCACCGATGGCGTTGCATGCTGCGTATTCAATATTGACGATGCCAGCAACTTCTAGCTATAATGCCATCATTTAAGAAAATACCACACTTCCTAGAACGCGTGGGAAGTTACTTAAGCAGCACCACGTGGAATAATCAGGCATTTCCCATTTCAATAGTGGCCTGGTAAGACGATCCAGTCTATACGTAATACGAACAACGAGTGCATGTTCGTAACGTTTTAAAGGTTTACTGTGCTTTTATATTGCGTGATGTGTGTTGTGACGTGAACTTTGATCGCTCAAGTGTTACTGTCGACTGTTTACCGTATAATAAATTTATCTTGCTATGGCTTACGTAAAAGCCTAAAGATGGAAAGGGGAAGTGTCACCCTTCGGATGATTACACAAAATAGTGCCCTGTTTCTAAGAAAGGACGCACGGATCAGGAAGCGTTTGTGAGATTTGTATTGGTTCCGTATCAGATATAAGGCTGGTGTGAGCTATAACTTTTCTGCGAAGAAACATACAAATATTATAGCATCGCGGTAGCGTCGACATCAAAACCTATTTCTATATTCATGACTAAAGAAGATACCCAGCAAAAATGCTCGTTGTTCGTTCTGAGCTAACAACAGCTTATGGAGCTGTCACGCAGCATCAGTCAAATGGTTCAAATGGCTCTGAGCACTACGGGACGTGACATCTTAGGTCATCAGTCCCCTAGAACTTAGAACTACTTAAACCTGACTAACCTAAGGACATCACACAACACACAGCCATCACGAGGCAGAGAAAATCCCTGACCCCGCCGGGAACCGAACCCGGGCAGCCGGGCGTGGGAAGCGAGAACGCTACCGCACGCATCACCAGTCCTTCAGTACTCTTGACTGAGCAGTGAAACGGAGTGCCGCAATGTATCCGGACTCCAAAGTCGCAGCAGAGCACTCTACAACCAAGCCTAAAAGCTACAGCGATTGTTAAAAATATCCTCGTAGCACACTCCTTGTCAAAATGTATAAAACAATTAGAGGAAGTTTCTTTTTACGGTATAGGCAAGGACGCATGGAACCACAAGGCTGAGAAGATGTTTCCTTTACTTGTCCAATAGGTGACTGAAACTGACGGAATGCAGCAGAAGCTGTTGAAGTTTGATCCGTTGAATAACGAAACGTCGGAGACAACTGCAGAGTTATGTCTGGACACTGTAAGAGAACTGCAAATTCCATTATAGACATTGACCGCTTTTTATGGAGACTATACCAATAAAAGCTTTGGATGGCTTCATCGACGCGCCCAGCGGAATGTGTTTCCCGACATTAAAGAAGAACTGGTAAAAATATAGAAGGAACTGGTTGCCCTGCCCATAGCCTCCACAGTACTATATTAGACGCTACCGCAGTCTTAACTGTGGATAGTGAAATAATCGTCTTGAAAATATTTATTTGTCAATATACATGCTATGGACAGAGAGGCTGAAAGAGTTCTACTTATACGTTGATTCCAATCATCAGACTCTTCTATCTGACTCAAAAACAAGATGGTTGTCGTAAATTCCCGCAACTGAGAGAATTCTTAAGCACCGAATTCCATTACAACAATTTTTAGACGCCGAAGACAGGCCACATGATATAACTTAAGAGTTTTTCAACAACTGAATCAGTGAAATTTACGTCATGTTTCTACAGTCAAACTTGGCCCTGTTTGAAAACGACATAAAAAGCGTGCAGAAGAATAGGGTCTCGGTAACTGAAATACACTCCTGGAAATGGAAAAAAGAACACATTGACACCGGTGTGTCAGACACACCATACTTGCTCCGGACACTGCGAGAGGGCTGTACAAGCAATGATCACACGCACGGCACAGCGGACACACCAGGAACCGCGGTGTTGGCCGTCGAATGGCGCTAGCTGCGCAGCATTTGTGCACCGCCGCCGTCAGTGTCAGCCAGTTTACCGTGGCGTACGGAGCTCCATCGCAGTCTTTAACACTGGTAGCATGCCGCGACAGCGTGGACGTGAACCGTATGTGCAGTTGACGGACTTTGAGCGAGGGCGAATAGTGGGCATGCAGGAGGCCGGGCGGACGTACCGCCGAATTGTTCAACACGTGGGGCGTGAGGTCTCCACAGGACCACGATGTTGTCGCCAGTGGTCGGCGGAAGGTGCACGTGCCTGTCGACCTGGGACCGGACCGCAGCAACGCACGGATGCACGCCAAGAACGTAGGATCCTACGCAGTGCCGTAGGGGACCGCACCGCCACTTCCCAGCAAATTAGGGACACTGTTGCTCCTGGGGTATCGGCGAGGACCATTCGCAACCGTCTCCATGAAGCTGGGCTACGGTCCCACACACCGTTAGGCCGTCTTCCGCTCACGCCCCAACATCGTGCAGCCCGCCTCCAGTGGTGTCGCGACAGGCGTGAATGGAGGGACGAATGGAAACGTGTCGTCTTCAGCGATGAGAGTCGCTTCTGCCTTGGTACCAATGATGGTCGAATGCGTGTTTGGCGCCGTGCAGGTGAGCGCCACAATCAGGACTGAATACGACCGAGGCACACAGGGCCAATACCCGGCATCATGGTGTGGGTAGCGATCTCCTACACTGGCCGTATACCTCTGGTGATCGTCGAGGGGACACTGAATAGTGCACGGTACATCCAAACCGTCATCGTACCCATAGTTCTACCATTCCTAGACCGGCAAGGGAACTTGCTGTTCCAACAGGACAATGCACGTCCGCATTATCCCGTGCCACCCAACGTGCTCTAGAAGGTGTAAGTCAACTACCCTGGCCAGCAAGATCTCCGGATCTGTCCCCCATTGAGCATGTTTGGGACTGGATGAAGCGTCGTCTCACGTGGTCTGCACGTCCAGCACGAACGCTGGTCCAACTGAGGCGCCAGGTGGAAATGGCATGGCAAGCCGTTCCACAGGACTACATCCAGCATCTCTACGATCGTCTCCATGGGAGAATAGCAGCCTGCATTGCTGCGAAATGTGGATATACACTGTACTAGTGCCGACATTGTGCATGCTCTGTTGCCTGTGTCTATGTTCCTTGGTTCTGTCAGTGTGATCATGTGATGTATCTGACCCCAGGAATGTGTCAATAAAGTTTCCCCTTCCTGGGACAATGAATTCACGGTTAAAAGTGTCGAATACACTGAGAGGTAGTAGTAACACCGAAACAAGAAAAATAAGTTCAGTAAACATGGATCCAGAAACGCATACCTTCAGAGATAAAAACGTGTTTATATAACATCAAGAAAAATGTTTCATCACACCAGTTCTCCCACTCTCCTAAAGATAGACGTTGACTGTGGACATTTTATCACAGACAAAGTCCATCAGACTGTTCAGCGATGTCACTAAACCCGTTCACAGATGTAAACAACCAAGAGTAAACAGCGCCTATTAGACGAAGGGGGTCCGACAGCCAATCAGTTCCAGTCATTACAACGGGAACAGCTCGTCTTGTCTGTAGTTCAGCCATGCCTAGACGGTCAATACCGCAGTTAGAACACGTCCGCATTGTTACTTTGGGCCAGGAAGGGCTCTCAACAAGGGAAGTGTCCAGGTGTCTCGGAGTGGACCAAAGCGATGTTGTTCGGACATGGAGGATATACAGAGAGACTGAAACTGTCGACGACACGCATCTCTCAGTCCGCCGAAGGGCTACTACTGCAGTGGATGACTGCTATCTGCAGAGTATGGCTCGGACGAAACCTGACATCAAAGCCACCATATTGAATACTGCTTTTCGTGCAGCCATAGGAAGTCCTGTTACGACTCAAACTGCACGTAAGAGGCTGCATGATGCGCAACTTCACTCCCGACGTCCATGGCGATGTCCCTCTTTGCAACCACAACACCATGCAGCGTACGAATGGGCCCAACATCATGGACCTCTCAGGAATGGCATCCGTTCTCTTCACCAGCGAGTGTCACGTATGCCTTCAACCAGACAATCGTTGGAGACATGTTTTGAGGCAACTCGGTCAGGTTGAAAGCCATAGACACACTGTCCGGCGAGCGCAGCCAGGTGGTGGTTCTCTGCAGGTGGTCATGGGAGGCACCGTAACTGCTGTACGATACATGAATGCCATTCTCCGACCATTAGTGCAACAATATTGGCAGCATATTGGGGAGGCATTCGTCTTCATAGCGACAATTCGCGTCTTCATCGTGCACATCTTGTGAATGACTTCCTTCAGGATAATGACTTAAAAAATGGTTCAAATGGCTCTGAGCACTATGTGACTTAACTTCTGAGGTCATCAGTCCCCTAGAACTTAGAACTACTTAAACCTAACTAACCTAAGGACATCACACACATCCATGCCCGAGGTAGGATTCGAACCTTTGACCGCAGCGGTCGCTCGCCTCCAGACTGTAGCGCCTAGAACCGCTCGGCCACTCAGGCCGGCATAATGGCTTCACTCGACTAGACATGACCCTATAGAACATGCCTGGGATAGATTGAAAATGGCTGTTTATGGATGATGTGACCCACTAGCCACTCTGAGGGATCTACGCGAATCGCCGTTGACGAGTGGAACAATCTGGATCAACAGTGCCTTGAGGAACTTGTGGATAGTATGCCACGACGAATACAGTCATGCATCAATGCATGAAGACGTGCTGCTGGGTTTTAGTGGTACTGGTGTGTACAGCAGTCTGGACCACCACCTCTGAAGGTGGTACAACATGCAATGTGTGGTTTTCATGAGCAACAAAAAGGGCGGAATTGATGTTTATGTTGATCTCTATTCCAATTTTCTGTACAGGTTCCGAAAGTCTCGGAACCGAGGTGATTCAAAACTTTTTTTGGTGTGTGTGGTAAGCACGTCGCTTGTTTGCGGATGTTTGCACAGTCGTTTCATTGGCGCTCCGTTAAATGTGTGGATAAGGTATTATAATGTTTTACTCTCAGTACTCTACCTAACATTACATGGTCTGCAGTCAGTTGTGTGCGTCGAGTCGTGTTACAGCCTACGTTAATTTTCACTGTGTTTGTATGCCTTTTCTACAGTACTCACAACCCTGGATATGTATCACGGTGGTCTATCTTCCTCAAATCGCCGATTGACTTACATTTTTACGGTTATTGCGCTATTTGTACGTACAAATGGTGCATTACATTTATATTTTCTCTCATCCACCACTTGTTAGTAGTGGAAGCCCTCCACTCGACAAGTGAAACGGGGTATATGATATTTTGCTTTGAATTAGCAAATGGACGTATCATGCGAGCCTGTGCTCTCTACGATAAGCTGTTCGGCAGACTTTTGCAGAGTTGGAGGGTCACAAGGGCCACAGTGAAAGGCTCACACAGTCCGCAAGCTTGACGTGGAGGAGCGTGTGCTCCGTTCGGAGGAAGAAATTCCTGGAACCAGAGTGCGACGATTGCCATGAACAGAAGGCGTCTCTCTCTCTCTCTTATCTGGGGGCTGTACCAATATCATCAACAGCAAGATCAGGCCCTATGGTCACAGGATCAATAAGGCCGACGGCGGTTCTGTTAACGGCTGTTGCAGAAATGTGCCACAGATCCACTATTCGCATCCAAGGTTTATTTACAGGTGAGGCAAAATATAGACGAGATGGTGTTATGAATTTCCATAGCAGCATGTATAACCTGATCTAAATCACCAATAAATTCAGGAAAGAGCGCTTCAACACTGACTGTCAATCAGCGAAAGGGCAGGCGTACTACAATAGATCAACAGAGACATATGTCCTACCATAAAGGTTAACCAGAGCGCATTATTTGGAGTTTCTCATTAATATTTTGCCTACCTCGTTGGAGACTGTGCCATTGCAGCAACGAATACAAAGTTTGTTCATGCATGATGGGGCATCAGATCACTTTCGCGACAATGTGCTACAACATGTGACACAGACATTTCATGGTCGCTGGATTGGTCAGTAGAGGGGAGGGGGGGGGGGGGGGTCAAAGGTGGGGGGTGGGCACGCCTTATCCTGCTTGATCACCAGACCGCAATCCCATAGACTTTTGGCTATGGGAACATTTGAAGGAATTTGTCTACACCACACCAATCAACGAAGTGTGGACACTACAGGATCTACAGGGCCGCGTCTTTATTGGGTGCCAGCAGTTGCAACAGCAACCGGGTGTACTTTAAAAGGTGCCTCATTCCTCACACCGGAGGACAGAGGGGTGCATTGTCACGAATAGACGCCACGCTCAACACTTCCTGCATTAATCGCAGGAAGTATGTGTTTCCGGACCTATGTTTATTGGACTTAATCTACTAGTTTCGATGGGTAGTACCACCTCTGAAAGTATGCGACTCTTTTTTTTTAGCACTTTGTATGTTAATCAACACGCAAAGGTGTCTGAATGCAAGGTAGACTGCCAGTTTTATTGAAATGCAAACGAAGATGAATTTCAACAAGTTAGAGAATGTGAACCTTAACCACGAAATAATTAAACTCAATTCGAAATATGAGGGCGAGACAATGGCTTTCTATATCACGGAGTCTGATTACATAGATAAATGAGTTATTTCTTTTAATTAATATCAAGTATTTGACTGGATGGCGCTTTCTGAAACAGCAGAATTTGTGTTGATTGAAAACCTGAGAGGTGTTTTAGAAACTAAGCGTGACTCAGAACAACAGAAGTCTAAATACCTCAAAGAAGAAAGGTGGATTTACTTTGTTAAGGAAATTGAAAACCCTGATGGCAAATGCGAACTGCCAAATTATGCGATTATTTGTATTTGTTTTCTATTCCCGCACACAACGCCAGTTGGGAAAATGTATTTTCGCCGATGGAGAGCCAGTGGACTGATGAATGACTGCTCCAGGGCTGTGCAATCAGTCTTACAGTGCGATTTCAACTACAATCTGGCTCTCATGCATTTTATAAATAAATATGTGAAAGGGGAAAAAATTCGTGAAAAAGGTGGAATCTTCCGAAAAATATTATTTACAATAAATCCTGCTGCAACAAGTTCCATGTATTTGTGTGCTAAATAAAAAGATGTAATTGTATTAAATAATTATTTTTAAGTCATTTACACACGCCTGTCCGACGCTGTCCCGACGAGGTCCCAGTTAGATACGGCAACCCTAGGTACAGTAGTGGGAGTCGCCGAGAGCAGAACACGTCGTGTAACGTGCCTGGTTTTCTCTATCGTTCGATAAACACCGCGGGAGAGGAACACGTAATACGGCCCACAATTGGACCTGGCGGTTGGTTTCTGGCTGGGTACGTTTTTGTGGCGCGTCGCTTCCGTCCGGCTAGCTCTCCAATAACACGCCGAATCGGTCAACAAAGGCGGCGCAGTTTACTGTTGGGCAGAATGTGCGGTATAAATTCAATGAACGGCTGTGTTTCCTCGGCGGGCCGCCGCGGATGGACGCCCCACTAAAAGTTACGGGCCAAGTTTACGTTTCCCGCGGGACCAACTCCCCAATCTCATCCCGAAAATTTACTTGCTTACTTGCACTTTCGCCTCAGATGCCTCTCTACTGTCGCGGGACAGAAGGAAGAGGGCAAGGAACAGGCGAGGCCGCATTCTGGAAGGAAATTTCTAAACTTCTTGTACGTAATCATGTCTACGTAAACTGCTTCTCGGGATAAACTCCAGTTCTTCAGAATAGAATGATACAGTTACTACCGAAATGTCATTTTCAAAGATCTCTCCTCTGTAAGTGACCTCAGTGGGTTTTTGCATGACCGCTTATGGATGTGTTGGCTACTCACGGCACTACTCACAGCTAGATCCTAACTTTAATACGTCGCTAACCAAGTGTCTGTAGCCGGTATTCGTACATGCATTATGCCCGTGCAGGGGAGACATTTTACTTGAATATCACCCTCCCGGTGTCAGAGAATAATTACGACTGATTCTCATGTTAGTACGAATCTGCTAATGCGAATCAACAATCACTGGGCTTACGTACTTCATGGAATACATTACGACTTTAGTAATATTGCAACATACACATTATATAAATGTATGACTCTTACCGCAGAACTACTACCTAGATAATGTGACACACAGTGCCTTGCAACAGTTTGAAATTTAAGCTAGACGACTGAGTGTCCGCTGGGCAAATCTATGATATTGCGTGAGCACTAGGGTTGCCAGATTAACTGATAAAATTACCGAACATTGCCTGGCGAAAGAATGGGCTGAGCTGAGGGATGAGGGTGAGCACTCTTAAACGCTTAAAAAACATGGAAAATTATATTTTTTATTGTTATTTACGGATTTTAACGAATTTTTGTTAACTTCAATTGTTTTCTGACTGGTTGCATGTTGCAAACTTCAGATTTCAAGAAATGCATAATTCTGCTTTTGCCGTGTCGATACCCAGTTTATTTCTAGCGTCAGACCATAAATGATTGATGTGACTGAACACACTTTCCACATTGGCATTCCTGCATAGAACCGTCATCAACCTTTTGATACTTAGTTTTGTTAGGCGAAAATGAGTTTGTGGACCAAGCTTCACTTTGATATTGTTGCACACTTTCATTTACCTTACAGATCTCATCGTATAAACTGTTTTTATGAAAGTCTTGGCCATAAACACCACCTTTGATGCTTTTGTTAATTTTTCTTATGCAGGAGTTACTTTCCCTACAGTCAAGTTGCTGAAAATCTTAAAGGGAGTGTTCTCGTAGTGAAACATCTTTGCAACAGACTCTTCGGCTCTTCGGTAAACACCAAAGCCCCCTTTCTTGAATTTATTTCGTTCAACGTCGTTGAGCTTTGACATTTATTTGTTAGCTTTTAACCGAAGAGACAATTTCTCTCATCTGATTTAATATCCTTTCGATCTGACCAAAATATTATACACTGAATAGCCTAAGAAATTGGTACACCTGTCTAATATCGTATAGGGCCCTCGCGAGCACGCAGAAGGGCCGCAAAACTATGCTGCATGGACTCGAGTAATGTCTGAAGTAATGCTGGAGGGAACTGACACCGTGAATCCTCCAGGGCAGTCCATAAATCCGTAAATATACAAGGGGGTGGAGATCTCTTCTGAACAGCATGTTGCTAGGCCTCCCAGATATGCTCAATAATGTTTATTTCTGGAGAGTTTGGCGGACAGGGTTTAAACTGAGAATAGAGTTTGTTCCTGGAGCCACTCTGTAGCAATTCTGGACGTGTTGGGTGTCGCATTGTCCTGCTAGGATTACCCAAATCCGTGGGAATGCACAGTGGACAAGAACGGACGCAGGTGATCAGACAGGATTCTTACTTACGTATCACCTGTCAGAGTCTTATCTAGACATGTTACAGGGCCCGATCATTACAACTGCATATCCCTCACACCATTACAGATCCTTCACCAGCTCGAACAGTCCACTTCTTATGTGCAAGGACCATGGATTCATGACGATGTCTCCATACTCTTACACGTCCATCCGCTCGATAGAATTTGAAACGAGACTCGACCGACCAGGCAAGATGTTTTCAGTCATCAACAATTCAATGTCGGTGTTGACGGGCGCAGGTCACGTGTAAATTAGTGTCGTGCAGTCATCAAGGGCACTCAAAATGGTTCAAATGGCTCTGAGCACTATGGGACTCAACTGCTGTGGTCATTAGTCCCCTAGAACTTAGAACTACTTAAACCTAACTAACCTAAGGACATCACACACATCCATGCCCGAGGCAGGATTCGAATCTGCGACCGTAGCAGTCGCACGGTTCCGGACTGCGCGCCTAGAACCGCGAGACCACCGCGGCCGGCAAGGGGGGGCACTCAAGTGGGCCTTCGGCTCCGAGAGCGCATACGGATTATGTTCCGTTGAACGGTTCCCGCTGACGCTTACTGATGGTGCAGTATTGAAATCTGCAGCAATTTGAGCTTGTGTAACGTTGGACGATTCTCTTCAGTCGTCGTTGGTCCCGTTCTTACAGTACCTTTTTCCGGCCGGATCGATATCGGAGATTAGATGTTCTACCGGATATTTGATATTCACGATACACTTGCGAAATAGTCGTACTACAAAATCCCCACTTCATCGCTACCTCGGAAATGCTGTGTCCCATCGCTCGTGCGTCGACTATAACACCACGTTCAAACTCACTTAAATCGTAATAAGCTGCTACTGTAGCAGCAGTAACCGATCCTACATTTGCGACAGACACTTGCTGTCTTATACAGGCGCTGCCGAGCACAGCGCCGTACTCTTCCTGTTTACGTATCTCTGTATTAGTAATACGCATGAGTATACCAGTTTCTTGTGCGCTTTAGTACTTAGTTATACAGGATTTATGTACTCCAATCCTGACATCTTAATAAGCTTCAGAAATAAATTTTATAAATGTTTTCCAAAATAAATGTACACTTCGGGATTCCATATTCTTCAATAGCGACGATAGACAATTAAGCTTACAGCACTTATCCTCACCATCTTGGCGGGAAAACATTTTGATCACTTTCCAATGAAGTGAAACCCTTTCCTCAGCTAGCAGTGAAGGTGGCCACCTAACTGTTATCCGGGAAGGCACAGCATGATAACCCTGATTAATAAAAGCGAAGCATTCGTTAAGTATTTCCACTCTTTTAGCATTGACAGAAAATTAAAAAAAAATCGGTTAGCACATGACTTTCGCCATCTAAAGATAATAATTTTTGCAGTTTGGCTGCATTATACATTTACAAATCAATAAATTAGTCAGTTGAATGAAATTCTAAAATTATGGAACTAGTCACACTTCGGTACCGAACACCGGAAACGGGGCTGAAAACCATACATTTCCGTAAAAAACCGAACATTGGGTGACCCACCAGACCAAGGATCTCGAAAAGCTATATGGCTGCCTGTGAAACTCCGGTGAATGATAGAAAATTATAAGCTCCTAACATTATAATTATTTTACACATAATAACGGACAGAAACAGATAAAATTACTATTTTATCACAAGAAGGATAAAAAGAAACAAGGTATCAACGGAGCTAAACAAACCACTGGATATAAATGGGTAACCTAGGTATATAATTTTGGTGTCTCGTGTATAATTTCATGATCCACAGCTGTCTTTTCACCCAAATCGACTGCTACATACATCTACGTATATACTCCGGAAGCCACTGTTAAGTGCACGGTGGAGCATACGTCGTAGCGACACAATCGATTTTCAGTTATGTTCCATTCGCGTATTTAGCGAGAGGAAAATGACTCACCGTGTGTCTCTGTATGTTTCCTAATATTTGTTATCCCATTTTAGTGATCAGCACAAGTAATATAAGAGGGCAGTAGCACAATGGTGGAATGTTTTCTTGAAATATTGGTTCTCCGAATCCGTCCATCAAAGGTTCGAAAGCACTATGCCATCATTATTTCAAGAAATGGCATGTAAGTTCGTAGAGATTTTCTGTTACATTATCATATGCGCTATACCAACCGTCTGCAGTCGTAGTAGCACCACCCAAAAATACTCAATCTTTTTGTAGGATTATCTTCTTCTATGTGATTTTCTTTACAGGTGCTCTGAGTTTTCACAGACCCCTTCCTACAAATCTAAGTATTTTAGAACTGCTTCTAAGTTATGCTATGTTACGAGCTCAGAACGTTCGCCACTAATCTTGTAATCAGAGACTGTCAGATAGTTTCTGTTTTTTACAAACATTACTTTACGTTAATCGACACTGAAAGACAGCTGCCATTCGTCACCCCAAATGAAAATTTTCTCAAGTCTTCGTATGCAACCTGAAGATCGACCAAGAAAATACATTCAACAGTGGCCACAAGATTCAGGCTACAGGGTGGTTGTAATTAAACTTTCGTTACTTGAGAGGGCCCATGGAAAACGAGTGATCTTTGGGCAGTGAAATTTTATGGAGCCATTTATGACATGTGGAAGAGAAATAACGTATAAACCATTGAACGAAACACATTTTAATTCCCATTTGAGACGGTAACGCTTGTTAATTGCGTACCACGTTTACGCTCCAGATTATAAACGTCACTCATTGTGACGACCATTTCCATCCATCAGAGCTGCAACCGCACCAGAGATACCATTTCACAATAGTTGGCAGCACTTTTCGAACGGTGGGCTATGGAATGTTTAGCTGTCGTGACACAGCTCATCCACTGTTTCAAGAACGCATATACCAGCGTTCTCAATTGTAGCAACAGTAATGTGTTTAACAATTTGTGACGCAGTTATGCGACGGCCTCTGCCAGGAGACATTCCCAAATCGCCAGAATTCGATCTGCTGAATCATATTCTTCAATCTCAGTGCAGGAAGAAGACCTCTCCGTATTCATTTAATGCGAAGATACTCCCGAAGAGCAGCAGCACCGATAAAACAATTTTACAAGTAAAAGGCTGGTAACCTTGTCCAGACTCACGATCACTGTCTGCAACTGACGCTTGCGTTTCGACCCTACATCGCCGTACCACTATCGCCTCCTAGCGGCAAGCCATGACACGAGCACTACTGGGTTTACTCAAGATGGTTGACAAGAGCTTATCCCTTTTGTTCACATTCGTTTCTATTAATATTTGTAAGTGCGCTAATTATGGCACCGTTGAGCGCGCATAAATCCCATACTCTCTCTCTCTCTCTCTCTCTCTCTCTCTCTCTCTCTCTCTCTCTCACACACACACACACACACATACACGAACTCTACTAACACCTCAAATCCTCTAGCACTTAGTCTGAAAGTTATTCTTATAAAGTAGCGTACCCATACGGTAAATAGTTTTCCGTTGACAGTGGCTCATGTAGCGGAAGACCGATTCTAACAACAGTGTACGGTCACTTCCGTAATACAAGCTTACAACGAGAAACGTCACTCTGCGTTTATCGGGTATCGGGTGAAGGATTCTAAAATGGTAAATTTTGGTATTGGCGACGGTGATTAACTTACTGTAGAGCTCGGAGTATTTATTCTTTTATACCGAAGCAAAAGAAGATATAAACTATTTTCAAATGTTTTAAAGCTGCATACACTGCTTCTAAGAAATATGTATTAAAAGTTGTCGATAAAGCGATCACCCACATGCGTGGGAGCCTGCAACGCGACAGACCCTCATGCTGGGCACCCGGGTTTGTTACCAAATTCTGCGAGGAATTTGTGCTTGATGGGAGGACTAGACCATGGTGTACACAACTTTGTGATATCAGCTAGGCGGAGAGGCGGAGGCTCCAAGTCCTGGGCATCGACATCGGCCGGGAAGGCGGTGGTTTGACCGTATGCCCCCCCCCTCCTCCCCAATACCGTGTCTGATGTTGAATGACTGAGGATAACCCGGCGGTCTGTAGACTATCGCGCGGTTTTCAGTGCCTCAACGCGCGGTTTTGTTCTTTGTGTGACTACTCTGAAAGGATAAACATGTCGAAGCGTATAGCAACACTCCCTGTCGCAAGACACCTGTGAAGAAAGTGTTAGCTCCTAAGCTGATGACTACGAACGTACTCTGAAAAATATGAGTATGTATTCTTAATTGATAACAGTGTCTTCACTTTTTATTTATAGCCGTAGCGAACTCATCGCTGCAGGATACGCCGGACATGGAAATAATGTTGTTCAACGTTAGTTGCATTTGAAACAATAGTGCATGTAAATGTTCGCTTGAAATTTAGTGGAACTGGAAATAAAATTTTCACCTAAAAAGTGACTTCACCAGTGGGTTTGTCCTTATCGACGCGTTCTGCATCTGTAATTAGATACATTTGTTACTAACTTCGAGGTGCCTCTCTTCGCCTGAGGTCTTACAAGGGCATACACATACGCGTCCAGACCCATGGCGACCTGGTGAGGGTCGTAACGACGCGATCCATAAATACAACCTAAGAAAAAAAAAGGCGAGACACCACGAAGGAATTATCCAAATGGGACGAGAATCGGTAGACGAAATTTATATTTACAGCCTAACAAACGATTACAGTTCCAGAAAAAAATCGTTGTTTATTCAAGAGAAAGAGCTTCACAAATTGAGCGCGTTACGGTGATCGACATCTTGCCGTTATGCAAGCAGTTACTGGTCTCGGCATTGACTGATAATGTTGATGCATGTCCTCCGGAGGGATACTGTGCCAGATTCTGCCCAATTGGAGCGTTGGATCCCCAACATCCTGAACTGGTTGGAGGACCACTGTATAGGGCGTCTCCACACACGTCGACGGCTTGTAATCATATTGATTGTGTATAATTGTCTTCATTGAATAACCCAACTTCTAGCCTAGCCCAGAGGACAAGCGAAGACGTTTCTATCGACTCCCGAAATGGTGGTGGGTACCAACCTGACTGTGGCCCGCCATGCGGCCGGGTAGCTACAAACTTCCATTTTAATTGTATTTAAGGACAAGTCAGTATTTACTCCTTCGTCACATAAAAAAATGAGTGTACAAAACATTTGCATACATTTTCCAGTTTGGTTTCTACACTCTGTAAGAAAACAAAATATAATTTTGCCCAGCGTGAATTATCAGTTGGTAGAGCACTTGCCAGAGAAAGGCAAAGGTCCCGAGTTCGAGTCTCGGTCCGGCACACAGTCTTCATCTGCCAGGAAATTTCATATCAGCGCACACTCCGCTACAGAGTGAAAATCTCATTCTGGATAATATTATACTTACTAAAATTCGCAACATTAAACCAATTATTATTCTTAATTGCATAGAATACAAGACCAAATTTGGCGAGAAGGGATATACTACAATTATTCTTCATATTCGTAGTAATGCACATAAATTACATAATATTTAATATTATCGATTTTCATTAGCAGTATTCCAAGATCATACAAACTGTATTCCATGTTATCACATATCAATCTCCCACTAAAATTTGTCTGACGGAAGTCAAAACCGAAGTTAGTCAAATTACAATTTCAGTAATAGACTAATTATCACGTACAGTCTTTCCATAGTTAACAGATATCGTGAAAACATTTCATTTTCAATAGATGGTTAAGAAAATTTTCTTTTTCTTATCCCAAGCTTAAAGCTATTCATTCTGTGTCCATTACATTATTCAATTTACAATATTTCAGCAAGCACAATCCTAGTTTATTCACACACAGAACAAAATAGGAACCAATTGTTACATTACTTAAGTAAGTGACGTAGTCGATCGGGGCAGCGTGTCATGCTCATGATACCTCTGTATCATTTAATTTACGATATTTCAGCAAGTACAGTCCTAGTTCATTCCAATTCAGAAAAAAAGTACGTATCAAAATTAACATTACTTAAGCAAGTGATGTAGGCGGTCGGGGCAGGGTGTATGCTCATTATACCTAAGTGGCGGCTGCCCTTCATCTAGGCGTTCTCTTAACGAGACCAAATGCCAGATTCATCTTTCTGCACATCTCATTTCATACTCATGCTGATTCTGTGTACTTTCAGTGCAACACTTTTTAACGTGCTCGTACAATAGCGTTTTGTGTGATAGCCCTCCATGATGTAAATGCGAGAACGACCACTTTCTCGTGCAGTGTTCTACTCAGTCGTTAAGTTTAGACACTTGATATCAAGTCTTTCAGGATATACACACACTTATAAAAGACAGGATGGTGACTGGTGCCTGTATTACACAGTATATTTTCTTATTTTGTAATAAGTAAAATAAACGCTATAGATGTGATGGTTATAATATTAGTTTTGCTTTAATGTTATTACAATAGATCGCTCTGCAAAACCATTGCTGATCCTTTGATGGATGACATCTACAGTGGCAGGTTTGAGTTGAGGCGGTAGGTTTTTGTCAGGATGATGACTGATGGCAGCTCAAGACACGTCGTTAGTCGCACATTGCACTGGAGAGCTAACTTCAACAGCTGCAGCGACGCTCTGCGGCGGCAACACTCCGTGGGCATACACTCCTGGAAATGGAAAAATAAACACATTGACACCAGTGTGTCAGACCCACCATACATGCTCCGGACACTGCGAGAGGGCTGTACAAGCAATGATCACACGCACGGCACAGCGGACACACCAGGAACCGCGGTGTTGGCCGTCGAATGGCGCTAGCTGCGCAGCATTTGTGCACCGTCGCCCTCAGTGTCAGCCAGTTTGCCGTGGCATACGGAGCTCCATCGCAGTCTTTAACACTGGTAGCATGCCGCGACAGCGTGGACGTGAACCGTATGTGCAGTTGACGGACTTTGAGCGAGGGCGTTTAGTGGGCATGCGGGAGGCCGGGTGGACGTACCGCCGAATTGCTCAACACGTGGGGCGTGAGGTCTCCACAGTACATCGATGTTGTCGCCAGTGGTCGGCGGAAGGTGCACGTGCCCGTCGACCTGGGACCAGACCGCAGCGACGCACGGATGCTCGCCAAGACCGTAGGATCCTACGCAGTGCCGTAGGGGACCGCACCGCCACTTCCCAGCAAATTAGGGACACTGTTGCTCCTGGGGTATCGGCGAGGACCATTCGCAACCGTCTCCATGAAGCTGGGCTACGGTCCCGCACACCGTTAGGCCGTCTTCCGCTCACGCCCCAACATCGTGCAGTCCGCCTCCAGTGGTGTCGCGACAGGCGTGAATGGAGGGACGAATGGAGACGTGTCGTCTTCAGCGATGAGAGTCGCTTCTGCCTTGGTGCCAATGATGGTCGTATGTATGTTTGGAGCCGTGCAGGTGAGCGCCACAATCAGGACTGCATACGACCGAGGCACACAGGGGCAACACCCGGCATCATGGTGTGGGGAGCGATCTCCTACACTGGTCGTACACCTCTGGTAATCGTCGAGGGGACACTGAATAGTGCACGGTACATCCAAACCGTCATCGAACCCATCGTTCTACCATTCCTAGACCGGCAAGGGAACTTGCTGTTCCAACAGGACAATGCACGTCCGCATGTATCCCGTGCCACCCAACGTGCTCTAGAAGGTGTAAGTCAACTACCTTGGCCAGCAAGATCTCCGGATCTGTCCCCCATTGAGCATGTTTGGGACTGGATGAAGCGTCGTCTCACACGGTCTGCACGTCCAGCACGAACGCTGGTCCAACTGAGGCGCCAGGTGGAAATGGCATGGCAAGCCGTTCCACAGGACTACATCCAGCATCTCTACGATCGTCTCCATGGGAGAATAGCAGCCTGCATTTCTGCGAAAGGTGGATATACACTGTACTAGTGCCGACATTGTGCATGCTCTGTTGCCTGTGTCTATGTGGCTGTGGTTCTGTCAGTGTGATCATGTGATGTATCTGACCCCAAGAATGTGTCAATAAAGTTTCCCCTTCCTGGGACAATGAATTCACGGTGTTCTTATTTCAATTTCCAGGAGTGTATGTTGATGAGAGTGCGCGCGGCGCCAGAGATGGAACGGGCAGCCAGCGGCTAGCTTGAAGCGACTGGTTGCGCAGGATTGAGCATTACGTCTGGAGGCCGCAGCAGCACGTGTGTTATCTGGGCACAGGTCTGCAGCTCAAGGCAACACGCGTATGTAGGCGCGGAGGGCCGTCGTTCTGCGTGGAGATTCGTTGAGGAACAGAGCCAACAATACCACTGTTCATCCTTATAAGCAGAGAAGCAAAGTGTCAGTATGCCCACACAGGCGTAGCAGTTGCCCTCCTTGGCAGAAGGTCGGATGTGGCTGAAGTGATTCCGGTGAAGGCCCACCAGCTAGAATGCACTTTAGTAGGCTAAGGATAAAATGACTAATCAGAAAAAAACAGTGTGCAAAGAAATAGGATTCATAAATAGAAAAGACTTAAGAGAGAAGCTTAAGGTTCTCTGAAGAGGAATGGATATCTCTAAAATGGGTGATCATAGAAGCTGGAGGGAAAAGCAAAGGTACAAATAAACTATCCGTAATCGAAGAAATAATTTATCTGATCAGTGAAAGACGGAAGTAAAAAAAAATGTTAAGGGAAATTCAGGAATTCATAAGTACAAGTCCCTTCGGAACAAAATGAATGAGAAGTGCAGGGAAGCTAAGGCACAATTGGCAACAAGAATAATGTGGCAAAATTGTAAATGGAATAATTGTCGGAAGGAATGACTCAGCATGTAGGAAAGTCAAGACAACCCTCAGTGGTAACTTAAAGACTGCAGTGGGATATCCACTATTAAATGTTGAGGAGAAAGAGGATAAGTGGAAACAGTACGTTCAAGACCTTTATGAGGGGGGCTCCTGTCTGATTACATGATAGGAGTCGGTATAGATCAGACAGGGGATCCAGTATTAGAATGAGAATCTAAAACAGCTTTGAAAGACTTAAGGTGGACTAAATCAGAAGCCATAGTCAACATTCCATCATTTTTTTCTAAATAATTGGGATAAGTGGCAGCGGAACGAGTATTCGCGTGGGTGTGTGGATTTTATGAGTCTAGCGGTATACCACCTGACTGTAGGAAAAACATCATCCACGCAGTTCCCAAGATTACAAGAGCCGACAAGTGCGAGAATTATCGCACAATCAGCTTAATAGCTAATGCCTTAAAGTTGCTGACGAGATTAATATGCAGAAGAATAGAAAAGGAAATTGAGGATGCGCTAGATGAGAATCAGTTTGGCGTCAGGAAAGATAGAAGCACGAGAGAGGCAGTTCTCAATCTCTCGTTAATAACGGAAGCTACACTAAAGACAAATGCGTTCGATAGTGTGAGATGGTGCAAGATGTTCGAAATTCTCAGAAAAATATCGGTAACCTATGGATAAAGACGGTAACATGTTATATGTATAAGAGCCAATAGGAAACAGTCAAAGTGGAAGACTAAGAACGAAGTGCTCGAATTAAAAAGAGTGTAATACAGGGATGTAGTCTTTTGCCCCACAGTTCAATCTCTACATCGAATATCGAGTAGAGGAAATTAAATAAAAGTGTAGGACTGGAATTAAAATCCAAGGTGAAAGGATATCAATAGTAAATTTCTGACGACATTGTTGTCCTCACTGATTACTGGATCTGCTGAAAGTAATGGACAGTCTAATGAGTCCAGAATACGGATCAAGAGTAAAATGAAGAAAGACGAAATTACTGTGTGGCAGCAAACATTAAAACAGCTAGATAAGCGATCACGAAGTAAATGAGGGTTAAGGAAATTTGGGAACCAGGCAGCAAAATAACCCATGACGTAGTGAGGGAGGAGGACATAGGAAGCAGACTAGTGTTGGAAAAAGGCTATTGTTGTCGTTTCTGTCGCATACAGTGCTTCCGGGTTCAAATGGCTCTGAGCACTATGGAACTTAACATCTGACGTCATCAGTCCCCTAGAACTTAGAACTACTTACACCGCACTAACCTAAGGACATCACACACATCCATGCCCGAGGAAGGAGTCGAACCTGCGACCGTAGAGGTCGCGCGGTTCCAGACTTCAGGGCCTAGAACCGCTAGGCCACACCGGCCGGCTACTAGTATGAAACATAGGGCATTATGATATGAAGAAATTTAAGAGAATTTACGTTTGGAGCTCGGCATTCTATGGGCGGTGGAAAATCGGAAAGAAGAGAATCGAAGCAGTTTTGATATGGTGCTACAGAAGATTGATGAAAATAAGGTGGACTGATAAGGTAAGGAATGAGGAGCTTCTCCC
Source organism: Schistocerca gregaria (assembly GCF_023897955.1). Classification (NCBI taxonomy): domain Eukaryota; kingdom Metazoa; phylum Arthropoda; class Insecta; order Orthoptera; family Acrididae; genus Schistocerca; species Schistocerca gregaria. The sequence goes on from NC_064924.1 coordinate 205,487,099, forward strand.
CAGAGTCGGCGAGGAAAGAAATGTATGGAATACATTGAGTGACGAGGTTGGCTCAGGAGAGGCATTAGCGGTGGGCCGCACCAATCTAAAACAAAATGCTGCTGATGGCGCAGTCGTCCTGTTTGCTGCTGTACGACTGAGTTGCTGGCTCTATGGCTCAGCCTGCCCTTTGGAAATGTAGAAATGACGTTCACGACTCTGTCAGCACTGTCCGCAGCTCGTGGTCGAGTGGCTAGCGTTGCTTCCTTTGGATCACGGCGTCCCGGGTTCGACTCCCGACCGGGTGAGGGATTTTCTCCGCCCGGGGACTGAGCGTTTGTGTTGTCCTCGTCATCCTTCGGGATGTAGCGACATTGGAACTGCCAAGACTAGGAAGTTGTACTGGAGCTGAGGGCCTCGATGTTGAGCGCCCCACAAACCAACATCATCGTCATCATCTGTCAGCTATGCTTTCACCGTCTTCCATGACATTCAGCAATCGCCTTAGCAGTGTCACTATTATATTGAGTAAAAACAAAAAGTAGTAGCGGCAGCGCAACCCCCATCAGTACTTCGTGTCTCAGAGCCACCACACGCTTTTTAAGAGTGGCGATACCTTCCATTTATACAGGCTAGATACATATTTTTTTTAACAGCAAAAGTCGTTACTGACAGGTACATTCGGTTTTAAAATATTTATGCGTAAACGTAACAGCTATTAGAACTTGATTTCCCAGTGCAATTAGGCAAGCAAATTTTTTTTCAAAAGTTAAAAAGTAAATGTCTGAAATACTTTTCTTGGTGACTTTACATAAATTTTTTTTATTTCTACACTGTCTCAGATACAGGTTCGTAGTATTTCATCGATAAGGTTGGTCGTCACAGTATTTAAATACTATGAAAGAAAGTAGAAAAAGCAGAAAACTGCAAACATTACGTTACTTACATTCCACTTCGTAAGGTTGCCGTCCTGTATTTAGGGGAAAAGCTTTGGGACTACGAAAACGTTTAAAACTGTAGCCGCTAAGAGCGAATCATCAATTTCCTGTTGTTCACTATCCAGTGGTTCTATATAACTTCCGGCGTGGTTTCTTTTTAAAATATCAATTAGCTGCGCTTATGAATCTCACGTTTCTGTCATCCTGTTTTAATACTTTTGATATTTCAGCATAATATCACCTGTAATATTATAGTGGTTTGTTGCCGTTCGTATTGTATTAAAAACTGCCAGTCTACACGAAAACACAGCATTTGTTCATGAAACTGTGCAAAGTACTCAATAACTACTTAGAAGAACGGGTGCCGCTCTGCTAGTTTATGCAGCCTTCACAGCATGCTTAAACAAATCGATTAAAAACCTTATAAATAATGTTTTATCAGTGAGACAGCAGTTATTTAGGTGGGATATTGGTAGTACAGAAATATGATGTTATAAAGTAACAACGCCTAACGTTAAGCACGTATACATCTACTGTAGGCAAAACTACATCATCATAAAAATTTCTTTAACGACTCACCACTAGAACGTTTATTTGAAAATTTTCTTGTTTCTGGACTGTGATCGTTGCTCTCAGCAGCAGGGACCAAATATTAGCATACCCCTTCCTTAAAACTGAAAGAAGGTTTTCCATTGAGAATGACGTACTGTCGAACTTTCTAGTTGCTCGGCACCTCCTCGTTCGCCGACAGCAGGGTAGAGAGGAAAATGACGGAATCAGTAGTTCTGCCTTTCGTGTTTATCTCACAAAAATGACGGAACTGCGATATAAGTGCAGTTTTCTTTTCCACGCACAGTTCGTAGCTCATCGTCTTCTGTCTGAGAATCCAAAACCATTCACAAATGTGGCAAGTTCAGGTATTAGGTGCCCATTCTAATATCAACATCCATTTGCAACACGATGCAACGAGATTATATGTTGCTTAAAAGTAATTTTCCCGCACAATGCATCTCAGGCAGGGTATGCTAAATTACACTAAACCGCGGAATTTATAGCGACGAGCAACGAGGTCAGACCACACAATTTCCACTTTTTAGGCTCTTAGGCGGGAGATTTATTTGTTATTCGGAAGGCAGGACTGTAGTCAGAGAGCGAAGGAGAGTAAAAACCACCCAGTTGGCACATGAAGAGAATTATCGCCGATGCCGCACGGAAATGAACAACGGCGCCGTTGCCAAGAATTAATGACGCTTGCATTAACAAAGCACTCTCACTGCTGGATTTGTGGCCCGCGGAACTGACTGAAGAAGACAAGAGGTTCACATAGTTTACCGCGAAGGTTGGGTGAATCTAAAATGAGACGCCCTAATGTTTAAGTTCAGTTACTTTCGTGTTAGGTCGGTTAAGTTCGTTGTTCCTCGTGCTTAGGGAAAATTGATTTAATAATCTGCCAACATGTGTACAGTGACATAGGGAGTGTATCGTTTATTCTCCTTTCTTGCCAATATCTTTCTAGCGATACTAAACGGTGGTAAGGCAGTGGGGCCGCATACGAAAGGACAGTAAATCCTCATCCAGTCGCCCAGATTTAGGTTTTCCATGGTTACCTAATAAACTTAAGGGAAATGCGAGGATGGTTCCATCGACAAATAAAGGTATGTACTGTTTTCTCCCCCTTCCCCCCCCCCCCCCCAACTTGCTTCAACACAGCTTGCGCTCCATCACTGGAAACTTTCTCGTCGGCAGGTCGGCAGGACGCCAACCTTTCCTCCCTTCCTTCTTCACATTACAACGCAGTTTCTGAAACATTCCAGGGGTTGGTGTATCAGGGGCTTTCTCCCAGTTCCTTCGTGTATCACAAAAGATCACGTCTATGTAGATGGATGGAGAAGGTGTCTGTTGTACTCTCACCCCGGATTCTGCTATAGCGTTGCCGCAAACTTTCCCTTAGTGGTACGAATTGAAGAGTGTTCCTTCACAAACAATGTCGTAAAAAAAACTTGTAGCTCGCGCTTCGTAAGAACTAACTTCGACAAACATGACTGCAATGAGGTAACAACGTACTTACTCGCACTAACGTTCCAGCAACAGCATACACATGTAGATATTACTTGTAGTATGGTTCTGTGAACCCATACAGAGGGCCGCTTGTTGACCATTTACTTTGTCGAGATACCATAAACACACAAAGGCACTCGTAAATGCTTCTAAATTCGTAGGTACTATACCATTTCCGTGTTTTTATTCTGTATGTACTGGGTGAAAAGGCGACGTTGATGCACTGTAATTCCGCTGGCCCTTACATTTGTCAACAAGTCAAAATGAAGTAAGAACACCAACTGGTAACCGTTTTTGTGCTAGTGGACCGGAATAGATGACCATAATATGGACCACCAGTAGAGATAAAGACACGTATTACACAACGTGGCATGCGTACACAGTTGATTTCCTTCGAGTCTTTGCATCTTGCGTTCTCATCGCACTAATATGCTGACTGCGAGTGTATTTGATCTCACAGTGACCAATAGTAATTTTGTATCCAATGCCCAGGAGATACAGGGGAGTGCAACTCTTTGCTATTCTTATTTATGTCGGTATGGAAACCAAATGTATCCAGGAACTAATTTCGGTGGCAATTTCTCCCTACTTAGTCGCCGTAACGAACCCTCAGACAATGAGACAGGAAATTAGGAACACGTTATTTCTTGTACGTATAATATACGCCCCCCCCCCCCCCCCCCCCCATAAACCGTGGACCTTGCCGTTGGTGGGGAGGCTTGCGTGCCTCAGCGATGCAGATGGCCGTACCGAAGGTGCAACCACAACGGAGGGGTATCTGTTGAGAGGCCAGACAAACGTGTGGTTCCTGAAGAGGGGCAGCAGCCTTTTCAGTAGTTGCAGGTGCAACAGTCTAGATGATTGACTGATCTGGCCTTGCAACATTAACCAAAACGGCCTTGCTGTGCTGGTACTGCGAACGGCTGAAGGCAATGGGAAACTACAGCCGTAATTTTTCCCGTGGACATGCAGCATTACTGTATGATTAAATGATGGTGGCGTCCTCTTGGGTAAAATATTCCGGAGGTATAATAGTCTCCCATTCGGATCTCCGGGCGGGGACTACTCAAGAGGATGTCGTTATCAGGAGAAAGAAAACTGGCGTTCTACGGATCGGAGCGTGGAATGTCAGATCCCTTAATCGGGCAGGTAGGTTTGAAAATTTAAAGAGGGAAATGGATAGGTTAAAGTTAGATATAGTGGGAATTAGTGAAGTTCGGTGGCAAGAGGAACAAGACTTCTGGTCAGGTGACTACAGGGTTATAAACACAAAATCCAATAGGGGTAATGCAGGAGTAGGTTTAATAATGAATAGGAAAATAGGAATGCGGGTAAGCTACTACAAACAGCATAGTGAACGCATTATTGTGGCCAAGATAGATACGAAGCCCACAACTACTACAGTAGTACAAGTTTATATGCCAACTAGCTCTGCAGATGACGACGAAATTGAAGAGACGTACGATGAAATCAAAGAAATTATTCAGATGGTGAAGGGAGACGAAAATTTAATGGTTATGGGTGACTGGAATTAGAGTGTAGGAATAGGGAGAGAAGGAAACATAGTAGGTGAATATGGATTGGGGCTAAGAAATGAAAGAGGAAGTCGCCTAGTAGAATTTTGCACAGAGCACAACTTAATCATAGCTAACACTTGGTTTAAGAATCATGAAAGAAGGTTGTATACATGGAAGAACCCTGGAGATACTAAAAGGTATCAGATAGATTATATAATGGTAAGACAGAGATTTAGGGACCAGCTTTTAAGTTGTAAGGCATTTCCAGGGACAGATGTGGACTCTGACCACAATCTATTGGTTATGACCTGTAGATTAAAACTGAAGAAACTGCAAAAATGTGGGAAATTAAGGAGATGGGTCCTGGATAAACTGAAAGAACCAGAGGTTGTACAGAGTTTCAGGGAGAGCATAAGGGAACAATTGACAGGAATAAAGGAAAGAAATACAGTAGAAGAAGAATGGGTAGCTCTGAGGGATGAAGTAGTGAAGGCAGCAGAGGATAAAGTAGGTAAAAAGACGAGGGCTACTAGAAATCCTTAGGTAACAGAAGAAATATTGAATTTAATTGGTGAAAGGAGAAAATATAAAAATGCAGTAAATGAACCAGGCAAAAAGGAATACAAACGTCTCAAAAATGAGATCGACAGGAAGTGCAAAATGGCTAGGCAGGGATGGTTAGAGGACAAATGTAAGGATGTAGATGCTTATCTCACTAGGGGTAAGATAGATACTGCCTACAGGAAAATTAAAGAGACCTTTGGAGAGAAGAGAATCACGTGTATGAATATCAAGAGCTCAGATGGCAACCCAGTTCTAAGCAAAGAAGGGAAGTCAGAAAGGTGGAAGGAGTATATAGAAGGTTTATACAAGAGCGATGTACTTGCGGACAATATTATGGAAATGGAAGAGGATGTAGATGAAGACGAAATGGGAGATTCGATACTGCAGAGCACTGAAAGACATGAGTCGAAACAAGGCCCCCGGTGTAGACAACATTCCATTAGAACTACTGACGGCCTTGGGAGAGCCAGTCATGACAAAACTCTACCAGCTGGTGAGCAAGATGTATGAGACAGGCGAAATACCCTCAGACTTCAAGAAGAGTATAATAATTCCAATCCCAAAGAAAACAGGTGTTGACAGATGTGAAAATTACCGAACTATCAGTTTAATAAGTCACAGCTGCAAAATACTAACGCGAATTCTTTACAAACGAATGGAAAAACTGGCAGATGCGGACCTCGGGGAGGATCAGTTTGGATTCCTTAGAAATGTTGGAACACGTGAGGCAATACTGACCTTACGACTTATCTTAGAAGAAAGATTAAGAAAAGGCAAACCTACGTTTCTAGCATTTGTAGACTTAGAGAAAGCTTTTGACAATGTTGACTGGAATACTCTTTTTCAAATTCTAAAGGTGGCAGGGGTAAAATACAGGGAGCGAAAGGCTATTTACAATTTGTACAGAAAGCAGATGGCAGTCATAAGAGTCGAGGGGCATGAAAGGGAAGCAGTGGTTGGGAAAGGAGTGAGACAGGGTTGTAGACTCTCCCCGGTGTTATTCAATCTGTATATTGAGCAAGCAGTAAAGGAAACAAAAGAAAAATTTGGAGTAGGTATTAAAATTCATGGAGAAGAAGTAAAAACTTTGAGCTTCGCCGATGACATTGTAATTCTGTCAGAGACAACAAAGGACTTGGAAGAGCAGTTGAACGGAATGGACAGAGCTTTGAAAGGAGGATATAAGATGAACATCAACAAAAGCAAAACGAGGATAATGGAGTGTAGTCAAATTAAATCGGGTGATGCTGAGGGAGTTAGATTAGGAAATGAGACACTTAAAGTAGTAAAGGAGTTTTGCTACTTAGGAAGTAAAGTAACTGATGATGGTCGAAGTAGAGAGGATATAAAATGTAGACTGGCAATGGCAAGGAAAGCGTTTCTGAAGAAGAGAAATTTGTTAACATCGAATATAGATTTATGTATCAGGAAGTCGTTTCTGAAAGTATTTGTTTGGAGTGTAGCCATGTATGGAAGTGAAACATGGACGATAACTAGTTTGGACAAGAAGAGAATAGAAGCTTTCGAAATGTGGTGCTTACAGAAGAATACTGAAGATAAGGTGGATAGATCACGTAACTAATGAAGAGGTATTGAATAGGATTGGGGAGAAGAGAAGTTTGTAGCACAACTTGACTAGAATAAGCGATCGGTTGGTAGGACATGTTTTGAGGCATCAAGGGATCACAAATTTAGCGTTGGAGGGCAGCGTGGAGGGTAAAAATCGTAGAGGGAGACCGAGAGATGAGTACACTAAGCAGATTCAGAAGGATGTAGGTTGCAGTAGGTACTGGGAGATGAAGAAGCTTGCACAGGATAGAGTAGCATGGAGAGCTGCATCAAACCAGTCTCAGGACTGAGGACAACAACAACAACATAATATACGAGTGGCAAAGTAAATGACATTAATTTAAACCTGATCCATAATGATATCTCTCTGGATCATTGTGAGCAGAAGTACCCGAAATATAGCCCAACAATACGAGCATACGAGCTAAAGTTTGGTAGCAAAGAGCCAGTCACAGAAAAGTTGTCATTTCAGAATTGTTGAGTAAACATTTTTATCGATTATGGAATATGAAATATCTGCGTAAAATGACGACACTGCAATGAATAAGTTAAAACTGTTTGCAGACGAAAACAACCAGCAAGCAGCAATATCGGGCAGAAATAAACTTCTCAATAATGTGTACAGACGACACGTGCCCATACGGCATTCGCCCGCAGAGAAAAGCACGTGGGCGGCGAGTTGTACCCAAGTGATACTATTCCCGTGGCAGAATGGTCATAGCTGTCGTCAGTAGCACAAATGCCTTCCTAGGCAGGACACGTTTCAAGATGCTTACATGCAAACCTGTGCAAGGTTTCTAACTAAGCGAAAGTTAGTAATAAGTAATCAACCTTTGTAATTACATATTCTGAGATGTTTTTCATTGATCAACACATGGGTGAATTAGTTTTAGCTCTATTTATTGTATTAAATATACAATTTAATTACAAATTAACGTCTTAACAAAAATTCCGAGAGAAAGGTCAATGCAATAACCAGATTTCTAATTTCTGAGGAACTGAAATCGAGAATCGGGTTTCTATTGCGATCACACAGAGAAAAGTTGATAAACTTCTCAAAATGGCAGCGAACGTTAAAAATTTTGTTAAGTTTCAAACGGCCACTTCTTTTAGTTGTAGGAGCGCATGGATACAGTGAAAACAGTCTTTCAACGGTTGGAACTGAAGCAGAATGTAAAGCCTCTGTCAGCAAAAGACGTGGTCACAGCTTGAGTTCTCCCTTACGCTGTGGCCATAGTACATACTGTTATTAGATTACTAGATTTTATGTTTTCCTACTATTTACTTAATTTTTTAGTTTTGTTTTTTGTTTTTCCCACTGATTTACATGCCGTGAACGCAACTGTATTTAAATTAACCTCGTGGGAGAGAGCATGACACCACATTCAACTCCACTTTCATTGCAGCGAAAGCCTCGTCGTTCGCACCGAAGACTAGCGTTCAGCCTTTGCGTTGTGTAGTAACAGGGAATGGTTGTTTCAGACAGTATCGTCGTGTTTCGGAGTAGGCATGTCCTGAGTGGGCTTACGCTGATTCAGACAAGATACAAAATTCATAAGGACTGCGGAATACAGTCTTGCGGCGACCGTTATATGTCCGTTACTTCATTAGGGTTTCTGAGTTGCAACGCGAAGCTGGCATTCCACCCCTCCTACTGGGGTACAAGACATTGGAAACTAATTTTTATCCTTCCTGTGGTATATATCGAAACCGGCACGTGTAGAACCTACGGACCTACTACAGTGAAGAATCCTGAAAGCTCAAGCGGCCCGTGTGGCTGCTAAGCTATTGAGAGCACTCATTTCCGAATCATTATCTTTTATGCCTATCACATCCAAGTCATCATAACCTGTGTAATCGTCAGTCACTAATCAGCCGCCATCATGCCATATCGATGAATTCCTGTATAGTTAACGCAATGCCTTGGCTTGCAATACTGAACTTAAATTCCAACCGGCAATAGCCACTTCACGTTCATGGAGATGTCCGAACCTAGTGACATAGGAACTGGGAGGATGGATTTGGTTCCCAAGGAAAGACACAGTCCTGAAACAGAACTCTCACCATGGACAATCTTCTTGATGAGACTTCGTCAACATATAGTAGTTTCATCACTCCGTCGATTGGCAGCTTGATTTCATTTCATTATAATTTACTATTAATGTCTGTAGTTTGTTTTCATCTCATGTCTATATCTTTATGAGGCCGAGTCATTCACAAGTAATAAATTTGCTAATATTCTCACATTAGAAATGTAAATTTATTTCTGCGTTTTTAGCCATTTATGCACATTACTGTATTTAATTTTTCAAGGATGATGTAATCTTCAAGATTTTACTTTTTTTACATATTTATATTTAACTTCAATTTATGACACAACAGTTCATTCTTTTAATATTGAAAAGAATGCGCAGACAGTAACCCATAATGAACGTGCATCTAGGAAAAACGCAGCAATGTTGGTGAAGAACAATTTCATACGTTTAAAATACACTGGTGGGCAACAGTTTCGGATGATCAGTCACTAACAAGTAAAAAAACTTGATGAAATTTGGATCATACATAGAAAGAAGTGATACCGTGTGTTCTTCTGCACTTCAAGGCTCAGGCAATATGCTTGTTCTGACTGAACATAGTTAATTCCAATACTTTCTCGCCAGTTCTAAATCTCTTCTTGCTCAGGGTTTGTTGGCTTCATTCATCCGCTTGAGGTGTTGTCTCCATTCTTTTGTCCCCGCCAACGTTAAGGTGGCAGTCCAAGGATAGGACACTTTTTCCAAAGACCATAATTCCACTGAAGTTTCCACATCTAAAGATGGTCCCCTAGATATTACAAGAGGCTGCGCATGTTTGGGAGCGGCTCTTGGTTCATGTTTGTTATTCTCCGTAATACAACTCGTTTTTAATCTTTATCCTTCTCTTTGTTTTTAAATTTGTGGAACTCCTCTCCATCTCCCTGTGCCTTCTAGTCTTAAAATCATCTCTGCAAGGAAGCATTCCACAGTCGTGACTGAGCTATGTGTCACATTTACCTCTGTTACAGATCGGAGCGTGCTCTTCATAAACTGCCATATAGAGGTACACCACCACGCATGTTATGTGGGCAGCAGCTGGGCGAAGGAAGGACCATCTCGCCATGTGATGTTTGTAAGTGAAAGACTTCTGTCTGCTACCAGTCGTCTCTTTATGGTGCTTCTTGGACAAGATGCATTTTTCAGTCGTGGTTGAGGAAAAGACTTCTTCTACCATGAAGAGGATTTGGAAAACTGACGTAGTTCATCCTTTTATTGGTAAACCGTTCTTTTTTTTCAGTTCTTTTAGCCAATTTGTGTCCACACCCTTAGTGGGGGCCTGTTTCGCCACACCATCTGTATGACATTGTGTGCGCAGTAAATTAGATTAGATTAGATTAATACTTGTTCCATAGATCATGAATACGACACTTCGTAATGATGTGGAACGTGTCAGGTTAATGAAAGATGTGTGTACAAGATATTACATTACACAAAATATTGCATGATACTAATGCTTAAGTTAGTTTTTTTCCCTTCCTTAATTTATATCTAAATATTCAGCCAATGAGTAGAAGGAGTTGTCATCTAGAAATTCTTTTAATTTATTTTTAAATATTGGTTGATTATCTGTCAGGCTTTTGATGCTGTTTGGTAGGTGACCAAAGACTTTTGTGGCAGCATAATTTACCCCCTTCTGTGCCAAAGTCAGATTTAACCCTGCATAGTGAAGATCATCCTTTCTCCTGGTGTTATAGCTATGCACACTGCTATTACTTTTGAACTGGGCTGGATTATTAACAACAAATTTCATAAGTGAATATATATATATATACTGTGAGGTTACTGTGAGGATCCCTAGATCCTTAAAAAAACGACTGCAAGATGACCGTGGGTGGGCTCCAGCAACTATTCTGATTTCACGTTTTTGAGCAATGAATACTTTTCTACTCAACGATGAATTACCCCAGAATATGATACCATACGAAAGCAGTGAATGAAAGTAGGCATAGTAAGCTAATTTACTGACATTCCTATCACCAAAACTTGCAATAACCCTAATAGCATACGTAGCCGAACTCAGGCGTTTCAGCAGACCATCAATGTGTTGCTTCCAGTTTAACCTCTCATCAATGGACACACCTAAAAATTTTGAAAATACAGTAGCACCTGTATTGTACACTCATTGCATGGAGAAATATCAAATGCACTGATTTCTCGTGTCGTATATTGATACATGCAGAAGGTAGGCTACAAGTACGTCAAGAATCACATTAGACGATGTCATTTAGGCTTCTGGCTCGGATATTCCGTTGTAGTAGATATTATACAGTTGATGACGTGGGATCGCTGCTCTATGTACCACTGTCTCTCATAGGAAAACAGTAGAGGGCTTTCGAAAACTTGTACCCCCACCAGGTAATGTCCTACTCTGTTAGCCCCGAGCAGACAGAATCTCTCGAGAATGGCCTCCTGATTATAGACTGCTTTTGTCTCCTGACCGCTCACCATATCCCGCCTCCCAGATCGTACAAAAACTGTACCGCTGAACACATATGGAACGCCGTAGAGTGATATGGGCGCACCATAGATTCTGGTATCACCATTCTCTTTAATTACGCCTGGCAGCTGAATGATAGTGCATCCCCAGTGCCTTAATAGTCTCATGAAACTATTGTTACGACTTCATCGTCATGAGGTGAAAGTTAATGAGTTAACCCTATAAAATGGACGTATCTAATTCCATTGATAATGAATGTGTGTGTATCTAATGCTTGAGAAAATCTAAGGCCGATATCTCGTTAAAATACCGTCCAGTTTCCACGACACAATCCCAAGGGACCCACGAGAATCTATGTACAAACATGTGGAGTTTTAACAGTGCATCACACATAATATATCTTACTCTAGTGACACTGGGCTTAAAAATTAACTGCCAGTAGTTATTAAACTAGAAGTATCAGGTTGCGGCAGCTTTGCTCAAAAAAATAGTCTCAGTATTCGGTTGAAGTGATTTAAGGTCATCACAGAGAATTGAGCTTGGAAAATCTGTATGTAATTCATAACACCCCCATCCTGTGTCTTAAGCTGCCATCCCCTTTAGCTGCATTTTCTTTTGTTTCACGGGCTGAAATAAGTGATATGTGTAATGGGAAGTAATGTTACGCGACGATTTTTTCGAAAACCGGGCACCACAGACAGAAGAGAAAACTGAGAGCGCCTGACGTTTGCGACCTATTTGTAAGAGTGGGACGCCACCGAAAGCCAGGCCCGCAGAAACGAAATGTTTATGCACTGTAAGAACTGGAAGGTCTGTTTAATGTAAATTAACTGGAAGTTGGAAACTCGACTGCACTGCTGAGGTCCCACTTCATGGGCCACGGAAAGGGATTAGGATTAAGATGCCTTTTTTCAGCACTAAATGGCAGGAAGCATGTCAGTGGCCAACTGCCTTAAAAATACTCAGGAACGAGGACCGGCACCTTTCAATAAATCGTTTTAGTGATGGACGCTCAGAACATTCGTTGCATACCAAATCCAAATGGAGTAAAGAAATCAAAATTCACAAACGCGAGTTTTCCTTTTAGGAATCTGTATATGCAAATTCATTAGATCTTCGGTATTTGACTATTCGACTTTTTCATCTCCAGGAACCTTCACCATCAGACTTCTCCTCTACTGCCCTGCCATGCCGCAAGATTCCATCTCCGAGCAGATGAAAGCACTTACATTTAGGGCAGACTTGCACTTAACCGTACTTGAGAGACGTAGGTGCGCCACCAACGTCTTATTCTAGTGATGCTTTAGCCTCCACCTATAGACTGGTATGGTGAGATAGAGCTGCGATAGCGAGATAATCCGTAGGAAAATTAACTTGATTGTTATAGACTTTCAGTTGTCTCAAGCTTCACTCTGAAAACTAGCTTTCAGATTCGAATGACCAATTTGTCTCCAGTTCCAGCCACAGATGCAACGCATTCCCTTCTCTAGTACTATCTGTTCTTTATACTTCAACCACGACAACTACGGTACAGCTTCGAGACCGCATCTGTTTCACTTTTATACGTGGTTATTATAATCTTATCACAAGCCTTTCAATCAGTTTTTCGTATTTTTGCTTTAGAGATATTATTTCTTTTCGGATGATTTATGAGTCAGTTTGATGCGTCAATTCGAATTAATTACGTTTCTTGTTTCATTTAGTGGACTTTGAATTCCTAATTCATTATTTTGGTGAGTCTGTAATACATTCATGTCAGATAACAGGGTCAATTACCCCATTTTCACGTTAAACAAGCAGATATCCTCTTGCAGTAAATCATGTCAAAGTTTCAGCAGTGAAAAGAATTTTAAGCCACGGGCTAAACTAGGACATTTACATTCACTTTTTTATATTTGTCTCAAAATAAACTGAAGGTTTGTGAAAACTCATGCCTTACTGAGTAATTAATTTTGTTAATTTTTTGTGATTTTGTTGGAGTGTGAAGTGACTTGTATGCAAAACAGATGTAGTTGAACAAAATATACCGGGCAGTATATCTTGTTTCTCTACTACAGCATTCCCTATAGTTGTAAGACTGCATTAGACAAAGCTGGGGTAGAGCAACTAAATATACTTACGGATATATTACATTTCCGTTACTATATCTATGTTCCCTCAGGTGAAGACAGAAAATGCTTATATATCCCTTGAAAATACACATCGAAGAGGGCTGAGTGGAAAGTTAGTATGAAATTCGTGGTCCCAAACGAAGCATCAGAACTGCTCATCTGAAAGAAAAGGTGCGACGACAGTGAACCGACATGAATTATTTGAATCCAAATTCATCTTCAAGAGCGCTTAAACAAACTAAAAAGCTCTATTTAATAATTCCAGATCGGTAATACTCATGGAGTAATACACGGGAAAAGCACAATAATAGGTTATTCAGATACATAATCACAACAAAAATCGCTCGTGCTAAACACCGTTGACTTCTGTAACAAAACTTTGATTCAGAGAAAATGTCCTTCGGACTTATAAGTCACAGAACAAGTCCTTAGAGATAGGATGAGAAGTGTGTACCAGACTCTGTGTTTCAGCAAGACCGATCTTGACTCTATTTGTTTCTCCGGTCCCAAATAAGAGGCTGTTCCCAAAGATGTCCATAAGTATCATCGACAAAATGAATCTGAATCAATAGCTGTTGCCAAAGCTGCCTTCTTCTAATGGACTGTCATTTCTAAGTGAAAATAACAGTATATACAGAGAAATAGTGGAACCCTCACGTCTACGATACAAAAAAATGGGTATCCCGTAGTAAGTGAAAATTTTGTTCTGCGAAAATGTTGAAGTCAGCAAGACAAAATTTTTTGTATTTAATTACTAATTTCTGATTACTGTTTTAGAGTTTACGACGTTCTTGAACTGAGATACTAAAGAAACTTATTAAAAAATTTCAATCTTGGTGATATACGAATATTATATTTGTTTAAAACAGCGAACCAAATCTATAACTCTTTTCATTTGAAAAAAATAAAAACAAAAAGAAACAAAAAAACTTTATTAATACCTCTCTAAAAACTAAACAAATTTTTTAACAAAACTGATATGTAAATAAACAGTCATAAACGCCTCATAGAAGAATTTTAGAGAGAACAAATTCCCATTAGAAATGGTGCTACATTTTTCCAAAAGGTTCATTCTCCCTATTAATCGTAAAGCTGTTGTACGTACGCCATACATCACCTCAGGCAGCGCTGACACGGTTCCTTTCACTTATCTGAATTGTGTTCTTCTCCATGCTTTTCCAGGGGCAGGCTGAATTCCCTGCCCGATCTTGTTCAACGTGTTTCAATCCCTCTATTATTACATCTCTTGTAGAAATCTTTGACTTTTGGAAGACGGTAGATACAGTTCCCCATGGCCTCCTGGTGAACAAAATACTGAGTATCAGACTAGCTGCGTAACTGGACTGAATAATTTCCAGCAAACATAACACAGAATAACGTTCCGAACGGGGCAACACTTCAGACGTAAAAGTAACTTCAGGCATCCCCGAGAGGTGTGTCATAGAACCGTCAATCTTCGCAATGTATATAAACAACATAGTGGATAACGTAGGGCGTTCCAATAGGCTTTTTGCGGATGATGAAACGCTAGAAAATTGTAGCGAAATGCAGGAAGACCTGCAGAGAATCGACGCTTGGTGCAGTGAGTATCAATTGACCGTGAACATTCACAAGTGTTACATTATGTAGTCCTGTCTTTAAGTAATTACATAACTGCAGTAACTGGAAGCAGTTACTTCCATAAAACATCTATGAGTATGCGTTCGGACCGATTTGAAGCGGAACGAACACATAAAATTAAGCACTGGTAAGGCAGATGACAGTCACATTCTTTGGAAAATTCCTGAGG
Source organism: Schistocerca gregaria (assembly GCF_023897955.1). Taxonomy (NCBI): domain Eukaryota; kingdom Metazoa; phylum Arthropoda; class Insecta; order Orthoptera; family Acrididae; genus Schistocerca; species Schistocerca gregaria. The sequence continues at coordinate 205,502,136 of NC_064924.1, forward strand.
ATATGTAGTCCGTCAAAAAAGGAAGCTGTTTACACATTACTCGCTCAAAAACTATTTGAGTATTACTCATCACTTGAAAAGTCCCGTTAGAAAAATTATAAAGGACTGTGCTTAAACTGACACACAATATTATTTGCGCAACGCAGTCTCACTTTCAGTAATCCCTACAAATGAATGACCCTGACTAACAATAACCTATACCTTCCATGAATTCTTACCGCACTAAAATCTTCGTTGCCCGAACTACTGCAATACAGCGAGCGCCAGCACTGCCAGCTAAATAAAAGATTCTAACTACTGAAGGCACTAACTACTAATTGGCATAGTTAGCAAATGAAAGACTTTTATAGAGATCAAACAATGTATTTGCCTTAATAGTGTTTAAAAGTCATAATACACTCCTGGAAATGGAAAAAAGATGGTTGTCGTAAATTCCCGCAACTGAGAGAATTCTTAAGCACCGAATTCCATTACAACAATTTTTAGACGCCGAAGACAGGCCACATGATATAACTTAAGAGTTTTTCAACAATTGAATCAGTGAAATTTACGTCATGTTTCTACAGTCAAACTTGGCCCTGTTTGAAAACGACATAAAAAGCGTGCAGCAGAATAGGGTCTCGGTAACTGAAATACACTCCTGGAAATGGAAAAAAGAACACATTGACACCGGTGTGTCAGACACACCATACTTGCTCCGGACACTGCGAGAGGGCTGTACAAGCAATGATCACACGCACGGCACAGCGGACACACCAGGAACCGCGGTGTTGGCCGTCGAATGGCGCTAGCTGCGCAGCATTTGTGCACCGCCGCCGTCAGTGTCAGCCAGTTTGCCGTGGCATACGGAGCTCCATCGCAGTCTTTAACACTGGTAGCATGCCGCGACAGCGTGGACGTGAACCGTATGTGCAGTTGACGGACTTTGAGCGAGGGCGAATAGTGGGCATGCAGGAGGCCGGGCGGACGTACCGCCGAATTGTTCAACACGTGGGACGTGAGATCTCCACAGGACCTCGATGTTGTCGCCAGTGGTCGGCGGAAGGTGCACGTGCCTGTCGACCTGGGACCGGACCGCAGCAACGCACGGATGCACGCCAAGAACGTAGGATCCTACGCAGTGCCGTAGGGGACCGCACCGCCACTTCCCAGCAAATTAGGGACACTGTTGCTCCTGGGGTATCGGCGAGGACCATTCGCAACCGTCTCCATGAAGCCGGGCTACCGTCCCACACACCGTTAGGCCGTCTTCCGCTCACGCCCCAACATCGTGCAGCCCGCCTCCAGTGGTGTCGCGACAGGCGTGAATGGAGGGACGAATGGAAACGTGTCGTCTTCAGCAATGAGAGTCGCTTCTGCCTTGGTGCCAATGATGGTCGAATGCGTGTTTGGCGCCACAATCAGGACTGCATACGACCGAGGCACACAGGGCCAATACCCGGCATCATGGTGTGGGTAGCGATCTCCTACACTGGCCGTACACCTCTGGTGATCGTCGAGGGGACACTGAATAGTGCACGGTACATCCAAACCGTCATCGTACCCATCGTTCTACCATTCCTAGACCGGCAAGGGAACTTGCTGTTCCAACAGGACAATGCACGTCCGCATGTATCCCGTGCCACCCAACGTGCTCTATAAGGTGTAAGTCAACTACCCTGGCCAGCAAGATCTCCGGATCTGTCCCCCATTGAGCATGTTTGGGAGTGGATGAAGCGTCGTCTCACGCGGTCTGCACGTCCAGCACGAACGCTGGTCTAATGAGGCGCCAGGTGGAAATGACATGGCAAGCCGTTCCACAGGACTACATCCAGCATCTCTACCATCGTCTACATGGGAGAATAGCAGCCTGCATTGCTGCGAAAGATGGATATACACTGTACTAGTACCGACATTGTGCATGCTTTGTTGCCTGTGTCTATGTGCCTGTGGTTCTGCCAGTGTGATCATGTGTTGTATCTGACCCCAGAAATGTGTCAATAAAGTTTCCACTTCCTGGGACAATGAATTCATGGTGTTCTTATTTCAATTTCCAGGAGTGTATATACATGAGTTCATGACACCCAGTCTTACAAATTTACTGTCTCTGTCCAGATCATCCGCTCTCAGAACTCCGCCATCTCACTCCCCACATCCACCACTGCTGATGGCTCACCTCCAACTGCACAACGATATGTGCTGTTCACATCCAGCTGCCCAACACTACAATGGCAGACAACAATGCAAACTAGCCACAGACTGCACACAGCACAGCCAGTCATTTTCATACAGAGCGCTACGTGGCGTTACCAATATAAAAACCTAAACAGCCTACTTACGTAGCCCCCATGCTCCCCACAAAAAATTTTACACATTGTTTTGGACACTGGCCAATACAAAGTTGAAAAAATTTTTCATAATTACAATAACAAAGGAATCAAATGCACACACTTATTGATACAATGTTGGTCCAAAGCTAAATTTTTCTCACCGTCCATAAAGACAGTCTTGATCGTTCATCACACTAAAATAGTGTTTTCTTTTTTTCTCGAAGTCTGAGGAGTAAAAGACAATGCATACGGAAGTAGTGGATTTCAATGCAGTCTTGAAGAAGTAGTGTTGTCCTTCCAACAGAAAGACAGTGCTGACTCTTGGACATGCAGACAGGTAATGGGCCACAACAGAGCAAACCCACCGCAGAGTCAGTCCAAGTTTTGAAGAATATTGGCAGGTAGGACATCACAGAGCAGACCAACTGTGGTCTTGGTAGAGATTACGGTATTGGTGGGCCACCAGTGGTGCAGACCCAGTGCAGTCGTTGTAGAAGTAACCCAAAACATCATTCCATATATCTGTCCTCTTATTTCAACATTTTTTTCCACCAAAAATATCCTATCCAAGCATGCTTTCTGTATTCTGTTCACATCCTCTTTCGAAAATAGTTTTTCTCCACTCTAACTCCTTTTCTGGTCAAACCATTTTCTTATAATTTCTCAATGCATTTCTTCCAGTTCATCATAGTTAGTTTCCTATATAGTCTCCCCCCTCTTAAGCTAACTTAAAGCTTATGAGCTCACATATATATACCAAGGGATGAGGTAATGCAGCAGCACATAACAATTAACACAAACAACAATGACAAAAAAATGCAAATTGGCAAAGCAAGCAGCATAAATTAGCAAAGCAAATGCAATATTACAACTAATATAAGGCAATGCGCAGCAAACAAGAAAAATAAATCCGTAGTAAAACTGGCTTAACAGAGTAATACAAAATGAAATTTAGTAGCACTCTGCCTGGCAAGCAAATACTATAACTTATACCTAAACATGACAAAGTTAAAGCAGAAAAAATATTACAGTAAATGTAGAAAATGTCTAATACCTATGTCAGATCTTAACACTAGAGTGATGCATCACTGTAACTTACTCTAGCAGACAAGTTACCAAGTCACTGACAAAATTTATGTATGCAATTCCTGTGAAGTGGAAATGTCTTGTTTTTGGAAGTAGATCATAAAATTATTATTTACTGGATCTGTAGGCATAAAATATCTATATTAGTACATCTATAAAATTCTATTTTAACCAATGCTGCAGTGCAGCTAGAAACTAGATATTAAACAAAATGAGCAAACTCTTATCTAGAAACTCAATAGATGTAAAATGTTTCTCATCATTTCATTAGGCATTTTAGTAAATATCATAAATTAAGAGCTCCACAGTGTAGTCATATGTTTTCAAGTTTGAGGGTGTCGTATTTGCGATGCTTTGTCAATAGCGAGGATAATGGCCTCTTTTTTTATTTTTTCTGCACCTAATGGCTTTCTTTTGTCAGACGATTATCTCTGAGCTGGGCACCCAAAAAGCATTACGTCAAGGTGACCTAACTCCCTTACCAAAATATTTACGACATCAGTTTCCGCTACAGTGACAGTCTCATATAAAAATTTCACAGGTCGAGAAGTTGCGTTACAAATGTGTAGAAACAAAATCCTGTAAATATAACAGTGTCCAAAAAATTTTCGCCAGCATTGTGATACATTCACGCATTTACACGCATTTCATAAATCTTAAAGTACGATTCTCGGTTTCCAACATCCTTTTTCACAAACAAAAGTCCCTAACCACCACTTATTATTCCTTACTTTATTACACATATACATATTCGTCAGAAATGTTCAAATCAAAAGGAAGTTTCCGAAACTGATAACAAACGTCAAAACAAAGGATAGCTGTATATTTTCTACATTCTGGATGAAGTTCGAGCTGATAAAAGCTGGATCTGAGATCAATGGAAGACAACACTTTTACACCATTAAAATTTTGAAGTAGTTCTTCCAACGTTTGCGGCCTGTCTGTTTCAGGAATGATGATTAGCATTGATTCGTCTCGAATCTAAGACAAGCCTGATCGATCCATTTTTCTTCTCAACAACATGTAATGTTGTATGAGCTTACTGCAGGCTCAATAATGCCCTCGTCAAGCATAGATTGTATTTCTTTTCTGACACGGTCCCTATAAAGTGCTGGAATTACGTATGGTCTAACACAAAATTTAGTATGCTTACGAACACGAAATCGGCATTGAAATCATTTGATTGTTCCTGTTTTGTGAGTAAAAACTGTGGAATATGCTTGTAAAATCTCAAAAAGGTCTTGTCTATCAGTGTCATTACAATTCTCAATTGTTTGAATTTTATTCTGAATTAACTCATTAGTATCAAATGCGCCGTCGATATCATCCCAGTCAGTACTTGCAGAGTGATTGTTAGTGTCAAGTTCCGTCGAAAATTCCGAACTGTTGTCTAACCGGAGGTGAAGCCTATTAATTTCTTCGTCATGGTTTGAGAACCAATCTTCAAATTTCCAAGCTATTGACTTACCTTCTTTCTCTAAACTTCAGCATCGTGAAAGTTTAAGATTGCTTTGTGTTCATGCAAAAAGTCTACTCCCAATATAATTTCCGTCGACAATAATGGAACAATACGAAAGTTCATAGAGATGCTGTGGCTTTGACAAAAGAATTCTAAGTTGGTTTGTTGGAGTACATATACACTTTTTCCAAAGATTGCACCTTGTAATTTAATCTTACGTAACGGAAGTGTGGGCAATCGTTCAATTTCTTGCATTTGCTAAAGGCTGTTTCACTAATTACTGAAATGGGATTGCCAGAGTCAAGTACTGTCGTAAATTTTACATCATTTACTGTAATGTGAATCGTAAGATAAGCAATGTTGTTATGTTTTACGTCGTGTTCCTGGAGTAAGATGTCCCTAATGTCTTCCATTTTTACGTAATTACTAGCTACGGCAGCTGCGTCGTCAGTTTGATAAGTACGTTTTGTGGCTGCCAACGGTATGAGTCATTGCCTATTGTGTCTTTGTGGGCGCGCGTCGATATTGGAATTTGGAGACCTAACTTCAATAAATTCACATTGTCGAGAGGGCGCCGCCCTGTTTGAGTCCCGCCAATTCTGATGCAATTCAGGTCTGTCGTTACGATCATATCGTCTGTCGTCATGTCGGTAAATTCCATAGTTTCTTTCCTGTCGGTCACGCGGTGGAGAATTTCTCCCTGAATCGTAACTGCGCACTGGACCGTTGCGTCCAAAGTTATTCTGTCTCCCTTGATAATAATTATTTTGATTCCCATATTGCCTGTTTCTCTGATTGTCTCTGTGATAGTCACTACCGCGGAGAGGTGATCTTTCCCTGTAATTATTACTACTCTGCCAATGGTTCTCATACGGGTGGTGTCTGTTTCGGTCACGATTTGTGTTGTGAGAATAGCCTTGTCGTGTCCTGTTATTATTTCTTTCATCGCTGAATTGCCATGGATGTGACCTGTAATTGTTGCGTTCCTGTTTTCGCGTTCCGCGATTGTCATTGTCAATTTCTAATTCTTGTAAGAGTCCCTGAAAAGCTTCAATGTCGTCTTTGCAACGTCCTGCCAAAATAATATGTCGTAAATGGTCAGGTAATTTGATTAAGCAAATTCGGATAAGTTCTGAGGGGCTCTAAGGGTTTGACAGGTACTGATTCTTGTGCATCATGTCTTCAAAATATTTGACAAGACTGGAAGATTCAGATTGTTCGAAATGTTTCATCATCATGATGCCATGTTTTACTCGGTCTTGTGTAGCTTGGGACCAATACGCTGAGAGGAAGGCATGGTAAAATTCTCCTTCACTGTGGCAATCGTGAATGACCGATCGCATTCTCACAGCTGGTTCTTTCCCTAAGTAGGCACACATAAATTTTAATCTGTTCTCTAAAGACTAGTTGGGAGGAAAACAATGAGAGAATTGATGAAGCCACGCTTGTGGAAGAATGTCGTTGTCGGAACTCTTAAATGGTTTGAATTTACGTGTAGTAATAAAAAGCTTATAGTCAAAATCATCATGTCGGCGAGTCGCATATCGGTCATTGTTACGTCGTTTCGGCGGTTCCATCTCAAAATTCGGTGTACCTTGCCAATTTCTTTCATAATTTCCGAAGTACCCCGTGTTATTATTTTGTGGCTGTTCCGTGTTTCTCTGTCCCTCTTCGTGTATTGGAGCGGGAGTGTCCTCTGAAATACGTAATTCTTGTATTACCTGTGTCAGCTGATCCTGTACTTCCCGGATTTCTCTTTAGTGTTGCGTATTAATTTGATTCTGATTTTGTTTGAATTTACTAATTTGATCGCAGTCTTCTGTGTCATTAAAGACTACCGGTTTTGTGTCATTCACATTATCATCTACCTTCGTAGATTAATTATTTAGCTGATTCGAAAGTTCAACTACTTTCTCTGATAATGAACTAATTTCCTCCATGTGTCTTTCTGAATCTATTTTCAGATTATCTACTGTGTCCTTTAAGTGTTCCTGAGTTTTTGCAAGTTGCGTAACCGAATCGGTAGATGCAACTGAGTCAATTTTAGCTTGCAAGGTCTCATGATTTTCATGAACAATAGTTTGCAGTTCTTTTATGGCTGCTTCGTGATCCTGTAATGCATTTTCACGCTGAGAAAAAATAGGTTGAAAATGCTTACAAATTTGGGTTTTTACGTCATTACAGACTTTTTGAAATTTCGATTCAATGTTATGTAACTCAGTAGTTACATCTTCACGTGTTTGTTTTTATCGTGGTGTCTAAGTTCCGAAGATTTTGTTGCATTTTGTCTAACTTTTGAAGCTTTTGCTGTGTTTGTCTCTGATTTTCTTCCATTGTGCATAACTTTTGAAGCTTTTGCTGTGTTTGTCTCTGATTTTGTTCCATTTGTTGCGTTAATTACAATAATAATGTATTAGTGTCTGGAATCGGTTTCTCTATGCTTTTTGGCAGTGCATTTTCACTGGCAAAATTCACATTATGACAAGCAGAAAATGTGTCTTGACTCATTTGAGAAAACGCAGAGGGCCAAAAACCTGAGTCTGCAGTATTTGCAATATTGTGTTCTGTCATTCCCGATTCCTGAGGTGAGCTGTTGCCGACCAATCGATCAATAATGCTTCTCTGTTCACTAATTGTTTCACTGTCTACACCATTATTTGCCGCCCGCTCCATTTCCGTTTGCACAGTTACCAAATTACTACTTTGAACATTAGTTAATTCATTACTCGGCGGCGCTAACACCCTGCTTTCGTCTTCACTGTCAATTCTCAGTTTACTTTGCAGCCTACTATTACGTTTTTCACACGCCATTATTGTCACAATATTTCACACGACAACACAGAAAAGCACAATTTGAAGAGCAAAATAAGAAAACACATTAACATAGCATTGAAAATAATATCTCGTTAATTGCAAGCGCAGCTGCGAAATATTTGGTGCAAATCTACATGCATGCCACAACTGTTTTACTGCACAAGAATGAAAAACTATAACTACAAAGGAAATTCTCTCTACAATTACGCGCTAGCAATAAACAAAAGCTACACAATTTACACAAACTACAATAAAAAATCAGAAGATTCCATTGAGGTATCCTCGGCTAAGGGTCGACATATGAAACGTCCTCTTAGAAAGGTTGTACATGACTGTGCTTAAACTGACACGCAATATTTTTAGCGCAACGGAGTCTGACTTTCAGTAATCCCTACAAATAGATGGCCCTGACTAACACTAACCTATACCTTCCATGAATTCTTACCTCACAAAAATCTTCGTCGCCCGAACTACTGAAATACAGCGAGCGCCAGTACTGCCAGCTAAATAAAAGATTCTAACTACTGAAGGCGCTAACTACTGATAGCTATAGTTAGCAAATGAAAGATTTTTATAGAGAACAAACAGTGTATTTACCTTAATAGTGTTCAAAAGTCATAATATATACATGAGTTCATGACTTCCAGTCTTACAAATTTATTGTCTCTGTCCAGATCATCCGCTCTCAAAACTCCGCCATCTCACTCCCCACATCCACCACTGCTGGCGGCTCACCTCCAACAGCGCAACGATACGCGCTGTTCACGTCCAGCTGCTCAACACTACAATGGCAGACAACAATGTAAACTAGCCACAGACTGCACACATGACAGCCAGTGATTTTCATACAGAGCGCTACGTGGCGTTACCAATATAAAAACATAAACAGCCTACTTACACAGTACATGTTCCGGGTCAGATATGTTAGAGGGAGGAAACAGAGAAGGTCTAAAAAAGACTAAAACGTTTCGTTACAGATTCAGTGAGTAAGCTCGAAAGCAATCAGGAGATCCACAACCAACTCTAGTGGCAGAAACTGGAAGAAAGGCGTTTTGCATCAAAGCGTTGTTTACTGTTGAAGTTCCCACAAGACCCACCGAATACAGGGTGTATCTGGAGGAACAGTAAATATTCAAGAATATTACACTCTTGTAAACACGAGACTTAAGAAGCATACCTGGACGTGAGAGCAACTGATTCAATCGAAGAGGTACCTTTTCTTAGTAGCGAAGGCTAAAAAGTACTTATAGGTTTCACATATGCAGTTTATAGCCTATGGTTACTGGACATTTTTGTCTTGATTTGTAGCACACCACAAACTCCCAAAATGTGGACAGCAAGGTGGTTACAGTAGAATATGTTTGTTTGACAGTATCGAAGATGAAGGAGTGCTCAGCGGTGTTAAGGTACACACTTTACAGCCCATGTATAGTAAACATTTTTTTGCTTCGAATGATAGTTTGTGTTATATTCCTAACTGCTGCACACGTCGTGAAAAGATCATGAAGATAAAATTAGATTCGGCTACACACAAAGGCTTAACAGTTATCGTATTTCCCGCGAAACATTCGCGCTGCACCAAGTGAAAAGGAAAGTGAGACTGTACCATCCCCCACGCACCGTTGTGTAGCTTTCGGAGTAGGCTTGTGAATGTAGGCTGTTACGCAGGTGAATCTACCCTACCAGAATACCCAAGTTTATTTTCTGTCGAAGGATTGTAGCTTAAGTCGTTTCGGCTTCTTAATTGGTACTGGGTACTCAAGGAACATTTTTGAGCTCACGTTTGGCAACATGAGTACAGTGGGATAACTGTATTACCTTCATATAATTCACAGTTTGGAAATAAACATTACACGGAAAATGATTTACTATTTCCTACTTGTACTGAATAGATAAATTAGTAGCCACATAGATTGCCAACCATGAGTGTAGCCCATCACCATTGCTGCTTATTTTGGATGTAGAAAAAAAAGTTCGATGAACAAAATAGAATTTTCGTGACTGGAGATGTATGCACAAGCTATAATGTTTCTAGACGATTTTTCCATTTTGGCTGAATACAGGTAAAAGATACGGTAGTCACGGATTACCGTGTTTGATAGCCGATCGGTCAGCCAAATGATAAGAGCGGTGGAAAGAGAACGCTACAAGAAATAGTCGAGATACTTGCTTGTGTAAGAAAAGTACATTGAAAGGAGGTGCTAAATGTGAAAGTGTGTGTGTGTGTGTGTGTGTGTGTGTGTGTGTGTGTGTGTGTGTATGTGTGTTAGAGAGAGACTGAGGGAGGGAGAGAGAGAGAGAGAGAGAGAGAGAGATGGGGGGGGGGGGTTGAGAGAGAGAAAGAGAGAGAGCAGTCGCCTTGGAGACGTGTTGTGCTCGAGATCATCTTCGTGAAATAGAAATGCAGAACGGCGGCTGCAGTTCGGAGAGGTCTCAAGGTTGATGCGATGACAAATGCAGAAGAGACCTGTTCCTTTTTTTTTTTTTTTTTTCATCTTTCTGCGCTTGCCGTCTGTCAGACAGACGGGAGAAAGGATCAACACGAATTCGCAGCTGAGCAGAGAGCCAGCTGGACGTGAAAGCGAGCGATCCGCCGGATAAACACACGGTCCCACCCCAACACTCTGCGAACCTCACGCTGCCCTTCCTGGAACACTTTCTGCGGCGGCCTTATCGAGAGCGCTGGAAGATCACCAGTCTCAATTCCTTGGAAGAGATAATCCGGAAGGGAGCACTGCAAGTAATACGAGTATATCACGAACGCTATACTAGGGTATGTGAGTTTTTGTACGGCGGATCTTAAACAGCATGGGAGAGTGTTGCACCCAGAAAATAAAGAACCTAAGAAAACATGAAGTTTTATGGTCTTTGCTTCTAGCCACTGACTGATTCTAAAGCCACGTGAAGGAAAGCGCGCTAGAGACCACCACAAGAAGTTTCCGCCATTTTTTATGGTTTTTAGTGGTTGTTAGAAATGGTGAAGCGTTTTGTATTGATTTTTTAGATAGTAGGTGAACCGGTACTCCGTCTACAAGCTTTCAGAGTTGGTAATATGGACCAAAGCAACAACAAAAACGACCGAATGATTCAATCGGCTCTGAGCACTATGAGACTTAACATGTGAGGTCATCAGTCCCCTAGAACATAGAACTAGATAAAACTAACTAACCTAAGAACGTCACACACATCCATGTGCGAGGCAGGATTCGAACCTGCGACCGTAGCAGTTACGCGGTTCCAGACTAAAGCGCCTACAACCGATCGGCCACCGCGGCCGGCAAAAACTTTCAAGAAAAATGTGGTTTTAAATGCTAAAATGCAAATCTTGAAATCTATGAGCACTTGCTCATCGTCGTCACGGTGAGACACATCTCTTATACTGAACGCTCTTTGCTTTCCATATTTTGGGGTGTGGTAATACGGATCAAACAAAAAAAAAGGTTTCAGTATACGTTGGATGTAAAGTGTATACCTTAAGAATACATAGCCAACATATTCTCCATTCTGTGAATTTCATTCAGAGACTCATCAACATTAGGGTAAATAGCTCTGACATGCTAGTGAGTTTTTGCTTGGTGTCATTATATACCAAGGTACCTTTAAGGAATTCTTTGTCTCTTATCGGGAAATAGTTTGACAAAAACATCAATGCTTTAATTGAGCACTTGCTTTATTCATCTTATTTTCAGTTTAATGGTGAATTTTGTGAGGAGAATAAGTTCCTATGGAAAGCCTCTTCTCCCCTCGGTAGCTAATTTATTCATCGAAGACTTCGGGAGACAAGGCAATGAACTCAGTATGTTTTACACCAACGGATTTTTGGAGGTACGTGGACGACACGTTTGTAGTATGGCCTGACGAGAAGGATGAATTGGACCGATTTCTTGAGCATCTGAATTCTATCCACACTAGCATGAAATTCACTATGAAAATAAAAAAGGACGGCTACCTCCCTTTTTTCTCATCGTAAAGCAGACGGTTCATTAGGACGTACTGTATATCGCTACACAAAGCGCATTAATCTGTAAAGGTGTACTGAAGACCTTAGTGAACACAGCCCACTGTATATCCGATAATGATAATTTGCGAGAACAGCTCACACACCTCAAGAGCATTTTTAAACCGAATGGTAATTCCCGGCAACAAATTCGAAGAGTATTCAGTGTGAATCCTCGAATGCACTGACGTGATCTGGAGGAAGAAAGTAATTCATTCGGATGAAAAGCATTTTTGCTTTATGTGGGTGCTGTTTCCTCGAAGATAAGCAGTATTCTCTAGAAATCCTGTGTTAAGGTGACTTTCCGGCCTCCTACCATGAATGCAGCCTTACTCGGTTCTGTGAAGGATGATTTGTTGCTTCGAAGACGAGTGTGTATCAGTTTCATTGCGGAAATTGTGGTAAGTGATATGAAAATCGGACAACAAGCACTGTTAGTTAGAGGGGTGTGGAATACCAACTACACATTCATAAGCCAAAACATTATGACCACCGCCGCCACGACGTTGCATGCTGCCTGATGGCGTTGCGGGCACGAGACGCGTAAAGAAGAGTAAGCAAGCGGACAGGGGATCACCCTAGTGAAGACTTGGGCTGCAAATGGGGAAATCCATTGAGATAAACGACTTTGACAAAGGGCAGAGCCTGTGAAGGAGCATCTCGAAAACGGCGAATCTGGTCGAATGTTCATGTGCTACTGTCGTGGGCATCTACGAAAAGAGGAAAAAGGACAGTGAAAATACCACTGGTTGAAAGTCCATGTCTCTTTTCAGAACACGGGGTTCGGCAGCTTGTCTGCTCTGTAAAGTGGCATAGATGGTGTTGTGGACATAGTTCCGCGTAGTCAGCGCGTACATAACTTTCCCACAAGTGCGCACCCTGCTAAGCACAACAGCACAGACGCAGCGCTCGTCCGTCTCCGCACTACGAAATGGAGCTGCAGTAGAGACAGACCAAATTCTGCTTCCGCCAATCCGCGTATTAATATGTAAAACAGAAAATGAAATTGCTGCTAATGTAGAACCTTTTCTCCTCGCGGATCACACTCGCGCAGTGATACCTGAATGCCACGTGGTAATATAACAAGTGTTGTTGTTGTTGTCTTCAGTCCTGAGACTGGTTTGATGCAGCTCTCCATGCTACTCTATCCTGTGCAAGCTGCTTCATCTCCCAGTACCTACTGCAACCTACATCCTTCTGAATCTGCTTAGTGTACTCATCTCTCGGTCTCCCTCTACGATTTTTACCCTCCACGCTGCCCTCCAATGCTAAATTTGGGATCCCTTGATGCCTCAAAACATGTCCTACCAACCGATCCCTTCTTCTAGTCAAGTTGTGCCACAGACTTCTCTTCTCACCAATCCTATTCAATACCTCCTCATTAGTTACGTGCTCTATCCACCTTATCTTCAGTATTCTTCTGTAGCACCACATTTCGAAAGCTTCTATTCTCTTCTTGTCCAAAGTAGTTATCGTCCATGTTTCACTTCCATACATGGCTACACTCCAAACAAATGCTTTCAGAAATGACTTCCTGATACATAAATCTATATTCGATGTTAACAAATTTCTCTTCTTCAGAAACGCTTTCCTTGCCATTGCCAGTCTACATTTTATATCCTCTCTACTTCGACCATCATCAGTTATTTTACTTCCTAAATAGCAAAACTCCTTTACTACTTTAAGTGTCTCATTTCATAATCTAATTCCTTCAGCATCACCCGATTTAATTTGACTACATTCCATTATCCTCGTTTTGCTTTTGTTAATGTTCATCTTATATCCTCCTTTCAAGACACTGTCCATTCCGTTCAACTGCTCTTCCAAGTCCTTTGCCGTCTGTGACAGAATTACAATGTCATCGGCGAACCTCAAGGTTTTTACTTCGTCTCCATGAATTTTAATACCTACTCCAAATTTTTCTTTTGTTTCCTTTACTGCTTGCTCAATATACAGATTGAATAACATCGGGGAGAGGCTACAACCCTGTCTCACTCCTTTCCCAACCACTGCTTCCCTTTCATGCCCCTCGACTCTTATTACTGCCATCTGGTTTCTGTACAAATTATAAATAGCCTTTCGCTCCCTGTATTTTACCCCTGCCACCTTTAGAATTTGAAAAAGAGTATTCCAGTCAACATTGTCAAAAGCTTTCTCTAAGTCTACAAACGCTAGAAACGTAGGTTTGCCTTTTCTTAATCTTTCTTCTAAGATAAGTCGTAAGGTCAGTATTGCCTCACGTGTTCCAACATTTCGACGGAATCCAAACTGATCCTCCCCGAGGTCTGCATCTACCAGTTTTTCCATTCGTCTGTAAAGAATTCGCGTTAGTATTTTGCAGCCGTGGCTTATTAAACTGATAGTTCGGTAATTTTCACATTTGTCAGCACCTGCTTTCTTTGGGATAGGAATTATTATATTCTTCTAGAAGTCTGAGGGTATTTCGCCTCTCTCATACATCTTGCTCACCAGCTGGTAGAGTTTTGTCAGGACTGGTTGTCCCAAGACCGTCAGTAGTTCTAATGGAATGTTGTCTACTCCGGGGGCCTTGTTTCGACTCAGGTCTTTCAGTGCTCTGTCAAACTCTTCACGCAGTATCGTATCTCCCATTTCGTCTTCATCTACATCCTCTTCCATTTCCCTAATATTTTCCTCAAGTACATCGCCCTTGTATAAACCTTCTATATACTCCTTCCACCTTTCTGCCTTCCCTTCTTTACTTAGATCTGGGCTGCCATCTGAGCTCTTGATATTCATACACGTGGTTCTCTTCTCTCCAAAGGTCTCTTTAATTTTCCTGTAGGCAGTATCTATCTTACCCCCAGTGAGATAAGCTTCTACATCCTTACATTTGTCCTCTAGCCATCCCTGTTTAGCCATTTTGCACTTCCTGTCGATCTCTTTTTTGAGACGTTTGTATTCCTTTTTGCCTGCTTCATTTACTGCATTTTTATATTTTCTCCTTTCATCAATTAAATTCAATATTTCTTCTGTTATCCAAGGATTTCTAGTAGGCCTCGTCTTTGTACCTACTTTATCCTCTGCTGCCTTCACTACTACATCCCTCAGAGCTACCCATTCTTCTTCTACTGTATTTCTTTCCCCCATTCCTGCCATTTGTTCCCTTACGCTCTCCCTGAAACTCTGTACAACCTCTGGTTCTTTCAGTTTATCCAGGTCCCATCTCCTTAATTACCCACATTTTTGCAGTTTCTTCAGTTTTAATCTACAGGTCATAACCAATAGATTGTGGTCAGAGTCCACATCTGCCCCTGGAAATGTCTTACAACTTAAAACCTTGTTCCTAAATCTCTGTCTTACCATTATATAATCTACCTGATACCTTTTAGTATCTCCAGGGTTCTTCCACGTATACAACCTTCTTTCATGTTTCTTAAACCAAGTGTTAGCTATGATTAAGTTGTGCTCTGTGCAAAATTCTACTAGGCGGCTTCCTCTTTCATTTCTTAGCCCCAATCCATATTCACCTACTATGTTTCCTTCTCTCCCTTTTCCTACACTCGAATTCCAGTCACCCATTACTATTAAATTTTCGTCTCCCTTCACTATCTGAATAATTTCTTTTATTTCATCGTACATTTATTCAATTTCTTCATCATCTGCAGAGCCAGTTGGCATATAAACTTGTACCACTGTGGTAGGTGTGGGCTTCGTATCTATCTTGGCCACAATAATGCGTTCACTATGCTGTTTGTAGTAGCTTACCCGCATTCCTATTTTCCTATTCATTATTAAACCTACTCCTGCATTACCCCTATTTGATTTTGTGTTTATAACCCTGTAGTCACCTGACCAGAAGTCTTCTTCCTCCTGCCACCGAACTTCACTAATTCCCACTATAACTAACTTTAACCTATCCATTTCCCTTTTTAAATTTTCTAACCTACCTGCCCGATTAAGGGATCTGACATTCCACGCACCGATCCGTAGAACGCCAGTTTTCTTTCTCCTGATAACGACATCCTCCTGAGTAGTCCCCGCCTGGAGATCCGAATGGGGGACTATTTTACCTCCGGAATATTTTACCCAAGAGGATGCCATCATCATTTAATCATACAGTAAAGCTGCATGTCCTCGGGAAAAATTACGGCTGTAGTTTCCCCTTGCTTTCAGCCGTTCGCAGTACCAGCACAGCAAGGCCGTTTTGGTTAATGTTGCAAGGCCAGATCAGTCAATCATCCAGACTGTTGCCCCTGCAACTACTGAAAAGGCTGCTGCCCCTCTTCAGGAACCACACGTTTGTCTGGCCTCTCAACAGATACCCCTCCGTTGTGGTTGCACCTACGGTACGGCCATCTGTTTCGCTGAGGCACGCAAGCCTCCCCACCAACGGCAAGGTCCATGGTTCATGGGGGTGTACAGACCTTCAATTAGTCAGTCTGCATTTTTCTGTACCAGTTGTAAGGTGTCAGGCAAATCCAACACCTTCCATGAAAACCCTGACATGATAAGCAAATCTACTAGTATGTCACATAGCTCCGAATAAATCGTGACATTAAATTAACCAAAGTAATACGAGTAACGACTGAGCAAATGGAATACCACAAACTAACACAAGAATACCTAAATTCATGTGGTACCTTTCCACCGTGAGGCAGACGCAGTTCCGAGGGGAGAAACGAGGACAGAAGCCGAGAGCAGAACCGTGTTAAGCTAGAAGGCCCTACGATAAGGAAGGGGCTGGACACCCACTCCACCAGCCTACCTGTACGACTACACAACCCGCACGTTTTAGCGTGAGGCTTTTTCGCGTCTCAGGTACGTCAAGGACAACCCCCAGCCCATGTTAAAAGCTAGAGCCCTCCAGAAAAGCAGTATAGATCTTACGATAACACAAAAAGGGCCACTATCACCCGCAAGTTTTAGCGTGAGACTTTTTCGCATGTCTGTTACATTAGGACCATCCTCCAGCCCATGTTAAAAGAAGAACAGTATAGATCTCACGATAACGCTAAAAGGACCACACCAGCTGCAAGTTTTAGCGTGAGACTTTTTAGCGTCTCTGTTACGTTGCAAACTTTAAAAACGTTGCCCCACCACGAAAAGTATAACGTTTCTCATTGGATAGACAGAATTTTTGTAGGCGGAGGTTAAGGTTAACATTGAGACCCTTATTGGTCAGATGAAAACACAGCCAGATAGCTTTTTAAATCTACTTCGGAAAATTGTAGTAAGGACAAGTTAGAGGGGAGTGAGTTCCGAGACGGCGAGCTGGATGGCTGCTGCGCCGGCTGCTGTCGCCCTGACGCTGCCTAAACACCGACAAGGTAATGAACGCACGCGATGCCGCATTTTTGAGCGCATAAGGCTTCACTCAGAACTGCAGAACACTCATCTGTTACACCCCTTTTTTGGGTAATACTAGTGTCGATCGTTAATTAAAACTCATGGTGTTCACATTTGCCACTTGTAGAACAGATCTGAAAAGCGATGATTTTTCTTTTATATAGTTATTGAGATGGCACATCAGCCACTGTAATTGAGTTAGATAATTAAAGATAACTGAGGGTCACTGTAGACCATTTTGATAGTTTTCTCTTTTGTGAAACTTAAATTAAACCTAGATTATAGATGTGATATGGCATAGGTCATCCTTCGAACGATTGTAGAACTTTGAAACCTATTCAGGGAATATTCGTTCACATTTTTGTTGAACGCAGTTGGTTTTTACCATCCTGTATTAAAACATTTCCTTTTATCAATGGTGCAATTTATAAACGATGTTTTGTGAATAGAATAAATTTCCAATGGTAAACTTAACTGCTTTTTCGACGTTATTTTACCAGCTAACTAAAAATAGGAAAGCCTTGAACCCTTTCCACTATATTTAGTTAGAATTAAGATTCTTTTACAGGGACTGCAGGGGAGCTGACGCTGAGATCATTTAGTATTTGGTTATATCATCGCTAGTCTCACTGAACTCTTCTGAATTGTACATGTAATGTGTGGTCTGGCGTCTCCTTACCAGCAACAGGTCCCAGGTTCAAACTAGTTAATTCCCTAAAAAAACACGCTCAGAGCGTCGTTGCGCGAAAGTGGTAGGGAGACACGATATAGTACAATCAGACACCACCATGAATGTTTAGACAGTCTGTACCAGTCTGCATTTGTCTATACCAGTCTATAGTCAAGTTTCAGTCTGCACCTAGTAAGATTACCATATTCCTGTACATAGCCATGAAGATAAATGTGTAGGCACTTTTGCCAAGTATCAGAGATATATGTGAGAATAAGATTAACATACCTATACCAAAGGAACTTCATATTGTCAATTGTAAATTGCATCCAGAACCAAGTTAAGTAATTTTATGCTTGTTGTTATTTTAATAAACGTGTGTGAAAATTAATCAAGTTCTGTTTAAAGTTGGTCACCGTCAATCTGGTACTCTAAGCGTGCAAGTGGCACAGATGGTGATCCCTGGCCTCTCTACTGAAAGAGCTCATGTTGGTGCATGCATGTTACGGAGTACACAATTCATCATACGTTGTTTAACGTGGAGCTACGCATCATACTACTCCTATGTTTTCACATTGCGGCGCAACGACATCGTCAGTTCCGATTCCAGTTGGCACGGAACCACCAGGACACGAGGATTCGACTGTCGAATGATGGAAACGTGTCTGCTCTTCGGGTGAATCACAATTTTGCTACACTACGTCGATGGTCGTCTCCATAAACGCCATCATTGAGGTGAACAGCGGATCGAAACGTGCAGCTTGCCGCAGACGCAGTCTGAAGGGAACAGTATTACGCTATGGAAGACATTCTCCTGCGCTTGCGTGAGACCTATAGTAGTAATCCAAGACACACTGACAGCTGCGAACCATGTGAGCGTGTGGGTGCTGCTATTCTGTCATTCTGTGCAATAGATTAATCTGAGATGTGCCCTTCTACACTGTGGCTCCTGCAAGATGGAATTTCCACCCCCACACTACTACAAAAGTCAGACAGACGCTCTTAACGTTCTAAAGAGAAATGCCTGAAATACTATGAACAATAAATATCTTCTATAGTCGTCTGATGTAAGGAAATGACACAATAATTCACAACATTTCTTACGTAACTAGTGGGATAATTGGCTACAGGAGGTGTGCTAGTTAGTGTAAGAAAAACATGAAACGAAATCATTATGTGTTTTGCAAAAATTTTGAGAAATCAGAATGGCACTTTTAGTTATGAACTTAAGACGTTATTTCCGGGTTCTTTTCGGAATGTGGAGTTACCTCTTAAGGACAGGATTCGTTAATGAAATTTCTATACAAAGTTTAAGATTGTTATTGATTTGGCAGAATGGCTGAGAGCCGCGCCTACTCAACTTGAATAATTCTCCGTTAGAATGTTGATAAGTATGGTCGAGGCTGTCGCGTGTGAAATGCAGTGAAATGTACTGTTGAGGAGGAGATATAGGGCTCGCAAACTGCGATGACTGCTGTCTGCGCCGCTCCCTGCTGACAAATAAGATAACTCTCGTTCTATCTGGATTGACCTCCACCAATCAAACTCTCCCTACGCCTTGATGAAGTCAAGGTCTCCTATTCGCCCGTAGTCTAACTATTGGCGTGGCACACTGGTCAGATAACCAGACCACCACGATGCCACTCAAAATTCACTCGCAGGGGTTTAACTATAACTCAGTCCGTTCACACCACACAATAAGTGTGGCGGCCAACACAGTGAACAACGCTTAATCACAAGGACTCAATATAGAGTCGCACTTCGGTTTGCTCTCAACAGTGGTGCTCTGCCAGTGAAGTACTGAAGAGAGACTTGTTCCTCGCTCTTCGAGTACATGTGCGAACGCGCACGGTCTCGTTACGTGTTCTCGCTCCAAGAGCGACAACGGAACGGACCCTCTCCTCGCCAGATGTGAAGTGGTGTATCTTTCGGTCTCTTTCATTACTCCTTCAGCTCAAGCCGTCAGAAATATCGTCTGCCAATCAGCATCGCTGTTCTAAAATAGGAGAATGACGTTTTGTTGAAGGTGGCCAATCCGTAAATTTGTAGCATCGGCATTTGGCGTCTGCTGTCTCCCTGTGAGAGTCTCTGAACTGTGTGCTCTGTTCGTAAAGAATGCGTAGGCTGGTCGCTCCCACCTAATGTAGCGGAATTTGCTTGAAAGCCGAACACGGAGTCGCCCTTTCACTCGGGCTAACGCTGTCTGCTCTATGGGCGGTCACTGGCCGACGTAGATAGCTTGGGACCGACCTCCTGGGGTGCGATTGCTCTCCTGAAGTAAAAGCCTTTGTGACTGTCATGTCTTGAATGTGTGTGTGTGTACGCCAGCCTTGAGTATTTCAATCATGGCGGGCAAATGCGATTTTTTAGTTATTGGCATATCGTTTACATGATTTCATACAATACTGACATTATCTTTTCGGGTGTGGGTTCAATTGAAGCGTCTTGAAGTGCCAAATATGATTGTGAGGGTGGAATATGTAAGTGGAGGTCAGGACACCACTACGTCTTAAAACCACCTGCATCCCTTCATGCTTGATGTCTTTCCCGACGACGATATCATCTTTCAGCATCGTAATTGTCCATGTCTCGGAGCCAGAATCGTGCTACGGTGCTTTGAGGAGCATTATAGTGAAATCCCATAGTTATCACGGTAACCATATTCGCGTGATGTAAATCCCATGGGGACCATCTTAATCGCTATCGGGCGCCGTCACAGCATAGCAAATCCCATTTTTACGCTGATTACATGACCTGTGCGTGGACATCTAATGCCACGTACCTACTAACAAACCGTCGGAACCCTGATAAGCAGTATCAGTGATGTATTTCGTTCCAAAGAAAGATAAACTAGCTATTCAGCCGGTAGCCATAACGCTTTGGCTCATGAGTGTACACATGCTTACTACATCCAGACCAATCAGTTGTGGCAGCATGTTGTATAGATACTGGTCATTCCACGACCTGCAGTGATGTGAAAACTGTAACATCCGTCTGTGCCTTTTGGAATTCCATCTTCAAACTATCCATAGGAAGTTGATTAACCAACAACTTAACAAACAGAGATAATGATTTTAGTTTCATTAAGGCATATAATCCGCGTGTTGATGTAAAGAAATTGCAGAGAAATCGTCAAGATACTACCGCCGCCGAATACACATGTCTGTGTGCCCTCTCCACCGCCCAGGACCTGTGAGTCGCATGCACAGTACCGCTGCGGTGGAGCAGATAAGGCCGCACTTGGCATCTTTCCGCCAGTTTCGCAACTAACTCTAAGGATGGCCGGGTGAAACGCGGCCGAAATGTCTGTGGAAACAGTACTATTTGCGAGGCCGCACGACAGAAATTTAGTGGATTTTTCATTACGGCGAAGAGGTTGAAAGTGCACTATCAATAAACTGCACACAGTAGCTGACTCTTTGATTTAATTTCCTATTCATAATGGACCGTACTCTTGTTATACAATTTTCTGTTACTGTTAATATTAGCCTATATTCATCTGACCAGAAATCCTTATCTTCTTTCAGTGTCACCTCTCTTAGCACCCTATGTCTACACTGAATCTTGCTTTCCTGTTTTCAAGTTTTCTAGCTCCCCTACTAACTTCAAACTCCTAACATTCCAAGCACCGCCTAACAGAATGTTATACCGTCGTTGGTTATTCCATATTTCTTAATTGTCACCTCCCGCTTGACAGTCCTCAGCCTGAATTCTGAATGGGTGGACAAATCCGGAATATTTCGGCAATAGAGGGATCACCATGACACTTTTTCAATTGCAGACCACATTTCCTACGGATGCACATTATGTGTGTATAATGCAGCTCTTTCGAATGCCTTCTGCTCATACTATTGATCACTACTAATCCTTCCCCCTTTTAGAGGCAGTATCCCAGCACAAGGGTGAGAGCGTGCTAAACCTATGTCCACTCCGCCGCCCTCTTAGAGAGCGCCGTTGACACAACTAGGGTGACAGCTTCTGCTGCAAGTCTTCTACTGCCCTTTCTGATGATTTTTAAACCAAATCTTGTTGTGGGGTTCGAACCTTGGACCCAGGACGTTTTGATTAAGAAACTCTTTTTTTTATTTTCTTTGTTATTGTTCTCGTCATTTGGTCCACGCGGACTTCAGATGACACCCTTCATGCCCATCGCTGGATACTTCGCTTAGTTCCTTTTTCTTTTTTTCTACAAAGCAGAAGCAGCCACCCCTCCGATCGAACACGCGGGGCTACCGTGCCGATCTGTTAGACCATTGGTCAATGACCATCGCGATAGAGACTGAAAACTCAGAACTCATTCGCAAAGATACAGGTTTTCGTAAGTCCCGTGTGCTAATAGAAAGTGGAACGATAGGTAAATTGTTAGCAATTGGTTATATGAACACTGGCAAATTCTTAAGTGCTCAGTAATAATGTAGGTATGGGTGTACAGTTCGAAAAACAACTGATGTCGTTGAAGTATCGTTACTGGAGAGACATGTATATCTTTGTGAAGTCATACGACTGAAATGGCTTCAACAGGATAAACAGACTGAGAAAGCAGTCTCGAAAATTTGAAACTGAACTCCATGCTGAAGCTCAAGGAATCGGTAGGAGTAATAGACGACTGTAAAATGATAGTAAATGGAAATGTGTTCGAAAAACCGTGAATTGGTATAAAAGTTCTTATTCCAGGCACGATTTCTATTGTTATATTCTAAGTCCATTCGGGAGTAAATCATCGTGTTCTACTTGCACCTGTTTCTCATGGAATTCCAGAGAGTGGCATCATAAAGAAATAACAAAATCAGGAGGCCAAGAAAGGTTACAACAGAAGGACTGCGATAGGACCGGCCTTCCAAGGCCTTTTTAATATGAGTACAGACAAGCAAAAGAAATATTAACACAGCAAGGTTAATTACGTGGAAGCAACTCTAACTTGCCGAACGGGGGACAGTGGCACTGCAAGATACTGCCTCTACAACGACGGAGAAAGGCCCGAAAAAAAAAAAATCTAGCCTCTGAAATTGCAATTTTGAGACCCAGGCACCTCCTAAGCCAACATAATTAACAGAGAGATGACGTCTGCTATGCCTGAAGGTATCTATAAATATGCACCTGGCCGTATTACAAGAGAAAGGTACGTATCTGCTGTTGGAAGATGTCTGGCACGGAGATCGGCTAAAGGCCCAACCATCCAGGTACTGCATGACGACTCACACAAGAAACACTTCATCGCTCCGGCTCAGGGAGCACAATCAGCTCACATTGTTCAAGATATCCTGTTAACAAACAACCATGGCCAATATCGACTCACGAAAAGCAAACATCAGTCACAACTAAAGGAACCAACTGGTGGTGAAATATTTCAGCTAAGAAATTACAATGATAGCAGTAGGCCGACAGGTATCTATAAGAGAATAACATTAAGACCTCAATGCCCCAAACTTAACTGAAGTTCACGAATCGTAGCTGAATCTTGAATATTCCAAAGGGGGTCCAGAATTCAGCACAGCGAAATTGGCTTCAACTCTCTCATATGTGTTTCACGTCCCATAGGAGGTTGGCCAGGCTACCAACGAAGACGTCACTCGAAGGCAGGCACGGATTCAAATCGGCCCACAAATATGCCTAGCAAACACTCGCCGGGCTCCAGACACTTGCGCAAGTCCTCTTCTCTCCGTAACCACTCCCCAACTCGCCACACCACAACACGCCCCGTCAACATCAACAACCTCGAGCAAACCATAGGGACATCACACGAGATATCGAGCTAGTGGCGTCAGAAATTCGAAAGGCGACGCCAGCAACCTCGCCCGCGGCTCACCTATGTTACCTTCATTGTTTGTGTGTGTGTGTGTGTCGTGTGTACTATCCTAGAACCCATAATTATATCGATTGCGTCTTTGTCCAGCACTGTGCGCGGGGTTGGCGTGGTTAAATCGGATTTGGCATGTTAAATTGAAAGGGAGGACGGATGCCCATCCTGCCGCCACGGAATCAGAGTACCTCATCTGCCTGCGTCTAGGAAAAGTGCAGATGTGTTCCAAATGTCTGTGAGTCGTGTAACCGAGGCTGGACTTGTGGAACAGCCCAGTATTGACCTAGAGGGTATGAAAAACCGCCTAAAAACCACATGCAGGGTGGCCGGCACACCGGCCCTCGTCGTTTATCAAGAGGGCGGATTCGATCCGGGGCCGATGCGTCTACCCGAATCCAGAAAGCAGCGCATTAGCGCTCTCGGCTAACCTGGCGGGTCTGCCGTAGAACCATTACATCCCTCCTCTATTACTCATTTTCAGCGGCAGCGAGATTTACTTCGAAGTGGACGCTCTCAATCAACAACAGATCCTGGCATATCCGAGAGTTTTTAATATGCAAAGAGATGGTATACTGCATCAATGCGGAATAAAGAGATGCTTTTGAGTTTTCTCATGCTGTAGTCTGTGCTGTAGAGAATATCACAGTTAACAGTTCAGTTGGAGCGCTACGGGCATCTCTAGAAAGGGCAGCCGTTGGAAAAAGATGCATCAGTAAGATCATCCAAAAATTTCTTCACACTCTGCGTTTATCGACTAGAGAAGAAAGTAAAAAAAAAAATACTTCGGGGAAGTTCAAGAATACCGAAAAAGTTCACTTACGGATGAAATACGTAAGATAGAATGGGAATCCAATGCGAAATAGTTGCAGAGATACATGTAAAGAAATCGAAAATGTAATGGTCGTTGGAAGGACTGTTTCAGTAAACAGAAACATCAGAAGAATTTTAGAGTGGAATGTTAATTTCAGAGGTGAGTGCAGGCAGGTGGAAAGGGTAAGCTGATGGCCTCTATGAGGCAGAGGACTAGTCTGACGTCGTGGCTGAGGAAGAAATAACAGTCGATATTGATGAAATGAGGGATCCAGTATTTAAAAAGTTTAATAAACTTTCGAAAGGCCTGTGTTGAAGTAAGGTAGAAGATACAGGTAACATTCCTTCATGACTTATAAAATCATTGAGTGAAGTAAAAACCAAGCCGGGCACTACATTCTATTTTCACCAGTGATATGGTACTAGACCCCGTCATGTCCTGAATCACTTTCCAGTATATGAATTTTTTTTTTTGGTCATCAGTCTACTGACTGGTTTGATGCGGCCCGCCACGAATTCCTTTCCTGTGATAACCTCTTCATCTCATAGTAACACTTGCAACCTATGTCCTCAATTATTTGCTTGACGTATTCCAATCTCTGTCTTCCTCTACAGTTTTTGCCCTCTACAGCTCCCTCTACTACCATGGAAGTCATTCCCTCATGTCTTAGCAGACGTCCTATCATCCTGTCCCTTCTCCTTATCAGTATTTTCCACATATTCCTTTCCTCTCCGATTCTGCATAGAACCTCCTCATTCCTTACCTTATCAGTCCACCTAATTTTCAACATTCGTCTATAGCACCACATCTCAAATGCTTCGATTCTCTTCTGCTCCGGTTTTCCCACAGTCCATGTTTCACTACCATACAATGCTGTGCTCCAGACGTACATCCTCAGAAATTTCTTCCTCAAATTAAGGCCGGTATTTGATATTAATAGACTTATCTTGGCCAGATATGCCTTTTTTGCCATAGCGAGTCTGCTTTTGATGTCCTCCTTGCTCCGTCCGTCATTGGTTATTTTACTACTTCCTGATGTTAAGTTTCTGGCTGTTCTCATTTCTACTATTTCTCATTACCTTCGTCTTTCTCCGATTTACTCTCAAACCATACTGTGTACTCATTAGACTGTTCATTCCGTTCAGCAGATCATTTAATTCTTCTTCACTTTCACTCAGGATAGCAATGCCATCAGCGAATCGTATCATTGATATCCTTTCACCTTGTATTTTAATTCCACTCCTGAACCTTTCTGTTATTTCCATAGTTGCTTATTCGATTTACAGATTGAAGAATAGGGGCGCAGGGCTACAGCCTTGTCTTACTCTGTTCTTAATACGAGCACTTCGTTCTTGACCGTCCACTCTTATTATTGCCTCTTGGTTGTTGTACATATTGTATATGACCCGTCTCTCCCTATAGCTTATCCCTACTTTTTTCAGAATCTTGAACAGCTGGCACCATTTTATATTGTCGAACGCTTTTTCCAGGTCGACAAATCCTATGAACGTGTCTTGATTTTTCTTTAGCCTTGCTTCCATTATTATCCGTAACGTCAGAATTGCCTCTCTCGTTCCTTTACCTTTCCTAAAGCCAAACTGATCGTCACCTAGCGCATTCTCAATTTTCTTTTCCATTCTTCTGTATATTATTCTTGTAAGCAGCTTCGATGCATGAGCTGTTAAGCTGATTGTGCGATAATTCTCGCACTTGTCAGCTCTTGCCGTCTTCGAAATTGTGTGGATGATGCTTTTCCGAAAGTCATATGGTATGTCGCCAGACTCATATATTCTACACACCAACGTGAATACAGGTGGTCGTTTTGTTGCCACTTCCCCTAATGATTGTAGAAATTCTGATGGAATGTTATCTATCCCTTCTGCCTTATTTGACTGCAAGTCCTCCAAAGCTCTTTTAAATTCCAACTCTAAGACTGGACCCCCTATCTCTTCTAAATCGACTCCTGTTTCTTCTTCTATCACATCAGACAAATCTTCACCCTCATAGAGGCTTTCAATGTATTCTTTCCACCTATCTACTCTCTCCTCTGCATTTAACAGTGGAATTCCTGTTGCACTCTTAATTTTACCACCGTTGCTTTTAATGTCACCAAAGGTTGTTTCGACTTTCCCGTATGCTGAGTCTGTCCTTCCGATAATCATATCTTTTTCGATGTCTTCACATTTTTCCTGCAGCCATATGAATTATGGTAGCCAAATATCGACATCCTCGTCACTGCAGATACGTGTTCTGAAAGTCGACTGCTACACGCCCTTCCATTCTGAGCTGGAACTTGCGTTCTATGATAAAGTATTCTATCTACTGTAGACAGTTTATTCTCTTTCGCAACGGAATATAATGAAACTAAATTTAATCCTCTCGTGATCATAAATCTTAAGTGACCGCATGTGAGAGTTCGAATGAACATCAGAGGCGTGGAAAAACACTTTGTAAGAGTCGCAAATTAACTGAGCTCAGAAACCTAACAAACAACTATCTTTGCTCACATGGAATTTAGGAGGGTAGTGTCTCGAGTCAGAAAATTTGGAGTACCACCAAACATATAATTCCATAAAGGTGTTCAAGCAAGCACCATGGCACTGTAATGCTGCACTATGTCGTTTCTTTGGGCCCAGATCCATGTGATAAGGTAAAAGCGTCTATACCAATCACTCCCGCATGTCTGTGTAGTAGAAAGCATGGAAGAGGAGCATGTTCATGGTAGCAGGCGGAAGCGAAGATCCACTCTGTTTACTGCAAGTCATTGCTAGCTATTCGTCCGTGCCAAGCAGCGCGATTGGCTGGCCGATTTCATTTGCTCCAGATATGACTTTGCTTTTCTTAACCAAAGATAAGGGTTCTCTGGCACCCCAAATAGTGACAATAGGGTCTTTATGACAAGCAGGTACTATCGATCCGTGCAAAGATACATACAGTAAAATAGAAATGCAATGACAAACTTTCAGAGATTTTACTTTTTTCATGCAGATACTATTTTATGTATGTACACTGAGGCGGAAAGTGAAAATTTACACCAAGCCTGGGAATCGAATCCGGATCTCATGCTTACTGGGCAGGTGTGTAAGGCATAAAGACACTGTCGCACATTAGTTCACTGGCTCACACAACTGCACACGGATTACCTTCGCTTGCCTCTCTCCTCGATCAAAATTTTCACTGAAGCCCCCATCTACTTTAAAATCCCCTTTACAGATGCAACGAATTGCCTAGGCTCCCCATGTTCTCGAACAGCACCTCAGCATTAAACGGAAATGGAAGATACAGCCTGAACCCATGTGCCAGTACTTATACGAATGAAATGACACAATTTCAGTGACTTTACTGGTCTCGTAGGGACACGATTTTGCGTATATAAACTGAAGCGGAGAGTGAAAATTTATGCCAATGGTAGGAAGCGAACCTGGGACACTGAGAATTTATGTCAAGAAGGAGACATGCCAGGGCAATCCGTGCAGTTGGATGAACCGCTGAGCCAGGGGTACCATCAGTGCTTGCTCCCGCCAGTTTGATTCACGATGATAGGGTGTGCACATCAGGGCTAGGACTTCAACATACGTAAGAGGCGCAACTCTCATCTGTTTTCAAGAAAATTGTCTTTGATATTCTTATGTATGTATACTAACGTTTGGTCGCTGGAGAAGACTGAACCGAATATCGGTCCCGACGCTTCTTTTATTTTTTTTTTTTTTTTTTTTTGTCTTGCCACGTAATTCCAGTAATAGGTTTATTATGCCTGCGCAAAATTTTGAGGAATAATTTACTGTTAACATAATCATTACCTTTTTCTCCAACATTTTGGAAGTAGATTACCACGGTTTTTCTCTAACATTTTGGAAGTAGTTTACCACTTCATCTGCATTCCTGCTGGTACGTTTCACCTACCATGACTCCATGTTCCCAGTATAGGTAGAGGTACAGCACGATTCACTGTAATCCTGCAGTTAGTTTCGTCCCACCAGGAACAGGTGCATGTTCAGAAATAACTATCGGTTGGTGGGGGGAGAAAGGGAAAAGCGTTTACAACACGGAGAACACTTTATTTGTATGTTTTACCCCGTCGCTCCCAGATGTCTAATTTCATGAGTAAATGTGTTGATGTGCCTGGTACTTCGAGAGCAAGACAACGTGAA
This sequence comes from Schistocerca gregaria, assembly GCF_023897955.1. NCBI lineage: Eukaryota > Metazoa > Arthropoda > Insecta > Orthoptera > Acrididae > Schistocerca > Schistocerca gregaria. Next base: position 205,530,540 of record NC_064924.1, read on the forward strand.
CCAGGTACTGAAGCTTTACAGTGAAATTTCGAAAGTATGATTAAACACCGTTCCTTCCCCAAAACACTTTCAGCGCTTCCAAACCTTCAGCAGTAATAACACAACAGCACTGGGATATTGGAGAAGAAATATTTCGCAGAATTTTCGTGATACTAGCGGGAAAACATCTCATGGTAGAAGATGAACTAATTTCCCACCCAGAAATAGATGAAGTGAGTGTATTTGAAGAAACTGAAGAAGTTACTTCATCTTCATCAGACGATTACAAGGCCGCAGAGAAGCAGTCGAAAACAGACATCGATTACGTTCCACAGTATTAAAAGATTAAGGTCGTCAGAGTAGCGAGAGAGCATACAGGGCGGAGTTTGGCCACTCTTTGTGGAAGGAAATTTCACGGCTCAAAAGCATGAAAGAGTTGAAAAGATAGTAAAAACATATAAAACAATGTAGAACAAGGCATGAACAAATTAAAGCAGTTGATTCGTGAACCTATTATTATTTAATAGAGGCTAGAGAATTTATTCAGCGCATGACGACTAGAAACCTACCCCAACGTGCTCCTGCTGCTGCTAGCCAATTTTCTGATTTAAATTTTCATGTTTCTGACTCGTGGCCCGTGCTCTTCAAACGAAGACATCGGATTCGTAAGAGAAAAATAGCCAGATTTCTATCCGAGAGGGAAAGCGCTTCACTTCAGCAACTCCTTGATGCAGTAGCAAATTTACGAATGCAGATTCGGGCTCTCATACCAAAATACGACAGGAATTTTGTTATTAACACTGATCAAAAAGATATTGCATATGAAACTATCAGATTGATTTACATCAATTGCAATACTATTTTTATAGATCCTACGATGCCAATTTGTGAATGTTTGTTCTAGGGCGCCAATACCGATCAGCTTATGACCGAACTCCCGCCGATCGTGGAACAAACGCGGTTCTTGTGCAGCAAAAGGATATGCTCAAGGTTACACATTCGTACACTGCTCAGCATGCTGTCGCATTATGTGGAAAATAACTACCAACGGTCTTCATATGCTTGCAAAAGACAACTGGCTCATTTTCACCAAGGGTGCTAAAAGCAGCTGATGAGTATGCACACAAATACAAAAACGGTATGATGACATCTTCAAAGTCTGTTAGACTCACAACAGTCCTGTACAGGAAATTTTTAATTGTTGTCTTGAAGCCATATGTAAGAGTACAGGTATTTCTTTTGCTCCTAAATTCATGTAAAGGGAAACTAGCCATGTTATGCAAGACGAAATTCTTAAGAGGGTCTGCCAGTGTGCAATATTAAAGTAATTCTTCCAAGATGTACTCCGTCGGTGGAGCCATGCGACATTTATTTTTACAGGCAGGTGTAAAACCTTATAAATTGGATACAAAGTCACTCGTACATCATCGAATACAGTAGAGAGGTAATTTCAAGGGAAGACTGCATAAAAATTCAATCAATCACGTACCATCATATGTATGTACCAATAGACGGTAATATGATCAGATTCACGTGGTACGCCGCTAAAGTGTGTGATGAACTAGAACCGTTTATGAACGTAAACGAATTTTCTTTGAAATAGAAACATTGAAAAACCACGCTCATGTCGCATTCATTACGTATGCTGTATGCAACAATACCTATGATTTTACATATTTCTAGTATCAGTGTCATCCTGATTCGTGCAATGCTCCATAAGTGTCAGAAGTTTAGGTGCAATAATGTCAATAAATAGATGAAACTGACTTCATTCAATATGGTTATGTATTACTCTTAGTTGTCTATCCCTACAAAAATATTTTGTCTTCCTCTTTTTCAGGATCAATATTTTACAAATAATAAACGAATCATTAAATAATGATCATTTGTACAGTCAAAATAAATCCGTTGTTACAGACATGCGAGAATAAAAAACAAAAATAACCAGCTGCGGGATTCCCTCCAGAGACCAGTTTAAAATTCATTACTTCATCAGTTTGCTACAGAGTCCTTGCTTGCTAGAGATCACAAAACAATGTATAAAGCAAGCCTAATACTTTCAGTCTCGACTTCCTCGAAAACGATTGAGAGTTGCTCCTTCCTCTCTACATAAGTTTAAGTCCTAGCCAGGCTCTAGAAACTCTGTCAACATGAATCAGATCGATGAGGGGCGAGTATGTACGGTCCCCTTGTTAGAGGCTAACGCACCAGCCTACTAGGCAGAAGACCTGGGTTCGATTCACGCTTGACAACAAACTTTCACTCGCCGCTTCAGTCTATATACATAAAATAGCATGAAATATGTGCATAGCAGACTACTTTCAGTGGGTAGATCTTTTACAGAAGAGCGTATTTCCTGGATGATTTTAAGGAAATGCATAACAACAGTCAATATAGAAGGACATTCCTCCTTAAACGCAAACAAACAGAATACAAAGTTCATTACTAGGAGAGGGAAATCACTGGTAAGGGATTACGGCTTTTGTGGAAACTTCTGTAGCCATTTTACAGTTCTGGAGTATCATGAAATTAATCGAAGACGATAAATATTCTGTAGAAAATGTAAATGAAAGACTCTGGTTCCTTGTGTGATGTCTGCAAAGGTGTTGTGCATATGTTACGAGAGCTTATAAGGTACATGTGATTTCTCTTCTTGTTTAGACGTTTGTAGATTGTTTACCTTTTTTCATAATTATTTATACTGTGTATGAGAAGTAATGAGTGCCTAAAATGTAAACAGCGGATAGCATTGATTGTTAATAATTGCATCATGGTAGTTCGTGGAGTAGTAAGCCACACTTCAGGTACGATGTGGAACTCGCTATGATTTGATGTAGTACGTGATAAAAGTTAACTATTTCTTCCGTCGCTTCTTGGTAGAACGACATGGTAGGTTCAAATGGCTCTGAGCACTATGCGACTTAACTTCTGAGGCCATCAGTCGCCTAGGACATAGAACTAATTGAACCTAACTAACCTAAGGACATCACACACATCCATTCCCGAGGCAGGATTCGAACCTGCCGGATAGAACGACATAATTATAAATGAAGAACACAATATTGAGTATACAGAACGTATACAATTGTGTTCTTTTCAATTCTAACATTATAAAAGCTTCCAGTACCAAGTACTTTGCATAATGGTTGAAAGTGATACCGACAGACGTAGCCGTTTACTCTCGTATACTTAAAACGATTTTTATATATCGTTTACTTTTTGTTCCCGTCGATCATATTATTACACAGTATTGCTAGTATCTATCTCCCTGGATGATCTTCAGAATAATTTAATTCTGTCCAGTAACCCACCGTGCCCTATCGGAATTAAACATCAACATACTGATACCTGTGATTGCGTCAGTAACAAGTCATGCCCCTATGCGTCAGTAATCCGTCATACCCCTATCTATCGAAAATACACATCAGAACACTGGTATGTGTAGTTCCGGATGGACATGATGGACTGACGCAAATACGAGATAGACCAGAAGATGACCTAGAAATATCAAAATTAGCAATACTTTGATAAAGCATGCGCAGCTGACTCTAAACGTTAAAGATATATTAAAATTGTTTTAAATACGAGTACAGTTGCTGATTTCTCTGGCGAATATGTCGGCTTTAGTATCAGTCTATAACATGCAACTGCGAACTTATCCTTTTCATTGTATTATTGTTTTACATTTTACTTACTGAAGATTTCGAGACAAATGTGGCATTGCAAGCTAGACTTCTGCTTGGGGGCTGTGCTTCCAGAAACAAAACGGTTGTTCGTGGAGAGGAGGCTTGGGCATTCCCTTCTGACAAGATGAGTTCTAGCCTTCTGTTAGTTGGTTGGTTGTTTGGGGAAGGAGACCAGACAGCGTGGTCATCGGTCTCATCGAATTAGGGAAGGATGGGGAAGGAAGTCGGCCGTGTCCTTTCAGAGGAACCATCCCGACATTTGCCTGGAGTGATTTAGGGAAATCACGGAAAACCTAAATCAGGATGGCCGGACGCGGGATTGAACCGTCGTCCTCCCGAATGCGAGTCCAGTGTCTAACCACTGCGCCACCTCGCTCGGTCCTTCTGTTAGTGATTTCCGTTGTACAGATACACATGTCGAAAACGTGATACCTTATTCTCACATAAACCTATTGCGTATATGTGGAAACGTTATTAAAGTTCAGCAGTGCTACAAATGTGTAGCCTTTAGTGTAAATCGCAGTCATTCGTTGTTAGATAATGGAAAGAAGGTAAGAGAGATTTCAAAGACTGAAGGATGTAAAAAGAAATGAATCGTAATAGATTAATTATGGGACAATGGAGTCAAGCAGAAACGAAGGCTTAATTGCAGCAAACATATTTACAGAAATTATGAGACGCGACGGATATTTGTTTTCTCGTTAAATAATGAATAACTGATTGGAAATGTTAGGCTGTAAGCCCTGAGAGTTAGCATTTGGCTTTGGAAAGTATGTGATAAAGCAATGATGGAACGAAGAATTTGTCAAATAGGGAGTCCGATTTGTTAAAGACGACCTTAGAAAGATTAACGTTTTCCATTTTTCTGAAAATTTCCTTAAAGATTGATAGGCCATTTTATTGGACTTTGATCTCAGAGTTTTCATCAGGCAGACATACAATGTCGTTACTTAAGAGCGGTGTATTTGGGAAAGCCACTAAGAAGCAGTCATGTTCCAGTCTCCCTTCGCCCTCAAGATCATTTTACACTCTTCTTCAGTCTGTACTTGAGCTAAAGAAGCAACTAGGAATGGATAAGCGCTAATTTATTATTATCAACAAGGCTTTTGAAATAAAGGACCTTTTGTTCGACAGGGAAAGTAGGACAATTTTTAGTGAAGAATAGGAAAAGGATCCAGAATTATTCAAATTTCCTCATTTAAGTGTGCGTCTGTCTTGAAAGAAGTCCCAGCCGACAAGTGCATGAGCCTAAATGATGAGAAATTAGATTATTATTTATTTCTAACATGGCTTTTAGTATCAGGAGTCTCTGAAGAGATACTTGGTTCGCCTTCGATGCAGCTCTTTTCATGTAAGGGATTAGCGAACACAAATCAGTTACTGCTAGGCTGAATACCATAACACCTACAACCATTAAAAAGAAACGCAACGTGTATCTATTTGAAAAATCTGATAAAATTCCATCTTTTTAAGAGACAGTCTTCACTCCTTCTGATCTGATCATGTAAGTATAGAAAAGATGTTGAATGATCTCAAGCAGATATAATCGACAGCAATTGAGATATGTCTTTTCTTCTTTGATTGAGCCTGTGATCCGTGGTTTCGCAGGGCTGGCGTGGTTAGAATCGGATTTGGCAAGGTTAATTTTAAGGGTAGCCAGACGCCCTGCTTGCTGCCACCCCATACCACCCTGGGACAAAATGAGTGTACCTCAGCTGCCTGTGTCTAGTGTAATCCATAGAAGATTGCGAACGTGTTCAGGTGTCTCCAAGGCGTGTAGCTGAAGCGGAACATGGGGACCAGCCCAGTATTCACCTAATGGGATGTGGAAAACCGCCTAAAACTACATCCAAGCTGGCCAGCACACAGGCCTACGTCGGTAATCCGCCGGTCGGATTCGATACGGGACCGGCGCGCCTACCCGACTCCAGGAAGCAGTCCACTATCGCTCTCGGGTAACCTGGCGGGTAATTCAGAGATAGATACCACATAAATAATAAGTGATGGTACTGATCCCCCTTGGTACACAAAATACGTCAGATCACTGTTGCTGAAGCAATGAGAACAGCAATCGAAATTTAAAAGAATGCAGAATCCCCAAGTTTGGCAACGTTTTGCAGGAGTGCTGAATATAGCGCGTACTTCAATGAGAGATGCTTTTACTAATTTCCACAACAAAACTCTGTCTCGGAATATGCCAAAAAATCGAAAGTGATTCTGGTCTTACATAAAGCACACCAGTGGCAAGAAGCGATCAACATCTTCGCTGCGCGACAACGACGGTGAAGTCACTGATGACAGTGCTACTATAGCAAAGTTGGAAAACACGGCTTTCCAAAACTCTTTCACCAAAGAAGAAGTAAATATTCTTTAATTCCAATCAAGAACAAGTGCCAAGATGAGAAACATAGAAGTAGATATTCTCGGCGTAGCAGAGCAGCTTAAATCACTTAATAAAGGCAAGGCATCCAGTCTAGATTTATACCAGTCAGGTTGCTTTCAGAGTATGCTGATACAATAACTCCATACTTCGCAATTATATACACAATCGCTCGCTCACAGATAGAACCGTCCCTAAAGACTGGAAAAGTGCTCAAGTCACACCAATACCCAAAATGCGAAGTAGCAGTAGTCCGCTGAATTACAGGCCCATAACACTAACGTCAATTTACAGTAGGGTTTTGGAACATATACTACATTCGAACATTATGAAGTACCCAGAAGAAAACGATTTATTGACACATAGTCAGCACGTATTCAGAAAACATTGTTCTTGTGAAACACAACTGGTTCTTTATAGTCATGAAGTAATGAGTGCTACAGACAGGTGAAATCAAATTGATTCCATATTTTTGAATTTCCAGAAGGCTTTCCACACAGTACGTAATAATAGACGGAAAGTAAAACAGAAGTAATATCTGGCGATCCCCATGGAAGTGTTATACGAGTAGGCCCTCGGTTGTTCCTGATATTAACAACATAGGAGATAATCTGATTAGCACTCTTAGATTATTTGCAGATGATGCCGTCTTGTAAAGTCATCATACGACCAAAACGAATTGCAAAATGATTTAGATAAGATCTCTTTATGGTGCAAAAAGTGGCAATTGACCTGAATAAAGAAAAGTGTGAGGTTATTTACATGAGTACTAAAAGAAATCCGCTAAATTTCGATTAGACATGAAGTCACACAAATCTGAAGGCTGTAAATTCAACTAAATACTTATAGACTTTACTTTCAAATGACCTAAATTGGAAAGATCACATCGATTGTGTTGTTGGTAGAGCAAACCAAAGACTACGATTCATTGGCAGAACAGTTAGAAGGTGCAACAGGTCTACTAAAGAGACTGCTTACACAACGCTTCTCCCCTATATACTGGAGTATTGCTGTGCGGTTTGGGATCCACGTCAGGAGGGACTGACGGATGAAATCGAAGAAGTTCAAAGAAGGTCAGCTCCTTTTGTATTATCGCGAAATAGGGGAGATAGTGTCACAGACACGGTACATCACTAGGAGTAGGAGTCACTAAAACAAAGGCGTTTTTCGTTGCGACGGGATCTTTTCATGAAACTTCAAACACCAGTTTTCTCCTCCGAATGCGAACACATTCTTTTAGCATCCACTTACATAGGGAGAAATGGTCATCATGATAAAAGAAGAGAAATCAGTGCTCGCACACAAAAATTTCAGTGGTCGTGTTTCCTGCGCATCGTTAGAGATTGGAATAGTAGAGAGACAGCTGAGCTCTCTGCCAGGCACTTTATTGTGAATGGCAGAGAAATCACGTAGATGTAGATATAGATACAATCGGAGCGGCTGCATCTTCAATGGAACTTGTCCGGAAAACAAGATATTCGGAAGGAATAGGCAGTGTAGTAAGAAACCACAGAAAACCGTGTTCAAGGTTGTTGGCGGACGGATTCAAACCACCTCGCCTCTTGAATCGAGTCATTTCTACCTCAGCGGTTCAAAACGCAGAGCTAAACCAAGTTAGTGGATCATTTGGAAAAACTGGATGTAAATTTTTACGATAAAATAAAATACATCACAACAAAATATTCAATTCTGATAGTGCATGTTTCTCCTTCAATTGTGAATGTTTAGTCATTTGATAGAGCATGAATGCATGCGTGTTTTAAGATTTATGTTTTAAGATTTAATTGTGCCTGAAGCTGCTGGCTTCGTTTATTACAAGAGCGTAAATACACTTTGAAAGAAAGACAAAGGGGGAAATGCTGGGCGTAATCAACTCGGACGAATTCAAGCAATCCGCTGAAAAAGTCCGTTACAATTTAAAGAGCCACAGAATGTCCTTTCTCACATACCCCTTCCGCCCCCCACAAACTCCTCCCCATCGTTCTGCATAGGAAATGATTTTCACAACTGTGTACCGCCCTGTTGACAAAATTGTGCGATATATATTGTCTTTTGGGCTACTGATGATAGAATTTTCAGCAAACCGTTTGTGGAAATGTAACCATCGACCTTGGCGAGAGATTTTTGTTAATCATCGCTATTTTTGGGCTACGCAGACGAATCCAAGTGTATATTTATGCGTTGATTTTATTTTAATGTAATTTGTAATTATATTTACCGCTCCACTGCCTTGTGAAATACCCTAATTTGCACCCCCAAATTTCTACCAGTGCTACCATTAAACTTTTATAGATAGGTAATTAGACTATTTACTACTATGTAGATATTTTTTGGTAACCACAACGCTTGCACAGGAATAAAAGTCGGTTTTTCCCTTGCTTCTTACTACAAAATTATCCATAATTAGAAACTACCGCTACAGCGCGGAGCGCAAAAACAATAAACGGTAGCTCTTACTGTGAATTCATCTGCAAATTCGAACTGATTAACAAACAAACACTGAGCTCAAGCAAGGCCATCCATCGGTCTTAGCTAAAAGAGCGATGCGTGACAGCCGATAGTACTATGGATGTATAGACAGATTAAATCTGTCGTTGGTCTTGGCGCGATTAATAGTGGGTATTCCTTTTTCGTTAGTCTCACAACACGGCACGTAGGTCGTGGACGCCCTTAGTAAAGAGAGAGAATGTCTCAGACTGAACTGAAAACTTACCCACAACATTTCTAGTTTATTATGAAGACGGAAACGGAGTAGTGGCTTGAAGAAGGAAACATTATTAGTTGACCGGCGTAAAGGCGCTAAGATTTTGGCCAATAAGAAAGCGTCCAGCTCAGTTAAGCGATTTTGAAAATGATGTCTACAGATTTGACGTCTTGAAACTGCTGTCTCCCTAAGGGCCACATCTTACTGTATTTCTTCTCCTGTTCTGGTGTTCATCAAGGTCTCGCAGTTTCCCATCAGTAATTTGCTGGCTCCTCGCCGGCATCATAATAGTGTACCCGTGTTACTACAAGATGTAGCCTTAATCAAGAACACAGGGATTAGGCTGCAGCCCTAAGCGCCGCTGATCCAGAGTATGTATATGTGAGTGTGTATGTGTGAGTGTGTGTGTGTGTGTGTGTGTGTGTGTGAGTTTTGGAGCACACCTAAGAACCCGACGACCGGCTGCGGGAACGGAGGTGGTGAGCCATTCATCATGCCGTACACCAGGTAATGCGTATTTAATGAGGCCTAATTGTTGGAATCCCACACGCCTCTCGTAACGGAGACGCCTCCAATGAGTGTGTTGGCGGGCGCGCTCGGAAGGGAGAGGGATTACGCCAACCCGCGATTACTGGGGCGTCGACCTCAGGCTGTGGTAATCGCTTCGTTTGTTATGGCGCGCGATGCGGTCTCAGCGATATCGCATGTTACGTAGTGCATGGGTTGCTTCCGAGCAAGCGTCGTATACGTTGGGGAACACCCAGCTTCCTGGCTCTAGATTTCCAAAGTGTCTGTCGAACTTGATGAACGTGAATTTTAAGCGCAATACAAGAGCGTGTAGGGAATTTCAAAAATATTGATCTGATTTCACAAGACAGAATGTACTGTATGGAAGAATATTGAATCTGGGAGTGATATTTAATCTCTATACATAAAAGAGAAATGTTCTAAGTGCGAGAATGATCGACTCATCATCGCTCAGCACAAACAGTTATGCATAGAAACTTGAAATTTGGGAACGTTGTTTATCAAATACTCATAGTTTGAGAAGGGATATTTCAAAATTGATGAAAGAACTTTTCAAAATATTTCACTACTAAGCCGATTTTGAAGATAGAGCTACAGAAACTGGTGTGTGGTTTCTCGATCAGAAACAAAAAAATTCTCCAGTAGTTTTTGAAGTTCAGTCACAAAGGGTAAAACAGTGCGTCAAAATTTATTTTAAAAATAAAATATTAAAGTACTACTAAAGTTTGTTTAAAGCTACATGTAAAACAACTGGCATTTGATTTCTCAGTCATAAATAAAAAAAATGCAGGTTTCAGTGGTCTGGAAAATTCAACCCCTAAGGAGGATAAATATGGAATGATACATTTCGTGTATTAAAACATATGTAAAGCTAAATCGATGAAAATTAGTGTTTGCCCTCTAAAAAATGTGTGTTAGGGGATGAAAGTTTTTACGGAAATATCACCACAAGATCTCAAAAAGTAGGATTAACGGACTTCCGAATCTAGCAACCAGAAATGCCTTTTGGTGACAAGTGTATTCGGAAAAGAACGTACTTCTATGGCCTTAATTAGCACTAAGTGTTTAGATGATGTCGCAATTTCTGAATGGTATAAAAATTCGGTTAAAGAGAAACAGAAAAAAATTCTGTGTAGATCATACAGTCTACGCGGGCGAAGCAGCGGAGGCTAAGCTACAGTCCGATGAATACTAGTTGATAGTTGACAGTTCATTGATTGGAGCTAGTTTCCTCTAATCACAGCGCTCAACGTGACGTCCGAACAGTTCGCCGTTGCCAAACTCCCACAACAATTACTCAGTTCGCTTCCAATTCCTTCCCTGGCTTTCTTTTTTGATGTGATTGGTCCCGAATCTTGGGTCTGGCCCTTTTATTTCATGTATCATTACACCTAATAACTGCACCAAAAACAGCGAACAAATAAACAAACACACACACACACACACACACACACACACACACACACACACACACACACACACACACACGCATGCACACAACGTACGCGCACACGTCGACAACCGTGCTAACGAGATACACAAGTTTCATACAGAGTACTAACCGAACACTACTGGATCTTTTCGCACAAGTTGCGATTCACCGTCGCAGATGTAGTTATTATCATCACAAAAAAGATCTGCCTACTCTGAATAAACTTAGTACGACGTGCATGATGCAGACTTTTTGAAGGCTGCAATTAATCGTTGCGGCTGGGTCAACAGAGTGGTAAATGTAACAACCATCCATGGTATGGTGCTGTGGCGCAGTGGTTAGCGTATAAACTTCACATGTGAAGAAAATCATGGATTAGGAACACGTCAAATGTCACGATGCTTTTAGTCTCTAAATATAAAGAAAAGTGTTTGGTTGTTGCTGTGTATGAAGCGTGTGTACTCATATTTCGGTAGCATGGTTTTGGGTGCGAACGTGTACGTTGTGGGCGAGCATGCTTGCCTGTGTGTGTGTGTGTGTGTGTGTGTGTGTGTGTGTGTGTGTGTGTGTGTGTGTGTGTTATTTTCCTTCAATTAATTGATTTAAATGTAACTTTTTTGATTCTAATACTATGAATTTTTATTTGGTATTATTTCTCTTCCTATCATTCTTTTTCCTTTTGGAATGTGATTGTGTTGCCTATTATGTGCAACCAGGTCTCAACATGGACTTCTCGTTACCTGGTAACACGGCAGTTCCTTTAGCCATTGCGAGGATAGTTTTAGGCAACCAACAACAGCTAGAAAGTGCAGTTCGCTTTTAGTGCTGAAATTTAATTTATCTTCCCCGTCTCGTAAAGGTCCACTTTTGTCGCTGCGGAGGAAGCGATATTGAATTTAGTTCTGTCACTGTTTTCTCAGTTAATAGTACCTTGAACATCACGAGGTTGTTTTTAGGTTAGAGCTACAAAACACTTCGTCTGCCGCAGTTCAGTCACTGGTCACTTCAGTTCAACAGTCGACAGAACATCTCCCATTCCCGTCGTACCTCGCGGTGGCCGCTTCCAGCATTGCCCCGCATTAAATACACTCCTGGAAATTGAAATAAGAACACCGTGAATTCATAGTCCCAGGAAGGGGAAACTTTATTGACACATTCCTGGGGTCAGATACATCATATGATCACACTGACAGAACCACAGGCACACAGACACAGGCAACAGAGCATGCACAATGTCGGCACTAGTACAGTGTATATCCACCTTTCGCAGAAATGCAGGCTGCTATTCTCCCATGGAGACGATCGTAGAGATGCTGGATGTAGTCCTGTGGAACGGCTTGCCATGCCATTTCCACCTGGCGCCTCAGTTGGACCAGCGTTCGTGCTGGACGTGCAGACCGCGTGAGACGACGCTTCATCCACTCCCAAACATGCTCAATGGGGGACAGATCCGGAGATCTTGCTGGCCAGGGTGGTTGACTTACACCTTCTAGAGCACGTTGGGTGGCACGGGATACATGCGGACGTGATTGTCCTGTTGGAATAGCAAGTTCCCTTGCCGGTCTAGGAATGGTAGAACGATGGGTTCGATGACGGTTTGGATGTACCGTGCACTATTCAGTGTTCTCTCGACGATCACCAGAGGTGTACGGCCTGTGTAGGAGATCGCTCCCCACACCATGATGCCGGGTGTTGGCCCTGTGTGCCTCGGTCGTATGCAGTCCTGATTGTGGCGCTCACCTGCACGGCTCCAAACACGCATACGACCATCATTGGCACCAAGGCAGAAGCGACTCTCATCGCTGAAGACGACACGTCTCCATTCGTCCCTCCATTCACGCCTGTCGCGACACCACTGGAGGCGGGCTGCACGATGTTGGGGCGTGAGCGGAAGACGGCCTAACGGTGTGCGGGACCGTAGCCCAGCTTCATGGAGACGGTTGCGAATGGTCCTCGCCGATACCCCAGGAGCAAGTGTCCCTGATTTGCTGGGAAGTGGCGGTGCGGTCCCCCTACGGCACTGCGTAGGATCCTACGGTCTTGGCGTGCATCTGTGCGTCGCTGCGGTCCGGTCCCAGGTCGACGGGCACGTGCACCTTCCGCCGACCACTGGCGACAACATCGATGTACTGTGGAGACCTCACGCCCCACGTGTTGAGCAATTCGGCGGTACGTCCACCCGGCCTCCCGCATGCCCACTATACGCCCTCGCTCAAAGTCCGTCAACTGCACATACGGTTCACGTCCACACTTTCTTGGCATGCTACCAGTGTTAAAGACTGCGATGGAGCTCCGTATGCCACGGCAAACTGGCTGACACTGACGGCGGCGGTGCACAAATGCTGCGCAGCTAGCGCCATTCGACGACCAACACCGCGGTTCCTGGTGTGTCCGCTGTGCCGTACGTGTGATCATTGCTTGTACAGCCCTCTCGCAGTGTCCTGAGCAAGTATGGTGGGTCTGACACACCGGTGTCAATGTGTTCTTTTTTCCATTTCCAGGAGTGTATTAACAGCATTTGTGAAGTGACACGCCTTGTATGGCAGTCGCCTACAACCTAGCGGTAGCCGACAGCGCTTGTGACAACACTGCAGCACGAAGCGAGGAACGTCAACTATCTGGCAATTTTAATTGGACTCCTATTTACTAATAGGGCTACAAAGCTTCTTTCTCATTTTCAAAGAAACATCGATTTCACGGTTGTTTATGTTGTACATACATGAACGACCAATCCTCGTGTACCTTTTACACTTATGTCTCTGATGAAAGTTTTCGTATACCTCTCACAAATGTTCAACATGTTCTCCACTGGACTCATGACAAACATCCAGACGAAAGTGAAACGCATCCCATATACGAGGGTCACTACAAAAGAAATGCAGACAATTTTTTTTACATCTTTTATTCTACACGTTTGAAAGATTTACAGTATGTAGATACATCCTTTAGGAACAATATTTCCATTTCTCCATATATTTTCCATCCCTCTCAACTGCCTTGCGCCGTCTTGGAACCAGCGCCTATATATCCGCACGGTAAAATTCTGGACCAACCTGCTGGAGCCATTGTTTGTCAGCGTACACAAGGGAGTCATCATCTTCAAACCTTGTTCACAAAAGAGAGTCTTTCAGTTTCCCAAAGAGACAACAGTCACATGGAGCCAGGTCAGGATTGTAAGGCGGGTGTTTCAGTGTTGTACATCCTACTTTTGGGATCGCTTCCATGGTTTTTTGTCTGACATTGGCCCCTCATTGCCGTGCAACAGCAAAACATCCTGCTTTTGCAGATGTGGTCCAACACGACTCAGTCGAGTTTGAAGTTTCTTCAGTGTCGTAATATTTGCTTCAGAATGTATGGTGGTTCCACTTTGCACGATGTCCACTAGCAAGAGTCCTTCGGAATCGTGAAACACTTTAGCCATAACTTTTCCAGCAGTTTTTTCTTGGGTGAATTTTCATGATGCCACTCCATTTACTGCTTCTTAGTCTCTGGTGAAAGATGATGGAGCCATGTTTCATTACCTGTCACAATTCATCCAAGAAATTCTTATCCACTATCTTTGTACTGTTTCAAAAATTCGCTGCATGCCGTTTTTCTTGTTTCTTTGTGATCCACCGTCAACGTCCTTGGAACCCACCTGGCACAAATCGTTTTTAACGCCAACACTTTCAGTATTCTGCAAACACTTCCTTCCCCTATCCCAAAGTAGCGTGACGATTCGTTCACTGTGATGGGTCTGTCAGCAGTCACCAATTCGTTACCTCTCTGCACATTGTCTGGAGAGTGTGCAGTACGAGGCCTTCCGCTGTGAGGACAATCCTCAATATTGCCGTGACCAACACCTGACTGTCTCACTTAATACTCGCGAATACTAGACGAACAACAACAATACTACTCACAACCATAGATCACATTGCATGTACTCAGAATCTTTGTGGCGTAATGGGTTCAAATGGGTCTGACTACTATGGGACTTAACATCTGAGTTCATCAGTCCCCTTGAACTTAGAACCACTTAAACCTAACTAACCTAAGGACATCACACACATCCATGCCCGAGGCACGATTCGAACCTGCGACCGTAGGAGCTGTGCGGTTGCGGACTGAAGCGTCTACAACCGCTCGGCCACCGCGGCCGGCTGTGGCGTAATATATCGACTATCAAACACTTCCGTCAGAATAAAATATCCGGTCTGAAAGTATAAAGTGTGAGTCATCGAACAGAAAGTGAATACCCTGCTCTCTCCTTCAACACAAAAATAAGCTATAAACATTACAACAGTGCTTAATACTCACTATCTTCACCTAAATGACACGTCGTCTCATATTCCAGAAATATTAAATTGATTTAGTCCCACGTTCTATCCCAAAGAAAACGCGCAACATAAATCTAACTAGCGGACATCAGATGCATCCATTTGGGATTGAACTTTACTAAATGCTTCCTAATAACTTTCTCTTAAGGATACATGAGGTTAGTGATCATAGGAGAAAGGCAGGCGGGCTGGTATGCGAATTGGGAAGAAGTTTAACTAAGTACATTGATTTTTAAAGGACCTAATGAGGACATTTATTCACAAAGTAGACCGTGCCCCTAATGTTCATAGAAAATGGAACATGTAGAGAATCCTAACATTAAGTTTTCTTAAGGGAAAGGTGTATTAATCATTATTATTCAGCCAGTATTAGGCTGGGTCACGGCCGTAACACGCACGTACATACACTAAAATGCAGACTCCAACATTCATAGAATAATCGAAGGTAATATCCACCATTTACTAGTACATGTTCAGTCATCCAAACCGGCTCGTGCCGCGCAAGAGGTGGAAACACAATACTCATTCTGAATCATGATGCATTAAATGAATTTTGACTAGATAAACAACAAGTACTGCCTCATCTGTATCTAGTTACAAGAGAACAAAATTATCACACGCGAGACCATCATTATGCTATTAACAAATAGCCGTCTGTAGTTCTAATGGAATGTTGTCTATTCCCGGGGCCTTGTTTCGGCTCAGGTCTTTCAGTGCTTTGTCAAACTCTTCACGCAGTATCGTATCTCCCATTTCATCTTCATCTACATTCTCTTCCATTTCTATTATATTGTCCTCAAATACATCGCCCTTGTATAGACCCTCTATATACTCCTTCCATCTTTCTGCTTTCCCTTCTTTGCTTAGAACTGGGTTTCCATCTGAGCTCTTGATTTTCGTACAAGTGGTTCTCTTTTCCCCAAAGGCCTGTTTAATTTTCCTGTAGGCAGTATCTATCTTACCACTAGTGAGATAAGCCCCTGCATCCTTACATTTGTCCTCTAGCCAGCCCTGCTTAGCCATTTTGCACTTCCTGTCGATCTCATTTTTGAGACGTTTGTATTCCTTTTTGCCTGCTTCATTTACTGCATTTTTATATTTTCTCCTTTCATCATTAAATTCAATATTTCTTTTGTTACCCAAGTATTTCTACTAGCCCTCGTCCTTTTACCTACTTGATCCTCTGCTGCCTTCAATACTTCATTCATCATAGCTACCCATTCTTCTTCTACTGTAATTCTTTCCCCCATTGCTGCCAATTGTTCCCTTAAGCTCTCCATGATGCTTTGTACAACCTCTGGTTTAGTCAGTTTATCCAGGTCCCGTCGCCTTAAATTCCCACCTTTTTGCAGTTTCTTCAGTTTTAATCTCCAGTTCATAACCAATAGATTGTGGTCAGAGTCCGCATCTGCCCCTGGAAATGTCTTACAATTTAAAACCTGATTCCTAAATCTGTGTCTTACCATTATATAATCTATCTGATACCTTTTAGTATCTCCAATAAACAATATGATTTCTTTCAGTGGCGCCAGACGCCTTCTCCAATCAGAATACACCAGGCACTTGTTCCATTGTCTCAAATATTTCAGTCAGCTCAGCGTCTAAAATTTGAACTAACAACTCCGACGTGCGCTTTCTGAAGGAACCTGCGAATGCAATACGCACAGATAACTTCCCGCCTGAGTGGTGCATCAGGCCACCTTTGAAAATTAAACTCATCTGAAGTTCTCAGTTCTCTACTGCGAAACTGAATCAAGAAAGTCCACGTGTATTCATCAAGTTGCATCCATCTCCAATTGCAACCACATTCATTCAGAAAAGTGTGGTTGGTCTGCGAAAAATCAAATGTATTGAAAATGAAAGTAAAACACACTCATTATCGTTTCACAGCGTGAACTTCCTACCTGGCACGGAAAACGTAAGAGAAAACACAGGTAGAGAAAATACACCATGAGGAAAATGATAAGAACGACAAGCTTATATGAAAGGTGGATTCACTGAAACTTTTCAGTTTTAATATCTAATGAAAATTAGTGGCTGTTCTATTTAATATGTAATTTAAGTTGGAAATAAGCCCTCAAAAGTATGCTGGTGATGTCTTTATAGAAAATGTGCGGGACGTGTACCTTAGTTTTGTAGGCAGTTCAATGTGAGCCTCTATTTCGATTCGTACAGGGATACTCAGGTGGTTATAACTAAACTGAAGGTTTTCCGTGTGCCGCACGTGGGCTCTATACCTGGCAGGACGCTGAAACGTATTAAGTATATTCTTAAATTTGCGGGCTGACAGACTATTACGAAAAAAGCCTCAAGATAGGCTGCAGTGACGTGATTTTGCCATTCATTTTATGGCACAGGTGAAGAGTGTAAGAAGGTTGAAGTAATCTCTAAGAAACGCGATCGCTACTGAGAAGAAACACTGTGCAATGCTGATAAAATTGTTTTATCAGAATGGCAGCAACATCAGAGTTGTATAATGGGAATATCGACGACAGAAACAGTTGCGAAGAGGTTCCATGTCAATAGATGGGCTAAAGAATGTGATCGATAAATTTGACGAAACAGTGAATTAAGTGGTTCACCAGGGATAGGGATTAGGCCCATTCCGATGACTGCTGTGGATGAAGTTGGTGTAGCTATCGCCGACCATGCAATACATACCTCGTATTCTGCACATAGTGTTCGAGCTGTGTCACGGGAATAGTCTCTCCCCTGGTCAACAGTTCAAAAATTTTGTGACGCATTTTACACTGGCATCCACACAAGATTCAGAACGTGCAACAAATAAGGCCACAAGATAGACTGCAGCGCCGTTACTTTGCCCTTCGTTTTATGGTACATATGGAAACGAATGAAATTTGGCCAGGAATATTCTTTGGACGGACGAGACATGTTTTACTCTGCACTGTGCCTTGAATGAGCAGAATTGTCGCATATGGAGTTCGACTCCACCGTATGTTGTGCACGAACTTCCACTGTACAAAGCATATGGGACTGTATGGAGAGATTTCACAATCTCCTCAATGCTCGATCTCTTTTTCTTCGAGGATATGACAACTTGCGGGCTTGTGAAGTCTACAGTGACATTTGCACGTTATAAGGGCCTCCTTTTGCGACACATGATTGCAGCTTTGCTACAATTCAGCTGTGTCTACATCCTAGTATTTATGCAAGGTGCGGCGACGCCACATGCACCGTACCGGGTGTAAAGTTTGCTACGAGAAGCCTTCGGTATTTATCGCAACATCTCTGAACTACTTAAAAATGTGCGGCCTTCCCAATCCCCCTGCCTACAACCATGTTACCTCTGGTTGTGGGGACACCAGAAAGATTTTGTCTATCAGGGATGTATCCAGACACTTCCTGATTTCAAGGGGAACATACGGTGAAATATGGTTACGATTACACCGGTTATGCTGCGGGGAATTGACGGTCATGCCGCGTCGTGGATACTGTTGAGTCGGGAGACCATATTAAATAGATTTTGTGACTTGTGACTGTTTCCTAATAAATGTTCAAGAATCACTGCCAGCATGTCTTTCATCACTCCTCTTCAATGCCCCATTTTCATCTAATGGCAGAATGGGTAACTATTTTTCAGCTTACTCAGTGAGCCTGCCGATTAATGAACATAAACTATGCGTTCAAAAGCATCCGGACACCTGGCTGAAAATGACTAACAAGTACATGGCGCCCTCTATCGGTAATGCAGGAATTCAATATGGTTTTGACTCAAACTTAGCCTTGATGACATCTTCCATTCTTGCAGGATTACGTTCAGTCAGGCGCTCGAAGGATTCTTGGGGAATGGCAGCCCATTCTCTACGGAGTGCTGCACTGAGGAGAGGTATCGATATCGGTCGGTGAGACCTGGCACGAAATCGGCATTCCAAAACATCCCAAACGTGTTCTATAAGCTTCAGGTCAGTACTCTGTGCTGGCCAGTATATTACAGGGATGATATTGTCGTGTAGCCACTCCGCCAGAGGCTGTGCATTAATAACAGGTGCTCTATCGTGTTGAAAGATGCTATCGCCATCTCCAAATTGCTCTTCAACAGTGGGAAGTAAGAACGTGCTTAAAACATCAATGTAGACCTATGTTGTGACAGTTCCACGCAAAACAAGGGGTGCAAGCCCCCTCCATAAAAAACCACTACCACACCATAACACCAGCGCCTCCGAATTTTACTGTTGGCACTACACACACTGGCAGATGAGGTCCACCAGGCATTGGCCATACCCACACCCTGCCGTCGGATCGCCACATTGTGTACCGTGATTCGTCACCCCACACAACGTTTTTCCAGTCGTCCAATGTTTATGCTCCTTACGCCAAGTGAGGCGTCGTTTGGCATTTACCGGCGTGATGTGCGGCTTATGAGCAGCCATACGACCATGAAATCCAAGTTTTCTCACCTCCTGCCTGTCATAGTATTTGCAGTGGATCTTGCTGCAGTTTGCAATTCCTGTGTGACGGTCTGTATAGATGCCTGCCTATTACACACTACGACCCTCTTCAACTGTCGGCTGTCTCTCTCAGGCAACAGACGAGGTCAGCCTGTACGCTTTTGTGCTGCACGTTTCCAGTTCACTATCACATCTGAAACAGTGGACATAGGGATGTTTAGGAGTGTGGAAATCTCGAGTACAGACGTATGACACAAGTGACACCCAATCACCTGACCAAGTTCGAAGTCCGTGCATTCCGCGGAGCACCCCATTTTGCTCTCTCCGGATGTCTAATGACTACTGAGGTCGATAATGTGGAGTACCTGGCAATAGGTGGTAGCACAATAAACCTAATATGAAAAACGTTTGTTTTTGGCTGGGTCCGGATACTTTTGATCACATAGTGTGTCTACGATGTTTCAGCGTCCTGCGATGCAAACAGCCCCAACTGCAGCACTTGGAAAGCTAACTGTTCTATTATAAACATCTAGTATGAGGCATCTGAAATCAGTGAGGAGGTGGTAGACAACCGACTATGTAAGTTGATTTGTAAACTCTATGAGACTGGAGGCATACCATCAGATTCACCAAAAACTATCATCCACATAAACTCTACGATAATAAGAAAAATACCCGAAAGGCAGCTCTGACATTGCGCTTGGTATGGATCCCAGACTCAATTAAATTTAATATAAATTAACAGGATTTATTGACCTAGAAAAAGTCTTCAAGAGTGTAAACAGGTGTTGTTGTTGTTGTTGTTGTTTTCAGTCCTAAGACTAGTTTGATGCAGCTCTCCATGCTACTCTATCCTGTGCAAGCTTCTTCATCTCCCAGTACCTACTGCAACCTACATCCTTCTGAATCTGCCTAGTGTATTCATCTCTTGGTCTCCCTCTACGATTTTTACCTTCCACGCTGCCCTCCAATGCTAAATTTGTGATCCCTTGATGCCTCAAAACATGTCCTACCAACCGATCCCTTCTTCGAGTCAAGTTGTGCCACAAACTTCTCTTATCCCCAATCCTATTCAATACCTCCTCATTAATTACGTGATCTATCCACCTTATCTTCAGCATTCTTCTGTAGCACCACATTTCGAAAGCTTCTATTCTCTTCTTGTCCAAACTAGTTATCGTCCATGTTTCACTTCCATACGTGGCTACATTCCATACAAATACTTTCAGAAAAAACTTCCTCACACTTAAATCTATATTCGAAGTTAACAAATTTCTCTTCTTCAGAAACGCTTTCCTTGCCATTGCCAGTCTACATTTTATATCCTATCTACTTCGTCCATCATCAGTTATTTTACTTCCTAAATAGCAAAACTCTTTTACTACTTTAAGTGTCTCATTTCCTAATCTAATTCCCTCAGCATCACCCGATTTAATTTGACTACATTCCATTATCCTCGTTTTGCTTTTGTTGATATTCATCTTATATCCTCCTTTCAACACACTGACCATTCCGTTCAACTGCTCTTCCAAGTCCTTTGCCGTCTCTGACAGAATTACAATGTCATCGCCGAACCTCCAAGTTTTTACTTCTTCTCCATGAATTTTAATACCTACTCCAAATTTTTCTTTTGTTTCCTTTACTGCTTGCTCAATATACAGATTGAATAACATCGTGCAGAGGCTACAACCTTGTCTCACTCCTTTCCCAACCACTGCTTCCCTATCATGCCCCTCGACTCTTATGACTGCCATCTGGCTTCTGTACAAATTGTAAATAGCCTTTCGCTCCCTGTATTTTACCCCTGACACCTTTAGAACTTGAAAGAGAGTATTCCAGTCAACATTGTCAAAAGCTTTCTCTAAGTCTACAAATGCTAGAAACGCATGTTAGCCTTCTCTTAATCTTTCTTCTAAGATAAGTCGTAAGGTCAGTATTGCCTCGCGTGTTCCAGTGTTTCTACGGAATCCAAACTGATCTTCCCCGAGGTCCGCATCTACCAGTTTTTCCATTCATCTGTAAAGAATTCGCGTTAGTATTTTGCCGCTGTGACTTATTAAACTGATAGTTCGGTAATTTTCACATCTGTCAACACCTGTTTTCTTTGGGATTGGAATTATTATTTTCTTCTTGAAGTCTGAGGGTATTTCGCCTGTCTCATACATCTTGCTCACCAGCTGGTAGAGTTTTGTCATGACTGGATGTCCCAACGCCGTCAGTAGTTCCAATGGGATGTTGTCTACTCCGGGGCCCTTGTTTCGACTCTGGTCTTTCAGTGCTCTATCAAACTCTTCTCGCAGTATCGTATCTCCCATTTCGTCTTCATCTACATCCTCTTCCATTTCCATAATATTGTCCTCAAGTACGTCGCCCTTGTATAAACCTTCTATATACTCCTTCCACCTTTCTGCCTTCCCTTCTTTGCTTAGAACTGGGTTGCCATCTGAGCTCTTGATATTCATACACGTGGTTCTCTTCTCTCCAAAGGTCTCTTTAATATTTCTGTAGGCAGTATCTATCTTACCCCTAGGGAGATAAGCTTCTACATCTTTACATTTGTCCTCTAGCCATCCCTGCTTAGCCATTTTGCACTTTTGTCGATGTCATTTTTGAGACGTTTGTATTCCTTTTTGCCTGCTTCATTTTCCGCATTTTTATATTTTCTCCTTTCATCAATTAAATTCAATATTTCTTCTGTTACCCAAGGATTTCTAGCAGCCCTCGTCTTTTTAGCTACTTTATCCTCTGTTGCCTTCACTACTTCATCCCTCAGAGCTACCTATTCTTCTTCTATTGTGTTTCTTTACCCATTCCTGTCAATTGTTCCCTTATACTCTCCTTGAAACTCTGTACAACCTCTGGTTCTTTCAGCTTATCCAGATCCCATGTCCTTAAATTCCCACCTTTTTGTAGTTTCTTCAGTTTTAACCTACAGGTCATAACCAATAGATTGTGGTCAGAGTCCACATCTGCCCCTGGACATGTCCTACAATTTAAAACCTGATTCCTAAATCTCTGTCTTACCATTATATAATCTATCTGATACCTTTTAGTATCTCCAGGATTCTTCCCTGTATACAACCTTCTTTTATGACTCTTCAACCAAGTGTTAGCTATGATTAAGTTATGCTCTGTGCAAAATTCTACCAGACGGCTTCCTCTTTCATTTCTTAGCCCCAGTCCATAATCACATACTATGTTTCCTTCTCTCCCTTTTTCCTACTGACGAATTCCAGTCACCCATGACTATTAAATTTTCGTCTCCCTTCACTTCTTGAATAATTTCTTTTATCTCATCATACATTTCATCAGTTTCTTCATCATCTGCAGAGATAGTTGGCATATAAACTTGTACTACTGTAGTAGGGATGGGCTTTGTGTCTATCTTGGCCACAATAATGCGTTCACTATGCTGTTTGTAGTAGCTTACCCGCACTCCTATTTTCCTATTCATTATTAAACCTACTCCTGCATTACCCCTATTTGATTTTGTATTTATTACCCTGTATTCACCAGACCAAAAGTCTTTTTCCTCCTGCCACCGAACTTCACTAATTCCCACTATATCTAACTTTAACATATCCATTTCCCTTTATAAATTCTCTAACCTACCTGCCCGATTAAGGGATCTGACATTCCACGCTCCGATCCGTAGAACGCCAGTTTTCTTTCTCCTGATAACGACGTCCTCCTGAGTAGTCCCCGCCCGGAGATCCGAATGGGGGACTATTTTACCTCCGGAATATTTTACCCAAGAGGTCGCCATCATCATTTGATCATACAGTAAAGCTGCATGTCCTTGGGAAAAATTACGGCTGTAGTTTCCCCTTGCTTTCAGCCGTTCGCAGTACCAGCAAAGCAAGGCCGTTTTGGTTAATGTTGCAAGGCCAGATCAGTCAATCATCAAGACTGTTGCCCCTGCAACTACTGAAAAGGCTGCTGCCCCTCTTCAGGAACCATGTTTTTGTCTGGCCTCTCAACAGATACCCCTCCGTTGTGGTTGCATCTACGGTATGACCATCTGTATCGCTGAGGCACGCAAGCCTCCCCACCAACGGCAAGGTCCATGGTTCATGAGGGGGCAGAAACAGGTGTAAGATACTGGAAATTCTCAGAATAATAAGTAAAACTGTAGGGAGAAATGGATAATGCGTTATATGTACAAAACTGAAACATAGCGATTAAAATGGAAGGCTAAGGATAAAGTACTCATACTAAAAAGTGTGTGAGACAGGAATGCAGTCGTTCTTCTCCGCTGTTTAACCTGTTCACCGAAGAAACAGCAACGGAACTTAAAGAAACGTTCAAGAATGGGATAAAAATTTAAAATAAAGGGTGTATTTGTAAATACTTACATACTGCTCAAGGTACTAAGTGATTAAACCATTTTATTGGTTATCTTGTTTGTAATGTGACACAATCACAAAAGAATTTCACAACGTCCTAAGAGATTCCGTTCAGCCCGGGGCCACTGTCACAATGTCAACAGAAAAGAGTAGAGACAAAATAGCATGAAATCTGCCAAGTGACTTGCTATATGAAGGTGAAGATGCGTTGTTATGAATACTGTACACCATAGTTGGTGAAGGTTGGGTTTCTATAGGCTAAGTGAATCCTTTCTATGTCTTTTCGTAAAGGTCTATATTGCCAAAAGGAATTTGTCAAAATAGCTTCAAATTTCTCGAATAACTGTCTTTTCAAAGGATTTTAATTTCTCTCCAATTTCGAGGAAGATCGTTCCAAAGCAGGATTTCATTTGGAAAATCATTTTGATATACTATGTGTGGTATATTGTGGAATATAGAGGATTTGACTGCGTTAAAAGACATAATTTCTGCTGTGCAGTTTAGAAACTAGTATTAGAGTTGAATATAAATAGGAGAGAGTGCGATCTTTGAGCATATAGTAGATCAAACGGAGGTATGAAAGTCTCTACACTTGTTTGCACGTGTCATGACAGCTGTTCACAAGGGAGGCCAACATGGTCGGAAAAATAAAAGTCTCGAATGTATCGATAATAAGCATTCATCATCAGTTTCATCCAGCTTAAGGTCTCATATGAAAGTCCTTGGAAAATAGCATCACTACTATGAAGCAGCGAAAATGCATATATACATTTCTGTAGTGCATAGAGAAATGCTGATACCTTCTTATAGGTTGCAGCCATGTGTCCACTCGTATCTAGGTGACAGTCCAGATTTACGCCCATGTTCTTTGGAAAGGAAGATAAAGTTATATTGTTATCGTTTAGGATTGGGGTGAAGGTTCTCTGGGCTGAGGGTTAATAAATATAAAAATTCTTTCGTTTTAGGTGCTTTTATGTGTCAAATCTATGTTCTGTGTCCTTTGTGACAAGGTAAGAATGTCAGTGTCTGTATGCTACACTAGATGTGAACAGATTTCTCTTTTTCAGAAACACTTTTCTAGCCGTTGCCACTCTACATTTTATATCCTCTCTACTTCGACCATGTTAATACACTGTATTTGGACTTATCACATTAAGAAAGCCGAAATTACATAGTTTGCACAAAAATACATTTCATCCTCTAAAAGCAGAGGCAAGCTAACGGCTCTCACTCTGCGGAAATAACAATTTTCCAAAGGGTTTACAATTTTTCTTAACTAATGAATTTCTGCTAGTTTACATTACATAATTAATTTCTACCATTATTTCATAAATGAATCCAGAAATAAATATAGTAAGCAGTACTGAATCGCATAATTAATAATAGAAATTGTAAGTGTGCCAATAATTCGTAATTTGAAATGTTTCTAAAAAAAAATTTTAACTGTACATTCAGAACTAGTACTTATCGACTATAACACCGAAACTAAAATATTTTACAAAGCAATTTCTTTTCATA
The DNA here is from genome assembly GCF_023897955.1 of Schistocerca gregaria. Lineage (NCBI taxonomy): Eukaryota > Metazoa > Arthropoda > Insecta > Orthoptera > Acrididae > Schistocerca > Schistocerca gregaria. The sequence goes on from NC_064924.1 coordinate 205,555,838, forward strand.
AATTTTATCTTGAAATATAACAAACTGTTTATAAGATTATATGAAAGTTTTTGGAAAAGCAACTGAGATAATATTGATCTGTCCAAATTCCGGTAAATAATACTCATATCGGCAACTACTGTTGGGGAATAAAAATGCTAGCGGAGGATGTCCCGTTACAAAGCCTCCACGAAAACTCTCCAAACACATTGCCTAAAGGGGCAGTAGGAAAACAATTTGGAAACGTAACGTCTTCTCCCAGTAAAGAAACTTACGAGCCAATGATGCACTGCTTCTCCAACAGGAAAAAGAATATTGTTAACATTGGTTAGGATAGGCTGAGAGGAGGAGCAGACGAGCTAGAGGGGAGAAGTGACTCTAGCGGAGTTTTGTGATTGGCACTAAACCTTTGTGAGCGCAATTGCATTGGTGCACTTTTGCGGTTTACCGAGTTTTGATGGTCGGCAATAGGGAGGAAATGTGGTTTTTGATTCAGAATCCAATGTGTAGAGGAGATTCTGTTCTTGCTCTTGTTATGATTGGACTGCAATTGGGACACCCATATTGAGGTTGATTTCACAAAGACACTGGTCTTTACTGGAGAGCCTGTGATGGAGTCTTTCATATCAAACAACTTACTGTGGCGAGGGCAAACGTTTTTGAATAAGGTCTGCTGCTTTGACATTTGATCTCCTTGTGAGTAGTGCCATATAAGTGAGTGAAATTGGTCCATGGTATGACGGGCAAATAGGAGTGTCACACACTAGAATCTTCTGAGATTTCAGGCCTCCATTAGAGAGTAATCGCGATCCGTGTAACTGATCACCTGCCCGCCACTTTGCATATTTCGTGCCTGTGATAACGAATTACAGGCGCTACTTTAAAGACACTTGCGTCAAACCGTCACCTGTGATGGTGCTATGGATCGAGAAAGGGGTGTAGTATTGCTGCTCGGACTGTTATGGCAAATAGAATCACACTTTCGCCACTTCTTTTCAGATGAAACAACCTAGAATACAACCTGTGTAGAATAAACCCATCGAAGTCTATTAAAGAGCTAGATAATTTCAAACTGCGTTATCCACATTCTGAGGCATGGAAAAAGATTAAACACATAAACCTTAGTCTTTGCCAACCAAACGCCACCCACTGGAGTTGCTTCTATTTGCGTTGCCACAAATTATTGCTATACTTGTCATTTCGCTGAGCTTGTTTGTCATATTTTGTGATTAATAATTGAATGCAGTTATGACAAGGCCACCATTTCATTAAATTTTTTTCCGTTTTCAAGTTCATTTAATATTGTGATAAAAGTGATAAACTCCTATGTAGGCTAGCAACAACAAAGATAATCATAGGGCGGAATCAATTTGGCAAACGTGTTGCCAGGTAGAAAAGTGGTTGAGTTGATTGTTGTCAGGGTCTAAACTTACAGTTGCCCGTTGTCTTTCAAATCAAACAGCAAGTCCAGTGCTGTATTGCAACTACATGTCATCATTGTGACCTTTTGTCTCCTATCATGAGACACAGTTGGCAGGATGTGAAGTATGACTGGAATTACTGTACAACATCTGAAGGATAAATTTGGATTACTAGTTTCACAATTAAAATAGGAAGGTCAATAGCGTTGGAAGTCTTGTTGAATTTCAAAAACATGCCGTTGTCGCCTCTTGTTTGCTTACATTTACTTTTCGTTCACCCATCAAAGTTATAAAAGCAATCTTCATCCTGCTATTTTTAGGGAACTTGATTGACATTCGTCTAGAAGGTAATTAGGGCTTCAGTAATTTTTCACCTGAATGTCACCTAAGTACTCACTCCTAGATAATTGCTGGAATAATGCAAATACTTGGAGGATCAATGCTGGAGTACGTCATTCTGTTCGAGATACTTGATTACGTTTGATCACAGAATATGTTTTAAGATTCTATAACAGATATATTCCCCGCTGACAAACAGAAATTATGCTAAATGAAAGCAGCTGTCAAAAGGTCAATCAGAGACTCCTTCAACGAATGAATTTGAAAGCAATATTTTATCTGCAGATTCCAAAAATAACCCCAATAAATTTTGGTCGTACGTAAAATCTGTGAACGCTACAAATAATTCAATACCTTTTCTTGCTGACAGTACGGATAATGTAACGTATGATGATAAACAAAAGGCCGAAATTCTAAACCTATCTTTCAAAAACTAGTTTAGGGTAGAGGACTACAGCACCATTCCCCCTTTCAACTATCGAAAAAACGCAAGGATGGCTGACATAGTGTTTAGTGTATCTGGGATTGTAAAAGAGTTATTAAGATTCTTAGATGCCAGGAAGACATCTGACCCAGATGGTATCCTTGTAAGATTATACTTTGACTATGCTACAAGTACAGCACCATTCCTATCCCTCATCTATCAGAGATCATTGGAACAGCGGAAAGTCCCACTGGACTGGAAGAAGGCCGAGGTCATAGCAGTCTATAAAACGGGTAGGAAATCGGATGCACATAATTACGGGCCAATTTCACTGACATAGATTTGTTGTAGAATCATGGAACATATTTTGTGTTCACACATAAAGACGTTCCTAGACTCTGAGAAGCCATCTGCTGAAACCAACACAGTTTTAAGACACAGCGGTCATGCGAGACACAGCTGGCCCTCTTTGTGCATGGTATACTACTAGCTCCCAGGCTGATGCCATATTTCTCGACTTTCGAAGGGCGTTCGACTCAGTTCCGCGCTGTCGCTTGCTCCAAAAAGTGTGCGCTTACTGTCTATCCGATAACGTATGTTGTTGGATAAAAGTTTTGTCGTCCTGAACGGGGTGACTTCAACAGAAACAAGCGTACCTTCAGGTGTGCCCCGGGGCAGAGTAATAGGTCCGCTGCTTTTCACGATTTGCGTAAACGATCAGGTTGGTGGTATTGACAGCGGCATTAGACTGTTTGCCGATGATGAGGTAGTCTACACGAAAGTACTATCACATGAAAGTTGTGAACAAATCAATGAGAAAATAAATGCGTGGTGTAATGACTGACAGTTATGTAGTGTAACCTACTGCGCATAACAAGGCGAAAATCCCCATTAATGAACGAGTACAAAATGAATGCCCAGTCTTTGGAAGCGGTAACATCCGTCAAGTAACTAGGTGTGACTATTCGAAATGATCTCAAATGGAATGATCAGATTACACAAGTAACGAGCAAGGTGAACTCTAGATTGCGGTATATCGGTAGAATCCTGAAGCGATCCAGTCCTTCAACAAAGAAAATTGCTTACAATACTATAGTTCGTCCAGTCTTGGAGTATTGTTCGTCTGTATGGGACCCTTACCAGTTCGGTCTTATTCAAGAGATTGAGAAGGTCTAAAGAAGAGCGGCAAGATTCGTGACCGGACTTTTAGCCATCGCGAGAGCCTTACAGATCTCATACAAAGTTTGAAGTGGGACACCCTTGCAGATAGACGAGGCACTTAACGGAAGGGGCTGCTCACTAAATTCCGAAATCCGATTTTCGCCGAGGATGTAGAGCATATATTATTACCAACAACTTTCAAATCGCGCAATGATCACCATTCAAAGATAAGGGAAATTAGAGCTCTTACAGACGCGTTCAGACAGTCGTTTTTCCCTCGCGCGATCTGCGAGTGCAACAGACGGGGAGGATGGGAATAAGACTTTGACGCGAATTGTGTGCCCTCTGCCACTCACGGCTTGGTGGCTGGCGGAGTACATACGTAGATGCAGGTGTAAATATAGTGGCAATGAACGATTTTTGTATCACGTCTGCTCCATTTTCGTAGTCGGGTGTGGCTAGTGCTTTCCTTCAAGTACTGGGTGCCAATTTAAGTTGCAGGGGTCTAAGGTACATTAAGGTTAGAAGAGGGGCTACGTTAGTCACGAATTCAGCTTGGAATATGATACGAGGTAACATCGGTCTCGGGACTATACTGTTTTAGCAGCCATTACGGTAGTTCTATGAGGAAGTTGTCCTGGCTGGCATTGTTACCTTGTATCTGCTACGATCTACACAAAAGACAAAAACTGACCACATTCAAAAAGGTTTATATCACTACGATGGAAAGGTATTTCCTTTCAGGCATACTACCACAGCAATGTGTCTTTTTTTTTTTTTGTTTATCTACAAATTGAGCTGTTTGTAATTGTAAGGTGGGCCATCATACAGTAACATCGTGAATCAATGAAAGAAGCCCATGTGGCTAAAATAAGTTTTACCCCAAAGGCCGTGGTATCTTTAAATAAATGCATTGGTAGGAAAATAAATAGATAAATTGGAAGCGAAATATCAACAACAGCTGGAGGAACTGTGTAAAATCTTATATTTCTGAGGCTGGTAAAGACGTCCCTGAAAAACTTCATCAAATATAACTTACATACAAGAACATTGTACATCTCTTATAAAACAAAAATTGTACACTTGTATGATTTGTTTGGTATGGCCGTTGATTTCGGCAGAACAAGAATGGGACTATAACACTTTTGTACCAATTCAAAATGTTGCCGTGGATGGCAATCAAAGGAGTCCTGTTATGAAAAGAAATGGAACCCCAGACCACCACTCCTGGTTGTCAGGCCCTATGGCAGGCGACCGCTGCTGTCGCAGGCTCGAATCCTGCCTCGGGCATGGATGTGTGTGATGACATTAGGTTAGTTAGGTTTAAGGAGTTCTAAGTTCTAGGGGACTGATGATCTCAGATGGTATAGGGGTGCCATTTGTCTCCATGGTAGGACGCCTTTCGTTGTCATCTGGGGACTCTACCTTGGCCAGCAAGGTGGCCGGATATCTTCCTAGTTGAGAAGGTTTGGAGCATTAGGCGCAGAGATCTCCAATCGTCTAGGGTTTTGACGACACGAGAGAGACACGACTTCCCTCAGGAGGACGTGTAATGACTCTATCAAATCTATTTCAAGCCGAATAATTGCTTCGGGACAGAAGTCGACCAATTCGTTCTTTTTATTCGTGTCAAAGACATCAATTACAAATGAATTAACAGAAATTGACAGATATAAGACATGTAAGTAGACAATGGACATCAACATGTAAACATGAAAAAGGACATAGAAATCTATAATTAACTTGATTTTGCCCAAAGAGAGCTACGTTAAAAGCATTACAGTTAGCATACAGTTTGAAGTGATTGTACATAAATGAACAGTCAAAATTACACTTAAGTATAGACTAACACACATTGAATTAAATTGTCTTCGCCCAGAAATGGGCAACGTCCAAGGCGTTAGAATTTGCCACCATCAACTCTTCTTCGGTGCATGATGACGGGCACAGACAGCAGTTGTGCAAGTGAGACATCGTCTGCTGCTCTCCACACTCACAGGTTGAGGGCCCTGTAGCGTATCCGCATTTTTCCAGAGTTTCTTTACAAAGCCCAACACCAGTTCGTAGTCCGTTGAGGGACTTTCATGTACACCAGCTCTCGTTACCATCGGGACATTGTTCTTCTTCAGGTTGTCTCCAGCGTATAGGAGCAGTCTCTACTCCCTTTCTCCGCATGTCTACCCTTCGGTTTGTGTTGGTGTTGTTAACTTAGACCCTTCCAAAATTATGTCTGGACTTCAAGCGAGACGGTGCTAGCGAATGGTCAAATAATGGGTGAGTGTAAGATTCAAGGCCCTACGTCCTTCTGATTGAGCAGCTGCTTCATGTCTGATGTCGGTCGGATCTATACCTGCTAGATGATACAGCTGCTCCACTTTAGTGGGTCTCACGCACGCATTATTGACTTGAAGTGTTGAAGAAGCATAAATACACTTAAGTATAGAATAACACACATTGAATTAAATTGTCTTCACCCAGAAATGGCAAAATCCAAGGCGTTAGAATTTGCCACCCTAAACTCTTCTTCGGTGCATGATGACGGGCACAGACAGCAGTTGTGCAAGTGAGACATCGTCTGCTGCTCTCCACACTCACAGGTTGAGGGCACTGCAGCGTTTCCCCATTTTTCAAGAGTTTCTTAAAAGCCCAACACCACTTCGTAATCCGTTGAGGGACCTTCATGTACACCAGCTCTCGTTACCATCGGCAGATTGTTCTTCTTCATGTTGTCTCCAGCCTACAGGAGCAGTCTCTACTCTCTTTCTCCGCATGTCTACCCTTTGGTTTGTGTTGGTGTTGTTTACTTAGACCCTTCCAAAACTTTTTCTGGACTTCAAGCGAGACGGTGATAGCGAATGGCCAAATAATGGGTGAGTGTAAGATGTCCTTCTGATTGAGCAGATGCTTCATGCCTGATGTCGGTCGGATCTATACCTGCTAGATGATACAGCTGCTCCACTTTAGTGGGTCTCAGGCGCGCGTTATTTACTTGAACTGTTGCTGAAGCTCTTTCTCTTGAAACAGTCATCATATTATCTGAAATTATAATCGTTTGTTTTTCTGTACGTGTACATCACATTTACTGATTTCCTTCCCATTCGGATCATTCCTTCGTGGTGAGTCTTTTTGTTTTGTTTTGTTTATTACTCACCGATACAAGAAAATCATACAAAACATCGGTCCGACACTGGGCACTTCCTTATATACTGTCATTAGTCCACAAGACTGCCAGCAGACGTGAGCAACATCGGTAGCAAGGTCAACAGGATAACTATTTTTCACGTTTTCCTGCATCACAGTATTCTAGGTATACATCGGTCAGACAATTAGTCTGCTGTCACGTGTGTTTTATACTGCACTTATTTGTCAATTGAATGTAGCATATGTTTCTTTATCTTGTTCGTGTAGACTGACAGAACATCTCTACTGTTTATTTTCTGGGTTACTGGAGAGCCTGCATCAACACTAAGTTGGAAAAATTGATGGAACAGCTTGATACATGTATTCTTTTAGTAGAGGGCTCGGACTCGGTAGCTACTTCCATTTGCTAAACCATATCATAAAGCATTTCAGCAACATTACACTTTAAGTAATAGCCCACCGACGATAAAAACTGATGGAAAACAAGGGAGAAAACGTAGTGAAGCATTTGTACGTAGAAACAGCGCTGTAACAGGAAACAGAAAAGTGATGTCACTTGCGCTAGTTGTGAAACACCGTGAGAGAAAGCCAATGCTACAAGTACTTTATCACACTGCAAAACATACTAACATGATTGGCACATGAGTAATGCATAGTTCGAACCACAGACGTTCACCTTAGAATATCAGGTGCAACCTATGGGCTCCATTACTTGCTGAATGTATTCCAATCTCTTTCTTTCCCTACAGTCTTTACCCTCTGGAGTACCTACTGTTAAACAAGTAGAGACCAAAATCTTCAGCTGACTCTGTTGACCGTGTGTCAGTGCTATTATTCGACTACGGTGGAACTACCAGCGACCGTCTGGTCACCAAACGTCGTTTCGGCCCACCTGTCAACAATTGCTCATGTCTCAAAACGCACGAGTTACCAGGTACGTTATCCGGGTTCACTCCTCTCGTTGCAGTTAGTAAACGGGACTTTTGACGAAAGAAGGCATGTTTTATTCAGGATGCCAATAACCATATTACTCTCCGCTCTTTTGACCACAAAACCCTATTTTTCGACATAATGCCCATTAAATGCGAAGGCCTTATACCATCTCAAAGGGAGAGCCTGTACTCCCTCTTGGAACCCCTCTACTAGTCGACGTCCGAGCTTCAGCTTCGATTCGTGAACTTCAGTTAAGCTTTGGATTTTGAGGTCTTAACTGTTATTTCCTTACTGATACCTATTGGTCTGTTGCGATCATTGCAATTTATTGGGTGATCTACTTTACCACTAGTTGGTTCCTTCAATTGTGGCTATTGTTTGTATTTTCTGAATCGGTACTGGCCTTAGCTGTTTGTTTACAGGATATCTGAAACATCTATGCTGTGTCCGTATTCCTCCCTGCCTCCATCCCACCCCCTCCCCCCAGCCCGTAGTCACGCAGTACGTGGGTGGTCGTGTTTTAGCCGACTACTTGCCAAATCTTCAAGCATCACATACTATCTTTCTCTTGTGATACGGACTGGTCCAAATTTTGAGATCCTTCGGGCATTGAAGACTTCATCGATCTGTTACTTATATTGGCTTAGGACGTGCCTAGGATCTCAAATTTGCAATTCTGAGGGTATTAGGTTTGGCAGCTCAGATTTCTTTTGTGCATTTCGCCGACGTTGTAGAGGCCGTTAGTATCTGGCTGTGACGGGGGTTTAGTCTACATCTACATCTACGCGATTACTCTGCTGCTCTTGTTGTTGTTGTTGTCTTCCGTCCCGAGACTGGTTTGATGCAGCTCTCCATGCTACTCTATCCTGTGCAAACCTCTTCGTCTCCCAGTACTTACTGCAACCTACATCCTTCTGAATCTGCTTAGTGTATTCATCTCCTGGTCTCCCTCTACGATTTTTACCCTCCATGCTACCTTCCAATGCTAAATTTGTGATCCCTTGATGCCTCAAAACATGTCCTACCAACCGTTCCCTTCTTCATGTCAAGTTGTGCCACAAACCTCTTCTCCCCAATTCTGTTCAATACCTCCTCATTAGTTATGTGATCTACCCATCTAAACTTCAGCATTCTTCTGTAGGACCACATTTCGAATGCTTCTAGTCTCTTCTTGTCTAAACTATTTATCGTGCATGTTTCACTTCCATACACGACCACACTCCATATAAATACTTTGAGAAACGACTTCCTGACACTTAAATCTATACTCGATGTTAACAAATATCTCTTCTTCAGAAACGCTTTCCTTGCCATTGCCAGTCTACATTTTATATCCTCTCTACTTCGACCATCATCAGTTATTTTGCTCTCCAAATAGCAAAACTCCTTTTACTACTTTGTCTCATTTCCTAATCTAATTCCCTCAGCATCACTCGACTTAATTCGACTACATTCCATTATCCTCGTTTTTCTTTTGTTGGTGTTCATCTTATATCCTCCTTTCAAGACACTGTCCATTCCTTTCAACTGCTCTTCCAAGTCCTTTTCTGTCTCTGACAGAATTACAATGTCATCGGCGAACCTCAACGTTTTTATTTCGTCTCCATGGACTTTAACAGCTACTCCTAATATTTCTTTTGTTTCCTTTACTGCTTGCTCAATATACAGATTGAATAATATCTGGGAGAGGCTACAACCCTGTCTCACTCCCTTCCCATTGCTGCTTCCCTTTCATGCCCCTCGACTCTGGTTTCTGTACGAATTGTAAATAGCCTTTATCTCCCTGTATGTTACCCCCGCCACCTTTAGGATTTGAAACAGAGTATTTCAGTTAACATTGTCAAAAGCTTTCTCTAATTGTACAAATGTAGGTTTGCCTTTCCTTAATCTATTTTCTAAGAAAGTCTTAGGGTAGTATTGCCTCCTGTGTTGCAATATTTCTGTGGAATTCAAACTGATCTTCGCCTAGGTCAGCTTCTACCAGTTTTTCCATTCGTCTGTTAAGAATTCGCGTTAGTATTATGCAGCTGTGACTTATTAAACTGATAGTTCGGTAATGTTCACATCTGTCAACACCTGCTTTATTTGGGATTGGAATTATTATATTCTTCTTGAAGTCTGCTCTTCACAATGAAGTGCCTGGCAGAGGGTTCAATGAACCACCTTCCACTCTCGAACGGCACGCAGGGAAAAACAAGCATATAAATTTTTCTGTGCGACCACTGATTTCCCTAATAGGTGGGTGCTAACAGAATGTTTTCGTAACCGGAGGAGAAAAATGGTGATTGAAATTTCATGAGAAGATCCCGTCGCAACGAAAACGCCTTTGTTTTAGTTATTGCCACTCAAATTCACGTATCATGTCTGTGACACTATCTCCCCTATTTCGCGATAATACAGAACGACCTGCCCTTCTTTGTACTTTTTCGGTGTCATCCGTCAGTCCCACCTGATGCGGATCCCACATCGCACAGCAATACTGCAGAATAGCGCGGACAAGCGCGTTGTGAGCCGTCTCTTTAGTAGACCTGTTGCACCTTCTAAGTGTTCTCCCAATGAATCGCAGTCTGTAGTTTACCCTACCCACAATATTATCTGTGTGATCGTTCCAATTCAGATTATTTGTAATTGTAAGTGTTTGGCTAGCTATTTTTGGTTTCATGTAATTAAAGTTGCTGTGTTAATGTTTATTTTGCCGGTATGTACCAAGCGGAAAGGGTATTGGAATGCCGATCCTCTCGTTGTAACCTTTCTTTGCCTTACTGTTTGGTGTAGTTTACTGCTCCTTGCGTATAAGCCTTCTGGTGCACCCCTTGTGAGGAAGCAACTCCGGTACTTAATTGAAGCAATTATTACTGAATGCCTACCTCTTTCCTATTTTGATGATTTTACTTAACTGGAGCTGTTATTATTGAAGGCCTGTCCGTTCCCTTTTAATTAAATTAAGATCTATATCATAATTTGGGTTAGATGAAACTCTTATTAATCAAGGTCTGCCTATTTTTATTGCCCTATCATTGATACCCGATGTCATAATCTATCTGTTTTGTAATTAATTGAAAATGAATTTGCCGAAGGCCTACCTGTTTCGGAGGTATTTATGTCAATGAGGTAGTAGCAGGAAATGACACATGATGGTACATGGGCCCTAACCTTTCGTCTTACATCTCCTTATCCATAATTGTACGTCTCAATCAGTATATTCAGCATCTATTTGTTTGTTTGTTTATTTGCTTTTGTGTTTGTGGGTTGTATGTGTGTGTGTGTGTGTGTGTGTGTGTGTGTGTGTGTGTCTGTGTGTGTGTGTGTGTGTGTGTGTGTGTGTAATGTTTTACATGTATGTTACGTTGGATTGTAAAGACTTTAAAACTAGATGCCGCAAATAGCATATCGATTCTTTCTACTCACTCTTAACAGGTTTTTCATTCTAATAACTGTTGTCAGAGTTTGCTGGACGTGCAAACAGTTCTCATGGCACGAGTAGGCTGCCGCGATACCAAACATGACGAGCAGCGCTGTGGGACAGTGATTGCTGAGCCAAACGAAGAGCCTGTTTGTTTTCGAAATAAATTTGTAATGACACTTTAATTAACGGTGGCGGCGGCGCGCTTTGTTCCATTGTGTAATGACAACGCTAATTACGCTGGCTTTCCGTTATGCGCCGCCCTCGCTGCGAGTTTCCACAAGAGCCGCGGATGGCGAAATAATTCACGCCGCGGAACACGGCCTGCACACCCGCAGTTGCGTCTCTCTTTTTTTCCCCACTGCGAGCAGCTGACACTACTTCCTCCGCCTGCCGCCTGTTTAATGTGCCCTTTGTAGGGAGCGTAGTAGCGAGTAGGATGCATTGATGAGAGCGGCAAGTATGGTCCGTCCCGAAGTTCTCACATGGTAATGTCCTGTGACATGGACTCATTCACGCTGCAACTTACGAAGCTTCCTCTCCAACCAATTGTAACAGAACCTGCTTGCGATGAATACAGTGAACTGACTGATGTAGTTTACGACCCTTTCAGAGTGGGAAAAGTGTAAATGATGGTATCTACCTGCAGTTACTCAGTCACTTCCGACAGTCAGGTTGTAAAAAACATACTCCTATTGCCGTCTGTTGTAATTAAAATGGGCACATTGTTTACAGTTTTCTTTCTGCGCCGTGACCCTGGCATTAGCTCCCTCTCGTACTCTCTGGCGAATGTTACAGTGACCTGAAGCTTATCACAGCCATTATGATCAAGACGATAATTGCGTTGTACATTTTGATATCCCTGGCTGTGTCCGCCAGTATTTAATTTTGCTAGACGCTCGCCTTGATGCAGCTTGATACACATGAAATAGCATATGGTACAAACGTGGCGTGAGATACAAGCGACAGATGGTACAGTATGTACCATTCCCGTGGGAGAGTCCGCCAATTGTACTGAACTTGCTTCTGATTGGCCGGTACGTTCGAGTGCTACGGGCCAAAACGCCTAAGTTCTCTTAGTAATTATTTATATACTTTTTACTGTATTTCAGTATTACGGTCTCTCATGGTTGCCATACCAATCTAGTGTTTTGTTTATTAAATTTTACTGATTTTGATAAACATCACAGTAACGATATTGCAACCGACGTGCTTCGGACACCTTCGGGTTGCTTTGACGCGTGGGAGACGAAGTACGTCGACTGCGCTAGGCACTCTGTCTCGGGAGTTCACAGGGTCGCACGCGTATCTCACTATCGTGCATTACTTAGAGTGAAAATATAATACTCACTCTGTATCGGGTGTTCTTCACAGCCGGATATGTTGTGCTCTATATCTGGCGTAACTTAGTTGTGAATATGCAATACCACTCTGTTTAATGCGTACTGGAGAGTCGGACATGTGTACCATATTCCAGAAGTTGGATGAAAGGTTACCAAACAATTAAGAATGCTATGTCGACTGTTGTAAAAGACAGTGTAAATGTGTGAATCTTTGAATAATAACCAAACAGGATACATTAATGAGCAATGTCACCTACCATCATTGTCACTACTACAGACCTTGCCTCTGTAGATACATAGACTAACCTGGGCAAGTGGCATCCAGCAAAAAAGCACAATCACCAGTTTGAATTGACAGCGTAGCAGCCTCCACCGAAGAAGATCCCATGACCAACGAGCTGTCGTCTGGGGACACAACTTTAGAAGAAGACACGTTGGTGGAAAGAACGGTCAGAGACTCGTTTGCAATCTCTCCAGCTTCCAGATCTGACTTACAAAGGGACACATAATTTATAACTGTAGAAATTAAGTCGCTAATTGCAAATTCCTTGACAACAGCTGTGTTGGGTATATATTTACTACCCATAGTGCCTGATGCTGACTCCAAGCCGGATTTTCTGCATATCGCGAGCGGTCACCTTAATAATATCGGCTATCCGTGCACTATCCGTTAACAGAGCTAAACTTCCATATATCACATCGACCTTATCCTTCTATCATTGACCACTAAAGTCCACATTCCTTCCCGGTCCGTTAAATTTTCATGTGTCACTATTGGGTAGGAAATCTGTACCGAATACAGCTGATGTCAAGTTATTCGCAGAAAGCGAATTAATATCTAAAGTATTTCCTAAAAATTGGGATCAGCAGCAGAGTCTGTTCTTGATACGCATGAATATAGCATTGTAATCTCGACAGCCTGACTTTAGCTTTCAAGTAAATAGTAGTCACAGACAAATTTTAAATAGTAAACACCCTCAACAATGTCCTCTGTTATTGATACAAGGGGTTCGCACAATCCGTCAATTTTTACATGTTAATGAACTGAATTCACTAATCGGTCTCCAGGAGAAAATCACACACAGGAAGTAATGAAACACAGAAAAAATGCAGTTAAAAGAGAGAGGGGGACTATGTAAAAAGATAGTGCATCAGTAGCAGAGGTTTTAGCATTACCTGAGCAGCAGCATGGACGACCTCTTTCGATGGCGGCTGTACTTAGGTGATGCTATTGGGATACCTACACTCCTGGAAATAGAAAAAAGAACACGTTGACACCGGTGTGTCAGACCCACCATACTTGCTCCGGACACTGCGAGAGGGCTGTACAAGCAATGATCACACGCACGGCACAGCGGACACACCAGGAACCGCGGTGTTGGCCGTCGAATGGCGCTAGCTGCGCAGCATTTGTGCACCGCCGCCGTCAGTGTCAGCCAGTTTGCCGTGGCATACGGAGCTCCATCGCAGTCTTTAACACTGGTAGCATGCCGCGACAGCGTGGACGTGAACCGTATGTGCAGTTGACGGACTTAGAGCGAGGGCGTATAGTGGGCATGCGGGAGGCCGGGTGGACGTACCGCCGAATTGCTCAACACGTGGGACGCGAGGTCTCCACAGTACATCGATGTTGTCGCCAGTGGTCGGCGGAAGGTGCACGTGCCCGTCGCCCTGGGACCGGACCGCAGCGACGCACGGATGCACGCCAAGACCATAGGATCCTACGAAGTGCCGTAGGGGACCGCACCGCCAATTCCCAGCAAATTAGGGACACTGTTGCTCCTGGGGTATCGGCGAGGACCATTCGCAACCGTCTGCATGAAGCTGGGCTACGGTCCCGCACACCGTTAGGCGGTCTTCCGCTCACGCCCCAACATCGTGCAGCCCGCTTCCAGTGGTGTCGCCACAGGCGTGAATGGAGGGACGAATGGAGAGGTGTCGTCTTCAGCGATGAGAGTCGCTTCTGCCTTGGTGCCAATGATGGTCGTATGCGTGTTTGGCGCCGTGCAGGTGAGCGCCACAATCAAAACTGCATACGACGGTGGCACACAGGGCCAACACCCGGCATCATGGTGTGGGGAGCGATCTCCTACACTGGCCGTACACCTCTGGTGATCGTCGAGGGGACACTGAATAGTGCACGGTACATCCAAACCGTCCTCGAACCCATCGTTCTACCATTCCTAGACCGGCAAGGGAACTTGCTGTTCCAACAGGACAATGCACGTCCGCATTTATCCCGTGCCACCCAACGTGCTCTAGAAGGTGTAAGTCAACTACCCTGGCCAGCAAGATCTCCGGATCTGTTCCCCGTTGAGCATGTTTGGGACTGGATGAAGCGTCGTCTCACGCGGTCTGCACGTCCAGCACGAACGCAGGTCCAACTGAGGCGCCAGGTGGAAATGGCATGGCAAGCCGTTCCACAGGACTACATCCAGCATCTCTACGATCGTCTCCATGGGAGAATAGCAGCCTGCATTGCTGCGAAAGGTGGATATACACTGTACTAGTGCCGACATTGTGCATGCTCTGTTGCCTGTGTGTATGTGCCTGTGGTTCTGTCAGTATGATCATGTGATGTATCTGACCCCAGGAATGTGTCAATAAAGTTTCCCCTTCCTGGGACAATGAATTCACGGTGTTCTTATTTCAATTTCCAGGAGTGTATAAATCGAGTTCTGGTGACCAGTAGGCCACAAAATACTTGTATTGTGTCGCCGTTGAAAACCAGTTGTTTCCCGCAAACTTCTGAGGCTGTACCTCTCAGGCTCACAACAACTAAATGGCTTCTAAACTACATATCCATGCGGTCTGGAGTCTAAAATGCGTTCTGGCGTGCGCAAGGCTGTGCAAAGGGAGGCGAAATGATTGCCTTTGTTTTCTTGGACCTCTGTTCCAATCAAAACACTCAAGAGACGTGGCAATTTCTGTGGACAACCTACGTGTTTAGCAACAGTTCAAAAAATGTTTCAAATGGCTCTGAGCACTATGGGACTCTAATGCTGTGGTTATCAGTCCCCTAGAACTCAGAACTACTTAAACCTAACTAACCTAAGGACATCACACACATCCATGCCCGAGGCAGGATTCGAACCTGCGACCGTAGAAGTCGCACGGTTCCGGACTGCGCGCGTAGAACCGCGAGACCACCGCGGCCGGCCAGCAACAGTTCTCGAGTGTGAAGTAGGTAGGAACTGGCATCTACTTACGGCCAACTTCGCCTTGCAGGCGTATTCCTGTTCGTGAAAGCGCCGAAGCGTTGGTTATAATTGGTATCTTTTTAATGCTACCTGCAATCGACTCACAAACATGTGGTGAAACGACCTCTCTACCTAAGTACCATTAACTGTTTCCTGTCAGAAAGAGCTTAAGAGACCCATCTACTTTCTAGAATCATAAAACGGGTTGTAACTGAATCCATGCACTGGAATTCCGTCGGGACGTAAGTGTACCTCTGCTGTAGCACAGGTAACGCAGTGACAGTTCAGTAACTCTGCCAAAGGCAGACTGTCATACTGCTACCTTGTTCATTTGGTCATAAGAGTTAACGGTCCCTGCTGACGTGTGGGAAATTACTGTGAGTGTTTTAATACTGGTGATCAGGTTTCCCATTGCTTTAGTTGTTATAAACTGGTGTGGTAATGCAATACATGGAATTCATCTTGACTTTGCTCTGATGTCCCAACTGTGTTTGCCACATACATTTAAAAAGAAAAAATACACATTGGTTACTATGCAGTATTGTGTTTTCAGTTGATTTTGTGACCTTCTTCCCAAACATTAAAGCCTTTGCTACCACAGTTTGGAAAGGAAAGGTTTAATTATCTATTGGTCACCCTTACATCACACGAAAATGATAAAATAATTTGCACACTCACTAATAACCTGCGATTCTGAGTTAATTGTTCACCTGAAACTCAACATTTTCTTTACTCTATGTCACTGACCAAGAGTACATCTTATTTATTAGGTGACACCAGTTTTGTTTAAGTAGGCTATATTTATCAGCCCTTTTCGCGTCTTAGCTTAAATGAGATCATCAAGTACTGGCAGAAGCTAAGGGTTAAATCATTAAGTAAGTTGAAAAGTATTTGCTGCTCCCAATTAATTTCGTAACTTGGAAGAAAGTGGCTTCACTTAATTCTTTCGTAGACATTGAACTCCCTCTTCCAAGAAATTGACTTTTTTCTCTCTTATTAAAGCATCCTGCTACAGGAGAAGAGTAATTTCTTATATATTTCTGTGCAAGCTGTATTCACGTTAATATTTTTATAAATCGGTACTAGCAATTCGTCAACTTTCCAGTAAAACAGAAAAGCAAATGCGAAAGAACTGTCGGGTTTTTCGCTGTGAAAATTCGATCATTATTTCTTGTAACACTATAATGAAAATCGAAATCCTTAAGTCTTTGGTTAACTTATCTGCCCCATCCCCTCCCTCAACGCCATACTCTCATGTCAAGAGAGTACGATCAAAGTTTTGTACATGTTGATTTACTGGAAAAATAACTTTTGCAAATGTATGAAGACTTTCAAGAATAGCGTACACACATCCTATAAGATAGAACACTCAGTCACTCAACATTATCTAAACAAAGTTCGAATCCATTCACAGAATAGGATATTTCTTGTTTATCATTTTCTGAGATCGCAAAAGTGATTTATGCCCTAGTTGAAGCAGCCCCTATGCCTTCGTGCTTAGTTGAAGTACGAATTCAGGTGGAGCGAATCTTGAATTCACAACGGCAGTCAATTATTACTTAAAAACGCGTCAGGTAAACATTTTTGCTACTAATTGACACCAATATCACCAATGTGACAATTTGTGTACAAAAGCTAATTTATGACGCAGTATATAAAGTCAAATTCAGTTTTCAGTTAGTTATGACATTAAGCAGCAGAAAATCTAGGCAACCAAGAGAAAATACTTAATTCGAAAAGAGATGTTACTGAAAAATAACATTCGTATGCAGCTTTACGCAATTAAGAAAGCAAAGAACTTCCTAGCATCCTATCCACAAGACCTTTTGAAGATTGTTTATTTTAGATTTGACTAAAAATATACTCTTGGACGCAACCTTTGTGAAGCAAAAATGCGATAAATACAAAATTCATGAAATGAATCGATACAGGTAGTTCCCGTCATTAAGATAGAACCTCTCAGTGACAACGGAGAAAAGGAAATTCATCAAGTGAGACATGCCTCTCTGGTCTGGGAATAATGGACTCGAATGGTACCAAGCCAAATACGTTGTGGGATAACGCTGCCAGTGGAATGTGGGCACTACGAATCGTTATATCTCCAATGTCATAAAATTTATTATAATTTGGACAATCCGATTCAGTACCTACTCTTGCATGATGTGTTATGTGAACAGTGAAGACCATAATGCATTAAAGAAAGCGTTATGTATAGGATGAGTCCTGTGGTAAAACTCTGTAAAACTGCTGTTGGTTTTCGGGAGTTGAAGTATACAGTCGATGAATACTTGTGGAATGGTGTTGTACACCACTACAGGAGTTAATACATGTGATTTTTGTGAACGGACAACCAAAGAGAAACCGATGGGATGCCGGCAGGTTGTAGCACGGTGCACGTAACGGTTCCATTAGGGTTCCAGTATTTAACAGGAACATGGCAAGTGCTGTCGTAATATAGCGAGGAAAGAGGACAACATACAATGCAGAGGGGTGTGGGGGTTCTATAGTTAGAGATAATCCGCTGCACAATAATGTCGATAACAGTACTGTATCGTGCTCAATGTCGAAATAGCTGTTAAACCCCTAAACCCTTCACTCTGACGCAGCTACTTGTTGTATCAATGGGTGCTGTTACAATGATGTATGGTTGTTTATCGCTTTTTCTCCGGCAAATACTGTCCATTCGGAGATGGACGGCTCTATAGTCGAATAGTTATCTTCGACTCGTTCATAGGCTACAGGTGGTAGTGGACATCAACACGGATTCATAGTACGTTTGTTGGTAGATACAACCAGTGACCGGTTAACAGGTGTCTGCTTCCTGTCGGTTTAGCTGTACTAGGGTATATTGCTTTCCTTGGAGACATACTCGCTACCCTGTCTGAAGACTCCATTGAACTGTACAGACACTGTAAAACACAGACATTTCCGAACTGTGCGTCATGACATAGCAAGGCAATTTGACGAGCTATGTAGGCTCTCTTCCTGCGACTGAGTCAAACAGTTTGTGTGCGAGCAGTGTGGGACGCACACACTAGGATATATGGAAGTTTGGGTCGTCCCTTGAGGCGTCAAGCGAAAAGCGAGAAATAAGGGTTCTAATCACCACCCAGCACAATTTTTAATATGTTGCTAATAAATCGTGTAGCTGTTATACATCGTATTTGAAATTGGCGAATGCATTTCATAGCATCCTATTTACTTTCTCCACACGTTTATGGTACCAAGAAGGCCTTTATGACAGAAGGACCTACCTGAAGACGTGATAAGAGATTAAATAAGAGTCGCCAGGGAATAGATAGGGGATCCAGTATTAGAATCAGAATTAAAAACACCTTTTAAAGACTTAATATATAGTAAGGAAGAAGGGACAGACAACAATCCATCGAAATTTCTAAAATCACTGGAGGAAGCGACAACGAAAAACTATTCACGTTGGTGTGTAGAACGTATGAGACTGGCTATATATCTTCAGACTTTCCGAAAAACATAATTCACACGATTCCGAAGATATTAAGAGTCGAAAAGTGGCAGAATGATCGGACAATCAGCTTAACTCATCCACCAAATTTTCTGAAAAGAAAAATTATACAGAAGAATGTGAAAGAAGACTAAGGATCTGTTAGAGAACGGTCACTTTGGCTTTAGGAAGAAAGGTAAAAGCACCACACAGGCCGTTCTGTCGTTGCGGTTGATACTGGTAGCAAGAATAAAGAAATTGTAGACACGTTCATAGGATTCATCGGCTTGGAAAGAGCATTCGACAATATGCGATGGTGCCAGTTCTTGGAAATTCTGAGAAAAATACGGGTAAGCTATAGGGCAAGAAGAGTAATATACAGGGTGTTACAAAAAGGTACGGACAAACTTTCAGGAAACATTCCTCACACACAAAGAAAGAAAATATGTTATGTGGACATGTGTCCGTAAACGCTTACTTTCCATGTTAGAGCTCATTTTATTACTTCTCTTCAAATCACATTAATCATGGAATGCTATCACACATCAAAATAACGTACCAGCGTGACTTCAAACACATTGTTACAGGAAATGTTCAAAATGTCCTCCGTTAGCGAGGAATACATGCATCCACCCTCCGTCGCTTGGAATCCCTGATGCGCTGACGCAGCCCTGGAGAATGGCGTATTGTATCACAGCCGTCCACAATACGAGCACGAAGAGTCTCTACATTTGGCACCGGGGTTGCGTAGACAAGAGCTTTCAAATGCCCCCATAAATGAAAGTCAAGAGGGTTGAGGTCAGGAGAGCGTGGAGGCCTTGGAATTGGTCCGCCTCTACCAATCCATCGGTCACCGAATCTGTTGTTGAGAAGCGTACGAACACTTCGACTGAAATGTGCAGGAGCTCCATCGTGCATGAACCACATGTTGTGTCGAACTTGTAAGGGCACATGTTCTAGCAGCACAGGTGATAACGTGCTCCATTGAGCGTAGATGGAAGAACATGGGGCCCAATCAAGACATCATCAACAATGCCTGCCCAAACGTCCACAGAAAATCTGTGTTGATGACGTGATTGCACAATTGCTTGCGGATTCTCGTCAGCCCACACATGTTGATAGTGAAAAATTACAATTTGATCGCATTACAATGAAGCCATATGGACGAAACTAAAATGAGCTCTAACATGGAAATCAAGCGTTTCCCGACACATGTTCACATAACATCTTTTCTTTAGTTGTGTGTGAGGAATGGTTCCTGAACGATTGGGCGTACCTTTTTGCAACGCCATGTATAACATGCAAAAGAGCCAAGAGGAAACAATAAGAGTGAAAAACCAAGAACGAAGTGTTCAGATTAAAAAAAAAAATATTTTCTCTTTCGCCCCTATTGTTCTGTCTATAAATCGAAGAAACAATGATGGAAATAAGAAAGGTTCAAATGGTTCAAATGGCTCTGAGAACTATTGGACTCAACTTCTGAGGTCATTAGTCCCCTAGAACTTAGAACTAGTTAAACCTAACTAACCTAAGGACATCACACACATCCATGCCCGAGGCAGGATTCGAACCTGCGACCGTAGCGGTTCCGCGGTTCCCGACTGCCGCGCCCAGAACCGCACGGCCAAGAGCCAAGGTTCAAGTGCGGTATTAAATTTCGAGGTGAAAGGGTAACAGTGAAAAAATTTACTGAAGGGATGCCATCCTCAGTGAAAGTGAAGCGGAATTACGGAGTTTGTTGAATGGAGTGAACAGGCTAATGAATATAGAGAATAGATTGAGAGTAAATCTGGGGAGGATGGAAGTAATGAGAAGTAGGAGAAATGAGAACAGTGGGAATCATAATTGGTGATCATGAAGCAGATGATGTTAAGGAATTCTGCTTCCTATGTAGGAAAATAACCCATGAGGGACGAAGTAAATGGAAACATCAAAGGAGGACTAACAATGGCAAAAAAGGGCTTTCCTCCCCGTGAGATGTCAACTGCTACCAAACAAAGGCCTTAATCTTGCGAAGGAATTTCTGAGAATGAGCGATAGGAGCACAGCGTTGTACAGTGAAGTGTGGACTGTTAGAAAACCAGAGCAGAAAGGAAGCGGAGCATTTGAGTTCTAGAGATACAGTAGAATGTTGAAAATTAGGTGGACTTGTAAAGAATGAGCATACTCTCCGCAGAATTGGCGAGGAGTCTAACATATGGAAAACATTAAACAGAAGACTGGAGATTGGACAATTGTTAAGACAGCGGAGAATAATTTCCATGATGCGAAGGGGAGCTGTATAGGGTGAGAACTGTATATGTTGACAGGGATTGGAATACGTCCAGAAAATAATTCAGTATGAAGGTTTCTGGCTCTTCTCCTGAGATTCACAGGCTGGCAAGGGAGGAGAGTTCGTGACGGTCCGCACCAGACCAGTCAGAAGACTGACAAAGAGAGGTGGCTCAATTATGCCCCAACTCACTTTGCACGAATTGCACACGAACGTCTGCATTAGATGTCTCCTGAATCAATCATAGGTGGGCAGTGTCCTGATAGCTACCATGTCGTTTACCGAGTCAGACCCAGTTTGGATTTCATGCGAAAAGTTCTATGCACGAGACACCTTTCGAGACAGAGGAGGATGTCCTGGAATAAATTCTGCTTGAGTGCTATATTGCTCGAATAACAGATTTTTCAACTACGTATGACAGAGCTTTGAGAGAACATGTCATACCTGCATGAAAACATCGGAATGTCAATATGAATAAGTTTGCATAATGCACAGTAAGTCGCATAAAAAACTCGGTAATTGTTTTGTTCAAACGCTGCGTAACTAGTCGTTTCAATAATAATTTTTTGTAGGTAAGATTTCAAAATTTTGAAAGCGCGTAGAGAAATTTATTTTTGACAGCGAAAGATACTATCACTTGTAATCCGAAGTATTTCTGATGACAGGAGCTATCCTTGTAATACTGTCGAAGGCTCATTGGCGGCGTGTTTTATTGCCTTATCCTGCATGAAATAACCGTAGGGGTTTTCGGTTGTTCCTATTTCTCTGAAAAATGAGTATGGTATATTGTTCACACACATATCAGAGACATAAATTGTATGTGAGCTTTTATGACTCTTGTCCAAACGAGCTTTGCAAACTGACGACCAGTTCACTTTTTGTATCCGATAGTTACTACTTCTTAGCATGTGAGTAGTTCTCACCGATTATCTATACTGATTGTTTCATGTAAGCATTGTGTCAAGTGCTTATATGTTTCCTGTTGAATACCTAGCTTTAATGTTGACTGTTGTTTGCTACTAGACCACCTGATAGCGACTTCAAGTCGAAATTGCCACAGTGCAATCATTCTCCATCGTTAAGAGGTCTAGACGTTTTGGGCTATTCTACTGTGTGGGACACAATCCAGGGTAAAAATATTGGCAACTGTAAGACTCTTTTACGCTGTGAAAAAGAAACATTTGCTGCAGTGGGTAGGAGTATTGTCCCCACCGACTGCGTGATCAACGAGAGAGCCCGACAGCCATTCGTCATATCGTGCTGCGACAAAATCCGCAAACAACCGCCAAATCAGTTGCGACAAGGTGGTAAGCCTACTTTGTGACGCTAGTACGTAAGAAAGATGCCAACATCGTTGGTATCTGCCCAGAAGATAAAGTAAGAGCACATATGTGGCGAATATCCAGAAAATAGCCCATGCAATGACAGTGGATCCCTACGTTGAAAAAAAAAAAAAAAAAAAAAAAAAACAAGGAAGCTCCTACACTATTCTACGTCTGTAAAAATATAATTCAACCCTTAATGAATACATTGATATAATTAAGTATCTGATATTCATAACGTGGAAATTAAAAAAGAGAATACTTTTATTATTAAATACCTCATACATTTTAATTGCTTCGATGCCACAGTAACACTGCATTTCTTCGCAGAATAACAAAGAAAAAGATTCTGTAAATACTATGAGTCGTACGCGTATCACCAAGTTAGGTAAATTTCAGACTGCTAGGTGCATTCTCTTTGACCACCCGGGAGGCTTTGAAAAGCGATTAAGCTAGGCTCAGGTAATCTAATGTTTCGTGTACACTGTGATCCGCCCCGCAGGCGCTCTTACCGTGGTCCATGTTTGTTTAATGAGAACTCCGCCGTTATTTTGCGTTCCGGTGGACTCATTTCGGAGAGCTCTCCGGCAATGTTTGCTCTGTATTTTTATTAATTTCGGCTACCTTTATTGGGACACAGAACTCTGTATTTTTGAGTGAAATATTTATATAACATCTGCCTCATTAGCGCACTTTGATATGAAATTACGGATTAAGCTCAATGGCGTCTCTTCAGTGATAAACGTGAAAAAAAAACCGTTTTCGAATCGAATGTGCATGTAAAAATGTGAAATAATGAGTATAAAATCACACTTACGCGTCGAATAGGTGAATCAGAAACTCAAGAAGTCCTTGCTAAAATTTCACATGTAGGTTTTCGCTGAAACCGCTTAATTATTAGGCAGTCGAGTACTGCCATTTTTGAAGTATTGTTTGCTTTTGTTCTTAAAAACTTGAACACTAGAGTTTAGAAACTGAGTGAGCGCTCATGTAGCACACAGATCGAACCATAGCAGCTGAGAATAAGTAGGATTACAAAGGTTTGGGCGATTCACATTCCGTAGTAGAATTCTAGGTATAAGGCGATAAGCCATAAATACAACTTTTCTGTTTTCTGTCGTAGGAAAAATTAATGCCACGGAATAATGACAAAGATTTAAAATAGTATGTCTTCCTATATTTTGTCAAATGTTCTTTCTTCAACATGGCTATCTGTGTAAAGGCTTTTATCATTTAACCGATTTATCATTTCCTGCACCTCGCATCTACACTGGAGTAGGAAAGAAAAGTATGGTGACTGCGCTATGTACCAGACAACTGCAACATAAATGATCATTAATTTAAATGTCTAGTTTAAAATGGAAATGAATTATGTTTTGTTTGAAATACACTTTGATGCGATGCTATAACAAGTTGTCAAAATAAATCCCCACTGATGACGCCCACCCTTAATCTGTAATACATTAATGTTGGTTATCATTCACATAACTATACTTTCATAGTACACTAATCTGACATTTGTAATGTCGTTGCTTGATGAACGTTTCGTAGGTGTTCGTGAAACATATTTTACACGTTACAGCTGCAGCGGGGTACGAATTTTATGGAGATGAGTTGTAACTCTCTCCCCGAGAAACTCAAGTTATATTATTATGACTGAATAATATCTAGTTACTTGAGTGGAAACGTTTAGGCGGAGAAGTCGCTTCCCCAGTATTTTTACACAGTTATCTACCACACTTCCAGAAAGAAATTTTCTTACTATATTGAATTCTCAAGTCAGCAAAACAAAATGGAAAAGTCTGGCGATCGTCGACTCTCAAATTCTTAAACTAACCAAAGGCACAATCGTCCGCCGTGGGGAAGCGTCTTGGATGCTATGACGTACTCATTCTGCAGCATGGGAATCAGTGTCCAAGTTGTGTATCAGTTTCGATAAAGTCCAGAATTTAATCTCTTAAAACACAGCATAAACGACCGTGGTACTGGCTTCTCCATCGTAGTCAGGCCATTGTATACGTAATGTTCCACATTATATCTGCAGACTTTTTACATTAAGAGTCAAAGACAATTGGTCTCTTGCAGTCATAATGAGTCTCTGAAGCATTTAGATCATTTGTGCGACTACAAATAAATGTTTGCTCTACAAGAGTAATAATATGGGAGAAAGGTGACTAGAGTGTAACACAAATTCAGGGAAAATCATGCAGTTACATGTGACTGCATAGTTGACAAGCAATGAATTTAACAAGTTTTGAGAAGACGAAAGTAGGTTACAGGCTGCTGTTAGACGTTCAAGTCGCTACTTTTTGCTCTTCAGCTGACGTCAGCAGCAAATATAAGTTCCGAAATGGATCTGCTTGTTAGGACGGCGGCAGATTCCAGCGTCGCTCCATGACCGCCATGTATTCATACAGATCATGTAACCGTGTGTGTGTGGTGTGTGTGTGTGTGTGTGTGTGCGTGTGTGTTAAAACTTAAGGAATACCACTGTTTGTGAGTACCAGCCGTAATTCGACAATATATATTCGATTGCATGTGTAGAACACAGTTATGGATTGGGATACGTATGTTTTGCCTGCTTTAATATGGCAGCTCTGTGTAACAGTTATGTCTCCTTTGTTGGAGTATGTGTTACAAAAACCTACATAGTTTACAGCTACCCTCGGTGTTGAGCATCCCGGTACCCCAAAACCACCTCACTTCCCCGCAGGGGACCCATGAAAAGCTGGAGAAAAACATTTAAACGTCGCTCACGTCTGTGCGTGAGCTGGTCTGCTGGGAGTGCTGGCAGGCTCTCAGCCCTGAAGCAATATCCTGTGATTCGACGGATGGTAGCCAGTGCATATCCCCCATGTGAAATGGCGTAATGGCTACGATGAGGCAATGTGGCATAAGCTGTTTTAAGACCTACTTCTGCAAAAGTTGGTAGTTCTGTAAGGGCTAAGCCTAAGTCTTGCCATGATATGAATCCTTTTTTTAATACTTAACTGTTAATATGCACAATGATTTACATGGTGAACAGGATGCCGGATAGCCTGATATTCTTTAGGTTGTATTTCCCCCCCTTTTTTTTTTACTGATTTTCACTTTTATTGGTAACAATCGGTTGCGTTCCCCCGTGTATGCATGTACATTATTTATGTGGCTCTGGCCTGTAATGGACTGCTAGTATGGCTTTTACAGGTCCGAACCTGTAGAAGCTGGCTGTGAATGAGCTATATAGTATTTGCTCGGCATGTGTACTACAGAGAAGTTTTTTTTTAATTTTCTTTCCAGAAAAGAATTTTATTTTTAAAAGTTTTATATTGTTTCATTTCGGAAACGAATTTGTCGTTCTTTTAAGCTCATATGGACAATTGTTTTTTTTTTTTAAATTGTGTCAAATTTCCGATGATAATATCTCTAGGATTAAAAGAAGATGTTTGATATGATTTTTAATTACATAGCCTACCCCTACGTCTGTATGCTCCATGGACAGGTAGCATTACCACAGGCATAGGTAGGTTGGTAGCATTGTATTATTGGTAGCTGGTATCATAGTTTGCGGGGGTTGTAGTAATAGTAGAGAAAGATATGTTTAGGGCTTACAATACTCCTCCTAAGTTAAGTTTTCTCTGGCCATATCTTTTTGTTGTCATTTCTGATTGCGGCAGGCTACCAGACATTTTAAGATGTATGCTGTCGCCTGGTGGTACGTTCTGTGGCCAGACTGAATTCGTCCTATGTACGTGATTTGTTCTGTTTCTTTCTCTTCTATACATCTGTCTTCAATTTCGGGTGGGAAGTGGGACCACGGCAGCTCAGTTTAAGAGAGTTAATGGAAAAATCTTTCAGCTGTGTGTCTAAGTTCCTGTTATTAAGGTTCTGTTCTTCTTAGAAGGATATTTTGTGGTTTGTTATATAAGCCCTGAATAATTTACATCAGAATGCAGAAGATTATATTACATTTAAGGTTCTGTTCTGTTAATAAATTATGGTAATAAATAAAACAAATGTAAAATTGAGCCCCCCTCTGCACAACCCCCAACCCAAACCACAGTCCACTCAAATTCCATTTCTACTTTTTTCCGTTATGCCACTCACTGCTGCAGTCTTGCTGGTCGTATACCACATACCACTTTTGTTACACTGTGGCTGGAGATACTCTTTTAGCACGTGATCAGAATTTTCACGACAGTAACACTTCACACATAGAAGCATAGAAGACGTTTCTTCTATAGTGGTCTTTTGTGTTTGCATCTATTTCCTCCAGTGCCATGACTATGCCAGTTGCGTCAACCAGGTCATTTAGAATTCGGCACACATAAGTCTTGACAAATTTTCCCTCATGAAAGCCCAGTGTTCGACTTGCTTCAGAATGATTCTATTTCGTCACTATCAGGCAACTGATAGGTATTCACATTGATGCCCTGTATCGCATGTACAAAATTCTGAACCGGTCCGTTTTAATTTAGCGACGCCTCATATGGTTGTTCACGGCAGAATCATTAACAATTCTGCCTCATATAACGTTGTTCGAGACCTTTCCTGAGTTCGTCAGATGTTAGAATACCTATTTGCTCCTTCTGTTAAGCAAAACTTGGTAATCTGTAACAACTGTTCATTTATCCACAAACACAGTTATGTAGTTATCTACATGTTATATATAGTTGATAGAATATCATCCCCTTCCTTCGCCATAAAAAGGATAACTAAAACGGTGGTAACTGAGTTTAAAGTTGGAGCAGCCAACCTGGCCAAGACCCTGTCCTCTCCCAAAGGATCTAACTGCTTGGGTAGTTCAGTTTTACTGGCTCTCATCAGAGCTCCCTTCTCCAACAAGGACTCTGCAGCTTCCTGGATGGCAACGTAATGACTCATTAATTCTGAAACCTCTATACCACGCAAAAAGAACAGGAAAAATAACAAAAACATATACGAGCAATGAAAGTAGAGTTAAACAAATCACTAAAATCATATTGCTAGCCGTTGAGCCTGATCAACATAGAACTGGATTCATGATGCTGCCTAGTACAGTGGCTCTGCCAACTAGTACGTAGCACGCTGTGAACTACACCGGACACGTAACATTCTTTTGTTCCCTTCGAAGTGATTTTGGCTTAACACAATTAACTCTTGAAAACCATACGATAGCTCAGGAATTGGGCCACCATGCATGCAGGTGGAAGAAAAAGTCAGCTTTGACTGCGAGTTGCAGCACGGTTGGTCAGGTCAGCTGGTGAGATCAGAAACCCCACTAAGCATTACGATACAGGGGAATGATGATTAGCAGGACGGCAGGTTTATGGAGCTAGGTGGTTGCAAAGTTATAGAGACAGAAAATACATGGGTTTCTTTATTCTGTGCTGAAAGTACACCAGTCATAGTGATGCTGGGTGTTGATCAGTGCACTGAGATGCACGCTGATGCTGCTGAGGACAGGGCGATATAGTACGCCCAGCAAGTGACATCGCCCCAGCGAACAGGCGGGAGGTCTGGGTCCTAGACAGATGACTGATACGCAGGTGTAACAGACTCCACAGAGGTTGGTCACAGTGGCTGGGGCATATATAAGTCAGTGGAAGAAGAACTCGAACACACAGAGTAAAACCAAGGACCTCAATACGGAATGCAGTGGCAATAGCCTGCGGTCATAATCCTGCAGTAATGGATTATGTCTGCTCATGGCAGGTGGCGGTTCAGCAACTGGTAAGGCCCACGTGTCAATCATGGACCGACCTGGTCAGCATCCTTAAGCCAGAAGAAACAGACCATCAGACGATGATGAAGCTGGAATGCACAAGTTACGCTCCAAATGACATCATCCCTAGGCACAGCCAGCAGTTCTCCAGTCTGCGAAGGTGACTTGTAGTAACTGCCGCTAGACGAGTCCTTTTCACAGCTGGCTGCAGTTGGTGGCAGACACTGCACAGCTGAAACGAGCAGTTTTTATGGCAATTGTATTCACCACTGCTTTACCAAGGCGTCACTCCTCGTCGCATACGCCCAGGAAGTTGGCCAGTGCCCAAGATTTGGCCAGTGACAGACCTGGACGTGTGGCAATCCAACTTACTGTTGTTACAAGGCTGCTTCCACACTTCAGCCATATCAGAACTGTTACAGCCCCAGTAGTTGTTTTCGAAGTTACAGATGTTGCAATATGTCCCACAGTTAAACCCAGGCAGCTATTCATGCTTTCAACTTCTTGCGAAAAGGAGCCTTGCGAGGTTTCACCTGCATTGCTCTAAAGCATCTTGTGCACAGGTAAATAAAGTCCGAGAAGATAAATAAAAACCAGTAAACGAAATAAGTACACAGGAAAGAGTTTCCAGAGGACGAGACAGGGACATGAAGCCTTTTCTGTTTCATCTAGGAATGGTTATATTTGTTCCCGGAGACGAAGAAATTGCTGTTGTAAGCAGTAGTGGATGAAATCGAATACTTCGTTTCAAAAGGTGATCGTAGGAAGTCGGAGAAAATAAAGGATAATTTCAAATAATTTGAGCGTTGTGTGAGTAAAAGAGAAGCAAATTACTTTTTCCGAATTTGTTGTGCTCTATGATCAGACTGTCGGTTCAGGAATATGTGTCACGAGTTAACTAAGGTCAGGTAGGCTTCAGGTGAATATATAGACAGCCGCCTTTCGGATTTTATAAAACCAATCCACTAAGTTGTACATTTGTAAATGTCGTATCTAACACTACAACGTTAGTCGACCCATTCGTCTTAGATGACAGACAACAAGCGAGCTAATACAAGCTTGAGCCATAACACTGTCGTGAGTTACACGTTCTCAGTAGCTCATATACGGAGTTGCACAGATGTTAACTAACGTTCCATCCTTAATTAGGTATTCACTGAAATTAGTTTTCGTGTTTAATAATTTAGTGTAACTGTGGCTTTTATGTGTAAGTAGTTGACATGTTCCAGAATATGGTCAACTGCTATAAAATTGATGGGAAGATGGTCATCTGCTATGAAGTTTATAGGGAGATGGTCAAGTATAGGTGATCATATTACGTCTGAAAAGGTGAAATGTGAAAATCAGTGCTGATCAGTGCCTCATTGACACTCAAAGTATTGTTGACTAAAGCCGCTACACATCTGCACAAGTGTCGGAGGAGATAAGCTTTCTGGTATAAACCCCCTTGTTGCACTTGACTGTGATTTTAAACGTACGCTTCAAGCCTTCTCTGTTTTTATTCAATACATCTGAATGCTGCTCGATCTCCCTATTATGTAAATCAATGTCATACTTTTTTGACACTGCTATTATTCTTTAGGAGATCCCTGTTCATTATGGTATTTCCTCTGACTGTCTGTTTGGGGCAAATACTCTTTTTTTGTTGTAACCGTCAATGTATTTTATGTTTAATAATTTATTTTTATAAAACATGTTAATTTGTTTTCTTAAGGTGTTACAGTGTTATGTCCAGCTTTGTTTACACAATGTGATTTTGTGTTACCTGTTTAGCACACGCCTTAAAATTGGGTGCACAGATATTTAACATTATAACAAATACTGCACAGATTCAATGAAATTTCTGTCATTTTATCTCTGTCAGGCTTTTTGAGACCAAGCAGTTATTCTTGTGACCCGAAATCGTCGTACGCAACACGGAAGCACTGTATGAAGGACTATGCGTCTGATTCCCTGAGTCCAAAAGGACCCCTTCCCTCAAGAAAACATCTTCTTGTCTGTCCACTATTTCTTCCCAAATCGAAGCTGCAAACCGACCGGAAAACTGTCCATTTTCTTTTTCCTTTATTTTTTCCTCCTCCTGCTTTTCTATTGGGAAGACATCTTTATCGTAAACATGGAGGTAAACGCAGAACATCCTCTCCGCCCGTAAAGAATATTTCTCGCAACGGAGCAGAGTTCCCAGAATCCTGGAAGGAAGCCAAGTTGGGTTCCGCAATATAGAACGCTATCCTGAGAACGCAGCGTTAGTGCGTTTCGGCAGTGCAAAGAGATTGGAATTTGAAATGCTTGTTTATCTGTCAGAATGGTTTTCAGTAACTATTAATGGACCTTTAGTTGCAAAACATGTTCATTTCAGCAAACTGTGGCAGCCTGGAACCTAAGCATCAAATCACACTGAGCCTCCTTCTCTCGGCGGCACACAGAAAGATAATGTCTTGAGTTGTTGAAAGGTTGAAGCTAGCGAGGAGCTGGGAGTGGTAAGGTGAGAGTTTCCAAAAAATAACATATGGACCAGAAAATTAAACTTCGTTTACGAAAAGGGCACTGCAAGTATTTATGTTTTTCTTTAGCGCATCCTCATTAGTTCTGTGAAACTTGAACGTGTGTAAACAAATGGACAGCACTATTTGAGAACTAGGAAGTGAACAATTTAACTGATGGTAGGACTCTATTAAGATTCACTAAATGCAATAACACAATTCAGGATTTAGAAACGGGGCAATTTAATTTAAGATGGCAAGCTAATAAGCTTCTCCCTCTCCGGTGCTTCTGTTTCAACATAGACCAACTAACACAGTATTAACTAAAACAGAGATAAAAATACACTTCAGTGTAGGCAATCATCCACTGTTAAGGAACACTATAAAAATATGGGGAATGATAAAAGATGGACAAGGAAATTCAAGAAATAACGCACAGCTGGCTTAAACTAACAGTAATCCCAAATAACAGTCGCAAATTACAAGTAGTGCTCGAACAAATAAACAGGATTACTTGTAACGTACTAAATGCTTTCCCCGTTGTCACCTGTGGTTAAACAATTATTTCTGAAAATTTTACATTTATCTATTTACTCCAATCTTTACTTACTCCAATTCCTCCGTCCCCCTTTGTCTATATCCTCAAAATACACCTACATCTACATGGATACTCAGCAGATCACACTAAAGTGTCTGGCAGAGGGCTTCGAAATACCTTCACAAAAATTCACTTTTATTCCAGTCACGAACAGCGCGGAAAAACGAAAAGCTATACCTCTCCGTGCGAGCTCTGACTTCTCTCACTTTAATGCAATGATCGTTTCTCCCTATGTAGGTATGAGTCAACAAAATGTTTTCGAAATTCTGAGGATAATGTTGGTGAGTGAGATTACGTGAGAAGATTCCGCTGCCACGAGAAACATCTTTGTTTTAACGATATCTACCTCAGATCCTGTGTCTTGTCAATGATACTCTCTCCACCGTTTCTCGGTAACAAAAATTGTACTGATCTTCTCTGAACTTTCTCGACGTACTCCATTAATCGTATCTGGTAAGGATTCCACACTGCGCAGGAGGACTCCGAAAGAGGATGGACTAGCATAGCGTATTCAGTCTCTTTATTAGATCTGTTGCATCCTCTAAGTGTGCTGTCAATAAAACGCAGTCTTTGGTTTTCCATTTCCACAACGTACTCTATGTATTCAATTTAAATTGTTCATAATTGTTATTGTCAGGTATCTAGTTGAATTAGCGGCTTTTACATTTGACTGACTTATCTTGCAACCGAAGATTAACGGATTTATTTTAGCACTCATATGAATGACTTGACACTTTTCATTATTTAAGGTAAACTGCCAATTTTCGCACCATACAGTTATCTTTTCTTAACCGTTTTGCAATTTTTTTTACCTTCTAATGACATTAATAGACAATAAATGATAGCATCATCTGATAACAACGTAAGACGGCTGCCTAGATTGCCTCTTGTCTCCGTCCACCTGAGCACACACCTCTCTCCGTCGATCCCCTATTCTCTGTGTCCATCCCCTCCTCATCTCTTCCGAGTTTCCAACACCTCCACCACCCACACTGTCGACCTGCTCCTCCGCCTCCCCCCCCCCTTCCCTGTCCCTGTCTTTCTACCCCTTTCGCTACATCAACTCCTACTTCCTACTTCCTATCTCATCCCATCTGCCTGAAACCTCAACATATAGCTAGAGATAGGAAAAGACTCACATGAAAACGTGGATTCACAATTATTTCATCATTTATACTTTTACATTGTGACATTTGCATGCGCCTAAAAACATGCGTAACACCATTACGCTGCGCTTCTCCTGCCCGTTCTCTGTTCACGACCCACGACAGCCTAATTCAAACTCTCCGACCCAGCGATCACCTACGAGAGCTGTAAGTTAAATTTACGCCGCCTGTCGGGGCACCAGTGAAAGAAGGCACCGAGATGACAGAGATATAAACAACTGGAGCCACCAAGGCTCATTCCCCTTCTTTCCCTTCTCCTTCCGTCTCCTCCTTTTTCCTTTTTCTGTTCCTCATCTGCTCCCCCTATCTGTGTCCTCCTCCTACCCGTATTTTTGTCCATCTATTTCTTCTCCCTTCCGTCTCCTTGCTCTCACCTCTACCCCAATATGGTGCTGGTGGTTCTTACCCTTACAGTATTTCTTACCAAATCATAACTAATATGTGTGTCGGAATTGGTTGAAATCAGTCCAGGGATTTAGGAGGAGCTTTTTGCTCATGGTTTGGAACTGCAGTTTCATTTTCAGGAATCTGAATGTTTATAAAATCATATTTCCCGTGTTATGAGTCGTAAGTTTGTCTATGTACATCCAACATTCAGTGACGTATGTCCATACTGTCTGACAAATGTTTTGCGAGTAGAATTAGTAGTAGAGAAGAATAAATTTAAAGGTCATAAATGATGCCGCACTTTTTCACGCATCTCAGAATTTACAGCGGCGTGTCTCCTGAGCCATGTGTCGCATATTGATATAATTTTGCTTCTACATTCAGCGGTACATGTGAACGCTGTCTAATTGTGCCACGAATACAACTGTGGTAAAGTAGTAATAAAACGCCATGCTTCATGGGTAGTCCGGCTGCATGAACAATGAAAATGTAGTAAACTTCATTTTGTGGGAGCTTGTAAGGAATTGATATTATTTGTAAATTTGGTGCACGTAACTAAGTGCTCTCATTTTCGAATATTGTAGGAATAAATTATTGTTATTCGCTTGTCATGGATTACACTTCTTTCTCACCCCAACCCCACTTATCTGATAGGTAGATGTGTATAAGATAACGAGTCTGTTAATTCAGGGAATACGAACTATTTCCACGCCAAGTTCTCATTCAAATCTGTCCGGCCATTTCACACAAAGGTCTTCGCATTTATAATACACTCCTGGAAATGGAAAAAAGAGCACATTGACACCGGTGTGTCAGACCCACCATACTTGCTCCGGACACTGCGAGAGGGCTGTACAAGCAATGATCACACGCACGACACAGCGGACACACCAGGAACCGCGGGGTTGGCCGTCGAATGGCGCTAGCTGCGCAGCATTTGTGCACCGCCGCCGTCAGTGTCAGCCAGTTTGCCGTGGCATACAGAGCTCCATCGCAGTCTTTAACACTGGTAGCATGTCGCGACAGCGTGGACGTGAACGGTATGTGCAGTTGACGGACTTTGAGCGAGGGCGTATAGTGGGCATGCGGGAGGCCGGGTGGACGTACCGCCGAATTGCTCAAAACGTGGGGCGTGAGGTCTCCACAGTACATCGATGTTGTCGCCAGTGGTCGGCGGAAGGTGCACGTGCCCGTCGACCTGGGACCGGACCGCAGCGACGCACGGATGCACGCCAAGACCGTAGGATCCTACGAAGTGCGTAGGGGACCGCACCGCCACTTCCCAGCAAATTAGGGACACTGTTGCTCCTGGGGTATCGGCGAGGACCATTCGCAACCGTCTCCATGAAGCTGGGCTACGGTCCCGCACACCGTTAGGCCGTCTTCCGCTCCCGCCCCAACATCGTGCAGCCCGCCTCCAGTGGTGTCGCGACAGGCGTGAATGGAGGGACGAATGGAGACGTGTCGTCTTCAGCGATGAGAGTCGCTTCTGCCTTGGTGCCAATGATGGTCGTATGCGTGTTTGGCACCGTGCAGGTGAACGCCACAATCAGGACTGCATACGACCGAGGCACACAGGGCCAACACGCGGCATCATGGTGTGGGGAGCGATCACCTACACTGGCCGTACACCTCTGGTGATCGTCGAGGGGACACTGAATAGTGCACGGTACATCCAAACCGTCATCGAACCCATCGTTCTACCATTCCTAGGCCGGCAAGGGAACTTGCTGTTCCAACAGGACAATGCACGTCCGCATGTATCCCGCGCCACCCAACGTGCTCTAGAAGGTGTAAGTCAACCACCCTGGCCAGCAAGATCTCCGGATCTGTCCCCCATTGAGCATGTTTGGGACTGGATGAAGCGTCGTCTCACGCGGTCTGCACGTCCAGCACGGACGCTAGTCCAACTGAGGCGCCAGGTGGAAATGGCACGGCAAGCCGTTCCACACGACTACATCCAGCATCTCTACGATCGTCTCCATGGGAAAATAGCAGCGTGCATTGCTGCGAAAGGTGGATATACACTGTACTAGTGCCGACATTGTGCATGCTCTGTTGCTTGTGTCTATGTGCCTGTGGTTCTGTCAGTGTGATCATGTGATGTATCTGACCCCAGGAATGTGTCAATAAAGTTTCCCCTTCCTGGGACAATGAATTCACGGTGTTCTTATTTCAATTTCCAGGAGTGTACATTGCATTACAGAAATAAAGGATCACTTTTAACCGAACAAGTAACTACCGCCCATTGCGAGGCATAAGTTAGAAATTTGGCTCAAAGATGCCTTATACCTTTCTCTGTAACGATGCAAAAGCGTGGCGCTTCTAATTGCTACCTGCTGTTACACGAGGAAAAAAAGCGACAGCTTTAAAGTTTATGAGAGCGATAATGTGTGTTACTGATGCCACATTGACACCAAATTCACAGCCATTCTTCTCAACAAGCCACACTGTGAGAATGTCGTCACAGGCCCTCTTGCCCACACTGCAGCCAGTCCTGTGTCGTCTCTGCGATGGAGGTCAGAACAGTGACAGACCACTCTGAAATACTGCGGTTTTCCTATGGATGGCCGAGGGAAACCTTTCCGACACACCTTAGCCCAGAATCGAGAAGGCGTCAGGTGGTGGCATAATCACCCGTTTCCTTGTGGCGAAAAGACTGACACATTTCTCTGTCGAAAACAACAGTTCGTAGCGCGTTGAGCGACAGTAAGGTGTTCTAGACAGTATTTCACACTGTTGGCAACCTGGAATGTTTCAACCTGTCTCTGGGAAACTGTGGGGCTACATTCCATTTGAACGTGATCGCAACCCTTCGGACTGCAGCACGATCAAAATTTCTGTTCTCTTGTACAGTTTGGAACTATTAGGGATTACCCAAAACCTGTAGATGAAATTTAAACGTGATCCGGAGCAGCAGACGGCATTTATGTCTTTTCAGCCCTCCTCTTTTCCGCCCTCTTGTGACGTGAACACACAGTGGCGCAACATTAAGGTGTGCGCAAGTAAAGCGATTTCACGCCTCGCCGCCCCCCGCCCCCCTCCCACCCCCCATCTCAATTCGGCAACACACTCGATGCCACCCACACTGAAGCAACGTTTTTCACCAAGTGGAAGGGAAAGGAGGGGTGGGAATTGGCGACTTCTAGAGGCACCGTTGATTGGAGCATTGGGGCGAAGCGAAGGCGAGAGTTGACAACTCTTGCCGGACTGGGCCTCGAACCCGGATCGAACCCTTCTCATAAGCGACTGATTTAACTGTTTTGGCCATCCGGAGTCGGTCTATGAACGACCAAATTTCCAACTTATCGAACGTACAATTTTCTACAAACGAACCACAACGAATAAATATCCACAACTGTCTAAAAAAATTATTTAATATAAATTGACCCTTACGTACACAAAAAGTTATCTGAAAACTACAACAAAATCAGTTATGCCTTCAGACAGTCTGTAGATTAACACAAAGAAAGTAATTCTGTCTTCGAACAGTCTTTTAATCAACACACGGAGCTTATAGCTGGTAGTATGGCTTCGAGAAGCACTTAGTTTACACAGATCTCAAAAATTGGTTTAAATGCCTCTGAGCACTATGGGATTTAACATCTGAGGTCATCAGTCCGCTAGAACTACTTAAACCTAACTAACCTAAGGACATCACACGCATCCATGCCCGAGGCATTACTCGAACCTGCGACCGTAGTGGTCGCGCAGTTCCAGACTGAAGCGCTTAGAACCGCTCGGCCACCAGCGGCCGGCATACACAGATCTCACAAAATACTAGTTGATACAAAACCTATAGCAGTGATACAAATTCGGAGATGGTCCAATATTCCCGTAAAATGCGAAAGAATTTTTTGCTGTGTGTGTTCCCATATATCATTCTCGACATAGTGCGAATTTTTTCTTATCCGATGCAGAGAAGACATGGAAACGAGTTGGCCAGTGGCAGAATATTAAATTGGAAAATGGATATCCCTGTGAAATCACCAATAATGAAGCCTTGTTCAATTAATTGAAAAATGTTTACGAATTGTTTGTCCAATAATATTAGAGGTACTTAATGAGTGCTTGTCCCATTTTAAGAAAATCTTCTTAGTGAAGCAAATACTGATAATCAAACTATGTGCATGTGCCACAATATGTAAATACGCTTGTATAAAACAAATATGTAAAAGTAGTGTATGTGTTACACTAGCAGTTGGAGAATCATTGGCATTCTCTGTCCACAGTATACAAGAGCATGAGAAATTGTGAAATGATTTTGTAGTACCTGTTTTCTGTGTGTCAGATAAGTATTTGGACAATATTGAGGAACTTGAAAAGCGGCATTTGGGCTGGTGGGTGTACCAGCAAAACGCAGAGTAGTTTCGATTCAGGTCTGGCTACCTGGAGCACGGTACAGTAAGCTATTCAAGCGGATCTTCAGTTCAATCATAGCTGCCTTGTATAGAACAATGGATTCTTTCATAATATTTCTGGCCATTGACCACATACATTAACATGAGCGTAGGTGAGTCCTGAAAACGTTACGGAAGGATATGTTGCGCACTGATTGACGAACAGAGCCTTCCCTACAGTATGTGTTCCAGAGCTGACAGCGTCGGAGCCCGGCACACATCTCGTGTACCTTGTCGTGGCGGATACGATGCTAGCAGAAGACGCTTGCCGCGGTGTGACGGCGTACCTTCGACTGTGAAATGGCAAAAATACGGGCAGGGGTGCACCACAGAAATAATTCATCACGTGGCGGGATTTGGGGGGGGGGGGGGGGGGGGGCGAGGGGACAGGGCGTGTGGGAGGCGCCGTTGGCCGTGACGTCACGTCCTGTCGTGTTACTCCACGACGGAGTCGGCCT
Source organism: Schistocerca gregaria (assembly GCF_023897955.1). Lineage (NCBI taxonomy): Eukaryota > Metazoa > Arthropoda > Insecta > Orthoptera > Acrididae > Schistocerca > Schistocerca gregaria. Next base: position 205,593,411 of record NC_064924.1, read on the forward strand.
CGGGCGCAGCGGGGCGTACTGCCGTCCTGTTTCTTCGGGCGACGCGGCGCGGGGTTCGGCCGCCGTAGACAGGAAAAGTTCGTCGGCGCCGCTGCACGCCAGCAGCCGATGAGTTTTCCCCAACTTCGTGTTGCCATGCGGCGAGTCAGATTTTCACCACACACAGCCGCAGGTGCTGCCACAGGCAAGGCGTCTTCTGCGGAGCTGCCTCTGCGTATACAGAAGTTCACCTTGCGTGCAATGTCTATTATTCTACAAGGGCGACTGTATTCCGCAGTCACAATGGTGTCTAACTGGTGTTTTTATTCAAGAAAGAGGCGCGTCGATATCCACCGTCTTGGTGCAGCTTTGTTGCTTCGAGAAATCGGAGTCACGGGAAGTAGTCCCGTCCGAGGAATGGCAGTTGGGTTTAAGTTTGTCCTTACTGAAGTACCAATAAGGGTGAGGAATTTGAATGAGACTGCAAGTTGGGGAACTGGAACTCTGTAATGTGTGTTGGGAGTGTTGGGGTAACGGTACCGGATCTGGCTTTGCTCATTGTAGAGAAATGAGATTAGAATTTGACAAGGGTACGGAGACGTGTAAAAGTGAGAGGGGAGTGGTTTTTGGACCATGTGGCTCTGTAATAATTAAGGTAATTGACAATGGTATCTAGTAGAAGAAACTGAAATGGGAATGATTTTGGGAGAATGTGTTATTACTGTCAAGGTGATATACGGAATAAACTGCAAGTGGCGCCCTTCGAAAATATGGGGTCACTGAAACGTATGGATGTTAAGGAGAATTGCTGTTATGAAACGGATTGTGTCTTCAGTTACTGGTCCGAGCTGTAACGAATTGCTACTGTAAGATATGGATTTAGAAAAGAGGTGAACATACACGATATTTGGTATTTAAATCAGTGTATTGGTAACACGACGTGGAGAACTGTGTGCGTGAATAACTGAGCAGTCATAAGCTATTTTATTCCTTTGTGTATGTTTTAAAAAGAAAGGAGAGAAAAAGGGAAAATTAGGAGAAAGTGTAAACCCGGTATGCTTTGACATTCTTACAAGTGAAGCGATATAATGTATCACTCGAAAGGAAAGGAGATAGGGCAGTAATGACCCGTCTATGATTAGGTCGTTATTGACGGACAGTATTTACAGAGATAAATGCAGCATTTAACTTCATTGTTTAGGAAAACAACGAAGAATCGAAATCTTGTTTAGTAGAGAGGTATTTTAATCATTCTGCTTCTCCCTAACGTCCAAGGGAGTGACTGAGTCATACGAGAGTAAAACTGCTACTGGAATATCAACAAAAGTTGTGCTTTCACCTTAATTGTTCACGATGGTTCGATTGGCCTATATGAATAGCTACCTCGATTTACATGTATCTGTGACAGCAGAATTGAATGTTAAGGACTCACTTCTTCTTCTTGATGGTTGGATCACTTAGGACCACGCGTAATCAACATTTGTTGGCCTTCCGTTTCACCCAGTATTCCCTCATCAGCAAGGAATGGGCTAGTTTTCGTTTCTCAGACCACTTCTGTCGCTTAGTTTTTCTCTCTTCTTCCTCAAAACCCCGTGTGTTTGCAATTTTTCTGATTTCATTTCTGTCACGTAGATTTGGAAACCCTAATTCTCTCAGGTCTTTTTCCGTCTGTATATACCAGTTTGCCCTAGTAGATTTGGTCTTCAAAAATGTATGAGTTTTCTGCGTTAACCTGTTTGCGTCCATTCTCCCTATAAACCCCTTCAATTGGATTCTTCTCAAGCGCATTGTGTCTGTTATTTTGGAGAGATTTTTATATATTTCTGCATTGGGGTTTGGATAATGTACACCATCTTTAGCTCTTAGTCCTAGGATTTTCCTCATTATTTTACGTTCTTTCACTTCTAATTCCTCTTGTAGTGTTCCGTGTTGAAGATTCAGTGTCTCAGGTACGTAGAGGGCTTCGGGTTTAATTACTGTTGGGTAGTGTCTTAGTTTGCTTTTCCCCTACACACTCTTTTTCTTGTAAACGTTTTTTCTTAACAGAAACGCCGTCTCCATTTTCTGGATTCTTGATCTGTCAAATTTCTTTTCATTACAATTTTCTACAATCCATCCACCTAAGTATTTAAATACTTTTACTAGAGACATGTAATAATTAGCAATTTTGAGATCAAAGGTGCATCTTTGATGTCAGTTATAAATTTTGTTGTTTTCAAATGAAATTTCTAATCCTATTTTTGCTTCCTGCTCTTGTAATAATTATAGTGCTTTCTGTGCATCGGTAATGTCTTGGGCGATCTGTGCCATGTCGTCAGCAAATGCTAAACAGTCTAATTCTAGGCCCTTACGTTTTGGTGGCAGTCTGCTGGTGAACCTGCTTTTCTCCATTCTCGAACAACTTTTTCAAGAGCAGAACTGAAGAGCACTGGGGACAGAACATCCCCTTGTCGTACTCCTGTGTCTATTTCAAATTCTGTGCTCAATTCTCCCATAAATTTTACTTTGGATTTGGTCTCCGTGAGTGTTTATTTTATGATGTTTGTTGTCTGTTGATCTCGTCCAAATTCTGCTAACACTTCAAAACAGGATTCCCGGTCTATACTGCTATATGCTTTTTTGAAGTCGACAAACGTTTGAAGTACAATGCAAATATTTCACCGAGTTTTTCAAGTTAAGTATTTGTTTTACTCATGATCGACCCTTTCTGAATCCACCTTGCTATTCGCCTATTTTTGAATCCAGCTGAGGTTCTGCTCGGTTTAGCAGGGTTGTAGACAAAATTTTGTATGTTATTGACAATAAACAGATTCCATGATGGTTGTTGGGGTCTGTTTTACTTCCTTTTTTGTACAGAGGGCGTATGATTGCTGTCTTCACACCTGTGGGGATTTTTTCAGTTTTCCAGATATCATCTATAATTTGTTTCAGTTTTGTAATAAGTTTTTCTCCTGCTTTTTCCCATAATTCTGCTTTGATTTGGTCTTATTCTATTGCTTTGTTATTTTTCAGTGAATGAATTATCTCTTTAATCTCGTGTAAACTTGGTGGCTTTGAGTCTGGGTTTCCTTGTGTATGACGGAACTCAAATTTTATTGCACACTTCCCCAAATTCAGTAATTTAGAAAAGTTAAGGACTCATTTTATTTCTGTTAAACCCTAGTACGTACTCTGATAAACCCTGTATAAGACAGAAAAAGACGCACCACGAAGAATTTATCCCAATGGGACATAGATTATGGGCATGACGTGCATATATACAGGGTGTTTCTAAAATGACCAGTATATTTGAAACGGCAATAAAAACTAAACGAGCAGCGATAGAAATACACCGTTTGTTGCAATATGCTTGGGACAACAGTACATTTTCAGGTGGACAAACTTTCGAAATTACAGTAGTTACAATTTTAAACAACAGATGGCGCTGCAAGTGATGTGAAAGATATAGAAGAAAACGCAGTCTGTGGGTGCGTCATTCTGTACGTCGTATTTCTGCTGTAAGCGTGTGCTGTTCACAACGTGCAAGTGTGCTGTGGACAACATGGTTTATTCCTCAGAACAGAGGATTTTTCTGGTGTTGGAATTCCACCACCTAGAACACAGTGTTGTTGCAACAAGATGAAGTTTTCAACGGAGGTTTAATTTAACCAAAGGACCGAAAAGCGATACAATAAAGGATCTGTTTGAAAAATTTCAACGGACTGGGAACGTGACGGATGAACGTGCTGGAAAGTTAGGGCGACCGCGTACGGCAACCATAGAGGGCAACGCGCAGCTAGTGCAGCAGGTGATCCAACAGCGTCCTCGTGTTTCCGTTCGCCGTGTTGCAGCTGCGGTCCAAATGACGCCAACGTCCACGTATCGTCTCGTGCGCCAGAGTTTACGCCTCTATCCATACAAAATTCAAATGCGGCAACCCCTCAGCGCCGCTACTATTGCTGCACGAGAGACATTCGCTAACGATATAGTGCACAGGATTGATGACGGCGATATGCATGTGGGCAGCATTTGGTTTACTGACGAAGCTTATTTTTACCTGGACGGCTTCATCAATAAACAGAACTGGCGCATATGGGGAACCGAAAAGCCCCATTTTGCGGTCCCATCGTCCCTGCATCCTCAAAAAGTACTGGTCTGGGTCGCCATTTCTTCCAAAGGATCATTGGCCCATTTTTCAGATCCGAAACGATTACTGCATCACGCTATCTGGACATTCTTCGTGAATTTGTGGCGGTACAAACTGCCTTAGACGACACTGCGAACACCTCGTGGTTTATGCAAGATGGTGCCCGGCCACATCGCACGGTCGACGTCTTTAATTTCCTGAATCAATATTTCGATGATCGTGTGATTGCTTTGGGCTATCCGAAACATACAGGAGGCGACGTGGATTGGCCTCCCTATTCGCCAGACATGAACCCCTGTGACTTTTTTCTGTGGGGACACTTGAAAGACCAGGTATACCGCCAGAATCCAGAAACAATTGAACAGCTGAAGCAGTACATCTCATCTGCATGTGAAGCCATTCCGCCAGACACGTTGTCAAAGGTTTCGGGTAATTTCATTCAGAGACTACGCCATATTATTGCTACGCATGGTGGATATGTGGAAAATATCGTACTATAGAGTTTCCCAGACCGCAGCGCCATCTGTTGTTGACGATTGTAACTACTGTAATTTCGAAAGTTTGTCTGCCTGAGAATGTACTGTTGTCCCAAGCATATTGCAACAAACGGTGTATTTCTATCGCTGCTCGTTTAGTTTGTATTTCCGTTTCAAATATACCGGTCATTTTTGAAACACCCTTTAGATGAACCAATGATTATAATCTCAGAAAAATTGTCAGATATTTCCGTCGGGGTGGCCGAGCGGTTCTAGGCGCTACAGTCTGGAACCGCGCGACCGCTACGGTCGCAGGCTCGAATCCTGCCTCGGGCATGGATGTGTGTGTAGTCCTTAGGTTAGTTAGGTTTAAGTAGTTCTTGGTTCTAGGGGACTGATGACCACAGAAGTTAAGTCCCATATCGCTCAGAGCCATTTGAACCATTTTTTTGTCAGATATCCTGAGCGATATGGTGCCAAAATTCTACCCAGTTGGCGTGTTAGAACTGCGAAATCCGTAGCTGTCAGGAGGGTCTGCCCATAATACTCCTAACGCTCTCAATTGTAGATAAATCTAGTGACCTTCTTGGCCGTGGTAGTGTTTGAAAAGCACCAAGACAAGCAGTAGAAACTCTCGCCCTGTGTGGGCGCGCATTATCTTTTTGAAATATCAGCTCAAGTTGGCTTGTCATGAAAGGCAACAAAACTGCGCATAAAATATCCTCGACGTACTGCTCTGTTGTTTAGGTGCCGTGTATGTCAACCGAAGGAGTCCTGCTATGAAAAGAAATTGTACTGCTGAGCATCACTCCTGGCTGCCGCCGATAGGTTGGTATCCCACCGCTGTCTGTCGTGTCCTATGAGATTCCAGAGATATACCAACCTGACTTTCGGCCATCATAAACCGCTATAGCCAGGACTGATTGTCTGGGGTGGCATTTCTTTTGATATTAGAATCTCTTAGATTATCATCTGCGCCATCCTTGAAGTACAGCGATACGTCGGCGGAATTCTACGCCATCATGGGCTTATATTTCAGCAAGATAATTCCCGCTCGCACTCGGGATAAAATCTACTGCTTGTCTTTGTGCTTCCCAAACCCTACCTTGACATAAAGGTCACCGGATCTCTCCCCAGATGAGAACGTTTGTAGCATTGTAGGAATAGACCTCAGATATCTCCGGACTTTGGAGGCTCTAGCTAGCAAGTTGCACGTCGAGCAAGTGTATCAGTATTTTCTAAGCCGAGTAACTCCGTCCATAAGGGCCAGAACCGGATCAACGCGTTATTGACGCTATCAATTTTTGAAGCCTTTTCACTTGAATGAATCATCCAATCTTACTGAAATAATAATGATTTGTTTACCAGAACTTGTTCAACACATCTATCGATTTTACTTCCATCCGGAAACTCTTTCGTGGTGCGTCGTTCATATGTCTTTTTTCTTTTGCTCTTGAAGTGTACATTGGCAGTAAGACGCATAACGGGGATGAAGCTCAACAATTCTAAAAAGGAGTAATGTATGAATCTTACAACGTCATTTTGAGAGGTCTCGTGCGTATTCAATGTGTGGTTTCACCGATCACCGGTTTATGTCCTGACACTTCTTAGTTATTGAGGTTGTTCTATGAAGAGTGGTTTGAAGCAGCTCTCCACGCTACTCTGTTCTGTGTAGGGCTCTGTATCCCTCCATAACAACTACACAACACGTCCATCCGGACCTGCTTGCTGTAATTCCTCCACAATATGCACCCCTCCACAATTCCCTCCATTACCAAAATGACGATCCCTTGATGCCTCAGGATGTGTCTTGTCAATCGATCTTTTATTTTAGCCAGATTATCCCACAATGTTTTCTCCACTACTCTATTCAGTACATCCTCATTGCTTGTTATATGTGTACTTTTAATATTCAGCATTTTTCTGTGGCACTTCGGGTCAAAATTCGAAATCTACTTACAGCCAAAACGTTATGACCGCTTGCTTAATAGCGTGCCGGTATACATCTGGAACGCAAGGGATGGAATGGAGAATTCCTTGTTAGACGTCTGCAGATTTGTGACACCTGATGTCTCAACAAAGGTTGCTTGCTTCCTGTGAATTTCAGGATGGTGATTACCAGAAGAGGAGCTGGTGCCCGTTAGTGTGCCGAAGTACTCCTTTCAGATGACGTCAGATGAATCTGGTGTCCAAGAAATCAAAGTGAATTCAGTGTCATCAAATTGCTGTAGCTCGATTCTGACTTTGTAACACGAACAGTTACCATGCTGGAAGATGCCATCACTCTTGGGAAACTCATCAAGCATGAAGGGTTGCAGGGTCCGCAATAATATTCATGTGGTACACAGCTCACATGGTGTCTTAGATTACTATGACAGGTCCTATGGAAGCCCATATGAATGTCCCAAATAGCATTTTCGAGCAGCTGTTTCCCTAGCTGACGGCTTCAGTGAAAAAAACAATCGATCTGGTGTAACAAGGAATACGTTGTCATTGATCCAGATCCGCTCTCTATGGCCATTTGCTCGGAGCAATCGTGACTGAAGATGTCGCTGCGTCAACAAGGAAATACGTTGTGGGCGACTACTGTGGAGCCCCATGTTCAACAGTGAGCACTGAGCGGTGTGCTCCAAAACGCTAGTGCCTGCACAGGTAGTATACTCTGTCCGCAGATACGCATATATCTTGCTTTACATAGCGTACAACTCTGCAAACTCCAAGTTCTGTGATGAGCGGTGGAGGGGCAGCCGCTTCTCACTTATCTGTGGCTTCACTGTTCTTCAACCTCTTTCCATACACGTTCCTGAGAGTAGCACAGGAATAGAGAACCATTTTCCCTCTTTCCGATTTGCCAGGCCGTTTGTCAAAGTCACGTTCGTCGGTAGGTTTTCCCGTTTGTTCGTCGCTACAATTATTGAATATTCATCCGTGCACCGCTTATACAAGGGTCCCAAAGAAACCCAACAAACCTTAGGAACAGGATCTTTACATAGAAAATAGTAAATACTTTCTAGTAAACATGGGCTCTAAAATAGCGTACTTTAAGGTATATGAGCACTTTTTCGTCACTGACACTATGAAAAGATCTGTTCTACTGCATGGTTTCTATATTCCAGTTGTCTTGAGGTGTAAGTATTATCCGTAACAAGAAAAAAATGTCTATTGAGATAGTGGGCCGGCCGGTGTGGCCGAACGGTTCTAGGCGCTACAGTCTGGAGCCACGCGACAGCTACGGTGGCAGGTTCCAATCCTGCCTCGGGCATGGATGTTTGTAATGTCCTTTGGTTAGTTAGGTATAAGTAGTTGTAAGTTCTAGGGGACTGATGAACTCAGAAGTTAAGTCCCATAGTGCTCAGAGCCATTTGAACCATTTTTGAACATAGTGGTCACAGTGCACACTTTAAGATCTATCAGCACTAGTTCATCTCGGCTTCTTTGAAATACATCTCTTCTACTCAACAAGTGAAACTTCATTATAGGTCACCGTCAGATACGTGTGCAATATTCGGTTGTATGATCATATCAGTCCTTCATACTCCCAGCTAGGTTGGATACGCCCACATAAGGCACGCGATCTCCACACGATGTGCTTACTTCATCGATTTCTTAGCCACTGGTGCCCTCAATACTTATCTTCTCACATTAAACATCTATCATCATTCCACAATCGCAATACCAGATCGGATACGTCTATCATCTTGGCTGTACCTTTACATAACACAAAATCTTTCTCCGTGTCATTCTCCATCTCAGCCATACGACTATGGAACGCACTCCCCTGTGATCTGCGTCTTATCCAGAACTACTCAACATTCAAGAGGGAACTCAAAACTTACATATTAGGGACGGTATAGCCACCATTGTTGTGCCCCTAACATCTCTTTCTTTCTTCTCTCCATCACAGCTTCGAATTTTACCATTCTTTTTCTCTTCCTCAAACCTATCTACCTCTTATATATCTCTTTCACCCCATTCTATCGTCTTATGTCTCTGCTCGATGAGAATAACTCACAAGCTGCAAGAATATAACGAGAAAATTCCCAACTAACTGACATTCACAAAAGAAATGTATGTTTACTTTCATATACTTAGTCACTATTATTATTGTTATTATTACTATTATCATTATTATTATCATTATTATCGTTGATTGTTATAATTATTTTTATTGTTATAACTATCATTGTACTACTGTTATAATCTCAAATTTTTTTCGTTTGACATCAATACTGCATAATACGTTAAATGTTCTTAATGTTATTTAGTAACTGTAACTCGTTCAATCTGAGTATGCCTGGTTAGGTGTAAGAGAGGGCCTGAAGGCCCTAATCTTGCCAGGTAAAATAAATGCATAAATAAATAAATAAATCAGCTGCTATTTTACGCTCAGTGCAACCGATTTCCATCAGTAGACCATTATCAAGCCGAAGCCTTACGGGCAGACAAAACTTTTAAAGTTCCCAGGTCACGATATGCTGTTTCAATAAAGATGCTGCAGTTAAACAATGAAGAAATTACTTACAAAGTGTACCCGGCTTCTCACTACAACATTGTAAGTGAACATCTTCGATGTAGGTGAAAAAATAAAACTGGAGAAAACTATATCGGACTTGAATTTAAAAAATTTTGACAGTGAAAGCCAAAGAGAAACAGTTTCTAATGTAGGATAAAGATCGTAACAGTGTGTTTGTAGCCTAAATATCGATAATGTATACATGTCACAGGTGGATATGACATCTCTAGAGTACATTTGAGCACGTAGATTTTACAACGATTCAAACAGTGAAGTGGCTCAACAAAAAATGCGCTGAACAAACGCGTAATTCTAAAAACGAATGCAGTAAAGTGACCCATAGAGTGAAGGAAATCTTTACAAAACATCGAAAGCGAAATAATAAAAAATAAATAAGAAAAATTTGAATTAACCTCCTTATAGTTTATGTGTCATACATAATACATTTGTGGGAACTACTATCATTTAATCGTATCAATCAGTCGAGTATATAAAAAGTGGGGTCTCAAACAGCTTCATCATAAAATAGCTACAACCGTATAACATACATCTAAGGGATTTTGTTTAGCATCGATCTTCAAATAATGTAAATAGCCAAGTGTCTATTCGAAAACGTGTTAATATTGTCACAATAGGAAACTTATAAAGGGAAACCTTGTATAACATATATCCAAAAAATATATGATAAAACTTTAAGTAGGCTGTTTAGGTTTCTTTATTGGTAACGCCGCCGCCACGTAGCGCTCTGTATGAAAATCACTGGCTGTGCCGTGTGCAGTCTGTGGCTGGTTTGCATTGTTGTCTGCCATTGTAGTGTTGGGCTGTTGGCTGTTAACAGCACGTAGCGTTGCGCAGTTGGAGGTGTGCCGCCAGCAGTGGTAGACGTGGGGAGAGAGATGACAGAGTTTTGAAATTTGTCAGAATTAATGTCATGAACTGATATATATATTATGACTATTAAGGTAAATACATTGTTTGTTCTCTATTAAAATCTTTCATTTGCTAACTGTGCTTATCAGTAGTTAGTGACTTCTGTAGTTTGAATCTTTTATTTAGCTGGCAGTAGTGGTGCTCGCTGTATTGCAGTAGTTCGAGTAACGAAGCTTTTTGTGAGGTAAGTGATATCTGAAACGTATAGGTTAATGTTAGTCAAGGCCATTCTTTTGTAGGGATTTTTGAAAGTCAGATTGCGTTGCGCTAAAAATATTGTGAGTCAGTTTAAGCACAGTCGTGTATAAATTTTTCTAAGGGGACGTTTCGTATGTCGACCCTTAGCCGAGGATACCTCACTGGAATCTTCTGATTTTTTTCTTGTAGTTTGTGTAATTAGCGTAGATTTTGTTTATTGCTAGTGCGTAATTGTAGAGAGAATCTCCTTTGTAGTTGTAGTCTTTCACTGTTGTACAGTAAAACACTTGTGGCATGCATGTAGATTTGCACCATGTATTTCGCAGCTGCGCTTGCAATTAACTAGATATTATTTGCTATGTTAATGTGTTCTATTGTTTTTGCTCTTCAAATTGCGTTTCTCTGTGTTGTCGTGTGAAATGTTGTGACAATAATAGCGTGAGAAAAACGTAATACTAGGCTCCAAAGTAAACTGAGAAATGACAGTGAAGAAGAAAGCCGTTTGTTAGAGCCACCATGTAATGAATTAACTAATGTTCAAAGTAGTAATCTGGTAATAGTGCATAGGGAAATAGAGCAGGCTGCAAATAATGGTGTAGGCAGTGAAACAACTAGTGAACAGGGAAGCATTATCAATCGATCGGTCGGCAACAGCTCGCGTCAGGAATCCGAAATGATAGGACACAATCTTGCAAATACTATACATTCAGGTTTTGCGTCCTCACCGTTTTCTCAAATATGTCAAGACACATTTTCTGCTTGTCAAAATGTGAATGTTGCCGGTGCAAATGCACTGCCGAAAAGCATAGAGGAACAGATTCCCGACACTAATACATTATTATTGCAATTAATGAAACGAATGCAACAAAATCAGAGACAAACACAGGAAAAGCTTCAAACGTTAGACACAATAGAACAACACCAGAGACAAACACAGCAACAGTTGGACACAATGGAACAAAATCAGAGACAAACACAGCAAAAGCTTCAAAAGTTAGACACCACACTTGAACAAACACGTGAAGATTTAACTACTGAGTTACACAACATTGAATCGAAATGTCAAAAAGTCTGTAATGACGTAAAAACACAGATTTGTGAGTATTTTCAACCTATTTTTTCGCGGCATGAAAATGCATTACAGATTCACGAAGCAGCCATAAAAGAACTGCAAAGTACTGTTCATGAAAATCATAAGACCTTGCAAACTAAAATTGACTCAGTTGCATCCACCGATTCGGTTACGAAACTTGCAAGAACTCAGGAAAACTTAAAGGACACAGTAGATTCGATTTCAACACAAATGGACACTCTGAAACTTGGTTCAGAAAAACACACTGAGGAAATGTGTTCACTATCGGAGAAAGTAGCCGAACTTTCGGATCAGTTCACTAATTTATCTGCAAAGCTAGATGATGATCTGAATGACACAAGACCTGTAGCCATCACTGACACAGAAGAGTATGAACAAATTAAGAAATTCAAACAAAATCAGAATCAAATTAATACGCAATACAAAAGAGAAATCCTGGAAGTACAAGATCAGTTGATGCAGGTAATACCAAAATTACATATTTCAGAGGACACTCGCGCTCCAACATGGGAAGACGAACTTAGAAATACAGAAAAGCCACAAAATAATAACACAGGGCATTTCTGAAATCATGAAAGAAATTGGCAAGGTGCACCGAATTTTGAGATGGAACCGCAGACACGACGCAACGATGACCGGTATCCTACTCGCCGACACGATGATTTTGACTATAAGCTGTTCATTACTGCACGTAAATTCAAAACATTTAAGAATTCTGGCAACGACATTCATCCACAAGCGTGGCTCCATCAACTCTCTCATTGTTTTCCTCCCAACTGGTCATTAGAGCACAGATTAGAATTTATGTGTGGCTACTTGGAGAATGAACCAGCTGTAAGAATGCGATCGGTCATTCACGATTGTCACAGTGAAGGAGAATTTTATAATGCCTTCCTCTCAGCATATTGGTCTCAACCTACACAAGACCGAGTAAAACATAGCATCATAATGATGAAAAATTTCGAACAATCTGAATTTTCCAGTCTTGTCAAACATTTCGAAGACATGTTACATAAGAATCAGTATCTTTCAAACCCATACAACCCCTCAGAACTCATCCGCATTTGCTTAATCAAATTACCTGAACATTTACGACAGATTATTTTAGCAGGACGATGCAAAGACGACATTGAAGTTTTTCAGGGACTGTTAAAAGAACTGGAAATTGACACTGACAATCGCGGAACGCGAAAACAGGAGCACAACAATTACAGGTCACACCTGTCACAATTCCGCGATGACAGAAATAATACACGACAAGGCTATTCGTACAACGTAAATCGTGACAAAAAACAGACACAAACCGTATGACAACCGTTGGCAGAGTAGTAATAACTACAGCGAAAGATCACCTCTCTGCAGTAATGACTATCACAGAGACAATCAGAGAAACAGACAATATGGAAACCAAAATAATTATTATCAAGGGAGACAGAATAACTTAAGACGCTACGGTCCAGCGCGCAGTTACGATTCAGGGAGAAATTCTCCACCACGTGACCGACAAGAAAGAAACTATGGAATCTACCGACATGACGACAGACGATATGATCGTAACGACAGACCTGAATTGCAGCATAACTGGCGGGGTTCAAACAGCGCAGGGCCCTCTCGACAAGGTGAATTTGTAGAAGTTAGGTCTCCTAATCCCAATAACGACGCCCGCCAACAAAGAGACAGACAATCACTTGCACCGCAGGCAGCCGCGTACGCCAGCTGGCTCAGAGAAAAATAACATAAGCTAACCTTGGGCAAAATTCCAGTGTTCCTTACCGACGTAACCACATGATAATTGCGTTGAAACTGAAACTCTGCGTACTAGGAAGAGTAAAAGATTGCATCACATTTCAAATTTAAAAACCGTTTATTGAAATATAATCTGCTTTTTAACTTTGTCTTTGCCCTCTAACTTTTCACTTTACATTACTAGTATGCTTTGTCAGACTTAGAAACTGTTAATATGCAACAATGTTTTGAAGTTAACTATCCAGTCTAGAACCTAGAGAACATATTTAGACAGTATTTACGAGTACATTGTTATAGTGAACAGACGACACAGTGTTGTTATTTGTACATTCTTGGTTGTTAGTTGCATGATTACGTAATGACTATAAGGCTCACATACTTAGAACATATACCGGTACTGCTAATGAGATTTCAATGCAACATTTTGGTTTACTTGAAAATACATTCTGGATTTAAAGTACTATCTGAGAGATACCAGATGACACAGTGGTTAGTTTATGTGACAGTTACACGATTTTATCACGACGCTTCTAATGAGAGACAATTTACAATGTTGCTTTTGCGATGTTTCTGTTTTATGTCTGCACAGTTTTATGTATTATTCTGGAAAGTAAAACATGTTTTAGTAGTAACTTTTGTGGTATAGCTACAATGAGACTGCCTTTTCGTAGGACAACAATACGTTACATTATAGTACTTTCTTGATCACGGTAAGGTACGTAATAACTACGATATCTATACGGAAAGCATTTCACTTTCGCTTATGATAAGGTAAGTACATTGGCTTCAGCAGAACTTTGCTTATAGAGGACGATAAATACGACAGTTCCACAGAATTATCTTACAGCAAAACGCACATTTAGCACTACAGGGCATGCATTTGAGTGATTAATTTGGTACTTGAACCATTTATTTTTCAAGATTTTTGAATTACAAAGAAAGTTTTCCATAATACATTTCATCCCATTGCTGTAATCTGTAACACCTGAGGGTATAATTACATTAATCCTCAGGGGGGTACACGCTTACTTTGTGTATCATGTGTTTGGCAAGCACAAGGAGCCCTAGCTAATATGGTATTTGCTTATACAACTTTACACATCGGTGCCATATTTCTCTAACACATAAATTACACAGCTACCTGATCATTTAACTGAGAGACAAACATTCATTTTACTACATCAGTGACAGATGTTTATGTAATTACACAGTTGGACAACTTCACATGAAATTTTATTTTGTCTGTACTTTGTGAACTGTTCATATTTTTTCGGAACCATTGTGATATTATGAGAGCTTTGAATGATGTATTTGGTATGGGATCATGATTTGAGGTAAATGACACTTTTGACATGAGCAGATAATTTTTTTTAGGTTTTGACATTATTTGAGGAAGCTACGACGATTTTGAGATTTGGCTGAGTTTTTATGATGTTATGATGACGGTGTGTATTATGCTTTTGCGGATTGTTTATGATCAATAAGCTGATGCTCTATGAGTTATTTGATTACGCTACATATCTGTTATGATGAAATATTGAAGAAGTGTCGACGAATAAGGTCAGGAATAATGAGTAGTGGTTAGGGCCTCTGGTTTGTGAAAAAGGTTGTTGGAAACCAAGAATCGTACTTTAAGAGTTATGAAATGTATGTAAATGCGTGAATGTATTACAATGCCGACGTAAATTTTTTGGACACTGTTATATCAATAGGATTTTGTTTCTACAGATGTGTAACGCAAATTCTTGACCTGTAAAATTTTTTATATGAGACTGCCACTGTAGCAGAAACCGGTGTAGTAAATATTTCGGTAAGAAAGTTAAGTGACCACCTGCACGTAATGAGTCGTAGGCACCCAGCTGCGTGACAGCCACCTGGAAACAAGCCACTAGTGTGTGCCTTTCAGAGGCACAAGAAAAAAAAAGAGGCCATTATCCTCCCTATTGACATTCCTTTGTAGAAAGCATCCGAAAACGACACGCTCATTACTTGGAAAGATACTTATTAAATCTGCACCCCTGATAATGACAAGCGTCTTTCTACGAGAGTTGAGAGAATTTGTACTAACTTATGAAGTGTCACATGACTGTTGAATGATATTTTTATGCTTTGCCTTTCATAGTTGCGTATTTCATTTGATATCTGGTTTCCAGCGGTGCTGATGCATTGGTTTTATAAAATAAAATTAAATGCATTTGCTAATGTTAACACTTTCTGTCAACAGATCTATTAAATAATTATTTTATGATCCACATTCTTCGAAAAAGGAGCTCTTGGAATGGAAAGAGCAATAAAAAGGGACTCATAACAGTAACTGTATATATATATAATATTCTTTTCAAGTACTTGGTAGTTTGTTGTAGCATTAGTTTTTGTGGTGCACCACTTTAATTACATAGACATTAAGATGTGATTATAACTTTACCTTATCTGCATTGTTGTCTTTAGTATACTCTATTTTCTGCTTGTGGGTTTATCATGTTTAGATATAAGTTATTAAATTTACTGCTGCTTGCTTTGCAAATCTGCAGTTTTTTGTCATTGCTGTTTGTGTTAATTGTTTCATGCTGCTGCATTGCCTCATCCCTTAGTTTAAGCATCTGAGCTCAGTAGGTTTAATTTAGATTAAGAGGGGGTAGACTATATAAGAGAATGAGTTGTGATGAATTGGAAGAAATGCACTGAGAGGTTATACGAAAAATGTACGGAAAGCAGGAATAGGTAGGATTCTCTTGGAAATTAATGATGAGGTAAGATACTGGAAAATAAATGATGAGGTAAGAAATATGTGAACATATAAATACAGAAAGCATGCTTGGATAGGATTTTTTTGGTGGAAACAAATGTTGAAATAAGACGAGAGATCTATCTATGGAATGAAGTTTTGGGTTGGACTGCAGTACCAAATGTTACACTGAAAACAAACCCTGCCCTTTCCTCTTGTGTTATCCCACTATGTGTTTGTGTACCCTTGTGTATTTGTTTTCTTCCTGTCTCTTTGTAGTGTTCATAGAATTTTTTCTCTTCTAATACTAAGCTACATTCACTATGATGAGGAGTACTGTTATCCTCAAATATAATTTGCGTTAATAATATGTTATTTACTTCGTAAAGATGTTCACACATTATTTATTCTGTTTTGTTCTAATGCTCATGTGTGAAGTTCATTTTTCAAAAGTTACTCTGATCTTTTATGTATGTACTTATGTCATAATTTTTGTAACACTGATGTATATGGTATTTCGATTCTTTTGTAAAGCCTGTATTATGACAAATGTTATCTGTATTGTTATGTTCTTTAATAATGTATTTTGTACCTTTGTTATTGTATTCTTATGTTATAAAATTGTAATTGACACCAGTTCATCAAATTATTAACTTTTAAGTTACATTTCATTGCACACGTTTCTGTTGGTCATTGTATATGGACAATATGTGAGAAGTAGGGACTGATAGTGTTTGCACGTCTGTTAATATTTCAGCAAGGGACTGGATAACAGCATTGCTGGTTCTAAGGAGATTTCAGACAAATTCTTTGTGGGTGGACAAGTGGTGGTTCAGGGACTAGCTATATTGTCCACAAGACTTTTCGATGGGGATTATGCACCTGCACAGTCGCAAAAGTTGGCTGCTAGCCATCTCTACAAGGACTACATTGGGTCTACACCTTTGATGACTCACCAATACCATTATTTCTACAAGGACTGCAGTGGGTCTGCACCTCTGGTGGCCCACCAATACCATAATCTCTACCAGGACTACAATCTGTCTACTCTGTGTTGACCTACCTACCAATATTCTTCAAAACTTCGACAGACTCTGCTGTGGATTTGCTCTGTTGTGGCCCATTACCTGTCAGCATGTCAAGAGTCAGCACTGTCTTTCCGTTGGAAGGACAACACTATCTCTTCAAGATTGCATGGAAATCCACTACTTCCATGTGCATTTTCTGTTACTGTTCAGACATTGAGCAAAAACACTGCTATTTTACTGTGATGAACGATCAGGGCTGTCTTTAGGGACTGTGAAAAAATTTTATCTTTTGACCAACATTGTATCGATAAGTGTGTACATTTCATTTCGTTGTTATTGTAATTATGGAAAAAAATTCTAATCTGTATTGACCACTGCACAAAACAATTTGTAAATTTTTTTGTGCGGAGCATGCGGGCTACATAAGTAGGCTGTTTAGCTTTTTTTTTTATTGGTAACGCCGCCGCCATGTAGCGCTGTGTATGGAAATCATTGGCTGTGCTGTGTGCAGTCTGTGGCTGGTTTGCATTGTTGTCTGCCATTGTAGTGTTGGGTTGTTGGCTGTTAAAAGCGCGTAGCGTTGCGCAGTTGGAGGTGAGCCGCCAGCAGTGGTGGACGTGGGGAGAGAGATGGCAGAGTTTTGAAATTTGTCAGAATTGATGTCATGAACTGATATATATATATATCATGACTATTAAGGCAAATACATTGTTTGTTCTCTATTCAAATATTTCATTTGCTAACTGTGCCTATCAGTAGTTAGTGACTTCTGTAGTTTGAATCTTTTATTTAGTTGGCAGTAGTGGTGCTCGCTGTATTGCAGTAGTTCGAGTAACGAAGATTTTTGTGAGGTAAGTGATATGTGAAACGTATAGGTTAATGTTAGTCAAGGCCATTCTTTTGTAGGGATTTTTGAAAGTCAGATTGCGTTGCGCTAAAAATATTGTGAGTCAGTTTAAGCACAGTTGTGTATAAATTTTTCTAAGGGGACGTTTCAAAACATCTTATAATAACCTACGAAGCCCTGTCTCATAAATAAAATGTGAATAGGAGGGTGCTAGAGATTATATATATAGGTTATAATTTAAATAAATTTAAATTAGACTTTTATTTACAGAAAAATTATATACAGAGTGAGATGTAAATAAAGGTTGGGGGCGGGGAGAGATGGAGGAGACTTGTGATTAACATATTTAGTGGCTTAAAATATGAGTTGTGGAAAAAATTGAGCTTATCAATTTGAATACTGATTTATTAAAAATAAATGTAAATGTCGTTTGTGATGTGAAGGGATATAAGTTTAGCAATATGCAGGACGTGCATTTTCTTTAGGATATCAATTATCTCTGTGGAATTTTTGAGAAAATATTTATAAGAAATAAATAATCACTGCAGAAAATGTGATTAACGTCCTGACTAAATAAATATCCAGGATTATTAATACAATTCACTTTATGTCATATCAGGATATTAGTATTGCCAATCTTTGTTTATCATTTCAGTTCTGGAGCGGATGCATTTTTGTGCGTCAATAAAGAGATAATTGTGGTGTTCCAAACTTTGTTTAATCTTGGACTACAGTTTCGATGTTAAGTCTTTATTAATTACAAATATATTGTTATTGGCAAATTAATAGTTTCTTCTACACATTCCTGCTTGTACACCATGACTACTGAGCTGCATTTGTCTACCTTAAGAATGGTTACAGTGCCGTCAGAATTTTCTATTTGGTTGACTGACTTAATAACTTCATGAACAGTCGTCAGTGATACCTATCCCTGGGATAAATTTCAAACCTTTGCTAAGATCCTAAGTTCAGATGGCTGAAAAACTTCTGTCAATCTGAAAACATTTGCATAAAATTAGAACTTTGACATAGCAGAACTATTACTCATTGAGTGCTGTACTTTGGTCACACCACTGGTTTCTTGTTACGTTTCCCTTGTATATTCCTGCCTCGAGATGACTACGTGTTTGTGCTGTCCTCATAATTTCGTCATCATTTAAGGAAATGGCGACATTGGACTGAGTAAAGGTTGGGAATTTGTAGGGGCGCTGATAACCGTGCAGTTGAGCGCCCCGCAAACGAAACCAAACATCATCATCATCTTGCATGTTCCCTTCTACCTCTGCCTTGTAGCTAACCACTGTTCCAGTGGTATCACTGAGCACTTTATGCTCTACAAGACTAGAATGCACTATGTATTTTAGCTAAATTTGGCTGTATAAATCTTTTATTGTATTATTTTACATGTCTAGTTCCATAGGACCAATCTGAGGCAAAATCTCCAAGGTCATGGAACGTCTCAGTACATTAAATTACAACTTAAAAGTAATTACAAATAAAATAAAATGTTGATGAACCCAAAAGGAGATAAGCCATAATTTTATGTAAACAAAGTCAACAATATAACTCTTCAGTTTCGATTTTAAAGTTCATGTATTACTGTTAAGATGTCTGGTATTCATACATCAACCACAGCTCTTTTTTTTTACTTTTGTCTTCAGTGAATTTTTTCATTCGTGTTGTGACCTCGTTGCTTACCTTAATTCATATGGTCTTAAATTACAAAATAATAAATGAAGTGGTGGACCTTTTAATAAACCTAAGGGCTTGCATGTATTTCATCGGCTTTCTCATGAGCTATTGAAACTTAGTGTCTTTTGTGTACTTCGTCCCACACTGAATTTAAAATTGTGAAGCGATGGGGCTATACAGCTCTCATATAACTGTGAAACCTCATTGTGGGTGACAATCAGCTGTTCATTTTGTTCTCAGTGTTACCTACTTCAATGAGTAGACCATTATCAAGCCGAAGCCTAGTGAACAGAGAAAACGATTAAAGTGCATTGGACACAGTACGCTGAAAAAATTAAAACTGTTACTGTAAATTATGTGAAAATTATTTACAAAAGCCTAACCAACTTCTCACTACGACATGTGAAGTGATAGCTAGAAAAGTATAGCATGTGTTAGAATAACCAATCTCCTAAATACACAGCTTTTAACGAGATGCACAGATACGTTTCACACTGAAAAAAGTTTGAAACAGACTTGTAACAAAAATTTTTAAAAGCAAATATGAAACTCAATTTGCCATAAATTTTGAACAAAGATTGTAAAACACTGTCTGTGTACTTAATGTCGAAATATTTTACATATCGCAGGTGCATGTGAGATATCTGGAGCATTTCTGAATACATCTATATAACTATCAAACAAGCATGTAAACGGTAGGATCTCAACCAGTGTCATCATAATATAGCTACAACAATATAGAGAAAGAAGGGATTTTGTATCACATCGATCCTTTAATAATGTAAATATTCAAGTACCTATTGCAAAGTGCGTTATGTTACGGTTGTCGAAATAGCAAATTCATAAAGGGGTGCTTTATATAAAGAAATTTAAAAAAAATATATGCAAAAAATGGTCATATAGAAACCTGTAAAGTCTCATTTCATAAATAAAGCATGACTAAGACAGCGCTAGAGATTGTACAAATAACTGGTACAATATGAATTGGACATTTATTTATACAGCATGAAATTCAGAAATGGAAAAGAGGAAAGTGGGCGCTATGATTGAAATATTTAATGTCTACGAATATATGTTATCGAAACCAAAATGGGCTTATCAAGGAATACGAAATGTGTTAAAATGTAAGGAGATATGGGTTGGTGGGGGAAGATGAGTAGGGAGGAAGAGTATGGGGTGGAAGAAGATATATGTAAGTAGCATACATGAGGCACCTGATATGTGTCTATAACACAAGATCATTTGTCCCAAACGGAAAGAATGCTCCAAACTTCATGAAAATAGATGTTGGACACACAGAGAGGGTAAAGAAAATCAAATATCTAGGGGAAATAATCCAAGAAAATGATTTGGAAAAATTTTCCATAGAGGAAAGGGTGCACTAAACACGGGGAACATATGGTATCACCAAATACTCCTACAATAAAAAGTGCATATCCAAAAGTGCAAAAATAAAGCTCTACAACACAGTAATGAAGCCAGAATGCCTACATGCAAGCGAATGCCTGGAATTAAACCGTAATTTAGAGGCATTAGAAGTGCTGGAAAGGCGAATTATAAGGAAAACATTAGATGTCACAAAACAATCGAAGGTGGGAAATTACAAAGCAACGCTAAAACACACAAAAATATAGAAAATATTTCGAATCTAATGAGGAAAAAAAGACTCGTGTTTTCGTGACATTTATTTCTGTCCAAGACACTAGACTAACTAATAAGATTCTCAAATATATGTTGAGTAAGAAGTCCACAACAAGCAGGGTAAACTAAGTAAGCAAATATGTAGAAAGAAACAATGTAAAAACCGAAGAAATAAACAACAGAGAAGACTTCTGAGAAAAAACACTGAAAAAGGGAGGATTTAAAAGCATGGTAGCTACAAAGACTGGTTCAAAATGGTCTGAAGACAGAAATAAGAAACACAGCGAACAGATGAAAGCATACTGTAACAAAAGAAAAGAATAAATAATGAAGAATCGAAATCATAACGTGGTCCTCAGATGGCCTACTTTCACGTTAAAAAAAATCCATAGCTACTCATTAACGTCCTACAGTGAGGGTAGTAGATCAACAAACAATTAGACAATAAAAACACGTTGCACACATATGCATCAGTAAGCCAAGAAAGTCCTTTATTAGTTATAGCAACCATAACAGAGTTCAAAGATACAAGCAATTATAACGCTGGAC
This sequence comes from Schistocerca gregaria, assembly GCF_023897955.1. Lineage (NCBI taxonomy): Eukaryota > Metazoa > Arthropoda > Insecta > Orthoptera > Acrididae > Schistocerca > Schistocerca gregaria. The sequence goes on from NC_064924.1 coordinate 205,614,954, forward strand.
ATAGCTAGTTATTACACAATTTAAGAGAAAGGGTGGTTACTTGATGGTGTATTATAATATGCTGTCCTTATATGTGTAGGACAAACTGTATGGAAATTATGTACCAGATCTGAAGAGTATAGTCTCCAACCTAACATGTCAGCCCTTTTTTTTTGTAGTACGCTTTGCTTATGATGTACTGATTTTTCGTATGTTCCTTCAGCACACTATTTGTAAACCCTCCCAAATTTGTACCGCTTTTGTCCATCCCATCCTACCAATCCTTTCTTTGTCTCCATCATGCATCCTAGCCTCGCCCATCCAGATGTGCTTTTAATTGTAGCCGAATTTACTGTGTACCAGCTTAACTTTAATAAACCTATTGTTCAGCTAATATGCCAATACCTCCTTCTCCCTACATTCCCTACCAGCCTAGAGACAACATAGTTCACTTTAAATAAATTATGGTTAATGTAATGGGCTGACAATCTCCTTGTTAGTATATAAACGTCGTATCCTGTTTAAGATGTACTACTTGAATAATTAGTTGTACAGTACGTGGCAGATGTGTAAATACACAGCTTACAAGACACCACTCTGCATACGTTGCTTCTGTTCCTTTCCTTCTCTGAAACTGGGTTTTGTAACAGATATTTTTCTTAACATACAGGATGATCCATTGATAGCTCACGAAATAAGCATCAAACGAAGAAAATACAAAGAACGAAACTTGTCTAGCTTGAAGGGGAAACCAGATGGCGCTATGGTTGGCCTGCTAGATGGCGCTGCCATGGATCAAACGGATATCAGCTGCGTTTTTTTTTTAATAGGAACACCCATTTTTATTACATATTCGTGTGGTACGTAAAGAAATATGAATGTTTTAGTTGGACTACTTTCTTCGCTATGTGATAGATGCCGCTGTAATAGTCACAAACATATGGCTCACAATTTTAGGCGAACAGTTAGTAACAGGTAGGTTTTTTAAATTAAAATACAGAACGTAGATACGTTTGAACATTTAATTTCGGTTGTTCCAATGTGATAGATGTACGTTTGTAAACTTATCCTTTCTGAGAATGCATGCTGTTACAGCGTGACTACCTGTAACTACCACATTAATGCAATGCATGCTCAAAATGATGTCCGTCAACACCAATGCATTTGGCAATAAGTGTAACGACATTCCTCTCAACAGCGAGTAGTTCGCCATCCGTAATGTTCGCACATGCATTGACAATGCGAGGACGCAATGTTGTCAGGCGTTGTAGGTGGATCACGATAGCTAATATCCTTCCACTTTCCCCACAGAAAGAAATCCGGGGACGTCAGATCCGGTGAACGTGCGGGCCATGGTATGGTGCTTCGACGACCAATCCACCTGTCATGAAATATGCTATTCAATACCGCTTCAACCGCACGCAACCTATGTGCTGGACATCCATCATGTTGGAAGTACATCGCCATTCTGTCATGCAGTCAAACGTCTTGTAGTTACACCGGTAGACCATTGCGAAGGAAAGGAGCATACATTGGACCATTTTGCCATCCATAAAATGGGGGCCAATTATCCTTCCTCCCATAATGCCGCACCATACATTCACCCGCCAAGGCCGCTGATGTTCCACTTGTCGCAGCCATCCTGGATTTTCCGTTGCCCAATAGTGCATATTATGCCGGTTTACGTTGCCGCTGTTGGTGAATGACGCCTCGTCGCTAAATAGAACGCGTGTAAAAAATCTGTCATCGGCCTTTAATTTCTCTTGTGCCCAGTGGCAGAACTGTACACGACATTCAAAGCCGTCGACATGCAGTTCCTGGTGCAAGGAAATATGGCATGGGTGCAGTCGATGATGGTGTAGCATTTTCATTACCGACGTTTTTGAGATTCCCGATTCTCGCGCCATCTGTCTGGTATTGATGTGTGGGTTATCCGCGACAGGATACCGAGCAGCATACTTAGCACAGGCCCGTTGGGCATTTTGATCACACTAGCCATACTTCAACACGATATCGACCTTTTCTGCAGTTGGTAAACAGTCCATTTTAACACGGGTAATGTATCACGAAACAAATACCGTCCGCACTGGCAGAATGTTGCGTCATACCTCGTACTTATACGTTTGTGACTTTTACAGCGCCATCTATCACAAAGCGAAAAAAGTGGTCCAACTAAAACATTCATATATCTGTATGTACTACACGAATATGTAATAGAAAAGTGGGTTAATATTTTAAAAAACTCAGCTGATATCCGTTTGACCTTTGGCAGTGCCATCTAGCGGGACAACCATAGCGCCATCTGGTTTCCCGCTTCAAGCAAGACGAGTTCCATTCTATGTAGTATTTCGTTTGATGTTTATTTCGTGAAATATTTGGCCTGGTCACTATCAATGGACCAACTGTATATAAAATTTTTGCAGCTGTGATGACACACTATTATAAATTTAGAAACTGATTACTGTGTTTTAACTAATCTTATTACAAGCACAGCATATTATAGTACACTATCATGTACCCTCCCTTTCTCATAACCAGCTCGCTAATGTATAATATTAATATTGATTGTATCGTTACTGTCTGTTACGGTTGCTACAAATGTTAAAACTTTTTTGCGCAATGCAGCCAGATAAGTGCAACCTGTTCTTATTTATTGAATTATTGCTTTGTTGATCCACTGCCATCACTGTAGGTTCTAGTTATTGATGCGCAAAAGTGACCTATGTTATTGCAACTTAATAAGTGCCTCCTGTATGTTAACTTACACTTCCACCCCCCCCCCCCTTCCCCCCAACCCACATCCCTTTATGTCACCACATATTTTATATTTCTTGATAAGCTCACCTTTGTTTCTGCAACATATATTCATAGCCAATAAATATTTCAATTAAGTAACAACTCTCCCCCTTCCCATATCTGAATTTCATTCTCTTTTTCTAACTTTTCCGTAAATAAATGTCCTATTTACATAGTAAACTTTACATATAATCTCTAGCGCCCTATTAGTCACGCTTTATTCTTGATACATGACTTTATAGGCCATTGTAATGTGTTTTATTATATTTTTTGTTTTAGGTTTGTATAAGGCTTCCCTTCATAATATTCCTATTCTGACTCTGTTAACACGTTTTCCAATAGCTACTTGGCTACTTAAATTAGTAAAAATCGATGTGATACCAAGTCCCTTCATTGTATATACGGTTGTAGTTTTATTATGATGAGACTTGGAGACTTCAGTGTATACTCGCTCGTTTGATTAATACACTACTGGCCATTAAAAATGCTACACCAAGAGGAAATGCACATGATAAACTGGTATTCATTGAGCAAATACATTGTACTAGAACTGACATGTGATTATATTTTAACGCAATTTGGGTGATAGATCCTGAGAAATCAATACCCAGAACAACCATCTCTGGGCGTAATAACGGCCTTGATATGCCTAGGCATTGTGTCAAACCAAGCTTGGATGGCGTTTACGCGTTTACAGGTACAGCTGCCCATGCAGCTTCAACATGATACCATAGTTCATCAAGAGTAGTGATTGGCGTATTGTGACGAGCCAGTTGCTCGGCCACCACTCACCAGACGTTTTCAATTGCTGAGAGATCTGGAGAATGTGCTAACCAGGGCAGCAGCCGAACATTTTCTGTATCCAGAAAGGCCCGTACAGGACCTGCAACATGCGGTCGTGCATTATCCTGCTGAAATGTAGTGTTTCGCAGGGATCGAATGAAGGATAGAGCCACGGGTCGTAACACATCTGAAATGTAGCGTCCACTGTTCAAAGTGCCGTCAATGCAAACAAGAAGTGACCGAGACGTGTAACCAATGGCACCCCATACCATCACGCCGGGTGATACGCCAGTATGGCGATGACGAATGCACGCTTCCAATGTGTATTCACCGCGATGTCGCCAAACACGGATGCGACCATCATGATGGTGTAAACAGAAACAGGATTCATCCGAAAAAATGACATTTTGCCATTCGTACACCCTGGTTCGTCGTTGAGTACACCTTCGCAGGTGTATGAGAATTCGGTAGGAAACTTTCCTCATGTCAGCACGTTGTAGGTGTCGCCACAGGCGCCAACCTTCTGTGGATGCTCTGAAAGCTAATCATTTGCATATCACAGCATGTTCTTCCTGTCGGTTATGTTTCCCGTCTGTAGCACGTCTTCGTCGTGGTGTAGCAATTTTAATGGGGAGCAGTGTATGATTAAAAGATAGTAGTACCCTCAAATGCACTTGCGTATCACACAGGACCGTAAAGGAGGTTACTTCGATTTGTATTAATTTGACGTTCCATGTCTGTAACCTTTTCTTCACCAGACGTCACTTCACAGTAAGCGTTTTTGCGATTTTGCCTGGTTGACACCATTTGCATTTTGTCGAGACGCTTCATTGTCTACATGCATCGGTGCTTTGTACGCATTATCGATATTACATCTACAGAAATTTTCGTACTATGTTTGTCGAAGATTTGTGGCAATTTCTCTTTGATCCTTGCTGTTAAAAATTTTTTTACTGGAAGTCCGTTACAATTTTCTTCACTTGGAAGTGTGCGATCGTCTTGTGTGCATGTGATACATGTCTGTGTCTTTTGTAGGTTATTTGCTGTAACAGAAGTTATGTTTTTCCATCTGCAGCTAAGATGTACGCTTCAAATGTTGCAGTGATACGCTGGTACGGTTTGTAAGTAATTTCTACGTTATTTAACGCCATAATATTTATTTTGTCAGCATATTGTGGCCTGTGCACTGTAGAGGTTTTGCCTGTGCGTCAGGCTTCGGCTATATAATGATCTGCTTACCGAAAGCGGCAGCACTCAGCATAAAAACAAACATCTGATGGCCTTTTACAATGGCGTTTCACAATCATTTGGCCCCATCTCATCGTAAATCTATATTTAACATGTCCTCATAGATCCTGAGGTATGCATCCCAAAGCCCACGTTTACTATAGTCGAAACGGCGTAAGAAAATCTCTGATAGCCTTTGGCAGCTGGCAGCTGCGAAGCGCAAAGGGCGGCAGGGGAAAACAGTAGCCTTCTATAAAGCTGTACCAACACTGAGGCGTTGCCATAGAGACATTTACAAAATCACGTCACGTGACAGGTCGGGACAGGCGCGCGAAGCTGCTGCGCCCATCCCACTGCAGCTGTCGGGGATCAACTTACGCCCACTCAACTATAGCCTTTTTTTTTCTTTGATCCATACTAATTCGTTCCATAATCTGAAAATCAAAGAACCTGCAGTACGAGAGACGTGTGACAGTGTCTCATAGGAGATGAACAAGAGCTCATACCTCTTAAGGTATGCTTTTCAGAGTCGTTGTTATCTAGACATTTATTTTCTTATTATAATGTAAGGAACCTTAGGTTTGCTGGTATTTTTGTGAATGCCCTGTACACTTTTCTAACATGGACACGTATCTGGAACTCTACCTAGCGGCATTCAGTGTCGCGATAGGTAGTGGTCATGATTTGGGTCATCAGTGTATGTTTTTGTTAAATGGCAGGTGATGATACAGAGAAGATAAAATTTTTGGAGTTCTGGTACTTTACTCGTCAATTGTCTCGGTACTTTGCGGGTAAACATTTTTGTAGGAAGACATATATGTTGGCTTTCGTCAGGAAAACGTTTTCTGCGTATTAGATAGCGTTCTGGAATTATAATCGGCTCATGGAAAGGGACCTGCGTAGAGTTTCAGTACAGCAGCCTACCGTGCAGGGACGGCCCAGCTTACCACAATAGCTGGAGGAGACAGGATTTTCCCTAGTGTGTCCATGCAGGAATCACTATGGCGTTTCGGAAAGACAGAATGGCTACTACAGTCAGCGAAATATGTAATGCATATAGCATTTTTAAGGGAGCTTCATTACGGACGTTACAAACGTTACTCAGTAAAACGAAATACAACAGTAGATGTATGCCCATGGAGCAAGGTCATTGATACTTTAATCATAGTATTACTGTAAGTATAAAGAACATTGTAGCTGTTTTGTATTATGAATGTTATACTGGACAACAGAAATCTATAACAATTGAAGAATTATTGTAAGATCGCACTATATGAAGTATGAACTAAAAGCTGACAATGTCAGCAGAAACCACAATAGGCTACACATCTTATTCAGCATGTATATCAGTTATTACAAGTTTGTGAAAATCAGATCTGTAAACGTGCTACAGTTACAAACGCTAGACAGCTACACGTGGTGTGAAGGAAGCAAGCGTTATTATAGAGCATTACCTAATCATTCCACATAGTGACTGTCTAATGTTATCTAATAGATATGCCTTACGTGATATTTATTCTAAAACGGCCATTAACGAAGGTTGCATTGAATCTCTATGAATGGGCGTATAGTAAAATACAGGTACAGAAGAACATGTAAGCAAAAACAAGAAGGACGCTTCTTCTTCATATATCTTCTAATTTTAACACTTTCCCTTCATACTTTGAAAGCCTCCTAATTATTTTTACATGAAGCTAACACATGAGAACATGTTACTTCCCTAAATAGTGAAAGGTCTCTGTTGGATTCCATTCATGTTAATTTCTTAAATCTGTTGTCACTTACGGCATAAATTCCTCTTCTAAATTTACTGTGGTTTCTCTGACTATCTGGGAGGAGACTGAGCAGTGAAATATGTTACTTTTCCACATAAACAAGAAAGAGCTGTCACACTATGACACTATAAACGCATTTTATATGTAATTCGTGTCACACAGTCTCATACGGAACCTACATCCGCTATCTTTTATATACTGTATATGATAAGATTCTGTCATCCCCCTTTCCTTCTGTGTGAGAGGATGAATGAGCAAATATATTTCTAGTTGCATGCTTGATGGTAGCAGACAAGCCTGCCTGCTAGAGAACAGTAGGACCAACGTCGGAACAGGTAGCAACACTTTCTAAAAGCAGAGAGGTTTCCATTCTTAGTATGTTCCTGTCCGTCCCTTGTCATGTTGGCATAGGAAGCTGTCTCTCTGGTCACTTCCGTTTGTATCTGGGAAGCACGCTCGGTAGGAGCGCAGGTCAGTCTGTCCGTGGCGAGCGTCTGAAGTGATAAGATCTCCGGCTAAGCGCGTGTCTGCTAAGTCCGTAGGAAAATGGATTTCTTAAGTTAAGCCTAACTAAAAATTTAATCACCTTTATTTCAGGTTTAGCTCTAAAATATCTTATGTTATCTTAAACTGCAACGCAGTGTAACTCGAGTGTGAAGTTCAGAATATATTCCGGTAGTTGCTTTGTCACTACTTTGTGATCAGTAACTCTAACTAAGATCATCAATCTTAAATGCGACTGTGCGTGAGATTATAACGTCATGTCTTGGCAATATTTTCAATATAGCAACTTTTCTTTACGTTCAACCCTCTTGGGGTGTACTTTGTGAGACCAGTACCACGTGCTTATACAATTATTTGACCCATCAGGTTAATAGTAAGACGATAGTAATCTGTTCAAGGTTTTTCTTTTGTAAATTGCTTTCCGATCTAATTTATTTTAATTATCAAAATTATTGTGGAGTTACACTCTTTGTGCAAAGCAAGTTTACCACGTGAAGCATGTGGTGTAATCATCAAAGTAGCCCTCAGCTATTCTTTTCGGGAAGATTTCACAGAGAGTTAGTATGTATTTAGTACACCAGTGTGTGGTAATTACATGACCGACAGGATTGCGCTACGAACGTAACTTCTTTGGGTGACAATTTAATCGATTGGTTGTGGTTAACTTTCAACGTTCTTCGTGTGTTATTTTATGAATGCAGTGTTGTATGCAGTCTCCCAATCTTGGCTCCATATTTGATGTGTTCTGTAAGATCACAATCTCACATTTTCACAATCGTAAATGAGGCACCAGTTTAGTTATTAATCAAGTTTAATATGCTGAAATTTCGATGATCAATGTTAAAATAAATTTCTATATATAAACTAATTTATTTTTTTAATTTAAATTCTCTTATATATATACACTCCTGGAAATTGAAATAAGAACACCGTGAATTCATTGTCTCAGGAAGAGGAAACTTTACTGACACATTCCTGGGGTCAGATATATCACATGATCACACTGACAGAACCACAGGCACATAGACACAGGCAACAGAGCATGCACAATGTCGGCACTAGTACAGTGTATATCTACCTTTCGCAGCAATGCAGGCTGCTATTCTCCCATGGAGACGATCGTAGAGATGCTGGATGTGGTCCTGTGGAACGGCTTGCCATGCCATTTCCACCTGGCGCCTCAGTTGGACCAGCGTTCGTGCTGGACGTGCAGACCGCGTGAGACGACGCTTCATCCAGTCCCAAACATGCTCAATGGGGGACAGATCCGGAGATCTTGCTGGCCAGGGTAGTTGACTTACACCTTCTAGAGCACGTTGGGTGGCACGGGATACATGCGGACGTGCATTGTCCTGTTGGAACAGCAAGTTCCCTTGCCGGCCTAGGAATGGTAGAACGATGGGTTCGATGACGGTTTGGATGTACCGTGCACTATTCAGTGTCCCCTCGACGATCACCAGAGGTGTACGGCCAGTGTAGGAGATCGCTCCCCACACCATGATGCCGGGTGTTGGCCCTGTGTGCCTCGGTCGTATGCAGTCCTGATTGTGGCGCTCACCTGCACGGCGCCAAACACGCATACGACCATCACTGGCACCAAGGCAGAAGCGACTCTCATCGCTGAAGACGACACGTCTCCATTCGTCCCTCCATTCACGCCTGTCGCGACACCACTGGAGGCGGGCTGCACGATGTTGGGGCGTGAGCGGAAGACGGCCTAACGGTGTGCGGGACCGTAGCCCAGCTTCATGGAGACGGTTGCGAATGGTCCTCGCCGATACCCCAGGAGCAACAGTGTCCCTAATTTGCTGGGAAGTGGCGGTGCGGTCCCCTACGGCACTGCGTAGGATCCTACGGTCTTGGCGTGCATCCGTGCGTCGCTGCGGTCCGGTCCCAGGTCGACGGACACGTGCACCTTCCGCCGACCACTGGCGACAACATCGATGTACTGTGTAGACCTCACGCCCAACGTGTTGAGCAATTCGGCGGTACGTCCACCCGGCCTCCCGCATGCCCACTATACGCCCTCGCTCAAAGTCCGTCAACTGCACATACGGTTCACGTCCACGCTGTCGCGGCATGGTACCAGTGTTAAAGACTGCGATGGAGCTCCGTATGCCACGGCAAACTGGCTGACACTGACGGCGGCGGTGCACAAATGCTGCGCAGCTAGCGCCATTCGACGGCCAACACTGCGGTTCCTGGTGTGTCCGCTATGCCGTGCGTGTGATCATTGCTTGTAGAGCCCTCTCGCAGTGTCCGGAGCAAGTATGGTGGGTCTGACACACCGGTTTCAATGTGTTCTTTTTTCCATTTCCAGGAGTGTATATATATATATATATATATATATATATATATATATATATATATATATATATATATATATATATATATTTGTCATATGACTATTAAAAGATTATAATTAATGTTAGTCGGGTTGGGAATTTGGGAATTTGATAAGCTATACTGCATACCTGGTGAAACAGTTGCGCAGTAATGCAAGGTTAACTTCCTCAGATAGCTCACAGCTATTAACCCACTTTTATGGTCTTGAATATCAGCACCGCTTACACCTCAAATTAATGCAGGAACATTACAATAGCCTAGAAAATAGTATTTTTAGTAAAATAATATTTACAATAATTTTTATAAATGCCTGGGGAAAGAAAACAAATCTTAAACGTTCTTGATTACTACCTGTAATACTCAATTCAGTAAGCAGTAACAGTTGCGTTCGATCGCGTACTATAGAAGTCCACAGTATATGAATAATTGAAGAAAATTCTATATACGCTAGCAAATACCGAACACGTTTAAGTTAGTAAGAATGTGACAAAGCTAGTAGGCTAACCTCATGGACCAAAAAGTGAAATACTGATACTGTATCACGAGAGTGGAACACGATCTGTCTGTTTTGAACATTGGAAGTTATACTGCAAAGAAAATATTATGCTAAGCTACAAATGCAAGGCGCAACCTAACCGTATTTGTCATAGCTTGCACCTTGACAAATACCTCCTGGCTAAGGATATAAGATAAACATTAACAGAAGCAATACAGAGATAACGGCACTTAGGTGTGTTAAACCAGCTGGCGATGAAAAAATTAGGTTACGAAATGAGGCACTAACTGCAGCAGGTAGTTTTCGTTGTTTCCCGAAATATTTGATACTGGCAGAAAGGAAAGTGATCCTGAAAAATATGTTTGTTAACGTCAAACATAAATTTAAGCGAGTGGAAATCTTTTCTAGAAATCTTTTCTGAGTAGAGCCTTGTATGGAAGTGAAACTTTGACGACAAATATTTCACACAAAAAGAGAAGAAAAGCTTTTGAAATGTGCTACTAAACACCAATACTGGAGATTAGATAGGTAGATCGAATAACTAATTGGAAGCTACTGAAACATAACCTGGGAGAAAAGGACACATCTTGAGACTTGGGGGAGTTGTCAGTATAGCATTGAAGGGAAGTGTCTGGAGTAAAATTGCGAAGACAGACCAATGGATGAATACTTTCATCATGTTCAAATAATTGTAGGCTGCAGCGGTTATTTGAAGACGAAGAGGATTGCAAAGTATAGTGGAGCGTGGGGAGCTGGACCAAACCCGTCCTCAGACTGAAAATCACAACAACGCAATGTTCTTTTTTGTTGAGAATGAAAACGTGGTCCATGTACGCGGTGTTCTCTTTACTGTCTGTAGTATCGGCCAATTTTGACCTTAGGTCATTTTCACGCACCTATCTGAACTTCCAGCTTCATTTTACATTAATACATCTCCAGTACATGTAAAATGAAGCAGGAAGCTTAAGACACATGCCTGAAAATGACCCATGGGTGAAAATGACCGATCGCACACGTAACAAAATGAATACAGCCTACTGGGACCATGTTTTCATGCTCCAAACACGTTGTGGCTGTTGACCTCTAAAATAAAATTTTAAAATATTTTTTATTGTTCATTTTATTGCATCACTGTATAGTAATTAGAGAATCACAAGTAGAAAACAAAATGTCGTCGCCCCCGGCTACAAAACAGGTAACTTGCCGCATTGCTTTGGCTTGCTTGAGGCTGTGATAGAGACAGTCATATCGTGGGCTTGACTACTGTGATCTATGTAGTGTCAGCATTCGCGTATCCGAGATCGACAGAAAGATCAGACGACCGATAATAGTGCAAGGGATTCGGCCAGGTAGCTTTGCAGACGATGAAGAAATTGATAAAGTGTGTGATGACAGAAAAGGGGTTATCCACTGATAAAGCGCGTCGAGAGTTGGGTTTACACAAGGTACTGGAAGTCCAATGCGAGAAAAGGGGGATATAGAGGAACTTAGTAGAACACTGACTGGGGAAAATGCGAGTAATGAAGGAGGAAGACGACTGTTGGAAATTTGGTACAGCACAATTTAATCGTTGCTAAAACTTGATTTAAGAATCAAGTATGAAGGTTTTACACGTGGAATAGACATGGAGACAACCATGAATTTCAGGAATATCAAATAATTCTGAGACAGATTTAAACTGCAAAGCAGTTCCAGGAGGATATTTGGTTTCTGACAATAATTTATTTCTTATAAACAGAACAGGATAAATTGCCAGTTGGTTTAAAATTAAAGAAGTAAGAACTGAATAAATTGAGAGAACCAGTGATTGCTGAGACCTTCGAATAAAATGTTAGCCGACAGTTCACTGAAACACGGCAAAGGTATACAATGAAAGAAAAATGGATAGCTTTCGTGAAGGTAACAGAGAAGACAACAGAGGAGCGTACAGGCAAAAAGACAAGGTCCAGTAGATATCCTTGAATAAGACATCACATGGTGAATCAAGTTGACGAAAGGAACGATTACAGCAACATATGAAGTAGATGTAAGATGGCCGCACTAGCCCCGCCCCTAACGGACACAAACGAAAACGTAATGTACTGTGGATAGCCCTCGTACTGTTGTCCCGCGCGACTGCGCATGCGGGCACAGATGCAAATGCGCCAGAGACGTTGGTCAGCGGCAGAGACGTGCATAATGCGCGAGTTGTATCTATGACTCCGCAGTTGATCTTTGTTGGCATATCGATATATCGTTGTGAGCTGCACTGTGACGATGTCTTTGCGAGTTTATTACAGCAAGTGCCGGATTCCAAAATTTATCAAGATTGAAACCTTTATCTCTATTAATTAAGTTCGCTGTCAAGCGAATTTCAATTGCCTCCTTTACTATCGAGTCCCAAAAGGATGATGTAGTTGCCAAAATTTCTACGTTGTCATACAACATACTGTGACCATTGTCAATACAGTGCTCTGCCACTGCCGACTTGTTAGGTTGTAAACGTCGTGTATGCCTCTGGTGTTTCTTGGACAGTACGAGTCGTTTGTCCGATGGGTAGCCTCTCATCAAAAATAAGACGCATTCTCGGCAGACACAAGGTAAAAGTGATTTTTCGTCTTCCACCTAAGACAGTTGCACTCGTGGGCTCCGTCAAAGATGATTTGCTGCTACGAAAATCTGGAGATTACAAAATTCCATGTGAATGTGGCCTTTCTTACATCGGCCAAACAACTCGTACAGTCCAAGAAAGATGTACAGAACACCAGAGGTACACACGACTTTTACAACCTAAGAAGTCGGCAGTGGCAGATCACTGTATTGATAATGATCACAGTATGTTGTATGACGACGTCGAAATTTTGGCAACTACAGCATCCTTTTGGGACTCGATAGCAAAGGAGGTAATTGAAATTCGCTTGACGGCGAACTTAATTAATAGAGATAGTGGTTTCAATCTTGATAAATCTTGGAATGAGGCACTTGCTGTAATAAACTCGCAAAGACGTCGTCACAGTGCAGCTCACAATGATATATCGATCTGCCAACAAAGATCAACTGCGGAGTCATAGATACAACTCGCGCATTTTGCACGTCTCTGCGGCTGACCAACGTCTCTGGCGCATTTGCATCTGTGCCCGCATGCGCAGTCGCGCGGGACAACAGTACGAGGGCTATTCACAGTACATTACGTTTTCGTTTGTGTCCGTTAGTGGCGGGGCTAGCGCGGCCATCTTGGTGTCATGGCATTCCTCCGCTCAGTCGGCATCCTGCCGTGCTAGTTAGAGGTTCGTGCTCTACTCTGTTGAGTTCCTGTGACTGTTTGAAGTGTCAGCGTTAACTGAAAATGCCGCGAAGTGTGAATGCGTGCTGTAATAAGGTTTCTGACTTCAAAAAACTGTACACCGATAGAAATCTATCGGCAGCTTTGTGAAGTGTAGGGGGACGATATAATCACTGAAGGTGGAGTGCATCAATGGGTACTAAAATTTAAAAATGGCCGAACTGACGTTCACGACGAAGAGGAAAGTGGAAGACTCAGCATAGTGACTACCGGACTTGTCGAAAAAGTCGATGCCGTGGCCCGGGTAAACTGTAATTGTACAATAACGGAACTCTTTATGAGTTTTCCACAAATTTCACGAAGTTTGTTGCACGAAATCACTACTGAAAAGCTTGGTAACCATAAGTTTTGTACAAGATGGATACCAAAAATCTTGACAGAGATTCACAAAAGTCAGCAAATGGCTGCAGCATTAACGTTTCTGGACGCTTACGAGAAAGATGGCGACTCATTACTCTATCGCATCTTTACTGGTGACGAAACATGGGTTAAGCATGTGAACTGCGAGACAAAATTGCAGTCAATGCAGTGGCGGCACACAATTTCCCCCCCAAAACCCAAGAAATGCATGCAGACAATGTCAGCAAGGAAGGTGATGGCGACTGTCTTTTGGGACAGAAAAGGTGTGATTTTTGTGGTTTCCTGGAAAGAGGCACTACAATAAACTCTCAAAGGTATTGCCAAACTCTGCACAACCTCAGAAGAGCAATACAAAACAAGCGCAGAGGAAAGTTGGGATCAAAGATCTTGCCGATTCACGACAACCCCCGGGCCCACACGTCAAATGCCACTCGTGAAGTTCTCGAATCTTTTAAGTGGGAGTTGTTTCCTCATTCGCAGTACAGTCCCGACCTGGCACCGAGCGACTTCCACTTATTCCCAGCAATGAAGAAGTGTTTGGCTATGCAGCATTTTGATGACAACACTCAGCTTCAAGAATAGGTAACCACGTGGTTGAAGGCGCAGGTGGCCGAATTTTACGACGAAGGAATTTCCAAGCTCGTCCATTGCTGCGATAAATGCCTTAATTTAAATGGCAACTATGTAGAAAAGTAGCATGTAAGTGTGGCTTTCATCTGTATATAATTAAAAACAATTCCAATTCTTTATTTATTTTTAATTCCAAAACGTAATGTACTTTGTGGATAGTCCTCGTATAAAGGGACGAAGCGAGCACTGGAACAGCAGTCTTGTGGCTCACTCTGAAGATGGCTGAACGTTACACAGCCGAAATATTAGAAGAAGAAGGAGATTTCTTGCAGCTGCACACCCGAAACTTAATGGAACATATTGCAGCAGATGTTCAGTGAGTTAGTTAATGAAATACGATCCTGAAAGCCGTATATGTATTTTAAAATTTGAGCGACCAAAAATCTGATAATGGAGGAAGTAGATAACATGCAACAGGAGATTGGGTAAAAACAACAAATGCCATTCAGTAAACCTAACTTTGTTAACAACGAATATAAATTTAAATGTCAGTAATTCTTTTTTGAAGATGCTTCTCTCGAGTTTATCTTTGTACAAAAGTGAACAGTGAAGGACAAACAGAAAAGACAAGAATAGGATAGAAGGTTGTCAAATGTGGAGGTATCGGAGAATGCTGTTGATTAGATGAGTAGATCAGGTAACCAGACAAGAGGTACTGACACAAAATGAAATTTATAACGTAAATAGAATGACGAAGAAAGGGATTAGTTTATGAGAGACATCGACAGTTTGGTAATTGAGTGGAATGTGTAGGTAAGAACTGGTTGTGAGGTACCTGGGCCTGATTACAGTTAGCAGGTGCACGACTATGTAGATTGCAGCAGCTATCCAAAAATGGCCATGTACTACAGTTTTAACAGGTTGTGGTGCATCGGTGAGCAGCTACTAGACCCCTAGGTGAGTCTACATCCCGTGACAAACGCAACGCTAGCCTCTCCAAGAAAACTCGCCTTGGAGCCATCAGTATCGAATCGCGAAACAAATTTCTGTAATGCATCGTCAATGTGACGGTAACAGAGTTAAGTTAAACGCGTTGTGGTGCATCGAAGTCCAGCTACTGGACTCCCAGGTGAGTCTGAATGCATTCACAAACACTACGCTAGCCTCTCCCAGAAAAAGTGACTTGGAACCTTTAGTATCAAATCGCGACGCGATTTTTGTGTTAAATCGTCAATGCGATGGTACGAAGGTTACGTTAAATGCGTGGTGCTGCATCGGAGACCAACTTCTGGACCCCCAGATGGGTGTACAAACCGCGACAAACGCCACGCCAGCTCCTCAGAGAAAAGTAGCCTTGGAGCCTTCAGTATTGAATCTCTACGCAATTTCTGTGTTGTATCGTCAGTGTGAGGATGAAGTTAAACGTGTTGTGGTGCATCATAAACCAGGTACCAAACCCTAGGAACCGTCTACATGCCGTGACAAACACAGTGCTATCCTCACCAAGAAAAATCGCCTTGAAGCCCTCAGTACTGAATGGCGACGCAATTCCTCTGTGGCATCTTCAATGTGAGTTTAGGAAGGTTACGTTCAACGGGTTGTGGTGTATCGGAGAACACCTTCTGGGTCCCCATATGGGTATAGAAGACATGACAAGCGCCACGCCAACCTCTCAGAGAAAAGTCACCTTGGAGCCTTCAGTATTGAATCGCGACGCAACTTTTGTGTTGCGTCGTCAATGTGAGAGTACGAGGGTTAAGTTAAAAGCGATGTGGTGCATCAGAGACCAGATACTAAACCCCCAGTTCACTCTACATGCTGTGACAAACGGCACGCAAGCCACTCTGAGCAAACATTCCTTGGAGCCATCGGTATTAAGTCGGGACGCAATTTCTATGTTGCATCGTCAATGTGAGGGAATGATGGTTAAGTTAAATGCGTTGTGGTGCATCGGACACCAGCTATTTGGTCTCCCAGGTGAGACTTCACTACTTGACAAACACCATGCTAGTCTCTGAGAGAAATGTCGCCTTTATGCTCCCAGTATTGAATCGCAACTCAATTTCTCTGTTCCATCGTTAATGTGAGGGTACGAGGGTTAAGTTAAACGCGTTGTGGTGCATAGGAAACCAGCTACAGGACCCCTAGGTGAGTCCACATGAATTGACAAACGCCACGCTAGCCTCTCCGTGAAAAGTCACTTTGGAGCCATCAGTATTGAATCAGGACGCAATTTTTGTGTAGCATCGTCAATGTGAGGGTAGCAGTGTTAAATTAAACGCGATGAGGTGCGGCGGAGGTCAGTTACTGGACTCCCAGTTGAGAGTGCATTACATGACAAGCACCATGTTCATCTCTGAGAATAAAGTCGACTTTAAGCCACCAGTATTAGATCACGACTCAATTTCTGTGTTGCATCGTCAACGTGAGGGTACGAGGGTTAAGTTAAATGTGCTATGGTGCATCGGATACCAGCTACGAGTCTCCCAGGTGAGACTTCACGACTTGACAAACATCATGCTAGTCTCTGAGAGAAATGTCGCCTTTAAGCCCCGAGTATTGAATCGCAACTCAATTTCTGTGTAGCATCGTTAATGTGACGGTACGAGGGTTAAGTTAAAAGCACTGTGGTGCAGCGGAGGCCAGCTACTGGACCCCCAGTTGAATCTACAAGCTGTGACAAGCGCTACGCTAGCCCCTAGGAGAAAGGTCGTCATGGAGACTTCGATATCCAGTTGCGAGGAATTTTCTAGGTTCTATCGTTAATGTGAGAGTACGAGTGTTACGTTAAACGCGTTTTGGTGCATCTGAAACCAGGTATTGGACCCCAAGTTCAGTTATCATGAAGTGACAAACAACATGCAAGTCTGTGAGAGAAAAGTCCCCTTTAAACCGCCAGTATTGAATTGTGGCTCAATTTCTGTGTTGCATCGCCAATGTGAGGGTACGAGTGTTTCATTAAACACACTGTGGTGCATCAGACACCAGCTACGGGACCCCTAGGTGAGAACAGATAACGTGGACCCCAAGTTGAGTCTACATGCTGTGACAAACGCCACAGTACCGCCTCTGAGAAAAGTCGCCTTGGAGCTTTCAGTATTGAATCGAGGCGCCAATTCTGTATTGCATTCCCAATGAGACGGTACGAGGGTTAGTTTAACGCGATGTGGTGCATCAGAGGCCAGCTACTGGACCCCCAGTTGAGTCTACAAGCTGTGACAAACGCCACGCTAGCCTCACCGAGAGAAGTCGCCTTGGAGCCTGCAATATCCAGTCGCGAGGAAACTTCTAGGCTGTATCATCAATGTGAGTGTACGAGGTTTGAGTTAAACGTGTTATGGTGCATCTGAGTCCTGCTACAGGACCTCTAGTTGAGTCTCCATGCTGTGACAAACGCCACAATAGCCTCTCTGAGGATAGTCATATTGAAGCCTTCAGTATTGAATTGTGACGCAATATCTGCTTTGCATCGTCAGTGTGATGATACGAGGGTTACGTTAAACGCAATGTGTTGCATCAGAGACCAGCTACAGGACCCCAGTTGAGTCTGCATGCTTTGACAATCGCCACACAGCCACTCCGAGAAAAGTCGCCTTGGAGCCTTCAGTACTGAATCGAGAGGCAATTTCAGTGCTGCATCGTTAATGTGAGGATACGAGGGTTAACATAAACGTGATATGGTGCATCAGAGACCAGCTACTGGACACACAGATGAGTCTACCCGAAATGACAAACACCATACTAGTCTGTGAGAGAAAATTCGCCTTTAAACCTCCATTGCTGATTCGCGTAGCAATTTCTGTGCAGCATCGTAAGTGTGAGGGTAGCAGTGTGAAATTAAACGCGATGTGGTGCATCAGAGACCAGCTACTGGACACGTAGTAGAGTCTACATACCGTGACAAACGTCAATTATCCTCTCCAGAGGAGCCATCAGTATTGAATCTAGACGCAATTTCTGCGTAGCATCGTCAATGTAAGGTTACAATGGTTAAGTTAAATGCGTTGTGCTGCATCGGACGGCAGCTACTGGACCCCCAGGTCAGTGTACATGACGTGTCAAACACCATGCTAGTCTCTGAGAGAAAAGTCGCCTTTAAGTCTCCAGTATTGAATCGCGACTCAATTTCTTTGTTGCATCGTCAGTTTGAGGTTACGAGGGTTACGTTAAACGCGTTGTGGTGCATCAGAGACCAGCTTTTGGACCCCAGGTGGGTCTACAATCTGTGACAAACGCCACGCTGGACTCTCCGAGAAAAGTCGTTGTGGAGCCTTCAGTATACTGTCGCGAGGAAATTTCTAGGTTGTATCGTCAATGGGAGGGTACGAGGGTAAAGTTTAAAGGGTTTTGGTTGATCGGAGGACAGCTACAAGATCTCCAGGTGAGTCTGCATGCCATGACAAGCACCACGCTAGCCTCTCCGAGGCAAGTCGGAAGGCGCCTTCAGTATTGAATCGCGACGCAATATATGTGTAGCATCGTCAATGTGAGGGTACGAGGGTTAAGTTAAAAGCGATGTGGTGTATCAGAGACCGGCTATGGACATCCAGTTGCCTCTACATGCTGTGACAAACACCACAATACCCTCTCAGAGAAAAGTCGCCTTGGAGCCTTCAACATTGAATCGCAACACAATTTCAGTGTCCCATTATTAATGTCAGGGTACAATGGTTAAATTAAACGCGAAGTCGTTCATCAGAGACCAGTTGAGTCCACATGCCCTGAACAACGCCACGCTAGCTTCTTAGAGGGAAGATACCTTGATGTCATAAGTTTTGATACGCTACGCAATTTCTGTGTAGCATCGTCAATGTGATGCTACGAGGGTTAAGTTAAATGCGCTCTGATGCATCGATATCCAGCTACTGGGCCCCTAGTTGAGTCTACATGCTGTGACAAACGCCACAATAGCCTCTCCGTGAAAAGTAGCCTTGGAGCCTTCAGTATTGAACCGCGACTCAATATCTGTGTAGCATCGTCAATTAGAGGGAACAATGGTTAAGTAAAACGCGTTGTGGTGCATTGGACACTAGCTACTGGACCCCCAGGGGACTCTACATGACGTGACAAACACCACGCTAGTCTCTGAGAGAAAAGTCGCCTTTAAGCCTTCAGTATTGAATATCGACGCAATTAACTTAACCCTCATACTCTCACATTCACGATAGAACACAGGAATTGCGTAGAGATTCAATACTGAAGGCTCCATGGCGACTTACTTCGTAGAGGCTAGCGTGGCGGTTGTCATGGCATGTATACTCACCTGGAGGTCCAGTAGCTGGTCTCCGATGGACCACAACGCGCTAACGTAGCCCTCGTACCCCACATTTTAGATGCAACTGAGAAATTGCGGCGCTATTAATTATTGAAGGCTCCATTGCGATTTTTATTGGAGACGCTAACGTGGCGTTAGTGACGGCGTGTAGACTCAACTGGGGGTTCAGTAGCTGGTCTCTGACGCAGCACAACGTGTTTAACTTAACCCTCGTACCCTCCCATTGTCAAAGCAACACAGAAATTGGGTCGCGATTCAATACTGAAGGGTCCAAGGTGACTTATCTTCGAGAGGCTAGCGTGGCGTTAGTGACGGCATGTATACTGACCTGGAGGTCCAGTAGCTGGTCTCTGATGGACCACAACGCGATTAACTTAACCCTCGTACCTCCACCTTGACGATGAATACAGAAATTTCGTCGCGATGCAATAGTGAAGTCTCCAAGGCGACTTTTCTCGAAGTGGCAAGCGTGGCGTTTGTGACGTTATATAGTCCACCTGTGGGTCCAGCAGCTGTACTCTGATGCACCACAACGCGTTTAACAGACCCTCGTACCCTCACATTGACGATGGAACAAGGACATTGCGTTGCGTTTCAATATTGAAGCCTCAAGGCGACATTTCTCGGGGAGGCCAGCTTGGCGTTTGTCACGGCATATAGACTCACCTGGGGTAGCAGTAGCCGGTCTCCGATGCACCACAACGCGTTTAACATAACCCTCGTACCGCCACATTGACGATTAATCGCGGAAACTGCGTCCCGTTTGAATACTGAAGGGTCCAAGGCCATTTTTCTCGAGGCGGCTAGCGTGGCCTTTGTTACAGTACGTAGAATAACCTGGGCGTCCAGTAGCTGGTCTCCGATACACCACAACGTGTTTAACATAACCCGCGTACAAGCACTTTGACGATGCTACACAGAAGTAGAATCGCGATTATATACTCAAGGTTCCGAGGCCTTTAGCATTGAATCGCGATGCAATTCCTGTGTTGCATCGTCAATGTGAGGGTACGAGGGTTAAGTTAATTGCATTTTGGTGGATCGGAGACCAGCTTCTGGAACCCAGGTGGGTCTACATGCTCTGAAAACCTTTACGCTAGCCTCCACAAGAAAAGTTCCCTTGGAGCTTTCAGTATTGAATCGCGACGCAATTTCTGTGTTGTACCGTCAATGTGAGGGTTCGAGGATTACGTTAAACGAGTTGTGGTGCATCAGAAACCAGCTTCTGTACCCCCAGGTTTGACTACATGCCGTGACAAACGCCACGCTAGCCTCTCCGAGAGAAGACGCCCTGCAACCTTCAGTATTGATTCGCGAATCAATTCCTGTGTTGAATCGTCGAAGTGTGGGTACAAGGGTTAATTTAAACTCGTTGTGGTGCATCGGAGACCAGCTTCTTGAACACAAATGGTTCTATATGCTGTGACAAACACCACGCTAGCCTCTCAGATATAAGTCGGCGTGGAGCCTTCAGTACTGAATTGCGAAACTATTTAGTGTTGCGTCGTCAATCTGAGGGTATGATGGTTAAGTTAATTGCGATTTGGTGCATCGGAGACCAGCCAAAAGACCGCCAGGAGAGTCCACATGCAGTGACGAAAGCCACGCTAGCTTCTCCGAGATACGTCCCCTTGGAACCTTCACTGTTGAATCTCGACGCAATTTGTGTGTTGCATCGTCAATGTGAGGGTACAAGGGTTATGTTTCCCGCATTGTAGTGAATCGGAGACCAGCTACTGGACCATCAGGTGAGTCTACATGCCGTGCAAACGCCACGCCGGCCTCTCCGAGAAAAGTCGCTTTGGAGCCTTCAGTGTTGAATCGCGACGCAATTTTTGTCTTGTGTTGTTATTCTGATTTTACGAGGATTCAGTTATGCGTGTGGTGGTGCATCGGAGACCAGCCACAGGACCCCCAGGTGAGTCTACATGCCGAGATAACCGCCACGGGAGCTTCTTCGAGATAAGTCGCCTTGGAACCTTCAGTATAGAATCGCGACGTAATTTGTGTGTTGCGTCATAGGTGTGGGGGTACGAGGGTTATGTTTCCCGCATTGTGGTGCATCGGAGACCAGCTACTGTATCATCAGGGCAGTGTAGATGCCGTGACAAACGGCATGCTAGCCTCAGCGAGCAAAGACGCCTTGGAGCCTTTGGTATGGAATCGAGACGTAATTTCTGTGTAGCATCGTAAATGTGAGGTTAGGAGGGTTAAGTTAAATTGTAAAATATACCGAGCAGCTACTACTCCGTGCTCACGTTGTCAGTTAGGTGGCTTTTCTCATATACGTCAAGTAAATATGTATGATGAACTAGTTGTATCTCCAATGATGTGAGAGGAAAATCCAGCAGGATTAAAAAAATAACGTGCTCTGCTGCTTTTTATACTAAGCTGATATAATTTTTCTAGTTTATTAACTGCCCCGTCCCTGGTTCAAAATTATTGTTACGAAACTGTAAGGCACTCAAATCTCAAAGCGCTAGACGGTCCTAAGTAAATTAAACTTGGAAAAAGAATAATTCGCAAAAACTGACAATAGTTCCATGTGAATTTCTTGGAATTATAATAAGGGAAATGTTAAATAAAGTAATATTAGCTGGTTTTAGAAGTCTATGGTTGTCTACATATTATTTGAATAAACAAAGAAACCGGCCAATTTTTAATGTATTCTTATGCTCAAACACCTTTAGAGCTTTCACCCATCTTCAATTGTCGTAGTACATACACTCCTGGAAATGGAAAAAAGAACACATTGACACCGGTGTGTCAGACTCACCATACTTGCTCCGGACACTGCGAGAGGGCTGCACAAGCAATGATCACACGCACGGCACAGCGGACACACCAGGAACCGCGTTTTTGGCCGTCGAATGGCGCTAGCTGCGGAGCATTTGTGCACCGCCGCCGACAGTGTCAGCCAGTTTGCCGTGGCATACGGAGCTCCATCGCAGTCTTTAACACTGGTAGCATGCCGCGACAGCGTGGACGTGAACCGTATGTCCAGTTGACGGACTTCGAGCGAAGGCGTATAGTGGGCATGCGGGAGGACGGGTGGACGTACCGCCGAATTGCTCAACACGTGGGGCGTGAGGTATCCACAGTACATCGATGTTGTCGCCAGTGGTCGGCGGAAGGTGCACGTGCCTGTCGACCTGGGACCGGACCGCAGCGACGCACGGATGCGTGCCAAGACCGTAGGATCCTACGCAGTGCTGTAGGGGACCGCACCGCCACTTCCCAGCAAATTAGGGACACTGTTGCTCCTGGGGTATCGGCGAGGACCATTCGTAACCGTCTCCATGAAGCTGGGCTACAGTCCCGCACACAGTTAGGCCGTCTTCCGCTCACGCCCCAACATCGTGCAGCCCGCCTCCAGTGGTGTAGCGACAGGCGTGAATGGAGGGACGAATGGAGACGTGTCGTCTTCAGCGATGAGAGTCGCTTCTGCCTTGGTGCCAATGATGGTCGTATGCGTGTTTGGCGCCGTGCAGGTGAGCGCCACAATCAGGACTGCATACGACGGAGGCACACAGGGCCAACACCCGGCATCATGGTGTGGGGAGCGATCTCCTACACTGGCCGTACACCTCTGGTGATCGTCGAGGGGACACTGAATAGTGCACGGTACATGCAAACCGTCATCGAACCCATCGTTCTATCATTCCTAGACCGGCAAGGGAACTTGCTGTTCCACCAGGACAATGCACGTCCGCATGTATCCCGTGCCACCCAACGTGCTCTAGAAGGTGTAAGTCAACTACCCTGGCCAGCAAGATCTCCGGATCTGTCCCCCATTGAGCATGTTTGGGACTGGATGAAGCGTCGTCTCACGCGGTCTGCACGTCCAGCACGAACGCTGGTCCAACTGAGGCGCCAGGTGGAAATGGCATAGCAATCCGTTCCACAGGACTACATCCAGCATCTCTACGATCGTCTCCATGGGAGAATAGCAGCCTGCATTGCTGCGAAAGGTGGATATACACTGTACTAGTACCGACATTGTGCATGCTCTGTTGCCTGTGTCTATGTGCCTGTGGTTCTGTCAGTGTGATCATGTGATGTATCCGACCCCAGGAATGTGTCAATAAAGTTTCCCCTTCCTGGGACAATGAATTCATGGTGTTCTTATTTCAATTTCCAGGAGTGTATTTAATCTTCAGCTAGTACATCGCTAAGAACATCGGCAAGTTAATGGATTTCACAGAAAATCTGCAGCACCCAAACTGAAGACGGTACCCTTAACGATGGACTAAAAGTACGTTAAATATGCATTACACCAACTGAAAATGGTTGAAAGCCTCCCAAAGCGCAAAATGCGTATTGACAACTTAAAAAAACATAGAAAAGTGTATGGTTGTTGTATTTATTAAAATAAAATAATATAATATTGTTGGAATAACTGTATAAATGTTTCAGTGTAAAATTGCAATGATCTCTCGAGGATCGAGGAGCTTCTGTCCTAAGTCCTTTAAGCTCACTTAATATCTGCTGAAATGTAAAATAATGTGAGGGACTGTCAGTTGTCCTGCGGATAGACGACTCTTGTTTGTTGTTTCATCGAAATTCCAATTTACATAATTGTGAATTGTACTCTTCCAGTATGCAAACTCTCTCAAATAAACCACTAATGGTCGAAGATATATAAGGGTGTTGCGGAAATATTTTAGATACGTTTTTAAAAGAGGGAAAATAGTTATGTTCTTCTGTGCTACTTAAAGAATATATTTGGCACTGAAAACATACGAGGGCTGTTAGATAGATGTGAAAGTTGTTGTCTTCAATCAAAAGATTTAGGAGATGTGGGTCTCCAAGCTAGCCTATCCTGTACAATCGGCGCTTCACTCTAAAGTATTGTTCCTTTCTTTTTAGGTATATGAACGTAAGTGGTGGAGTTGCTCGTTCCAAACTCCATGATTTGCACCAATGTAACCTTGAAGTCTTGAAACTGTTGTTCCTTTCGTTTACGTTTACTCGTCGTGATGGGTTTTGTTCTGTTTGTTTAAGGTTTTTGTGGTGTCGTGTACGTGTTATTGTAAAACATATGAAAAGGTAGCACCAAGAATAACAGTATTATTTAAAAGACATAAATAATCTCTGATAATTCTTTCTTATGTGCTGTTAAGATTGTTATAGTGGATGTTATTTTCACTGTTATAATAGAAAAATAATATATTCCTGTACGTATTTGTCCTCTAAGCTTAAATATCATAATATCGAACGAAAGAATTGATGTCTGATTATATCTGCAGTTGGAAATTGCCACTTTATACGCCCACGTAATGGCGGCAGATAAAATAGTCTGGACTGGGTACCCTTACCACCGTAACTTTTCGTAGAAGACCAATGACATCAAGTTTTGCCTTTTTGCTGGATTAAATGTCATAATCCTACCCCGTTATGACTGTTAACTACATCGCTATTATTCAACAGTTACCTATAATTAAGTGTCGTCGTACCAAGCGCTAATGGCCGCTTTCCTGTTTGCTGCGGACACAAAACCAAAACCGTTCGTAGTAGGTTATGTAGTTATAAATGTAACTCCGTCCACTACAATTCCATTTAGGAAACTGTACGTTATATTTCAGATTACTTGTACACAACACGATTATTTTTTACATTATTTAAAATAAAAGACCTCAGCTTAATCATTCATCTCAGCCACTTCATACAGGGTGTTTCAAAGATGACCGGTATATTTGAAACGGCAATACAAACTAAACGAGCAGCGATAGAAATACACCGTTTGTTGCAATATGCTTGGGACAACACTACATTTTCAGGCAGACAAACTTTCGAAATTACAGTAGTTACAATTGTCAACAACAGATGGCGCTGCGGTCTGGGAAACTTATAGTACGACATTTTCTACATATCCACCATGCGTAGCAATAATATGGCGTAGTCTCTGAATGAAATTACCCGAAACCTTTGACAACGTGTCTGGCGGAATGGCTTCACATGCAGATGAGATGTACTGCTTCAGCTGTTCAATTGTTTCTGGGTTCTGGCGGTACACCTGGTCTTTCAAGTGTCCCCACAGAAAGAAGTCACAGGGGTTCATGTCTGGCGAATAGAGGCCAATCCACGCCGCCTCCTGTTTGTTTCGGATAGACCAAAGCAATCACACGATCGTCGAAATTTCATTCAGGAAATTAAAGACGTCGGCCGTGCGATGTGGCCGGGCACCATCTTGCATAAACCACGAGGTGTTCGCAGTGTCGTCTAAGGCAGTTTGTACCGCCACAAATTCACGAAGAATGTCCAGATAGCGTGATGCAGTAATCGTTTCGGATCTGAAAATTGGGCCAATGCTTCCTTTGGAAGAAATGGCAGCCCGGACCAGTACTTTTTGAGGATGCAGGGACGATGGGACTGCAACATGGGGCTTTTCGGTTCCCCATATGCGACAGTTCTGTTTATTGACGAAGCCGTCCAGGTAAAAATAAGCTTCGTCAGTAAACCAAATGCTGCCCACATGCATATCGCCGTCATCAATCCTGTGCACTATATCGTTAGCGAATGTCTCTCGTGCAGCAATGGTAGCGGCGCTGAGGGGTTGCCGCATTTGAATTTTGTATGGATAGAGGTGTAAACTCTGGCGCATGAGACGATACGTGGACGTTGGCGTCATTTGCACCGCAGCTGCAACACGGCGAACGGAAACACGAGGACGCTGTTGGATCACCTGCTGCACTAGCTGCGCGTTGCCCCCTGTGGTTGCCGTATGCGGTCGCCCTACCTTTCCAGCACGTTCATCCGTCACATTCCCAGTCCGTTGAAATTTTTCAAACAGATTC
The DNA here is from genome assembly GCF_023897955.1 of Schistocerca gregaria. Classification (NCBI taxonomy): domain Eukaryota; kingdom Metazoa; phylum Arthropoda; class Insecta; order Orthoptera; family Acrididae; genus Schistocerca; species Schistocerca gregaria. The sequence continues at coordinate 205,641,184 of NC_064924.1, forward strand.
TTTATTGTATCTCTTTTCGGTCCTTTGGTTACATTAAACCTCCGTTGCAACAACACTGTGTTCTAGGCAGTGGAATTCCAACACCAGAAAAATCCTCTGATCTAAGGAATCAACCATCTTGTTCGCAGCACACTTGCACGTTGTGAACAGCACACGCTTACAGCAGAAATACGACCTACAGAATGGCCCACCCACAGACTGCGTTGTCTTCTATATCTTTCACATCAGTAGCAGCGACATCTGTTGTTGAAAATTGTAACTACTGTAATTTCGAAAGTTTGTCCGCCTGAAAATGTACTGTTGTCCCAAGCATATTGCAACAAACGGTGTATTTCTATCGCTGCTCGTTTAGTTTTTATTGCCGTTTCAAATATAACGGTCATTTTTGAAACACCCTGTACATCATAGAGAGTAATAGAAGAAAAAACTTGCACAGACAATACAATGCCAGTACATTATTTTAATGGTATTACAAAATATTCACCACTTCATAAATCTCTATCACTGTCGCATAGACTGGTGACACAAAATATTGGTGTTGACATTACAACGTCTCTCAAAGCGATCAACGAAGCGCACACTAAAACGAACGGCAAAAGTCGCATGTTGTTAGACGTATCACAAAGCGCACGTCATAACTGCTGGCATAGAGAGTTTATCATGGCACCGAGTGCTAAAAGGAAATAAGCAAATTGTTGCCTTCTCTGCAGCAACTGCATCAAATTCTCTGATAGTGAAAAGAAGAAATCGGTGATCATGAGTGTTTAGGCGGAAGAGGAGGCAGGCTCGAAATATCTTCGAAAAATTGCGAAGACCCATTTCGATATCAGTTTAAGATGAACGCGTACAACTACCGTTTGTTACTGGACTTTTTGCAACAAGTATGAACAAGTTGTAAAACGTACTTATTATTTCCGAGATGTTATCGGCTACTCTTAGAACCCGTACCGCCGGCGAACGGACATGTGTTATATATATATATATATATATATATATATATATATATATATATATATATATATATCACGTCTCTTCATTCTCTCAGTCTTTGCAGTACTGTGAACACAAATGTTTATTTCCATCTTCAGTTTCCATCACTGTATTGTGTAACCTAGACTCTTATAACATAGAGCATATTTCATTTAATTATGTGTCAAGTTTATCCCTGTAGTTGTGATTGTTACTTGTGCTTTCAGAATGATACAGTTCCACTTCACATCACCAGCTGTATGCGCTTTCACACACAGATGCAGACTTTCTTCCATGCCGTACAACATGAAGCACGAGTGTGAGCAGCGACGACAAGCAGTCAGCGCAACTCCATGGTCTCTTGCTGTGTGCTAAAACGAACATGTAAAAAGGAAATTACGCAATGAAGCATGTGGAGCCTCATAACACCGTAACCTCTACTTCAAAACCGCAATCCGACAACACAATATCAGTTGCATGGTTGTCTATGTAACGGATTCCACGGGAACAAAAGTTTGCTTTCCAATATTTCACTGAAGTATTGACAGAATTATAATACTTAAAACGCTGTCAAAAGCTACTGATTACGAGTTCTAATCATAGTTAACAAAATGATTCAGGCTTTGCGGTTATGAACTGTGTGTTTGTTTTGAGTCAGCGCAGATGACGGCGCGCAAATTCCCGGACTGTATTCATGTGTATGTGATTTCCAACACATTTTTCAGATAATATCAAACCTTTTTCTAGCTGACGATGATAACAATTAAAATATTTATCACTAACTAAATTTTCGGTTTTCGTGCAGTCATTCTTCAACATCAGGCATGAGGTTTTCATTTGTTACTTCTTTACGACTTATTGTTTTCGCAACAAAGTTTGCAGACAATATCTGCATATACCTCTCAATGTACTTGTCTTTGTACAACACTTTCTTGAGGAGATATGACATCATAAGTATTTATATCCGTAAAAACAAGATGTTGCTTAAAATGGCTCGCAGTAAAACATCAACATCGAGCATTACACTTATAATTTATTACTTCTTTACTACAAACGCTTTCCATAACACACTTTGCTGACAGCATTTACGTACCTGAAAATTAATATTATTGCACGATACATATCTCAGAAGATGTGATATCATAAGCATGGGAATATTTGAAAAAAACTAGATTTCGCTTAAAAACGAGCCCAGGGTGTAAGTAGGCTGTTTAGGTTTTTTATATTGGTAACGCCACGTAGCGCTCTGTATGAAAATCACTGGCTGTGCTGTGTGCAGTCAGTGGCTGGTTGGCATTGTTGTAATACTCGCCATTGTAGCGTTGGGCAGCTGGATGTTAACAGAGTGTAGCGGTGCGCTGTTGGAGGTGAGCCGCCAGCAGTGGTGGATGTGGGAAAGTGAGATGGCGGGTGCTTCAGAATGGATAATCTGGAAGTGTGTCCATCAGAAACAGTACATTAGTAAGAATGGATGTCATGAACTGCTATATATATTATGACTATTAAGGTAAATACATTGTTTGTTCTCTATTAAAATCTTCCATTTCCTAACTATGCCTATCAGTAGTTAGTGCCTTCAGTAGTTTGAATCTTTTATTTATCTGGCAATAGTGGCGCTCGCTATATTGCAGTAGTTCGAGTAACGAAGATTTTTGTGAGGTAAGTGATTTGTGAAAGGTATAGGTTAATGTTAGTCAGGGCCATTCTTTGTAGGGATTTTTGAAAGTTAGATTGCGTTGCGCTAAAATTATTGTATGTCAGTTTAAGCACAGTTATGTATAATTTTTCTAAGGGGACGTTTCAGAAGATTTATGAAGTAGTCGGCTAAAACACGACCACCCACGTAGTGCGTGACTATGGGCAGGGGTGAGATGGGGAGGGGGGGTTGGAGGCAGGGCGAAATCCGGACACAGCATAGATGTTTCAGATATCCTGTAAACAAACAGCTAAGGTCAGTACCGACTCAGAAAATGCAAACAATAGCCACCATTTAAGGAACCAGCTCGTGGTAAAATAGATCACCCGATAAATTGGGATGATCGCAACAGACCTATAGGTATTAGTAAGAAAATAACTGTTAAGACCTCAAAATCCAAAGCTTAACTGAACTCTCAGTTTAAGCACAGTCATGTATAATTTTTCTAAGGGGGCGTTTCAAGGTTACCTAGACTATATTCATCCAGTGTTTCATAATGGAAGCTGTTAGCGACTTCGTCCGCAGCTGGTGGTCGTACGGAAGCGTTCTTGCTTCCCACGACCGGGTTCCCGGGTTCGATTCCCGGCGGGGTCAGAGATTTTCTCTGCCTCGTGATGACTGGGTGTTGTGTGATGTCCTTGGGTTAGTTAGGTTTAAGTAGTTCTAAGTTCTAGGGGACTGATGACCATGGATGTTAAGTCCCATAGTGCTCAGAGCACTTGTTAGCGACCTCGAACAAACTTTAAGCATAACTTCAGACAGTTTCTGAAATTTTTCTTGCTTACTTGCCTGTCTATGTTTAACATATTAAATAATTTGTAATCAGATGTTTCAACCTATTTTATACATGGGAGATCCGTTCTCTGAAGAATTCGGGGTTTACTGGTAAATGTATAATTGCCGAAATAAATGGTATTTTTACCTTTGTTTTAATTATCGCTCGTGATAAACAAAGATTTGTCTCACAAAATGCATTTCATGACTAAGTAGCACAAAGAAATAACACACCATATGAATCATTTGGTTATACAAATAAGATGCATGTAACAAACTGTCGTTGGAGCGGAATCATGAGCTTACGATTAGCGGACGGATCGCCCCCAACTAGTATAAAACAGAAACCCATGAGAACATGGGTACAATACTCAAGAGAGTCCCTCGTACGGCTAGTCGGGGATCAAATTTCTGACACATAAGTAATTTCAATTCGCCTGTGCGTGATTGTGTTACATGGCACTTTGCTGGTGCTTATTGGAATATGGTGATCGCCAAACTAAATGATTTATTTTTCAAATAAATGCCTGTCTAGGTGCCACTCATTTTATATAATTGCATCAGCAAAGATCCATACGGACCTTCAGCTTTATATCTGCTGAAATGAATTATCCAATGCTCTGAATTCCGGATTTGAAAGCTCCTGGTCTCCACCGCTCCTCCCCTTTACGAGTGTAATGCTATGTGTCTCACTATGTCTATTTCTGAACATGAACTTGATACCCTCCATTTATAGCCGTTTTACAACATCAACACAACGATATCGTCACATATGTACACTCCTGGAAATTGAAATAAGAACACAGTGAATTCATTGTCCCAGAAAGGGGAAACTTTATTGACACATTCCTGGGGTCAGATACATCACATGATCACACTGACAGAACCACAGGCACATAGACACAGGCAACAGAGCATGCACAATGTCGGCACTAGTACAGTGTATATCCACCTTTCGCAGCAATGCAGGCTGTATTCTCTCTTGGAGACGATCGTAGAGATGCTGGATGTAGTCCTGTGGAACGGCTTGCCATGCCATTTCCACCTGGCGCCTCAGTTGGACCAGCGTTCGTGCTGGACGTGCAGACCGCGTGAGACGACGCTTCATCCAGTCCCAAACATGCTCAATGGGGGACAGATCCGGAGATCTTGCTGGCCAGGATAGTTGACTTACACCTTCTAGAGCACGTTGGGTGGCATGGGATACATGCGGACGTGCATTGTCCTGTTGGAACAGCAAGTTCCCTTGGCGGTCTAGGAATGGTAGAACGATGGTTCGATGACGGTTTGGATGTACCGTGCACTATTCAGTGTCCCATCGACGATCACCAGAGGTGTACGGCCAGTGTAGGAGATCGCTCCCCACACCATGATGCCGGGTGTTGGCCCTGTGTGCCTCGGTCGTATGCAGTCCTGATTGTGGCGCTCATATGCACGGCGCCAAACACGCATACGACCATCATTGGCACCAAGGCAGAAGCGACTCTCATCGCTGAAGGCGACACGTCTCCATTCGTCCCTCCACTACGCCTGTCGCGACACCACTGGAGGCGGGCTGCACGATGTTGGAGCGTGAGCGGAAGACGGCCTAACGGTGTGCGGGACTGTAGCCCAGCTTCATGGAGACGGGTGCGAATGGTCCTCGCCGATACCCCATGAGCAACAGTGTCCCTAATTTGCTGGGTAGTGGCGGTGCGGTCCCCTACGGCACTGCGTAGGATCCTACGGTCTTGGCGTGCATCCGTGCGTCGCTGCGGTCCGGTTCCAGGTCGACGGGCACGTGCACCTTCCGTCGACCACTGGCGACAACATCGATGTACTGTGGAGACCTCACGCCCCACGTGTTAAAGACGGCGATGGAGCTCCGTATGCCACGGCAAACTGGCTGACACTGACGGCGGCAGTGCACAAATGCCGCGCAGCTAGCGCCATTCGACGGCCAACACCGCGGTTCCTGGTGTGTCCGCTGTGCCGTGCGTGTGATCATTGCTTGTACAGCCCTCTCGCAGTGACCGGAGCAAGTATGGTGGGTCTGACACACCGTTGTCAATGTGTTCTTTTTTCCATTTCCAGGAGTGTATTTGCAAGGGAGTAGTATTTTACGTGTAAAACTTATAAGTCGGGTTGTTGAAACTACTTCTTTAAAAATCGTTTCATACACTGTCTTAAACGTATTACTGGCCTGTAACACATACCAGAGTTAGCAATGTAAGTTTTAGAAAATATACCAATTCCAAGTTTTATGCCTGAATCTGATCTCATCTAATCTTCATAGGTAACAAACCAAGTTGGAATAAGCAACTGTCAGTCAGAACCGTCTAAGAAATACTGTAAACTCTCTGTACGGAACCTTATCAAAAGACCGGAGAAATTATCTGACTGATTATAACTGTGACACGCATGGAAGAGACACTAAACGAAAATATTTTTCATAGACATATTTATTTCAACTATTGCAGTTTCAGCCATAAGAGCATTCTCGTGTGATATACTGCAAAAGTCTGTGTTTTAGCGCACGTCAATCTTTAAATTCTCCTGACATGTCATCGTCGTATTAGAGCCATTGAACAAACCATTGTTATTATATACTTTTTACGTTACAACTGAAGAGTAATTTTTGAAATTCTTTGGTTAACGACGTGTAGGAGGAAGAGAGTTTGCTACAGAACAGAAAATAAGTACGCAGAAGATTTTGTAATCAGGGCAGCCGCAGACTACATACATCATTTTGAAAATAGAAGACCGCTCAAGCTGGAAGCCCTTGATTTATAGGCACTAACGGTTTCTCAGTATTTTTACTGCATCATCAGCTGCAATCTGTAGAAATTGATACACAATGACATTCGTGTCGTAAGTAAAAACGCTTCTGGAACATATAAAATACATTGTAGCAAGAAACACGCACTTTATATTTACAAAACTTATATTTCTCTCTTTGTCAATGATGATGGCCACTCTGACAAACTTGATACGCAAAGACAGACGTAAGGCAGGAAAACAAAACTGAGGCGAAAATTATAAGCAGAAGAACATGTTTACAAAATTATGTTTTGTTTCGATAGAGAAATGAGAATATCTTTACGCAGAGTACATAGTTGGAAACTTTTCGCTAAGCAGCGGACGTCAAGTACAAAATAACAAAATTACGTAAAACGCTCCCTTGTTGCCAAGAAATAGCGAAAGCTAATAAAAAGAAATTGCTATTAAAAGGCTAACAAATTTCAAGTCAGTAGACGGGATCCCTGTAAACGAAATAGTGATCAAAGCAAATACCGTATAATAGTTGAGTTTGAAGATGCATTTAACCCTTCTATTGTGAGGCCTAGCTAGAAAATTTTTATTTTACTTCTCTGATAGTCTTTTGTTAGAAATTTCTTTCGTCCTTTTCAGGTATTAGGGGAGTGTCTTTTGCTATTTTATGTTACTTTGCGATTGACGGTCCGTTAATCAACCAAAAATTCCTATGACCGTGGAAAACTGCTGTTCTCTTTTCTCGATCGGAACGTGGCTTTATTTTCTAAGTATGTTTATGACGTATATATTTTTCATTTTAGTTATGTTTTCATGATTTACGTAAGTCTTTGTCTGACAAATTTTACAGGTTGCAGCTGATGATGCAGCTAAAATCTTGCGTAACCGGTCGTATATTTTCTAATTTTAACGCTTTCCCTTCATACTTGGGAAGCCCCCTACTTATTTTTACGTTAAGTTAATACACGACAACATGTTACTTCAGTAAATTGCTTCGAAAATAATATTTTTATTAATAATAAATAGTAATTGTTACAAGGTGCTGCTCAGCTTCAGTTCTGTATGTCTGGGTCCTTAGAGATTCCATTGCGTAAACGATTAATTGAGGTCTCTCTTGACGTCATTACAGACAAATCACCGCTTCGTGAAAATAGAACTGAGGATGAATGGGGCAACTCAGAACTGCACAGAGCTAAGAAGACTGTTAGCTCCACTCCTTTCCCGATTTTGTGCTTTGTATTAAACTGAAGATTATTACAAATTCTAGGAAACCTGAAGCTGTATCGCAATTTCTTTGTTTTATTATTGTTCGCTTCGAATGATTCGCCAGTAAACCAAGTACCGTAGTACTGTTGGCAGTTCATTTGCAGACTACTAATTGGTTTAGAAAATATGTGGTAAGATCATCATTGTCCGCTTACTGCTCGAAATGAAGAGTGTGTAAGTGACGAATCCAAACGTGGTTTTTATCGACATATTTGCATGCAGCACAGAGAAAGTTATATGAGAGTCCAGGAGAAGCGAAAGCGGAACTCAGTAAGGCAGTTTATTTAATATAAATACACTTTTAAGTCTACTTTATATGCAAATGAACTGCCGGGAATGATGTTATGAAAATAAGCGACGTAGGAAAATTACCAAGAAATTTATGCTAGGTCGTCGGAACCAACATCAAAGAAGACCCATTAATCTTTGTAACCACTGCTCGCTAGTGTTCAAAGAACCTGATGAAATGTAAGTTTAGAACTGTTGCTGCGGTTGCCTGTCAAGACAGGAGCACGTAATGCGAATAAGAATACAGTAAAATCTGAGTGTAACGGGAGCATTTTAAATAGCATCGAGGTCTAAGTTTGCTCGTAAGGGTGAATATCTAGATAATTTACTTTGTGAAGCCTACCAATTTGAAAGTGATGATTTAAACAAGAAGAGTATAAAGTTTCTTTGTAGAGATCGTTTAAGAGATAGCGGGAAGATATAACAGATGTTCTGCCGATGCGGACGAACGAATATTATTAATGCCTGAGTCGAGAATTATGGGGATCTTTCATCAATAGTAATTATGATACTAAGCGTGTTTGTCGCAGTTTGCGATTATGTTCTGTTTTCAGCTATGTTTTATATAAAATTGCAAGTCTAAAGTGCCAGAGGCGAGCCTATCGGATCGTTTTACTCATTTAATTTTCGCACTTCCCCGAGTTTTTCTGTAATATAGGTTTCCATAGTTAAAGTATCAGTTTCAAAACGCTGTAGAAAGATAACCAAAGCTCACAACGACTTCATATTAGAACAGCATATTACTAACGCAGGACGAAACGACATGGAAGAAAATGAAAATTTTACCAATAAATGGCGCTGTAAGCCTGCTAATGTGAATAGGGTCGGGTACATCTGACAGATGAATCGAAACACGTTCGTCTACGTTTGAGATGTTACACCACAAGTTCTGCAGTCAACAGTTGGGGCACTGTTAGTTACGTAATCCACTCCACCACGGCAAGGTCGTACAACATCGCATGGGAAAAATCGGTTTTCAATTGCCCCGACGCTAAAAACTGCATAAAAAGCCAAATGACATCGCTGTTTAATTTTCCTGGGACAAAAAAACCGCAAAATATCAATATGGCGTCGGTTTTTAATGGCACAAGACATGTTTACCGTTTTCTGCCATAAGTTAAAATGAGGAAACAACATGTTCCACCATTGTAAAATGTCAACTTACAACGCCGAAAAAGTCACACTTAATAAACTGTTTCGGGCTGTTGTGCATCGTCGAACGGATTTCACGTTAAAACACAACGTTTTCTCCCTATCTCGGAGGACACTTTCAAAGGGGTCGTAGTTTCTTTGAATGCACGATTCACACCCTGACTGGCTAGTTTTCAAGGAAGAAGATGGTAGCTTCGGCCAGATGGTTTACTGAAAATTCTCGCACATAGACCGTTGCCTAGACCGGAATTCCAATCACTACTACAACAAAGTCGTGAATGATAAAAACGTAGGCGGGCAGAGCAAGGGAAATCTGCAAACTATAGATACTAGACGTTGAATTAAAACATCTCACCAATGAGTTCCTCAAGAATGGTTCTTCTTTTGCAGTGGCGAAAAGAGCGTTAATACAACCGCGTAGAAATCATAACGATGCTCAAGCGCCGGTGAAATCGAAAGTTTTCCTGCCTTTCATTGAAGACAATACAGAGCCCATAGGAAAAATCTTGAAAAAGTGGAACGTCTTGGTAATATATAAACTCGGCTGGAAGATACAAGAGTAGCTAAAATCGGTCAAGGACGCTCTCCAGTCACAAGAAAAAGCAGGAATTTATAGGATTCCGTATGGGTGAGGGGAGGTGTACGTAGATACTACAAAAAGAACGATCAAAAAACGAATAGAAGAGTACAAGGGCAATTCCAGAAGAGGGATGTTGCCGAACATGGTTTGTAGCCAGGAGGCTGCCGTATTCATTTTGATGGGACTCAACTACTGACAGGGACAAGCGGATACCGTGAAAGGCTATGCAGAGAGGCCACAGAGATTGTAAGACACCCCTCGAATATCAATAGGAAGGAGTAGGGCTTGAAACTGAATGACATCTGGATTCCTGTGCTGAAGAAGAGTTGTACCATCGTCAGCGGTCGACGGCAGTAAACAACGCCCAATTGTGTTCGAACATTCGAAACTTATGACGTCACGCCACTGCGAGGAAGCGGAATTTTGATGCAGTTAGTAGTGAGGACTGTGTGAATCGGACTTTTAAAGGAACTACGATACCCCTCGAAAATGCCGTCCGGAGATTGGGACGTAACGGGGGTTTATAAGTGAAATCCATTCGACAATGGCGAAACAGTCTGCAACATTTTATTAATTGTACCATGTTCCACAACAGATCGGAGATCTCGCGGTCAAGTTCAGAGTGCGTTGCGCAATGCTTGCATGAACTAAGCTACTTTAGTAATTGGAGAGCTTAACTCAACATCTTTGAGACATACCCCATCCGGAAGTCATACAGATTAAGATCAGGTAATCTAGGCTACCAGGCGTTAGGAAAATGACGACTGATGATTCTAACATTTCCGAAATGCTTCTGCAACAGTCGTTTCACTTTCTGTACTGTGCGGAGCGCCATCTTGTATGTGATGATTCCATTTCAACGTCCACGCTACTGAGGGCTTGAATACACGTTGGTGCGAAAACGACTCTCCCAGTGTTTGCCAATGACGGTACAGGTAACGGGACCAGCAGGACTTACCTCCTAGAAAAAATACGGCCCTACGATAAACGATACTGTCAACCCACACCACACAGTCACCTTTGCTGTGTGAAGTGGTACCGGTTGACGAGCGTACGGATTTTCCGTTGCCCATATTCTGCAATGCTGCTTATTGGCACATCCTTGGAGATGGGAATGAGCTTCGTATTGCCACAAAATGTTCCATGGCCATTCACTTTCCACTCCTATGCAAGCAAGACATTCCAGAGCGAACGCTTGTATTACTGGGTGGTCAGCAGAAAGTAACTCTAACACATTGGTGATTTTGCGTGAATAGCAATTCTGGATGTTTCGTCGGATTTTACGCACTGTGCTCGCAGGTTTGTCCAACGTTCGGGCAATTGCAACATCAGCAGCATGTCTGCACACACATTGCTCAACCTCTCCTTCAGTGCTGTGGGCACATCCTCGACAAACGTCAGATTAGCTGTTTTCCTACTTCTGCCACGTTGCTTTTAAAAAGAACCTGTTTTTTCGAATTTTGTTATGATTTTTTCTAGACCCTTAGCATACATCGGAACAATGGCTTTTCTCGTATCACTGGGTGTCGGGAAGTTCTGTAGGGCCATTATCACAAAAGAGCCTTAAGAGCAGTGCGAGATCGTTCATGTACAGTCATGTCGGACGTCTCTGACCCAAACTGAGAAACAGCAGTGTGCCGCGCGTCTGTTGCTGTAAGTATTCTGACATTTACAGCATCATCTATTGGTCCAATTTTCTTTGTGTTATCTTTTTTTCATCACTTTTAGCCCTGCGTCAATAATATGCTGTCAAATTTGATGTCATTCTGAGCAGTAGTTATTTCTCTACAGCTTTCTGAAACTGCAGCTTTAAAAGAGACGCCAAATACTTTAAAACATTATTTTTTATTGCAAAGGAAGTTAATTACCCTAAAAATTTCAATTCTTTTTTAACACAAACGGCGTATTTTTACACTTAACAATATTTTGGTTGTGTAGTTTCTCATGGAATTTTGTTATCTACAAAATGAAAAACTGTTAACGATTGTTCGAAATCAAACTCAATTTTTCATACAAAAACTGTAGCATAAGAGAAAATATACTTACTTTTTGGCGGTGAAGGATAGGTCTTAATTTTTACAAAACTCTATTTCAAGCCGGCCGGGGTGGCCGAGTGGTTCTAGGCACTACAGTCTGGAACCACGCGACCGCTAAGTTCACAGATTCGAATCCTGCCTCAGGCATGGATGTATGTGATGTCCTTAGGTTAGTTAGGTTTAAGTAGTTCTAAGTTGTAGGGGACTGATGACCAAAGAAGTGAAGTCCCATAGTGCTCAGAGCCATTTCTTCTATTTCAAATTAATGTGCAATAATATATATTTAATTTTATATTTATAACCATTAATAATCTCAAGAGGCGTGTTCTCTTTGTAACTATTTATTTATTTAGTTATTATACAGAAAACTATCGTAGGAACGTTATTTGACCAGTTGCCGGTTCTGGAACGATCTAGAACTTCTTGTGATATATCGTTTATCATAAGCGCCAGAAGTAATCTGGTCTTTGTCTCGGACCCGTGTGGGACAGTCCTTGTTTAGACAAGGAGTAGTGTGGTAGTTTTTGTGCTGCGAACAGAATGCACACCAGGGTCGATTTTTGTACATTAGAAACTGGAATATCTATTGAAAATGCATTTGGTGTGTTTTATGAATGTGTTGACTGAGGACAGTAATGTGTATGAAATCTGTATATACTCGTAACGAGACCGTCTTGAACGTTGTGGAGGAAAACGATACATAATTTTCACTGTTATGCCATGCCTTTATGGGAAATAAGAGAAAATTTTATGAAAGTGTTAACACGTACATTTCATCAAAATGTTCGTCAAACCGGGACTTTTATATCAGCTTCTAGGGAAGAAGAAGTTAGTAGCCATATATAGATTCACGACATAAGCTGGGTATTAAAAATTTTGCTTATTATGCCATGCAGTTTCCAACTATATTTAACGCTGCGTACATACATAACTAAGTGAGTAGCTTAAAAATGCAATTAACTCTTATCTAACTTCGTAACGGTGGCTTTTAAATGGAAATAAAAAGAATCACTGTTAGAAGGCCAAGTATAACATGCCTAATGAAGATACAACGTGAAATGATTTCATTGTTGTGCAAATAATCAACACTGTCTCGTTCTATCCAATGAGAATACTTCACGGTCTTCATTGTGACCTCTCCAAATGCCACGATTATACCGCAATAATGAAGCAGTTTCCGGTTCCATTTTGCAGTGGAACCTCCACGAAGCAGTTATGTTGCTTTTCCTCTAATCTTCTGCATGCTCATCCACTAACCTCATTCTTCGTGTTGATTTTGTCAGTTTCAGGAACCCCACACTTGTAACAGCCTTAAACAAAATGTAGTATAACTTATGACAGAACAGGTCAGTTGGTACGATACAGACTACAACTGCTGAGATAAACGCTACATGCAGATAACTTCGTTGTCGTTGTCCCGTAGCAGTAAATGAGTACTCAGACACAATGCTCGTATTGTATGCGTAGCAGAATGTCTTAGCGTTCCTAGTAAGACGATTAGTATTTTATTATCCGGTCTGTTAACTGTTTTACACCACAGTTTCATGCCACAGGTCGGTCCCGATATATCGTTGGAAAAACACATGCCGCTTGTGTTACAATATTACTGTCCTGCCAGTATCCCAATAAGGTGGTTCAGTGATTGTGATTCTAGATTTGAATTTCAGAGGAGCACGGATCCTACAAGGTTTGTACAAAAATATGAAAACACCATGAGAAAGGCATGATTAAACATAAACGCTGATGCTAGCTAAGACTGCAAGTTGCTCTGATGTATTAGACCACCGACGTCACCTGTGTAATGTCGTCAATACCTCGCGCGAGTCAGTCGTGGTCAAAACGGTGTTCTCTGTAATTGTGAGAGCATTAAGTAGGAGCTACGTGAATTCGAACGTGGGCTAGGCGTTGGTGCTAGTACGGTGGGTGTTAAAGTAACTAACGGAGGCAAAGTGTTTGGTGATTCAAGAGGAAAGCGGAAAACCATCACCCGCCAAGTCACAATGAGGACGACATTGTCTGTTGAGTGAAAGTCACAGCCGGAAACTGAAGAGGACTTTGGCGAAAAATAGGAGGCCAATAGCTGCAAAAGTCAGTGCAAGACAGAATGTAGCACTGTCGGTACCACGATACGAATGGAACAACAAAATCAGCAAACTGCAGAGAGAGCTGGGATTCTAAAATCTCACATCAGTAATATAAACGCCCTTAACAAGAAAACGTGATAGTGAAGGGATAAACCTGTTACTATGGAGCAACGGAAGAGATTCTTTACTACAAAGAGTCTAGTTGCTCTCATTTTTAATTTCTGGCATAATTTACATAGCAAGACTTAAATACAGCTGGGGTACGCTGATGATTTGTGCGACCATACCGCGGTATTGTGTGGACTTAGCAGTTACACTGCTGGCCATTAAAATTGCTACACCATGAAGAAGACGTGATACAGACGCGAAATTTAACCGACAGGAAGAAGATGCTATGATATGCAAAAGGTTGGCTTTTCAGACCATTCACACAAGGTTGGTGCCGGTGGCGACACCTATAACGTGCTGACATGAGGAAAGTTTCCAACCGATTTCTCATACACAAACAGCACTTGACAGGCGTTGCCTGGTGAATCGTTGTTGTCACGCCTCGTGTAAGGAGGAGAAATGCGTACCATCACGTTTCCGACTTTGATAAAGGTCGGATTGTAGCCTATCGCGATTGCGGTTTATCGTATCGCGACATTTCTGCTCGCGTTGCTCGAGATCCAATGACTGTTAACAGAATAATGAATCAGAGGGTTCAGGAGGGTAATACGAAACACCGTGCTGAATACCAACGGCCTCGTATCACTAGCAGCCGAGATGACAGGTATCTTATCCGCATGGCTGTAACGGATCGTAGAGCCACGTCTCGATCCCTGAGTCAACAGATGGGTACGTTTGCAAGACAACAACCATCTGCACGAACAGTCCGACGACGTTTGCAGCAGCATGGACTATCAGCTCGGAGACCATGGCTGCGGTTACCCTTGGCGCTGCATCACAGACAGGAGCGCCTGCAATGGTGTACTCAATAACGAACCTGGCTGCGCGAATGGCAAAACATCATTTTTTCGGATGAATCCAGTTTCTGTTTACAGCATCATGATAGTCGCATGCGTGTTAGGCGACATCGCGGTTAACGCACGTTGGAAGCGGGTATTCGCCATCGCCATACTGGCGTATCACCCCTCGTGATGGTATGGGGTGCCATTGGTTACACGTTTCGGTCACCTCTTGTTCGCAGTGACGGTACTTTGAACAGTAGACGTTACATTTCAGATGTTTTATGACCCGTGGCTCTACCCTTCATTTGATCCCTACGAAACCCTACATTTCAGCACGGTAATGCACGACTGCATGTTGCAGGTCCTGTACGGACCTTTCAGGATACAGAAAATGTTCGAAATGTTCGACTACTGCCCTGACCAACACAGTCTCCAGATCTCTTACCAATTGAAAATGTCTGGTCAATGGTGGCCGAGCAACTGTCTCGTTACAATACGCCAGTTACTACTCCTGATGAACTGTGGTATAGTGTTGAATCTGCATGGGCAGCTGTACCTGCACACGCCATCCAAGCTCTATTTGACTCAATGCCTAGGCGTATCAAAAGCCGTTATTACGGCCAGAGGTGGTTGTTCTGGGTACTGATTTCTTAGGATCTATGCAACCAAATTGCGTGAAAATGTAATCACATGTCAGTTCTAGTATAACATATTTGTCCAATGAATACCCGTTTATCATCTGCATTTCTTCTTGGTGAAGTAATTTTAATGGAAGTATTGTAGTATCCAAGGTCGGTTTACCGCTAAGGTTTATATTAACATTCTAGGTGATCAAGCCCATCTCATGTGATCATGCTCCCAATGGTGATGCTGTGTTCCAAAACTGCAGGACCCCTGGTCAAACTGCGGGCATTGGGCATGAGTCGTTGTGGGAGTAGGTGGATGAATTGTCACATCTCTCCTGGCCACCGTAATCAGCAGTCCTCTATATAATTCAACCTTTGTGATCAACTTCAGAGAAAGAATGCGTGACTACAGTCAACAGCCTTCGTAGTTATCTGAACTTGCCACTGTTTTGTTGGAAGAATGGTGTAAGATTCCCTTACAAATCTTATAGGACCTGTATTTTGGCATTCCTGGACAACTGGAAGTTGTCCCACTAAATTAGTTTTAACCTCGATGATTCCTGCAACAAAGCCAGTTCAATCATACATCTTAGTCCAATTGAATAAGTACTCCTTTCCCAAATGTCGACAACATGTGAAACTACACTGTTGGAAAATAATGGTACAATCGTTGAGAGGTTTCCAATCCACTCAATGTTTACTGTTACAAAAATGTATATGGAGCACATGAAATGATGTCCGCCCAGATTGCCGCGCGGTCTAACGCATTGCTTCTCGAGCGGGAAGGCGTGCCGGTCCCCGGCCCGAATCCGCCGGGCTGCTTAGTCTCGAGGTCCGGTGTGCCGCCCAGCCTATGGGTGGTTTTTACGGCGGTTTTCCGTCTGCCTCGGCGAATGCAGGCTGGTTCCCTCTATTCCACCTCAGTTACACTATGTCGGCGATTGCTGCACAAACACTGTCTCCACGTACGCGTACCCCATAATTGCTCTACCACCAGAACTGCTGTAGCCTGATTTGGGGCTTTATACCACTGAGGGCTACGGCGGGGATGGAGCCTCTCCGTCGTTTCTAGGTCCCCAGTTCAATATTTACAAACATACATACGTGAATGATTACATTATCAGGTAAACAACAAAGCGGTTCTGATGTACCACGTATAGACCAACGCTGATACGCCCGTGCCAGTAATTGGTGTAACTTCCACAGGCAGCATTGCTGGCACTGACTCATCCAGTCAATAGTACCGACGGAAAATACTGTCCTAAGATACGTTACGCCAAGTCTGTTCGAACAGTTCACGTAGTTCTGAAAGAGTTCTTCGTTGACGAGTCTACTAACACACAGTCAACATGGGTTTAGAAAACATCGTTCTTGTGAAACACAACTAGCTTTTTATTCGCATGAAGTACTGTGTACTGACAAAGGATTTCAGATCTATTCCGTATTTCTGGATTTCCGGAAGGCTTTTGTCACTGTACCACACAAGCGACTTGTAGTGAAATTGCGTGCTTATGGAATATCGTCTCAGTTATGTGACTGGATTTGTAATTTCCTGTCAGAGGTCACGGTTTGTAGTAATTGACGGAAAGTCATCAAGTAATACAGAAGTTATTCTGGGGATCCTCAAAGTGTTGATATAAACCATTTCCTGTTCCTTATCTATATAAACTGTGGTGTCACCACCAGACACCACACTTGCTAGGTGGTAGCCTTTAAATCGGCCGCCGTCCGGTAGTATACGTCGGACCCGCGTGTCGCCACTATCAGTGATAGCAGACCGAGCGCCGCCACATGGAAGGTCTAGAAAGACTTCCTAGCACTCGCCGCAGTTGTACAGCCGACTTTGCTAGCGATGGTTCACAGAAAAATTACGCTCTCATTTGCCGAGACTATAGTTAGCATAGCCTTCAGCTACGTTATTTGCTACGACCTAGGAAGGCGCCAGTATCCGTACTATTGATATTGTGAATCATGTACCATAAAGAGCGACGTTCTCCATTAATGGATTAAAGTTAAGTAATCCACCAGATACGTCCGTTTTTCTCAATTCTAATTCCCTTGTCATGTTCCAGACCTCATGCCAGCCTGCGTGAGCTGATACGCATGCATTTCGGCCTCCTTTAACCATACGGTTGGCTCTCCTGCCAACCACAACATTGGTGACGAGAGTAAAAGTGTTCTTATCTAAATTGCCCTGATTTACTTGTGTAATCTCCAGATATACTGTCCGAACTTTATCGCTTACAGAATCAGCAGACGCACGCCTTACTGGATGCCCTTGGACAGCTCGTCCAGGGTCAACGTGCGATGAAGAACGATGCGGCAGCAGTCGCTTCACCGCTAAGGCAGCCACAACACGCTGTTGCACCAACTTTTCGACCTTTTGATGCTGCACTGCAAAAGCTGGACGGAGTGCTCACGCCAATTTGGATTCCATCTCGCCACCTACAGAATTCAAGGTAACGAGCGGCAGCCATTTCTGTTGTCTTCCGTCGACGTGAACACGTACCGTGTGATGGTCAAATTACACTCCTGGAAATGGAAAAAAGAACACATTGACAACGGTGTGTCAGACCCACCATACTTGCTCCGGACACTGCGAGAGGGCTGTACAAGCACGGCACAGTGGACACACCAGGAACCGCGATGTTGGCCGTCGAATGGCACTAGCTGCGCAGCACTTGTGCACCGCCGCCGCCAGTGACAGCCAGTTTGCCGTGGCATACGGAGCTCCATCGCAGTCATTAACACTGGTAGCATGCCGCGACAGCGTGGACGTGAACCGTATGTGCAGGTGACGGACTTTGAGCGAGGGCGTATAGTGGGCATGCGGGAGGCCGGGTGGACGTACCGCCGAATTGCTCAACACGTGGGGCTTGATGTCTGCACAGTACATCGATGTTGTCGCCAGTGGTCGACGGAAGGTGCACGTGCCCGTCGACCTGGGACCGGACCGCAGCGACGCACGGATGCACGCCAAGACCGTAGGATCCTACGCAGTGCCGTAGGGGACCGCACCGCCACTTCCCAGCAAATTAGGGACACTGTTGCTCCTGGGGTATCGGCGAGGACCATTCGCAACCGTCTCCATGAAGCTGGGGTACGGTATCGCACACCGTTAGGCCGTCTTCCACTCACGCCCCAACATCGTGCAGCCCGCCTCCAGTGGTGTCGCGACAGGCGTGAATGGAGGGACTATGGAGACGTGTCGTCTTCAGCGATGAGAGTCGCTTCTGCCTTGGTGCCAATGATGGTGATATGCGTGTTTGGCGCCGTGAAGGTGAGCGCCACAATCAGGACTGCATACGACCAAGGCACACAGGGCCAACACCCGGCATCATGGTGTGGGGAGCGATCTCCTACACTGGCCGTACACCTCTGGTGATCGTCGAGGAGATACTGAATAGTGAACGGTACATCCAAACCGTCATCGAACCCATTGTTCTACCATTCCTAGGCCGGCAAGGGAACTTGCTGTTCCAACAGGACAATGCACATCCGCATGTATCCCGTGCCACCCAACGTGCTCTAGAAGGTGTAAGTCAACTATCCTGGCCAGCAAGATCTCCGGATCTGTCCCCCATTGAGCATGTTTGGGACTGGATGAAGCGTCGTCTCACGCGGTCTGCACGTCCAGCACGAACGCTGGTCCAACTGAGGCGCCAGGTGGAAATGGCATGGCAAGCCGTTCCACAGGACTACATCCAGCATCTCTACGATCGTCTCCATGGGAGAATAGCAGCGTGCATTGCTGCGAAAGATGGATATACACTGTACTAGTGCCGACATTGTGCATGCTCTGTTGCCTGTGTCTATGTGCCTGTGGTTCTGTCAGTGTGATCATGTGATGTATCTGACCCCAGGAATGTGTCAATAAAGTTTCCCCTTCCTGGGACAATGAATTCACGGTGTTCTTATTTCAATTTCCAGGAGTGTATTTCCCCGTCGCGACGTAGCAAACTCTGTCCTACGAAGAAATTTTGTCTGCATTAGATGTCTATTTCAAAGTATCGGTCAATGTAGTAGGGAAAAGGTATACCTTCTTCCGTACAAAACGTAGGCAGGTCAGGCTAATCGGGAGTGGGTTGCAACCTTGCAAGGCCTTACTAGGGATTGTGCTTTTGAGTGTCACAGTGGACTCCCTTATTCAGATACTATGGTACGTCATGCAATTGCACAGAACGTTTCTGATGTTCGTATAAGGGAACAGATTTTGAAACTAGTAAATCCCTCCCTTCAACAAGTGATGGACATATTGGATCGGCAGGACACACTTAAATTTGATCATCTGAAACTTCGCCAGCAGTGTGTCAGGTTAACCGGCCCGTCGGGCGAGCTGCAGGGAACAGTAAACAGTCCTCGCGCCCGGCCGCACCGCTGCCGCCAGGCTCTCAGCCACGTGTGCCGCGCCGGCAAGCTAATGCTGTGATCAAATCATGCCCGTGGTGTGCTACTAAACATGCGCGTGAGAATTGCCCGTCACGCAAAGCTATTTGCTTTTGTAATAAAAAAGGACATGTTCAGAGTGTTTGTCAGAAAAAGCTCAGATTGGAAGCTCAAAACCGTTCAAGGCCCTTTGCTTCGCGCCGGAAACGGAATCGAACCAAGGATCCTCAGGCTCGCGAAACTTCGCCCATGGAAATTCATGTAGTTCATTCCACTCCGCCCAGTGCCACTCTCTCTAACAGTGACTGTGTTCCTCCCAAAAATAGTGTGCGTCGATATCACCGGAACTCCCGTCAAGGCGCAAGTGATTATGTACCAGTGTCAGTTCACGTTGCACATAGACAGTTGCTCTTGTCGTCAGCAGGACACTAATATTTTTGTAGACTTGGACATTAGCGGCAAAGTGACACCATTCCAGCTCGATACCGGAGCTGCAGTTTCACTGATCAATCACGTCACTTACAAGCTGCTGGGGACACCTCCGTTGCGTGCCGCAAATGTTCAGTTAACAAGCTACTCAGGGCAACGTATACCTGTGTTCGGACAGTACAGCCTTCTTGCAACATACAAAGGACAAACAAAACTTGTGTCATTTTACGTCCTTCATTCTTCTTCTGCAGTGAACTTGTTTGGTTTCTATTTATTTCAGTTGTTTAACTTGTCTATAGTAAATAAGGTCCTCTCAGTGAACCAGACGGTGCCTTCAGACAGTGTTTCTCGTCTATGTGAAGAATTTGCAGACATTTTTGCACCGGGCCTCGGTTGCGCTACGAACTATAAAGCACATTTGGAACTGAAAGTAAACGCGCAACCGAAATTTTTCAGATCGCGCAATGTTCCCCACGCATTACGTAATGAAGTCGCAAAAACATTACACGATTTGGAATCACAAGGTGTAATTGAACGTGTGCAGGCTTCTCCCTGGGCATCGCCCTTAGTAATTTTGCCAAAACCTTCCAGAATGTTGAGACTTAGTGTGGACTTCAAGGCAACAGTGAATCCACAACTAGTGATTGCAACTTTTCCTTTACCCCGCCCGGAAGATCTTTTTGACAAACTGTGCCCGGGTAAATATTTTTTGGTTGGAACTCGCAGATGCGTACTTGCAAAATACCGGTGGATGAAGAATGCCAGCGCGTTTTGGTGATTAACACGCATCTTGGTTTGCATCGATTCAAACAACTGCCATTCGGGTGTGCATCCGCCCCTGCATTGTTTCAGCAATTTCTACAAATTGTTTGTGCGTCGGTCCCTACTGCAGCAAATTATCTAGACGATACTGTGATCTCCGGAAAGACGGAAGAAGAACATTTGGCCACTCTCAGAACATTGTTTCAGGTCTTGTGACAAAATGGTCTTCTCTTGCGGAACGACAAATGTGTGTTTTTTGCTCGGGACTTGCTATACCTGGGACATGCAATCAATGCTAAAGGCATACATCCCAGTCCCATGCACCTTCGTGCCATACAAGACTTGCCTTCGCCGCAGAATTTGAAGCAGCTACAGAGTGTACTGGGAAACATCAAATATTATAATATATTCCGCATGCCTCTTCTATTTCAGCTCCGCTTCATCGCTTACGCCGTAAGGGTGTTCCGTTCGTCTGGACGTCGGAATGCGACCGCGCCTTCCGCCAGTTGAAATCGGCTTTGCTTTCCAATACTTGCCTTACGCCATTCGATCCCCAGAAGCCCCTTTTGTTGGTGGTGGATGCATCGGATTTCGGGATCGGTGTTGCGCTTGCGCACAAAGATGGATCGCACGATCGCCCTATTGCCTTTGCGTCCAAATTGCTATCGTCAGCTCAAAGAAATTATTCACAGATTGAGAAAGAAGCGTTGGCTCTCGTATTTGGTGTTACAAAGTTTCATGATTTCTTGTATGGTCGTCACTTCACCATAATCACAGACCACAAACCTTTGACATCGCTTTTTCATCCGACCAAGTCTGTACCGCCACGTACAGCGCAGAAATTCATTCGCTGGTCTATTTTCCTCTCGCAGTACCGCTACGATATCTTGTATCGGTCCACTGCTAAACACGGAAACGCAGAATTTCAGTCATTCTGCAAAGCCAATGGTATTCAACATCTGACGTCCGCGCGGTTTTCGCCTCAGTCAAACGATGCCGCTGAACGATTGGTCAGGTCTTTCAAGTCACAGATATTGAAGTTGAAAGAGTCGCATTCTAGGGAGGACGCGTTATTGCTCATTTTGTCCTCGTATCGCTCTGCGCCCCGAGATGGTCGCTCGCCGGCTTAGTTGCTCCACAGTCGTCGTCATCGAACCTTGATTTCTTTGCTTCATCCGCCGCATCAGGTTCCTGTACAGCGGCAGACACCTACTTTTGCTCCAGGCGACGTTGTCTACTATCGCCACTACCGAGGTTCACGGCGTTGGCTCGAAGGGCGCATTCTTCGCTGCCTCGGACGCGCTATGTATCTGGTTTTGGGGGCCTCTGATGAGGTGCGTCAGCATCTCAATCAGCTGCGCCTCTGTCGTCGCACGGGATCTGCCGCTCGCCGTCTGCTTTCAGCGACGGTGCCGTCCGGTCAGCGCCCCGGGGACCCATCTACTGGCTCGCCTCAGCCCCAGGTGTTACCGACGCTCCCTTCCATTTTGCCCCATGGCGACGCGCCGCTGCCACCGCCGCCGCCGCCGCCGCCGTCGCCGCCGCCGCCTGTTCTCCCGCGGGCGACGCCCGCAGTGGACGCGTCGCTGCAACCGCCGGGCGCCTCCCTGGGTCACGCGCCGCCGGTCGCTTCCCGTGACTAGTTGTACTCCGACATGGAACTCTTGCCCGCTCAGGACCATATGTCGTCTTCGCCCGTCGGGTGCGCCGGCCCGATGGAGGTCGACCCTTCGGCCCCTCCTGTCTCTCTACGGGAGCATACACCGCATGTTGGCGTGCATCCTGGAGCAGGTTTTCAGGCTTTACCTAGCTCCCAGCGGTCCGAATGGCAGGGTGCGGGTGGCACAGCCCAGCCTGTTGTTAGACTCCCCACATCGTCGCATACGTCAACATGTGGTCCTCCCCACGGCGGGCGGAAGCCTTATGCCACAACCGTACGCCGATTTGAGGGGGAGGAATGTGGTGTCACCGCCAGACACCACAATTGCTACGTGGTAGCCTTTAAATCGGCCGCGGTCTGGTAGTATACGTCGGACCGGCGTGTCGCTACTATCAGTGATTGCAGACCGAGCGCCGCCACATGGAAGGTCTAGAGAGACTTCCTAGCACTTGCCCCAGTTGTACAGCCGACTTTGCTAGCGATGGTTCACTGAAAAGTTACGCTATCATTTGCCGAGACGATAGTTAGCATAACCTTCAGCTACGTTATTTGCTACGACCTAGGAAGGTGCCAGTATCCGTACTATTGATATTGTGAATCATGTACCTGTGTGAGATGAAACGCGTGCATTTCGGCCTCTTTTAACCATACAGTTGGCTCTCCTGCCAACCACAACATAAACGGTTTGGGAGACAACATGCACAGCCGTCTAATAAAGTCATCACAAGAACAAAACAAATAGTAAAACGATTTAGAAAAGATATCCCAATGTTGTGAAAATTGCCAGGTCACACTAAATACCGAAAAGTGTGAGGTAATCAACATGAGTGCTAAAAGGAATTCGTTGAACTTTGGTTACACTATAAATCAGTCAAATCTAAATTCCGTATATTCAACTAAATATATGGGAATTACAATTACGAACAACTTAAATTGGAAGAAACACGTTGATAATGTTGAGGAGAAGCCTAACCAAAGACTGCATTTTATTGGCAGAACACACAGAAAATGTCACAGGTCTACTAAGGAGACTGCCTACACTACGTTTGCCCGTCCTCTTTTGGAATACAGCTGTGCGGTGTGGGATCGTTACCGGATGGGGGACTGACGGAGTACATCGAAAAAGTTCAATGAAGGGCAATACGCTTTGTACTATCGTGAAATATGGGAGAGAGTGTCATGGAAATGATGCAGCATTTGGGCTGGGCATTATTAAAAGAAAGGCGTTTTTCGTTGCGACGGAATCTTCTTTCGAAATTCGAATCACCAACTTTCTTCTCCGAATGCGGTAATATTTTGTAGACACGGACCTACATAGGGAGTAACGATCAGCAGGATAAAATAAGGGAAATCAGTGCTTATACGGAAAGATATAGGTTTCGTTCTTTCCGCACGGTATACGAGATAGAATGATTGTCAAGGTGGTTCGAGGAACTTAAATATTATTTTCAGAGTATCCATGTAGATGTAGACATTACATGCCACGTTTGGGATAGTATATGTATAGATAATGGATTCACTGTCGTCCAGCAGTCAGCGTAGTGGTTTACCCACCAGAGCGGCATCTGTGTCTACTCTTTAATAGGAAATGTTCACAGGTAGAAGCTCAATGTGGTAATTCATAATATTCGAACACATTATATGTTTCAAAATCCTTTTGCATATCGACGTTCATGATGTGGGCCTGTAATTTAGTGGATTACTCCTACTACCTTTCTTGACTATTGGTGTGACTGTGCAACTTTCCAGTCTTTGGGTAGGGATCTTTCGTCGAGCGAACGGCTTTATATGTTTGTTAAGGATGGATCAAATGCATCACCATACTACGAAAGGAAACTAATACATTCTGGACCAGAAGACTTGTTTTTATTAAGTGATTTAAGTTGCTTCTCTACTCCGAGGATATTTACTTCTATGTTATTCATGTTGACAGCTGTTCTTCATTCGAATTCTGTACTGTTTACTTCGTCTTCATTTGTGAAGGCATTCTGGAAGTCTTTGTTTACTAAATCTGCTTTGGCAGCACTGTCTTCGACGGTATCTTCACTGCTATCTTGCAGAGAAGGCATTGATTGTTCCTTCCCGCTAACATACTTAACATACAACCAGAATCTCATTGGACTTCTGCAAGGTATCGAGACAAAGTTTCGTTGAGGAAACTGTTATATTCGTCTGGCTTTCAAGTCCGAGCTACATTTCGAGCTAGTGTGAAACATTTCCAATCTTGGGGATTTTCCGTCGATTTAAATTTAGCATGTTTGTTTCGTTGTTCCTGCAACAGTGTTGTAACCCTCTTTGTGTACCAAGGAATTAATTATTTCGTATAAATCTCTCTATTGCTGCCTATACTATTCTTTGAATTAATGCTCATCCGGTGTACACTTATCTTATTAATATGGAATGAGTGGAGATTGTCTCTCAGGAAGGCATCAAGTGAATTTTTATCTGCTTTTTGAATAGGTATATTTTTCGTTCTATTTTGGAGGATTTGGGAGTTACAATATTCAACCTAACTACGACAACACAATGTCCGCTAATCCCTGTATCTGTTTTGATGCTCGTTATTAACTCAGGATTATTTGTTGCTAAGAGGTCAAGTGTGTTTTCACAACCGTTTGCTATTCGCGTGCGCTCATGAACTAACTGCTTGAAATAATTTTCAGAGAATGCCATTAGCACAATTTCGGATGATGTTTTATGCGTACCTCGGGAATTAAACATGTATTTTCTCCATTATATCGAGGGTAAATTAGTTACCACTTACTATAATCGTATGAGTCGTGTACGTTTTTGAAAGCAAGCTCAAGTTTTCTTTGAAGCTTTCAGCAATAGTATCATCTGAATTGGGAGGTCAGTAAAAGGATCCGATTATTATTTTATTCCGGTTGCCCATACTAGCTCACAGGAACTACCAACTTCTATTTCGCGCCAAAATAAACTACTTCTATCAGCAACAAATACGCCACCGCCAACGATGATTAACCTATCCTTTCGCAGCACCGTTAGGTTCTTCGCCAAAATTTCGGCTGAACTTATCCCCGGTTTTCCAGCTCTCAGTGCCTATAACAATTTGACCATCAGTGCTTTATATTAGCGCTTGGAGCTCTGGTACTTTCCCGAAACAGTTACGACAGTTTACAACTGTTATACCGATGGTTCCTTTATCTACGTTCTTCCTGTGTTCAGCGTGCACCCTTTGAACTGAAGCCCTTCTTGTGTTTTTCCGAAACCCCCTAACATAAAAAACCACTCAGTCAACGCCACACAGCTCCTGTTACCCGTGTAACCGCCTCCTACCTATAGCGGTCGCTTGACCTATTCGGCGGAAGCCAAAACCCAACCACACTATAGCGCAAGTCGAGGAATCTGCAGCCTACACGGTCGCAGAAACGCCTGAGACTCTGATTCAGACCCTCCACTCGGCTCTGTACCAAAGGCCCGCAATCGGTCCTGTCGATTATGCTGCAAATGGTCAGCTCTTCTTTCATCCTGCAAGCAAGACTGGCAGCCTTTACTACCTCTATTAGCCGCTCGAAACCAGACAGAATCTCTTCAGATCCAAAGTGACACACATCATTGGCACAGACATGAGCAACCACTTGCAGTTGGCTGCACCCTGTGATCTTCATGGCATCCGGGAGGACTAGTCCCACATTTGGAAAGACTCCACCTGGTATGCATTTGGAGTATACATTGGTTTTCTTTCCCTTCTTGTCAGCCATGTCTCTTAGGGGCCCCATAACGCGCCTAACAAGGGAGCTCGTAATTGTCAATAATCCCACCCTCTGTGATTGTACGGATCTTGCAGACTGAGTGATTTCCTTTGAAACAGGGCAGGTGACAGCATCTGGCTCAGTGACAGTGTCAGCCACAGACAGCACCTGGAACCCGTTTCTTAGACAAACGGGGGAGGCCTTACGTGCAGCCGCCTGGGAAGTCTTTCGCCGCCTGCTACTCCCCTGGCCGTCCTCCCACTCTTCACAGGTGGGGAGTCAGCCTCATTGTGAGGAGTATCTGGGCTGCCACCGGTGAGGACCGAATCGAGGAATCGGACGTGCTGGACGTCCGTTGGATCCCCACGTCAGGCCAGCAACAGTAGTGCCCATCCATTGCAGCGTCAAGTTGTGTAATCGAAACCATCACGGCCTGGAGCTGAGAGCGAGGTGTCACCAACTCGGCTCGCATCCGCACACGACAATCGCAGTCCGTATTCATATTAAAGACCGTGGAAAACTGAACTATACAGATAAAAGGACTATTGGCACATGCTGCGCAAATCTACTGTAGACTCTGACGAAAACGCAGGAACTGTGTCTAATAAATTACATTAGTACGCAGGAATTCAAAAACCTAACTACCAAAGCACTCAGATGAAATTAAATAATTCGCCCGTGATTAGGAACTTGCAATATGGCAGAAAATTGGTTTACTTTCCGATTCAAAAGAACACGCTAGAACTGTGGCTATTAGATAGTAAATTAATACGTAGAAACTCAAGAAACTAATCTATTGCAGCACACTGATGATATTATAAAATTCACTCCTTGTTAGGAACTCGTAAAAGTCACAAAATCGGTTACTTCCCTTTTGTTGCTTGTGTCTCGGCCGGCTGCTACTGCCAGGATCATCGGATCACCGGATCGAAATCGATGTCGTCTTTCTTTTTTTCTTTGGCAGTAGACATCCAACCTCCCTTTTCCTAATGTCATTAATTCATAGCATGTGATACTGATTTATTTTCTAGACGAGTTAACGTTTTGTGAATAAAGCCTTCTGGATTGCTTACAAGGGGATGCCAAGACGTTTGGATCACCTATTTACTTCAAACTTTGTACATATTTAGTAGAACATTAAAACAGCAAGTGCAATTAGTAAAGTGCAATACTCTGGGAATTCCGAGAAAATTGCAAGAGAAATTTTATGCTCCTAATATGTAACTGTGCGAAGATGCGGGCTATAAAAAGTCATTGTGGTCAAGCAAATACCTCGATATCGAGACCTCTTTCCCATCTTGCTGAACCTTGTTTCTCGTCGGCAAAGTGTTGATTTACTTAATTTTTCTGATGATATGTGTTTTCTTTTTCATCCATGTTCCCATCTGATTCGCTTCTGCTTTTTGTCTGCTAGTTTCACTTCTCGTTATGTTTTGTGTTTTCTCAGTATCGCGCCAGTGCTGTTGTAAAATAGGTATAGACGTAGTATACATATACACGTGAACGTTACAATATTGCAATAACATTATAATATTTTTTAGATTATAATCTGATATCGTTGCCCTTCTGCTTTTACATTGTCTATGAAAGCTAAATAAATAAATATAAAATATGCGAAATAAATTAAATTTTAAAAAACTAATGGAATATAGAAAACTATGAAAAATTGTTGATACATATCATGAGAGCTTGATGGTGGTTTGTCGGCTATGTTCTTGTTTTCTTCTGTTCTCTTTTGTTTATTATTTCGTAATCATAATGAATTTTTTCTCCGATTTTCAGCTTACAGTACATGATGACTTATCTCTTGGCTGCTGAAGTGCCATGTTAGTAAAAAAAAAAAGAAAAAAAGTGGTTAGCGACTGCGCGTAGCCAGAGGATCATGGTTGACGTGACGGTATGAATCATGCAAACACTTACTTTTTAATCCATATTTTTTTCATCTCTGGTCTCATTATTCGTTTTACATGACATTTAAGGGATAATATAATGAAAAAAAAACATGCATTTTCCTGAAGTTGTATTGAATTTCATATATGATTGGTCTATTTACCATCTTTAGTTAAATTTTCAAGCACGAGGGACAGACTTGGAAAGCCCAAGACAAACCACAAAAAATAATTTGCGAATGATGTTATTCAGTAATGCAGTAAGTCGCAATGTACCATCCCACAAGAGTAAAGCACAATTACTCGTCGGATGCTCTTTCGACATCACACGTTCCAGGATGGCATTTGTCATGGACATGGAGAACGTAAATAGGAACGGCTTCTGCTACATCGAATGAATGCGTTTTCCAGCGTTTATACGTAATATTCAGAGTTTGTAAAGGAAAACATATCTCACTGACATTTTGAAAAATTCTCTTTCTTCCGGCCTGACTGGCCTAGCGGTTCTAGGCGTTACTGGCTGGAACCGCGCGACCGCTGTGGTCGCAGGTTCGAATACTGCCTCGGGCATGGATGTGTGAGATATCCTTAGGTTAATTAGGTCTGAGTAGTTCTAAGGTCTAGGCGACTGATGACCTCAGAAGTCCCATAGTGCTAAGAACCACAGCCTCTTTCTTCCGATAGTAGAGATCAAAAATTACGTGAGAGGGGGAATCGATCCCTTGCTTCATACACGTTCGTCGGTTCATCGTACTCAGCTAGAACGCTAAGCACCTTTTTTTATTCAAGTTCGTTGGTGATCCTATCATTTTTTTTCTTTGTATATATAGAGACCAGCCAGTTCTCTGACCGAACACACTGAACCACCGTGCCGGCGAACACTGAACCACCGTGTACTCCAACGTCCGGTAACTACTCACAGATACAAAAGCGACATAATAGACTAGTAAAACGTCTCTCGCTGTACTCTCGGACTTGTCATAGTGGTGCACCTAACTACTTGGATATTATGTTTTTTTTACTGGTCTACTAAAGGTGTATAAATTTTGAAGTAAATAAGTGATCCCACAGTAGTGGACTCCCCTTGTTCCTCATTTTATTTATGAAGTCGTTTCGGTTCTTCGCATCATCAGATTAAAACTTAGAATTTCTAGAACAACGATCAGCCCAGTATCAATATAACCAATACGCATGTACCGCTTCGGAAGCAGCAGAAACGACTTTACAAATAAGGAAGTATATAAGAAATGTAGACAACTTTACTTACAAATTAGCTACATGGATCACAGACCCATGATGTAAATTTATTTCTTTATTAATAAGGTGTAATTTTTAGTTAGAGGCAGCAAAACAATACTCAGAAAACATTGTTCACTTGAGTGTGGTGTAACTAATGAATTTCCTAATGGGCGCACGTGCTGACGCAACTGGCAATGATTGTCAGATTATGTATGAAAGCTGTGGAATTCGTAACTCTGGTTGCTTTTACAAGCGTTCTGCATACCAATGACTTGTTATCTTATTATATGGGATATTATTTTAAAAGTGAATATTACTGCACCTAGAGTCGACGTGTATTTTGATTCACCTCGCTTTCCGATTTACGAGGAAGTAGATGGTATCGGTAGATTCACCTTTTCATCCAATTGATCAGCGTAGATCTCATTGCCACATCAGGTTGGCTGATGCAGATTCAGATCCGTCACATTCACTAGGTCAGATCGCTCAATACTGAAGTCACTTCAATTCATTCTCTACATTTCAACTAGTTCGACCTAATCCATCCACGTTGCTGACCAGATTAATATATAAATAAATAACAAAACTGAGAATTTGGTAAATGTCGAATAGTTCGCAGCCGACCGGTGTGGCCTAGCAGCTCTAGGCGCTAGAGTCTGGAACTGCGCGACCGCTACGGTCGCAGGTTCGAATCCTGCCTCGGGAATGGATTGTGTGATGTCCTTAGGTTAGTTAGATTTAATTAGTTCTAAGTTCTAGGGGACTAATGACCTCAGATGTTAAGTCCCACAGTGCTGAGAGCCATTTGAACCATTTGAATAGTTCGAAAAAAGGGAAGGAAACAGTTGTGACATTATGCTTGATAATAGAAGTAAGTCTTAAGTAAATTCAAAATACTTTCGTAGGGTTTTTCAGAGTCGATAAAGGTAACCATCTATGTAAAATTTCATAATATTTTTAAAGGCCCATAAAAAAGGTGTGAGCATTAGGGAAACGTACATACAATTATACATGTCAAATATATGCAAGAAGCAATAAGTATGTATTACGAGGAGAATAGTAATCGGATTTGGTAGGTGGTACAGTCGTTACTTTGTACTGTTAGACGTGGATATCGAAGATTAAATGGTCGAAACTGAATAAATAATCAGGAAAGACATTGAAATTAAAAGTTAAAAGACATCAATTGTATCATCCGAAAAGGACGCACAGTGAGGAAGGATTGCAGCTTCTTTTGAGCGAAACAGTGTACAGAATTCGAATAACAGGTTGCGAGAAGGCAAGAAGAGACGGTAGCACTGAGCAACTGCAGAAATCTAATTGTCGATAATCTATACATCCAATTTGGAGATGACGTAGTTCACGAAGGGAAGGGATGCTTAATACGGTATCTCGGAGCAAGCAAGGAGGTCATGTGACGCAGATTAAAAAGGCTAAGCGGGCATTCCTCGCTAAAATAAGTCTATTAGTTTCAAGTAAAAGCTTCGATTTAAGGATGGAATTTCTGGAAACTAACGTTTGGAGCAGAGTATTGCATGTAAACGAATCACGAACTATAAGAAAATAAAAAGTGAATCGAAGTGTTTGGGTAGCGTTTATGCAGAAGGATGCTGAAATTTCAGTCGACAGATGACACAAGAATTGAAAAGATACTCCGCTGAATCAGTCAGGAACTGAATATGTTGACATCACTAACTAGAAAGAGAAACACGTCGATAATACGTGTAAGGTGACTTAGAGATTAACTTCCATGGTATCAAAATGAGTCCTAAAGAGCAAAAACGGTGGGAGCAGACAGAACTTGGTATGTATGTAACATAAAATAGGGGACACTCAGCACATGTGCTGCTGTGAAGACGTACGCTATAAGAAATTGTGGCCCGTTGCAACATATCAGTCAAAAGACTAATAACAAATACGTTTTCCTACAAACGTATGTGTTGTTACATTAATCTCTACATGATATGACGAACGTACTGCTTTCCTGAAGCATCACTTCCGTCCTCGGTCCAAAGCAAGAGCTGTGTGTAGCGACAGTTAGCTCCTTGAGGTTTTTAATATTTTATCACATCCCAGATGACTTAAATGGATTTTCTGTTGCAACCCACTCTTTATTTAAATAGTGACAGTATCCTCACTGTAATTCGACAGGCCTCCAACACATTGGCACCGGTAGCCTTCTGCAAAATGCTACATTTTCAGCCGTGACTTACACATCCAATCGTGTCACTTGTCAATTACATGGCTTTACTATCCTGAAAGAATCCACTGCTATAGATACAATGGTATATCTTGGGCACTTAAACGCTCTGATGTGAGTTTAGGAGACGAGGTAGTGTATATGGAATACACGAAAATTTTCATAAATGGTATAAACTGAATGCCCAAGGCGTTGAATATGTGCCGTGTATAGAGCCAGAATGTTGTGGCCAGCTCAGCGGGTATTTCGATTACAGACAGCATAAGTAAGCAGTCTGTTACCGGCAGGTGTGTAGCGATTGTGGAGTGCGACACGGGTTAATTGAATTTACCATCGGATGATAATCGATGCAACACGCGTGGGTCATAGCATATCGAAAATTACACGAGAATAAGGACATCTGCATTCAACAGGGTGTGGGATCTGTAGTATCTCTTCACAATGATGCGATAGGCGCAAACTGCCGCTCAGGGCGGTCACAAGTATTTGATGAACAGACGTTTCGTTACATCCATTTGGGCCATACGGTGCGACCGTCTGTGTACTGAGAGTCGCCCTGCCGTCGATTTGAATGTGGAAGATGAGGAACCCTTTTTAACAAAACTGCGGCAAATGCACGACTTAGGCAGCCGGCGACCGACTCACGTATTTGTCCTCAGACTATAGATTTCGGTCAACAATGACCATCTTCAGATCTGTTTAAAAAAATATTTATCTTTTGACGATGACGCTATGACTCCATTATATTAGTACATGTGTCTAAAACGGGTCTGAAAATAATCATTGCTTACCGAAACCTGTAGACTGACAACATAACATTTAGTGATTATAGACAGAAATAAATACCACGTCGCAACATGTGGAAAGAGATGATTTAGGGGTAAAACCAGAAACCTCCTACTGTAGTGGGGATGATAAGAGAGAGAGGGGGCAAGAAGCAGATGGACAGACATCTGAAGTGAGGAGATAAAACAGAGATAGCTGTACTAACAGATGGACAGAAAGAAAATGAATGGGAAAAGGACAGAAAGAGAGAAGGAGAAGAAATTGACAGAGAGTTTGGGGGGAGGAAATGGGCAGAGAAATGAAAAAGGAGAATATGGACAAAGAGAGTGGGAAGGCGAAGATGGACTGAGAGAGGGGAAGAAGGAGAAGGTAGAAAGGGGGGGGGGGGGAAGGGAGATGGACTAATGCAGTTTGAATAAATACACCCAAGAGCCAAAGAAACTGGTACACCTGGCTAATATCGTGTAGGGCACTTGCGAGCAAGCAGAAGTGCCGCAACACGACTTGAATTGGACTCTACTGATGGTTGAAGTAGAGATGGAGGAAACTGACACCATGAATTCAGCAGGGTTGTCCGTAAATCCGTAATAGTACAAAAGGCTGGAAATACCAGCACTTGGCAAGGCATCCCAGATATGCTCAACAATGTTTATGTCTGCGGAGTTTGGTGGCCAGCAGAAGTCTTTAAACTCAGAATAATGTTCCTGGAGCCACTCTGTAGCAATTCTGGACGTGAGGGGTGTCGCATCGTCCTGCTGGAACTGCCAAAGTCCGTCGGACTGCATAATGGACAAGAATGGATGCAGGTGACCAGATAGGATGCTTACGTACGTGTCACCTGTCAGAGTCACATCTGCACATATCAGTGGTCCCATATCACTCTAACTGCACATCTCTACACCATTACAGAGCTTCCACTAGTTTGAAAATTCCCCTGCTCACGTGCGGGGTGGGAGGATTCATGAGGTCGTCTGCGCTCGATACAATTTGAAAGGAGACTCATTCGACCAGGCAACATGTTTTCACTCATTAAGAGTTCAATGTCGGCTCCGAAAGCCCATATCGATGACGTTTCGTTGAATGTTTCGAACATTGACATCTGTTGACGGCCCACCATTGTAATCTGCCACACATTGCGGAAGTGTTACAATCTGTCACGTTGAACGATTCTCTTCAGTCGTCGTTGCTCCCGTTCTTGCAGACTCTTTCTTCGGCTGCAGCGATGTCGATGATTTTATGTTTTATGGAGGATTCCGAATATATTCACTTTACGCTCGTGAAATTGTCGTACCGGAAAATCCCTACATCATCGCTACCTCGGAGATGCTGTGTCCCATCGCTCGTGCACCGACTGTAGCACCACGTTCAAATTCATTTAAATCTTGATAACTTGCCATTGTAGCAACAGTAACGATCTAACATCGGCCGTCAGACACTTGCTGTTTTATATAGGCGTTGCCGACTGCAGCGCCGTATTCTTCCTGTCTCAGTATTTGAATACGCATACCTATGCCAGTTTTTTTGCGCTTTAGTGTAGATACCTGGGCAATGCCTGGTACTCAGCGAGTTTTCAATAATCCTTGAATGTGGTGTCAAGCATACTGTTAGAAGGTGTGTCCGAACTGAAATGACTACAAGTGGTTTAGGTACGAACGTTGAGATTGAAAGCATTTGATATTTCAAATTGCTAACTAATCCCACTTCGTGACATGGTACCAGCTGTGCTTACAGAGGAAACGGGAAAACCTGCCCGAATCCCACGTACGTTTCTCAGGGTATGGTGGAGAAACACTATTAGTAACTGCTATTTCTAAGTAATCCCCCTATAGTCTTTCACTGCTGTACATGGTTTTGATACGCAGTTTGCAACTGGGTTTTGAATATTGTCCTCACACCTAGCACCTGTTCTTCTGTGGACGAGCCAATTTTCTGACTCTGCATAAAGAAGCGAAGCTCCACTCCGTGCCCGGTTGCCTTGTAGCCTGCTGGCAAAGTCACAATTACTCGTTCCTGTCGACAACGCAATAATACAGTCGTAAATAAAGGCGACCTTTCAAGCGTCGTGGGGGTCATATTTCTCCGCTGTCATCGTATCTCTTCCCGACCTCTCGCTGCCATCACCACCTCTCTCTCTCTCTCTCTCTCTCTCTCTCTCTCTCCCTCTCTCTCCTACTTCTCGACCACTTTTTCTCCTCTTCTGCTGCCTTCAGATCTTTCCTTGTGCCAGTGGCGGCCACCCTCCCAGAGGGCAACTTTTAATTATGCCTCCGCGGTGCTGCGTCTTAAACGTCACCAGACTTCAAACTTCCAAATTAATCTTGTTAGGCATAATTAAATGCCCTTCGCTGTTTTTAATCAATTGGAGTATCGCAAAAAAATTTAATTGAATATTGTGTCTTACTAATCGCGGTATGGTAGGACGGTCTAAATCAAAATCCTTGGTTTTCCAAAAATACTTTAATTGGTTACTCGGCAGCTCGCTTTACTCACCACAATTACCGCCGGAAGGAAGATGTGGGAACGGCTCTTGGGTTGTTTTGATTACGGTCAATGAATAACAGAGAGGAACTTGGAATGGGCACGTGGGGAAAACAGCAAGTTTCACACTAAGCAAGACGACTTTCGCTGGTTGTTTTCTTCCAAGCCACACTAAACTGTATTCGCGTCAGTGGGGCTACAACTTATAGGGATGTTAAAACTTCCTGGCAGATTAAAACTGTGTGCCCGACCGAGACTCGAACTCGGGACCTTTGCCTTTCGCGGGCAAGTGCTCTACCATCTGAGCTACCGAAGCACGACTCACGCCCGGTACTCACAGCTTTCACTTCTGCCAGTACCTCGTCTCCTACCTTCCAAACTTTACAGAAGCACTTGCCCGTGAAAGGCAAAGGTCCCGAGTTCGAGTCTCGGTCGGGCACGCAGTTTTAATCTGCCAGGAAGTTTCATACCAGCACACACTCCGGTGCAGAGTGAAAATCTCATTATAGGGATGTTGATTGTGGACATCACTTCTGAACGAACTTATATAATACTCGTTATGTGGTGAATATCTCCTCAAACATTAGTAAATAACGAACTGGTGATTCATGCGATGATTCCATAAAAATCTGCAAGTCAGCTTCCAACAACTTTTCATTAAAATTGTACTTAGTCAAGTCGCCTTTAGATTGTGAAGCAGTGACTCGTGCAGCAGAAGACACTCACGAGAATCATGCGCTTACCGTACTGCATGCAGCAGCCACCAATCTCAAAACACCTCCGTAACATGGATGTAAACGTAGTTAATTATGTTTACAATTAGAAACCCAATACTCAGGTGAAGTCTCAGTAAACATACAAATACACTACACCGATATAGAAATAATTTAGTAATAACAAGTGGAGATCGTACTGAGAAGCCGATCAGTCACGAGAGTTTACGAATATACACGGAGTTCGTTTCAGACTCATAACGATATCACTCTTAGGGTAGTGGAGCGATGGCCGTATGTGGTATCGGACATGTAACGTAAAATAGATGTGCAATTTCTCTCCAAGTGGCGTAAAATGTAACTGACTAGTTCACCTGTAGACAATTAGATCTATATGTGCTAGTAAAGTCGTGCAAAATATCGTTTGCCGTTTCGGTAATGAAATGATTTAAATATATCTGTCTGTCAATATGCCTTCAGCACTGGACGTAAGGCTGAATAAAAGTGTGATACATAAGAAAGTGTAGCGTGCTAAGTGTGGGGGATTGTCCGTTATCAAACCAAAGTCATTCCCTCACCTAGTTCGAAAGTCACAAGAGGCCAAATAACCACGGAACAGATATCACATGGTAGCTAAAAAGAATCAGTGAAACAACGCTGCTTGGACAAGTGTTGACAGATACTTGAATTGCACGGTTGCTCCATATGTCGATCGGTGGAGAAGAAGTAAACGAGTCCCACTGATAGTGCAATAAGGAATGATAAAAACAGTATGTAATCTTGCTATGTACTAGGAACTGTAAATATGACATCAGTAAACATTCTTGTCGGGTCTGCAGGCAATATTTCTTCCGTCCATGTCGCCGCCAGCTTAAGGTAACAACTCCGTACGTGTATAACGAAGTTCCATTACTCAAGATCAGCAAACAATGTTCTCAACTGAAGATGGTCGTCAGGTGGACAGTGGTTGTAATGTGTCCAGTTGATCGTACGAACAAGCAGCAGCTATGACTGTAAAACGTAAGTTAATAAGGCGTGAAATCTTACGTAATCACAGGTACAAGGTAGCAAGGGAAAGCGTTGTTTCTAGAGGATAGTATACAAAGGACCACACCATTCTTTTAGTTGGTATTACAATCTGTTTACTGATTTTAGGATCACATGACGGAATGGGCACTGCAGACTGCAATAAGCGATTTCCGCCGTTTTCTACAATTTTTGTTTTTATTAGACGTGAGGCTATTTTTTTTCACAGTGTTTGTCAACAACTGATATTTTACATATTTAAGTGCAGTATAATGCATAAAAGGTGTTTGGAAAAAGATTGTTAATTCTTCAGGTACAGAATCTTATGGTGAGTAAAGTGCTATATATTTTTACAACTATTGGTATAACATATGGATAGTCAAGCTATGGTTCGTTTCTCGTGCACCACCTTGTACCTTGAAAGAGAAAAAAGTCCTTTAGAATATAGCATGTGGTACTTTCACATGAACTGAATTTCTTTAACGTCATGACAATGAAATCTTTCTTGACAATGGACTTTGTTTCAGTTTTGCTATAGCTTCTGTTTCTAAATGTATTTAACTTGTATATGGTTTTTGATAATACTTATGGGTAATCTGGTTTCACTTACTTATTAATATGTAAGAGCGTAATAGTGTAACAGAGAGAATATTAATTACAGTCCTGACAAAATTTACTCGACAGCAATACTTTTAAATCTAAATCGATTATTTTTTTCCTATATAAACGTCCATGTTACACCTCCGAAAGCGTTTTCGCATTGGAAAAATGTTAACGTTCCGGAGTATTTTTGTCTGCTGCACATTAAGATGTGAATGACATCGTTTAAAAATTGCATAAGAGATGATATTCAACTTCTGTTATAGGAGCCGGCCGTTGTGACCGCTACTGTCGCAAGTTCGAATCCTGCCTCGGGCATGGATGTGCGTGATGTCCTTAGGTTAGTTAGGTTTAAGTAGTTCTAAGTTCTAGATGATTAATGACCTCAGATGCTAAGTCCCATAGTACTGAGAGCCATTTTCCGTTATGGGACAGGGCTGAGGCGAAAGTTTGAGAAATTTACCTAGGCACAACAGTCGCGTTTTGTTACAACTTTCGAATTCAGTCAGCCGTGCAAAGCATATCTCAGCTGTCTCTGTGTCGACAGAGTTTTGAGTTCTAGTTATCTTCTTTTTTAGTTCTCTGAAGAATGGCAACATAATAATTTATAGTGTGATAGGAATCTGCTGATCGATTTAGTAAAACTTGCACGATTGCAACCTAAACAGGTAATACATGTTGTTGTTGTTGTGGTCTTCAGTCCTGAGACTGGTTTGATGCAGCTCTCCATGCTACTCTATCCTGTGCAAGCTTCTTCACCTCCCAGTACCTACGCAGCCAACATCCTTCCGAATCTGCTTAGTGTATACGTCTCTTGGTCTCTCTCTACCATTTTTACCCTCCACGCTGCCCTCCAATACTAAATTGGTGGTTCCCCGATGTCTCAGAACATGTCCTACCAACCGATCCCTTCTTCTAGTCAAGTTGTGCCACAAGCTCCTCTTCTCTCCAATTCTGTTCAATACCTCCTCATTACTTATGTGATCAACCCATTAATCTTCAGCATTCTTCTGTAGCACATTTCAAAAACATCTATTCTCTTCTTGTCTAAGCTATTTATCGTCCACGTTTCACTTCCTTACATAGCTACACCCCATACAAATACTTTCAGAAACGACTTCCTGACATTTAAATCTATACTCGATGTTAACAATTTTTTCTTCTTCAGAAACGCTTTCCTTGCTATTCCCAGTCTACATTTTATATCCTCTCTACTTCGACCACCATCAGTTATTATGCTCCCCAAACAGCAAAACTCCTTTACTACTTTAAGTGTCTCATTTCCTGATCTAATTCCCTCAGCATCACCCGACTTAATTCGTCTACATTCCACTATCCTCGTTTAGCTTTTGTTGATGCTCATCTTATACCCTCTTTTCAAGACACTGTCCATTTGCTGTCTCTGACAGAATTACAATGTCATCGGTGAACCTCAAAGTTTTTATTTCTTCTCCCTGGATTTTAATGCTTACTCCGAACTTTTATTTTGTTTCCTTTACTGCTTCCTCAATATACAGATTGAATAACATCGGGGATAGGCTACAACCCTGTCTCACTCCCTTCCCAACCACTGCTTCCCTTTCATACCCCTCGACTCTTATAACTGCCATCTGCTTTCTGTACAAATTTTAAATAGCCTTTCGCTCTCTGTATTTTACCCCTGCCACCTTCAGAATTTGAAAGAGTGTATTCCAGTCAATATTGTCAAAAGCTTACTCTAAGTTTACAAATGCTAGAAACGTAGGTTTGCCTTTCCTTAATCTTTCTTCTAAGATAAGTTGTAGGGTCAGTATTGCCTCACGTGTTCCAACATTTCTACGGAATCCAAACTAGTGTATGTCACGTAGAATGTTAGAGACTGCCGGACTCCACGCTCCTGAAAAAAGAGCTTTCACTGCTCTCTGTACATACAGTAGTAACGAACTAGCTACTGTTTTATGAAAGAGGTAAACAGCAGTAATTAGCGCTGCGGATAAACTGCCGCCATTAGCCACAAGTTGGTTAATCGAATCGAACGTCGGTGTCGTTGGCGGTCGGGCCAGCAGCTACGTGCGGGTCGCGGCTCAGCGTGCAATGGTACGCGCCCGCTGCGTGTCAGAGCAGGGCAGGGCGGGTGTCGCGTCGCGCTGCGTATACGTTTCCCCAGGGCGCGAGAAGTTGGCCTCTCCAAGCCGCTCATCGATCCGTCAGCCAGGCCACGCCACACCACGCAACGCACTGCCAACTGCCGCCCCCCGGCAAACCGTGCTGAGCGGACCGCTCGTTCTCACTTCCCACGCTGCAGCGCTCCGTAATCAGCGTGGCGTCGGCCGTCGCTGGCGTAGCCGTGCAAGCGCGCCCTTCGAACCACTATCACATCGGGTACAGTGCCGGTGACCTTAGCGTTTCCTACTGCCGTAAATACACTGCCTGAAAAGAAAAATTAGTATACCACTTTAGAGGTTTCCAGCTCACTACGATGTATTGTTGCAAAAGTGTGTATGGGGCTCGCCAAATAATTACATTTACATGTCAATAGCACAAGTGGTTCTGAGATAACAGGTATCAGCCCAAGCTGAAATACCTAATTTAATAAGTGGTACATCCTTCAAGAGGCCTGCCGGAGTGGCCGTGCGGTTCTAGCCACTGCAGTCTGGAGCCGAGCGACCACTACGGTCGCAGGTTCGAATCGTGCCTCGGGCATGGATGTGTGTGATGTCCTTAGGTTAGTTAGGTTTAATTAGTTCTAAGTTCTAGACGACTGATGACCTCGGAAGTTAAGTCGCATAGTGCTCAGAGCCATTTGAACCATTCTTCAAGAGTTGCAATGTGGGCCTTGACTCCGTCACCCCATCACTCGTACAGATGGTAAATACTGTCCACCGATACTTTATGTGACATCTGTTCATCCTCTTCACGGAGTGCTGTAAGGGTTGTTGGTTGACGAGTCGCGTGAGTCATTTCTCGTCACTTCACATCCCACACGTCCTTTGTTGGAGACAAGTCCGGTGGTCGTGCTGGCCGGTGTAGTTGCTGCACGTCTTGCAGAACATATTGAGTTTCATGGGCAGTGCGAGGGCGGCCATTATTTTGTTGGAGCAACACGTCACCTTCCTATTGCAAGAACGGCAAAAGGCTGGGTCTAACTACATTCTGCACGTTCCGGGCCTTGGTTAGCATACCCTACAGAAGCAGCAAAGGTGGACGAGTGTTGCACCGCAGATCTTAAGGGCTGGGATATAGCCAGTGTGTCTTGGACGATGCACTCTACGAAACAGCACTCACTACGTTTTCGTAGTATGCGCAAACTACCATCACTTGCGTGCAGGCAGAATCCGCTTTCAAGGCTGCCGACCAATTCTCGCCGTTCCATCCACGAAGTGATCCTCTGACGGCACAGGCCAAATCGTGCACGTCGATGCTGTGGCTTGAGTGGAACGTCTGCCTGCCCATAGTCTCTCTGCTAATAACTGGTTCACAACAGCTCGTGTTCACATATATTGGCTCACAAGCCTGCTTATCTTTGCTGTGATAACTGAATGATCTGCCGCTGCTGCCCTTACAATACAAGGGTCTTGGCTAGTGTTTGTGGTGCGTGGACGTCCAGAACCTCAAAAGTGGTCAAATGTCTCTGAGCACTATCGGACTTACATCTCAGGTCATCAGTCCCCAAAACTTAGAACCACTTAAACCTAACTGACCTAAGGACAACACACACACATCCATGCCCGAGGCATGATTCGAACCTGCGACCCTAGCAGCGGCGCGGTTCCGGACTGAAGCGACTAAAACCTCTCGGCCACAGCGTCCGGCTCAAGAACCATGGTATGCAAATGTTCACGTGACCATTGATACCAGCATCGTTGCTCAACTGGTGCTACACTTCCAACTTGTGTGGTAATTGCCGGAAAGGACCTTCACTTCGGAAGGTCCCTATATGACCCGTTTCAAACTCGTTAACTTGGGGGTAGGAAAGATGATGTGTCTCCGTTGCATGGCTCACTGTTTGCTTCACACGTTGGCACTACATTGAAGTTTCTGTTTGTTAGCATTTCCCATTACAAGGTGGGGACAGATGCCAATTTGGTAGCTACGCTACTTCACTGTCTGTTGAGTTGGGATCGGGTTGTTTGGGGAAAGAAACAGCGAGGTCATCGGTCTCAGCGGATTAGGGAAGGAAGTCGGTAGTGCCCTTTCAGAGGAACCTTCTCAGAATTTGCCTGGAGCGATTTAGGGAAATCACGGAAAACGTAAATCAGAATGGCCGGACGCGGGATTGAACCGTCGTCCTTCCGAATGCGAGTCCAGTGTGCTACCACTGCGCCACCTCGCTCGGTCTTACTGTCTGTTAGCGGACGACGTTGAATATATCTGCTATCTCCCAGGTGGCATATGCCGTCATCAGATCAAAATCAACGTTCTCTTTCCATGTGAACAAATTTCTCTTTCTGGAATTTAGGACAATTAGTTTGAATCTCCACAATCTGCAGCATTTCCAAATTAACATAATGGATTCATTTTGGTCTGTCTAACCGTCGTCACTTGAGGTGGAAAACTGGTTCATCTTTGGGATCTAATTTCCCTGATGACTGGTTCATTATGGGATCCGTTCATTTTTAGTCGTCCACTGCTCCGTTTTGTAACGGGAAAGCAGTACCCTATTACTTAAGTATAAAGTTGATGTGAGACTGGGTGGAAGGGAGATACTAGTTCGCCGTGAATGACTAAATAGTTCTCACTCATTTTTCGGCCTCAGGGGCACATTTTTAAGTAGATTACATGTTTTGATAACTCGGCGGCGTCCTTGGTTCTAACTAGCTGCATCAGCTACCCGTCTTTCTGCTCAGAAGCACATAAGTCTCTGACGCTACTACTTAGATCTGAAGTCGATCCTGAGTGATTTAAATATGTAGTGTAACTAAAAATGTGCAATTGAAACCGAACAATAAATGAAAATTACCATAACTGTCAATACACGTGTTGGTTCTCAGAAGACAGCTATAGTGAAGTACCATTGAGATTTCGCGGCAAATGGTCTGGGTATACTAGCCAGAGACAGTATCCATCAGGAATTTCTCCTTAACACAGAGTGACTATAAATCTATATATCTGCCTGAATGGTTGCTTAGGTTTCTGAAGATCAAACTTTTCTTACGATATGGGCAGGCAGCAAACCCCCTATCGTCTCCCTTAACCTCCCCAACACCCATCAACTGAAAACTCTTTTCTTCACGAGACACACTCCATTTCAGTGGCAAACCAGTATATAGAGATCATAATATTTTGCCATTAATGGATAGATTAAAGCTAGATACTGTGGGAATTACTGACGTTCGGTGGCAGGAGGAACAAGACTACTGGTCAGGTGAATACAAGGCTGTAAATACAAAATCAAATAGGGGTAATGCCGGAGTAGGTTTAATAAAGAATAAAACAATAGGCGCTTGGGTAAGCTACTACGAACAGCATAGTGAACACATCATTGTACCCAAGATAGACACGAAGCCTACGCCTACCACAGTAGTACAAGTACACATGCAAACTAGCTCCGCAGATAACGAAGATTTTTAAGAAGTGTACGATGAGATAAAAGAAACTATTCAGACAGTGAAGGGAGACGAAAATTTAATAGTAATGGGTGACTGGAATTCGATAGTAGGAAGAGGAAGAGAAGGAAAAGTAAAAAAAAAAAAAAAGAATGTTCAAGTTGCTCGGAGCATTTTGGGACTTAACATCTGAGGTCATCAGTCTCCTAGAACTTAGAACTACTTAAACCTAACTAACCTAAGGACATCACACACATCCATGTCCGAGGCACGATTCGAACCTGCGACCGTAGTGGTCGCGCGGTTCCAGACTGAAGCGCCTATAACCGCGTGGGCACACTGGCCGGCGAAGGAAAAGTAGTACGTGACTATGGAGTGGGGGTAAGGAATGAGAGAGGAAACACCTGGTACAGTTCTGCACAGACAATTACTTAATCACAGCTAACACTTGTTTTAAGAATCATGAAATAAGACTGTACACGTGGACGAGGCCTGGAGACACTGTAAGGTTTCAGATAGATTATATAATGGTAAGATATTGATTTAGGAACCAGGTTTTCAATTGTAAGTCTTTTCCAGCGGCACATGTGGACTGTCACCACAATCTGTTGGTTATTAACTGTAGATAAAAACTGAAGAAACAGCAAATATGCGGGAATTTGAGAAGATGGGACCTGGAAAAATTGAAAGAACCAGAGGTTGTAGTGAGTTTCAGAGAGAGCATTAGGGAACGATTGACAAGAACGGGGGACCGAAATACAGTAGTAGAAGAATGGAAGTTTTGGGGGGATGAAATAGTGAAAGCAGCAGGGGTTGAAGTAAGTAAAAAGGCAAGGCCTAATATAAATCCTTGGGTAACAGAAGAAATATTCAATTTAATTGATGCAAGGAGAAAATATAAAAATGCAGTAAATCAAATATAAACGTCTCAAAAATGAGATCGACAGAAAGTGCAAAATGGCTAAGCAGGGATGGCAAGAGAGGTGTGTTAGGGATGGAACCCAAGCCGCTGTAGAATGCACAGGACACGTCAGTCTCATGCCACTTCCTCGTGCTCAGGAGCTAACGTGCGGATCAATTGCAACAGCAGCAAGGACATTTGTTCCTCCAACCCCCTCCAGCTTTCGTTACGTGTTTCCTTCTGTTATGTTGTCTAGGTCTTCCACTATCGCTTTCACATAACGGGTTGAGGAGCTTGATAAATAATTGCCGTGATGGTTGACGCCTGATGGGATATCCTGAAGACTGCACAGTACAATAACGAGCTGCATTCTTCGTTCTCCATACACCGTGAGCAAGTCGGTTTTTTCTGCTTTGGTACATCCTGTCGTCTATTCACGACCTGCTGTTCGGGCTGTTACACACTGACTAGCAAGTCACAGCGCACTCAAGGAAGACACTAGTACACCGTAAACAAACACTGTAAGTAAACATAACAGCATCGTACCTAGCAATTACGCTGGTCGAATCGCATAAACAAGTGCCTGCATAAAAACTTTTCAAAAGACGATATTTCGTAAACGGGTCACTGCCGATTCCTGTAACAAATACCACCGCAATATTAATTGAACCTACTTTCAGTTTGTTAACGTCAATACGCATTACTCCATTTAAAAAATATTCATTTACAAAAAAATACACGTTCTATGTATTATTACAATCTGTTAGTTAACAATACGAGCCCCTGAGTACCAGTAAACTATGTGAAAACCGCACATCAATAGTACTTTCCATTTCCGCAGCATTTGCGGTGTAAGTTTTGGTTAGTTGACTGATTTGGTGGAGGGGGCCAAACAGCGAGGTCACAGGTCCCATTGGTTTAGGGACGGATGGGAAAGGAAGTCCGCCGTGTCTTTTCGGAGTAACGATCCCAGCATTTGCCTGAAGCGATTTAGGAAAATTACGGAATGTCTAAATCAAGAGGGCAGGACGCTGGTTTGAAACTTCGTCCTCCAGAATGCTACTCTCGTGTGCTAACCACTGTCCCACCTTGCTTGGTCCGTTTAAGTTTTAGGTGAGTTACTCTGAATGAATGTGAGACTGCAGTACTTATAAAACAGACGCGCGGATTCTAATGCAATGTTGTGTCAAGATTTAAAAGAAGTCAATGAAAAAATATCAGAGATAAAATGTTTTGAACAAACAAAAATGGGTTTCTAGCCAAAAAAGTCTCGTCTCTCTCTATATATAGCAACGGGAAAAGAATCGCAGCATCAGAAAGTAATTAATTTAGAGTAATGAAATTTCTGAATCAAATTCCTCTGGCTAACATATTTAAGTGATTGTCATTGTAAGATCACGCGACAATGCAAACGCAAGATAAGCCATTGCAAATGTGAAACCCTGGTGCTCAATAATCGGTGCAACCCCCAGTATACTGAATGCTTGCATAAAATCTACATGCATTGTGTTGTAC
Organism: Schistocerca gregaria; assembly: GCF_023897955.1. Lineage (NCBI taxonomy): Eukaryota > Metazoa > Arthropoda > Insecta > Orthoptera > Acrididae > Schistocerca > Schistocerca gregaria. The sequence goes on from NC_064924.1 coordinate 205,686,178, forward strand.
ATGTGTCGCATGCAGCTCTTGATGGGAATGGAGTTCCATGCCTGTTGAGCTTCGTCTGTCAATACAGGGAACGGTAATCTGTTTGTGGAAGACGCCAGTTTTGTCGTCCGATGATGTCCCATATGTTCTCGGTATGGGACAGATTTGGTGTTCGAGTTGGTGTGGTGCTACAGCTACTTCAACCAAGTGTTGTATTTCTCTCTTTGCCTGCTGCAAAACTGACTCGATACATCAATAAGCAAATGTGCAACACTAATGTGGAATGAAAAATTAGCCATGATGTCGTCACTTAACAATTCCAGGTCCGTCGAGTTTCGCTAAGCGTATCAGAAAATCCGCCTATGATATCTGTTCAGGCCCAAGATTTGGCAGTACGACTGAACGAGTCGGGTATTGAGTAATACGAAGTATTTAGGTAATAGAGTAAAGGAATTTATGGTGAGATTTATATTACATGGAATACGTACTGTAGCAATGTGAATCACAGAGACTTTGCGTGTTTAATTTAGTTGAGAGAAAGTAAATTATTAGTACAGGAGAGCGTTATGGAGGGAGATCTCTGGCTGAGAGGTAATTGTGAGTTGAGGTATTAGGTTCCTTGTGATGGACTACGAGTTTCTTACGAAGAGACACTATTAAGATGCTGAGGTAGGTTTATGACTTGTTATGTTGTGTAATGGACGATGAAGAGCGAGAGGCGTTCATTGTCTAAGGGAAGACTTTCTTTTCTCTTCCATTTTCGGTTGACAAAATGCGGAATTTGTTGTGAGGCATCGTGGAGTATTCCCGCTTTATCCCTTATGGTTTCATGAAATTCCGATAGTTGGCGGTTCTATATTGTAGCCTGGAAATGGCATCTTTAACTGTGGTGCATTCCAAGCAGAAAGCTTTCACTGAATTTCTTTTGCAGAACACGTGAATTGCCGATTCCATACGCACTGTTTTAGAGAGAGCTTGCTATAAAAGGAAGAACGGTGAGTCGTTGTGCGAGGCCTGTGTCATGATTGCAACAAGGTCGAGCAAACCTGTCCGATCTCTCGCGTGACGGCCGGCCGCACACAGCTCAGTCGGCATTTAGCCGCGACGCGGCTTGGATGCGCCGCGCGCTGAGCAGCGTTACGCTTGTGTTTGTGTACTCGCTGCGCGACATACTGCGTTCGCTGTTGTGATTTAGAGCTCTCACCAGATACGGCGTTCTCTTACCGCCAGACGACGGTGAAATTCACGTTCCACGATTCCTACGCGTGTCCAAAGGCTTCTGAAGTCGATCGGTTTCTGAGACACGACATGCATATCGATCCCCACGGAATGATAGGTATACCCCTGTCCATCACTTCCAGTACAGTCTATCTCAAGATGAAGAAGGAAGACGCATGTGACAACCTAGTCCGACGTTCCACCAACGGTTACCGCTTTCGCCATTCTGACGGAAACGTAAGCACGGTAACGGTGGACAATGCAGGTTTTGGTGTGCTCACGGTGCGCATATTCGAACTGCCGTTGCAAATCACGGCAGGGCTCTTTACTGACGCTTGCGGCCATATGGAACAGATTATAAGCTGCACGGACCACTACCCCACAACCATCGTCGTGCCAGAGACGTCGGTCCCAGACACCGACTGCAATGCTGAAGGAACTGACCCCAGCCCTTCGACGAGAGCGGACACACGGACGCGGAAAGAACGGTCGCCGAAGCGTCATAAGAAACGCCACCTCTCGACGGAAGATGACCAACAAGGGGAAGACAGGGAGCACGCTGCCGATGCCGTCTCTGATGCGTCGTTGCCAACGAAATCTAGCAGCACCGCTACAAGGCAGGCATCCGACATCACGGACACGACGGTGGCCTGACCCAGCCCAGCCGTTCCTATGAACGATGCCCATCAGGACAAAGATCAACTGATGGGGTACAATTCCCACGACGACGCGCCGTCACCGACCCCTTTGCCCGTTCGGTCACTGGGCTGCTGAAATGGAGGCAGAAGATGCGCAAGACACCCTGTCACTCCTTCTCCACACAGGACTGGCGTCCCATATGGGGAAGGTCTAACATCTGCGGATGGGGCCAAGTTAAAGGTACCTGCCGCACGGAAAGGCATCCATGCGGCCCATTATCACATGGATTCCGCCATTTATATCTACTCACTCCGCATTTAGATGCCGAATCGTAGCATGTGGACACACTCAACATTAACGGCATACGCTCTGTCATCAAAACGCGCATGTTCCACGATATGCTCCAGGCCACGGGCTAGGATATCACTCTCCTTCGAAAAGCCCATACAGAGCTGCAATTGAATATTTATGGATACAAAGCCTACACCATCCCATCAAGTGACTGTGTCGGAGGAACCGTCATCCTATTACACGACAGCATCGACGCATCGAAAGTTACGTATCTGCCATCTGCACGAGGTGTTACCGTCATAGTGGGAGTAGTCCGCGTTGTCAATGTTTACGCGACCTCCGGATCAACTCTTCGCAGAGAAAGAGCCACCTTTTATTCCGACGAAATTGCTCCACTCCTGAATGGGAATACGGAACACTACATCACAGGCTGCGATTTTGATAGCGTCTTGAATCCAGCAGACCAAACACCGCACTACTCCATATGCCCGGCACTAATGCCACTCGTCCGAGATATGGCGCCACACGTCACGTGACGTCTCCTTCATGGGGAATGTCGTGGCTACACATGTTTTATCGACCACTCTGCCACCCACCTCGACCAGATACACGTCTCACGAGGACTCCGCACCACGACAAGGAACGCGGAACTTACGCCGACATTCATCTACCATTTGGCATACATCTGCTCTGTCACACTCCACCGACATCTCACACACTGCAGCCGTGGTCCATGGGCTCTGAACGTTTCCTACCTGTACGAGGACGCATGTCGGCGGGAGATGACAGCTACGTGGGACCGCTGCCACCGGAGTTTGCATGTACTTCTTTCCATCTTACATTGGTGGCTCCACTGCTCCATGCCGGCCCTTCGACGGAAACAGCGATCGTGTGAGACCCAACTCGCTTTATTTGCTCATGAGACCCAGAAAATATTAGATACAGGCTCCCAGGTAGATGCTATTTTTCTTGACTTCCGAAAGGCGTTCGATACAGTTCCGCACTGTCGCCTGATAAACAAAGTAAGAGCCTACAGAATATCAGAACAGCTGTGTGGCTGGATTGAAGAGTTTTTAGCAAACAGAACACAGCATGTTGTTATCAATGGAGAGACGTCTACAAACGTTAAAGTAACCTCTGGTGTGCCACAGGGGAGTATTATGGGACCATTGCTTTTCACAATATATATAAATGACATAGTAGATAGCGTCGGAAGTTCCATGCGGCTTTTCGCGGATGATGCTGTAGTACACAGAGAAGTTGCAGCATTAGAAAATTGTAGCGAAATGCAGGAAGATCTGCAGCGGATAGGCACTTGGTGCAGGGAGTGGCTACTGACCCTTAACATAGACAAGTGTAATGTATTGCGATCAGATAGAAAGAAAGATCGTTCATTGTATGATTACATGATAGCGGAACAAACACTGGTAGCAGTTACTTCTGTAAAATATCTGGGAGTATACGTGTGGAACGATTTGAAGTGGAATGAGCATATAAAATTAATTGTTGGTAAGGTGGGTCACAGGTTGAGATTCATTGGGAGAGTCCTTAGAAAATGTAGTCCTTCAAAAAAAGGAGGTGGCTTACAAAACACTCGTTCGACCTATACTTGAGTATTGCTCATCAGTGTGGGATCCGTACCAGATCGGGTTGACGCAGGAGATAGAGAAGATCCAAAGAAGAGCAGCGCGTTTCGTCACAGGGTTATTTGGTAACCGTGATAGCGTTACGGAGATGTTTAACAAACTCAAGTGGCAAACTCTGCAAGAGAGGCGCTCTGCATCGCGGCGTAGCTTGTTCACCAGGTTTCGAGAGGTTGCGTTTCTGGATGAGGTATCGAATATATTGCTTCCCCCTACTTATACCTCCCGAGGAGATCACGAATGTAAAATTTGAGAGATTAGAGCGCTCATGGAGGCTTTTAGACAGTCGTTTTTTCCGCGAACCATACGCGACTGGAACAGGAAAGAGAGGTAATGACAGTGACACGTAAAGTGCCCTCCGCCACACACCGTTGGGTGGCTTGTGGAGTATAAATGTAGATGTAGATGTAGATGTAGATGTAGGTATACGGCCGTGACAGGGCATGATGGCGTTGTGCGACGTCGGCGTTTTATTATAGTGCACTGAGGGAGCTAATGACCCAGCTGCCATCACGTGAACGGCAGACAGCGGTTAATCGTCTCAAAGCTCGCCTACTCGGCCTCACCGCAGAACAGTTTGACAGAGCCCGAGTCCTGCAGGATACCAACCCCGCCGAAATAGCATCCAAATATCACGTTATCAGAGAGAGACGCCACCGCAAGCGGCACCTAATTACCTCAGTAGAGGCAGTAGAGGGTGGAAGCGTCAACACGCAGTTTGCCATCACTGCGTCATTTATTCAGCATTACAGGAAGTTTTACGCCAAGGACCCAAAGACTGTTCGCTAGTACGAAGACATCCTGTGTGATCTGCCTGACTCCAGAGTAGTGGCCCGGGACGACGCACTGCTGGCTCCCATAAGTGCTAAAGACTTAACAGCGACCTTGGCATGCGGCGCCCCGAAAACGTCACCAGGCATAAACAGCTTACCGAACTAATTCTACCAAGCCTTCTATCCCCTGATGGACGCTCAGTGGATTCAAATGTTTCAAGACCCCTTCCGCGACTATTTTACCGTCCCCACAGATCTCCTCGAAGGCATCACGATACTAGTTCCCAACGCAAGCGGTTCTCATTCGTTGTCCTCTTACTCTCCTGAACGCGGGCTATAGACTTTTCGCCTGTGTCCTTCGCACACGTATGCAGAACACCATCGGACAAATGATCCATCGTGACCGGACATGTTTAGGCAGTGACAACAACGTTCGCAGGGCACTTCCCGCCTGCCGCAACGTCACAGCGCTGGATACCGAGGTGCCCCATTCGCTGTCGATTTTAATCACCCCTTTGATCGTTTCGACCATAGTTTCCTTGGCGCCGTGCTCTAACGCATGGGAGTCTCGCAGGCGTCAGCAAAGGTGATCTTACACTACCCGCGGGGCACGCTCCCGGATTATGATCAACTGCCAAACCGGACACATCACTCCTGGACGTTCGGTACGACAGGAATGTCCTTTATCAGGAGTCTTATTCACGGCGGCCCTCGAACCTGCATTCCACGGCCTTCAACAAGAACTGCAAGGCACCTACATTCGAGACGTGACCTTCCGATGTGCTGCCTTCGCTTACGACGTGGTACTCTTGGTGTGGTCGGGCGACGAAATCCAAGCGATGCTTCAGTAGCTGAACCGCTGCGGCGCAGTATCGTGCAGCGTCGTCAGCATGCGCAAGACGACATACATGTATGCCGGGAGTGGCCTTCTATTCCCGACAGCGATCCCCTTCCAAAATTGTGCCTCACTGAACCCATTGGGGGTGCAGCTCTCCAGTGCAGTTCGCCGAATTGCGACAGCCACATATCGCCGGCTAGTATAAAGGACACGGGCGCTGCTCCGTGGTAGCAGATTCCGCAATATAATATGGATATGATTCTCGGAATGGGTTACGTCAGCACTTACCTAGCGCCCAAAAAAAAATTTTTAAAAATGGTTCAAATGACTCTGAGCACTATGGGACTTATCATCTGTGGTCATCAGTCCCCTAGAAGTTAGAACTACTTAAACCTAACTAACATAAGGACATCACACACATCCCTGCCCGAGGCAGGATTCGAACCTACCACCGTAGCGGTCGGGCGGTTACAGACTGAAGCGCCTAGACCTAGCGTCCAAACTTGACAATTTTGCGCTCATTCTTCCGCTAACAGTCGCCATGGCCCACAGTTTCCAGGCGGCATACGGACAATTTGTGAATGCAGGTCTTAAATTCAAAGTCCGTTACACTACTTTAACGAGGCCTGCACTGCCAGGGGGCCTGTGGTTGACTCACGTCCACAACCATGCGCGGGAATTGTACCTACAGACGATGCGACTCGCATGAACCACGGCCAACAATAGCTTACCGGGGACACTGATATAGATCAACGGGCCGCAACATCTTCGTCCACCGGTCGCCGTTAGCCATATATCTCCGTCTCTTGCTCACATCCGCGATTTCCTGTTCTAACTGAGCTACACGACTGAGGATCTACCGACGACGAGGACACCGAGCACGAGAGATTACTACCGCATCTATCAGGCACACAACTGCGGAACAACGTGGAAAAACAGCACCCAATCATCCGCTGGACCATGGTGTGGCAAGCCGTCCACACCCTGTACCTGCAAACGTACTCTCGTTTCTTGTGGTATGTGGTGGTGAATGGCAAATTAGCCACACACCAGCGCCTCCACCCTACCCATCTCACTGACGACTCTTTGTGTCCGCACTGCGCAGTCGTCGATTATGACGCGCACCGCCTGCCATGGGCTGTGTCAGGCTGCTGCTGGGATCTTGTACAACGTATGCTGGCACTGCTGTTGCGACGACAGCCAGAGTCTATCACGCCGGACGAAATCTGCACCCAGGTACCGTTTACTTTCCCACTACCAGAACAAAAGCCGTCAACTGGCTGAAGGGGATGGTGCTGTATTACATTTTGCAAGCCTCGTCCTAAAACGTTCTGGACCTGAGGGTCCACCTGATTGCGGCTCATGAGGCGTTCCACCGTCATGCATTGTACCGCACACGACTGTCGAATTATTTTGGCGCATTATTCGAGGATCCTCCTGCCCGTTGGGGTATTCCGAGTACTATAAGGTACCTTGGAAATGATCCACGGAACACGATTGATCCTGAGAGAAAACGGTTTAGAGGGAGTCCCCCTTACATTCATTACGCCCGACGACTCCGAAGCTTCTGGTGTCGGTTGTAGGATAATATATATATATATATATATATATATATATATATATATATATATATATATATATATATATATATACTCCTGGAAATTGAAATAAGAACACCGTGAATTCATTGTCCCAGGAAGGGGAAACTTTATTGACACATTCCTGGAGTCAGATACATCACATGATCACACTGACAGAACCACAGGCACATAGACACAGGTAACAGAGCATGCACAATGTCGGCACTAGTACAGTGTATACCCACCTTTAGCAGCAATGCAGGTTGCTATTCTCCCATGGAGACGATCGTAGAGATGCTGGATGTAGTCCTGTGGAACGGCTTGCCATGCCATTTCCACCTGGCGCCTCAGTTGGACCAGCGTTCGTTCTGGACGTGCAGACCGCGTGAGACGACGCTTCATCCAGTCCCAAACATGCTCAATGGGGGACAGATCCGGAGATCTTGCTGGCCAGGGTAGTTGACTTACACCTTCTAGAGCACGTTGGGTGGCACGGGATACATGCGGACGTGCATTGTCCTGTTCGAACAGCAAGATCCTTTGCCGGTCTAGGAATGGTAGAACGATGGGTTCGATGACGGTTTGGATGTACCGTGCACTATTCAGTGACTCCTCGACGATCACCAGAGGTGTACGGCCAGTGTAGGAGATCGCTCCCCACACCATGATGCCGGGTGTTGGCCCTGTATGCCTCAGTCGTATGCAGTCCTGATTGTGGCGCTCACCTGCACGGCGCCAAACACCCATACGACCATCATTGGCACCAAGGCAGAAGCGACTCTCGTCGCTGAAGACGACACTTCTCCATTCGTCCCTCCATTCACGCCTGTCGCGACACCACTGGAGGCGGGCTGCACGATGTTGGGGCGTGAGCGGAAGACGGCCTAACGGTGTGGAGTACCGTAGCCTAGCTTCATGGAGACGGTTGCGAATTGTCCTCGCCGATACCCCAGGAGCAACAGTGTCCCTAATTCGCTGGGAAGTGGCGGTGCGGTCCCCTACGGCACTGTGTAGGATCCTACGGTCTTGGCGTGCATCCGTGCGTCGCTGCGGTCCGGTCCCAGGTCGACGGGCACGTGTACTTTCCGCCGACCACTGGCGACAACATCGATGTACAGTGGAGACCTCACGCCCCACGTGTTGAGCAATTCGGCGGTACGTCCACCCGGCCTCCCGCATGCCCACTATACGCCCTCGCTCAAAGTCCGTCAACTGCACATACGGTTCACGTCCACGCTGTTGCGGCATGCTACCAGTGTTAAAGACTGCGTTGGAGCTCCGTATGCCACGGCAAACTGGCTGACACTGACGACGGCGGTGCATAAATGCTGCGCAGCTAGCGCCATTCGATGGCCAACACCGCGGTTCCTGGTGTGTCCGCTGTGCCGAGTTAGTGATTATTGCTTGTACAGCCCTCTCGCAGTGTCAGGAGCAAGTATGGTGGGTCTGACACACCGGTGTCAATGTCTTCTTTTTTCCATTTCCAGGTATATATATATATATATATATATATATATATATATATATATATATATATATAAAATGTAAAAATAAATATATACATAAAAAATTCATATATATGTATACTCATAATTAAATGAAACGATCCAATAAAGTTCTCTTGATCCTGTCGTACCCCTTTCGTTCCTTGAATCTGTGAGGGCGGGAATGTGACATTGAGGCCAGGCCTCGGAAGACGACCCCTGCCCTCTTTGTCCTCGATCATTCTCTCAGTTCATTCATTTAAAAAAAATGTAAAAAAACACGTGGCTAGCGTTGCTGCCTCTGAGTAACGGGGTCCCGAGTTCAACATTTGTGACTGTGGCTAGAAGTGTCCGTGTAGAAGTTGGGACTTTTTACGGGTGCTGATGACCGCGCAGTTGAGCGCCCAACAAACCACACATCATCGTCACAGCTGTGACTCTTGCGATGTTGGAGAGTACGGAGACTCTCATTCGAAGTGATCACAGTGCAATATCAAATACTTCCCTCCAGAGCTGGACGTTTCCGTTATTATGTAGACACACTCGTCCAGCAGCTGGTGTACTCAAACCTACTATGTGCCCGCTTGGTTCCTCATAGCCTAACAGAAGACCATAAAGAGCGACCGTGGGTCATCTGCGAGGAAGAACTTACGCGTTATTAGTCTGAGTCTGAGAAACTTTTATCCTACATTGTCACAAGGGATGAAACACAGATTTGTCACTTCGAACTAGAAACAAAACGACAACCCATGGAGTGGCGCCACACCAACTCTTCTCCAAAGAAAAAGATCAAAGCCGCATCCTCACCCGATAAGGTGATAGTGAAGGACTCTGAAAGGATTATTCTGTTCGATGTCATCAAAAATGGCTCTGAGCACTATGCGACTTAACTTCTGAGGTCATCAGTCGCCTAGAACTGAGAACTAATTAAACCAAACTAACCTATGGACATCACACACATCCATGCCCGAGGCAGGATTCGAACCTGCGGCCGTAACGGTCGCTCGGCTCCAGACTGTAGCACCTAGAACCTCACGGCCATTCCGGCCAGCTCGATGTCATCCCTCATGGTGCCACGATCAATTCTGAAATGTACCGTGTTATTGTCATGAATATGAAGAAATGATTTCATAATGTTAGTCGTCACAATTATGTAAACGAACTTCTCCTTCTCCACGACAAGGTCTCAAGCAAGTCCTCGCTCCCGAGAGGACCTCACAAATCTTCTTTGGACTGTTCCTTCTCTTCCACCCGACAGTCCGGGTCGCAAACTTCGCAACTTCCGTATACTTAGTCCAATGAAGGATGCATTCCGTGGAAATCCTTATGTGGATGTTAGAGCATACAGGCCCTTTTAGTAACGTGGCGTGAGGACCTCGCATTGAGCGGAGAAAATGTTGCAATACAGATTTTTGCAGACAAAAGAGTGGTGAATAACATGATGTATTGGAATCCTAAATAAAAGCAACCTGCTTTCATAAAGGAGTTGCATTACTTATTGAAAGCACCTCGTACTATGTGCATGTAAAAATATAACTGAGTCATAGAACAACTGAGGTTTTCCTGGTCAGTTTGTCTGGGAAATCGATCATAACAATGATGCCGCTGCCTGTTATTTTTACGTGGTTTTTGTTGTTTGTTACGTCATAATGATAAGACAACTTGATAGTCTGCATGTACATCGGCCTAAATAATTGCAGATTGGTCACGAAGTAACTGTTCCTTTTTTCTTTCTGTTTTTAGCCCATGAGACTGGATGATAGTGTTTGTATAGGTTAACTAAGGGTGTGTTTTTTGAATGATCAGTCCCAGTGAATGCAGGGACAAAAGTTAGTGTGATTAGCATGGAAACATTAAGTGGGAAGACTGCGAAAGTCACCCCAGTGCAGAATGTCGCACTTGAGAACCCTGTCAGCACCAAAACAACACAAAAGAACCTCCGTAAGCGCGAGGATGAACAGTCGCTTTCCTCCTGGCCACCACAGTTAGCAGATCTCAATATTAATGAGCCTCTGTCGTCTACTTTGAAGAGATGAGTGGGCGTTTGCTATCCGCCTTCATTAGTGTTGTCGCAACTTGGCACTCTTTTCCAGAAAAAGTGGTGTATGACTCTTGACAACCATGGTGGGTCCGTATTTATTCACTTAGAGACGAATGGAAGGCATTTTGAATACCACGGGTTTTCCTACACCGTATTTTTGGGGGTCATCAGTCTTCTGACTGCTCTGATGCGACCCACCACGGATTGCACTCTTTGTGCCAACCTTTCCATCTCAGATTAGCAACTATAATTATTTTCTGAATGCATTCCAATCTCCGTATTCCTATACAGTATTTACCCTATACAGTTTTAACCCTCTACATTTCCCACCAGTCCCATGTCAGTTCTTTTTTCTTTCCTCGTCAGTTCTGTGGAGAACATACTTATTCCTTACGCTGTCACTCCACCTACTTTTCAACAGTCTTCTGTCGCACCGCATTTCAGATTCCGCGGTTCACTCCTGTTCCGATTTTCTCACGGTCCATGTTTCACTAACACACAATCCTGTGCTCACAATGTATATTCAACGAAATTTCTTCTTAAAAGCATGGCCTATGTGTCAAACTAGTACCCTTTTCTTGGCTGGGAATATTCTTTCTCCGAATTTTAGTCAATTTTTTATGTCTTCCTTACTGCGTCCATCGTGGGTAATTTTGCTGTCTAGGTAGCAGAATACCTTAACTTCACTCCACATTACTGACATTAACATTCTCGCAATTTTAATTACTCCTACTTCTCATTACTGTCTTCTTTCTTCGATTCACTTTCAGTCCATATTCTGCACTGATTAGGCAGTGCATTTCATTCAACAGCGCCTGTAATTCTTCTTCATTGTCACTGAGGATAACAATGTCATCAGTCAATCTCATAATCGATATCCTTTCACCCTGAATTTGAATGGCACGGCTAAAACTACCTTTTATTTCCCCCAGTGGTTCTTCGATGAGTAGGGGGACAGTTGAAGCGAAAGCCTACGATTTTATCATGCATCCTTTCTAATGCGAGCAACTCGTTTATAATCCACCAGTTTCATTAATACCAGTTAGTTATTGTGGATATTGGATTCTACTTACCTTCCCTGTAGCTTACCCCTATTTTTCTCAGAACTTCGAACATCTTGCACCATTTTACATTATCGAACACTTTTTTCAGGTCGACAAATCTGATGAGCGTGTTTGATTTTTCTTCATGCTTGATTCCATTATGAGCCGCATCAGAACTACTCCTCTGGTGTCTTTACGTTTCCTAAAGCCAAACTGATCGTCATCTAACTAAACTTCAGTTTTTCTTTTCCGTTCATCTGTATATTATTCTCGTCAGTAAGCGGGATGCAGGAGCTGTTCTGCTTATTGTGCGATTATTCTTGCACTTGTTAGCTGTTGTTATATTCGGAATGGAGTGGACGATATTTTTCCGAAAGTCTGATGGTATGTCGCCAGCCTCGTACATTCAACATACTAATATGAATAGTCGTTTTGTTGCCAAATTCACCAATGAATTTAGAAATTCCAGGGAAAGTCTTTCTGACTTAGTTGTCCAAAGGCCTTGTAAATAATGATTGTAATACTAGGTGCCATATCTCTTCTAAATCGACTTCTGTTTCTATTCTATAAAATTAGATAAGTCTTCCCCGTCTTAGAGGCCTATAGTGTACTCTTTCCACGTGGACACTATGTGCAGTTCCCGTCTTGTATAACGCACCCTCTCTCTCACTAGGCCTGCACCCGCCCGTCGTTTAATTCTAGCAGCGGCCGCAGATTCAATATGATGTTTAACTTTAGCAAACGTAGGGACAGTTTGCTTGTCACGGCATCTCAATAAAAACGTCATAGTGCACAGCAATCTACCTCTCTTATTACGTAACTTGTCAAACTCACGTATGTCGTTGGCCATCTCCTCCCCGAACCGTGCAAGAACGTTGCGTCGAACACCATCGTCACACACGCCTGGGGCAACCTGATAAATCAGCAGTAGCGGAGCATTGCCTGGACACGGAACATCGTATGCTGTACGAACAGATGGAAATTTTATCCCAGCGTCATCTTTCTGGGACTGTGCTGTCAAGGAGGCCATACATATCCGTACAGCGGACAATCTTATCAACAGGGATGCAGGGTTTCAACTAAGCGCCGCCTGGAATCCAGCACTGGCTGCAATTAAATCGGGAAAAAAGGGAAACAAGAACTTCCGATCCGTCAAGTGACGAAACGCGCAACTGAGGTGTAGTTCGGACTTTAACCACAGGAGCGTCCGGCAGCACAGTCATTGCCCACAGCGCACGCGCGGATGGCCTTTCTGCGGCTCCCAGCAGGGGGCACCAGGAGCGCCGCTTTCCTCCAACTACGAGCGTCTTCCCGCGCACGCGTATTGCCTGCTCCCGGCATGATAAATTCCGTCGCCGCCGTGCGATTATCATCAGTCGCACCTTGCAGCAGTGATAACAGCAGCTACCACCACCTGACGATGTCGAGCAGTTGCATCGACGAAATATTGTGCGAGTTACACAATGCAATCCGGCGGCAAACCCGAGAAGAGTATTTGCAAATTTCTCTTCTTCAGAAACGCTTTCCTTGCCATTGGGTTATTTTGCTCCCCAAATAGCAAAACTCCTTTACTACTTTAAGTGTCTCATTTCCTAATCTAATTCCTTCAGCATTACTCGACTTAATTCGACTACATTCCATTATCCTCGTTTTGTTTTGTTGATTTTCATTTTGTATCTTCCTTTCAAGACACTATCCATTCCGTTCAACTGCTCTTCCAGGTCCTTTGCTGTCTCTGACAGATTTACGATGTCATCGGCGAACCTTAAAGTTTTTATGTCTTCTCCATGGATTCTAATACCTACTCCAAATTTTTCTTTTGTTTCCTTTACTGCTTGCTCAATATACAGATTGAATAACATCGGGGAGAGACTACAACCCTGTCTAACTCCCTTCCCAACCTCGACTCTTATAACTGCCATCTGGTTTCTGTATAAATTGTAAATAGCCTTTCACTCCCTGTAATTTACCCCTGCCACCTTCAGAATTTGAAAGAGGGTATTCCAGTCAACATTGTCAAAAGCTTTCTCTAAGTCAACAAATGCTACAAACGTAGGTTTGCCCTTCCTTAATCTAGCTTCTAATATAAGTCGTAGGGTCAGTATTGCCTCACGTGTTCCAACATTTCTACGGAATCCAAACTGATCTTCCCCGAGGTCGGCTTCTAGTAGTTTTTCCATTCGTCTGTAAAGAATACGCGTTAGTATTTTGCAGCTGTGACTTATTAAACTGATAGTTCGGTAATACATACAGTACACTAATGACGGCGTGCTGCCGACAGGTGAGGCGTATCAAGTGCTTCACACGGCCGCCACCGTGTCATCGCCCACTGAATCGCCATTCTCCGAGTGAGGAGCCTGCTTTACAGTTGAGCGCATACACCATGGTTCCGTACGTTCCACATCGCGCTGTAATGTAGTAACAACCTGGGACGATGCCTGACACTTCTAGGAGAATAACAAAAAATGTTCACGCTCATGTTAATCAGCAGTCTGTCAGCCACACCTTCTTACGCCTCTATAATGTGTCTCCCTCGACTTCGTCCGAACCCAGGACGCCCCAGGTGTGTGCCTTAAACCTTCTGACGTACGAAAAGACGGTTCCCACTACCCAACAGTGGCACTGCACGACAATCTACCATTATATCCTACGCTGATATATCGGGTGTGGATATCGTATTATTCTTTCTCTCACACTCTCTCTCCCTCTCTCTCTGTCTACCTATATCTTGCAGGCACACACACACATTCATCACACACACGCACACACACAGTGCATCATTTGAAAAAAAAATAAGATTCCAACACTGTGATCTTCCTGGGCGTGTTTCTTAAATTTAGACTTCTTAAGATGTTATTTTAACACGTTTCTGGGCATTTTAAATCTGCGAGTACAACGTTTGTCTTACGCTGTTTCAACCGCAGCAATATTTCTGTCGCAACACATCATAGAATCTGCGGCTCTGATTTTTTTCCGTCAGAGGTACCGGTACTGCTAGCCGTTGCGTAATATATATAGGGTGAGTCACGTAACCTTACCGCTGTATATATTTCGTAAACCACATCAAAGACGTCTGTGATAGTGTAGTGTTGTAGGAACTGTGACCATGGTGTATTCGAACTCTGAAAAGGCGGAGATGATACTCATTTATGGCGAGTGTCGACGAAATGCAGCTGAAGCCTGCAGGGTGTATGCAGAACGGTACCCGGACAGAGAGCATCCAACGTGCCGCACATTGCAAAACATCTACCGCTAACTGTATGCAACAGGTATGGTCGTAGCACGCAAACGGGTCCGTAACAGGCCCGTCACAGGAGAAGCGGGTGCAGTTGGTGTGTTAGCTACTGTTGCCATGAACCCACACATGAGTACTAGGGACATTGCGAGAGCCGGTGGACTGAGTCAAAGTAGTGTCATGCGCATACTGCATCGTCACCGCTTTCACCCGTTTCATGTGTCGCTACTTCATAAATTACATGGTGATGACTTTAATAATCGAGTGCAATTCTGTCAATGGGCATTAACAGAGAATGCGTTGCAGTTCTACCTGTTTACCGATGAAGCGGGTTTCACAAACCATGGGGCACTGAATCTACGGAACATGCATTACTGGTCCGTGGACAATCCTAGCTGGCTCAGACAGGTAGAGCGACAGCGACGGTGGGCTGTAAATGTACGGTGCGGAATCATTGGCGACCACCTCATTGGTCCTCACTTCATTGCAGGGGCCCAAACAGCTGCAACATACATTGCGTTTCTACAGAATGATCTGCCAACGTTGCTCGAAAATGTCCCACTGGAAGCGCGGCGACGTATGTGGTATCAGCATGATGGTGCACCTGCACATTCCGCAATTAACACTAGGCTGACCCTTGACAGGATGTTCGACGGGCGTTTCATAGGACGTGGAGGACGCATAAATTGGCCAGCCCGTTCTCCTGATCTTACACCTCTGGACTTCTTTCAGTGGGGTACGTTAAAGGAGAATGTGTACCGTGATGTGCCTACAACCCCAAAGGATATGAAACAACGTGTTGTGGCAGCCTGTGGCGACATTACACCAGATGTACTGCGTCGTGTACGACATTCATTACGCCAGAGATTGCAATTGTGTACAGCAAATGATGGCCACCACATTGAACATCTATTGGCCTGACATGTCGGGACACACTCTATTCCACACCGTAATGGAAAACGGAAACCACGTGTGTACATGTACCTCACCCCTCATGGTAATGTACATGTGCGTCATTGAAAAAGACCAATAAAAAGGTGTTAGCACGTGGACGTAATGTGCTGTTCCAGTCTCTTCTGTACCTAAGGTCCATCCCCGTTCCCTTTGGATCCCTGTGTAATTCGGTGCTCTCCGATACACACGATCGAACAGCGGAGGAGTGGTAATCAAGCGTCAACTTTAGGTTGCAATATCTCCGGATATAATTAACATTTTTACAATGCAACGAACGGCACTGATTACGCATTTGTTTATATGTTCGGATCTGCTAACAAAACTAACGGGGTTCCATTAAAAAAAAACGTAGGTCTGTGTTAAAAAACATACTTCCATAGATATCTTTATGGTTTGTATTAACCAAATACACTAGCCCCTCTCCTCACGTTCGGTCTGTGGAATCGATTCGTCATTATTTCATGTTGTTTACGAAATATACCCAGCGATAATGTTAGGTGATGGAATGACTGTCTGTTGGGTCGGAGTAAACAAACAAAGCAATATTTTTAAAGAACAGTGCATGTACTTGAATCTAAACGATGGCGACAGTGTCAAGTGTCCCTGACAGTAATTATACGCTCATATGCTGATGGAGACTTAAAGGGATAGTGTAGAAACAGGTCATATATTTTCTGCCTGTGAATATTACAGAATCATACGTGTTGCTTGAGTATGGGGACAACAAACTGAAATGGATTGTTTGAATTTTTGGTGGTGGCTATTATGTCTTTGCTTTCTTCTCCATGACTATACGCAATGTCATTTATGTACTTCCGTCTTAGTCACGTTTACCGCCTTGTACGGACATCCAGTAACTAAGTTCATGCCAATGAACTGTCTCAATTAATAGAGAATGTAATTATTAACAATGAACAGCTACACCAATCTAATTTACAATTCAACAGGCATCTTTTTGAACAGGAAGTTGACGTCACTGATACTCTGTTAGCCTTAAGTTCCTTAAACTGTGTTCTGATTATGACTCCTTCTCTATTCACGGTACAAACACGGGCATCAGACGTGTCAGTACTTTGATGCGTGCGTGTGGGACAGACTGGGCGTGAGATTGTGCCACATGGGGCTAGTCTCGGTTGGTACAAGATTCATTAATCTGAATACGAATTGATTATGCCAGAATAGAGATTCGCATCAGCACCTCACCCAAAAGAGTTATCTCTCCGCATTATACATGATCAAAATCAAGGAAAATGTTCGGCAGATAAATGAAAGTTATTACGAACAGTTAAGTAAGTCGTCCCTTAATGCGCATTCGGGCAAGGATAATCAGTAAAAATACGAGGAAACATAAGTGCATACAGCCTGATTTCAGGAACTCAGAGGCAGTTTGATAACGGGACCAGAAAACTGTTTTCTCACTAGCATACAGATGCATAGAGAAACCAAAGTTATTTGCATCTACAAATTGAGGTGATCAGAGAAGAGTCTTGTTGGGCTTCGGAGGATGTGTCCACGGCCTTCACACAAAAAGGAATAAAAATACAAAGATCAGAAATTAAGAGCAATATTCCGCACAAGTACTCTTTCATTTTAGACAAGATAACATGTTATATGCTGTTGTTTGGACCATGTTACCGTAGTAACTAAATTCAAGGCTCATGGTGGGCTGAAGGCCAAAACTATACTATCAGTAAAAATTTATAAAACAGCAAACATTCAGAACTTGCAACGGCACTTCTCGTCATTACGGTACCAGAACGTTTAACTTCTACCACCTTAAAGACGCAAGACCCGCGATTCAGAATGAGAAAACTGTGTAATAAATAGCGGCAGGAACACCACCACAAAATTACGCAGCACTAACACTCCAAACCATCGACTCTCGGAGAGAGATTTTAACCGTGTTCAACCTAATGGTAAAGTATCGAACTATTTTTCTCCGAGTCATAGAGTTTGTGGGAAAAGCAGTGAGAATAATTATTTTTGGAAACCTTTTACCAGACAAAGCCTGTTATAACAATAAACTGTTTCGCTTAATAAAACGGCCACCAGCCCAAATCGGGCACAGTGTCTACACAAAAAGATGAAGTCAATTTTCGACACTGAATAAATAACTACTTTCACTTACTACCTAATTTAAATACAACCGTTTAACGTTCATTTACTAAGGTCACTTGGCAGTAAGTACTATTAACCCCACTTTCTGTTATTTATGGAATTTATCACTATACTTCAGTAATTATTTCAAGAAGACACACATATGTTTCAACAAGGATACAAAAAAATTATTAAACTTATAGCTATCATTCATATGACCAAAGCTATTATTTAACACGATTAAATTTCATTTATTTAGTACTGTTATTTGTTAACATTTTACTAACACCAATATTTGTCTGGCGTTCTTTGACTGGAGAAGCAACACAAACAATTACTGTTAAGATTGTTGCAGTTAAACAATTATGTTACTATACTTTCAGAAATGCTATTGAAAACTTATTCTCATGGTCACGCAAAGTGGTGGTCCTTAAACTGATACGTGCAAACTTTAGTACTTAATATTGATTTTCAGAATTTACTACCAAAACAATACTATTGCCAGTAATTTACTATTATTCAAGCTTCAATAAACATCAGGATACTCGGCATAAATTCGTATAGGTAAGGACTCCACTGAGGTAAATGACATAGGATAATCACCGTTAAACACAAAGGTACATTTAACACTTATATTCCACTGATTGAAGATGTATGGTTCATACTGTGATACACTTCTAAATAAAGTACTTTGCCTATTACTGATGTCGAAGGTGGTGTGAGGCAGTTCTGCGGAGCTATTAATTTATTGCCGTGCACCGCCAATCACGTAGCACACTTCCGAGGTCGAAACCCAGTCTTGCAGTTAAATTCGGGGCCTCAAGTGTTCATTACTTGCAGGGCAGCTACCGACTGTCTGAGCCACTTGTGCGCCAATTCTTACTCGCGCGCCCCACCACCTTTTCGATTCCACCACAGAACGGAATTCCGTTGTACCTACACCTTTTAAATTTACACTTCTGCTTACAAAAACCCTAAGTATGAACCATCTACAATTGCATGGCAGCATATACATACAAAATTGACATAATTAATTACAGTTGTACTTGAAATATTGAATTATTACGGAACAAAAAAAATTTTAAAATGTACAGATTAATGGCAGTATTGTATTTACAATAGTATTACAAACTCCCATACACGCACGGGTATTTATTGGACTAGCTTCTTTGAGATCCAAAATTCAAGCAGCACCATTTAAGCATAACAGCAAAGCATGGAAGGCAATTTGGGCTGAAAGCCAAAAGTTGTGCTGTCCTCAAGACGTAATGAAATTGGGAAACACAAATAAATCCTTTCTATATATAAGTATTAGCTAACAGTAGTATCAGAATAGGGGACATGTGGTGGACTGAAGACCAAAGATCTCTACTGCAGTAGAGGAGACTTAAGATTCCAGAAATGCAGTCACAAGAGAGATTTACTTTCTGGAGAAATGAAGAGAGAGCGTACATTGTACTTGTGCTTTATATATCTTGTTTAATTTACCCTTTTGCAGGTGTTGAGAGAACGAAAGAATATAGAATCGTGGAGAAAAGAAGTTACATGCACTTTTGGAACCCTAGAACAGTTTTAGGCAGAAGTAGACTAAATACTTAGGTCAGGAAACTATTTTTTGTGGAGAAGGAAGAAAAATTACCCTTCCCTATGCTGACGTCTCCAAACATGTAACAATGAGCACCGGAGAGTCACTTAATAGCTTCAATACACAAGACACGATGGACCAGAAAAAACATCCTGGTGCTGCCTTGCCCACCTTATAAATTGTACACAGTGCATTTGACACGTGTCCGACCATGCTGATTTACGTTTTCCCTGATTTCCCTAATCCGCTTAGGGCAAAATCTGGGATGGTTCTTTCTAGAGGGTGCTCCCGCTTTCTTTACCTTTCCATACGTAATCCGAGCTTGTGCACCGCCTTTAATGACCTCGTTGTCGATGGGACGTTAAACACTAATCTCCTCTTCCTCCTCCCTCCAACAACCTAGTATTGTTTGGTGGATGGTTGTGGTGTAGTCGATGCTACTGTTTGCGTAAGAGCGTGCCAAAATGTAACAAGACATAGAGAACGCTTCACTGAACCGTTTGAGGTATGGAACCTGGGGTCGGAGAAGTTAGTTTAAGGGGACATGGAAATAAACTAGTCTACTTCTTTGTCTAGCATTACTGTTTTTCACCTTATTTAAAACTAGCAAGAGCACAAATTTACACGTACTGTGCTCTTTATTTACATATACATTCATTACTTCGGGCAAGGAATGTGTGTATGACCGCCACCATCTCAATGCTGTATTTCCTAGTCGCTGGATTGGAAGGCGACATCCCATTCTATGACCTGCGAGGTCACTTGACTGGAATCTCCTTGATTGTTTCCAACGGGGATGTCTAAAGTGACTTGTGTACGGGACCCCAATCGATACGGAGACAGAATTAGTTGGAAGAATTGTAGGTGCCAGTGATGTGATTCGAAACACGCCAGGGACATCTGTCAGCGTGCGTCAGACTCTCGCTCACCGATGACACGCTTGCACCGAGGCTGACGGCCGTCAGTTTCAGCACACTTTGTAAGATACTATACGAATGGTACGCTCATTTTCAATGATTTTATTTGTTGTTAACTGTAACTAATGTAAATAAAGATGTACACAGTAATGTGATTTTATTCCTATTACCTCCATAAGCTGACTTCTCCAACCCTAGGTTACCACCTCATAATGTTCAGTGGAGTATCCTCTACGTCATCTTACTGAAACATCATATATATGGTGAGACACGACGGGGACTGTGTCAATGGCAAATTCATTTGGAGGCCGCGAGCAGTAGCCGCACGGGATAGCCGCGCGGTCTTTGCGCCTTGTCACGATCGGCGCGGCTCCCCCTGACGAAGGTTCGAGTCCTCTCTCGGGCATGGCTGTGTGTGTGTGTGTGTGTGTGTGTGTGTGTGTGTGTGTGTGTGTGTATGTGTGTGTGTGTTGTCCATGGAGTAAGTTAGTTTAAGTTAGTGTGTAAGCTGAGGGACCGATCACCTAAACAGATTGGTCCCATAAGATCTTACCACAAATTTACTAAAATTCATTTGGAAAATTTCTGATAACAGTCAGGTCCATTAGGTGCTAACTTGCCAAAATGAACCGTTTCACTACTACAATAGCCTTGAGTTGTTATATAAAATATCGTACACCAAGCAGAAGAGAAATTAAATTAAACCACTTCGTTGAACACATTTGAATCTTTATTTGTCTGTATTAGCTTCTTTCAGTGCTCTCATCACCTATCCTTAAGGTTGAGCAGGAGCTCTTTCATACCTGGTTTGCTGCTAAGCCCAACAATATATTTGTGGTAAACTGCTGTTTCACTGCCACCAAGTTAATCGATTCTGATGAAATTCTGAGAGTGTATGGGCACAGTTCGAGATCGGTAACAACCGTGCACTATTTCTCCGCGACAAATATTTCCTCAGAATAGAACATAAAGACAGATACGTTAATTTTAATAATTATACGTTAATACATTCATACTTAGTTTTTCACTGTTAAACACCAAAGAATTGACACTCATTGCATGATATACACGAAGGGCCGTGAATGAACTGCGTCGTAAATTGAACATAGAGGCAGATTAAATACAAAAGCAACCGAAATTGCAAGCAGTACAGATAGCCCCACCCCATATCTAATGTCCGATGCCTTCCTTTATGTGCAGTCATGAGCCCAGCCATTCGTTCAGCTGAGCGGTTCAGCACTTAAAGTTGTAACTCGGTCGTCGACAATGAGCTGAACGTAGCGCTGCAGCAAGACAGATACCATCCCAGCTGTATTTAAAGAGATATCAAGAATTCAGCAGACGTTAATTGGCTGGGCTGGTAGTGTTTAATCTGGAGGCCATGGACTCAACGAATCCTCTATTTGTATAGCGGAGCGACGTGACAGGCAGAGACAGCTTGGCCTTTCGCACTGCATATTATTCCAACTCGTTTCACCGTTCCATGCTTCGTGCTGCCTTCTCACAGACAGCAGTACACTGTCCATGAGTAAAAACAGTTGTATAAAGCACAGAAGCATAGATTTATGGCTATCAGAGAGATTATCTTATCAGTGCTAATTCATCGATCTTCATTTATTTCGTCAGTATCCTTCACATTACAAATGCACTACGTAGTATGATGTCGTAATCGCCCAAGTGGTTTATTACGTAAAGGTAATTTAGGGCTTTCGGAAATCCATAATCTCACATATCAGGACAGATGTATGCAATGCCGACTGATCCTTAGTGTGCTCGTATGTGGGAGTTGTTTGTCATGAACTAGTATAGCTAATTTGTTACGCCAACTACCCTCAGAGGCAACATAACAAAAGGGAAGTGTTTCAAACTGAAGATATGTAACTATGTCCTTTTAAAGGAAGCAAAAGCAGCTAAAGCGAAACTACGAAAAGTAACTCTATAGAACGGCAGAATCTTAAAAATGACTTTCATTGTAACACGTTTGTGTCGAATATGATGAAATGTAAAACATAACACGACAAAAATAAACATTTAAATACTCTAGCACACTTATAAAGAAACGTTTTGATAGCTCATCAAGTCAGAGTAAATTATACGAATTATGTGAAGAATCACACTGCTGTCTTATCTTTATGGTTATTCCAAAGAATCTCTTCAAAGCTGAGGCAAAATAATTTGAAGACGGTCCGAAATATTTCAGACTAGTGAAACTACATCTTATCATCGTTTTAGTTTCAGAAACTGTATATTTGGTGCACGTCTTTGCTGTTGCGATCGGTAATAACATGATCATTCTGTAATTGTCTGTAAATATCCCTGTTCTCTGAAGTTGTAACAACTGTAGTTCTCCGATGGGGAAGGTCAGCCTCATGAGATTAATTCAACTGAAGCTACTCATTATATCTTAAAATCTGATTTACAGTACTCCACTCATAAGTTGTCCGCCCACGTAGCGCTGCGATAGCGTTACCGCCTACCACGCAACGGGGGCTGGGTTCGATTCCCGGCAGGAGACTGGGTGTTTTGTGTCCATCACCATTTTCATCATCATTGACACCCAAGTCGCCGAAGTGGCGTCAACTAAAAAGACTTGCAATACGGCGGCCGAACCCTGAAGGGGGTATCCCGGCCATTAAATGCCAGAAGGTTATTTCATTTACTCATCTGAGGGTGTTTTCCTCTCTTTAAATGCTCATCTTCTAAAATTTCTAGGAAACGTCAGAATGAAAATATAAAAAAATAAAAACAAGAAAATTTTCTGTCTGGCATGACACTTTGGTTGAGGTGCAGATGTGACACGAGTTATATGGATCTTTTTATGTTTGTTTTCCCGAAAGGTGTGACAGTATGACAGTACTAGATTAGAGAACTCCGTACACAGCACGTGCAACGACGTCAACAGGAACTAATAAAAATTTCAGGGTTGCCATTAGATTAGGTTGTATTACAATAGTACTTGTTCCATAGATCATGAATAAGACACTTCGCAATGCTGTGGAACGTGTCGGATTACTAATATTTGCCTACACAAGATATTACATTACACAAAATATTACATGACATTTAGTTCCTGGCGCTACAGTCTGGAACCGAGCGACCACTAGGGTTGCAGGTTCGAATCCTGTCTATGGCATGGATGTGTGTGATGTCCTTAGGTTAGTTAGGTTTAATTAGTTCTAAGTTCTAGGCGACTGATGACCTCAGACGTTAAGTCGCATAGTGCTTAGAGCCATTTGAACATGAGATTTATTATTTTTAATTTTTTTGTGGAGGTTGGGGAAATTACCCACTTACTATATCCAAAAATTCATCTAATGAGTAGAAGGAGTTGCCATTAAGAAATTCTTTTAATTTCTTTTGAAATACTATATGGTTATCTGTCAAACTTTTGATGCAATTAGGTAAGTGGCCAAAGACTTCTGTGGCAGCATAATTTACCCCCTTACCCCTTACCAAAGTTAGATTTAACCTTCTGTAGTGAAGATCATCCTTTCTCCTAGTGTTGTAGCCATGTACACTGCTATTACTTTTAATTCGTTCGGACTGTTAATAAAAAATATCACAGGTGAATATATATATTGTGAGGCTACAGAGAAGATCTCTAGCTCTTTAAATAAGTGCCTGCAGGATGATCTCGGATGAGCTCCAGCCATTATTCTGATTAGACACTTTTGTGCAATGAACACTCTTTTACTCAATGATGAGTTACCCCAGAATATGATGCCATACGAAAGCAGAGAATGCAAATAGGTGTGGTAAGCTAATTTACAGAGATGTATATCGCCAAAATTTGCGATGACCCTAGTAGCATAAGTAGCTGAACACAAACGTTTCAACAAACCCTCAGTGTGTTTTTTCCAGTTCAACCCCTCACCAATGCAAACACCATCGGGTGTCAACCTGGAATAAACAAAAGTCAGTATCGTCTCCTGATTAGCTTGCACTTTAAGTGCCTGCGCCAACCAATTGGGGGCTGGTGCCGTCCTCTACATTACCTTAGATTTTAATGTCATTATAAGATAACTGTGGCTTTGGAAAGGTAATAAATCTTTAGAGATGTTTGGTGGGAGACAGACCCACAGCCGAGTTGTCTGCCACATTCTCACGCTTAAGTTGCAGATTTCAGTCCATTATTGCTGGGATGCCTTCGATCTGGCCCATCCTTTTTATTCCCCTTTTCTTTGTACATTCGGTCTTTCCCAGCATTAAAGTCTTTTTTGCGAATCATTTCTCATAACGTGCCCAAAGTAGGTCAATTTCCGTTTCAGCACAGAACCTTGCAAGAAACAATCTTCTGTTGTTTGTTGTAATATTGACCCACTCTTTTTAATTACAGTACGTGTATTTCTAAGGAGTACTCACAAATGAAAGGTGTCTAAGCCGTTCAGATTTGTTGCTGTCGGTGGTACCAGTTATATATATATGAAACTGGTACCACCGTATATATATATATATATATATATATATATATATATATATATATATATATATATATATATATATATACCACCGACAGAATTATAAGACAGAATTATAAAACATTAGTGAAACAGAGAAGGATAAAGATAATCTTAAAGAATTCGAGAAACAGTAGCACACCTCGTACCATAGCATACTATTTATAGGTTTATAGGTACCATGTCATATCGGATAACAAGAACTCTGAAGAAATGTATATCATCTACTTCTCAACTATAAGTAAATAAAGAATAAAACTGCCGCATATAGCAGATTAATAACACCAATTTAAGAAAAGTGGTATATTTCATTTTGACAACTTCTCATACGGACAGACAGGAAACGACTTTGGTATTAGACTTAGTAGCTAAGTGACTGCCATTCGACTGAAGAGTTACATAAATCAGCCGTTGCTACTCATCTGCACGAAACGGGACACAAAATAACAGACATGAATAATGCATTAACCGTTCTGCATACACACGCAAAAGACATAAAGCTAAATAACCCGAAAATATTTGAATATATACAGAGAACAAATTCGACAAGTAGAAATAATTCTGAGCGAGAAGTTCAACGAGGAACACACAAAAATAATAATGAGCAGAAACGTGCCTCCTCCGTCAAACCATTTTACATCCAATTCATCCTACTTAACTTCATTTGCCACAGACCCTGTTATTGTACAACCGGTGGAATATGCAATTTTAGGAAACACATGAAATTGAAACAAATTTAGTTTCTACAGATTGACTGAGATAAGCCGTTCACTTCAGATATTTCCTAAGCCTTTTTAAGTTATCATAATTCTGTTTCCACTCAACTGAATTACGGAAAACCTTTCACTAAATAAAGTAATGTACGGCCTCTTTTCGTAGCTACGTAACTGCACAGATATAGGTATCAATTTCGCATCGCCTAAATGAATAATTTTTTTTTCTGGAAGGGATCTCATTCAAAAACAAATTTTATTCGTAAGCAAACAAGGCTATAAGAACTTCAATCTCAAAATGAAAATAAATTATAGTAATCGGTGCTGTTAGGAATTCTAAGAGAGGCCACTTCAACAGCTTTTATCTCTTCAAAGTTTTCTAACTAATTTCGGACACATTACAACATTCAGAACGTGGGACCCATCTGTACTGAACACGAAATTCGACTGTTATTTCTGCGGAATCAGGTGTTGTTATATGGAAGATCTGCTCCAGGCTTCAGGCTGACGCAGCTAAGGGATTAGTAAGTTAGCCTGTGGTTGCATGACCCTAACTGCCGTGCAAGAGAAGAGTGAAGCTCTGATGCACACCAAACTCATGAGGGTGCACATTAATTACACCCAAGGAAAGAAGCTGAATTAATTGAGCCCCAAAGCAACCCGACTTGATCAGGCTAAACTTCACTTACATTTAATTAAGCGATTGGTTTTTCAAAATTGTCAAGGCTTGGTTTTTGCTTCTCCTCTTAAATAATGAAGGGTAGGAGTGCAGGTGAAATGTGTAGTTTCACAGAGGAAATTCTGACCTAGACTATTTACGATGAGATTTATTCATTCAGAGAAAACATGAGCATGAAAATCTAATATGAGCAGCACGAGAGTCATAAGCACGATGATCTACTGACAAATTTCCGAAAAAGATAAATAGAGGCACTGGAAAAATGCAATAGGATACCAGTTTAAGCAAATCGCTGTGCTGCACCTATATGTGACTGGGGCTGCAAATTAGGCGCAGAATAACTGTAATTGCAGGTAACCTGTCAGTGATCCAACACTTTGCCATCCTATTGCTAATGAAAGGAAAGTAGTGCTAAGTGCATCCACTGAGAAAAAAAGGTTACTGCGTTGGCGAGTGAAATCGATTCAAGGGTTCCTTGTCAGCCGGAGCAGCGTATATTGCCCGAAACAGCAAATTTTAGACTGTAGTTGACTCCTCCAGTTCATGTGCCGGGTGCCCTACGATTAGGCTGATGGCGTCCGAGGCAAACGGATCCAAACTCGCCCGCGAAACTTTATTTGACCGGGTGACCAGATAAGTAAGACTGTAACAAACAGAAGAGTACTAACGTCCGACACCTGCGATGATGAGGACGGCTCTCCCTTTGTTTTTTTTTTTCCGACCAGCTGCGCCAGAGATTCTGCTCCATTGCGCTCGTCACCAACTAGTCAGGGGCCAACAATAATTTTTCCGCTAGTCATAGCTATTTAAAAAAAAGAAAAAGGCAAATGTTCCAGTGCAAAATTTCGTCACCATAGCCTCCAACGATATCTCATCTGTCCAATCTGTATGGCGGTAGTAATCACGAGCTGACATGAGAGTGGGCATTCCAATCAGAGCCTCCGCGAGATGTCTGCACGGGAAGCTCTTAGGCTTTGGACATCAACGGACTGTGCTAATTACATGGCCTACCCGTGATGCCTATCTGGGGCACCAACTGTGGATGCGGACGCCAGCTCTCGCGAAGCCCCAGCAGACAATGCCATAGGCCGTAGCGTCTGTCCTCTGTCCTCTCGCTCAGAACACGCTGCGTTGAGCAAACGCAAAACGGTGTGTACGACGTTCGCTAGCCGCCGATTGTTAACATCAGAAGGCGAGCAGCAGGAGACGTCTTAGGCGCCCATCCTGCGGACGATGATCTCGCCTGCCTTCAGTCCATTCAACTGCTGACCCGGCGTGGCTATTGCGTAAGCCAACCACATTTCTGGGAATCCGTCAGTTTTCTCCCCTCTCTGGCACTGCTCAAAGCTGCCAGCTGAAATCTCCACAGCAGTCGCAAGGTAGAACGAGAAATAACTGTACAGAATTATATGTGTCACGCATGCAAATTATTTCCGTTACATGCCATTACAGATCATCCAATAACCGATCTGCATAACGAAGTATGCCCATCGCATAATGAGGGTAATTTGTATCTATTTGAAGTCCAACGTAATAACTGATAATGGCCATCTTGCAGAGTCTACTAACAAATGTGGACTGATGAGGTAAGGAACGAGAGATCCCGCACAGAATGAGAAAGGAAACGAATATGTGAAAAACACTGACAGGTAGAAGGGACAGGATGACAGCACTCTTTATAAGACAGCAGGGAATGACGTCCACGGTATTAGAGGGAGATGTAGATCGGAAAAATTAAAGCGGGAGACAGGTACTGGACTACAACCAGTAAATATTTGAGGCCGTATGTTGCACCTGCTAACTGAGATGAAGAGGAGAGGAATTCCTGGTGGATCACATCAGATCAGTCAGAAGCCTGATGACTCAAAAAAAAAAAAAAAATGAAAGAAAGAAAGAAAACGATGTTATGACGAGGCCCAGGCTGATGAGAGGTTTTAGCCACCTTGATATTCGCTCCAAGGTTTCTGCTTTATGTCTTCAATTCACTGTTTATCGTGTCTGTGGTGTGGGCAGAGACTAATCACCTATGTACTCCTCGCTTTTAGCTGACTCATTTCGGAAGTGAACTGCGAACTGTTTCTAGTAGAGGTTAAGCGCACCAAGGACGACGTTGCCAGTAGGCAATTGTGTCATTGGATCTCCATGCGAGAGCATTAGACGAGAAGGGAGAGGCTTTCCATGGGAGGAGCAAGGCAGATAGCGCACATGCCGGAAACAGGATGCTCCACCCCGCTGTCGAACGGCGTGCAGGGCTTAATTTCTCTGGGGATTAAGCGTGGTGGTGAGGTATCCTGTACCAGCCTCCAGTCTTCCAGCCTTCTCCTGTCCCAGGCGAGTGTTCCCATCGCCTCCCCTCCCCCCCCCCCCCCCTAAAGCTCTCCTGCGCAGGTGGGGCACTGCTGCTTCTTCGATTAGCCCGATCCCTCCCACCATTCCTTTTGTTACGGCGAACGGCTCCATGAATGGAAAGCCTGAGTGCAGCCAGGTGGAGATTCGTGATGTAAGACTCGAGAAGGTGCAGCGGCGCTGTATCATTTGACGTTTCCCGCCATGACTCGCGTCCTGCTGAAGAGGCAAGGATGCCAGCTACTTGTATGTAAACGACAACATGATTACTGAGTTTCGGTAAGGTTTCAGTAGAAAGGGATACCACAGTTACAGGAGAAAAAAAAGTGGAAAAAGTATAGGTCGAAAACCGTCGCGTCGCATGTGACTTTAAGTTACTACTTATAAACGAGTTGGGGGCTATCATAATTTGTCCTGTATTATTGTTCTATGTTATATGAAGGAACCCCAGGCAGAACCGCTGTATGAAATGGATGGGAGAGAGGGACATCTTAATTTTACCTTAGCTCCCATTAATAATAAAATAAACCTAAATAGCAATCTCCGCACCCAAAGGGAGGTGTCCTAACTGTATCATATTCTCTCACTGAATGTTATATAGTGGGCAATGTTGTTACGAAAACAGTGGGGAATACGATTTAAACTAACGCACAGGAAAAGATTTCACTTGGCGTAGTTCCCCTCGCCGGCCGAAGTGGCCGTACGGTTCTAGGCGCTACAGTCTGGAACCGCGAGACCGCTACGGTCACAGGTTTGAATCCTGCCTCGGGCATGGATGTGTGTGATGTCCTTAGGTTAGTTAGGTTTAAGGAGTTCTACGTTCTAGGGGACTAATGACCTCAGACGTTGAGTCCCATAGTGCTCAGAGCCATTTGAACCATTTTTGTAGTTCCCCTACTTGATGGAAAAATCGTCCGCTGCACTTAGACGTATTTTACTGGATTATAACTTATTAAAGCAAGATATTCAAGCCCCACATTCTCGATTTATCTGACAAAGGAACGACAAACAAACACAATGGGTACGGAAAGATAGAACGAGATGATGCTGTGAAGAATGCACTTAATTTCATTCTGTGTGAATTTATTTCATAGATTACTGACATCATACAAATAATTTCAGAAGGAAATGGAAAGGGAAGAACGATATCCCACGTTCAGGAGTCTGGTCATTAAATACATAACTTCATACCAGAGTTAACATACAGTAACACAAACAGTCTTTCGTTACTTTAGTCCCTTATGTATATATACACAAGACAGGAATGGGTACCGTTAGTTTTCATGAGAATTCAGCACGAAGATCCTTTTTATATCCTCGGGGTAGTAAACGACTACAGAAAGGATCTACATATAGGCACACACGAATCCGGATAGGTAGACATTAGCAAAAGGAGAGAATCCACCATTACAAACTGCGATGTATTCTAGGAAGCTGCCAATTACACACTTAATACAAATGTTGATACCTGTTGGCTCTCCAGCTATGGGGTTACTGTTAAAGTTGGAGTGGCCTGTGATCACATGATGTCCGACAACATTATTAAGAAATTAGGAAAGATTTCCTTAATACTGCTTCTAGAGAACAGGAGAACAGAGGTTGTCCCACCTAACAATGTCTGATGATGTTGGGGAAAATATTAGCACGAAACTAATCACGGATTTCATAGTGCGTCCATGCGGTCGGAAGTCAACGGAATAACCTAAATACAATAATTTAGGTTCTACCTGAATTTAGTCAACTTTACAGCAAAAGCTAAAACAATCAAAGTCAATCACTCCCTACTCTTGATGGTGCTGATACCATCAGTTTTAAACTCGATGTAACTCGCAGTAAGATATAACACCTAACTCACGTTTCGTTAGAATGTATTTACTGGCAGTTCCTCGGGTTCGAGTGTCTCTGTTCCTAAAATTCACGGGGCCCCCACAGGATGCTGTGTCCAGAGCCAGATTTTTTTTTTAGGAAGGGGTAGCAAGTGATCAATCCCTTGCCTCTGCGGCGCTTGGCCGTTACGCTCGCCAGAAGGGTTGGAGCAGACCGGACAGTAATTGACTGCTTCTCTCTGAATAGAGAAAGGTTCCATGATGTTCTAGAAAGTTCTGCACGACATTTTTCAGGGCCAAACAAAGAACACGATTTTAAAAACATCGTAAACGTTCGCTTCTGTCATTGAGGCTTGCTTCCACTAGCCACGCTTAAAGAAATCCAACGAACTCTCCCACGCTTTCCAGAGAAAAACAAAATTTGACTGTCTCTAACTTGAAGCTAAATCAGCATGTTTCCGTGCCATGCAGGTGACTACACAGGATCTGAGTGTAGGAAACGGAATGAGGCAGTTGATCGCAATAACTATATGAAAAAGAAAAATAAAGACATATATCCAGTAGAAAATCCTTCTCCAAGCATCGAAATGTTGCAGAAAAATACGAATTTGACACTAATATTAAGTAAACCTGAAGTATGTAATGAACACATAAAAATTTGAAGGGGCTACGAAAACAAAGTGTCCGTTTCAGTATCAGCTTTGATAACACCCTTCTGCAGCTTACATACAACCAGCCTTATTTCACCTCAATAACATTTTCTCTATTCTTGGAAGTATACTTCTCACCCCCCCCCCCCCCCCCCGCACACACACGTATACAGTATATGTGAATGGATTCACGATCCGTGGGTGATTATCTGAAAGGGATAACCATTGTGCCCTTCC
The DNA here is from genome assembly GCF_023897955.1 of Schistocerca gregaria. Lineage (NCBI taxonomy): Eukaryota > Metazoa > Arthropoda > Insecta > Orthoptera > Acrididae > Schistocerca > Schistocerca gregaria. The sequence continues at coordinate 205,717,403 of NC_064924.1, forward strand.
TGGCTCCCGTTGGTTGCAAATAATGGTAATAACTCTCCAGGTTAACTAATAACTGTAACATTAAATCATTTGATAAATTTCTGTTAACAGACTTCCTTTTGAGAACGTTAGATGACAAGAGGTAGGTACTGCCAGTGTCGCCTATTACTAGCATATAACTTTCTAATACTTTCATGTTTTGTGACTTACCTACGAGCCATGTGGGATCACACTTGTAGAGGAAGTACGACTGTTGTCTGAGATGGCGGAACTGTGTATGCTCACTTACATACTGTTAGCAGATGAATGTGAATTGTGGAAAGTTGTGAAATGTTAGTTGGAGACGAGATCCAACATCGGAAGAAGAATATTTGGATATGTACTGCAGCACCAAGAGTTCTGCAGACATTTGTATTTTAAAAAGTATTGAAATATGCGCCAGAATTTTTTTCTTTTGTTGCTACTTCTATTCTAGAAAACTTACGGTTTCGCATATCTTTAAGATCGATATTATTTACGCATATAAGACTCTAAATTAACTACATTGAAATTATAATAAATTATGGCTCCGAGCACTATGGGACTTAACATCTGAGGTCTTCAGTCACCTAGACATAGAACTACTTAAACCTAACTAACATAAGGCCATCACAAACATCCATGCCCGAGGCAGGATTCGAGCCTGCGACCATAACAGCAGCGCGGTTCCGGACTTAAGCGACTAGAGTCGCTCGGCCACAACGGCCAGCTTATATGAAATTAAATAACGGTATAAGATCCAGAAACAAAAATGGGTGAGACACATTTGTTCGTAAATTACTTGTTATAGTTTCCCTCAACATTTTGTATTTGGGCTATTTCATGACTTAACACATGAAAAATTGTTAGTTGTGTCAAACGCGCAAATTGATATTGTACATTTCCCCACTCCGGTTTTAGATATAATCGTAGCTTAAGTATTTGATATGCTTATGTATGTACTGCTTTTGCTGAGCTTTCTTTTTCTCTCTTTGCCTAATAGCTAGAGGTGTAGATCTTGTTGCTAAACCTTTTAAAGTATTACATGCTCTAAAATATCCAAAAGATTTGGATTACGTTTCACTTCATTTGCGTCTACCGGGGTGGCCGAGCGCTTATAGGATTTTCAGTATGGAAACGCGCCACCCCTACGGTCGCAGGTTCGAATCCAGCCTCGGGCATGGATGTGTGTGATGTCCTTAGGTTGGTTAGGTTTAAGTACTTCTAAGTTCTAGGGGACTGATGACCTCAGAAGTTAAGGCCTATGGTGCTCAGAGCCATTTGAACCATTTGAACCTGATTTGCATGCAGTCCACATAACGTAACTGTGTCGTAGGACCTCTGATCTCATTTTCGTACAGCCATCTCACAATACAAAATGAGGACAAGTTACCACCAGGAAGTACTGCTATGTATGGGGGTAACTACAGATATAAATGAGTACCACGATACTACAAATACCAGAGAATACATGAGTTGGCCATTAACGCTTATAAACTCAAATTTATTACAAGAAGTGATATTTATAAAATTTTATCAGTCTCATTAATATTTGACACAAATAATGACCGGAGACACATCAGTCATGCTAGAATTCTTGCTCTCTAAGAATGTTCGAACCATCTCTTATCCGATGTTCAGTTTGATTTGAATAAACTAATTAGTGAAATAACCACTTACAGACACAATGATTAACAGTATCAACCTCACTTTCTACAAAATTTCACTATCTTCATGATCGTACGTTAATCTATGTGCAGTTCGGAAACCAGCTATCGTACTTGTTATGTAACACGAAGTGAAATTAAATATGTACACTATTCATATGGTGAGAGACTAAATAATAACAGTAGCCTTTACTGCTGACTAACCATAAAGAAACAGAATACATTCTTATCCAGTATTAATTAGGAAATCTGAACTTCTAGTTACGTGACGAAAATATTTGCACTGGTTCGGAACAACTATCCATAAATTGTCGTCTATGTTAACTAATTACGAAAGATGTTGAACATAGTTTGATTCCCAAGTAAGAACTTGAAATGACGTAATATATGTGTCAGATGGCTATTCGAATCCTACACGACCGATTGTTATGTGAGCACAGTCAAATTCCATATATCAAATTTTCTCAGCAGTAGCGAAATGCTTGGAACTGCAGTGACGAAAGAATTAATAATTTCTGCCTTCCCTGGATACGGACCTGATACAAATCGCCATTGTTTTCTTGCCACAAATGGACATTACATATAGGTTTCACTCACCATAAGAGAGATGTGCTTATATTTAAGTTAGAAGTGGCGTGACGAAGGGTACAGGCGTGAGAGGGAATCTAATCCCGCACATATCGTTGTTCAACACACATAAAGACACATTGACTATGGAAATTTTTTACACCAGTAGCTAGGAATGGTTTGCTTGAAATGACGTGACGAAAAGATCTGTATATTCGAAACAGTCACATATCGTTATTCACAGTAAATGATGAAATGTTAAGAATCAAAATACTTTTACCACAAGGATTATTTATGTTCATGCTAAAACCGACAGAAATTATTAAAATTTTTGTGCCAAACCATGATATAAAACCTGACACGTGTCTCCTGTGAACAACTTGAGAAGTATGAAACATTGAGCAAACAGCGACGACGCTATGTCGTTAAAATGCTATCAAAGCCCGTGAAACCAGAACCAATGTATTCATATTCTCAAGCTGAAATAAAAGATAGAATAAGTGCCCTCTGATCTTAGATAACGTTTGGTTCTTTATCTAATATAAAAATAGTAGCGCAAGAAAGGATACTGGTTACAGAGTTTCTACATTCTGCCACTTAAGCCTCTGTCAACGCCCAAACGTAACGTGCAGTCGGCAAAGGAGACACATCACATTTAATGTGGATCTGGAACAACGAAGGAATCGTTTGTTCATCATTTGGTGTAGTGAGAGGAAGAGGATCTACCACTGCCTATTAAAAACTTCCGCCTGGAGTGGAAATCGCACCCAGATTCTACGGATTCTACTCTAGTATCAAGCCTCCCCCCGACCATATAACTCCACGTGCGGTCGAACTACGATTCTGTTGCAGCACTTTTGCGCCACACGGAATGAGAATTCTGACTTCATTACTCTCAGGAGTGGGTTACAGTCATTTCTTGCTGGATCGATATGCCATTAACCAGTTGCTAGAGCTACATATTGCGTACATTCAATTTGATTTTTATAGTCACTGAAACAAAATGACATTACGAACATCTCAACAAACTACCAGCACTGTAGGATACCGAAGTGTCCACAGGAAGTTTTGCGTCCACATAAACTACTCCTAGTGGTAAACGACGCGCAGTACAAAATAAAAGCTGAGCTACTGGACACGATTCTTCCAAAATATGGTGAACTACAACTCGTCAGTCTGATAACAGAATCAGTTTCCTGTAAGCTCCGAAATAGTTTATTTTATTTTTTAGCCCGTCAGTAATAGCATAACCTTAGGAAAACGTTTCCGTGAATATCTCGTGTCTACCTGTCTAGACCTGAACAATTTCTGCTCTACGGCCCTATGGCTGCCTGACGCTAGCTGTCGTCAGCCCAGGTGATAGCAATGGATCGCGCCTTGAGCCTATGTCTGTAGAGAACGTTTTTACACTTACATTGGCATAGATAACATTATTTACTGTTGTAATTTCGTCTTCAGAATGAAATGTTTTCTGCATACAGTGTGTACACCATGCAGTAAGACGATGGTGCTATAATAGGGCTCCTGGTGCAACTTTGATATCGAATTAATTATGTAAATTAATTACATTTTGAGGGGTCCAATTGTAGTTGGAGCCAGATTTTTGTAATATAATTCATGAAAAATAACCTGAATCGATTGTCATATGTAAAAGAGATTGTGTTTTTGACACCACTGAACCAAAGATGTTGCCTGAGTGGCAGAATGGATTATAAGTAGGGTTGCGCTGAGTACAGTAGCATTTATCGTTCCACCCTGTTAGTGGTAGGATGTAAGGCTTAACGCTAGTGGCTAGCTGTTAAAATTAAATTGTTGGTCTATGGACGCAGCATAATACAATTTTTATAAAATGAACTGATGAATTGATACAGTAACTAAAGGTAAAGCAACTGAAAAAAATTGTTATGCAATTATTGTTTTGTATATTTAGTTTTAAGTATGCAGCAATTCGCAAATTTTTACCGTTCTAACCCTTGAATGTAGGAAGTAAGTATTTTTCCTTCAGATTTAATGTATAGGGCGATTAAGTGTAAGTAATTTGTAATATTTTGTGTGTTTTGTAATCCTGATACAGAGGAGTTAAATTTTGGAATCTATTTTGTCCAACAATGTCAGACCTGTTGTCATGTAAGTATCCAAATCTTTTTAATTGCGTCAATAGGCGAAAATTGTGGAACAGTTGAGAAGTCCACTGATTTTGAAGTTAGTGTAAAATATCTCATATCAGATTCTGTGAAAGAGAAACTTTATTTTGAATATATTTTTCAGCCTGAATCATTCGGTCTTAGCATATTCCCTTATCAGTACCGCATCCTCTTCCATGTAACTCCAATGAATTTGTTTAAAGAAATAATTTTTCAGTCAGAGTCAGGGAAGTATTAAGGGGCAGAATTAGAAATGCTTTAATGTTTGTAACAGCTTCAATGCAGGGAGCATGGCATAGGACTGAGCAAATATCGAGTATTTTGATGAGCATTTGCGAGGTTATTCTATTATCAACCAGTCTACTGATATTATCTGTATGAAGATATTTTACGGCCTGCATTGGACTTCGCTGTGCCAAGACTGAATATTTTCTATGTCTACTATGCAGAGAACAGAATACCAAGATTACATCCGTTGCGACTCTAGAGCTAAGGAAAATTAATTTCATTATTGATTTGCTTATCGAATTTTCTAAGTTTGTTGCACAAGGCCACGAGACCGGGTAAATTTCAGAGGGATTGATTTCATTATGAAAAGTGCGTATTGATTTTGTAGATTAAGTCATTTGCTCAACAACATATCACACAGTAAGTCTGCATGAATTACAAATAACACAAATCCTTACACTTGCCGACATCTCTGCCAGTCGTTCACATTTCTTTAGCGCAAAACATTTTACTACTTGTACAAAGTTTTTTCCAAGGTTCATCAGTGTTCTTATGCTCCGCCTTGTTTTTCTTCATTGATTTGCTTGTTGGAGTTTTATCTTTGGATTTGTACTCCATATTTGATTTATGATGCCACACAAAAGTGTCAAGATTCCAGCGCATTATCTTACAATTAAAGATACCGAGAGTAGTGGGACTACCTTCATTTCAGCACAAAAAAAAATGGCTCTGAGCACTATGGAACTTAACATCTATGGTCATCAGTCCCCTAGAACTTAGAACTACTTAAACCTAACTAACTTAAGGACAGCACACAATGCCCAGTCATCACGAGGCGGAGAAAATCCCTGACCCCACTGGGAATCGAAACCAGGAACCTGGGCGCGGGATGCGAGAATGCTACCGCACGACCACGAGCTGCGAACCATTTCAGCACATTTTGTTAGTGTGCGTTGCCTACATTAGGGGCAGGCATGCACTCAGGAGCAAACCTATTGTCCTCCTTTGATTGACTGGTACTTAACCTATTGTTCTCCTTTGTTTGACAGGTACTTAACCAACTGTTATGCTAAATTGAACCTTCCTTTTGACTGACAGGAACTTAACCTATTGTTCTGCTACAAGTATCCTTCCTTCTCATTGAGAGGTCCTTAACCTACTGCTCTGCCAAAAGGATCCTTCCTTCTGATTGACAGGCACGTAACCTATAGTCCCACGCCACCTCCCTTCCCCCCCCCCCCCCCTCTCTGCCCCTGCTGCTATAACTACACTTTCAGATCTGACTTATTGGAATAGCCCCTCCAACTCTTATCAATTTGATTACTTAATTAAATTGACCAATTAATTAACCTTTCAACCTCTAGGAAACTCCCCTCCCACAATCCCTCCCAGAAATTGGCAGAAAAAGACTCAGTTGATTGATCATTTGGAGGGAACTCGATTTTAGTGTCTGGAATATTGTTTAAACAGTTTCGACATTGTGTGGTATACTGTTTATTTAAACGATTTCGTGGATACAAGGCAGTCTATGGAATATAGCTCATAACAGAAAATTAAGTTCCAAAACTTAATGCTGTGTGAGCCGTGTGAGGCTTATGTCCATGTCATCTCTTATTTAACATCCTGTTTTTGCTGTACTACCACCTCGCTATGTTTAGTTTCAATTACTGGGGTCACTGAGTTGCTGCCTTGCCTGATCGTGACCAGCAGCAGCAGTGCTTATCGACATAGGCAGTCCCATATATATTTGCTGTACTGCTCTTACTTTCCGGTCATAATGTGTTGTCGGTTCGTTCATGCAGTGTAAATTCAGTCGGGGTGCGGCTGCAGTGAGGTTCGGATCGCAATGACTCTCCCAACACACTTGATGGGAATGCGGGACTTTGGTTGGTCGTCGGTCGGTCGTCATGCTGGACGACGTGTATTTGGCCGGCGATCGCTTATGGGGTGTCTGTGTGTGCCAACTCGTGATTCGTCCCTGTTATTGTACGCTCACTGCCATTAGCATTGTCTAGTTCATCAGGCAAGTGATTGTGAAACTGTGTAGTTTGTGTGATTTTGACTGACAAGTTATTTTATATGTTGTTAGCGTACTGGCTCTGAGCAGTCAGTGGGTTGGCTGAAACAGTGAGGAATTCTCGGCGAGGCGTAATTTGGCAAGGGCACACTGGCGGTCTCTATGCGTCCGGTGTCGGAGAGTGTGACACTGTTCCCATTGTTATGAAGTCCGTTTCTCACCGACCCTAGACACGAAAGTTGAGTTTTGATTTAACCTACCAGCAACTTAAGACTGTTCACACTATATCGTTTGTAGTTAGTTGTCAGTTGTTGGGATATTCCCGCGAGCAACAACATGGTTTTCAAGTGGGAAAATTCCAGCCACCCTCCAGTGGAGTTTCACTGTATTTGATTATATGAATTGAAATGCACCAGCGGAATCTTCTGCCTTGCTACATTGTTCCGTTGAACTCTCTCTTGTGCCCTGGTCGGGTGAAGTGGAAGTTATCGTGTCGGTGGGTCCACTGACTGTCGGTTATTTTGGCCCCTTTCCACAATTTATTCTATCAGTCCAGTCCTGCGGGTTCAGGAAGGCATTTCACTGTGTTTTTCTTTTAAAAAATGTTTGGTCAAATAAATAAAGTTCTATGTTCGTGTGTAACTGGCTGCCTCTTATTCTGACCCCTTTGAACAATTTAAACTACCTGTCCTGAGGGTGTAGCAGGGCATCTCAAAACCAAAGGAATTGTAATTGTACTATTACTCTGTAACAAGTCATTGTAAAGTATGACTGTCTTGTACCAAAATAGAAAATATATCAGTGAATCTCCGCTTCATTCTGAGTAGGGAAGTACTTGCTGAGATGATAAAAGTCGTGGCATACTTCCAAATATCGTGCTGGGCCTCCTTTTCCCCAGAGAAGTGCATCAGCTCGACGTGGCAAGAACTCAACAGGTCGTTGAATGTCCTCTACAGATAGCTGTTCATAATTGCAAAAGTGTTGCCGCTGCAGGATGTTGTGAACGAACTCTCGATTACGACACATAGATGTTCGATGCGATCATGTCGGGCGATCTGAGTGGCCAAATCATTCGCTCGAATTGTGCAGAATGCTCTTCAAACAAAACACGAACAATAGTAGCCCGGTGACATCGTCCTCTGTCATCCATAAAAATTCCGTCATTGTTTGGGAACACGAACCCCGAAAACGAATGCAAATGGTCCGAACATAACCATTGCCAACGTTCGGTTTAGCTGGACTAGAGGATCTAGTCCATTTCCATGTAAACACCTCCCACACCGTTATACAGTCACCACCGGCCTGCTCTATGCCTTGTTGACAACTTGGGTCCATGGCTTATTGGTGACTGCACCATGGTAGGACACTACCACCAGCTCTTAGCAACTGAAATCTGGACTCATCTGACCAGGCCATCGTTTTCCAGGGTCATGCAGTCATTAAGGGTACACGAGGGTCACAAGTGGGCCTTCGGCTCCGAAAGCCCATATAGATGATGTCTTGTTGAATGGTTCGCACAATGACCCTTGTTGATGGCCCAGCATTGAAATCTGCATCAATTTGCGGAAGGATTGACCTTCTGTTACGCTGAAGGATTCTATGTCGCAGCGATGTCTGAGATTTGATGTTTTACCGGATTCCTGGTATTCACGGTGTACACGTAAAATGGCCATACTGGTAAGTCCCCACTTCATCACTACCTCGGAGATGTTGAGTCCAATTGCTCCTGCGCCGACTGTAATACAACGTTGAGACTCGCATAAATCATGATAACCTGCCATTATAGCATCAGAAAGCGATGTAACAATTGCACCAGACACTTGTTATCTTATATAGGCGTCACCGACCGCAGCGCCGTGTTCTGCCTGTTTACGTATCTCTGTATTTGAATGTGCTTGCCTACACCAGTTTCTTCAGTGTATGTGCATAACGCTGTCCTATGAGTTTTATCACCTTAGTGTATGATGAGCTTTAAGTGAAGTGAAAGCACGACAGTAGTATGTGGAACATCAAACGCTTTCTTTATCACCAATAGAGTATTCTCATTCACATCAGCTTCTCGAATTTTGCCCAGCAAGTTCACTGGCATCGTAAATATAAATGTTGAGTAACACTTGACGGAACTGAAAGGGACAGAACGGAACGTCAGACGTTCCATAATATACTTGTGGAGGCAGTCAATGGATTAGGGTGTCAACGTCAGGTCTTTTCTGGGAGAAATTTGTTGTTTGACGTTGGGAGGCGTCGTCGTTTACTTTCATCGCAAGCTAATCTATTTTTACAAAGCTCACTCGCGTATTTGCTTCTTCTTTCTTTTTATTTTAGTACATGGTTTGAGAACGCAACTACACGAAAACTACAAGATACACAGGGAAATGTCACACACATCAGTGGTTAGGCTGCCTCGCCAAACTTCTGTTGGTAATACACGCCATGGCATTCTCGTGCTAGTGGCCAGGCATGTTAAACATGTAGGCATAACATCCGCTACATGGTGTCGCATCTAATTAGTTCGCACCAGCACACAGCCAACTCAGTAAACAGATCTCACGTACTGGCGTTCGGTGAGCCACAAACAGGGCCCAACTTGAGAACCTGTAATATGGCAAGATGTTCCATCCACAGATACGCGTCTAATTTCCGTATGACTTGTAGTTCTCACGCAATCGTCTTCAGTACCCCTGGAGGTACTTCTGAACCGTTGTGTGTTTTGCTTTGTTTTCGTGACATGCAAATGCTTCATGACGACTTGGATGTTTCTAGCGCCTGTCTTCTTCTACAAGATCAGATATCAGGAAGCGAAACGTGCTTTAGGTTTCACGTTACCTACACAGTCAAAAGGCCGAATGAAGGAAATTTCATTAATAACCTTTATTTTACCGTTATTTTGCACTTGCAAAAGCAATTAACAAAATGAAGGATCTGTGTTTTGTCTTGTAAATATTGTTTGGTATATACAGGTCGCGGTAAACCAATTTGACGAACAGTATAGAGCAGAAATACAGAATCAAACGAAGGGATTTGAGTAATGGAACTAGGATTCACAGTTTCATATATTCGGCGCTACATAAACGTAATTGAAGTATGACACACACACGTCTTTACTCAAAATGAAAAATAATTGACAGAAAATACCTAAACAAAATGTTTGGGCTAACTAATCGTGGCGATGAGAACAAGAATCACACACACTTGACTCGTACTTACCTGACGTACCATACATCGCTTGAGTAGAAACGGAAACAATAATATGTCCATCTTTCATGTTACAAGTAGTCCTCAAAAGTTCAAGTACTGGAAAATGAGTACGCCGTTGTACAGATACTCGCTACCACATAATCACCGTGAGTATGTTTGAGCAAGTGCTCGAACTGACTACCGTTTTCACGATGCCATAGAACATAGCGACGATGCAGGGATTGGCATGTTCCCTGAAATAAACCGGGAGTAGCCTGATTTCTGCTGCTGCCACAATGCGAGCCACCAAGTTCTGATCATCTTCATCTGGTGTTACATGTGCGCTGTCTTTCACGGTATACCAAAGTAGACTCTCCAGCGGCTTCAAGTCTGACGAACGAGAAGGCCTCCGCATTGATCCACTGCTTTCTATCCCTCTGTCAGGAAATGCCATGTCGGTCGGCATGAGAAAAAGGTAGAGTTGTCTCGTCATGTTGGAACCAAATGTTCTGCCACGCTCCATACGGTGCAGCCTTCGAGAGTGCAGGTAATACTAGTTGTGGGCATTCAAACTATGATGTAACATGTACGGGCCAATTAGCGAGTCATTCACAATTCCCGCCCTCGTGTTTACAGCGAATAGCTATTGGCGACTGTGGATGTACGTTGTAAATGTGGTTGTTAGGTGAACTGAAAATGCCTTCATGGGTCTTATATCAATGTACGTTCAGGGAAATGCGATTGTCACGCTTCTTGTAGGAACTTATCAAATTGTAAACGCCTAGGGAAGTTGTCCAGACCTAAACCTCACACCTTTTATGGCTGGAAAGACCGTAGACCAACCTCATGAACGACATTCCAGAAGTGCGATTCGTCTGATACTTGACGTTGGATCTAGACCTACGCCATGTTACGCATCTTCACGAGACTTAACAGTACGAATAGTGCATCCCTTGCCTGTATCGTGATTATCAACCCGAAAAGGTCATTCGTCTGTCAACTGACACAAAAGTATTTTTCTGGGCAGTCTACGGTATGAATAACATTCCTGGTAAATCCTCTGAGCCGCCCTATCTATTGTCTTGAGCAACACCAATGGCCAAGTGCGTGTCACTTGGCTCATTCCAGGTGATACTAAATTACATGTTGCTGCTTCACAACACTCACTCATTTGTTGGTACCTACTGCAATGGGACCACAGTCCGTAAGTACCGAATATGATGAAAGGGTACTGAAAAACAACCTTCTATATTGCAAATCAGTCCCATCTATAGAGACTGCGATTAGAGTGCAGCGTGTTTACATCTGGAAAACATAAACAATTTACAGACTTGAGATTAATATTCATGCATGTAGCACCGTAAATGTGCAGCTGCGACCCCTAGTTCCCATACTCTAATTCCTTCGTTAAATACTTCGTTTCTGCCCCTCAATTTTGATCAAATTGTTTTTCCGCACTGTACAGTCCCTAGGAACTAAATGTCGATGTTTTGAAATGTTTAGACGACGTTTTTCCTCTTGTTCTACTTCTCAGTAGTTTACAACAAAATCTTTATCAAAAATACCGGCTGTAGATTGTTTTTCGCAGTTAACCCGATAATTTCGAATAACGAGTCGTAGTGCCAAGAAGTTACTATGGGTGGCATTTAAATCGTAAGACGAACGCAGATCACGAATGCACGCTTCAGTGTATGAATGCATGGAACTCAATTTTTAGCTACTAGATGGCTCTTAAACAGTTATTTGCTACGCCGGACATTTCCCACGCCGGACATTTGCCACACTTGTCCCTTCGCCAGGTAGCCTGAGTAGCGACTCACTCAGGTAAGGGACTCCCTTCATCGTACTTCTTCTGTCAGCTTTCAAACCACCGTCTCCACATCTTACTCGACACAACCAGTACGTAAGGAAGCTTCTTCTTCGACATCTTGGCGAAATACAGAGCTTCTTTTCCGAAATCGAAATATTTATAACTTTTGGGAAACGAAATCAATACCGACGATTATGTCAGTATGTAATTAGTTCTGTCAAGTACAAATATAGACCTCTCTGTCTGTGCGGTAGCTTCCTTTCAAGCTTACTGATTGCTATAGAAACAGTCAATCGCAATCGGAGCAACAAGAAAGGAACGATGTAAAAAGAATGCGAAAGTACGCTAAACATTTCTTTTTGATCACTGCAGTTGTGCCTACATTAATTACTACAACTGCATGCCCAAAAGACAATAAGGGAAGAAGAAATGGGTATGTGAATGTTTGAAAAGAAAAACGACATACTCCATATTAATTTACTATCTAAAATCCGTTATCCCTTGCTGTGAAACATTAGTTAATAAAGTGTAGCGGTACAATGTTCGAAACATGACTGAAAATACGTTCACTAAATAGAGATAAGAACATCTATGATGAAGTGTCATCTAAAGTCGACGTACAATTTTATAATGTTATAAATAAAGAAATGAAGTAGTATAGAATGCTACAATGGTCTAATTTGTTTAGCTGCGGTATTTACAGGAGGAGGAGGAGGAGGAGGAGGGGGAGACCAGGGACCCAACCCTTTGGAGCAGGTAGATTAGTGGCAAATGTCCGGCGTGGCAAATGTCCAGCGTTGCAAATGTCCGCACACCGTGTCACATGGTAGCTGATCTGAAAAAACAACCAATATGGCAAAGAGAGTGGTTCGTGGTGGTAATAGGAGGATCTACAGAAGCTTGCTGACTTTGCTTCCAACTATGAAAATGAAAGCGGGGATATGTCTTTCATTGGATCAGATTGTGAAGAATCGCAAGCGATAGTTGAACGAGAAACTAGTTGGAAAGTAGTGAGTACAGTGACATAATGACGAGTCTGCACCAGCACATAGAAAACGTACTCGTACTACGACTCATTATGGAAGTGATTGGGAGTTCGTTGTTTAATATAAATATAAATCAAAGCCACCATATGAATTCCATTCCATTTTAGAATACACAGGCTCACTGCTCGGAATGATTTGTGACGAGATGAGAACGTACACGAGAAGACAACTGAACAACAAAGACAGATAAACATGATGATAACGATAAATGGTTGATATATAAGACAATCATACCAGGTCATATGTATCTGATTTCACAGCAACCAGATGCGAATGTTAAGTACGATTTCATTGAATTTATAAGTTTAATTGTTGTTAGTTACTTCATTCTGATACCTTCTTCACGCATTTTGTGTTACGGATAGTATCTCATAACCTCGCTTCTACCGTTCGGTATTGGTCCGAGCTAAATAACGTTAACTTCCTGTAATTTAAAGGTGACGTGGGCTTCCCTTCAGCTGCTTTGACGTCTGGTGTGAGTCGGCCTTTATTCTCCACGGTCACCACAAGGAGAAAGATATCACGTTGACAGCAGGCAAGACATTCGGGAGTTCTTAAAATGCCAACTCTCGCTGAAGCAGTGGACGAACAGAGAGGCAGCGAGGTGTCTCTGTGTGCCCCGTGGCCCACCCAGTGGTCGCCACCCCCATACAAATGCGGAGCAGGTCGGTGGACTGAAGGGCGGGGGCGTGAACGTGAGCGTGGGAGAATGGATCGTCCGGTAGAAGATTTATTAGTTGAGGCCGCGGAGACAAAGCGTTGACTTGTAGAAGATGGATGATGCGCGGCCGGCCGGTCCCGCGCCGTATGACGCCATTACCGCTACCAGCAGCGGGCTGGCAGGGGGAGCGGGAGGGGGATGCACCTCCCACAGCCCTTGCCTCGTGTCGTCCGCTCGCACTTCCGCTGCCAGGCACCTCTCGAGCGCATCATTCAACACCCGGCTACAATGGCGACCGGCCAACGGCGCTACAGCTCAGCCTTGGCGTATTCAACAGCAGAGGACCGAGAAGAACCTCGCTGTCTCTCTCCGTTCAGGACGTAGTAAGTTGGCTTCTGTTTCAATTTCGACTACAGTAAATAAATCAAACGTTTCTTATGAAACGTGTAAATAAATCTACAAGATAAATGGAACCGATTTATTCCCAAGGTTCTTAAGATATTCATTACATTATATCTGTAGCAGTATTATTTTATGACTTTATTCCTTACTTATGTTCTCCGGCTACTTATCTTTACCCTAGGACGCCCAAGGGTGGGTTCGTTGAACCCACAATTTTTTAATGTCCCCTGATTTTGCCCAAGTAACTTTCATACTGCATATTCCTTTTGAGTTATAGTTTGTTGGCTATTTTATGAAACGTTAGTGTCAATATATTTTATAGAAAATTCCTGTTTTGAAAGAAAAAATAAATAAACTTATTATGGGTCCTACAATTCCCCCCCTTCCACAGGCTCCCATGCTATAGAAAATTTCCCTTAGTAGGTTTTCGTATTTCTCATCTCTACAACAATGCAAGTTTGATTCTTGTTGGTTTACTTTTAGAGGAAGTGATTGTTGATGTCAGTCAGCTGTAATTTATCTTGCAAACTTGCAGTCAGTTAGTGCAGTTCCCAACAAGTAGGCCTCCAGTAACTTTGGTGTCCTACACAGCAAACACTAAACCAAGTAAAAACTTACTGATGTTGTCAACAATGCACCAAGATGAAGGCACTGTTGGAGGAGAGAACAATATACCCGAGATAAATGCATATTATAATTCCACTAAAAGTGGAATTGATATCATTGATCAAATGGCGCGTATGTACACCTGCAAGATGGAAACAAAGATATGGCCTCTATCTGTATTTTACTCTCTCATCAACATTTGTGCTATCAATGCAACCACCATATTCATTCAGCAACATTCAAGATGGAATGAAAAGAAATACAACAAAAGGAAACTTTATCTTCTGCAATCTGGGATGGAACTAGAGAAATTGCAGGTAGAAGAAAGAAGTGCCAATGAAAGAGGGCTATCTAACCACATTGATCAATCAATGGAGACTATTCTACAAAAGAAAATCAAATAGGTGACAACAGAAACACGTCAGTCTCCTGAGGGGAAATGTCGGCGCCATGTTTGCGTAAGAATAGCGGAAACAAAGAAGCAGAACTACAACAACCTAAGTAAACCAAAACAGTATTGTGGACACTGTCATAAACGTGTGTGTAACACATATTCAGAAGAGATTGTGAAGTGTGTCTCTTGCCTTGAAGTTGAGGACTCACAGTAGTTTACTTTATATGAACACATCTGTATTTTCCATTGTAATATGTTAATTTCTTATTCACTCTATCCAATATTTATAACAATTAACAACATTTATAAACCGATGCCTTAGTTAAAATACATAAACCATTTTTAAAGTTGTAATTTTTCGTCCGTAAACATATTTTATACCTGTGGGCTCGCCGAACCCGACCCCTCCCCCCCCCCCCGCCCCCCCTCCCCCCACGTTAGGCATCCAAGTTAGAAAAAAAGGCTTGGGCGTCCTAGGGTTTAGTCTGGCGACAAAATTGCATTCCAAACACGCTTACAAACATCGAAATATACAACATTCGCACCTGTCGAATTCTCAGAATTTTCCAGTACTGCTGGTACAAGTGTTACGTTAAACGCACAAGCGAGCGATCAAAAGGTTTGTGTTAGCATCCAGTATCGATATGTTTATTCAGCGAAAATTGTAGCGAGCATTGAGTCCATCACACATCAATGCATCAGATTGAAGACATCTGTTTGGTGAAATAAAGTGTCCTGCTGCGTGGAGAAGTCTGTAGCTGCCTGTTGCGACTGCTCAGCAAATACGCAAAGACTTGAATTATGTTAGCTCCGTTTTAATTGATGTGCATTTTTCACTGGTGGCAACTCTCTCACCACAGGACGGGGGTAATGCGGACAGAATAACGTTTGATCATTCAACAAGGTTTTCGGATTTCAGTGCTATGAAACAAAAAGAGAAGTTCGACAAGCTAGCGGTTACAGTTCAGAAGGAAAACGGTACTGTGGATCCGAAGCGAGTAGTGGTGAATCTCTCGTCAGAAGTACTCGGATGAAGCAGCTGTTTCAGTTCTGGACGAAGGTCTGAATTTCGCAAGTACACCGAAGACAATATGTGTTGGAGAAATCGTAAGTGCCGTCGTAGCATCTTTGTTTCGTCTTCCGAAGGTACAGGTCGAAGAAGTAAAACAAGATGTGTCGAAATTTCTACGGAAATCGAAACCTCCGAAAAGCAACATATCGGCGCAGGAAAGGAAATCTCTTATTGAACTAGTGAGAAACGAAAGCATCGTTGTAACAAAATCGGATAAGGGGAATGCTACTGTTGTTTTGGACTCTGTAGATTATCACAGGAAGATGGAACAACTACTTGCTGATCCTATGCATCGCAAGTTAAAATGCGATCCTAAGAACAGAATCGCTCGGACAGTGAAAAACCTGATATCAGTCTCAGGACTGGACAGCTCTATTACAAAGAATCTAACACCTCGAATACCTGTCTCACCCATAATGTGCGGACTACCGAAAATACATAAAGAATCGGTTCCTTTGAGGCCTATGGTCAGTGGGATTAACTCGCCAACTTATTTTTTAGTATGTCATTTATCTGGCAAAGTGAAACATCTAGTTGGTAAAACAAATACTTTTATAACAGATTGGAAACATTTTTTTAGAAATTATACGTACACTGATGATATCTGCAGGTGACGTTCTTGTTAGCTTCGATGTGACATCGTTATTTACTAACATTCCAGTATCAGATACAATGGACGTCATGAGAGAGAATGTTGCTCCAGATGTTTGTGACTAAATTGAATTATGTCTTCTTTCGAGCCATTTTAAATACAATGGTGAATTCTAGGAACAGGCTGATGGCCTTGCTATGGGCCATTTCGCCTGTTGCAGCTAACGTTTTTATGGAACATTTTGAGTAACAAGCGTTAAGTAGTGCTCCTCTGAATCCTTCTTGCCGGCTCCGCTATGTGGACTATAGATTTGTTATATGGTCACACGGCGAAGAAGAACTTCACGCGTTCCACAATGTCTTAAATGGAATTCACCCCAAAATCAAATTCACCCTCGAGGTTGAGAGTGAGGCCGTTCCTAGATGTGCTGGTATATAGAAGATCTGATAACACCGTAAGTCACAGAGTGTACAGAGAGCCGACTAACACAAACAGGTATTTAGATGCCACTTCGCACCACCCACCAGCCCATAAGCAAGTAGTATTCAACGCTCTGTCTTCCGTGCCTTCCGTATCAGCGATGACGACAACAGAAACGTTGCTGAATTTTTTAAAGAGGACATTGAAGGCAAATGGGTATGATTGTTATTCAATCGACAGGGCTTTTAGGAGGAATATTTATACCACTAATAAGAATGACGAGGAACCGCCTTCTCACTCCGTCAGCTTACCGTTCATTTCTGGGGTCACTGACAGCATAAGCAAATTTTAAAGACGTCTATTAAGTGTGATGTGGCTGCGGCAATGTGTATATAGGCGAAACGGGAAGAACTGTTAGAGAACGCATTAAGGAACGCGAACGGCACATGCGGCTAAAACAAAGTGCAAAATCGGCAGTAGCGGAACATCACGAGAAGTGTGGCTCTGACATCGGTTTTAATAACGTACGTGCACTGCCTAAAGAAAAAAAAATACATTTGTAGAAGAAAGGTCCTAGAAGAGGTAGAAATTTCTAAGAATGCATCTAATTTCAATAGAGAGGACGGCTATAGGGTTCCGGCATCGTGGCTCCACGCCATCAAGGAAGTAAATACGTGGCCGGGGTGTGTGAGCGGCATAAACAACGCACCGCAACTCACCTCAGAGGACAATACTATTTTGGGTTAACATTGATATTCTCTTGCTCTGTCCGTTTTGAATCTAGCCACTGATAACGACCAACCAATAGCGGTAGCAGGCATTTCAACCAACAACCCTTCTCCAGCGTAAGTGTGGAATAGTGCCTTTCTACCCAATGACGATGACCGCCAATGGTATCCACAGGAGATGAGCTATCAACGCCCCTTCTTCTGCATTAACCCATCAGTATGGCCCACCAATGGTAGACATATGAATTTTAACCAATACTACCACTTCTCCAGCACGGACGCCAGAAAACTCCCCCTTTATAAGTGGACGCGACACTCGTCTCTCACACACATCTCCGGCGGTACTCCGCAAGGTACCGCCCTTCGATTGTGCCATTCCAGCACTAATCCAAGCGCTTGGTTTTCAGGTGCCAGCCAGCCGAGCAGCAGCGGTCTAGCCGAGCAGCAGCAGCAGCAGCAGCAGCAGCGGTCCCGGCCAGCAGCAGCTGTCCCGGCCAGCAGCAGCGGTCCCGGTCAACAGCAGCGGTCCAGCCAGCCAGCCCTCCAGCAGCAGCAACAGCGGCCCCAGCCCCGTCCGCGGCAGCAGCAGCAGCAGCTGCGGCATTCCTGCCAGCCGTCGTCGGTGTCGGCGTCAGCGCCAGCGCCAGCAGCGTGGGACTCTGCTCCCCGTCCGTCTTCGTTTTCATCCATCTTCGTCTTCATCCGTCTTCGTCTGTCCCAGTTCTTTTTCCTTTCTTTTTCGTCCTGTGCCTTTTTGTTTATCCTTGTCGTCATGTCAGCACACACCACCACTACGACCACTACCACCACAGCCATAGTTTATACTCCCCCCTCTGCCGCCACCACCACCATTACATGGTGTGCCCAGTCACACCTCCCTCTTTCCATCCCTCCTCTTCTCACTCTCCCTTCGCCCTCGCTCTTTGTCGCTCCCTCTACAGCATCTTTCTCCAGCTCCTGCCCTTCTTATCCTTTCCCCCCACTCCTCCAGCCTGTCACTGCAGCTCCAGTTAGCGTGGTGGGCCGTTGGGCCACTGCTCATGCACAACTCTCTCCATCGGCTTCGCCAACACCGCCAACACCGTCGCCGTCGCCTCCACCATCACCATCTCCGGCGCTGAATGCTGCGTACACGCCAGGACCTCATCCACCTCCCGTTCCCCTCCTCAATCCCTGCACTGCCAGAGGTGTCTGCGCTATAATGCACACCCAACAGCCGAATGCCATGAGGCCCCCACCTGCCCACATTGTTGACAAGCACACTTCCTCCAGCAGTGCTCTAACCTTCAATCCCCTCCCTCCTGCAGTACCTGCAATCTCCGCCATCAAACCTACTGCCAAAAGTGTAAAGCCCGATCCCCTCTGACCTCTCCTGAACTCACCGTCCCTGTCCGTCCACTGGACGTCCCAACCCCCCCTAACCGCTAAGGACATCATCAGGTTTCTCACCATTGTCCTACAAAATGTCTACCCTTTCCAACACGTCTCCCTCGCTGCCCGTTCCATTTTCCACTTAAAAATGTATGCCACCTACCTCAACAACCAGGCCCATTTCTCATTCTGCCATCTTGATGGCCTTGTCTAAATCCCTGTCATGGCGCGACAGCACCGTATCCTTTTTAACAACACCCGCTCCCTTCCCACCAACAGGAACCTCTTCCTGCACACCCTTGCCACCCGTGGTGTGGATGCCTTCCTCCTCAATGAAACTTTCCTCCAACCCCATCACACCGTCCACACATTGCCCTACCTCCTTCACCGCTCCGATAATCCCCTTGCGATTGCGCGTTTTCATTGGTCACCATCGCCAGATCCCAGTTCAGCTTCAACCTCTCCTTCCCGACCCCACCGAACACCTGATCCTTAGTCTCTTCTTCTCCGGCCTTACCGTCACGTGCACCACCATCTATGTCCGCTCTAACATCCCTATTCCCTTCGACTTCCTCTCCCACATTGACAGTACCTTCTCCTCCTAAGTGATCTCTGCCGACCTCAACATCCATAGTCATTACGCCGCCCAGTTACGGCGGTGGCATCGGTTCCTCTCCTCCCTTCAAGGCGACCTCATCCCCATCCCCAGCACACTCGTCCCAAATCCAACTCCACTCCCAATGTCATCCATTCCCCCCCCCCCCAACCTCCTTGGCCTCATAACGGTGGATGTCCTGGAGCCTATTGGTAGCGACCATCTCCCTGTCCTCCTCACTGTTTCAGACGGTCGTCGCCCCCACCCCAACCCTCATAATGACCATCCCCCAAAGTACATCCATGACTATTCCTGTGCCAGCTGGAATGCATACCAGGTTACCCTCTCCACCCAGGTCGATAGCCAGCCCTTCACCTACCACCACCCTGATGATGTAACCCATGCCGCCTCCTTTCTCCAGCAGACCTTGTCTGAGGCCGTGGAGGCCCACGTCCCTACTGTCGTTATCCAACCCCACAATCCTACCTTACCCCCACAGGCTGTCCTCCTCCGTGAATCAGGCCGTCTCTACCATGCCTTCCTCCACACGCATGACCCGGACACATTCCGGCGACACCGGCAACTCCAGTGACATATTCGAAATTTGCTTGCAGCTAAGAAACGCCGGGACTGGCGACAGACATCCTCCACTTTTCTATGCTACCCTACCTATAAACTCGTCCAAGTTCTGGTCAGCCTTCTGTCACCTTACCGCAACTAAACCCTCCCCTACTATCCTCTTCTCCATGATGATCACCCCTTCCCTGGGTCCCTTAGTAAGGCCAATAACTTTGCCTCTTACCTCTCCAATGTCTTTTCCATCCCCGATGATCCCCAGTTCGATTACTCTCTCTTCCCGGATGTTCGCGATCGAACTGACACCTCTGTCCCTCCACTCGCACCTGGGTTACAGTATTTGGACAAGACTGCACACACGGAACTCAATGCCCCTATCACTACACAGGATCTCATTGCTACACTCCGCACAAAACGCAACACCGCTCCTGGTTACGATTGTGTCACGTACCGTCACCTTCATGAAGCTCCTGTCTCTTTCCTCTCCACCCTGGCCAGGCTCTACAATGTAGTCCTGTCCACGGGTTGCTACCCCGACCTTTGGAAAACCTCCCATATTCTGATGTTCCTTAAACCTGGCAAACCACTGTCAACCGTCTCCTCCTACAATCCCATCAGCCTTACCTCAGTCTTCAGCAAGGTCCTGGAATCTATCCTCACCCGCCGCATCCACCAGCATCTCTGCCAGCACTGCCTCCTTCCTGTTACCCAGTGTGGCTTTCAGCCAACCTTCTCTTCCGACGACCTTCTCCTTCACCTCATTCATCTCCATTCCGAACAGCTTAATTCCCGACGCTCCGCAATCTTCCTCTCTCTGGACCTCGAACTTGCTTATGACCGCATATGGCACTCCGGTCTCCTCTTCAAGCTCCAAACCTTCGCCCTTCCCATTACTTACGTCCGTCTGATCGGCTCCTTTCTCTCCCACCGTCCTTCCTACATCACCATCCATAACACGGACTCCTACACCTATTTCCCGCCGCCGGTGTGCCCCAAGGCTTCATCCTCTCTCCCTTTCTGTACCTTTTATATTCGGCGGACATGCCACCGCCGTCACCACCCCGTCCACCTTCTCCAGTTTGCCGATGATACCGCCTTCCTTGCCCTTGCCTCCACCCAGCAGCACTCCGTACACCTTCTCCAATCCCATCTTGACTGGTTCACCGCTTGGTGCAACCAGTTTTTGCTCATGGTCAATCCCTTCAAAACCCAGGCGATCATTGTAGGCGATCATTCCTTCCACCTCCTTGATTTTTATCTCACCGTCTATGGCCGTCCTATCCCCCTCACTCCCACCCTTAAGTACCTTGGCGTCACCCTCGACCGTCGACTCTCCTGGACCCCCCATCTCCGGACAATCCAAGCCAAGGCACGCTCCCGACTCCGTCTCCTCAAGCTCCTTTCCAGCCATACGTGGGGTCTGGACTCCTCCACCATACTCCACAATTATAAATCCCTCATCTGCCCTATCCTTCGTTATGTCCATCCGGCCTGGATATGTGCCCCCCTACCTTTCATAAATCCTTCCAAATCCTTGAATGCCATGCTCTCCTCCTTGCCTATCACATCCGTCTCCCCTCCCCCACGTGGATCCTGTACGATCTCATTCCATTACTCCACCTCCACCTTTTCCTTCAGAGGATATGGATCCTGTACGCTACCTGCAAACTCAATCCTCCAGACCCACTTGTCTCGCCCATCCTCTCCTGCCCCCGATCACTGCCGCGCCTATATTCCCATGTCCCACCCGGTCTCCATTTCTCAACCCTCCTTACCCTCCCAAGGTGTCTCTCGCCAGCTCCCCCACCCTGATGATGTCCTCCTCCCCTCCATCTACCCCCTATCAACTTTGATCCTCCCCGCCCCACTTCCTGTGTCCTTTTCTTTAGGCACCCTCCCTCCCTTAACTTTCCTTTTCCCCCTTTCGCTTCCTACACCCCTCTTCCCCCGGCCCTCCCCCCTTATTCCCCTCCCCCTATCTCCCTTGCCAATGGTATCTGCTCTCCCCTCTCCCTCTCCCACCCTCCCCCTCATCGTCTCTTGGCAGGTCTCCGGACACGTACACAGTTAGTCAACATTTGCGCGCCGGAGAGTGACGCCTCATGTTTCTATGTGTGCCGTCGTTTTGTGCTTAAGTGGTTCAGTGTTATTCATTTTGTCCACCTACATTCACGTGTGACAATTTTCCTCTATGTATGTGTCCAAGTGTCTCAACAACTTTTATCTTGGACTCTAGGCCCGTGACCAGCTCCATGTCTTTTAAAATGTATTTGTCTCCATTTCTATGTGCACCGTATTTTTATCTCACATTTTCATTTGTAACTTGTGTGTTTCTCTGAGGCCAGAGAGGCGTAGTAGTATGCTGCTGCAGGCCTTCCTGTAAAGAGGTTTGAAAATAACAATAAAGAAAGAAAAATCGTCTGTGACAGTGTTCTAGCAGTAGTGGACACCAAAAGATCCTGAGGAAGATCCCAGCAGAGGGGTCGAAACGTCGAACATTGTAGAAGAAACATGATGCGGCCTAGCAACCCAGAAGACTTTAACTTCAGTGACATAGGCCACTAAAGCCGGCAGACAACTTAACAGTGGATCAGTTTCCTATATTTTCATACTATTTGTAGTACAGTTGCTTGTTGGGATTTCAGTTTTTGTGGTAAATGAAGTCTTATAAAGGCCAGTGGTTTTGTATGAAAGATGTTGACCCCTCAGTGTGAACGTCTTCCTCTGCATATTTTTCGTTTGTCAAACCTGTGGCGTAGATAATTGGGAAGGCTTATGTGTTTGTTGAAGCGATTAGGTTAGGCAGTTCGAATAATTGTAATGTTTTGTTATCGAACTATTTTTTTCTAGAAGCTCTTAACAATTTCGTTGACAAAGCTTGTAGTTGCAGTGTCTCTTCTGGACGTGAATGTGAAAAGATTACAAAATTTGTAGAATGTAGCAGTAGTTTAAACTTGGGCAGATGAGTCTGACGGTTTGCTAATGTACACGTGAATGTTGTTCGAGGTGTGCGTGATTTCCATATCCTGCCAGAGGAACTTTCTGGAAACCGTTGTTAATGTTTCAGTAATGAGGTATCTAGCTTGCACCCGTGGCGTAGGGCACATTCCTGCTTCGCACGCAGGGAGACAAAGTTCCGCCTGTTCCCGACTGTATCGTTGCGCTGCGAGAGTTTCCTCGTTTGCCCTCAGTGTAGTGTGAGTCACTGTGAGCGTCTCATGGTTGTTTGCCTTGGGCGCCTCATGTTTGGGGTCCCAATTTGAAGTGGCGTTGAATTGCACCGTGATGTTTTCCATGGCTCCCAGGAACATTCCAGATACCGTCAGTTTTAGTTTCGCCAATTCCACGCGTCGTGTGCACCCAAGTTCGCTACAAATTCATGATTGGCTTGTTAATACGATCAAAGTCAATTTGGGACAGGTTTACACGACTTACTTGGATTCTGAATCGTATGCGTTTTATGTCAAGTTCATAGACCTGCTTCAGTTGCACAGGCTCGGCCAACAAGTCCCTTTCCCTCATCGCGGTGACTACAAGCGCACATTTATTCTGCGAACACCAAGGTAGAATACATGAATGTTACTGTGTTCAACCTTCCGCCCGAAGTTGATTATCTTTTCCAGAAAGCCGTACTGCTTCCATTTTGGGATAAACGAAATATGCGGCGGGAACGTTTGTCCGCTCAACACCGTTTACAAGTTTATAGTGGAATTCGAATGTGGACATGGTGGTCAAACAGAATATTTCCTCTCATTTGCAAGTTGTGGATACCGGGTTCATATAGTTTACACAGGACAAGATGGAACCTGTTTAATATGTAATGAGAGTGGACATCTCAGTACAAATTTCTCTCTTTGTGTCATCGTCTTAAAATCCAATTATGAACGAAGTGAAAGGCTAACTTTAGTGGATCTGGTATCCCAAGTGACCGCCATTGTGCCTAACCACGTTTCTGAAGGAATAGGCGAGCCAGTGGGTGATGGTCCTAGGGCATTTACGTCCTTTGGCTCACATAGGGACTTCGCCACTGTAGCTTTTGCACCGCCGCCATCTTCACTTCAAAAAAAGAGTATACGGACGCAAGATGGTGAGGGATCAGATGATTCCCCTTCGCTTCTCCGCTCTACAGGAAAGATTCTGTTGGAGGAGGCCTCTCCTTTCCCTGAGTTTCGAACGGACGATAACATGTCGGTTGCTATTGAAGATTTGAAAGCGTCCACCACTCCTTCCAATCTGACACCGCGTGTTCGGAATGAAGTGACGATAAACCTATGCCGGAGCTCCGTACTATATCAACGTCGTCTGCAGACATCCCCGAGTCTGTAAAGCATTCCCACCCTTCTTCTGCACCCCTGTATTGGGAAAACGTGCCACAAGTCGCTGCTGACTGTAACTTATGCTTATTTGCCGCAGGACTCTCCCACATTGCTCAATGCGGCAGTAGCCTTTCCGTACAGCCGCAACAAACAACGTTTTCAACCTGAGCTCTCAATTTTGCGGAGAAAGGGAAAAAAAACAGAAAGAGAGTGGAAGAGAGAGATCTACCACTTTACCTCTAGATTAATCCGTTGTCTCTGTCATTGACTGTAAGCGGTCATTTGCAAGTAATCAACTATATACTTTTGGCAATCGAAGCTGCAGGCCTGTACCTTTCTTCGGTTGAATGTGAATAGAATTAGTTCCGAGATGAGGCTTGCGGCGCTGCGACAGTTGATTTACGGTTCAGCTGCAGACGTGATATTTTTGGAAGAAGAGTTCTTTAAAAATTTTCCTATTCCGGACTCTTATACCTTCTTTAATGTGCCTCCTGAGCTATTTAGTGGTACTGCGTTATTTTACAGAGAGGTAATACCAGTGGCTGATTTCGAAATTCTTGATAATGGCAGATGAATAGGCTACATTTTTAAGAACTTCCTTTGGTTCTTCTTTACACCCCTTCAGTATCTGGTCGTTCCAGAGATCGTACTCGTTTTTGTAAAGAGGATACGGTTCATTTATTTCGTAAAACTCCGCAGATATTTCTGTTTGGCGGAGATTTTAATTTTGTTTTGAGTCCTGTGGATTAGACCGATAGTTGTAACTTCTTTAAGGAACTAAAGAATGTGGTGACTTCGTTGAAAATACGAGATGCGTGGATATGTTAATCTCCCACTCTCGACAGGTACAAGAATTTTACAGCTAGTTTCAGCAGCTCACTCTATCGCTTTTACATTTCTGACTCTTTATATGGACCTGTTAGCAACGAGGTGATACCTACTACTTTCACTGATCACCGTGCCGTAGCTGTAACTTTGAATCATGTGCCGCAACCACTAAACCTTTATTGCCTCCTCTGGATGTTGACCACATCAATATTAAAGGATCCTTCACGCGAGATTATCGTTCGAGAGGTTTGGGCCCGTAGCTTGTGTTTGCAGGACCGTTAGCATTTTCTTATGGAATGGTGGTCAGTGCATACCAAGCCAGAAAACATTAATTCCTTAGGCCCCTGAAAGGGCGAGGGATCTCCGTCGGAACCAGGAACGTTATTATTTCGTTTTCCGGTGCCACACAGCCCCCCTACGGATTAAGGATTCCGCCATGTAAAGCGAAACTTCTTCCAAATTTTAGACATGGCTGAAGCAAGAACAATCGCTGACGACGATTTGACACGTTTTTTTATGCATCTCCAGTGCAGGATATGATTTTAGTGTATTTTTGCTTTTGTTGAAGGTATATTTAGACACACCGAAACCTTGGTCAAGGATTTCAATAATTGCCGGCATTGTGGCCGAGCGGTCCTCGGCGCTACAGTCTGGAACCGCGCGACCGCTACATCGCAGGTTCGAATCCTGCCCCATGCATGGATGTGTTTGATGTCCTTAGGTTAGTTAGGTTTAAGTAGTTCTAAGTTCTAGGGATCTGATGACTTCAGAAGTTAAGTCCCATAGTGCTCTGAGCCATTTGAACCATTTTTTGAGTTCAGTAAATCTTTATTCGGCAACCGTTTGGCTGTTATCATTTAACGTGACGAACGTTAAAGAGGCAACAACTGGTAGAACCCAGGGTGCGGTTAAAATCCCGCTCCTTCCTATAGGATGAGCTGACTTCCTTATATCACTTTACTCGGTTGCTGAAGCGTCCAAACGAGCATGTATAACGTCCCTTACTCAGACCGATGGTCACCTACTGACATTCCAATGCGACATTTCCGCAGCGATCTATAATTACTATACCAACCTTCATGAAGACCCTGCTACTGAAACGATTGTCCCTGATGTGTTTACTCCTCTCCTAGGCTGCATGGTTATTCCCGCATTAAATGATGACTTTTTACGTGACTTCACGTGCGATTATACATATACATATATATTGTAAGTAGGCTGTTAGGCTGTTTAGGTTTTTATATTGGTAACGCCACGTAGCGCTCTGTACGAATATCACTGGCTGTGCTGTGTGCAGTCTGTGGCTGGGTGGCATAGCTGTAATATTCGCTATGGTAGTGTTGGGCAGTTCGCTGTTAACAGCGCGTAGCGTTGCACAGTTGGAGGTGATCTGCCAGCAGTGGTGGATGTGGGGGAGAGATGGCGGAGTTTTGAGAACGGATGATCTGGACGCGTGTCCATCAGAGAGAGTAAATTTGTAAGACTGGATGTCATGAACTGATATACATGTTAAGACTTTTGAACACTATTACGGTAAATACATTGTTTGTTCTCTATCAAAAACTTTCATTTGCTCACAATGCCTAACAGTAGTTAGTGCCTTCAGTAGTTTAAATCTTTTATTTGGCTGGCAGTAGTGCCGCTCGCTTATTGCAGTAGTTCGAGTAACGAAGATTTTTGTGAGGTAAGTGATTGATAAAAGGTATAGATTAATGTTAGTCAGGGCCATTCTTTTGTAGGGATTATTGAAAGTCAGATTGCGTTGCGCTAAAAACATTGTGTGTCAGTTGAGTGTTGATCAGAATAGGTAAAGAGCGAAATGTCTAAGTACGATCAGTTCCGCTCAGCGGTTTGAAAATCAAATAACGGAAGGGGTTTATTAGCACACTATTAATTATATATATATATATATATATATATATATATATATATATATATATATATATATATATATAGACTCCTGGAAATTGAAATAAGAACACCGTGAATTCATTGTCCCAGCAAGGGGAAACTTTATTGACACATTCCTGGGGTCAGATACATCACATGATCACACTGACAAAACCACAGGCACATAGACACAGGCAACAGAGCATGCACAATGTCGGCACTAGTACAGTGTATATCCACCTTTCGCAGCAATGCAGGCTGCTGTTCTCCCATGGAGACGATCGTAGAGATGCTGGATGTAGTCCTGTGGAACGGCTTGCCATGCCATTTCCACCTGGCGCCTCAGTTGGACCAGCGTTCCTGTTGGACGTGCAGACCGAGTGAGACGACGTTTCATCCAATCCCAAACATGCTCAATGGGGGACAGATCCGGAGATCTTGCTGGACAGGGTAGTTGACTTACACCTTCTAGAGCACGTTGGGTGGCACGGGATACATGCGGACGTGCATTGTCCTGTTGGAACAGCAAGTTCCCTTGCCGGTCTAGGAATGGTAGAACGATGGTTCGATGACGGTTTGGATGTACCGTGCACTATTCAGTGTCCCCTCGACGATCACCAGAGGTGTACGGCCAGTGTAGGAGATCGCTCCCCACACCATGATGCCGCGTGTTGGCCCTGTGTGCCTCGGTCGTATGCAGTCCTGATTGTGGCGCTCACCTGCACGGCGCCAAACACGCATACGACCATCATTGGCACCAAGGCAGAAGCGACTCTCATCGCTGAAGACGACACGTCTCCATTCGTCCCTTCATTCACGCCTCTCGCGACACCACTGGAAGCGGGCTGCACGACGTTGGGGCGTGAGCGGAAGACGGCCTAACGGTGTGCGGTACCGTATCCCAGCTTCATGGAGACGGTTGCGAATTGTCCCCGCCGATACCCCAGGAGCAACAGTGTCCCTAATTTGCTGGGAAGTGGCGGTGCGGTCCCCTACGGCACTGCGTAGGATCCTACGGTCTTCGCGTGCATCCGTGCGTCGCTGCGGTCCGGTCCCAGGTCGACGGGCACGTGCACATTCCGCCGACCACTGGCGACAACATCGATGTACTGTGGAGACCTCACGCCCCACGTGTTGAGCAATTCGGCGGTACGTCCATCCGGCCTCCCGCATGCCCACTATACGCCGTCGCTCAAAGTCCGTCAACTGCACATACGGTTCACGTCCACGCTGTCGCGGCATGTTACCCTGACGGCGGCGGTGCACAATTGCTGCGCAGCTAGCGCTATTCGACGGCCAACACCGCGGTTCCTGGTGTGTCCGCTGTGCCGTGCGTGTGATCATTGCTTGTACAGCCCTCTCAAAGTGTCCGGAGCAAGTATGGTGGGTCTGACACATCGGTGTCAATATGTTCTTACTGTTGATTGCCGGCCGCGGTGGTCTAGCGGTTCTAGGCGCTCAGTCCGGAACCGCGCGACTGCTTCGGTCGCAGGTTCGAATCCTGCCTCGGGCATGCATGTGTGTGATGTCCTTAGGTTAGTTAGGTTTAAGTAGTTCTAAGTTCTAGGGGACTGATGACGAGAGCTGTTAGTCCCATAGTGCTCAGAGCCATTTTTTTTCTGTTTTTTCACCATCGCAAAAACCCCGGGACTCAACGATATTCCTAAGGGATTTTACGTACATTTTTGGCCTCTTCTATTCTATGTGATATCATTTCATCCCGGGAAATGAGGGGATCCAAGATGGGAGTGGGATTGCGGGGGGGGGGGGGGGGGGGGGGAGTGGGGAGGACGGTTGTTTTTCTGACCTCTTCAATGTTGATAAAATCGTTGTAATTCCAAGAACAACCGGGCATCAATATATCCGACTGGGCTTACCGCATGTCTTGGAACCTTTGCTTCGACTTATTGCTTAGTAATGAAGTAGATATTAGGAGAAACCTTCTCGGTGCAAACGTACGCGGATTGCTACGTCATGTCGATGAGATATCCTTGTTCAAGGTCATATTGGATTCCACTTGTTCTCTCTCTGTGGCCCGGATTAATGAACGGAAATGTACACTATCACCACTGCAGAGTTTTCAACACATTGTCATTCAGTGGGCTCGCCACAAATCGTTGGGAATTACCGTGGATCGCTTTCCGAGAGAAGTAGTGGCTGCACTCAATCGGCGGGAGGTAACGACTCGAATTCAAAGGGTAATTTGTGAACACGAACGCCATTATCTTAGTCATCTTCACAATATGCGTATCTTAGATTCCTACATTTTCAGCAAAAAATACTGTTTCTCAAATATTCCCGGTCCTCGCGATGGTGGCGTGCAATTTGTTGTAAATGTTTTTGCAAGGCCCCATCTCCTTAGAGCGCTGGGGCATCCCAATATCAAAGTCAAGGCTTCAATGTTGTTTATCGGCGTACCGTGTTAATATGTACTCATTCTGTTACATCTCGCTTATTAATGTGTCTTCGACCGGCCAGTCCGACTCCGTCTGCCTATGTTGGCCGGATCAACACCAAATTGCGGCACGAACGTGAATTTTGTATCATAATAAGTTTTCTGGGAGCTGACACTTCATCAATGACGCACCTTACCGCCAGATACTTGCTTTCTCGTTTGGGTGTACAATCACCCAACTCCCGAACTGAAACGTGTGTGTGTGTGTGTGTGTGTGTGTGTGTGTGTGTGTGTGTGTGTATGTGTGTTTGAGGTTTACGGGCGCTAAACAGCGTGGTCATCAGAGCCCAAGCACATAAAAACAGGAAGACATGCAGTGAAGGGACAAAGACGAACAGCGATCAAGGAGAATGGCTAAAAGACGCAGACCTGACGCAGTTCCAAATCCCCACATACAGGGGCAAAACAAGAGGAGAAGGAACACAATAAAAAAGGAAAGGAAACACAAGGAAAAGAGAACAGAAACCGAAGGGAAACAAGGAGGTAATCGTGACTGGCGGACCTCTTACCTAAAACCTCGGTGAGCCAGTCACCCAGCAGCACATTAAAACCCTCTCCCTAAAATCCGAGGCAACAGATTGGACAGGACACAAAACCGTAAGACCCTAACCACAGTCGCTGCGTCGTCTTGCAAAATAGAGGGCAATTCCGGTCAGAGAATAAAAGACAGTCAAGTAAAATGTGGCGGACAGTAATCTGGACGCCACAAGCACTGCAGATTGGGGGGTCCTCCCGCCAGAGTAAAAAACCATGCGTTAAGAGACTGTGCCCGATGCGGAGGCGAGTGAGGAGAACCTCATCCCGCCTGTGTGACTGGTAGGACGTACGCCATGGTGGCGTAGTGGCCTTTACCAGACGCAGCTTATTGTCAGAAACTGCCAGCCACTCCTCTTCCCATTGATGCATAACACGAAAACGCAAAAGGGAGGTTAAGCATGGAGGGGGACGGCACATTCAACAACATTCCCATAATACCCACGTGCCCCTGCACCCAGCAGAAAGAAACCTCCTTCCCCTGCCGTTGCAGGTGCAGTAGGGCATCATGGATGTTCTGGACGACCGTATCCGCTGGGTACAAGTGTTGCATGGTCTGAAGGGCACTCAGGGAGTCAGAACAGATGAGAAACTTAAGACTGGGAACACATCTCATCTGCTCCAATGCCCGCAAGATTGCAACCAATTTGGCATCAAGGATGGTAAACGCCGCAGGAAGCCGTAACTTGACGACTCGATCAGGGAAAACAACAGCACAACCAACAGAGTCCCCCTGTTTAGAGCCATCTGTGAATACAGGTACATGGTCTGGATGCTGGTTTAAAATATCTTAAAATAAGGAGCTAAAAACAAACGCTTGAGTGCAGTTCCTCCGGTTCTCCGACAAGTCTAGAAGGATGCTGGGCCTCTGGAGCAACCAGGGAGGCAGGCGAGTAAAACCTTGTCGCGATCGGACGAAAGCCCTATAAAACTGCAGCAGACGCGCCCGATCTGCTCCCCAGGACCGATGGCTAAGACACTTCAAAATATTCAGTGCCTTCAGGGACCGCACCTTGAGGTCTTTAAGGTGAGGCAACCACGACAACTTGGAATCAAAAGTGAGGCCCATGAACATCACAGTGTCTCTAAAAGGAAGAACGGTGTCCCTCAGACGCATTTCAGGGGAGGTAAAAAGACGCCGAGAACGATTAAAATGAACACACACAGATTTGTCTGCAGAAAAGGTAAAACCCGTGTTTGCAGTCCATGCCTCTAAGTGCTTTATCGTAGGCTGCAACTGCCGACAAGCAGTGACAAGACTGGAGGAAGAACAGAAAACAGCAAAATCGTCCACAAACAAGGAGCATTGGGCAGGACTCCGGATAGTGGACGTGATACTGTTAATAGCGACGGCAAAGAGGGTGACACTTAAAACGCTGCCCTGAGGAACACCATTCTCCTGCACGTACAAATCAGATAGCACATTACCAACCCGATACCGAAAGAGGCGGTGAGAAAGAAAGGAGCGAATGAAGATTGGAAGACGGCCACGAAAGCCCCACTCATGGAGTTGATTGAGGATAAGGCGGCGCCAAGTAGTGTCATACGCCTTATTAATGTCAAAGAAGACCCCTAGACAATGCTGGTTACGTAGGAAGGCCTGCAGGATGGCGGCCTCAAGCAGGGTCAAGTTGTCTATAGTGGAACGACATCTCCAAAAGCCACACTGAGAGGAGCTAAGGAGCTGCCTGGTCTCGAGCAGCCAAACCAGGCGGCGGTTGACCATGCGTTGAAACGTCTTCCCAACACAGCCCGTCAAAGCAATACTGCGATAACTACTGGGATGCGTTCGGTCCTTCCCTGGTTTGAGGAGGGGAATCAAAATCGCCTCCCTCCACGTGTCAGGGTACGTGCCGGTTAACCATATCATATTAAAACAGTTCAGGAGAACTTCCTTGGATGGCAGCAACAAGTGCCGCAGCATGCTGTACCGGATTTGATAACGACCAGGCGCAGTATCATGAGCCACAGACAGCGTAGAATCCAGTTCCCACATTGTGAAGGGGCAGTTGTAGGGTTCAGAATTTAGAGACCAGAAGTCCAAGTGACCCCTCTCGATGGCAGTGCGGTAGCGGCAGAAATCTGGATCACAGTTAATAGTGGCGGTAGAGTCCGCAAAATGCATCGCCAGTGTCTGGGCAATGTCTCTCGGCGCCGTGAGGAGACATCCCTGATGCAGCAATGCTGTGACAGGTAGCTGGCTGAGATTCCCGGAAATCCTCCTGATGGCTTCCCATACTTTCGTAGAACTAGTGGAGCGAGAGATGGAGTTCAAGAACGATTGCCATGACCGTCGTTTGGTCTCTTTAATCAGTCGCCGCGCTCTGGCCCTTGCCACCCGAAAGGGCGCAAGATTGTCAGCTGAGGGTCGGCACTTGAAGCGGCGCAGAGCTGCACGGCGGGCTCGGATGGCTGAGCGGCACTCAGTGGTCCACCAACGGACAGGACGCCTCTTGGGATGACCGGATGACCGTGGGATTGACAATTCGGCAGCATGGGAGACCACGGCTGTAACATGGTCTACCCATTCGTGGACGCTGGCACGGTGTTCCAAAACAGCCAGTTGGCTGAAAAGTGTCCAGTCAGCTCTGCAGAGGTGACACCGGAGCGGCACTGGTAATGCCACAGCCTCATCCAGGAGGCGAATCCAAAGGGGGAAGTGGTCACTAGAATGGAGGTCAGCAGCAGCCTCCCACAGAGCAGAATCCGCAAGTGCTGGAGAGCAAAAGGAAAGGTCAATAGCCGATGACGACCCGGAAGCAGTACAGAAATGAGTGGGAGCACCAGAGTTGAGGATGCAAAGTTCTTCAGACATCATGAGGCTTTCCAGAATGCGACCCCTGGGGCCCCATAAGACATTATGAGCGTTGAGGTCCCCCAGAAGAAGAAATGGGCGGGGAAGTTGGCTAATAAGGTCCGTGAGGGCCTCAGAGTCTATCGCATCCGGAGGCGGTAAATAAACTGAACAGACTGTGAGCCTCCGACCCACAAGAATGTCAACTGCAACTGCTTGCAAGTCGGTGACGAGAGGGAGCTCAGATGAGGGGTGCATGTCACGGACAAAAACCGCAACACCACCCTTTGCCCTTTCCCCTGTCAGATCATCTTCTCAATATACGGTATAGCCCCGTAAAGAAGGAGCATCAGTGGCCCGAAAATGTGTCTCTTGGAGACATAAGCACAAGGGGCACTCTCGTATAAGGTTCCACTGTAATACGGGAGCCAGTGATCAGGGTGGCTGAACTTTCACCCTGCCTCTGTGCTTTGGAGGTGAGCCTGTAATGGCCGGAGATTTATTCCTGGGGCGAGAAGATCGCCCCCGGGCGACATCAATGTCCATAAGCTCCGATGACGGCCCACGGGAGATGTCAGACGGTACGATGGCCTCGTCATCGGACCGACGCTGACTAGTCTCCTCAGGTGCCAAAACCTTCACCTTCTGGGGCTTTGTCTTGGGGGGATTAGAATGCAGAGCCTTGTCAACAGTTGGAGCTTTACTTGCCTGGGCAGAAGGCGCCATATGGGGAGAGGCAGGAAGTACCCCAATGTCAGCAACCACGGCCTTGTCCGACGTAGCGGGGAGATCCGCAGGTTGCAAAACAACTGCAGCAGCACAAGTGCACTGGCAAGCGCAGGTATTAGTGCTAACACTAGCAACCTCCGTTTGCGTAGCAACAGTGGCCATTTGTACCGGTTTTTTCAGAGCGGGAGCGAAAGATGTTGAAAACACAGGAGGTTGCATGGCCTTAAAGAGCTTCTTGGCCTCACCATAGGGCATGCGCTTAGATGTTTTAATCTCCTGTACCTTCCGTTCTTCGAGACAGATGGGGCAGATCCGGCTCCAGACAGGGTGACTCCCAGAGCAATTCACGCACTTCACAGGCGATGAACAATCGGCTCCGTCATGGGCAGGCTGACCACATTTACCACAAATGGCTATCCCGTTGCACCCCAACGTAGAATTCCCACGGTGCTGACATTTAAAACAGCGCATTGGGTTGGGGAAATATGGCCGTACAGGCAAACGTAAGAACCCCGCTTTAACATGCTCTGGGAGTCTCGGGCAACTGAACGTGAGAATAAACGAGCCAGATTTGACGAGGTCCCATCGACTCGTTTCTAAATATGCTGCACGTCAACAATACCTTCGTCAGACCACTCAGATTTTAATTCGTCTATGGGGATATCCACCAAGTCCCTACACGTCACAACACCCTTACTATAATTCAAAGTGGAGTGGAGCTCGGTGTCGATAGCGTACTCTCCTAGACAGGTTGCTTTCCGAAGGGAAGCGACTTGACGGGAACTAGAAGTCTCAACTAACAGAGTCCCATTGCGCAGTCGCTTTACAGATTTAAGTGTTCCTGCAATTCCCTCAAGACCCTTGTGGATGTAAATGGGAGAAACCCTCTAAAAGCTACCCTCCTTCCTTTTAATAATCAAAAACACATTCTGATTATCAGCATGTGCTCCATTACTACAGTCTGTTAAATCTCTAGCAACACCAGGCGCTGGAGGACTCGCAGCGCGTAGCCGCTTTTTCGATGGGGTGTGTTTTCCTACCAGTGGCTTGGGTAGAGGTCGAAGGGTCCATTGCTGTCCCACGAGCAGCTAGGGAACTAAAGGTCCGCTGAGACAGAGCCCCGCGTGCCTGAGTAAGCCTTATACAACTGGGGTGCGGAAGGTGCCCCAGAGGTTGCGCGCTTGCGACTGTTCCACCCCAACAGCCATGCATCTTCTAGGCGCGGAGCACACCGAAATATTGAGGGGTTTTTATAGAGGTTGGCCTTCCTCGCAATCCAGGCGGTCAAGCCAAGATTAGCATTCCCCGCAGTACACAACATTTCACCCCAGCGCCGTACGGTGGTCGCTGAAGCGTGTTCGGGGGTTACGGTGACAGGAGACTGGCGGCGCAGACCAGTCCCCAGCTCAGGACCCTGGGGTCGCCAAACCTGTACTCAGCAAGTGAATGCTGAGCCCCTGGGGGACCGAACTGAAACGGAACCGCCATTGGTATCCTAGAAAACAGTGTGGTTTAACGTTGGTCTGTCCTCGCGATGGAAGTCGCCTCATTCACAATATGATCCAGACCAACGAACGCCTGCGTCGCATTGATCTTAGTCCGACTGGTCATTGTGACACATATGAGCAAACTGATACATTACCACTCAAGTATGTCTCTTGTGTACGAGAACACTGACACGGGATTCGCTGACGACTGGTTTCCCTTGATCTTCTTCTGTGTCCAGAATTTTCCGTTTTTCCTCGCGCCATGAATAATTCAATCGTGTGGCTGCTCGGACACTACGCCCACTATGTAGTCGGGTGTGATAACGGCCCCCACCTTCTTGTTTTTCGACAGTATATCCTGAATGCTCATTGGAAGTGCCAGGGGATTCCACGTAATCATATTTCATTTGCAAATACACTGCTGGAAATGGAAAAAAGAACACATTGACACCGGTGTGTCAGACCCACCATACTTGCTCCGGACACTGCGAGAGGGCTGTACAAGCAATGATCACACGCACGGCACAGCGGACACACCAGGAACCGCGGTGTTGGCCGTCGAATAGCGCTAGCTGCGCAGCAATTGTGCACCGCCGCCGTCAGGGTAACATGCCGCGACAGCGTGGACGTGAACCGTATGTGCAGTTGACGGACTTTGAGCGACGGCGTATAGTGGGCATGCGGGAGGCCGGATGGACGTACCGCCGAATTGCTCAACACGTGGGGCGTGAGTTCTCCACAGTACATCGATGTTGTCGCCAGTGGTCGGCGGAATGTGCACGTGCCCGTCGACCTGGGACCGGACCGCAGCGACGCACGGATGCACGCGAAGACCGTAGGATCCTACGCAGTGCCGTAGGAAGAATACATCTACATCTACATCTACATCACTACTCTGCAATTCACATTTAAGTGCTTGGCAGAGGGTTCATCGAACCACAATCATACTATCTCTCTACTATTCCACTCCCGAACAGCGAGCGGGAAAAACGAACACCTAAACCTTTCTGTTCGAGCTCTGATTTCTCTTATTTTATTTTGATGATCATTCCTACCTATGTGGGTTGGGCTCAACAAAATATTTTCGCATTCGGAAAAGAAAGTTGGTGACTGAAATTTCGTAAAAAGGTCTCGCCGCGACGAAAAGCGTCTATGCTGTAATGACTTCCATCCCAACTCGTGTATCATATCTGCCACACTCTCTTCCCTATAACGTGATAATACAAAACGAGCTGCCCTTTCTTGCACCCTTTCGATGTCCTCCGTCAATCCCACCTGCTAAGGATCCCACACCGCGCAGCAATATTCTAACAGAGGACGAACGAGTGTAGTGTAAGCTGTCTCTTTAGTGGACTTGTTGCATCTTCTAAGTGTCCTGCCAATGAAACGCAACCTTTGGCTCGCCTTCCCGACAATATTATCTATGTGGTCCTTCCAACTGAAGTTGCTCGTAATTTTAACACCCAGGTACTTAGTTGAATTAACAGCCTTGAGAATTGTACTATTTATCGAGTAATCGAATTCCAACGGATTTCTTTTGGAACTCATGTGGTTCATCTCACACTTTTCGTTATTTAGCGTCAACTGCCACCTGACACACCATACAGCAATCTTTTCTAAATCGCTTTGCAACTGATACTGGTCTTCGGATGACCTTACTAGACGGTAAATTACAGCATCATCTGCGAACAGTCTAAGAGAACTGCTCAGATTGTCACCCAGGTCATTTATATAGATCAGGAACAGTAGAGGTCCCAGGACGCTTCCCTGGGGAACACCTGATATCACTTCAGTTTTACTCGATGATTTGCCGTCTATTACTACGAACTGCGACCTTCCTGACAGGAAATCACGAATCCAGTCGCACAACTGAGACGATACCCCATAGCTCCGCAGCTTGACTAGAAGTCGCTTATGAGGAACGGTGTCAAAAGCTTTCCGGAAATCTAGAAATACGGAATCAACTTGAGATCCCCTGTCGATAGCGGCCATTACTTCGTGCGAATAAAGAGCTAGCTGCGTTGCACAAGAGCGATGTTTTCTGAAGCCATGCTGATTACGTGTCAATAGATCGTTCCCTTCGAGGTGATTCATAATGTTTGAATACAGTATATGCTCCAAAACCCTACTGCAAACCGACGTCAATGATATAGGTCTGTAGTTAAATGGATTACTCCTACTACCCTTCTTGAACACTGGTGCGACCTGCGCAATTTTCCAATCTGTAGGTACAGATCTATCGGTGAGCGAGCGGTTGTATATGAGTGCTAAGTAGGGAGCTATAGTATCAGCGTAATCTGAAAGGAACCTAATCAGTATACAATCTGGACCTGAAGACTTGCCCGTATCAAGCGATTTGAGTTGCTTCGCTACCCCTAAGGTATCTACTTCTAAGAAACTCATGCTAGCAGATGTTCGTGTTTCAAATTCTGGAATATTCCATTCGTCTTCCCTGGTGAAGGA
Source organism: Schistocerca gregaria (assembly GCF_023897955.1). Classification (NCBI taxonomy): domain Eukaryota; kingdom Metazoa; phylum Arthropoda; class Insecta; order Orthoptera; family Acrididae; genus Schistocerca; species Schistocerca gregaria. Next base: position 205,754,969 of record NC_064924.1, read on the forward strand.
ATTTCGGAAAACTGCGTTCAATAACTCCGCTTTAGCGGCACAGTCGACGATAACAGTACCATCGGCACAGCGCAGCGAAGGTATTGACTGCGTCTTGCCGCTTGTGTACTTTACATACGACCAGAATTTCTTCGGATTTTCTACCAAATTTCGAGACAATGTTTCGTTGTGGAACCTATTAAAGGCATCTCGCATCGAAGTACGTGCCAAATTTCGCGCGTCTGTAAATTTTAGCCCATCTTCAGGATTTCGCGTTCTTCTGAACTTCGCATGCTTTTTCCGTTGCCTCTGCAACAGCGTTCGGACCTTTTTTGTGTACCACGGGGGATCAGTTCCATCCCTTACGAATTTATGAGGTATGAATATCTCAATTGCTGTTGCTACTATATCTTTGAATTTGAGCCACATCTCGTCTACATTCGCATAGTCAGTTCGGAACGAATGGAATTTGTCTTTTAGGAAGGCTTCTAGTGGCACTTTTTCCGCTTTTTTAAATAAAATTATTTTGCGTTTGTTTCTGATGGATTTGGAAGAAATGGTATTGAGCCTAGCTACAATGACCTTGTGATCACTAATCCCTGTATCAGTCATGATACTCTCTATCAGCTCTGGATTGTTTGTGGCTAAGAGGTCAAGTGTGTTTTCGCAACCATTTACAATTCGCGTGGGTTCGTGGACTAATTGCTCGAAATAATTTTCGGAGAAAGCAATGATCAATGACCTGATTATGCAGAAGGCAATAGAAACCACTGCATTAAAGTCACATAACGTGGATCCACAGGCCATGTGACCTGTAATGGAAAAAGTGTCACGATGATCTCTCCATTGGCAAAAGATTCCGGAATAGTCCCCCATTTCGGATCTCCAGGGAGGGATTGCCAAAGGGGCGGTGATCATGAGAAAAAGATTGAATAACCTTCCAAATGATAACATTCTGTGGTCGAGGCGTGAAATGTCAGAAGTTTTAACGTGGAAGGGAAGATAGAAAGTCTCAAAAGGGAAATGCAAAGGATCAACTCAGACATAGTGGGGGTCAGTGAAATGAAATGAAAAGAAACAAGGATTTCTGGTCAGATGAGTATAGGATAATGTCAACAGCAACAGGAAATTGTGTAATGGGAGTGGGATCTATTATGAACAGTAAGGTTGGGCAGAGAGTGTGTTACTGTGAAGGGATCAGTGTTGGTGTTGCTGTTATCTGAATCGACACCTAACCAACACCGGCAACAGTAGTCCAGGTTTACATGCTGACATCGCAAACTAAGGATGAAGAGAGACGGAGAGAAAGTATATGAGGATACTGAGAATGTCGAGAGGTGGATTCCTTTCCGATATACACAGTGGCCTGCCCCCTCTCATGTTAACAGCGACCATCTTACTCTTAATAATTCGATTTGGGAAGGTATAGCCGAGAATGGTCACAACAATGCTAATATTGAGAACTCGGAAGATATGTACGGTTTCCTCACTAATTTCAGGCAGTGAAGAGTAGCTATTCCTTCCCACGCGTCGTATTTTGTCGCCTGGGTGGTACGGAAGGACAGGAGGGTCGTGCTGGTCAAGAAACGGTTATGCTGACTGGTGTGAGGGACTGGCTGAATGGGGTGGATGCTGCCCAGATGCCGACAATGTCAAAGAGCGGGATGGCACGCTTACGGTGGGTTTGAGGGAGCGCTTGGGGTGAGCTATTCCGTTTCTTTGCAGAAATTCTGCCGGCCGCGGTGGTCTAGCGGTTCTAGGCGCGCAGTCCGGAACCGCGCGACTGCTACGGTCGCAGGTTCGAATCCTGCCTCGGGCATGGATGTGTGTGATGTCCTTAGGTTAGTTAGGTTTAAATAGTTCAAAGTTCTAGGGAACTGATGACCAAAGTAGTTAAGTCCCATAGTGCTCAGAGCCATTTGAACCATTTTTTGCAGAAATACGGTAAACACACCTTCTGGCGAGCTACGAGCAAGGCATGGGAACGACATCAGTTGTCAGGTTGTTTTAGCGGGCAAATTCCCGCGATTCCTGTTAAAGATCACCTATGATTGGCTTACTCAGGGAAAAGCTCCTTGACGTAGTAAAATGGGCGCAGAAATTTGGGCCAAGTATCTCCGTTGGTGTAGTAGAAATTCTTCGGCAATAGAGTGGAATTTTCCACTGGTTTTCAAGTTGCTGATTTGCATGTTAACCACGGCCTCTGTGGTAGGGTGGTAATGTACTATGTTCTGCTTGTATGGATGCTCTGTGAGGGGAATCCAGTATAGCCTTTCGGTCTGAGTAGGCTACAAAACTGAGTACTCACTGCTCTTGATAGTCTGCTTTCCGTTGGCTGTCTAATATACTTTTGTTTAATATTACCTGTCTGACGCCGGCCGGAGTGGCCCTGCGGTTCTAGGCGCTGCAATCTGGAACTGAGCGACCCCTGCGGTCGCAGATTCGAATCCTGCCTCTGGCATGGATCTATGTGATGTGCTTAGGTTAGTTAGGTTTAATTAGTTCTAAGTTGTAGGCGACTGATGACCTCAGAATTTAAGTCGCATATTGCTCAGAGCCATTTGAACCATTTACCTGTTTGACGAAGGTGCAGTAGTTTCGGCTTCACTGTAGCTTGCCGAGTACAGTTGGCAATTGAGCGTTCTGCGTACAAACGGCCTATGTTTTCCTTCTTGAGCAGTTTTGGCTAAAGGTGACTGTATAGGAGTTACTGTGTGACTGCGCTTTTTTAAAATCAGTCACTCTACCTTCAATGATTGTGTGGCGAGCTTTCTTCGTCTCCCTCAGAGGCGCAATTTAACTGCTAGGAAATCTTTAGTCTGGAACAATCAGGTCAGGATATTTAGTATCGGGCTATATTGGGGACATTATCATCACCACGGCGGGACGCCGAAGCAACCAGCCATCGCCTCCGGTACGCCAGATCGTGTTCTTGCAATAAAGAAGACAACCTGGAAATGTATGTCGACAGCACCGGCAGTTTAGGGAATTTTGCTACGTGATAATCATGCCGGCCGCTGTGGCCGACTGGTTCCCGGCGCTTCAGACTGGAACCGTGCGACTGCTACGGTCACAGGTTCGAATACTGCTTCGCGTGTGGATGTGTGTGATGTCCTTAGGTTAGTTAGGTTTAAGAAGTTATAAGTCTAGGGGACTGATGACCTCACATGTTAAGCCCCATAGCGCTTAGAGCCATCTGAACCATCTGACAATCAGAGGTCAGGAGAGCGCGCATGTGTCCATTCTTTTTATCTTGGTTCGGTCTTCGCTATTCATTGTCTGAGTTCTCACCACTGGTGCAGCGCAATTAATGTCGCGTTTGCTGGGTGTTTTTCTTAAGATTTGAGTTGCAAGTTATTGGCTCCATATACCACTTGGTCCAAAATGTCGCAAGCTAATTTATGCACAACTTAATCTTCACAGTAATTATCTGTAAATAAAATTGACATTTTGTAAGTGTTTCATGTGTTTTTAATTTTGAATTTAGTCAATAAATCCAGTTGTTGTCATGAAGCATTACTTGTCGGTTTTGGAGCATCACCTGCCACCACGTTTGCGAAAGAAGCGGCGACACTTTCTGCGCAACTCACCATTATTTTGCACGACAGTGCACGGACTCATACAGAGCAAGCTGTGGCTGCCCTGTTCGGTCGAGGGGACAGGGAAGTACTGTATCATCCTTCATGATCCCCTGACTTAAGTCCTTGTAACTATGATTTGATGAAGGAATCACTTCGTGGAATTCACTTAAGAACTGTTCCAGAGATTCGACAGGCAGTAGACTGTTCCATTCGCACCGTCAACAGAACAGACTCTGCTAACGGTATACTACGCCTTCCACATAGCTAGTAACGGGTTCTACACGACGCTGGTGACTACTTTTAAGAACAGTAACAGGTGCAAGCATGTAACACTTTTGTGTCGGTTGCGGAAAAATAGTTGCCACTGTTTAAGTTCCATCCCTCGTGCAATATGTACAAAAATCGAAAGAGATTAAAATTCAAGGTGAAAGGACATCAGATATACGATTATCTGAAGACATTAAAATTGTGAGTGAAAGTGAAGAATAATTACATGATCTGCTGAATGAAATGGACAGCCTAATGAGGAGAGAATGTAGATTGAAATGAAATCGAAGAAAGATGAAAGCATTAAGAAGTAGCAAAAATGAGAACAGCGAGAAACTTAACATCATCATTGATGGTCACGAAGTAGATGAAGTTAAGTTATTCTGCTACCTAGGCAGTAAAATAACAAATGGAGGGTGGAGAAAAGAGGATATCAAAAGCAGACTAGCACTGTCAAAAGGGCATTGCTGGCCAAGAAAAGTCTTCTATCATCAAACATAGGCCTAAAGCACAAGGCACAAGAAATAGTTTGGGGGATGACCTCTACTACCTCATGGACATAAACAACAAACTGCACGATTTCACTAACAAAATTACTCAACTATATGACAAATATGCTCCAATAAAGACCAGAAAAGTAAAAATGCAACCTGCACCTTGGCTGACTGATGAACTAAAACAGCTCATGAATCTCAGAGATGCTGCACATCGAGCATACAAGATACACCCTACAACTGAAAATCATGCTGTACACAAACAGAAACGAAACAAAGTCAGTCAAGCGGTGAGAAACGCTAAGCTCTGACATGCCCGTACATTAGCTGACAATAGATGTAGACCAGCTATCCTGTGGAAAAATCTTCATAGTCTCGGTTTAGGCAAAATAAAGCTTGCAGAAAATCACATGGTCCCAGCTGAAGAACTAAACCGATTCTTCACATTACCTACAACCAAAATTGAACCGCAAAAAGAAAAAAAAAACAGAGAATCATCTATTACTTCATGGGGTTGAACGACTGTAGCAATTAAAAATTCTATCTACAGCACATCACTTCAGTGCTGTCAAGAAAGCCATAATGCTAATTAGATCAGCATCTACTGGACATTTTCAATGATTTCCCTGAGGCCTGGAAACTGGGACAAATTAAGCCACTGCCTAAAAAGGACATCGCCACAGGACCCTCTGACTACCGCCCCATCTGCCTTCTTCTTGCACTATCAAAGACCTTAGAATATATAGTTCATGATCAGCTCACCAACTACCTAACTACTAACAACCTACTAGACGAATACCAATCAGGCTTCCGTAAACATCGAAGCACAACATCTGCTCTGATAAAGGTGACAGATGACCAGAAACTTGCCATGGACAGAGAAGAAGCGACTATCATTTGCTTCTTAGATTTCAGCAAAGCATTTGATACTGTCGACTTCAACATCTTACTGGCCTAACTTAGCGGTCTAAATTTCTCACCAAATGCAGTGCAATGGTTTCGCTCATACATGACGTCTCGTCAGCAGTGCGTCCTATCTGGGAATATAGAATCACAATGGTGGCAGGTAGTGTCAGGCGTTCCCCAAGACTCAGTATTAGGTCCTATACTCTTCTCTCTGTATGTCAACGATGTGTCATCGGTTCTGACCAATTGCATATACCATATGTATGCTGATGACCTTCAGTTGTATCTAAACAAGCAATCTCAAGAAATCTATCGAAAATTTCAATACTGACCTCGATGCACTGTCAAAATGGGCACAGGACATAGGTCTAAAACTAAACCCATCTAAAACCCAAGCGGTACTTGTTGGTCACTCTAAGCTCATTAGCCGAAAACATCGGGAATCCGTACCACCTCTTATCCTAAATGGAACTAATATTGACTTCTCTCCCTCAGCAAAGAGTTTGGGAGTAATAACAGATGAAAATCTAAATTGGACAGAGGACGTAACTGCAGTGTGCAAAAAAGCATCAGCATCCCTTCATGTCCTACAAAATATAAAAAACTCTTCCCTTTCGATCTGAAAAAGAAATTAGTACAAATACTTATACTTCCAATCATTGACTACAGCGATATTATCCTACAAGGCCTCTCTCAGGAAAATTCCCGACGTCTAGAACTGGTCACGAATGCCTGCGTCCGATATATCTGTGACGTTCGACTTGTTGATCACATTTCACCAGCATATGCAAAATTGTCCTGGCTGTGTGCAGACAAACGCAGAGATATCCATACACTCTATCTCATCTACTGCCTTATAAATGTACACTGTCCCTCATACCTCTCCTCGTCCCTAACGCTCATGTCGGAACAACATGACAGAAACACACGTTTCCATTATAATAAAATCCTCTCCGATCCACTGCATCGCTCAGTCACCTTCTCCAATTCGTTTACAGTAGCGGGAACCCGACTCTGGAATAACCTCCCTCGTTATGTTAGAGAACTTAAAAACATGTTCGGGTGCAAAACAAAGTTAATGACCTATCTACTTAAGCAACAGTAATGCCTTCCTCTGTATGTGAATGCAGTTCACCTTATTAGTTCCCTCTTTCCCCCTCCTTAAATCTCCATTCCCCAAAACACGCTAAACTAGTAAACATCTACTTCACACACGAAGATATTATGTACATCTGCACAAACATTCATTACTATTGCCAATCCTTCTCATGTTTGTCATTATTATTTGATTTTTTTACTGTTATTATTATTGCTTTTATCATAATCTGTATGTATAGCACGTGTTGTAAAAATACTGCCTGGATTTACTTTATTAGGTCTTAGTCATGTTTTTCATGATATATATTTTTTACTGTTATTATTATTGCTTTTATCATAATCTGTATGTATAGCACCTGTTGTAAAAATACTGCCGCATTTACTTTATTAAGTCTTAGTCACTACTCTTTACTTATATTGTCACTAGAGTAAGCTAACTTTCTCATTTAAACTATGGTCATGATGTAACTCTGATCTGTGAAATGCTGCATGTGTGGAACACTGGTCCGATGTAAGAGAGGGCCTGATGGCCCTAATCTGATCAGGTTAAATAAATAAATAAAATAAATAAATGAATTTGAGGAAGATATTTCTCAAAAGGTACGATTAGAGCACACAAGGTCTGTGGCAAAACCGGAATAGAAAAGAATCGAAGCATTTGACATGTTTTGCTGCAGAATTAGGTGGACTGGTAAATGGCTCTGAGCACTATGGGATTTAACATCATGGTCAGCAGTCCCCTTGAACTTAGAACTACTTAAACCTAACAAACCTAAGGACATCACACAACACCCAGTCATCACGAGGCACAGAAAATCCCTGACCCCGCCAGAAATCGAACCCGGGAGGTGGACTGGTAAGGTAAGGAATGAGGAGGTTCTGCACATAATCGGTGAGGAAAAGAATATGTGAAAAACACTGACAAGGAGAAGGGACAGGATGATATTAATCTGTTAATACACCAGTTAATGACTTCATCTTCAGTTTTTGCTTTATACAGCTCTCTCTAGCTGGATACAGATTAGAAAACATCCAGCAAATAACTGAGGATGTGCTGCTCTGAGATGAAAATGTTGTTATAGGGGACGCATCAAATCAGTCAGAAACAAAAAGTAATGAGGGATCTATGTTTTGGAAGAATTTTGAGTAGTGCAGTGGTGAAGGCAAACAGAAAGCTTTAGTCTGTGAGCATTCATGCACGCGGTAAGTTGGTTTATAAATGCACTTGATCTTCGCTGTTCTTTTAACGACGATCGTTTGCTTCGGCCTTCCTGAGCAGTTTGGAACGATAGCAGCCGAAAACTGTTGCATTGTTAGCACTGTGTCGACTGCCGAGGTAGTGTGTTGGATGGTTCAACATTATGTAATACGCAGCGCGTCCTGAAGTGGCTTGCAAGAAGTTTGTTTATGGTTTCTTTATAATCAGAGACGGCGTGAATTTTGTTGATAGGTCATTTCGTGAGTCGACGTGCGTCTGTTTTATGAATTGGTACCCAACACCTTTAGTTTCTCTTCGACTTCCTCTTTGGCGACTAATTGCTTCCGGTTTCTTTGTTTTCGGTTTGGTGACAAAGTCAGTTTGGTGGCGTGTGGGTTTGACACTACTCATTCTGAGATTCTTGTCAGTATCAAATTGTGCAAGGTTTAACTGCTTTAGTGCTGTATGAAAATACTTAGCAATTTCCTTGTGGATCCAGATTTTCAGCGATAACGAAAAAAGACCTAACAAACACAGTCCGAACTGGCGACAAATGCCCAACGGTACAGAGCGGCCGCAGTGTCATCCTCAGCCTAGAAGCGACACGGGTAAGAATGGCATGTGGTCAGCACACCACTCTCTCGACCATTGTCAGTTTTCGTGACCGGTGCCACTACTTCTAGCAGCTCCTCACTTGGCCGCTAAAGGGCTGGGTGGCGCAGGATGCGGATGCGTTGGGGCATGTGAACAGCACACCGCTCTCTCGGACCGGCCGAAGTGGCCGAGCGGTTCTAGGAGCTACAGTTTGGATCCGCGTGACCGCTACTGTCGCAGGTTCGAATCCTGCCTCGGGCATGGATGTTTTGATATCCATAGGTTGGTTAGGTTTAAGTAGTTCTACGTTCTAGCTGACTGATGACCTCAGAAGGTAGGTCCCATTGTGCTCAGAGCCATTTTGAACCGCTCTCTCCGTTGTTATCAGTTTTCGTGACCGGTGTTGCAACTTCTCAGTCAAGTAGCTCCTCAATTGGCCTGACAAGGGCTTAGCGCACACCGCTTGCCAACAGCACTCGGCGGACCGGAAGGTGACCAATCCATGTACTAGCAATACCGACAGCTCTTAATTTCGGTGTTCTGACGGGAAAACATGGAGTGCCCTAGGGAGGTGTGGTAGGTCCACTGTTGTTTTCTGTCTACATAAATGATCTTTTGGGTAGGTTGGATAGCAATGTGCGGCTGTTTGCTGATGATGCTGTGGTGTACGGGAAGGTGTCGTTGAGTGACTGCAGGAGGATACAAGATAACTTGGACAGGATTTGTGATTGGTGTAAAGAATGGCAGTTAAGTCTGAATATCGATAAATGTTAATTAATGCTGATGAATAGGAAAAAGAATCCTGTAATGTTTGAATACTCCATTAGTAGTGTAGCGCTTGACACAGTCACATCGATTAAATATTTGGGGGTAACATTGCAGAGCGATATGAAGTGGTGCAAAGATGTAATGGCAGTTGTGTGGAAGGCGGATAGTCGTCTTCGGTTCATTGGTAGAATTTTGGGAAGATGTGGTTCACCTGTAAAGGAGACCGCTTATAAAACACTAATAGACCTATTCTTGAGTACTACTCGTGCGTTTGGGATTCCCATCAGGTCGGATTGAGCGAGGACGTAGAAGCAATTCTGAGGCGGGGTACTAGATTTGTTACTGGTAGGTTTGATCATCACGCGAGTGTTACGGAAATGCTTCAGGAACTCGGGTGGGAGTCTGTAGAGGAAAGGAGGCGTTCTTTCGTGAATCGCTACTGAGGAAATTTAGAGAACCAGCATTTGAGACTGACTGCAGTAGAATTTTACTGCCGCCAACTTACATTTTACGGAAAGACCACAAAGGTAAGATAAGAGATATTAGGGCTCGTACAAGGCATATGGGCAGTCATATTTCCCTCGTTCTGTTTGGGAGTGGAATAGGAAGAGAAGATGCTAGTTGTTGTACGAGGTACCCTCCGCCACGTACCGTATGGTGGATTGCGGAGTATATATATAGATATAGGTGTACCACTGCGACATAGCAGTTCTAGGCTGGATATTCAGATCAAACTTTAGTGGGTTCCCTGCGAATTCTATGGAGGCGTGGAGTTTCGTCTCGAGTGACGTCTAGAGCGTTCCTTTTGAAAACCTTCGTCTTCATATAGCTAAGAGATTCCGTTTCATGACATGAATCGTTGGTTGGAAAATGGCTGCCTTGCCCTCGGTCGGACTGAGCTTGTTGAGTTGCTGGGATGGTCGGGGATCGGTTGGTGACTGCTGAGATTCTCCCAGTATTGTTGTGTCACATTTGTTGTTTTCAATCTCTGTCGGTCCATTTTAGCCAGGGGACATCGGATGGAACGTACTTCTCCATCAGATAAGCTTTACCAATAGCCGTGTACTATAGGTTACTTTATTTTGTTTTGAACGCAACCAGTTTCGGCAATTCAGTTTGCCATCTTCAGGCCCCATACGCATTTTTCCAATCAACGAGCTTATCGAATAGAGCCATAAAACTGGATACCGTGAATTCCAATCGTTGTCCAATTGATTCATGCGAAAGGGTGGTTTTTTGTCGGATTTTTCGTTAGACGTGTAGAGCGTCGATTCTGCATGGCGGACTGGGATGATTCAGTAGTCTGCAAGACTTGCTCTTGTTTCCTAGCTCAGGCCCTAAACTCTGTACCTTCGCTCGGTAGGCGCGCGCTGCTTGTCCTCAGACTGTGTCCAGTATGCTCCAAATATCCGTTTCTGGGTCTCACCGTACTGACAGGCATGGCTTTGGTTCGCTCTATCGGGTGGCGTAGTAATTATTATTATTCTTTGGCAGCGGCGAAATGCGCTGAGTGGTGGCCGTCCCCCCGAATGCAGTGAGGTAGACTTGGCCACTGTTTCTATGTTTCCATTCAATGTATGGATACGTCGAGATGTTTCAGTGTTCCGAAACGATTATGTTTCACTCTTTCGAAACAGTGGTGTTTCATTATGCTCTGCCTCGGGTAACGGGACCAGATTCGATCTCGAGCTATAGGCACAAACTATATCGTTGTTTCAGAAGAACGCTATTTCAGTTCACATGAGCTTGGATGTGACGTTTCATTCCGCTTTGTCTCTGACATTCGGGGTCGTCACAGATACTGAAACACATATAACATACCACTTCATGAAACACTTTCAAGAGTGACGAAATCGTTTTGATACACAACAGCATGAAGCTTGAGATTTCCGAAAACAAAGCTTCGTTTCTAATTGACTGCCCTGTTCCGAAATGGCGTAATATCTGCTTTATAATAACTAACAAACAATAAAATAACGCACATTATTCTCATTCCAAATAATGAAAGTGTGAAAACATTCAGCTAAGTTACACATCTCTTGCAACATACGTTTCTCTGTTCATTTGCAGTATTCGTATTAAAAAACGCAAGTAAACCTACAGCATTTAGAATCAAAAACGCGTCAAGTAGCAGTTTTTAGACATATACATAAAGTGATGTAGGTATAATTGCAAAGAATGTGATTGACGGATTACTAATGGCACAACGGTGAACAGGAATGGCTCGGAGGCATGGTGGATTGATAGTAACGCTTCAAAATACCTAGGGGGACAACTTTCTTTTCTTATATTTTGTTGTTTATTCGAATTTTGAGTCTATAGTCAATGTACCTATTATCCACAATGATTTCTTTGGTGTGGACGGAAATGAGCATGATGGGTACATTACCCATACTAACGGAATGTGGGAATCCCAGTAGCGAATCCTTTGCTTCTGCAGTTTACTCCCGTCGCCAGCTCCGTTCGTTTTTGTTCCTCTGTCTTCAGCAACTTTTGCTCGGCAGTGTTGTTGTTTAAAAGTAGTTCAACTTATTGCTTAAACAGACATTTTCGACATAAGCATCCAACAAGTAATTTAAGTGAAATTCGTCCTAAAACAGTTCTTATGAATCTGGGCAGTGACGAACCCACTTCAGCCTTCACAGGCAACTGTTCAGGAATGAAATTTTCTTTCTTCAGCGGAGAGTGCGCTGATATGAAACTTCCTGGCAGATTAAAACTGTGTGCCTGACGAGACACGAACTCGGAACCTTTGCCTTTCGTGGGCAACTGCTCTACCAACTGAGCTGGCAAAGTGCAACTCACGCCCTCCTCCAGGAGTGCAAGCTCTGCAAGTTTCGTAGGAGAGCTGAAGGTAGGAGACGAGGTACTGGCGAAAGTTAAGCTGAGGGGACGGGTAGTGAGTCATGCCTGGATACCTCACATGGTAGAGCACTTGCCAGCGAAAGAGAAAGGTCCAGAATTCGAGTCTCGGTCCGGCACACAGTTTTAATCTGCCAGGAAGTTTCAACTGTTCAGGAATCTGCCAATTCAGTGCCTGTGAATCATGATGAGCAATCTGTGCAAGAAATATCCACCATTTCTACCATTTCAATTCTGGATTACTTATTTGAATGAAGAACAAGGCCTCCATCCAAACGAGCCAAAATAGACGAACCGATTTTCAGATTTGTTGTTAAAGAATTCCTACCGTTTCATGTTATTCAGAGTGTAGAATTTAGAAAAATTAATTATTTATTAAATGAAAATTATGTACATCCAAGTAACTGAAAGAAATATGGAATGAGACAAACAGGAATGACTTACTCAGCCAATAATTATACTCAACACGCCGCAGTTCATTATGGTCCTCTTGGTATTACAAACGGCTGGATGTGGTAAGTAAATGCGCTCGCCATACTAAAGTGCGTCTGGCACTGTCGATCGTTCTGGTGGTCCAGATGTTATGGCGTGGGAGGCCTAATTTTGCATGGGCCTATTGATCTCCAGTCTTGGAAGATAGTACCTTCTCTGGTCAACGTTTTTTGCTACATAGTACTCCTTTCCCATGATGAAACTTTTGAAGGGTGCGTTCTGTCCTGACTTTGTTGCTATGGATGCCGATGTACGACTGCATTGAGTAGCGCACTTGGGTTAGCTCTTAATAAGGAAAGGCTTTTAGCGAATGAACTGGCTAGCCCGTTCCGGACTTAAATCTTACGCACTGCAGCACGTCGGCATGGGCCAACGTGCTTCCAGCAGGAAGCCGCTGAGAGCCGCGGCAGTGCCTGGGGCCAGATGTGTGACCAGATAACATCTCTAAATATAACAACCCAATTCTGTTACTTTGGCACTTTAAAGAAGGTTTGACGTGATTTAAAGACAATTCGCAAAATAATGTATATACAAAAAATGCTCCTTGGGGCTAAACAGAGAACAGATATAACTTCTTATTAAACATCAATCTTCACAAATGCAATCGGTTCGTCCACGATACCAATGTGCTCCAATCCACACCTACATCTACATGATTGCTATGCAGTTCACAGTTATGTGCTAGCAGAGGATTCATCGAACCGCCTTCAAGGTATTTCTCTACCATTCCACTCTCGAACAAAACATGTGCCCAAGGAACACTTATATCTTCCTGTGAAAGCTCTGATTTCCCTTTTTTTATTCTCCCTATGTAGGTTGGCACCAGAAAACTATTTTCGTGCCACGAGGAGAAAGCTGGTGTTTGAAATATCACGAGAAAATCCTACCGCAACGAAAACGCATTTGCTTTAATTATTGCCTCCCCAGTTCATGTATCATACCAGTGGCGCTCTCTCCCCTATTTCGCTATGTCACAAAATGAGCTGCCATTCTTTGAACTTTTTCGATGTTCTCCGTCAGTCCTATCTGATGAGGAACCTACATTCACACCAATATTCCTGAAGAGGACAGACAAGTGTAGTGGAGGCACTCTCTTTAGTAGACCTTTTGCATTTCCTCAGCTTACTGCCAATAAATCGCAGTTTTTGGTTTGCTTTATACACAATATTATCTGTGCGTTAAATTATTTGTAACTTTGATCCCAAAGTATTTCCCTGAATTTATAGCTTTTAGATTTGTGTGATTTATGGTGAAACAAAAATTTGGCTGCTTCTTTTTGGTCCCCTTGTAGATGACTTCAAACGTTCCATTAATTAGAATCAACTGCCACTTTTCTAACTATATACTTGTTTTATCTAAATCATTTTACAAACTGTTTTTGATCTTCTGATGAAGTTACACGTCGGTAAATGACAGCATCATCTGCAAAATATCTGGTACTGCTATTCAGATTCTCTCCTAAATCGTTTATGTAGATCAGGAACAGCAGAGGACCCATAACACGTCTATTGGGACCAAAAGATATTAATTACTACGAACTGTGGTCTCTCCAAAAAGTCACATTCAAAAATTCGGTTTTTCAAGGGACCATATCTCTGGCTTTACTGAACAAGAGAAAAGGGGTCAACTGTTTTGGATTGCCGTTGGCCAATGGCCTAGCGACTTTTAGTATATCTATCGGAGAAACTAACGTATTGTAGCCATCCTAAAGCACAAGCGCAAAATCGGTTCATTGTTCTCCATTGAGTTTGGCCTAGGATGGACTTTCGGCGGCTTATAAAAGCAACATCTGTTATGGGCAATGTCTGAGAAAACCAAGAAAAACTAATATTTTTTAGGAGATGAAAAGCACCAATTGGGGGATGGCTGCATCGATAATTTCCGTTAATGGTAGGTCGTTAACCTGTACAGTATGTGTTCAAGGTGACATTCTTGTGGAACTTGGAAACTTCTTTTCGATATTGTTATCCGTTACCAAGATCCAGGGTTCAAAGTTGCCATACTTATGAGCGTAATATCTAGTCTGAGGCATATATATAGTTTTAATAGAAATTGTGACACATGGCAAGGGTTCTACGGTCATCGTAAGGGTTCCGATGTCACGTCACCAAACTATGTTTTTAGTCAGCATTTGCCCACCATTAATGCTTTATGACGCACTATCTCTGAATAACAGGCACTTCATGCCTATACAGATATGTCCAGGAAGGCATAGCAGTAGCAAAAGAATGGACTAAAAATGGTCTTAGTATGACTGAAAATAACTCAAAATGACTGGCAAAAATTGTGTAAAACTGGAAAGACCGAAAATTTAGTAAAACTTTTCTAATAACGTTTTTACTCTTTTATGATAAACTTCATAAGCCGTGCGTTTTCGATGAAATGTGATCTATGAGTAAAGTATTGAGAAGAAACCTAAGGCAAACGACTTTCGGTTAAACATTCCTTATGTATACTTATGTGTTATTTATATATGTCAAAGTATATAAATGTGTAGACGTGTGTAAACTGAAAACTTTTCTGACTTACAGGATTCGTTTTGAATAAGTCTCCAGCTCCCTCAGTTTTCATTCCGCCATCACCGTCAAAAATTTTTGGCAATCGAACATGGTCGCTCTTTTTGTACTAAAAGAGAGTGGCAAAGTGAACACTGACGGTGCAACAGAGAGGAGACAATGCCAGTGGAAGAGAAGGAAAGAGGACTCAGTAATGGTGGGAGAGAAAAAGTAAAAAGTGTCAGTGTGATAGAGAGAGAGAGAGAGAGAGAGAGGGAGAGAGAGATATTCACATCGACTAAGACAATGGCAGTGTCAACCAAAGAGAGAGGAGGTCCTGATGGTCAGTGGGAGATAGTGCCAGTAAAATACAAAAAAAAAGCAGTGGGAGGAAAATAGAGAGGAGACAGTGGTAATCGAAACAAGAGATGAGTGTGCACCATGCAGAAGCCTGACAGACCTTCAACACTTAGTCATAGGGGAGGGTGTATTTTGGAACTAAATTTTTAACTCGTGGGTATCGATGAAAATTTATTTGGACTCCCATCCCCATTTTTGAGGTGCCGAAGTATGTGGGACACAATCCCAGTGGGAAAGAAAGGCAAAAGAGGGTAGTCTAAGGATGTGAGAATGGATATAGTGGCAGTGAGATATGCCGTAAATCAATGGGAGAAATACGAGACACTTGAAGAGAGATATAGACAGTGGCAGTGAGAGCGAGAAGGCTTAACTACAAGGAAAGACTACATAAGTTGATTACAATATTGTATGTTATAAGAGCGCAAATATGTTGGCATGCCTAAATTTTTTGTGATGAAGGTGGTATGAGGAATCAAGCAGGTGGTTCCGCATTACCTCTCAGCCTTTTAAAGAAGGACATTTTTACCTTCTTTGTGCTCCGGCAGGACGATGTTTTTCAGTTGGTTTATACTAGAGTAGTATACGTTGCACAAGTTATTGCCGACGGAATCAGAGTTCATCGTGCAATACATTGAAACAGAGTGTACGCTAGTATACACAAGTGTATCACCGACCTACTATTAACAATACTAGCTTCGGTTGCACTTCAGTGTAGTGTTGTCCTTTATTAGAGTACATGGGAATGCTAGAGTAAATGACATGTCATTGCACTATATTTAGAAGTGTATGAAATAGGACGTGTCTCGACACAGAGGAGAAAGTTTATATATATAGGAATATCAGAGTAAATGTTCTAAATTTTGTGACATCGGACAGGACAGGAATATGAACATCACTGGTCAGCAACAAAGCCCTGCAAATGCTTCGTTTTCCACACGAAAACTAGTGCTCATCAGTCAGATTTTAGATGCTTTTGTTACAGTTGTTTATCTTACCGTGGAAGCAATGAACTACTGAAGTTACAGGATTTATGCATAAGTTGGTAGGGCTTTTGTTCTGCATGTTGGTATTCCTGCTGCTATGGGTTTCTCTATCGATTATCATTTTCCCTTTGTAGTTCACTGTTGCTATATGAATTTACATGTTGTTAATTCGCCATTTGGAAGTAGTGAGTGTAGCTGCGGACTGCCAGCTGGAAAAATCGGAACCCTCCCGACATATTCTTCTATCTGAGTTTAGTAGAGGGGTGACAGCTTCGGAGGAAGCCAGAAACACTTGGGCTTCTGTACACAGTTTGCACGATAAAACGCGTCCAGTGATTGCTGCGAAGTCAGATCGCAGTAGCCGTGCTGTACTAAGGGGAGCCGTCTTGCCGTTACAGCCAAAAAAATGGTCCTTTCTCTCTGATGCCACACGTCGTCGGCCGTGCCCTTGCCTTCGGCGTACAGTCCCAGTTTCTGTAAACTGTCGCCACACCCGGAAAACAGCAGAGCGATTCACATTAAGCCAGCGGGCCACGTCAGTTTTTTGACTGCTCTGCTTCCACCCTTCCTAGGCCATCCACCGCAGAGAACCAGGTAGGCGTCTCCTCTCTGCGTGCTCCACAGTCCTTGACTATGTAAGCAGCGATTGTGGATACGGATCTACTCTCTTTAATAGGCACCCTGATGTCATCGTTTGCGTGGTTGTCTGTTGCCCGGAATGCCATGTTCGGTTGTTGGTGTTGTGGTCTTCAATCCTGATGCAGCTCTCCAAGCTACTCTATCCTGTGCAAGCTTCATCATCTCCCAATACGTACTGCAGCCTACATCCTTCTGAATCTATTTAGTGTATTCATCTCTTGGTCTCCCTCTACGATTTTTACCCTCCACGCTGCCCTCCACTACTAAATTGGTGATTCCTTGATGCCTCGGAACATGTCCTACCAACCGATCCCTTCTTCTTGTCAAGTTGTGCCACAAACACCTCTTCTCCCCAATCCTATTCAATACTTCCTCATTAGTTACGCGATCTACCCATCTAACCTTCAGCATTCTTCTGTAGCACCACATTTGAAAGGCTTCTATTCTTTTCTTGTCCAAACTACTAATCGTCCATGTTTCATTTCCATACATGGCTTCACTTCATACAAATACTTTCAGAAACGACTTCCTGACATTTAAATCTACACTCGATGTTAAAAAAAAAATTCTCTTCTTCAGAAACGCTTTCCTTGCCTTTGCCAGTCTACATTTTATATCCTCTCTACTTCGACCATCATCAGTTACTTTGCTCCCCAAATAGCAGAACTCATTTACTACTTTAAGTGTCTCATTTCCTAATCTAATCCCCTCAGAATCGCCCGACTTAATTCGACTACATTCCATTATTCTCGTTTTGCTTTTGTAGATGTTCTTCTTATATCCTCTCTTCAAGACACTGTCCATTCCGTTCAACTGCTCTTCCAAGTCCTTGGCTGTCTCTGACAGAATTACAATGTCATCAGCGAACTTTAAAGTTTTTATTTCTTCTCCATGGATTTTAATACCTATTCAGTATTTTTCTTTTGTTTCCTTTATTGCTTGCTCAATATACAGATTGAATAACATCGTGGAGAGGCTAAAGCTTTGTCTCACACGCGTTCCCAACGACTGCTTTCCTTTCATGTCCCTCGACTCTTGTAACTGCCATCTAGTTTCTGTACAAATTGTAAATAGCCTTTCGCTCCCTATATTTTACCCCTGCCATCTTCAGAATTTGAAAAAGAGTATTCCAGTCACCATTGTCAAAAGCTTTCTCTAAGTCTACAAATGCTAGAAACGTAGGTTTGCCTTTTCTTAATCTAGCTTCTAAGATAAGTCGTAGGGTCAGTATTGCCTCACGTGTTCCCGTATTTCTACAGAATCCAAACTGATCTTTCCCGAGGTCGGCTTCTACCAGTTTTTCCATTCGTTTGTACAGAATTCGCGTTAGTATTTTGCCGCCGTGACTTATTAACCTGACAGTTCGGTAATTTTCACACCTGTCAACGCCTGCTTTCTTTGGGATTGAAATTATTATATTCTGCTTGATGTCTGAGGTTATTTCGCCGGTCTCATACATTTTGCTGACCAGATGGTAGTTTTGTCAGTCGTTCTCGCTTCCTACGCCCGGGTTACCGGGCTCGATTCCCGGCGGGGTCAAGGATTTTCTCTGCCTCATGATGGCTGGGTGCTTTGTGATGTCCTTAGGTTAGTTAGGTTTAAGTAGTTCTAAGTTCTAGGGGACTGATGACCATAGATGTTAAGTCCCATAGTGCTCAAAGCCATTTGAACCATTTTTTTTTTTTTTAGTTTTGTCAGGACTGTCTCTCCGAAGGCTGTCAGTGTTCTAATGGAATGTTGCCTACTCTCGGGGCCTTGTTTCGACTGAGGTCATTCAGTGCTCTGTCAAATTCTTCACGCAGTATCATATCTCTCATTTCATCTTCATCTGCATCCTCTTCCATTTCCATAATATTGTCCTCAAGAACATCGCCCTTGTATAGTCCCTCTATATACTCCTTCCACCTTTCTGCTTTCTCTTCTTTGCTTAGAACTGGGTTTCCATCTGAGCTGTTGATGTTCATGGAAGTGGTTCTCTTTTCTCCAAAGGTATGTTTAATTTTCCTGTAGGCAGTATCTATCTTACCAGTAGTGAGGTAAGCCTCTACATCCTTACATTTGTGCTCTAACCATGCCTGCTTAGCCATTTTGCACTTCCTGTCGATGTCATTTTTGTGACGTCTGTATTCTTCTTTGCCCGCTTCATTTACTGCATTTTTATATTTTCTTCTTTCATCAATTAAATTCAGTATTTCTTCTGTCACCCAAGGATTTCTACTAGCCCTCGTCTTTTTACCTACTTGACCCTCTGTTTCCTTCACCACTTCATCCCTCAAAGCTATCCATTCTTCTTCTACTGTATTTCTTTCCCCCATTTTTGTCAATTGTTCCTTTATGCCCTTTCTGAAACTCTCTACAACCTCTGGTTTCTTCAGTTTATCCAGGTCCCATCTCCTCAAATTCCCACCATGTTCGGTACAGAACTTGATCGTACGGACATCTGTCGACAGTTTGCGTGATTATATCGTGAATTAAAATAACAGTTTGTTGTTTTCGTTTTGGACAACAGAGTATCTTTTATGACTAAAACCTCTCTTATGGTTATCTGTTCCGTTAAAGTTACGGAAAAAAGCAACTAACTTATGCACCTACCCAAGGGTTTGTTACCAGGAGTCACAGAATATATTCATGAAATGTGTTAACATAGTTTCGCGTGTAAAATGCGTAACATTGTTTATCTGCTAATATATGGAAAGAGAGGCTCCCTAATTAATAAAGTGATACTGAAAATTTAATCTTCAGCCTCCAGAAACTAACTTTTTTCAGAGCGCAGTTTCTGCATTCTTATTTTCATTGAATTTAATTCTAACAGTTTCACGGAAAGAAAACAGTTGCTAGCATACCCACGTGATGTACCTGTACAAAAATGATAGTCCAAACTGCACACTTGTTTTGCGGTGCATTTCAGCCAACACTTTTGTTACTATATACAGCTCCATTAAACCCTTTGCCAGTTCAAAATGACATATTACTGGACATTGCTTCATGAATGAAAATGTTTAATTTAGTGACCTCTGTTGTTTCCGAAAACAAGCAATGGCTATTATGATACACCTTACATAATGTTAAATTACGGTCAACAGTATTTGGAATGTAGCGAAGCTAAAAGTGCTCGTAGTCCATTTCTTCTATTTTCCACTGGCGATTTTTCATAATTAACACCCGAATTTTATGAATCATGAATGAATGAGGAAAGGTTTCTGGAGTTGTACACCGAAAAAAGAGTAATTAATTTTTTTTTAGAAATTAGTGACAAAGACAGTTATCAAGAGCCTAAGACCATTACAGCTACGTAACTGGATGATATGTCAATAATGATCTACACGGCGAGAGAGAAAACTAATAGAACTGACAAACTTACAAGTTTGTCTTCAGATGCCACTCAGTAGTGAGTTACTGTAAAATGTAAGTACGCTCCATTTAATTTCATTTTTTAAATTGGTTTAATTTTTACTTTGCTTCACTTGAAAACAAAAGGGTAAGTATTAAACAGTTTCGTACATTGACGAAATGTCTGGCGTCGTTAACGCTGCCACATGGAGTGCCCTGTCTCTGCTCGTTCCCTGGCGTGCCCACGCATTTCAGTAGACCGGCATTAGCACGCTCACGTGCAAACGGCTGTGAGTCGTGCACGGGTCTTGTGTGTAACACCATCAGTGTGCGGCCGAACCGCCGAATCTTTCCGTCAGTAAATGGGGTATGCTCTCAACTGGCTCGGTTGTTTCAACCCCCTCCACCGATGGAATGACCCGCTTCCTAATTCCGTATGTATATCACCAATACGAACTTGTAGCTGTCACGCCTTTGCGCTTGCTGCTAAGTATTTTAACAGTAAATAGCTCTGTCCTAATGGTAAGAGGTAGTAGTGAATTCAAGTTGTTATTATTTGAATACTGGCCGGCCGCGGTGGTCTCGCGGTTCTAGGCGCGCAGT
The DNA here is from genome assembly GCF_023897955.1 of Schistocerca gregaria. Taxonomy (NCBI): domain Eukaryota; kingdom Metazoa; phylum Arthropoda; class Insecta; order Orthoptera; family Acrididae; genus Schistocerca; species Schistocerca gregaria. The sequence goes on from NC_064924.1 coordinate 205,775,618, forward strand.
CCGGAACCGTGAGACTGCTACGGTCGCAGGTTCGAATCCTGCCTCGGGTATGGATGTGTTAGTTAGGTTTAAGTAGATCTAAGTTCTAGGGGACTAATGACCACGGCAGCTGAGTCCCATAGTGCTCACAGCCATTTGAACCATTTTTGAATACAGAACAGCTGCCACACTCTCAGTTCACTTTTACTCCACTCCTACCCTCGCCATTGCACGACATTAACTATGTGCTACTTGGACCTTGCTAAGCTATCAAATTCACTTGCGTGTACATTTTGACCGTTACTCGCCAGTATTTACCTAATGATTAAAGCGCACTCCTAACCGGACTATTTCCCCAAGAGCTGTGATGAATGAACGGGTTCAATCCACGGCCTACAATGCCCTACAGTTCACATGGTAACACTGACTAGCTGACCCACTTAACTTGGTAGTGAGATTATGTATCCAACCATCACTGCTACCAGCGGTGGATAATCCTATCAGCACGACGAGAGCAGCAGACTTACCGTCAAATCCTCCTGAAAAGGTCTATAACTACGGTCGCCAGCTCTGAAGGAGCAAAAAAATAAATCAATGTTTGGCTCGTTTCAAAGTGAAACGGCTTGAGTTTAATTTAAACTTAATTTTGAATATTACTATTACTGATCATTCAAGGTGATTCAACAAAGCAAATACTCTTTCAATTTCTGTGCGTTGACTTGGTAATTACTACCAAGACTATTTACACAACTTGGTTTAACAAAATTATATCCTTCAGCTTTATGTAACGATTTTGGATATTAGTCTTTGAACGATTGATATAGAATTACTTAAGTGACTCTACTTAAAAAGCTACTCAGAAAAATTTAAGTTAACTATAAAATGGCGACTCATTCTGGTGTGACCATTGCTCTTTTCAACATTCTTAACGCTTATGTATTCTACAACAAAAAGAATTGTAAATGAAAGAGGCGATGGTAGCCTCAGTATGATTTCACATTACTGTGTTTGAGGTTACTACACTTTACAATGAACAACATGCGAGGTAATTTTACTCATAACTGTATCCTATCCTCTGTACTTGCATAAAAAAAACAACTGGTATTCTCTTTTCACATTTCTATAAAGTTCGAATTAACAACTACAAGCAGTCTTGCCTCGGGTAGACGTGCCGGTGCTGGTGGTGAGATGTACGTGGATAACGCAACTCTTCACGCCTCATGCCCTTAATGGCGGCTGGAACCACGAGCCGTAGCACTCGTATAAGCTACTGCACGTTCGCCATAAAATCTGGACGCAGGAACTCTTACAATCAGCCCCAGTGGCATAGAGACGACTTCGATAACCATTCGTCACGTTTTACTCCACAAACGGCGATGATATTCGCCTCTTCGCCGTTGCACAATCACATTTGCGTGAGCACAGTTACACACGTCCGATCACGTCACCACTACCCAGGCCGTTCTGTTGTTCGCTCCCTGTGTCTCCAGCTACCACGAGCGAAGCTCGTATCACCTAGAGTGGCGGCCTTCCCCTACCACATTTTCATCGAAATCATTTAATGTTTAAGAAATTTTATATTTATTACCCTGGAGTTCATACCAGACATAATGATTTACTACTAGCGCATAACAACATTAAATTATACAGTAATAACTTATAATTAACAAGAAAAAGAAGACATTTGAGTCCAAGAGCTTAGTGCATTGTCTGACAGCGTGGTGGTGCCTTTCCGCAAGTTCCCGCTAGTGTCAGCTCGCGCTTTTTTCCCCGGTTTCGCCAAAAGACGGCATCAGGGTGCGCTCCTTGGCAGTCTCACGCCAGCACGCCTATTTCCGACGTGCGGGCTCCAAATTACTGGCAGGCTACCATCATTTCAGTTCCGTTACAAGTAGTGCTTCTCGAGCCATTCGTTCAGCAAATATTTGAACCACAGCACGAAGACTAGGCGTCTTGCGAAATTGTATTCAGGTCCCAGAAACTGTGAGATTCTGTTGATACCTAGTTGATCTGAGACAGTTCTAACAGGAGCCAGAGTGCTGAATAACCTTTCTGCTTCAGCTACAATTACAGGAACAGTGTAAAAGACGCGTAAAGCTAAACATGCAAGCGTAAGTTGAAATTTTAAGCTCGAGCACCTTATTCAAAGTGTTCCCATGCTTCCAAAGCAATGCATTCAAGGTTTAAGTGTGAATTATTTTTAAATATTTAATTTAGTCTTCTAAATTTGTTGTGACATCATTATGGTATTCATTGATAAATAACTCACACGTCTCAGCGACCTGCTTGTCAATCATCTTTGAGTATTCCCATAAAACCAAAATTTTTCATCCAAAATATTCACAGTTTCATAGCAGAGTTTCAATTTACAAACTATATTGTCAGTAACAACATAAAATGAATTTATCTTAAATAAATTTTCTGAAATCAGGTCTGTTATTTCGTTCCTGTTTTCATAATGATACGATTTCCTGTCCTTAGTGCACATCTCCGGAACTTCAGGTTCAATATTAATTGCACTGGCAACAACGTTACATCGGGGACAATGGCGTCTCAATTTTCACGAAGATATTTTAAGTCATTTAATAAGTTCCCAAGGTGTGTTACCTCAACATTAGTTGTAGTATTTCGGGCTTGTAGTAATTTGCTTCTATAGTCAATTGGAACCAAGATTTTGAGTAGGTATGAGGGTTCTTTTGATATCAAATTCATTGATATCAATTTCATTAAACAGCACATCAATTTGATATCAAAATATTCTTCATACCCTCTTTGCCCCACTTCTGATGCCATGATTAAACACTTGAATGATATCACAGAACCAAAATCCCTGTACTGGAGAACATGTGTCAAGTGATAAATTTAACTTACTGAGAGTTTCATCACCAACGGCAATCTTTTCCAAGTGAGCTGAAATTGGTATTGCAGCGTCAAACCGATCACTCCAACAAGTTTCAGACACGTAATATAAGAAACTTCCAACGCGCTGTTCCACTATTTCACATTATTGTGGACAGGTTGTAAAGAAGCCGAATCACTAGGAAAAAAGCATCTGCCTTACGACAAGTCTCAACTGCATGTACTCTGCATAATGCTAAGACAACCACACAAACATAAATTTTGCAGCAGGATTTCACAATGAAATATGTCTGAGTTCCTTTATAAGACCCTCTAATATTATTCCGATTATCATAACCTTGTCAGCGGCATTCACTGCTACGAATTGCTTGTTCCATAAATGTTGATCGAATGAAATGTGCAACAGCAGATTCCGTTTTCTGCTTATAATTTACGAATTAAAGAGACGATCATCTATTTAGTATTTATCAATTGCATTCTTGAAGTAAATATAACGCAGGATAAATGTTGTCGTTCAATACGACTTGAATCAGGAATTGCAACCAAAATAATTGAATAATACTCCTCATTTTCTCTCGATACGAAGATGGCACCCCTGATACCAGCTAACAGTAAGAAAAAAGTTCATTCATAGAATGACGTGACATATAACACACATGTAAACGCTTTTCAGCTGCTTGTCGGTCTATGCTCATGTGTTCAGCACAATGTGGATGATAGTGACTCAACAGCTCTAACATTCCAAGGAAATTTCCGTTATTTGGATCACCAATTTTCCGAGCTGAACCTCTGACGCTTAAGCCTCTTTGGCCAAGAAATAATGTCACATCAAGTAACGAGAGAGAGTTCCGGTGTGAGATGGCCATTCGCCGAATAAGAACATTGCCTCTTTACTCCCGAGCATCAACGTGGGTAGTGTACCTGCAGCATGTCACATTATTTCATTTTCATGCTTCTTCGAGGACGACTATGTACAAATAGAAATACGTTTTTGTGTTTACTCTTCAATGCAAAATATTTTCTGTATATTCGTTTTTCGTGTAAAATCACCTTGTAATGGAATCAGAATTGCCTTATCTTTGAATGTTATTGGCAAACATACCAAATTGCAAAGAGGTTTCAGAGCTGTTGTCATGTATATTTATCGCGGAAATGTTTTTGTAGGTCTTTCCGCCAAATTTAAAGAAAGCACATTTTCGAGTCTACCACAACGTGATTTTAGTGCACGATTCTAATCAATACCTCCTCATTAGTTATGTGATCTACCCATATGTCTCACAAAACTGAAGAAGTGAAACGAAGAGCTAGATCGATAATGCTAGTGTGGGGGTAGTGTTGTTTTATTTATTGTATGATACAAAATTAGTTTTACAATAGCAGTCAGATTTTCGCCACCTTAGCATTGTGGGAGATCCGAACCCTGAGAGACTTGGGCCCCCCATGGGGTTTCGACCCCAGGGATGTTGCCCCATTGCACCCACCTCTCTCGCCACGCCTCTCCAACAGTTGTCAGTCGCACTAACGGATGAATTGAATGCCTTACCACAGAAACTCCCTACAAACCTCGTGCCCAGCAAGGGAGCATATTCCCGAGCTTGAGGTAAGAGTCTTTTGTAATGTCCAGGGACCATCCCAGTATAAGCTATTATGTAATTATTGACTTAGAAGAAAGCTTCACAAGCTACGACGTTATTAGAATAAAGTGTCGTTTGTGTATTTCTCATTGTATATATCTCTCAGTTAACATCTTATTCAATGTAGCAGATCTGTGCTTGCATGTTCCAAGCTATGTTAGTTGCCAGTCACACAACACGTGAAAATCAGTTTTGTTCTTTAAGTTTCTCACACATATATAAGTTACGAAAGTGCATAACGTCGATGACTATGTGATATTCCCTACAAACTTCTCCAGCCATTGTGCTTACCATGTTTCATTCAGATACATTCAACAAAATGCCTTTCGTTCCTGTGGTATACGGCAAATTAAAGTGTTTTTGTTGTCTCATACCGAATTGTAGTTACTTGGTACAAATACCTATGCTCCAAACGAAAGCAACCAGCGATATAGCGCAGTGGTTAGCACACTGACCTTGCATACGAGAGGATGACAGTTCAAATGCTCTTGGTTTAGGTTTTCTGTAATTTCTGTAAATCGCTTCATGCAAATTCCGGGATGATTCCATGAAAGGGCACGGCCGACTTCCTTTCCCATTCTTCTCTAATCCGTTGGGACCGATTACCTGTCTCTTTAATCGCTTAGCCCAAATCAATCTACCCAACCGAAGTATCAGTAGCGATTAACTTGTCTAGTGAGCCAAACACACAAAAATCTTTAATGCTTAAACACATTTTGAAAAGTGCAAAACACCGTGCTCATTAGCGAAAATAAACTTTAGAACATTATTTCTCCCGCTTGTGAGACCATTATAAGCAAGCATAATCTGGGACATGTTCAAAGTGAAACGCTTTAGATCGCCCTAGTCCGGCGTCATCTAGACGCGATACGTATTCAAGCCTGAGGCAAGAGCGATATTACCCCGGAAAGTACGTCGTTATACGACCTCATAAGGGAGACACGCAGAAGGGAAGGGTGAAAGATAACCGGGCCGGGAAAAGGCGACGAAGAAGAACACGTTACGCAGATAACAAAAAAAAAGTATTGGGTGCAATATATCACAATGTATCACAGGGGACCCGTAAACTGAAACAGAAATAGAGAGATTGGATGTTGTAGAACTTTAAGCACATACACCTTCCAAGAGTGTTCAGTGACAACAGGATACGTTATGTTAATATTAACGATTATAGTGTTAGTGAATCATTTGTTACTATAATCAGTGGTCAGGCTGCGCTCTAGCGGCCTCACTATGCACCCTCTGTTTCGAGTCTGCAAGCGGTAACTGTGATAAGTTTAGAGGTGAACAGTTTTCGCAGCATTAATTCTAGGATACAACCACGCCTCACCAATGTGTACATACTCCATACGAATAGCTTCACCCATTTGAAAGATGTCACATGGTGAGCCAGTGGGAAGCTGCATGGACGCGTCAACGGATTGGTGCACGTTTTGGGCACAGTGTATCGGATGAGATGTCACTGGTTTCAAATGTGGTGTGTGCAGTATTCCTTACCTTTCGATCAGGTCCTGGGTACCTGTACGGCACAGACACACAATATTCTCTACACATTGCGCGAACAGTGGTGGGCCATCAAATAACATTCAGGGACGAAATCCCGGCAGGTGATCTGCCTGGTGTGTCACCAGGGACCATTGGTAACAGTCTAATTGCAGCAGGCTTAAAGTGTGCTTATAGTCTGGCTACCAGTGACACCATGATACCGCCTATGAAAGTGTCTTGATTTTCCCTTAGCCTTACTTGCATTATCAACCGCAACGTCAGATCTGCCTCTCTGGGACTTTACCTATCCTACAACCGAATTGAGCTTCTTCTAACTGATCGTTTCTTTTCTTTTCCAGGCTTCTGTATATTATTTTAGTTACGGTCTGTATGAGGTGTTAATCTCACTGTGCGATAAATCTCGCACTTTTAGGCTGTTGCTAGTTGCAGAATTGTATGGATGATGTTTTCTCGAAAGTCAGTTGGTACATCGACAGTCTCATACATTCTACATACCAACGTGAATATCCGTTTTGTTGCGACTTCCTCCAATGATTTCAGAAATTCTGATGGGCTGTCACTTATCCGTTCCTATTTGAGGTTAAGTTCTTCACAGCTCTTTCAAATTCTGAATCTAATCGAAACGAGTATCTATCGATTCCTGTTTCTTCTTGTATCACATCGAAGACCTCCCTGACGCAGAGGCATTCAACGTACTCTTTACACCTATACGCTTCACCTCTGTATTACCATTTCACTCTTGATCATACCGTCCTCGCTATTACTTCCACCGAAGGTTATTTTGACGTCCCTGTACGCTGGATCAGTCCTTCCGACAATCATAACTTTTCGGTTTCTTAAGATTTTTCATGCAGCCATTTCGCGTTAGCATGCCTGCACCTCCTATTTATTACGTTCCTAACTGACTTATATCTGTATTTCCAGAATTTCCCTGAACATTTTTGTACTTCCTTCTTCGTCGATCAGCTGAAGTATTTCTTCTGTTGCCCACGGTTTCCTAACAATTACCTTCCTTATACCTATATTTTTCCTTCCAACTTCTGTAATGCCCCTTTGTAGAGATGTCCATTTACCTTCAATGCAACTGCCTACTGATCTATTCATATTGCAGTATCTATAGACTGAGAGAACTTCAACCGTATCTTTTCATTCCTCATTATTTGGCACATTTTTGTCCTAACTAGTCACTTAAACTTCAAACTACTCTAGATCATTCGTAAGATGGGGTTTGGATATTTATCTTCTCATGGGTACGCCTTACAATCCAATACCTAATTTAGGAATCTGAAATCTTCCCATATCAACCGACCTTTTACAAGTTCAACTTCGGCTTTTGCGCTTCTTGAACAGAATATTAGCTATATCTTTCTGAAATTTATTGCGGAACTCAACTAATCTTTATCCTCTCTTATTCCTATTTCCAAGTCCATCTTCTTCTACAACTCTTTCTTTTACTTCTTCCTATACAACCGCATCCCAATGACTTATATTTCCATCTCACTATACATACTGAGTCACCTGTCTAGTACCGTCATATACTTTCTCGATTCCTTTATCTTCGGCTTGCGACGTCGGCATCTATACCTGAACTATTGTTGTTGTGTTAGCATTTATATCCCAACTGCTGGTTCTTCTGTCGATTCTGATGAGATCAGACCTGTTCACAGCAACTCACTGTCTGCACTAAATGCCTGTTTATAACATACTCCCATTATTCCATTTTCTGCCGCTATTGATATTGCCCTACACTCATGTGAACAGATATACTTGCCTTTCTTCCATGTCAGTTCACTGATACTCACTATATCTGAATTAAGCCGTAGCATTTCCTTTTATACATTTTCTAGCTTTCCTATCAAGTTTGAACTTCTGACATTCCAGGCCCCGAGACACTTGACGTTATTTTTTGTTGCTTATTCGATATTTTTCTCATGGCCACCTTCCGCTTGGCAGCTCCTCCCAGATCTCCGAATGGGGGACTGGTTCGAGATTTTTTCGCCATTGGAGAGATCATCATGACACTCTTCCAATGACAAGCTGCATGGTCTGTGGATACACGTTATGTCATACTCTCCTGACCTTCATTGCTTACATATTCCGCCCTCACAATCATATTCCGCACATCAAGACGCTTCATTCGAACCCAAACTCGATAAGATAAAGTCATTGTTGTATGAATTCATGTAAATAACAAGTAAATCGCAAATGCACACAAAGATTGAAATACTCGAGGCTGGCATACACACACACATTCAAGACACGACAGTCACAAATGCTTTTAGTTCGGGAGAGGCAAACCGCACGACAGGAGGCCGGTCCCTTCAGAGGACGAGTCAACCTTTCTTCATCAGCCGGCGACTGCTCGTAGAGCAGACAGCATTTGCCCGAGTGAAAGGGAGAACGACCCCGTGCTTGGCTTAAAAGCAAATTCCGCTACATTGTGTAGGAGTGTCCAGCCCATGTGTTCTTTACAAATACAGCACACAGTTTCAGAGGTTTTCACAGTGAGACAGCAAACGCCAAACGCCGATACTACAAATTTCCAGATTGGTCTTCTTAAACGAAACGTCATTCTCCCGTTTTAGAAGAGCAATGATGATTGGCAGGCGATATTCCTGACGCCTTGAGCTGAAAGAGTAATGGAAGAGACCGAAAGATATAACCCTTCATGTCTGTTGTGGAGAGGGGCCATTCCGTTGTCGCTCTTGGAACGAGAACACGTAACGAGAGTGTGTGCGCTCGTACGTGCACTCAAAGAGCGAAGAATAAGTCTCTACTGAGTACTTCACTGGGATAGCACCTCTGTCGAGAGCGAATCGAAGTACAATTATATATTGAGTCCTTGCGATTAAGTGTTGTTCACTGTATTGGCCGCCACACTTATTGTGCGGTTTGAACAGACAGAGTTATAGTTAAACGCCTGTGAGCTAATCTTTGAGTGACATCACGGTGGACTGGTTATCTGACCTGTGTACCACGCCAATAGCTAGACTAGGGGCGAATGAGAGTCCTTGACTTAATCAAGGCGTAGGGAGAGTTTGATTGGCGAAGGTCAATCCAGATAGAACGAGAGTTATCTTATTTGTCAGCAGCGAGCAGCTCAGACAGCAGTCACCTCAGCTTACGGTATTGTGCGCTACAGCTCTTGCGAGCCCCATATTTTCTTCACAACAGCACACTTCACTGCATTTCACACGAGACAGCCTCGACTGTACCTAGCAACATTCTAACGGATATTTATTCAAGTTGAGTAGGCACAGCTCTCAGCCATTCTGCCAAGTCAATGACAATCTTAAACTTTGTATAAAAATTTCAGTAGCGAATACTACCCTTAGGAGGTAACTTCACATTCTGAAAATAGCCCGGAAATAACTCCTTTAGTTCATAACTAAAAGTGCCATTGCGATTTGTCAGAATTTTTGCTAAATAAATTATAATTTTCGATAGTTTCATGTTTTTCTTACACTAACTAGCACTACTCCAGTACCAAAGTATCCCACTAGTTACGTAAGAAATTTTGTGAATTTTTTGTGTCATTTCCTTACAGCGGACGACTCCAGAAGATATTTATTGCTGAAAGTTTCTCAGGCATTTCTCTTTAGAACGTTAGGAGCGTCTGTCTGACTTCTATAGTACTTTGGGGGTAGAAATTGCTTCTTGCCGGAGCCACAGGGTAAAGGGTCCATCTCAGATTAATCCGTTGCGCAGAATGACAGAATAGCACCCACACGTTCTCAACATGTGTCTGTAAGGTTGTGGTTTCCATTGAGTTCTGCTCCTCATCCCGTTGATCATTGCTCATTCTTCCGCCTTTTAGGAGCAGTTACCTATCCCAAGGGCAAGACTGTGTCCTGAATCTCCGCCTGCTCCCCCACCCTGTGCAACAACAACGCTGGCATAATGAGGGAGACTTCTTATGCCGGTGGTCCTTGACCGACATTGCTCATGATTTTTTTTCAAAATTTAAGCAATGGCGGGATACGAAAGTGTGACCAATGATGTTTTGATTACTGGTCAAAGATGGTATGCCTAGACCACGATTGGCTTAGACTGTTAATAAAAAATGTCCTGGGTTCCGGGTTCGAACACAACTGCTGTTTAAATTTGGGATGGACTTCATCAGCAATTGAAGGCGAAAACTTCCGGTATAAAGAAACGACCTATCGCTGTTCTACCTCGTCGGTTATAGACGTCGGTCAAATCGAGTGTACTTGACCAGCGTTTACAAGTCACTTGTGCCTAATTCAGCCGTGCAGTCTCACGCAGCTTTGATACGTGAAAAATGATAGTCTTTAACTTTACTAAGTATGTGAAAAGGTATGAAGGAGAATGAAAATCTGCTCGGAAAGAATGCTGTGGAACTGCAGTTCGCCAAGGACAATGAGTGGCCAACAGCTCCCGAAAATCAGAAATGGGTAACTACCCACATTTATCTAACAATCGATCACGTACACAGTGTAAAACATAACACTAACAAGACGATCTATCACTTCAAACGAATCATGGAGTATGTTGGAATAATGTATGAGTGTACTTTAGTAACTTTGTGTCAACAAAAGTAAGAAGTTGAGTCTCAGAGTGCACCACTAGCCAGTTGCAGTCTATTTGACTAATGTGGGGGTCTCTAGCATCCCTATCAATGTTCTAAACGAAGTATAAAAATTCAAATTGCAGGCTTATGAAAACTTTCTTGGTATTTGGAATGTGGTATGGTAGATTTTTATCAATTTCCCGTCCCAAATGCAATAAGATGTTTCAATATGGAAGCTAAAAAATCAATCCAGTCCGTAATGAGTACTGTGTACACATTTCAAATACAGGATATGTTTAATATGTGACCAAACAGTCCACTATAAGTAGGGCTGTCCGAGACGAAAATTCTCTCTTGAGCTCAACATAGCGCAAATCCTTATTTTCTGATCTCGTACTAGAAACCAGTTGGAAACCGATAGTAAAAGGTGCCAAATCAACTGAAAATAGCTCAGCTGTTATGCATAATAAAGAGACTGTAAGCAATGAACTAAAAAACGGTAGTGATGTTCCAAATGTAACGTGCATTTACATTTTTACGCGTACATGGAAAGAATCAAAACGATTTAGAAAGAGGCAGTACTGATTCACTACCTAGCAGTTAACCCCAGAAAGTAGTAAAGCTGAAGACAATAGCAAAACTGATACTAACATTGGCGACGATAGCCAGGGTTAACAACTTGACCACCCAAACAGACATAGCAATTGCGTTCAAACAGTTGAAATACGTCAAGTCCTTTCAGTTTACACCTCTTTCGTTTTTATTGCAATCACAAGACTTGTTCGGGGAGAATGGGCCAGTTAATAACGTGCAATAACAGTGATTGGATGGCACAAGCATTGAGAGTGTGATACCTCGTGTGGGAACCACTTTCGACGACTCAACGCGCCTGCGGTCCGGGAAGAGTAGAGAGGCGGACGCAACGTAGTGAGCGCCCGAGAAGCTGAGCCATTCTGCTAACGCGCAGGGAGTACCCGTGTGGACGCCCATGCGTCACTTAACGATGGACACCGTGATAGGGGACGAGTGCCAAGAATGCATACGTGAAGGTATGGGAATTCTTGTGCATGGCAGCGGCCATTTTATACGTCTTAGGCAAGAGCTTGTCGACAGCCCCAGGACCCCTGTAGACACAGAAGCGCCATGAATTCTCACAGGGAGTCGTCTAAAACTTAAGAAAAATGAGAAAAAAATATTTTCTTGACAGTAAGGACCAACCTTATAAATCGTGAACGCCAGCAGGCTCGTAGACGAAACACACACCTGAGACTGCCCAGGCCTCATGCGAAGAGAGCTGCTACAAAGAAGAATTGTGTGACTGCTTTCACAACAACTTAGGAATCTAAAAACATCGAAATAGTGAGCCACTAATGCTGGAAACAGACTTGATTGTGAAACCATGGGAAGAAAGTCGCCAATTCCTGAGTCACATAGCAGCCCATTCAAGATAGGAAATTTTCATCCTGCATGGAGAGGCGTAATGAAATGATCAGTCATTGGGCAGCATTGCAAATTTAGTCTGACAGTGGCAGTGTAAAGACGAGGAAAATATTCAAGGATTTGATGAGATAAGAGATAGATGGACAGTTCAGGAAACAGTGCAGAAGGAAGCGGACATGTGGGCTCTTCAATCCACAGAACAGCATTAACCTTCCAACACCTCGAAAACACTGTTTCGGCTACTGCAACACACGGTGAATAGTCCAGCTGGAGACTCCTACGGGCCCTCACTGCAGTCGCAGCACATCGGAGAGTGTTGCCGACTCATTCCGCGCAGCTATGATGCGATGCACCGTGCCTGCTACCATCTTCACCACATGACTAAATTCCATGAAGAATGGTAAAATTTTCTCCTGAATAAATCAGTCGTGTCCACACTCAGTGAAATCATCCCTGAGATCTGTGTGTGGACATAAATGTCAATGGAATAAATATAGTGATTTCATGTTTTGTTTCATCTGAACAGTCTGTTATATACGCTTATTGATCCCCTAATCTCATAACCTTCCGTGTTTGATTTCATTAAATTTCTGGTAGCACTTAATTACAGACTGCCAACGCGGGGCAATCTCATTAGTCACCTATACATCGTTTCACATCAGAGAGCAGGGAAAAATTCTCGATGCACTTGTTGCTCTGATTACTTTAGGTGATGAAACATTGATTTATTTCCATGTATTTTCTGGGATATGTTCCGCTGCGACGACTTCCAGCCGAAGAGTGTTTACGGTAGCTGGTATTTTTATGTGAATTCTCAGAAGAATGTGGCCGTTTGACAATGAATGGGACTGGGTCTGTTACTGAAACGTCCCCTTAGAAAAATTGTACAAGACTGTGCTTAAACTGACACACAATATTTTTGGCGCAACGCAATCTGATTTTCAATAATCCCTACAAGAGAATTACCCTGACTAAATTAACCAATACGTTTCACACAGCACTTACCTCACAAAAATCTTCGTTACTCAAACTACTGCAATACAGAGAGCGCCAATACTGCTAGCTAAATAAAAGATTCAAACTACGGAAGGCACTAACTACTGATAGGTATAGTTAGCAAATGAAAGATGTTAATAGAGAACAAACAATGTATTTACCTTAGTAGTCATAATATATAGAGCAGTTCATGACATCCATTCTTACAAATTTCAAAACTCTGCCATCTCTCTCCCCACATCCACCAATGCTGGCGGCTCACCTCCAACTGCGCAACGCTACGCGCCGCTAACAGCCAACTGCCCAACGCTACAATGGCGAGTATTACAACAATGCCAACCAGCCACAGACTGCAGACAGCACTGCCAGTGTTTTTCAGACAGAGGTGGTGTTACAAATAAAATAACCTAAACAGCCTACTTACATAGCCCCCACGCTCCCCTCAAAAAATTTACAAATTGTTTTTGGCAGTGGCCAATACAGATATGAAAAAAATTTACAGAATTACGATAAAAAGGAAATGAAATGCACACACTTATCGATACAATGTTGGTCAAAAGCTAAAATTTTCTCACAGTCCTTAAAGACAGTCCTGATCATTCATCATGGTAAAGTAGCAGTGTTTTTCTCAAAGTCTGAGCAGTAAAAGAAAATGCACACGAAAGTAGAGGATTTCCATGCAGTCTTGAAATAGTGTTGTCCTTCCAACGGAAAGACAGTGTTGACTCTTGACAGGCAGACAGGTAATGTGCCACAACAGAGCAAACCACAGCAGAGTCAGTCGAAGTTTTGATGAATATTGGTAGGTTGGTCATCACAGAGCAGACCTAGTGTAGTCCTGGTAGAGAGTATGGTATTGGTGGGCCACCAGAGGTGCAGACCCACTGCAGTCCTTGTAGAAATAATGGTATTTATGGGCCATCGAAGGTGCAGACCCACTTCAGTCCTTGTAGAGATGGCCAGCATCCATCTGTTGCGACTGTGCAGGTGCACAATCACCATCGAAGAGTCTTGTAGAGAATATAGCAAGACCGTAAACCACCACTTGTGCACTCACAAAGTTTTGGAATTATCCTTAGAAGCAGTAATGCTGTTAACCAGACCCTTCCTGAATTGTTTAACACACGTGCAAACACTATCAGTCCCTACTTCTCACATATTGTCTAGATACTATGACCAACAGAAACGTTTGCAGTGAAATGTAACTTACAAGTTACTTAATTTGATGAACTGGTGTCAATTACAATTTTATTACATAACAATACAATAACAAAGGTACAAAATATATCATTAAAGAACATAATAAAACAGATTACATTTGCAGTAATACAGGCTTTACAAAAGAATCGAAATAACAAATACATCAGTGTTACAAAAATTATGATATAAGTACATACATAAAGATCAGAATAACTTTTGAAACATCAACTTCACACATGAGCATTACAATAAAACAGAATAAATAATATGTAAACATCTATACGAAGTAAATATCATGTTATTAATGCAAATTATATTTGAGGATAACAGTATTCCTCATCATAGTGAATGTAGTTTAGTATTAGAAGAGAAAAAATTCTAGGAAACAGTACACAGAGACAGGAAGAAAACAAATACACAATGGTACACAAACACATAGTGGGATAACACAAAAGTAAAGGACAGGGTTTGTTTTCAGGGTAACATTTGGTACGGCAGTCCAACCCAAAACTTCATTCCATAGATCGTCCATTTTATTTCAACATTTGCTGCAACCAAGAAAAATCATATCCAAGCATGCTTTCTGTATTCTGTTCACATCCTCTTTCAAAAATAGTTTTTCTCCACTGTACACTACTTTTTGGGCCAAACCATTTTCTTATAGCTTCTCAATGCTTTTCTTCCAATTCATCATAGTTAGTTTTTTATATAGTCTACCCCCTCTTAAGCTAACTTAAACCTACTGAGCTCAGATGCTAAACTAAGGGACGAGGCAATGCAGCAGCACAAAACCATTAACAGAAACAGCAATGACAAAAAAATGCAAATTGGCAAAAAAGGCAGCAATATAGGACTTACCAAAGCAAATGCAATATTACAACTGATATGAAGCAATCAACAGCAACAAGAAAAATAAATCAGTAGTATAACTGGCTTAACAGAGTAATACAAAGTGAAATTCAGTAACACTATGCCTGGCAAACAGCAGCAGCAGCAAATGCAATAACTTATATCTAAACATGACAAAGCTCAAGCAGAAAAAATATTATAGTGAAGACAACAAGTGCTCCTTTTTCGTAGAACGTGGATCATAAAGTGATTATTTAATAGATCTGCTGACAGAAAGTGTTCACATTAGCAAATGCATTTAATTTTATTTTATAAAAGCAATGCTGCAACACAGCTGCAAACCAGATATCAAAAGAAATAGGCAACTATGAAAGGCAAAGCATAAAAATATCATTCAATAGTCATGTGACATTTCATAAGTTAGTACAAATTCTCTCAACTCTCGTAGAAAGACGCTTGTCATTATCAGGTGTGCAGATGTAAGTAAGTATCTTTTCAAGTAATGAGCGTGTTGTTTTTGCGATGCTTTCTACAAAGGAATGTCAACAGCGAGGATAATGGCCTCTTTTTTTCTCACCACCTGTGCCTCTGACAGGCACACACTAATGGCTTTTTTCAAGGCGTCTGTCGCGCAGCTGGGTGCCCACAACGCATTACGTGCAGGTGGTCACTTACCTTTCTTACCGAAATATTTACGACAGCAGTTTCCGCTACAGTGACAGTCTCATATAAAAATATTTAGCAGGTCAAGAATTTGCGTTACAAATCTGATGAAACAAAGTCCTTTAAACATAATAGTGTCCAAAAAATTTTCGACAGCATTGTGATACATTCACGCATATAGACACATTTCATAACTCTTAAAAGTACGATTCTAGTTTTCCAACATCCTATTTCACAAACCAGAGTCCCTAACCACTACTCATTATTCCTTACCTTATTACACATATACATATTCGTCGACACTTCTTCAATATGTCATCATAATATATATACGTAGCATAACCAAATAACTCATATAGCATCAGCTTAAACATACCTCAACAGCATAGTTCACATCGTCGTAATAATATCATCATAACACCTCAGTCAAATCTCAAAAACGTCATAGCTTTCAGCAATAATTTAAAAACCTAAAAAAAATTCTCTGCTCATGTCAAAAGTGTCATCTACCTCAAACGTACTTTAAAAATCATGATCCCATACCAAATATGTCATTCAAAGCTCTCATAGTATCACAATGGCTCTGAAAAAATATGAACAGTTCACAAAGTACAGACAAAATACAATTTCGTAAGTGTGAGGTTATCCAACTGTGTAATTACTTAAACATCTGTCACTGATGTAGTAAAATAAATGTTTGTCTCTCCCAGTTAAATGATCATATAGCTGTGTAATTAATGTGTTAGAGAAATATGGTAGGGATGTGTAAAGTTGTATAAGCAAATACCATATTAGCTAGGGCTCCTTGTCCTTGCCATACACATGGTACACAAAGTAAGTGTGTACCCCCCTGAGGATTAATGTAACTATATCCTCAGGTGTAGCAGATTACAGCAATGGAATGAAATGTATCACGGAAAACCTTTGTATGATTGTACTTCAAATATCTTTAAAAATAAATGTTTTAAGTACAAAATTAGTCACTCAAATACGTGTACTGTAGCGCTAAACTGTGTGTCGTGTGGTATGATAATCTCTGTGGAGGTGTCGTAGTTCTGCAGAAGTCAATGTACTTACCTCATGATAAACAAAAGTGAAATGCTATGCGTATAGATATCGTAGTTATTACGTACCTTATAATGATCAAGAAAGTACTATAATGTAAAGTATTGTTGTGCTACGGAAAAGGCTGTCTCATTGTAACTATACCACAAAAGTTACTACTATAACATGTTATACTTTCCAGAAGAATTCAGAGAAACTGTGCAGATGTAAA
This sequence comes from Schistocerca gregaria, assembly GCF_023897955.1. Taxonomy (NCBI): domain Eukaryota; kingdom Metazoa; phylum Arthropoda; class Insecta; order Orthoptera; family Acrididae; genus Schistocerca; species Schistocerca gregaria. Next base: position 205,792,551 of record NC_064924.1, read on the forward strand.
ACAGAAACACCGCAAAAGCAACATTGTAAATTGTCACTCCTTAGTAGCGCCCTGATAAAATCGTGTAGCTGTCAAATAAACCAAATACTAAGTCATCTTTAATGTCACAAAAACTACTTGAAATAAGGAATGTCTTTTCAAGTAAACCAAAATGTTGCATTAAAATCTCATTAGCAGTATATTTTCTAAGTATGTATGCCTTATAGTCGTTACATAATCGTGCAACTAACATCCAAGAATGTACAAACACAATCGTCTCTTCACTATAACAATGCACTCTTAAATATTGTCGAAATATGTTCCCTAGGTTATAGACTGGATAGTAACTTCAAAACATTGTTGCATGTTAACAGTTTATAAGTCTGATAAAGCATACTGATAACGTGAAGTGAAAAATTTAATGACAAAGACTAAGTTATAAAGCAGATTATCTTCCAATAAACGATTTTACACGTGAAATTTGGCGCAATCTTTTACCCTTTCCAGTGAGCAGAGTTTCAACTTCAAAGCAATTATCATGTTGTATACGTCGGTAAGGAATGCTAAAAATTTGCTCAAGGTTAGCGTCTATGTTATTTTTCTTTGAGCCAGCTGGCGCACGTGGCTGCCTGCGCTGCCAGTCATTGTCTGTTTCTTTCTTGTCGCGCGTCGTTATTGGGATTAGGAGACCTAACTTCTACAAATTCACCTTGACGAGAAGGCCCTGACCTGTTTGAAGCTCGCCATTTCTGACGGAATTCAGGTCTGTCGTTTTGTCAGTAGTTTACATAGTTTCTTGGTTGTCGGTCATGTGGTGGAGAATTTCTCCCGGAATCATAACTGCGTGGTGGACCGTTGCGTCTGAAGTTATTCTGTCTCCCTTGATAATAATTATTTTGGTTCCCATATTGTCTGTTTCTATGATTGTCTCTGTTATATTCATTACTACAGAAATGCGATCTTTCTCTGTAACTGTTACTACTGTGCCAACGGTTGGCATACGAGTGGTGTCTGTTTTGGTCACGATTTGTGTTGTGAGAATAGCCTTGCAGTGTCTTGACTTATTTGAGGAAACGGTGAGGACGCAAAACCGAAATGTACAATATTTGCAAGATTGTGTCCTGTCATTTCGGATTCCTGATGCGAGCTGTTGCCGACCGATCGATCGATAATGCTTCACTGTTCACTAATTGTTTCATTGCCTACGCCATTATTTGCAGCCCGCTCCATTTCCCTATGCACTATTACCAAATTACTACTTTGAACATTAGTTAATTCATTACATGGTGGCGTTATCACACTGCTTTCGTTTTCACTGGCATTTCTCAGTTTACTTTGGAGCCTAGTAATACGTTTTTGACACGCCATTATTGTCACAATATTTCACACGATAACACAGAAAAGCACAATTTGAAGAGCAAAAATAAGTGAATACATTAACGTAGCACTGAAAATAATATCTAGTTAACTGCAAGCGCAGCTGCGAAATACTTAGTGCAAATCTACATGCATGCCACAACTGTTTCACTCTACAAAAAAGAAAAACTACAACTACAGAGGAAATTCTCTCTACAATTATGCGCTAGCAATAAACAAAGACTACACTAACTACACAAACTACAAGAAAAAATCAGAAGATTCCAGTGAGGTATCCTCGGCTAAGGGTCGACATATGAAACGTCCTCTTAGAAAAATTGTACAAGACTGTGCTTAAACTGACACACAATTTTTTTGGCGCAACGCAATCTGACTTTCAATAATCCCTACAAGAGAATGGCCCTGACTAAATTAACCTATATGTTTCACAAATCACTTACCTCACAAAAATCTTCGTTACTCAAACTACTGCAATACAGAGAGCGCCAATACTGCTAGCTAAATAATAGATTCAAACTACGGAAGGCACTAACTACTGGTAGGTATAGTTAGCAAATAAAAGATTTTAATCGAGAACAAACAATGTATTTACCTTAGTAGTCATGATATATATAGCAGTTCATGACATCCATTCTTACAAATTTCAAAACTCCGCCATCTCTCTCCCCACATCCACCACTGCTGGCGGTTCACCTTCAACTGCGGAACGCTACGTGCTGGTAACAGCCACCCGTCCAACGCAACAATGGCGAGTATTGCAACAATGCCAACCAGCCACAGACTGCACAAAGCACAGCCAGTGATTTTCATACAGAGGTAGTGTTATAAATAAAAAAACCTAAACCGCCTACTTACAATAAATGCACAAGGGCTGGTGCGATGTCAATGACTGACCAATTGCCGGAAGAGGCTGCCGACAGTCCTGTGGGACAGAAGGGACTGCAGCCCTTTCAGACTCAACCCCTCGCATCGGGACAGTGTTGCACTAATTGGCTTTCGGCAGTGGCGGTGCATTCTGGCCACCTCTCAATGTTTGCAAGCGGAAACAGCCATGCGCTAGCCTCTAGCCCTGCAGGCACTGTCTATGTTGCTCTTCCTATAACTGGGTTTTCGACACAGTAGGGAACTAGATACACTGATACCCACGTAGGCACTCTGTTTTGCTTATTCCCAATGCGAGTTCTCATGCCTGTGCCTTCACATATGTGCTAAATGTGAGCACGCTGATCAGAGAACAATCCGTGATGTTTGTCACATAATGAGGTGATGCTAACTTTTGGCGGCATTTCAGTGCACTGAGTGTCGTGGTTTCTCTTTGTCTTATAGGTGTTGTTGCGTTGTGATTTTACTCATGTGCCTGGCGCAGAGATAACTGCTTGACCACTCGGCTACTATTAGGAGTGAAATGTCCCTCACAAGGAAATGGAGGAAACATTGATCAAATTTCAGCAAGGTTATTGACAACCAAAATACATTTGCTTCGACTGTAAGAACAAAAGCAAAGATACAGCGTTTCAGTAGGTGTGGGCATAAAAGTTTGAGGGAGCTGCTATCTAAAAGTCACCTGAATGTTTCTGTAGGTAATAACACCACCTGGAGCATCACAGAAAAATGCACTTGCAGTAAAAAAGTTCAGATTCCGAGAATGTCGTCCTGCTTGGATCCAGGCATAGAAAAATCTATCCTTAACGCAGTCTAAGTACTCAAATGTAACAACGATGAAAACTCAGAACAGCCGCATTCGTCCCTATCATGGGCTTCATGAGTGTCCTAATACAGTGCAGTGAATTGCACTTGTTGGAGGCCAGGAGAGGCTCTCAAAGCTAGAATAACTGGCTCTTGTAGCCCATGCACCGGCCTCTGTTGCAGCGTGTAACGTCGCTTGTCGATACGAGATAACTTTATTGCAGTAAGCTACTTTCCAGAATAGCCCATAGCATTGGAGGTGCTGGCTACGAAGGAGACCGCCAGTTGTGTCTTACAAAGAGTCACTCGCACCTGTCGCTCTGCTAGACATGAGAAGCGATATCCGCGTCCTTTTTGGCAACTGTATATTCAAACCCCTAAGAATCTAAATGAACTATATTAAATATAATTCTCTCTTGGTAAAAATCAGTACACTACCTTTTGTTATTCAAGAAAATATTGTAAAAAAAATTCAGCTTTCTATCCGTCATACTTTCGGAGTTACAGAAATTGAGGTAAAAAGTAAAAAACCGACACTAATAAGATTAAATTCAGTTAGGACTTGTAATAGTTTATGTTTTGGTATCATTAGAAAACATTTCCAGGACTCTCAGTGGACAACACTATGTAATCGTGATTTTCAAATATAAAAAAAATTAACTACGTTTTTGTAAAATAAAAATTTAAGAAAAAATTAATAACTATTTGCTTGGTTGTTGTGGAATGAATGAGAAGTAGTGAGAGTGGGTATGTGGGACATGCGAAAAATTTAAATATTGTATTATATACGCCATTACATAACTGTATAGTGGAAAAGTTGTGTTTTACCCACATTGCTGATGAGTATGTCTTAAGAGTACTTGCTTTTGTAAGAAGGCAGCCACAATGACCGTATTCAGAGTAATACATTTCTAAATTTATTTCAAGATTAGTGTCCTTTTTTTGGTTTGTTACACATTATATTAATACTTGCATATTGAAATGACATAAATGCATTTGTGAATAATAACTGGAGTAGGACAATTTTAGCGCTAGAATAATCTAGAAGGATAGTTCTGATTGGGTGGTCGTTTTGATCAACCAATCAGAGTTAAGCAGTTCCCGCACACTGCTAGACAGTTACACTGGGAGAGAAAAAGACTGAAGAGAAGTCGCTAGTCAGCTATCCGACTAGCAGGTCTTGTTGAACGCTTCCATCTTTATTATGTGTAAAATGAAGAAATAACTGACTTCTCGCATTCACATTGTGTGGCAGTAATAGCAGTTGAATTTACGGTCAGTTTTCTGAAATTTGGAAGTTTTCGGATTGTTTTGTTGGAAACAGAACCGCCTGAGAACTTTCCCCCTTAGTAAAAATTTTGCGGGGTATGTTTCGTAATCGTTTATGGAATATTTGTCGAGAGGTTCCTTTAATCGAAATCCACTGAAAAGGACTTAATGTGAAACTCATACACAGTAGCGGAGTATTTGACTGTAGATCATATAATAATTTGGGTCGGACATATGTGCATTTCTGGCTTCTTAGTGTGTGGCTAGTATTGCATGACTGTGAACTGAGAACAATGATCTTGTTAGTTAAGTAAATTTGGGCTGATGGTATGTGTTTTTCGTTGAACTAAGAAAATAAAAACACTTGTTTCATAAATTTGACCATTAACTAAAGCGATGAAGAAATCGCCCTCCAACCGAAAATTTTTATAAGATAGTACAAGATAGCTTGCTACTAGAGTTTACGCGGACTTTGCAGCGTGAGAATAGAATAGTTTTTCATCAACGTTGCTTTTAACGTCATCTGAACAGTACCTACGTAAGCAGAGAAACGGGCTGGTGATCAGGCACCGTACTGAGACAGGTGGAACTTGTGTAGTGAACAGTACGACGAAAGACAGTGATGAACCACTTACGCCGCAATGTCATTACCCACCCCACCCCAAGTGGCGGTATATATGAGACACCAGTTTATTGTCACGTGTTATGCAGAGCGAATAGGGCCCTCAGAAGTGGTTGCTTCCGCCAGTATTTATACTGCCCCATAGTATTTTCTGACACGAGTTTCGACATAGGGAGCTCGCAATGCTGATTTTAGGGTTGCTACTCCCTTTTTCGTAGTTCTCTGAGGTAGCAGGTGTTATTTCCATTAGTGAAACCAAGTATGTATTGCACTAGTAACAACAAAACATGGAACTGTTAAGGCGTTGTTAGTAACATAATTGATAGACTATAAAGAAGCAACAGTAGTGTATTTAGGCATGGCGAGAGGAGCCACACACTCGGATGTGGGCCTGGCTAGCCGGCGCTACGCTGACGGGCAGTCGTGTTGACAGCATGCTAAAAGCGTTAAGCAATAATGGCACAAGGAGGGCGCTGTGTACACTTCTGGTAACGGGACCTTGAGAAGGAGTGGAATTAAAGTTAACTAGCAAAAAAGGATAGCTTAACCATTCTTTCAGCGTACTTCATTTAATACACTCCTGGAAATTGAAATAAGAACACCGTGAATTCATTGTCCCAGGAAGGGGAAACTTTATTGACACATTCCTGGGGTCAGATACATCACATGATCACACTGACAGAACCACAGGCACATAGACACAGGCAACAGAGCATGCACAATGTCGGCACTAGTACAGTGTATATCCACCTTTCGCAGCAATGCAGGATGCTATTCTCCCATGAGGCGATCGTAGAGATGCTGGTTGCAGTCCTGTGGAACGGCTTGCCATGCCATTTCCACCTGGCGTCTCAGTTGGACCAGCGTTCGTGCTGGACGTGCAGACCGCGTGAGACGACGCTTCATCCAATCCCAAACATGTTCAATGGGGGACAGATCCGGAGATCTTGCTGGCCAGGGCAGTTGACTTACACCTTCTAGAGCACGTTTGGTGGCACGGGATACATGCTGACGTGCATTGTCCTGTTGGAACACCAAGTTCCCTTGCCGGTCTAGGAATGGTAGAACGATGAGTTCGATGACGGTTTGGATGTACCGTGCACTATTCAGTGTCCCCTCGACGATCACCAGAGGTGTACGGCCAGTGTAAGAGATCGCTCCCCACACCATGATGCCGGGTGTTGGCCCTGTGTGCCTCGGTCGTATGCAGTCCTGATTGTGGCGCTCACCTGCACGGCGCCAAACACGCATACGACCATCATTGGCACCAAGGCAGAAGCGACTCTCATCGCTGAAGACGACACGTCTCCATTCGTCCCTCCATTCACGCCTGTCGCGACACCACTGGAGGCGGGCTGCACGATGTTGGGGCGTGAGCGGAAGACGGCTTAACGGTATGCGGGATCGTAACCCAGCTTCATGGAGACGGTTGCGAATGGTCCTCGCCGATACCCCAGGAGCAACAGTGTCCCTAATTTGCTGGGAAGTGGCGGTGCGGTCCCCTACGGCACTGCGTAGGATCCTACGGTCTTGGCGTGCATCTGTGCGTCGCTGCGGTCCGGTGCCAGGTCGACGGGCACGTGCACCTTCCGCCGACCACTGGCGACAACATCGATGTACTGTGCAGACCTCACGCTCCACGTGTTGAGCAATTCGGTGGTACGTCCACCCGGCCTCTCGCATGCCCACTATACGCCCTCGCTCAAAGTCCGTCAACTGCACATACGGTTCACGTCCACGCTGTCGCGGCATGCTACCAGTGTTAAGGACTGCGATGGAGCTCCGTATGCCACGGCAAACTGGCTGACACTGACGGCGGCGGTGCACAAATGCTGCGCAGCTAGCGCCATTCGACGGCCAACACTGCGGTTCCTGGTGTGTCCGCTGTGCCGTGCGTGTGATCATTGCTTGTACAGCCCTCTCGCAGTGTCGGGAGCAAGTATGGTGGGTCTGACACACCGGTGTCAATGTGTTCCTTTTTCCATTTCCAGGAGTGTAGTTAACCTTTATTGAATAAATATCGCACAAACTCGGGTTCAACGACTCACGTGTAGGATACGAGCATAAAGTTGTTAAGGATAATACACTTTGCGAGCTACCCGTAAATTTTCTTGGCTCTTTTATTCAAAAGAGAAATATTTTAAAGAGTAGCTTTTAGAAATTTACCATAGAGTGTATGGGTAACATGTTAAGACTGTATGTTACCAGAGTACCTAGTCTATGGCTTTTACATGTACCGGGGTATATACGCATCCCGCGTTCATAACCAAGGAAGATATAAATCAGTATGTTCGCGGAAGACGTCTACCCATTTGGAAGCTGGCCTTCACAGGGAAACCCTGGAAAACCCGGAAGAATAGACCCCAGCTCAGGTATTAAAGACGATAGGAAAGCCTAAACAAAGTGATTTTGAAATGTGTAAGAACTTTATAGATGAGGTAGATAGAAAAGTGCCTCATAGTCAAAGAAAAAATCTTTACAACAGTGTTTCAAAAAATAATTTTAATTTCTTCTTTCAACGGTGTAAGCGGAGATTTCGTAGTGGAGCCGATGAAATAGAAACACTGGGTACGTACAGCGTGTAGGCGACATACAGCGTTTGGTGGAGGCTAGGCGGTACGGAGGACAGGCGAAGAGTGGCGGTACAGGACAGAAGCTGGTAACCTTGAAGATGTCCTCCGCAGATGGGGACGAAACGTTGGGTTACAATGCGAAATCCATCAGACCACGGCATAATAGCCCGGAAAACAATTTTATTAATCATGACAGTTCCGGCCGTGAAAGTTTACATTTTACAATGTGCCGCAGACACAGCAAGGTGGTCTCAGGAACAGATGGTCGGGGACGTGAACGTGGTGCAGGTTTAAAGTGGAATGAGAAAAGGTTCTGACTGAATAAATCCCTGGAAGAGAGTGGATATAGGCACTGAAGTCCATATTTCATCGTTGAATACAAAGTCGGAATTGATTCATTTATGCTTCCATCTGTACTAGACTGAAATATCCGTCAGTCCTGAAAATCGCAAATTTTATTGTCGTCCTCTATTCTGAAGTTGTTCAGAATCACAACTGCAGATCGTCCAAAGTATTGCAAAAGAAACTGTGTTAATTTAATTTTGCTGTAGCACATACCGAATGTATTCTTCCCAAAAATTTACTTAATCTAAACTTCGATTTGATATAGTTCAGGTGGAAGTAAGGCACTGAATCGGTCTGAATTTTGTTTTCAAGTACGAAAACATGAATAAAATTCAAGTTCATACATGAGGAAAATTTTAAAATATAGGCATGTGACATCGAATACACATAAAATTGTATTCTTCCAGTACAAATATCTGAAAATATTTGATCTTTGTCATTATCGTTATTTGATCTGCAGATTCTAACAACTCTACCACAACAAAGGTCAAAATTTAATAATGATTGTGGTGTTGCTCACGCTGCCAAATACTGCATTTTCGGGCAACGACAAAGTTATTATGTGGCAGGTGTCATTAGAGCACAGTTATTAACGTCATTTCATGTAACAATGAATAAACTAGGCACTCATCTTTTCGTGTTTCCAACGCTCGTCTCGTTGTAAAATCATGGCTCAATCGTCGAAAATGTGAGTGATGATGATTCCAAGCTCGGATGCCACAAGGCCTAGGTTTAACTCTGCTATATTCAAACGTTTTGTAGATGCTCTTCACAAACCATTCTTGAAGATTGAACCTTTCAAAGTTAGCACAATAGTGATGTAAAAAAAAAACAGCACTCCAAATTTAAGTTACACTTCGTTTAAATTGCTTTTATTGCAATATCACGTAGCGCACAAAACATTACTTCAGAATACAAAACATACTTGAAAACATCTTCCTCACTGTTAAATTTCACATTTTATAAGCTGCCTACAATATGCGTTTTCCAATATGACGTCCAAGACTTGACCTTCTCATGGTCCGACTAACAACTAATAATCGCTTACGCGCCAAAAACTCAGAGTTACAAATATGTCAAAGATCATAGTGACAAAAGAAAGAATGCACATAAAAGTAATATCATTGCAACATAAACGTATCGATGTATCACAAATGAAATCAAATCTGAATGTTGTCTCAGAAATAGGTTAAGTAGTTAACAGAAACACAATAGAATATTACTGGTATCGATAGGTTCAGGTGAGGTGCCATATGGTTACGTAATTCAAGTACCATTACAAGATCCACCTGCAATTAAACAGCAATAATGGTGATGTATGCTCATTTAGCTCAGCATCCACTCGCAGAATCTTTGTCATTATCTCATGAACATTAATGGAAAACATATTTTCAACAACCATGTGAATAAGATGAAAACACAAGAAACCCAACTCTTAAAAATTCAATTAAAACTCTTAAATTAATTCAACTGAAAAAGAATGCATAATGAGAACTTCTAAATATAATAAACTTTCTCTCGCGCGACCAGCGAGTCTCTTTAACCGTTCGTAGCGGTGATATTAACGTCTGTAGATTCACTTCACTCTTCACTTGTTTTTACCGAGAACAGCAGGCGTCCTGCCTTCAACCCTCTTCCATACAGAATTACTACGTTTAAAGTTTCACACGCCATGTTCATATGATTGTTATGTCTTGAGACAATATAGGTGCATTTTAACTACACATTAACACTCCCTATAATTGTTACTTATAGTCAAAACGTACACCCACTAGCAAATGCTACAGTCTGATACCTATTCTAAAGATTATACTAAACTATCACAGGAGTAATCTCACTGCTCTTAACCCATAAACTATATATATATATATATATATATATATATATATATATATATATATATATATATATATATATAATAAAAATCCATTCTCGATTCTTCTTCAGATCCGGTGTTGAAGTTCTAAGATCCTTCAAATAATTTCTTGATATCATTATGCGGGAATAAAGAATAAACCCTTTACCCCTTTTCAATCGGGATAGGCCAACAAGTATGACCCCGGATCTGTTATACTGACAATAATATATGGTCCATTTCTTGGTGTTCTTTCTCAGTTTCGAGGGCTGCTGGTGTCGCCTCCATTAATCGTCTCAATCCGGTGTATCTTTTGATCATATTGTAAGTAGGCTGTTTAGGTTTTTTATATTGGTAACGCCACGTAGCGCTCTGTATGAAAATCACTGGCTGTGCTGTGTGCAGTCTGTGGCTGGTTGGCCTTGTTGTAATACTCGCCATTGTAGTGTTGGGCAGCTGCATGTTAACAGCGTGTAACGTAGCGCAGTTGCAGGTGAGCCACCAGTAGTGGTGGATGTGGGGAGAGAGACGGCGGAGTTTTGAAATTTGTAAGAATGGATGTCATGAACTGCTATATATATTATGACTAGTAAGACCCTGTTAAGAATAATTTTATGATGTACTTTCGTAAAAAAGGAGGAACGCAAATAGACATTTCCCCTTACAGGAATTGTATAATTAATTTTTTTAACGACTTGGTAACTTTATTTTCCTGATGCATCACTCTAGTGTTAAGATGTGATATAGGTGTAAAACATGGCAATTTTTACTGTAATATTTTTTCTGCTTGAGCTTTGTAATGTTTAGATATAAGTTATTGCATTTGCTGGTGCTTGCTTTGACAATTTCCATTTTTGTCATTGCTGTTTGTGTTAATTGTTTTGTGCTGCTGCATTGCCTCGTCCCTTAGTTTGACATATGAGCTCAGTAGATTTAAGTTAGCTTAAGAGGGGGTAGACTATATAAGAGAACGAGTTATGATGAATTGGTAGAAATGCGTTGAGAAGTTATACAAAAAAGTACAGAAAGCAGGTATAGATAGGACTGTTTGGAAATAATGAAGAACGAAGGGAGATCTCCGAGAAGTAAAGAAAGTTTTGTTTGCAAAATACTGCAGTGAAACAAATCCTGTCCTTTCCTTGTGTTATCCCACTATGTGTTTGTGTACCCTTGGGTATTTGTTTTCTTCCTGCCTTTATGTGTTTATCTGATGAGAGTTAAATTGTAGAATTTTTCAAATACTATATTATTTTCTTTCTAAGATGTTTAGACATTAATTATTCTGTTTTGTTTTAATGCTCATGTGTGAAGTTGATGTTTCAAAAGTTATTCTGATCTTTTATGTATGTACTTATGTCATAATTCTTGTAACACTGATGTACATGTTTATTTCTATTCTTTTGTAAAGCCTGTTTTATTACAAATGTTATCTATATTTTTACGTTATAAAATTGTAATTGACACCAGTTCATCAAATTAAGTAACTTGTATGTTACATTTCACTGCACACGTTTCTGTTGGTCATAGTATATCGACAATATGTGAGAAGTAGGAACTGATTTTGCACGTGTGTTGACAATTCAGCAAGGGACTGGTTAACAGCATTGCCGGTTCTAAGGATAATTCCAAAACTTTATGAGTGCACAAGTGGTTGTTTGTGGACTTCCTATATTCTTCGCAAGACTCTTCGATGTTGATTGTGCACCTGCACAGTCGCAACATATGGCTGCTGGCCGTCTCTACACGAACTACAGTGGGTCTACACGTTTGATGGCCCACGAATAGCATTATTTCTACAAGGACTACAGTGGATGTACACCTCTGGTGGCCCACCAATCTCTACCAGGACTACAGTGGGCCTGCTCTGTGACGACATACCTACCAATATTCTTCAAAACTTCGACTGACCCTGCTCTGTTGTGGCCCATTACCTGTCAGCATGTCAAGAGTCAGCACTGTCTTTCCGTTGGAAGGACAACACTACTTCTTCAAGACTGCATGGAAATCCACTACTTCCACGTGCACTTCCTTTTCCTGCTCAGACTTTGAGAAAAAAAAAAGAACCACTGCAATTTTACTGCGATGAATGATCAGGCTGTCTTTATGGACTGTGAGAAAATTTTAGCTTTTGACCAACATTGTATCAATAAGTGTGTGCATTTTATTTCTTTGTTATTGTAATCATAATTATGAAAAAAAGTTTCAAATCTGTATTGGCCAGTGCCCAAAACCATTTTTAAAATTTTTTGTGGGGAGCATGGGGGCTATGTAAGTAGACTGTTTAGGTTTTTTATATTGGTAACACCACGTAACACTCTGTATGAAAATCACTGGCTGTGCTGTGTGCAGTCAGTGGCTGGTTGGCATTGTTCTAATACTCGCCATTGTAGTGTTGGGCAGCTGGATGTTAACAGCGCATAGCGTTGCGCAGTTGGAGGTGAGCCGCCAGCAGTGGTGGATGTGGGGAGAGAGATGGCGGAGTTTTGAAATTTGTAAGACTGGATGTCATGAACTGCTATATACATTATGACTTTTGAACACTCTTGAGGTAAATACATTGTTTATCCTCTATTAAAATCTTTAGTTTGCTAACTGTGCCTATCAGTAGTTAGTGCCTTGAGTAGTTAGAATCTTTTATTTAGCTGGCAGTATTGGCGCTCGCTGTATTGCAGTAGCTTGAGTAACGAAGATTTTTGTGGGGTAACTTATTTGTGAAAGGAATGGGTTAATGTTAGTCGGGGCCATTCTTTTGTAGGGATTATTGAAAGTCAGACTGCGTTGCGCTAAAAAATATTGTGTGTCAGCTTAAGCACAGACCTGTGTAATTTTTCCAGGGGGATGTTTCAATATGTCAACTTCCGTTGTGTTGCCTTTTCAGTCAAACTGACAAGTGCTAGTCGAATCTTTTCCTCCCACGTTAGTTCTTGATTCATGCTTCGGCAAATGGTTTATCCAGGAATTATTTTCAGCCTGCTTAAACGTTGGAGTGAAGGTAGTTGAGGTATGTATCAAATTATTAAATATTGGATCAAATTCGGACAGATAATCAGCTCATGATGTTTGTTTATTGTGACAGTATGTACGCATGAATCTGTTTAACTTCCGGAAAACTCCAGGTTTGGGAGCGACTAACAACGGGGAACAATATTGATTCGCTGATGGCTCAGTCAGGTCCCATTTTAGGATTCTATTTATCTCCTTTTTATCAGATTGGTTTAATCACCAGGAGATCGGACAGTTCATGTGACAGTAAGTTTGATGTGGCTTTACTTGCAGGTGGCAAATATACCCTCTGATAATTCCCGGTTTCTCATCAAAAATCTCTTTATAAGCCACTAACAGATGATGAAGCCGCTGCCTTTGTTCTATGGTAGGCTGATTGGATTCACTGGCTTTAAGTATTGCTGTTTGATTAAAGTCTTCATTCTGCATCGAATTATTTGGAAAATCCTTCCAACGACCGTTTGTAGTATTAATTAATTGAATGGTGGCACCGCGGCAATACTTCTTATGCACTGTCTCCTTTCTATTTAAGTCCACTGCTATCTCTCCTCCATTTACTCTAAATTTAACTTTCGCTTCCGAAAAATCGATCTTATAATCTAACTCCTGCATACTCCCAATACCAAGAATATAATCCACTAACAACTTCCCGACTACAAGGAACGTGCATCTTATTGCCACATTTCGCATCTTCATCTCTAATTAGGTTTGTACTTTGACATTGGGAGAGCATGCTCCTACAGCTCCAATGATTTTACAGTTTTTTACCGGAAAAATTGGTATCTTACTCTTCTTAACAATTCTTCTAAAAAGATCACTTGAGATGACATTGGCGGAAGCGGCGGTGTCTAGTAATACATTCGTTGAATTCTCCTCTACCTCCGATACAGGATCACTCTATCTTTAATTCTGACACATTGTTCAATCTTTCGTCAACTCTTCAGTTAACGGCTCACCGTAACATTTGCACTTTTACTGACTCGCCGCTAACAGATCCCCTGACCGCTCCTCCGGGGCACGATGCGGTCACGGTTAGTTTGACTGATTTGTATTACGATTGCTATTTGTACTGTCAATTATTTCAGTAATGATCGGTTGTTGTGGTGAGTCGTGATTCCATTCTGTTTCTTGAGGTGAATTTGGTTGGTATTGCCTCGATTGGTTCGTGTAGTTATTATTATTCTATTGCTGTTGGTAGAACTGTCTTGCATTCCCATACATAGGATTTAACCGATTAAACTTTCTGTTGTTCCTGAAACTGTCCCTCACGCCACTGTTATTGAAATTTCCATTATAATAATAACTGTTGTTTCCATTTAATCCATTTCTAAGTCTTCGCGGATAAGATGGTTGGTCTTGATTATTATTACTGTAATTATTACTGCCATTTCAGTTCGTGGTGGGGCTCGGATTTGCTTCAATCGGTCTTATTTGATGGAACATTTCTCTCGACTTTTGATGTCCTCCTTAATTAAACCAATGTGATCAACAGTGGTCATAAACGAGTCTAAGTCCTTATCATTTATGTACAAAAGATGATTCCTTATATTCGTAGATAATCTGGATTTAAGTATTCTGAGTATGTAAAGGAATTGGTACGACCCAGTACAATGATTTGTTAACATATTTCTCAAAATATTTCTTTAGGGATCCTCTAGAGATTGAGAAAGACTAAGGATATAGCACTTCCTGCCTTAGTCTTTCTTGTATTCCAGCGGACCAGTATTTTGATAGAAAAGCCTGCTCAAATTCTTCATATACTTTACAGGACGACATTTGCTCAGATGCCCACAATGCTCCTGATCCTTGACTATATCCTGACACAAAACTAATTTTTTGTCATTCTGTTCGAAGAACATGGAAATATACCTCAAAAGTTTCTAATGAAAGCTACAGGATGAAGATTCCTTTTATTAGGATTAAAGATTTGGAACTTTCTTTGTTTAATCATTTTTTCTTCTACCGCACTATGATTCCAAAAATCATCCTGTACAAAATCTTCACTGTGACAATCTGGTATATCAACTCTAACCTGTGACGTTATACTTCTGTCTGATTCTGACCTTGACATTGACGGAATGTCACGCATAGATTGAGCTGTTTCTTGCTTCGCGTGGTTTGTAAATCCTCCTGCGAGAGATTTAACGATCTTTCAATATTCTCCTTGCAACAGAAAAATTCCTCACCTACTAAGGTCACTGACTTCCTTCAACCCTTTGTTAAAGAAATTCTCTTCGGAACTATCAGAAATCTACTGGAAAGCTACTTACACTGTTTCTTCGATCTTTTCAGAAGAAAAATTCTGCCATTCTTATGTTATTTCTGAAAATTTCCCAGTAAGTACATTGATTCTATGTTCAACATTCGTCTGGTTTTCCTTGACTTCGTCGAACTGCTTCTTTAGATTGTCTTGTGATTCTGTTATTTCAGGTATCATAGCTACGGCACACTGCATGTCCTCTTGTGCTTGTATTAATTGAGGAACAAGTTCGACTTGTTTTTGTATCGTGTCTATCTTTACAGATACATATTCGGTTAGTTCCGCCTATAATTTACTGGTAGTTTCTTGACATTGCTGACGGACCTGCTCAGTTTGAGCAATTAAATTTTGTTCTGCTCTTTCTGCCTGTTCTTTTATTTCCTGTGTCTTGGTATTTAACCTGTGATGTAGTTCATTAAAGCTTTGTCGTAATTGATTCTGTAATTCGGTTTGATTTTCACTTAACTTATTATGCAGGTCAGACTGTACTGCTGCTACTGCTGATAATTCTCGTTTGGCTTCGGCTTGCCCTTCTGCTGCTGCATAATCACAATTAACAGGACCACAACATTTTGATCTGATGTCGTACGAACATTGTCTGAGCCAGCGGGGGTTTCTATTTTGCTACCGTTTTCCACAACAGTCTCAGAATTGCTCTCTGTGGCCTCTGCTTCGGCGCAAACAGCTGAAGGCTGTTGCAGGTCTTGTTGCTGATGTATGGACATTTTATATGCAGCTATAGTTAATACCATGAAATAATTATCTATTACAGTTTATAAATCACTGAATATTGTTTCAAAATTAATGTCTGAACCAAGTTTAACGTTCAGATTAATTCACTGAGGTAGTCAAGTTAAATGCTCACACACGAAATAATAATCATACAATATTAAAATTCTACAAGCCAACTAATCTCTGAAAAACTTCTTTCCAAGATACTTCAAATTCTATTTTAACTACAAAATTAGAAATTGGTTTGTTCTGGCCTTTATCTGGAGTGCATTTCTTGTCTAGTAGGTGAACCCTTTCCTGTCGGCAATCTTTCTTGTCAGCACAGGATATCTCTGCAGCTTAGTTCCAGCTCATTCCTGTAGTTTATCATGAAACAGAAAATACATGTATTATATAACAATCCAAGAGAGTCCTATCACAGTCGCCAATCTAATTTTAATTAATATTGTGTTTATACTGGTGGCTGGTCAAGAGGGAAGTTAGTTATTAGTATTCTATTGATGATCTCATTCATAAGCAGCCATATCACAGTCATCACAGTCGCTCAAGAAAGTTCTAATTAAGCTTTACTTGTTTAATCAGAATCGGACGATGACTCTCCTTCTCCACAGTCTCGATGATTCAAAGCGATCTACAATACTGTGTAAATAGAATGTTTTGGTTTTCTTGCGTTGCGTAGTCAATCTGGAAACCTCAGATCAAACGGAGAATTTGCTTAGATAGAGTGTAATTATACGATGAAATAATGGAGCTCTTGGATCTAATAATTTCAGGTTCGTTTCCAATTCATTGGAAGTTCAACGAAACGACACATCCGTGCAAATTTTCAATTACAGAATACATATATAATAAAATTACTTACAGACCTTTGATGTAAATGTTCAGTATATATTCTCTTGATTAGTATACAATATATTTACAATCTCTTTCTTCCAGTAATCTCGGTGGCAAAATTACAATTATTCAATGCGGCTATTCCGCACGGAGAAGATACTAGAAGTCCCCTCAACACACACCAGAGAGTAATTATGCGCTCTTGGAATAGTAATAGTACTGTACTACTTTACGCATCGATTCTGCGAGTATATAGATGGTCACGTAGGAAACGTAATTCACTCACAGAATTTTGCATGGATAATTAGTAGAATATAAAGAGATATTACAAGTTTCACTAGCTTTGACTGTTCTACTGAAACGACCACCTTCGGTTAATTTAATTAGTAACTTTGCTTTTCAGAATGACCGGTATTAGCTGGGGCAGTTACTTTAAATGCACAAACTCCTGTACCCTCTTCGTTGAATGGTCATGACTTCACAACGGTGCCGTTTCCGTGGGTATCCAAAGAATTTTACTTGATTTGATGTCAGCAACCGTGCTCTGACTTTTCTTTCCTCTTCGTATTGCTTAAACATAAATAGTCCTTGACTGGTGGCAATGGCTTTTCTTCTCAGTTACTTTACCTTTCGCACCACAGCCGGTATGAATATGAGTTTTTTTGTCAATAATTAGAATTTATTCGTACAATGACTAATTCAGAACTTAGGCGCCTTCTTTATGTTATGCCAAGAAGCTGCCTGGTATACCCTCAACAGCAATAGTGTGAGACAGGACACAGATTGAGCTCCAACTCGTATCAGTGTCGTCAAGCATTGGGCACTGTATGAGACAGAGATGTCTCCTATCATCCAAATTTAAAACAGATAACGAACCTGGCAGCTCCATAATATCCCTCGAAAATAGCATCTAAGCACCTATATCCCTGACGTCGATCTCTTGTAGAATATTAGAACATTGAAAGGTCTTTGTTGGATTCCTTTCATTTTAATTCTACAAATTATTAGTTTTATAAGATATAGAATTTTTTTGCGATAACCACTTTGTAAAACATGTTTTTTCTCTTATCTTTTTTTTGCTTTTGCAGATTGTGCATTGTAATGTTCTACTTTTTAATACCGATGTTATTTTCATATTTTTTTAATTGCTGTGGCACTTTTGCAATTTTCAGAAATTTTACTTGTTAATAAACAGTCATAAATATTCCTGTGATAAGTTGGCTCTTGCAATGAGCAAATACTGGTGAACTCCATAAGGGTAACAACCAGAAATTGTTTTCATATTAATGACACAGACACCATTGTTTTTACTTGCTGACCGAATTAGGTCTTTTAAATAGGTGTCACAGATTGGTAGATTCTAAAGATGTGTTGAATTTATTGTGTTTTAGCAAGTAGTTGGTGACCTTTTACCTTTTCTTCAAATTTTTGGTTTAAGTTGGGAATGTCCTAGCATGGCCAGAAAATTCCCTGCGCAGACTTTTCCCGGAGCGTTGGGGTTATGAAAGGTCTCTCTTGGATTCCTTTCATGTTAATTTCTTAAATCTGTTGTCATTTACGGAATAAATTCCTCTTTTAAATTTACTGTGGTGTTTCTGACTATCTGGGAGCAGACTGAGCAGTGAAATGTGTTACTTTTATACATAAACAAGAACGATCTGTCACACTATTACACTCTAAAACACAGTTTATATGTAATTCGTGTCACACAGTCTCATACGGAACCTACATCTGCTTTCTTTTATATGCAGTGTATGATAAGTTACTGTAATTCCCCTTCCCTTCTGTGTGAAAGATTGAATGAGCAAATGTATTTCTAGCTGCATGCTGGATGGTAGCAGACAAGCCTGTCTGCGAGAGAACAGTAGGACCAACGTCGGAACAGGTAGCTACGCTTTCTAAAAGTAGAGAGGTTTCCATTCTTAGTATGTTCCTGTGCGTCCCTTGTCATGTTGGCATAGGAAGCTGTCTCTCTGGTCACTTCCGTTGGTATTTGGGAAGCACGCTCGGTAGGAGCGCATGTCAGTCCGCGGCGAGCGTCTGCAGTGATAAGATCTCTTCCGCTATGCACGTGTGTGCTAAGTCCCCAGGACAATTGATTTCTTAAGTTCACCCTAACTGAAAATTTAATCACCTTTATTTCAGGTTTGGCTCTAAAATATCTAATGTTATCTTAAATTGCAACGCAGTGTATTTCGAGTGTGAACTTCACAATATCTTCCAGTAGTTGCTTTGTCACTAGTTTGTGAGTAAAGTGGAACCACGTGTTGATCAGTAACTCTAACTAAGATCATCAATCTTAAATGCGAATGTGCGTGAGATTATAACGTCTCGTCTTAACAATATTTTTCAATATAGCAACTTTTCTTTATGTTCAACCCACGTGGGGTGTACTTTGTGAGACCAGTACCACGTGCTTATACAATTGTTTGACCCACCAGGTTAACAGTAAGACAATAGTAACCAGTTCGAGGTTTTTCTTTTGTAAATTGCTTTTCGATCTAATTTATTTTAATTATCAAAGTTATTGTGGAGTTACACTATTTGTGAAGCATGCGGTGTAATCATCAAAATAGGCCTCAGCTATTCTTTACGGGAAGATTTCACAGAGAGTTAGCATGAATTTAGTATACCAGTGTACGGTAATTACATGACGGACAGGATTGCGCTACGAACGTAACTTCTTTGGGTGAAAATTGAATCGGTTGGTTGTGGTTAATTTCCTCTCGCATACGTTTCAACGTTCTTCGTGTGTTAATTTATGAATGCAGTGTTGTATGCAGTCTCCCAATCTTGTCTCCATATTTGATGTGTTCCGTAAGATTACAAACTCACATTTTCACAATCCTAAATAAGGCACCAGATTAGTTATGACTCAAGTTTAATATGCTGAAATTTTAATGATCAATGTTAAAATAAATTTCCAAATATAAACTGTTTTATTTCTTTTTATTTAAATTCTCTTTTTTATATATATCACCGGTTTTCGTATGACTATTAAAAGATTATAATTAATCTGGTTGGGAATTTGGTAAGCTAGACTGGATACCTGGTGAAACAGTTACGCAGTAATGCAAGATTAACTTCCTCAGATAGCTCACAGCTTTTATCCCACTTTTATGGTCATGAATAGCAGCACCGCTTACACAACAAATTAATGCAACGATGTTACAACATGTTTTTTGCTCGAATATCATGTCGTTTTTGGAAACCCAGAATCTACTCTGTAGGAATCAACATGGATTCCGGAGCGTGTGAGACCCAACTCGCCTTATTTGTTCATGAGACCAAGAAAATAATAGATACATTTTCCCAGGTAGATGCTATTTTCCTTGACTTGCGGAAGGCGTTCGATACAGTTCCGCACTGTCGCCTGATAAACAAAGTAAGAGCCTACGGAATATCAGACCAGCTGTGTGGCTGGATTGAAGAGTTTTTAGCAAACAGAACACAGAATGTTGTTATCAATGGAGAAACGTCTACAGATGTTAAAGTAACCTCTGGCGTGCCACAGGGTAGTGCTATGAGACCATTGCTTTTCACAATATATATTAATGACCTAGTGGATAGTGTCGGAAGTTCCATGCGGCTTTTCGTGGATAATGCTGTAGTATTCAGAGAAGTTGCAGCATTAGAAAATTGCAGCGAAATGCAGGAAGATCTGCAGAGGATAGGCACTTGGTGCATGGAGTGGCGACTGACCCTTAACACAGACAAGTGTAATGTATTGCGATCAGATAGAAAGAAAGATCGTTCATTGTATGATTACATGATAGCGGAACAAACACTGGTAGCAGTTACTTCTGTAAAATATCTGGGAGTATGGGTGCGGAACGATTTGAAGTGGAATGATCATATAAAATTAATTGTTGGTAAGGCGGGTACAAGGTCTAGTTTGATTTGGAGAGTCCTTAGAAGATGTAGTCCATCTACTAAGGAGGTGGCTTACAAAACACTCGTTCGACCTATACTTGAGTATTGCTCATCAGTGTGGAATCCCTACCAGATCGGGTTGACGGAGGAGATAGACAAGATCCAAGGAAGAGCGGCGCGTTTCGTCACAGGGTTATTTGGTAAGCGTGATAGCGTTACGGAGATGTTTAGCAAACTCAAGTGGCAGACTCTGCAAGAGAGGCGCTCTGCGTCGCGGTGTGGCTTGCTGTCCAGGTTTCGAGAGGGTGCGTTTCTGGACGAGGCATCGAATATATTGCTTCCCCCTGCTTATACCTCCCGAGGAGATCACGAATGTAAAATTAGAGAGATTCGAGTGCGCACGGAGGCTTTCAGACAGTCGTTCTTCCCGCGAACCATACGCGACTGGAACAGAAAAGGGAGGTAATGACAGTGGCACGTAAAGTGCTCTCCGCCACACACCGTTGGGTGGTTTGCGCAGTATAAATGCAGATGTAGATGTAGAATGAGGCAGTCATAATGTAAGGACGATCTTACTGCGTTGTCGGAACCATGGTTTTATTCTTTAAGGAGCAAAATGATGGTTATTATCGACGAATCGTTTGGGAAGCTGTTAGAACTGAGTCCCTGGCAGTGTCTTGCATGCAAATATATCTATGCTGTCAT
Source organism: Schistocerca gregaria (assembly GCF_023897955.1). Taxonomy (NCBI): domain Eukaryota; kingdom Metazoa; phylum Arthropoda; class Insecta; order Orthoptera; family Acrididae; genus Schistocerca; species Schistocerca gregaria. The sequence continues at coordinate 205,813,664 of NC_064924.1, forward strand.
AGCAAAATGCAAACACTGTAACACTTGCAAATGTATGCTGCGTCTCACCTCTTCAGAAAACACTTGTCATGTCGAAAACCCAACTGTCCCACTGTATTTTAATAAAATATCACTACCTAGTTTTAACTGTAACCTAAACGCATTTCACGGGTTATACTACACTCATCTCAAGATGCCTACGGGGCCGATAATGTGGAGTGGTGGATGATCCAAAATAAAAGGACAGTGTAATCAAATTAACGACAGCCATCGTGGCTGATAGTCGTAGTTGGAGTAATTATCAGCTGCCATTGACTTCGAGGATCTGCGTGGAGATATTATCCTATCCACCTGCTGCTACTCTGTTGTCGTCCGCAGAACGAGGTGCCGTGGCAAGGTTGGTACCTCGCGACGGAAGCACACGAAAACATAGTCGTTGACAGGTGCTACGGTGAATGGGAAAAGGCGGCGTAGACACGTCTAGAGGAGCTTCCATTCGCCACACCACAGCGCTGATCAACCCAGTCACCAATCAGCGCCGAAGACGACAGCATCGCGTCCCTGCCAAGCGGACAGCGAGGCACAGAAATCTGCAGAAAAATCTGTAGTCAATTGTACTCTGTGGGAAGAGACTAGTATCTTGTTTTGTATAAACTAATATGTTAATGTTCAGTGAGAGAACAAATATTCACACTTTACTGTAGATATGGATTGTTACAGAGTATTTCATCTTGTTCAAGTTGTAATAAAGGGGTGTAACATTTTCTATGTTATAGTATCATCTCGGCCTGTCCTGTAGTAAAGCTAAAAACCCACCACTGAACCGAGGAGTGTTATTTCGCATGGTACAACAGCTACGATTCATATACTTCCGGAAACTGAATCACAAACAAGTGCCGCTGTTTTGGTCACCAAAGTTGATCCAGTTCAGTAACGCTTGACATACAGGCCTTGTAATCCTGTAAAATGTTCAGTTACATGTTTGATGCCGTCAGAAGAAGGGCAAAGAATAACATCATTTTCATAACTTTAAAAAGCTTGTAAGATAACTGTGAAATTGTGTTATTGTTCATTGCTCATAAAAATCCCCATTTCTAAGTAAATCACAGGTACAGTCATAGATTACATCTACATTTACATGATTACTCTGCAATTCACATTTAAGTGCTTGGTAGAGGGTTTATCGAACCACAATCATACTATCTCTCTACTATTCCACTCCCGAACAGCTCGCGGGAAAAACGAACACCTAAACCTTTCTGTTCGAGCTCTGATTTCTCTTATTTTATTTTGATGATCATTCCTACCTATGTAAGTTGGGCTCAACAAAATATTTTCGCATTCGGAAGAGAAAGTTGGTGACTGAAATTTCGTTAATAGATCTCGCCGCGACGAAAAGCGTCTTTGCTTCAATGACTTCCATCCCAACTTGCATATCATATCTGCCACACTCTCTCCCCTAATTAGTGATAATACAAAACGAGCTGCCCTTTCTTGCACCCTTTCGATGTCCTCCGTCAATCCCACCTGGTAAGGATCCCACACCCCGCAGCAATATTCTAACAGAGGACGAACGAGTGTAGTGTAAGCTGTCTCTTTAGTGGATTTGTTGGATCTTCTAAGTGTCCTGCCAATGAAACGCAACCCTTGCCTCGCCTTCCACACAATATTATCTATGTGGTCTTTCCAACTGAAGTTGTTCGTAATTTTAACACCCAGGTACTTGGTTGAATTGACACCCTTGAGAATTGTACTATTTATCGAGAAATCGAATTCCAACGGATTTCTTTTGGAACTCATGTGGATCACCTCACATTTTTCGTTATTTAGCGTCATACCTGCCATACCATACAGCAATCTTTTCTAAATCGTTTTGCAACTGATACTGGTCATCGGATGACCTTACTAGACGGTAAATTACAGCATTATTTGCGAACAACCTAAGAGAACTGCTCAGATTGTCACCCAGGTCATTTATATAGATCAGGAACAGCAGAGGTCCCAGGACGCTTCCCTGGGGAACACCTGATACCACTACAGTTTTACTCGATTATTTGCCATCTATTACTACAGAGTAATAACGTAATTCCGATATTATCGTTCGCCTGCTTATCTGGGTGTTACCGTGCTCGCCTTCCAAGCAAGCAGGCCCTCGTTCGATTCCCGGCCGGGTCTGGGCTATGGGACTGGGTGTTGTGTTGACCTCATCATAATTTCATCCTCATCACAAGCGCTCAAGTCGCCCAGTGTGGAGTCTACTGACATAAGTCTTGCACCTGGCGGCCGAAATTACCCTGATGGGGCCTCCCGGCCAAAGATGCCATACGCTCATGTCATTTTTTACGATGTTATCTTTGTTTCCTTCAAAATAGCTTTATAACACTGAAAACGCCTTTAATAAGGATTTAGTGGAACAAGCAATACAAAACAAAATGCAATGCAACAAGTCTCAAAGGAAACAGATAACTGTGACGTGGTTGCCTTCACTGCAAAAAAGAGTTCCGCTTAGCGTCTTTGTGCCGATATCCCTCTGCGTTCAGTGTCCGCATAGTCCGCAGCTCGTGGTCTTGCGGTAGCGTTCTCGCTTCCCGTGCACGGGGTCCCGGGTTCAATTCCCGGCGGGGCCAGGGATTTTTCTCTGCCTAGTGATGAGTGGGTGTTGTGTGCCTTTCATCATCATTTCACCCCCATCGACACGCAAGTCGCCGAAGTGGCGTCAACTCGAAAGCCTTGCACCAGGCGAACGGTCTACCTGACGGGAAGCCTAGCCGCACGGCATTTCCATTTTCCAGTGCACTCATAAACAAGGCGTACATGTGTCACCTCTGCATCAGCCAGTTATATCATTACTGCTGTGTATAACTGTTAACGTACAGCTAACACTCCTGGAAAATGAAATCCGAGACCAAAGCGTTCTGTACTTGAAAGCGAATAGTGAAGCGAGCGTTGGTGACGTCAACAGCAATTATATTGAGTAAATGTTACATATTTGTTTGCAGACAAGAAACTCAGCACATGTAGTCGATATCTGCACTGATGTGATGTTATTTTCAACTGATGCAAAGTAGATGGTAGAACACAATCAAGGTACATGAATTTATAACAAACCTCTGCGGACGTGCTTCTGACTCCTTTGTGATAAATCATTTTCATATCACCATTAAGTCGGCCAGGAATATGTACAAGTTGCCAGCTTCCAATAGTAACCCACTAATATTGTGTACTTATGCGATACAATGTTTAATAGTTTTGTGAAATCTATACATTTGAATTTACGAACAATTAGTGACACTTGCCAGTTCGCCAGCAGATTTTAATCCTGTCGAGATCTGACAATATTTGAGCAGCTTTTGTGAGATAGCACTTTGTTACACAATGGTGAGTTAAAACAATATGACGCGCTAACAAAAGTTACACTGAGGGGATAAAAGTCATGGGATGGCGACACGCCCATGGCAGTAGTATCAAGTACACAAGATATAAAAGGGCATTGCTTTGGCAGAACTTTCATTTGTACTCAGGTGATTTGTGTGAAAAGGTTCTCGAGATGTTGATGGTCGGACGACGGGAATTAACAGATGTTGAAGGATGAATGGTAGTTGCACCTAGACACATGAGACATTACATTTATGAAATCGTTAGGAAATTCAATATTCCAAGATTCACAGTGCCAAGAGTATGCATTACCTTTCACCACGGACAACACAGTGGCCGACAGCTTTCACGTAACAACCGAGCAGTGGCGTTGGAGAACAGTTATCAAGACAGACAAGAAACACAGCGTGAAATAACCGCAGAAATCAATTAGGAAGGTACGACGAAGGTATCCGTTACGGGAATGCACCGAAATTTAGCGTTAATCAGCTATGGCAGCAGACGACCGACGCAAGTTCCTTTGCCAATAGTATATCACCTGCAGTGCCTCTCCTGGACTCGTGACCATACCGGTTGGATCGTAGACGACTGGAAAACCGTGGCCTCGTCAGATGAGTCGCGAATTTAGTTGGTAAGAGGTAATCGTCACGAATCCATGGAACTTACTTGTCAACAAGGCATTTTGCAAGCTGTTGGTGACTCCACAATTGTGTGGGCTGTGTTAACATGCAACTGACTGTGTCCTCTGGTCCTACTAAAACGATCATTGACTGGAAATGGTCATGTTCGGCTAGTTGCAGATCATTTCCAGCCATTCATGGATTTCATGTTCCCAAAAAACCATGGTATTTCTGTGCATGACAATGTGCTATGCCGCCAGGCCACAGCTGTTCTCGGTTGGTTTGAGTAAATTTCTGGACAGTTTGAGGGAATGGTAAGGCCAGTATTGGAACAAGGCCGGTCCCATTCCATTGCCGGTACCATTCCAAAGTACCGTTATCCATGATGGCGGCCACTGCGTCAGTGACACATCCCCCTGCCTACATATACGCGCTAGGCTTGAAATGTTTGCATAACACCGCCACCATTCCAAAGCACAACAAGGTCGCACCCAGTGTATCCACCAAGTGGTGCGTGTCTAGTCTCTATTGCCATGGCGCTGTGCGAGAGAGAGAGAGAGTTAGCGTCATTTCTCTATGTCACACCCCCACGCCTACATACACGCGCTAGGCAGGACCTATATAAATCAGTGCACGGCCCACCTCACTCTCACACTGCTCGTATACTTCGTTCGTCCAGTACTTGTCACATCTTCGTAATTAAACGTGCAAAAATGAAGCGTTCACAATCCGCCAGTGGCAGCAGCAGCAGCAGCAGCAGCAGCAGCAAACGTGCTCATGTGGACGAAGTTCCATTCCCTGGTAAGTACATTTTCAGTATTCTGATATCTGCACCCTTTAACTCTGTGTATGAGTGCTTCATATCTTTTATAATGCTCCCTATAAAGATCGCTCCTCCACTTGTTCTGTGTGTGTTCCGACTTACGTTTTTTACCCTTTTGGATCTCTTTCTCTCTACAAAAATTGCTTATCCACACCTTTTATACCTCTAACTTGGGCGTCTGAACCTTTTATTTTACGTGTTACATTTGTTTTGTACTGCTTTCTATAAATATTGTTCGTCCACGTGTTGTATGTTTCGTGTTATATCCGTTTTCGATCTCTCTCTGTAAAGTTTACTAGGTCTTTTAACGGATTCTATGTTTGTGTGTGTGTGTCTCAGTGTTATTTCTCTCAATGTTGTGTGTTCTGTGCGTTAAGTCTTATATCCGTTTTGTACATCTCTCTGTAAAGAATGACTTTACACGTGTTGTATGTGTTAATTAATTTACAGTGTCCGCTATAAAGATAGAGCTTCCACGTGTTGTGTGTCTGTTATATTTGTTGTACAGAGCTCTTTGTAAATATTTCATTTCTTACCCTTTTTTATAAATTTGCTGGTCTACTTATTTCTCTATCACTTCCCATACGCGATATTATATTCAGTCTTCTCCATCTTTCTAGATTTTTTCCATCAAATCTTGGCTGATCTAGACAAGCAGCTCGAGATGGAGAGGGGAGAACAGCAGACCAGCTCGAATGTAAGTACATTTCTAATACAAACATACTTCTTAAACTTAAATAATTTCTTCTAATATATACCCGTTTTCTGATTGTATACATTTAGTCTTCATAATCTTGTCTTTTCTTTGTAGATGTGCCTAATTAAGCATTCAGTTTTACCACCCAAAGCGTTCAAGGAGGCGGCGGTGGCGTTCAAACGGCGCCCGCCACGCAAGACACTCAGTCTTTAGAGGAGGAGGAGGAGGAGGAGGAGGAGATTCAACCTGCCTGACTGGTTTGAGGATCTACTTGATTTTAGCAGTGAGTTGCTCAAATCATGGAGTCAGAGTGGAGAAGGTGAATAATTTTGAACATCAACATTCCTTCACATAACTACCATTATTTACTCTTATTGTTATTATTGTTCGCTCTTTTAAATATAAATCATTAAATTAATTTTTTCTGATTTATCGTACAGGTATATCACACGGCGTAGGTCGTGTTCCTAGAGCGGTGGTTGCGGGGGCGGGCCTCGGGCGCACAGAACCGCAAAGACACGCAGCGCCTTGCGCAGCCCCTATAAGGGCTTCGCGCTTGGCGGCTGCAGAACACGGGCCAGCTCCTCCCCCAGCGCTGCCGCAACCGCTCTGGCGTCCTGGCGCAACTCAACAGCTCGGCCGCGAAAAACAACACCGGGCCCACGCGCCACCGGTAGGTAGAGGCAGCAGCAGCAGCAGCAGCGCAGCCCGTCCGCCGTCGCCACAGCTTGGCCCTTCAAGCCGACTGTCACCCCCTCCTCCTCCCTCTCCGAAAGCAGCAGCTCGCCTCCGCCGCCCACGCAAGGTATGCGTTCGGAGACGTATACCTCTCCCCGCAAATGATGATCATGATGCCCCATCACCAGCCCTTTCATCTATCGGGTGGACTCCTAGTTGTAGCAATAGTAATAATAGTAATTTCCCTATGGCTAGCGGTAGTTCTCTCCCCCGTCCTATCGATAATGAATTGGATCAGAATAACGGCGTAATGACTCCCTTAGAATACTCAGTAGTTGCTAGAGCGTTTGAGGGGCGAATCTCTTTCACCAGAATTGAGGATCCAGGCGAGAGGTATCGCGATCCTGTAAGGTTTTTGGAGGCGTGACTTCCCGTCTTGAAGACCGAGGCCCTCAAACTCATAGAAAATCCGGAATTTAACGCCATTAAATGCAGTGCGGTATTAGGCTGTGAATTGAGTCACCCCCTAAACATCAACGTGACGCGGAGACGACTACTCTGCATTATATATGGGGTGACAATGGCGTTATTTCTCGGAGCACATCGATTGCTGAGTGGTACCGAGAATCCACCTGGGGCGCTACTATGGCCCGATTTGCCGAGATGGAAGTACGTGGGTCCGCTAAAGCGCTCGGCAGTATACCACACCTCGACATCCATATACATGTCTATGATCCAGTGAATGGAGGGCCCAGTTATATTAAACTCCCTATAGATATTGAGAAAAAGCAGGTGTGCATTAATGTTCAAAATAACTATGATAATGCATGTTTTGCATGGTCAATCCTGGCTTGCGAGAGAAATTACAATTACAAACATCATCCCGAGCGTCCCGGCAGTTACAAAGTCAATGATATTAAGAGACAGTATAACTTTAACGGAATAGAGTTCCCTTTAAGAATCCAGGACATACCTAAGTTTGAGGCTCAGAATACCGCAATATCGGTACACGTTAATGACCTGGAGAAGAAAAGCAAGTCAGATGAGCAGAACAAGCATTCAGTAGTAGGCCTCCTCGATTTCTCAAAATTTGCAGGTGAGCGAGAGTTGCATGTCAACATGCAGCTCTTCTCCGAACATGTCCCGACTTAATTCCTCCCAGTTAAGTAAAAATGATCATAAACAACATTTTTGTTTAAGGTGTTTCAATTATTTTTCATCTCAAGAGTCATTAGCGACACATCTGTTAGATTGTGCATCCAAGGACCCGGTACGTGTTTTTATGCCCACTGAGGAAAATAACTTCATTAAATTTAAAAATTCTCACCACCAGCAGCGTTGTTCTTTTGTTGTGTACGCCGATTTTGAATTCTTGCTGGCTCCTATTACTCGTTGTGAAGGGAACCCCTTAGCCTCACACACAACCTTCTCACAAAAACACGTATCTTATGCGGCGGCGTTCCAAGTTGCATGCGTATATGATTGTAAACTTAATAGCTATCAGTCTTATGTAGGGGACGATCCGGCGGTTTGGCTTCTCACTCAGCTTGAAAAACTTTCATGTCAAGTTCACAAGCTCTACAGCATCAATATTCCCATGACCAAATCAAAGGAAAATGATGAGTTGTATGAAAAGGCTGTTAATTGTCATATTTGCGGGCTGGCCTTAGACAGAAAACCGAAGACTCCTCGTAGAGACCATTGTCATCTTACGGGTAAGTTCCGCGGTGCAGCCCACAAAGCATGCAACTTGAAGTATCAGTTACCTACACACATACCCGTCTTTTTTCATAATTTGAGTGCGTATGACGCTAATTTTCTCGTTTAGCACTTGGCTAAGTTTGGTATGAAGAATGATCAGCTCAGTGTCCTGCCTGAAAGTGTTGAAAAGTACATTTCCTTTTCAAAACGAATGACGCCGAAAATTACGCTCCGCTTCCTTGACTCTCTACGATTTATGCAGACTTCGCTCCAGAAACTGGTTGAGACTTTACATCGGAATGATATGCATATCACTCGATCTGCATTTCCCGATGAGGAAAAGTTTCAACTTGCGATTAGGAAAGGAGTTTTCCCGTAAGAGTATCTTGATAGTATGCCAAAACTCAATGAAACCAGGCTTCCCGACACAACTTCTTTTTACCAGTACTCTCACAGGTGATACCATAACTGTCACAGATTATGAGCATGCCGTTAATGTCTGGCTGGAATTCAACATCCTCAATTTGGGAGAATATGCAAGATTATACATGGACACGGACGTTCGTTTGCTTGCAGATGTTTTCGAAAAGTTCCGGAGTGTATGTATGACCACGTACTCTCTGGACCCTACCTTTTATTACACGGCACCTGGGTTGTCCTGGGACGCTATGCTCAAAAAAACGGACTGCAACATTGAACTTTTGACTGATGCTTCGAGGCTTCTATTTTTTGAGCGAGGGATCCACGGCGGACTTTGTCAATGTGTTCACAGGCACGGCAAGGAAAATAACCCGCGGATGGGTGACGAGTACAACGCATCCCTTGATTCTAGTTACATTTTGTACTTAGATGTTAACAATTTATACGGGTATGCTATGAAGCAACCGCTGCCGGTTGCCGGGTTACAATGGGTGCCTGAAGACGAATTGAAGGGATTAGGTGGACAGATAATGGGTCTTGGGGCCGATTCTGATGCAGGGTATGTGCTTGAGGCAGGCATCGCGTACCCTAATAATTTGCATGGAGAGACAAGCGACTTGCCGTTATGTCCAGAGCAACAAATTCCACGAGGAAGCACCATCCCTAAACTGCTAGCCACTGTTGGGGATAAGCAGAGGTATATTATTCATTATCGTAACCTCCAGCAGTGCCTCAATTAGGAATGGAGCTTGTTAGACTCAACCGGGCAATCTCCTTCAAGCAATCCCCCTGGTTGAAGGAGTATATTGAACTAAATACCGAAAAGAGGGCGGTCGCGAGTAATGATTTTGATAAAGACTTTTATAGATTAATGAATAATTCCATTTTCCGGAAAACTATGCAGAATGTATGAAATGAACGCGATATTGTTATTAGAACCGCATGGGAAGAGCGTTATGGCGTGAGAAAATGTATAGCCAGGCCAAATTTTAAGCGTGCCACCATCTTCAATGAAAACTTTGTTGCTGTAGAGATGTCGAAGACTGCAGTACAGTTTATGAAGCCTATCTATTTGGGGATGTGTATACTCGATATCTCCAAATTCTACATGTACCGATACCACTGAATTTGCGAGACCTCATTTCGTAGATCCAGAATTACTTTATATGGATACAGACAGATTTATCTACTGGATCAAGAACTGTGATCCATATGAAGTAATTAGGTGCAATGGCAAAGAATTTGACACCTCTTCTTATGAGGTCAATAATCCTTATGGTATTGTTCCACAGAACAAGAAGGTTATCGGTCTCATGAAAGACGAGTCGAATGGTTTACCAATGGTAGAGTTTGTGGGACTGAGGTCGAAAATGTATGCATATCGCACAGTAGACGGGAGCACTTTGAGGCGGGCAAAGGGCGTTAGACGGATCGCGTCTCGTGCTCTTACGCTCGAGGACTATTTGCATTGCCTGTACGGTCGTAGCGTTGAAGGCGCTCGTCCACACATGGTTCAACAAACTAGCATTCGATCACGAGCTCACGAGGTGTACACTGTGCTGCAGTCTAAAGTCGGACGATAAAAGAGTCATTTCTGAGGATGGGGTGGGAACCCTCCCATACTCACACTATTTACTTGAAAGGAAAGTAGGGGTGGGGGACTCTGGTTGAGTGATAGAGAGGGAATAAGCGTGTGAATGTTCCGAATGTGGGTTACGCGTGGAAATAGTATGGCTCTTTTATCACAGTGTAAATAGTGGATGAGAGTGTTTTGTTGTGTGTATCAGTTTGCGTGCTTCCATCTATGTCTGAGTGTGCGAACGAGAGCGAACTTGTGTTAAGTATGTATGTGTATGTAGATATAATCATTATTTTTTCAAAGAAAATGATAAGAAATAAAATTAAAAACTTATTAAAAAGTTTTTATATCTACATATTGTTGGCCATTATTAATATATATCAACAGACTATAAATTTTGTCAATTAACTTCTGTATGAACAAAAAAAATTATAAAATTTTCTCACGTAATATGTGCTTCACTTCTAGTCATTATAGAGCGTAGATTTTAGTTGGTAAGTTTCACCTACCTCTAACCATCCAGTCAGAACTAGTTTTAAGTGTATGAGTTCCACTAAATAAATTCATTCTGTATGTTCACTTGCTTGTTCTAGTGGAAAATGTTTGCAGGCAACCACTTTAAAGAAGAAAATATATATGTTCACCTTGTTCTTATAGTTGAAAATCTTTAAATCGACTTACTTGGAAAATACATACATTCAATCTGTTGTTCTTTTTTAAAATGTTTAGAGACATTGACTTGAAATAAATAGGTTTGCCATTAATTAAAAGTGTTTTATTTTTCTGGTGGAACTTCACTAGCGATATTATTTACTTTGTAAGATAGAGTAGTACCTCTGCATTAGCTTTAAAATTATATATATATATGTATATAATTTATCTGAAGAGAATGCACATATATATATATATATATATATATATATATATATATATATATATATATATATATATATATAATTGTTTTAAAAAAAATAGTTAGGTGTAAGTATAAGTCTAGGGGACTGAAGACCTCAAATATTAAGACCCATAGTGCTTGGAGCTATTTGAACCAACCTGATAGTGGCTGCATAAGTTTGGAAATTTGTGGTAAGTTCCTGTGGGACCAAACTGCTGAGGTCATCGGTCCCTAGGCTTACACACTACTTAATCTAACTGACGCTAAGACAACACACACACCCACGCCCGAGGGAAGACATGAACCTCCGATGGTGGGAGCCACGTGTACTGTGAAAAGGCACCTGAGACCACGCGCCGTAGCCGCGCGGCTGTGGCTGCATCACAGTATGGGCTGTGGAATGCACAGGGTCCTCTGGTCCAACTGAACCTCCTGGAGACGATTTGCACCTGTTCATGGAGTTCATGTTTCCAAACAACGACGTAATTTTTGTGGCAGACAGTGCGCCATTTTACTGGGCAACGATTATTCACGATTGGTTTGAAGAACATTCTGCAAAATTCGAGCGACTGATTGGGATACGGCTGTAGAGAACGCATGATTCAATATTTCTTCAGGGCAGTTCCAACGAGTTGTCGAGTCCATGCCACGTCGAGTTGGTGCACTACGCCGGCCAAAAGGAAGTCCAGCACGACATCAGGAGGTGTGCAGTGACTAATAGTAGTGATTTAACGGGGACCGTATGTTACGTTACTAGCAGCACAAACCTTTCTGCATTTACTAGTTGCGTTCGTTACATACTGTAGTTTGACCTCTCCTTTCTTTTCCTTTATAATGTCAGGATTTGATACCAATGTACTGTTTGGTAGGGACTGATGGTCGACTGTTAACTCCACTAATACGTGTCAACTGCTGAAACTATCAGCTCCTAGTTCTCAAAACCGTCTTATAGCACCAGTAGCTGACAGTATGCACATGCACTTGGCGACTGCCATTACCCTTAATGGTCGGTTAATACTGTTGTGGGACAATGATGGCCTGTTGACACGGCTGGGCTATGTTGATCAGTTTTTCATGATGAATACTATTCCTCTAGAGAGATAGTGCTATATGTAGACATCTTAGTACAACCTCCCTTACGTCCCTAACCATGTTCCAAGTAGCTCTGAGTCCCTGCAGCGAATGGATAAGGTTCCAATTACGAGTTTAGGTCCTACACAAAGTTTTAATGAGGTAGGAAGTTTCAATTCCAAGTAGTTTCGATTATTTGCAAATAGTTCCGCCTAATAAAGCTTTGTCGAGCATAACAAGATTCCAGTTAACTGTTTCAGTGCAACCATTTTCCAATGTTATCGTTCCTGTGAAACCCTTTTCCAGTCTAATCGTTTTCATACTACACATTTCACAGTGTAACTGTTCTCCGTTGTAAATGTTTTCCCGTTTAGCCGTTTTCAAAAGTATTCAAATCCATTGTAACTGTTTCTATTGAAACTATATCCTCAAAACTGCAAAACGCTTGGTCCGGAATGAAATTTTCAGTCTACAGCGGAGTGTGCGCTGATATGAAACTTCCTGGCAGATTAAAATTGTGTGTCGGACCGAGACTCGAACTCAGAACCTTTGCCTTTCGCGGGCAAGTGCTCTACCAACTGAGAAAACCAAGCACGACTGACGCCCCGTCGTCACACCTTGGCAGGAGAGCTTCTGTGAAGTTTGGAAGGTAGGAGACGAGGTACTGGCGGAATTAAAGCTGTGAGGACGGGGCGTGAGTCGTGCTTGGGTAGCTCAGTTGGTAGGGCACTTGCCCGCGAAAGGCAAAGGTCCCGATTTCGAGTCTCGGTCCGGCACACCGTTTTAATCCGCCCGGAAGTTTCAGGCTTGGTCTCATTCGTCACGCCACATGCTCAGGTCAGACTGTATTCACATCGTTACAAGCCATACATCTTTAACATGACGTCATCATGATATAAGATGTAGGTCGGTGACTGCAACTGTGCAACTGTAGGACGATAAAAATCAGGGCAGTATTTTGCTGTGACCATTAAAGTGAAACAGGCAAACAGTATGTTGCCACCGTCTCGAACTGAAGAGAATCACCTACTGCACATACACACTGGCATCTACTGCTGCTAAAATACAGTTCTAACACCCACTAACTGGCACCCACTGTCCAGTTACATCACATACACCGCCACATTATAGCACTTACATTGTCAGGTCTGAAGGCCTATTTGTTTTTTTTGAACTGTGACTGGATTCCTTTATTTACATTGTAGTTTCCATTGTGCGATAGCTTAAGGTACTGTTCTGACTAGCAGTTGAAAGCTTTTTGAACTGAAAGATAAAGGGTATACCCTAACATAGAGTGGCTATAGTACATGTGGACTCTGAGTGATGGTAGTCGCAAGCGTAGCAACGCTCTTTTCTTACCTATGTGAATGGGTCTCATTGCAGTTCAAAATGATGTTCATGTAGTTTCCACTGTGTAGCAGCAGGATACTACAGTACCAGGAAAATTTGAAAAACATTTTGTACTACAAGACATAGTTAACCCACTAGCATGTGGTCACTATGGTGCTCAAACAGTCCCACAGCGTTTGAAGTTTTTGTTACTAGTATGGACGACCACCATTTAAAATATCCACAAAAATCATTAGCTGGAGATTGGCATTCTTTTCATGTCACTGTACTAATATGCATTCCAATCATGGGAAGATGTACATATGAATGATGAAGTACCTGAACCTGACTTTTGTGTGAATAAGATGTAGTTGGTGTCAATGTCAAGAGAGTAAGAATTGGTAATTCTCATTGACAAGTATACTTCCACATATAAGTTAGATCAGAAGGAGTGCTCACAAATGTTTTACAGTGTTACAGAAAAAAAATTCTGTCTTTACTTAATTTAATGCATGATGAAGAAATAAAACTATACTCTCACTATAATAAAAATATTTTAGTAGTACCAATAAGTGAGCCAAGTGTATTTTGAAGGTTAATACAGATAATTTGGATGTGTAAATATTTAATTTGAAGGTCCATTGAGAATACAAAATGTGATGCAGATATCGAACTTTTATCGTCATCAAGTGGAGCTGTTACTTTTATCACCAATGCCAATATTGATGCCATATGTACTTTTTTAATCTTACAGAACAGTAAAGATACGAATTAGTGCTCAAAGTATTATGTACTTTAAGGAAGGACCTTGCCTGGAACAAACTGGAGTTTCGTTCTTCATCATGTAGGTCTGTATATTTACTTGCATGTTACCATAAACAACCTGTCTTAGTCTGATTTTGTACTTCTAATCGTAGTTATCTTCATAAATAATATAATTTCTGAATAAACTTGGTATGTTTGTGATATCGGCCTTTCATCTACTGACATTTCGTCTCGGTCTTTTCCCCCCATTTTTCTTGACCATGTTCCAGTTCAGTCTTTTTCCACTGTTGTCTTTGGTCACATTCTGTTTCATGTAAATATTTCGTATTATGCATTTCTCTGGTGTATTACAAATATATGCTGTTGAAGTAATATAACACAATAAAATCTTGTTAAAACTAAAAAAAACTCGTTCTCCCCATTTTATAATACTGCTTGGACAGTTGGTTTTTCATTGGTTATAATGAGTGCTTTTATATATCGTATTTTCAAGCATGATGATTAGGCATTTGGTATTATTTAATGTACGGGATCTAAGCTGCAATCTTTGAAGGGGCCATTTATAGCATAGTTCCACTGGTAATGTTGCAACCTTCCTTCAAAATTGTTATTGTACATTAAATTGAGTAGGCCTATATCATTTCTAATAAAGAGCAATAAATGCACTCAGTATCATCCATATATTAGTCCAGAGCTACAGCTACATTTGTAAAGTTCTTTTATTATCACTCGACCGATTTCGGGCTCTTATAAGCCCACCTTCAGGTGTCGTAACTTGGTGCTGTGAATCCTGAGCGCCGTGGTGGACTTGTACAAGAACGGTGTGCTACATACGAACGCAGAGCAGGGAGTCTAATACAGAAGATGATATATTATCTAAGTGAAACAACAGTGAAAATTTTTAGAACTGTCAGGTGATGCCAGTTGCTTCTATGATACACCAATAACATAACCCTCAAGTCTTGCTACCAACACCATTTACGTATTTCGGTCGTGTAGACAACATTGTAACACTTGACTTAAACCTTCTTGTGGGTGTGGGTCCATGTGTGTGAGCTGTAGTGGCAACTTCTGACACCGAATGTAACAACAACACCGAATGTAGCTGGAAGATGTAGAAGGCACCATAATAAGACTCGTCTGAGCTTTCCAAGTGGTTTATTGTTTCCAACTACAGAGTCGCTTTCCCTTCAGTCTGCGTCACTATTTATATGCAGCTGTGCGCCTCTGTTTTGTTAAACGTGAGTCTCAGCGTCACATACTCATAACACTTAGGTTGGCCAGTGGGCCCCTACTACCTGTGACTTGCACCATGCAAACAGCTGAGTGTACTTTTTCCGGCCGTTCTATACCCCTATGGCCTCAATTTCACTTCGCAATTGCTGGTGAGAGTAGGTCATTGTAAATAGGCCAGCAACTGTCTTTCACTTGCGCTCTCAGAAATATTGCACCAAAATTGACTTGCCCTATGCCAAACCTTAGTGCCACTACAGTGTGTGTGTGTGTGTGTGTGTGTGTGTGTGTGTGTGTGTGTGTGTGTGTGTGTGTAGTTCATGTAAGGTCTACAAGATGTGGAAATAACATTGACAAAAATATCGTCTTTCTGGAGTAGTTTTACCTATACTTTAGACATTCAATTACCATGGTGATGCTTGTTTAGGCCCCATAAGACAGTTTAGATCTGAAAATACTGATTGGAGTTTCCATTGCGCTTTACATCTAGCAGCTATTAAGAATGGGATGTTATCTGCCTGCTTTGGATGTAATTTTTTGAGCCAAATCTGTTTTATTGCTATGTAGAAAGGGAAATAGCATTAGGACACTTACTTTGAGAGCGAAAAGCTATGTTTTAAACACCAGTTTTGATGGATGGGTATATTGGTGTGTTTGTGTGTGTGAATGGGAATTCTTTCAGCTGAGGTATTTTAGAACAGAAAATTCTGAGGAATATACCCTTTACTTAATATTTGGATAAATACTTCTGAAAACAGTACAACACTTTCAGATTGTCTGGATACTTTTGAGAACGATTTAGATGGCTGCTGTGGGGGCTCCTCATGGTTAGCTGCTCTATTTTAGTGGCATACACAGTACTAGGTTATGTCTGACTGTTTCGTTTTAAAGGTCACCACTGTACCAAGTAATTACATGTTGCTGCTTAGAATGTAAATGAATTTGGCTTATCACTCTATGACGAAGACGTCATCAATAAGGGTTACATAGATTGTGATATCATGAGACAAAGGACCATAGCAGTTCTCCTCCACTTATAGATTTTAGCGTCATTTTTGTACAAATTTGTCCCAAATGCCCGTTGTCTGGGTACTGGAGTCGTCAGATATTGCAAGACACTAATGTGGTTCTCGAGGGAGAAAGACTGAAAGACCACTAAAGCATTCTTTTCTCTCTTCTTTTTCTGCTCTCCACAGCTCTGACAATGTTGTGTGATGTGGTAAAGAAACTTATCTGACTATCATATCCTTGGTCTTCCCAAAAAATTTCTTCCCTTATGCCTACAGTAGAACACTTTCTTGAATCTTCTCCTTCAACTTTCTATCAAAATGTTATCTCCAGTCATATATACAGTTTAAAATTTTTCCTTCCTAGTTATTCCCTTATTTTTTATTTGCAATTTTATCTTAAAGAGTACAAATTTGCTGTTCTTGAGATTAAGCCTATTTATTTATTTATCTATTTTTGAGATTTTGTTATTGTCTTTGTTTCAGATCCATTGAGAAATAGAGGGACAGCCATTGCTTCCTGGAATCTCATTAGTGCTTCTTTTCTTATTTTAGTTTCTAAGCTTCTGTTTATTGTACTGCATGTTTGGTGGAACGAGTGTAATATGTTTTTAATATCCTTTTCAAATTTATAATTTATATTTGTTCCTGAGCAATTAAAATCCTTATCTTCTTCTAGTATGGTATAACTAAATACAATTTTGGTTGTAACAGTATATTTTCATCTGAGAGCCCTTGTTTTCGTTTCATTTTAAAATTATGACTCTCACGTAACTTCTGTTATATATGTTGCTCTTTGTAGTTCGTTTTCAGTATTAAATACAATAATCTGATCAGCAAATAGCATCTTCTTAAGCGTAAGATTAGGTGTGTTAATTTTGTACATCCATTCTGCAACCACATCATTTGTGTCAATTGTAAACAAAATAGATGACAAGCTACAACTGTGCCTTATGTCCAGGGTTATATGTAATTACCTATCTTTTTTACAATACCTTTTACAATACCTTTCATTTCTGACACATAATCCAGTTGACATACTGTCTCGAAATTTGGTAGAAAATCGGAAGAAATTCTGGTCGTATGTAAAGTACACAAGCGGCAAGACGCAGTCAATACCTTCGCTGCGCAGTGCCGATGGTACTGTTATAGACGCAGTTTTCCGAAATTCCTTCACCAGGGAAGACGAATGGAATATTCCAGAATTCGAAACACGAACATCTGCTAGCATGAGTTTCTTAGAAGTAGATACCTTAGGGGTTGCGAAGCAACTCAAATCGCTTGATACGGGCAAGTCTTCAGGTCCAGATTGTATACCGATTAGGTTCCTTTCAGATTACGCTGATACTATAGCTCCCTACTTAGCACTCATATACAACCGCTCGCTCACCGATAGATCTGTACCTACAGATTGGAAAATTGCGCAGGTCGCACCAGTGTTCAAGAAGGGTAGTAGGAGTAATCCATTTAACTACAGACCTATATCATTGACGTCGGTTTGCAGTAGGGTTTTAGAGCATATACTGTATTCAAACATTATGAATCACCTCGAAGGGAACGATCTATTGACACGTAATCAGCATGGCTTCAGAAAACATCGCTCTTGTGCAACGCAGCTGGCTCTTTATTCGCACGAAGTAATGGCCGCTATCGACAGGGGATCTCAAGTTGATTCCGTATTTCTAGATTTCCGGAAAGCTTTTGACACCGTTCCTCACAAGCGACTTCTAATCAAGCTGTGGAGCTATGGGGTATCGTCTCAGTTGTGCGACTGGATTCGTGATTTCCTGTCAGGAAGGTCGCAGTTCGTAGTAATAGACGGCAAATCATCGAGTAAAACTGAAGTTATATCAGCTGTTCCCCAGGGAAGCGTCCTGGGACCTCTACTGTTCCTGATCTATATAAATGACCTGGGTGACAATCTGAGCAGTTCTCTTAGATTGTTCGCAGATTATGCTGTAATTTACCGTCTAGTACGGTCATCCGAAGACCAGTATCAGTTGCAAAGCGATTTAGAAAAGATTGCTGTATGGTGTGTCAGGTGGCAGTTGACACTAAATAACGAAAAGTGTGAGGCGATCCACATGAGTTCCAAAAGAAATCCGTTGGAATTCGATTACTCGGTAAATAGTACAATTCTCAAGGCTGTCAATTCAACTAAGTACCTGGGTGTTAAAATTACGAACAACTTCAGTTGGAAGGACCACATAGATAATATTGTCGGGAAGGCGAGCCAAAGGTTGCGTTTCATTGGCAGGACACTTAGAAAATGCAACAAGTCCACTAAAGAGACAGCTTACACTACACTCGTTCGTCCTCTGTTAGAATATTGCTGCGCTGTGTGGGATCCTTACCAGGTGGGATTGACGGAGGACATCGAAAAGGTGCAAAAAAGGGCAGCTCGTTTTGTATTATCACGTTATAGGGGAGAGAGTGTGGCAGATATGATACACGAGTTGGGATGGAAGTCATTACAGCATCGACGTTTTTCGTCGCGGCGAGACCTTTTTACGAAATTTCAGTCACCAACATTCTCTTCCGAATGCGAAAATATTTTGTTGAGCCCAACCTACATAGGTAGGAACGATCATCAAAATAAAATAAGAGAAATCTGATCTCGAGCAGAAAGGTTTAGGTGTTCGTTTTTCCCGCTCGCTGTTCGGGAGTGGAATAGTAGAGAGATAGTATGATTGTGGTTCGATGAACCCTCTGCCAAGCACTTAAATGTGAATTGCCGAGTAGTCATGTAGATGTAGATGTAGATGTAGATATACATATTTACATACTTAAATCAGGTAACTGTATAAACTGCTTGGTCATGATTTCCTGTAATTTCTTCCTACTAACTCGATCAAATGTAATATTTTATTCTCAAGAAAAAGTATTTGTGAACTTTAATTTATTAAAAGGTGCAAACTGTTTTAGCTTCTCTTTATTCTCTTAAAAGTATCTTCACCAAATGCACTTAAAACCTCTTTAATCAGTAATTTACCTACTCAGGCATTCAAACTTCCTGGTAATATAACGTAATATATTATTCAATATTTATACATTTCTTTATTTAGATCTTCACTGAATCTCTTACTATCTTCCTTTTTGCCTTCTTCAAGGGAATATACTCCAATTACAGTCAAGTGACCTCTTGGTGCCTTAAATATTACAGTTAGTATTCTGTTAATTACAAAATTTTAATATTCTATCTTATCAAGAATTACTGCAGATCCATTAGCTTCCGTTTGCTGTTTACTAACTCCTCTGTAAATCAAGGTGTCGTTTCTGATTTACTGAGCTCATTGAATTTCTTCTTTGTTCCTGTTAGAAGCACTTAACTAGATTTTGTTCCGTCAACAATATTAATAAGTTTTGTTTCCTTATTAAATAAATTGCGAACATTCATTCCGCTAGAGCAGTGTTCCTAGGTCTTTATGTTTTCTTGCAGAATTGTATTTTCTTGTCAGAATTACTATGAGTAGTATGCAGTATGTTGATCAGTGGTAATGCAGTATTGTTGGTGGGGAAATAGGAATTAGGACTGGCATCTGATAAGTAAATACTGTTATGTGAGAAAGCTAGGAAATATATTAAATCAGCAATATCGAAGAGAACATGAAGCGAGATAGTACAGAAAGCTGGACTGCAGAATAGATGGGTTTTCAGTGATTTTCCTAAATCGTTTACGGCAAATGTTGGGATGATCCTTTTGGTAGAGCAGGGTCGACATCTTTCTCATATCGTATGCAAACAGAGCTAGTATACCGTCTCTCAAGATCTCGTCGCCGGAACGTTGTCCTAATCGTCTTTTATTAGTCTTGTAAAATCGAAATATACTAAATCGTATCTCACTATTGGTATAATCCGTTCTTGACAACTTTTTAAACGAGTTGTAGATTAAAATGGATCTTAAGAACTCGTATTAAATGTATCTATTTGAACTGTAGCGCATCCGTGTTACGTTATTTTGTAATAAAAAAGGTAACTTTTCGCATTCTGTATCTAGATGAGTCAATTGGGCCCAACAGACCTCTCTGTCCCTCTCTGGCTTTGGCGTAATAAGTTGCGGTATGGATGGGCATGTGGTAAGCACACTGCTCTCCTTTCCTTTGGATCGTTTTCCGACCTTACAACCGATACTAATCGGTCAAAAGTCTACTAAAGTGAACTCACGACGCTGAATGCAGCCCTTATTAGTCCTCCTACTAAAGAAAAATCCCTGTCAGTGACGGGAATTGAACCCTCATCCTCCGCATATATGAGACGATTTGTTCCTTATATTAGGCTATTTAGTTACATTCTTCCACAGCCTGCTAAATTTTGACCCTAATCATTTAGGATGGTTCCAATGGCTTTTAGCGCTATGGAACTCAACTTCTGTGGTCATCGGCCCCCTAGAACTTACAACTACTTAAACCTGACTAACCTACGGACATCACACACATCCATGTTCGAGGCAGGATTCGAACCTGCGACCGTAGCGGTCGCACGGTTACAGACTGTAGCGCCTGGAACCGCTCAGTCACTCCCGCTGGCAACATTTAGGACAAAGTGCTTATACGTTTCTGCATAGTTGGCTAACAAGTGCGTTTCAAGTAATGCTGAAGTTTACCTCCGAAGCTCCGCATGGCGGTCAGTCTGAGCAAAGTACGGTTGTCTAGCACTCTTTACATCAGGCCATGATATCTACAAAGTAATCAGCATTTAAACTATGCCAACGATCATTTCAAATATTCTGTGTGTCTAATCGTAGGTTGAAGTCTTTGGTTTGCTCTGTTTTCTCTAGTACTGCTAATCCTAAATACGAGAACAGACTATTAGCACTTCACTAGTTTTCCCGGTAATGGTGTTGTAGCACAACAACAATGAGTTTTACAGTGAACCAAAAGGATTAACCAACATGTAAGTTTTCAGAGTATGTGGCAGATCTGCAAGATATTTAATTATTGGTACGGGCAACGTTACTTTCATTTATTCGGCTCCTAACAAGAAATAAAAATATTATAATAAATGAGTCATCAATTAAACCAGTGGTTGTGGCAATGAATATCCGAAGCGGTGGTATTCTCGAGAACGATAAACTTCTTATCTGCTCTCCTTTCCAATGTGGAGACTAGCTTACTAGTTACTTTCAATTAACGATTCTAAACTAAAATATTGATAGCGCAGGGCAACAAGCAGTAATATAAAACGGTTATAAACTAGTACAAAATGATATTTGGTCATTCAAGGATGGCAAATGTACGCTCAGTAATCGGTTGAACAATTTACTTGGATTTCGATGAAAAGTTACAGCCAATGGACTAAGGAGCGAAGGTGTTGATGATCATGGTAAGTTTCCTGCATCGTACAGCACCATGATAGCTAAGAACTCAGAGAGATTAATTAAAGTAATCCAACAACAGTTCTGTTTCATAGAAAAGCGTCACATTTAACAATCAAACAGCCAAGAGCTGCAACTAAATACTTCCTTAATCAAAGACAGTTTCGATCATCAGATCATTATCAGTTTTCTTACTGTCATTTCTGACAGTTTACACGGTACTGTTAAAACTGTGCCGTAAAATACCACAAAAATCCCCTTCCTACTTGCACAGGACATTTCTAACCCCAATGTAATACGTGTACAGATGTTAACAGTGTTAGATAAACATTATAGGTGACAGTTTTCTTACTGTCATTTCTGACAGTTTACGCGGTACTGTTAAAACTGTGCCGTAAAATACCACAAAAGTCCCCTTCCTACTTGTACAAGACATTACTAACCCCAATGTAATACGTGTACAGATGTTAACAGTGTTAGATAAACATTATAGGTGACAATTTAATGTATTTTACTACGGGCAGCCGTTATGTGAGATGGGTATTACTCTATGCCACAATTTTAATATTGCCATGTAAGCCATTTAAATGACTTTAAGGCAGCTGGCGATGATCTGGAGATTTAAATGGGTGTGAATAATGAATTCTTCATTAGCATCTCTTGGTGCCTGATGTATGACGTTTCTGAAATACGCAAGCTCTGCGGCACAAACCTCACAAAGAATATTTCAACTATCGTCGTTGTCCCTATACCATAGACAGTGTTTCAAATAAAAACAATAACGAAACTCCGACAGTGGGAAAAACTTAATGACTATAATAAATTTAACTTCTTTACATAGTATCAGCAAAAACTAAACACACACGAACATATATATATATATATATATATATATATATATATATATATATATATATATATATATATATATATGACCATTTGTTCCTTATCTCGAGGTATTAGTTACGTTCTTCCACAGTCTGCAACATTTTGACCCAAAAAATTTAGGACAAAGTGCTTAAAAGTTTCTGCAGAGTCGGCTAATAAGAACAATTAAAGTAAAGCTGAAGTTTACTTGCTCAGCTAAGTTTCATGTCTATTTCTTTCATACGGTAGCCCAAGAAAGCTACTCAAGTATGTTATATTTTAGATTACCCACAAGATATTTTAAGCAGATAATAATGTTACGAGATTTAACCGTACTGGTGAATATCTATCGGTTTCAGTGGTGTCATTTGGTGAAAAACCTCATTTCGGAATCGCAAACCTATCATAAACTATTAAGAAGCTCGAGTTCCACAGGGCACATCTTACAAACAAGGAAGAAGTTAAAAATAACTGAAGATATTATAAACAGAATATTATCACAATAAAAAAAAGAAACATAACACGCTCAAAACACGCTACACTGAAACTGTGGACCATCCCATGATATGTCTTCACAGTGAAAAAATGTCACGAATGTAAATGATGAAGAATGTCCGCGAGTAAGTAAACTGTCGAATACCTGAGTTTCTTGTGACTCTCTTCTTTATAGCTACTGTCCTAGTGAGCTTATTTGTGATCAACATTCAATGCAACCTCCAGTTTTGAGATAACGCGAGATTAACTCCGAATAAAAGGGACGAAGAGGGAAATTTTCAGTTTTGGGTTTAATCCGCAGCGTAGCTTAGCTGCTGTTTGCTCTTTCCCATCTGCAGATAAAATGCTTAAGTGCCGCTCATCATGGCATTTAAGCACCTCCCCCGGCTGGTAATGACCTTCCGCAATTTTCTCGGGAGCCGAGCCCGTGCTTTAATACTACGCACTTAATACCATTACTGGAAATTGCTTTCTCAGCACTTAACAGATTCTTTCAGAGAGGAACGGCATTCTGCGAAGAATTCTGCAACTTGGAACTGCCAGTTAAACTGCTGCGGAGGAGAGTCAGCTACACATACGTCTTCCAGATTATGGCGCCCAGTTCAGCACATTACGTCCGGGCCTTCTTCCAGGTAAGCTCCCTTCATTTCCATACAACATTCAAGTGTCACATCTTAATCCAGTTTAGTAATTACGTTGAGTGACTAGTACAGACGTAGACATTACGAAATGAAAAATCCACTTCTCTCGCTACAGAGTACAGTTTTAATATCTATGAGCGTTTCCTCCGCTTTTCTGAATTTTCAAGGAAACAGCAGGGTTGGTTCAGAACGCAATTCAATTGCCTGAACCTTGACCTTCCTGCGTATTTATGTAGGCCACGTATTCGTTCTTTTACTACTACTTTAGTTACAGTTGGTTAAAAATAACTCTGTCCGAAAATGTCATGAATGCCCAACGGTATCCACATCTACATCTACACCCAAACGCCGCAAGTCACCTGACGGTGTGTGGCGGAGGGTACCTTGAGTACCTCTATCGGCTCTCCCTTCTACTCCAGTCTCGTATTGTTAGTGGAAAGAAGGATAGTCGGCATGCTTCCGTGTTGGCTCTCATCTCTTTGATTTTATCCTCATGGTCTCTTCACGAGATATACGTAGGCGGGAGCAATATACTGCTTGACTCCTCGGTGAATGTATGTTCTCTCCTGCAGAGTCTTCCACTGGAGTTTATCTATCATCTCCATAACGCTTTCGCGATTACTAAATGATCCTGTAACGAAGCGCGTAGCTCTCCGTTGGATCTTCTCTATCTCTTCTATCAACCCTATCTGGTACGGATCCCACACTGCTGAGCAGTATTCAAGCAGTGGGCGAACAAGCGTACTGTAACCTACTTCTTTTGTTTTCGGATTGCATTTCCATAGGATTCTTCCAATGAATATCAGTCTGGCATCTGCTTTACCGACGATCAGCTTTATTTGATCATTCCATTTTAAATCACTCCTAATGCGTATTCCCAGATAACTTATAGAATTAACTGCTTCCAGTTGCTGACCTGCTATATTGTAGCTAAATGATAAGGGGTTGATCTACCGACCGATTGCCTTGGCATTCTCAGCCTGTAGGTGCCACAGCTTGCTGATATGGAGGGCCATGTAGTCACAACCCCGCTCTCACGACCATTGTAATTTTTCGTGTCTGGCGCCGCTGTTTCTCAGCCAAGTAGCTCCTCAGTTGACCTCACAAGGGCAGAGTGCACCGCGCTTGCCAACAGCGCTCGACACTAATGGAAGCGTTAGCCATTACCAATAGCGCTTAACTGTGGCGACCTGAAGGGAACTGGCGTCTCTGCTAAGGCAAGGCCGTTGGTTTAGAAATGTAGGGTACACATAAATTTCTCAGTAGACTATCAATCGAGTCAGTTCACTGATCCAGGCCAGAGAGTTTCTGTTTACCGTTAACTTCCATGGATGTAGCGTCACTACCAGGACGCAGATAAGGTTTCCTTTAAATATACTCTTTCACAGTCATGAGCTTGTGTTACCTTTCAGACTTGTAATGAGTTGGTGTAAGTCAAGAATACCTTCAAGTCAACCAAGACGCCGTAATTGACACCTCCCTGAGTTTGAACGAGGTCATGTAACACGGCTATGAGAAACTAAATGTCTCTTCTGCGATATTAAAGAAAGTCCCTGCACATTACTGATGGCGGCACTGGTCACGAGAATGTACAGTCGCTTGAAGGCCGGGCTCCTGACGGACATGGGGCTGTGCCAAGAAAGGTCAGCAAGTGGAGCATCGTTCTGCTACTACAGCATCATTGTGATCAGTAGTTGGCACCACAGTGGCACACAGAATTGCTATAAATCGGTTATTTCGAAGAAATCTCCGAGTCAGACTGTAAGCTTACATCAACTAGCATCGCTGCTATCGATACTGCAGTGACGTTATTTCTTTCGCCTTTGTTTGGCACGTTTTGCTAACGGTTGGCGCATAGTGACGAGTAGTGTGTAGTTGGTGCGGGAATTAAATAGGCATACCGTCAGTAAACATTATATATAAAATCTCCCAAACTGAGGGTACGTTCGCTTACATAGCAACTACGTTTTACGACTGGTAATTTTAGGATCAGAGGTGCCGATTGCAGCGATTTCTTAATTACAGTCAAGTGCTTGAGACGTCGCAGATAGTTTGTGTGTGACAGACATAGACCTTGAGGTGCCCAGTAATTACAGCTGAAATAATATCAGGGCGAGTGCATACAAAGAACTTGTGCTCAAAGAAGTGGCAATGGGAATATACCAGCTTCCCACCATACGGGACGAAGATGTAACGATCGGAGTAATTGGCAATGGTTGATACTGTGGTGCCACAGGACAGCTGACACCAAGAGAATACAGCATCGCGAGTCTTTATCATCTCCCCACCACTGATGGAAACTGGAGTATGACATCTGAAGATCGTAACAGTTCCAATCCGGTTCACGCCACGGCGAAGCACTAGAGCTGATCTGAAGATAACAGAGCATCGAGAGTCGCATCTGCCTCCATCCAGTCCCTACACAACGAAACGGCGAAAGAACTGACGTCGAACATCAGCCAGCTTTATTTACTAGAATACGTCGATCAATAAATACTTTGTATCACATTGCTTGACGAAACTATGTAAACAGTTTTGATTATTCGAAAACAAGTCTAATTTGGCACATTTAAGTACGTCTGAGCAACTAACGAGTATTAAAGATTGCTGGTACCACTCATACCTGCGCTTTAATGAACTGAAGATGTATTTTGGTGTTGAGTTCTGGTGTTGTCAGTGTCAAGTGCTCTTGATTTCTGTTATTGTTCTTACGTAAGGGATAGGTCCTGTAGCTGCAATTAATGTGAAGTATAAAAAGAACTAGTCCAGTAATTGCATCTATCGATGTGAATACAGCTATGGACGGTGTAACAAGGTTACTTAACTCTGGAAGTGAGGAGGTAGATGTAAGGAGAGTGAAGACAGAAATGGTTGACAATGAGGCTATAAGTGAACCTAGCTCAGTGATATATTTGACAAGCAGGAGGTTTGAAGAAGTAGATTTGACGAGAGAAAAGACGGAAGTAGTAGAGAATGATGATTTAAAGGACTCCAATTTTGAGGCAATGTCTAAGCATGCAACTGAGATGGTTGACAGAAATGTGGCACATGATGGCAATGTGAGTAATACTTCGGTCAGTGACGTGGGAAGTTCAGCAGTTGGTTTCCCTCGACTTGAGCTTTCATTAAACAAGAAGAAAGGAATCAGAACATTGAATTATTTGCTTTGATAAAGCAGCTTTTGGAACACAACACTGATCAGAAACAAAACCAATTGGAAAAGGATGTGAAGATTTCCACAAAAAATATAAAAAACGGATATTAAACAAAGTAAGACGGAGACAAGGGACAAGATAAAACAAATTAAAATTGCTCAGGAACGTGAGACACTTTGATTATAGAATGAGATTTTTCACTCTGCAGCGGAGTGTGCGCTGATATGAAACTTCCTGCCACATTAAAACTGCGTGCCCGACCGAGACTCGAAATCTGGACCTTTGCCTTTCGCGGGCAAGTGCTCTACCATCTGAGCTACCGAAGCACGACTCAGGTCCGGTACTTACAGCTTTACTTCTGCCAGTATCTCGTCTCCTACCTTCCAAACTTTACAGAAGCTCCGCTGCAGAGTGAAAAATCTCATTCTGGAAACATCCCCCAGGCTGTGGCTAAGCCAAGTTTCCGCTATATCCTTTCTTTCAGGAGTGCTAGTTCTGCAAGTTTCGCAGAAGAGCTTCTGTAAAGTTTGGAAGATAGGAGACGAGATACTGCGAGAAGTAAAGCTGTGAGTACCGGCGCTGAGTCGTGCTTCGGTAGCTCAGATGGTAGAGCACTCGACCGCGAAAGGCAAAGGTCCCGAGTTCGAGTCTCGGTCGGGCACGCAGTTTTAATCTGCCAGGAAGTTTCACTTTGATTATAGGTTTCAAAAATGGGATCAAAGAGTACAATACTACAACTGATCGACGTTAGAGATATAGGTCTATAGTTCTGCACATCTGTTCGACGTCCCTTCTTGAAAACGGGGATGACCTGTGTCCTTTTGCAATCATTTGGAACGCTTCGCTCTTCTAGAGACCTACGGTACACCGCTGCAAGAAGGGGGGCAAGTTCCTTCGCGTACTCTGTGTAAAATCGAACTGGTATCCCATCAGGTCCAGCGGCCTTTCCTCTTTTGAGCGATTTTAATTGTTTCTCTATCCCTCTGTCGTCTAATTCGATATCTACCATTTTGTCATCTGTGCGACAATCTAGAGAAACGGCTTTGGAAGAAGACATTTAGTATTTCGGCCTTTAGTCCGTCATCTTCTGTTTCAGTACCATTTTTGTCACAAAGTTTCTGGACATTTTGTTTTGATCCACAACCGCTTTGACATAAGACCAAAGTTTCTTAGGATTTTCTGCCAAGTCAGTACATAGAATTTTACTTTCGAATTCATTGAACGCCTCTCGCATAGCCCTCCTCACACTACATTTCGCTTCGCGTAATTTTTGTTTGTCTACAAGGCTTTGGCTATGTTTATGTTTGCTGTGAAGTTCCCTTTGCTTCCGCAGCAGTTTTCTAACTCGGTTGTTGTACCACGGTGGCTCTTTTCCATCTCTTACGATCTTGCTTAGCACATACTCATCTAACCCATATTGTACGATGGTTTTGAACTCCCTCCACTGATCCTCAACACTATCTGTACTTGAGACAAAACTTTTGTGTTGAGTCGTCAGGTACTATGTAATCTGCTTTTTGGCACTTTTGCTAAACAGAAAAATCTTCCTACCTTTTTTAATATTTCAATTTACGGCTGAAATCATCGATGCAGTAACCGCTTTAATATCGCTGATTCCCTGTTCTGCATTAACTGTTTCAAATAGTTCGGGTCTGTTTGTCACCAGAAGGTCTAATATGTTATCGCCACGAGTCGGTTCTCTGTTTAACGGCCCAAGGTAATTTTCAGGTAAAGCACTTAAAATGATTTCACTGTATTCTTTGTCCCTGCCGCCCGTTATGAACGTTTGAGTCTCCCAGTCTATATCCGGCAAATTAAAATCTCCACCCAGAACTATAACATGGTGGGGAAATCTACTCGAAATATTTTCCAAATTAATCTTCAGGTGCTCAGCCACAACTGCTGCTGAGCCCGGGGGCCTATAGAGACATCCAATTACCAAGTCTGAGCCTGTTTTAACCGTGACCTTTACCCAAATCATTTCACATTTCGGATCTCCGTCAATTTCCTTCGTTACTGTTGCACTTCTTATCGGTATAAACACGCCTCCCCCTTCACTGTTCAGCCTGTCTCTGCGGTATACATTCCAATCTGTGTTTAGGATTTCATTACTGTTTACGTCTGGTTTCAGCCAACTCTCTGTCCCTATTGCTATATGGGTATTGTGACCGTTTATTAATGAGAGCAGATCTGGGACCTTTCTATAGACGCTCCTGCAGTTTACTATATTAGCACATTAATATTGTTATTCCCTGTTGCATTTTGCGTACTGCTAACTTGCCGTGTCTCAGGAGGCGTCTTGTCGGGCCTAGGCAGGGAATTCTCTGACCTAAAAAACCCCCATGTGCACTCCACACGTACTCCGCTACACTTGTAGCCGCTTGCGGCGTGTAGTGCACGCCTGACCTATTCAGGGGGTCCCTACATTTCTCCACTCGATAGCGGAGGTCGAGAAATTTGCACCCCAGCTCTCCGCAGAATCGTCTGAGCCTCTGGTTTAAGCCTTCCACTCGGCTCCAAACCAGAGGACCGCGATCGGTTCTGGGAACGATACTACAAATAGTTAGCTCTGATTCCACCCCGCGAGCGAGGATTTCCGCCTTCACCTATTCCGCCAACCGGCTGTACCAACTGAGGATGACCTCTGAACCCAGACGGCAGGAGTCGAGTCATTGGTGCCGACATGAGCAACAATTTGCAGTCGGGTGCACCCAGTGCTCTCTATCGCCACCGGTAGGGCCTCCTCCACATCTCGAATGAGACCCCCCGGCAAGCAGACAGAGTGAACACTGGCCTTCTTCCCCGACCTTTCCCCAAAGGGGCTCCATAACCCGCCTAACGTTGGAGTTCCCAATAACTAATAAACCGCTCCCCCCCGTGTGCCTGCTCGGACCTTGCTGAAAGAGCAGCCACATGTCCACTCACAGGCAGAGCGGGCGATGCCACACGGCCAGCCTCCACATTTACCCTCTGCCTCGAGCGCCGCGAACGCCGCTGAACCCACCACTCCCCTTGGGGCGACGGTGGCCCAACCGCACCCAGACCCCCGCGAAGATGTCTCGACAGCAGGGACAGTGGGTGAAGCATGTAACACCTGGGGTGTACCTTGCGACGCACCAGACTCCCCATTGCCGCTACATTCCGAGGCAGCAGCCTGAAGACGGCTGACCGCGGCATCAGCACAACATTTTCTATGTGTTTTTTTCCAATTTTAATTATTAGTAATTGCGAGGTATTTTAATTGAATTTACGGCCATTAAATTAGACTGATTTATAGTGTAATCGAAGTTCATTTTAGAACTCATATGGATGACATCATACTTTTCATAATTTAGCTTCGATTGCCAAATTTAGCACCATTCAGGCATCTTTTCTAAATCGTTTTGCAATTTGTTTTGATCTCCTAATGAGTTTGCGATGAACAACAGTATTTTCTCCAAACAGTCTAAGTAAGTTTGCTGCTCTGATTGTCTCCCAGATCGATGATGTAGATAATGAACAACAGAGATCCTATAACACTACCATGTGGAACGTCACAAGTACCTTTGTTTTATTCGATGACTTTCCGTCAGTTACTACGCACAGTGACCTCTCTGACAGGAAATCATGAATCCAATCACGTGACTGAGACGATATTCCATATGCATGCAGTTCACTACAAGCTGCTTGTGTGGTACAGCGTCAAAGGCCTTTTGTGAATCTAAATTGAAATCCCTTGTCAGTAGCACTCAACCCTTCGTGTGCGTAAAGAGCTAGTTGTGTTTCACAGGAACGAGTTTTCTAAATCCGTGCTGAGTGTGTGTCAATAGACTCTTCTGTTCGAGGTAATTCATTAGTTTCGAACACAATGTATGTTCCAAAACCCTACAGCACATCCGCTTTAATGATATGGGTCTATAATTTAGTGGATTACACCTATTGCCATTCTTGAATTTTGGTGTGACCTGTGCAATTTTGCTTCCTAATCTTTCGCCGAGCCACCGGTTGTATAAGATTGTCAAATAGGGAGCTATTGCATTTTCATTCTCTGAAAGGAACTTTTCTGGTGTACAGTGTGGACCAGAAGACTTACTTTTATTAAGTGGTTTAACTTGCTTCACTACTCCGACGAAATGTACTTCTAAGTTACTCATGTTGGCAGATATTCTTGGTTCGAGCACTAGAATATTTACTTCGTCTTCTTTGGTGAAGAAATTTCCAAAAGGTGTGTTTAGTAATACTCCTTTCGAAGCACTGTCGTCGATAGCATTTCCATGGCTATTGCATTGAATGTGTCTTGACGCTAGCATACTTTACATACGACCAGAATCTCTTCGGATTTTCCGCCAGGTTTCGAGACCAAGTTTCGTTTTAGAAACTATTATAAGCATCTCGCATTGTTGTCCGCGCTAAATTTCTAGCTTCTGTAAAAGATCTCCAATCTTGGAGATTTTGCGTTCGTTTGAATTTCTGTGTTCGTATCAGTTTTGTATACCAAGAGAGATAAGCTCCGTCGCTTGTTAATTTATGTGGTATAAATCTCTCAGCTGCTGTCGATCTATTTCTTTGAATTCAAGCCACATCTGGTCTACAACTACATTGTTAATTTGGAAGGAGTGACCTTTTATCTGCATTTTTGGAAAGGTATATTTTTCGTTTATTTATGGACGATTAGGGGGTTACAATATTCAGTCTCGCAACGGCAACCCTGTTCTCACTAATCCCTATATCCGGTTTGATGCTCGTAATTATCTCAGGATTATTTGTTTCTGTGAGGTCAAGTGTGTTCTCACAACCGTTTTATATTCACGTGGGCTCATGAACTAACTGTTAGAAATAATTTTCAGAGAATGCATTTAGCGCAATGTCGGATGATGTTTTATGGACGCCTCCGGATTTAACCTTCCGCTACTAGCACTGTTTTTGAGGACACAGATACTCGCGTGAAGTCCAGATGTTCTCCACCACCATTTATCTTAAAAATAGGTTTATTCTCCATTTTATTATTTTCTTTGTTTCTTGCGCCCTTTGCAGTGTATGAATAAATTCGTTACTAAAACTTTTGAAATGGGGGAAGGAATTAAGCATTTAATTTTTTAAACGCAAAATGAGTTTTTGTCACTCGACCCATTTATTACTCACAACACGCTTCATTCCACAGGAAGTAATTAAACTTTTCAAAATAACTTTAATGAAGAAGCTCATAATACACAAAAAAATAATCACAGTAGATATGTACAGTAAGAAATCACGCACAATTCTTACAATCAATGTTAGTTGTCGAATTATGAACACACACCCATTCGTTACATTTTGCTTACGCTCTTGATGTTGATTTCTTTCTTGATCTGCCACATATTTTACAACGTCCTTTGCCCTCAGGAGATCAACCGTCGTGCACGAAGTAGAGCACAAAAGGCACTGGAGCATGTGGCGTGTGGTTTGTTCTTGTCCACAATCACAGGACGTATATTCTGTTATGAAGCCCTATCACTTTAGGTTGTCTCTAGATCGTCAAATTCCTGATCGTAATCTGTTTAAAGATTTCCACACCAGCCAGCTCTCGTTGTGTCAGGTGGTTGTTCTTCAGCTTCTGTCGTCTGCAGGCGAGGCGTCGACTTCTTCCATAACTCCAGCCTTGCCTTCTCTGGTGAAATGGTGAGCTTCTCGGATGTTCTCAGGAAGCTCTTTCGTCATCTCAGCCGTTGATATGGTGGATTATGACCATGCAGTGGACGGGCACTGTCCTGTTCCACTTTCAGTCTCTCCTTGTTGGCAGCCACTGTTCTGCGTAACCATGGTGGCGCTATTCCAGCCAGACAGTAGAGCTTATCAGTTGGGGTAGGTCTTAAGCAACCTGTGATCAACCTGCAGGTTTCGTTGAGAGCAATGTCTACTTGTCTGGCATGAGACGACCTGTACCAGACTGGAGAAGCGTATTCAGCAGTAGAAAAGAACAGTGCTTTGCAGAAAAGCGAACAATTTGTGGATGTGATCCCCACTGTGTCCCTGGGCGTCAGGTTGCTCTGGGGGCTAATCCTTTCCCACCAGAAACATCATCTTGGTCCTTTCCAGGACCACAGTTGACCATCATGTGAATGAGATATGTTTATTTTATTTGTTTATGTATTTAATAATGTGTGTTAGAGTGTGTTTATGGTCCAGCCATAGGAATGTCTATTTAATTTCAGGTGTTTAAATGTAAATCCAGTATTTTGTATGAGCTTAAATATGTTTGAGTGTAAGTTGGCTTGGAAACATGGAGGGAGCGCTCTAGCCAATCACAGCGCTCGTCAATGGCGAGACTGTATGGAAGTGGGGGTGTAGGATCGTGTCTGGGGAGGACAGGAGGCAATTCGGTGGAGAGTTTTGGACACAACCGGATAGGAGACGGGAAGTGCTGGATGTGATGGTGCGATGGACGCTCGGTCACGGCAGACTTGGAGAGTGTTGGGAGGTGTATTTTCACCAACATATCGACAGTCAATTAAATTAACCATTAACTGTAATTGTATGAGTCGAAATTAGACTCAACTTTTCTTTGAACCTTTCAGAAATTGTATCATCTGAATTGAGAGGTCACTGAAAGAACCCAATTATTATTTTTTTTCGGTTGCCAAGGATGCCCTCTGCCCACAATAACTCACTGGAATTGTCTGTTTCAATTTTGCTGCAAGATAAACCACTACTAACAGCAAAAAACACGCCACCGCCAACTGTGTTTAGCCTATCCTTTAGAAACACCGTTAGGTTCTGCGCAAAAATTCGGCTGAAGTTATATCTTGCTTTAGGCAGTTTTCAGTGCCTATAATGGTTTGTGCATCAGTTCTTTCTATTGGCGCTTGGAGCTCTTGTACTTTATCAACACAGCTACGACAATTTACAACTGCTAGCAACAGTTTACGACTGCTATTCGATGGTTCACATAACTAATGAGGAAGTATTGAATCGGATTGGGGAGAAGAGAAGTTTGTGGCACAACTTGTCCAGAAGAAGGGATCGGATGGTAGGACATGTTCTGAGGCATCAAGGGATCACCAATTTAGTATTGGAGGGCAGCGTGGAGGGTAAAAATCATAGAGGGAGACCAAGAGATGACTACACTAAGCATATTCTGAAGGATGTAGGTTGCAGTAGGTACTGGGAAATGAAGAAGCTTGCACAGGATAGAGTAGCATGGAGAGCTGCATCAAACCAGTCTCAGGACTGAAGACCACAACAACAACAACATATCGATGGTTATTGTATCTACGTTCTTCCTACGTTCAACCTACGTTCGACATCCATCCATTGTGACTGAAGCCCATTTCGCATTTCTTCGAGACCGTCCGTGCTATTTCCGTAGCCGCCTCCTGCGTGTAGTGGACTCCTGACCTATTCAGCAGAACCTGAAACCCAACCATCCTAAGGTGCAGGCCGAGAAATCTGCAGCCTACCCGGTCATAGAAGCGTCTGAGCTTCTGATTCAGCCCTCCACTCGACTCTGTACCAAATGTCCGCAATCGGTCCTGTCGAATATGCTGCAGATGGTGTTCTCTGTTTTTATCTCACAAGCAAGACCGGCAGCCTTTACCACTTCTGTTAACCGCTAGACACCGGCTCTTCTGATGCAAAGTTACACACATAATAGGTATGACGTTAGTCACCACTTTCCGCCTGCTGCACTCTGTGCTCTTCGTGGTATCCGGAAGGTCCCATTCCATCTCTGGAATGACGCCACCCGCTAGGCACTCAGAATGCACGTAGCTCTCTTCCCCTCCTTCGCAGCCATGTTCGTAAGGGGTCTTATAATGCGCGTACCATTGGAGCTCGGAACTACCAGTAATTCTACACTTTGTGATTGACCAGATCTTATAGGCTGAGAGGTTCCCTCTGAAGCAGGACAGGCGACTACAGCTGGCTGAGGAAGAGTGTCAGCCACAGACAGCACCTGGAACCATGTTTGTCAGAATAACTTTGTACGCCTTACATGCGGCCCACTGGAAAGTCTTTGGCCCCCTGCCACGCTCTGAGGCGATCTCCCACTCAAACGCTCAGTGAGAGCAGTAAGTGGGCTGGTCACCAACTCGACTTGCATCTGCACACAGCAATCACAGGCCCTATCCATACTAAAGACCGTCCCTAAGGGGCTGAACTACACAGACAAACAAGGACAATCGACATGCGCTATGGAATTCTACTGTAGACACAAAGGAAAAAGCTGTGTCTAATAAATTAGATTAACATGCAGGGATTCAAAAACTGAACTGCAAAACCACTCAGATGTTTTTAAATAATTCGCTCCTCGTTAGGAACTTGTAATATGTAACAAAATCGATTTACATTCCGATGCAAGAGAACTTTGTCTATTAAGTATTTAATTAACACGCAGAAACTCAAGAAACTAAACCATCCAAGCACAGAGATGAAACTGCAATTAGTTAGGAACTTGTAACATGTTACAAAATGGGTTACTTCCCTGTGGCTTCTTGTGCCTTGGCCAGCTGCTGCTGACTGATGAAGGGACAGGAAATTAAGAATCTCAAGAACATATTGAGGAAGTGCTCTCATGTTTTGCAAACTAACCGGATATAATCAGAACAGCAGAATACAAGTTAAGTGTCAGGTAGAACAAACGCTTCTTCAAAAATCATATGGTATTCCCCAGGCGAACGAAAGGTTTTGACCGAAGAAACGCGAAAATATTGAGAGATCAACGAGTCAATATAGTAGCCCCTCCTATCAGCATCCTCACCGAAGGATGACACGGCGGTCGGATGGTCCCGAAGGGCCACTTGTGCTGGCCTGAAGGCAGAGTGCTTTTTTGCTAGTAACTGATCAATAACGGGCCCTAAGCGTTGTTTCAATTTCATTGATCACACAGACCGTGTGTGGTACCATTGTGACTTAGGTTTATTTATACACTCAATTTATATTCAATATGTCACGTGTATCGTGTTTTTGACAAATTGACTGGGTACGGTAGCGCTGTTACGCAATATAAATTTAATTGGTTTTAGTGCTTTCGTTATAGCCTGTAATTCTGTTCCTCTTTCATGTTACACTAATTTTCATGTTTACTTTGTTCTTGTAATTCTTTTGTATTTTGACTGCTTTATCAGGACCAATTTGGTGACTAATATTTTTTTCATATACAAGTTTCTTTCACGTATTACGTTTCATAACATTTCAACAGCCGTTTTACGATTTTTAAGTGAATGACCGAACGAATATTGTTACCTAATGGTGGAATAGTACAGGAAAAGACATTCGTGAAAATTCCTTTGCGCTATTATTAGCTTTTTAACTTATTAATTCTTTTTTTCTTGTTTCAACCCCTACTCCCGTAACGGCCTTCTCTTACCAATCCCAACCGAGGTGTCTTCTGTTTTCCCAATTCCTTCTGAATTTAGAAACAATTTTTCGTGTTGGAATGTAAACTTACCTCCACCTAGCATTGCTGCTATGGAGAATCTTGTGGTGCTTTTGGTTTCACATTTGTTTGCTTCATTTTGCTAATGGTTGGCGTCAAGTGATGAGTACTGTCTAGCTGCCTGTCTAATGCGACGGAAGCGTCGAAATCTTGGGACACAAAAATGCTGCAAAATTGTGGCAAGAGTATGGTAATAGGTGTGAAATTATTTGTACAGATCACTGGAAAAGCACAGGTATTTCGGAATTGAGTGAAATGAGTCAAAAAGCGAGAAATATGATTTGAAGTTCCAGGGCATCTCTAGCGCCGCATAGGGTCAGAACTGAATTAACTACATTGGCACGAAAATCGCCTTAGTTGATTGCAGTGAAAGGTTGTGAATGTGAACAACGTGTTTAAAGTGTGAGCGTTGCAGCCCTGTAAAATGCACAAATATTAGTAACAAGCAAAGTCATACCAGACCAGTGACGTCAATCGGTAGTGGAGCCCGCCCCCTCCCACAGATCCACTCTGTATTTATTTGAACATTCCAGGGACGCTCCAGCAGAGTTGCAGTGCAGTACTACGAGGGTTGAAGCGAATGTGGTGTGAACAAGGCAAGGTGAGTTGGAGTGAAATAGGCATATGTTCGTTAAACATTACACATATATATACCCTCACACCAACCGAAGGTACATTCGCTTACAACACACACTGGAACGTGCATTCCACTCACCTCAAACCATCGCCATTTACAACCTCAGAGGTGTCAAGCGAGGGCTCATTGGAGTGCAGGGTGGCGGTTTGTCGTGTTTTCTGATGAAAGATGTTTCTGCCTCGATGCCAATAGTGGCTGTGTGTTGGTTAGGAGAAGGTCAGTCGAGGGCCTGCAAACAGCCTATCTTCATGAAGGACACACGGGACCTAATACTGGAATATGACTGCACAAATACTCTTGTGGTTATTCGACGCACCCTGATAGCAAGTCTGTACATAAATCTGGTATGAAATGAAATGTCGTGTGGGTAGGGCCTCTCGTCGGGTAGAGAGTTCGCCTGGTGCAGGTCTTTCGATTTGACGCCGTCGATGGGGATGAAATGATGATGATGAGGACAACACAACACCCAATCCCTGAGCGGAGAAAATCTCCGACCCAACCGGGAATCGAACCCAGGCTCTTAGGATTGACAGTCTGTCACGCTGACCACTCAGGTACCGGGGGCGGACATAAATCTAGTGATTCGATTTTTTGTGCAACCATTTATGAACAGCATACTAGGGAGTGTTTTCCAACAGGATAATGCTCGACCACATACGCCTGTTTTAACTCAGCATACTCTGTAGAGTTTCGACATGTTTCCTTGGCCTACCTTATCACCAGATCTGTCTCCAATCGAGCACATATTGGGCATCATCGGATGACAACTGCAGCGTAATCCACAAACAGCATTAACCGCCCTGTACTGTCCGACCAAGTGCGACAGACATAGAACTCCATCCCACAAACTGACATCCGACACCTGTACAATACAATTCATGCACCTGTGCATCCTTTCATTAAGCATTCTAGTGGTTATGCTGTTTATTAACGTACCAGCATCTCGCATTTGTAATGGCTTATCTCGCACTTACATTAACCTTTATGTCTATCTTCAAGGTCCTTCCAAACAACTCTGTGACCATTACTACAGGCCTTGTCTGTGTTGTTGTTGTGGTCTTCAGTCCTGAGACTGGTTTGATGCAGCTCTACATGCTACAATACCCTGTGCAAGCTTCTTCATCTCCCGGTACCTACTGCAACCTACATCCTTCTGAATCTGCTTAGTGTAGTCATCTCTTGGTCTCCCTCTATGATTTTTGTCCTCCACGCTGCCCTCCAATACTAAACTGGTGATCCCTTGATGCCTCAGAACATGTCCTACCAACCGATCCCTTCTTCTGGTCAAGTTGTGCCACAAACTTCTCTTCTCCCCAAGCCTATTCAATAATTCCTCAAGGTTATGTAATCTACCCATCTAATCTTCAGCATTCTTCTGTAGCACCACATTTCGAAAGCTTCTATTCTCTTCTTGTCCAAACTATTTATTTTCCCTGTTTCACTTCCATATATGGCTACACTCCATACAAATACTTTCAGAAATGTCTTCCTGACACTTAAATATATACTCGATGTTAACAAATTTCTTTTCTTCAGAAACGCTTTCTTTGCCATTGCCAGTCTACATTTTATATCCTCTCTACTCCGACCATCATCAGTTATTTTGCTCCCCAAATAGCAAAACCCCTTTACTACTTTAAGTGTCTCATTTCCTAATCTAATTCCTTCAGCATCACCCGACTTAATTCGAGTACATTCCATTATCCTCGTTTTGCTTTTGTTGATGTTCATCTTATATCCTCCTTTCAAGACACTATCCATTCCGTTCAACTGCTCTTCCAAGTCCTTTGCTGTCTCTGACAGAATTACGATGTCATCGGCGAACCTGAAAGTTTTTATTTCTTCTTCATGGATTTCAATACGTACTCCGAGTTTTTCTTTTCTTTCCTTCACTGCTTGCTCAATATACAGATTGAATAACATCGGGGAGAGACAACAACCCTGTCTCACTCTCTTCTCAACCACTGCTTCCCTTTCATGTCCCTCGATTCTTATAATTGCCATCTGGTTTCTTTACAAATTGTAAATAGCCTTTCGCTCCCTGTATTTTACCCCTGCCACCTTTATAATTTGAAAGTCTACAATTCAATATCCCATGTTTGGTATGGGTCCTATACACTTGAGCAGCATTCCAGACTTGATTGCAAGATTGATTTGTAGGCAGTCCCCTTTGTAGACTGATTACACTTCCTCAGTGTTCTACGAATAAACTTAAATCTTCCACTTGCTTTATCCACGCTGAGTCTATGTGATCATTGCATTTCATGACCCTACGAAGTGTTACAACCAGGCATTTGTAGGAGTGGCCTCAATCTAGGATTGACTCATAATTAGAGTCATGGGATACTAGGTTTTCTTTGTTTTGTGAAGGGCAGAATTTACACTTCTGAACAACTGAAGCAAGCTGCCAATCTTTGAGCTTGTTTGAAATATTATCAAGATCTGACCGAATATTTATGCAGCTACATTGAGATAGTACTTCATTGTAGATAACATCTTCATCTACAAGAGTCTGAGGTTATTGTCAATATTAACTGGCAGGTCATTAGTATACAATATGTACAGTAAGGATCCCAAAACACTGCCATGCGGCACTCTTGAAGTTACTTTCACATTTGACGATGACTCTTCATCCAAGACAACATACTGCGTCCTCCATACTATAAAGCCCTCAATCCCTTCACAAATTTCACTTGATAATATGATCGTACTTTTGATAATAAGCTTAGGTGTAATACGGAGTCAAATGCTTTTTCATAAATCAAGAATACTGGAACTGCCTCACTGTCTTGATCGATGGCTTTCAGTATGTCACTTGAGAAATGACATGACCGATGGTTTCGGAATCCACGCTAAATGGCGCTGAGGATGTCATTCCCTTCAAGATATCTCATTATGTTTGACCTCAGAATATTTTCTAGGATTCTACAACAAATCGATGCCAACGATATTGGACGGATCACTTCTACAACCTTTCTTGTAAACAGTTGTAGCCCGTAATTTTTTCCCAGAAGTGGACATGGCTTTTTTGTTCGACAGCTCTGTGATGGAGTGTAGTTAGGATTGTAATCACATTGGGGGGGGGGGGTTATAAACTGCAGACTCAGTATAGAATCTAACAGGAGCTCCAGCTGGCATTGGAGCGTTGTTCAGTTTAAAGCTTTCAGCTGCTACTCAACACTATTGATGCTAAAGTTTATTTCATTCATCTTCTCAGTTTACAAGGATTAAATTGGGGAAATTCTCCCGTGTTTTCCTTTGTAAAGGGATATTCGGAAATGGAGTTAAGCATTTCAGCTTTGGCTTCGCTACCGTCAATTTCAGTTCCTGTCTGACAACCAAACGCGTTTCATTTAGCGTCTCTCTGTCTATAGCCCTGCGCTCTGTTTTACACGTATTAGGCAGTAATGATCATTTCTTTAGAAGTTTCTTTACCATGACTATTTACAATGGAGGTTCATTCATTTTATAAACTGTTGTATTGGGTGTATACATCTATCCAGTGCATGGTCAGTAATACATTTAAACTTGAACTATAGTTCCTCTACATGCTCCTGTCACGTACTGAAAGTTTCAGGTTCC
This sequence comes from Schistocerca gregaria, assembly GCF_023897955.1. Taxonomy (NCBI): domain Eukaryota; kingdom Metazoa; phylum Arthropoda; class Insecta; order Orthoptera; family Acrididae; genus Schistocerca; species Schistocerca gregaria. Next base: position 205,853,918 of record NC_064924.1, read on the forward strand.
TCATTGGGACATGAAACAACTGATTTTTATTTGTTTACTAGACGTATATGTCCTTCTGGTAGGTTTAGTTGTCCTTTGTACTTAGGCAATCACTGTTCTCACAGTGGCATCAACGTCACTAATACCAGTTTTGATGTGTACAGGTTTATTTGCTGTTATTAAAGTCAATATATTTCCATCATGAACGGAGTTCCGAAGTATCTGTGATAGGTAGTTTTCAGAGAAGGCGTTTACTAATTATTCACAGGATGTCTTATCACGCACACCAATAACAAAACTATAATTTCCCAATTAATTGTTTAATGATTAAAGTCTCCACCTATGTTTACAGTATGACTGAGGAAGTTCTGTTACAATAGGAGATAAGTCTGGTGGACGATAGGATCTAAATACCATTTTATGCCCACCCCCGATACACAGTCTTCCCAAAAAGTCGCACAAGCAGCTTGATTCTCTATCTCGATGAATTTAAGTTTCTTGTCTACTGCTGCGAATACACTACTTTTATTTCCCATTTGCCTATTCCTTCGTTACACACTTAGATTTTCCCCAAATATCTCACTGTCAGTTTTAGGTTTCAACTTCCTTTCTATACTTAGCATTATTTGTGATACACTGGTTCTCAGGAGGGCTTCAAACTCTGGCACTTGGTTGCGAATGCCTCGGCAGTTTACCATTAGGATATTTATACTCTCACCTGTGGAAGGCATTTCTATCGATCTTACACTGATGCTTCTGGGTTTTCTAGAGCTATTGTTATCCATATTAGATGCAACGTCATGTAATCTAAAAGACCGATGTGTGCACCGTAAACACAGTCATCTACCTGAATAGCAGCCTCTGATGTGTAGCTGGCACCTGACGCACTTAGCGGGATCCCACAGTTCTCAATCCCAATGGCGCAATTCAGGAAGTCGCAGCCCAGCTTGTCACAGAGCATTGAGTGTCTCTGGTTCACTCGAGACAGAACTAAAGTGCTACGATCAGTTCTGGGGACATTGCTGAAAATTGTGAACTCCTTTGAAACAACATATCCAAGCCTGGTCTCGTCAACTTTCTCTGCCAGTCACTGGAGTAACTGCCAAGTAAGACGTCAGAGCATAGACTCCAGGCGCCATTTGTTCGAAGATGCGCTCCAGTCGGCAGCTGGCTGTACCGTTTCGCTCACTGGCTGCTGATATTGGCACCTCAACACATTGGATAATGCCCCAGGCATGCACACTGAGTGCGCCTGGTGTCTTCTCCTCTCCCTAACTGCAATATTCGTTGGGGGTATCATCATTCGCATTACGTTTGAACTGCTTATCCCTCTTGACACTGGACCCTACAGGTATCCCAAAAACAGTTGAAGTGAATATCACTGCCTAGGTCTCAATTTCATTGAAAGACAGCAACTCAAACTTTTTGGTTAGGGGCATCGATGCAATACGCTGAGTCCTCTTTGTCCAGGTCGCCTAGAACTGCCCTCGATAAGCCATTCGCAGTCCAGTGGACGAGTATGAACAAATACTGTATTTTCTGCAGAGCACACAGGATCCACAGGCGAGCATAGTACATGAGCTCTTTCCACATACCAATTCACAGCAGCTGCCAATATTTTGAAAGTACTCAGATCGATTTCCAGCGGTTTATTCATGTCAACCAACTAATCCCCTGTTTGAGAAAACTTTCACGGTGGGGCTGCATTTTGGCTGGCGAAATGTACTACAGGTTAGTGAACAAAAAACTCTCTTTACTTTTTAATCTGTTGAGGTAAAAACTGATATTCCCATTAAGAATTGACCCATATACACGAAACGACGTTTCTATTATGATAACACAAAAATCTATGGCAAAATTTTCCAGTTCCATAAAATGTTTTGAGATGAATCACAGATGTTAGCAAACTCCAAAGCAGAGTTAATTTATGATGAATGTAAATAATAGATAAGGCTACTCCTCTTTAAGTAAAAACTAGACGTAAACAATATGTTAGAATATCTTCCACAGTAACTAAATAACAAATGCAGGCTTATTACAAATTACTCATCAACTATGCAAATAACGATGGTGGCTTCTGAAAATTTTCAAAAATGCACGTACATAAAGAAATTTGGCGTTGATGTATGCTTTGGCATTAACTGTGAACCACAGACGCCGATTTACTACAAAATGAGTTATGTATCGAAAACATTGGTATCCATAATTTACGAAAATATAGTTTTGTAAGCATCCTAATATTCTAAAAAAACCTATTTCTCACATAATTATGCAACGAAATGAGAGAATGATTCTTTTGAATGCCTACAATGGACGATAACAGGACAAGTTTATCGAGACACTCGCGAATGTTAGAAATTTCACATTACGTTACAAGTATAAAAAGATATTGACACAATCAATAAAACATTGGACAGGAGGGACGCAAAGAGTGAAATTTGCGAATGTAGAACTTCATCTCGGCAAACGAATGCTGTACATGCAATCTCACAGGAAGGAAAATTCCCAAGTTGGCTTTTGTATATAAATAAACGTGTTTCTCGCATGGATTCCCCACTTAGACGTTTCTGCGTACGCTTCCACACTGGCGTGCGGAAGAAGAATACCGCAGCGTGAGCGGTGTCAACCGCTAAAATGTACAGCACCAACAAAGCACGTTATGGAACTAAATGCTATTACTATTATTCTACTATCTGCAATGCCGCGCTATTATATTCTGTTACCCTTCCATTGTTGATGCTCGTTTGTAAGATGGTCCAAACAACCTGGCTCTTAATAACGGCGTGGCAATTCGACTTGGGTTACTTTCCAGCCATGTTTCTCTCTCTTACGGGAGTAGTTGGTCTTCAAGGGCCTAGGTATCTCACCGCCTTTCAGAAACAGTCACGTTCACACTAAGGACTTTCGTTGGGAAACGGACATAATTGTTCATAATTATAGGTAATTTCATGACAAATAAGAGCAGTAAGAGAGTTCAGCGCTAAGCATTCGCCTTTAAGCACCTTAGCACCGATGCCAGTAAAACTAACATTATAAATTTTGAAGCAGCGTCTACGCACTCTGTCCAGTTCAGCAATGGTGTTGTCATCTTTGTGTAGTCTTCGGAAGAACTACAGAAGTGTTTAAGAAAATCTCCCCCAGAGTTGAGCAACAACTGTGAGCAAAGTCGAGGTGTCAACATTATGGAACCACCGCATAATGGGCACCTTTCCTCTACACATGAAAAACCATATACTAGATATGTTCTGAAAAGCCAATGAATTTCTGTACCTTGGTTTTATTACGACGACTAATATTTCCGTCTCTAAGGAGACAACCAATGTCGATATTTACTCGGAACGCCAGTGTTATCAGTTATAGAGCTTGTAGATAAACGATACTGAGCACAGCTACAACCTAGTGGTCGATCGCTGTTGCTACTGAGTCTCACCGCGTTTCGTCTCTGCAGAAACGAGGGTAAACTTGTAGCCCACATCGCGGGGAGCGAGGTGAATGAGTTGCGTAGCTTTAGAATGCCGCCGATTGTGACTTTGTTCTCTGGCGGCGTCCCGCTGTCAGATCTGGCTCCCTGTCCTGCAGGCCGTGTAGCTGTGTACACTGAGCCCGAATGCCGGGCGGCTACACGGGGGGTAAATTGGAATCTGTTTTACGGCTTCCGCAGGAAGGCCCGACACGTGTGCCGGATTCTGCCGGTCCTCGCTCCCGATAGCAGCGCCGCGCGGCGGACAAAAGGAGACTCACACCCCGGCGCTCAATTTGCCGTAACGGAATTAGGACACGGCAACTAAATCCTATTAGCGAGCCAAGAAAATGACTTTAGCTTGCTGTGTGTTTAAGCAGAATCCGCTTTAAACACGAACTTGCCTCAGATTCAGGCGTAAAGCTGTTCGAAAATCTCTATTAAGCCCGAGGTGTCGCGCGGCGCATGCTATTTTCTGGTGGCGGAGACAGTAGACACTCGTAGAAAACTGCACGCTTCGTATAATTATCAGTACTGTGGATGCCTTAAGTCGAAAGTAAAAATGTCAATTTCGTTCATTATTAACGATACTTTAGGAAAGCCTGAAACTGTGTCCTCCCTGATTTAAATAATGGAAAATTCCAGAATGATATTTTCACTCTGCGGCGGGGTGTGCACTGATATGAAACTTCCTGGCGGATTAAATCTGTGATCCGGATCCAGACTCGAACTCGGGACCTTTACCTTTCGCGGGCAAGTGGAAAATTCCACCAGTTGCTTATTCTCTCATGCTTAGTGCAAAGAATTTCGAGAATTTATTCTCATTTTCAGCTGTTCTTGTTCATGTAAATACTTGTGCTGATGTTTGCATATGTGAATTTCAGACTGTCTTTCACTGCAGACAACTTTTGAGGTTATACTGCTATCCGATTTTCAGATCAAAATGCTGTAAATTCAACTACGAATAACAGTTACGAAAAACTGAAACTGAAACAATCACGTAAATAATGCTGTGGATAAAGCAAATCAAATCCACCGATTTTTTTAACAGAACACTTACAAAATGTAATAGGTTTATTAAAGAGACAGCTTACACTACGCTTGTCCACCCTGTACTAAAGTACTGATTTGTTTTGTGGGTTCCGCATCAGATAGCATTGATGGAAGTCACCGAAAACGATCAAACAAGGGCAGGTTCAAATGTTTCAAATGGCTCTGAGCACTATGGGACTTAACATCTATGGTCATCAGTGCCCTAGAACTTAGAACTGCTATAAACTGAATACTTCATAGTCCACTTTGGCGAATTCTGTTTGAAAGACTGTGTGCAATTCGATAGTTGGAGGGGAGGAGGAGTAATTTAGCAGATCCGCTATTTATACCAGTGGAACTGTTGCAAGGTGTAGCCCGCGGTTGCGCGAGAGTTATTACCTTGATTTTGTACGTGTTCTTGGTTAGTCGTCAGTTTCTGAACTTAAACCATCCGTTTGTCTGAGGGTTGCGAACATTTTAGGTACAAAAATGCTACTAAAATCCTGATTTTTCTTTGGTCCTCTTTGACTGATAAATACAAAGGCACAAATAAGTAAAATTATAAACAAAATAAGTAAAAAAGTAAAAAGTAAAATCCTCAATTTCCATGTTGAGACACAGGACAATGACTAAGTATCCTCACCTCCTTCCAATTCCTATAATAAGACTACAAACAACAACACCAGGGACTTAACACTAGCATTGGTGAATAACGTTTATTATTATTATTATTATTATTATTATATTTTTTCGGCTCATAGATTATGAAAGAAACTGGTAAGCTCTTTTATATTGTGGACGACTGCGCATCAGAAAGTTGCAGTCCTCGAAAAATCCCGAAGAAGTAGTCGCTAAGTTCTCAGTTTGTTTACTTATTAGCCTGCTTATATCGGCAGATCGCAGTGCTTCAATAATCCTGGTAAGGAGTAGCTAAATTCATATGTGAAACTGCTGTTGGACTTTAAATACTGTATATTCCTGTGATGGAAACAATCGTCCATAAAAACATAAAAAGCAAAAAAAAAAAAACAGCGTGCTCCTCATTAGATCACATGGATTTTATTGAAAATCCTAACTTAAATAGGGCCTGCCTAATTAAACATGAAATGTGGGTACCATAGCTCATACACAAATGATGATGAAATGCTTCCTCGAACTATCGCATGTATGTAGGTCATAGTAAAGTTAAGTTTATTGCTAAAATGCACGCACTTTACGTTAAACACTGCTTAGGTGATTCAAGTAACTATTAAGTGCAAAATGTTTAAAATGTCTCACTGAACGTACTGGGAAGTTGTAATTTAAGTACAGCTATTCACAGTGGTCCATTGTGGGCTCTAATCACTACATGGCAGGGAAACTTGGAGGACATTCTAAAGCGTTAATGCCGAAACGATTTATGCTGGAAAAAGAATTAGTTAAAATTTGGGCCACCAGATGCAAATCTGGCCATGTGAATGCAACAAAGACGTGTAGAAATGTTTGCATTTGTAAGGAAACAGGAACGGGACGTGAACAGCAAAGGCCCGTCAAGTGAGAAAGACATTATGTTGGTTTCGTTACTAACCACCAGTGTTCAGTATGAACACGGGAGAAGTCAACGAGATGCTGCATCAGTGAAACGACTTGATGAACTGTTGCTCGCAGCAATTCCCATGCAATCTGAGCAACATGTTTCTGTACACTCACCTTCACATCAGGTAGAGAGGCCGTTTAACAGCACTCCAAATTCGGCGGTTCTTTCTATTCGCTGTACACTGTAGTGTAAAATGTGCCTCGTCACTGCACAGAATATTACTTGACGCAAGTTATCAACTCCGTCCGTGCGAGGAACTGAAGAGCAAATGCCGATGTTGCTTCTGAACATGAGATTTCGTACGGTGCATCGTATGGGTCTTGTATGGATATCAGTGTAAAATAGACTGCAAAACTTCCTGTACTGTTTCCCATGGGATGGAAAATTCTTGTGACACTACGCTAGCTTCAGCACTACCAGGGGTACGCGCTGCATGGTCAGATACAGCAACAGGAGCCTTGTCAGTAACTTACACCGGGACAGGGCGCCTTGCTCTTCCAAGTGCCACACGAGGCTCACCTGTGTCTTCTATTTGCACTATCGTCTTCTTTGAACCATTTACTGTCGCCTCATTACGCATCTATAGGGAGGCCTGGGAAAATGGGGATCTTCATTCAGTTAATGCACATTTGAGTTACAGTTTATTAAGATTACAAGATCCCACACTAATCAACAAAGGATGGCCACCATAAGCAAAGGATATTACTACCAACTTCTAAAACAGGGTCACTTCCAAAGAAAGATTTAGGCTTGATGAAATTAACCATATATTCTTTACATCAAAGTATATTTTAGAGTATCGTTACGTTATCTTACTGTATAATTTTAAATAAAGTCAAACAACTTGTAAAAGCTTCTATGAGTGCGTGAGATAATGTACCCAAACTAACATAACAGCACACAGAACGTTAACTACGGACATACCAGTGACATTTAAATCAATTTAAAGAATTGTTTAAGAAAATACGTACACAACTGCTCATTTGAAATTTGAAGGAGAAACCTTTACGTGTACAGGAACTGCAATAAGAAATTAAAAAGTCAGATTCTTATAAAATATTCTGGGCAACCGTTTGGTATTGCAACTGGTTGGCACCTCGTGGTAGATCCCATAAGACAGCACAAGAACGTAGCCATGTAGCCCTAACTGCCTCTAAAACATGCACAAAACTGTTAATAAAAGCACAAAGAAATTAAAATGAGCAGTATTGTTTGGCAACAAATAGCTTAGTCTCACACACTGGGGATTACATTCAGGTGTTAGCTTCACCCCTTCCTTCAAGCCGGCCGGTTTGGCATAGCGGTTCTAGGCGCTTCATTCTCGAACCACGCGACCGATACGGTCGCAGGTTCGAGTCCTGTCGCGGGCATGGATGTGTGTGATGTCCTTAAGCTAGTAAGGTTTAAGTAGTTCTAAGTTCTAGGGGACTGATGACCTCAGGTCTTAAGTCCCATGGTGCTCAGAGCCATTTGAACCTTCCTTCAGTACCACTTTGTTTTACAATACAGGGTGTTTATAAACGAATTTTGGAGTTTGAACGTTTTATAATATTTATTATATTAAACTTACAGTTATAAATTATATGTCAAATGAAAGAGCACCTCAAATGGTTCAAAGCACTATGGGACTTAACATCTGAGGTCATCAGTTCAATAGACTTAGAACTACTTAAACCTAACTAACCTAAGGACATCACACACATCCATGCCCGAGGCAGTATTCGAACCTGCGACCTTAGCAGCGCGCGGTTCTGGACTGAAGCGCCTAGAACCGCTCGGCCACAGCGCCCAGCAAAGAGCAACTCAAACAGTTTTACCAACACCCTTAGAAATGTTCAATATGATCACCACTTGTCACACGGCACACATCAAGTCTACAGCCGAGTTCTTCCCAAACGTTGATAAGTGTGTCTTCAGTGATTGTACCAACTGCTGCTTCAATCCGGTTTCTTAATTCAGGGAGGTATGCTGGTAGCGGAGGCACGTACACACGATCCTTGAAGACGCCCCAAAGGAAAAAATCGCAAGGCGTTAGGTCGGCTGAACGTGGAAGCCATGCAAAGCTAGCCCTGTCATTAGGCCCCTTTGCGGCCTATCCAGCGTTTGGGTAAAGTGAAGTTCGGATTGCGGCGGAAACACTGCGCGCTGCGCTTGCACACTGGTACCAAACACAACTGTCTGAGTTGCTCTTTCATTTGAGACATCATTTATAACTGTAAGTTTAATATAATAAATATTATAAAGCGTTAAACCCTGATATTCACTTATAAATACCCTGTATAAGAAAGGACAAGTAACAAAGAATTCCTCGTACCAGGTAATATAACAGAGAATTACAATAAGTTAACATAACTTTGCTCCATTTACTAGAAGTATAACAAAAATTGTTGCATGACCGGCACTATCGGTTGTAAATAAACAAGCCGGTTAATAATTAGCAGAGGCTGGGCCAACTTGATAAGGATGGCCGAAAAAACACAGATGAAGCGCTAAAAGTCACACCAAACTTTATGCCGTTCACAACGACAAAATGTACTGAATGTAAGATGGGATGTCCTTATACATTTGTGTCACCAAACGCAACAAACAGCATGCACGTAATTAAAAAGTAGTTTTACCAAGACAGGCTTAATCATGTCAAACAAATCAAATTATTTAAATAGCAAGATGTTAATTGGCGGGTATCGGCTTCTCTCAAGGGGTCCTTCCTGTTAACGATCATTAGCCAAGCTAGCGCACCTTGAAAGAGAGTCGGCTGGTATAACGTGTCGCAATTGCGGTTACAACAGCGTTGCTGCGCTGCTAAATGTAAACAACAACTTCTGGCTCCTGACCGGGAACTAAGGGACGGATGCAAACATGCTGCTTGCGGTCCCGTGACGGCACGTAGAGTAGACGGTACTTCGCAGTTCCAGCCCTCAGGCAGCGGAGGAAAAGACCCGTCTTCCCGCGATACCATCAGTTACGGAGGAACGCGTCCCACACGCCCATCATCGAGAGCACAGGTGCCTACTCCAGACCAGCAGATGTTCTGCACGCCCCACTAGTTTCCCCAGCTAGGCACCACCTACCTCCTCGGCGGACTGTCTGTTAGAAAGCCAGTTCACCAGAGAGGTCTTAGTGAAACCCAGGTAACTGATACAGGATAGGAAAGGATCAAACATCAACACGTGGTAGAGAGACCCCATCAGATATTTCGTCGTTTTCACCAAATTAACATTTATTGATGAAAAACATACTGATTAGTTAAATTCCATATTAATAACATGAAATCCATTATAATTACGGTGACATATAATGTGACAAACTACTGAGATTACTAATATAAGCACCGAGCGAGGTGGCGCAGTGGTTAGACACTGGACTCGCATTCGGGAGGACGACGGTTCAATCCCGCGTCCGGCCATCCTGATTTAGGTTTTCCGTAATTTCCCTGAATCACTCCAGGCAAATGCCGGAATGGTTCCTCTGAAAGGGCACGGCCGACTTCCTTCCCCACGCTACCCTAATCCGATGAGACCGACGACCACGCTGTCTGGTCTCCTTCCCCAAACCAACCAACCAACTAATATAAGCAAAAGAAAACGGTATTCAATAAAGACAAAGCGTATGAGTTTATAACAGTAACAAAATGTAATTTGAATCGTAATTAACAAACTTCATGAGTTAATTCCACCAAACTCCACAGCCTACAAACCTGGCGGCAGTCACTCAATTCAGGTATAGCTCCAAGAAACTAGACAACTAGTCAATTTTTGCTAGGTACAGGGTGTTTAAAAAATGACCGGTACATTTGAAACGGCAATAAAAACTAAACGAGCAGCGATAGAAATACACCGTTTGTTGCAATATGCTTGGGACAACAGTACATTTTAAGGCGGACAAACTTTCGAAATTACAGTAGTTACAATTTTCAACAAGAGATGGCGCTGCTAGTGATGTGAAAGATATAGAAGACAACGCCGTCTGTGGGTGCGCCATTCTGTACATCGTCTTTCTGCTGTAACTGTGTGCTATTCACAACGTGCAAGTGTGCTGTGGACAACATGGTTTATTCCTTTGAACAGAGGATTTTTCTGGTGTTGGAATTCCACCGCCTAGAACACAGTGTTGTTGCAACAAGACGAAGTTTTCAACGAAGGTTTAATGTAACCAAAGGACCGAAAAGCGATACAATAAAGCATCTGTTTGAAAAATTTCAACGGACTGGGAACGAGACGGATGAACGTGCTGGAAAGGTAGGGCGACCGTGTACGGCAACCACAGAGGGCAATGCGCAGCTAGTGCAGCAGGTGATCCAACAGCGGCCTCGGGTTTTCGTTTGCGGTGTTGCAGCTGCGGTCCCAATGACGCCAACGTCCACGTATCGTCTCATGCGCCAGAGTTTACACCTCTATCCATACAAAATTCAATCGCGGCAACCCCTCAGCGCCGCTACCATTGCTGCACGAGAGACATTTGCTAACGATATAGTGCACAGGATTAATGACGGCGATATGCATGTGGGCAGCATTTGGTTTACTGACGAAGCTTATTTTTACCTGGATGGCTTCGTCAATAAACAGAACTGGCGCATATGGGGAACCGAAAAGCCTCATGTTGCAGTCCCATCGTCCCTGCATCCTCAAAAAGTACTGGTCTGGGCCGCCATTTCTGCCAAAGGCCCATTTTTGAGATCCGAAACGATTACTGCATCACGCTATCTGGACATTCTTCGCGAATTTGTGGCGGTACAAACTGCCTTAGACGACACTGCGAACTCCTCGTGGTTTATGCAAGATGGTGCCCGGCCACATCGCACGGCCGACGTCTTTAATTTCCTGAATGTATATTTCGATGATCGTGTGATTGCTTTGGGCTGTCCGAAACATACAGGAGGCGGCGTGGATTGGCCTCCTTATTCGCCAGACATGAACCCCTGTGACTTCTTTCTGCGGGGACACTTCAAAGACCAGGTGTACCGCCAGAATCCAGAAACAATTGAACAGCTGAAGCAGTACATCTCATCTGCATGTGAAGCCGTTCCGCCAGACACGTTGTCAAAGGTTTCGGGTAATTTCATTCAGAGACTACGCCATATTATAGCTACGCATGGTGGATATGTGGAAAATATCGTACTATAGAGTTTCCCAAGCCGCAGCGCCATCTGTTGTTGACAATTGTAACTACTGTAATTTCGAAAGTTTGTCTGCCTGAAAATGTACTGTTGTCCCAAGCGTATTGCAACAAACGGTGTATTTCTATCGCTGCTCGTTTAGTTTATATTGCCGTTTCAAATATACCGGTCATTTTTGAAACACCCTGTATGTCAGACGAAGCGGCAAAGTGCTCTCGCGGCAATAACTTAGACGTCGGGCGTTGGGAAGAATACCGGCATAGTAGTGGCCCAGGAGTCACGGCTGCATACACCAAGCTAGACTCGCGTGTTTCGCAATCAACTGTGACCATAAAACACAAGCGTGGCAGCACCTTCACAAATTATAAGACTCGATTTAGCAAGATAAATACAACTCCTAACCTTAGATAAAACAACTATTTAAAGCCAAACTTAAATAATATATATATATATATATATATATATATATATATATATATATATATATATATATATATATATATATATATATACCTTCACAAGGCTTTCGATGAGATCAGCGGAAACTCGCTAAGATTGACAGAGATAATTAGAATGAATATTGACGTACCCAATAAACACATAAGCCTCTGTCTAGGAAAGACGATAAGCAAGTACATATAACCGACAAGGTGCAGGTACCAACAGAGCAATTGCGGTTAAACCCTTAAGCAAGGCAGAAAATTTCACTCAGTTGTAGCCCTAAGTAATTCAATTATGAATAAAACAAATCAAGTTAAGTCAGAATAAATACACTTTACTGAACCACAATTAGATTACAAATTCATACCCAGTACCATGACGTTGCCACCGAGTACAGTGCTACTCACCGGTGTTACCACTTCAATTCATCACATTGCACCCCAAGCGGGTGCACACGGGCGGTTTGGTAATTAACAGAATCACGTGGCTTCAAAGAACACACACTAACAACCATTGGCCACTCTCAAGGCAAGGCACATTGCACAACACACAAATAAAAATTATTCATTGAAAAGGATGATAATATTGCGCCCATTTTCCTTTAAACAATTAAACCACTGGGCCAGAAGATCGATAGGCAGTATCATGGTAACTCCTTTTCAAATAACAGGAGGTGGTTCCCGTCAAAAGAGTTCCAGAGCACTATCTTCGTCGTCTTCTTTTTTGGTTGCCTAACATTCGACAACTCGCTCGGCGATCCGGTTGGATACATGCGTCGTCCGTCCCAAATCTGCCCAACCAAACTGCGCCGCCACGCACTGCTGCTCCAGCCTTCCTCTTACCGTCACATGCCGTTCACAGCTCCCTCCGCCGCGCCGAGCGTCTACATCCCAGCCGGGAAAACCAAAGATAAATCACAAGGGAGGTGACTATCGATACCGGTTGCAGAGGTAGTTAAGCCAGCAAACCGAACCGTCAAGGCTCACTTAGAAGCCGCCTATGGAACCCCTCCAGGTAAAGGCAAGCGCACACAACAGCTTCACGCAATAGGCCGATTCGCGACGTTGCTCAACCGGGCATCTACACAGACCCTTTAGTCAGTGACACTCTCTCAGTGCATCACTGTAATTGCTGCAGTTCATATAAAACAGTTTCATTAACAGCCATACTGTTGATTCAGTTATCGACTACCGTAAGACAATGTGGAGTCGTACTAACAGTGTACAGCGCCAGATTTGTATCTGTTAGCCAAAATTGGAATTAATTTATTTCTGGCGCACATCGGTTCCTCATTAATGCTGTAGCTTATCAACCAAGTTTCGCAACCACTTTAATTATAACCACCTGGCGCACAATAATACCTTGGAAGAGACAGGTAGAATTGGAAAGGAAACGCTAACAATGTCTACAACTTGTTATGTCCACGTATACTGCCTATGATTGCTGAGTTAGCTAACATTTTAAAAGAAGTATCCTGAACGGTACATCTGGTCACCTTTATCCTTGCGTAAGTGGATGTCCCGTTCAACCAGCTAAGAGCGTAAATTAATTCAGATGGTCAGTAACCTAACTCGAAACAAATAACTTGATTTCCACTTTGGCAGATAGTGTGTAAAACGTAGATGCAGAGAATGACAGTAGTGACGAGTACAGCCACAGCAACTGTGATTGGCTATGGGACAGTCCCCAAACGAAAATAAACCGATCTGCTATCTGTTGAAAGCACGTAAGCAGACCGAGTGCTTCCGCTCTGAAACTTTAAGTCTAAGTTTTTATATCCTCTCATACTAAAAATTACTAAAAATTACACTTCTACATCTACATCTATATCATACTCCGCAAGCCGCATACTGGTGTATGGCACAGCCTGCTTTCGGTATCACTATCTGATCAAAACGCGAGATGTATGTGGGGGGAGGAGGGGGGGGGGGAAGTAATTTGTTGTCCGTAATGTTCCCCAAATTCTCAGTTGAAGAGGGATCCATCAACCTTGCTCAAGAGATAGGGTTTGGCAAGCAGGAAGACAAGTGGTAGAAACTGTCACTGTGTGAGAATGGGCATTATGTTGCTGACATTGTAAGTAGGCTGTTTAGGTTTTTATGTTGGTAACGTCAGCTAGCGCTCTGTATGAAAATCACTGGCTGTGCTGTGTGCAGTCTGTGGCTGGGTGGCATTGTTAGAATATTCGCCATTGAAGTGTTGGGCAGTTGCATGTTAACAGCGCGTAGCTTTGCGCATTTGGAGGTGAGCTTCCAGCAGTGGTGGATGTGGGGAGAGAGATGGTGGAGTTTTGAGAGCGGATGATCTGGACGTGTGTCCTTCAGAGGGAGTAAATTTGTAAGAATGGGTGTCATGAACTGATTTATATGATGACGTTGGAACATTATTAAGGTTAATACATTGTTTGTTCTCTATCAAATTCTTTCATTTGCTGACTATGCCTATCAGCAGTTAGTGCCTTCAGTAGTTAGAATCTTTTATTTAGTTGGCAGTAGTGGAGCTCGTTGTGGAGCTCGTTGTATTGCAGTAGTTCAAGTAACGAAGTGATATTTGAAACGTATAGGTTGTTGTTAGTCAGGGCCATTCTTTTGTAGGGATTTTTGAAAGTCAGATTGCGTTGCGCTATAAATATTGTGTGTCAGTTTAGTGTTGGTCAGAATAGGTAAAGAGCGAAATGTCTGAGTACGTTCAGTTCTGATCAGCTGTTTGAAAATCAAATAATGAAAGAGGTTTATCAGCACAGTCATTCATAAATTTTTCGAAGGGGACGTTTCATATGTCAACCCTTAGCCGAGGATACCTTATTGGAATCCTCTGATTTTTTCTTGTAGTTTGTGTAATTAGTGTAGCTATTATTTATTGCTAGCGCTAATTATAGAGAGAATTTCCTCTGTAGTTGTAGTTTTTCATTGTTGTACAGTAAAACAGTTGTGGCATGCATGTAGATTTGCACCAAGTATTTCGCAGCTGTGCTTGCAATTAACTAGATATTATTTTCAGTCCTATGTTAATGTTTTTTCGTATTTTTTCTCTTCAAATTGTGCTTTTTTCGTCATCGTGTGAAATACATGATAGTTAGGGCGTGAGAAAAACTTAGCACTAGGTTCCAAAGTAAATTGAGAAATGATAGTGACGACGAGCGTAGCTTATCAGCACCACCGTGTAATGAATTAACAGACATTCAAAGTAGTAATTTGGTAATTGCGCATAGGGAAATGAAGCGGGCGGTAAACAATGGTGTAGACAGTGAAACAATTAGTGAACAGGAAAGCATTATCGATCGATCGATCGGCAACAGCTCGCCTCAGGAATCCGAAATGACAGGCCACAATCTTGCAAATACTGCAGATTCAGGTTTTGCGTCACACCGTTTTGTCAAATAAGTCAAGACACATTTTCTTCTTATCAAAATGTGAATACTGCCGGTTCAAATGCACTGCTGAATAGCACTGAAGAACACGTTTCAGACACCAGAGCATTGTTATTACAATTAATGCAACAAATGGGACAAAATCTTCAAAAGTTAGACACAATGGAGCAAAATCAGAGGCAAACAGCTTCAGCTTCAAAAGTTAGACTCAATGGAACAAACGTTTGAGCAAACCAGTAAAGTTTTAACTGCTGAGTTACTTAAAATCGAATCGTAATGTCAAAAAGTCTGTAATGACGTAAAAACACAAATGTCTGAACATTTTCAACATATTTTTTCGCGTCATGGAAATGCATTACAGAATCACGAAGCAGCCATAAAAGAACTGCAAACTATTGTTCATGAAGATCACGACACCTTGCAAGCTAAAATTGACTCAGTTGCATCTACCGATTCGGTTACGCAACTTGCAAATCTCATGAAAGCTTAAAGGACACAGTAGAAACGATTTTAACGCAAATGGACACTCTGAAACTTGGTTCAGAAAAACGCACTGAGGAAATCATTTCACTATCGGAAAAAGTAGCCGAACTTTCGGATCAGTTCACTAACTTATCTACAAAGGTGGATGATGATCTGAATGACACAAGACCTGTAGCCTTCACTGACACAGAAGAGTATGAACAAATTAGAAAATTCGAACAAAATCAAAATGAAACCAATACACAGTACAAAAGAGAGATACGGGAAGTACAAGATCAGTTGACACAAGTAATACAAGAAATACATATTTCAGAGGAGACTCGCGCTCCAATACGATAAGAGGGACTTAAAAATACGGAAAAGTCAGAAAACAATAACACAGGGTACTTCGGAAATTATGAAAGAAATTGGCAAGGTACACCGAATTTTGAGATGGAACCGCTGAAACGAAGTAAGAGTTACCTATATGCGAGTCGCCGACATGATGATTTTGACTATAAGCTGTTCATTACTACATGTAAATTCAAAACATTTAATAATTCCCGCAGCGACACTCATCCACAAGCGTGGCTTCATCAATTATCTCATTGTATTCCTCCCAACTGGTCATTAGTGCACAGATTAGAATTTATGTGTGGCTTTATAGAGAATGAACCAGCTGTAAGAATGCGATCGGTCATTCACGACTGTCACAGTGAAGGAGAATTTTACCATGCCTCCCTCTCAACATATTGGTCTCAAGCTACACAAGACCGAGTAAACCATAGCAAAATAATAATGAAACATTTCGAACAATCTGAATTTTCTAGTCTTGTCAAATATTTTGAAGACATGTTACATAAGAATCAGTACCTGTCAAACCCAAACAACCCCTCAGAACTCATCCACACTTGCTTAATCAAATATCCTGAACATTTACGACATATTATTTTGGCAGGACGTTGCAAAGACGACATTGAAACTTTTGAGGGACTGTTACAAGAATTTGAAATTGACACTGACAATCGCGGGACGCGAAAACAAGAACACAACAATTACAGGTCACATCCGTCACAATTCAGCAATGACAGAAATAATAACTGTACACGACAAGGCTACTCTTACAACGTAAAACGTGACCAAAACAGACACTAGCCGTAGGACAACCGTTGCAGAGCAGTAATGGTAATGACTATCACAGAGACAATCAGAGAAACCGACAATATGGGAACCAAAATAATTATTATCAAGGGAGACAGAATAACTTCAGACGCAACGGTCCACCGCGCAGTTACGATTCCGGGAGAAATTCTCCACCACATTACCGACAAAAAAGAAACTTTGTAAACTACCGACAAAACCACAGATCTGAATTTCATCAGAACTGGTGGGATTCAAACAGGTCAGGGCCCTCTCGACAAGGTGTAGTTATATAAGTTAGATCCCACAAACGACTTACGCCAACAAAGAGACAGAAAATAACTCGCACCGTAGGCAGCCATGTGCGCCGGTTGGCTCAGAGAAAAATAGCATATGCGTTAACTTTGAGAAAAATTTTAGCATTCCTTACCGAAGTATTCAACACGATAGTTGCTTTGAAGTTGAAACTCTGCATACTGTTGTTGTTGTTGTGGTCTTCAGTCCTGAGACTGGTTTGATGCAGCTCTCCATGCTACTCTATCCTGCGCAAGCTTCTTCATCTCCCGGTACCTACTGCAACCTACACCCTTCTGAATCTCCTTAGTGAATTCATCTCTTGGTCTCCCTCTACGATTTTTACGCTCCACGCTGCCCTCCGATACTAAATTGGTGATCCCTTCATGCCTAAAAACGTGTCCTACCAACCGATCCCGTCTTCTGGTCAAGTTATGCCACAAACTTGTCCTCTCGCCAATCCTATTCAGTACCTCCACATTAGTTATGTGATCTACCCATCTAATCTTCAGCATTCTTCTGTAGCACCACATTTCGAAAGCTTCTATCCCCCTCTTGTCCAAACTATTTATTGTCCATGTTTCACTTCCATACATGCCTACACTCCATACAAATACTTTCAGAAACGACTTCCTGATACATAAATCTATATTCGATGTTAACAAATTTCTCTTCTTCAGAAACGCTTTCCTTGCCATTGCCAGTCTACATTTTAATCCTCTCTACTTCGACCATTATCAGTTATTTTGCTCCCCAAATAGCAAAACTCTTTTACTACTTTAAGTGTCTCATTTCCTAACCTAATACCCTCTGCATTACCCGACTTAATTCTACTACATTCCATTATCCTCGTTTTACTTTTGTTGGTGTTCATCTTATATGCTCCTCTCAAGACAGTGTCCATTCCATTCAACTGCTCTTCCAAGTCCTTTGCTGTCTCTGACAGAATTACAATGTCATCGGCGAACCTCAAAGTTTCTATTTCTTCTCCATTGATTTTAATACCTACTCCGAACTTTCCTTTTGTTTCCTTTACTGCTTGCTCAATACACAGATTGAATAACATCAGGGAGAGGCTACAACCCTGTCTTACTCCCTTCCCAACCACTGCTTCCCTTTCATGTCCATAGACTCTTATAACTGCCATTCGGTTCCTGTACAAATTGTAAATAGCCTTTCGCTCCCTGTATTTTACCCCTGCCACCTTTAGAATTTGAAAGAGAGTATTCCTGTCAACATTGTCAAAAGCTGTCTCTAAGTCTACAAATGCTAGAAACATAGTTTTGCCTTTCCTTAATCTTTCTTCTAAGATATGTCGTAAGGTCAGTATTGCCTCATGTGTTCCAGTATTTCTACGGAATCCAAACTGATCTTTCCCAAGGTTGGCTTCTCCTAGCTTTTCCATTCCTCTGTAAAGAATTCGTGTTAGTATTTTGCAGCTGTGGCTTATTAAACTGATTGTTCGGTAATTTTCGCATCTGTCAACACCTGCTTTCTTTGGTATTGGGATTATTATATTCTTCTTGAAGTCTGAGGCTATTTCGCCTCTTTCATACATCTTGCTCACCAGATGGTAGAGTTTTGTCAGGACTGGCTGTCAGTAGTTCCAGTGGAATGTTGTCTACTCCCGGGGCCTTGTTTCGACTCAGGTCTTTCAGTGCCCGGTCAAACTCTTCACGCAGTATCTTATCTCCCATTTTGTCTTCATCTACATCCTATTCCATTTCCATAATATTGTTCTCAAGTACATCGCCCATGTATAAACCCTCTATATACTCCTTCCACCTTTCTGATTTCCCTTCTTTGCTTAGAACTGGGTTTCCATCTGAGCTCTTGATATTCATACAAGTGGTTCTCTTATCTCCAAAGGTCTCTTTAATTTTCCTATAGGCAGTATATATCTTACCCCTGTGAGATAAACCTCTACATCCTTACATTTGTCCTCTAGCCATCCCTGCTTAGCCATTTTGCACTTTCTGTCGATCTCATTTTTGAGACGTTTGTATTCCTTTTCGCCTGCTTCATTTATTGCATTTTTATATTTTCTCCTTTCATCATTTAAATTCAATATTTCTCCTGTTACCCAAGGATTTATACTAGCCCTCGTCTTTTTACCTACTTGATCCTCTGCTGCCCTCAAAGCTACCCATTCTTCTTCTACTGTATTTCTATCCCCCCTTCCAGTCAATTGTTCCCTTATGCCCTCTCTGAAACTCTGTACAACCTCTTGTTCTTTCAGTTTATCCAGGTCTCATGTCCTTAAATTTCCACCTTTTTGCAGTTTCTTCAGTTTTAATCTACAGGTGATAACCAACAGATTGTGGTCAGAGTCCACATCTGCCCCTGGAAATGTCTTACAATTTAAGACCTGGTTCCTAAATCTCTTTCTTACCATTATATAATCTATCTGATACCTTTTAGTATCTCCAGGGTTCTTCCATGTATACAACCTTCTTTCATGATTCTTAAACCAAGTGTTAGCTATGATTAGGTTGTGCTCTGTGCAAAATTCTGCCAGGCGGCTTCCTCTTTCATTTCTTAGCTCCAATCCATATCCACCTACTACGTTTCGTTCGTCCCCTTTTCCCACACTCGAATCCAGTCACCCATGACTATTAAATTTTCATCTCCCTTCACTATCTGGATAATTTCTCTTATTTCATCATACATTTCTTCAATTTCTTTGTCATCTGCAGAGCTAGTTGTCATATAAACTTGTACTACTGTAATAGGTGTGGGCTTCGTATCTGTCTTGGCCACAATAATGCGTTCACTGTGTTGTTTGTAGTAGCTTACCCGCATTCCTATTTTCCTATTCATTATTAAACCTACTCCTGCATTACCCCTATTTGATTTTGTGTTTATAAACCTGTATTCACCTGACCAGAAGTCTTGTTCCTCCTGCCACCGAACTTCACTAATTCCCACTATATCTAACTTTAACCTATCCATTTCCCTTTTTAAATATTCTAACCGACCTGCCCGATTAAGGGATCTGACATTCCACGCTCCGATCCGTAGAATGCTAGTTTTCTTTCTCCTGATAACGACGTCCTCCTGAGTAGTCCCCGCCCGGAGATCCGAATGGGGGACTATTTTACCTCCGGAATATGTTACCCAAGAGGACGCCATCATCATTTAATCATACAGTAAAGCTGCATGCCCTCGGGAAAATTACGCCCGTAGTTTCCCCTTGCTTTCAGCCGTTCGCCGTACCAGCACAGCAAGGCTGTTTTGGTTATTGTTACAAGGCCAGATTAGTCAATCATCCAGACTGTTGCCCTTGCAACTGCCCTTGAAACTCTTAACATCCAACTGACCAACACTACAATGGCGAATATTCCAACAATGCCAACCACCCACAGACTGCACACAGTACTGTGTGTACTGAATTGCATTTTAGGCCTGATCTCACGGTGATGGCTATTTTGTGATGATTGGTGAAATACTGCATTTGTGCATTTTTCCTTCCAACAACTTTGGGTGAACTGTGTCACCGAATATCAACAGCAGTGAGTATAGTAACTTCAGACATTATTGCAAAACTATAAAACTGGTTTGGCCGTCTTCTGGATGTTTGTCTAGCAGGAGGACACGCTGAACATTTGCAAAAGGTGTTTTAAGACTTTGACCTCAAACGTCATTGTAAAAAGTATCCCACATTATATGTGTATGCACGTAAAAAACATACCCTTGCAAAACCCATGCTTTATTTCAAAATAAGAAACTGAGTAGTGTTTTGAGTAAGTTACAATCCATCCGCAGTTTCTATCTCCGTGCATACAGAGGAAGCTGCGCCGTGAAATCTGGTAAATCATTTTGAAACACCCAGTGTGTTGCAACTTGGTGATTAAGTGAATAAATGTCTGTATGCGGTCCTCAAAGTTCAGTGTTCAACCAACACTCGCACTTGTTCATCTTGACTACTGCCTGACACAGGTCTTACGGTACTCATTTTAGATCACATGTTTATTGAACTTTTTTCTTGTACTACCTCCTCTAAATATGTGGAACATATGTGTTCCACAGTACCGACGATGAACAAGTGCTCATAACACTAACCTGTATGACGTTTAGAATCCATTTTCATTAGACTTTTTCTTTGTTTTTGCCTATGCTATCACTTCTGAAAGTTGCCTACACAAGAATCTTAGGAACATCAGTACCATACATGTATACTACTGTCGGATGTACCAAAACGATTATCGCTTATAAATTTCGACTGGATCATTTCCGCACCAGAGTCCCTTACCTCAGATCGACACATTTACGTAACTCCATCATCCCTGACAGTTTATATCATCCTAATAGAAACACCTTGTATATATCCAAGTTGTACGAGGGGCGTTTATTAAGTAATACAACACATCCATTCTCGGGCACTTTCGGTTAAAAAATACCAAATTTGTTGTGAGGCGTCGCGGAAGATTCCCCTCTCAGCCCCAATAGTTTCGTGGGCCTGCAGAATGGCGTCTGTACGGGAGACGCGGTCAAAGCAGAGTTTCTGATGGCAGAGAACTAGAGCATCGCAGATATTCATAGGCAGTGGCAGAATATCTACGGACACCTTGAAAGGTGGCTACACTGAGTCACAGCGCCAGAGATTGCGCCAAAGAGTATTATTCAGCCGCCTCCACGGGCAGTTGTAGCTGAGAAGTTGCTGAGGGCAGTAGTAGTTCAGAGGTAGGCGTGATCTGTGCTTGTTGAGACGTCGATAGAGTACTAGTTGTTCTGTTTGGTAAGACACCATATGTTATTTGATTAGGGATGTGGTTATGATCAGAGTGTATTTTTTGTCAATATACATGAAGGTAACGAATTTTTTTATTTATTTATTTAAAACTTCCTAACTAACAACGCCTCTTGCTCACAGGTTCAGTCAACAAAGCATCTGGCTTGTGTTCATGTATTAGAGTGTAATTCTAGTTGCCATGTGCAATCATAGTATTTCTGTATTTTTTAATTACTTCATTCTAAATGGCGTTTAAAGCATCTTGTTGTATTGAGGAAGAACCGTGCCAGACGTGTACGTTGAATCGCACTTCCACACAAGAACAGTTATACTTATGCTTTCTTGTTTCGTAGCTTTTATAGTTTCTGGGGACTTAATTAATTAATTGTATTAACGGAAATTTCCTTTAATTCTTTGTTGTTATTCTGTGCAGTCAGATTGCGTACTAATATTATTCAGGGCCAACCGGTTACGAGACTGCGTAACCGGACGAACAGCGACAAAAAATTAAAATTATTTGCATTTTATTTAATTAAGCCCCCATGCCACCTCGCAGTGAAAAAAACAAAAGAAAGAAAGAGAAGGACGGAGAGTCGCTGGGTGAGGTATCAGTCATCAACGCAGTAAGGTCACACAAACCTGTCCGATCCCCCACGTGCCGTGGGCACAGATCTGTGACTGCTGCAATGTTGGAATGTTTGGACAGTCTCATTCGTGGTCACTGACAGATTCAAACGAACTTTTTCTTCTCCATGAAATGCAAGGCCTCACGCAAGTCTGAACACCCGACAGGTCCTCATAAAACTTCACCGGGCCGTTCTTCCTCTTCCAGCCTACAGCCTGGGCCTGTCTCCTTCGGGATTCCGTCGTTTTGCCTCATTGTTGTATGCGCTCCACAGATATTGGTATGAGGATGGTGCGGAGGCTATTGATGCAACAAGATGTTGGACCCGGACTCGACGTTTAGTTCTCCCACATAACTGTTATACGTCAGTACAGCCAGATCTTTCTGTACTATGCCCGGAATGTTGCAAGCTCTTCCAAAGAATAACTCACGTGTTGTACATCCTGTTGCATTATGCAGAGTCATATCATAAACAAAAACCACAAATAGAACCCAAATGCCACAATCAGCTAGCGCATATTTTACATACTGTCGCAACTGTGTTAATTTTTCGGTTCGACCTCTCTAATGGTGTCTGATGGCTGGTAAATCGTGTGTTATCAACACACAGCAATTTAAATACTCTTTCCATAGTTTTTCCTGCAGGAGAGCTTCTGTGAAGTTTGGGAGGTAGGGCACGAGGTAATGGCAGAATTACAGCTCTGAGAACGGGTCCTGAGTCGTGCTTGGGTAGCTCAGTCGGTGGAGCACTTGCCCGCGAAAGGCAAAGGTCTCGAATTCGAGTCTCGGTCTGGCACACAGTTTTAATCTGCCATAAAGTTTCATAGCAGCGCCCATTCCTCTGAACAGTGAAAATTTCATTCTGGTAATTTCTGTTTTCACAGCCGACTGTTAATGTTTCCAGGCAAGCCGTGAGGCGACTGCATCCTTCTGCACGTACCTAGTGTTCTCGGCTTTTACTTTTACAACGAGCGATCAGTGGATGGAGAGTGCTCTTTGGGCATCGTCTTGCGTAGCTACCAATTGGATTGCGTTCAAAACACATTATGGCCGCCATCTTGGCACTTGGGCCTCTGTGACTTCGCCAGTTCCACCCAGAGAACCCCACTACTCGCGATACAACATTTTCTCCACCCTTTCTTCATACAGCTTGCCCTATTTTTCATATTCTTTGATTTGTGCGATAGTCTCATGCCACGTGCCCTGGCTACCGTACATGAAACACATTGCTGCCTTCCTTTTGTACTATGGCAATGAAATACTGCGTCAGGTGGTCTTCTTTCCTCAGAATGAGGCTATTGCACTTTCCTCTGTGAGACTGATACTTAATACCCCCCCCCCCCCCCCGATAGGGTTAAGTGCTCACCGTACACACGTTCTACGTTTTGTATCCAATTATTGTTAATCCTTTAGAGAGATACTGGCCTGCTTAACTTACTGGCAAGCACAAGGGTGCCTGCTGACTTCCATTACCACATGATATTTCGGATAGCTTCCCTGAAGTACTGCTGAATTTTATTGAACCTTCGGCCCCACTGTACTATGCTGTCCCCACATTCTTGCCAAACTGAGATCGTCTAACGTGCATAGAAATTAAGTGTCCATTCGTTGGTACAATTTTCTGCTTGTATGCCATACACGTCTCGCCAAATGGCACTACATGCTGACCGAACTATTTTGACTATCAGAGTATCATGCTGCTCTCAATCAGTAAGTGCAAATGCAGTATCACAATTGTCAAGGAACTCGTCTACTCCTAGTGCCCTCGAACGACTGTGGTGTAAAATGTAGCATATCTGGTGAACTAACTAATTGCCCACTGACTGACTCTTGTGTATCAGCGATGGGACTTTAAACATTATCTCCCTCGCAAAACTTGCCTGCGAGCACTGTACCTTACTGTGGAAATTCTTACCACTGCCTCTTCTGTTCGATGCATGTCACTATTAACCTCAACCTCGCCACTACCAAGGCGGGCTACATTGTCGCGTTCCCACATTGTGAAAATATGATAGTGTGGTCTGGTAAAATTTTGAAAAAGTATTTGTTGTTTTTAATTATTTCTTGTATCAGATTCGATAACTGTTAAGTTTTTTAGTAAAGCTTAAACAAATCTAGGTGTTAGGAGTGCTTGTGACTTTTGCAAAAAATGTCATTCATTGTCTGGATTGTAACTCATTGTAGGACAGTACCGTCTTCAGCTTTATACTGTACGGCATGCCACGTAACGTGCACACCACCGTATGAGGACTCATCAACATCTTGTCCCTCCTAACTTCAACCTGTTGGTGTATTTTTCTTTGTACTCGGTAGCAAATTTATTCGTTCTGGCTGTTATTCCTTGGCTTTCAGGAACTGTATTTTGGAAATACTTAAGGTTCACCGATTCTTACTTTATTAGTCCACTAAATTTTCAACATCCTTCTATAGCAGCACATCTAAAACGCTAACATTCACTTCTTTTCCAGTGGTACTACTGGCTGCGATTCACTTCCTTACAATGTTGTGCTCCAAAAGTACATTCTAAGTATTTTCTTCCTCCGATTAGCTCTAATATTCGATACTAGTACACTTGTTTTGGTCAGGAAGTCCATTTTTCCCTTGATGGGCGCTTTTTGTGCTATAGATGCTTCATTCGCCATGTTTTATTTAGCTCTCAACGTAGTAGTATTCCTTCACTTCATTTATTTTATGGTCACCAGTTTTGATGCTAATTTTATCGCTAATCTCTTTCCTAATACTCCTCATTGCTTTTGGGTTCGTTCCATTTACTCTCAAGCCATAAAATATAATTAGACTACTCATTCAATTTAATGGGATCTTCACTTACATTAAGGAGAGCAACGTCATCAGTGAACCACATCATAAGCACTGATAACACTAGATATATGAACAGCGCAAAGGGAGGGTCGTAAAGTGTCCATGTGTTTACGAGTGTGTGTGTGTGTGTGTGTGTGTGTGTGTGTGTGTGTGAATGCGACTAAGGGAGGAGGGGAGGGAGGGAGGGAGGGAGGGAGGGAGGGAGAGAGAGAGAGAGAGAGAGAGAGAGAGAGAGAGAGAGAGAGAAGGGGGAGAGAGAGAGACAGAGAGAGAGAGAATCTTGCATACTATGCCCTGTTTCCGTCCAGGTAAAATTCATCTTACACACACACATACACACACACACACACACACACACACACGCACACACACCCTAGTGGCGGACCTCACGCACGCCAGGCTCCCTATGGTCTGCACTTCTGAGCTAAACAAATGGAAAGCCCGGAACCGCGGAGAGGAACAATCGCTCGGCTGGCCCGTAGGCGGAACAAAGCCTTCGCTTAGCATAACAATCGCCGCGGACAATGCGCCTCGCCGCTCTATTTGTGTAATCCCGCTCGAATTATTGCAAACAAAATTCTCCAGTAATGCTTAAGTCAAACACCTATCTCCGCCACAAGGGGAATTATACCGGCCGGCGTGTTACCGCAGCAGTGGCCACTGTAGGATAGAACTACCTGCAAATACAATGCACCGATCCTGTAATACCCCGTTGACCCTAATGACACAGCAGCTGCGCTTGCTTCCGTTACAACTGAATCTTTTCTCTAGATGGACCATTACGGCATGGAAATATTCAACGTGTAGGGTAGCTTAATTGAAATAACATAAAAAAAAGCTTGAAAGTGTAGCTAGGATAAATGGTACAAGGAAATATACGTACCACTTTCGTCCTAAGACATAGCTATCTAATTACATTATTAGCAGATCAAACCCAAAACAACGTTCTTAGACGAACGAAATTGTCAAATGTGAAAGTAACGTCTGGAGCACTGTTCATAAATCTTAAAGATTATTGTGCAGCTATAGAGAGAAATTCTACAATAACGGCGTATTTCGCCACACGTTCGAGAAGGATTACCTAACTCCACCAGCAGACGCTGCAAGAGAAGCCTTGTGTAGCACGGATAGGTTTGTTGGTACTATTCCGAGAGCGTAAGTTCGAAGTAGTGACAGGTAACAAATAACTTCCTCCCACATACTTCGAACGAATTGACCACGGCAGGAAAAGCCACACATTCGAACAAGTCTCCATCTTGAACCCCAAAACATAAAACAAAACTTGAGAAACAGTGTTAAAAAGAAGAAATATCGACCAGACATCTGATGTATACAAGACTGAATGTTCAGATTGTTACCTTTATTAGGTGGGATAACCTGGCAGCTAGAGGACTACATGTTACACTTGGCGAGCATGTTGCTCTAGGGAGAGGTGCGGCTGATAAGTCAAATTTATTCACACATTTGATTTAAAATGATCATGGTGCACCCGTGATGTCCTCACACGTCAAGATCTTGCATCCATGTGACAAGGTTAGGGGTATGGATTTGTTGGAGGATTCAGAGATCCTTGTAGCAGGTGTCGAGGAGAGATTGGTGTGTTTGTAAAACATCTGAAGATTTGCGGTGGTCAACCTAAATAACTTAGCGCCAAAGACGCACGGATTTGGCATCAACGACACTCATATAGAGTGGTCTGTAAGTTTCTGTAATGGAACTTTAACACAGTAAAGCTGTTTATGTAATTTTTATAGCCTTTAACATAAATTAGCACCAAAAATTATGAACCCTACTATTAGTTCGGAAGCAAGGACACCTTATCCCATGTAAGCTCCTGAATTACTCAGAAACTAGCTGTTATTACGCTCACTAATCATCTTCAGTTGGATTTTGTTCCATTATTTATTAAACTGGAAATAATTTGCTTTAAATCATGATATATTTACACCTTATGTTTGTTTTAGTAATGGTGGCAATTTATAATTGTCTGAATTAAGATACAAAAATGACTAGTTCACATAAGAACCACCAGGTTCGCATAACGGTGTATGCTAATTATGGTTTCAATATAGTCCCCTTTTAATGCTGTAGTTAAATTTTATGAAAACCAATGGATGTGTAATTTTACTAAATATGTTTATACACGATATCTTCTTAGATATAATATGAATAGCTATTATGTACATATCACTAGCCACCTACACAAAGTAGTTCGTATTACGACTATTTTTGTTCTAAATAATTTTTACTGTTTAATATTAGCCACCTTTGTAGACGCTTTTGTTTATTGTCTATATTTCCTTAAAGAAGACATTTTTGGGATAACAATAATCAGCTACAAACACTGATCAGCGAGAATATTATTATCGCCTACCTAACGGCCGGTATTTCCATCTTTCGCATGGATAAAGCGGCGACGCGTCGAGGCATGTAAGCAATAAGGCCTTGGCAGGTCGCTGAAGGGAGTTGGCACCACATCTACACAGACGTATCACCTAATTCCCCTAAACACCGGTGAGGGGGGCCATGAGCTCTGATGATACATTCAATCTAATCCCAGATTGGTTTCGATCGCGTTCTGATCTGGCGAGCTAGCGGGCCAACACATCAATTGGAACTCATCACTGTGTTCTTTGATCCACTCCGTCACACTCCTGGCCTTGTGACATGGCGCATTACATTGTTCAAAAAGGCCACTGTCGTCAGGAAAATTGATCGTCATTGAGGGATGCAAGTGGTCTTCATACAGTATACGATACTACTTGGCCGCCAAGGTGCCTTGCAGGAGTTCCATTGGGGCAATAGATGCCAGCGTGAATTTCCCCCAGAGCATAGTGGAGCCCCCGCCAGCTTGCCTCCTCCCAGCGGTAGAAGTGTCAAGGAGCTGTTCCTCTGGACGGATTCGCACCTTGCGATTGGCATAATGAAGATATCGGGTTTTAAAAGATCATGCAACGCTCGGTCACGGCGTTCAAGTCCAGTGGCGATGGTCACGTGCACATTCCAGTTGTAGTTGCCGATGTTGTGGCGTTAATATTGGCACATGTGTGGGTCGTTGGCTACGAAGGCACATCGTTTGGAGTGTTCGGTGCGCTGTCTGTCCAGACACACTGTGCTCTGCCCAGCATTGAGGTCTAATGCTAGTTCTGCTATAGGTCACCACCTGTCCCGTTTTACCAGTCCGCCCAGCCTGCGATACCCGATGTGTGCAATGATACGTGGGCGCCCGTCTCCTCGACATCAGGAAGTGGATTCACCTCTGTTTCGTCACGGATTGAAGACACTCACCAAAGCACTCTCCGAACACCCGAAAAGTGGTAAAGTTTCCTAAATGCTCTTTCCGAGCCTCCGGGCCATCATAATCTGCTCTCCGTCAAACTCGGATACATTGCGCGCCTTCTCCATCTACAGGCAGATGTCACGCTCACTGATTATATATGCACCGTGCGTGTGTCTGACAGCAGTCATTCCTCGCCATGTGACGCTCCTGTCACCTGAACGTGTTTGTGTCGATAATAAGTCGGTGGTCATAAAGTTCTGGCTGATCGGTGTATAATTAAAGCATTACTGTAACATGACTCATGTACATCTACATCTACATACATATTCCGCTAGCCACAAAGCGGAGGGCACAATTCGAGCCAAAGTCATATACCACCCCCCCCTCTACTCCAGTTGCGTATCGCACGAGGGAAAAA
Source organism: Schistocerca gregaria (assembly GCF_023897955.1). Lineage (NCBI taxonomy): Eukaryota > Metazoa > Arthropoda > Insecta > Orthoptera > Acrididae > Schistocerca > Schistocerca gregaria. The sequence continues at coordinate 205,882,663 of NC_064924.1, forward strand.
CGACTGCCTGAACGCCTTAGTACGAGCTCTAATATCCCTTATCTTTGAATGGTAATCAGTGCCCAATTTGAAAGTTGATGGTAATAATATACGCTCAACATCCTCGTCGAAGATCTGATTTCTGAATTTAGTGAGCAGGCCTTCCGTTTATCTCGTCGTCTATCTGCAAGTGTGTCCTACTTCTATGAGATTTCTAACGCCCTAGTCAGAGGGCGTCATTGTCATATACGACGTACACTAAGGACAGCGGCCTGAGGGCAAATTGAAATCATGATTTTTGGAGTCCAAGAAGGTCTAATCTCACTAACATCTAAACTGGGTTATCTCCTGTGTAGCAGCGTCACTATTTCTTTCTTCCTTACTATCGAGTCAACAATCTTCTGACTGGTTTGATGCGACCCGCCATGAATTCCACTCCTGTGGCAACCTCTTATGTCAATGTAGCACTTGCAACCTACATGGTCAATTACCTGCTGAATGTATTTCAGTCTCTGCCTTCCTCCTCAGTTTTTACCCTCTACAGCTCCTTCAAGTACCACGGAATATACTCTTTGATGTCTTAACAAATCTCCTGTCACCCTTGTCCCTTCATCTTGTCACTGTCTCCTATATATTCCTTTCCTCTCTGCTCTGGCAGAACCTCCTCATTCCTTACTTTATCAGTTACCTACTTTTGGGCATTCTTTGTAACACCATATCTCAAATGCTTCGATTCTCTTCTGTTCTGGTTTTCCCATAATCCATGCTTCACTACCATACATTGCTGTGCTTCAAACGTACACTCCGAGAAAATTCTTCCTCAAATAACGCCTATGTTTGATACTAGTAAACTTCTCTCGGCGTGCCCGAATTTTTTTTTGGTCATCACTCTACTGACTGGTTTCCTTTCCTCTCCGATACTGCGTAGAACCTCCTCATTCCTGTTCAGGCAGTATAATATTTTGGATCTCATCTCTTCTCACTCATGCTCTCGGTTGCAGTGTTGGAATATGTTCACTGAATTCATTAAGTCCATTTAGGTGTGGAATCTCTGCTGCGCCACATTCTAGTTCTAAGTGTGAGCTCAGTCTACTGACTGGTTTGATGCGGCCCGCCATGAATTCCTTTCCTTCAATTATTTGCTTCACATATTCCAATCTCTGTCTTCCTCTACAGTTTTTGCCCTCTACAGCTCCTTCTAGTATCCTGTCCCTTATCCTTATCAGTGTTTTCTACATATTCCATTCCTCTCCGATACTGCGTAGAACCTCTTCATTCCTTACCTTATCAGTCCACCTAATTTTCAACATTCGTCTATAGCACCACATCTCAAATGCTTTGATTCTCTTCTGTTCCGGTTTTCCCACAGTCCATTTTTCACTACCATACAATGCTGTACTCCAGACGTACATCCTCAGAAATTTCTTCCTCAAATTAAGGCCGGTATTTGATATTAGTAGACTTCTCTTGGCCAGAAATGCCTTTTTTGCCATAGCGAGTATGCTTTTGATGTCCTCCTTGCTCCGTCCGTCATTGGTTATTTTACTGCGTAGGTAGCAGAATTCCTTAACTTCATTGACTTCGTGACCATCAATCCTGATGCTAAGTTTCTCCCTGTTCTCATTTACACTACTTCCCATTACTTTCGTCTTTCTCCGATTTACTCTAAAACCATACTGTTTACTCATTAGACTGTTCATTCCGTTCAGCAGATCATTTAATTCTTCTTCACTTTCACTCAGGATAGCAATGTCATCAGCGAATCGTATCATTGATATCCTTTCACCTTGTATTTTAATTCCACTCCTGAAATTTTCTTTCATTTCCATCATTGCTTCCTCGATGTACAGATTGAAGAGTAGGGGCGAAAGGCTACAGACTTGTCTTACTCCCTTCTTAATACGAGCACTTCGTTCTTGATCTTCCACTCTTATTATTCCCTCTTGGTTGTTGTACATATTGTATATGACCCGTGTCTCCCTATAGCTTACCCCTACATTTTTCAGAATCTTGAACAGCTTGCACCACTTAATACTGTCGAACGCTTTTTCCAGGTCGACAAATCCTATGAACGTGTCCTGATTGTTCTTTAGCCTTGCTTCCATTATTAGCCGTAACGTCAGAATTGCCTCTCTCGTTCCTTTACTTTTCCTAAAGCCAAACTGATCGTCACCTAGCGCATTCTCAATTTTCTTTTCCATTCTTCTGTATTTTATTCTTGTAAGCAGCTTTGATGCATGAGCTGTTAAGCTGATAGTGTGATAATTCTCGCACTTGTCAGCTCTTGCCGTCTTCGGAATTGTGTGGACGATGCTTTTCCGAAAGTCAGATGGTATGTCGCCAGACTCATATATTCTACACACCAACGTGAATAGTCGTTTTGTTGCCACCTCCCCTAATGATTTTAGAAATTCTGATGGAATGTTATCTATCCCTTCTGCCTCATTTGACCGTAAGTCCTCCAAAGCTCTTTTAAATTCCGATTCTAATACTGGATCCCCTATCTCTTCTAAATCGTCTCATATTTCTTCTTCTATCACATCAGACAAATCTACACCCTCGTAGAGGCTTTCAATGTATTCTTTGCACCTATCTGCTCTCTCGTCTGCATTTAACAGTGGAATTCCCGTTGCACTCTTAATGTTACCACCGTTGCTTTTAATGTCACCGAAGGTTGTTTTGAATTTCCTGTATGCTGAGTCTGTCCTTCCGACAATCATATCTTTTTCGATGTCTTCACATTTTTCCTCCAGCCATTTCGTCTTAGCTTCCCTGAACTTCCTATTTATTTCATTCCTCAGGGACTTGTATTTCTGTGTTCCTGATTTTCCCGGAACATGTTGGTACTTCCTCCTTTCATCAATGAACTGAAGTATTTCTTCTGTTACCCATGGTTTTTCGCAGCTACCTTCTTGGTACCTATGTTTTCCTTCCCAACTTCTGTGATGGCCCTTTTTAGAGACGTCCATTCCTCTTCAACTGTGTTGCCTACTGCGCTATTCCTTACTGCTGTATCTATAACGTTAGAGAACTTCAAACGTATCTCGTCATTCCTTAGAACTTCTTTATCCCACTGATTAGCGTATAATGTAGTCTTATTGTATTCTGCGGCAATAGATAGCAGCCGTGGCAAACATGAGTCAGGCGAGGGCTTGTTGTGGAACGTGATGTAGCAAAGTACGTCGGGCTCAAGAGTTGATGAAACGGTGTGCTCATCAGGATTGCGGGTAACGTCTTCCACAAACCACCATCGAAACCAGCGCACTGGCGCTAACCCAATGTATGCCAGTGCATGGATTGAGGAGGCGCATTCATAAAACGTATGCGCACTGCCGAGTATAAACATGGAGCAGTCAAATAATACCAGTCTCTTTAGGGTCACAGCTCTCTTGGACGACGGTGCTGTGTTACACATGAAGCTTCCCACGGAGGACTACAGTACCAGCCTGTGGTGGGCAACGATTAGACTCTCTGAACCCGGAAAGCACTCTGAGACAGCCAGCATTGGGCCAGCCCACGCCTTCCAGCAGCAAGGTCAACTGAAGAGGACTAAACTGCCGAGTGACTGCATTCGACGTGTCGGGACAATGGATACATGTACCGCCTGTGACAAAGGAAAACAAAATGTTCGTAGAGTCCCTCTGCAGCCGTGAGTTGCCCTGTGTCCCTCCCCACAACCTCTACTCCAGCATACATTGTACCTGTGTCGAATCAGGTGCTACGTAACTTCCACTTATTTGTGAAATTTATAGAATAGTACTTTTGTGTTAACATGTATATGACTGTATTCTAATTGGTTCCGGTGTTATCTCTAACACTGAGAAGGTCACTCACTGACCAACGTCGACGTCTGATACATTAAACAAATATTGCTGCTGACTGCTCTACCTTCTTTGACCAATGGAGACATTCAACATTTTGGGAAAACCGGAAAATCGTACATCATGCTCACTTTCAAGACTGAGGCACACTATTGGCTAAATGAATGTGCTACTAGACTAAGTTGACACGGAATTGGTAAAGTGTTTCGCAGTGTGTGCACGTAGACGTAAATATGAAGCGTGTGACATGGATAACTGAGGAAGTTGGTTGCAAGTGCTGCTGTGAGATGAGGAGGTTGGCACAAGAGAAGAATTCGTGGAGGGCCGCATCAAACCAGTCAGAAGACTGACGACTCAAAAAAGGTAAGGATACTAGCTAATTATCGAATTACGCACGTAAAAAGTGAAATATATATTCTGGGAACCAGTAACAGCAATTAATGGAATAACAATCAACCTTCGATATAACTGAGATGTGAGAAAAACTGAGTAATGAAAACGCTAGCAATTCGGTGCAGTAACAGTATTCATTCTGAGTTTTAAAAATTTTCGTGTATGGTAATTCCAGTTTTTCTATCTTAATGTCCTCTGATGTCGAAATGTTGAGCATCTTTATGGAACAAATGGTCACAAAACCTGGCTTATTATGAAGCAATGGATGTTTCACCTTAAAAAAGTATTACTGTTCTCTTGGAGTCTCGCTAGACCTAATTATCAATTTAAAATTTACACAAAAATGTTCAAATGTGTGTGAAATCTTATGGAACTTAACTGCTAAGGTCATCAGTCTCTAAGCTTACACACTACTTAACCTAAATTGTCCTAAGGACAAACACACACCCATGAACGATGGAGGACTCGAACCTCCGCCAGGACCAGGCACACAGTCCAGGACTGCAGCGCCTGAGACCGCTCGGCTGATCCCGCGCGGCAAAATTTACACTATCGTTAGTTGTTAAATCCCTTGCATATGCCTAACATTAGGTACCTGTACGGCTTAGTTTCACATAAACGAAGAGTACGATTTATCTCTGACCTATACCGTGCCAAATATTACTGAGATTTAAAATGACGCCTTATTTCGCAGTCCAAGGGAAGTAAAACACGTTATGAAAGGCAACAAATATGTCTCATCGTCACTGCAAAATATTGTCAGAGTTAATTGATTTCAACTCTCAGTTTGGAACGAGATAAACTGTTAAATTCGTTCAGAGAAGTAGAGTTTCACGAATTTTACAGGGTAGTAAAAGTATAGCCGTTAGAAACGTACATATCACGAAATTTGTCAGTCACTTTACGCATTTGTTTCACTTTGTGAAAATTAAAGCAGTAAACAAAACTCTTGAAACAGTCGATCAAATGAAGACTCGTAACGCGTGGTAAGAGTTCGTAAGTTTGGTATCTAAAACTTACTTTTATGAGACAGGTTAAAGTTAAGGACAACAGTTATCGATCAAATGTGTAACGAAATCTAAGTACAGGTACTAGAAAAATTAATACACTGATATTTCATATTCTGGAGAAGCAGTGATATAGTACAGATCGATACTTTAGCTCTTTGGATGGAAAATTGAAGATCAATTCACTTGGGGGTGATGAAGGCAACAATGATGTTACCGATGTACTGGAAGAAAGCCATTCGAAAGCGCATACGTATGTGAAAGTACCCAGAGTCCTAAACTTGTAGCTTACTCCTGTCATTATGGAATATGAGAAACACCTGATTATTGGCAATTCTTTCAACACACGTTCTCTAATTTAGTTTAACGTTACGTAGCGTATCTTAAGTAATGTATCCTCTGCTGAATGCCTCTCGCAACTGTGACTGGAAAGTCAGATTTATAAACGATTAGACGACACGGAATCACACTCGCAAACGTTTTATAGAAGTAGGTATTCTATTTATTTTTCCATCTAAAATGCTTGATTCCATTCTCTTAGTGTATTTCATGTAGCTTTTGTTACCCCTCCACTCTTTGTTCACCCCATCCTCTGCCCTGTCTCCAGGCCCGTTCTTTTCCGTTCAGTGACACAGTACCTCTTCCTATCTGGAGATTCAATGAGCCAGAGATAACTCTCTCCTGGGCGGGGCGTTATTCACCTCTGACTGCTTTAGCCAGAGCCAGTCTATTGATCAACTCGAAGCGTCCGTTTCCACGCTCCACGATCCACTGGCGACGTGTGCCCAGCCAATTTGTCTCACTTGAAGCATTCTCGTCACTGCAAAAATATTGGCGCATGTTACGTCACTGTATACTTCTTCACTGGAATATCACTTTCCCTTTCAAGTAGAGTGGAAAAAAGACTTATTTCCACGACCAAGTTGCTTATTATACACTTCTACCTGTGATCACTCATTGGCTGTCACTATTCCACAAAAACCTGTGACAACAAGCTTTCCACATCGCTTTCACCAGTGAACGATTTGTCTTAGGGGTGATAAACTTATTTGTAATGCAAGCAGGGACATTATGTAGACTGAAGTAAATTTAGATAGCATTATTGCTGCACCTGAGTGTGATGTGTGAAACTGAATCAATTTTCGAAACGATTGCTCGCATTAGGAAAAAGATTGTAAAGCAGGGGTCGTATTCTTTTCATAGTCAAGTACTTACTTATCACTGTTCCCCAGTCACCTCCTTATTTAAATGTTCTGCTAGAACACTAGGGTTATCGTCTATCGTTAGTAATAAGAACGTCCTCGGTTCTGGGTTCGGAATTCGTCACTGCTAAAGTTTTGATTAATAATCGGCTTTTGATTAACAATCGGCACTGGTAGGTGAAGAATTCCGGCATAAGAAGTCACCCCCATTCTGCCAACGGCCTTGTCCAAGAGGATGGTGGAGCAGGAGTATAACACCTTCAGAACAGTTTATTCAGTACTAAATTTCCCACATTTAATTCTTTTCAAGCCACCGCCTCTTCCCCGAAGCCGAACCCTTCAGAATGAAATGTTATCGGTAGCGTTACTAAATAGCCTACCGTACACGGGAAGAATAGCATGTCATCTAACAACGAACCTTTGCAATAATATTTGCATCCCTACCTCATCTAGAGGCTCTAGAGGTATTTTATTTACAGCGTCTCTGGATACGTTAAGTCGAAAGAATACCATTTATGAGAGAAATTACTTAAGACGTTGTAGTTTAGGTCTTCCACCAAATCTCACCTCTTTTGGTGCTGGGATACGTTTCTACGACGGCTTTTAGTTTTCCGTATAGTTAATCATGTTTGTTGAAATTGCTTGTAGTGTTTTTTATTCATAGAGAGATTAAAGGTAAAACAAATATTGACAGATATCTCCGATACATTAGTAAGTGTCACTAGGCCTCAGTTAGTTGAAACCTGTGAACTGATGTATCACAGGCTTGACTGTTTGCGTTCCTATGTCGGAATAAGCATTACCAAATTGTCTGCATTCCCTTGAGCTGGTGGATTGGAGATGTCTATGGGTGCACTCCCTCACTCTGCACCTCCATTCCATCTTGCCTTCAGTCCAGGTCATCTGACGTCCTGCCAGCAAAATTTGACTTGCTCCATCACACCTGTCAAAAACCCGCTATTAGCCACCAGCTTAACTAATTCAGTCCCTTACAGAACTTCATTAGTTGCTATCCTACATGAAGGTAACTGCGCTTTCCGTATCCAAGGGCGTTGCAAAAGTTTACGTTAAATTTTTGCTATTTGACTTTCACTGCAGCCACATGAAGGTGCTGTGATTAACGACCATTAACTTTGCCTCATTCTCCTTGTAAATGTTGACAATTTACTCACAATAAGTGTTGACTATGGGTGGAAAGGGTGGAGGAGGGTGGTTGTCACATAAAGGTAACGTTGACCTATGAATCAGTCCGACTACCACTGCGAACTAGATCTTTCGTGGAGGATCCGTTTCATTGGAATCAGTTACTCAAAAAAGTCACTATACGCTGAACACATAACTGTCTTCATCTGCAGTAGGTAAAATATTATCTTCTGGGCCTTACCACGAGTCTCCGTGGGCTCTCCATATTCTTTCGGACAGGACAATACTCATGGTAGTGGGTGACTGGACGGTCTTCTAGACGCCACAACTTTCTCCTGCGACTGAATTTGTGTACCCAATCTGTCTGAGCCTAGCGTTATCTCAAGTGTCAATCTGAGAATGTGTCCTAAATATTTATGAAGCGTGTAACTGAGGTGGGAAGCGAGTAGCTGCGCGGTATTAACCAAGTGGGATGTGAGAGAACGCCTAATAACTACATCCAGACTGGTGGACACACAGGACCTCGTCGTTGATTGTCCGGGTGGATCCGTTCTGCAGCCGGCGCGTCTCAAAGTTTCCCAGAAGCGAGCTCTTTAACACACTCATCTATTCGACCGGGTTTTGCAGTAGATGAAAAATGAGTACATCGTACTTGCACAATAGTTTAGAATTTTTTTATCCCATATAGTACTATGAACGTATAGTCACTAGGTTCCGTGTAAATTGCAGCTATTCGTGATTTCAGAGTGCCATTTCTCTGACCTTTAAGAGGAATAGAGAATTTGTCTATTTTAACATTTGCTCGGACTTTGTGTATTTTCCAACCACGACGGTTCGAATGGGAAAGCAAACAACGCTGTGTTCACGTAATTATCGAGAAATACTGAACAAAGCTGGGAGCTGTGATTAAATATGTAATAACAGAATGTGTTTACTGTTATAAGGTCGTCTCTGGCTCGATACCTTTCATGTAACTATCATGTGAAACTAGAAACATTTTAAAAGTTTCACTATTTTCTTTTTATTCATATTGTTTTGTAAATACTGACACGGTGCTTCATACTTACAGTTAAACTGTTACACCTTACGTGGACTGTTCTGCTGACTGATTATCTCCTAATTACTGCATCTGAGCTTCTCAGAATTCAGTCAAGAAAATAAAATAATTTGCAAATTCTGATAAATGCATTTTGTTTGTGTATAATTTTCACTAGCGAAAATTCTTATTGTTTTCTAAGGCTATATCTTAATATACTGAGAAACTTTTGTTGCTTTCTAAGAGAGGCAAAAATTTCTGCAACTTTGCCTCAGGCATAAATAATCTGTGTATGCATGACACGTTCTAGAGTTGTAATTTTAACGTCTGTGGGGGAACGGAACTGGAGGAATACTTTTACGCAATAATTTTCAGTTTTAGTAAATCAAATGGACACCTATGATTAGGATACAGTTCTCGCTTTCTGCTCTAAGTTTCTTTGCTTCAAAAATGTTTGACGTTTTGGTTCCAACAACACATTATATGAGAGCAACAAACAAATAATGTCATTAGAACCAGAGCATCGAAATTTAAAACTTTATTTATCTTCCTTATGTAACGTTCCACGGACCATATGAAATACTGAGCGCGTAACAAGTCGTTTTGCTGACACATAAAGATTCCTGTCAAGGATAAAATAACGTTGGTACACAGCGACTGGTGAGCCACGGTATTAGATGCAATTTATAAGTGTTACGAAGAAGTTGTGAAATAAATCAGTAGCCAGAAACAGCACTTTAACTTCCAACTAGAAACCAGTAAGAGCTAACATAAACAGTTAGATCAAGATGTGTTTTGTCAGCGTAATTGTTTAACATACACAGAACGTGTTAGCTTGTTCTTTCACATGTGAAAGACTCAAGGAATTGATATAACAACAGACAGAGACTGTTAGTGTAGTTAAAGTTCGATTTGTCATGGCTTATTGGCAAATAGTTGTCGTTTGACGTGGCACTGTGGTTATGATGTAACAGGTGTTAGTAGCAGTGGACAAGTCAGTGTTATCCGCTAGGAGTTAGGTGGAAAGTAAGCTCATGGAAAACTACATGTAAAAGTGTTGTGAAGAAGTGACAGGAGACTTGAGCGTACTCAGATAGGTCCTGCTTTGATGGTGAAACACACATATTTGCACCAGCAGTATTGAAAGATAGCTTTTAGGTTCCTGTCATTTCACCGTAGCACAGACATAAGAAATTAACGGCTTCCAACCTGTAGTAGACGAATTACATTATATGCAAGGCAAGGCCAGAAGTGAAAGTGATAAAGAAGGGAGTTCCGGATGGCCAATCGTTTACAAAATGAAAGCATTCTTCACGGTTGTCGTGCGAGGATGAGCTATTTTGTTAGTGCAGTTTATAGACAATAGTAAATATAGCTGAAATAATACTTTAAGGGGAGGGGGGGGGGGGGGGGGTAAGACGTCAAACGGGCCGACTTGGGGCAGAAGAGGCACCACAGGACATTTTAATTTCCACTGTCTATTACATGTCAAATTTCATCATTTCTTCACTTACTATTGGCTGCATGTGTTAATATAGGTACACTTTTCTTCACAAGTAAGAGACAGTCTTCGATGAATTTTGCACAGCACACAAACCATATTCACAGGTGTATGAAACTAAAATTTTCCAAATCTACTAAAACTGCGCTAAAAATGCAGATAATTAACTATACAATTTGAGTTTTTTCTAAACATGAATTTTAAAATATAACAGCTCATTCAGTTTTTCGTAAATTAAAGAAATTGTAGAGTTTCATGCACCTGTAATTATGGTTTGTATTCTGTGCGAAATTCATCGAAGAATCTCTTCTACTTATGAAGAAAAGTGTACCTTTAGTAACAAATGCAGCCAATAATAAGTGAGAAAATGATGAAACTTCAAATGTGAAAAAAAATTGTAATGTTTTTGAACTTCCACTGCTAAGAGTGTGAATCCAGAATCGTTCCTGGTCATGCTGACAAAGTTTTATGAATTTGTTTGTAAAAGTATAGACAGTGTGAATTAAAATGTCCTGTGGTGCCTCTCCTGCTCCAAGTCGGTCCGTATGACGTCCAACCCTCCTTAAGGTAATCCGCGAGTCGTGAGCCAGTATATGTACGTGGAAACATTTTCCTTTCTTTATTTTCTACTTTGACGAAACTTACACTGGAAATAAACCGATATAATACTCTCTATTCTGTATTTATTAATACCTCTCATGGAGAGACTGGAAGTTATTGTCCTTTCTTGTTCGTTTATTCGTTCGTGGTCATTAAAATGTTTGCCCGATTTTACTCAGAACCGAATGTACTGTCCTCTGTTATAAAAAGGTAAAACTATGGCGAACAGCGTATCTCAGAGAACATATTTACGTAAAGACAAAACTAACTCGCATTCACTGTGCAGGAAATTAAAGCAAAACTATTACTCAAAACCTACTACCAAAATCAATCTCTTGCACTGGACAAACAGAATTGAAACACTGAAATTATGTAGTAACACTATGAAACACACACTGTTAAATGGTTCATTGAAACAATGAATTAAAAGAAAATGCATAGAATATGCGCAACGGAAGCATGAGATGAGAAACGGGAGTACCAACAAAATATGAAAAGAATCTTACCAAAAGAATTACAGCACAGCACAGCATGAAGAAATTGAGCCAGCTAAAATATGCTAAAGAGAACTAAAACCAGGAATAAGACTGATACGCTTTTCTCATACTAAAAATAAATAAGTAAATAATAATCCGTTCCTTATGATTACAACGCTGTATTTTAAAATCGTATTTCACAAGACCATAAAATTCACAGAAAACCAAAGAAATTCATTTCTTTACAAAACTCTTACAAGGCAATCCCTTCAAGATTATGCAAATTGAAATGAATTAAATTGAAGAATCCTCTACTGAGGTGAGGAGGCGGATTGTTCAGTCGGAAAAATCGCTAACATTATCAGCACGCACCAGCAAAAATTCTTTCCTTAATACATACTCATAATGCAAATCCATTCTCTCTGTTGCATGAATGCTGACTCTTTAAGTCCTTCCATCAGATCAATAATTCCTAATAGTTTTCTTCAGCAAAATCCTCCCTCAGTATGCACTATGCTAAAAGTTCTGCCAGCTTACTCCACGTCCAGTAGTCGAATACTCGCCGCTCTTCAACTGAGCCTAAGATACACAAGTTCAGAGAGACTACTGTCACTGACGTAAGTCGACTATTCCACGGATGTCACACGCTGCTGCTTCACTCTCTTTATAACGAGAAAATTCCTCTCATTCTGAAACTATCCGCAAATAAATATCCAGTCCACCTACATGTGTCCGTCCTTCTAAGCAAAAGAAAATTTGGGATTTCCTCGAAGGGATTGCAAGGGTGTACACGAGAACTTCGTATGTAAAATTTGGTATTGTTATTATTTTACAGTTGATGGTTTACACATACTGGGGTGATATCCATAGCAGAAACAGTAGAAGCAGTAATTTTCTCGGCATCTGCACATATTGTTTGCTGGAGCTGCTGAGGGTTGTCGTAAGATCAAAGTTTAATTAACAGAATACGAAGTCCTACACGTTTAAATTGGAATCCCTTCTTAGAAAGTAAGGTTTTCGTTGACGCCGTAAGTAAGATTCTTCCTTGCCAATTTGTTTGAATTCCATATTTGTTCTTTGTCTTCCTTTTCGTGCCTTTTATGTAAACATCAACAAGCACAGTATATTGAGCATTGTTTCGGCTTATTTGTAGTGTGACTTAACAACTGGAAATGAGAAAAGCTCCCATATAAAGACTCGACGCCATGAACCTCGAAACACCATTTTGTCATCTTTCCACCACACCAGTTGCTGCCTACAAACTAAGTTAAACATAAACAGCTCATGATGCTGCCGCCCCAACCAAAACATGATTTTTTCCCCCCTAAATACTTGGTCACTTTCGTTTCTAGCCAACCGCTGCATACATCATAAATTAGGAAGATATTTCTGATGACGAGAAAGCGCGGTCCCGCAGTCATTTCGATTCCATATGCATCAGGCCATCTTCTGTGAGCCGTTGGACGATGCCGGCGCACCCACTGTGGAATGGGTTAAGCAGCATGCACCCCGGGCTTCGATAAGTTCTTTCCACTACGTTTCAGCTAGGTCTTCCATGAAGTATAAATGTATCCAGCTTGCTAACGAGATATTAAACATTCATTGCTGCGATAAAATTTTACAATTTTCTTCAGAAATTTATAATTTTTGTAATAAAATCTCACTGCAGTCGTGGTGTACGAACCTGTTCAATTCGTCGCAACAATTTATGAGAAATGAGTGTTAAGTTTAAGTGGTACTAAACGAGAAAATTGTCCAAATTCTACTTTACTCTTGCTCAGCACACGTCTCACAGGACATGGTCATATCGTTAACCTCAAATTGAAGGCAACACTATTGCAGTGCGTTTGACAAATTCAAATTTTTGTCTTACATTATCAGTTTGTGCTGTCCCGTTCATGAATAGAATGGATTTCGTAAACCACGTCATGGTAACAGTATAAACACCTGTCATTATATTGAAGTGATGCTGCTAATATAACTGGGACCTAAAGATTTGTATTTATCCTTTATATCCTATCTATTGTTGCACATATGTATGAGAGCCTTTAGGTCTATTATGCACCTGCAGTCAGCGCAATGCTATACATTCGATTTACCCGAGTATTCAGCTGTTTATCGCTAACAGCGTCCGTTGGGCTGCAGCATGTAAATGACTTTGAATTTTATGGACCCTCGCTAATGCATATTTGAATACATGATCATTTAGAGAAAATGTGAGGGTTATTATTGAATTATATTTTGCACTATACTCACAATCAACTGCCTTTGCGGCTCTAGGAGATTATCCTATAGTAATTCCTTTCTTTGCTTACGCCCAAATATAAATTACACTGAGGTGACAAAAGTCATGGGATACCTCCTAGGATTGTGTCGGACCTTCTTTCAGCCGGCATAGTGCAGTAACTCGAAGACGCATGGACTCAACAAATCGCTGGAAGCCCCCTGCGGAAATTTTGAGCCATGCTGCTTACACAGCAGTAAGTAATTGCGAAACAGGATTTTGTGATTGTGTGCACGAACTGACCTTTCGATTGCGTCCTATAAATTTACGATGGGATACATGTAGGGCGCTCGAATTGGCCAGAATGTTCTTCAAAGCAGTCGAAAACAATTGTTTCCCGATGCCATGGCTTATTGTCATCAATAAAAATTCCACTGTTTTTTTGGATACATGAAGTTCATGAACGGTTGCAAACGGTCTCCAAGGAGCCGACTATAACCATTTCCAGTCAATGTTCCATTCAGTTAGACCAAGGGATCCAGTCCAACCCAAGTAAACACAGCCCACACCAGCTTTTACAGTACCTTGTTAACGATCTGGTTCCATGGCTTCGTGGTATCCGCAACACACTCGAACCCTACCATCAGCCCTCACCACCTGAAACACGGACTCGTCCGACCAGACTACAGTTCTTCAATCGTCCAGGGTCCACCCGACATTGTGGCCAGCCCAGGAGAAGTGCTGCAGACGACACTGTGCTGTTAGCAAAGCCACTCGCGTCAATCGTCTGTTGATGTAGCATACTAACGCCACATTTTGCCACACCATCCAACGGATACGTTCGTCGTAAGTCTCACATCGATTTCTGCCGTTATTTCATGCATTGTTGCTTGTCTCTTAGCACTGCCAACTCGACACAAATGACGCTTGTCTCGGACGTTAAGTGACGGACATCGGTCACTGCTTTGTTGGTGGTGAGAGATAATGCCTGATATCTGGTATTCTCGGCACACCCTTGGTACTGTGGATAGTGGAATACTAAATACCTAAACGATTTCCGAAATGGCATATACCATGCATTTAACTTCAACTATCATTCTGCGTTCTAACTCCGTTAACCCCCCTCTTCCGACTATAAACACGTCGGAATATTTTCCGCATGAATCACCTAAATACAAATTACAGATCCACCTATTCACTGCCCTTTTATACCTTGTGTTCGCGATACTACCGCCGGCTGTGTATGTTCACATCGCTATCACATGACTTTCGACAACTCAGTGTGAATGCGTTACACAATTGTATTTCATATCTTTGGTAATTTGTAGCTGTATGTTTTAAGTCGCAGCTGCTGAGCAGAATAGCATTCAAAATTAAGTCTGATTCCCGTTCTCTAGTGTACCCATGACATACATGAGCACCAATGTAACGCTTTATGCGTCCAAGGTTTTAATCTTTCCTTCTTTTTCTTGTCCCTTATCCTGGACTTCCACGGTGTCAATATGCTAATTTTTTTCTTTGGCAGTGTTAGTCGTAGAGGGTGGCCACATACCACTCCAGTCACCAGAGCTTTTCTCCTGGGAGAGGATTTGAGTGCTTCAACAGTCTGCGTCTGTTGTCAACCGTGTGTAAGTCTGTGAAAGGCTTTACGAATGTTGTAGCTGAGCTGGTTCGTGAGTACAAGCTAGCCATTCACCTATTCGAATGTGAGAAACTAGCTGAAAACCAGTTCCAGGTGACTGACACACTGGCATTCGTCGTTAATACTCCTGGCAGACTCCATCCTGGGCAGCGCATCTCCCCGAATCTCGGAAGCGGGGTGCTAAGGAGTGTGGCTTATCCGCATCACGACACAGATGAATGATAGTTGCGTTTGCGTCACCGTGGCCACTGCTGAACACACATTATGGGAGAGCGCGATCTACTTAGACGGAGAGCGTAATGGTGGTCGAACATTAACGATTTTCATCCCAAAGCAGCACCTACCGAGTCCTAGCGGGCGTTTGTCAAAGGATGAACTGTAAACTACCCACAAAATTACAAGATTAGCAACAGTTATTCCCTCTTGTCATTTTGCCTACAGCAGTCTGTAAGTCTTCCACCGTTTGGCCTAAGCTAGCATTACTTTATCAAATTCTGAAAGTCATCTAGGAGAAGACTGCATATGCCATGATCTGCTACTGACTGATGTTGATGGGGAAGATGTCTTTCAGCGTTGCCCATCAATTGAGAAGTCCTCGGTCACAAACTACCAAAGAAAAAATGATTGCGGTTCGCTCACAAGACTAAGTTTCGCTTCTGAAGTTAGTTCTGTGAGCCAATAAAATGGCCTAACGACTTCCTGTGAATAAACCAACAATTTCAAGAATTAAGCCAGCTTTGTTTTATTCACCTAGAGAAGGACATAGTTCTTAACTGTTCTACCCTACATCCCATGTTGCAGTTGACGTTTCTAACCAACCAATAAGCTTGGCTCCATGTTCGGATTTTCTGGATACTTATACTTGCCTCTTGCTCTTGGCTATATTGTTACTGTCAACCAAAAAGAGATGGATAAACTATTACTGTTCACCACAAAATACTCTGTAGCAACTATTCAACCAATGACCGAGCTGTCCCTGGCGGAGGATCATGGCTTACTCTTTCTCACGGTACTGCAAGGTGACTGCTTTCATACTTCACTCCCTTCTACGAAGGACTTTTCATCGCGAAAACCAAGTTCTTTCGTCAGCAGCTACAGCTGGAAGATTCTGCCTGTTACGTCTACGAGTAAGGTGAATCTCTAGTGTTTATCCGTCATATTACCTGATTGTCTCAAGAAGGCGGCACGACCGTACATAGTGTGACGAGTTCTTGACTACTTGCTGTATGAGAATGAGCAGGATGGGCACAAGTTCCATACACTACCGTAGCCCACCTAGCTTAGCGGTCAGACCCACATATTTCCTCCTATGAATATCTCGTGAAAAGACTGTGAAGGTAAAAATTAGATTGATTCCAGGTCACATGGAACCATTTGCAGTTGGAACAGGTAAAGGCGCAAATGGCAGTGGTATATAGAGTACCTTTCACCACACATCAGACAAGAAAGTGAGTTGACATTGCATTGACATCCATTTATGAGCCAAAGTTCATGTCTAGCTCGTCGAGATGTTAGTTTGAAATCAATTGAAAGACCCGTACTGAACAGTCAGATAGACAGACGAACAGACAGACATGGAAGAAATATCCATTTCGTCTTCCTACATTTTTCTAATCATTTATGTCCTCCGCTCGCACACCGCCGAAACTCATTCCGATACTAACCACACAACACGCTGGGCCTGCAGGGCAGCTGAGGCGTCAGACGTTATCAGCCTTTTCTTCCCTACCTCCATGTCTACCAACTAGTCTGACAAGAAAAAAAATACCAAACTCGTTTGGAAGTAAGTTTAAAAGCAATTGCAAAATTATGATCGAACCAGTGGCCAGACAAGAGATTGACCTATAAAAGTCGAAGACAGTGACTATCCATAACCAGATATCGTTAATACGAAAACAGATAGAGTCCAAGAAAGAAGGAGACACAAAATCAAGCGATTAATTACAAGTCGGACTAATATACAGTATATGGCATGCTTGATGTTATAGCAGCGCAAACACTTGAGATGTCCATTGTTGCCACTGCGACGCCGCTCAGTTATCAGACTGTCCCGGCTCTCGGATCTCGCCTTGTGTCACACTTCTAGTGCGTTTGCTTCCGCTACTGGTGGTATCCTTCGCCAAAACCTTCGTCGTCAGAGGACGATGACCGTTTTTATGCAATGGATGTATGTGAATAATTTTGTATTAAATATCACAACTTCTCATTTATCTAGAACCATGAAGTGCGTAGGGGCATAATTTATAGACTGTGCTCTGGAAAAAATCATTTCCTAACACACCCACATGCCGTTCTACTAGACTGTCAATGGAGAGCAATGTTCACGGAAATTATGATTGAATTTTATGACAGGCAATACGGCAAGCTTATGAGAGGGTAGAAGGCTATTTTGCACGTTCCAAGCTATAGCTCTTTCATGCCAAGGATGTGGAAAAAGTAATAACCAATCAACCAGAACCGCTATTTAATACTCAAGAAATTAACATTTTTTTTTTTTTGCTTTTTTCTTTTGATCGTTATGGAGCATAATTTGAATGAAACTTCCGCCATTTTACTGTAAGTGTATTATTATTTGTTTCGCACCATCGTGATTCCTGCTTTATGTCCATTAGTACTGCAGTTGATACAGCTATAAAGTCGAAATCGCAGTAGGGTAAAATTAAACAGCTGTAATAAACCTCTAGTCAAATGGCGGAAGTTTTATTTAAAAAACTCGAGGACTTGTTTTCGATAGGCAGGCCTCTTTGAAAGCACATACGAGAACGCTCGTAAAACAACACACCATTTCCAAATGCAATCGTTCCCTGAACATGACTTTATTACTAGAGACAACTGTACATGAAAAGCAATTAAACGTAATTTTCTTTTGTTTTTACGCTTCCTAGTCCAAGCAGGAGAGCGAAGTACTGGAGTTCCATCCATTTTCAGCAAAGTATCATGAGAGATGGTAGAGTCGCAGAGAGGATCGCAGTTGAGAATAATCGGGAAAAAATTAGCTGTTTCGTTATTTGTCCAACAAAAAAGGTATTAATGCCTTCCCATTTATTATCCACTAGTGAGCGTGACATGAACCGATCTGGAAGTACATTTGAGATGGTAATAGCACATGCCTGATTTGAGATGTATTACTTACTAGAAAGAATCATAGATCTTTCAACCAATAACGGTTTGTATTTATCGCTAAATTGCTAAGTTTTGCAAACAGATTCCTTTCATCCTAACCACAAAACGACTTATACGGAAAGACGAAGGATGGAAGATTACGTTCCTTCGGTGACAGGTCAGTAGCGTCAGACCGTGTTTTACAGGATGGGCAAGTAATGAGGAGCCATGTATTCGAAATCTAGGAACCATTTTCTGTGCATAACACTGATGGCCCCACATCTTTATTGCCTGACAAGGGGTTGAATGGGAACAAGCCATTGGTTTACGAGTTACGTACGGCATATCGGTGCTTAATCGTGTTTTAAACGTATTGTATTTACATAGGAACTTCAGAAAGTAAGCTACACTTGACGTCTGCGCTAAGACCACAGCAGAACGAGAGTCGCGCAGTGTGAGAAAAGTGGACATGTTCCGTGTTGCATCCATGCGAAATTATGCTGCGGCGCGGGTATCAAGTGCGTCATAGCATTCGAGTGCATACCTACTAAACAGTTGAACTACGCGGGAAAGTACGATTCTTGGGGCGAACCCTCTCAATTTCCCGTAGATTCAATATTCACCGTGAAATAAGGGCGGTATGCGGACCGATGCAATTTCGCGTCCAGCCGTAATGACACGGTTCAACAATTTGACAAAGGCCGCATAGACGTGCGTGATGCTACACGTCAAGTTTTCGGTCTGATCGGTAAGATGAAAGCACATAGGGAGAAAGAGATTTTCGAACGATGGGGACGTTCAGACAGCGTTTGTAGAGTGGTCCTGTGGTCTAGGATCAGAGTTCTATCCATGAGGAACTGAATGACTGGTAGAACGCTCCGACCGTTGTTTACAGAGACTGCTGGGTGACCCTTTTGAAAAATACTGTCATATGTCTTTGTAACTTTGAACAGTAACACTTAAAGAAACTTGACCTGGCGTAATAATGTGTAACTTGAGTTTTGAAGTCCAATCTGCACCTATTGCCACTCAGCTGCACTTTCCAGTCCACGTTTGCTTCTTCTTTCGTAGGACGGCACATTAACGAAGCTGGAATGTTGGAAGAATAAACAGATAGCTACGCGGGGATAAGAGGGTGCTACACTACCGACTGGGTAACACGGGTATGATAGAGCTTTACTGCAATGTTAGCTTGATCACACATTAATTTGCATTTACATCCAGTCACTGCAATGAAGCACATCGTCGTTTATGGGCACAATAATGAATCCAATGGTTACAGTCACGCGTCACGATAGAGGCACGTGGACATCAGCTCTTTCTCTTCCCGTTTCGATTTGGCTTTACACTTTTGGCGAATCGTCCTTACCGTTACGTGAGTATACATTTATCACATTCTCAAGTTCTTCCAGAGTACGTGGTGTGAGTTAGCCAATCAGCAACTGGCTCACTCGTCTCCAGCCGTTACCGATAACTGCGCCACAAACACAGGAGATGCAAGATAGATATCGATCTCAGAGATGATACTGGCTTATACCTTTAAAAATCGTACGAAACCGATACAGTGTAACTAGCGAAAAATGTTACCAAAATAGAACGTAAAATCTTCCTTAAACAATACCAAGGTAACTCGGTGTATGACACCAACAGACGTCAACCTACATCGCACATTCAGCCTTCGTTTAATCACCTCTGCGTTACTCAGATGAAAGAACTATACGGAATATATTGTACAAGCTGTTCGCCATAAGCAATTCCTGTGTGGGTAGACACTGGTAAGTGGAACTGAATACGAAACTCATCTTTTCTGTAAAAAAAAGGTGGGATTTCCGTAGGATAGACGTAAAAGTCGTCAATGGACCCACGACCATATCAAGCTGCATGAAGTGTGGAAGCTCAATGTGCTTTTTCCTTCTTTTCTTTCAGGAATCACGAACAGACAGCCGTCTGCCGTGACCAGTAAAGTCCTTTCCGATAAGCCGATCCTCGTCGGCCACTCCGGGCTTCTCCGTCGCTGTTAAACCGAGGCAACACAACAGCGGCAAGAGAAGCGGCCCGTTCTTTAACGCAGACAAAGATATCTCCGCCCGACGGAACAGCGGAGCGAGAACTGTCTCTATACGCGACGCCGTCGCTTCCATAAAGGGTTTGCTGAACCGCAAAGTAAAAAAAAAAAAAAAAAAAGAAAAGCAGCGGAGCAAGCGCGAGGCGGCCGGGTTACACGCCGCCGCTGATAGCGGATTTGTCGCCTCGCGCGCCGCTGGGTTTGACAGTGGCTGTCTGCCGAATAAGCCCGCTGAAAGCCCGTCCCGCGCCCAAGACGAGGCTACGCGCCCGGGCCGCCCTCGGGCGTCTGGACAGGGGGGTCCTTCGCCGCCAGCGCTCCACGCCGACATCGCGCCCCGTCCTCCCCTCCTGCCCCCAACGGCAGCGGGCGGCCGCGGTCGGCTCTCTTTCACTGATGAAGCTATTTAAGTGAAGGACCTCTCTGCGCCGGGCCGGACCGAGGAAACCCCAGCCGAGCACCGCGTCTCGCCGGCAGCAGCCGTAATTGGAGTGGCTACACGTACGCCAGCGGCCAGCTAACGCCTTTGTGTGCGGTGTTTCCGGCGAGCGAGCACTCGAGACTCTTTTTTAAATGCGCCACCACGGGGCCCTTTAAGACGGAAGACCGAAGGCGCGGAGGGGAGAGACATGTAAAGAGTAAATAACGCCTACCTAGTCGGAACCACAAACACACACACACACACACACACACACACACACACACTCAGACATGCTCGTGTACACATACAGTACAATGAAGTGTTGGACTGATGCAAAGCTGCAAACAGCAATCTAGGTTTCTCTTTTCACGTAAGCCCTTTCGGAGAAGTGTTTGCAGTGTCATCACATCTCGTTCTGTCTGGAGCGCAGTAATTCCACACATGGAAACAGCCACGGCTTATCTCAACTGTTCTTTTCTGTGAAAGCGTTTCAGTTTTATCCCTTCGTGTGTCTCTCTTTCAAACTAACAGGCGCATTCCTCTCCCTCGCCCATTCCTCTAAACCACACACAGGAACATACACATATAAACACAAGCGCGCACGCACAACTCACACACACACACACACACACACACACACACACACACACACAAGCACGCAGAGCAAGAGAGAGAGAGAGAGAGAGAGAGAGAGAGAGAGAGAGAGAGAGAGAGAGAGAGAGAGGGGGGGGGGGGGGGACGGAATGTATCTTTTTAGGAGTTGAACGAAGCATTTCCTATAGTATTCCTAAGGATATTATCAATAATGTCGTAGCAGTGATGCATAGTTGGTGCCGGCCGGAGGGGCCGTGCGGTTCTAGGCGCTACAGTCTGGAGCCGGGCGACCGCTACGGTCGCAGGTTCGAATCCTGCCTCGGGCATGGATGTGTGTGATGTCTTTAGGTTAGTTAGGTTTAATTAGTTCTCTAAGTTGTAGGCGACTGATGACTTCAGAAGTTAAGTCGCATAGTGCTCAGAGCCATTTGAACCATATTGCATCGTTGATGTTTGCCCAGTCAAAACTTAGCCATCGATCCTTTCGTTAGAACCAAGTGTCAATACACAATGGCATACTGGTTATCATTAAGGATAAGGTATTTTCCTTACATCGTAACATTTTTAATAATTTTTGATAATAAATATACGAAAATAGCAAAATAAATTTAACTTTTATAATTTATCTCCTTCACGTAGAGAGACAAAGTTTCGCTAATCAACTGCTCAAGCAGCAGTCCACGAAAACCAATCATCATTAATAAAACATCATCTCTTCCCGCGCTCAAGAAACTTTATCTTATCATGTAATACAGGGTGACACAGATAAACGGGAACATTTCCACAGTCAATTAAAAATAGAAGTGATGAAGGAAAGCAATTGCATTCGTTGTAATTGAAACCTTACAACGTTGCCATTAGAAAACATTGATGGCATACATAATTTTTCAAAAGTTACGACCTTTAGATGGCATCCTCCTGTATGAATACATTCGTGAAAGCTGCTTTTGAGATTCTTCACTGACCGCTGCAACGTCTCAGCGCGGATACTGTTCAAATTCAAGATGTTTCATGTACACCGGGACACTGTGAATTGCATCCCAAATTCTCTGTTTTAACTCATCCAGGGTTCTTGGTCGAGTTGTTCTTGAGGTATCCCCACAAGAAAAAAATCACAAACGAATATATCTGGTGATCTAGGCGTTCAAAATGCCTCTGAGCACTATGGGACTTAACATCTGAGGTAATCAGTCCTCTAGAACGTAAAACTACTTAACCCTAACTAACCTACGGACATCACACACATCCATGATCGAGGCAGGATTCGAACCTCCGACCGTAGCGGTCGCGCGGTTCCAGAGTGAGGCGATCTAGGGGGCCAGGGAGTGTTACCAAACCGTGAGATCACGCGGTTGCCAAACAATTCTCGCACATATGCCACTGACAGCAGTGCAGTATGTGAAGTCGCTCCGTCTATTTGAAACCAGGCTTCTGAACGTTTGGAAAGTTCTTCAATGCTGTCGTAACGAAAGTTCGTAACATCTATACCTAACGATCGGCATTGACGGTTATTGTGTTTCCTTGTTCATTTGTGAAATAATACGGTCCGATAATCCCATTTGTTAGAACACCACACCATACTGTTACTTTACTAGCGTGTTAAGGGCACTCATCAACGTCACTAGGATTTGTGTTTGCCCAGTAACGGTAGTTCTATTTTTTCACATAACTTGTGAGATGAAAATGAGCCTTATCTGACATCCAAAATTTGTGTAGAAATTCATTGTCATTGTTTATTTTTGTTATCATTTGTAGACACAATCCTAATCCTAACAGGCAATCGATGTCCTTCAATTGTTGCGCCATCTGTAGTTTTTGCAAATGAAATATTAAATCAAGATGAAGAATTCTGCGAGCACTCCTTGGGGACATTACAACTGATTGCTTGCTAATTGAACGCAGTGGGCTCCTTAAGACAGACTCGCGTACAACATCAATGTTCGCTGGAGAACGCACACTTCTTGGTCGTCATGTTGGTTTCTTCTTGAGGGCAGATCCACTATGTTCTAAGTTATTAACCCAAAATTTTACCGCTTGTTTCGATGGAACGGCATCATGACGTCCTAAATTACAAAATCGTCGAAACTCTCTCTGAACCGCTACCAAACTATCATAGTTTTTATAAAACATTTTTAAGGCTAACGCATGCTGTTTGTTGTCCTTTCTACTGATCCACGATTGCCGAAATGGCAGACTGATAACTCACTAACTGTTACGAACTTGCAGTGTGCCACATGCCCATGGCTGCCACTGCACATTTCAAACATTCCGGTTATTCTGTGTCACCCTGTATATGTGTTCAATTTGTGGTTGAATCTCAGTCTCATGTTCACCTAACGGGTACTTAATGAACGCAGCAATCGACGCTTTGAAGAGCATGCACCAAAGTACAGTGCCCCATTTGAGGTACTCACTTGTTGTTCGAAATAGCGATTAATCTTACTCTTTTACTGCCACCATCAATGAGATCCTTTTACGTAAGTTACGTACAAAAGAAACTTTTTGGAAAATCCAACCGAAAAATCGGAAATTAACTTCAGTTGCGGCATAATGGAGTATCCTCAGCTAAGAATCGGCTTTGGTTGATTTTTGCCTTTGGAATTTTTTTTAAGTATACCAGAAAAGCCGGATATTAAAATCAATAGTGAAAGATCATCACTTGAGAATGACTCGATCGATTTTTTTCTGTTACTGTATTCGTAGTTATTGATGGTAATGGCATTTGCGGTGTCAAAAAGAAAAAAAAATTGATCGTTGTTTAACAGTTCTGCTGTCACGTGTCTTCATAATAAAAAATTGTTAACGGTTATTCAAAGAAAATATAAATACATATGTAACATATAAAGGGGAAACGTTGTTACTGAAAATGTCTAAACGTTCTTGACCGATTTACCACAAATTTCTATACATCGCTCTAAAAAACGTTCATACGGACGTAAGCTGTATCTTTGGCAATATATGTAATATACACATAGATATTTAATGTATAAAGGGGAAATGTAGAAACCACAAATTTTGAAAAGTTCTTGATCGATTTACTTCAAATTTAAAAAAAAAAATACTCTAACGGACGGACATTGGCAGATGGGCTATATATTTTAGTAATATATGTAACACACTGACGCCCACAATTAAAGCAACACACCGAAATTATGCAAGGCTTCGTTTATCGTGCCACAAAATAGCATAAACAGGTGATAGTAAAGTTGAAACAATATAAAGAATACATAACATAAACAACTGCAACATGCATAAAAGTAGTCAAAAATATTCTTCGTTTTTTTTCCAGGTTAAGGGAGGTACACACATATTCCGTCAACTGGTTGATGCGCCCAGTAAGGGGTGTGACTACCTCTGGAAGTAATACAGGCCTGACAAATGAAGGAGCATGTTGAGGCAATGACACCCATTCTTCCTACAGCGGTACTAGAAAGTCTTGGAGAGAGGCTGGTGGATGCTGGCGCTATAAAACCCGTGTTCCTAGTGCATCCCAGACGTGCTCTATGGGATTCAAATCGAGAGAGCGAGCAGACCACGTGATGCGTGTAATGTCTTCCGTTAACAGGAAAACATCAATCACCCCTGCTCTACAATGTCGAGCATTATGGTCCAGCAATATGAAGCATGGGCCCACAAAACCTCGCAACAGTCTCACATGATGTCCAAAGATCTCTCCACGGTACCTGACAGCAGTGAAACCTTGCCGAATTTAACCGCACAATTTAATGAAGAGATGTTCGAGCTGTCACCAAAATACCTGCCCACACTGTTAGGAACCCACCTCAATATCAGTCTCTTTCCTTAATTTATCGTTTTTTACGTTCCCTCCCGATGTAAATTCGTCAAGAATCACTGTCCAGACCAAATTGGGACACATCTTTGAAAAGAACATTGGCTCACTGGTCGACCGTCCCGGTGGCATTTTGACGGCTCCACTCTAGACATCTCCTTCTGTAAAGACAGATCAGAGGTAACATACAGCAGGTCTCCAACAACAGAGATCACTCTGCCGAAGCCTTCTGTACACTCTTTCCCTCTATATGGAACGTCGAATGGGTGCTGGAAGGCCAGATGCCAGTTGCTGTGCAGTACTAAAGCGGAACCGTCATTCCCTCACGTTCCTCTCTTTCTTCTGTTACACGTGGTGGGCCCCTCCCTGATATTCAGGATGCAGTCTCGAATTCTATAAACTGTCACCACATCCGAAAAACAACAGAACGATTCACATTAAGCCAACAGGGCACGTGAGTCTGTGACTGTCCTTCTTCCATTCTTCCCATGGCCCTGCACCGCCGAGAGTCTGATAATCGTCTGCACCATATTGCACGGTCTATGACTGTGTACACAGTGACTGTCGATGTGGGACTATCAGGAAAACATTGTCCGTTTGGTAGGTGCCCTGACGTCATCATCTTTGGCGTTGTTGTGCTTTGCCCGGAATGCCATCTTCCGTGCAGGACACTGTCGTACATATCTGTTGACAGTTTGTATGACCATACTGTGAATGAGACACAGGACGGGGAAACAGCAGTCTTTGCTTTAATTTAGGATACATGTGTATGTAATTTATAAAGGGAGAAGCGTTGTTACCACAAATCTGAAAAAGTTATTGACAGATTTACTTCCAATTTTTAGAGGATACTCTCTAATGAACATTCGTAAGAACATACGCCACGTATTTTTGTAATATATTTCTTATATAAATATACATGTAATGTGTAAAGGGAAACGTTGCTACCAAAAATATCGAAAGGATCTTGACGGATGCACTTTATATTTTTACACTACACTCTACTGACGGGAACTGTCGTAAAGTGGCGTAGGAGGAAATGTACACAGAGAAATAGGGGAGGGAGGATGAGATGGACACAGAGAGGGAGGGCAAGTAATTTAGGACGTATATTCAATTCCTATAAATATTTAGCAATTACAATACATTTTCGGATTCGCTAGTATATAAACAAGTGTGTGTGTGTGTGTGTGTGTGTGTGTGTGTATGTGTGTTTTCCACACATCCTATCAGTCAACAGTCGGTGTGTGGTTGAGTACCACCTACCTACCAATGTTAAATAGGTATGATGTCATAAAAAGTAAGATGCATGAAAACACCCGCATCACGCACAACGTTTAAATTTATAATCTCTTAGCTATCAATTCCATTCGCTATAAATTTCGCAGACGGTGTCCGCATACGCCGCTAAATACAACCAAGAAATTGTATCTTGGTACAAACATAGTTCAAGAGATATGACATCGTAAACAAAGATATACGTCAAAAAGTAAAAACTACCGCCTTCTACATGAAGTTTAAGTTTAATACTTCCTTGCTGCTAACTCTATTCGCAACACATTTGGCAGACAGTATTCATATACTCCGCTGAATGAACCTTCAAAATTTTACCATTGTATGAGACATAGATAAGGAGATGTCACCTCATAAACACTTATATGAATAAAGACTGTAGCATCATGCACGACATTCAAATGGCGTTTAAATGTACTACATCTCTGACAATAGCTCCATTCGCAATATATTTCGCAGGCAGTATCCACATGAGGTGCTGAATATACCCACACAAATATATCATTGTATGACATGGAGTTCATGAGATACGACGTTATAAATACTGCAATGCGCTTCCTGTATGTAGTTTTTATATATTTGTTCTTTACTGATGAGATACTCCTACAGCTGAATCAGTTTAAGGAAATCTTTGACACCCGATTACGCTTTTAATAGCTTTTAACGACGAAGAGCAAACGGCTGTAGATGAAAACGATAGCCGTCTAATAAGCTATGAAGAAGCGTTGTCATAGAGTTACGTGCCACACCTTACATGTACGTTAGCGTTTCGACACATCGATGTTGAAACTTACTTAAGATAGTTTCAAGATGACGGGAAGTTAAGTTATTCCTAGGATGCAGCTGGTCTCTCCCGAACTTATCTGTAAGCTTCACCCCAAGCTTACGAATAAACTTCGGGTGAATCTCCCTTCTCCCTTATTCGTGCAGTAGTTAACATGATGGCAAAGCTTTAGGCAGGAGAGCTTACACTGAATATCAGGTGAAAAAACAGTGCAGAAACGGGTATCTATTATTAATCGTTTACACACATCCAAAACGCTAATGAGGGAGTTGTCTGCCGAGATCAGAAATGATTTTCAGTTTTGAATTACTTTTGTGCAACTTTTGAGGTCTACACAAAAATGTAACACATGTATGCTCGCTGCTACCCCAAAATGACGCCTGCAATTGGCTTACTTGTATTAAATTACAAGATACGTTGCAAATATCTGGCAACTGTAGACATTACCATCACTGCAATACACGTATCGCATTCCGAAGATCACTAATTCTAATCTTTTACTTTAAGTGCTTCGATGCTATCTACAGCATTTACTCTGTTTACTTCTTTAAAAATAAGTGAGTACAAGGAAATGATGAATGCTATAATGGTATTTCCATGGAATAGTTTAAGAAAATTTTACCGATTTAAAATGCTTTAATTTACTTACTTTCACACTAAGCCCAATATTTCCGCATAAACCTAACTGAGCACTCACATAAAATAAAGATTCAGAGACTGTGCTGTTGCGCGAACCAGAGCAGCGTCAGAGCCGATCCACCTAGCGAAACTTGCTGGAACTCGTAGGCGATGGTGAGGGAAGTGACTTCGTAACTTAAGTGTAGGTTAGTACGACAGTGTGAAAAAAGGGTATTTTCACTAGTAAGTTGACTTACGAAAATGGTGGTGGGATAATGCACATGTAAATAATTAATCCCAGTAAAAATCCAGTGTAACAATATGTTATGATTTTTCGCGAAAGAGGCATGCAATGAAGTTAGAGAGGGATTTATTTAATTTATTTAACCGTATGCCTAGGGCCCCCCGTCGGGCAGGACGATCGCTGGTCGCCGGTCTTTCAATTTTACGCCACTTCGGCAACCTGCAGTCGATGTGGACGATCAGATGATGAGGAGGACAGCACAAAACACAGTCCCTGGGCGGAGAAAATGCCCCGACCCAACCCGGAATCAAACCCGGGCCCAGGGGATTGACAATCTTTCACGCTGACCAGTCACCTACCGGGGGCGGAAAGACAGAGAGAGAGAGAGAGAGAGAGAGAGAGAGAGAGAGAGAGAGAGAGAGAGAGAGAGAGAGAGAGAGAGAGAGAGAGAGAGGTGAGGGGGGGGCAGGAGGTAGGGACAACGTGGCTTACAGTGCAAGCCACTATATGCACTTTCCATGACTTGTGCACATATTGTTCTCCCTACACAAAGTGAAGACAAAAACTAAATAGCAATTCTTTTCTACGAGTTTATGGGTGATAGCGACTGGTACTGCTGAAAATTTTTTATCCAAAAAGTTCTTGACTCAAATTATCACTCAAACAGCCAAATTCCGTCCCTGCAGAAGGATCATTAGGGCCAACTTCCTAATATTTGTAGACGCTATTCATCCAGTCGGTGATTTAGCAGAAGCTAAGAGTCAATGTTCGAACGTCAACATACCTTGCAAAGTTGTTAAAAGGAACGAGAACTGGTGTTATGGCTATGATCCCGAAACCAAAACAATTTAAAAGGTTTTACAGAAAAAAACAGGTGATAATCAATGTGATATCAAAGCTGCTTTGGTTTCTCACGCTGCAAATAAATAACGCATGGTTTTGCCTGTACCCGTAGTCTATGGGTAGCGTATTCAATTCGTAATCAAAACGTCTTAGGTCCCGGGTTCGATCCCCTCCACTGCCTAAATTTTTATAAATAATAAGCATTGGCGGCCGAAGACTTCCGGCATAAGAAGTCAGCCTCATTTTGCCAACAGCCCCGTCAAAGAGGGCGGAGGAGCGGATAGAGGTTCCGTGCACTCTCTTGTCCTAGGGGTGGGAAACTGCCCCTAAAGGCGGAAGAATAAGCAATGATCAACGACATGAGTATGCAGAAGGCCATGGAAACCACTGCATTAAAGACACGTAACGTGTATCCACAGGACATGTGGCCTGTAGTTGAAGAAGTGTCATGATGATCTCTCCATTGACAAAACATTCCGGAATAGTCCAACATTCGGATCTCCGGGAGGGGACTGCCAAGGGGGAGGTAACCATGAGAAAAAGATTGAATAATCAATGAAAGGATAACGTTCTAGGAGTCTGGGCGTGGAATGTCAGAAGCTTGAACGTGGTAGGGAAACTAGACAATCCGAAAAGGGAAATGCAAAGGCTCAATCTAGATATAGTAGGGGTTAGTGAAGTGAAGTGCAAGGAAGACAAGGATTTCTGGTCAGATGAGTATCGGGTAATATCAACAGCAGCAGAAAATGGTATAACAGGTGTAGGATTCGTTATGAATAGGAAGGTAGGGCAGAGGGTGTGTTACTGTGAACAGCTCAGTGACTGGGTTGTTCTAATAAGAATCGACAGCAGACCAACACCGACAACGATAGTTCATGTATACATGCCGACATCACAAGCTGAAGATGAACAAATAGAGAAAGTGTATGAGGATATTGAAAGGGTAATGCAGTATGTAAAGGGGGACGAAAATCTAACAGTCATGGGCGACTGGAATGCAGTTGTAGGGGAAGGAGTAGAAGAAAAGGTTACAGGAGAATATGGGCTTGGGGTAAGGAATGAAAGAGGAGAAGGACTAATTGAGTTCTGTAACAAGTTTCAGCTAGTAATAGCGAATACGCTGTTCAAGAATCACAAGAGGAGGAGGTATACTTGGAAAAGGCAGGGAGGTAGGGGAAGATTTCAATTAGATTACATCATGGTCAGACAGAGATACCGAAATCAGATACTGGGTAAGGCGTACCCAGGAGCAGAAATAGACTCAGATCACAATATAGTAGTGATGAAGAGTAGGCTGAAGATCAAGACTTTAGTCAGAAAGAATCAATACGCTAAGAAGTGGGATACCGAAGTTCTAAGGAATGACGAGATACGTTTGAAGTTCTCTCACGCTATAGATACAGCAATAAGGAATAGCGCAGTAGGCAACAAAGTTGAAGAGGAATGGACATCTCTAAAAAGGGCCATCACAGAAGTTGGGAAGGAAAACATAGGTACAAAGAAGGTAGCTGCGAAGAAACCATGGGTAACAGAAGAAATACTTCAGTTCATTGATGAAAGGAGGAAGTACAAACATGTTCCGGGAAAATCAGGATTACAGAAATACAAGTGAGTGGGGAATGAAATAAATAGGAAGGGCAGGGAAGCTAAGACGAAATGGCTGGAGGAAAAATTTGAAGACATCTAAAAAGATATGATTGTCGGAAGGACAGACTCAGCATACAGGAAAGTCAAAACAACCTTCGGTGACATTAAAAGCAACGGTGGTAACATTAAGAGTGCAACTTGAATTCCACTGTTAAATGCAGAGGAGAGAGCAGATAGGTGGAGAGAATACATTGAAAGCCTCTATGAGGGTGAAGATTTGTCTTATGTGATAGAAGAAGAAACAGGAGTCGATTTAGAAGAGATAGGGGATCCAGTGTTAGAGTCGGAATTTAAAAGAACATTGGAGTACTTACGGTCAAATAAGGCAGAAGGCATAGATAACATTTCATCAGAATTTCTAAAATCATTAGGGGAAGTGGCAACAAAACGGCTATTCACGTTGGTGTGTAGAATATAGTCTGGTGACATACCATCTGACTTTCGGAAAAGACGGCAAGAGCTGACAAGTGCGAGAATTATCGCACAACCAGCTTAACAGCTCATGCATCGAAGCTGCGTACAAGAATAATATACAGAAGAATGGAAATAAAAATAGAGAATGCGCTAGGTGACGATCAGTTTGGCTTTAGGAAAAGTAAAGGTACGAGAGAGGCAATTCTACGGCTAATATTGGAAGCAAGGCAAAAGAAAAATCAAGACACGCTCATAGGATTTGTCGACCTAGAAAAAGCGTTCGACAATATAAAGTGGTGCAAGCTGTTCAAGATTCTGAAAAAAGTAGGGGTAATCTATAGGGAAAGACGGGTCATATACAATATTTACAACAACCAAGATGGAGTAATAAGAGTGGACGACCAAGAACGAAGTGCTCGTATGAAGAAGGGTGTAAGACAAGGCTGTAGTCTTTCGCCCCTACTCTTCAATCTGTACATCGAGGAAGCAATGATGGAAATAAAAGAAAGGTTCAGATGTGGAGTTAAAATACAAGGTGAAAGGATATCAATGATACGATTCGCTTATGACATTGCTATCCTGAGTGAAAGTGAAGATGAATTAAATGATCTGCTGAACGGAATGAACAGTCTAATGAGTACACAGTATGGTCTGAGAGTAAATCGGAGAAAGACGAAGATAATGAGAAGTAGTAGAAATGAGAACAGCGAGAAACTTAACATCAGGATTGATGGTCACGAAGTCAATGAAGGAATTCTGCTACCTAGGCAGCAAACTAACCAATGACGGACGGAGCAAGGAGGACATCAAAAGCAGACTTGCTATGGGAAGAAAGGCATTACTGGCCAAGAGAAGTCTACTAATATCAAATACCCGCCTTAATATGAGGACGAAATTTCTATGGATGTACGTCTGGAGTACAGCATTGTATGGTAGTGAAACATGGACTGAGGGAAAACCGCAACAGAAGAGAATCGAATCATTTGAGGTGTGGTACTATAGACGAATGTTGAAAATTAGATGGACTGATAAGGTAAGGAATGAGGAGGTTCTACGCAGAATCGGAGAGGAAAGGAATATGTGGAAAACACTGATAAGGAGAAGGGACAGGATGATAGGACATCTGCTAAGACATGAGGGAATTACTTCCATGGTACTAGAGGGAGCTGTACAGGGCAAAAACTATAGAGGAAGACAGAGATTGGAATACGTCAAGCAAATAATTGAAGACGTAGGATGCAAGTACTACTCTGACTTGAAGAGATTAGCACAGGAAAGGAATTCGTGGCGGGCCACATCAAACCAGTCAGTAGTCTGACGACCAAAAAAAAAAAAAAAGTTTTTCCTAAGTTACATTTCTTCAGGTTGGTATCCTTACATTGTTTGGTGGTGGGGCTTGCATGGTGAAATGATATTGACAGCTGCGGCGGTAGTAATTTTGTAACTCGTAGGGTCTTCCAAGACAGGTAAAAGGATCCAGGGTAAATGAGGTACCCTGGTTCTTCAGGTTAGGAGTTCGATGTGGGCTCAACTCCCCCAGACCGTAAAAAAGACAACATTACGAAAAGCCAAGGTACAACCTTGGATTCGACATGGAACAACAATGTAAACGCCGGCCTGGGTGACCGAGCGGTTCTAGGCGCTACAGTCTGGAACCGCGCGACATCTGCGCTCGCAGGTTCGAATCCTGCCTTGGGCATGGATGTGTGTGATGTCCTTAGGTTAGTTAGGTTTAAGTAGTTCTAAGTTCTAGGGGACTGATGACCATAGAAGTTAAGTCCCATAGTGCTCAGAGCCGTTTGAACCATTTGAACAATGTAAACGACCCCATTAGGTCAAAAGTGAAGTCTAGAATATCAAGCACCAATCACAGACTTGGAATGTGAGATCACGCTACACATTTGGAGCGGTGAATTTGCTGGATGTAGATTAGAATAGTTACAGTGTACCCATAGTGCTAATAGATAAAACGGCCTAGCGGAGGGACGGATAAGGATAAGTTTTATGGCTACGTCTATAGTGGAAATAGAGAAGGTAAACATGCATTTGCAGTTGCCTTTACCGTAGCTAACTAAATAAGACACATTAAATGTATTCGCAGCTGCGAATATGGATAAGCGTCAGCTGTGTAACGGAAAGACGACAGTGAAATTTGTAATTTTAGGTAACGTTTTTGGAGAAAATCGATCTTCTTGTCGCAAAATTATTTATAAGTAGTCTTGATCGCACCCTATACTACTTCTGACCGGTTTCGGCCTTTTAATAACGGACCAGCATCAGAGTTTGCACCACCTGGATGACGGCGATGGCACCTGATCCGCTGTGGATGCCTATATAACAGATCAGTTACAGTGACTGAGGCACCCACAGCTAATTAGCCCGTTACCAAGAGGAGGATTATTGGTAGAGTACCAGAGTGCGAGAGTCCACCATCGGGTTCATGGTAACTTTTCTCATATACGTGCATCACATTTTGTTAATCAGTTATTATTGTGAGATGAAAGGCAAATCTTTTATCCACACCAGAACATATATCTGCAGACTGAAATGTTTTTTCTGCTCTTTCATTTGAGTTCACAATGGTATAAAGGTACTTTCTTTCCGAAAGTGGCAGCCAATAAGCGGCATCTGGTGAAGTCAAAATGTGTGTGAAATGTTATGGGACGTAACTGCTAAGGTCATCAGTCCCTTAGCTTACACACTACTTAACCTAAATTATTAGAAGGACAAACACACACACGCACAAGCGTAAGGGAGGACTCAAATCTCCGCCTGGACCAGCCGCACAGTCCATGACTGCAGCGGCCCAGACCGCTCGGATAATCCCACGCGGCGGTAAAGTCAACTAATGGGTCATGGTGTGCCTCCTTCCGCCCACACAGACTGTTGAAGTCCGTCTTCGAATAAGACAAAGTGCTATGACACGTAGCTTCATGCTTCGTTGAAACTCTCCATTGTGTAGTGCCTGTAACTTACAGATTTTAGTATTCAGTTTTCGTATCCAGACTAGAAGGCAACAGCTATTTTACCTTCAGATTTGCCCCTATTTTAACTGACAACAATACGAATGTGGTACAATTTTTAACGTTTTGTGAGATATCCGATTTGCTCCCTAAAATTTTAGAGAGATGTTTTCATCGTGTTCATGTGGGGGTGGTTTATCACAGTTTTTGGTAATTGGTCAGACAGCTTACCTCTTGTCCTACTTGTGTTCCAATTGAGAGATTTAGACCATTTGTTCAAATTTATCTTGAAGGATGTATGCTAGTGAGACTTAGCGGGTAATCGTGAGTGAGAGATGGAGAGTGGACACAGTTTTAGGTAATACTGACTTTCAGTTGTTTTATATTATGTTACACATTTTCACGGGATTCATTTCTGCTGCATTTTGTATGAGCGACGATAACTTCGTCGTTGAGCGCCCATAAGCCACCACACACACACACACACACACACACACACACACACACACACACACACACACACATACTCGAAAGGTCATTTGTGTAACTCTGTTATTTGCAAGTACTCAACGCGAATCCTGCATCTCGGTCGAGAGAACAGCGATTGCTACGCGACGCCAGATGTGTGTTAAAACTTCGGAATTCATCCGCTTAAATGTAGCATCAGTTCGCGTAATGACCACCATGTGAGCGATTAATCCGGCGAGAGGGTAGCGGTTTGAAGAGCTTACAATCGTATCCTGTATTATCTCATGGAGTGCTGTTCCGCACAGCACTGTGTCAACCGTTTTTCTGATTTTTGTTCTCTGTGAATGGAAACTGAGAAATGTTCCGCTACAGAGACTTCCAATTTATCTACACTTCGTTATCTCGGAAGCATAAACACAATTCACAAAATATAAAATAATTAATGTGTATACTAAACATGAAGATCTACTTATTGCGCACTGCTGCTCTCAAACTTTCACTAGACATTCCACCGCTGCATTTGGGAAAGCAAGTCTGAAAGGTTCTTGTTCAACACATATACATCAAACTCCACTAAGTGTTGTGTAAGAAGCATTTGACCCTATAATACGGCCATCTTGTAGGCCCCACATCAACTTGCATGTGCCAACTCCCTTCACCAATCCAATCAATGGCACTCGCATCATCTCTGAGAGCGTGTTTGGTTATGAGAAATGATCGTTGCGCAGTTACGAAGCTTTGTGTCGGCCTCGTTTTTTAAACGGCACGTGCTTCGCCTCATGCAATACTGTAATAAGTTAATTCGATACGATTAATTCAATAACTAAATGTATCAAGTATCATTGTCACTATTTAACATTATTGACGTATTTTCGAAAGTGAGAAAAAAAGAAAAAAGAACAAAAACTGAGCTGTATATCCCCTACTGATTTGGATTAATTTTGGTGCTTCTTTTCCTACGTCAATCGAATTTCTTTCTCTGTTTCTATACTTGACATTTAATTACACTGAGATTCGAATGCTTTGGTGACGTGTCGTTATGCATGCCATCCATGCGTCATAATCTTCAGATATGCACTCAATGAAAAATTGATTTTTACAGTACAATTGCTTGTCACGAAGTCAAATCAACGATTTTAGTATAATGAAAATCATTCTTCACATCGCACTTCATATTATAGCTATTTGCCGTCACAAAATTTATCTGCCCCTCAACAACGACTATCAACCAGACAACTACGAAAGCAGATAACGCTAGACCAGCAGTAAGAACATCAGGGCTTGAACATGTTAGACAATATACTCCCACGTTCTATTTCTGCTGTGTTCACTGTGATGTATCCCACGTAGGGACAATTAGCTGTAGGAAGAACATAACATTGGCATTTCTATTACATTCATCCTTTTTTATTTTATGAGATATATTTTAGCCTACCTCGTAAATCCACGATTTGATTTTGACCTCTGTAGTGCAGCGGACTGCCTCAGACGTATCATCTTGATAACCAAACACCTTAAAATCTGGAAACTCTAAAGGGTCAGCACAAGACTCTTTGGCTTGATCCAAGATGTAGGTAGTAACTGCAAGATTATAATTCTTGATCTATTCCATCGAACTAAGGACGCGCACCGCTCAAGCATATGACAGACTCGACTCTAAATCACATTTAACTAGCGCAAGTCTGTACAGATATACTGCAATCATTTTTGCTGCTCTAGCTGTAGGCATTTTTATTATTTGTGGGGGATATACTCTTCTATCATTCGCCTTCGTAGAACATACCATCCATTGTTATGATCGTCTTCCCTGATCTTCGTTTTTCTTTGATCATTCGCATTACTTCACCAGCTATTCAGGCAGTATAATATTTTGGATCTCATCTCTTCTCGCTCATGCTCTCGGCTGAAGTGGTGGAATATGTTCACTGAATTCATTAAGTCCATTTCGGTGTGGAATCTCTGCGACGCCACGTTCTAGTTCTAAGTGTCAGCTCTTGAATGACTCCAGACTGCCGTTGCATACCCTTCCAAAATTATGTTTTTTTTTTTGGTCATCAGTATACTGACTGGATTGATGCGGCCAGCCACGAATTCCTTTCCTTGAATAATTTGCTTGACGTCTTCCAGTCTCTGTCTTCCTCTACAGTTTTTGCCCTCTACAGCTCACTCTAGTATCCTGTCCCTTCTCCTTATCAGTGTTTTCTACATATTCCTTTCCTCTCCGATTCTGCGTAGAACCTCCTCATTCCTTACCTTATCAGTCCACCTAATTTTCAACATTCGCCTGTAGCACCACATCTCAAATGATTCGATTCTCTTCTGTTGCGGTTTTCCCACAGTCCATGTTTCACATGTACACCAGACGTACATCCATAGAAATTTCTTCCTCATATAAAGGCGGGTATTTGATATTAGTAGACTTCTCTTGGCCAGAAATGCCTTTTTTGCCATAGCGAGTCTGCTTTTGATGTCCTCCTTGCTCCGTCCGTCTTTGGTTATTTTACTGCCAAGGTTGCAGAATTCCTTAACTTCATTGACTTCGTGACCATCAATCCTGATGTTAAGTTTCTTGCTGTTCTCATTTCTACTACTTCTCATTAACTTCGTCTTTCTCCTATTTACTCTCAGACCATACTGTGTACTCATTAGACTGTTCATTCCGTTCAGCAGATCATTTAATTCTTCTTCACTTTCACTCAGGATAGCAATGTCATCAGCGAATCGTATCATTGATATCCTTTCACCTTGTATTTTAACTCCACTCCTGAACCTTTCTTTTATTTCCATCATTGCATCCTCGATGTACAGATTGAAGAGTAGGGGCGAAAGATTACAGCCTTGTCTTACACCCTTCTTAATACGAACACTTCGTTCTTGATCGTCCACTCTTATTATTCCCTCTTGGTTGTTGTACATATTGTATATGACCCCTCTCTCCCTATAGCTTACCCCTACTTTTTTCAGAATCTTGAACAGCTTGCACCACTTTATACTGTCGAACGCTTTTTCCAGGTCGACAAATCCTATGAACGTGTCTTGATTTTTCTTTAGCCTTGCTTCCATTATTAGCCGTAACTTCAGAATTGCCTCTCTCGTCCCTTTACTTTTCCTAAAGCCAAACTGATCGTCACCTAGCGCATTCTCAATTTTCTTTTCCATTCTTCTGTATATTATTCTTGTAAGCAGCTTCGATGCATGAGCTGTTAAGCTGATTGTGCGATAATTCTCGCACTTGTCAGCTCTTGCCGTCTTCGCAATTGTGTGGATGATGCTTTTCCGAAAGTCAGATGGTATGTCGCCAGACTATATTCTACACACCAACGTGAATAGTCGTTTTGTTGCCACTTACCCTAATGATTTTAGAAATTCTTGTGGAATGTTATCTATCCCTTCTGCCTTATTTGACCGTAATTCCTCCAAAGCTCTTTTAAATTCCGATTCTAATACTGGATCCCCTATCTCTTCTAAATCGACTGCTGTTTCTTCTTCTATCACATAAGACAAATCTTCACCCTCATAGAAACTTTCAATGTATTCTTTGCACCTATCTGCTCTCTCGTCTGCATTTAACAGTGGAATTCCCGTTGCACTCTTGATGTTACCACCGTTGCTTTTAATGTCACCGAAGGTTGTTTTGAATTTCCTGTATGCTGAGTCTGCCCTTCCGACAATCATATCTTTTTGAATGTCTTCACATTTTTCCTCCAGCCATTTCGTCTTAGCTTCCCTGAACTTCCTATTTATTTCATTCCTCAGGGACTTGTAATTCTGTGTTCCTGATTTTCCCGGAACATGTTTCTTCTTTCTCCTTTCATCAATGAACTGAAGTATTTCTTCTGTTACCCATGGTTTCTTCGCAGCTACCTTCTTTGTACCTATGTTTTCCTTCCCAACTTCTGTGATGACCCTTTTTAGAGACGTCCATTCCTCTTCAACTGTGTTGCCTACAGCGATATTCCTTATTGCTGTATTTATAGCGTTAGAGAACTTCAAACGTACCTCGTCATTCCTTAGAACTTCCGTATCCCAGTTCTTAGCGTATTGATTCTTCCTGACTAATGTCTTGATCTTCAGCCTACTCTTCATCACTACTATATTGTGATCTGAGTCTATTTCTGCTCCTGGGTACGCCTTACCCAGTATCTGATTTCGGAATCTCTGTCTAACCATGATGTAATCTAATTGAAATCTTCCCGTATCTCGCTGCCTTTTCCAAGTATACCTAAGCCTATTGTGATTCTTGAACAGGGTATTCGCTATTACTAGCTGGAACTTGTTACAGAACTCAATTAGTCTTTCTCCTCTTTCATTCCTTGCCCCAAGCCCATAATCTCCTGTAAGCTTTTTTTCTACTCCTTCCCCTAAAACTGCATTCCAGTTGCCCCTGACTATTAGATTTTCGTCCCCCGTTACATACTGCATTACCCTTTCAATATCCTCATACACTTTCTCTATATGTTCATCTTCAGCTTGTGACGTCGGCATGTATACATGAACTATCGTTGTCGGTGTTGGTCTGCTGTCGATTCTGATTGGAACAACCCGGTCACTGAACTGTTCACAGTAACACACCCTGCGCTCTACCTTCCTATTCATAACGAATCCTACACCTGTTATACCATTTTCTGCTGCTGTTGATATTACCCGGTACTCATCTGACCAGATATCCTTGTCTTCCTTGCACTTCACTTCACTAACCCCTACTATACCTAGATTGAGCCTTTGTATTTCCCTTTTCAGATTTTCTAGTTTCCCTACCACGTTCAAGCTTCTGACATTCCACGCCTCGACTCGTATAACATTATCCTTACGTTGATTATTCAATCTTTTTCTCATGGTTACCTTCCCCTTGGCAGTCCCCTCCCGGAGATCCGAATGGTGGACTATTCCGGAATCTTTTGCCAATCGGGAGATCATCGTGACACTTCTTCAACTACAGGCCACATGTCCTGTGGATACACGTTACGTGTCTTAAACGCACTGGTTTCCATTGCCTTCTGCACCCTCATGTCGTTGATCATTGCTGATTCTTCCGCCTTTAGGGGCAGTTTCCCACCCCTAGGACAAGAGAGTGCACTGAACCTCTATCCGCTCCTCCGCCCTCTTTGACAAGGCCGTTGGCAGAATGAGGCTGACTTCTTATGCCGGAAGTCTTCGGCTGCCAATGCTGATTATTTATAGAAATTTGGGCAGTGGCTGGGATCGAACCCGGGACCGAAAACGCTTTGAATATGAATCAAAGACACTACCCCTAGACCATTTTCTTTTTTTTACCATCACAGGGCATGAGAAGGTCATAAATCTTCCTTCCTGTTCGTCAGTCTTCCGGTATCGACGATGTTGTGTCGAATGTTGCTCATTTCCATGTAGTACAGTCGCACATGTCGGTAAGAAAGTGGAATCCCGGCGATATTAATGGGTGGGTCAAAGCTATGAGGCTTCCACCGCTGAATGAGGTTTCTGATGAGACTGGTCCTCCGGGTACGAAACTCCTTCCAGATGCGATTTAGGAGCAGGGTGACACATTTTTGTGGACTTTAATGAGGTTAAGACCACCTTTGGACGAAGGTAACGTTAAGGTATAGAATTGAACTTTGCAAATATGCCCCCTAAAAATAAATCAACATAACGCTTGTTGTATACTCCTGGCTAGGTGGTCGGAGATTGGAAGAATTTGCGTCAAATAATTCATCTTGCTCGTAATGGCGATCCCGGTGGTCTTAACTTTCTGTAGTATGTTCAAGTCACGGTCGGAGTGAAGCATCAAAGCAGCACGTAATTTATTAAGCATGTGTGACCAGTTCTTCGTCAGGAATTTGTCTGGTGTGGCCTCAAAAGTAACACCGAGGGTTATGTGAGAATCCTTTACCTTGCACCAGGTAACATGGGATATGTCTCCGATACCGCCACCGATCTCCAAAACTGTGGTTTTAGTTCTATTGAGTATTGCTCCTGAAAGAAACGTGAATGTTTGTAGAAGAGTTGCTGCTGACAGAAGTTGTTGCGATGATGATACAGTTACGCATATATCGTCAGCATACGCAATGCATGGGATAGTGACAGACTCGACGCTAAGCCCGATCTCGCTATGCGCTAAGTTGTTCAGTAGCGGCTCTACTGCAATGGCGTACAATTTCATGGAGAGAGGACATCCTTGGCGGATGGATTGGTCAATGGAAACTTCTTTTTTAAAATGGCCGTTAATGAGAATCCGTGAAGAGGCGTTTGTAGTAAGTTTGCGAATTAATTCTATGAGATGAGGTCCAAATCGTAGTTTCTTCATGCTTTGAAAGAGGAAATCATGACGTACACTGTCATAAGCCTTCTCAAAATCTAGAAAGATCAGAGCGCCCTGTCCTTTAGTGTCAGCATATGAACAGATGATGTCCATCAAATCGCAGGCAGCTGAGACTGCACTTCGCCCTTGCACTGAACTGTACTGGTAACTGCCTAAAACCTTGTACATAACGGTTTGCATCCTTAGCTTAATCGATCTGGTGATGATTTTGAAGTCGGCATTCAGGAGTGTGATGGGTCGCATGTTTTCGACCTTCCTGCTGTTCTCTTTTTTCGGTAAGGGCAGGATGATACCTTCCGTAAATGCCTTGGGTATGACTTCCAGGTGCCAGAGTTCATTCGCTATCTCGAGGAGTGTCGGACCGAAGAGGTTCCATTATCGCTGGTAAAACTCAGCGCTGAGACCATCGGATCCTAGTGATTTCCCTTTCTTTGCACTGTGCACCGCCAGTGGGATTTCGTCCTCTATGAAAACAGATTCCAGCTTTGCATTATCCTGGTGTGACAAGCGACAGCTCAAGGTCCTAAGAAAATCCTCGCACGAGTGTTCATCAACTAGTTGCTTCTTGTAAAGTTGACTATAATAGTCGTAGACGTGCGAGGTGATGTCACGTTGCTTCGTGATGGCATTTTCAGCGTCATCAACGACGGCTTCAATCAACATGGCTTTACGCCGTTTCGTCATTCTCAGGATGTGGTACAGAGAGGCCCGTTCTTCGGCGGCAACGTCCTTGGGGTGGGTTCGCACGATGATGCCATGCATTCGTTGGCGTTGTATCGCCGTGATTTTCGCTTTATATCGTTTGATCTTTACGTCTATGTCTCGAGAAGGATTGTTAGTGCGACTGTACAGTTCTCTCAAACAGCGATAATAAAATTCAATAGTATGTTTCTGCCAAAAGCTTTTTTGTCGGGCGTAGCTCATGAGGGTGAGGCGTAATTTAGGCTTAGCACACTGAATCCACCACTGTAGAACGCTAGCGTAACGACGTCGGTGCCGCTGGAGCTGTTGCCACTTTATGTTCCCCTCCTCTTCAAGTTGGGCATCCTGCAGAAGGCTGACATTCAATTTCCAGTAGCCCTTCCCGCGGTAAATTGGCTGGCGTTGTAGGTTGAGGTAACACTGATATGCAGAATGGTCGGAGATGTTGACAGGAGCTATGTCACAGTTCACAGTGTGTCGCTGGAGGGTATCGGACACATAGATCCTATCAAGCCGATTGGCAGAATGAAGGTGTACGCTACCCGTTCACCGTGCAGTTGTTCCCATGTATCGTGAAGACGCATGCCATGAATTAAATGTTCAAGTTCGATACATCTGTTCGTGTTAGGAGTTTGGTCTCTGTCGTTGAGCACACAATTGAAGCCACCACCAAGAATGAGATGTTCACGATAAGCGCTAAGAAGAAGGGGAACCTCGGTTTTATAAAATTTTGAACGATCTCTCTTATGAGTGCTACCTGAGGGGGCGTACACGTTAACAATCTGCACACCATTCACTCGAAGAGAAATGCCACGACCACTGGGCAGCCGCTGCACATCCGTAAAGGGTATACCGTCGCGCAAAAGGGTGACGGTGCCTACAGCATCCTGAAGATTGATGTTATCAGTATGAACGTAACCGGGCACTTCTAAGGCTGTGACTACCTCCTGTAAGAGGGCAATGTCAACGCTGGTACCATACAAGAAATCAGTTAGTGAACGGAGTTTCACCGCACTTTGAATTCTATTGACGTTAAGTGTGGTAATGTTGTACGTTTGGCTGTCACCCATGATAGTTCAGAGGACAATGAGCTCTGAGTTTCGGATCGTCCTTCTCTCCGGCTTTGAACCAAACTCGTTGGTAATGTTTGGAGTACGAAACGAAATGTCAAAACCAATAACGGGTCAGGGAGGGGAAGGTCGCAGCGCGATGGTCATGCGCGAGAGCAGCTACTGCTGCAACTCCTCGTTCTGCTGCCACCACGGCTCATTGCGTCGGTGTGCTGCGCGGTGCGCGCGCCGCCCTGCCCACCACCGCCGGTTGAGTCTGCCAACGTGGTCGCATCCGCCTGGCCACCACGCGGGGCTGCGACTGACGTCAGCGAGTTCCTGCGGGAGCGCTGCTGCAGCTGCTCGCTGCTCTGCTCGCTCTTTCTCTTAGCCGTTACGGTGCTCTGATCCCTCTCAGCGCTCAGTAGTGCCTTCAGGTGTTTGGTTTGTTCTCGAACGCCTTCTTGCCTCGCTGTGTCCTCGCAGCGCGCGGAGCAAGAAGATTGAGGTTCAGTCTCGCTGCCACTTTCTGACATGTGTATGGGTCTCAAATCATTCGACTTTTCCTCTTTGCTACTATTCCCTTTGCTTCTCCTTCGGCGGCGTTTCTTCGTGTCTGCTACAGTCTCTACCGATAGGGGTGGTTCAGGCAAACTGATCTGCACCCGCTCCTGTATCTCACACGGCGTAGTTTCAAAGGTTGCTGGCGCATCGTTGGTATCCAGCGGTAACTGCCCCGGTGAGGATGACGGTGCCGAATCGACGTCCGTCCTACCGCGAATGTCTTTGGCACTGCATTCCACCTGAATTGGCATCTCCGCCTCGCTAACATATTTCGGCTGCCGGGGTGGTGGTACAGTCCCCGCGACCACCTCACTAAATAGTGGAACAAGCTTTTCACTACCGTCTGCAGGACGTTCCCGTGGAAGTTGAAATGGACGTCGACGTGTACAGTTCATCCGCAGATGTTCAGCTGAATGGCAGATCGAACAGGTAGGGGGTTGGCCAATGTAAGTTACCTGTGCACGACAGCCGCCAATGGCAACATACGAAGGTATATGCTTTTTCAAGTCTACACGTACACTTCGCACCCCGCTGTTCTACATCTACATCTACATCTACATCCGTACTCCGCAAGCCACCTGACGGTGTG
Source organism: Schistocerca gregaria (assembly GCF_023897955.1). NCBI lineage: Eukaryota > Metazoa > Arthropoda > Insecta > Orthoptera > Acrididae > Schistocerca > Schistocerca gregaria. Next base: position 205,926,135 of record NC_064924.1, read on the forward strand.
TGGCGGAGGGTACCCTGAGTACCTCTATCGGTTCTCCCTTCTATTCCAGTCTCGTATTGTACGTGGAAAGAAGGATTGTCGGTATGCTTCTGTGTGGGCTCTAATCTCTCTGATTTTATCCTCATGGTCTCTTCGCGAGATATACGTAGGAGGGAGCAATATACTGCTTGACTCTTCGGTGAAGGTATGTTCTCGAAACTTCAACAAAAGCCCGTACCGAGCTACTGAGCGTCTCTCCTGCAGAGTCTTCCACTGGAGTTTATCTATCATCTCCGTAACGCTTTCGCAATTACTAAATGATCCTGTAACGAAGCGCGCTGCTCTCCGTTGGATCTTCTCTATCTCTTCTATCAACCCTACCTGGTGCGGATCCCACACTGCTGAGCAGTATTCAAGCATTGGGCGAACAAGCGTACTGTAACCTACTTCCTTTGTTGTCGGATTGCATTTCCTTAGGATTCTTCCAATGAATCTCAGTCTGGCATCTGCTTTACCGACGATCAACTTTATATGATCATTCCATTTTAAATCACTCCTAATGCGTACTCCCAGATAATTTATGGAATTAACTGCTTCCAGTTGCTGACCTGCTATTTTGTAGCTAAATGATAAGGGACCTATCTTTCTATGTATTCGCATCACATTACACTTCGCTACATTGAGATTCAATTGCCATTCCGTGCACCATGCGTCAATTCGCTGCAGATCCTCCTGCATTTCAGTACAATTTTCCATTGTTGCAACCTCTCGATACACCACAGCATCATCCGCAAAAAGCCTGTTAACTTGGTAGCGATAGGCACTCGACCATTTTTCATTTGTAACTGACAAAACAGCGCCGTACAGTGACAGAGAACGTGCAATCAGATCATTAGGGCACTCAGGTGGCACATTAAATACCCTGACGGTTCTTACTCCGTATCCTGAAGGCACGATTTGGACATTACTAATACTGCCATCTTTATGACGGAATGGTCTCACACCAACATGCTCCTCAACGAATTTCTCATGTGTCACTCGAAATAAATTTGATAAATAACGAGTACTGCACAAAGTCCAACTGGAACGTGTCGACTATATCTTCAGGTAATTTCAAATCCTCAAATATCCACTCATGAATTTCAAACGCCGTCGGTCGCAAGGCAGCGCGATCGAAAACACACTGAACGCTGTTCGCTCTGTTAATTGTCGACATCTTACTTACACCAGTTATACAGAAACAAACGGTAACAGCGCTCGCACACGCTGCTCAGCTCTCCACCTCAGCACTGCTCGCGACGTAAACACTGGCCCGCGCTACCGCCCGTCACCGCGCGATGTGCACTGGCCGAGTGCCGGAACACGACTGAGACCATGGGTACATAGGCATTATTAACCACTTATTTTATGCTGCTATCCTGACACACATCATACTCACCACATCCTATGCCATCAATTACTACGTGCAAAAGGTTGCTTCCTCGACGGATCTTACATGCGCTAAGGGTTCCAAGAAGATATTCTAGTGGCACGCGGCAGTCTATTACCAGACTAGTGAGTTTCATGTACAAATCATAATTTGATTCATAATCTTGTAAAGACATGTTAAAGTCAGAGAAAAAGCGGATCATTGCTAAGAGGACATTGAAGGCCTCTATGAGGGGGATGACTTGGCGTGATAGAAAAGAAACAAGAGTCGACAAGGAGGAAGTAGGGGATCCAGGATTACAGGCAGAATTTAAAAGAGCTGTGGACGAATTAGGATCAAATAAGACAGAAGGGATAGATTAAATTCCTTGAGAATTTCTAAAATGATTGGGAGAAATGGTAACAAAACGATTATTCACGTTGGTTTGTAGAGTGTGTGAGACTGGCTATACAGGGTGTTACAAAAAGGTACGGCCAAACTTCCAGGAAACAGTCCTCACACACAAATAAAGAAAATATGTTATGTGTACATGTGTCCGGAAACGCTTAATTTCCAGGTTAGACATCATTTCAGTTTCGTCAGAGTGTACTGTATTTCCTCGATTCACCGCCAGTTGTCCAAATTGAAGGAAAGTAATGTTGACTTCGGTGCTTGTGTTGACATGCGACTCATTTCTCTACAGTACTAGCATCAAGCACATCAGTAAGTAGCATCAACAGGTTAGTGTTCATCACGAACGTGGTTTTGCAGTCAGTGCAATGTTTACAAACGCGGAGTTGGCAGATGCCCATTTGATATATGGATTAGCACGGGGCAGTAGCCGTGGCGCGGTACGTTTGTATCGAGACAGATTTCCAGAACGAAGGTGTCCCGACAGGAAGACGTTCTAAGCAATTGATCGGCGTCGTAGGGAGCACGGAACATTCCAGCCTATGACTCGCGACTGGGGTGACCTAGAACGACCAGGACAGCTGCAATGGACGAGGAAATTCTTCGTGCAGTTGACGATAACCCTAATGTGAGCGTCAGAGATGTTGCTGCTGTACAAGGTAACGTTGACCACGTCACTGTATCGAGAGTGCTACGGGAGAACCAGTTGTTTCCGTACCATGTACAACGCGTACAGGCACTGTCAGAAGCTGATTGGCCTCCACAGGTACACTTCTGCCAATGGTTCATCCAACAATGTGTCAATCCTCATTTGAGTGCAAATATTCTCTTTACGGATGAGATTTCATTCCAACGTGATCAAATTGTAAATTTTCACAAACATGTGTGGGCTGACGAGAATCCGCACGCAATTGTGCAATCACGTCATCAACACAGATTTTCTGTGAACGTTTGGGCAGGCATTGTTGGTGATGTCTTGATTGCGACCCATGTTCTTCCACCTACGCTCAATGGAGCACGTTATCATGATTTCATACGGGATACTCTACCTGTGCTGCTAGAACATGTGCCTTTACGAGTACGACACAACATGTGGTTCATACACGATGGAGCTCCTGCACATTTCAGTCGAAGCGTTCGTACGCTTCTCAACAAGTGATTCGGTGACCGATGGATTGGTAGAGGCGGACCAATTCCATGGCCTCCATGTTCTCCTGACCTGAACCCTCTTGACTTTCATTTATGGAGGCATTTGAAAGCTCTTGTCTACGCAACCCCGGTACCAAATGTAGAGACTCTTCGTGCTCGTATTGTGGACGGCTGTGACACAATATGCCATTCTCCAGGTCTGCATCAGCGTATCAGGGATTATATGCGACGGAGGGTGGATGCAGGTATCCTTGCTAACGGAGGACATTTTGAACATTTCCTGTAACAAAGTATTTGAAGTCACGCTGGTACGTTCTGTTGCTCTGTGTTTCCATTCCATGATTAATGTGATTTGAAGAGAAGTAATAAAAAGAGCTCCAACAGGAAAAGTAAGCGTTTCCGAACACACGTCCATATAACATATTTTCTTTCTTTGTGTGTGAGGAATGTTTCCTGAAAGTTTGCCGTATCTTTTTGTAACACCCTGTATAGTGTCACTTTCGGAAGAATACTGTCTTCACAATTCCGAAGATAATAGGAGACAACAGAAGCGAGAATTACAGCACTATCGGACTAACATCTTATTCATGGAAGCTGCTGACCAGAATAATTTACAGAAGAAAGGAAAAGAAAATTGAAGGTTTGTTTCATGACGATGAATTTGGCGTTATAAAAGGAAAAGGCTCCATAGAGGAGGCTCTGATTTTGCAGTGATAAGGGAAGCAAGACCGAAGTCATATTCACATTATTTGAAGGTCTGGAAAAAGCGTTCGACAATGTTAAATGGTCTAAATTGTCAGAAAAACATGGCTCGGATGTATGGAAAGAGGTGGAATACACAATATTTAGAAGAACCTAAGAGGAAAACAAAACAGTGTTCGGTTTTTAAACTGTGTAGGACAGTTGTGTAGCCTTTTGCTGTTACAGTTTAATCTATACATCGAAGATTCAATGACAGAAATAAAATAAAGGTTCATGATTGGCGTAAAAGTGAAGAAGGGCTACGTGATGTGTTGCAAGGAATGATCAGTCTGATGAGTACAGAATGAAGATTGTGAGTAGACAAAGTTAAGGGATTCTGCTACATAGGCAGCAAAATAACCCATGATGGATGGAACAAGAACATCAAATAAATCCTTGCACTGGCAACAGGGCATTCTGGCCAAAAGTATCAAACGCAAGCCTTAATTTGAGGTTAAAATCTCTGAGAATGTACATTTGGAGCACGGTATTGCATAGTGTTCGGAAACATGGGTTGTGGAAGATCCGTAACCAATCACCAATCAAGTGTGTACTAGAATCGCAGATGTGTAGCATTCACGTAAAAGGTGCACTGTCTCTCCGTATTCTCCCCCCACTTCCGTCTTTAGCGCCTTTAAACTTGGTCGTGATAACAGAATGACCAGCCGCAGCGTTACGAGAAGAGACCCAGTTACGTTCAAAAGTGAGAAACTGATTGTGAGTTGAAGAAACCCACGAACGTGAATGTGAAATAGAGGTCGTGGTAACAGATAATACATTCGTCTGAGCATAGCCCGGTATCTGTGTTTGCTATATGTTAGACCTACTTTTCTTCACAAAAGCTAAAACTACATGATTAATTCGGGAAAGTTGTATTACATGACAAAGGCCCGACGAATACTTTAGTGTATATTACATACGTATGATCAAGTACGAAAAATGTTGGCATAGGAGGGTGGCGAGGGGGGGGGGGGGGTGGTAGGCGTAGTCATGAGGTGTCGAGCAGCTGTCAAAAGTATTACTTGTCTCTACACTACATATAGAGAGTATCGTCTTTGTGTTTCCTCTTCGCTTGCTATCATAGAGTATGAAAGGCAATATTACAATTCTTTCCAATCGGTCTTCCACATTTCCCAGCATTCGTAGGTAGTGCAATATACTTAAATTTCCTTTCCTCAGATCTCGCTATATATTTTTACACCTATAATTTTGTTTACGCCTGCCGCTGTCATTATTATTACTGCCATTCTCATTATTGTATCTAGTGTACTATTGGCGGCAGCAGCAGTGGTACAAGTACTTCCAGTATTAACTTACATGGTTCAAATGGCTCTGAGAACTATGGGACTTAACATCTGAGGTCAGCAGTCCCCTAGAACTTAGAACTACTTAAACCAAACTAACCTAAGGACAACACACACATACGTGCCCGAGGCAGGATTCGAACCTGCGACAGTAGCGGTCGAACGAGAGATTATTGCGCGCACGGAGGCTTTCAGACAGTCGTTCTTACCGCGAACCATACGAGACTGGAACAGGAAAGAGAGGTAATGACAGTGGCACGTAAAGTGCCCTCCGCCACACACCGTTGGGTGGCTTGCGGAGTATAAATGTAGATGTAGATGTAGAATGGTTCCAGTCTGAAGCGCTTAGAAGCACTCGGTCACACCAGCCGGCTATTAACATACATTTCCATAGTCGGTTACACTAACTCATCTAGTCAATATAGACACTCAGATTATTTTAATTCTATTTTTCGGATTAAAATGGAAATTTATTAGGTAACTATGAAGTAAGAAAAGTACTACTCGTATATCTGTAAAACCTTGGTCCTACGTAAGAGAGGCTCTCATGGCCCTAATCAGATCAGGTTAAATAAATATATGTAAAATACACTCCTGGAAATGGAAAAAAGAACACATTGACACCGGTGTGTCAGACCCACCATACTTGCTCCGGACACTGCGAGAGGGCTGTACAAGCAATGATCACACGCACGGCACAGCGGACACACCAGGAACCGCGGTGTTGGCCGTCGAATGGCGCTAGCTGCGCAGCATTTGTACACCGCCGCCGTCAGTGTCAGCCAGTTTGTCGTGGCATACGGAGCTCCATCGCAGTCTTTAACACTGGTAGCATGCCGCGACAGCGTGGACGTGAACCGTATGTGCAGCTGACGGACTTTGAGCGAGGGCGTATAGTGGGCACGCGGGAGGCCGGGTGGACGTACCGCCGAATTGCTCAACACGTGGGGCGTGAGGTCTCCACAGTACATCGATGTTGTCGCCAGTGGTCGGCGGAAGGTGCACGTGCCCGTCGACCTGGGACCGGACCGCAGCGACCCACGGATGCACGCCAAGACCGTAGGATCCTACGCAGTGCCGTAGGGGACCGCACCGCCACTTCCCAGCAAATTAGAGACACTGTTGCTCCTGGGGTATCGGCGAGGACCATTCGCAACCGTCTCCATGAAGTTGGGCTACGGTCCCGCACACCGTTAGGCCGTCTTCCGCTCACGCCCCAACATCGTGCAGCCCGCCTCCAGTGGTGTCGCGACAGGCGTGAATGGAGGGACGAATGGAGACGTGTCGTCTTCAGCGATGAGAGTCGCTTCTGCCTTGGTGCAAATGATGGTCGTATGCGTGTTTGACGCCGTGCAGGTGAGCGCCACTATCAGGACTGCATACGACCGAGGCACACAGGGCCAACACCCGGCATCATGGTGTGGGGAGCGATCTCCTACACTGGCCGCACACCTCTGGTGATCGTCGAGGGGCACTGAATAGTGCACGGTACATCCAAACCGTCATCGAACCCATCGTTCTACCATTCCTAGACCGGCAAGGGAACTTGCTGTTCCAACAGGACAATGCACGTCTGCATGTATCCCGTGCCACCCAACGTGCTTTAGATGGTGTAAGTCAACTACCCTGGCCAGCAATATCTCCGGATCTGTCCCCCATTGAGCATGTTTTGGACTGGATGAAGCGTCTTCTCACGCGGTCTGCACGTCCAGAACGAACGCTGGTCCAACTGAGGCGCCAGGTGGAAATGGCATGGCAAGCCGTTCCACAGGACTACATCCAGCATATCTACGATCGTCTCCATTGGAGAATAGCAGCCTGCATTGCTGCGAAATGTGGATATACACTATACCAGTGCCGACATTGTGCATGCTCTGTTGCCTGTGTCTATGTGCCTGTGGTTCTGTCAGTGTGATCATGTGATGTATCTGACCCCAGGAATGTGTCAATAAAGTTTCCCCTTCCTGGGACAATGAATTCACGGTGTTCTTATTTCAATTTCCAGGACTGTATATTCTTGCCTCTGAGATTGATTTGGTGGTGATGTGGTGTTCCCTTTGACTCATCATTTCCTTTTGTTAATTTTTATTTCTTCCTCCTCGTTGTCAGCTAGATGAACAAGCCACCAGATCGGGACCATGTATGGTCTGCAATCTAAGCAAACTCAGTCCCACGGCACGTATTTTCTTCTTCACCAAGATTTAAGTTTTCTCGTGGAAAGCCCGGGATGTAGCCTGGAATCTCAGAGTTGGGCCGCTAGACAATGTAGGTCCCTTGAGCGGAAATCCGGGGACAGAATTGGGGTGCATGCCTGTGGGTGGTTTTAAAGACGTTAGGGACACGCAATGCAAGTTGCTCCCCCCAACCCCCCCCCCCCCCCCTCCTTTCCTTCCGAGATGTTCTCGACATGACGACGCCCTCACGGCCGCTAGGGTGGTGCTTTTCCAGTTCTGCTGCACTATTCCGGCAGTCAACTGGGTGTTGTCTGCTGCTGGCTCAGCTTCTCGTTGTCCAGCGTCTCGCTCTCCCCGCGGTACTCACCGGCTTTATCGAGCGAAGCTCGCCTCAGCTGATGCCCACGTTACGAGTCACTGGCGCCTGCACTAGTGGGATCTTGTGCTGCTCGCTGGAGGCGCAACTTCAGCACTGTGGGCGTCTTTCGGATCGAAGACGTAACGACATCTTGCAGAGATTTTACTTCCATGACATTTACAGGTAGCAAAGTAGCTAATGATAATAATAAGAAACCAAGCCTGTAGTATTCTTATGTCATGAGAGATCAGTGATTAATAAATAAGTTGTGGGGTTGCACTGACAGATAGCAATGAGGTTTGAGCTGACTGTCCACTCCTGTTTGTAGCATATGCTTGTATGTGTTTGTAGGTGACTGGTTACACATATTAATGTTTAAAAATGTCTTGTGCATTTAAATTGAGTGCCATACTGATACTAGAAAGTGGGATCTTTACAATTTCAGGGCAAGTTCTCTACCGATTGAGCTATCCAAGCAAACGTTAAGATACTGCTTTTTCCAAGAGTGCTAGTCCCGCAAGTCATGCATGAGAACGTGTGTGAAGTTAGGGGAGGAAGGAGATAAGGTATTGCTGGAACTAAAGCTATGTGGACGGATCATGAGTCATGCTAGGATAGCTCATGCTTGGGTATCTCAGTGAGTAGAGAACTGGCCCACGAACGGCAAAGGTGCCAGATTCTAGGTCCCTTACGTCACACAGGTTTAATCTGCCAAGAGGTTTCAAATCATCACATCTTCTGCTGCAAAGTGAAAATTCCTTCTACACGGTTAAAACTGTAAATTATTACTTAAATACTGTACCAGGTTTATGAGAGAGTAATGAAAGCTGATTTTATCTGGAACTGTGAACGTTTTTACTAGTGTACAGTCTGTAATTACCTCACATCCTGAGAGTGAAGTTCGCTCTTATGTTCGTGCCTGCTTACCAATAAATTCGTTTGAGGGTAGGTTCTGTCTTGAGCAAACACAATTATTTGTTCTTTACCACCCACACAAGTAGATGTAGAAAGGTGTTCTGTAGCAAGTTCTCAAAAATGACAAATAATGTAAGAAAAATAGCTATAATGCAAAGTATACTAAGCAATATATATCACCCCCATGTGTTAACAAGGTGTGTGAAAAATTTTCAGTTATCCAGTTTCTGAAATCTAATTAAAAACTGAAATTATGTATGTACGAATGGTAAAAAAAAATTTTTCCTCCTATTTCATAGAAATTAAATAAAAAACCACTGATGATGCTGTAACTTCACCTAAACATATTTGGACGGAAAAGAAGAAAAAGTTGTGTTTGCTCAAAACTAAACATAAATGTGAAGGATTCCGTGGCCAGAGTCAGTCGACATAATAGTTTTGTGGGTATGGTACCACGTCATAATGTATAAAAATACCGCTGCTGGAGAAAAACCAACGTTTCGGCCACGGTTCCAGCGGCCTTATGCAGCAGTAGTATTTTTATACATTATGACGCGGTACCATGCCCAGAAAACTTTTATGTCAAAACTAAATATTTCATAAACTAGTTTACTCCAGCTTTTTATTTAAAGAGGCATATATCAACCGCATGAAGTGTTTCATTAGGCATAGCTGGTGATTAAGTATATATCTGACTCGTCTACAGTCTCAAAACTCGCAGACAGAGAACATAATATTGATTCCGCCAGCAGTATACAATGAAAAATATTTCCTGTCCGTCTTCATCTTAGACGTTAATTACTCCAAAAAATTTAATATTTCACGATATATGCTGTTTTTATTACGTGACTATCTCACACTTTCTGTCAAATTAGAAGAGTTCAGTCATTTCTGTTGATTTATTAAGAAATTTCTCTTAATAAAAGTCACATCAACTTAAGGAAAAGTCTCAGTCTTTATTAACGATAGCATTGGTTCTCATCATCGATAAAAATACATCGGGCCATATTTACTTACGATGCAAGTAGTAATTTTCTAATGTAGTAATGTTCTAATGCTAGGGACTTACCTAAAATCTACCAGAAAATATGTATCAATTTTTGTGTATGTATATCGCGCTCCTGTGAATAAATGGATAAGCAGAATGTCATGAAAACAGCAACGTCAAATGGCTGTAAAGAGAGCAATGGAAATAGCTTATCAATAAGTCCGTCTACTGAGAAGTTACATAAATTACTAGCAGGTACAACTCTGGTGTAAAGTAAACAAGGTTCGACGTGTTTTACCCAGTCATATATTGATCATACTGCGACCAAAACGAAGAACAGTACGAAAAGGCGAAAACGGTTATTTCGATTTCCAAATTTTTGTCACTGAGGAAAATACTACACGTTCCCTTCTGCCAATCATCTTGTGAATGCCGAAATGATAGATGTTGCGACAAGTGATAGTGGAATATGAGAGTAACTATAATTTCTTAGGGGAGACTAAACTGGTGGGAAATCCAGACGAATTATAAATGAATGGATTATTTGAAAGAATTTTCTCTCCCACTAGCATTGAATTATCGTAGGGCGCTGAAAGAACGAAGCACTCCAAGCGCTCATACAAATCCCTCAGTTAATGTCTGATGTAAAAGGAGTGTGTCGAACACATGTGCTAAGTCAATACTGCTGAGGCCAAATTATTCTATGGTTACCGAAAACTTTTTATCTTGCCATGTTTTGACCGTATCAGACACATACTGTAAGTTTCCTTATGACGATTCAACACTTGCGGGCACACTGAAGGGAGTATTATATAGACATCACTTTCTATACTTTTTTGAATGATCAGGAGCATGGTGTAAAAAATCTTCAACGATGTTTGTCTGTGATGTTGAAGAAGATGGTACAAACATGTCAAATAATTTCAAGCCAATGACGTCCGACGACAAGCAATGGCTCGTTCAACGATCATTTTTATTAACTGGGAATTATCAAATTACAAAGTTACATCTAAATCAAAAGGATCTCACTAATGTATTTATGTATAATATTATGTAGCATTTCACTGTAATCAGCGCGAGATTTCTTAATAAATGAATTTCTACTACTATCCATTACAGTATTAATTTCGATTACTATTTCATAAATGAATCCCGAAATGAATGTAGTAAAGAGTACAGAATTGGGTAATAAACAATAGAAATTTTAAGTGTGCCAATAATTCGTAAATAAAAATATTTCTTCTGTACATTCAGAACTAGTACTAATTGATTCTAACATCGAGACTATAATATTTTATAAAGTAACTCCTTTTCATATTTTTAATTCGAATATAGCATACGGTTTATATAAAACATATGACAATTTTCAGAAAAGCTAACTGATATATTATTAACCCATTCAAAATTTGGAAAATAATACTGGTATCGACTACTAAAGGTAATCCTGCAATATTTCAATCAAATCCACCTTGTGAGTATCGACTAAATCCTCTAACTATCAAAACATTCGTGAATAATTCTAACAACAGCCTCAAGTCATCCAGATTCTGACAGTGAAACTCCTGGTGCACTCACACACTTAACAATGGTGTCTTATTCAACTTGAAGCTCAAATAAAGAGAGGAATGCTAGGCAACTCATTTGTAGAAAACGTTTAATAAATCAGGAGTCGAAATTCAATCCCACAGCGATTCCTGCTATACATAAAATAAGCCCTTTAAATTACTTCAGTATTCAGTATTGACACAATCAGTAAATTAACTTGAAGCCTATATCCCTGACACATAAAATCACTCAGATCAGCCTTTATAACCTTGATACTTTTCCCTAAATCCTCGCTTTCACCTTGGTCCATTAGAATGGTAACACAGTCTATGTGCTCAGCAACTCACATTTGCTAAATGACACCACGCCGATTACCAACACAGGACTGGCCATGTTTAGAACGAACGACAGTGCCACTGATTCAACAGAAACTGTAAGAACGTGACTCTCAACCGAAACTTCAATATCGTTTGTTTCTTCCATAAGTACGTCATGCACGTCCTCATAACCAGTACAACTCACTCTGCAAACTTTAACTACTTCCACATTGCTCTGTAGTGCTTCTCCTACTGCTGCCGCCTGTCATTGCTGCGAGTGAACTACTGTCTGTCTGATAATTGCGCAGATCAGCTCACATAATCTCTGTTATTTGTGGGAGATATACTCTTCTATCACTCGCCTTCGTACAACATACAATCCATTGTTACGATAGTCTTTCGTGATCTTGTTTTTTCTTTGATCATTCGCATTACTTCACCAGCTGTTCAGGCAGTATAATATTTTGGATCTCATCTCCTTTCACTCAGGCTCTCGGTTGCAGTGTTTACTGAATTCATTAAGTCCATTTCATTGTGGAATCTCTGCGGCACCACATTCTAGTTCCAAGTGTGAGCTCTTGAATGGCTCCAGACTGTCTTTGCATACCCTTCCAATATTATGTCTCTAAGGTGTATCTTAAGTTTGCTGAAACAGCTGTTCATTTTGTACAGGGACTGATGTTTCGACACGATACGTTCAGTAAAACATTGCTGGACTTGGAAATCCTGATTGGCTGTATTTCTATGACATGATTACTCTGTTTTTCATTTGGTCGTACACCTCTTCAAACCAGCAAACCGAGAGAAGCACTTGGCATACATCTTCATAAGTCACACATGTGCCAACAATTGGCCTCATTCGCATAACAGGTTTTCCTCCGAAGTAGCCACACACGAATTCAAGTCTGTGGCCAATTGGCCACGCCGATGAGGGTGAATAGTAAAACTATTCAAGTCAGGGTAAGGGACGGATGCCATTGGGGAATTGTTGAAAACTTCGAGCTTTTGCACTGACGAAAAATGTTTGTATTCAAACACTATCGAGGAGATGAGACCACTAACATTTCTGTCCTAATCCTAATCACCCATTATGCAGTACTTATTTGAATTATATACAGGTTTGCCTTCGTGACCTGAATCATTTCAACAATCACAGTAATCGTGAGAGGCTTCCCCACACATACCAACTTGATCAAGTTTTCGTTTCACGTATGTGTGCCGTTCATGTAATTAATGGCGAAACTGTTAATAACTAAAAACAAGAGTTTCGCTCTAGGATCACTAATACACTCCTGGAAATTGAAATAAGAACACCGTGAATTCATTGTCCCAGGAAGGGGAAACTTTATTGACACATTCCTGGGGTCAGATACATCACATGATCACACTGACAGAACCATAGGCACATAGACAGGCAACAGAGCATGCACAATGTTGGCACTAGTACAGTGTATATCCACCCTTCGCAGCAATGCAGACTGCTATTCTCCCATGGAGACGATCGTAGAGATGCTGGATGTAGTCCTGTCGAACGGCTTGCCATGCCATTTCCACCTGGCGCCTCAGTTGGACCAGCGTTCGTGCTGGACGTGCAAACCCCGTGAGACGACGCTTCATCCAGTCCCAAACATGCTCAATGGGGGACAGATCCGGAGATCTTGCTGGCCAGGGTAGTTGACTTACACCTTCTAGAGCACGTTGGGTGGCACGGGATACATGCGGACGTGCATTGTCCTGTTGGAACAGCAAGTTCCCTTGCCGGTCTAGGAATGGTAGAACGATGGGTTCGATGACGGTTTGGATGTACCGTGCCCTATTCAGTGTCCCCTCGACGATCACCAGAGGTGTACGGCCAGTGTAGGAGATCGCTCCCCACACCATGATGCCGGGTGTTGGCCCTGTGTGCCTCGGTCGTATGCAGTCCTGATTGTGGCGCTCACCTGCACGGCGCCAAACACGCTTACGACCATCATTGGCACCAAGGCAGAAGCGACTCTCATCGCTGAAGACGACACGTCTCCATTCGTCCCTCCATTCACGCCTGTCGCGACACCACTGGAGACGGGCTGCACGATGTTGGGGCGTGAGCGGAAGACGGCCTAACGGTGTGCGGGACCGTAGCCCAGCTTCATGGAGACGGTTGCGAATGGTCCTCGCCGATACCCCAGGAGCAACAGTGTCCCTAATTTGCTGGGAAGTGGCGGTGCGGTCCCCTACGGCACTGCGTAGGATCCTACGGTCTTGGCGTGCATCCGTGGGTCGCTGCGGTCCGGTCCCAGGTCGACGGGCACGTGCACCTTCCGCCGACCACTGGCGACAACATCGATGTACTGTGGAGACCTCACGCCCCACGTGTTGAGCAATTCGGCGGTACGTCCACCCGGCCACCCGCATGCCCACTATACGCCCTCGCTCAAAGTCCGTCAACTGCACATACGGTTCACGTCCACGCTGTCGCGGCATGCTACCAGTGTTAAAGACTGCGATGGAGCTCCGTATGCCACGGCAAACTGGCTGACACTGACGGCGGCGGTGCACAAATGCTGCGCAGCTAGCGCCAATCGACGGCCAACACCGCGGTTCCTGGTGTGTCCGCTGTGCCGTGCGTGTGATCATTGCTTGTACAGCCCTCTCGCAGTGTCCGGAGCAAGTATGGTGGGTCTGACACACCGGTGTCAATGTGTTCTTTTTTCCATTTCCAGGAGTGTATGATCGACAACGTAGTTATAGGAGGACGTAAACTAGCAAACTCGTCATAGTCAACCACTGTAGTTCCATTATACTACAGTACAGGGCCTAAACATGACTCAGGGTTCAAAAATGAAATCACAGGTCCAAATGCGGTGTCATCGATTATGGAGAGCGACGCAAGAAGTGTAGACCATAGCAAAGTAGTTTCACGAGGCGCCAATGAGATGCTAGGATGAAGCCGTGCCTATCGTAGTTGCAAGGCGCCAACGTCACGCCTCACCCTGAAATATTGTCGCTAGAAGTCAGGAGCGCAGTTATATTCGGGGTCGGATCCTGTTCACTTCCAGGAAGTTCCTGTCGGTGTAACGTCGTTGTGCTGCTTGCTCGCCGTGATACAGCTTGTGTCAACCGTCGGCGAGTGAAGAGACTTCGTATCCTGTGAACTTTGCCTATGCACCAACGCCATCAACACTGTGTCAACAAGTGTCTACGAACTTGTGTTTTCTTCTGATTCAAGTGAAGACACAGTACGGTCACTCTGAATATGTATCAGTTCGCTACTGAGTATCCGTGGCTCATTTAGGGTTTTCTGAACCGCAAGTCCACGTCCGTAGTTTCATAGTTACACCACAACCTGGCAAGAAAAGTTAAGTTTTGTAGTAATTAGAAAGGTATTACTTATTCAGAGGGTTCTAGTTGATTCTACGACGGTCAGCTTCCTCAGTCAGGCAGGAATCGGATACAAGAAGCAATGCGACGCCGATGATGCAGCTCGCGATTAGCTGACTGTGGCCTATTGTGTAACTAACCCTGTCTTGTAGCAATGCTAGTTTTCTGTTTGTGCATGTTGTTATACTGAGTGTTCACGATCTTTCTCCCGGGAGTGTCTTGAACGCAAGATATGCAACTGCAGGGACAAATGACTCAATAATTATTCCAAGCATTGCAAGGAACTACGGGAGCACCACGTATCTCACCCCAGCCTATTCAGTTGAAAACAAATCAACAAATGGTTCAAGTGCATAAATTTTAAGAGCTTCTGGAACAAAGCGAAGACTGGGCTGAATGAGCTGTGCAGTTGTCGGCGCATTTCATCGCCTACGGCATAACAGGGAACGAGGGTATCTACCATTTTCTCTCCACAATAGGCTCAGATTTATTCCGGTTGGTACTAAGACACTTTCCAGGTCGCCAACCTTATCAGGTCATCCACAACGAACTACCTGACAAACTGTCAAATCATTTTAAATTACAAGTGCATGTAGCAACTGACCGTTGTCTGTTTTTCAGATTAAAACAGCAACCAGGGCAATCCTACAAACAGTGGATAACCGAATTTGGTTGCCTTACCAGACAGTGTAAGTTTCAGTGATCATGTGGGTCAGTTTCAGTGACATTATGATGAGAGACGCTATTACTCAGAACATGTCTGATTCACGTACTCACGCTGCCGTACTGAAGCATTGAAATCCTGTCCTCAGTGCTGTATTGTCAATTATTGAATCAAAAGACATTTGCGATGTAACTGAGCATGATTTTAAATCATCTGCAATGTCTGTTCAGGTCAGACATCCGTCGTATGAGTCTTGTGCCGCGGCGCAAACCGCGCTATCGCTGAAGTCCTGCCCGGATTGATTTCAAACATGTGAGAAGTGCACAGTGCTTGTGCCGCAAAGCTAAGTGTTTGTCACGTGGCAAAGAAGGCCAAATACAGTTGTTAAGTTTAAGTATAGATGACGCCAAGCAGCTTTCTCATTCCATGATTCTAATGAGGTGCTGCACAACAGTCCGTCGATCTTGCTGTTGTCTCAGCATATTGACTGTACACAAACTCTGAAGTTATGTAATTGGCAATCCAATAAATTTTATGCACAGCTGCGTGAGTTCAACGACTGTGTTAATTTCCTGTTAGCTACAGCTGCTACTGTTACATTGCTCATCCTCTCTACTTATGAATGTTTAGGTAGCCAACACCTTCAGCAACAGCGTAAATTGCTGTCAGTACACAATGGAAGACCTATTCCAGTGCTTGGAGTGTGCAGTTTACTAGCCACCTTCCGCGGTGCTACTAAAACAATGTTATTCCGTGTGCAGCGCTCTCGCGAGTCTCTGTAACATTTTTTGGCATGAATAGCTTTGACCTTTTCGGATTGTCAGTTCACGGGAAGATCTATTGATTCATCTGCGTTTCTAGTCAATATTAATGCGTTACGTGCTAAGTACAGTTCTCTTTTCCGTGGTAAATTTACACAGTGGGCAAGTGTTCGAGGCCTTTAACATTAATAGACAATGCGCAGTGCAAGTTTTTTTTTCTTTTCTCGTCCTGTCTCTTATGCTTTACGCGACCGGGCTGCTGCAAATTTGCGACGTTTGCAGGACAGTGACGTCACAAAACCAGCGTCAGCCCGCAAATGGGCGTCACCCCTGCTACTCTTTAGTAAACTGCTATGCAGGTTGACACTTTGTGCAGACCTTAAATTCATCATCAACCCACAAACTGTTGTTGTTTCTTTTCCGTTGTCTCGCGCTGCAGATCTGAAGGACAAATTACGTCAGAGTGTTTTCTTCCAAAAATTGATCTCCAGGAAGCCTACATTTTTTTGTTCATCCGTCTTCTCACTGGTTTGATGCGGCCCGCCACCAATTCCTCTCTTCCACTTCCTCGTCATCTCAGAGTAGCAGCTCCAAGCTACGTCCTCAATTATGTATTGGATGTACTCCGGTCTGTCTTCCTCTACGGTATTCCATTTCTACAGCTCCCCCTGCTGTCGTGGAACTCATCCCCGGTGTCTTAACACAGGTCCTACCATGCTGTCCCTCCTCCTTGTCAGTGTTTTCCACATATTCCTTTCCTCTCCGATTCCACCCAAAACATCCTCATTCCTCATCTTATCAGTCCACCTAATTTTCAACATTCGTCTGTAGCACCGCAAATGCTAGGAGTCTCTTCTCTTTCAGTTTTCCCACAGTCCTTGTTTCACCACCGTACAGTGCTGTACTCCAAACGTACAATCTAAGAAATTTCTTCCTCAAATTACAGGCTATGTTTGATAGTAGCAGACTTCTCTTGGCCCTTTTTGCAAGTGTTAGTCTGCTTTTCATGTCATCCTAGCTTCGGCCATCAATGGTTATTTTGCTGCCTATGTAGTAGAACTCCTTAACTTCATCTACTTCGTGACGATCAACCCCGATATTAAGTTTCTCACTGTTCTCATTTTTGCTATTTCTAATTACTTTCGTATTTTTTCGATTTACTCTCATTCCATATTTTGTGCTCATTAAAGTGCTCATTCCATTCATCAGGTCATATAATTCTTCTTCACTTTCACTCAGGATGCCAATGTCATCAGAGAATCGTATCATTGATATTCTGTCACCTTGAATATTAATTTCATTCCTGAAACTTTCTTTAATTTCAATCATTGCTTCTTTGATGTACAAATTGCACAGTAGAGGCGAAGGACTACATTCCTCTCTTACATCATTTTAAATCCGTGCACTTCGATCTTGGTCGTCCACTCTTGTTATTCCCTCTTGGCTCTTGTACATGATGTATATTATCTGTCTCTCTTTTATAGCTTACCCCTATTTTTCTATGAATTTTGAACATCTTGAACCGCTTTACATTGTCGAACGCTTTTTCAGGTCGACAAATCATACGAATGTGTCTCGATTTTTGTTTAGTCTTGCCTCCATTATCAACCGCAACGTCAGAGTTGCTTCTCTGGTGCCTGTACCTTTCTAAAGACCAAACTAATCATTATCTAACAAATCCCCAATTTTCTTTTCCATTCTTCTGTACATTATTTCAGTAAGCAATTTGAAGGCGCGATGCGTTAAGCCGATTGTTCTATAATTCTAGCACTTGTCGGCTCTCGCTATCTTTCGATTTGTGTGGATGATAGTTTTCCGAAAGTTAGATAGTACACCGCCACACTCATGAAATCTACACACAAACGTGATCGCCCGTTTTGCTGCCACTTTCTCCAATGATTTTTGAAATTCTCTTGCAATTTTGTCATCCCCTCCTCTTTTATTTGATCTTAAGTCCTCGAAAGCTCTGTTAAATTTTGATTCTAATACCTGACCCCATGTCTCTTCTAAATCGACTCCTATTTGTTCTTCTATCACATCAGACATGTCTTCCTGCTCATAGAGGCATTCAGCGTACTCTTTCCACCTATCCGCTCTCTCCTCTGCATTTAACAGAGCAATTCCCATTGTATTCTTAAATTTACCACTACCGATTTTAATTTCCCCAAAGGTTGTCTTGACTTTCAAATATGCTGTGTCCGTTCCTCCAGCAACCATTTCTTTTTCGATTTCTTCACATTTTTCATGCAGCCGTTTCATCTTAGCTTCCCTGCACTTCAAAGTTTTGAACAGTCGTCTCTAATTTTATTATTGTTTGCACAATGAGAATGAAATATTTTGTGAATACACTTGGAACATTTAGCTATAAGTTGGTATATAAGAGCATTTTCTTTTATTTACAGGTGAGCCATAATGCAAAGTGAAGTAGATGTCAGGTTGTGACCACGGTCACTGATGGAGGAGTTCCTCTTCCAGACCGGCGGTGACTCTGCCACATCGATTGACCGGAAGTTGTTCCCTGTGTATGGGGAGGACGCAGTGGATTGCAGTAGTATCCAGCGGTGGTTGCAGAGGCTTAAAGGAGGTGGTTTCTCTCTACTGAATAATCTACGATGCGGTATACCATCGATGGCAGTGAATGATGTGAATAAGGAGACCATTGATCAAATCATCCAAAATGACATGTGTGTGACGATACGGCAGCTTGCAGAAATGATTCGTTTGCCATTGGGTAGTGTGGTATTGCTGGTACAGTCATTAGGATACAGAACAATCTGTGCACGTTGGTTGCCTACATCATTGACATGAGAAATGAAAACGATGAGAAAGAACGTATATGAGGGTCTCATGATGATGTTTACAGAAGAGTGGAAACAGTGTTTTGACGGCGTCGTTACTGAGGATGAAACGTGGTTGTTTTTGTCCGAACCGGAGAGCAAACCCAATCCATGGATTGCCATTATTCGGGTTCCCCTCAGAAAAAGAAATAAAGATTTTCACCAACAGTAAGCCGAAAAATGATGACTTCCTTCTTATGGGATCAGTGCGGTGTCGTTTTCATTGAATTTTATGAACTGCCTCCACAATTAAACAGAACCGTTACTTTTTGTCATTGGATAAAATGCGACGTGCCATCAAGACCCATAGACCACAGCTTCAGGGTCAGCTCATGGCAAAGCCAAACCCTATACAGCCCTTATGACGTAGGAGAAAACGAGGACAATGAGCTGAAAAATTATTCCGCATTCTCCCTACAGTCCGAACTTGGCTCCATCTGATTCTTACCTCTTTGGTCGTCTGAAGACCCACCTGCAACATAAAACATTTGACAGTGAGAAAGACCTTTTTTCCACTGTCAAGCGGTGGTGTAATAGTCAATCCCCAGAATTTTACATCACGGAAAGAACGTTGGTCCAGATGCGTCACAGCTGATGGAGGCTACACTGAGTAGGCTCAATGTATAGCTAAATGTTTCAATTATGTTCACAAAAAATTTCATTCTCCTCCTGAAAAAAATAAAAAATTAGAGACGACTGTGTAAAACTTTTTGAACGCCCTTTGTATTTCTGTATTCCCGAATTTCTTGTACTACGTTCTTTCATCGATTAAGTGAAGTATTTCTTCTGTTACCCATGGCTTCCTGGAAGTTACCTTCGTTGTAACTGTGTTTTTCTTTCCAACTTCTGTGAGTGTCCTTTCTAGTGGTGTCCATTACTCTTCAACTGTACTGCCCAATAGGCTATCATTTATTGCTACAGCCTTAGAGAACATCAAGTGTATATCGTCATTCCTTAGTACTTCCGTGTCCCACTTCTTTGCCTATTCACTCTTCTCGCCAATTTTTTTTTTTTTAACTTGAGCCCACTCTTCATCATTACTACATTCTGATTTAAGTCTATATCTGCTCCTGAGTATGCCTTACAATCAAGTGTCTGATTTCGGACTCTCTTTCTGGCCAGGATGTAATCTAAGATCTTCCATATCACCCAGCCTTTTCAAAATATGTCTGTTCCTCTTGTGATTCTTGAACACATTATTTGCTATTATTAGCTGGAATTTATTACAGAAGTCAATTAGTCTTTCCCAAGCCAATATTATCCTGTAACCTTTTCTTGTACTCCTTCCCCTACAACTGCATTCCAGTCCACTATGACTATTAGATTTTCATCTCTCTTTACACACTGCATTCCCCTTTTAGCATCGTCATATACTTTCTCTGTCTCTTCTGCTACGTTGGCATACATACCGGAATTATCCTTGTCGGTGATGGTTTGCTGTCTATTCTGATAAGAACAACCCTGTCAGTGAACTGTTCACAGAAACACACTCTTTGCCCTCCGTTCCTATTCGTAACGAATCCTACTCCCATTATACCATTTTTCGCTGCTTTTTATATTTCCCTACACTCATCTGACTAGAAATCCTTGTCTTCTTTCCATTTCCCTTCACTGATTCCTACTATATCTATATTGTGTCTTTGTATTTGCATTTTTAGATTTTTTAGCTTCCATACCATGTTCAAGCTTCTGACATTCCACGTTCCAACTCGTAGAATGTTATCATTTCGTTGTTTATTCATGCTTTTCCTCATGGTCATCTTCCCCTTTGCAGACCCCTTCCGGAGATAAAAATGGGAGCTATTCCGGTATGTTTTGCCTACGGAGAGATATCATGACACTTTACAAGTACAGGCCACATGTTCTGCAGATCATATTGTATGTCTTTAATCCATTGGTTTCCATTGCCTTCTGCATCTTCATGGCTTTGATCATTTGCTGGTTCTTCGTCTGTAGGGGCCGTTTCCTACCCGAAGGACGAGAGATTGCCCTGAACCTCTGTCCGCTCCACCGCCCTCTTCAACAAGGCCGTTGGTAGAATGGTTGTTACTCCTTACGCCAGAAATCTTCGACTGCCGATGCTGATTATTAATCAAAATTTAAGTAGACGGCTCATTTTGATCCAGAGACCGAGGATGTTTTGATAATTAAAGACGCTACCATTTTTTTTCTTTTTTTTTCGTGGTTGATCGTTGTATTTGGTCGTTGCGAATGTTACATGACATCCGTTGAAGTTTATTGTTGATCCTTCCCTTCATTGTTTTTTATTGCAGAGGCCAACCAGCTCTCTGACCGAACACGCTGAGCTACCGTGCCGGCGACCCTTAGACCACCGGTGCTGCCTGTGAGTGCATTTGTATGAGGACTTAAAGAATATTTTTATAATCACCACACTCAAGGGATTATGCTAGTTTCAGCGGTTAGCATTCAAAACTGTTTCTGCACCAGGTGTTTTCCAGAGATATCCAGAGCAAATGACGTCTTTTAGTTGTATTTTGATAATATTGTTGTCTCTGTTCATACGCCAGCAGAAGACTTACACAATGTAGAGGCATTGTTTTAAGTGCTGTCCAAAGCGGGACAATCTTGCAACCGTTCTAAGCGTTCCCCTCTTTCTCACTGATACTGAGTATTATAGCCACGTGATTAATACGCACGGCACCCGTCCGTTATAGTCACACTTAGTGGCCATGCGCGACTTCGCGTCAATCAACGTTTCAGAATTGCAAACTGTGATGGGGAAGCCAACCTATTGCATCCGATTTATCCAGAATGCCACTCAGATTCCGACACCTCTCAAATGGTTTCGCTGCGTTCATATCGTCCGCGGAATTTCAGATCACTGTCGAGTGGCTGAAAGACTCACTACTAAGTGCTCGGTGTTTGGCTCACTTTCACTCTAGCAAGCCCGTCATCGTTCAGTAGATATCTCATCTTGTGGCACTGGGGTGGTGTTGTCACACGGAATGGGCTCCAACTGTGTTTGCGTGAAAGACATTGACCAAGGCCCAACGAACCTACTGACAACTTGAAAACGAGGTGTTGGGTATCATTTATGGGGCCACGCCCTTTCATCGATAACTGTGCAACCGCTGATTTTCTCTAGTTATGCACCACAGACCATTGATGACTCTGTTCGGACGTCTCAGCTTGTCCCAGCACATATAGCACGGAAGTTACAGCAGTGGGACAACTTATAGTGATAATTGGACAAGAGAAGTACAATTTGTCTTAGCCGGCCGGTGTAGCCGAGCGGTCCTAGGCGCTTCAGTCCGGAACCGCACGGCTGCTACGATCGCAAGTTCGAATCCTGCCTCGGGCATGGATGTGTGTGATGTCCTTAGGTTTGTTAGGTTTAAGTATTTTTAAGTTGTAGGGGAGTGATGACCACAGATGTTAAGTCCCATAGTGCTCAGAGCCATTTGAACCATTTTTGAACCATTTAAGCAAGTTGTCTTATCGTCCCACTACCAAACAGTCTAACACTTACCTCCCGCCAAGGCAACCTATTGGCTGCAATGCTGCATTTGATTCGTCTGTGGACTCTTGCCGTCACAGTGACTCAGATGAAACCCGAATTTGGGGAGAGTTTTCTGTCATTTTCCTTCGCGTGAGGAAGGGGATGGCATTGTACCTGGTATTGAAGATGATGCTCATCTTTGCGCTACGGAGGTGGCGGTGGAGTCTGAAAGAGAGCTAACGCCCGTTGTTCCATCGCTACTTCGCTCATCGGCGTGTTGTCTCTGTACAGTTGGGCACCCTCCTAATGCAAGTGGAAAGTCGTATTGCAAGAGGCATGGTCCTTCAGTTGTTCCAACTCGAAGTTCTTCAGGTGTGGCACCAAGGACATTGGAATACTGTCCACACCAAGCAGTTGGCGACCCCATTCTACAAGGCAGGGAATGGGTACACAAGTATGGGCCATCACTCCTCACTGTGCAATGTATGCAGACTACCAGTCCACTCCCCACAGTGCTACTTTGACTGGCCACGTCCTGACGGACCTTAGTAACGCCTGCACTGGACTTTTGCTGGGCAGTGGTGTTCGAAGTGTACACCAAGTTTCCCTTCATCGTTCGAATGAATTCTAGCACATCAGTCAGTATAGTACGAGCTCTTAGCCGATCTTTTGTATTGAAGATTACATCAGGTGATAGTGTCGGGTAATGAGCTGCAGCTCATGCTCCTGGAGTCTGAACAGTTTTGTGCAGACAATGGTGTTCAGCATGTCCTTACAGCGCCCTTTCATCCCCAGTTGAACAGGGAAGCCGAACGCTTCGAAAGGACCTCCAAATCACAAATGGACAATATGTACACCACCCACACATGCAAACCTTACGATATTTTTCTGATGTTGTTTTACTCCCTGTCCAAAGATGGAAAGTCACCAGCGGAGCTCTTGCTTGGTCGACGTCATAGGAATCTCCTTTTCATTCGTCCGCCAGAGCGACCTTTAGCCCCTCTGTTCAGTCGCAGTTTCTATCTCTGCGCCCAGTATTCTTTAGTGCATTTGGTAGGGGCCGCAAATGGGAACGGGGTGTGGTCTCTGAGGTGTCGTCCCATTCCACCTACATCATCCACGATCTGATGGGTTGACGCAGGCGGCATCGTGACCAGTTTCGGCCCGTCCAGTTGGGAGATACTGCCGTCCCCATATTATTTACACATCCAGCACACGGCCAGGACATGCAGCAGCCACCGTCACAGTCGCAGACGTCGCCTCGGGAAGCACGGTAGTCCCTGCAGTGGAAGGCGACCACGGACGTCGATCTGGCGCCTCCGCCAGCGTCGCAAATGTGCTGGCAGCCTGTAAAGCAGCCAGACGTCGTCTCCAGCCCATCGCATTGTCTGCCTTCCCTGACGCGCACCCTATGGTTGCTATCGGTTGGTTGGTTTAAAGGGGATGGAGAGGGAGTTGGTTTTCTGGCCGGTGTTTCCAGCCACGCGCAGGGTCGATACTGTGGTAGAGGCCGACTTAAGTTTCGGCTCCTACCTGCGCAATTGTGTCGGTGCTCTGTTTCCCCCCCTCCACCCTCTCCCTCTCCCCCCCCCTCCCCCCCCCCCCCCCCCCGCCGTAGTCCCCAGCACTATAGCCGACGCCGACTACTGCATCCGGAAGTAGCGCACCCAACTGATAAACTTCTGTCACTAAAATTAATAGAACTAGATAATCAGTTAATTTGCATTTCATATAAAAGCATCTCCATTAGCAGGTTTATCATTCCATTATTTCAAAAGTGTTAGTTACCAGCAAAGTAATAAACAATAGCTAAACGAAAAGGCAGGCGAAACACTTCGGAGATCTTCGGACCCTGCCTAACTTGGATGATGGGCGAAGTGGTTCGGCTGTAAGATCAGAGATGGATCTGAAGTCTCGGAGGACGGTCTTGATGCCTCGAGCGGTCGGTATGAGTTAAGACTCAATTAAGCAGTGTTTGGTTTGTAAAGGTAGTAGCTCGATGGGCAGTCTCGGAGGACGGACATATTGTCTTCCGTGATCAGTTTCAGTTAAGACTTAATTAAGCAGTCTTTGGTTTGTAAAGGTAGTAGCTCGATCAGTAGTCTCGGAAGACGGACAAGTTGTCCTCCGCGGTAGGTATTGGTTAAGAATTTAACTAGCAATCTCTGTTCTTTTCGTGCAACTGTGAAATAGTTTGACAGTAATTACACCAACACGATGTTAATTGTTTTGTTTATTCTCTGTGAGAGTGTGATGAATGGAAATTACTTGCGATTCGTAACTATGTCGATTTTCGTAGTCTGCTACCAAAGACCAATTCAAAATTTAATCATTTTTAGAATACTAATTTATTACACCCTCATGACAGCGGACTGCCTATCTGTATGGTGTTTCCTGCGTGTCGGACAATCACTACAGAGAGCTGCAGATTTGTAAACATTATTCAGAACTAACGCATTACACTTAGGGCGGTGGAAACAACTAGGCACCCCACGTGTATTCAGTCTTAGTACAAATGAGATCAGATACATGTCACCTGTGGTAAAGCAGTTGGGGGATAAATGGAGGAAATTTTTGAGGAAAGCGATTGTTGTACACACATTAATACCTCTAGCCCACATCTCTCTTTCTCTCTCTCTCTCTCTCTCTCTCTGTCAATTGCCGTACATGACAACCCTGGATGAAAATCTTTTAAGCCGAAGTCCTTGTAGCTTTTACTGGCGAGAACTGTAAGTGGGCTCGGAAATGTGTTTGAACTGTTCTTGAACTTTGTTTTTTGTTACCGTGAAACTACTGTCGGTATTGCAAGAGGCGACTGTTGGGATGGCGTGAGTATAGTTGGTTCTATGTCAGGAGGCACTCTACCTGTTCGCTCCTTGCTAGTTTCCTCAGAAGGATGGTAGTGACTGAAACGTACAATTATGGATAAGGGGGAGAACGCCAAAGGTTAGGAGCTTTGTGCCATCATGTGCCATTAGCTGTTTCTACCTTATTGACATAAATACCTCTGAGATAGATAGGTCTTTCGCAGTGACAATTTCAGTTAATTACAACACAGACTGAGTAAGATATCATGTCAATAAAAGGGTAATAAAAACATTTAAGCCTTGATTAATAAGAGTTTCAGCTAACACAAATCAGGAAAGAGGGAATGGCAACGACTTGAAAAACACCAGCTTCAGTTAAGTATAATTATCAAACAGAAAACGGGTAGGACGTCAATAATAATATCTTCAGTTCAGAAAAATCACCAAATAGAAAAATGGCCTTCAGTCATAAAAGCTTTAGTTAAGCAAAATTACCAAATGCAAAACAGCAGACGTTCAAAAATAACACCTTAATTAAGTAAAATTACCAAGTAGGAAACATGCAGACTTTTTTTAATCATAGCTTCAGGTAAGTAAAATTACCAGACAAGAAACAGGCAGCCTTCAATAATAACAGTTTCAGTTACAAAAGATTACCAAATGCAAAACAGCCAGGCCTTCAATGCTAACAGCTTCAGTTTAATGAGGCAGGACTTCAATAATAGCGCCTTCATATGAGAAAAATTACCAAATAGAAAACAGCCCAGCCTTCAATGATATTTTGAGATAAGTAAAATTACCAAATACCAAAAGGCAGGACTTCAATACCAACAGTTCAAATTAGTTAAAATTTTCAAAACTGGAGACAGCCAGGCCTTCTTTAACAACAGATTCCATTAAGTAAAATTACCAAACAGATAACAGGCAGGTGTTCAACGATAACAGATTCATTTAACTAAGACTACCAAATAGAAAACAGGTAGGCCGCCACACACAACTACATCAGTTAAGTAACCAAGAGTATGAATTGCCTCCTCAGAAGGGGTGCACCAGATAGCTTACATGCAAGAGGAACAAGGCTACACCAAACAGGAATGCCCAGAAAGGTTAAAATTAGAAGACCGGCCTCCCAAGGCCCTTTCCGTTAAGTACAGACCAGCAAAATAAATATTAACACAGCAAGGTTAATTACTTGAAAGCTACAATTACTAGTTAAACGTTGTACCCACGTCACAGCTGGGTAACGCGTCTACAACGACGGCGATAAGTCCGAAAGAAAACTAGGCTACCAAACCTAATTACGTAGTTTCAGGAATTGGAAATTTTGAGACATCTGCACCTCCTAAGCCAATATAATTAACAGATCAATGTTGTCTACAGTTCCCGAAGGTATCTCGAAACCGGCATCTGGCCGTATTTCAAGAGAAAGGTATTTATCTGGATTTCGAATACATTTGGCAGGGAGGTTGGCTAAAATCCAACGATCAAGGTATCGTGTGACGAAGGGTGCGTGGGAGGGAGGGGAGAGGGGGGGGGGGTTGTTACATCCATAACAAAGAAGAAACACGTTACTGATCAGGCTCAAGAGACATCATCAACTCATTCAGTTTCAGGTATTCTGTTAACAAACAACCAGCGCCAGTATCGACTCAGGAAGTGCAAAACCACAGCCACAATGCAAGGAACCAATTGATGATGAAATAGATCAGCTATGATGTTGCAATGATCGGAACAGACCTATAGGTGTCAATAAGAAAATAACATTAAAGACCTCAAAACCTAATACTTACGTGATGTTCACTATCGAAGCTGAAGATTTCCGGTTTCAAAGGGAACCCACAATTCAGCACAGGAAAGTGGGTTCAACTCTCTCATCGGTGTGTCTCATGCCAGAGCTGGCTCGCCAGGTTATGCACGAAGACGCCACTCGACATAAGCCACGTATTCAAATCGGCCCACAAATATTCCCAGCAATACTCGACGGACTCTAAGCCCAAGTCACTTGCGCAAGTGTTCGCCTTACTACCGGTCGGATTTCTCACACTGTCTTCCTTGGTCCGTTACCAATCCCCAACTCGGCACGCCACAACACGCCCCGTCCCTCATCAACCATCCGCAGCAAAAATCTTACTGGCTTCAAACCATAGAGATGTCACACGAGAGTTCAAGCTACTGGTACCAGGAATTCGAAAGACTATGCCAGTAACACTTTCCCTCCCCACACACAAACATAAACCAATGAAGAAGAAGGGGAATGTTCCATAGTTAAATTTTCATTATGCAGGGGAGTGCACGCCGATATCCTAGCAGATTAATACTCTGTGCTGGATCTAGACTGGAACTCCGCACTTAAAGTTGTGAAGACGGGTCGTGAGTGGTGCTGGGTAGCAGCTGGCAGACCAATTGCCTGCGAAAGGCAAAGGTTCCGACTTAACAGTGTCCGTATGTCACATAGTTTTAATCTGCCAGGAATTTTTAAGGGGAAGGCTAATTAATGGGTGAAGATGAACCCTGAGGACCTAACCAGTGGTCAGATGCCTGACAAGTACGGTAACCGGACCCGGAATTTTGATGATAGCGCGTAAGCCAATGAAACGGGGAGTGAACTTTCTGAGCTAAACACCACTATCAACCAACTGGAACAGTTCTTCACGAAAGCAACATCTCGTTCTTTGCCCTGATAGAGGCGTCTATTCCTATTATACCGTC
This sequence comes from Schistocerca gregaria, assembly GCF_023897955.1. Classification (NCBI taxonomy): domain Eukaryota; kingdom Metazoa; phylum Arthropoda; class Insecta; order Orthoptera; family Acrididae; genus Schistocerca; species Schistocerca gregaria. The sequence goes on from NC_064924.1 coordinate 205,954,022, forward strand.
CTGACTGGAGTCCATGACCTAACCTAATGTTACTTCGGGCCCGTTTACAATTTCCCCTAAGAGATTCAGGAGTAGCGGACGAAGTCAGGAGGTTTTTGAAATCTCGTAAGTAGGATAGAGGGTAACTCATGGGATACATATACAAGAGAGCGACAGGAACTGATTTCGATGTTTCATGCTGTGAAGTGTGTAATGCAAAACTGAGCCAAGGCAAGGTGGTACCACCTTTACTCGGAGACTTATGATAGTAAATAATGTAAACTGACTTCAGGTTGCGATTCACTCTCTCGGTAAAATCTGCATGGGGGCTAATTTGACTTGGTGGTTAGGTGCTTAACAGTGTTACTCAACCAAAACTACAGTCTACTGACTGGTTTGATGCGGCCCGCCACGAATTCCTTTCCTGTGCTAACCTCTTCATCTCAGAGTAGCACTTGCAACCTACGTCCTCAATTATTTGCTTGACGTATTCCAATCTCTGTCTTCCTCTATAGTTTTTGCCCTGTACAGCTCCCTCTAGTACCATGGAAGTCATTCCCTCATGTCTTAGCAGATGTCGTATCATCCTGTCCCTTCTCCTTATCAGTGTTTTCCACATATTCCTTTCTTCTCCGATTGTGCGTAGAACCTCCTCATTCCTTACCTTATCAGTCCATCTAATTTTCAACATTCGTCTATAGTACCACATCTCAAATGATTCGATTCTCTTCTGTTCCGGTTTTCCCACAGTCCATGTTTCACTACCATACAATGCTGTACTCCAGACGTACATCCATAGAAATTTCGTCCTCAAATTAAGGCCGATATTTGATATTAGTAGACTTCTCTTGGCCAGAAATGCCTTTTTTGCCATAGCGAGTCTGCTTTTGATTTCCAGCGTGCTCCGTCCGCCATTGGTTATTTTACTGCCTAGATAGCAGAATTCCTTAACTTCATTGACCTCGTGACCATCAATCCTGATGTTAAGTTTCTCGCTGTTCTCGTTTCTACTACTTCTCATTACCTTCGTGTTACTCCGATTTACTCTCAAACCATACTGTGTACTCATTAGACTGTTCATTCCGTTCAGCAGATCATTTAATTCTTCTTCACTTTCATTCAGGATAGCAATGTCATCAGCGAATCGTATCATTGATATCCTATCACCTTGTATTTTAATTCCACTCCTGAACCTTTCTTCTATGTCCATCATTGATTCCTCGATGTACAGATTGAAGAGTAGGGGCGAAAGGCTACAGCCTTGTCTTACTCCCTTCTTAATACGGGCACTTCGTTCTTGATCGTCCACTCTTATTATTCCCTCTGGGTTGTTGTACACATTGTATATGACCCGTCTCTCCCTATAGCTTACCCCTACATTTTTCAGAATATCAAACAGCTTGCACCATTTTATATTGTCGAACGCTTTTTCCAGGTCGACAAATCCTATGAACGTGTCTTGATTTTTCTGTATCCTTGCTTCCATTATTAGCCATAAGGTCAAAATTGCCTCTCTCGTGCCTTTACTTTTCCTAAAGCCAAACTGATAGTCACCTAGCGCATTCTCAATTTTCTTTTCCATTCTTCTGTATATTATTCTTGTAAGCAGCTTCGATGCATGAACTGTTAAGCTGACTATTCCGGAATCTTTTGCCAATGGAGAGATCATCATGACACTTCTTCAACTACAGGCAACATGTCTTGTGGATACACGTTACGTGTCTTTAATGCAGTGGTTTCCATTGTCTTCTGCATCCTCATGTCGTTGATCATTGTTGATTCTTCCGCCTTTAGGGGCAATTTCCCACCCCTAGGACAAGAGAGTGCCCTGAACCTCTACTCGCTCCTCCGCCCTCTTCGACAAGGCCGTTGGCAGAATGAGGCTGACTTCTTTTGCCGGAAGTCTTCGGCCGCCAATGCTGATAATTTATGAAAATTTAGGCAGTGGCGGGGATCGAACATGTTTTTGATTATGAATCAAAGATTCTACCCCTAGACCACAGGTACTGATCAAACTGTAAAAATCTGGAAAATGGATCAACAACCACCAGAATATATCGGTTCCCATTCTTGGTACAAGGAAGAGACTCTACGTAACTGATAAAGAGTTTGTCTATAGGGTTCTCCTCATGATTGGATTGTAACTACTCCTTTGGAGTACAATTACTGGATATTACCACCTTGCAGGCCTTACACTCACCCACTAATCGCCTAATGTACTTATACAACGTGGGCAATGTGAGTTGAGTCATGATCTTTTCGAAGGTTTTATAGAGGCCCAATTTCATCCCACTGGAGAACTATGAAAATAATGGAAAACGGTGTGCACTAGCTCCTGAGGCAAACAAATTTTAAAGTCCCTGGCACCGTCAGAGCGTTTACATAGAATGCCGTTCCTGATGGAGTATTCGCTAACCTCACCACTAGATAAGAGTTGTTTTCTTAACGGACCTCACAAGGGATCTTGATCCTGTTGGGTTTTAAGGTCCACAAATAATTGGCTAACTTCAGCTAAAATGATACACACAACCGAGTGAGACTCACTAACGGCCTTAATATCAACAGCCCCCACCTTCTGAAACATGTCACTGAGAGCGTCAGCCATTTGGTTGTCGGATCCTTTTATAGGTCACGCCTTGAAATGAAACACGAAAATGAAGACTGCTCATCTAGCAATCCTACACGTTTTCCTGGGTTCAACTAACACCAAAAGTAGGGTCTGATTGTCCATCTTGAGATTAAACTCCCTATGCTGAAGATAAAACTGAAAATTCTGTAAGGCGAAAAGTATATCTAACGCCTCGCACTCATAAATGGAGTATTTCATCTCTGGACCAGACAATCTTGTAGACGCGAAGGGTAATGGGTGTCTTATATCTTGATCCTTCTGGAACAACACTGCAGTAACACCAGTACGAGGCAGTAGCTTGAACGATAAATATTTTACTGAAATCAAGGAAGATCTGCGGGCTGGTGATAGCGATTTTGACAGCTTCAAGAGCCGTCTGTTGGCTCTCAGACAAAAATTTCTCCTCCTTCCTCCAAAATTTATTCATATGAGCGGCCACCTGGAGAACCTCAAGGACAAGATGGCAAAAATAATTCACCATTGTAGTAAATCTCCTTGCTATTTCTAGACTGAGAAAAGTTTTTCAACAGCTTACCTCATTCCTGGTCAAACCTAATTGCCGTCCTCGGAAATTAAATGGCCCAGAAAGGTCACTTGTTACCTGGTAAGTGTAATCTTGGACGGCTTAACAGTCAACCCAAATCCCAAAACTTGGAGAGGACATTACGGAGATGGGATATATGATTCTCAAACAACTGACTATAAATGACAACGTTGGCATGGTAATCTAAAACACGAGAAAACTTCAAGCCCCCGAGGATATCATCTAACAAACGAGACAAAACAGCCGCCACAGTGGACAAACCGAACGGCACACGGCTGAACTCATAAAGGTTCGAGACAGTGTAGAACGTCGTGACATGTTTAGAATCCTCGGTAAGAGGAATCTGATTGGTTGAGATCAATTTCACTGAAATAGCAAACAAGCAGGCATTCTTTAATAGCAGCATCAGTTAACTAACACTATCAAACAGAAAACAGATAGGCCTCCTTGAATACCTGCTTCAGTTTAGTAACAAAGAGTTTGAACTACCTCCTCACAAGGGGTGCACTAGAAGGCAAACCCTATTACAAAGACTCATAAATTACAAATTTTGTGACACAGACGCCCCTTAAGCCAATATAATTAACAGAGTGATGATATCTGCAATTCCTGAAGGTATCTCGAATCCGACACCTGGCAGTATTACAAGAGAAAGGTACCTACCTGGTGTTCGAATACGTTTGGCAGAAAGGTCGGGTAAAAGCCAACTATCTAGGTACCGTGTGACAACGGGCGGGTATGTGGGGAGGGGAGCCAGGGGGAAGGGGGGGGGGGGTTATCCGGCGACAAAATGGAAGAAACACGTTATTGCTCTTGCTCAGGAGACACCATCAGCTCATTCAGTTTCAGATAGCAAACATCCAACGCCAGTATCGACTCAGAAAGAGCAAACATCAGCCACAATGCCAGGAACCAATCCGTGGTGAAATAGATCAGCTAAGATATCGCAATGATCGCAACAGACCTATAGGTATCAACAAGAAAATAACAGTTAATGCCTGCAAATCCAAAACTTAGGTAATGTTCATGAATCGTAGCTAAAGCTTGCACTTCCAAAGGGTACCTCTAATTGAGTATAACGAACCTGGCTCTCGTCAGAATGCCATGTTCCAGAGCTGACTGGTCAGGCTACGCTAGAAGACGGCACTTGAAGTCAGCAATGGATTCAAATCGGGCCACAAATATGCCCAGCAGCCACTCGCCGGACTCCGTGTCCAAGACGTTTGCCCAAGTGCTCGGCTCACTCGCAGGGCGGGCCTCTCACACCGTCGCCCTTGGTCCGTTACCACTCCCCATCTCGCCACGCCACAACACGACCCGACCACATCAACCACCTGGAGCGAAGGTCTCAGCGGCCGGAGACAGGAGGGACATCACTCGACAGATCGATCTAGTAGCGCCAGGAATTCGAAAGACGACGCCAGCAACATAGCCACGGCTCTGTGAGCTGTGGTCTGTGGCAGGTGCAGTGAATGAAGAGTCAGAATTTTTCATTTATTTCCATACATATACAGGTTACATATTTCCTCGTTGTTGGCACCGTGTGTTATGCCCACTGAGGAATTTCATCATAAGCAGCCTTCAGTCCGCTCATGGCAGCTGACACTGTACACTTCATTCCAGCCGTCTGCTACATGGCCGGTTCGCTGCTTGGGTATTCCTGGCTCTGACCGTACCACGACGCAGCAGCATTATGTTACGGCGGCGTGTGTATTGAACTTACACACACCAATGAGGAAGGTGCTCTGTTCCCTCCGGCACACCACCATTCTTCGTCTATGCGTCATTCTGCTGTGGTGGTTGCCTTGTAGCCACACAGTTCAATGGTATTGGTTTGCCGTCCAGGTAGGCCCTATTCAGTGCGCCGGAAAGTCAGCAACACTGGTGTCGTGGTCCAGGTGGAACAGAAAGACTAAACAGTGAATTTGCTTTAATTTCATGGAAAAGCAGATCACAGTAGCAGAATTCACTACATTATTCCGCAAGTGTTAGTTACGAGCATAATAATAAATAGAAGCTAAACGGAAATGTAGACGAAGCACCTTGGAGAACTATAGATCGTGCCTATCCTGGATGGCGGCCGAAATACACAAACCTAAGAAGTTTTCATCACTCTGGTTCCCAGAACTAGTAAAGATAAACGTTAACTATTGATACTGTATCACAGACACAGCCCCTTTGACTGTTCAGAGATGTCACTAAACCTGCCCAAAGATGTCAATAACTATGCATGAGCAACACCTATTAAACGGAAGGGCTCCGATAGCTGATCAGTTCCAGTCATTCCACCAGGAAAGAGATACACGGTTAGTGTCGTCTGTAGTCAACCATGCCTAGACGGTCAATTCCGCTGTTCGATCGCGTCTGCATTGTTACTTTGCGCCAGGAAGGGCTCTCAACAAGGGAAGGTTCCAGGCGTCTGGAAGTGAACCAAAGCGACGTTGTTCGGACATGGAGGAGGTACAGAGAGACGGGAACTGCAGATGACATGTCTCGCTCAGGCCGCCAAAGGACTACTACTGCAGTGGATGACCATTACCTGCGGATAATGACTCGGATGAACCCTGACAGCAACGCCATCAGGTTGACTATTGCTTTTCGTGCAGCCACAGGACGTCGTGTTACGACTCAAACTGTGCGCAGTAGGCTGTATGATGTGCCAGTTCTCTCCCGACTTCCATGGCGAGATGCATCTTTTCAGCCACAACACCATGCAACGCGGTACAGATGGGTGCAATAACATGCGTTCAGGACTGGCATCACGTTCTCTTCACTCGTGAGTGTCGCATATTCCTTCAACCAGTCAGTCGTCGGAGACGTGTTTGGAGCCATCCCGGTCAGGCTGGACGCCTTAGACATACTGTCCAGCGAGTGCAGCAAGTTGGAGGTTTTGGGGTGGTATTATGTGGGATGGACTTACGCCACTTGGGGTCATGGAAGGCGCCGTAACGGCTTTACGATACGTGAATGCCATCCTCCGACCGATAATGCAACCATATCGGCATCCTATTGGCGAGGCATTCGTCTTTATGAACAGTTCGCGTCCCTATCTGTAATGTGTCTTACTGGTATAAGTTATATGAGGATTCTATTTTGTGGAGTTAAATTTCGCAAAGCTATCATTCTTAAAACATCGTAAACAACAATTACAAATAAGCAACATTATATTTGCAGGCTGTCAAATTAATCTTTAAATTCTGATTGAAAACGAGCGCTAGGCTCCCTACAAATAATGTCAGATGCGTTAGCGTAATAAAATTCATGCAAAGGGGCCCCTGACCTATAATAAATTGTGTCACTGAAAATAGTCACTTAATGATAAAATAAATTAATTTTGACAGTATTTTTAAATAAGTTCATCTGCTCCGGCTTCGTCGAATTTCCTGTGGAAATAAAAAGTTTAAATGCGCCGCGAAACATGATAGCAGCTAGCTCCGCAGCAGCTGCAAGAACTGCTACACGAACTCTTGCGTTACAACAAATGTGGAGTGGGTTCCTTAAATGGTTACTCTGCGCTCCAGATTAGTTTATTATATTTTCGTAACTCCTTTACACATCAATTATGTTCTAGTAATTAAACGAGAGCAAGACAAAAGCTATCGCAATACAATCATACATTGTGGACTCAAACAATAGCTAGGACACAAGAAAACATCAGAAGACGACTAAGTTCATTTTCTTCCAGTCCTTTTATGATACAACAAAGATTAAAGTGTTCACTTCATTAGTTTACATATATGATCTTATATCACGGAGAATAACGTCTTTTATCTGTTATCGGAATCGATAAATTGTCTTTAAAGTCATTTCGTCTCTTTGTCCGTATCTCATTTAGGCATTAAAGTTCACACAACATCACGCATTTATAGTTCTTTAGCACTTATTTATATTGTTCATGTCAAACATATGGAAAGGGACACTTTATCGCCCCTTGAGCTGCAAGGAGTATACTTATACATTCTGGTCCTTGTAGACCACAAGTGTCACTTTTAAGTTGTTCATTTGTCACATTTACTTCACATTACAGTTTCTTTTACATATCATGCGTGGGGACAGGTATATTACATTCACCTCTTCCATTTGGACAAAGGCCGCAGGTAAACTCCAGAAATACCTCGGCAGAGCTATCGATCTTTACACACTACATGAATTTCAAAAGGTGATCATACATATTACATCATTATAAACATGTACATTGAAAAGAAATAGTTTTCCTGCAAAGATAACATACACAGTGTTGTATATGAGTGTTCTTTGAATTTTATGCTGTTGTTTTTTAAAATCATTCAAAAAAATTAATCGACGAATTTCTTGTTTCCTGTAGGTGGTGTCACTGGCGTTGTATTGTGCCGTTGCGATGTCTCCTGCCCGTTGTCACGCATTATCGGCTGGGAACGTTGTTCCTTTTCTCGCCTCTTGAGCTTGATGTTTCGGCATTGTTGCATGGTTACGCATCGATCGCTCGCGTAGTCAGGATGGGAGAAGACGTTGTATCGTACTGGGCATGTAACAGATGTACATATGCTATACTCACGGATTTTATTTAGTGTTACTGGTGTGAGTAGAAATTGGTTAATAGACAATATTGCGTCATCGAGGCAAAGGCTCTGTCACTTGTTAATATCGGTGTATTTGAACTTACGTGTGCTGCATTGTGTAGGAGACATGATGCCTAATAAAGGACTAAATATGCCTGTTATCACAATTTCTCATGAACTGTTAACGCTTCTCATATTTTTGTTTGATGATGTCCACTGTAGCCGTTGTCATATAAACGTTCTACTACGCTGTTCACGGCATCTTATATTTATTGACGCACTGAGACCTTCATTCATTTTTCGCTTGTTGTTCGGGCTATTGTTGTTGTATGTGAGTTGACCTCTCTCTTCCCATGTCCTTTTCTTGTTATATGGCGCTTTTCCATTTCCATTCTTCCTGTTTTGTTCGGTATATTGGTCTGGTTTTCCGTTACCATTATTTTACAAAATAGGATTGTTATTGTTATTACGATTTACAAAGTTACAGGGCAAAGGAGTTTCATTCTCACGGTCCCTATTTGACCTATTTTCATCATGTGAAAGATCAATTTCATCCAACACAGATAGGTATCGTTCCAAGTCATCTTCTGGTACATTTATCAACTTGTCACGAATATAGCTGGGTAATCGTAATTTTAATAGTCGGATAACCTCCCACGTTGATATTGGTTCAGCGCAATATTGGTTTTGTTAAGGTTTTTCTCAAACTACTTGCGAAGTGTGCCTTGTTTCTGGTTATAGATTTGTGGGCTATACGCTTCAGTTCTCAATCTTCCCTGAATTGCTTTCGACCAGTACTGTTCCAAAAAATGTTTCTCAAACTGCGGTACACTGCGGCAATTATCTATGACTTCATTGGCCGCTATTGCAGCGTCACCTTGAATGTGTGTGATTATGAACTGTATTTTCTGCCGTCATTCCAGGCAGTCAGTAACACATTACGGAATCCTTTGATAAAAGTTACTGTATGTTTGGTTTTCTTTTCGGCGTTGAACACCTGAAATTGTCGGTGTTTTATTAAGCTTTCATCTACGTAGTTTACGGAAGAAGAAGAAGCTGCCTCCACTTGATTATGAATCGGCAAGTTTACCTCTACAGGTACAGTCTTTCTGTGAGAATTATTGGTTTGTTGATACGCAATGTACATAGAACATCCATTAGCGTACAGGTTCCGGATGGAAGGACCTAACTCGCTTTCGATTACGCATATTCATGCTTAGATAACCGTTGAGTTATTTCCCAATGTCTCAGCGGTATTTGCACTTTGTATTTCGCTTCGATTTTTTAACCTGCGAAAGGTAGCGTATCGATAGTAGTTTGTTTACATACCGCTGCCCCGGTAATAGCTTGTTGCATTGCAGCCGGTACCTAGCTTTCTACATGTTCAGAGATCTGGTTTTCCTTTTTGTTTAACCAGTCTTGGAACAACTTTTCCACCTTTTTTGCTTGTTCGTTTAAATGTTGTTCCATTGTCTCTTTCTGAGCTATTTCTAAATTATCCATGCGATAAGATAGTTGCTCCACGTCTTCCTTAATGACTGTCTGCGCAGTTTACAGCGTTTGAACATCTTGCGCTAAGTTGCTGACAATCTTCAATAGTTTGGCATGGGCATTCTTTCTTTTGATCATCTCTAATTGTTTCTTTTCAAATTGGTTATTCAAAGTATTAATACTCTCCCTTAAGATTCGATCTGTTTTTGCCAATTCCTGTTCCGTTAATCTCTCTCTTTCTTCTAACTTCCTAAGAAATTCAGCAAATGGATCCGGTATTGGTGAACAAACCGGTGTGGTAGTTATCCTACTCCTTGAAACATTAACACTATCCCTGCTGGTAGCTGCTACTGGTTCTAAAATGTCAGTATGCTGGCTACTTATTGGCATTTCACTGGAAAATATAGTGCATATGTTCTCTACTCGTTGCTCACTATTAATGTCTAACATTTCGTTACATCTGACCATTTCAGGCAATAACTGACCATTATCTACAAGACTCGTACCAACATCTGGTTGCAACTCCAAAACTCGTCCAACATTTCCCATAATGATAATATATTCACTTATCTAACTACTAAACCTATACTAAACTATAAATGCGGATTATGTTCACAAATACGAATGTTACTACTTCAGAAAATCACAAAACTGTCACTTGGTTACTATGGTTGTTACCAACACAGAATATATTCTATCTCACTAAAGACCATGTACCATCCATGATACCTCACTTTGATGATACTTGTCTGTGTAGCAAGATAAGGTTTTCTCATCTTATTGCTATCTGCATCGTCTGAAGTTATAGTCAGTTCTTCTCTGCTGCTGTCGCTCAAGATGTTTATACATGAAACTAAATTTATTTTCTACTAGAACATAACAAAATTTAATGAATACCTGTATACATACACACAGAGTTATTATTTCCTCTTCTCGCGCCTCTCGTTCCGGGGTGACATTTATTTGTAATGTCTCTTTCTGGTATAAGTTATGTGAGGATCCTATGAAGTTCGCGAAGTTGTATTTCGTAAAGCTTTCTTTCATAAAACTTCGTAAAAAACAATTACAGATAAGCAGTATTATATTTGCAGGTTGCCAAATTAAACTTTAAATTCTGATTGAAAACGAGCGCCAGGCTCCCTACAAATATTATCAGATGCGATAGCATAATAAAATTCAAGCAAAGAGTCACCTGATCTATGATAAATTGTATCACGGAAAATAGTCACTTCATGGTAAAATAAATCTTGTGATTTGATGCTAATTAATGTTGATAGTATTTTTAAATAAATTCATCTGATCCGACTTCGTCGTATTTCCTGTGGAAATAAAAAGTTTCAATGCGCCGCGTAATGGCGGTCAACTTTCTCAGTCAAAGATAATCGCAGCTAGCTCCGCCGCAGCTGCAAAAAATGCTACACGAAGTCTTGCGTTACAACAAATCTTGAGTGGGTTCCTTAAATGATTACTCTGCACTCCAGATTAGCTTATTATATTTTCATAACTTTTTTACACATCAATCATGTTCTAGTAATTACACGAGAGCAAGACAAAAGCTATAGCAATACAATCATACCTTGTGCAATCAAACAATAGCTAGGACACAAGAAAACATCAGAAGACGACTAAGTTCTTTGTCTTCCAGTCCTTTTATGATATAACAAATACTATAGTGTTCAGGTCTATAGTTAATACATATCATCTAATACCACGGAGAATGATGCCTTTTTCTATTACCAGAATAGTCTTTAAAGATATTTCGTCACTTTGACGGTATCCCAATTAGCCATTAAAGTTCACACAACATTACGCATGTATAATTCTTTTGTCGTTATTTATGTTGTTCATGTCCAATATATGGAAAGGACACTATATGTCGAGCACATCTACATCTACATCTACATCTACATGACTACGCTGCAATTCACATTTAAGTGCTTGGCAGAGGGTTCATCGAACCACAATCATACTATCTCTCTACTATTCCACTCCCGAAAAGCGAGCGGGAAAAACGAACACCTAAACCTTTCTGTTCGAGCTCTGATTTCTCTTATTTTATTTTGATGATCATTCCTACCTATGTAGGTTGGGCTCAACAAAATATTTTCGCATTCGGAAGAGAAAGTTGGTGACTGAAATTTCGTAAAAAGGTCTCGCCGCGACGAAAAGCGTCTATGCTGTAATGACTTCCATCCCAACTCGTGTATCATATCTGCCACACTCTCTTCCCTATAACGTGATAATACAAAACGAGCTGCCCTTGTTTGCACCCTCTCGATGTCCTCCGTCAATCCCACCTGGTAAGGATCCCACACCGCGCAGCAATATTCTAACAGAGGACGAACGAGTGTAGTGTGAGCTGTCTCTTTAGTGGACTTGTTGCATCTTCTCAGTGTCCTGCCAATGAAACGCAACCTTTGGCTCGCCTTCCCGACAATATTATCTATGTGGTCCTTCCAACTGAAGTTGTTCGTAATTTTAAGACCCAGGTACTTAGTTGAATTGACAGCCTTGAGAATTGTACTATTTACCGAGTAATCGAATTCCAGTGGATTTCTTTTGGAACTCATGTGGATCACCTCACACTTTTCGTTATTTAGCGTCAACTGCCACCTGACACACCATACAGCAATCTTTTCTAAATCGCTTTGCACCTGATACTGGTCTTCGGATGACCTTACTAGACGGTAAATTACAGCATCATCTGCGAACAGTCTAAGAGAACTGCTCAGATTGTCACCCAGGTCATTTATATAGATCAGGAACAGTAGAGGTCCCAGGACGCTTCCCTGGGGAACACCTGATATCACTTCAGTTTTACTCGATGATTTGCCGTCTATTACTACCAACTGCGACCTTCCTGACAGGAAATCACGAATCCAGTCGCACAACTGAGACGATACCCCATAGCTCCACAGCTTGATTAGAAGTCGCTTGTGAGGAACGGTGTCAAAAGCTTTCCGGAAATCTAGAAATACGGAATCAACTTCAGATCCCCTGTCGATAGCGGTCATTACTTCGTGTGAATAAAGAGCTAGCTGCGTTGCACAAGAGCGATGTTTTCTGAAGCCATGCTGATTACGTGTCAATAGATCGTTCCCTTCGAGGTGATTCATAATGTTTGAATACAGTATATGCTCCAAAACCCTACTGCAAACCGACGTCAATGATATAGGTCTGTAGTTAAATGGATTACTCCTACTACCCTTCTTGAACACTGGTGCGACCTGCGCAATTTTCCAATCTGTAGGTACAGATCTATCGGTGAGCGAGCGGTTGTATATGAGTGCTAAGTAGGGAGCTATAGTATCAGCGTAATCTGAAAGGAACCTAATCGGTATACAATCTGGACCTGAAGACTTGCCCGTATCAAGCGATTTGAGATGCTTCGCAACCCCTAAGGTATCTACTTCTAAGAAACTCATGCTAGCAGATGTTCGTGTTTCAAATTCTGGAATATTCCATTCGTCTTCCCTGGTGAAGGAATTTCGGAAAACTGCGTTCAATAACTCCGCTTTAGCGGCACAGTCGTCGATAACAGTACCATCGGCACTGCGCAGCGAAGGTATTGACTGCGTCTTGCCGCTTGTGTACTTTACATACGACCAGAATTTCTTCGGATTTTCTACCAAATTTCGAGACAATGTTTCGTTGTGGAACCTATTAAAGGCATCTCGCATCGAAGTACGTGCCAAATTTCGCGCGTCTGTAAATTTTAGCCCATCTTCTGGATTTCGCGTTCTTCTGAACTTCGCATGCTTTTTCCGTTGCCTCTGCAACAGCGTTCGGACCTTTTTTGTGTACCACGGGGGATCCGATCCATCTCTTACCAATTTATGAGGTATGAATATCTCAATTGCTGTTGCTACTATATCTTTGAATTTGAGCCACATCTCGTCTACATTCGCATAGTCAGTTCGGAAGGAATGGAAATTGTCTTTTAGGAAGGCTTCTAGTGGCACTTTATCCGCTTTTTTAAATAAAATTATTTTGCGTTTGTTTGTGATGGATTTGGAAGAAATGGTATTGAGCCTAGCTACAATGACCTTGTGATCACTAATTCCTGTATCAGTCATGATGCTCTCTATCAGCTCTGGATTGTTTGTGGCCAAGAGGTCAAGTGTGTTTTCGCAACCATTTACAATTCGCGTGGGTTCGTGGACTAACTGCTCGAAATAATTTTCGGAGAATGCATTTAGGACAATCTCGGAAGACGTTTTCTGCCTACCACCGGTTTTGAACAAGTATTTTTGCCAACATACCGAGGGTAGGTTGAAGTCCCCAGCAACTATAACCGTATGAGTGGGGTATTTATTTGTTACGAGACTCAAACTTTCTCTGAAGTGTTCCGCAACTGTATCATCGGAGTCTGGGGGTCGGTAGAAAGAGCCAATTATTAACTTAATTCGGCTGTTAAGTATAACCTCCACCCACACCAATTCGCACGGAGTATCTACTTCCACTTCACTACAAGATAAACCACTACTGACAGACACAAACACTCCACCACCAATTCTGCCTAATCTATCTTTCCTGAACACCGTCTGAGACTTCGCAAAAATTTCTGCAGAACTTATTTCAGGCTTTAGCCAGCTTTCTGTACCTATAACGATAGCAGCTTCTGTGCTTTCTATTAGCGCTTGAAGCTCAGGGATTTTTCCAGCGCAACTACAACAATTTACAACTAAAATTCCGACTGTTCCTTGATCCAAGCACGTCCTGTAATTGTCAAGCACCCTTTGACATTGCAGCCCATCCCGCACTTTCCCGAGGCCTTCTAACCTAAAAAAACCGCCCAGTCCACGCCACACAGCCTCCGCTACCCGTGTAGCTGCAGCCAATACGGTCGCAAAACCGTCTGAGCCTCTGATTCAGACCCTCCACCCGGCTCTGCACCAAAGGTCCACAGTCCGTTCTGTCAACGATGCTGCAGATGGTGAGCTCTGCCTTCATCTCGTAAGCAAGACCGGCAGCCTTCACCAAATCAGATAGCCGCTGGAATCCAGAGAGAATTTCCTCAGATCCAAAGCGACACACGTCATTAGTGCCGACATGTGCCACCACCTGCAGCTGGCTGCACCCTGTGCTCTTCATAGCATTCGGAAGGACCCTTTCCACATCAGGAATGACTCCTCCCGGAATGCACACGGAGTGCACACTGGATTTCTTCCCCTCCTTAGCCGCCGTATCCCTAAGGGGCCCCATTACGCGCCTAACATTGGAGCTCCCAACTACCAGTAAGCCCACTCTCTGCGATTGCCCGGACCTTGAAGGCTGATAATGATCCTCTGAAACAGGGCAGGCAGCTGCATCTGGCTCAGCCAGAGACTGTGCCTGAAACCGGTTTGTCAGACGCACCGGGGAGGCTTTCTGATCAGCCTCCGCGGACGCCTTTCGCTGCCTGCCACGCCTTGGAACGATCTCCCAATCAACCACAGGCTAGGGCTCAGCCCCACTGCGGGTAGCAACCGGGGCAACCACAGCGGCAGACCGATCTGGGGACAGACGGGACGAGGTTGACATCCCCGTGATACCCGAGTCCGGCTCCCCACAGTGGTGCCCATTGGCAACAGCCTCAAGCTGCGCGACCGAAGTCAGCGCCGATTGCATCTTGTGAATGACAGCCGGCCGGAGTAGCCGAGCGGATCTAGGTGCCACAGTCTGGAACCGCGTGACCGCTTCGGTTTCAGGTTCGAATCCTGCCTCGGGCATGGATGTGTGTGGCCTCCTTAGTTTAGTTAGGTTCAAGTAATTCTAAGTTCCAGGAGACTGATGATCTCAGAAGTTAAGTCCTATAGTGCTCAGATGAACTTCCTGCAGGATATCGACATCACTCGACTAGGCAGGCCAGCATGTTCTCCCGACATGAAATCTATCGAACATGCCTTGGATGGATGTAAAAGGGCTGTTGATGGACGACGTGAACCACCAACCTTTCTGAGGGACCTACGCAGAATCGCCGTTGACGAGTGGGACAATCATAACCAACAGTGGCTTGATGAACTTGTGGGTAGTATGCCACGACGAATACTGGCATGCATCAATGCAAGAGGACGTGCTACTGGGTATTAGGGATACCGGTGCATATAGTAGTCTGGACCACCACCTCTGAAGGTCTCGCTGTATGGTACTACAACATGCAATGTGTGGTTTTCATGGTAACAAAAAGGGCGGAAATGATGTTTATCTTGATCTCTATTCTAATTCTCTATAAAGGTTCCGAAACTCTTGGAACCAGGGTGATGCAAAACATGTTTTTCTTGTGTGTTGTTCTGCTGTAACACCAGAGCTGGCTCGGAAGTCTCGCAGGACACATGTTGTCTGCCGCGGTCGGCTTCAGTGAAGACTTCATGAGAAATATCTGGCTTGTAAATGTAGTGGCTTGATCAGTAGTCTCGAAGGAGAGATATTTTGTTTTCCGCGGTTTGTCTTGGTTGAGAACTTAATTAGCAACCTCTGTCTCTGTCAGACATGTAATTGAGTACTAATTTGACAGTAATTACCACTGTCTAATAAATACAGTCACGACACTCTCTGGTGCGAAGTTGTTACCGTTTCACAGATGGAGACAGCGGAACGCTCCTAGCAGTGAGAAAGCAGCCACATACGTCGTAAGGATAATGTTTGCTTTTAATCATTTGCTTCTTGACTAACGCTACAGTTATTATATTTTTGCTTTCCATGCGTTAATAAGTACCAGAGACATGAAGTAACATGAAACACAAGTAAATACAGCTGAATCATAGTGATTTAGTGATATAAGCTATAACTCATTCGTGAAGAAAGACTTTGGAATAAGCCTATATTTGTAGCTTGCTCCGTTGCGAGTAGGGAAACATAAACACATATCATGCATGAATAATTTGTATTTCTGTTGTTGTCTCTTGTTATTGTTATGGGAACTTTCCTTCACATGATTTTTTTAATTTTGAATCCAATGATTCGACCTTTCTTTCACTTCACTCGACTTCCTAAAATACGAATATTTTTGTAAAAATAATTACTTTTGCTACAGAAGCAAATATGTTGAAGATTTTTGCTGCGTGTGACTCGGATTTAGAACTTTATGGAACAGGTTTCTCCTTTGTTGGGAGCCAGTTTTATTGCGATTGGCGGTTTAGTATCAAGCCTGTGTAGCTTCTCAGTTAAGCTGCGGTTGTTGTGGCTTATGTGATGCGCTAAATAATGTAGGTATCACATTCCATAGAGGTTTCCTACATCCCACATTCACAGCTATGTAGCGAATATATTTCTGCTTTGTTGGATAGGTATACGATATGTTTCTGTAAAAGGTCAGGTCTGGCTTCTACTAGCAACTTTTAGTTATTAAAGGAAAACGACGTTATTCAGTAAATATCTGTATGTTACAAAAGAATCGTAAATAAATTGTCCTGCACTGCAATGTTTCGCGTCTACTGGAGTCTTTAGGAAACTAAATAATCACAAATGTGCTGTCATTTTTCAGTTATTGTCGATTGTCATGGAATTAACTGTAAAAACTATGTTACAAGTCAGTGTAAAGGTACAAGCACCCATTCGAGATCGTCGCTTGCTGGCTGCTTGAGGCACTGCAATCGCGGTGGTAACGTAACCTAGACGTAATGTGGCGACTATTGTGTTAGACGGTGACAGTTAGGCCAACACGCAGTTCATTGTTTGGAAGAATGGAAATTACTTGTGAAAGGTCTCTGTTGGATTTCTTTCACGTAAATTTCTTAAATCTGTTGTCATTTACGGCATAAATTCCTCTTCTAAATTTACTGTGGTGTTTCTGACTATCTGGGAGGAGACTGAGCGGTGAAACGTGTTACTTTTACACATAAACAAGAACGATCTGTCACACTACTACACTTTAAAACACAGTTTATATGTAATTCATGTCACACAGTGTTTGCGTGCGTGAGATTATAACGTCTCGTCTTGACAATATTTTTCAATATAGCAACTTTTCTTTATGTTCTCCCCACGTGGGAGTACTTTGTGAGACCAGTTCCACGTGCTTAAACAACTGTTTGACCCATCAGGTTAATAGTAAGACGATTGTAACCAGTTCGAGGTTTTTCTTTTGTAAATTGCTTTTCGATCTAATTTATTTTAACTATCAACATTATTGTGGAGTCACACTCTTTGTGTAAACCAAGCTGACCACGTGAAACATGTGGTGTAATCATCAAAGTAGCCCTCAGCTATTCTTTTCGGGAAGATTTCACAGAGAGTTAGTATGAGTTTAGTATACCAGTGTGTGGTAATTTCATGATGGACAGGATTGCGCTACAAACGTAAGTTCTTTGGGTGAAAATAGAATCGGTTGGTTGTGGTGAATTTCTTCCTGCATATGTTTCAACGTTCTTCGTGTGTTATTTTATGAATGCAGTGTTGTATGCAGTCTCCCAATCTTGGCTCCATATTTGATGTGTTCCATAAGATTACAAACTCACATTTTCACAATCCTAAATAAGGCACCAGTTTAGTTACGAATCGAGTTTAATATGCTGAAAATTCAATGATCAGTGTTAAAATAAATTTCCAAATATAAACTGATTTATTTCTTTTTATTTAAATTCTTATATATATATATATATATATATATATATATATATATATATATATATATATATATATATATATATATCACCGGTTGTCGTATGACTATTAAGAGATTATAATTAATGTTAGTCTGGCTGAGAATTTGGTAATCTAGACTGGATACCTGGTGAAACATTTGCACAGTAATACAAGGTTAACTTCTCCAGACAGCTCACAGCTTTTAACCCCCTTTTATGGTCTTGAACATCAGCACCGCTTTCAGAAAAAATTAAAGCAACAACATTACACTTGTTTTTCATAAAGTGGACTATAATTGTGCAGTTTCTCCTACTTTTCTACTAAAAAGGTAATTGTAACCCGTTAAAGCAAACCAGTTAAAAATTTACTTATTTTCCCAGTACCAGTTCCTGACTAACAGGTTACAGCCTCAAGAATCATATTCACGTCATATGTATCGTTTCTGTGCAGGGAGAAGATCTACAGAAACCTGCAGGTTAGTGAACGTTATTCATAACTTACGCACTCCACTCAGGGCGGTGGAAGCAACTAGCACCGTGCGTGTACGGCAATCCTAGTACAAATAAGATCAGTGACACGTCATCTGTGGTAACACTGAGATAGTGTGAACGAAGGAAATTTTTGAAGGAAGTGGTTTAGCATGTACACGTAAATTTGTCTCGCCGTCTCTCTTTCACTTGCCGAAAGCCGAGCTTGGCGAGCAAAGATAAGTTTTGTTGTAATTAATAAGATATTATTTGTTCAGAATGTTGTAATCAACTGTTTGCTGCTAGATATCTCTCTGTCCAAGAGGTTGAACACAACACCAAGCACAACAATTTTCCACTCTTATGTAAATGGACTACACAAAAAAATTCACAACTATTGGCCGTAAGCAGTAACGGAATGCGACAAAAACTATACAAAGAGAAAACGCAAAAAGTTTCAAGACGCACAGAGAAAATGCAATGTCTCTCACAAACCACAACTATTGAGCAATAAAGACATACAAATAACCTATACGTATTAAAACCTACGTTTCCTTACATCATTCTACACAGTAAGTATTTCAATAATAACAGTCTCATTTACAATATTTCGAATAATCTAGGAACAGTAAAACAATAATAGGGGAGTCATTACAAGATTAAAAATTTAGAAAACGTTCTTATAGGGAATGCCAAGAGAAAACCTTATAGCATAATGAGTTAACTAATGAAGTTTGTTTCTTATGCTCATATGTCTTATGAATGATAGAGAAGTAAATTGACTGATGCTGACCGCAAAAGCAGATCTGAATAAGAATGGTAGTTTAAGCACTTGTGACTCATGGAAAATATGGAGACGCAATGGACTGATATACACCGCCGACTAATAATTCATTTATAAAAGCAACAGACTGTAATGAATATACATCTGTCTTTGACGA
Organism: Schistocerca gregaria; assembly: GCF_023897955.1. Classification (NCBI taxonomy): domain Eukaryota; kingdom Metazoa; phylum Arthropoda; class Insecta; order Orthoptera; family Acrididae; genus Schistocerca; species Schistocerca gregaria. The sequence goes on from NC_064924.1 coordinate 205,973,176, forward strand.
ATATTTAGATTTAGTGTACTGTTATTTAACCAAAAGTACACATACGAATAAAGTTTCTGACTGCACTGGAGACAACTGTAGCATCTGTTCCATAGTTCTCTGTCCACCCAAGCTTTAAACACTACCAACATTTTTGGCGTTATCAGATGAATTACCACTTGGTTGTGGCCTTGATCAGAGAGGATTCCATACCAGAACATAATGCAGAAATTAAGCAGTGTTGTGGAATGCCTATGGTAGCGAGTAATCGTGTAGAGGACTTATCTTGTCCTGATCACGAAGTCATAAAAATTTTTGCAACGCCTAGTGCACATCTTCTTGTACTAACTCTCCGAACATACTGTCCTACTAGAATGAGATTTTCACTCTGCAGCTGAGTGTGCGCTGATATGAAAGCTCCTGGCAGATTAAAACTGTGTGCCGGACCGAGACTCGAACTCAGAGCCTTTGCCTTTCGCGGGCAACTGCTCTATCAACTGAGCTACCCAAGCACGACTCACGCCCCGTCGTCACAGCTTCACTTCTGCCAGTATCTCGTCTACTACCTTCCAAACTATACAGACGCTCTCCTGCGAACCTTGCAGAACTAGCACTCCTGAAAGAAGGTAGATACTGGCAGAAGTAAAGCTGTGACGACGTGGCGTGAGTCGTGCTTGGGTAGCTCAGGTGGTAGAGACTTGCCCGCGAATGGCAAAGGTCCCGAGTTCGAGTCTCGGTCCGGCACACAGTTTTAATCTGCCAGGAAGTTCCATACTGTGTTACTATTTAGAAAGAAGGTCTGTTTTAATAGAAAAGAATCTGGGCTGTATACACAGGCCACACATGATGAGCAAATGTGTAACAAAATAATATATTCAATTTGATAAAAGATTGGATTAGATTGTTTTGGGGGAAGAACCAAACAGCGTGGTCATCGGTCTCATCAGATTAGGGAAGGACGGGGAAAGAAGTCGGCCTTGCCCTTTCAAAGGAACCATCCCGGAATTTGCCTGGAGTGATTGAGAGAAATCACGGAAAACCTAAATCAGCACGGCCGGACGCGGGACTGAACCGTCGTCCTCCCGAATGCGAGTCCAGTGTGCTAACCACTGCGCCACAGTTGATAAAACACAAAGGAAAATACGTGTACTTTATTCTCAAGAAGCGAGTTTTCTACTCAAAATAATTAAAACAAAGACACACATGTTCATCACATCTTGCTCATTCATCACTCCTCGACAAACTTTTTCACTTGTGTAGTAAACTCAAATAAATTGAATTAACAATGGAAATTGCACCGTTTATAATATCCAGATAATACTCAACGGAGACCCTTCAGAATGTCTCATTTTATTCACACTTTCCAGGAAGGCCTTGGTTTTTCGAATTTAACCAAATGAAAACTCCTCGAAGCTGACTCAAGTAACCACAACTCCTGATACCATATCAATGGGATTTCTTATCACATAAAAATCATTCTGTCCTTATTAATCAATAACTCATAAAACAATGGACTTGCTTCTCAGTAGCTACCACAAGGCACACAAAATCTCAAGTTCACCAAGAGTTTCCCTCCAGGAAATTACTTGCACATCGCGCAAATCAATTTAACTAATTCCCAAAACAGTTTCGAAGCACATGACCGAGAAGCGACTACAGCAACAGAATGTGAATTCATACATATGAATTAAAGCCTCGGTACATTAATTTACGAAACGTTTATGTTCGGGAACACATAAAACAAGGAAAAGTACAGCAGTAATTAAATAAATGTGCAAGTTATTGATGTATAGTAATTCGGTTTGGCACTAATTGATATCTTGTTGGATATTGTGATAATATCTGTCCAAATGGCGTCTTAAATTGTCCAAATCCCGAACCTATGGAAGGCACTGCCCTAATTTTCCAAACTTTCTCAATTGGGCAGAGCTCTGTCGACCTTGCTGACCCAGGCAGGGTTTGGAAAGCACGAAGACAGCCAATAGAAACTCTCGCCATGTATGGGCGGACATTACCACCAGCTCAGAATTTTTCTTGACATACCTCAGGAGGATATCCAACAGTCCGTCAATCAGTGGTAAGCCAAATATCTATGTGAGGAAGAGGCAGATGTGAATCAATATGTTATTGACTTGACAAGTTGTCAGTTCTATAGCTAATCAAGTTATCAGGTTTGAAGGTTTTGCGTTGGTCTCAGATGTGTTCCCGCTAAAAGAAAAATGTGAACCATCCGTCTAGCTGTATTTTATTATTATTATATTTTTTAAGTCCTCAGTCTTCTGACTGGTCTGATGCGGCCCGCGACGAATACCTCTACACTGCCAAACTCTTGATACTAATGTAGCACTTCGTACCTACGTTCTTAGTTATTTTCTGAATCTGTTCTATTCTATATTAGTTATTAACCTCTACAGCTCCCTCAAGTAGCATGGAAGTTATTCCGCGATGTAGCAATAGATGTCCTATCATCCAGTCTCTTAGTCTTGTCAGTGTCTTGCCACATATTGCTTTCCAGTCAGATTCTGCGCAGAACGTCCTCATTTCTTACCTTATCACTCCACCTAATTTTCAACATTCCTCAGTAATACCACATCTCAAATGCTTCGATTTTCTTCCTTTCACGTTTTTCCATAGTTCATGCTTCACTACCACACAATGCTGCGCTCGAAACCTACATTCTCAGAAATTTCTGCCTAAAATTAAGGCCTTTGTTTGATACCAGTGGACTTCTCTTGACCAAGAGTGCACTTTTTGCCATTGCTAGTCTACTTTCGAAGTCCTCCTTGCTCCGTCTATCATTGGGTATTTTACTGCCTGGGTAGCAGTATTCCTTAACTTCATTTACTTCGTCACCATCAATCCTGATGTTAAGCTTCTCGCTGTTCTCCTTTCTACTACTTCTCATTACTTTTGTCTTTCTTCGATTTACTCTCAATCCATATTATGTACTCATTAGATTATTCATTCCACTCGGCACGTCATGTAATCCTTCTTCACTTTCACTGAGGCTAGCGAATCGTATCATTGATATCCTGTCACCTTAAGTATTGAACTCGTTCCTGAACCTTTCTTTTATTTCCATCTTTGCTTATTCGATGTACAGATTGAAAAGTAGATGCGAAAGATTACATCCCTGTCGTACACCCTCATTAATCTCAACACTTCGTTCTTGGTTGTCCGCTCTTATTGTTCCCTATTGGCTCTTGTTCATGTTATATATTACCCGTCTCTTTGAGCACCTTATTTCAGGTTTCCTCAGAATTTCAAACGCCTTGCACCAGTTGATATTATGGAAGGCTTTTTGCAGGTCTACAAATTCTATGAACGCGTGTTGATTTTTCTTTACCCTTCCATCCATCACACCAATCTTTAAAGATGGAAACAGGAAAGTTTGTAACAACTACAGAGGTATCTCTTTAATCAGCGTTGTGGGCAAAGACTTCTCAGGTATTGTTGAAAGGAAATTGCGAGTATTAGTTGAGGACCAATTGGATGAAAATCAGTGTGGGTTTAGGCCTCTTAGAGGTTGTCACGACCAGATCTTTAGCTTACGGCAAATAATGGAGAACTGTTATGAGTGGAACAGGGAATTGTATCTATGCTTTATAGATCTAGAAAAGGCATATGACCGGGTTACTAGGAGGAAGGTATTGTCTGTTCTACGAGATTATTGAATAGGAGGCAAACTTTTGCAATCAATTAAAGGTCTTTACATGGATAGTCAGGCAGCAGTTAGAATTGACGGTAAATTGAGTTCATGGTTCAGAGTAGTTTCAGGGGTAAGACAAGGCTGCAACCTGTCGCCACTGTTGTTCATATTATTTATGGATCATATGTTGAAAACAATAGAATGGCTGGGTGAGATTAAAATATGTGAACACAAAATAAGCAGTCTTGCATATGCGGATGACTTAGTTGTGATGCCAGATTCGATTGAAAGTCTGCAAAATAATATTTCAGAGCTAGATCAGAAATATAAGGACTATGTTATGAATATTAGCATCTCCAAAACGAAAGTAATGTCAGTGGGAAAGAAATATAAACGGAGTGAGTGCCAAATAGGAGGAACAAAGTTAGAACAGGTGGACGGTTTCAAGTACTTAGGTTGCATATTCTCATAGGATGGTAACATAGTGAAAGAACTGGAAGCGAGGTGTAGCAAAGCTAATGCAGTGAGCGCTCAGCTACGATCTACTCTCTTCTGCAAGAAGGAAGTCAGTACCAAGACTAAGTTATCTGTGCACCGGTCAATCTTTCGACCAACTTTGTTGTATGGGAGCGAAAGCTGGGTGGATTCAGGTTACCGTATCCACAAGGATGAGGTTACGGATATGAAAGTAGCTAGGATGATTGCAGGTACTAGTAGATGGAACAATGGCAGGAGGGTGTCCACAATGAGGAAATCAAAGAAAAACTGGGAATGAACTCTATAGATGTAGCAGTCAGGGCGAACAGGCTTAGATGGTGGGGTCATGTTACACGCATGGGAGAAGCAGGGTTACCCAAGAGACTCATGGGTTCAGCAGTAGAGGGTAGGAGGAGTCGGGGCAGACCAAGGAGAAGGTACCTGGATTCAGTCAAGAATTATTTTGAAGTAATAGGTTTAACATCAGAAGAGGCACCAATGTTAGCACTGAATAGTGGATCGTGGAGGAATTTTATAAGGGGGCTATGATCCAGACTGAACGCTGAAAGGCATAATCAGTCTTAAATGATGATGATGATGATGATGATTCCTTCCATTAACAACAGCGATGTCACAGCTGCCTCTCCGGTGCCTTTACTTTCATAAACCCTAACTTATTGTGATCGAACACATCCTCAGTTTTCTTTCCCATTCTTCTCTATATTGTTCTTGTCAGGAAAATTGATGCATGCACTGTTAAGCAGTTTATGTGATAATTCTTGTTCCTGTCAGCTCTTGCAATCTTTGGAATTGTCGTGATGATATTTTTCCGTCAGTCATATGGTGTAATTCCACATATTAGTTTGGACAGTCGTTCTGATGGATAGTAATCTATCCCTTCTGCCCTATTTGATCTTAAGTCCTACAAAGCTTTCTTAAAATCTAATCCTGGACCCCCATCTCATGTAAATCTACTACTGTTTCTTCTTCTCTCACTTTAAACAAATCTTCACCATCATTGAAGCTTTCAACATACGCCTTCCGTCCATATCCTCTCTCCTCTGCCTTTAATAGTGGAATTCATTTTACACTCTTAATGTTACCAACGTTGCTTTTGATTTCACCGAAGGTTGCTTTCAGTTTCCTGTTGTAGTTCTTTCTTTTATTTGTCAACAGAAGTATTTATACGGTTATCTATGGTTTTTTCGCAGTTACCTTCTTTGTACCTATGTTTTTCTTTTGAACTTCTGTGCCTTTTTAGAGATGTCAATTCCTTTTCAACTGCACTTCCGACCGAGCTATTGCTATGGCCTTAGAGAACTTCCTGCGTATCTCTTCATTCCTTACTTCCCCTTCTTTGCCTGTTGATTCTTCAGCCTACTCTTCATTACTACTATGCTTTGATCTGACTCTGTATCTGCTCATAGGTACGCCTTAAGTCCCGTATCTGATTTCGGAATCTTTGCTTGATCATGATGTAATCCCACTGAGATCTCCCGTATCTCCCGGTCTTTGCCAAATATACCTCCTCCTCTGGTGATTCTTGAAATGATTATTGGTCCTTCCAACTGAAATTTGTTACAGGACTCACATAGTCACTCTCATCCCTCATTCCTAATACCTAGCCAATATTCTCCTGTAACCCTTTCTTCTACTCCTTCTCCTACAACCACATTCCAGTCCCCTATTCGTATTTGATTATCATCTCCATTTGCGTACTGAATTACCCTATCGATATCCTCATTTACCTTCTCTGTCTCTTCATCGACAGTTTACAAAGTCGGCTTGTATACCCGAAGTATTGTTGTCTGTGTTGGTTTGGTATCGATTGTGATGAGAACAACCCTATCACTGAACTATTCGCAGTAACACACTCTCTGCCCTTCCTTCCTATTCATAACGAATCCTACTACCGTTATAAATTTTTTTCTGTTGCTCTTGATATTACCCTAAGCTATTCGGATCATAAATTCTTGCCGTGTTTCAATTTCCCTTCAGTGATCCCCACTGTATCTAGACTGAACATTTGCATTTCCCTTTCAGATTTTCTAACTTCCCTGCCATCTTCTTCTGACCAGAAATTCTAGGCTTCTTTCAATTTTCTTTCGGGGACCTCCACTGTATCTAGACTACTAGCATTTCCGTTTTCAACTTTTCTAGCTTCCCTACCACGTGCAAGCTTCAGACGTTCCATCTCCCAACTGTCTGGTTATGAACTCATTAATTTTTGTCTTTTTACTGTATACGCCATTAGAGTTCAGCATGCAAAAGATGTGGCTCTACATCCTGCAGTGCCTATTGACTATTAGTTGTAACATGCCCCTTCATAAATTGCTCAAAGCAAACCATAACTTGTGTCAAAATATATGAGGAGTTATTGAATTTTGTCATAGTATCTATGAAATATGCAAACATATTTTCCTGTTGTTGTGTAGCTGGAAGTGTCATTACTACTTATATGGCATTTATAGCTTCTGAATAACCGAAGGACATCTGTGTTGCTTATGACGTGTCATTTTGTTTTTGTTGCTAAGTTGTTCCACTATATTTTATGCTATTTGATTGGGTGATTTGATCAGCAGTGTTAGTAAAGGGATTCGGATGCGTTCGTAATGCTGCGTAATGTTGTTCGTTAGTATTGATTGTCTTGGTAACGGTTGCTCTTTGGTTTTTATGATTAATGTGTGCCTACACCTGGGATTTATGCATAGTAAAGCTTACTCAAATGCACTGCATCCACTACATAAGGTTGAATGCCTCGTTATAGTTGACTCGCGTCTGTGGCTGGTCACGAGGTTTAGTGCAACTTTGCGATATGTTGCGTACAAAATGGATAGGTAAAGCGAGAATTGTGTTTTGAAACGCAGGCTGATACTTTCTAATAATTATTAACTATCGAATTTACAGGAGGTGATTATCAAATCTATTAAGTATACACTTCCCAGTTTTATGTCTTAGTGGACGAATTAAGGAAATGTTAAACTATAACAATTGACAAAGGCCTTGAATTCCGAACTACGATTGATCTCTTCAGGTTTCTTACAATTCTCTGGTAAGGAGAATTTATAACCAACAAAAACCATTTAAATATTATCAGTATAACAGGTGTCACGGTATGTGACTAGTGAGAAATTAAATGACATCAGTAATTAGTAACACTATTTAAACAACTGTCACATAAGGGAGATCATTATTTTAAGTTGCCCTGGTGTCAAGTGACAGTGACATAATTAAAAGCTATAGGTAAAATGCCGGTGTGGCTGACGTTTCTAGGCGCTCCATTCTGGAAGTGGGCGACAGCTACGGTCGCAGGTTCGTGTCCTGCCTCGGGCACGGGTGTGTGTGGTGTTCTTAGGTTAGTTAGGGTTAAGTAGTTCTAAGTTCTAGGGGACTGATGACCTCAAATGTTGAGTCCCATAGCGGTCAGAGCCATTTGAACTTAAGAGTCAATAATGTAGTTTCTTATAAACGAAGTTCGACCAACACAGTCGAGACGCCCCAATCAGCTGCAGAACCTGTAACTTTAACGGCCGTCACTCATCGTGCCATGGTAAATGGCGTCGGGTTCGTTCTACTGCCAAATTTACAGGGTATCGAACGCCCATCGAAGAACATCGTATATCGGACAAATTTCTTTAGATAATCTGAAAACATCCGTAATTAGTTCCTGGAAACCAACATCACTTACAGCTGATAGCTAGAGGAAATTACCAAAGTTGCAAGGCAACTACAGTGTCAGCGTTGACGAGGATAACCTCTTTCTTAATTTCCTGCACTGATAACATCCTGTCTTACATCATAAATTAAGCAATAATTATACAACACGTCATTTACATGAGGTCCTGCAGGCATCAACATACAGAGTTTAGTCAAAAGACATCCGATGGTAATAGCAATCATTTCAGTCAACTTCCTCCTAATTTAATAGTGACGATTCGACTTTAGCGTACTCAGAAACAATTTTTATGCACACTGCGTGGTGTACTTGCCAATATAACACGAACTTTCATACTAATGGTGCATCTGGCATACACTAAACACTATACGCCGTATCGGTCCGCCAACACGTGCACTATGGCTTTCGTAACATTCATAAAGGGTCTGTCGGAATGAGAAACCTTCTGAGCTAGCACACATTCAAAACCTGCTAGTCATACGGTCAATTCAGTGGTACAATTATGACCGTTTCAAGGCTAAGATTTTAAAAGAGGAATTATTTGTTCACTACTAGTATACACCAATCATTGAGCAACCGGAAGTGCGATCCCATAGAACACAGAAGACCCACAGTGTGTAGGAATAGACAAATGGACGTACCGCTTCAATCCTTTTCTGGATGTAGGTTTGTCACCAGACAACTCCGGTAAGGAAACCTACTTATCTCTGGCTGAAGTCATCGTTACAAGACATTTCCATATGCTGATTAAGCCATCAAATCGGGGTAAGCGTTGACGTATCACAAAATCAACTCAGTGCCGTTCGCCTGGCAAGAAAGTTCGGGATCCCCAGCACGGTGCGTAACCAGCGGACAGCAACTGTCTTGCCTTACCGCGACTCACCCACTAACACACAGTCCACTTCTCTGATTTCGGCCAGCGATGGCGCAACCACCGAGCACCAAAGAGGCAGATGTGCCACTCGTCGGCACTGTGGTGCCCAACACACTTTAAGCATCTGCAGAATTTTAAAGTGTGAAAAAAAACTATTGACATCTTTTGCATTGAGGGGGTCGTTTCTCGTTTCTACATTATCCTGATGCTACTTTGGTGTACAGTAGGTGTTCGCTGTCGTAAAAAGATTCAGTTTCGGGGTGGGGGGACGGAGGCGGGAAGGATGCTTGAGAGTGAGGAGTAAACTGGTAGGTGTTCTCAGAATTCTCTTATCTCGACTTGAATTGGAATATTTGTGCTTATTTGAAGATGAGGTGCTACAATGCTTATTCGGCTTCTTGTTTCTTAATTTCACGGGGAAGGTTCTCTATAACCACCTTAAGCGATAGCTCAGATGATGGTTCACTAGGTACTTTATAAGCACCATAAGCGATAACTCTGATGGTGAGTGACGAGATCAGAACAAAATTTTAGCCGCGTGAAAGAATCGCAAGGCATCTCACTAATATGATAAGAATTAGATCTAATATTTAAAACAGTTCCTTTTGTAGTGGCTTTAATAGGAGATTTTACACGTTGTTGGAGTTCAGCACTTACTATTAAGTTGTGTCGAGAGTACCGGACACACTGAACTGTAATTGGTGGAATTTTTATGAATAATAATTCCCTTTTTTATCTGCCTGGTCTCGTGGCTTGTTCGATATTATTTGCACAGGGCTGAAAGTAACACCCATTGCTTCTTTTTCGACTTGCATCGGAATGTATTTGTTAGATGTTGTTAGAAGGATTTGTCTTTAACTGTTTTCGACAATTTCTTGTGATGTTTTCTTTTCGGGCCAACTCATATGTTTATAACTAACTTTTGGTCTGTGCACTGTCTTTTTTTATTTCCTTTTTGTTCAGTGTCAATTTCATCAGACTCTCTTGAGTAATCGGTGCCACAGTCAGAAGTTGGATCGTTGTTATTCTCTTCATCTGATGTTTTAATGCCATCGTCATAATCATTTTCTGTGTAAGTTAAACCACGTCAAGCGACAAGTTCTTATTCGCCCTTTGCCCTATCCTGATTTGTAACTGTGTGTGTATCTTCTTGCCTCGTCTGTTGTGACTTTTCTGTAGATGTATGTCGGTGCGTGTGTCTGGTTGATTGTGGCAGTCTTAATCACAATACCTGTTCTGGAATTATCGGATGACACTTACCTAGAAGCCCTCGGGCGTGCCAATCGAGTGTTGCGTGGGACGAATCTGGCACTAAGTATATCCTACTTTCTTCGTCTGCATCTGGCTAACTCAGAGTCGACGTAGCCCGATCAGTGTCAGATTTGTGGGCAGCGACAGTTTTGCTTCCTTATCGCTAAATCCCTGACTAAGGAAGGTTAAACGATCTGTTTTCTTTTCTTCCCCGATCCGTATAAGCGAAAAACAGCGCTTTCGAACTGTTTAGCCGTCGACTCTTTTTGTCCCCACTTGGATTCAAACCTGAACGTGCAAATTCCGTTACGTGGGCCCAGATATCCCATTTGACAAGTGGTCACAACTAGTGTTCAGTAGGACAATCATTTGTGTTAATGAGTACAACCGACGTAACATCTTTTAACACACGAGTGCCAGAGCACGCCCAAAAATGAAATACTGTTTATGATTCAAAGAAATTTCTCTCTCTGCTGGTGTACGCCAAATAAATAATACATGTGACATGGATTAAACTAGATATTAATTCTAAAATGTCACATTAAAATCAAATTTTACGCTGTTCGTAAGTCAGCCTCACCTAGTAGCGACGATCTAATGGTAATATTAATATTTTTATTTTCACAGCATACCCTAGGTTTTCAGTTGTTGTGGTTGCACCTGATGAAAGATCTCGATACGAGATTTCGTAATAATTAGAATAAATGTTACGAAGATGAAAGGAATGGCGTGACATGAGATGGTATTAAGGAAATGGTTTTGGAAATGTAATGAAAAGATCATGATACATTAAAATATGTTTCTTATTGAGATTAGCACCCGTATCTCATGCATATCACAAACAGGTCCCTTTATGATTTACGCTACTCGGTCACGCCTCCAGTAGCTACTAAATCCGTGTGCTTGTAAATCCGGCTTAATTGAGTGCCGAGTCCAATATGGACTCCTGCTGCTCGCATGACCTAAATGATTGAGGAGACTGCTCGTAGTAACCAGAGAACCTGCTTGCAAATCACGATTGGATAACGATTTTGATGACAGATTCGTTATATTAAACGTTCAGCACAATGAACATATTTTCCTAGTGTCACTACACGTCCATGTGACTCATTCCATTCCATTTCCATTTTGCTTCATTGTAGTGAATTCTACATCGATCCACACCGTAGGATAAGCCACGGTAATATACACAGGACTTTCTCCCTTGTGGTGATATTCCCACATATCCCGAATGAGAATGGGTCATTAAAATTGAACCTTGTCCCTTACAAGAACTTTTTTGTACACAAATTAATGTAGTTTAATTCTGTACTGCGACAAGTTTTCACTGGGAGAATGCGTTTATGCGTTTTTCCAGCTATTCAAAAAAAAAAAAAAAAAAAAAAAAAAAACCTTGAAAGTGATATTCAATGCATTCTGTATTGGCAACCGTTCGGAATTAGGCATACGTCCAAAAAAAGGAAAAGGGTTTTTTGCTCAAAATCACTAAAACCATCACACCTGAGCGTATGCTCCTTTCCTCCTTAATCACCTTGTACTGGGATTACCGACTGATTCATGAGAAATGCATTTTCAGAAACTAAGATGAGCTTAACTTGTAACAAGTACATTGTCACTACAGTCTTGAACTACGACCCAAAACATAATAAAATTCTTGTTAAGTCTTACGGCTGATATGCTTCTACGCAAGACACTCAGCAGAGAAAGCCAAGTGTTGATCGATTCTGTAGCAAGCCGGATAACGTGTCTGACTAACTAAGAATCTAGGTTCGAATCCTCAAAGGAACGTAAATTTATAAAAGTGAATCAGAGGATTCCAGTTTAGAATTCTCGCAGGCTTGCAAATTTTTAAAATTGCTACACGAAAATAACGTGAGCGAGAACTCAGTGTGGTAGGTGTTTCGATGACGGAATGTACAGGGTGATTCAAAAAGAATACCACAACTTTAAAAATGTGTATTTAATGAAAGAAACATAATATAACCTTCTGTTTTTTTCACTCAAAAAAAAGTTGAGAGATGTTCAATATGGCCCCCTCCAGACACTCGAGCAATATCAACCCGATACTCCAACTCGTTCCACACTTTCTGTAGCATATCAGGCGTAACAGTTTGGATAGCTGCTGTTATTTCTCGTTTCAAATCATCAATGGTGGCTGGGAGAGATGGCCGAAACACCATATCCTTAACATACCCCCATAAGAAAAAATCGCAGGGGGTAAGATCAGGGCTTCTTGGAGGCCAGTGATGAAGTGCTCTGTCACGGGCTGCCTGGCGGCCGATCCATCGCCTCGGGTAGTTGACGTTCAGGTAGTTACGGACAGATAAGTGCCAATGTGGTGGCGCTCCATCCTGCTGAAATATGAATTGTTGTGCTTCTTGTTCGAGCTGAGGGAACAGCCAATTCTCTAACATCCCCAGATACTGCAGTCCAGTTACAGTAGCACCTTCGAAGAAAAAGGGACCAAAAACTTTATTGGCTGAAATGGCACAGAAAACGATCACCTTAGGCGAGTCACGTTCATACTGAGTTGTTTCCCGCGGATTCTCAGTGCTCCATATACAGACATTGTGACGGTTGACTTTCCCGTTAGTGTGGAAAGTTGCTTCATCGCTAAACACAATCTTTGAAACGAAAGATTCATCTGTTTCCATTTGAGCAAGGATAAAATCACAGAAATCAATTCTTGTAATCTTATCAGCTGCAGACAGTGCTTGAACCAATTTCAGACGATAAGGTTTCATAACTAACATTTTTCGTAGGACTCTCCATACAGTTGATTGTGGAATTTGCAGCTCTCTGCTAGCTCTGCGAGTCGATTTTCTTGGGCTGCGAACAAATGCTTTCTGGATGCTTGCTACATTTTCATCACTCGTTCTCGGCCGTCCAGAACTCTTCCCTTTGCACAAACACCTATTCTCTGTAAACTGTTTATATCAACGTTTAATACATCACCTATCAGAAGGTTTAGCACCATACTTCGTTCGAAATGCACGCTGAACAACTGTTGTCGATTCACTTCTGCCGTACTCAATAACACGAAAAGCTTACTGTTGAGCGGTCGCCATCTTCGAATCAACTGACGCTGACGCCTAGTCAACAGCGCTTCAAGCGAACAAATGTACAACTAAATGAAACTCTATAAATCCCTTAATTCGCCGACAGATAGTGCGTAGCTCTGCCTTTTTCCGTTGCAGAGTTTTAAATTCCTAAAGTTGTGGTATTCTTTTTGAATCACCCTGTATTATAAATAGCTTCATAGTAATTTTAGTCAGAGGGGTGGACAATTGAAGATAAATGGATTTCATTTACTTACACACAACTCACTGTATTAGAAATCCTTGGTAGCAGTGCCGATATCACGGCACGCTCGCAGTACAACGAGGTGTGGGACGATGAAGTTTTGTTATGTGGTAAAATATAAAGCATGTACAACATGCAGGTACCACAAACGTAAGGTTTGTGATGATTGTGGGTGAAAACTAAATTCAGTGTATGAAATAGACTTACTTCTTCTCTGTTCCCGATGATAAATCTTTAAAGATCCTAGTTGGACGGTACGAAGATGAAAATGGTTTGTTTCTGTAGTTGCACCGCCGTTTAAGTTGGGAAAACGTTAGCTTCATGCAATTTTTCTGAGTGCACAAGTTACAGACAGGTGCGGGCCTGTTGACAGTAATTTACGCTACCAGCGGTTGCTAAGTAGAATGGAGGCCACAGGGCCGTAGACCAGCAGAAAAGAGTAAACGCAGTGGTTTACATGGCTCAAGGTACAGGTAGAATTGGCCCACTGGCCCACCTAGATGTTATGAGTATATGACTCGAAGCAGCGCATTAGCAACACAGAGACTCACAGCCCCTTATAAATAGGCGCCAATTCACTAACATAGCATTTAAGGGTTACAGCTCTTCTGGACTGAAGGGCGTGTCCCACAACTGGTTCCACGCAGCAGCAGATGGGGTGCCAGCGTTCCAGTCCATTGCAGGTCGCTGGTCCGACTCTCTCAGGCCAACATGGGGTCTGCTGCCAGCTAGCGGTGGGCCACGCAGCCACTCGTTACTGTAGGCAGTGTTGTTGGCTCCCAGCATTAGCCGGTGGCATCCTGAGGCGAGGGCCGCAGAGTCGGACGCTGGATTGCAGGTGTTTGTTGTCGCAACGATCTTAGCCACGCTGGCGAGGAAGTACACCATGGGCCGCCCTGCAGCTCGCAACGGGCGGCGCTGAGGTGGCAGAGATGGAGACCACTTAATCTACTGCCTGCGCATCCTGATGTCATCACAAGTCCGCCTCCATACAAGCTGACACAGCAGGGGTCAATGAGGCAGCCATTCCGCGCCAAGCCATTTCAAAGACAGTGAAGTGGTGTCTTGAGAATTGTGGGACCTCGTGACGCAGACCAAGAGGAACCGGGGCACTGTAACTGGAAATAATAAATCACTTGGGATGCTCGGATGAGTTTTAATATAGTGCCTCCTGACAGTTTTCATCCACATCCAACCTTCCTCTACACGTACAATAAAGTCAAAAGTGTGTGGTCACATGAACTGGAAATATTAGTTAAGGTGACATGGGTGAACTGTGACTGAAAATATAAGGGCATGTTAACGGCAACGAAAACTCACAAGTATTATGTTTTTGATCAGTGTTGTGATGTTTTGTAAATGTGATTCTGTTTTCATATGAGATGACTGTTGAGCCGTTTACAGATAACATGGTCAGATTTGAAAGAGCAGTCTAAGGGTGACTGCTTAAAAACCATTACAGACCACCGCTACTCCAACTGACCTCCTGAAGGGTGCTTGTAAAGTTATATTTAATTACAGTCAGCGCTTCCAATTTTCGCTGTGAGTTTAATTTCGTAAAAAGACGCTGTCATTATTTGAAAAAATGGGGAAAGTGTATCTCAGAGGTAAAGTCCTGTTAACTTTAGAGTGAAAGATATCCTTTATTAAATTAGGGAATTTGTGCATCGACGTGGTAGAATTTTGATGGTGTAGTGCAACCACATTTTATGCATCTTCTCATTCTTCGCAGTGTTCTGTAAAGTAACGTATTTGACAAGTGTTGTACTACACGCCATTTGTCACTGATTTTCCGAAACGTAAATTTCAAAATAAAAAATCACTGTGAATGATCTTTACAGCATCAAATGAGCCAAAAGAAGCACTTCCATGGGCTTGTTAATTAACTGAATTTCATATCGGGTTCTTCTCTTATTGAAATGCAAGATCAAGGGAAAAAACAAAAAAAAACCTTGTGAGCATAAAATAAAAAATATCACAATGTGGACTTTGCTTCAGAGATGACTTAGACGATTCAGACCCTCATTATAAATTTGTTTTGATTTTGGTCATTCCAAGTTCACATGAAAATTTGGTAAATGATTCTGAGCTCATGCTGAGTTCACTTGCATACATTATGTGAGTTGTAAATTAGATCTTTTCAGGATATTGTAATATGAGTTCATACTAAGCGATCTGCGTGATTACCGATAGGCAAGATATCAAGAACCTATATGTACGCTGTTTGTAAAACGTTTGGAGACAATCTGGTAATATCAAATGCCTCAAACAGTATGCCCCACTTGTGTAACAAGGTGCTGGTGAAGCGTTTTTCTACGTTGTTATTACATGGGGCCACCGTACACTTCGAGTGTCGGCTGAGGACCGTGACAATTACGGCTTAGTGAATGATAATTTCGTGCCCATCGTGCTCTTCTCTTTAACACTAGCAGCATGATACCATCACTAGAATGGAGCGGCTTGCCTGTTTCCCGGACATGGAGCTAATCGAAAACGTGTCGGATCGACTGAAACGAGTTGATGCCGACAACGACCGCGAACTCATCATGGCTTGCTGAATCTTCAATGAAATCTGGGACAATGTGAACTACGGTTGGATTTATGGTCCCATTGATGGTAAAACACGACGGCTTCAAGCTTGCAGCCGAAAAAAGCGGATGTTCCACCATGTCCTGACGTTTCTCAAGAATGCTGTGAAAAAACCCTAAAGGGAAACAGAAGAGTTTAGCATCACATAAACGGTTGTTTTCTTTTTTTGACTGCCTGATCTGGACCCATTAGAAATTAATGTATACGAATGCCTCAGAGCCTGGTTTTTTGTGATAAAATCAATGTCGAAAATTTTAATCAAATCTAAATCTATGTCCACTTATAAATGTAAATGAATAAAATTTGAGATAACACATCAAAAAAAGTTTACCATGACCTCGATTCCGAGAGTTCCGGAACCTGTACAGAAAATTGGAACAGAGATCAATATAAATATCATTTCATGGTTGTTGACATCTCTGGGCGGGTTTAGTGAAAAGCCAGAGGGACTGTGTGTGATACAATATCCACAGTCAACGTCTAACGTCAGGAGTTCTGGGAACCGGAGAGATGAACAACGTCTTTTCATGTGTGTAAATTCAAATTAATACAATAAAATTAGTTTTTATTGGTTTAAGTTTTTGTCGTACAGCACTAGCGCTTTAACAATGTTATGTACGGTAGATATTTTGTACGGTGAAAAATCTGTGCAAATTTTAAATTGTGAATTTGTGGTAAGATCTCCGGGGACCGAATTGTTTAGGTCATCGGTCCTTAAGCTTACTCACTACGTAATCTAACTTAAACTAACCTACGCTATGGACTACACACACACACACATCACCCATGCTCGAAGGAGGAATCGAACCTCTGACGGGGGGAGCCGTGCGGACCTTAAGAAGACGCCTCTCACCTCGCGATGCTAAATCTGTGCAGTTCGGAAGAATACAAAATAATATGAAATTTTAATCAAAGTATGTCATTCAGTGCAAGACATTACTGTCACTCAGAAAGTTATTTTTTTTCCTTCGGAACTTTATATGTTTCTATACGCAGTAGTCAGCTGAGTGGGTGACAAATAGACGACAAACTAGTACGGAGGTATGTCGGACGAGGAGCAGGTGTAGGAGCTTTACGCTGCCAAGCCTTCCACAGATCCCTATTTCGTAGCCCTGATACAGAGGTGGCCGATTTATAAATTGCCTGTTGCCCCTGGCTTCGTCGAAAAGACTTCCCCCTCGCTAATGAAGAAAAACTGCTCCCAAGTCACGTTCCGCCCAGGTCTCGGCGGCCCCTGCGAGTGACGAAGGCAGTCGGCACGCAGCTCGCAGCCAATATAGCGCGAGGTTCTGGCTCTCGTTCCGAAGGCTGTGGGAGCGGCAGAGGGGGCGCAGAGGGGAGGGAGGCGGCAGCTTCAAGAGGCGTTAAATTAGACAGCGCGTCCGCCGCGCCGCGCCGCGCCGAGCTGTGATTGATAGTCTTTAGCCGGCAGCTTTCCGAGCGCCGTTCGGTTCGGCCCGCCCGCGCTCGTCTCTCTTCGGATCGGCCGGAAATTCAATTAAATGAGTCTCGAGTCCTCGTAACGCGAGAGGCGGGGAGGCGGTCCATCAGGTGGGAGCCGGCGCTTTCCGTCTCCGGTAAAGAGCCAACTTTTCCCGGTCCTGCCACCCCCCTCCAACCCCTACCTCCCCCCAAGCCTGCTGGTGCTGAAACGTATCGCTCTTGTAAGCCAGCGAGTGCTCCCCTCCCGGGCCTCCTGGAGAGCATACTACATTTGCTTCTGGGGATAAACTAGCACCCGGAGTAGCCAGTTCATCTCGCGACTGCTTAGTGCCCTCAATCAGCGGAGTTCTGAGGTCCTGTTAGTGCAGAATGGCTGCAACTACAAGGCCATTGGTTATGAAAGTAGGCAGGTCAGATGTTAACGCCCCCTCAACGTCGACGCTGTTTATGACCGAGGGGAATGCACAAGAAAAGCTATCTTCTTTGCAGAACGATCTGGCTATTTGTATCAAGCTTAGGGAAACCCAAATCTTGTTGATCAGATGGTAATGTTCAACTGCCTTATTCGAACACAAGACCCGTGTACAATAGACAAAACAGGATATTACTGTCTTGGCCGACTGGGCTGTAATCGTCACGTGGTTGGAACGAAACTCGTCTTTCTGAAGAGGAGCTCTCTTTGCTGCGAAACAATACACTCATTACCATCGATTTTCTTTTTTTTCAAGATAATACATGTCTTGAAACATGACTACAGTATTCGTTTTTAAATTGAAGGAACAATAAGGAAAATTAGAATAAAAAATTCGGTCTCCTGATTTGTGTAAAAGTAATAGTTGAAATAGAATAGGGAAACATTTGACGGGGTTCTTCTGCTGAACATTGTTTTGAGCGTCATTCAGAGGTGAGTGGCATGTTTCTCTAAATTATGTTATTTATGATTTTCAGGGAAGTCATTTTACTAAATGCCCAACAGTTATTTTTTCCATTTTCTTTTCTTTATTTTCAATTTTATTTCAGAAAGCATGATCTTATTGACACCTCATTTGCTTTCATAACGTCTTCTGTTCTCGAAAGTTCCTTAATTTAGTACTTGATGAGAGGGATACTATTTTGACATGTATCTGTCATACGTATGTTACTTTCCATGTGCAAGGAAGCTAGTCCTTAATAACATAATTTTCTTTTTCCACTCCTGATTCGTCTTCATAGAGTCTGGTGCTCCCTGAATTTTCTAAATTTAGTAATTCATTCGAAGGAAGCCATTTTAAAAAGCAAATGTCGTACGAATGCAACTTTTTTACCCAAAATAGCACCGCCAGTAAGAGATGAACTCTTCGACGTCTCATTTTCTTGCTTAGCGTCTTCCGCTCTCGGTGTGTCCTAAACTTGGTACTTGCTTCGAATAAAGCCTTTTTGACAGTTAAATAGCATACCAACCTAACTTTAATGCCACTTCTTGAGGAGATGAACAGTTTGACGTTTCATTTACGTAGCCAGCAGCATCTGATACAAATAGTTGTATTTAATTTCAGATTACTTAAATACTCTGATTACTTTCATGCATTCTTTTTTTTCGATACTAGAACTTGTTTCCGCACTTGTCCGTTTCCGACACTTCGTTAGGCTACGAAAATTCGAACACAGACGTTTTATCTATTGTGTGATGTACAATGTTTCCGCAACGCTCAAATATTATACCAAAAATTCGAAAAATAAAACAATTTCTCAATTTCTTTAAAAAAATTACGTACTGCTTATAACCGTTGCAATAAACTGCAGTGTCTGTCCTCAGTTAGTAAGATTAAAATTAAAATTACACAGGTTCGGTGTTCAGCCCTTTCCTCCGTCATTTAGTGCTTTATCTCCTACGGTAGTGACTGTTTGTGTGAAAAGTGGCGAGCTGCACCGTTGTGCGAACTCCACAAGAGACTATAGTTCCCCCAATAACTAAATAAAGCACTTCATAAACAAATCAGGGGGAGGTACTTGCATATTACATTCTATTCAGCTATGCGTAGTAAAACACTACTATGTTCCAGGCAACCTTCGAAAAGGACGGAGACAAGGCTGTGTTGAGGCGATTTGCTGTACCTACTGACTGTAAGAGAGTTGACTTCGCCATCGAGCAAGGAAAATCACAAGACTGCTAGCAAAGGGTGTGACAACCAAACAACTATAAATTATACAACTACTCGTATTGCTAGAGCCACAATAGTTGCTACTACTACAAGAAAGTTAAGCCAGAATAAGTTATACCATCAGTTAAGACAGCCAAAGACAATTCAAAAAATGCATTGGAAATCCCGGAATGGGTAATATATCTCCATACGAAGTCCCTGGAGGATGCAATTGTCTCTCTTACCTAAGTTTGAGAACGGCTACGATCTGTGACGGCGGTCGACGATGGTCTACTGCGGGTCAGTGATTGTCTACCAGAGATGGATTTTTGTGCAGTAGAAGATGTAAGCCTGTGGACACTGTTCTGCTTGATTGTTTATAATTCACGAACATTCAGTATTGTTCTGATTACAAAGACTCTTCCAGCCTAATGACTGATGATACTCTTCTCAGGTGTGCAGCCTAATAACGCAGTCATCATGACAGGATATTTTAGAGGACCAAATGGCCGCCACCTGTTAGTGAGTAAGCTTATGCACAGTCTCGCCGGAACCGACTTTTCAACAGAGTTAAAAAAATGGCTGAAATAGCTCTAAGCACTATGGGACTAAACATCAGTCCCCCAGACTAACAACTACTTAAACCTAACTAACCTAAGGACATCACACACATTCATGCCCGAGGCAGCATTGGAACCTGCGATCGGAGCAGCGGCGCGGTTCCGGACTGAAGCGCCTAGAACCGCTCGGCCACTGCGGTCCAACAGAGTCTGTGGTCCTTTATACACTCCTGGATATGGAAAAAAGAACACATTGACACCGGTGTGTCAGACCCACCATACTTGCTCCGGACACTGCGAGAGGGCTGTACAAGCAATGATCAAACGCACGGCACAGCGGACACACCAGGAACCGCGGTGTTGGCCGTCGAATGGCGCTAGCTGCGCAGCATTTGTGCACCGCCGCCGTCAGTGTCAGGCAGTTTGCCGTGGCATACGGAGCTCCATCGCAGTCTTTAACACTGGTAGCATGCCGCGACAGCGTGGACGTGTACCGTATGTGCTGTTGACGGACTTTGAGCGAGGGCGTATAGTGGGCATGCGGGAGGCCGGGTGGACGTACCGCCGAATTGCTCAACATGTGGGGCGTGAGGTCTCCACAGTACATCGATGTTGTCGCCAGTGGTCGGGGGAAGGTGCACGTGCCCGTCGACCTAGGACCGGACCGCAGCGATGCACGGATGCACGCCAAGACCGTAGGATCCTACGCAGTGCCGTAGGGGACCGCACCGCCACTTCCCAGCAAATTAGGGACACTGTTGCTCCTGGGGTATCGGCGAGGACCATTCGCAACCGTCTCCATGAAGCTGGGCTACGTCCCGCACACCGTTAGGCCGTCTTCCGCTCACGCCCCAACATCGTGCAGCCCGCCTCCAGTGGTGTCGCGACAGGCGTGAATGGAGGGACGAATGGAGACGTGTCGTCTTCAGCGATGACAGTCGCTTCTGCCTTGGTGCCAATGATGGTCGTAAACGTGTTTGGCGCCGTGCAGGTGAGCGCCACAATCAGGACTGCATACGACCGAGGCACACAGGGCCAACACCCGGCATCATTGTGTGGGGAGCGATCTCCTACACTGGCTGTACACCTCTGGTGATCGTCGAGGGGAGACTGAATAGTGCACGGTACATCCAAACCGTCATCGAACCCATCGTTCTACCATTCCTAGACCGGCAAGGGAACTTGCTGTTCCAACAGGACAATGCACGTCCGCATATATCCCGTGCCACCCAACGTGCTCTAGAAGGTGTAAGTCAACTACCCTGGCCAGCAAGATCTCCCGATCTGTCCCCCATTGAGCATGTTTGGGACTGGATGAAGTGTCGTCTCACGCGGTCTGCACGTCCAGCACGAACGCTGGTCCAACTGAGGCGCCAGGTGGAAAGGGCATGGCAAGCCGTTCCACAGGACTACATCCAGCATCTCTACGATCGTCTCCATGGGAGAATAGCAGCCTGCATTGCTGCGAAAGGTGGATATACACTGTACTAGTGCCGACATTGTGCATCCTCTGTTGCCTGTGTCTATGTGCCTGTGGTTCTGTCAGTGTGATCATGTGATGTATCTGAACCCAGGAATGTGTCAATAAAGTTTCGCCTTCCTTGGACAATGAATTCACGGTGTTCTTATTTCAATTTCCAGGAGTGTACATCGTGGTCGGCCCACTGTATGTGCAATGAATAGCAGCACTTCTACCTTCCAGTGCAAGTGAACAGTCCACCACTGGAAGAAACAGGTGAAATGATAATCGCCAGCTCAACAATAACTGATATAATCCGCTGGACAAATTGAAAACCGTTGGTATTTAGTATCAGATAAGATCAGATTCCACGTCTTACTTAAAGGCAAACCCTCATCCCTATTAATAATTTTATCAGACAATATATTTTCTATAAAAAGCTTTAAATCACACTCCCAGTAGCAGGAAGCAGGAGCGATAGTTGGCGTCTCGTTATACAGTGCCTAATGTCGCTCAATGAGACATTTTTCTGCGACTGCTGGAGCAAACCAATGTGACAGTGAAGTTCTACACATCACTCCTGGATAGTATGGATACTTAGCCCTTATAAGCTATCCCCCAACGACAAGAAATTTTTTAAACTCCGGATTTCCTCACTCTGAACTCATCTGTTGCCGATCCAAGTAGGTCTCTAATCCGAGCCGGCGGCATAAATACGGTTTTGAAGTTATTTCTTCTTAAAATTATTGAAATTTCCTAGGATATACTCCCACCTAAAGGTAAAAAGGCAATATATTTACATCCTTTGCAGGGTTCTCCGGCGATCTGAACTGAAAAGACAGTATAACTGCTTTGCAAAAAATAATAATAATAATAATAATAATAATAATAATAAAATAAATTTCGCTAGTCCACTGCCTGTATCAAATTTTCTCCATCAGACATGGCGAAGCTATCTTCACCTGAATCTAAAAGACCCAATGTGCTAGAGTGAAGGATGACAGCCGGTAGCATCAAGATAACGATCGGTACGTGTGGGTTTTGACACACACCTTGCCACAAAGTCCCTTTTGTCATTTCTGTGAACCAACACACCAAACCATCGAAGTCTGCCATCCCTCAAAATACCGTTGTAAGTGTAATATTGCGTGGAGACCAATAAAATTATCTGAAGAACAATTCAAAGCATCAAACCCTAGAGGCCAACCCATAAAAGTATGATCATCAAAAGCAGATGTATTAAAGAAGCGAAGTCCTGGGCACCATGTCTTCAAAATTTCCATAAGCGATTAGTAGTTAGTTGGAGCTGATATTACTAGTTTGAAGCCTTCAAGGTGAGTAGGGAAGTAATTCTGGGTAATTTGAAGTAGGAATTGGCAGTAAGTAATGCCTGTTATGACTAGAATTATGCATGAAACTAGAGTTACGAGTTTGTGATGATGCTCTATGTGATAGTTTTCACATGATGTAATATGTGTTTCCTTAATAAGTGACCATTCTGTCGGGTAACATCTCATCTAACGATGTAAGAAGGTTTAGATCTAAAATGTTACTCAGGAAGTTCAATTTTTCAGCATGTAGTGTCTCCTAGGGTAGGTCTGGTAGGTAAATTAAAACACAGGTTATATTTAGTGTGGTGGTGCCAGTGATGGTAGCAGGTAGTCAGAAATTTTGTCGGAAATGTCACGTTGGGTGCTACTGATCAGTAACCCTGGCCTTTGCAGCTCTGTGTGCTGTGTTCCACCATAACCTCCTTGTCTGTAACAAGGACAAATGATGACCACAGAATCTGCCATGAAGAGCAAACCGTTCGTTAATATCACTGGGAAAAATTCCGTTTCATCTGTGATAATCTCTTTGCGGCATTCTGCCACACATTTCTAGCACCGTAACAGGATGAATTTGAGACGTGGTGACTGAGTGTATGGATCCTTTGTGTGGGACAAGATAACAATGTTTATTTTGTGGGGCGCTCATCTGCACCCGTATGAAGTCCCAATTTATACACAGCCCTGTTTTTGTCCACAGTCCAGTCTAGCAACCGTAAAAAAAAAAAAAAAATGATGAAATGATGAGGACAACACAAACACCCAGTCCCTGGGCAGAGAAAATCCCCAACTCGGTCGGTAATTGAACCCGGGACCCTGTGACCGAGATGCAGCAACGCTATCAACTTTTTTTTTAATCTCATTTTGTTCGTATTTGTTCGCTGAATCTGATCGCGGCGGAAGTCGTAAGACACCCTTTTAAGTTCGTTGTTATTCTATTAAATCAGTTTTTTTTTTTTTTTTTTTTTTTTTTTTTTTTTTTTTTTTTTGTTACAGAGGGCAGCTAACCCTCTGACCAAACACGCTGAGCTACCGTGTTGGCAATCCACTAGACCACAATTACGGACTTCGTGTAGGACCATGGTACTATTCAGTCCTTTAGAAAACCAAAATTACAATATAACCACAGTTATTTAAAGAAAATAGAAAGCCCAGGCAAGATTGTGATGTTTTACAATTTTAACTTAACTCAAACAGACTTTACTATAAACTTCAGTTCGGACACTTGCCCTCTTACTGATGCAATATACAAATTATCACTTTAACTGAATTACATAGACACGAATCAGAATCATATCTTGCATCCGCAAGCAAAAACATACATAATCAATCATAAACAATCGTACTTGTTTAACCATATCTCAAAAGGCAAGTAACACTGTACACTTCCAACTCAAAATTACACAGCCACATAATACCACAACTTAATTAGATAAACAAAGATGAACTAATCACATAAGGGCCCACAATGGAAAATGCTTATACTACAAATGCAAGGTACGCCAACCAAGGTCGCAAATCTGACAGAGAGGAAAAATAACGAGTTGCAAATTCATTACAGATACACAAATTATTAACATAAGAGAGGAAAAAAGCGGCTAGTACCCGTGGTCTAAGGTTAGCGTCTATGATTTATAGTCAAAACGTCTTCTGTCCCGGGTTCGATCCCCGCCACTGCATAAATGTTGGTAAATAATCAGCATTGGCGGCCGAAGACTTCCGGCATAAGAAGTCAGCCTCATTCTGCCAACGGCCTTTTCAAAGAGAGCGGAGGAGCGGATAGAGGTTCAGGGCACTCTCTTGTCCTAGGGGTGGGAAATTGCCCATAAAGGCGGAAGAATCAGCAATGATCAACGACATGAGGATGCAGAAGGCAATGGAAACCATTGCATTAAAGACACGTAACGTGTATCCACAGGACATGTGGCGTGTAGTTGAAGAAGTGTCATGATCATCTCCCCATTGGCAAAAGATTCCGGAATAGTCCACCATTCGGATCTCCGGGAGGGGACTCCCGAGGGGGAGGTTAGAATGAGAAAAAGATTGAATAATCTACGAAAGGATAATGTTCTACGAGTCGGGGCGTGGAATGTCAGAAGCTTGAACGTGGTAGGGAAACTAGAAAATCTGAAAAGGGAAAAGCAAAGGCTCAATCTAGATATAGTAGGGGTCAGTGAAGTGAAGTGGAAGGAAGACAAGGATTTCTGGTCAGATGAGTATCGGGTAATATCAACAGCAGCAGAAGATGGTATAACAGGTGTAGGATTCGTTATGAATAGGAAGGTAGGGTACAGGGTGTGTTACTGTCAACAGTTCAGTGACCGGGTTGTTCTAATCAGAATCGACACCAGACCAACACCTACAACGATAGTTCAGGTATACATGCCGAAGTCGCAAGCTGAAGATGAACATATAGAGAAAGTGTATGAGGATATTGAAAGGCTAATGCGGTATGTAAAGGGCGACGAAAATCACATAGTCATGGGTGACTGGAATGCAGTTCTACAGGAAGGAGTAGCAGAAAAGGTTACAGGAGAATATGGGCTTGGGACAAGGAATGATAGAGGAGAAAGACTAACTCAGTTCTGTAACAAGTTTCAGCTAGTAATAGCAAATACCCTGTTCAAGAATCACAAGAGGAAGAGGTATACTTGGAAAAGGCCGGGAGATACGGTAACATTTCAATTAGATTACATCATGGTCAGACAGAGATTCCGAAATCAGATACTGGATTGTAAGGCGTACCCAGGAGCAGATATAGACTCAGATCGCAATATAGTAGTGATAAAGAGTAGGCTGAAGATCAAGACATTAGTCAGGAAGAATAAAAACGCAAAGAAGTGGGATACGGAAGTTCTAAGGAATGACGAGATACGTTTGAAGTTCTCTAACGCTATAGATACAGCAATAAGGAATAGCGCAGTAGGCAGCACAGTTGAAGAGGAATGGACGTCTCTAAAAAGGGCCATCACAGAAGCTGGGAAGGAAAATATAGCTACAAAGAAGGTAACTGGGAAGAAACCATGGGTAACAGAAAAAATACTTCAGTTGATTGACGAAAGAAGGAAGTAAAAACATGTTCCGGGAGAATCAGGAATACAGAAACACATGTCGTTGAGGAATGAAATAAATAGGAAGTGCAGGGAAGCTAAGACGAAATGGCTGCAGGAAAAATGTGAAGACATCGAAAAAGAGAGAGCAGATAGATGGAAAGTATACATTGAAAACCTCTACGAGGGTGAAGATTTGTCTGATGTGATAGAAGAAGAAACAGGAGTCGATTTAGAAGAGATTGGGGATCCAGTATTAGAAACGGAATTTAAAAGAACTTTGGAGGACTTCCGGTGAAATAAGGCGGAAGGGATAGATAACATTCCATGAGAATTTCTAAAATCATTAGGGGAAGTGGCAACAAAACGACTATTCACGTTGGTGTGTAGAATATATGAGTCTGGCGACATATCATCTGACTTTTGGAAAAGCATCATCCACACAATTCCGAAGACGGCAAGAGCTGACAAGTGCGAGAATTATCACACTATCAGCATAACAGCTTATGCATCGCAGCTGCTTACAAGAATAATATACAGAACAATGGAAAAGAAAATTGAGAATGCGCAAGGTGACGATCAGTTTGGCTTTAGGAAAAGTAAAGCAACGAGAGAGGCAATTCTGACGTTACGGCTAATAATGGAAGCAAGGCTAAAGAACAATCAGGACACGTTCAAAGGATTTGTCGACCTGGAAAAAGCGTTCGACAATATAAAATGGTGCAAGCTGTTCGAGACTCTGAAAAAAGTAGGGATAAGCTATAGGGAGAGACGGGTCATATACAATATGTACAACAACCAAGAGGGAATAATAAGAGTGGACGACGAAGAAGCAAGTGCTCGTATTAAGAAGGGTGTAAGACAAGACTGTAGCCTTTCGCCCCTAGTCGTCAATCTGTACATCGAGGAAGCAATGATGGAAATAAAAGCAAGGTTCAGGAGTGGAATTAAAATACAAGGTGAAAGGATATCAATGATACGATTCGCCGATGACATTGCTATCCTGAGTGAAAGAGAAGAAGAATTAAATGATCTGCTGAACGGAATGAACAGTCTAATGAGTACACAGTATGGTTTGAGAGTAAATCGGAGAAAGACGAAGGTAATGAGAAGTAGTAGGCATGAGAACAGCGAGAAACTTAACATCAGGATTGATGGTCACGAGGTCAATGAAGTTAAGGAATTCTGCTATCTAGGCAGTAAAATATCCAATGACGGACGGGGCAAGAAGGACATCAAAAGCAGACTCGCTATGCGAAAATAGGCATTTCTGGCCTTAATTTGAGGAAGAAATTTCTGAGGATGTACGTCTGGAGTTCAGCATTGTATGGTAGTAAAACATGGACTGTGGGAAAACCGGAACAGAAGAGAATCGAAGCATTTCAGATGTGGTGCTGTTTACGAATGTTGAAAATTAGGTGGACTCATAAGATAAGGAATGAGGAGGTTCTACGCAGAATTGGAGAGGAAAGGAATATGTGGAAAACACTGATAAGGAGTAGGGACAGGATGATAGGACATCTGCTAAGACATGAGGGAATGACTTCAATGGTACTAGAGGGAGCTGTAGAGGGCAAAAACTGTACAGGAAGACAGAAGCCACCTTGGGAGAGGGTAGGAGGGTGGAGAGATGGAGACCGGGTGGGAAGTGCAGCAGCGAGCGGTGGTGGAACAGGATGGGCGAGACAAGCTGGTGAGGAGGATCAAGCTTGCGGGAGGTGTAAAGGATCTGTATCCTTTCAAGGAAAAAGAGCAGGTGGGGGAACTGAATGAGATTGTACAGGATCCGCATGGGGGAGGGGAAACAAATGTGATAGGTGATTCCGAGAGCATGGCGTTCAAGGATTTGAAGGGATTTATAACTTGTAGGTGTCGGGGAGGGGGGGGGGGGGCGGAGATCCATGCCGGAAGGGCATAAGAAAGGATAGGGAGGATGAAGGATTTATAGGATTGGAATATGGTGGACGGGGTTCAGACTACACGTGCGGCCGGAAAGGAGCTTGAGGAGACGGAGTCGGGAGCGTGCCTTGGCTTGGATTGTCCGGAGATGGAGGGTCCAGGAGAGTCGACAGTCGAGGGTGACGCCGAGGTACTTAAGTGTGGGGTTGAGGGCGATAGAACGGCCATAGATGGTCAGATATAAATCAAGGAGGAGGAAGGAAGGGGTGGTTTTGCCTAGAATGATCGCCTGGGTTTTGGAGGGATTGACCTTGAGCAACCGCTTGTGGCACCAAGTAGTGAACCGGTCAAGATGGGATTGGAGAGGGTGTTGGCAGCACTGCAGGGTGGGGGCAAGGGCAAGGTAGGCAGTGTCATCGGCAAACTGGAGAAGGTGGAAGGGAGGTGACGGCGGTGGCATGTCCGCCATTTATAAAAGGTACAGAAGGGGTGATAGGACGGAGCCTTGGGGCACACTGGCGGAGGGAGAAAAGGTGTAGGAATCCGTGTTATGGATGGTGACGTAGGGAGGACGGTGGGACAGAAAGGAGCCGATTAGACGGACGTAATTAATGGGAAGGGCGAAGGTTTGAAGCTTGAAGAGGAGACCGGAATGCCATAGCGGTCATAAGCACGTTCGAGTTCCAGGGAGAGGAAGATTGCAGAGCGATGCGAATTAAGCTGTTCGGAAATGAGATGAGTGAGGTGAAGGAGAAGATCGTCGGAAGAGAATGATGGCCGAAAGCCACACTGGGTAAGGGAAGGAGGCAGTGCTGGCGGAGTTGCTGATGGATGCGGCGGGTGAGGATAGATTCCAGGAGGAGACGGCAGCCGGCGGTTTACCAAGTTTAAGGAGCATCAGGATATGGGAGGTTTTCCACAGGTTGGGGTAGTAACCGGTGGACAGCACTACATTGTAGAGTCTGGCTAGGGTGGAGAGGAAAGAGACAGGAGCTTCACGAAGGTGACAGTAGGTGACTCGATCGTTACCAGGAGCGATGTTGTGATTCGTGCGGAGTGTAGCAATGAGATCATGTGTAGTGATTAGTTCCGTGTGTGCCAGGTTGTCCAAGACTTGGAAACCAGGAGCGAGGGGAGGGACAGAGGTGTCAGTTCGATCGCGGACATCCGTGATGAGGGAGTAATCGAACTGGGGATCATCGGGAATGGAAAAGACATCGGAGAGGTAAGAGGCAAAATGATTCGCCTTACTAAGGGTGTCAGGGAAGGGGTGATCATTACGGAGAAGAGGATAGTAGGGGAGGGGGCTATTTCCGGTAAGGCGAGGGGAGGCTGACCAGAACTTGGACGAATTTATAGGTAGGGTAGCATTTCTTCTATCACATCAGACAAATCTTCACCCTCATAGAGGCTTTCAGTGTATTCTTTCCACCTATCTGCTCTCTCCTCTGCATTTAACAGTGGAATTCCCGTTGCACTCTTAATGTTACCACAGTTGCTTTTAATGTCACCAAAGGTTGTTTTGACTTTCCTGTATGCTGAGGCTGTCCTTCCGATAATCATATCTTTTTCGATGTCTTCACATTTTTGCTGCAGCCATTTCGTCTTTGCTTCCCTGCACTTCCTATTTATTTCATTCCTCAGCGACTTGTATTTCTGTATTCCTGATTTTCCCGGAACATGTTTGTACTTCCTCCTTTCATCAATGAACTGAAGTATTTCTTCTGTTACCCATGGATTCTTCCCAGTTACCTTCTTTGTAGCTATGTTTTCCTTCCCAGCTTCTGTGATGGCCCTTTTTAGAGACTTCCATTCCTCTTCAACTGTGCTGCCTACTGCGCTATTCCTTATTGCTGTATCTATAGCGTTAGAGAACTTCAAACGTATCTCGTCATTCCTTAGAACTTCCGTATCCCACTTCTTGGCGTTTTGATTCTTCCTGACTAATGTCTTGAACTTCAGCCTACTCTTCATCACTACTATATTGTGATCAGAGTTTATATTTGCTCGTAGGTACGCCTTACAATCCAGTATCTGATTTCGGAATCTCTGTCTGACCATGATGTAATCTAATTGAAATGTTACCGTATCTCCCGGCCTTTTCCAAGTATACCTCTTCCTCTTGTGATTCTTGGACAGGGTATTCGCTATTACTAGCTGAAACTTGTTACAGAACTCGATTAGTCTTTCTCCTCTATCATTCCTTGTCCCAAGCCCATATTCTCATGTAACCTTTTCTTCTACTCCTTCCCCTACAACTGCATTCCAGTCGCCCATGACTATATGATTTTCATCCCCATTTACATACCGCATTACCCTTTCAGTGTCCTCATACACTTTCTCTATCTGTTCATCTTGAGCTTGCGATGTCGGCATGTATACCTGAACTATCGTTGTCGGTGTTGGTCTTCTGTCGATTCTGATTAGAACAACCCAGCCACTGAACTGTTCACAGTAACGCACCCTCTGCCCTACCTGCCCTACCTTCCTATTCATATCGAATCCTACACCTGTTATACCATTTTCTGCTGCTGTTGATATTACCCGATACTCATCTGACCAGAAATCCTTGCCTTCCTTCCACTTCACTTCACTGACCCCTTTGCATTTCCCTTTTCAGATTTTCTAGTTTCCCTATCACGTTCAAGCTTCTGATATTCCACGCCCCGACTCGTAGAACATTATCCTTTCGTTGATTATTCAATCTTTTTCTCATTCTAACCTCCCCCTCGGGAGTCCCCTCCCGGAGATCCGAATGGTGGACTATTCCGGAATCTTTTGCCAATGGAGAGATGATCATGACACTTCTTCAACTACACGCCACATGTCCTGTGGATACACGTTACGTGTCTTTAATGCAATGGTTTCCATTGCCTTCTGCATCCTCATGTCGTTGATCATTGCTGATTCTTCCGCCTTTACGGGCAATTTCCCACCCCTAGGACAAGAGAGTGCCCAGAAACTCTATCCGCTCCTCTTCCCTCTTTGACAAGGCCGTTGGCAGAATGAGGCTGACTTCTTATGCCGGAAGTCTTCGGCCGCCAATGCTGATTATTTATCAAAATTTAGGCAGTGGCGGGGATCGAACCCGGGACCGTAGACGTTACCCCTAGACCACGGGTAGGATCCCTTCTACCAACTTTGATCCTCCCACCCTCTTCCTGTGTTTGCTCCTTTGGGCACCCTCCCTCCCTTCTCTCTCTCTTCCCTCCCTCCTCCATTTCTCCCCACTCCTTGCACGGGCTTCCCCTCCCCTGTCCCTCTCCTCCTCCCCCCAGCTCATCAGAAATTGGCATCCTTGTTGTTCCCTTTCCCCCACCACACCCTTATTGCCCTCTTGTCAGGACACCGAACTAGCACACGCTAAGTGGACATTCGCGCGCCGGAGAACATCGCTATCAGTGTCTTGTGTGTGTCGTCGCGTACAGTGTTCAGTGTTCACCGTCACACTCCATCGTTCACCAGTGGTATCGACATCTTCAGTGTTTGTGCTTCGTGTCAACATTTTGTAGTGTGGATTGTCATCGAGTGTGAACGGCTTCATCTTTTTTTATGTTCATGTGTCTACTGTTTTTTCCCCGCCGTTTTGTTCGAACTCATATGTCTTCTCTGTTTTTACCATTGTACTATATTTGACTGAAGAGCGGCGTATTGTGCTGCTGCCTGCCTACCTGTTCTACGGGTTTTAAAATCACAATAAAGAAAAAAAAAGAGGGTGAATCAGATGCGCCGGCAGTCGCAGCATGCTGACGTTACCTGAAAAGGCGCTTTTAGTGAAGCTGTATTATCAGAATAGGGAATGTGCCACTTCCACGTTACGATCCTATCGCCATAGGAAAGGGATTAGAACCGGTAAAGGTCCGGTGATAAATGCAGCTGTGGCGAGAATGATTTCGAAGTTCAAGCTACGGGTTATTTAGACGATAGACCCCGTAGTGGCCGACCGAGCAAAAGGCGTAATGCTGCTGAGACATTTCAGGAAGAAATGGAGACTAGCGTGTTCGTCTACGCACGGGGAAGTCAGCGCTCGTGCAGTCTAACGTCGCACCGGCATTCCATACTCTACTGTTTGGTTGGCACTGAGGCGTACCCTCCGATGCTTTCCGTACAAAATCCATCGGCACCATGAACTGTTACCTGTCGATTTAATGAAGCGGAGGCAATTTGCGGTGTGGGCGTTTCTAGAGATGGCGGAAGATGACGATTGATTGAGTAACGTGTTGTGGACCGACGAAGCTCATTTCAGGCTCCGAGGGTCTGTCAACGCGGCCTTTGGGTTAGTGAAAATCCTAAAACCGTTGTGGAAACTGCATTGCACGGCATGTGTTGGAGTTAAACATCTACCGTTATCGGGCCTTTTTCCTTCGAGGAAATGCGTGATTCTGGTTTTGTAACTGCTACCGTGACGGGTGAGAGGTACTCCGATATGTTACACCATCGCATCATCCCCAGCCTGGCTGATAAACGCCTGCTGGAGCGTACGATGTTTATGAATGATGGCGATCCACCTCATATTGCTAGACGCGTGAAAGATCTCTTGCGCGCGTCGTTTTGTGATGACCGTATGCTCAGCCGCCACTTTCGTCATGCTTGGCATGCCAGGTCCCCACACCTCAGTCCGTGCGATTATTGACTTTGGGGTTACCTGAAGTCGCAAGTGTATCGTGATCGACCGACATCTGTAGGGATCCTGAAAGACAACATCCGACGCCAGTGCCTCACCGTAACTCCGGACATGTTTTACAGTGCTGTTCACAACATTATTCCTCGACTACAGCTGTTGTTTGGGAATGATGGTGTACATATTGACCACTTTCTGTTAAGAACATCATCTTACTTTGTTATTCTGATTATTGCAATACTGAACAGATGAAGCGCCATCTATCGGACATTTTTGAACTTTTGTCTTTTTTCGGTTCTAATAAAACCCCATGTCATTCCAAGCATGTGTGTCAATTTCTACCTCTCTACCTACATTATTCCGTGACTTATTCAGTTTTCAAATTTAAACTGACTTTTTGATCACCCGGTACATTCTGAGCTGTTTATTACTTTCTCACTCAGCAATGCAATCTAAGTTGTTTAATTCAGTTAAAATTTGTAGCATCTACTTGTGTCATTAATTTTGATTTCACAAGCTGTGCACATGAGCAGATCTTGTTGCACCTTCTCCCTACAGTCTCCCACTCTTTTTTGTACATCCCTATATTCCGTAATAGTTTTTGACTTTATCTCAGTACTGACTTTCCGACAAATTTTATGAATAGTCCAACAATTTTCCCAAGTTTTTAAGAAGATTGTCTCAGTAAGTTAACAGGTTGACTGTTCCACCCATACTCTTTGTAAGTAGTCACCTGTGATATATATCAGTGTCGCTGTTTTAGCTCCTCTGTTGTTTGACTTCTATTTTAATTCCTAGTATAGTACCTTTTACCCATTCTCTGTTGTCTTAAGGCGTACGAGGTAGAGTGTGCGAGTGAATGCGATTACATCACGGTCAGACAGATATTCGGAAATCAGATATTGGATTGCAAAGCACACCCAGGAGCAGATATAGACTCAGATCACAACATAGGAGTGATGAAGAGTAGGCTGAAGTTTAATGCATTAGTCAGGAAGAATCAATATGAAAAGTAGTGGGATACAGAAGTAGTAAGGAATGACGAGATACGCTTGAAGTTAAGTAAGGCTATAGATACAGCAATAAGGAATAGCTCAGTAGGCAGTACAGTTGAAGATCCCTAAAAAGCGTGATAACAGAAGTTGGGAAGGAAAATATAGGTTTAAGGAAGGTAACTGTGAAGAAACCATAGGTAACATAAGAAATACTTCGATTGATTGATGAAGGGAGGAATACAGAAATATTCCGGGAGATTCAGGAATACAGAAATATAAGTCGCTGGGGACGGAAATAAATAGGAAGTCAAGGGAAGCTAAGCAGAAATGTTTGCATGGAAAATGTGAAGAAATCGAAAAAGAAATGATTGTCGGTAGCACTGACTCAGCATACAGGAAAATCAAATCAACCTTCGGTGACACCAAAAGCAACGGGAATTCCACTGTTAAAAGCAGAGGAGAGCGCGGAGAGGTGGAAAGAATACATTGAAAGCATCCCTGACGGGGAAGATTTGTGCCATGTGATACAAGAAGAGGCAGGAGTCGATTTAGAATAGATAGGGGATCCAGTATTAGAATCAGAATTTAAAAGAGCATTGGAGGACTTAAGAATCAAGTACAGCAGAAGGGATAGCAAACATTCCTTCAAAATTTCTAAAATTGTTGGTGAAAGTGGTAACGAAACGACTATTCACGTTGGTGTGTAGAATGTAGGAGTCTGGCGACATATCACCAGACTTTCGGAGAAACATCATCCACACAATTCTGAAGACGGCAAGGGCTGACAAGCGTGATAATGCTCACACAATCAGCTGAACAGTTCATGCATCCAAATTGCTGACAGGAAAAGTATACAGAAGGATGGAAAAGGAAATTGAGGATGCGATAGATGACGATCAGTTTGGCTTTACGAAAGGTGAAGGCTCGAGAGAGGCAATTTTAACGTTGCGGTTAATAGTGGAAGCAGGACTAAAGGAAAATCAAGACATGTTCGTATGATTTGTCGACCTGGAAAAAGAGTTCGACAGTGTAAAATGGTGCGAGATGTTCGAAATTCTGAGAAAAATAGTGATATGCTATTGAGAGAGACTGGTCATATACCATATATACTACAGGTTTGTGGGAATAATAAGAGTGGACCACCAAGGACGAGGTGCTCGTATTAAAAAGGGTGCAAGACAAGGTGTAGCCTTTCGCCCTACTGTTCAATCTGTACATCGAGGAAGCAATGATGGAAGCAAAAGAACGTTTCAGGCGTTGAATTAAAATTCATGGGGAGAGGACATCAGTGATACGATTCGCTCATGAGATTGCTATCCTGAGTGGAAGTGAAGAAGAATTACATGAAGCTGTGCGGGATTATCCGAGCAGTCTAAGGTACTGCAGTAATGGACAGTGATCCCGGCGAAGGTTCGAGCCCTCCCTCGGGCATGGGTGTGTGTGTTTGTCTTAGGATAATTTAGGTTCAATAGTGTGTGAGCTTAGGGACTGATGACCTTAGCAGTTTAGTCCCATATGATTCACACACAATTGAACATTTGAATTAAATGAACTGCTGAATGGAATGAACAGTCTGATGAGTATAGAGTGTGGTTTGAGAGTAAGTCGAAAAAAGACTATGGTAATCCGAAGTAGTAATAATGAGAACAGCGAGAAACTTAGTTTCAGGATCGAAAGTCACGAAGTAGATGAAGTTAAGGAATTCTGCTGCTTAGGCAGTAAAATAACCAGTGACGGACAGAGCAAGGAGGACATCAAAAGCAGACTAGCACTGGCAAAAAGGGCATTTCTGACCGAGAGGAATCCATACTAATATCTAATATCGGTTTTAATTTGAGGAAGAAGTTTCTGAGAATTTATGTCTGGAGTACTGTATGGCAGCGAAACATCTTTTGGAAATTTGTAAAAGAAGAGAATCGAAGCAATGAGGTGTGGTGCTACAGACGAACGTTGAAAATTAGGTGCAGTGAAGTGGTAAAGTATGAGGTACTGTGCAGAATCGAAGAGGAAAGGAATATTTGGAAAACACTGATAAGGAGAAGGGACAGGATGATAGGACATCTTTTAAGATATGATCGAATGACTTCCTTGGTACTAGAGGGAATGTAGTGCCTAAAAACTGTAGAGGAAAACAGACACTGGAATACATCCAGCAAATAATAAAATAATAGAGGACGTAGGTTGCAGGTGCTACTCTGAGATGCAGAGGTTAGTACAGCAGAGGAATTCGTGACGGGCCGCATCAAACCAGAAATACTGATGACACAAAAAAAGATCAAAATACACACACACACATACGCATACATATCCCTCCCCAACACACACATTCCCACACCCGCCCACCCACCCAAC
This sequence comes from Schistocerca gregaria, assembly GCF_023897955.1. NCBI lineage: Eukaryota > Metazoa > Arthropoda > Insecta > Orthoptera > Acrididae > Schistocerca > Schistocerca gregaria. The sequence goes on from NC_064924.1 coordinate 206,008,801, forward strand.
CACCCGCACACACACACACACACACACACACACACACACACACACACACACACACACACACACACAAACACGCGCGCACGCGACCTGGCTACCAATATTGTGACTAGCTTGGGAGCACACTGCAGAGCATGCATTGTTACCTGTGATGATCACATACGCCATTAATATCCACGTCCCTCTCTTTGTAATGACCAGGGTGCCGCGGTAAATTACGGCAATACCAGTGCAGTTATTATCTGAATAAAAGTGTCATTTCTGTTCGACTAACTGCGTATTTATGCCCTTTTGCTTCTACTATACTGTGGCAGTTCTTTTTATGTATGGTGAGCTAAGCTACTGCATAGTGATGGGTCATGCGTAAGTTATTTGTGTCTTTAAGGTTTGCATGCCATAACGTATACATACGCATGGCCACCGATAGTTCTTAGTGCAAATACACGGTACAGACATTAGTCACTGATGTGCAAAGCGACATGCCCTGCAGGTCGTAAAGCACTACCGTAGCCTCGCACAGGAGTTACGGCCGCCGTCCACGAGCGACGCTTGTCCCAGCAAAGTGGGGGCCGACCGCCGGACGCTGGGGCCGCATTATTTATTCGCGACACAGAAATGCAATAGTCCATGTAAATGAACCCGTGCTATATTTACGTTGTGGCGGCCCGTTTTATGGGGTTCGCACTCAATAGCAATACAGCTGCGCCAGGGGCACGGTAAACGCTGCCATGCGTCACCGTGGGAGCGGCGCGCCCCCCTCAGTGTACACGGTGTTCTCCCAACGAACGGAATCCACACGTTGCTAACGGTCTTCACGTTTTCACCTGTTGAATTGTACGTAGCTGTGCAGAATATATAACCTACTCCTGAGAACCATTTTGGAATACAAGTCGATTTACACTGTTTACTGGTGACGAAACTTTACAAGATTTAATTGCAGGTTTAAGTCATCGTTTCCAGCTTCGACTGGTTTTATTTTAGGCATTTCAAAGACTCACCAGTATCAATTGCTATGACCTTGCGTATAAAATATTGATCAGCCTAGATCATAATGATGGTTTCAAATCTGTAACATATGCTGCCCGACAAAAGAAATATAAGACGCACCCGGAAGGAAAGGTCAGTTTGCAGCCTAATTTCTGTTACGTACACTCCATCGACAGGTATGTCGATGATTAGCATTGCAGTTCTCTGTCACAAGTACAACGGCCACTAAAGTGGTGTTTATTGTTCTTCTAGTGTTGTTACCATATGGGATGTAAGGGGCACGAAAAGCGTGAGATGTTGAGTAATCACCGGCCGGGGTGGTCGAGCGGTTCTAGGCGCTACAGTCTCGAAACACGTGACAGCTAGGGTCGAAGGTTCGAATTCTGCCTGGGGCATTGTTGTGTGTGATGTCCGTAGGTTATTTAGGTATAAGTAGTTCTAGGTTCTAGGGGACTGATGACCTCAGAAGTTAAGTCCCATAATGCTCAGAGCCATTTGAACAATTTTCTGTTGAGTGATCACCTTGAAAGAGACGTATATGCCGTGCTGTCATGGGAGACACTATTATCAGCACGTCTTGTACGGTGCCGAGCCGGCCATTGTGGCCGAGCGGTTCTAGGCGCTTCAGTCTGGAACCGCGCTGCTGCTACGGTCGCAATTTCGAATTCTGCCTCGGGCATGGATGTGTGTGTTGTCCTTTGGTTCCTTAGGTTTAAGTATGTTTAAGTAGTTCTAAGTTATGGGGGACTGATGGCCTCAGATGTTAAGTCCCATAGTGCTCGGAGCCACTTGAACCGTTTTTACGGTGCCGAATTTTAGGCCTCCATTCCCCCCCCCCCCCCCCCTCCCCCTGTTCCAATGGTACGAAATTCAGGTTTGTGTAGCACTTGTATGTCACAGACGCCCTTGTTGGACTTGCAACATAACTACGCCTTTATCTCGCGAATTATATCTATGAACGACTCAAACTCGATTACACTGAGACAACAGTAATACGAGGACTATTCGGAAAGTAAGGAACGATAGGTCGCGAAATGGAAACCATAGTGAAAATCAAAACAGTTTTATTTCCAACAGTTAGCTACAACTTCCAGCTGTTTATCTCCATAGTCGCCGGTCTGACTTAGACGTATGTCGTAACGTTCTACCAACTTTCCAATACCCTCGTTATAGAAGGCAGCCGCCAGAGCTTTCCGCCAATTCTCTACGCTGGCTTACAGATCATTGTCTGTGCCAAAATGTTGTCTTCATAGCCAGTGGTTCATGTGAGCAGAGATGAAAGTCAGAGGAAGACAATTACGGGCTGTATTGTGGGTAATGAAACATTTACAATAGAAAACGATGCAGGAGCAACTGAAAAATGCGGCCGAGAATTGTACTGAAAAAGAAAACGCACGACAGTTATGTAATGATGGCTGCAAAGCTTCAGGAGAAATTTCTCACCAAGTCCTCGTACTTGGCGGGAGACACTATTGTCCTAGGTATCTTTACGTGCTCCCTGTGTGGTCAGTACTAAAAAGAACGATGTAACGCAACACACCTGTGCAAAACATCGGATTTCCACTGTGGTTTTCACGATCGATCGTTCCTTACTTTCCGAATAATCCTCGTATTTAGTGGGGCGATCCATGACCCGAAACTCCAGCTTCGCTCGCCGATGACAGTACTGGATGGTCGAGCACCGTTGCTTTTAAGCGGCAATCATAATACAATGTTCCTGTAAATTTCGTCCGGAACGAAAGGGGGATTGAGGGGGTGAGGAGATGGAGATGGGAGAGAATGAACTCTAACGTTACGTTCAATCATATCCCAGAAGTGTTCAAGCGGATCCAGATCTGGCGAATTGGAGTAGCCAGCACATCTATTAGAACCCCCAACTGCGTTCCTCATACCATTCCATCACACTCGCGGCCTGATAATATGGCGCATTAACTTGTTAAAAAATGCCACCGCCTTCGGGAAGCACCGTCGTCAGAAGGTGTATAAGTGGTCTGCTATCAGTGTACGGTACCCCTTGGCTGTCATGCTTCCTTGTACGAGCTCCACTGGACATATGGATGCTCACGTAAATATTCCCTTAGGGGATAGTACAGCCGCTGCCAGCTTGTTCCGTCCCGAAGTCAAAGTGGGAAGCTGTTCCGCTGGAAGACGATGGCATGATGAAGAAGAAATTGGACTACATCAGACCATGTAGAGCTATGCCACTGGCCAAACGTCCAGTGCCGATGGTCACGTGCCCCTGTCAGTAGCAGTTGACTATGTTGTGGTGTTAACATTGGCACGCGCATGGGTCGTCCGCTGCTGTGGCCCTTCGTTAGATGTGTTCAGCACACGGTGTGTTCAGACGCACTTGTACTCTGCCCAGAATGAAAGTCTCATGTTAGTTCCGCCAGATTTTACCAGCTATTTTATTTTCCCAGTCTTGCCAGCCTAATGACGGGTGGCTGCCCAATCTCACGAGTCTGAAAGTGGTTTCATCTTGGTTTGGACAAATGCGGAATACACTCACCACAGAACTCTTCGAAAACCTGACAAATCCAGTTTCCTAAATGCTCGTACCGGACCTCCGGGCCAACATAGTCTGCCCTAGGCCAAACTCAGACAGGTCGTGCGGTTTTCCGATTCAGCATGCTCAATGATACTACATGCACAGTGTGTCATTCCTCGGCAGTTGACGCTGCTATCGGCTAGACGAGTTTACATCGATATCAGGTAGGTGGTCATAATGTTCTGGCCAATCACAATATATTTGTGAATTGTGGCCCTAGATAAAACTGATAAATCGCCTGAAAATTATTCAAGTAGCAGTGAAGACTGCAGTTGAGCACTGCAAGCAGAGTATTTACTGACAGTAACATCTGCAGAAAATGTACTTAAATCCGGGCATTAATTCACCAAGAACCAGTAGCAAACGCTCAGAGGTTGTATGCACGAAATCTCACTAACACTGACGGCGAAATACAAAGTTCATAAACATCAACACTATCGCGACTGTTGCTGAAGAAGTTCATCACACAATATGAAATCATCAAATTGAACTAAATTAGGAAAGTTCGCACTTGCTTCTTTTTCTTCTTAAGCCTCTAGATATTTACTCCTGGACGTAGGCTTCTTCCAATGATTCCATGCCGATCTTTGCTGGGTGGCCTGGACCTAGTTTTATCTCTTCCAGCATGTCACTGGATTTCGTCTCCCCATCTTGCCGGAGGACGTCTGACCCTCCTATCTGACCCTCTAGGCTGCTATTGTATCAGTGCTTTTGTTCCATTCGAAGTTGTTCTTGGCCATGTCTATTTACCAATGTCACTTCAGTCACGCTATCCGTTCGATACCGTCGTAGACATACGGTTTGCTCCTTAGCTATTCATTCTTGATCCTGTCTCAGGGACTCACTCAAAGCATTGTTCTTTGTATTTCCTTTTGATTGGTCCGGAGTCATTTACGCTGATTGTTCCGTCATAGTTTGGAGTCCGTTTGTTGTTACTGGCAGGGTGAATGTGTCATTAACCTTCATTTTTAAATACGCAGGGCTTCTAGTTTTACGATGAATATAATCACGCTTCCGTAGTGCCATCCATATGAAGCTGGTTTTCCGTGTCCTCTCTGCTACCTGGTTATCATTTCCAAGTTGTATTCCACGCCCCAGATGAATGTATTCCTTTTTTTATTTGGAGAGCATGGTTTACGAGGCCGTATGATTCACAAGGCTCATGAGATTTGTCTTTTGAATATCAGTTTTGTGGTGAGCAGATTAAGAAGCATTTATGAATTCCCCTATCATTCATGACTGTTCGTATATGTCACTGCTAAACAGGAAGACATCATCTGCAATGCAAAGATGTTTGAGACATGTTGCATGTTGATATCATTATTACCCAAGGTTTGACACATTAACGCAGCCTTCAAAGCTACGATGAAGAACTTAGAGGAGATTTTATCTCCTTTTTTCTGACACCGCTTCTCACGAGAACATTTCCAGTTATTTAGTTTTCGTTCACATTACACGTATAGTGGCATATTCGTAAGTGTAGCGGATTAATTTAGTGTAGCCCTCTATAGTCAACACGGGCTCTAGCCATCGACCTCAGTATTGCTCAAGTTGGTACCATTTGGAATAACTTACGGTAATCTATGAACGCCATGTGACGTGGAACATTATATATAACCCGCCCATTTCTCCTTCGGTGTTTGTAAAGATTAAATATGGTCAGCTGCACGGAAATCTTTTTTGAATCCGACTGGCTAGTAAAATTACAAATTTCTTGCTCTTGCTGTCTATAACGATCTTTTTCATCAGGTAACGGGTATGTAAAAGACAAATTAGCTTGTATTTTTCAAAGTCCGTGTTTTCACCAGTTCTGAAGAGGAGATTGACTTCACATTTTTTCGTGGCTCTGGAATCTTAACTCAGAGGAGAACTTTGGCTAACAAAATTGGGAGTTTTGATTGTGGCTCTCTTTCCGCAGGCGTTTATAAGTTTCGAGAGAAATACGACAGCCAACCGGTTGGAAACAATTTTTTAATACATTGACCTATCTTTAGACATTTCTAAGTATGTGTTCATTAGATGGAAATTTTTACAACCGTGAAGTTACATTCCGAGAAGGCAATAGTCAAAATTTCGAGTTGACAAGGTAAAGACAAATACAAAAAAAATTAAACGTTTTTAAAACTTACAATTTTGACTTGAGCTTGTTTGCCTGAAATTTTGACTATTGCCTTCTCGCAATAAAACTTTTTGTAGCCACACATTCCCTCTAATGAAGAAATCCTTAGAGGTGTCTGAGCCATGGTAAAAACTGCTGTTTTGAAGAGCGTGCCGCAGCGCGTGGTGTGAAGTAGTCGCCCTCCGTTTATGGCACTGGCGCCGCTGTGGCAATCGCAGCTTTGGTGTTTCCCTCTGGTGGGAAAGGGGAAAGGTAGCCTGTTCACGTGCATTCAAGGGGCGCTATGAGCTCGCCAGTGTGTCAGTCTAGAGAGAGTCAGTCGGGTGAGACTGGGTCAGTGTCTCGTACCCAGTTTGCTAGTCTCTCTCTAGTTCGCATTTGTTAGGCGGCTAGTGTCTGTCTCTCGTTCGGAGCTGCCTCTGTAATGTTTGTCGGATTTGGTGTGTCAACGAATTCATTGCTTGGAGTGAAACGGCCTAAATGCCAAAATATATTTGGTCTTACCTATCATCTTGAGAGGCGGTATCTGTGTACTGTAGAGCATGTTAACTTGTTTGGCCAACCTTGAAGAATTTTATATAAGATTGCATTTCATGGGCTTTCATTTAAATGGTCATTTTAGTGTATAAGGTTGCCAACCTTCCACTGTAAGATATTCTTACAAGTTAAAATGTTGTACCATCGGTGGCAAAGTTAAATTTTTAATTTCAGTGTTTGTGCCATTTCCATCCCTCCTACGGGGTGCATATCTTGTGTGCTTTTGTGCATTGTTAAAACTTTTACTTTAAGGTAATCTGGTGTGTTGCAGATTTGCAGCAGTGTAGTCTTTCAGAAGTTAAGTGAGCGGTCGTGACTACGGCCGTGTGAAAAGGGAGCGGCCAGGTTCTCAGTCCGAAAGCTCATACACTCAAAAATTTGATTCTTTCTGCCTCTGAATAAATAGTAACTTGATACTTAGAGGGTGCTTTCTGCTTATAATTTTAAATGTTTTTAAAAAAATGCTTTTAGGAGTAAAATTCCCATTTGTTAAAAGCAATTTGATTTTGGTTTCATCAGTTACTCCCTGGAAACTTCTTCCACGCTCACATATTGTGATTAAATGTGTTAATGTTCTTGATGAATCGCTAGTAAATAAAAGAAATTTTTAAGAATATTCTTTGAAATTAAATCCACGTTTCATTACTGGTAGCAGAGTGTGGTTAGAGTACTTGCTACTACTCTTTGAGTAATTGACTGAATGGTGACAGGTGTGTGGAACATCACCGTGACACGAGGCTACAATAGCCGGAAAAATCGGCCGTAGCAGAACACTGCCTAAATGAGGGACACAAAATGAAATGAGAGGAAACTGTTGTGATTGCCAACATTTCCGGTTTTTGGAATAGTGTCTATAAAGAGGCGATTGAAATTATGTTGGCTGATAATTTACCAACAGAGACAATGGGTTTCCTCTTAGCAAAACGTGGAATCCTGTATTGTCTCGCATCAAAACTGAACGTTCTTCGGTGCGGTCTTGATTGCGATATATCGGTGCCAGCAGTGTTTCACTAAGGGCGGCGCCACCTCCCTGTTTTGGAAGGCAGAAACCGTGATGGGCGTCGCATGCGCCGTGTACTGAACGGTGGCCTATATAGGACGTCGAATTGCAATCTTGCGTCAGTTCTCAGCGGGACTCATCAGCAGAAGCAGCATTTCCTGAAGATGGCGAACAGTTGGATCGCCGAAATATCGAGTCAAGTTGATTTTAGGATCCGGCAGCAAACCCGAAGAGACTTTCAATGACGGAATGGTAGTTGTACTTATTTTATAATTTCGCTATATTTGGTTTTGACCAAGTGATTATTTAGCTGCATCTTTCAGGTTGTCATGGCAGCCAGAGCATGTCCAGGATTAGGTTTGTTCCACAGAAGTCAAGATTGCGTATTCGTAATATAAACAAGCAACGCACTGCTCGTGAGTTTCTTGTGGACTTAAAAGTTGCCTTGCTCAATCCAGTCCAGATTTCACCGGATGTTATTGGTTCCTTTCCGACAGCCATGACAGCGGCGGCAATAGAAGTCTGTGAGTTCCAACAACATGTATACTGGTTTTGTGTTGGTGAACCGAGTCGCTAGTAGTTAGCTACACTACGCGCACATTTGGTGCACGTATTTAACCGGGTCTCTGATCTAGAACAGGTCGTTGTAAACGAGGCTGATCGTAAATAAGTGGTTGGGTTGCAGCGAAAGTTGGCCACCTTGCAGATTAGGTTAACTGGGTTAGACATTAGCTCCGAAGAATCTAGTGGGCATTGAGAACCCGTTAAGTTAAGACATTAGCCTCTGGTCTTAAGGTTCTGTCTGGTAGCTAACTGGTTATCAGCTTCGAATAGTCCTTTCAACCTTGGTCATCTTGTGAGGCTTAGTTCGGTGCCTTTTACTGTGTTGGGATGTCGGGTAGCCTGGGGCATGTATCCTCTGCATTGTTGAAGTCCGAGAGGGTATCTCGCTGTTTTCGTTGATGGTTTAGCAGTGGCGGTAAATTGGTCGTCTTGCTGGATTTCAGTCAGTCTCTTCTCGGGGCAGGGATGTCGGGTAGCCAGAGGGCGTTTTTCCTGTGCAGGCGTGGGTCCGACCGAGTGTTTCGCTTGCAGCCTTTCTCGGCCATTGTCTTGTGCCTTTTAGAAAGTGCTATTTAGTTTATTTCGGCGTGTCACCCCCGAGTTCTAGTATGAGGGGAGGAGGTTGAGCCGTGGTAAAAACTGCTGTTTTGAAGAGCGCGTCGCAGTGCGTAGTGTGAAGCAGTCGCCCTCCGTTTCTGGCGGTAGCGCCGCTTTGGCAGTCGCAGCTTTGGTGTCTCCCTCTGGTGAGAAAGGGGAACGGTAGCCTGTTCACGTGCAATTAAGGGACGCTATGGATCGCCAGTCTCATGGTTTGGAGAGAGTCAGTCTGGTGAGTCTGGGTCAGTCTCTCGTTCCCAGCTTGCTAGTCTTTCTCTCGTTCGCAGTTGTGAGGCAGTTAGTGTCTACCTGTCGTCCGGAGTGTTAGTATGTCTTTCGTTGGGGTCAAGCTTTAATGCCGGTAAAATGAGAGTCTTCCACTATGCCAGTAAGAGACTTCAGCGAGTGGTCGGACGGGTGGGGCTTAGTTCCTGCCTCTACATCTGCACGTTAGGCCGCCAGTCTGTTCGAGTTTGCTCAGGCAATGGTCATTGGCGGTTGGATCGATCGGTTGGTCGGTCACGCACTTACACACAAAATGACTTGTCCGCCTTGAAACGTCGGCGCATGTGAGGTCGCCACGTCGTGGTGTAACTGGTTCTCCGAGCGCTTCTGGGCCCCTTCAGTTACCATCTTGTGGAGCTTGGCTCGGTCCTTTCCAGGTGCAGGGATGTTGTTTTGCCAGTGAGCGTGTTTCCTCTGGATGGTTGTGTACGTGACAGTATTTCCGCCCTCGTGTGTCTGGAAGTGAGTGGGAGACGTAACAGCAGTGCAGTCGCGACGGAGCAGCGGGCAGTCGGTCGGTTGGTGCGGACCAGGAAAGATGAGAGATCGGCGCCCTTCCTGCGTCCGTTGAAGCGGCTAGCAGCGGGCGGTTCCGGAGAGCGATTTGGGAATGCTGCGCCAGATTTTCTCGAGAAATCGCAGTTTATCGGCTGCTGAGTGATTGGTGATATGTCGTGTGATTTACTGTTGTTAAATTTTACTTGTTTTCTTGGTCAGTCTCTCGTCCCCTGCTTGCTCGTCTGTGTCTCGTCCGCATTTGTTAGGCGGCTAGTGTCTGTCTCTCGTTCGGAGCTGCCTCTCTCATGTTTGTCAGATTTGGTGTGTTAACGAATTCATTGCTTGGAGTGTAACGGCCTAAATCCTGAAATATATTTTGATCTTGCCTATCACCTTGAGAGGCAGTATCTGTGTACTGTAGAGCATGTTAAATTGTTTGGCCAACCTTGTAGAATTTTATATAAGATTGCATTTCATGGGCTTTCATTTATATGGTCATTTTAGTATATAAGGTTGCCACCCTTCCACTGTAAGATTTTCTTACAAGTTCTAATGTTGTACCTTCGGTGGCAAAGTTAAAATTTTAATTTCAGTGTTTGTACCATTTCCATCCCTCCTACGGGGTGCATATCTTGTGTGCCTGTGTCTGAATTGTTAAAACTTCTACTTTAAGGTAATCTGGTGTGTTGCAGATTTGCACGAGTGTAGTCTTTCAGAAGTTGTTGTGAGCGGTCGTGACTACCGCCGTGTGAAAAGGGAGCGGCAAGATTCTACACCCGAAATCTCATACACTCAAAAATTTGTTTCTTTCTGCCTCTGAGTAAATTGTAACTTGATATTTACAGGCTGCTTTCTTTTTATAATTTTAAATCTGTTTTTTAAGAAAAAGGCTTTTAGGAAACAAATTACCATTTGTTAAAAGCAATTTGATTTTGATTTCATAGTTACTCCCTGGCAACCACTTCCACGCTCACATAGTGTGATGATATGTTTTAATGTTATTGTTGAATCGATAGTAAATAAGACAAATTTTCAAGAATATTCTTCGAAATTAAATCCACGGTTCAGTGTCGAAACCAAGGCCAATTTATTAACAAAGTATTTCCAACCCATTGGCTGTGGTATTTCCGTCGAGAATTAGGAGTGTTTCTTCGAGTCTCTCCTTCAACATCAAGCATTTCGCTCCTGATACTATTTTCTAGAGGCAGCTTACAATCCATGATTTCTTTAAGAGCTGTTTACAGTTCATTCTCATCAATAGGTTCCAGTTATTCGGATCCCACATTCATAAATGATCTTAGTGCTACATCATGCAGGTTTTCGCTTGTAGATGGAATGTAGGGATTCCGACAAAAGTTCTCCATTGTTTTTATAATTTTACGTCTTTTAGTAAGATGTTCTCCTCCACTACTCTGAATTTTATTCACGGTGGGCTAGCTTTTTGACTGACTGGAATGAGGGCGTTTCATGTTCACCTTGTGGCCTAATAACTATACAGTGTTACTTTATTTTTAGCATTTATGAACACATTTACGATTATAGCAGAATATCCAGTGCTATAACGTGTTCCTAGTCAAATTAATTACTTCAGATCAATACATTTAACTAAACATGAGACATGGTAGGATTATGGACAGAGCTGCTGTAGCTAATTTTACAGTGTTTCGACGTTGAATAATTCGTACTTAGGGCACTATTGGCATATGACTTAACAAATTGCTCATAACTACTGTTTGTCAGTAAAAATAGCTTCTATCCACAATTATTGGCATTGTAAACTTTCATTTGAAATGACATAAGTGTAATTTGAGTGTTACACTCCGTTGTTATAAATTTTATAAACTATGTTAACTATATGTAACTTATTAAATTAATGTTTATAAACTTCGTTCAATTTGTAACGAGGTCATCTGTACAACGCATCTCTTAACCTAATTTCGTTTGCTCCTACCACATCTGTATTGCATATTACATATTACACTTTAGCACCCTAATCTGCAGTCACAGGGATGGCAATATCCTGCTGCTCTCCCAGCAAAAGAGGCGCTCAGTCCCACTGCTCCCACGGCGACCTGGGATCTCTATATCGCTCAGTGGTTTCTTCACGCGTACTAGCCGCCAAATTGCTTTACCACGGCCTATCCGACCAGAGAGCCGACAATGGAATACTACCCACCGTTAAATGTTGTCACTGGACATCACTCACCCCGTAAAATGTACCCATCACTACCAGAAACTTGGCGAGCCAACCACTTGTAGTGTCAGAGACTGTATTGGGAGGTGAGGGACGGTATAATACCCGTTGTCATGGTTGAGTCAACCACGTCTGACCACCACAAGGGAGGAGCACAATATTGTGCCAGAAGTACATCGTAGGTAGTTCACATCAGCACTTGACATCCGGAAACAGCTAATGGACTTCATGCTACCTTCTGCGTTATTCCATACGAATAGTCAGTGTCTAGCAGCAACCCGACAATGGTATTACCGCCCGACGCATAGTAGCCTTCTCAACAAAGGAAAATATGGGGAAATATCGTGTAGTAGCGAACTTTCGTCTGTGGAAGGAGGGACTGCAATGAGCACCGTACTAAAAATTCCTGCCAGTGGTGTGTGAGGTTACGGTGGGGACGGTGGTGGTATTTAACGTTACTTTCTTATGTATTTCTTGAACAATTCTAAAAGTGCGGAATCGAGCAAAAATGTTCCCAGTACAAAATTCAACTAAATTCAGTTTTCTACAAGAACAACTTACTCATTTCCTTTCTAGTCTGGGACTAACAGTTTGCACTTTGCAAGGTACGTGTAAGTCGTATATTATTAAAAATGGTATTTTAACTGGATAGAATTGCTGTTTAATATTCTTAGCAGCAAATATTAAAAGTGTGTACCAGGTATAAGTGGTATAGAAATGTATATTGTTAAAATTAGGGTTTTAATGGTACATAATTACAGTTTATTGTTTTATGAAGTGGGCTAACAACTAATATTAAAAGTCTTTACCACGTTTAAGTGCAATGGAGCCGTATTAGGCGATAGATTTTGTTTTGTGAGCCATGAGGGTGGGGTGATGAAGATCGTGCACCTAGACTTCGTCTCATCATACGTCTGCAAAGTGAAGAATGGGCAAGTGATTCTTCACCCTATCCACGCCAGTCACCAGAAGCAATTATAGAGTAAAGCACAGATGCTATACCTATCTTCCGCAGTGCGCCTTATGAATCACAGGCGATGCCGTGTACAGACATGCATTGGGCTGTTTATTTCCACAAACTACATTAACAGAGCATGAGTTACTACTAACATTAACACAACAGACGCATAAGGACGGACTCTACGCAAACCTCTGCAGACTGTTCTACACTACTAGAGGGTGAAACAATTCTCAATCGACGTGTATGGTACGCACTTCTACCACTGTACAAGATTTTGTGACTTTGACATTTCTTTGGTCTTCATTGAGTGGGCTGTAGGCTGGCATTAACAACACAGAAGGGGAGGTCGTATTCCGTCAATGTTATGGAGGGACACAATGATGTCATTCCTTGTGACGGTCTGAGAGTCACGGATTGCAGTGACTGAAGTAACTCTGATGGCCCATGTGGCGATACCTATAAGACACCGCTAGCCCACGCCTCTCGCGGTGTGCGTTTAACCCCATTTAAATGACGCGCCAAGCGCGCGCCCAGCGGCTGTACGATTAATTAAATAATCGGCGTGTTAATCAGTTGAAATCTCTGGTCCAGAGGGACGTGTAGAGGCTGTGGTCCAGAGAGAGAGTAGAGTCAGTCGAGTCTTGTTCAGTCTTAAGAGTCAGTCGAGCTAGAAAGTGTCTTGTGAAACGATCATTCTGTGGATAATATGTGTTCTTTATTATTCTTGTTCTATATTCTTTTATATGTGTTGTGTTGTCTTCTTCGATGAGTAAAAAAAAATATAGGTAAAATAAATTTTTGTGATGTCCGTCAATAAGTTCATTCCAGTAAAAATAGAACCACTTCCCTTCACCTTTTATTCACCCTTTTTTCTTTCTTTCCTTTCAACAAAACAAAAAAAAAAACAAAAAATTACCACCCCCTTTTTTTTTTTAATTCCGGACATCACACCCAACAGTACACATAACGGAAATCATGCGCCCTCATGTCTTACCTCTTATATGACAGTATAGTCGTGCTACTTTTCAGTAAGAGCATGCTTTTCCAGACACGACGAGCATCTTTATGACCTGTTTGCTTACGATGAGGTACGCCTGTGATTAGGAATATACAAAAATCTCCTTTGTAACACTTGTGCACTACCTCATATCTCCATCCCACGGCCAGTGCAGGCTACCTTACCTTCCCTGAGAGAACATGTGTGGCCAGCCCATATGCAGACGCAGTGCCATTGTGTTGGATATCATCTTTCGTTCCCGAAGAGAACATGTGCGGGCAAACTGGGATGTCAGTCCCAGTACCAGAGTCCCGCATATCATGTGCTGTACTTGCAGGCAAGTGTGCCTTCCCTGAAATACCCTGTGTGGATAAGCTCAGACGTCAGCCCCAGTGGTAATATCTTGGATATAATGTCGTACAGGTTTGCGCCAGCTTACCTTCCGCCATCGAATGTTTGTGGGACAAGCTCGGCTGTCTGTCCGACCGTTAGTACCTTTGATATCGTGTGCTAGTTACTACAGGAGTGGATCAGCTTGCCTTAGGAAAGGATTGAGGATGTAACAGTTTTAAGACATCCTTCTCAACCAAATCCACGAATGGACCTAGGTCAGTGTATAAAATAACAAAACATCCACAAGTCTCAATATCAAGGTGGTTTTCTATTTAGTTTTAGTTGACTGCATTAACTAAGCATATTTCGTTACTTAGTTTATAAAAAGTGTGTACACATTAAGTTTTTATACAGACATTAAACTAGTTACTCTTAGGCTGCATAAAATTTCACTTTCATACGATCATCATAAATATGAGAGGCAGGGAACAAAATGAGAGTAGCAATAATTTTATACTGCCATCATACTCCTGTCCCCTATGTGAAACACTTCAATGAAAAAAGATGAACAGTACATGTGAAATCAAATTACAAAATCAAAACAAATAATGTGGTTTAGTGCATCATAATACAGAAGACTCTCAAAGTGTGCTAAATCTATATACTTTCGTTGGAAGTAGAAATCTATACATCTACAAAGTCCATTTTTTATCAGTTTTTAACATATTAGCAGACAGTTGTATTACCGTTTGTGGTTATCTGTTCAACTCATAATGAAATAAGATATTGTGCTTTTCTAGATATGACCATGTTCCAAAGATTTCGTAAATTATAGTCTGTATGATTTCCCCCCATGAACCGTGGACCTTGCCGTTGGTGGGGAGGCTTGCGTGCCTCAGCGATACAGATAGCCGTACCGTAGGTGATACCACAACGGAGGGGTATCTGTTGAGAGGCCAGACAAACGTGTGGTTCCTGAAGAGGGGCAGCAGCCTTTTCAGTAGTTGCAGGGGCAACAGTCTAGGTGATTGACTGATCTGGCCTTGCAAAAATAACCAAAACGGCCTTGCTGTGCTGGTACTGCGAACGGCTGAAAGCAAGGGGAAACTACGGCTGTGATTTTTCCCGAGGGCATGCAGCTTTAGTGTATGATTAAATGATGATGGCGTCCTCTTGGGTAACATATTCCGCAGGTAAAATAGTCCCCCATTCGGATCTCCGGGCGGGGACTACTCAAGAGGATGTCGTTATCAGGAGAAAGAAAACTGGAATTCTACGGATCGGAGCGTGGAATGTCAGATCCCTTAATCGGGCAGGTAGGTTAGAAAATTTAAAAAGGGAAATGGGTAGGTTAAAGTTAGATATAGTGGGAACTAGTGAAGTTCGGTGGCAGGAGGAACAAGACTTCTGGTCGGGTGACTACAGGGTTATAAACACAAAATCAAATAGGGGTAATGCAGGAGTAGGTTTAATAATGAATTAAAAAAATAGGAATGCGGGTAAGCTACTACAAACAGCATAGTGAACGCATTATTGTGGCCAAGATAGATACGAAGCCCACACCTACTACAGTAGTACAAGTTTGTATGCCAACTAGTTCTGCAGATGACGAAGAAATTGAAGAAATGTATGACCAAATAAAAGAAATTATTCAGATAGGGAAGGGAGATGAAATTTAATAGTCATGGGTGACTGGAATTCGGTAGTAGGAAAAGGGAGAGAAGGAAACGTAATAGGTGAATATGGACTCGGGCAAAGAAATGAAAAAGGAAGCCGCCTGGTAGAATTTTGCACAGAGCACAACTTAATCATAGCTAACACTTGGTTCAAGAATCATAAAAGAAGGCTGTATACATATAAGGAGCCTGGAGACACCAATAGGTATCAGATAGATTACATAATAGTAAGACAGAGATTTAGGAACCAAGTTTTAAATTGTAAAACATTTCCAGGGGCAGATGAGGACTCTGACCACAATCTATTGGTTATGATCTGTAGAATAAAACTGAAGAAACTGCAAAAAGGTGGGAATTTAAGGAGATGGGACATGGATAAACTAAAAGAACCAGAGGTTGTACAGAGTTTCAGGGAGGGCATAAAGGAACAATTGACAGGAATGGGGGAAAGAAATACATTAGAAGAAGAATGGGTAGCTTTGTGGGATGAAGTAGTGAAGGCAGCAGAGCATCAAGTTGGTAAAAAGACGAGGGCCAGTATAAATCCTTGGGTAACTGAAGAAATATTGAATTAATTTGATGAAAGGAGAAAAATTAAAAATGCAGTAAATGAAGCAGGCGAAAAGGAATTCAGACGTCTCAAAAATGAGATCGACAGGAAGCGCAAAATGTCTAAGCAGGGATGGCTAGAGGACAAATGTGGGGATGTAGAGGCTTATCTCACTAGGGGTAAGATAGATACTGCCTACAGGAAAATTAAAGAGACCTTTGGAAAGAAGACAACCGCTTGTATGAATATCAAAAGCTCAGATGGAAACCCAGTTCAAGGCAAAGAAGGGAAAGCAGAAAGGTGGAAGGAGTATATAGAGGGTCTTTACAAGGACGAGATAATTGAGGACAATATTATGGATATGGAAGAGGATGTAGATGAAGATGAAATGGGAGATACGATACTGCGTGAAGAGTTTGGCAGAGCACTGAAAGACCTGAGTCGAAACAAGGCCCCCAGTGTAGACAACATTCCATTGGAAACGACTTGTTGTGTAGACAGTGGCAAATATTAAGCTGATGACAATTGATTCTTTGGTATATAATTTGTCTTTAAGGGATGTGAAAAAGTCACAAAGAAAATGTTGCCTGCACCAAAGTGACTCGGCAGTCGTATGAACCAAGTGACATGGTAGCTCTTGGTCACTCCAAACGTCAATTGTACATAGACCTGACAACATTCGTGCCCTCCCAGACCTTCCCTGGCGCGTTTTGATTAAATCACTTAGCTCATATGAAGTTTCCTTACATTGTTCTCTGAATTTTAGTCATAACCCTACGCAATGGCGTGAAAACAAAATTACCACTATACTAGAGAAGTAGGACGCTCTAAATGCTGTCCACGGGAAGCTGAGGCGGGTCGCTAGTTCTGTAATAAACTGTGTCTAGTTCCTAGTGCCTATCTCATGAACTTTCGTACAATATGGAACGAAATTTGCTTTTTCCAGTCACGCAACGCCATATGGTCCAGCTGCATATGTGAAGCTAATGGTAGAAAAGGGACCATTTCCTTCTCCTGTTCAATGCACAATTCATTTTGCGTACCATCTGGACTTTCTTCATCGTCTGTCCAAAAATATAATAGACCGATTTTATTCCTGGCGTACAATCGACGTCTGCTCTGTAACTACTGTGGCAACAAACAAATGTGCATTCGGCCAGTCAATTTTGAATATAGAGTGTTAAGTAGTGGACGTGCGGCCGTTGTGCGTCAACGTTGTTGTGTTAGAAATGACAATGGAGAAATATGCCCGATTCAAATGTTAGAAACATTCTCCAGAAAATTTTGATGAAGTGTAAAATGTGTCCAAAGTTTGTACAACTACTGTCGTTTCGACGCTTGCTGCCACTGGACTGAAATAAAAAACTCCGAAAATTCTACCCTGGAAAGAACCACCTTGGATGACGAGATTTGGTGTCACCAACACGAACCTACCGCGAAGCCAACAAAGGACAGCAATTCATGTGAAATGTCACCACTTAAACGAAATAAATGAGATTAAAGCCGACGTGACACGTCAGTTCAAGAAAATACTAATGAAGAGGTTTTCTGACTGCTTCAAAAGGTTGTTTTAACGTTCTGTGCGTTGTACTCAAGTGGGGGAAGACGATGTGGAACACATAAAGCATTAAAACCACGATCTTCCATTTTTTCCTATTTCTTTTATTAATTTAGACTTGAAACATTTTGCACTGAAATAGATATATCTGTTATTTCCGCATCCGAACGGCTTTTGAATATAGTAATTATGTTACGACCGGTGAAGCAGATACAAAAGAGAAACAAATTCGGTATTTCATCTTCCATAATGGTCCTTCGAGATACTGGAATTTTTCCATTGAGTGAGTGTATTATAAGCTTTTGGTTTTGGTTTCTATCCATAACTGAGAATTAAAGTTCTCGCCTAGTAAAACGTACTGAAGTAGACGCGAATACTTGCAGACACTAATTTACATTGTCTTTCGAAAACTATTTTTGCTCATTAATTATGAACCTATCTATCTATCTTCGTAAATACGTTCCTAATCACCATTTGATGGCTATAAGTAGAAATAAGTAGTAACAGAGACGCCTGAAGATATGACGCACTTCATTACGCAACCACTGGACTGTCGATGAACGAATTTGTTCTTGCATCTCATGCATAACTGATGAAGCAGAAACAACTACACAAGAAACTTTTCCTTTACCCATGTATTTTTAAACATCTCCAATCGCTGCTCTGTTATAAAGCACAAAGGAACAGAATTTAATGGAGGGCAAGAAAGTTAAATAACACGAGTGGATCGTTCTTACCTACTGGCAGCAGACGAGTCGTTCCGACAAAGAAGCCGTCCTCCTAAGTACAGCGAGCTGCTGAAGTTCCAGTGTATCGTATAGAAGTGAAATTTCCGAGGTAAGCAAAGTTGGCGTATAAAATGCACACTGTTAACTCACCGTCAGGATCGCCTTCAGTAGTTGGAGTTAAACCGTTCTTTCTGGCATTTCACGGTATATTGGACTCTTTGAGTCGTGCCATTAACACTTTTTATGTCAATAGTTGTCTTTACCATATATTTATCACCCTCTTTCTTAATTCCGAAACAAGTGGACGACACACTGGTGAATTTAATACTTTTGTTATCTGATGTATCCCCAGTTTGTGGCAAAATTATATATCTGAGGCGTAGTCACGGAAATATCAAATATTTTCTGTGCTCTTATGTGCTGCGGCGTTTCTGAGAGGTCATAGAGCTAAAATCTCTGTACTCCTTCTTTGAGCCACAATTCTCGTAAAACTGAGAAATATGGTCGTCGTTGTCGATGGAAAGTAAAATTCAGAAACTAATGAGGAAATAAATAATAATAAATTTTCCCTGGTGTGATTTAGCACTATCTCAGGGGTCCTAAAATCGAGTGTTGCTTACAGCTGCGTTGTCTGAAGGACTGTACGTATAAAGTTTATTTATCATTTATATATTTCAAAATATCTTCTTCTGATACAAAGGACGCCCAATCGAACTAAGCCCAAAGAACCGTCAGATATGGCACAAGAATTGTTTCATGAAACGTGAACTTATTGGCCATATAATACTGACCATTTAAATTGCTACACCGCGAAGATGACGTGCTACAGAAGCGATATTTAACTGACAGGAAGAAGATGCTGTGATATGCAAATGATTAGCTTTTCAGAGCATTCACACAAGGATGGCGTCGGTGGTCACACCTACAACGTGAACACATGATGAAAGATTCCAACCGATTTATCATAGACAAACAGAGGCTGACCGGCGTTGTCTGGTGAAACAATGTTGTGATGCCTCGTGGTAGGAGGAGAATTGCGTACCATCACGTTTCCGGCTTTGGTATAGGTCGGACTGTAGCCTATCGCGACTGCAGTTTATCGTATCGCGACACTGCTGCTCGAGATCCAATGACTGTTAGCAGAATATGGAATCGGTGGGTTCAGGAGAGTAATACGGAATGCCGAGCTGGATCCCAACGGACTCGTATCACTAACAGACGAGATGACAGGCATCTTATCCGCATGGCTGGAACGGATCGTGCAGCAACGTCTCGATCCTTGAGTCAACAGATGGGGACGTTTGCAAGACAACAACCATCTGCATGAAGATTTCGACGATGTTTGCAGCAGCATGGACTATCAGCTCGGAGACCATGGCTGCGGTTACCCTTGACGCTGCATCACAGACAGGAGCACGTGCGATGGTTTACTCAACGACGAACCTGGGTGCACGAATGGCAAAACGTCATTGTTTCTTATGAATCCAGATTCTGTTTACAGCATCATGATGGTCGCATCGGTGTTTGGCGACATCGCGGTGAACGCACATAGGAAGCGTGTATTCGTCATCGTCATACTGGCGTATCACCCTTCATGGCGGTATAAGGTGCCATTGGTTACACATCTCGGTCACCTCTTGTTCGCATGGACGGCACTTTGAACAGTGAACTTTAGATTTCAGATGTGTTAAGACCCGTGGCTCTACCCTTCATTCGATCCCTGCGAAACCTTACATTTCAGCAGGATAATGCACGACCGCATGTTGCAGGTCATGTACGGGCCTTTCTGGATACAGGAGGTGTTCGACTGCTGCCCTGGCTAGCACATTATCCAGATGTCTCACCAATTGAAATCGTCTGGTCAACGGTGGCCGAGCAACTGGCTCGTCACAATACGCCAGTCGCTACTCTTGATGAACTGTGATATCGTGTTGAAGCTGCATGGGCAGCTGTGCCTGTACACGCCATCCAAGCTCTGTTTGATTCAATGCCCAGGCGTATGAAGGCCGTTATTACGGCCAGAGGTGGTTGTTCTGGGTACGGATTTCTCAGGATCTATGCACCCAAATTGCGTGAAAATGTAATCACGTGTCAGTTCTTGTATAATATATTTGTCCGATGAATACCCATTTATGATTTGCATTTGATCTTGATGTAGCAATTGTAATGGCCAGTAGCTTATATAATTAAACGATTATCCCGAAGCATGGGCCACATATTGTACCCATTTGCAGGCTGACTATCTCACACTTGAAACATCAACAAAAAATTGATTTCCTGAATTTATAGTAGTTATTGATCTAAATAATTTAAAATGTTTTTTTAATGTACACATTAAGAAATATAAATGTCTGTTACAAGTTTAACGAATGTGTTACGTTTAGATACTGTATGTTTACCCAGTGGCAAGGTAACTTAACGCGCACAAAAGACAGGATTTCATTATCCTGTATTTGAGAAGAAGAGAATGTAGCGACTACCACTTTCCGAAACTACTTCATGCTTTCCTCGCCGCACAATGTGATGAAGGCGAAAAAGGTAATGCCTTATTACATTTCCGCTGTTGGTGCCGTTAAGGGACACCATAAGGCACGACGTTTTAATGTATTACTTCTCCACTACTAAATTTTTCGCAATAAAGTCTGAAGACAGTAACCACATATACCATAGAATGTACCTACACTGTTATATCACTGAATGACACAAAATTCAGGAGATATAAAGTCATAAACATTTATACGCGTGAATAACTAAGGGTTTGCTTGTAAAGTCGTGCAGTAAAACATCAGTATCACATATAACGTTTTAATTTATTACCTCTTTACTACTAACTCTATTCATAACACACTTTGCATACAGTACCTACATACATCGCTTAATATACATGCAGAATTACATCATTATACACAACACAGTTAAGGAGATACGACGTCATAAACTAAGACGCGTGGAATACTAGTATTTACCTGAAATGGAGCGCAAGTTACCCAGTTTACATTCATCTTGGTTTTCATAACGAGAGCACTCAAAGACTTCCAACAGAACTTTAAGCATAATTTCAAATCTTGGCTAAAGTTTTTATCGCTTCCATGTTTAAAGGCAAATATTTAACACATTAACTCATTAGCAAAGTAATCAGACGTTTAAAACTAATTCACACAAGTGGGTTCGATACTTTATAGATTCGTGGCAGTGCTGGGATAACGATATTCGCGTTCGAACAGGCTCGAAGTTTTCCGGTACCTCACAGCGTTCGCTCCAGCACCGAGCTTTGTCGAAAAATCATGTGACATGTGACACGCGCGGAGCAGTGCAAGGGATACAGAAGAAACTACGAACTATCCACAACAATAAACTATGGCTCTGCTTAAGATTTGATAGTTTTTTGACACAGTCGAGAATATAGCATTAAATCCTAATATTGCGCAACGTCCTATTGTGCTTAAGCAGATTTACGAGTTCTCATGCAGTACCGGTATGTACGGATACACAAACATTTATGTTGATTTATAAGTAAAGCTAGCAAAGACAAAAATTCTGTCTTCCAGTAAATATTACATGACTGAACTCAGTACAATGTTTTGATTGTTTAAGAGAGGCGGTAATGATTTACCATGTCGATTGTAAATGAACAGTTCAATGCCTGTTCGGCAACTAGGATGAGACATATGAATGTTACCGTGTTTCTATCAGTTTGAAAACAAAGCGGCAACATTCAGATGGAACAGTCAAGATCATTAACAAAGAAGTGTCTCGTAATTTTTATCGCTAGAGTGAATTACAATGGTAAGACCCGTCTTGGAGATACTAGCATCAAACCTCACTAGATCACGAGACGAAAATTAGGATATTGCACAGAATCTTGATTGCAATGTTTCACTTATTTATTAGTTTTTGTTTAATGGATCAAAGGAGAAAATATAAAAATTCGTCAAATGAAGCAGACGAAAGCGAACATAGACCCCTACAAAATGAGATTGACAGTACAGCAAGTGCAAAACGGCTAAGCAAGAATGGATGGAGGAAAAATGTAAGGATTTTCAAGCAGATTTCGCAAGGGGAATGATACATTCCGCCTACAGGAAAATTTAAGAGGCCTTTGGAGAAAAGAGAAGCAGCTGTCTGAATAACAAGAACTCAGATGGAAAGCCTGTCCTAAGCAAAGGAGGTAGAGTTGAAAGATGGAAAGAGCATGTAGATTGTCTATACTTGAGGACAATGTTATAGAAATTTAAGAGGACGTAGCTGAGGATAAGGCGAGAGATATGATACAGCGAGAAGAATTTGTGACAACACTGAAATATCAAAATCGAAACATGACCACGGGAGCAGACGATATTCCATGAGAGCTACTGATAGCTTTGGGAGAAGCAGCCATGACGAAACTCTTCCATGTGACGTGCACGATTTATGAGACAAGCGAAATATTCTCAGACTTCAAGAAGAATATAAGAACACCAACTCCAAAGATTTCAGGTGCTTACAGCTGTGACTATTACCGAACTATCAGTTTCATAAGTAACAAGTTCAAAATAGTAACATAAATTATTTATAAAAGCATCAAAAACTCGTAACAGCCGAGCTCGAGGAATAATTATAACAACACACGAGGCAATCCTTAGCCTACGACTTCTCTTAGAAGATAGGTTAACGAAACGTAAACCTAGCTTAAATCATTTGTAGAGAACATTGACTGAAATACTCTCTTTGAAATTCTGAAGGTAGCAGTGGTATAATACATGGAGACAGAATCTATTTACAAATTGTACAGGAACCAGGTGGCAATTATAAGAAACGAGGAACATGAAAAGGTAAAAGTTGTTGAGAAGGGAGTGAGACAGTTGTTGAAGTGGGAATCAAAGACCACACAAGAGAAATAAAAACTTTGAGGTTCGCCGATGACACTGTAATTTTGTCAGTGACATCAAAGGGCTTGGAAGTGCAGTTGAACGGAATGGAAAGTGTTTTAAAGGAGGCTGTAAGATGAAAATCATCAAAGAAAAATCCGAATGACGGAATGTAGTCGAATTAAATCAGGTGATGCTGAGTGAATTAGATTAGTAAACGCGACAATTACAGTATTAGATGAGTTTTACTATTTGGGTGGTAAAATAACTAATGGTGGCGGAAGCTGAGAGGGTATAAACTGTAGAATGCCAATTCCAAGAAAAGCATTTTTGAAGAAGAGACATTTGAGGGCATCCAGTATATATTCAAGTGTCAGGAATTCTTTACAGAAAGTGTTTATGTGGAGTGTAGCGACGTATGGAAATGAAACGTTGGCGTTGAACAGTTTAGACAAGAAGAGAATAGAAGCTTTCGAAATGTGGTATTGCAAAAGGATACTAAAGCTTAGATGGATAGATAACATAACTTTTTACTATGGACACTATTTAAAATTTTTAATCCAATGACTTTTCGTGGCCAGAGAACGCAGGTGTAGTGGAAATCAGTGGTGGTGATTAAAATTAATGAAATGCTATCTTCGAATTTTTCTAAGTTATTAATAGCTTGTTTCTGTCACACTCTCCCTCGGTTGTTCTTTAGCGACTGACACTTCTTCCTCTGCTTCCTTGGCAACTGTCTATGAAAGAATTTGTAATTTTCATAAATTATATTTATCCTAACAAGAATTTGTGTAAGTGTGTTTATTTCAAACAATGATAACCACCATTTTTACAGCTGAGGGATGAGGTGTCGAATTTTTGTAAGTATTTGTATCTCTTTCCGGAATAACGGCTTGCAAAAGACCAATAGCAAACATGTTTTACATCTCATGCAGATCGCTACTAATGGAAACAAACTTTTTCAGATCCTGCAGTTATTAATTCTCTACGAAGTCTGACGCGATCAATAATACTTATTATTCTCGCTGTCGCGAATAATAGCCTAATGTTCCGGAAGCGGCCAATAATTCTACAAATCTTAATTTCAAAATCACAATAATTAACAATAACTGTCCCTTTGTACATAAATTCTTCCGCTAAGTCTGAAAGGGAGAGATATTTAATGAATAGAATAGGGTGAAAGGAAATTTGTGGCACAACCTTACTAGAAGAAGAGATCAGTTGTCATGGTACATTCTGCGGCTTGAAGGGAATGCCAATTTAGTACTAGATGGAGATGTGGCGGGTAAAAGTCGTAGAGGGAGACAGAGAGATGCAAACGGTAATCATAGTCGGAAGGATGTAGGTAGCGGTAGTTATTAGGAGATGAAGGGGCTTGCACAGAACAATATCAGTTGCCATTGCTACGCAAGAAGATATTCCTAACCATGTTTTACAGTTATTTTCATTATGAAAATCCACAGTGAACTGAAAACTCTGAGGCAGGTCATTGTGATACTACCAATAAGGGTCATTAGATCGCAGGACGACCTGAAAATCGAACAGAAGCTATTGCAGTCGTATTCAAACACAGCAGTAGGTGAACCGTCGTACTACCCGATTCTTTCGAAAATCAAAGTCACAATCTCACCACAGTTATTTAAAGGAAATAGGAAGTCTGGGACCACTGATGATGGGCAAGTTTGTGACTGTTCCACAATTTTAATTTTACTAAAAACAGACTATTATAAACTTCATTTTGGACATTTGCCCTCTTACTGATGCATTATACAAATCTTCACTTTCATTTAATTAAATAAACACGAATAAGGTTCATAATTTGTGTCCGCAAACAAAATAATTTATAGTAGGCACGGTGAATAACCAATCACAAGCAATCGTTCTTGTTTAACCATGTCTCAAGAGACTAATAATAACACTATACACTTCCAACCAAAGTTACACAGCCACATAATGCCACAACTTCATAAAGAACAAAGAGATGTTACAGCTTAATAACGCCCACAAAAAGGTACACAGTGAAACATGCTTACACTAAAAATCCAAAGTGGGAGAACCAAGGTCGCAGCTTGCAGTCAGGAACAATAACACGTTGCACGTTCAGTAAAGATACACAAATGATGAACATTAGTTTTAAGTAAGAAGGGTAGTAATAAGTCAACCAATAATACGCAAATATTAACATGATGGCCTCACTTAATTAACGGACATAATGACTCAGAATGATTCCCAAATTGCACTGAACTTAAGAGAACAGCGTTAAGACCCATACCAGTGTTTCGAAGCAGTAACGCTACGGCCAGCAGGCAATACGAGCGTTCACTCAATACGGCTTGTGCACAGGGCCACATAGCAGGCGGTATATATTTATATATAATCCGACCGGCCCCACAGAGCGGTCCTAACAAGAATCCATAACCGCGCCGACTCCTGGGGAGGAGCAGTCTTAACAAATGTCCTGCAGCAGGAATAGATTGCAATGAAAAGAAAATCATATCACAGCCACACTGGAATATATAATAAGCAAGCCCCAAAATTCTTAAGGAGCAATGGATAGATCATATAACTAACGAGGAAGTATTGGATTGGGGAGGAGAGACGTTTGTGGCACAACTTGACTAGAAGAAGGGATCGGTTGGTAGGACATGTTCTGAGGCATCAAGGGATCACCAATGTAGTACTGCAGGGCAGCGTGGATGGTAAAAATCATAGAGGGAGACCAAGAGATGAATACCTTCAACACATTCAGAAAGATGTAGGTTGCAGTAGGTATTGGGAGATGAAGAAGTTTGCACAGGATAGAGTAGCATGGAGAGCTGCATCAAACCAGTCTAAGGACTGAAGACCACCACAACAAGAACAATACTCTAATGATACGCGTCTCCTAGTAAATTAGCAGGTAACTTAGACATCACTTTCAGTTGCCTTAAGGCACTTTCAACATTAAATATCATACCAAACGCTGCCGTGCCAAATGATTAAACCATTAACTCCACAGCTGCCGGGCACGTACACAACTGCAGCCAGTCCCAAAGCGGACAATATGTCCTAAAACAAAATTTGAATGAAACCATTTAAAACACACACTCCACCGATGGTCAAAAGCGGAATGAGAAACATCAGCCTTCTTAAAATAGCCATTGTGGCACCAAGTTCAGAATCATCTCCGGCAGCTACCCATGACACATTAAGTTTCAACAATCTTCTTAGTTAAACACAGAACAGACGTCATACGTAACTTGGAGCGTGCAAATGAGCTGGGAAGCTGTTCAGCATGAAACGACGAATCCACCGCAATTTTGCACGTCAAGGCACCCAATGATAGGCACCGAACATCCGGCGTGCACCAAAGGACAAGGGTGGCGAGCACGGCGAGGCCCATGCACCACGGTTATGGACAGGGCTTGTTTCCAACACAAGTTGACTCGTTCAACGCCGACCAGAGACTCATTCGTCACACAATCACCCGGGAAACTGGCCGGTAGAGCAGCCAAGGATAGCAGGAAAGCCAAATATCGACATCAACGATGCTAGCCAAACACACTAGTGCCAGAGACATTGATCACTAGGCTTTACTAGTAGTATGTTTAAACTTAAAGCAACTGTGAGAAACAACGATTATAAAGCACATAGATTTTATATGCGCTGCAGTCTGTTTTCACGTATTTCTGAAGCTATTAGTTGAAAGGATTCAGTTTACCTGCCAATCAGTTTAACCCATCTGAATGTAAAAGCTGGCAGGCGGATGTGGCCGAGCGGTTCTAGGCGCTTCAGTCTGGAACCGCGCGACCGCTACGATCAGAGGTTCGAATCCTGCTTCGGGCATGGATGTGTGCATGATGTCCTTAGGTTAGTTACGTTTAAGTAGCTCTAAGTTCTAGGAGACTGATGACCTCAGATGTTAGTCTCATACTGCGCAGAGTCGTTTTGTAAAAGCTGCTTTTATGGTTGTATGAAAAAGGTGATGAAAGTAATGTTTCAAACTCAAAGATTGTTTGGATGCAACTGCCTGATGTGTTGTGAAACGCTTCCGATGACACAATAATCTTCACAATTCACCGCTTTCATAATGGACGTTATATTGTTTTAGAAGTTTTGTATTAGTTAAGCAACGAATATGTATTCAGCATGTGTCATTCAGAAATGTATCCGAAACAAATAATCGAATGTACTTTGTAGAACGTACGTTTATATCGAGGCAATGTTCGCCTTCGGTAGGTGAGTGGTCAGCACGACGGAGTGTCAATTCTAAGTTACCAGGTTCGATTCCTGCCTGGGTCGGAGATTTTCTTCGCTCGGGGACTGGGTGTTGCGTTGTCCTAATAATCATCATTTCGTCTCCATCGACGCAAGTCTCCGAAGTGGCGTCATGTCGAAGGAATTGCACCTGACGAACGGTCTACCCGACGGGAAGCCCCAGTCACACCACATGTACATTTATTTTATCGTGGCATCATATATATATCGTCATTTTCATGGACGGTACACGGTAAGACTGTGCATCAAATTGCACGAGATATGGCATACAGTTCAAATTATCAATGCACATGTGTAGCCACACATGAATACCAGCGTGCTCTGTGTCGAATACGATCGAAATGACAGTAGAATACACACGCGATCGATGTATAGTATCAATTGAGAACAAATATACTGTTCATTAGCCACTGAAACATATTATATCATGAGCAAACCACAACTAATACACTAGTAACGTCGACATACAGAATGAAACAGTTAATTACGGATGCAGTGTGTGGTATTGATACCTACGATGCCACAACGTAGTTCCGCTCTGCTAGATTGGCACTACGAGACACCGAAGACAGCGCCCTCTAGCCGGCGCTGTTGAGGTCTACGAGCTCAGCGACTGCTTCAGCCGATTTCATCAGGTGTAGACAGTCAGGGCACTTCGCTTTAACTTCACACCACCTTGCAAGTTATGTAATATGTCTGCATATGTTTATTCACTAGTAAAGGTGCTTAAACCGTATTTGCAGTACCGAGGGATTAGTACCTTTCCCTGTTCTCTACCCACACGCCGCCTCCCAGGCGGGATACAAAACAGTGGTTGGCATGTAATATGATCCCTTCCTCCACCCCTCTTCCCCCGGGCTCCCCCCTTTCTCCGCTCCCCCTGTCTCCCCTGCCCATGGCATCGTTTCTCCCCTCTTCTTCTCCCTGTCCCTCTCCCTCTCCCTCCCCCACTCCTCCCCCCTCCTCTTCTCTTGGCAGGTCCCCGGACTCGTACACGGTTAGTGAACATTCGCGCGCTGGAGATCAATTCCTCGTGTTTCTGTATGTGACGTCGTGTGTGCTTAAGTGGTTCAGTGTTATTCGTTTTGTGCACCTACGTTCACGTGTGACAACTTTCGTCTATGTATGTGTCCCGGTGCCTGAACAACTTTTATCTTGGGCTCTACGCCCGTGAATGGCTCCATGTATTTTAAAAAGTGTTTGTCTCCATTTATATGTCCACCATCTATTCATCTCACATTGTCATCACTTCTGTCTTGTATGTTTCTCTGCGGCCGAAGAGCGGCGTAGTATGCTGCTGCAGGCCTGCCTGTAAACAGGTTTAAAATAACAATAAAGAAAAAGAATGTAATATGATGTGGTTCTCTGGAGAATGGAAGATATCATCGTCCTCAGATTTTACTGGACATGGATCTTTTACACATTTTATTGGCCCTTCGATTGTATTCTATTGTTCAAGTGGCTTCACAAGTGAAATGTTAGGTTTACACCGCGCGGGATTAGCCTAGCGGTCTGAGACGCTGAAATCATGGACTGTGCGGCTGATCCCGGCGGAGGTTCGAGTCCTCCCTCGGGCATGGGTGTGTGTTTTTGTCCTTAGGTCAATTTAGGTTAAATAGTGTGCAAGCTTAGGGACTGACGACCTTAGCAGTTAAGTCCCATAAGATTTCGTACACTATTTTTTTGATAGGTTTACTTTTTAAAAAAATTAGGAAGCTGTCGATCCGCATTCAAACAAGAGCATTTCTCTATACTTTGAAAATGGATTAAAAAATATCAAGTTTTTACAGAAATGTCTGCGTTGCGACAGATGAAGAATATTAAAATGACAAATTTGTCTGTAATGGCATGTTTTTCCCCAGGACGACGACACTAAAACCTTATATTTGAAATTATTACTAACGGAATCTATTTTGCACAATATTAGAGGTTTATCAGAGCTGCTCACCGTTTTCTTACCAGAATAAATCTTTTGAGTCTCTAGAATATTGTCATTGCACAGTACGTCCCGGAATGGCGTTTACAACTTCGAAGACACTCTCCTTAATTTTATTTTACTTATATTTCTCTCTATTGTGGGTTAGTTATTGACGGAAATACCCCTACCCCCATCAGATGTCACTGTGACTGGAGTGGTTGATAAGGATCAAATCTGACACCTAGGTCCAGCGGAAGTTCCAAACACTCTCTCCCATCAGACCATCAAACGGTGGTTCGACGAATCTGGAAGTCTCGATGGTTGCCGCTACCAGCAACTAAGGCGCACATGATTTTACACAAGAGATTTCAATTGAGAGTCTGCGATGACGACCTAGGCTATCTGTAAAATGTGATGTTCACAGACGAAGCTACCTTTCAAGCGCCCAGAAGAGTAGAAAGGTAAATCAACATAATACGAGGATCTGGTGCTCTGAGAACTCCCACGTTAGCATGGAAATCGTGCACGACAGTCCATGGGCAAACGTGTGCTGTGGTCTGCTTGCTGACGGTAAAGTGGGACCCTTTTTCTTTGCAGAGGCGTCACCTTCACCTTTTATATGGAAAAATGCTAACAGTTTGCATCACCGCACATCGAAGAACAGTTTCATGCTGCAGCACACTGTGCCTCGATCGTTAGGAAGGCTGGCCGCGAAGGTCTCCAGTCTTCAGCCCCTCAGACTTTTTTTTTCTTTTGTTTGTTTGAGCTTTTTGAAAAATGCTATCCATCAAATCCAACTGTTGGATCTGCAGAAACTGTGAGAGCTTATCAAACCAGCAAATTCGCACGTTAATGGGAAAATGTTAGACCGGACATCGAAGGAAGTTTAATATTGCTTGGATATCTTGATTTCCACAGATAGCACACAACTATATTAAACGGCTACTAAGACAAAATGTGTGCCTGAACATTACGCCACAGTCCCCAATATTTTACGAATCCCCATTTCTGAAATATACTGATTTGTAAAGATCAGTTTGGAACATCTTGCAGATTATCACCATAATATGTTTGTGTCTACATTCAGATTTATGTCAGTCACGATTTATGTCTCGTTGAGACATTCTAGGCCCTTTAAAGTACATTAAACGCATTTTTTCCAGATTCCGCTAATAGCTACATATGTTTCAGCCTTATCACGAATTTACCACTACTACTCCGCCGGCCGCAGTGGCCGAGTGGTTCTAGGCGCCTCAGTTTGGAACCACGCGACTGCTACGGTCGCAGGTTCGAATCCGGCCTCGGACGTGGATGTGTGTGATGGCCCTGGTTTAGTTAGGTTTAAGTAGCTCAAAGTTCTAGAGGACCTCAGATGTTAAGTCCCATAGTGCTCAGAGCCATTTGAACCATTTGAGCCACTACTACTCAATCCTCAGCTACGTCTATCCTGCCCTGATATCACACAGATGAATATCACATTAATGGTGTTCGTGGGGCTTTGTAAATTCTACACTTATATACTTCAGCGATGTACTGAACTGCAAATAATATACTGCGTACGAGATTGGGCATACCCTTTAGAGATCTGTGTTTCTAACCTGATTACAATTCCACAAAATTTAAGTTAAATCTTCAAGTGTTTGCTTTTCATTCGGATGCTCACAAACGCTGTCTCGTCATAAATATAGTAGCTGTACTGTATAGAGTTTAAAACGTTACTCAATACCCTAAAGTAATGCAAGTGACAATAAAATTAGATTCTGACGTACATTCATGCCCGTTTCTATTCCTTGTAGATGGCACTATAAATGAGTCTTCTTATTAACTATCTGTACACCCAATTCGCCAATCATCTATAAATGTCGTAATTGTGATTGCTATGTATCGCGCACATAAGAAATGATTTACGATAGACATGGTTTGGTCGAGTTAGTTAAAAGAACCCACAGAAAAAGTGTGCAGTATAAGAAGTTAGGGGAAACTCTGGAGAAGGTTTCTGTGTAGATTAAAGAGATTTGGGAAAATCTGTGACTGAGATTTGTGCTGATTCCTCATAAATAAAATACTTTCCACATCAATTATTCCAGAATAAATATAGTTAATTTTTAGTCAACCCAGATCTGTTTCGTATAAAGGTGGTTCGTAATTGCGTGGTAACGACAATATGGAGATTGTATTGTAACATTATAAGTCATCAGAAATTTACCATATAAAATTTGCCATATACCTATACCATTTGCCAATACGTATGTTACCACATCCTCCAAAACGTGTTCTCGT
Organism: Schistocerca gregaria; assembly: GCF_023897955.1. Lineage (NCBI taxonomy): Eukaryota > Metazoa > Arthropoda > Insecta > Orthoptera > Acrididae > Schistocerca > Schistocerca gregaria. The sequence goes on from NC_064924.1 coordinate 206,040,229, forward strand.
TGTCAAAAATGTAAACAATAATGAAATAAACGTTTGCGGACTGCATACAGAAATGTATTTGTTGTCTGATCGGTGTATTATACATCAGGGTGCTTTAGATCTGCTGCGTAAAATTAATATATGCGTATTATTGTTTGTAATTGACGTAGTGAAGTAGTGTGTTTGAACACATTTATTCTGCGTCAGTTGGCAGGTAACAGATAGAGTGTAAAGTATAATGAAGCATTTTATGCTAAGTACATGTTGTTAACATTTCATTTCGCAGGCGCTGTATTCCCGAAATAACACGGATCTACGGAGCTATCTTTTGAAACCGGGTTTGCTGCTACATTTGCCTGCATAATGAACTGTTTAACGAATGAGGCTTTGTGAGTGTTATTGCGTAGACTATTTTCCCTCGTAGCAAGCAAAGTTTAGTCTGAACTACATGAATTTACATACCAGCTTTCGTCTACTTGTATTTAACTGTCCCTGGTATTACAGACACACAGAGTGGGCAATGTCACATGTGACCACACAACTGGAACTATTTGCCTTTAGCCACCACAATTCTGAAGGGGTACCATGTATGTGGTTTCCCTATGTGACTGTCTACCACTATTCTGTTAGTGGTTTCCATCGCATCATCACCTCATCACTAAAAGATATATGATTATATATAATTCCAAAGTCACAGATAAATACTCATAAAATTTGTATCGTTTTGCTTCCTGGGGTTTATAAATCCATCAAGGATGCATTATATTGAAACCCCTCAGCCTGTAGGCAGCCTCGTGCTTCAGTACTTCATTGTTGCTTTTCAAATGGTTCAAATGGATCTGAGCACTATGGGACTTAACTTCTGAGGTCATCAGTCCTCTAGAATTTAAAACTACGTAAACCTAACTATGAACATCACACACATCCATGCCCGAGGCAGGATTTGAACCTGCGACAGTAGCAGTCGCGCGGTTCCAGACTGTAGCTCCTAGAACCGTTCGGCCACCACAGCTGGCTATTACTTTTCACTCAGAACACTTAATTCGTTAATATGATAGATCTAATTAATCAATAAAATATATATATCCGTGGGAATCGGTAATGACTGCAGAGGATTTCCGTCAGTTATTCTTGATTTTAAAGAACATGTTGAATTGATTCTCGTAGTTATCGGAGCGTGAAAACATGACGCTTACAGTTTCCGCTCTCCTTGGCCTGCTATCGTTGGACGAGGTGGATGTCCGGACACGGTCTATAAGGTAGGGTCAGTCACATGAGTCCTGCGAGAGGCCGCCCGTTCTCACATTCACCATAGAACTGTGTGAAGTGAGTCTTTGACAAAATTAGCAAAGCTCGGGGAAGAACGCACTTGTTCGCTGGCTTCTGCCAACTCACCCTATTCTCACGAGTTGGCGAATGTGAATATAGACGCTTCACCGAAGGACAGACCACTCACTCAATTGGTCCTCTCACACGATAACATAGGAATGTTGTGCAGGAGCCAAGGGGCGACTCTTGAGGCGAGTCTTTTCTATAATGCAGATGGGCCGTTGACCCATTAAGCGTTAACGGAAGTTTTGGAGGGACACGCTTTGATAGGTCGGAACACGGAATCTTCGTAAATGACGGTATGCCATACTGACGAGGATCTGAGATAGGTCGGTGTTTGTATGCTTCCAGTTAGCTGCGCCGAACCTTCCATGAGTTTTAGGAGGTTCTTCATTGTAGAAATAAAGTACTTTGTTTCAGATTGGCCAAAATGGCAGTTTTGGCATGATCACACTGCGAGGGAGCAGGAGAGCAAAGTGTCAACTCTTCGTCGTTGAGAGGCGCAGGATACACTTACTCGCCGAGAGGCACAGAGTACACCTCGCCGTTGAGAAGTGTACAGAACAGACCTCTTCAGCGCGAGGTGTAGAGTGAAGACACATTTGTTCGCCGCAGGAAAGGAACGGACGTCGAAAGGAGCAGTGGATTCACGAACAGACCTGCCCCGCCTTGCCAGCGTCCCTTGCTGCCTTGAACTCACCTTGTCTCGTCTCACGTAACTGATGTCTCAGAGCAACAGCGTACAAATTTAGTACGGGATAACAGGGGCGCTGTTTCATATTAATCAGTCAATCTTTGTCTGATGACCTTTCGGCTATGATTTTACTCTTTAGGATTCTATCTCACATTACTCACTAACTTTTCGACGGAATGATCACCAACACTTCAGTTTCGCGGTTAATATAATAGTCAGTTCGGCCTAGTTTATGACGACTTTCCCAGTCCTTTCCCTCTGAACGTCCAGTATTTCTAGTGTGATGAGTACTTGATCCTTGTTTGTTCTGATCAATCACTGAATTCACAACCAATAAATGTATGTGACTTACAGTCCTCGTTTCAATGCTGTAGCTGATAGTTCCCGTGGTAATTAATAACGTTTAAGCAGGGCAGACAATAACCGTCCACGTATTCGTGCCAACCCTTTCCTTCCGTTTTTCTGCGCACAGAACCGTAACATACACCTGAACCGTAGTGCGGACGCACATCTTGGTAGGGGACAGTGAATTTCAGTGGCAAAACAGATTTACTAGAACCTTACCCCAGTGGCGCATTGCTACGCCCTTTATCCGAGTTACGATATAATCTTGATATAAAAATTTTCCTGTCCGTTATGGACAGTACGGGGCTCGGCTGCCAAGGTATCATAAAACCAAAAAATAAAGACACTAATCTAGGGGAGGGCGAAACTACCTCTCAGTGCTTGAAAACAAATTTATTATAATCGTCCACGAACGAGTACAATGCTTATTTCGTTACCTCCTCTAAACATTTAATAACTGAACGCTACGTTTGGCCAACTTAAATAACGAATACGCCGTCATAATTAGAAAAAGATCTTCTGTATGCCATAGATTATATTTGTGGGTCGTCTAGCCATGTTTAAGGGATTTCAAAGTCAGTACTGAATACCATAAATTTTTCTTTGCTGTACTGAATGAACATGATTCACATAAATATTGACAGAGAGCATTGTTCGCCGGCTGGAGTGGCCGAGCGGTTCTAGGGGCTACAGTCTGGAACCGCGCTACCGCTACGGTCGCAGGTTCGAATCCTGCCTCGGGCATGGATGTGTGTGATGTCCTTACGTTAGTTAGGTTTAAGTAGTTCTAAGTTCTAGGGGACTGATGACCTCAGAAGTTAAGTCCCATAGTGCTCAGAGCCATTTAAAGCATTTTTGAGAGCATAGTTCTCTATAACCGCAAGTGAAGTTATAGAAATCGAGGCTGCCAATATGAGGGTCATCACCTTCCTTGGAAGACTGCATGGAGAAAACGCAACTCGAATTCTTCTGGTAAGTTCGTGATTACAAAACCAACGAGGCAAAAAAAGAAACCGAAAACATAATAAAATACGCAACACAAGTAGCGTGACAGAAGAAATAAGTGGGGAGCTGCTCAGAATATGGACTTCGCTACCGTGCTTGCGACACTTAAATGTATCCAAAATGAGCTGGTGTTCGCCAATCGTCACCAGACCTTGGCTGGAAGACAATCATCCACAATCTTAACTCATAATGCCCGACGCCCCGGCTTTCAAAAAAAAGGTTCAAATGGCTCTGAGCACTATGGGACGTAACATCGATGGCCATCAGTCCCCTAGAACTTAGAACTACATAAACCTAACTAACCTAAGGATATAACACAACACCCAGCCATCATGAGGCAGAGAAAATCCCTGACCCCGCCGGGAATCGAACCCGGGAACCCGGGCGTGGGAAGGGAGAACGCTACGGCACGACCACGAGATGCGGGCCCCGGCTATCAAATGGTATCCACACTGAATGGGCAATTCAATGAAGAACACAGATTAGGGCTGAATCTCCCGTTGGTCGAGGTCATTAGTAACGGAGCAGAAGCTCGGATTGATTCACCGATGGCGGAGACAATCGGTCCTGCTCCTTCAAAGGAACCACACCGGTTTTTGCTTGGAACAACTTAAGAAACCTGCCGGAAAGCAAAATCAGGATGGCCGAAAGCGGATCTGAACTGTCGTTCACACGAATGCGAGTCCGCTGTGTAAATACCGCACCACCTCGCTCCGTGGGTGACTCAATGTAACGAACTACATTATTGCTTAGTTCAAGTAAAAAGTGGGGATCCCTGCAGAAACATACCACTCTAGGCGTGAAAACACACCGTAACAAACAAGATGCTGGTTCTGGCAAGGAGCAGTGCTCCAAAAATTGGTCATCATCTTCATTCCAAGGAAAGTGGTGGGTGACCCGTTCGATTATAGAAACTAAAACTTTGCAGAAAAAGCAACCGACTTTCTCACTCAGTTTGGACAGCGCCATCGTGACCATCCTTTGGTGTTCGTACAGGAAAGTCAAAGTATGATGCTCAATTATCCTTTGCGGCAACAGTGGTGGTTTGACGTTCCTTGCACCAAGCGATGGCAAATACTGCCTCTCACCGACAAAAGAGCAAAACTGGTCGCAGTTCCAGTTCTGCGGTAGCTGCTCAGTACGCCAGAGACGCTCACCCTTCCTACTGAGACTGGTTGACACACTCCTGGTGCCGTCCGCTGTGGCCAAGCGGTTCTGGCGCTTCAGTCCGGAACCCCGGTGCTGCTACGGTCGCAGATTCAAATCCTGCCTCGGGCATGGATGTGTGTGTTGTCCTTAGATTAGTTAGGATTACGTAGTTCTAAGTCTAGGGTACTCATGACCTCAGATGTTAAGTCCCATAGTGCTCAGAGCCATTTGAACTATTTTGAACCCTTCTGGTGACAATCAGTAACGTGGGCCATCCCGGTAGGGCACCTTTCCAACGAAAAGCTACGCAAAATTTTCCTCCGAAACAAACATGCCCACCACTCTCAATAAAATAGCCGCGAATCACCAGCAGAAAATGAAACAATATCGCACAGCGATAAGTGACTTATTATCACAAATTGCTGACAAGATCAGCGGAAATAGAAATGACGTTCAATAATTAATGCCACACATTTTTATCAGTCAATTTAGGGTCAAAAAAATCCGGAATTTGTTGAGGGTCATGGACAATTTGCGCTTCAGCCCCTACAATTTCATGAAGTTCCTACTGAAGGCCGCGCTATACATAGCATTCAAAATGGCGTCTGGAAAGATGGAGGTTTCAGGGAGAGAGAACTGTCACTCAATCTCTTTTCGAGGAAAACCAGAGCATCGTGGATATTCACAGTCGCTTTCAGAGTGTCCACGGAGACCTGGCAGTGAACAAATGCACGGTGAGTCGTTGGATCAAGCGCCTGTCATGGTCGTAACAAGGTCGCACAGATTTGTTCGATCTCATGCGTGCTGGTAGGCAGCAACCAGCTGTAACTGCGGAAATTCTGAAACGTGCGGGCACTATCATCAGAGATGATTGACGGATCACAATCAAAAACCTCGCTGCTCAACTGGACTTCTCTGTTGGTAGTGCTGACGCATTCATCCACCTGTTGGGATACTCAGAGGTGTGTGAGATTTGGTTCCTCGCCGCCTAACAGAAGAATATAAAGAACAACAACGGCCATCTATGCGAAATTCTTTGCACGTTACGAGACTGATCGTGACAGTGTTTGGTCGAACATTGTCACATGCGAATATGGGTTCATCACTTCAAACCAGAAGAAAAACGGCAATCCATGGAGAGGCACCACACCACCTCTCCTCTGAATAATCCACACCGTCAGTCGGTTAAGTCCAGTCGACGTTCTTCTGGGTCCCTGAAAGCGTTATTCTGCTTCTTGTCCTCCATCGTGGTGCAACGATCAAACAAAGCGCACAGTGCTACTCTCAGCAAACTAAAGAAACAACTTCAGCGTATTCACAGTAAAAAAAAAAAAAAAAAAAAAATGCAGACTAACTTCTCCTTCTCCATGGCAACGCAAAACATCGCACATCTACCTCTACAGCTATGTGACTACTCTGCAATTCACTTTTAAGTGCTTGGCAGAGACCACAATCATACCATCTCTCTACCATTCCACTCCCGAACAGCGCGCAGGAAAAACGAACACCTAAACCTTTCTGTTCGAGCTCTGATTTCTCTTGTTTTTGATGATCATTCCTACCTATGTAGGTTGGGCTCAACAATCCTGTGCATCCGAAAGGAACTCACAAAACTTAATTAGACTGTTTCTCCTCATGTACCCAAAAGCCCGAATCTCGCACCTTCCGACTTCTGTTTGTTTGGCGTAATGAAGGATGTACACTGTAGGAAGGATAACTTATTGAACGCAGCTTCGTACGTAGTACTGTACTCTTTCATTGTGGCAAATGTTGCTTCCTATAGTGGAACTAAGCTTGTGAAATTATCTCTTTCTCCTTTCAGACAATGCACAATTTAAACATAATTTAAAAGAATTTTTAGTGGCAATCTCATTCAATTCTATCAATGAATTTATGAACAAGTGTAGTGGTACATTTTAATGCAAATTTATTATACTTTAATTGTTGACAGTACTTGGTTGTAACAGCCAAGTAACTAACTACTGTGTGCATGATGTAGTGTAAACAGCAGATGTAAGTCTTAAGTCTGTAAATAGTGAAACTTTAATTTTAAATCTTGTACATAGTCTGACTATTCTTAACTGAGGATCATTGTAATGAATAATTTACGTTAATTTCTGGCAATACTGGGTTGTAATAGCTAAGTAACTATCTACTGTATGAATGATGGATTTAATGAAATCAGATGTAAGTATTAAACCTGTAAATATTAGAAGTTTAATTTTACTTCATGTACATAATTTTACTGTTTATTGACTGAAGATGATTAAAATTAATGTAACTCAAGTTTTTCTCTTTACATTTTTGTAATATGTTTATCTGACATGTTCCACACCCAGTAGGTTCCCCTCTTATGTGGGTCTATGGAATGAATAATTAATCTAATCTAGTCTTAAGAACTGATACCTTCCACTAATCATTATCCCATGTTTCAAAAGCGTAGCCTGGAAAAAAAGTGAAACATGTAAAGGATTTGGTAAGACGTCATTCTATGTTCATGAAAGTACAGGCTATCTGCAGGTACGTGATCAGATTTACAGTTCTATGCAACAACTAGAACGTCCCTTAGCGTTTTTCGTGCTGAATTCTTTTGGCTGGCCGGATAGGGTATATAATGGGCGTGAACAGCGTCAGATTTTGAGTTATCATTGTGTAGGACATGAAGTTGCCACTTACTAGTATGGGAACATTATCAGCACTTAAGAGAGTTTGAAAATGGCCTTGTGGCTTCTTATTACAAAGTGGTCGAATCATGCAATATATAGATTTCTGGGACATTCGGATGTGTTGGTGGCCCTGTGTTGCCTGCAAAGTACTGTCAGAGCAAACATACTTGTTGGCGAGTTTCCGGTGTACCACGTCTGAGCACCACATATGGGAATGGCAAAATTGTGCACCGAGCTCATCTTAACCCCTCCAGACCAGTGCCTGAGATTCGACAGCAAGTAATGGGCTCCTTGCAACAACTGGTGTTATTCAGCACCACTGATCAGAGACCATGACAACCAGGAATTGGGAGTTGCTGTCCCGTGCGTAGGCTTCCATTTACACCATACCACAGACAGCTGCAAAAGGGGTGGTGCCGAGACCATGGGGCATAGCTGCTGATGAGTGGTCGTACCGTGTTCAGCGATGAATTCCGTTTCCGCACGACCCCTACATGACCGTCGTCAGCGAGTACCGCGGTGACCTGATGTCAGGTCCCCTTCTGCCAATGTTTTCGTGAGGCCCAGCTGTGATACTGTTGAAGTCATGTCATGGGAGCCATCAAGTAAGACTTTAAGATAGGGTTGGTAGTGTCTGAAGGAACTCTGACTGCACTCTGGTACATCACGGGCATCCTGCGTCTTCATGTGTTATCTCTCATGCGACCTTACCATGACACCCTTTTTCAACAATACTATGCCTGTACACATACTTTAGATAGCTCTACGGATTCTCTACGTGATATTGAGGTACTCCCACGGCAAGCAAGATTCCCATACCGTCCCCGAGAGAATATTTGTCGAACCAGTTCGGACATTAATTCCGTCCATTTACCAGTTACAACAGTTGTTAGTCAATTTGTCTCAGGACAAGATTCAATGGCATTATTACACTGTCCCATTCGAATCAGAGCATGCGTCTATGTCACAGATGGGACAACGTCATACTTAAAAGTAGGCTCATTCTGCCACCCAATTTTAAATTTGTCCGTTATTGGTAACCATTAAAGTAACGTATCATACACTCTCAATCCATGATTTCATGTAGTTTCCTCGTCCTTCTCCTGGTTCTTCAGTTTTTGTCAGGAAGCCTTATAGGATTTAGCGTCAGAGCTAATAACTGTATTAGGTAAGGAACTGCCGTCAGTGGGAATCGATTCGTCCTGGCCAGGACAATAGCAACCGGAGCGAGAAGACAGGTTGGTACTGCAGAGCGCCGCTTAGGAAATTAGAAAGTTCCTTACACTTATACATGAGTTAAACACGAATTATGCTATAAAAATACAAAACCTCGTCTGTACCCCAAAATCCTAGCACACTACAAGCAATTTCATCAAAGTTTTTATTATTTTTAACATTCATATTTCTATTGTGCAAATGAAACATAATAAAGACACTTGGCAGATCATAACGAATAATGTAATGCTCAATCTGCATGCAGTGGAACCTTGTACAAAATATACCATGGTTGGAGAGCCACTTTTAGTTGATGAGTAGTGGTTATTGAGACTGAGTGCAGATGCAGACCAAAATGGTAAAGCTTTCGTTGGGCTGCGTTTATGACATACTACAGGGTGGTCCAAAAGTCCGGAAACACCCTCATAAAATTCAATTGGAGTAGCAGACAAGGAAACAGACTCCCTACACACGAGGAACGGGAAGGGGGAAACTTCATAGGCTATGCCACCAACATGGCGGCCATCTTGATCCAACTCCAAAACTTCAAATGGTAATATGGTCATGTGACATATCAAACAGATAGAGAATATCACCAAAAAACAATGCCGTGGTTATTTTAGACGTAGCGTTATTCATTCTCCGGTTATAGCCAGTTACATGTGGCAGTGGTGGGGCGCTCGGCAGCATGTGTGTTATGTGCCGAAGAGGCATTACGCCGGTGTTACAGACCCGAGAGATCACCAACAGTCATACGAATGGCTCAATATGTTGTCCATTATGTTGGATTGTTAATTCTATCCTCCGAACCCAGTCCTGATGAACTTTGACGAACACATCTGGCTGAATTTTTTACCACACGCATCAACAATGCGCTGCTTTAGATGATGCAAATCCCTAATTTTCACAGGATAAACCATTGCTTTGACATGACTCCAAAGACAAAAATCCAAAGGAGTCAAATCTGGTGAACGTGGTGGTCACTCCCTACGACCAATCCACTTTTGAGGGAACTGCACATCCAGGTATGCTCGCACATTGTGCCCATAATGTGGTGGGGCTCCATCAAGATGGAAGAATTCCGGAAATGTCCCATCCTCTCTTAACAACGAGGGAAACACTTCTTCATCCAATAACCTCAGATAACCATTGATTAAAACGTTTGCATGAGTAAATGATACATAACAGTTAAACACATGTAACATATCAGGCATGGGATAGTCACTTTGCTCCGTTTCAGACTCCATTTTATGACTTCATATTATGAAAATACCTGGGGTAAACCATGTCGACGGGATTAACACGTCGCTGAGACTCATAACCAATGTAGAGCAGCAAGAAAGCCCAGAAAAGTCGCAACCTCTTCACTTCACTTCCCTTCTTAATCTGAGCACATGCTCTAATATCCGCTGTTCTTTACAGCGTTTAGTATACAGCAATTACAAACGATTCTATGTATCTATGAAAACCGATATATCGATTACATACACGGAAAATGTAAGAAAAAAATCAAATGGTCTATAGTTGCAGGAACCGGAAGCATGCGTGGTGACTGGAGAGTCGTCAAAACGAAGCTGAAAATGTAAACTGCACGTAATTCAGTTTTCCGATGAACTGAATCACATAGTTTACTTCATAAGTAAGAATTAAGCTGCAGAAATGATGGAAACCGTCTGAATAAGGAACATATTCCACGTATCTAATTTTGAGCACTAAGGCAATGTTGCATATCAGTGGCACGGTTGGCTGGATCAACATTTGGATATGGGGCTGTAACTGAACATCTGAAAGACTAAAGGCTAATACGCTCCTGTTTTAAGAGACTGCGGCTGTAATATGTCGCAGAAGCTGGTTCATTTCACCCTCCTCAGTACCTTTAAATACTTGCGTAGAAATTTTGGCATGTGAACGTTTTCGCGCTTTTTTAATGATGAGATGGCAACAGCGTAAGACGGAAAAGGGGGAAAAAAAGAAAATGTAATATTTGCTAGAAGAAAGGAGACAGTGAATGTGGTATACAGAAAGTGAAGAAGACAATGGCAGTGTGAGAGAAAGTACATCTACATCTACATGACTACTCTGCAATTCACATTTAAGTGCTTGGCAGAGGGTTCATCGAACCTCAATCATACTATCTCTCTATTATTCCACTCCCGAACAGCGAGCGGGAAAAACGAACACCTAAACCTTTCTGTTCGAACTCTGATTTCTCTTATTTTATTTTGATGATCATTCCTACCTATGTAGGTTGGGCTTAACAAAATATTTTCGCATTCGGAAGAGAAAGTTGGTGACTGAAATTTCGTAAAAAGGTCTCGCCGCGACGAAAAACGTCTATGCTGTAATGACTTCCATCCCAACTCGTGTATCATATCTGCCACACTCTCTCCCCTATAACGCGATAATACAAAACGAGCTGCCATTTTTTGCACCCTTTCGATGTCCTCCGTCAATCCCACCTGGTAAGGATCCCACACCGCGCAGCAATATTCTAACAGAGGACGAACGAGTGTAGTGTAAGCTGTCTCTTTAGTGGACTTGTTGCATCTTCTAAGTGTCCTGCCAATGAAACGCAACCTTTGGCTCGCCTTCCAGACAATATTATATATGTGGTCCTTCCAACTGAAGTTTTTCGTAATTTTAACACCCAGGTACTTAGTTGAATTGACAGCCTTGAGAATTGTACTATTTATCGAGTAATCGAATTCCAACGGATTTCTTTTGGAACTCATGTGGATCATCTCACACTTTTCGTTATTTAGCGTCAACTGCCACCTGACACACCATACAGCAATCTTTTCTAAATCGCTTTGCAGCTGATACTGGTCTTCGGATGACCTTACTAGACGGTAAATTACAGCATCATCTGCGAACAGTCTAAGAGAACTGCTCAGATTGTCACCCAGGTCATTTATATAGATCAGGAACAGTAGAGGTCCCAGGACGCTTCCCTGGGGTGCGCAATTGATAAAAAAAAAATGCTCTGAGCACTATGTGACTGAACTTCTAAAGTCATCAGCCCCCTATAACTTAGAACCACTTAAACCTAACTAACCTTAGGACATCACACACATCCATGCCTGAGGCAGAATTCGAACCTGCGACCGTAGCAATCGCGCGGTTCCAGACTGTAGCGCCTAGAATCGCTCGGCCACCCCGACCGCCGCGCAATTGCAGTTGAACATACCAGACAGTGGCAGAACAGTGCTAGGAAAGAAAGGACTGGACAAGGCAGTGCCACTGACAGAGTAATAAAGGAAGAGAAAGTGTTAGTGGAAGTGCACCGATGGAAATGAGAGAATCTATAATGACAACGAGGAAGAAAGAGACAGTGAGAAGAGACAGCAGTAGTGGGAACGGATGAATGAGATTGTAGCAATAAGAGGGACCAAGAGGACAACAGTGACACTGAAAGGAGACAGTAGTAAAAGTACAGAACGATGGAAACTGTAGCTGTGATAAAGGACATAGTGAGACACAAATAGCCGGCCGGTGTGGCCCAGCGGTTCTAGGAGCTTCAGTCTGGAACCGCGCGACCGCTACGGTCTCAGGTTCGATTCCTCCATCGGGCATGGATGTGTGTGATGCCCTTAGGTTAGTTAGGTTTAAGTAGTTCTCAGTTCTAGGGGACTGATGACCTCAGATGTTAAGTCCCTTAGTGCTCAAAGCCGTTTGAACCATTTGAACAATACATAAGTTGCCACTCCTTCGACTGGGCTGGCTACTATGTATTTGTTCATAATTTCTGTAGCTGGACTGAAATGCATTTTACTTAACTAACTAATTCAAAACTGATTTCAGTTATTATCAGGTGAATTGCGGTTGGCTGAATAATTATTGTACGTTACACTACAAAATGTGTAGTTTTATGTGCAATAAATGTTTGTTGTTTGAAATTGATTCTGAAGAAAGGAAACTGTTTTTCTACTGCAAGATGCTTCCTAACAGATTTGTGGGCTGTTGTATGACGTGCGTTCACGCTTTAAGACACACTTATTTGATAGTGAAAGGATGCTGTTTCACCCACAAGATACCCGTCTAAACAGATTTGGCCCTGTCGTCACTCGCTTTCTTGTTACAAAGAATATACCGATGAGGATTCACACCTAATGGTAAAGAGCGTTAAATCCGAATCTGTCGCTTCTCGCGGTGTCATTCTCACTGCAACATCCAATCAGCAAGCGAATAGCGTAATACCTCACTTTACGACCCACTGGCGTCTTTTCGAAGGCGGGTAATAGGTTCCGATTAAACCGCATGGTGCGCGCATCAGTTTGTGTTCCCTGATGAGTCCCAGCGTTGAAACAAAAAGACTTTGTAGAAGCCGAGCGGGATACGGTTCTCGTTAACCGAACCCTTTCAGTAGGAACTCCTAACCGTGGGCACAAAGGACAGATGTGAACATACAGATTTTGAACCGTTCTTTGAAGGATCAAGAGAAGGGTTATCGTGTTCGTTTTTCAGTTGTGGAATGGTTCATGTTAATGGAATTTGATAGTTCAAGAATAGGTAGGGAAATGTGGCGTAAATTGGTCAGTTTAAAGAAAATTGAATTTTCACCGAATCACTGCCACAGATAGAAGCTTGTCATTTACGTAGTTTACGTACTATAATGTATTGCACTAAATATTTACAAGTAAAACAATACAACATGAATAGGAGATATATGCAATTTTCGTTGGTCTTACATAGTTTCCACTTTTCCCGACTAAACAGGGTAAAGCGTGGCCAGTAAGGATGTATATACACCGAAAGTGAACAGCAATCCGCTTTCGGCTAACGTAATGCCGCAGTTTTGTCGTCTTCTCGTAAGTGCCAACACTTTGCTGTTCTTGGACTGAATTGTCAACGGTCTGACCCGCATGGTAAATACGAGGAGCACTAAGAAACAGTTTTCCTCGCACGGCTTTAAGGATATCAAAAAATTAAACCTCCACTCAGCCTGTTGAAACTTTATCCTCTAGCTACTGAGGAAGAATAAATTAATGATATATTTCGCTCTACTTTGCAATTGGAATGCTAATCTTTGAGATTGTTCACCTGTAAATCCATAAAACCGCAGCCGCTTTTCAGTTTCACAAACGTACCAGGAACATCCTGTTCTTGTTCTATATCGAGCCCACTCCAAGAGCTTCCCTACCTATTTTACAGCCTTTTAATCTCTGATTTTTTTTTGTAGTACCGTATTTTTTAGCGTATTACATGGAACATGAAATGTTAGCTGCTGTAAACAAAGGCATCTTGTCATTCTTTACTGCCTTAGTCGCATTTTCCATCAGATGTGGGTCCAACGTTTACTGCTCCGTTTCCTTGACATTCGTTGGGTATCTGTAACAGTTCCAACCGGCTGCAGCCGACGATTTTCAGTCGTATTTTTGCATTAGGCCAGATACACCAGAACTGAGTTGGTTTAAAATTACGTTACTTAAGTAGTTCAAAATATTCACAAACTGATAGAATGACGGATGATAGTATTTTGTGTAAAAGGATAGCGCCTAGAACCACTCGGCCACAGGAGCCGGCAAGTACATTTGTAAGCCAAAATATGCTGTGCAAACATTGTTATTGTAAAAAGTATTACCATACGGTTACGTTAGGTAACAAGAATAATATAAGTAATCTACCTTACAGCAGAGGACTGAAAAACACAATAGCTTCTTTTTAAATACCAGCGAGCCGGGCTTTCATGATTCTTAAACCAAGTTATGCTCTGTGAAAAATTCTACCAAACGGATTCATCTTTCATTCCTCACCCCTATTGCACATTCACCTAAAACTTTTCCTGCTCTTCCTTTTCTTACTATCGAATTCTAGTCACCCAAGACTACCAAATTTTTATCTCTATTCACTAACTGAAAATTTCTTTTATCTCATCACACATTTCTTTAGTCTCTTCTTCATCTGCGGAGTTAGTTGGTTATATAAACTTGTACTTCTGTGGTAGGTGTGGACTTCGTTTCTATCTTTGCTACAATAACGCATTCATTATGCCGTTTGTAGTAGCTTACCCACGATCCTATTTTTTTATTCATTACTAAACTTACCGTTATTTAATTTTGTGTTTAAGGTCCTGCATTCACCTGACTATAAGTGTTGTTCCTCCTGCCACCGAATTTCACTTACTCCCACTATATCTAACTTTAACCTATCAATTTTAATTTTCCAAACTAACTGCCCGATTAAGGACATTCCGCTCTCCGAAGAACACCGGTTTTGGGTCTCCTGAAAACGACGTCCTCCTAAGTAGTCCCCGCCCGGAGATCCGAATGGGGGACTATATTACTTCTGGAATATTTTACCCAAGAGGATGCGATCATCATTTAACTATATAGTATAGCTACATACCGTCGGTAAAAATTACGGCTACAGTTTCCCCTTGCTTTCAGCCGTTGGCAGTACCAGCACAGCAAGGCCGTTGTGGTTAATGTTAGAAGGCCGGATCAGGCTTATGATAAGAATATTACCAGACTGCCTGAGTCGTCCGAAACTCTGTAAAGCTGTTTATTTGCGGATCGAAAATATGCGAATTAATATCATTTCAGATCCGTAAACTGGAGACATGCATCCAAATATTCGCAGTTGCGAATATTGAATGCCACCAGCCGTATTACGGAATTACTACAGTGAATCTGGTGCCGGTCCGGGACTCCATCCCGTATTTCCCGCTTGTAGCGAGCGGTCTCCTTGTCACTTGGCTATCTGACCACGACTCGCAGCCTGACCGAGAACGTCTACACCCTATACTCGTACATCAGTTATGTATAGTCCCGTACTATGGACACATTTTACTTTTCAGTCGCTTGTCCGCTGTCGGTGTATAAATACGTTATTGCAGTGCTCGTGTCATTCCGAATAACAATTCAATGTTCCTTCGGACATGCACACACAACGCACTGCAGCGACCACAGGCGTTATGAAACACGCGAAGTGTATTCACAGTTGTGAACATGGACAACCATTAGTTCTACAAGGGAATGGCGACAGTGAAAATCTTTGCTGGACCGGTAATCGAACCCGGATTTCCCGCTTATCGAGAGTGGTCGCCTTACCACCCGGCCAGCCGAAACTTCCATTTGTCGTCAACTATATGTCAGCAGTTTCTTCTCATAAGTCCATAGTGTATGTTCCTTCGGAGATGCACGCATGTATACCCGCGTGTCCGAAGGAACTTTGCTTCGTAACTCGGAATAGTACAGGCACAGCAATATCATAGCAACTGAAGAGGTCTTCTTCATACTGAGCAGTGGCTGGCTCATGCTATGCGCTGGATTAAACCTTGGTTGCGACTCTGTGCTTAGTCTCCCGCAGTTATCGCGATTATGCTCTTCTCCTTTCGCAAGTAGCAGCAGTGGTGTTTATCGATATTCGGACATTGGACTATCTTTGACCTGGCGCTTATACACTCCTGGAAATGAAAAAAAGAACACATTGACACCGGTGTGTCAGACCCACCATACTTGCTCCGGACACTTCGAGAGGGCTGTACAAGCAATGATCACACGCACGGCACAGCGGACACACCAGGAACCGCGGAGTTGGTCGTCGAATGGCGCTAGCTGCGCAGCATTTGTGCACCGCCGCCGTCAGTGTCAGCCAGTTTGCCGTGGCATACGGAGCTCCATCGCAGTCTTTAACACTGGTAGCATGCCGCGACAGCGTGGACGTGAACCGTATGTGCAGTTAACGGACTTTGAGCGAGGGCGTATAGTGGGGCACCGCCACTTCCCAGCAAATTAGGGACACTGTTGCTCCTAGGGTATCGGCGAGGACCATTCGCAACCGTCTCCATGAAGCTGGGCTACGGTCCCGCACACCGTTAGGCCGTCTTTCGCTCACGCCCCAACATCGTGCAGCCCGCCTCCAGTGGTGTCACGACAGGCGTGAATGGAGGGACGAATGGAGACGTGTCGTCTTCAGCGATGAGAGTCGCTTCTGCCTTGGTGCCAAAGTGGTCGTATGCGTGTTTGGCGCCGTGCAGGTGAGCGCCACAATCAGGACTGCATACGACCGAGGCACACAGGGCCAACACCCGGCATCATGGTGTGGAGAGCCATCTCCTACACTGGCCGTACACCTCTGGTGATCGTCGAGGGGACACTGAATAGTGCACGGGTCATCCAAACCGTCATCGAACCCATTGTTCTACCATTCCTAGACCGGCAAGGGAACTTGCTGTTCCAACAGGACAATGCACGTCCGCATGTATCCCGTGCTACCCAACGCGCTCTAGAAGGTGTAAGTCAACTACCCTGGCCAGCAAGATCTCGGGATCTGTCCCCCATTGAGCATGTTGGTGACTGGATGAAGCGTCGTCTCACGCGGTCTGCACGTCCAGCACGAACGCTGGTCCAACTGATGGCGCCAGGTGGAAATGGCATGGCAAGCCGTTCCACAGGACTACATCCAGCATCTCTACGATCGTCTCCATGGGAGAATAGCAGCCTGCATTGCTGCGAAAGGTGGATATACACTGTACTAGTGCCGACATTGTGCATGCTCTGTTGCCTGTGTCTATGTGCCTGTGGTTCTGTCAGTGTGATCATGTGATGTATCTGACCCCAGGAATGTGTCAATAAAGTTTCCCCTTCCTGGGACAATGAATTCACCGTGTTCTTATTTCAGTTTCCAGGAGTGTAGTTTCCATCTGGGCGGTGTGCGACCAGTCGGTCGGTTGGCGTGGAGCAGCGAGGAATTCTCTGCGGGACGTAGTTCGGCCGGGACCGCTGGCAGTCTCTATGCGGTGTCGGAGTGTGTGGGGCTGTTCCGATTGCTACGAGGTCCGTGGCTCACCAACCCTGGACAGGAAAGTTGAGTTTTGATTTAATCTGCCAGCAGGTCAAGACTGTTTACATTGTCTCGTTTGGAGTTCGTTGTCGGCTGTTGGGATATTCTCGCCAGCAACAACGTGGTTTTCAAGTTGCAAATGTCTGGCGACCCTCCGGTGGAGTTTCACTGTATTTGCTTATTGGAACTGAAGTGCACCAGCGCAATCTTCTGCCCTGCTGCCGTTAACGTTCCGATTACCTGCCCTGGCTGTTGACGTAAATTTCAGGCAGTGTATTTTCCTCTTCGTGTTGTTGCTGTGCAGAAGGCTGTGTAGTTTGACAGCTCCATGTATGATTGAGTGTGGGCGCCAAAATCTTCTACGTTGTTCCGTTGAACTCCTTGTTGTGCCCTGACCGGGTGAAGTGGAAGTGATCTTGCCGGTGGGTCCGTTGATTGTCGGTGCGTTGAGTTGTCGTCGGTTCGTGAATGGTTGGCCGGACTGCCTGTGTTACCTAAGTGAGCGTTAGTGTTTGAATACCAAACCGACACTCCAACATCTGAGCGCCCTTGGGTTTACTGCCTTTTTTAAAAAATTTTTCTTGTTGTTTGTACTTTTTTTTAAAATTAAGGTTGTTGTGCCCTTAAGGCGTAAGATTCTTTAGGCCTGCAGCCTAATCTAAAGAACTGTTTCACGTAAGGCTTTTGGTATTTTAAAGGTTTTAAGGTTGTTGAATTTTAAGTGTTTAGCCTTCGGCCGATTTTGAATATGAGTTGCTTTGCACTTAACTCCGTCAGCCTAAATTAAAGAACTAAGACACTCTTTGATCTTCCTTGTCGGTTTGAAAATCGCCTTTACACCGTGTTTGCGCAATATACGGCCGATTCCGTCCGTCACTGGGAGAGTATTGCAGAAAGGCTATACCCTACATTTCCTTTACTGATTCCTTACTTCGCCGAGTGTTTGGCTCTCTTAAATTGCTAATATAATTTGTGGAGCACCCACTGCTCCTCAGAACACTTTCCAGGTGTGGCATTTCGCGTCTGAGGTGCTGCGGCTCACATATTCGTTCTGCTCGGGTTACGAGAGTATTAATAATGCCTCTTTTCTGGCTCGGGTGATGGTTTGATAGTTTGTGCAAGTATCGGTCCGTGTGAATTTAACCTGTTTGCTCTTTAAGTATCTGATTCTTTGGGTCTTCAGCCTAACTAAAGATCTGTTGTAGGATATGGTTTGCCTTTTAAATTTCTGATTATGCTTGCGTTCTAAGTTACTGGCCTTCAGCAGTTTTTTAATTGAAGTGGCTTTCAGCCGGCAATTAAGTCCCAAATATTAAAGCTGTTTGTTTAAAAAAAATTGTGCTCTTGTAATGTTTGATCAAATAATAAAGTTGTATGTTCGAGTGTAACTGACAGCCCCTTATTTTGGCCCCTTTTCACAATTTAAACTACCTGTCCTGTCCTGCGGGTTTAGCAGGGCGTTTCCCATACCTCGTATACCAATGACACAATATATTCACCCGTTCAGTTTGACGCATCGTATTTAAGACCAACTGAGAAAGGAAAGGAAACAGCGCATTTTCACTGGAAAACACCACACAGTATTTCCATTCTTATTGTTGGTTTTAGCCTAGATTTTTTTGTTTAAATGTATAGCCCTTGTCTGCTCGAAAGTGTATTATGTATTGCGTAAAAATTTGAAGCAAAGCGGCCAAGAACTTTTCGATATTTTTCACTAAGAATATTCCCTCTTTCTAAAATATACAGCTCCTGTCCGTCCGAATGTTTATTAGAGTATCTTGCATAGTTCTGAAGTAAATCTTTTTTATGATTTCTTGAGACATTGCCCCTTGTTTCCCCTTTATTTATTAGTATAGGCAACAGACTAACTTCCTTCGTGAAACACACTGTCCATACTGATGGTGTGTAGTAGAACTAGTGGCAGGAAGGCAGCAGCGCTTCTCAGGGCAAGAAATATTGAGATTCTGTAATTGAAGGTTGAGGGATCAGGCGGATAAAGGAAAAGAAGTGAAGGGGCTAATGATGGCAGTGGCATCGGGACTTGATCGGTATCAGCGGCGATGAGTGAAAATGTGTGCCGGGCTGGAAAAAAACGCCAATTTTGTCCGGCCCCAGAAAAAAAACAGGCTCGTGCACATGCAGTGAACGTTGTGCCTACAACAGGTTCTGACTAAAGTAAGATTAAGGTTGTGACTCCTTCTCGCCCTAGTGCTGCGTAACGACGTTATAACAAACTTTTTGTAGCATTACGCATTGCTGGACATCCTGTGAACTTTCATTTAGACACAGATGCATCAGTCAATTTGCTTCAAATATGGAGGCGACTCGAAAAAGTTGTCGGCCACTTTCGTAAAGGTAGACGAAACGTTTAGTTAAAATAACAAAGCAAATCTTTCGAATCGGTTAAATTGCAGTTTCATCTTTCCAGTCTTTATTCTTGGACGCAGGGGAGGCTTTAGCGCAGCGAGATGATACAGTACATTCAAATACTCTTCTCAGGATTGGCGACAGATCATATTGTGCAAATCACACAATACTTCGTCGATACAACTGTTCGACATCTTCAGGTGTTGGTAGCTGGCGCCACCAGGCGCGACTGATAAAGCAAGCAGAAGCGTCGATAGATATCAGGCCAGGTGCAGGCAACGTGCGTGCACGGGAAGATGGTTGCAGTGAGAGGAAAGCGGCGCTTCTACTGCCCCGTGCCAGGAGGCACAGGAAGGCCATTCGCGAGTGCGCTGTGGGCGATGAGTGTGCTGCTTGCCGTTTATGTGGTGAAAATCGGAATTAAATCTCAGCAATCCGCCCTGTCGGATCATGGATTGGATGATCTTGTCTGTCTTGATTTAACGGGGACTAATGCTGGAATCCAGGCGGCGCATAGTTGAAAACCTGAATTCCTCTTCATAAGTTCGAGTTCCGTATGGATATCTGAGGCCTACTTAAAAACACAATCCCAGGAAGACGACATGCGTGTATGACAGGGCCAGCGCAAGGCAGGTGAGAAACGTGCGCCTGCAGGGAGCGGCACTTCCTGGGGGGCGGCAAATCTGCCTCCCTCCCTTTTTTTAGGACAAACACAACATTCATGCCCAAGAGGGGATTCGAAGCCAAACCTCGGAGGGAGCGGCTTCGGGAACAGTACCATGGCGCCCCGACTACCTGCCGGCCGCCCCTGTTGAACAAGGGGAGCGAGGAGGACTAATTTCTTCCTCGCCACTGTGGCAGCACCGTCCTGTTTACACCGGAGGAACAGAGAGGGGGAAGCACACTGGCGTGAACGCCATCATTCTTATGAGCGGAGCGCTGCCAGCCTGCTAAGCGCCTTGCGTTTACTCACAACTAATTTTGCAGAAGACTAAATCTAATTTAGAAATTCGAATGCAATGTTCGATATTGCGGCTACGTGTTAAGCCTGAAGCAATTTTGATAAGCCCTTCAATGGCAGTTTCCGAGTGTTTTATTCTTCTCCCATTATGGAAAAAAATGGTTGAACATTACTACAGTCAAACATGTCCAACACCTACAATGGCTAGAAGTATTCCGTATGGGTAAATACGCTGAGGGTAATAAGCCTGGCATGAGTTGGATTTCGAAGTATTTTTGAAAATCTTTGCTTTCCGTTTCTGAGTGATAGTCGGACCTATTGGTTTCTGGGCCGTGGAACACCTGTCTTCGCCTGCATGAACGACAATTAAACTCTGACCTGCACTTTTGTTTGACAATACTACTAGCACACTATCGCTTCGCCTACATTTATTTACTTTGTGATGCGTTTGAATCCATGTTTCATCTTAGTAAACTACTGGTCGCTTTGATTCTGATGAAAACCCGAGAAGGTATGGTCTTTTAACAACAATGTCCTCTCGTCCGCACAAAAGAAAATATTAATTTGGACACCTTCTTAAACGAAAATCCATAGACAGAACATTGCTTCTAAGGGTTTCCTTGCTACCTTTGAAGTTCATTTCTGTTTGACTAAAGTTGTGCCGTTTTCGCGAAGTTCGTATTTCTTTCTGTTGTTCGTAATGCCATAGAAATTGCTGCCTGATGATACATTTATCCATATTATCGGTCACATACTGATTGTGGTCTTCTTGCTTCTTCTTCTTGGGCGCTAGTTTAACCGTAGCCTCGCTATACCTCGTCACGTGACCTAGTTCCTGGCGCTGCCGCATGACCACTTCGCCTTTCCAGGCAACAGGTATTGCCGATTTCTCTGCAACGAAAACGACAGACTTCGTTTCGGTACTTGACCGAGGGAGTAAAGATTGGTCAGAAACACTTTAATTTCTTTTCGTATAAAAAATTGCGTTTGATTGCTGACATTTCCTACAGATATGTTTAAATGAAATTGCACAACGTATTGAAAAAAAAACTCGGGGTGGGGAGACAATTTAGCAGCCGGCCCTGGTGTATGACAATGTATGACGATGGTGCTCAACACAATATTCTTACACTGTTCAGCACGCCTGCCCAATACAAAGTTTCCCACATTGGCAAGTGATCTTATGTATGCGACATTTCATAAGGTCAAGATACTCTTTCAAAGAGCACATCAAATTCTTTAATTTTCCTGGTGGCCGAAAACGTCATTTGACTTTCTACATTTTGAGGGTCCTTTCTATTCTTGAAGATATGCAGCCAAAATACCGAAAGAACGCAGTTGAAAAGAGTGCCTTTGCGTCTTCATTTATGTTTCTGCTTTGAACTTTCTGGAAACATATCTATTAAAATAGCCGTCCTGTTTGAACACCGTTCTTAGGTGTTGTGGCTCACCAATAAAAGCGTCGGAATCTGAGAGAAGACCAAAGAGTGTGCGATACTGACACGTTGCGCAGGGTGATGGTATCTTGTGGCCTGCAAATTTATTTGTGTGATTTGGTTTGCGGTGGACACTATCGCCCAGTGTACTGTCGACTTTCCTTTTAACCAAAGCGTCCAGGAAAGGTAAGCTGCCACCTTTTCCCAGTTCCAGGGTGAAATGCATATTCCGATAGAGCGAGTTCAAATGCTGGAGAAACACTAAACCACAAACGTTACGACTAAATACTGCCAGCACCAGAAAGGTTGAAACTTGCCGACTGCAGTGCTTTTTCCTCAATGCCTTCCATAAAATAGTTGTCCACCAAGGGAGACAGAGGAATTATAGCAGTGCCAATAGCTACTACCACCACCTGAACATTTCAACAGTTGTATCGACGAAATATTATGAGATTTGTACAGCATGATCCGACGATAAATCAGAGAAGAGTATTTCATCTACATCTACATCTAAATCTACATCCATACTCCGCAAGCCACCTGACGGTGTGTGGCGGAGGGTTGCATTTCATATTATGCATGGCCGTATGTTTCATGTTATGCATGCCGGCACGGCCCGTTTCGACTGATGCAAAGGGTTTTGCTCAATCTTCAGAAAACCACCATTTCAATCGGAGAAGTGGACCTCGGTTCGAGGAACACAAACTCTCTCTGGCGAATTCGTATTGCCTCCACCTCAAAACTTGGCTGACAGGTGCTCGTCGCGAGACACCTGTTGCAGGCGCTGCCCTAGATGTACCTTCCCATTTATAAGGTTGATTTGCCACAGATCAACCTGAAAAGCCTGTAAAGTTAGACCTTAATTCTTCATTGGTGTTTTGCGGCATGCATCAGACACTTCTAGGATTCATACGGCTGGAAAATTGGTACCTAACGTGCGTCGTTGAAGTTCAAAGGCCTGGAATGTGTGACATTGGAGCCATTGGCATGCAAGTCCGTCAGACAGGACGTCACGTTGTCTGCACTCGCCTTATAGACGGGAAGGTACATCTAGGGCAGCGCCTGCAACAGGTGGCTCGCGACGAGTACCTGTCAGCCAAGTTTTGAGGTGGAGGCAATACGAACTCGCTAGAAAGAGTTTGTGTTCCTGGAAGCGAGGTCCACTCCTTCGATTGAAATGAGGGTTTTCTGAAGATTGAGCAAAACCCTTTGCATCAGTCGAAACGGGCCCTGCGGGCATGCATAACATGAAACTTACGGCCATGCATAATATGAAATGCAACTTGCTGTACTCGTTAACGACATCCAGACCGCTTTTGATAGCACGAGATGCTCATGTGTCAGGTGTCATCCAAAAAGCCTAAACCGTCATCGACAAAAGGAAATTCTTGCATCTGAAGAACAGGAATCGGTGTAAAATACTATTGCTGACTTTGTCAGTTATAACTTACGACAGGTCATTATAGAGACCCCCGTCAGAACCTATAGCGTCAGAACCTATATAGCGTGTGTAATAGATGTGTCAGATTGCCATTGCTGTCAAAGAGTTGCAGTGTCTCCTATAATATCTATTTTTATATTTAAGGTTCGAACGTAATAGTTGTATTAGTAGCAGCAGCTCTATTCATTTTTTTTAGAATAGCTCTTGCATGCAATGCCGTCTATTAATTGCTGGAAGTATTTCAATCTCTGTGTTCAGTTTCTGCTCTCTACATCGCCCTCTAGCACCGTGGAAGCTATTCCCTGACGTCTGAACGTCCTGTCACTTCTTGCCATTGTTTCCAATTCTTTCCTAGATGATTCTATGCATAACTTCCTCACTCCTTATCAGTGAACCTGGTTTCCAATTGTTCTGTAGCACCATTTCCCAAACTCTTCGATTCTCGTCTGTTCCGGTTTTCCCACAATCCGCGATTAACTGCCATTAACTGCTGTGCTTGAAATGAAAATTCACAGAAATCTCTGGGCCTATGTTTCACACCAGTAGTCTTGTGTCAGTTTATTGAAAATTTTTTACTGTTTGTCAAGGTTTATTCGGAATTATGTTCCTTGTACCTATGTCTTACTGTCCAACGCTTATGATTGCTCTTTTTTGAGATGTCCACTCCTCTTCAACTGAACTGCCTATTGTGATATTCCTTATTGAAGCATCCACATCCTCAGAGAACTTCAAATGAGTCTCATCATTCCTCATTATTCCGGTATCCCACTTCCTTCCCCACTGATTCCTCTTACCTAGTTCCTTAAACTTCAGGCTACTCTTCGTAATTATTAAAGTGTGATCTAAGTCTGTATCTTCTCTCGGGTACACCTAACGTCCCAAAATCTGATTTCGAAATATATGCCTGAACATAAGATAATATGACTGGGATCTTCCCGTGTCTCGGGAGTTTTTTAAGTATACCCCAGTCTGTTGAGATTTTCGTACAGTAGACTCCTTATTCGTAGCTGAAATTTGTTGGAGAGCTCAAGTAGTTCTTCTCCTCTCTCAATCCCACAGTTGAATGGAATGGACAGTGTCTTGAAAGGAGGATATAAGATGAACATCAACAAAAGCAACACGAGGATAATAGAATGTAGTCGAATTAAGTCTGGTGATGCTGAGGGAATTAGATTAGAAAGTGAGACGCTTAAAGTAGTAAAGTTGTTTTGTTTGTTAACATCGAGTATAGATTTAAGGGTCAGGAAGTCATTTCTGAAAGTATTTGTATGGAGTGTAGCCATGTATGGAAGTGAAACATGGACGATAAATAGTTTGGAGAAGAAGAGAATAGAAGCTTTCGAAATGTGGTGCTACAGAAGAATGTTGAAGATTAGGTGGGTAGATCACGTAACTAATGAGGAGGTATTGAATAGGACTGGGGAGAAGAGAAGTTTGTGGCACAACTTGACTAGAAGAAGGGATCGGTTGGTAGGACATGTCCTGAGACATCAAGGGATCACAAGTTTAGCATTGGAGGGTAGCGTGGAGGGTAAAAATCGTAGAGGGAGACCAAGAGATGAATACATTAAACAGATTCAGAAAGATGTAGGTTGCAGTAGGTACTGGTAGATGAAAAAGCTTGCACAGGATAGAGTAGCGTGGAGAGCTTCACTTCACTAACACACTCAATGTCTAGATTGAGCCTTTGCTACCAATGATACGCTCCTCAAACTGGGAATCGACTGGCATAATCAACTTGACAAAATGCAGACAGTAGTTTCTCGTCGATTGGGAATGAGCATCTCATAAATGCCAAATCTGGGCGGGTGCTGAAGAGCTGTTGTCGTGAGCATCTGTGGAGAATGACTGAATGGCGATAAAACCACGATTTGGGAACAAGATGTTGGACGTTAACGGCTCATCACAGAATGTGGAGGTCAGAGGCGTAGCCACTCTGTGAAGCACGATAAGCGGCAATCTGCGACAGATCCGACGACACCAGTGCATCACTTGTGCAGTCTCAAGTGTTTCGGAATTTGCAATTCAGAGCACATTAATTAACACGAGATTAAGCAGCACACAATATCTAGGCCTATGTGTTCACATGATACTTCGGGTTCGAGGCGAACACCTGCTCGAAACATGCACTGCATGGAGATGTATTACGCTATGGGGAATACTAACTACCACTTCTACTGGAACTATGGTAGTAACCGGAGGAGCCATGATAGTAGACGAGGTGAACATTATTGCGGAGTACAGGCATTCCTTCATGCTTTATGTCTTCTCCGAAAGTAGTGGCAACTTCCAACAGGATAGCAGCCGGTGCCACTATGCCACAGGCGTGTTACACTGGTTTGAGTAGCATTATAGTGATCTAACGGTTACGTCCTGGGCACCAAATCTACCTGATCTGGATCACGTGGAACACCTTGGGAAAGCTATTGGGTCGCAGCTTCAGCCCACAAAACAGCGGTCCGTCGTATAACGGAATAGCTTGAACGGAGCATACACTTTTGGTATGGCATACATCCATAAACGTACCATAGACTTGAGTCCTTGCCACCATGATTTGCTATTGCATTTATTTCCAGTGGCTGAGCAACACGTTTTTAAATAGAATGTACAAATTAGATCGGTCATCAGTGTATTTGCTATACTGATGATGATGATAAGTAATACACAATACTTAAGATCAGAAAGTTTGGTGTTGGTATAGTTTGTTCCAGGAACATGGTTATCGTGACATCGAACAATTTGGCAGTGAAATATGTCAGGAGATTAAATATCAGCTCTCTATTTAAAAAAATGAGCCATGGTACAAAACTGTAAGGCTTTCGTGGCCACTTGATGACCAATAGCATGTTGGCTTCTGTCTCGCGTTTTTCGGCCGACGTTTGTTTGATGATTTTTCTGTGAGTGGCTGCCATTATCAAAGCTTAACCCTCCCGTGCTGGTGGTGAAATGGAGCGAAGGTCGAGACCGCAGACTATATGTATCTGGTGCACCAACGTCGAAGGTCTTCTCCGCAGTCATTTCCGGTGTGGTTCTCCTCTTGCTATCTGTAACGATCGTTCACTGCATCATGTGATTCCAGGATCCGTTTGCGTTTAGGATTTTTTCTTTCTTCTTGAAGCTATTCTCGTGCATGTGTATTTCTATAGCTTCTCAGAACAAGCTCTTCTCTGTAGCCAGAACTTCCATGTCGGTGAATTTTACTATGTTCTCGGCATCACGCAGAGTGTGCTCTGGCATGCCGATTTTTCTGTCTGCTCCAACCTGCAATGTTTTATATGTTCTATGATCCTGTTGTTGATTGATCGCCCAGTCATTCCAATATAGGTTTTCTGCATGTGCATGGGATGTGGTATATTCCAGACATTGTAAGTGGGTCCCTTTTCTTCTTTGCCGATCTGAGATACTCTCTGATTTTCTTTGTTGGTTTGTAAACAGTCATTACGCCATGTTTCCGCAATATGCGGCCTTTCTGTCCTTAACTCTCGGAATGTATGGCAGAAAGGCCGTACCCGACATTTCTTTTTATGATTTGTCACTTCGCCAAGTATTTGGTTCTATTATACATCTAATATAGCTTATGGAGTACACATTGCTCCTCAGAACACTTTCTAGACGTTGCATTTCGCGTCTGATGTGCCACGGCTCACATATTTGTCTTCCTCACGCTACGAGCGTATTAATCATAACTCTTTTCTGGGTGATGTGGTCATTTGACAGTCCGTGCAGGTGTCGGCACATCTAGAAATAGTAGTTTTTTGTCCTTTTCCACTGCCATAGTAAATTTTATGTTGGTATTGAGGCTGTTCAAATGTCTTAGGATGTCACCGAGCTGTTCTTCGCCATCGCTCCACATTACAGAGTTATCGTCGACATATCTGTGCACACCTTAGGCACACACGACGAAATTCCAGTGCCTGTACTTCGAAATTTTCCATGAAGAAGTTGGCCACCACTGGCGTCAGAGGACTACCTGTGGCGATTCCTTCCAGCTGTCCTTAGAAGTTGACATTCCACGTGAAAAAATTGCTATTCTACGTGAAATAGCTCGTGGTGAGACGTGCATGAAATAGATTTGTGATGTATTGCGTGAAAGTGGTACCGATGTGAACTATAGACAGGCTATAGAAATACTCAAACACTAGAACAGCTTCAACAAGAAAGAAGAAAGCTCCATGGTAAACGTACCCTAGATTCCCGTGCTGCAGCGAACGACGGTGCAGGTAGCAAGAGGAGAACCGCACAGGAAGTGACTGCGGAGAAAAATTGTTCAAATGGCTGTGAGCATATGGGACTTAACATACGAGGTCATCAGTCCCTAGAACTCAGAAGGACTACTTAAACCTAACTAACCTAAGGACATCAAACACATCCATGCCCGAGGCAGGATTCGAACCTGCGACCGTAGCAGTCGCGCGATTCCGGACTGATGTGCCCAGAACCGGTCGGCCACTGCGGCTGGCTGACTGCGGAGAAGCCCTAGGAATTTGGCCCACCAGGTACATACAGTCTGCAGCCGCGAACTTCACTTCACCACCAGCACTGGAGATTAAAGCTTTTCTGGCGAAACGTCAGAAAAATCATCAGACAAACGTCGGCCGAAGAACCCGAGACAGAAACCAACGGCGGTTTTTCATGAGCCATGGCGTTCTTGTGACATCTGAATGGACCACTACTGTAGCCATGTTCCAGCGTAAGTCTTTTGTACTTATACTCGAGTGTATTCATTAGAAATATGTGATACTCCGTATGTAAATAATCTGCCAGGCTTTGGAGGATCCTTGCAGATGACTCAATTTTGAACATTTACACAACGTTGTTAGAACTCTATTGCAAAATACAAATAGTCTTACAGACGGACAGTGTTCAAAAATGGTTCAAATGCCTCTGAGCACTATCAGACTTCACATCTGAGGTCTTCAATCCCTAGAACGTAGAACAACTTAGAACTACTTAAACCAATCTAACCTAAGGACATCACACACATCCAATCCCGAGGCAGGATTCAAACCTGCGAACGTGGCAGTCGCGCGATTCCGGACTTATGTGCACAGAACCGGTCGGGCACAGCGGCCGGCACGGACAGTGTTTACTGCTAAAAATTACAATTAGCGATCGACATATAAAGGGTAAGGATTTCTATATCACTTAGGAACCATCAAGTTTGATAATTACTTCATTTTGTTTATTTTCAGGTATACGTCTGCGATACTGGCACACACTGAAGTGTCCTCGCAACTACATCGTAGCACTTTGTTAGAGAAGGCAAAAATGGCGTACCTTACTTCCCCTCATCAGTGCCCTGACCGAATTTCTTGTTGTTCATCTATCGGCCTGATGCGATACTCAAGGAGAAGGAATTCTACTACAAATGAACAAAAGTAATTACGTAACTTTTTTTTCAGTTGCCACCGGGTTCACGGCTCTCGTCAATCTCATTTGTCACTTACACGCACTGTGTTTCCTTGCTCAAGGTGCAAGTCCCCCGATACAGTCCAGGTGCACCAAACGGAACTACGAGCAAGGACTGTAGTTGTGTGCCATGATTAAATATTACCAATAACAAAGGTAAAGAATGAGTAGGTTCACCAAAAGGTTCTGTTGTGGTACTGCGAAAGGCTGAAAGCAAAGGGCATGTAGCTTTACTCTATGATGATATGATGATGGCGTCCTCCTGGGTAAAATATTCCGGAGGTAAAATAGTCCCCCATTCGGATCTCCGGGCAGGGACTACTCAAGAGGACGTCATTATCAGGAGAAAGAAAACTGGCGGTCTACGGATTGGAGCGTGGAATGTCGGATCCCTTAATCTGGCAGGTAGGTTAGAAAATTTAAAGTAAGATATTGTGAGAATTAGTGGAGTTCGGTGGCATGAGGAACAAGACTTTCGGTCAGCTGAATACAGGGTTATAAATACAAAATCCAATAAGGGTAATGAATAAAAAAAATAGGAGAGCAGGTAAGCTACTACAAACAGCATAGTGAAAGCATTATTGTGGCCAAGATAGACACGAATCCCACGCGTACTACAGTATTACAACTTTATATGCCAACTAACTCTGCACATGACGAAGAAATTGAAGAATTGTACGATGAAATAAAAGAAATTATTCAGATAGAGGAGGGAGAAGAAAATTTTATAGTCATGGGTGACTGGAATTCGATAGTAGGAAAAGGAAAAGAAGGAATTCTGCACAGAGCACAATTTAATCATAACTATCATCTGGTTCAAGAATAATAAAATAAGGTTGTATACATGGATGGATGGAGACTGGAGATACTGACAGGTTTCAGATAGATTATATAATGGTAAGAAAGAGATTTAGGAACGAGGTCTTAAATTGTAAGACATTTCCAGGGGCAGATGTGGACTCTGACCACAATATGTTGGTTATGAACTGTACATTATAACTGGAGAAACTGCAAAAAGGTGGGAATTTAAGGAGATGGGACCTGGATAAACAGAAAGATCCAGAGGTTGTACAGAGATTCAGGGAGAGAATAAGGGAACAATTGACAGGAATGGGGAAGAGAAGTACTGTAGAAGAGGAATGGGTAGGTCTGAGGGATGAAGTAGTGAAGGCAGCAGAGGATCAAGTAGGTAAAAAGACGAGGACTAGTAGAAATTCTTGGGTAAGAGAAGAATTAGTGAATTTAATTGATGAAAAGAGAAAATATAAAAATGCAATAAATGAAGCAGGCAAAAAGCAATAGAAACGTCTCAAAAATGAGATCGACAGGAAGTGCAAAATGGCTAAGCAGGGATGGATAGACGACAAATGTATGGAAATAGAGGCTTATCTCACTAGGGATAAGATATATACTGCCTACAGGAAGTTAAAGAGACCTTTGGAGAAAAGAGAACCACTTGTATGAAAATCAAGAGCTCAGAAGGAAACCCAGTTCCAAGCAAAGAAGGGAAAGCAAAAAGGTGGAAGGAGTATTTAGAGGGTCTATACAAGGGCGAGATAATTGAGGACAAAATTATGTAAATGGAAGAGGATGTAGATGAAGATGAAATGGGAGAGCCAGTCCTGAAAAAACTCTACCATCTGGTGAGCAAGATGTATGAGACAGGCGAAATACCCTCAGACTTCAAGAAAAATATAATAATTCCAATCCCAAATAAAGGAAATGTTGACAGGTGTGAAACTAACCGAGCTATGAGTTTAATAAGTTACGGCTGCAAACAACTAATGCGAATTATTTACAGACGGATGGAAAAACCTCTGGGAAGATCAGTTTGGATTCCGTAGATATGTTGGAACACGTGAGGCGCTACTGACCTTACGACTTACCTTAGAAGAAAGATTAAGGTAAGACAAACCTACGTTTCTAGCATTTGTAGACTTAGAGAAAGCTTCTGACAATGTTGGCTGTAATACTCTCTTTCAAATTATAAAGGTGGCAGGGGTCAAATACAGGGAGGGAAAAGCTGTACAGAAACCAGATGGTAGTTAAAAGAGTCGAGGGGGATGAAAGGGAAGTAGTGGTTGGGAAGAGAGTGAGACAGGGTTGTAGCCTCTTCCCGATGTTATTCAATCTGTATATTGAGCAAGCAGTAAAGGAAAAAAAAATAGAAAAGTTCGGAGGAGGTATTAAAATCCATGGAGAAGAAATAAAAATTTAGAGGTTCGAGATGACATTTTAATTCAGTCAGAGACAGCAAAGGACTTGGAAGTGCTGCTGAAGGGAATGGGCAGTGTCTTGAAAGGAGGGTATAAGATGAACATCAACAAAAGCAAAACGAGGATAATGGACTGTAGTCGAATTAAGTCGGGTGATGCAGAGAGAATTAGATTAGAAAATGAGACGCTTAAAGTAGTAAAGGAGTTTTGCTATTTGGGGAGCAAAATAACTGATGATGGTCGAAGTGGAGAGGATATAAAATGTAGACTGGCAATCTCAAGGAAAGCGTTTCTGAAGAAGAGGAATTTGTTAACCTCGAGTATAGATTCAAATGTCAGGAAGTCGTTTCTGAAAGTATTTGTTTGGAGTGTAGCCATTAATGGAAGTGAAACGTGGACGATTAATAGTTTGGACAAGAAGAGAATAGAATCTTTCGAAAGAAATACAGTAAAAGAAGTAGTGGTGCTACAGAAAAATGCTGAAGATTAGATGGGTAGATCACATAACTAATGAGGGGGTAATGAATACGATTTGGGAGAAGAGGAGTTTATGGCACACTAGAAGAAGTGATCGCTTGGTAGGACATGTTCTGAGGCATCAAGGGATCACCAATTTAGAATTGGGGGCAATGTGGAGGGTAAAAATCGTAGAGGGAGACCAAGAGATGAATACACTAAGTAGATTCAGAAGGATGTAGGTTGCAGTAGGTACTGGGAGATGAAGAAGCTTGCACAGGACAGAGTAGCATGGAGAGCTGCATCAAATCAGTCTCAGGACTGAAGCCGACAACAACAACAACATGGTTAAACTACTGGTCGGAGGATGGCATTCACGTATCGTACAGCCGTTACGGCGCCGTCCATGACCACCAGCGGTGTACGTTGACCACACAATGCAACCCCAAAACAGCAGGGAACCTCCACCTTGAAGCACTTGCTGGACATTGCGTCTAAGGCGTTCAGCCTGACCGGGTTGCCTCCAAATATGTCTCCAACGATTGTCTGGTTGACGGCATATGGGACATTCATCGGTGAAGTGAACGTGATGCCGCGGTCCGTTCGACATGTTGTTGGGCCCATCTCCACTGCGCTGCATGGTGCCGTGGTTTCAAAGATGGACCATGCCGTGGAGTCGGGACTGAAGTTGGGCATAATGCTGCGTACTGGGCACAGTTTCAGTAATAGCACGACCGTCTGTGGCAGCACGAAAAGCATTATTCAACATGGTGATGTTTTTGTCAGTGTTCCTCCAAGCCATAATCCGTACGTAACGGTCATCAACTGCAGTAGTAGCCCTTGGGCGGCCTGAACGAGGCATGTCATCGACAGTTCCTGTTTCTTTGTATCTCCCCCACGTTCTAACAACATCGCTTTGGTTCACTCCGAGACGCATGGACGCTTCCCTTGCTAAGAGCCCTTCCTGGCACAAAGTAACTACGCGGACGCGATTGAATCACGCTATTGGCCGTCTATGCACGGTTGAACTACAGACAACAAGAACCGTGTGCTTCCTTCCTGATTGACTGACTGGTACTGATTGGCTGTTGGACCCTCACTGTCTAATAGCCGCTGCTCATGCATGGTTCTGTGTGATATAATATCCATAGTGATCGTGTACCTTCAGGACTTTTGGGAACCGGGGTGATGCAAAACTTTTTTGATATGTGTATATCAAAAGCACTGACAAGTAGAAGGGACTTGACGATAGGACATCTTTTAGGACATCAGGGAATAACATCCAAGGTGCTAGAGACAGCTGTAGAGGGCAAAAAATGTAGAGGAAAACACAGGTAGGAAAACATGCAGCAAATAAATGAAGAAATAGGCACAAGTGCTACACTGAGATGAAAAGATTGACAGAAGAGAAGAATTCGTGGTAGGCTGCATCATGCAACTGGTGAGAAGATTGATAACTGGAAAAAAAAATACGACATGGTTATGGGGTCTATCGGCTACGGTAATGAAAGAAGGGTTAGAATTAGTTTATATTTATGGGTTGCAGCATCGATAAATGCTTATAACAAAAAGAGGATTGTACACTCATCACCGGAGAATACACTATGTTTATCAAAAGTATCCGGACACGCCCAAAAACATCGTTTTTCATATTAGGTGCATCGCACTGCCAGTTACTTCCAGATACTCCATATCAGCGACCTCAGTAGTCACTAGACATCGTGAGAGAACAGAATGGAGTGCTCCGAGAAACTCACGGACTTCGAACGTGGTCAGATGATAGGGTGTCACTTGTGTCATACGTGTGTTCGAGAGATTTCATACTCCTAAACATCCCTAGGTCCACTGTTTCCGATGTGGTAGTGAACTGGAAACACGAAGGGACAATTACAGCACAAAAGCGTACAGGCCGGCCTTGTCTATTGACAGACAGTGACCGCCGACTGATGAAGAGGGTTGTAATGTGCAAGGTGGTCGTAATGTGTAAGAGGCAGACATCTATCCAGACCATAACACAGGAATTACAAACTGCATCAGGATTCACTGCAACTACTATGACAGTTATGCGGGAAGTGAGAAGACTTGAATTTCATGATCCAGCGGCTGCTCATAAGCCACGCATCATGCCGGTAAATGCTAAACGACGCCTAGATTGCTGTAAGGAGCCTAAACATTAGAGGATTGAACAGTGGAAAAACGTTGTGTGGAGTGACGAGTCACGGTACACAATGTGGCGATCCGATGGTAGGGTGTGGGTACAGTGAATGTCCGGTGAACGTCATCTGCCAGCGTGTGTAGTGCCAACAGTAAAATTCGGAGGTGGTCATATTATGGTGTGGTCGTGTTTTTGTGCAAGCCCCGCTTGCTGTTTTGCGTGGCAATAGTACACACAGGATAAAATTTATCTTTTAAGCACCTTCTTGCTTCCCACTGTTGAAGAGCAATTCGGGGATGGCGACTGCATATTTCAACACGATCGAGCACCTGTTCATAATGCAAGGCAAATGACGGAGTGGTTACACGACAACA
The DNA here is from genome assembly GCF_023897955.1 of Schistocerca gregaria. Lineage (NCBI taxonomy): Eukaryota > Metazoa > Arthropoda > Insecta > Orthoptera > Acrididae > Schistocerca > Schistocerca gregaria. Next base: position 206,074,210 of record NC_064924.1, read on the forward strand.
TTCCTGTAATAGACTGGCCTGCACAGAGTCATGACCTGAATCCTACAGAACACCTCTATGACGTTTTGGAACCATGACTTCGAACCAGGCCCAAAAATGTTCAAATGCGTGTCAATTCCTAAGGGACCAAACTGCTGAGGTCATCGGTCCCTAGACTTACACACCACTTAAACAACACACCCATGCCCAAGGGATGACTCGAACCTCCGGCGGGAGGGGCCGCACAATCCGTGACACGGTGCCTCAAACTGCACGGTCACTCCGCGCGTAGCAGGCCTCACCGACCGACATCGATACCTCTCCTCAGTGCAGCTCTCCGTGAAGAATGAGCTGCCATTACCCAAAAAACCCACCAGCACCTGACTGACCGTATGTCTGCGAGAGAGGAAGCTGTCACCAAGTCAAAGGGTGGGCAACACCACATTGAATTCCAGCATTACCGATGGAGGGCGTCTCGAGTGATTTTCAGCCAGGTGTCCGGATACTTTTCGTCACATAGTGTAAGTTCATATACACATATGAACGTGTGATAATTATGATCTTCCGAAGGAGAGACCAGTTGTCTCAGAACAGACCGCATGAATATAAATCAAGTTAACTGGCTATTGATCGCTAAATTATGTTGATGGTGATGATTGCACTGGAAAGTTATTGAGCACCAAAAAGTGAAATTATGCCCAAGAGCTCACTATAGAGTGACTAATTAAGCTGAAACAATTTGTGTATCTCCAATTTTGTTAGCCGTTTTACTGTGGAACTTACATTAACTATGGGCGACGTGGAGACAGACGCTGCTGGTATGGCACAGTCCATCTTCTCCCCTCGTGGGAAAGAGTGTTCTCTCTCCACGTCTCTGTGCGCCTCACTGTGAAGAAAGTGTTCTTTACATTTTCCGGCAGGGAAGTGCCCTCTATCAGCGCCATACCGTGAAAAAGAGTTCTTGATAATTACCTGTCCTGTACCTTCGGCCAACGTAAGATGATGTATTTTGTTTCTCCAATCATAAACTCTTCATAATTTTCTTCTGGAAGGATCGACGTCACTTTTCGTCACATTGTGAACACCAACCTGTTGCAGCATCATATTCCAAAAACTTGCGAGTGACACCAACAGGAAATCACCGGTCCCCAAGATTTCAAGCTCTGACCTATCAAAAGTCCTCACGAAAAACGTTCTATAACTTTGCATTCTTAATGTTTACACTCTAAGCTGCGGTAGCGCATCGGCATGACACAACTCGCTCGTAGAGGCTTTCTGTGGATGCTTCACAACAGCGCGATGTTATCGCCCTGTGTGGGAGGTCTGCTCCTTTGGAGGAAACTCCGTATTCATATTCGTCACTGGCGAGGGCTGGGTGAGTTCACTGAACTCAGCACCCTAGTACTTTCTTCACCAAGCATTCATAATCACGTCAGAGACGTAGGCCGCCCTCTGTTACAGTGAATGCGAAGGAGGACGGCCGCTCACAAAGGCTTTGACGGCCGGTGTTTGCCCCTTATCACGCGCGTCCTGTTATTTCCTCACTCACTGACTGTGAGAGCAAAGTGAAGCTGGTAGAAACTTCATGGGCCATGCTATCGCTCTCTCCTACCTACCAGAAAAATGAATTCAACACTCATTTTTGTACTAAAGGAAAGTAAAGCAAAACCTCTACAATCATCACTCACTCCCACAGAAAAAACAGCTTTTTGCACGCAAATCGGAATTTATCGATCAATTACACATATCAATTAAGTGTACTGAGCGAAAAAGAATGCTGGTTACAGCCAGATGCGTTTCGCCATCCCTCGCAAATAAATGTACTACAATTCACGGAATTTGCTCTTTAACAGCACGTTCAGCGATAAGTGGCTGGAATGAGTCACAAAGACGACTAGGAGAGATTGAAGTTGGCACTGCCGCATAATACCTAACTGCCATAACACCTGCTCTATTAAGCATATTGTAGGGAATACTAATGAATGAATCCCCTCTCGAAGAAGACATGTAAGATACCATGAATTATAATCGCCGCCAAAATAATTAAAGAAACGTAAAATATTCAAAAATAAACTTCACGATCTATGGCGGTTTCTTTCGGACGTTAAAGCGCCCTGGAGACACTCCACAAAATACAATGGGAAATGCTACAGAAAAGCCAGTGTGTATCATGGCTTTTTATTTGAAATTAATTATGAGCTTCAATACATACGTTCCGTGTAAATACAAAACAAGAAAAAGGACGAGAATTGTGGAGCGTGCTTTCACTATACCAGGGGACACGGCTTTAACTAGGGAGCTGGAAACTACTGCTTCGTATGTCTCATAAGCCGAAAAGTCCTTTTGGAGAGTGAAACATCGCCCAACAGAAGGAAATGACTTTAACAAGGTAGCTGCTTTTACCAGTTAGTCTACAAGTACATCTACATGGATACTCTGCATATCACATTTAAGTGCTTGGCAGAAGGTTCATCGAACCATCTTCACAATTCTCTATGATTCCAATCTCGTATAGCGCGAGGAAAGAATAAACACGTCTTTCTGTACGAGCTCTTATTTCCCTTATTTTTCTTGGTAATAGTTCCTCCCTATGTACATCGATGTCAAGAAAATATTTTCGGATTCATAGGAGAAAGTTGGTGATTGTAATTTCTTGATAAGATTCCGTCGCAACGAAAAACGCCTTTCTTTCAATAATGTGCAGCCCAAATCCTGTATCATTTCAGTGACACTCTCTCCCATATTTCGCTATAATACAAAACGTTCTTAGCCCGCATCTCGTGGTCGTGCGGTAGCGTTCTCCCTTCCCAAGCCCAGGTTCCCGGGTCGATTCCCGGCGGGGTCAGGGATTTTCTCCGCCTCGTGATGCCTGCGTGTTGTGTTATGTCCTTAGGTTAGTTAGGTTTTAATAGTTCTAAGTTCTATGGGACTGATGACCACAGATGTTAAGTCCTATAGTGCTCAGAGCAATTTTTACAAAACGTTCTGCCTTTCTTTGCACTTATTTTCATGTACTCCGTCAGTCGTATCTGGTAAGAATCCCATACCGCGCAGTAGTATTCTAAAAGAAGAAGGACAAGCGTAGTGTGGGCAGTGTCCTTAGTAGCTCAGTTACATTTTCTAAGTGTCCTGCCAATAAAGCGCAGTCTTTGGTTAGCCTTCCCAACAATATTTTCTATGATTAAAAAAAAAAAAAATACACTGAAGCGTCAAAGAAACTGGTACAGGCACGCGTATTCAAATACAGAGACGTGTAAACAGGCAGAATAAGGCGCTGCGGTCAGCAACGCCTATGTAAGAAAACAAGTGTCTAGCGCGCTTGTTAAATCGGTTACTGCTGCTACAATGGCACGTGATCAAGATTTGAATATGAACGTTGAGTTATAGTCGGAGCACGAGCATTGTACGCAACACCACCGTGGTAGCGATGAAGTGGGGATTTTCCGGTGCTACATTCCTAGAGTGTACCGTGAATATGAGGAATCCGATAGAACTTCAGATCTCCGACATTGCTGCAGCCGCTAAAAGATCCCGCAAGAACGGGACAGACGAGGACTGAAGAGAATCGTTCAACGTGGCAATCCTTCCGCAGATTGGTGCAGATTTTAATGCTGTGCCATCAACAAGTGTCAGCGTGCGAACCATTCAACGAAAAGTCATCGATATGGGACTTCGGAGCTGAAGGTCTACTCGTCTACCCTTGACGACTGCACGACACAAAGCTTTACGCCTGGCCTGGGCCCATCAGCACTGACATCGGACTGTTGATCACTGCAGACATGTCGGACGAGTCTCGTTTCGAAACGTATCGAGCGGGTGGACGTGTACGGGTACGAAGACAACCTTATTAATCTACGGGCCCTGCATGTCAGAAGCGGACTGATCAAGCTGGTGGACGCTCTGTAAAGGTATGGGAGGTGTGCAGTTGGAGTGATATGGGATCCCTGAATCGTTTAGATAAGACTCTAATAGGTGACAGGTACTTAAGCATCCTGTCTGATCACCTGCATCATTTCACGTCCATTGTGCATTCCGACGGATTTTGGGAATTCCAGCGGGACAATGCGACACCGCACAAGTCCAGAACTGCCACAAAGTGGCTCCAGCAACACTCTTCTGACTTTAAACACTTCCAATGCCTACCAAACTGCCTAGACATGAACGTTATTGAGCATATCTGGGATGCCTTGCAACGTGCTGTTCAGAAGAATTCCCTACCACCTCGTACTGTTACTAATTTTTGGACAGCCCTGCATGATTCATGGAGTCATTTCCCTCCAGAACTTCTTCAGACATTAATCTAGTCTATGCCACGTCGTCTTGCGGCACTCCGGCGTGCTGGCGCGTGTCCACACACGATATTAGGCACGCGTACAAGTTTCTTTGGCTTTTACGTATATTTGTCGTCACTCTGTTGTCAAATGATATCCATAGACTCGGTCAGTCATGTATTAGAATAAGTACCAGGGACAGAGATTCATTTGATACTAATATCACTAAGCTTTTCTCTTCCTGAAGCATGTTTTTTTTTTTTTTTTTTTTTTTTTTTTTTTTTTTTTTTTTTTTTTTTTTTTTTTTACTTTCCTACAGATCCTGAGGCAGGCGGTCTGCAAACACACATACAACATCGACAGAGTTGACTCATATTTAACGTTTGTTTTCACTGAGTGCATTTCTATTGCGGAATGTCAGACTATGTGCAGCTCATCTCACTGTGTTCTTCCCTGTACTGTTCTGCAGGCACCAACAACTATATTTTGTACAATAGACAAGCCTACATCCTTTTATCAGTTCTTCTTTCTTAGTTTTCTCACGTCATGCCTTTTCAGCGGAACAACGTTTTAAGGTCCTTATAAGCAGTGACCCAGTGATTTCATGGTGTTTATTGATGTACTACACTTTTAGTTTCTTATTTCTATTAAACATCGGAGATAATTTCCAAAAGCCACAATTTGGTCACTTAATTTTTAACTTTGTTGTTCGATTCAAGTCAGTGTGATATAGTTTTAATACACAGCATTTTGTTATTAATTTTGTAGACATAATGGCTGCGTACTGTTAGTTGTAGCACGAAGCGAAAACAAGAACCAATCGAAAGAAATGATAACATTTTCTGTATCAGAAATAGAGTTCAACTGATAGCGGCATTCTAAAGCCGTGTGTAACTGTAATTTCATCTGTTGCTGCCATGCTCGCTTGAGATTCTTTGGCTCCATACGGAATGCTATGGTCTATGGATCCGACAACGCCCTTCTACAGGGCCAAAGCGAGTCCGCCGGCTCTCGCTCAATTTATTAGCAAATAGTTTCGGCTGCTGCAGAAACAGCGAGCCAGTGCGAGGCGGAATTCTTGTGGCTGCACAATAACGGCAGGAGTATTGTGCGTGTAGGCGGCAAAATCCACGGCGTGTGCGCTTCCGAAGTGCCGCCGTGGCAACAGAGACAACTGTTGTTATGGAACCGCGCTAAGGCTGAAAAGCGACATCGCCGCACCAGGTATCCACACCATTTATTCTGAAAATGATAATCGAAAATGTAAGTCATCATAAAGCAAAGGACGATGCTACATTTTCTATTCCTGTGTTTGTTCACTGTAGACGCAAATGATAGGTGCAAGTGATGAGATAAGGGGTGATTCTGTGCCTATTTCGAATCTGTGCGAAGTTGATTTATAATTGTCGAAAAGTTATACTTTCGGATTCTAGTAAAGTGAGGTGAACGAGAAAAACATACATGCAAGCGTATTCACTCATTTCTGTAAAACACGACTAAAATTTGAATCGTATAGGACCAAAAAATAAATAAAAATAGATATCCGGCCGCATTAACAAAACTGATCATTTAGGCACATTTATCTGTCAGATATAAATCCGGTTTCCGTTGACTCTACAGCACACATATTGCTTTAATTAATTTAATGATCGCGTAGATCCGCGACACCGCAACAATGACATTCGTGACCTTCAGTTTAGAGTTTAATTACTTGAGTTTTGACATGTTTCTCACAAAAAATGCACTTTAGATTGTGGCCTAAAATGTTTGAAAGTTTCTTGATGAAAATAAAGTAGGCTGTTGCCCTTATTGCATCGCTGGTACTAATCATGGATCTACAATTTTCTCCTTGAATTTCACAGGAACCTCTTCTGTAATGTCCTACGGCAAAATAGCCCATCTGTGCAGATGACTTCCACCATTGTGTATAGGGAAGACCTGAAGAAGTCAGTAGGGCCTCCGTACACCTGACTGAATACCTTACTTTAGTCTTCAAATGATCGCAGAACCTAGGTCTAAAACTGAATGCGTAGAATTTTAAAATTATTTTTCTCATGATGTCCAACAAAGAATGGTCAGTCGTTAGGGATATGACAGGAATGATCATTCGAAGTAAAAAATGTACAGTAAACAAGGAATCTAACAAGCATACCTTAAGAGCTATGAGCATTTCATCTTCGATACGACGAAAAAATTTCTTCTACTGCAAGCTCTTGCTTTCCACTTTCAGGTCTGCACTTTAAAGCCTATCTTTACCAGACTTTTTTTCTTGTGTAGGTCCATTCTACCACCTCTCAAAATATGGAAAGCAATGAGCTTGCAGTAGAAGAGGTTTCTATCACAATATCGAATATGAAAAAGTGCTCATAGGTCTTAAGATACCCATTTTACAACAATGTTTACTATTGTGCCTCGAGAGATAGTTCTTGTAATGTCCCTGAATGTTGATAAGTCCTCCTGCGACACCATGTTCAGCCTGTAATTGGTATCTCTAAGTTGTTTTTGTATTATTGTTTTGGTTGGGTCATCACGTGCCCAGCTTTACATTTCAGTATTGGCGGAATAAAACTATAACAAACTGTTATAACGAATTTAATCTAAATAGATGTTAGTATTTCCAGATGATCACACCCAACTAATGCGAACTTAAATTATTTTCTAACTTCATTTTTATTAAATTGATATTTCACAGAAACACAAATTCAGTGTGCAAGGAATTGGTGTATTTTACAGTCACAGATTTACTGGCATTCAGACGTTATTGGTGGATTAGAATAGAAACCTTACCAATGAAATAATGTAAATTGTAGATTACTTGAATCAAGACGTAATCAGACCTACATAGTGTTTTATATACAGTCCTCACATTATACACAGTCCTTGCATAACAGTGTGCTACAACTAATAGAGCAGACTACTCTTCCCCTGCTTTTGGATCTAGTTGCAGCCACTAATTTCTCGTTGTATCCCTCATTTTCATTTTGTTCAAAAACGGCTTCAAGCACTATGGGACTTAACATCTAAGGTCATCAGTCCCCCAGAGTTAGAACTACTTAAACCTAACTAACCTAAGGACGTCACACACATCCATGTCCGAGGCAGGATTCGAGCCTGCGACTGTAGGCAGCAGCGCGGTTCCGGACTGAAGCGCGTAGAGCCGCTCGGCCACAGCGGCCGGCTTTATTTTTGTCTTCCTCACGTAACTCTGAGTGACTGTCACAGTGACTTCTACAATCGGATCAAGATCCGAGTCATCACTGCAGTAGAACTGACACTCTGCTTGACCAAGGATTGACTGGTCCCATTTATCAAGTCTCTAGTCACTCACTTTCTTTTCATTACGACAAGGTAATGCCATTGCAGTCTAGGACAGCAGAAAACGCTTCGTTAGAGTGACATTTTACGCGGCATGGTGAGTTCTGTGTGACCAGATCTAAAACAAAAATTGGTCTACAGTCGCAAACGTACCTGCTGTAAAGACAAACACTATTCAACAGCTCAGAACACTCGGTCTGAAAGGTGCTTAGAGTGGCACCGCTACAGTGTTACAAACATTCAAACTAAAAAGCAAATCAGATTCCCCTCTAACCAACTACTGCTTAAAAATCAGTAAACAGGCCGGAGCCATATGTCCAAGCACTGCGGTAACAATAATGACATCGAAACGTAGGACGTCAGAAAGAAGTCCAAATACTAAACGATATTTTCCAAAATGGTTTCTCAGATGAAGACCATACTATGGTTACTCCATAGAATCTTCGCGCGATTATCAGGATGAGATATCAAAATAAGTGACTACGAGATGGAGAAGTAAGTCAAATCGATTAGCAGAGGACAGGATGCTGGACCTGATAGGATACCAATACGATTGACTTTACATAGAGTATGCGAAATAAATTGCTACTCTTCTAGCAGAGCAGACTAATGTAAGGGTGAAGCGTTAAGAGTAATAAAAGCGCAGGTCAACTCCGCTTTCAAGAAGGTTTGTCAAACAGGCCCATTAAATAGTAGACCTTTGTTGCTATGTTGTTGGTCTGTTGTAGAATTTTGGAACATCTTTATGCTCCAATGTTATGCCATTTCTGGAGGCTGAAGATCTCATTTTTAGAAATAAAAAGGGCTCTAAAGTCAACGAGCGGGAAATCAAGTTCAATGTGTTCCTTCACGTCACCGGAAACAGTGCGTGTTAGTGATTAGGATCGTGTCGTGTTCTTTCACCTCTAGAAAGCGTTCGACGCAGTTTCTCACTGGCGCCCAATGAAAAAAAAAAAAAAAAAAAAAAAAAAAAAAAAAAAAAAAAAAAACGAGCTTAAGAAATATCGGACCATCTGTGTGAGTCTCTAGTAAAAAGAACGTAGCACGTCATTCTCAAAGGTCAGTAATCTCTGGACTAAGGTAAGTATCTGTTCGCCTTGGAGAGTTCCCCATTGGCCACGAAAAGTCTAGTTTTCACGTTGTTGTGTTTAGCAGGGGAGCTTACAAGTGCTATGAGGCTTTGAAGATAAGACAGTTTTAGTTTTTCAGTAATCTAGGTACTTAAAAAAGATATTATCTTTGACGGAGTGTTGGACTTACTTCGATGAATCGTCTCCTAAAACGTTGTATGTTGTACTTGTCTCCTAAAACGTTGTATATTGTCCACTTTAGCATGGATCTGGTGCTATGTTTTCTTGAATTGTTCCCGTAGATTGCTGACATAAGGCTGCAGGTGTTCACTATTTGGTAAAAAGTACACAAGCACCTCTTAGTGGACACTTTAATATGTGGTGTATCCATCCTTCGCCTTTATAACGGCTTCAGATCTCCAGAAACGGCTGACCATTCTTCCTCAAGAGCAGGCACCAGAGACAGTAGTGATGGACGCTGGAGTCTTGAGCGAAGTCAACGTTCTGCCACATCCAAAGATGTTTTATTGGGTTCCTGTAAGACTCTTGAGAGGCCAGCCAATTCCAGGAATTTTATTGTCCACATACCACTGCCTCACAGATGCTGTTTTACAACGCAGTGTCTTATCGTCCTGATGTAATCATCGTTTCTGCGTTTCTGACTTGTTACTCTACTTCACACTGTACAGAATATTGTAAAAAGTGTCAACGCTCTTCTGAATCTCGCATTTTCTTAAATGCAGTAAGGGGATCACATGGAAACCGTGAAAAACACCGCCCTGCCCTAACAGCACTTCCTTCATACTTCACTGTTGGCACTACAAATGATGGCAGGAGACGTTCTCCAGGTATTCTTCAAACCAGATCAGCCCCATCGGAATTACAAGCGGTTTATCGTGATCTTTCACTCCAAATCATTGGTTTCCTGTCGTTCACTGTCCAATGGGTTGCTCTTTACACCATATCATGAATTAGCATTTACAGAAATGTGTGGCATATGAGGAGTTGCTCAGTCATTTCTTTTTTTTTTTACTCAGTACGCACAGTCCATGTACTACCTAGACTGCTACTGGAACTTTGGAACACTCGAATGATTCCGTCCACTGGCTGTATATAATTTTTTACATCCATTCTCCACAGTGCTTGCTGTTTGCCGTTCCCTGCTTGTCAGAGGTCTGTCTGGTCTTCTAGTGGTTGTTCCTTCGCGTTTCCATTTCACAGTCACAACAAAGCCAGTGATATGTTGCCCCAAACGGATTCGCCCTCAGATATACTAGTCCACGTTGAAAGCCATTGATCCTCTGAGCCATTCTGCCGTTACGGTTTTTTCTGCTGGCAGCGCAGATCTCCTTGTTGGATCCACTTTTGTGACATCTAGTGATCGGTTCCCCATTAGACAGAGGTTTCGGGATATTTTTGATCATAAATAGTGTATCAGCGCTCCTAGTAAACATAGTGGGCGTATAACCTAACGGATGCGCGTGTTCTCTACGACCAGCATAAGATGTTACTGACATTAATTATTAAAGCCCAAAAATGAGCCGCCATACAATATTACAGGTAAGACTGTTGATTTATAGAGACATAACGTCACTTTCAAGTGTTGTTTTGTGCTTAATAGAAAAAGGTAAAAGCATCTTCGCACATACCCAGAGCTTCTTTTCGTTTCTCTTGAACGTGTGGCAATGGTGTTGCTCGTTATCTCCTGGCGAGAAGCCAACGCATGCTCAAAATAGAACGAATAGGCTGGGCGGTATATAATGAGATACAATCACTTTCTAGAACATTATTGGACCGTATTCTGCGTTATCAAAGCATGAAAATGTAAAACGGGTGCCACTTTCGTCAGGTGGTAATAGAAATAAGTTTTATAAGAACCAGTAAGCATAAAGGTCTATTTAAGAAGAATAAAGTAAACATACCAGCCTACGATGCTGTAACTAACAATGTAACACAGCCCACATGCATCACATTTCTTGTGTCTTAGTGAATATAAGGGTTGGCTTTCAGAGCTAGCATTGTGATCCTACGGGAATTTTTCGGGGTGGGCATTTGTAAAAAGAGAACGAAGTACAATTTGTAGATACTCCTTTAGAAAATGCTACCCTTTATGCTTGACAATTCTTTTTTCAGGCTTCTTTACAAAAGAGTATACCTAAACATAAGTAATTTTCAAGTTATCGTTTTAACAGTGGATTTGAAGCAGTCGAAAAGTATGCTTGATGTACAAACGATCTCTAAAGTAATAGCTCCAAAGCAGAAGGACTATTATGATTTAACAATTAGGTCCTTAGAGACAGGCTAAGAAATTGGCCTTGCCGTAGACAGTGAAGAAAATAGCGCGAATTCTTTTGAAAAGACCCATTTCGTAATTTTCTTCATGGAGATTAGGAAATCTTTGGGAAATGCAGCTTTATGATTGTCAAACCGGGATCAGTTGACCATTCATCTCTTATGCAAATATCGTTTCTTAGACACTCTTCCAACTCACATGATAGCAACAATGAGGACAACCGGCCGCGGTGGTCTCGCGTTTCTAGGCGCGCAGTCCGGAACCGTGCGACTGCTACGGTCGCAGGTTCGAATCCTGCCTTGGGCATGGATGTGTGTGATGTCCTTAGGTTAGTTAGGTTTAAGTAGTTCTAAGTTCTAGGGGACTGATGGACACAGCAGTTGAGTCCCATAGTGCTCAGAGCCATTTGAACCATTTGAACAATGAGGACAGTCATTCACAACCCAAGTCTTCTAAAAATACTTGAGTCTGGATGAATCAACATATTTTGTATACTTCACGTACAGAAAAGGTCTCTTTTCATCTCACCATAAGTACATATAGCACAGTTTTGCAACCACTATAAAGATCTGTAGTGCTGTGTGAAACACTGCGATTATGTTATCGCATTAGCTGTAGGATATTTCAGGAAGAGAGTTGAAATGATAAAATAATGAATGTTATTTCAATTATCACGTAAACTTATTACTAAGGGAACAGAAAATAGCCTTCCTTTTCATCCACTTATATTTTCGGTTAGTTTCTCGAGTACGTTTGGCTGTCATCGTTCCGTGGCTGTCCAGTATAAATTACTAGTGTAGGACGTTTTGCTTGGAGCAAATTTTAGTTACCTTGACGATATTATTAAAAAAAAAATCACTAGCACTGCTGGTTAACTCACAGGACTCGGAATTTCGCGTGGGGAATTCTTTCATAGAAAAAAGTTCTGGGGAGACTTCCAACGGAGGATTGGCTTGCTGCCGAAACATGAATGCCTGCACTTGCTTGTGGATTCATTATAACAAGCATCTTCGTGTGCAGCGCGTTTCGAAAACAAAACTTTAGATTCGTAGTACTATTTATGTCAACACAAAACGAATCTCACGTGCAACGAAACCTGATTTATAAATTGAATACAGAAAATGTTGAAATGATTGTGAATTTGTATGTGGTTATGTAGCATTTACGTTTAACTGTATACCAACCTAAGTTGTAGTAGCAAACAGTATTTTGAATCGATAGTCTGGGTTTCTTCACATGTCACTCCAACAGTTTCACTTTTTGGGGATCTGTTCCCCTGAAGTGGCGTTTAGTCAGTAGGCTTGTTGTGTTGAAGTCTCCAGTGTGAGGTCCGCAGCTCGTGGTCGTGCGGTAGAGTTCTCGCTTCCCACGCCCGGGCTCCCGGGTTCGATTCCCAGCGAGGTCAGGGATTTTCTCTGCCTGGTGATGACTGGGTGTTGTGTGATGTCCTTAGGTTAGTTAGGTTTAAGTAGTTCTAAGTTCTAGGGGACTGATAACCGTAGATGATAAGTCCCATAGTGCTCAGAGTCATTTGAACCATTTTTTCTCCAGCGTGAGGCGTTGTGTTTCTTTTGGAGTTTCTCAAGAGAATTTTTTTTTTTTTCGGTTATCAGTCTCCTGACTGATCTGATGCGGCCCGCCACGAATTACTCTCCTGTGCTAACCTCTTTATCTTAGCGTTACACTTGCAACCTACGTCCTGAATTACTTGCAGGGTGTATTCCAATCTCTGTCTTCCTTTACTCTTTTTGCCCTCTACAGCTCTCTTTAGTTATTCCCAGATGTCTTAACAGATGTCTTGTGATCCTGTCTCTTCTCCTTGTCAGCGTTTTCCTTATATTACTTTCCACTGCGATTCTGCGCAGAACCGCTTCATTTCTTACCTTATTAGTCCACATAATTTTCAATGTTCGTCTGCAGCACCACGTGTCAAATGCTGCAATTCTCTTCTGTTCTGGTTTTCAACAGTACATGTTTCATACCCACACAATGCTGTGCTCCAAACGTACATTCTCAGAAATTTCTTTCTAAAATAAAGACCTATGTTTAATACTAGTAGACTTCTCTTGGCCAGGAATGCCCTTCTTGTCAGTGCTAGTCTGCTTTTGATGTCCACCTTGCTCCGGAAGTAATTGGTGATTTTGCTGCATAGAGATCAGAATTCCTCAACTTCATCTATTTTGCAATTATCGATCCTGATGGTAAGTTTCTCACAGTTCTCATTTCTGCTACTTCTCATTACTTTCAACATTTTTCGATTTACTCTTAGTCCATAATCTGTACTCATTAGATTGTTCATTCCATACAGCAAACCCTGTAATTCTTCTTCGCTTTCGCTAAGTATACCAATGTCATCAGCGAATCGAATCATTGATATCCTTTCATCTTCAATTTTGATTCCATTCCTGAACCTTTCTTTTAGTTCCCTCATTGTTCTTGGATGTACAGACTGAACAGTAGGGGCGAATGGCTAAATCCCTGCCATACAGGCCGGCCGCTGTGGCCTTGCGGTTCTTCAGTCCGGAACCGCGCTGCTGCGATGGTCGGAGGTTCGAATCTTGCCTCGGGCATGATTGTGTGTGATGTCCTTAGGTTAGTTAGGTTTACGTAGTTCTAAGACTAGGGGACTGATAAACTCAGCTGTTAAGTCCCATAGTGCTTAGACCCATTTTCACATGCCATACACTCTTTTTAAACCGAGCACTTTGTGCTTGGTCGTCCACGCTTATTAGTCCTTGTTGATTCTTCGATGTACACAATAAACAGTAGGGGCGAAAGGCTACATACCTGCCTTACAATCTTTTCCATTTGATTTGATCACTTCGTTCTTGGTCATCCACTCTTATTACTCATTGTTGACTCTTGTACATAAAGCATATCACCCATCTCTCCCTATAGGTTAGCCCTATTTTTCTCAGAATTTCGAACATTTTGCACCATTTGTCATTGCTGAACGCTTTTTCCGAGTCGAAAAATTCTATGAACGTGTCTTTATTTTTCTTTAGTCTTGCTTCCATTACCAACCGCAACGTTAGAATGGCATCTCCAATGGCTTTACCTTTCCTAAAGCCAAACTGATCGTCACCTAACACACTCTCAATTTACTTTTCCATTTTTCTGTATATTATTGTGTTGTAAGCAACTTGGATGCATGAGCTGCTTATCCGAGTGTCCTATAACTCTTGCACTTGTCTGCTCTCGCAGTCTGCTCTGTTGTTAGCTAAAATTTGTAATAGAACGCAATTAGTTTTTCTCCTCTCTGATTCCTTGTCTCAAGCCCACATTCTCCTGTAACCTTTTCTTCTGCCCTTTCCACTACAACTGCATGCCAGTCCCGCATGACTATTATATTTTCATCCCATTTGCGTACTGTATTACCCTTTCAGTATCATCGTACACTTTTTCTATCTCTTCATCTTGGACTTACGATATCGGCACGTATACCTGCACTGTCGTTGTCGATGTTGATTTGTTGTCGATTCTGATAAGATCAAACTTATCACTGAACTGTTCACAGTAACATACCCTCTGCGGAACCTTCCTATTCGTAACGAATCCCACTCGTATTTTACCATTTTCTGCTGCTGTTGATATTACCCTATAGTCAGGTGACCAGGAAATCCGGTTCTTCTTTCCATTTCCCTTTTAGATTTTTTGACTTCCCTATCACATACAGACTTCTGTTATTCCACGCCCCGATTCGTAGAACGTTATCGTTTCCTTGGTTACGCAGTGTTTTTCTCATGGTCGCCTCCGCATCAGCAAACCCCTCCCGGAGATCTGAATGGAGAAAAACTCCGGAATCTGTAGCCAATGGGGAGATCATAATGACACTTTTTCAATTACAGGCTGCATATCTTGTGGATACACAGAAAGTTATCGTAACATTAAAATAGATGATAATATTCTTCTCGGGTACGCAGCTGGATCATACCGTCTTCGTGACACAAAATTTCCGCGGTCCAACTGGCCGCCATCTTCATGTGAGAGTGCTGGTGCACGATGTCGCCGGAACTGACTTCCAAGCGCAAGCGGCAGCCCCTATATAGGCCACAGAAAACCCACAAATCCTACGCGAGAAGGTGCCGTAACTGCCCTCTAGCGCAGTAAATATACCGCGCCGCCAGTGGTGGACGGAGGCGGAATCGAGATATCGCTGTCAAAAATTTAAAAATTTTTATAAATTTTTATTTTTATGTCAGATAACACCGGGTCTCAAGTCTTACTTAAATGATAACCCTTGTCTTTATTAATAAGATTGTCAGATAAACGAATCTCTATGGATTCTTTTAAAACACAGTCACAATAGCGAGATGCAGGGGCAACCATTTGTGTCTCGTCATATAACATCCTGTGTCCCTCGGTGAGACAGTGATCCGCCACTGCAGACTTCTCAGGTTGAAGCAGCCGTGTGTGCCGCTGGTGCTCAACACATCGGTCCTGAATGGTCCGGATTGTCTGACCAATATAAGCCTTTCCACAGTGGCAAGGAATCTTGTACACACCGGGCTTCCTCAAACCCAAATCATCCTTAACAGAGCCAAGAAGCGCTCTAATCTTGGCTGGCGGACGAAAATTACTTTTGATATGATATCTTTTCAGAATTCTTTCAATCTTCGAGGAAATGCTCCCAGCAAAAGGCAGAAAAGCCACCGATTTGCAGGTATCTTCTGGTGGTTCAGGCCATGGTCCAAACTCGAAAGCATGACGAATCTGTTTATCTGTATAGCCATTCTAATTGAACACAACCTTAAGGTGGTCCAATTCTTGTGTCAAGCTTTCTCCATCTGAAATGGCATAAGCTCTTCTCGCCAACGTCCGCAGGACCCCTGTACGCTGGAACGATGGATGACAGCTAGAAGCATGCAGGTAACTGTCCGTGTGCGTAGGCTTTCGATAAACACTGTGTCCCAGTGTCCCATCATCCTTTCTGTACACCAGAACATCCAGAAACGGAAGCTTTCCATCACTTTCCACCACCATGGTAAACTTGATGCTAGGATGCAGGGAATTAAAATGATCTAGGAGGCGGTCAAGAGCTTCTCTCCCATGAGGCCACACCGTAAACGTATCGTCAACGTACCTCCAGAAACAGGATGGTTTTAAGGACGCCGTTTTCAGCGCCATGTCCTCTACGCAGAATCGGAGAGGAAAGGAATATGTGGAAAACACTGATAAGGAGAAGGGACAGGATGATAGGACATCTGCTAAGACATTAGGGAATGACTTCCATGGTATTAGAGGGAGCTGTAGAGGGCAAAAGCTGTAGAGGAAGACAGAGATTGGAATACGTCAAGCAAATAATTGAGGACGTAGGTTGCAAGTGCTACTCTGAGATGAAGAGGTTAGCACGGGAAAGGAATTCGTGGCGGGCCGCATCAAACCAGTCAGTAGACTGGCGACAAAAAAAAAAGTCCTCCAAATCTTCCATAAAAAGGTTGGCGACTATTGGGGACAATGGGTTCCCTTAGCCACTCCGTCAACATGTTCAAAAAAATTGTCATTGAATAAAAAGTACGTCGACGTCAGCACGTGACGACAAAGCCTGGTTGTTTCCTCATCCAGTTTCTCACCAATTAATTGCAAGGATTCTTCCAGAGGAATCCGGGTAAAAAGCGGCACGACATAAAAGATCCCAAGCGAATCGCAGTGACTAAGAGACAAGGACTTCAATCTCTAAATAAACACCATTGAATTGGGAATGTGATGTTCGCATTTACCGACGTGAGGGCCAAGAACAGATGCTAAATACTTTGTTAGATTGTAGGTAGGAGCACCCAAGTTACTCACGATCGGACGAAGCGGGATTCCTTTCTTATGAATCTTGGGTAGACCGTATAGTCTCGGTGGCACGGCAGCACCAGGACGAAGTTTTTTGAGAACGTCGTCAGGTAAAGAATTCTTCAGCAGTGAAAGCGTCTTCCGTTTTATCCGTTCAGTTGCGTCGTCCTGCAATGTTCTGTATACTGAGTCTTAAGTGAGAGATCCATCTTTCCCAGATAGTCACCAAGTGACAGAAGAACCGTTGCGTTGCCTTTGTCCGCTGGTAGGACTATCAGATCCTCGTCTTTTCTAACGGACCGGACGGCTGCCCTTTCGGGAGAGGAGATATTACTACGTGGATGCGGCGCCCGCCGCGATGTATGTGAGACCTCTTGCCTAATCTCTTCAGCTTAGTCCTCCGAAAAGCTGGACACTGCTTGTTCGACTGCACAGATGAATTCGGTGATAGCCACATTCTTCGGTGTAGGGGCAAAATTCAGGCCTTTCTCCACACTGACAGCGTGGCGTCGTCCAGTTCTTTTCTCTTGAGGTTAATCACAGTCCGTCGACGGGTGTCGTCATCAGACATCATGGGTTGAGAACAAAGCCGTTGAAACTTCGAACACTGTTTCCTGACGGCGCTCCTATGCGTCCAATCTGATAGTGCCGAAGAAGAACTATCCACCCATTCCCAGGATGCATCCGACAGCAGCGACGATAACTCCAAGTGCAAGAAACGTAAGTCCTTGGATATGAGATCCAGTTGTCTTCGAGTGAAGCGAATGCACTCCTTGACTAAGGCGAAACTGGCACGCCTGTTGATGTTGTTGGCCGTTTTCGTATCAATAAAATGCACAAATCTAGCAAACTTAGGTATTACTCTTCCATCACGGCATCTCAGCAAAAAGGCGAGGGCACTCAGCAACTTGCCCTTCTTCTTACGAAGTTTATCAAACTTCTTCACAAGTTCCACCATCTCCTCCCCGTAGAGGCATCTGATGTGACTACGAAGGCTTTCCAGGCTTAATAATTGATAATAGTCTTCTCGGGTATGCAGCCGGATCATAACGTTTTCATGACACAATATTTCCGCGGTCCAACTGGCCGCCATCTTCTGGTGAGAGTGCTGGTTTACGATCTCGCCGGAACTGACTTCCCAGCGCAAGCGGCCTATGTAGGGGCTGCCGCATTGCATTATGTAGAACTTTCACAGCGTGAGTGAAATGAGGTGTGGCCCCATCTTGCATGAAAATAGTGGTTTCCACACTTTTATGGTCTTCCGTAACAGAAATCGTATGCTGTACAAGGAGGACTCGATAAAGTACAGATGTCACGGCACGTCTGATAGGCTTCCTTGGTGTATTCTTTTCAAAGAAGAACGGACCGAGAATGAAGGTGCTTCTAAATCCACTCCACACAGTCACATACGATAAGTAGAGTGGCTCTTCGTGCACAACACGCTGCTTAACAGCACCCCAGATTCCGCTTTTCCTCTGATAACTGCGCTCTGTATAGTAAAATGTGCCTCGCTACTCCATAGAACATTGCCGGCCACACGGAATCAACTTCGATCCATGCCAGAAACCGAAGAGCAAATTCAGAACGTTTCTGTGGATCGTGATGTTTCAGCTACTGCACATTCTCTACGTTATAGGGCTGCAGCGTCAAAACTCTCTGTAGCGTTGACCATGGGATGGACAATTCTCGTGATACTGCACGAGCACAAGCACTTCCAGAGGAACAAGCTGCATGGTCAGTTGCAGCAACAGCAACCTCGTCAATAAATTCCAACGAGATAGGACTCATTCCGCTTGCAGGTACCACACCACCAGTGATTTAGAAATTCATTATCTTCATCTCTAAATCATTTAATGACATCAGGCCATACAGTACAGCACTGTTAACTGCTAGCATTCACATAAAACACTTTCACTAACAGTGCACAGTCTCTCTTTTCGATAATCATATTGGTCGCTCACGTTATGGCTTGTCTTATGACAGCGTGGATGTTATACCGTTATACACACAATCTACAGCTCCATATTTGCACCTGATGTCCACAACGGGAGCTGATTTATTTTCCATTATAGTTGGTTTCGCTTTGACACATTAGCGTATCTAACAAGTTACGCTACTGTACGATAGTTACAATCCACACTGAAC